>NC_071531.1:48737386-51199886 GCF_026979565.1 Vidua chalybeata | reverse complement strand
GAACAGGAAATAAAGTAAATGTGATAAAAAATTATAAATAGCTTTTTTTTTCTTTATCTTGCTGACAAGATATACTTATTAATTTAGATTTTTCCATGAACTCAATACAGCTTCATAATAAGCTCAAAGCACAAATGTCACACTGGAAGCTTTTGCTTCTGCAGTTTTAGAAGCCTGCTCTCTAGTATGCTTCATGTAGGTAAAATCACTCTTTTCAGAAGCAGTATACCCATACAATCAGAAAAACTTGTGAGTATATTTATATCTAAATAGTTTTTTTGTGAGAATAGCTAAACTTCTCACCTGCTGTTTCTGAAGGGTAAATTTATTTCTTTTTCTTTTCTGTTTCACTGTGCTTCAAGCACTGTTTTCCCATGACTGTATCACTGTCTTGGAAAAGACCTGTTACCTCCTTCAAATCTTCAAATCTTATTTCAGAAAGTATTAATTGCATGCATTGAGAGTGAGATCCATTCATTTAACTTCCTTTATGTAACTACAACTCAGTAGTCGCATGATGTAGCACTTGTAAGGCGCAATTTATCTGATCTACTTTTGCCACCTACTTTTGCCATCTACTTTTGGATGAGATGGATCACCCCTACAACTGCCTATTGCTGTCTGTTGAGTCTAAGGTGACTCAGATGTAAATGTTTGCTTTTGTTTCAATGAACTTCACAGTGAAGATTTACTCTAAGATGACGGAACTGTTATAGCACAACTGACCTTCCAACATGAAATGCTGAATCTTTGCTAATAATTCTCCTAATTTACTAACTGGTGCTCAGATCATAACAATCAGTTCATTGCCTTGTTTAGCAAATTTAACTATCACAAATAAAGTCTAGGGAAGCAGACATGGAGAAATTATATTCCTGGTTGACAGGCGAACATTACATTTTAGCTATAAGATGCAAGATTTTTTTTCCCATGACAAGCAAAATTCTAGGAAAAAAGCTTAGTGACCTGATTATAACTAAACGATCTGTTTCTGGTGTTCTTTGTGTTCCCAAAGCACAGTTTTATGAAAGCATTCCTTTAGCTTGAAATACGATGTGCTCCACATAGCACATTTGTCCTTAAGGCTGTATGATTATGCTTTTGCAAGCACCTAGACAGCACTTTTCACCTACAGATCTCAAACAAATTTACAAAAGTAGATATCTGTCACTGACAAGCATTTGTCTTATGTCCCACGATGGCAAAGTTGCATGCACAGTCCTGTCATTAAAAGAAGTGCTATGTATCATACAATAAACACTGACATTCTGCAAAGATTTCTTCTGGTCTGAAGTTAATGTTTATCTTATTTTCATTTTTGCGATAATTTTAGAGAGGGAACACATCCACCTAGGAATATACACATTCAGTTTATGCTACGAGAAAAATACATATTAATAATAGTATAAAAGTAAAAAAAAAAAAAAAAACACAAAAAAAAACCGTGTTTAATCTGTTAAACAATAGACAAATTCTTATGAACTAGTGATACTGTCATTGAACTGGAGAGAGTTTGAGAACAAGCTTGCTCTGGCTTTTTCACCCTATGATTTGGAATCTGCTCACAGTACTGCCAGCTTAACCAAAAAGGATTAACTCTCATATCCAACTGAGAACACAGATAATTCTCAGTAATTGGTAAAAAATGAAGATGAATGGGGCTGAGAGATAAGGAGCAATTAGCTCATCAGCAGTTACAGCTGTGCACTCAATCCGGATCCATCTCTTGAGTCTCGGCCCCTTTTAAAAAACCCAGGCAGAATAAGCACAGGACACCCCCTCCCAAAAAATTGCCATGCCTGCCCATCATTCCTCTGTCTTCCATTTTATTTCCATGCTATACAAAGACACCTGTCATAGCATTCTGTGTAAATTATTACCTCTCCCAGGACCTGTATCTACAGCCAATCTTCTTTTACATTAAAAAAACACACAAAAAAAAAAAAAAAAAAAAAAAAAAAAAAAAAAAAAAAAAAAAAGGAAAAAAACCCCAAACCGAAAACCCAGAAACTAAATGACTACTGTAGACACTTCTAAGTTCCCTGTCAATCGTTTCCAATTGTTTCATTACAGCAGCATCATCTGTTTGAAAATATAAGCAATTCCCTCATCTAATTATAGGGAGGATTTGAGGTTCATTAACATTGCCAAGGCAGAGAATCAGATGTGCAACTGCAGAGCTGTGCTCAGTGGCCTGCATTTTCTGTTTCCTTTTATTTGCTTTTTCAAGGTCTCCAAGACTTTTTCCTGAAACCATAAAAGTATTTCTTTCCCTTAAAATAGACACGTGTGTTTAGAAAAAGGAAATTACTGCATTTTGTACTGTTCTATTATTGGGCAAGGTCACCAGAGAAAAATAATTTCACCTAAATAATTTTATCTCTGATTCTGGATGAAAAAAAAAAGAGTAGTATACAAGCAAGCGTTACTTTTGAACAACACATCACAGGAAGCCTTGTATTTGTCTCATAATTTTAAATATTGCAAAGTAATGCAGATGAAGAGGAAACCTAACATGCCAAGAAAATCTCTTCATTTTCAACATATTTTGTGGTTGTTTATGGATTAACATGCTAGCCAAGTGTAAAATGTTGCCTTGTATTTCCTAACTGTGTTTAGAAATTGAGAACACCAAAGTCTTCATGATTGCTTCACTTCCTTAAAGAAATAATAGCATTTTTTTTGTATGAATGTCGTTTAAACAATGACATTTTCTTGGGACATCTGTTTTGAGATCACATTTTGAATAGATATGAACTCATTTCCTACTAAGCAAGTAATTTACTATTGTTGATAGTTGTTTACAAGTTTTATGAGTCATATTTTAGCAAGTGGCAAAGGTCTTAACAAATCCTTTGAGTATTCCCTAAAGTATATGCATAGTGTTTTCATTATATAAAATGTTCGGGAAGCAAAAGTATACGGACTGTTCTTCACTTCCTACCAAGTTATAGATAGCAAACTCTAGCTCACAAAAATAGCTTTTAAAAGGTACTTATTTCCAAAGGCTTTTATCTTTTGCAACTGCAGGTTAATGAAGTAGGACAGCAGGGCAGTAAGTACTTAAGCAGCGAGGAAATGATTGAGCTGCTTTACCTATCCATTGCTTCAGAGATCAGATGGTAAACATACAACTGATCCTAACATCACACTAAGATGTTAATATGACAAAGAGTAGAAACTCATCAGTGAAATTTAAAATTTGACCTTGACACTCTCTTTTCATTCTGCTATTAATTTAAAAAACTAAACAAAAAAAAAACCAAAAAAAAAAAAAAAAAAAAAAAAAAAACCACAAAAAAAAAAAAAAAACAAAAAAAAAAAAAACAAATCCAACAAAAAGAATCCTCAACACACAGCATAATCTTTCCTTTGCTGCCCTACAGAATGCATTTTTTAAAGAAAACCCCAATAATTTATCTACCCTGCATGTTGTATGTAAGATTGCCACTAAAAAGAACCTGGGACATTTTTCCTTCTTATCTGCAATGTAGCTCATATCAGCCAAGCTGTCACAAGACAGTACTTGATATAAACAAGAGATTGCAAAGACATCTCAGTAATCAATATTAGGATGGCTACAGTATGGAAGCCCAAACCACTGCATATCATTTGTCTCAGCATCTATTTCTATGACCAAATGAAGCATTAATTCAAATCATAAATCTATGGTGATTTAAATCTGGGAATGAGCACCTGCCTGCTTTAATGATTTATTTTGTACATTTCAGTAAGCAGGAGATTTGTCCATATGAACTGACAGGTCACCTTCAGATGCCAGTAGCAGACTGTTTATCACCATGCAGACTAGCATCTCATCTTAGCAAGTAAATATTAAACTAAAAGAATCCAATTGATTGTGGATGGGGGAGAAAGGCGTTGCAGCCATATATTTTACTCAGTGTGCTAATACCTCACTCTGATTCCTCTGTAATTTCTTTTTTTTTTTTTTTTCCCACTTCTAAAATGATAATTCTGGTGGGAGGATGCAAGCTCAAGGTTACCAGCAAAACAGAGAGATATAAAATAATTGCTTATTAGTATCATTGGCTCCCTTTAAATCCCTCCATTCACTAACCTTTTCGCCATTGCTTCAAAGGACCAAGTTCATAAATTTGTGTAGTGCTCTGTATAATTATACAACATTTGACTACACGAATTACTTCTGTAATTCACATTAAACATTTGATTAAAACAAAAAAGCAAGACAGACAATTCAGAAGTAAACCTGATATGTCGATACAATAAGATAAATAAAGTAAGGGCCCTTATTTTATTTATCTGCCTTTATGTAGGCATTGGAGCACAGGATGATCAATCCATGCCCACCATAATTCCTGCTACATATGGGCTAGGATGAATCAGTTAAGCTTTTAGCCTGGTTGGATCATTTGTTCCTTTTCAGTTTGGTCAGGCACATAAGCTAATTTAAAATGCAAATTAAAATCAGGTTGTTTTCTTTTGTTTTATTCTTTCCTCCTGTCAACATTCAGTAATGTAATATTTCATATTCTTCCCTAGCAAGCTATAATTTAAAACATTAATGGTATATGGACTTGATAATATTTATTTGAAAATACATAAATAAACACACTACTGAAAAAATGCAGGAGAAGAAAGTGTATGTACCTACTACAAGCAACACCTTTGAAATATGAGTTCTTGTCAAGGTAATACAGTGTGCTAATTTTCAAAAATGCAACTAATAACCAAAGAATTTAACTCTTCATGAACCGAATAATACCCTGACATTGGTAGCAGTAGGAGTCACTTCTCTGATTCCATATGCATGACCAACACTGGATACTAGACAGGGTTCACTATAAAAGAAAGTAAATAAATCAAATTTTTCTTGAGAAATCCTCTGTATGAAGGGTGCAGCTCAAGACAAGATGCACAGACAAGAAAACTGTATTTTCAGAGCCATTCCTCATGGAATGGAAAGCTATTCACTCTACTCAGAAGAGACATTTTTTTCTGAGCAAAATTAACTCAATTCTTCATTCAGTTAAATTGGGAAATTAACTGAAGCTAACAAGTAAGTTAAGGGGCTGGAGGAAATTTTGACAATGACAATAAATAATCTTGCTTCAATAAGTTTGCCCTACTAAAATAGCTAGAATATATTTTCTTAAATAGGGAAAATGATTAGGCTGTCTAAGAGCATATTAGTTATCTAAATTATGTCTAAAACAAGGATTTCAAAATAGATATTTTTCTTTTTTATGCAGAGGAAGTTCAGCTATTCCTTCTATCCACTCTTCTACAAATACTCTGTGTGGTTTAGATGCTGATTACCTGTTAACTTTTCCATCCTCATGGATGCACATGTGGTTTATAACTAGAACTGCCAAGCAGAATAGCAGCTCCACAAACCAGTATTTGAACTTTTTATTTCACATAATGGATTAATCTAAGCCTGAAAATCTAAATTAGCTTCTAGTTCTAGTACACACTCTTTATCTTCTCAGCTTGCATTTACACTTTTCACCCTTTCTCATTACTTCACTTTTCTCCCAGTGTGCTAGAGGCCAACTGGTCCTTCCACTTCATTTGTAACTATCTCCTCCTCCCAGATTTCAAAGACACCTGCTCTCTACCCTCTCTTATTTTCTCTCCAAGAGAACAATCTTTACACTTGTATTAGAGTAACTGCATATGTTGGTATCTCAGTAATTTAAGACTATTTTCTTCACCATCGTAGAGGTATTTTTAAAGCCTTTATTTAAAAGGAAAACAAAACTAATAAGATAATCTCCTTGTTCAGTAATGCATACATATTGTTGCTATTTACAGTAGTATTTACCCAAGCGAACCTGTTCTTTGAACTGTAATTCATATTATTTCTAAGTAATTCCCTACCAATGCCTACTGAACTGTACAGAAACACTGTTCACAAACATGTATTTATTTATGTTAAGGCTAGTACATACCCTCTAAGATTCATTCCAAATGTGTTTAGAAGATTAAAAAAAAATCTAGACAAAGGGCCAAAATAAAAACAAAAAGCCTATCTGAAGCCATTTTATTCCAGTATACACCAATCTTCCCTGCAGTCTTCTGAACGTACCTCTTGTCATTGAATTTCTATTGCTGAGTTAATACTGTCTCAACATGATAAAAGGATCCAGTACAATGAAATGGCATAACAAAACATTTTACAGCAGACACACACAGATGATTAAAGATTTAATCAACAACAACAAAAGTTATCCTAGCTTTGAAGTATGTTTTAGCAAAACAAATTGTCCAAACAAATGAATAAAGTATACTGAAACAATTCTTTTTTGAAAAAGAACAAGAGTTGCTGATGGCTGCTTAAGAAATGGAAAAAAATGTTAACTACATTTTAAGAATGTGTTTATTAAAATAAAATATGATAGGAACTGCAGAGCATGGCAGAATTTATTGTGTATGTATGTTTTCCTTTTGTCACAGGGCACATGAAAGTATGAAATATTTTGCTTTCAAGCTTGTGTTCTGAATTACCTAAAGTCAATACCCAGCACACTGAGCAGGAGACATTGTTAAATTTCACTTTGACACCATCATCTGTCACTCCACCTGTACTTTGAAAAATGAACTCTAAGCAATCAAACCACTTTCCTGCATGGAAAATATTAACCGGAGTCTGCAAAAGTAGCCTGTGAAGAAAAGAATGTTTTTGCAATAGTAACAACAACACTGAACACTGGTGTAAAGGTCAGGTACAAAATAAAACTAAAAACATTAAGAAAAGGAAAACAAATATGCAACTTTTTACACCAAATCAAGGACTTCAGAAGGAAGTTCAGAAAGATCACCATTTTAATAAAATACGTCAGTATTATGGACATACAATAACGCTATGTCTGAAACTTACCAACACTTGAATTCAGATCTCCATTTTCAGAGTCTGCTCCATGCTGGTTATTATTTGCATGATAGTTGGACATAGCTTCCAATTTGATTTTTTTCACTTTCATTGCTTCTGCTATGGCAGCATTGGTGGCAGCCGCTGCTGCTGCAGCTGCTGCTGTCAGACCTGCAAAGAAGTATGAAAAAAATTAATATTCATTATTCTATGAGTCTCCATTATTGTGGGGATTGTTATTATTCCTTCATGTTTGTTACATAAGAACAGAAAGCACTGCAGAGTATTATTTCTCTTGCTGGTTTTGAAAGCTATAGACTTTTTCAAGTAAAATGTTTCACATAATATTTAGATAATTACTCCTATAGATTCATCTAAACTTTAACTTGGTGCCTAGTAAGTGCATTCATAATAAAATCACAACTAGATGCAGCTACAAATACATGCAGTCAAAAATCTAATTTAGCTTCAAAATGGTGTCCTAAATGTCCGACTATGAATAGGTGAATATGTACATAACCATACTTAGGAAAAAGTTCTCATTAGATCTTTAATTTTAGACATGCTAAAGAAAACAGAAATAACAGGTCTATAATTTCTGTTTATGAGTAACAGATTATAGAACTCGGGCATTTCTCATTTCATACATGACAGCAAGGAGATGTAGTTTTTCTAGAAAGCATTTCTAGAAAAAATAATGCAGAACATTATTCTGTTCTCCCCAGATTTGAAGGCATTAAAGTATTTATCAATGAGAAGAGGAAGTATTAACCCATTTAATACCAATCCCAAAGCCACCTATGGGCAACACAAGTGCTCCTTCTACCAAACCAAGTTTCTGCCATCCAGCCATTTACAGGAATGTTCTACAAACCCAGGAAAATTTCTCTTTGTCAAGAGCAATTGGAGAACTGGTCCAGTTCTCCAGCTGCCTTCAAAACTCAAAATTACATGCATCCTTTAATTAAAGTCACAAGTGTCAGTTTTTGCCCTCTTCCCTGAAGCAGGGTAATTCTCCTGTGGTCCCCGAGCCCTGCTGCTGCCCATCCAAGATCCCTCTGCCCCAGCCTGGGTGGCAGCAGAGAGAAGCCAGTGTCAAAACTTCACAAGACCTGCCTCCCCTACACAACTGATGCAGGGGGCAGAGATGGAAATGACAGAGAACTTAATCTAAGAAATAAAAGAGAAGGCAATAAAGCAGGTAAGTTTAACACATTGATGCACTCTCAGCCCTCAGCCCGTGATGCCACGTGAAGAGAATAGACCCTCAGTCATTTTCAATCAAGATTCTTGCCCTGAATGTGGAGAAGGCTTGAAAACCTCCATGTAATTAGTTTAAAGGTGCATGCTCGTCTGATTTTCAGCTACTCTGAGAGGTGTGAAGTGTCCTATGGATCTCAAGAGGAACTAACTCCACAATTTACTATTCTAAGGCTGTCTAGCATAGGAAGAGTGCAATTAAGCAGGAAAGACCAAATAAGCAAATAATCCCAGGCCGCTGAGGTAAATATTGCTAGCGCCATTGCTTCTCAGGGTCTCTTGTTGTCTCCTTTGACTCCTTACATGGAAAACAAGTTCACTTTTGCCATGTTTTTGGCTAGTGACAGGGAGGGACAGAAGGCAAATTCCAGCAGGGAAAAAGCAGAAGGTGAGCAGACATCAGGAAATCTATGAGATGGCATAAGAGGTGCCTTTGAATATATTGTTGCTTGACTGAAGGTTGTTTTCCCTTATTGCTTTGCATGACCACATAAAAGATTAGCAAACAGTTCCAGCCTCTTGACCCTCCTCACAGGCTGACTTCTAATACCTCCAAGTGCAATGAGAATTACTGACCAAGTGATAATTACAGATCAATATTCTTTACAAAAGTGCTGTTTCAGGTAGAAGATGTACCAAAAGCCAAAAATAAATGCAAAGGTGAATAAATATGAGGGTTTACTTTTATTTTAGCTTCTGCTACTATCACAAGATGTGCATGCTCTGATCTTAAAAAGGTATTGACAATAACATGGATTGCTTCCAATTATATTTTTTCCTTAGAGGAAGGATATGAAGCCATACATTATACAAATTTGGTTACAGTCCCTAAATTTGGCCACAGAAAAAGGGATGGTGCACCTCTGAACTTTGGTTTGCATCCGGTGCTCATTAAACAACACAATAACCTATACTTCCTTTTTTTAATATATGTATACATCCCTGAAAAGCTAAACGTAGCATTTTTAAAGAACAATTCTTTGGAGGAATATTCTGCTACATTATATTCAATGACTACAACAGCAGGCCCCAAATTTTTGGTTGTGACTACACTTTTAGACCAGCAGTTTTAAAGAGTTTCCAAGTACTGGGGTAAATTACATATTAAAGAGATACTGGACATAGGACTTGTGACACTACCTGCAATTATTTTCTTTCATTGGAATAATGACCTGGATGCAGAACTCCCGAAATAAAAACTCTCTTGTGCTACAAAATTTGCCAAAAAAGAGTATGTTTTGGTGCATCTCATTGTATGGGGACTGAGAAACTAAAATACAAATTGCTTAGTTCTGCAGTAAAATTTTAGCAAGATAATGCTTGTAGAAAAAAATAATAATTTTAAACAGTAGAAATTAAACTAATAATTTCATTCCTTCTCTTACACAGTCACAGAAGTGACTGAAATGATTAGTTTGCTATACAGCAATTCATGGAAACCATACAAATCTGAAATGCATGTCTCATGTAAGCACTGGCGTAAGGAGGGAAATGGAAGGAATAGTGCTCAGAATTCTAGTTTAATGCTGGTCCTCACAACAGTTCCAACCTACAGCATAGTTTGTCCTTTACTGCTGCTTTTTCCTATCACCTGACTGTGATGATATAGTAAAGCAAGTGGCAAGGGAGGCCCAAAGCCAGTTATCAGAGCCACTTGCTTTATAACCACTGGTGCACTGTGGTGTACTGGGCTGTGGTACAACCCAGAACTTCAGCACAGGGCCCAACTTATCCTTCCTATCTCACTAGTATAGGCAGGCAAATATACTATAAGCAGAAGTTAATACACCACTATGTATCATTGTTTGTGTTTTAAAATACTAAATTTTAAAGTTACAGTATGGGTATATACCCAGGGAAATACTCAGGATTTTTAAAAAATGTATTCTTTGAAAAAGCCTTTTGATGTAAACATTATTTAATATCAATTTACTCTTACAATAAGTAGCCAATGAATTTCCAAGGTGCACACTTCTCTACACTACAGAAATGTTACCTTCAAAAATGAGATAACCAAATGTAACCTACAAAGTCAACTGAAATGAAAGAAACAAGGATCACACCAGACAGCCACATAGGTATTTTTTATTCTTTACAAATATTATTTGAACAGTTAAAAAAATTTATTCAGGCCAAAATATTCAGTGGATTAAAGGCAATGGAAGTTGTCATTAATATTCTGAAATTGATAAGTTGTTTATGTCTGGCATTCTTCCTGCTGATTATGCAGTGAGACAGGCAGCTTTATAAATATCTCATCACTCCATCGTCACACAAATTTCATCGACAGTGCTCATGCACAGCTATTAGCAATATGAATCTAACCATTACAAGAAGAATGAAAATCGAACATGTGGCATTAATACGCAGTCCTGGTTCCTAACCATCTGATAGGCAGATGGTGTAAAGCGGATTCTCCAGCTGAAATGAAGGGGCACATCATTTAAAACCTTGTTTGCATTCTAACTGATATCAGTGCCATATTGATATACATGATACATCATGGCAGTATTTGAACAATCTAGTTTGTTTCAGTCATAAATGTTTACAGCCTTGTTTTTTATCTTCAGAAGCATGTTCTGAGGAGCATATTTTTAATTTATGAAACCTATTGTTTACTTCTGTTGAACCAGAAGATTAGCAAAGAGCAGGAATATTAAATTACCACAACCACAGCAGTATAACTAAGATGGATGAATAAAATATGGTTTTTCAATATGTTTGTAAAGGAATTAAAAAATTAGCCTAGACATTTTATGCATTAAATACATTTATTCATTTAAACCTTACAGCTTTTTTCCCATGTGACATACTTAGAACTTTAATGCTTTATAAAGCCATTCATTTAAATCTCTTACTGCGTGCAATTAATCTTGTCCAACAATTTAATTCAAAAAGCAAAACATCAGAAAGTAAAGTTTGATTCAACCACCATGCTTCTGAAGTAATCTCCGTATTGCTGACAGTTCCTATAGACTCATCAGCAAAAGTCTGTTCAAGGTGTCTTGCAGGAGCCGTATGAATTTGAATTACAGCTCAATTGAATGCTCGCCAAGCCTTAGTAGGAACTCAGGAACAAGAAGCAGAACACCAAAAGAGAGTGCAAAGGATCCTTTCCTACTAAGACCTTCTCTCTTCTGTCACTAGATTACTTTGGCCTGTTGGGTGTGTTTGTAGCTGTTAATTATGTTAATAAAGTTGCAGCCTGCTGTCTCTGCCAAATATAATCATAAGCTTTCTCCTGCCAAGTCCTAGTCTAATTTACACCCGTGCAACTCTACTGAAGTCAGAATTTTGTGGGTGAGAATGAGACCAGAAGTATGCCCAGTATGTGTGGTCTCTGACGCTGAAAAATGAGTAAACAAAACAGAAAACAATGACAAAAAACCCCAGCATCTTCAGAAAACAATTCTGTTTTAAAAGCAGAGCCCTCAAGAGAGCTGTCATATATCATGACAGGTTTTTGAAATGTATACGAATTACTGGTGGGCACTAAATCACATCCAGGATTTCTGCCTTCCAACAAATAGTATTGCCCACCTGCCTTAAGATAAAGGTCTTAAAACTTTCAGTTTTGATGGGGTGAGCAGCTTACAACACACCCTATTTGTGAAGCAAAATAGAAAATGACCTGTGAATGGAACTTTTTCAGCCTTGAATATGTCTCAAAACATACATTTTTTAATTGCATGCCTAAACTTCATCCTGGGACAAATTATAGAATTATTTAAATAATTGATCTTAATTCACTTTCAACTTCCTTCACATAATTATGCCTAAGAAAAATAACAATTTCTAACAGTCATTCCGATAATTTCCTTAATGCAACTATTAACTTCCTTTATATTTTATTTTATATATGTCTATATATATATATATTTTTTTTTTTATTGCTACTTACAAAATTCAGTAACATGTATGTATTTGTGCAAGCTCCTTCTTTAGGACTTTTACAACATTTTCAAGAAACTTTATCTTTGTCATCACAGAACGGGCAGAAAAGCAAAATACAACTGTCAGCAGTGTATTACATTTAATTTCATTTATTTGCTGGAAAGTTCATTCTGCAGAAATGCTTTATTCACTGCATGGGAGGAGTTCCAAATCTCATCTCAATTCTGAAAGAACTCCTTTCATGATTTCAAATTAATGCTTATTCCTTTTTCTTCTAGTTTATTTTCAATGGTATTGACTTGAAAAAAAATCAAGCCCTTCCTTGATTTAATACCAGATTTCATATTTTGGTTCTTACTTTGGCAAAATTCCTACTAAAATCTGAAAACAATCTGCCTCAGAAAGAAAGGCAGGTTTACCTTCTAGGACCTGACCCCGATCACTGTAGGTTATTGCACTGGTTTCATGGGTTGCAGCAGTTCAGGTACAAGTTTTTTGTAGCTTATTACGCTGCTGCCTAGTTATTTCAAATGAAATAGGATCCTAACCTTAGTCTCTGATCTAATGGGTGTTTTATATACTGTGATACATAAAACAAGAAGGAGAAAGCAATCTGCAGGAGGACAGAGGTCTGATTACATAGACTGGATTGCAGAAAGGAGAAATTCACCATAATGTTCTGCTAAAATATACTGAGTTTCACTAGAAGAATTCTTTATGTATAATTAATGGATGTCCGGAATCTCACAGTTATCCAGAAACCTTATTTCTGCTAAGTTGTCTGGATTGATCCAACATAACAAGCTTGGTATACCCTAAAAATTTCATTACATGTTATTTTGGGATAATCAAAAAAATTATTGTCTGGTCCCCATAGCTATATTTTCTTGATCAGCTAGAGTGGTTCAGCATAAACTGCTCATCTAGATAATTTTTTTAGTATTTCTTAAAGGCCTGTTATTAAAGGTATCATATTAATGAAAAAAAAATGCACTTTAAATATTGCTAAAGAAGGAGTACTTAGAAAAAAAATCACCCATGGTTTAGATTGGTGCAACTAAACTGAAACTGACAGTCTTGCACTGGGAGAAAACCAGTATATGTGAAGCTCAAACCATCTGTTGTTCATCAGTCTAATTAGACCTTTTTCCTGTAACTACTCCTAACTTGTAATATGAATTTTGAGGGCTGGGCATAGCATTTAAGATAAACAAGCAAAAGAATTAAATTTCCACAGCAACCCTTGTATCTAAAAATCTTTCTAGCTAAGATGTGCCTCCACAATTAATAACATAGTTGCAGAAATAAAGCATTGATGTAGAAAGCAGCAGTGTCCTTTTGTTTTATTAACACTTCATTTTTTGAAATAGACCACTAGCAGGTCAAACAATGCTTAAAAAATGTGTAATAGGAATTATTTTATCACTAATATTTGCCATTTATGGAACTGATTGACTTACATTCCATTAAGTTATTCTTTCTAGTGGATATATTCCTTCATACTGAAGAGTAAAAAGTGCATTTCAAATACCACAACAAATTACTAACTGTTACAGCTTCATGGGTTTTGTAATCTGTGAATTTATTATTGGCTTGGTGCAATTGTGACAGAATTAAACAATGTATGTTGCATAACTGCCTGGCTATACTGCAGTTTTCAGCAACAATTTAAAATCCTACTGGAATGCACACAGCAACAATACAATACAATTAAGAGAGAACATTCTTTTTTAAACAACAGTCATCTTTTCAAAAGCAATAGATTCTCAGTTCTCATTCACTCTGTTGCATTATTCATTTCATGTGCAACCTCATGCTGGACCATAAATTGTTACTTTATCTAATCAAAGGCGACTTAACTCCACAGAAGGTCAAAGGTTTAATTTTGTGAAGTATTATCTTACGCTATGAGTTTAACGGAAAAATAGAAGAAGAAAAACAGCCAAGAAACTGGTAATAAATGAACCTTTATTGCCTCAGGCATTGGCCTAGTTAATAAACTTTCATTGAAGGTTTCTTTCAACTGTTATGGACAATGAGGTAAAAAAAATCTTAAATTACAGCCATGTGTGACTTTTAAAGCAGGCATTCTTTTTTATCTCAACCTTCCCAGCTTAGGAAAAAGACAAAGAGATTGTCTTCAATTTCTTAACCAAAAATGTATGCTTCTAAACAGATGAAAAAGTGCAGATCAAGCCTTTTAAAAGCAGAGGTCAGCTTTGAACAATACAAAAAAAATACTTTTCCTTAAGCGCCAAATCCTGATCCACAATCTCTTTAACCAAATACCATGCAGTTCCAAAAAAAAAAAAAAGAAAGAAAAAAAAAAGGATATGTGGGAAAGCAAACATATATATACTGACAATATATTATGCTAACAATGATGGCTGGTTCCTGAAAGACTTCCTATTTTACATTTGCATTGCGAGAGTGTAATAATTGCTCTTCTTTAATAGAATGACTTATTATGGGAACAACTTCCCTGCACTTTTTGCAAATACAAGTTATTTTCTTCTTTTCATGTGTATTATCTCATGTTCTCACAATACTATTCTTGCTGTTAGGAGAAATTAAAAGGTTTAACATAATGACAGTTACTGGTGGTTATTGGTGCTCTGTGAATTTTCTTCATTTAATGTTCTTAGATTTTACTAACTACAATGTCTTTTATTGACATACTCTTTGGGACCAGTTTAGAGAAGTGTATTCCAGTTGATGTTATACAGTCAAAAACAATAAGAAGACCAGTAGTATTTAAAAAAAAAAACTTAGCCTTGAACTTTAGTCTAATTTGTAACTAGATGGACACAACCAATTGTAACAGTGCTATAATTCAAAAATACTGAAAAGACATGTTCATGCCTGTAACAGCAGTAATGTAGCTAAATACTCATAATCTTTCAACCAGCAGGAGCTTTTGTAGTTTTTTTTATAAACCTAATCCACAGCTTGACACAGATCCTGGGGTAATGGCACACAGTTCTTTGATTAAACTAATATCTAACAACTGCTGAGGCAGTCTGATGGCCCCGTGGAAGTGTTTCCCTACAACTTCCAAACTCAGCCTTGCAAACAGAACTGTTAAATTCTTTCCCATAGACCCAGTGTAGTCCACAAGCCTAATCATGTGAGTGAAATTTAACTTATCCATGTGTATAAGTATTTGTGGCACCAGAACACGATCAGAATAAAATGAGATTTTAGCTGTGGACTACAATGGTGCAATTTTAGCTTTGATAGCCTTCTAGTGGAATGGATGTGCTCTCAGAGGGACCTGTTCTCTGCACACTGAAGAAACAGCCCGCTAATATTTAGACGACATGTTATCAAAGTCTTTGTGGCCTTTATGGCTTTGATCCTCAAGCAACACTTTTGCCCAAAGGAAAAAAGATTTGACTCTCACTTCTGGTGCACTAGAACAGTCAGCTACAGACTTATTTCAGGCTCCTGCTAACCTTAGGAAGTGAAAACAGCATTATTCCTAGTCATGAAAAGTGAAGGCAAGGAATTCAGGGCTTTAGCTAAGATGATCACAGCCGCTGATTAGAGCAGTAGACCTTCAGTAAATGTCGAAAATATAAACTATTTCAAGATAATTTAAATAAAGTTTCCATTGGTTTATTCTTTAATAGAGTTAAAATATATTACACATATTTAAAAAAATCTAAAATGTCTTTTAAAAACAATTTTGATCCTGTTTTGTCATATTTAGCTTTAAAGCAGATATTTTGAATCCTCTTGCCTCTAAAAAGAAACTTTTATTATACAATATACATTAACAAATTCTATAACTGTTTTCTGACTATCTATCTGTATTTGCAGTGTGCATAGCAGATTGTGCCAAGTATTAGAAAGATGGAAGTCAATATAATGGTGGGGAAAAGTCCCAGAAATCCACTGGTTATTTCAAGACATATGTACCCTTGTTTTAACACAGCAAGTTGAGTAAGAAAATTTTCACATTTCTGAATGTAAAGAATTCACCTGTAAGGGTCAGGAGAGTCCTCTCTCCATCTTCACTCTTTTATTCACTAGACGTGTTGTTACTTCAAGAGCTGCACTGTGGCTTTGGGGCTCTTTTTTTCTTTTTCTTTTTCTTTTCTTTTTTAAGTTTCATCAGATCCATTATGCATTACTCTGTGCCAGAGGCAAGGCATGGGGCTAAATGTACTGTTACAGCACAGTGATAGCAGAGTTTGTACTGTGATGCAGAACTGTGATACTGTACAAAGTAGCTGTGATAATGACTTACAGGTAACACAGTGTAGTCCTTTTTTCAGATGAAAAGGCAGTCAATTGTCACAGACAGTGCTCTCTCACCTTTATGTTCTACATGTTGCACAAGGTAACGGAACATTAAATCCTACAGGTAGCACTCTGGGCGCTGACCAAGGCATTAGATGAATGTCTTTGGGTGGCACTTCACATTTGAAGACAAAGTATCTCTTTCCAATACAAACTATGACACAACAGGGGCACGATGAGCACTTGTGTTGTGTCCCAGCACTTCATCAAAGCATGGATATTAGGACAAATTTATTCACTGAAAGAGTGGTTAAGCATTGGGACAGGCTGTCCAGGCAAATGGTGGAGTCACCATCCCTGAAGTGTTCAAAAAGTGAGCAGATGTGGCACTTTTTGATATAGTTTAGTGGTCATGGTGGTGTTTGTCAAAATTTGGACTTGATGATCTTGGAGGTCGTTTCCAAACATAATAATTTTTTTTTTTTTTTTTTTTATTCTAAGGCCAAATTATCACCCCAAATCAAGGGAGTTCTCACACCCAGTGTGTTCAGTAAAATACTGAACTTCATGCAACAAAATATTTAAGTTTGGTACCTCAGAATTGTCTGCTACACAAAAAGTAAACATCTGAATATCTTACTGATATTAAAAAGGAAAGTGGGGCATTATTAATGGATACATTATTACTGTACTTGATTGTAATACAAAAACAAACATGCAGTAACTTTTCTACAGTTCCTACCATATTGGCACAATTGCAGTTCTATATTATGAAGACCTGCTGACACTTGTAAATTCAGATTTACATACATGATCATATGTATTGCTTCCGAAAGGCATATTCTTTGAAGCCAACAACTGATTGGCACCACTGTCTAACACATCATGAATAAATATTCAAAGATCATTAAATAAGCAAGCATAAGAGAGACCAAACATTCTCTTTAGCAGAAATCTGAGAAATCCTCATGATATGCTATGCAAAGGAGACTTCATATGTTCATTGCTAGCAATATAATTTATGAAAGAAAAAGCTTTATGTTACTGTGATCCTCTCAGCTTGGTAGTGTCCACAAAAAGAAAAAATATGATGACAACAGTTGTTTCATAGATTTCACATTTTGTGGGGAGACCTAGACTTTAATTTGCAGCAGATAATTTAATTATCTTTTCTTCATCTATTAATGAAAAGGATATCAACAGATTTGTATTTTCACAAATCTATCTGTTACTGGGAATCACTTTTCTCCACCTTCTAAACACTTGCACAAGTGCAAAATGGGATGTGTGCTTTCTAATTTCTCCTCCCTCTAGGTTATGACCTTCTTTCCGATCATTGCTAAATTCCAAGTTTTTGACTTATCTGACATTCAGATTGTCAAGAGGGACTGCACATTTAGCAGAGAGTGAGTAATAGAAATAACTGGCAAAAATTTAATTAGTATCTGGATAATAACTCACTATTTTTATCCCAACTACAAGTAATCTAACTTTAATCAACTACAAGATGCAACCGCAATACATAACAATGAAAGTATCAACATTCCAAATGAGTTTATTTTTCATCAAAAAAATACATAGCCCATAGAGTGTACATGTATTTTTTTTTGTATTTTCTAGATATTACTGGTCTTCAACATAATGACTTCTAGATTAAAATTTATAGTATAAATAATTTGGAAAAAAAAAAAAAAAAAAGGAACAGGACCACTACTGTTACTTTATCTTAGAAATCAAAACATCATTTTAGTAATTTGACACTAATGTTGACTTGCAGTCACTTTGGAAGACATACAGATAACTAATAAGATTGCAAGTATAAAACATTGATTATAATCAATATTTGTCACTGTATAGCCCAAAGAACTGGTGGACATTTCCCAAAGTGAAGAATAAATTAGCTCTGAAAACATGTCTATGGTATGCATAAAATTTACAGGAATGAAAATTACTGGATTTGGTGCAATTTCTTGAATTTCTGAGTTTCTTTAAAATTGAATTCTTAATCATTACTTAAGACATGCTAAAACACAGGAATTGCCTTTGAAAGGATGCAGACCTATTGTTAGATTTAATTCTGTGATGTATTAACAGCCCATAAGATTAAGGAAATTTTTTTTTCTGCCGGTGCCTTAAGAAGTTTATGAGACATTTCTAGAATTCTCCTTGTTTGCTCTGTTCTCTAATTGGTTGTATTAGTCACATGTTGTATTTCTTTGCCAGGCTTGAAAAAGAATAATTCCTCCATCTATTGAAACAGATTTTCTATGGCGATAACAGGCCACAGGAGGATTGTATTTCATCTAAGCTGCATATTAACCATATTTATATGTATATATATATATCTATATGTATGTATGTAGATGTAGATGTATACAGTGAGGTTTCATGTAATACAGGCAGATGAATCAACACGATTCTCTCCTTCCAGTAACAATATTTAATAAGGATGGCATATCGTCCAGAGAGCCATTCATATATGCACCAGGTAATACCAGGATCAAATCTCTGAGTGTAAATGCAGTTGTATTTACATTTTTCTTTCTTTGCTGTTGACATCCTGCCCTTCTCAACTACAGCTAACACATTTCAAAAGAGGCAGTATAGTGTTGTCTCAATTGACCATGTTTTTGAAGAAAAATATTTAGAAGCAGCTTTTTCTAGTCTCATGTTTTTTTTCTAAGAAAGCTTACATTGCAGGAAAACTTCCGTGAATATTAGTAAATGTTCTGCTTTCAATGGAAACTGCTACTATTCAAGCATAAGTGATTGATATTCCTTATATCAAAGAGCATGAAATATAAAATTAGTTATAAAATGGTTTCAGTGCATGGAAAAAAGATTGCCTCCTAGAATGTTGATGATATACAGGAATTTTGGATGGCTTCATATTTCCAATATCCTAAATGAATAGTTGACATTCCTCACCAAACTAACAGATTGCCAAAAATTCAATTGTATCCTGGGCTGCATCAAATGAAGCATGGCCAGAAGGTTGAGGGAATGATTCCCCACTCCTACTGGGCTCTTGTGGGACCCCAGCTGGAGCACTGTGTTCAGCTGGGGCCCACAACATAAGGACATGGACCTGCTGGACCGAGTCTACAGAGGGGTCATGAAGACAATCAGAGAGCTGAAGCACCCCTCCTATGAAGACAGGCTGAGAGAGCTGGAGTTGTTCAGCCTGGAGAAGACTCCAGGGAGACCTTACAGCACCTTCCAGTAACTAAAGGGGCTACAAGTGAGCTGGAGCGGGACTTTTTACAAGGGCATGTAGTGATACGACAGGGGTTAATGGCATTAAGCTAAAGAGGGCAGGCTTAAATTAGGTATTAGGAAGAAATTCTAAACTGTGAGGGTGATGGAACAGATTGCCTAGAGAAACTGTGGATGTCCCATCCCTGGAAGTGCTCAAGGCCAGGATGCATGCAGCTCTGACTAACCTGGTCTAGTGGGAGGTGTCCCTGTCCATGGCAGAGGGGCTGGAACCAGATGATCACTAAGGTCTGCTTCAACACAAACCATTTTGTGATTCTACGAAATATCAATTTTATCAAGAGGATCAAATATTTTTTGCATCCAATTGCAGCATCAGCTCACCTTAATGTTAGAGTTTTTTATAAAAGAGATATTTTTAATTCAAGCTACCACATAAACAAAAAATAAACTTTAGTCCATTTCAAAACTCCTACCTTTGTGCCATGTCTCCATAAATTAGTCCTCCACTAACAGTGTTTCACACAAGTATTTACAGAAGCAATTATATCTGCAGAATGCCATTAACACAGTGCACTTCACCTTGTATTAGCTTTCTTTTTCTCATCCTATATGCTCATATAAAATGCCCAGATGCAAATTATGGAAGATATTTTATCCAACAGTAGGATTGTGCTTTTTGACAGATTATATGAACACTTATTTTGGCAGCTTGAGAAATGCACCTAGGTCAGTTGCTTGGTTAGACTGCTGATAGCCTGAGTCTCCTGTTTGTCATTTTCTTATCATTTATCTTCAGTTAGTAGCAAATTAGATCTAAAAAGATCATAACCCCATACCTACGAGACCTATGCTTAACCACATGTGCCAAGAATACCTTCTACGGAAATCCTTAGGTGGTAGCAAGAAGAATCTGAAGAGACACTGAAAGAAAGTATCTGAATAATATCTGAATTGCTTTGTTCACCCTTTTAGTTAAAAATACCATCAGAAGAAGAAATTAGAGGCCCTTGAGTTTTAATTCTGAGATAACCAGAAAGTATCAGCTGTCATCTACATTTTAATTTTATGCCTTTACCCATTAGATGGAGATAACACTTCCTTATTCTACAGAAGGATTATCAATATAAATCAGTCAAGAGTTGTACAAAGCTTTAAAAATAAAGTTCCAAGTATGCATTCATTTTGTTTTCAGCCCTTGTTCCAAATCTATAAAGTCAAACAAAATCTATAAATTCAAGGCAGATTTGCCTAAGAAGTGAGGATAGCAGTTCAATGTAAAGCATACATTGATAAAAATCCACAAAAGAACTATGAAGATGAATCATTGCTTTCAATTTTACCACACACCTTAAAAGGTCAAAAACTTTTGAGCCTGGGAGATACTAAGGAAGAAAAGGAAATAAATATTTTTATTAGTTTAGCTGTAGTGTTTTTCTTGAAACCATCAAATTAACAGATACAAGTTTTTTACCAACTTGAATTTCAAGTTAGCACATGGTCAATTCAAACTCTGAAGCAAGGAGGACATAAGATCAATAGTTTAGCACTTAAAAAAAATCAGAACACTTTTCAATTTCTGATGATTTGTCAAAAATTTTTAATTCCATGAAAGCCACTTAAGGCTTTATTAAGATGAAGTTTAAAAAAATCTCCATCCTTCTGTTGTTACCTCAGCTAGTTGAGTGTTAAATGTGCTCTTCCTAAATCACTGACAATCACGAGATGGAATATAATGATTTTACCTTATGTTTGTAAAATGTGACTAGTTATTTTTTTCTTGACTGTAAAGGAAGTCGCATTCTGAAAAACAGGATATTAAGGATTAAAAAATATACTTCTAATCTAATTGTGCCATAAAGTTGTCAGGTTTTTTTTAATGGCCTGAAAACAAAAAGGAACAATATGATTATCTAATAATCTTCCCATCCCTTACAGACAAGAAAAAACAGGTGTGTATTTAAAAACTATTACATCAGGTTACCTGTTCAAGGATACAGTGGAATAATGCTTAATTCTTTACCACTACATTAATTTTGAGTTGAGCACTTCATAAAAGCATATTCTCAACTTTGTTTCTAACCCAAAAGTGTACATACACAAAGGAGAGAATCAATGGTTGTTTTCAACAGTGAAGTAATAACATTGGGGGAAATTCTCATGCAAAGGTCCATCTAGAATAAATTAATGAATTAAAGCCTGATGTGGTCAACAGCCTCTTCAGCTGTTGATGCATTTTTCCATGTACATTGGATGAGTGAAACCTGGCATAGACTTTGCTCCTCTACAATACCTTCATATATAATATCTGACAACTTTGAAAACTTTGCAATTAAATCTAACTCAAAACTGTGTTATTTTATTTGTTCAAATTAATTGTTCCAAGAAGGTCACATACTGCATGCCACCCGAAGAGTACCTTCTTTGACATACTACTGCCTAATTGAAATATACAGGTATCTTCTCATTGTCTCAGAATTCCATTGGTAGCCAACACAGACTTTAGGGCAGGTTCAAGTACTGGTTTAAAGCAGAGTTTATTCAATGTAGAACTATTTCTATTTCAAACTGTTATGGTATGGCTACAAGAAGCAATTAAAATTCAATATATTAGTTCTAGTTTCCAGGGTATCATTTTGGAACCCTGAACAAATAAATATCATTAAACAGCACACACTACCCTCAACAGCCTTAGAGAAGAAAGAAATGACAATTACTTTTGCAGGTTGTGGTTGGCAAATACCGGCCATTTTGCCTGGGGTAAGTGGAGAGGTGAAGCCATGAATTGTGGCTGCAGTCCTCTAATTCCTAAAACATGAAACATTTTTTATGCACCTAATCTGCTAAATATAAAGTCTGTGAGATTTCCTGAGGTCTTTGATGATCTTTTTAAAAATAATATACTATATATCTATGTACAATGTGTTTTTTAAAAGCAATGTAATATATATCTTGCAGTTTTAGTATATGCTATTTCTGTATTGCAATAATTGTACCCTATCTTATGCATTTTAAGCAGTATCATTTTTATTTTTTTATCATTATTACTTTCACCTACATTCTTAACTATTAGATGGATGAATATGGGGAAAAGAAATTGAAAGAAAAATGAGAAATGTATTTTGCAAATATCAGTACATTTTTACTAATATTCAAACTTCATTTTCAGCAAACTCTCTATTTTAAAGCAAACTGTCTAAAAGATTTTTTTTTTAATTTCCTACTGGATTATATTTTTTAAAAAAATAGCCTACCAGATAGGCTAATTCTGATAATAAATATTTATCTTGCATCTTTATGTTAAGTTACATGGTATGCGTGTAGCTTTAGAAATTAATATGAAGCCAACACAGTAGAGATATTTGGTTCAGAAGCTGCTGACACTGGGCATTAGACCATAAGTAGGTCAGAATAAACACTTAACATTCAAATTTAAATATAATATTGTGTAATACAAGAAGATCTATAGAGCCATAATGTCTGAATATATTAGGTATGATGATAATACTTCTATCGATTTCAGTCTGTTAAAATAATGAAACTGGATTACACAAATCAATTCTTGGAATACAACAAAAAGGCATATATTATTTGCTTTGCACATTCAAAATAGGCTTTTCAAGTGAGATTGACTGTTACTGTTTTAGACTTTAACTAAAAACAAGTGTTAATTTTCTCAACATCACCTAAAAACAGGCTCATAGTAGTCTTTGTTATCTTACGGTTGACAAGCTTAACAGTCTTTTAACCATCTAACAAACAGCTTTCTCAGTTTGATCAATTATTTAAGCCTCTCGCTCTTACATCATTACTTCTGCAAGGAGAGGAGGTGTTTCAATAGGAGGATCTACCATTAAAGACAATTAACAGGCACTCTGTTTCCTTTGGCAGAGGGAGGACACTCACAAAATGTTGTACAACATTCAAGAATGTAGTTTCTGGTGATGTCTTCACAGTTATACAGAACTAAATATTTCATAACTTCTCAAAGTCTAACAAAAAAAAAAAAAAAGGCATTGGCTTTTCAGGCTGTCAGGAATGATGCTTTGTTTTCCAACACAGTGCTCAGTATATGTTAAATTATTTCTACTCCAGATGGGAATCAGACTGTACTCTTGAAATTACCCTGCTATAAAAACATTGAAAATATTATGTTTGTCCGATATCAATATTACAGTTACTGAACAAAAATTAAGACTAAGGCATTTTTGAGAATGTATGTTACTGAAATGAGTGGCGATCCAGAACAAAGAATATGATAAATCCGCAAAGCACAAAGCATGCATTCAAACCTGAAGTGTTAAGCAAAGAAGAATTTGCATTGTGAATGCAATAAAAACTGTAAATCAGTTCCTTAAAAGCAGAAGACAACAGTCTGAGTTAAGGGCTGCAGGCATCACAGCCTGACGGGGTGTGCAGAATACAACAGATCTTCATCCTGGCATAGCAAGTTAAAGATCTGCGATGGAGAGTCACACTCCTCTGTTGTTACCAGGAGGTAATTATACAACAGTATTTCTAATGATGGAGTCCCATGGCAATGCTTCTCCTCTTCCCAGCGGAAAATATCTTTTGAAGCAAAGAGTGGCTGTGGGATTCAAGAGGAGGGAAAACACATACCATAAAATATAATTAAAAATTGTGGAGGCTGCCTATGACAAGAATAACCATAAAAAACAGATACAAACCAGCTGGCTGTTAACAACTCCTGAGTTATAAAAATCTTAACCTGCTGTAAAGCACTCAATTCGATTTACATAACCACAGAGCTGACATTCCTTTTAGGCTCCTCTGCTGGGGATTATTGTGACATGTTTTAAGGCAGCATAAAAAGCAACTGTGAAAGGAAGACATGTATCATCTTACATAAAAATTCATTCTCGCCTTAAGATTGGACTTACATGCTTTAATCCCAGCATCTTTACTGAAACTGGAAAATATCTTCAATGGCTACTGGTGATTCAATTTTATAACATTATCCCTTTGGTGCTCATATTTTTGATAAGGTTGACAGTGTATGTATACAAACAAACAGAAAAAAATCTATACAATCACAGAAGCTTAAGTTTTGCTAATACTGCACAAAATGTCAACTACACTAGAATCCACTACAGAGTGCAGCATATCTAGTCTTAGATAGATTATGTTGCTTAAGATTGTAACTGGCCTTTGCTAAACAAGAAAAGCATTTCTTAGGAATGTAATGATGCAGACAGCATTTTACACAACTAACACAGCTTGCTGTAGGGAATTAAAATAAACTAAATAAAATAAAATCAATCTTACACTGAGTGAAGTTTTGATGTATAAGTGCTGGCAGCTTACATTGCCCAGAGCACAGAATGAGTTTTGCCATTTGATAATTTGCTTGATTCACTGTGCTGCCTCATGCAGGGCATTTTATGCCTGATTTATGTTTAATCGAGTCACCTGCTTAATGTTAAGGAGGGTCACAGTTAGATAGAAGGGTTACGACCATATAAGGCTTTCAACATCTTCCAGTTTGACATAAGAAATGGGTGTAAGTGTTAGAGGTCAACCTTTTTCTTTTATTTTGATTTAATGTTCTCTATGGAATATTGCATAAAACATTAATGCACCACAAAACCAATTTGATTCCCTTTTGAAATGCAGTAGGCAAATATGGATTAAGAGACTCAAAGCACAGACAAAATAAAATAAAACAATCTACAGTCTAAATGACCATGTATATGTGAGGGGTTTTTACAGCTTATAAGGTATATACAAAAATGAATATAAGTTCTCCCTTTAATAAATAAGCAATCAAATTTATTCTAGTGTCTCAGAAAAACAAAGACTTTAAAGACAAAAGCACCATAAACTTTTAATATAGCTGAGGTGTCCAGGTTCACTATTCAGGCTAGATGTTCATGCTTTTAAACATATATAATTGGATATTAGCATTATCAGCATTTTCTTTGCAATAATGATATGAAAAATTACATCCATATTTAATAAATAAAATATGACATGGAAAACTACTACTGACTAGACAGCTTAGGTAAATCTGATCTTTCTCTCAGTGTTTCAACATGCTGAAAGTACTGCAGGACCTTATGAATTTTGAGATTAAAATTCTCCCATATAGCACTGAAAAAAATTAGACATGGCACCAAATAAGGTATTTCAAAATGTACTTTTAAGGCGGAACTATTACAGTTACCAAGTGCAGATGGAATTCAGCACTTACCAGTTTGGAGAGATTTATCAGTTTTTTAAGTGCACTAAAGTATATACATGTTATGCCATGAACACAACTACCAGAACACAGTAACAGACACAATTCACAGTGAATTCAGACATATATCAGAAGTTTCAGTCCTTGGCTAAAACATGATTTGTTTGCATGCTAAATTGCATATGTGTGATATACAACTTCTCGTGCGAGTGAAAAGAATAAATATTTCCCTATTTCTTTTTATTAGTATACCCAGAATACACTAAGCTTCATCAAATACTTTAAAACATATCAATTATTTCCAAAGACTCATTTAACAGACAATGCACAGACACAGTTTTGCATCCACATATTTAAAGTAATTTACCTACATCAACAGCTTCACCCAGCTAATTTTAAATTAACCTTCTAAAATTTAATCATTCAGACTAAACTCTTCATGTAGGTTGCCTATAGTCAATGAAGAGACACAGGCATTTCCAGAGGGTGATTCAAGTTGGCCTATTTTATACTGAGATGTATCGCTCTCTAGAGATGTCTGCTACTTTCCACTGGCTATGAAAGGAGATGACTTGTTAAGATTTCAACAGACGTATTAGCAGATGAATCTCCTCCTTGATAGCTAACTTCTTACACAGCTAAAGCTAGGGAAAATTAAATTCTTTTTCTCAGATAGTAAAAATATAGTGAAGATATTTACCTGTATGCCTGCCATTTCTCTGGAAATGTAATCAATATGCTGTTTTGGCATTTTATTTCTAGGTACATTATTTCCTTTAAAATTAGTTTTCTGCTCAGAAAAAAAAACTACTACAAAACTATCTCAACTTTAAACTCAATTAAAACCTCTACTTTATAAAAGTTTAAAAAACCTTAGTCATAAAAAACTCAGAAAAATAAAGTAAGTCTCAAAATGACATACGCTTTGTATAGTTCTGTAAGAAGAAAACGATTTATATTAAACACTCTTTCCTTCTTTCTTTCAAGGACTCTATTTTTACAGGAATATTTAAAAGATATTCCTTGATGGACAAAATAAATGGATAGAATAAAATCTACTTTGAATGCTACTAGTTCTCATACCTTCTGTTTCTGTCAAACATTTTGCTAGGTTTTTTTGTTTTTTTTTTTCCCAGTTCTACGTCCTATTAAAATCAAATTAAGGAGGCAAACTGATTTCACAATATAAATATTCACCTTCTAATCAAAATCTAGATTTAATGCCAGAGTACATATTGCTGACGAATGCAAAGCATCTACAGAACTGAGTACTCTCCAGCTGGATCACAGGCCCACATCAGCAGTAATTGGGTTATCAGTAGAAAATCTACTGAACAAGACATTTAGTGATTGGTCCCAAAAGTTAACACCATGTCTTGAATTTGGGGTAGGAATCAGCTGCAGAACAGGACAGCAGCAAATGTCCCAGGCACTTTCATATAACACAGAATCCACCACATCACTGTGCTGTTCATTGCTGCATAGAAAAACTTGAAAATACGAATTCATCAGAGCATAGAGAAAACCTAAAACACGCACAGAACCATGTAGTTCCATTCACTTGAGTAAGCCTACAGGGATGATACTCAGTGCTGATTATGGGTCCATTTCTTTCATTTAGTGGAGCATAGTAGTGAGATACCTGAATTAGCACGTTCACATGCATGCATTCATACACTACACAGAAGTATTAACTCTGGAATGGAAACTCTTTTGTCATGTTATCGTAGTGATGCATCCAGAATGACAAGGAAAAGTCTCTTTTAGCTTGTAAATATTCCCTTAGTTCCCCCTTCATAAAGGCAGTGGCAGACCAAAGAGGGAGAAGCATCTGAAACTATTTCCTGCTTTGAAAAGAACTTAAAAAATCTGCTAGCTTTTTCTCTCCTTCTGGCTGTCAGGTCAGGCTGAAACTGTTTTAATTTTGTTTCCAGAAAGCTCTGTTCTCACTAGCACACACTCTAAATAAAGTGCTCTTGCATAGTATATTTCACAAAAAAAAAGTATATGGGAACAGCATGGAATAGTGTGGAATTCTGAAAGCCTCAGCATCAATGAGATGTCCACTATCCATACTGGTAATAATTATGGAATTCCAGCTCTATATATCAAATGGTAAATTTATATTAAGGAAGGAAGAAAAAAAAGTTATTTTAAAAAGAAATTGGCAAAGTGTTCATAAGAATTAAAACTGTAAAGGAACTGTGAGAAGTGTCTTTATAGATCTTAAAACAGGATAAGGTTTATGAACAGCCCTTTTTGATCCTGTGCACCACAAATAGTATTTTCATGTTATGATAGAGATCTAACTCTGCATTTAGCAAGTATTTTTCCGAGTATATGTTGTTGTAAACAAATGCAGAGACAGCACAAGAAGGTATATTTGTCAAAATATGTGTCTTGAAATGTTCCTTTTTTTGTGTCAGTTATACAAAGCTAGAGATTTGTCATTAAGCAGCCTCAGGGAGTGAGGTTTCTTCTTGAAGATGCATGCAGTATCGATGAAAGAAAACCAGTGCAATTCAAAACAATTACATCTGAAAATTTTCCTAGAAGCTGCTAGGAAGCAGGAGGAAGTGAAGAAAAAAAAAAAAAAGGGGGTAAGAATTCAGGTTCATATTTTCTCCAGACATTTGGCAAAAGAGACTTAAGAGGTCTTTAGGAAAAATTATGAGCTATGTTAGCACTGGAAATCCCTTTTCGTTTGCTATGTATTTACCTATCAGTATTTAGTGTTTTTCATCTTTTCTTTAAAAGAACATTACTTAATGGCATTCCTCCCAGATTTATTAGAATAAAAGAAGTAATAAATCTGTCAAGCTTGAAGCAAAATTATTAAGGTGTCTAAAATGAATCTAATAATCTTGCCAAAATAGTTACATAACTTGATTTAATTTTTGGTCAGCACTGAAGTGGTCAGGCAGGTGGATTACATGGTTGCTGTAGGTCCCTTCCAACTGAAATATTCAATTCCATTTTATTCTAGCCTATATTTTATGCATACTATAGGCATAAAAACAAAAACAAAAAGTGAAATTTAAGTGAGCACCTTTATTTTGATTTTTGATATAGTGAAAACATAACGGTGTAAAGTAGAAAGGAACTTAAAGGGGACAGAATTCAGATGAATCTCAAAATCACTAACTTTTGAAAAATGAGAGGAATGCTTCTCCTTAGAAGACAGCGTAGTGGCCAAAACTTAGTCATTTAATCAAAACTATTCAAAGAAATGAGGAAACCTCAAACCACACACCCTGATACCAATACCTTCTTCCCAAAAATAAATGGATTACAATAATCAGCTCCCAAATCTTTCACATCTCTGAAAAAATTGTTGAGATCTAGGTGACAGGATATCATGGAAGATAATGTGATTTTTGAATACAGAGTCAGGGCAGCAGAAACTATACCAAAGCAACAAATAAAAAGTGAAAGAATCAGATAGTAAACTCTGGTAGAAATAATCCCTGCAAGTAACCATAGGAACAACACTATACAAAAAGTGAGCTGGAGCTAAGCAGTGCATGAGATGTTCGCATGTAATGACTGAGGATGAAATGAGGAGGTTTTTACTGGGTGCAGGCCACAGATGGATCCATGTTATGTGAACAAATACAATTAGATCATGAATAATTCTAAAAGGAGCAATGAAGCAGATTCAAACACAATTCCAAAAGACAGCGTTATCTCAGAGGTTATATAAACAGTTCTGAATTACACAGTAAAACAAAAAAAATCCCCACTTAGCACAAATTTTTTACACAAAGAAAAATAGGATTTTCCACATGCAGACTAAATACAGTTTCTGTGGTTTCACTGAATTAAAACAGTCCAACATGTGAGACAGAAATTAAGTTAAACCCATTGGCAGTAACCTTCACCCAACTTGATTACAAGTTATATAAGGGCTACGCTAAATATCCTTCTGTTTTGCCTATGTCCTACTTTAATCTGGGCTACCTACTGAATCTATTAACTTACTTGATTACTTCATAAAAAATAAAGTCTGAAAAATAAATAAAAGTTCTGAAAAGATACATCATTACTTCTAATATAAAATCCTGGTTGTCGTGGTTTGACATGGAAGTGAATTTTTTTTTCCAGGAAGTTGGGTCAAACCAATCAGTGGTCAGGTTTGGATACTGGCACCTGGAGTGACCACTGAAAGTATGGACACGCCTCTGAGAACACAGGGGGTTAAAAGCAAGAACTCCCAGGGGAGCTGTCTCTTTGGTTCCGGTCGTCAGAGAGTGCAGACTCCCCCCCTGCCCAGCCATGGGCTGGGTGGGGGAGGGGAAGCCACGTGGCCTTGTCCAGGTAGGCCGAGGGGCTGAGGGTCTGGAACCGAGCCAGCTCCTGTGGACGGAAGGGTGGAGAGAAGCGGAGATGCCTTTGTTCCCCCCACACAGAGGGGAGGTGACAGAGAGCCTGGCGGCACCTGGAAATTTGCCGGCAGAGGAGAAGGAGAAAGGGGGGGGATGATGCCCAGCGTGGGAGACGGAACGCTGGACCGAGATATCAGCCGTCCAGGGAGTCTGAACTTTTAACCCTTTCCGGGAAATGAGAGCTTTGTAAAATATTACTCCTCCTTGATTTGTAGTGGAAGAGAGATAGTCCGGGACCTGGGATGTTAGAAGAAGAAATATTTAGGTGGGAGGAGATGATGAAGTAGCTTTTGGCTGGACTTTTCTTGTTAGCCATGGACTGAACCAAAATCTCCTGCAATAGAGACTGCATTTTAGGGGGATGCAGTGGTGACCCAAGGAGACCTGTTTCAGCTTCTAACAGCACAGGAATGGCAAGAACAGAAGAAAGCTGAGGAGGGAATGGTGATGCCCTCTGTCTTCGGGAAAGAAGATGATTTCTGTTCTTAGACCCTTGGCCCCAGGGGAAAATGGGGGGGACTGTAGTCCCAAGATGAGAAGCTGAACTGTTGTATCTTTGGGTCCGTGGCAAAGCATCCTTAAAGGAGCCCTATGAGCAGTCTGTCCATGCACGGTGGTGAGAGCACTGTGACATGGAAAGGAGAGTGTCACACTGGCAGATTTTCTCTGGGCAGTTGCCATGTGTGACAGGGAAACACAGGAGGTGGCAACTGTGTTTCCTGGGGGGTCTGTGGTGCAAGAGAGACTTCTCTCTCCCTTGATAGCTTGAGTATTGATTATCTGAAGGGTGGTAATTTGATCAGGAATCCCGGGTGATGTTTCATGGTGGGTGTTTTAGGAATTGGGAGGAGGAGGGGTGTTTTAAAAGGTCTTCATCCAGGATTTAGTTTATGTGTTTTCTGTAGTAGTCGTAGTTTAATAAAGTTTTTTTTTCCCTTTGTTATTAAGCTTGGGCCTGCTCTGCTCTGTTCCTGATAACATCTCACAGCATTTATTTGGGGAAGGTGCATTTTCATGGGGGCACTGGCATTGCGCCAGTGTCAAACCATGACACTGGTATTCTTTGTAACTTTTAAAGTGCCAGTCCATTGCCCAAAGAAAGTTCTGTGAAACTCTTGCCTGGTCCCCTAGACAGGATGAGGGAATTAAATATGTTGAATTAATGACAGGGGAAAAAATCCTAGGGAAAATCTTGTTACCCCTTCCAGAAAAATTTCTTTTTGCTATTAAAGGTCTAATTAAATAAATCTGAGTATTAAATGAAGTAGGTTTGAGAAAGGAGAGGGAAGATGGATGATATATTAAAATACTTATTCTTACCACAGTTCTGTGAGTTTATAAAGCACCATTTGCATAGTCCAAAATTCATGCCATGGCTAAAACTGTGTAATCTGGAATCAGTAAAATTTCCAGCACTCATTAAGGAAAATGGCTAAAATTAGGATGAATTAAGAATTCAGAGGACAGTTCAAAATAAGTCACAAAGGTGAGATTTCCAACCATTTGCAGAAAATTCTAGAATTCTTTTTCACATAGAATAAAAGTAAATATTTTCTCAGATCATGTGACTTGGAACTCAAGATATTTTGAGAAAATATAGTGTCTCAATACCAAGTTTAATATTTTCACTAATATAAACAAATTCACTACTAGTAATATGAGCTGAGATTCTGTTAAACAAATGGAAAACAAAAGTCATCTTAAAACACTGAAGTAGCAGTAATAGCAGTAATAATAACAATAATAATATCAAGAGTTTTCTCCTGGAGTAAAGAAGAAAGCAATTAAAGAATCCAAAAAAAAGTTCCTGCAAGAAATTTTAATGAAAAAAGTCATCATATTTAACACACAATGGACAAATGGTATCCAGCTTTTGAACAGAAGGTGGAGAAATCAAGTTGCTTTTACTTAAACCAGAACTTCCAAATCAGAATTTTTAATTGCTTTCAGCTGCTTTTAGACTGCAGTAGTGATTAACTTTATTCAGCAGACATAAGTGCTCGTGTTCTAAAAGCCGGAGAGTTTTTGGCACTTGGTCTAATAAAAGATAAAACTTCCATAGAAACTTTGCCTCTAGTTTCTTTAAACAAAAAACACATTGGAAACTCAACAAGACAGACATTCAACCTAGTAGTGATTTTGTAGTATAGCTATAGTATAGAAAGCGTTCCGTAATTGGCCATGGACAATGCAAGAAAAAACTGGCCAGGAACTCTTCCTTGGGAAAACATATGGATAATTTTTTTTTTTTTCCTTAGGTTGGGAAAGACTGTAGTAAGAAAAATATTTTGGATCTGCAGTTGAAAGCTGTGGGATGCATGCCTGCCATCCAAGGTGAAGAACAGCTCTGAACTGTTTTTATTTATCATTAATTTATTGGCACAGATGTAGCTATAAAAATCATATTCTTCACAGGAATCATAGCCTAAATAGTACAATCCCTTGCCAAGACTTTTCCTGGTGAACAAGCATTTGGGAGTTTTTTTCATTTAACTTAAGAATGCTCTGCAATGATAATACTAATTAATTTTGATTCTACATACATGTCAGCTTCTAACAGTCTTTCCCTATAGAATTTTATCCTGAATGATAACAGAAATAAATTTTCAGAGAAATACAAGTAATTCACATTTTATGTAAGGATGTTCTTATGGCTGTACTTCTTAAAAAAATCTATATCCTCTTTCATAAAGAGTTATTCCACATTCCCCAAAAAGGATGCTTGCAGAGGCTAAAGTGCTGTATTTTTTGTCATTCACCTCTAGGAATATGATGCCCTCAGTGTGTTCAGCATTTGTATATCTGAGACATCAACACCTGAATATAACCTGAGCTTTCAACAGAGGAAAATAAATACTTCAAGAATTGTTTTGTCACACAGTCCCTGAGTTCACATGAACCATTGTTTTCTTCCACTTGAATGAAATATTAATCTAGTAGAATCTTTTGAGATACTTTTCAAAACAAATGGACTGATTGACAAAAAGTCACCTTTCTCTTCTCAAATACTTGCACTGAATATTGTTTGGATGCTGAAAATCATTTAGGGTTTGATGGTCTTTTTTTCTTTTCTGTGTAGTCTGGTACTTACAAAAATAACGCACTGTTGTGATGTAGTAAATTACATGGTTATCAAATCACCCAAGTTACATTCTTTTATTCCCAGTTCATATACATTTATTAAGCAAGGGTACAGGGAAATTCTATCATTTTTGCACTGTGTTAAGCAGCTCTGAAGTCATCTTCACCATCTGAAGTCCCAGTTTAAGTGACATTACAGAGTCAGTATTCTAATGAAATAATTACATTTTCGTCTCTGTATATTGGATTGATATATCACAGCATATGTATTAAGGATTCAATTTATTGTCAAAAGAAACCATAAAAGTGACTTCATCCTTTTTAGCAGAGAGATTGCTTACCTATGATCATATCCTTGATTCTATGATTCCTAGCAAGTTAGGTCTAGCAATCTGAGGCAACCACAAATGGAAATTTTTGGAATATGCAGATGACACCAAGTCTCAAATTCTGTATTTCCACTATAAAAGCTGGAAACATTCTTTAAAAAAATGCATATGCAGAAGGAAATGCTACTCCATCAACTTTCCTCTTAGTAAGGGCAACTGGATTGTTCAAACTGTATATGTGGTCTTAGTGCTTGTGATAGCAGACAGCACAATGAATACAGAGAAAAGGAAATTTCATAAAATCATCTGCCCATTTAAAACACTCCTGACAACTTATCCTACTTCCCCTAGGTCAATCTGATTTCAGCTCCCCCTAAAAAAAGGGTAGTGTTGACAAAACCTTAATTCTCAATAAAACTTGTTGGTACACTGTCAGACTATATACCATTTGTATAGATCTTGATGAGTTAAAATGACCCAGTAACATTATTAATTTTGTCTTGGTTTTCTTAAGAAAACTAGGTGCAGTTTTCCTTTCCCCAGCTTACTTAGTCTTAACATGCTACTGTTTTCTTATCTAGAAACTAATACATCATTAATTGAGGACCAACATCATTATGTAATAACAGTAACATTCTCCTCAAACTAAGACTTTTCTTCCTAAATGCCAGGTCACATCTCTAATAGTAGTAGAAATATCAGTTTATTCTTTGCTGACAGCTTGAACACAGTATCTCATTGCAATTAAGACTGATCTGAAATGAGATTATTTAAGAGTCAATTGTAGAACATTCATAACTAAAAAACATTTCAGAAAAGCAAAAATGCAGGCTCCTCTGCACATACATACTGTGGAAAGAGAATAACTCTTGAAAGCTATTATATAAATACTATACCAACGCAGTCTTGTAACTTCTCAATACTCATGAACTAATACACAACAGCAAACAAACTAGCTTGTAAATAAGTTGGTTATTCTAATTCATAAAGAAGTTATCTCTCCAAGCACATCCCCTTCCCCCTCCTTTTCTCTCTTTCCTTCAACACAGCTACTTTCCCCAATTTCCATCCCTCTCTGCCTTCGTAATTGCTGTCTCAGGCACACAGCAAACAACCAACATATCTACCTGTGTCTGCAGTTTGAAGGAATAAGAGAAGTCTTCTCACATGAAATAAGGTTTTCAAACTGAGCATCTTGAATGCATGGAAACTCAGCTCATCAGCTCAGGTTTTCATAAACCACACGCTCTTGGAAGCACCTCCAGGACCAATAACCTATAGATTGGTTTCTGTTTGCAACAGAGTTCATCAGCACACAAACTGTTACAAAATGCACTCAACTTCACATCACTAAACAGTTATGACACTGATTGCCAAACAGAAAGCAATTCTCACTTGATATGGAATCAAGTTTGACTATTTGGCCTTGTAATCCCAAACTTGAACCAGAACAACCTTCCTTTTCAAAAACCTTCTCCCGCTTAAGACTACTTTATGATAACTCTAATATATTGCACAGGACAACATCAGTAACAACAGTACCGTGCACTGTGAACAACTGAGAGTGGATTCATTGCAATTCTTATAGTATTGTACAATTGTACAATTGATAGCACACTATGAATTGTGTCTTGTACAATTCATGCAGGCAATGTTCCTAAAGCTGTAAGTCCTAAGGATGACTCACAGTGGCTGGTTCTCCTTGGAAAACTCTATTCACAGAACCATAGAATCTGCTGAGTTGGAAGGGACCCATCAGGATCATCAAATCCAACTCTTGGCCCTGCACAGGATACCCCAAGAGCCTGCGAATAAATTAATATAGTAGTTAGCTAGTTACGTTTTTTCCAAGTTGTAATCTTCTACAGCTTGCTAGATAAAATAATGCTTCCTTGCATACTTTTCCTGAAAATACCAATTACTTAAGTAAATTCTGAAGTTTACCTACATCATATAATATAACAAAAACACTTGGGCTACCTGACATAGTTTCTGGAAATTCCCTTCATATTTAAGTCCTTGCATGAACTCTGCAAAACTCCACAGTAGATAGATTGTTCTTAACCAGGAAACAATCGTATGAAATAATGACATTTGACACTGCCTTCCCCCAAAAAGCCTGAACTGAGCAGAAAACATTAAGCTGCAGTTTTTTCCTAGACTTTAGAGAATCCCCAAATATATGGTGATGAAAACATGGACCATAACTTTGGAATAAATTTGAAGGGGCATTTTTATTGAATGCAAATCAAATTTAAAATCAAGAGAAGAAAATCATTCACCCTTCATTGAGCGTGTCATGCAAGGACATAAGGAGTCTAACTCTACAGGAAAGGAGCTGGGCACCCCCATAACATTCAGGAACTTCAAGTGGTCATGATGATGCAGAACTACAGTCAGCAACATGAGGGAACTGAGCTGTGTACCAGACCTTGCTATGTTCACCCTAAGAACTACCATCTTCCTATTTTGCTACAGCTAAGAGCTCAAAGTCTGCAGTTCTAAGATGTTATTCCAAATTCAACAGTTCAGGTTCATTTCTAGTGGCAGCATTTAACAAAATAATACTCTGTATTTCATGTTTAAAATGACAATGTGTTGCTTGCTCTACATAAGTTTCATTTGGAACAAATTAGAGATTAAATTATTTGGAATCAAATTATTTTGGCTGAACATTCTCAATAAAAAGCAGGAGTGGGTTGAAAACCAACAGGTTTATTACATAAAAAAACTGTAAACACAGGATTATGATTATCTTGATGCTTTTCTATTGAAAGACTCTGCCTGAAAGCTGAGCAACAAGAAAATCTCAGTATAACCCACAACTTAGAAGCTTACAATTTGAATAATTTCATTTTAAGAAACAAACAGCATATTCTGCAATATATATATTTTCAAACATTTTTTCAATTACATTTAATAGAATGTTGGGATTCAGAAAGTTATAGAAACACTTCCATTACTAGGTCCTAATGTAGTCACTGATAACTTCACTACATATCTGCCTTTAAGAATAAGGTTTTAATTGCTTTCTTTTATATCAAGAGTTTGGTGTTTTCTTTGTTTCTAATTTTATTTCAGTTTACGTGTTACTTGTTTTACAGAAAACTGTTATGATAACAGACTGTTAATTAAATGCTGTTCTGAAAAGTGGGGAGCTTTTTCTCCCAAAGTGTTTAATATAATTCAACTATTTGAAACAAGAAACTGGAACTGGGGAGAGGGTGACTTCCAAAGTCAGAAACTTTTTCTTTTTTTATGATCATGTTAAATCCAGCCTGAAAAGCTGCCTATATAATTAATATATTATATATATATATAAAATTATCACATATCATTAAAGGCTAATCTAATATATTCTAGTAGTTCATCTTCACAGAATATGGCCATTCAGTTGGGATCCTACATAACTGTCACAGGAATAGCATTCTTATGGGGAAATTCAGGAATCAGTATGATTACAAACTTAGCTTTCAGAAGGTAAAATTATTCTGTGATCCAGGAAGAAACAAAAACCTTTTATCTCATATTTTCCACTAAAAGGTAAAAAATCTCTGCATATCACAACCTGAGTACTCACAAGAGACAAATAGAAGAGAGGATTCACTAGCTTATAACTAAAGCTTAAAACTTGAATAACTTCACTCAGTTTCTTTTTGAGTACCTTGAGCATGTTGAGGTACATTATTACCTTCACTGCTTAAATAATTAATCCCAGAGTCTCTTTTGAAGTGAACCAACTTGTTGCCTTTACATCAAAAAGGCTGAGAGCATTTCTGGAAACAGTTCAGTCTAGGGAAGGCTCTCAACAGGCAGTGGGTGAACATGAATGATATGTGACTCTGACTTGACACCGTTTTCCAACAGTATCTTTAAAGCTTTAAATATATGTAATGTTGTATGATACAATGTTGCAAAATGTACAAGAGCTTCATCATTAAACATTCTTAATAAAAAAGGTTCCATTTCTGCATGTAATTCTTGGTTTTAAAAAGATTTTATGACTGAAAAATGTAAGGGACTCACTGGAACTCAAAATTAGTGAGCTTCCAGAAGCAGTTTTCAGTGATAAATCCTCTTGTGCTAAAGCAGAATACAGCTAGCTGTTCAGTGGGATGATAGCATGACAAAATTATGACTGTTTTCAGGATATGACAGGTGGCCTGAATTACACCTTAATTATTATTTTTAAAACTATGAAAAAATTTACATTTACAGAATTGAGTCAGTTTATTTTCCCACTGATACATCAACTAGTGAACACAACAGAAGCTTTCACATTAATTATAATGACTACTTCCTTAATGAAGTGCAAAAATGTTTTGTGTAATTTGTTCAGTCTCTTGAATTAGGTTACAGTTTGTCACTCTCAAAGCAGGACTTTGTTGCTTATTCCTACAGTAAGTTAGTTCAGCCCCAACAGATAAACAGCTCATCATCCTATAACACCAATCAAAACCAAGCTTAACGATAAAAATAATTTAACACTAATAACCAAAATACGGTGTTAACATGGAATGTATTTGAAAAACAAATAAGCAATAGCACTCAGTTTTACCGATGTGTATCTTTTTAACCAACACGGGACCTCAGAAGGTACCCAGTGCATAAAATAAATAACTGAATAATAGATTTGCTTCTCAAAATTAGTATGTAATTCCAATTTACAGCTTCTAGCCCCTGGAATACTCACAGAAATCAACTCTATTCATTTCAGTAAATTAAACCTATTTTTAAGACCTTACAGGATTGAGACTGTCAGGAGGAAACACTTCTAACTACAGATTTTATTTCTTGGCAATATGATGTGGATAGAGTAACAATGATAATTATATTTTAACCATTCTTTCAGTCTGCCTAATACAACATCAATAACTATGAGCCAGAGAAAATGAAATTATTTAATTATGTGATTAATCTTTCTTTAAACACCAAATAATTTCATCATCTACTTTTGCAAAAACATTACCACACTTTATCAATCACTGCATCTGTGAATGATGCTTGCCCTCCAAGCTGAAATAATCTATACAAAACCTTTCAACTCTCTCCTTACTCTAACTTCCCATAAAAATGCTTTGTGGTGCGAAGAATTTTGTACAAGATGGAAGTTAGACTATACTTATATTGATTCAGGCCCACAGCAAGAGAGAAAATAAGGATGAGATTAGAAATTACATCTTCAGATTACCACTTAAGAAAAGAAAAAGAATGGTTTAATAGAGGAGAGCAGTTACAATTCATACACATTAAACATTTTAGAGGAAGCTTAAAATCCTTACACTGGAACAGTTTGGATTCAGATTGGAATAGTTATATAGAATCATAAAGCAAACCTGTTCAAAATAATAATAATAATAGCAACAATAATTACTCAGATTAATTTAATGCAAAAGTAATGTAATAAATTAAACATGCATTGAAATTACTTTTTTTAATTGACAAAGATGTATCTATAGATATATATCAATATATGAATATATGATATACATCATATCCTGCCCTATGCCAGCGATTTCCAAAAGCAGTTTATAGTCTCATTGTATCTTTGAAAGATGCCATTCCTGAAATAAGCACAAGAGATTGCAGTTACTCATTTTGTCACCCATAGATTTCAGACTCAGTAGGTCAAGTTGCAGAAGAATTAAGCAAGAAGTTTTAAAAGCAGCTTCAAAACCTAAAATACTGAAGAATAATTACCAAAATAATTAGAAAAGTGAAAAAATTTGCTTTTTAAAGTTTGTATTAAAAAGGAAATATCATTTTATATGTTATATGTTATATGTTATATGTTGTAGCTACTCCAGACATGAAAGTACAGACTACGAAGTATATCATACATTCAGGACATACAGCACTTCTTTTCTGATTGATCACAATTACAATCATCCAGTGTTTCAACTTTAAACAACTTTTGAAGTATATTAGCCAAGAAAAGATCTGCAGTACACAGAGACAGCAGATCAAAGTTAACTATGATGAGCCATACATTTTTGGAAGGATTTCAAGGTGTTACCTAGATAAGCTGGAAACGTCACTACAGCTGTTTGAGCCTACACCAAATTCTTTTTTCTGACTACACCATTTGTAACATAGGCAGATTTTAATTCTCTGGACAACTTCTGAAGCTCTTCATTTTCTGTTATTACACATTTCTCATTTTGTCACATTATCAAAGGTGCTACATATTTATCTTCATAAATATAAGATTATCTTTTGTGAAGTCTTTGTGAAGTCTTCTAAAAATCTGGGAGCAGTCTGTAAATTGACCTTAATGAAAGACAGTGGATAGATCAGCAATTGTGGGTAATAGTTAATTGTAATAAAATAGACAGAATATCAACTGAAGGGTGATCCTCACTTCTTCAATTTATAGTTCATTAAAAACATGTGGAATATTATACCTTTTTTCTCTTTTATTTTCCTTCTGTATATCATTCCTGCATCTCATCTTAGTCCCTAAATACTTCCATAAAGCAAGTTCATTCTAAGTGATGATGCAATGTTCTCTGCATGCATTTTCAGAGATTATATCAGTGATATAAAATATTTTCAAGGGTTCCTTAATTTGACCTCCTACAAAAATATACAGTCCTGGAATATCATGAGAAATTTCAGCATACAGTTTAATACCAGTATTATTTGCATACATAAATGATGCATGCAGAACCAGTCACTTTAGAAATCAAGATTTCCTCCTTTAAATCTCTATTTCTGTATTATGCAGCACATTTCAAAAAAAGGAAAATTTTCAAGTAAAAATTGTGTATTAAATCATAGCATCATGTATCCTAGATATACCTAATAATTGCAGACCTCTATACTTAAAGAGCATTAAATAGCACATAATTGTTTGTGTGATCACCTGTACTTTTTTGTAGGCAGGAAAGAAACTTAGTTATTACACTCAGATTATTAAATCAATCAGAAAGTTTAAAAAGAAGTTATAGCAAAGAAAAAAATAATAGAGAAAGAAGGGGTAGGAAGCACTTAATAATCTGGTAATTTTATTTTTTTTTCTGCTTAGAGCTGGATACTAACAGGAAATTCACACTTCACAAACTTCTCAAATGAAGAACCATCTTTTGGAATTTCTGACATATTAATAAAGACATAAGAGACCTGGGACTGCTCACCCTGGTGAAGACATGGGGGTATCTTACTAATGTGCATGAAAACCTGGTAAAGACAGAGACAGAGCCAGACAGCTCAAATCTGGTCCAACAAACACAAATTGAAATACAGGAAATTCCATTAAGACATAAAAAAAAAAAAAAATCAATATTATTATGAGAGTAGTGAAACATTATAATAAGTTGCAAAGAGACATCGTGGTGTCTATCCTCAAAGATACTCATGGAATCTCAAGTGAACAAAGTCCTGAACAACCTGCTCTGAGTGATCTTACTTTAACCAGCAGAGGCTGGACTAGGAAATTCGGAATCAAATTATTTTGTGGTGTCTGACAACCTCAATTAGTCAGTGTTTTTCTTTATATACAGTCAAAATATGGAGCAAAACTTCAAAATTGGCAAGATTTTTCTTGTATCAACTAATGTGACAGCATATAACAATGGCACCTACATCATCTACTGCAGTTATCGCAGCCTTTTCTTTGTAGGGCTCTTACAGTAGTTTTGGTACTTATTTACAGTGTAGGCCCACAAATTTTCATTGTTTTCAACTCATAAGATCAGACTGTAAGTCTATTTTTATACTTGCCTGTCTATAAAATGCTGGGATGACTGTAATGTAGCACTGCTGTCGTGATGCTCTTTATCTTAGTTGAACCTTTGCATACCTCATGGGAAAACAAGACCCCAAAGCTCTCTTCTACCAGAGTTATTGTTTGCATTTTTTGTGCTGTTTGAGACTCAACACCACCAAAATGGGAAAAAAAATCATACCACTCCTTCTGTTGTCATGTAATATGAAACCAGTTCAAATGTAATAGCAATTGCATTTAAACCTTTCTTCTTTTACAAGAGACTCACAAAGCATTACCATCCAAAAAGGATTCGATGAATGATAATCTTACATATGCCTATTTTCTTTAATTTTGAATTATTTTCTTCTATTTTTTTCAATCACCATTTTTAAAAGATTTGCATCTGGTTTTGTGGGCTGATACTTTAAGAAATTGGATCTCTGGTTTTAGTACCATATATTTTTCTTGTTAACTTGTTATGACTAGCTTTAAAGGACTAGAGAGGAATTGGATACTTTTAGGCATTAGTTGTGGTTTTAAACTGCTTTCTTAAAATAAAAAATCAAGAGGTGATCTGCTTTAAGATATTATCTGTAACACAAAACCCCAAATGATACTGTTGACAAGGTTTCTTTTCCCATCTCCTTCTTTTTGGCCTGCTTATTTATCTCTGACTTCTTTCATCTCCTTTCTACTTTTCACATGCATTGTTTTCTTTGATATTTTCCTTCCTTACTTCCTCCAAATAATTTCCCTTCGCTTCTGCAATTTTTGATCTCTCCCTCATGAACATGAATGTTTCCACCCAATAAAAACTTTCATTCTCTCCCCACACAGATCCCATCTACTATTGTCATGTTGCATTCACTCTGCACGATCTCTATTTTTTATATAAGATTTTATCCTGTGAATTCTATAGTATAAAGTATTTCAATCCAAATTTATTTTTTTTTTTTTTTTTTGCTGGTCACACCTGCCCAGACTACCACTATGAGTTCTACTTGCCTGACATTTTTCCATACTCAACTACATTCTAAGTCCCATCCCTCTTTCTCTCTCCTTATTTTATACCTCTCTCCTACCAATCTTTGTTGTCTGACTTCTGTTCATTTTGTCACTTCTCTTCATTTTTAAAAAAGTTTAAATTTCAAATAAAATATTTCTAGTTATGTGTCTATCTCACCACGTAAAGAAGCTCCTGAGCCTAAGGCCAAAGTACAGGTATCCTTTTGTCCACTGAGCTAAGCCTTCTTCACCTTCCTCCTTCCTCCAGACAAGATATTTACATTCAAACAGTTTCTGGTATTTGTTGTTTCCTGAACTGAGCATTTCTTTTGAGAATGTTAGTCATCTGTGACCAAAATCATGCCAAGAATCATGCTCGTACTTAGAGAGACATGATCATGGGCATGGACTCAAACATCCACCCATACATCCAGTCCACAAGATCAAGTAATCTTTCTCTCTATTTGTCTAGTTAATTATTTTTCCTTTTCCTTAGAGAAAATCAGCGTTAGAGACTGAGCCATTGAAATAAGCAGGAAATAATTGGGCAAGAAGCAGAAGCTCAGGTGGACTTTGCTGAAACAAGTCCCAGAGTTTAACTGGTCTGTAACATGGAGAGAGAGAGAATATGGCACCACCAGCAGCTTGACTATTAGGTGCCTCCATCTTTGGGTGACTGTTCATCTCCCTGCAATACAGCCTTTCTTAATTTAACTAGGTCTAAGAGCAAGTCACTGCTAGGAGATGGTACAGTAACTTTCAAAAGAATATAGTAGTATGAGAAACAGATTGTTACAGAACTTTATATTAGTGTAAAGCCTCAGGAGACATATCAAAAATAGAATTTCAGGATGAAAAATTAAGAAAGATGTGTGCAGAATGGAGTTATTTTAACTAACTCAGTTTCTTCAGGCAACTATATTCCTGATGACATTATCTAATGAAGCAAAGCAGCAAAAAAAAGCAGAAGATATCTGATCTATTAAAAATGAATAGGGAGATTATTGTCTAATGATAGGTAATTCATGCTTTGAAAGGTTTTTGTTTATAAAGAAAAAGAACGGGAAAAAATCATAAAGGATTATTATTTGTTCAGTTATTCGGAAGTACTAAGATGCCACAATTTCTATTACATAAATAGAAATAAAACATGTTTGTGTACTAATAATGTGACACTAGGGGAAGTATTGTGATATTTGTCTGCTGCTTTCCTAGACTGTTAATCTATTAACAAGTGGATATAAGCCATGAATTCAAACGATTGCCTGTGTGAAGGTGTCTCTAGCGATCCTACCTGTTGGCGGGATGATTCCAGGAGACATTAGGCCAGGGACAGAATGTGGCATGATATGAGAATTCTCTGGGGAGGTGACACTTTGAGTCCTCTTAGGAGGCCTTCCAGGTCTAGAACTGAAACAAACAAACAAAAAAATTTTTACAATTAAGCTGTTGTCTTACACATAATTTCAAAGTTGTTTCAAGTGGTAACATGGACTGTAAATAAATTTGTTTCAAGGACGGTTGCTTTTGCAGTTAGATGTAATAGACTTCCATCACTAATTAGATTACATGCTGAATTCATTTTCCTCATTGAAGATCAGCCGCTCTTGATGCATAATTCATAGCCTGCACCTCGTTACCTGCTTCTTCACATTAATATCTATACACAGTTTGAATTGCCTCGTTTGCATATGCTAAAGTTCTGCATGCAGCCTTCAGCACGAAAATTATGCACTAACTTGTAATAATTATTACAGTCAGCCTGCTATTGATTTATGAGACTTTTAAAAACCAAATATGTGTAGTACTTGTAATGAATGATATTTTAAGGTTCTTCAGGAAATTAAAAGGCAATGGCTGCCTAAGGAAATGTTCTGCTTGTTTGATTTAATACTACAGTTAGCTGGGAGGTGGAATGAAAGAGTGATTCAGACCTATAGCACATTTTTCGATGATATGTTTTATTACTTCGCACTGCTAGCCTGATATCTAGATGATAAATGACAATACATATCTAATGTGTGAAAAGGTCTTGCAATTTCTTTATTTTTTGTCATTTAAAAGATAAGTCAAGTTATCATTTAACCCTTATTCTATTTAAAGTGAAAATCTCACTAAGACACCTTACTTTAAATATACTACTTTATGTCAGAAAGGACTTGGAATTATTTGTACAATACTGTTGAGCAAAAGCCATCACAGCAGCTTACATGTGTCCAGTATGGAAAAATAAAGGGCTTCAGGTTTAAGCACTCCTTGTCTATTAAATGCTCACATACACAACTTTCCAACTCCTAGATTGCCTAAGTAGCATACAAATTAGAGACGGATGACCATGAAAATACTTTTTACCCACTTACATACAAATATGTAATATTTGCTCATACAATATATATGCAAAGGTTTGTATTCCTATGTACAAATCATATCATGGTACCACTGCAACATCCTGTAACTGCTCATTTAGGGGACATTGTGGAATAACTTCACAGAATAAAGTGATGTGCTGCTCTAAAACTCCAGTGTTTTAAAATAGTGTCTAAAACCTATGATCTGCCAAACATTTGAAGTTCTTCATTTGTTTCAGAGCAAGAAATAAAGATGGGTATGGAAGGTTTTGCTCCTCAGGTCCTCATACTAACAAAACTCTAATCAGGGATAATGGCATTTCTAGATATGCTGGGACTGCAGAATGAGGCAGATAATAAAATATCTCTGTTTTCTATTCATATTAGTTTCCATTGTGTTTGGAAATACTTTTTTTCGGCACCTTCTACAACCTAACTTTAATAAACCAAAAACAATCAAAGTACAAAGCATTTTCTTGAAGTTTAATGACTCAAGGCATTGAGTCATTAACCTTAACTGATCATTAATTCCCAACTTAATGTCCTGAGCTGAGGTCATTATTAAAATTATAAGCTTGGTAATTTCTTTGATTGGTTTGGTATTTTTTATTTTCTTTAATGTAAACAAAATTGTCATATGTTCAAAACAACAAGAAAAACAGTTGTAGAAAAAGAACATTGTGTTATTCCAGCTCACAAAACCAAATTAAATGTCTTCGGATTTTCTTTGCTATTTCCTTCGTGATTTACAATAAAAATAAACATACCATGAATACACATAAAAGTGAACAAAACATTATAGACAAAAATTATCTGATTTCAATGGAGTGTTTCTAATATATTCACCCACCAAAAAATGCCACTGTGTAGGAAAACTTTAATGGTTTCATTTAAGTATCTATGATGAAGTACTCAAATCACTATTGTGATATGACTATTGAAGGGTCTGACAGCAGCATAACAGAACACAAGTAAGGCAATGTGGCACAATGCACAATGTACCAATGAATTCCAGGTCTTTGTAAAAAGCAAGTTCACACCTGCAAAGATTCTCTTTGATGTTAACTACCAAGTATAGCCATGGTGAAGCCTGGATGCTTTTGTCTGATTTTGAGGAATAAAACCACTCCTCTTCAAAGCCTAAGGGAAGACAGTCATGGACCAAATCTCTAAACAAAGGTCAGCAGCAAATTATAGGTGAGTGATACTGAAATACCCAAGGCAGAACTCTTCCTTTGGTCATCTTCTACAATCAAATTGCTTGTGCTATTTTATACAAAAGCCGGGGGGTCACACTCAAAGCCATAAGCAAGTCCAGCAACCACCCCTAAAGAGAACTGCAACTCCACTCCATGACGTATCCCAAAGTTTACTGAGTAAATGTTTTCATAAAGTCCTAAACTCCCAAATCCAATCTTACTAATAATATTTCACCCAGTAGATGGTTGGGCACTGGGAGGAGGCTCCCCAGGAAAGTGGTCACATCACCGAGCCTGGCAGTTCAAGGAGTGTCTTGACATCGCTCTCAGGCACATGGTGTGACTTGGGGATGGTCATGCGCAAGGGCTAGGAGCTAGACTTGATCCTTATGGAGCCATTCCAACTCAGCTTATTCTGTGATTCTATTTATATGAAATTTCTGAGATGGGAACCTATTTAATCCTGATAAATTTTTTAAGGGACACTAGTTCCAATCTACTATTAAAAGGCCTTTACCTATTTAAGAAAGGTGGGTTTTTTCCTAATAACAAGGCAGGAAAACACTGTAAGACAAATTAAGAATTATTTCTTAAGGCCTGGAAGATCTGATTTAGAGGTATGGTAGACTATACAATACACAATTCAAATTAATATATCTAATTGTCTTTAATAACTGAGTGGCAATACTTGACTTAATTTGTTAGTTGTCATTTGTTAAGCATATGTTTCATAACTTGAAATACTACCATTTTGTAAGATTTGTTTTCAAACTATAAGAATTGCAAGAATTTTATATGAACCAATACCAAAGTTGCGGGGGGAAATGGCACGAAAAAAATACTTTAAAAAAGAATCACTTTGACTAGAATTGAAAACTCACATGTTGTTTTGTAGTTCATTATCATTTTTATAGCTATATGATAAAGTCTTTAAAAAAAAACATCAAAAGCATTGCAAATTAGTTTAACTATCATAAACAGGATGATAAAAATAACTTAATAAATCATTTTCTTAGTATTTTTCATAAACTTGAGTATAGTAAAGACCTACTTATTTTTAGATTAGGGAATGTTCATTTTCATTCCAAGATAAGAAACCTTCAAATTACTGATCATATTCCTATTTCTGTATCAAAATCAGTAGATTTGTCTTCAGTATAAAAAAATAAACATAATTTAAGTAGGTATGAGTTGATTTATTATGTAAAAGATATATTTAAATGCCAGAACAATCAGTAATCTTTTCTTCTAGTTGATGACGCTATGATACAAAAATCATCATCTAAAAGCTGATGATAATACTATTTTTACTCAAATTTAGATTTTGTATATAAGCTTTTATAGACATATAGAAGACGTGTGAATACCTAGGGTTATAGTACAGATAAGTCAAGGAGTGTTTTGGGACTCCACAAGACGACACTGGAAGAAACAGTGCTACATCTGGAAGTCATAGATGATCTTCCTGTCTACTCTTTTGTTCTTCAACGAGTAAATTAGAGAAAGCAGAAATTAGACAATATCAACAAAGATTCAAGGAAGCCACAAGATTAACTGTTCTAAAGACCAGGGGAGAAGTCTGTAGGGAAGTTAGCAGTTCCTTGTGAACTGCATTAGAAAAGATATCCAATGGACTGTCAGTCTGCTTTTAGAAATATGAATAAGTTAGATATTCTCTGCTCTAAAACTTAAATTTTCACATGTGAGATAACATACGTTGAAGAAGAAAATGAAAGCTTTCTACAAGACTATGTATTACTAACTTAGTAATCAAGTTTTTGAAGTGAAGCACCTAAATGTATTTATTCCCATGAAAATCCATCAGCCTTCTATAAGCTTGTGTCAGTTTGTGATAAAATTATCAGACTTTTCTCAAGTCTTAAAAGACATTCCCACAGACAACTGATCTTTATTTTTGTAGAAATTATCATGGTTTACAGTTACAATGTGCCATTATGTGAACGAGGAACTCAAGGTGCAGATTAGTGAATCTTGAAAGTCTCAAATATTTTCTTCACTAACATCAGCTAATTAGATAAACAGAACACTTTCCAGAATGACTGAAAATAAATCCATTAATTTTTGGACAGATTTGTATTTCATCTCTTCAATTTCATAAATACATCAAGGAATACTATGGCTGTAGCATTTTCATCTTTGAAGAAAAAGGGTGTATTTGTCTACTCCACTGTGATTAGCATGAGAAGCAACGGAGACTACATTTAAGGCTGAGAATATGGTTATTTCTTGGTCTTTTGATCAACATGTATTAGTCTTCTATCCTTTCTGTCTTACCAAATCTAGAAAACAACAGATGGCTGAATTAAAGAATAAGAAATGGAAGAATCTGTGTTCCTTATCTGTTAAAATGTTGTGCTTTGATAGTATTTTTAAGGGTTTACATAATTTCAGTTATATGATCAAGTATGAGCTTGCTCCTAGAAATGTTTTGATAGGGCTAAACAATTAAAAGCAGACATCATCAACAGAAAACCCGGCCATGTACAATCACATGGAAAGAGACAGCAGGACAATAGTATGGGCTCATCTGCTTGGCTTTAAATGTAACCAGGCTGCATTCAGCTCTTATTACTATCTGCCAGAAAACAGACTTGATGTTAAAATTTAAGGGTCTCATCCTTGAAAGCCTTAGATAAGTAGACCTCCTACTGATTTCTGTTAAGACCTTTGAGCACCAAGGAAGGTTTGGCTCCAAAACAGCTGAAACTCTTCATGAGTAGTATATAATTCTCAGAGCACGTCACTAGCATTTTACAGATGACTAATTGCATGGCAAAACATGTGCTAGGAAACTAAAAGTGTTCAAAAATGTTGAGATAATGCTGTGATTTATCTTTCTCGTGTCCTGATTTTGAGGAACAGTTGTGCAATATTAACATTTGACTAATAAAGTTCTACTCCTTAAAATTATTTTTATTAAATACATGAAGCACCCCTAAAGAAAACTGCAAGTCTTAACCAGTAGTAAGAAGGCAAACTGCCTTTCCTGCCAAAATTAATTAATTTCAGAGTTTGTTTTCTACATGTGAAGGTTTATTTTTAATCTTGTCTGTGAGCAAGTCTAGTGCACAGAAATATTGTCCTCATCTGCAGCTGGGCATACATGATCCAGTGAAGTTACCATTGGCCAGGCAGTTTTATAATCAGTAATACTGGGGAGTGGCAGGAAAAGTTGCATGCCAGAAGTGATAGGTAGCAAATCTGTAACAAGGATTTGGTGTATTCATTTAATGTAATTTTTAAGTTCTTAGAACTGCCGAAAGCAGTTTAGAATATCAACACCAATTTCAGCTACATCAGCGTTTATGCGTCTCATTTAGATACATTTTGAAAATCTATGCTTTATTTCTCATCTGTTCTACCTCCCCTTAGCGCTTCAAAGCCTGACACAGAACTTTTGAACCTCAAAGAAGTTGGCTGAATGAAATTTAGGTGATCAGCCACTGGAAGTAGTTATGTGCTCACCATAAAATGGACACTGCAAAAGGGCCAAAGATGTCACTTGCTGACTTAATGCAAAGACAGGGATGCCCTATGACAACCTGTAACCACAGGCAGTGGACTCTTCCCACATAGTATTTCTGGGTTTTGGGATAGCTTCTATGCCACTCTCATCATACGTGCAGCCTTCACACTCGCAAGACTTGAGCCAAGGGTGTGTCAGTACTGAAAAATAAGGTCTAGGAAGACTGACTAAACCTTTTGTGTAATTTAATTCCTTTGCTTGGAAAACACTTGCTTGCCAAGGTAACCTTCATAAATATTTCTGATGCACTGAACTAGCATTTTAAAGGCAAAAAAATGACAAAGTACATCGATCCAAGCCTTATACTTTACTATACAGAAGGTTTTCCCCTTCTGCTCTCACTCAAGAACAAAGTAGAAAACGCAGTTCTAAGACAGAGCATACATTTATTTTGGCAGTTAGTAAAACAACCATCAGAAGTCACACCGTGTCCTTTTCACTTGCAGCAGTCTTGTAAAACAATAAAACTTTCAGTGCAATTACCTTAAATTTATTTTTCTTCTCACAATTAAACAGAAAATGTTCTCACGCAATAATTAGTGATGAACTCATGATATATTAGGAGTTACTGAGACAGCAAACAATGCTGATAAAAATAAATATAAAGATCTGTTCTGTTTCAATATTTTCATAAAGAAGTGCATGAATGATCGCCAAAAGAATTAGGTTGTGCTACAGGAGTGAGCAGTGGAGAAATCATGCTGATGAAATATTATTGCATTTCAGTAACAGAACACTTTACTGCTATTTTTGAACCAAAATGGCCAAAAAGTCATTGGGTCAGACATGCAACACCAGTTTATCAGTGGAAGAAAAATAAATGGAAGAAAATATATTTCACTTCATATCCCATTCCAAAGTCATTTAAAGCACTAATACAGGAGCACTGGTTAGTCCTTGGATTCTACTCTTTTGCTGGGGTAGAGAAGACCTTGTTGAATTATTTCTTTTCCTAACAGAACTGTCATGTAAACAGCATGTCATTTCCATTCTCCTCAACACTGCAGCTCAAATCACTCTGCTTTTCAGCAATATTACTAATATTCATGATACAAGAGTCTAAGATACAAGGTACAAGAGTGCAAGAATATATAAAATATATATTACAGCAACACCTGCCAGTTCTCCCTTGACTGTTGAAGTCCTACTACAAACACAATGAAAGAATATAAGAAAAAGATTCTCTGTGACTTATCTATTACTTGAATATATGAATGATCTAAAAGGCAAGAAATTAAATAAAACCAATTAAAAATCTGAGTGTTACTGGAGTAAGTTACAGTACCAGATTTAAATACAGCTGTGATTGTACATAAGCTCAAAATATTACTGGCATATGCCTGTTCTCTTAATAAAATTGAGATCTGTAAATAATCTATTGGAAAGGGAAAAATAGATAAGAAACAAAGCTAATTCTGTTGGGTGGCAGGATTATGATGTCAGTAGTAAATTAAGTCAAAAAGCTCACTGCTTCATCTAATTAGCTGAAACACTAGATCTTCCTGAAAGTTCTTAAAACATGTAAGTATGTTGGCTCTCATGATTATGTAATAACAAGCTTCTGATGATGACAGCCATACAAGCTAGAGCTGAAAATAAGTCTCAATGAACATTGAAATGCAATTATTAAAGAGAACTTACACATAGATTCAAACCATATTGATTTTTTTTTCATTATATAAACCTTGCTTCAGAAACAGTACTCGGAAATCACAGCACTAGTAATCCTGAATGAAGTTATTTAAGAATACTGGCAATATCAAGAAAACAAGAAAATAACAATAAAACAATAACAAGAAAACCTTGAAAATCATACTTATTTCCTCTATTTACACTGCTGTCTTTTCAGAATTCTGCAACTACCAAAAAATTTAAAAAAAAAGTGGAAAAAATGGTGACATAAAGTGCATGCTTCCCACAAAATGCTCTTTCTGTCAAGCTATAACAGATGCCTTTCCCATTTCACTCAACCTTACAGCATAAACCCCAAAATTTAAATATGCAAGCTAAATGATTCCTTCTAACAGTGTTATTCACCCACATGAAACCCCAAACTGTAACAGATGCAAAGCTTATTTTTTCCTCAACTGTTTTCATCTTTTCTTAGGCTTTTAATTCTAAAAACATCATCTACTATATATACTATAAAAATGTCAAGCATGGAGTTAATAGGCCAGAGAGCCAGGCTTGATCCACAATGACACAAATCTAAAAAAATTTTAAGCTTTCATTTTTTACAAAAGTTTTTGCTTCAAGTTGCTGAGATGATTCCTAATGTAAAGCAAGCCTAACTCTTGTGGTTATGTCTGTTAGAGTCTGCATATGGCCTGAAACAATGATTTAAATGTATGAACTTTAGTTGGAATGAACAGTCCTGCTTCAAGGCTTGTTTTCCAACCATCTGTATTCATCTCTGCATATGACTTGCACATGTAATTACAAATTTGTGAACATAAATCAGATAATTGCATGTACAAATAACCAATTAGATTCAAAGCAAAAATAGGGTATATAACAGCATACTTCTCTTTTGAACACATATGTAACCATTCATAACATAAGTAACTATCTTTATTTAAGAAATTTTCGTTTAACTTCTTTAGAAAAAACATCATCTGATTTGTTTTCCATCAGGACATACTGGGGAGCAGTTGCCATTTTGAGAACCACTTTTAAAAAAAGAGCAGAAACACTACAAGATAAAGCAAGCCCACCATTGCTTCATAAGGTGCACGCCCACCACTGCTTCAGGAGTCACAGAGCTATAACCCTATTCATTACCGTCTGTATTAAATGTAAGATACATAAACATGTACTTAAAAAAAAAAAAATACTGTACTCTTCAAGGTATTTAATGAAAATATTCTGCTTCTCCTGGCAGTGCATTAATGACTATGCTATTTTTATTCATAATAATTGATAATGAAGTTCTATTGTATTACTGTATCCACTGTAATATCTGAATGCACTCATCAGTTAATTGGCCACAATTCTTTGTATGAAATGCTGGAACAAGTGAACTGTCACCTCTTTAATGAAGTTGCCTATATCTTAAACCCTTTGCCCTTTAAAAAACTCTTTATACTCACTATGAAAAATTTTATACTCACTTCTGCCAGAAACCATGGTTAATGTTCACTGCCCTTTATTCACCTTATTTTTAATTCTGAAAACCCACACTCATTAACCGTATACTTCCAAAGAATTGCTGGAACCGCCTAAATAAAAGCTTGAAAGTGACTTTTATTGTACAATTGAGAGTAACAGTAGTGGTATGAAATACTGAAAAGACTCTCTCCTAGTCTGTACAGCTGTAACTGCTCAGCTGGAGTTACACAGACTGATGGCAACCATGCAACATCCACTAAAATCAAGAATTTAAATCGTTAAATAAGGTGATGTTTGTTTGCATATATTTATAAATACAAAATAATTATTAATCTTCTGATGAGTACTGAGCATTAAAAATTACAAGATTCTTTGAGCAGATGATGTCTCGGGTCAGAATGAGTGGGTCTACTCTTTGAGTGAGCTTCTATTTGATATCAATAAGTAATCCTAAACTAGAAGCTAAAGAATATGTACAACATTAGTTTCATCTCTGCCATTCCAACTTCAAATTGTTTGGGAAAGTAACCAGCTCTTAGTACAGCCTTGGGTTTGTACAACACACAGCACAATGCTCATCACTGAAAACCCATGCAGACCAAGAGATACAAGGCAGGAATTACCCTTGCAGGTGCCCTTTAATCAGCAAATCCTTGTGTGTACTCTAGATGTACTTTACTTCCGAAATAGAGCAAAATATGAACTCTTAAAGAAAAATGAAAGTACTCCCAAAAAAACTGATCTGTGTATCCAGTCCCCAAAATCTGTTTGTGAAATCAAGATGCCTGGTGTGTTATAGTGTTCCACCCTTGCAAGTCTAGATGTAGACTTGCTTGGCTATTATACTCTATTATGGAATATTGTCAAATGAATTTGTATTTTATTTTCCTTGTGCAAGGCAAGGAACAGAAACAATCAACCTCCCATTTCCTTGCAGAGCAGCATCTATAAACATACGAGGGGTAGCACAGTTTTCCCTCCAAAGCAGTAGTACTATAGTAATTTGAAAAATAAATACCAGTCCAAGACTCCTAAGTCCTTAAAAAAGAACTATAAAAAACAGACAGTACTATAGTACAAAAATGGAAATATTACAGTGATTCAAGCAAAGATAGTGTGATTCATTATCCTTTCAACAGTTCAAAAGTCATTCAGTGCATTTCCATGAAGCTACAGAAGATCCAAATGGTGATACTTTAAAACATGTCACCATAACCCTTAGTCCATGTTTGAAGGTAAATTATTTGCAGGCCTGAAATGCAGCCAGTTCCCCAAGCTGTCCCTTAACTACCTTACGTAAAATAACAGTCTGCTACTAATGTGTTATCCTAAGGAAACACTGGAAGGTTAATCAGGCATTTCTAAAAAGTAGTACAAGGAGTATGTTTTTAGATAACAGAGCTGACAAATGTTTCTACTTCTGTTAATTTTTTTAAATTATTATTATAATTATTTCTATTTCATTGTAATTCTGGTAATTCCATTATGAATCTTCATACAGCAGAACTACATAGGAAGATATTAAAGAATCTATTCTATAGAAAAGCCTAAATCAATTACTGAGAAGTTTATTTTAATATGGATATATTATATTTATTCTATGACTAGAAAAGTTACACATGCTCTACTAGTCCCTTTACCTCCCATCTTCAAAGTACCTGATGAAGACATTAGACTTTCAAATTCAATCAAATTACTGTTGCATTGTGTCTAGAAAGATCTGTTCCCCAAAAGCATCTCACTTTAGGCAGAAAAAGAAGCCCCAAAATAAAATTAACAAATTCATCAAGTTATTCTAATGCTTACAAATGCATTCTCAACAATGAATTCTCAATAAGAAACCTCCATTCCTATTAATCCTTCCTTTTAGGAAGTCACATCTTCAGCTGCATGGGACACATACCACAGAATTTCATGTAAGGGAATTTTAGACAAGAATACAACTTCGAGGATGGGCAAAATGGCACCAAGACTTGCAGCACACTCTCCTGGGGCATAGCTGGCCAGTATGCCCATCCATATGATATCTGATTGACATACACTGTGCCCGGCACATCTCCATACATAACATGTGCACAGAGCTCTCTTTTGGCTCTGGCCATATAGCTCATAGCACAACAAGAACAAATCGATGATAATGAAATACAAATTAATCGCAATAATTACATACAGATTTTCTATCTATGCCCAGAGTCAAGTAGGACAAGAGTTAAAGTAGGTGCCAATTCACAATTATATTTTAGTTTGCCATATTTCCTACTTTTCTCAAAGACTTACCTCAGTTTTTTGTTCTGTTTTCTTACCAACAAAACCCTACTTTTCGATCATTCTGTCTTGCTCAGACACAGAAAAGCTCAGAAAATGTAACATGCAAGTTAAGGGCTCAGGAATGAAAAATCATCCAAATCATGAAATATACTACTACAAAGGGGTTTTTTTTTCCCCAATTTTGTTCTGGCTGATATTCTCTGAATGTTAGATGTGGTGATCAAATTATCATGGATCAAACTAGAGTTTGCCCCAAGACATTATATTTGCTGGAGACTTTGTTTGAGCTTTTGTTGTTTCAAGCTTCAATCCAGTACTATAGATGATACTAAAGAAAGACCTACTTGACCAAACCATACACTTTCCTATGCTGTTTGTAAGTACTTCTGGCAGAACTGGGTTTGTGTGGTAATGGGTCAGGTTCTTAAGGAAAAAATAAACAGCAGAAGACTGTCCCTTTTACAGAACAAGAATCAAATTAGACATTATCCTGTTCAGAAATGTGCTTGGTTACGTGTTTGGCTGACAGTCAGAGTGATGTTTCCATGACTTTATAGCTCATCAACACAAAAGCACTCCCAAGCTTTAACTGACTAGTGTGTTCACATAGTTTTTCCAAAAATTTATCTATATTTGAAGAAGAGCAAATTAGAAGAATTTTGTATCAATCAATTATCCTTCTCTAAATTTTTTTAAAATGGATAACAGATATATTCTGTTTTAATTCAACTGTATGAAGTGGCAAAGTATAATATGTTTGTAATGTTCCTTTCTCATTTTATTTCTCAGTATATCTTCATTACACTATCTTTTAAAAGACAGAAAAATTCTAAAGTTTTTAAACAATATGAGGAACAGTAAAGCAATCATTTGTTCCCATTTATCTGTTTATTTAACAATTTAAGAGGGGAAAAAATGACAGGGCATGCTTTGGACACCTGCGAGTAGGAGATGTAGTCCTTGCAAGAGTGTTCTCTCTCACACAGTAACTCCTCACACGAGATACGTTTGCTTGCATGGTGTAATGCATATCACACATACATGTGTATACAGGCCACTTAGTGCAGCACACTCTTTGTCCATGGGAGTCTCCAGGCTGATAGTACCAAGGCAACAGGTGTTCTCACTCCAAAGCAACTTATATCAAAGGAGGAATCAATCTTTAGTAAGTATTGACTGCCACCTTCTCTCCCACGGGGCTGCAAGACTATGCACTACTCAACTGGACTAGAGAAACACACAGTATGCAAACAGTTCAACTCCAGCTTCCGTGACTCTTTCACTAAGAACTAAATGGTTGAAAATGAGTATTCTCCATTTCCCCACCAAGACAGAACCACACTTTTCAAGACTGATCATTATAGTATCTTCATACTAGGAATTACAGATCTGTCAATCTGAGAAGGTTTAGGCTGGATATTTGAAAGAATTTCTTCACCGAAAGGGTTATCAAGCATCAGAACAGGCTGCCCTGAGAAGCTGAGTCCCCATTCCCAGATGTAGCTGGGATGCTTAGGGACATGGTTTATTGGTGGACTTGGCAGAGTTCGGTTAATGGCTCCAATCTAAATGATGCTATGATTCTGTACGCAAACACACATTCACAGATGTGTGTGCCTATCTGTTTGTGCAGTATGCGTACACACAGACTATAATCCCTGCAGGTGATTAGCAGGGCACCACAACATTAAGACAATCATTTAAGAAAGAAACCGAGCACCATAATCAAATGAAAAACCAGATATCATTTTCTAATGGATACCAAATCTAGAAGTGTAGTCAAGGATAAACAAAGGGTAGTAGTGTTTACCTAGTACTCCTTGCACTCTAACTTTTTCTAACTTTCACATATGCCAAACAAACATATTCCCTTTTTATTTCCTTTCCACATCAGGATTGAAATATCAATTCAGTCAATCTCAATTTTATAGTGAGATGAATTTTTCAAATGACCACAGACCTCTCTTGTAAACCTCTTTGGGTAGACAGACCCTAAGAGCTGTGCCTTGTACTGTCTTGGAAGATTAATGACTCATACTAAGTCAACAATATTATCTGTATGTTCCCCAAAGATCTTAAATTAAAATACACATTCATCCTGGCCCAGCATAGCATATGTGAAATTTGTTTTTCTTAATAAGATCACGGTTAATAATAATAGAAGCAGGCAACCCTGGAAAATAACAAATATACACTCACCCCTGAAAGCTGGTTTCCAGAACTAACATTCTATTGAATACCATTATCTATGACTAAAAATGGCTTCACTTACGCAAAAAGTGTCTTATGAGAATTATACATAAAAGCCTTTCTAAATAAAAACATATTGTTAAATATTATGCAGTGTCACAACCATCAGAGTGCAGTCAAATTCCATGCAAATCCTTTCATTAAAAGAAATGTTTGTGAAACCATTTGCTTTGCAGAACTTCTTCATATTGGTACAAATACCAAATTTTATTTTATATTGCAGCCATTACATGATTCACCTCTTATACCAGTTCTCATGTATAACATACTAACGCTGTGCTACATCCTTCATTCTTTCTTTTTACATTATATAAATAACAAACGTATTTATCTTAAAATTTAAACCCTTTTGTAATGGTACCTCACAAGTGGTTTACAATTGTGCCATAAATGTTACACACATATGATGATATTAAAGCTCATGCTTTTTCATGAAAATGTTTCTTCATTTTATAATCACGATAAAAAGAAAATCTTCAATGGACGGGTTCTATTTTAGAGAAAAAGCAAACATACTTATTTCAACAGGCTCACTGTGAGTTAATTGAAATGAAAATTATGTAAACAAAAGTCAATATTATAAGGCTGCTATGAAGTTTTAATTTTTCTATTGACCTAGTAACAAATTTAAATGCTAACAGTTTGGATCAAATTAAATGAATACAAACACTTTGTTTAATGACATCAGCAGTCAATTCAGAACATCTGTGTTTTACTTTAAAAGTGATCAGAAAATATTCCTTTGTTTACATTACAGATAATCAGGAGGTTTATATTTCTGTGTTCAATTTAAGAGGAAAAAAGATCATACTACCTTCAGGGCCCAAGGAAGCAATAAGTTACAAATGCAGGATTTCTCCTTTTTTTTTTTCTGTTTTGTAACCATGGTAAAACAATAGAAATGAACTTTCCCTGAACCTTTCTCCTTTAATGGCCTGAGTCCATGTTGACCCAGCAAGCTGGAACCTGATACTATCAACCTGACTGCTGCTAAAGCAATCAGATTCAGCAGAAACTATACACAGTGCATTATAATACTAATTTCAGCATCCCACAAAGCCAGTGCAGAGGCAAGCTATTAAAGTATTATATTCTATTGTTTAAAAGTGAGATTAATTCAATAGCTTAAATGCACCCAAAAAAACACTGAACTAAATGGCAGACTGCACAACTATATTGTTATTCTTTTATAATACTGTACCAAAGTGAAATTGCAGATAAGGTTCTCCCTTCCCCTCTCCCTTCAAAAAAAAGGACTACTGGATGAATTATTAGTAAACAGATTATTTGAGCCATTACAGGTTCATATGATCCTACATTTGAATGAGGCATATAATTAAATTATCAGGACTTTGTTCTAAATGCTTGAAAGAAGGAGAGCATGATAACCACATTTTTAAAAGGTAGAATAAAAGAAGAAACTTTTTTTTTTCCTTATAGAGGACTACACACAACTAATGTATGAAAGCATAATTGATTAATTCCACTAATTAAGATATTTGTTATTCCTGAAATTGTAGGTTGATAAATAATGTATTAGATGTGACACCATTTCCCATCAGTTCTGAAAAGACTCTGATGATGTTTCAAATATACATTGTTATTTTTTGGAGGCTGAATAGCTTACTTCTATGCTTCTGTCCAGGCAAAAAGCAAGCAAAATATATTTTGAAGTTGTGAATAAGTCAACCTTTAAATAGTAAACATGGCATTACAACATATTCTAGTCATTTTACAAAAATATTCACTTATAAAGACTTTTGGTTTTTTCACAAGTTTTAACGGGAAATATTTTTCAACAATCCCAACTTTTGAAGAAGTATATATTCCATGGATGTCAGTCATTTACAATGTTTCCCTGAAGAGTGAGACACATTCCAATATCTATTCATCCCCTTTTAAGTATAGATCACTCTGGGGAAGTGTTTGAGGCTACAGTAGTTATTGTATAGAGACCCTAGTCACCTAACCATTAAGTGGCTTTAACCTTTAACACAGCTGCAGAAAGAGGAACAGTCACTAACTTGTATGCAATCACCATAACTATAGATACTTCTGCAGAATGTGAAACACAGACAGAACGACTTTTTAGTTGAAGCAGAGCCATACAACTACACTCTATTACAAAGGAAAATAATCATCATCCTCTAGACAGGTCAGGGTAATAATGCTGAGACTGAAGAAGAGACTGAGAGATCTACTAAACTACAAAGAAAGAGGGGAAAAAAAGTAACATTAGCAAGACCATTCATCTGAGTGAAGGATTTCTGGCTGTAGTCTACAGATTTGGCTTAGTTTACAATAAAACATTATTTAAATACGGATTAGCACTCAACTTTTTGCCTTCTAGATGAATTCCCTTATCGTGACACAGATTCATGCTAATTTTTTTTGTCTTGTCCAAGAAATCTTTCATTCCCTCCCATGTACCTGAATAGCTTCAACAGAGATGAAGAGTGTCTATTTGTGATATTAGTCTTCTTGCTGACCAGCTTGTTGCATTTTCTCAGAGAGAGAATTTTACCACTACCCAGTAGGCCCCCCAGTCTCATTTTGACCACTAAGCTGTGGCAATGGGAGAGAAAAGAATCTCCACCTCTACTTCTTCACTGAAAAAGTTGTCAAGAATCTGAACAGGCTGCCCAGGGAAGTGGTTGAGCCACCATCCCTGGAAGTGTATAAAAGACTGGAGATAAGATGCCTAGAGACATGGTTTAGTGGTGGACTTGGAAGTGTTGGGTTTACAGGTGGACTTGAGGATCTTAAGGGTCTTTTCTAATCTGAATGATTTTAAGATTCTCTGATCTTCATATTTCTTCTCTTTCTGTAACCCTGTTTTCAAAGGTGGTGGCCACTCCACTCAGACTGCACACACTCTGATCACGTACCAAATCCTTCACAATAACGATATGTAGGAACTTCAGTTTATTCGGGTTGCAAACAAGTGTGTGACCACTCTGACCAGAAGAATAATGCAATGTCTAGCTCAAAAGGGTCTTATATTTGCTAAAACTTGTTTAGTGATGAGAGCCAGTTAAAACTTATGCTGGTATCCCATCACTGAAAACGCTTAAGTCGATTAGCCTTAAATTTTTTTGTACCTCTACTCTGCATGTGCATGTGAATTTTCAAATAATGAAGTCACAGTCTAACAGGTGTAATGCTGTATTGCACGAAGTGCAATGCAAACTACCCAAATCTGTTAGTTTATAACTGCGATGTAAGTGTTGAATATTAGTCTCTTGAGCATATATGTGTACCAGTAATACCGTCTATTAGGATCCTGTTTGCCTGGACATGTCAAGCACTAGTTGTTCAGAACAGCTTCTAGTCTAGTGTATTTGCAAGACAGCCAACACTCAATGGTGCTAACATAAATATGAATGATTATGTTAGAAAAACACAGATCTTAAATATGAAACAAAGATGTTTTATGGGGGAGGGACGAGGGAGAAGAAATGCTTTGTGCAATGTTGCCACTGACTACTGGATTGGAAGATGTCTTCTGACCACAGTTTTCCAGACTTGCTCTACAATAACCATCCACCACCAAGCATGTTGGGTTTTCTTATTCAGCTACCCATGTTTTTCCAGTTCTTTCATTAATTCTAAATGGGCTTGACCAAGATTTGACAATCTATTTCTGATTCCAACTAGCCAAGTTGAACCTACCTGCTCCACCTCTCCTGACTCTATGACTTTGGAAAACTGTAACTTGCGGCAGGTGAGCCAGTTCCACGGGGTGGAGGCAGTGAGCAAACAGAGAAGAGCCTCTGTGTTGGAAGGGTGGCACAAAGGTTGCACTGAAATTTATTACAGTCTCCACTGCCTTGACATGAAAAGGGACTTGCTTGCTACCCTTCCAGCATGGTTATTGTGCCACTGTTGGTTAGCAACAATGGTCATGAGCCCTTTTCTCTCTTTGTGGTAACTGTAGTATACCCAGATACCTCACAGAAGGTCTGGTCAACCCATCTGTGCAAAAATTGCTTCTAACTTTGAAGACCTAGGTCAGTGCCTCTACAGCTTGTAAGAAATTAGAGAATAGAACTGAAGAACATAAAATATTTTCTCTTCCAACACTAAAAATAATAAAAAAGGTGCAAATTTCAAGGTTTGGGGAAAAATGGGCTTCATAAAAATGGAAGTGAGAAAGAGAAGAGCAGGGTGAAAAACAGCTCCCCAGGTAGAATAAAAAAGGAAAGACCAATCTTCATGCAGATGAAAAGATAAGGATCCAAAAGAGAAACAGAAAGTTTATTGGCAATGATAATCCTCAGTCCTGTAAAATCACAGAAGCTATAACAGGTCAACAACTACAGTTTGAATCTCTTTCAAGCAGATTATTCTGCATATACAGAATGCTATAAGGTATTCTCCACTTCTAAAAGGTGAAAGGGCTGCTCACTGTGCTACTTCTTCCCAAGCACAGCTCAAACCCTCCTGAAAGACTTGGAGAGAGAAAGATACCTCTGTTTATCTCTGCTTCTCAAAATATCTGTGAATCAGTAGAGATGTAAATGCAAAGTATTAGTTTTGTTATGAGACAGTCTGAAACTAATCAGAATTACAAACCAAAATGCAAACTTGCACGCTAGGAAGATTTGATAAATTAAATTTTCGAATTTTCAACAAGACACTGGGAAAAAATAAACTATTCCTGCAACATGTTAGGTAAAGATTTTACTAATCATTTTCTTAGACTTGGTGTTTATAGACAGAAATAACCACCTGAGTACTAAAATAATTTTTATTTAGCTTCATTAACCCAAATTTAATAGCACATAATAGTCTGCAAACTACAAATATACTCTACTAGATTACATATAGGTAAAAAATAAGGAAGTTTTCATGCATATCAGTACATTTTGAAGAACAGAAAATATGAAGAGATGAAAAATAAGGATAAAATATGAAAAATAATTATTACTGCAGACACTTTACAGAAACAATTTAGTATCCTGTTTAAACAAATTAACATGTAAAATAAAATATGAATTTAAACTAATATTTGTGAGCATGAAGATATGATTAGTAGAGAAAATACTAATAGCAGAAAATATTGATTGACTTCAACAGAATTTTGATTCACTGAAAACTGTATTTTTTTTTAGTTTAAGATATCTGTGTAACTGTACTGTCAATCAAATAACCTAAAATATTAAGTCGTCATTGCCCTTTTAAATCCTTTCAACTAGAATTCCCTAATTGTTCCCTCACTTTATCTCACTGTACCAGTAAGTAAATAAATTAACAAAATAGCTTTTATCGCACAGAATAACCTTTTAACTGAAGGATTATCTCTGGTTTATTTTTCATTTCTTTCTCTGCAGATAGCAGTTCATGCCTCATTGATTAGTTCGCTGAGGTGGTGACCAGAAATGAAAACAAGGTCTCTCAGATATTGCCAAGACCTGTAAATATATATATTAAAAAAAAGAAAAAAAAAAAAAAAGAAAAAAGAGGGGGGGAAGCACCAAAGCTAATACATGTTATACTTCCAGCATTCACCTTATAAGCCAATGAGCGCTGATGGTCAGGAGAGGTTCATTTATTCTAATCAGCCTTTGCCAGGATGCAATTCCACTAAAGAATTCTAAAATATTGTCTCTGTGGTTTGGTTTAGGTTTGTTTTTTTATCTATATGTTTACAGGATTTTCCTTTTTCTTATTTTTTTTCTCATTAAGTTTCACTTTTAAAATGTGCCAACACTCTAATGATACGTTACGGAGGTGTGGATCAGTACTGTTGCAAACTAGGATTTTATATCTTTTTTTTTTCTTAAGAAATGATTTCAAAAAGCTGAATTCCATTTTGAAAATTCAAAAATATTTTCTCCAATAAAAAGTTAGTTGGGGTTTGTTTAGGTTTTTCCTGTTTTATGTTTTAAACCTTCATTTTTGGAAGAAAATTTTTAGTTTTCTCCAAAGTTGTCAGATTAACACCATGTATGTCAAAGTCCTCTATTCCTGTGTCTGGTAAGCCTCATTCTTTAATTAAATGGACAATGACTTCAAGTACAACAAAAAATTCACTTGTCCTGTTTCTTTACACTTCAGCCTTTTCATCAAGTCTACGTGTATCACCAACAGGCATAATACTTTCTGTGACGTGAAAAACTGAGTTTATCAGCATAGTTCTCCTTAGTTTTAAAAATAATATGCTATATCACTTGTGTTACTGGGGTCAGAACATAAGTATTAAAACAACATGCACATACTAAACATGTATTAGAAGGATCAAAATCCAAAAGAAGAAGTAATGTGAATTATGTATATGCTGATAGGTTTCAAAGATTCTTGAACAACCTTTATAAACAGTCACATAGTTTTCCTGCCATTTCATGCAAGTCAAATTTTACTACTGGCCGCTGGAGAAGAAGAGATAAGAGTCACGTGAGGTGGATCATACAGTCATTTCTTAAATGTGAAAATTTCACTGACACGCTGATGTAGCATCTTGAACAGAGATGGTATATTATCAAAAAAGAACTCCACACTCCCCTCATATTCAGTTGCCATAAAAATATGGAAAATTAACCACAATTAATATTAGCATGCTCTGAAAGTTTTAACCCCACAAAAAACAAAGATAATGCAATGTTAATTTTTTCAGACCTCTGCTACCTCAACCTTGCTGTATTCATAAACAGATTAAAAGATAATAATTTGCATACAAGACATAACATGGACTTCTCTAGCATATGAACAACTGATTTCAGACAAGTGCTATATGCAGAACAACATTTCAGGTAAAAGAATCTGTCACTATGGCAAGCAACATAATTCATTCATTTTCAACATTGGCACAACACGACAAATCAAGAATAGCAGGAAAGCTTTCTTTCCATGTCCTTGAAGCAGGCATCAAGCATTTGTTTTTTTTTAACATTAATTAAGCCAAATCTGATAATATGTTTTAATTACACAGCACAAACTACTGTTCATATGAAGTACCCTGCTGGTAAAAATGAAGGCCCTCATTCAAGAAATTGCTTAATCATGTGCATAAATTCCTTTAAGTTTAGGACAGAAAATTCATTTGATTAAAAATAAAATGTCAAGGTTCTACCAGTGATTGAAGAGGACTATTTCATTGAATAGACCCAAAGTATGTTTCATAAAACTATACTCTTAGTTTCATTTAAAATAAAAACACAGTAAATGAAAGAATCAGATTACCTGCAATCTAGCAGGTTCTGATGAGCTGGCAATAAATACAATATTTATCCATGCATATATAGCATTAAAACTGTACTATTTAAAAACAATGTTTTAAAGTTCATCAAGACTTATGATGACTTATGAAGACTTATTCTTCCTCTCAAATTTACTTTTTTCAAAAGAAATTAAAGTTGAAAAAACTATCATCACCAGTGGTTAAGAAATAGCACAAATTATTACTGATATTTAGACTTCATCATTGCCTTTTCCACCTTGGTAGCAAGTACTAAGTTGCTAAGGTTCTAGCCTCAAACAAAAAAAAAGTATTTTTTTCATTGCATGATTAGTAAATTGCAAATACTAACTCTACTTACAGCATATAGGACTGGATTTTTGTATTTGTTTATTAAATAAGCATAAATTAATGTTCCTTGACTACATACATTTACACAAACATTTTGAAATAATATTTAAACATAGGATAAAATACTATAGGTATCTACTTACTTTCTTTGTGCTTTAGTCTATGACATTTTCCTATTAATTGCAACTTTCTCAGCTAATTTTAATGATCCTATTTCTATATGAAATTAAATCAACACATGCCAAAATATTAAAGTTCCTGATGTTTACTCCATGATACAAACAGACTGATTTAAGATGTTATTTCTCAATCCAGACAACCATTTCTAGATTCTATAGGGTTTCAGATTAGCATAGGTTTTCACTTATTTTCTTCTTTAAAATACCAGAATACTGTATTAATAATACTTACGAGCCAGAACATGTTCCCAGAAAAAAACATAAGTAGAGAAACACTTTTATTTCTATCTTATCATTATGAATGAAGTAATAATTTTCACAGCATCCATCTGCTCAAAACTTAATATCAGAGAGATGTTAATGTGGATATGTCCATAAAAGCTCTGGGAACTGATAAAACAGGAAATAAATTTCTTAACTATTTTTAATTTTTACCCAACACTTTCATCTGCCTTTCAATCCATCAAAATGTAAGCACAGATATATTTTAAAGAAATAGAAAAAGTATTAATTTTGAATCCTTAGAATACTGCATTGTTTAAGTTTTCCATGTTATGAACTAGATAGTGTCTCTATTTTAATGAATTATGAGCCCTTTGCCTGTTAAGTTGTCCTTGATCTAAAGCTCCCGCTAAAGGTACATTATACAAATGTCTATATTCAGTCATCTTTTGTCAATGCTTTAGTATCCATTTAAAAGATCAAGATCAACATAAAGGTAATAAAATGATACATAATAGCAGACAGTTATGTTCTCTGTACTTTACTTATCAGTTCTAACTAAGATGTCTTTATCAAAAGGTTCATTTTCATGCAGTAGTGAGTTTATATCAATCAGTTATCCCTTACACCTGTCAGAACGTTCCTACACCCAGATAAATGTGACTGTTATCAGATACTGGTAGAAGGATAATGTAAAACTGCTTTATGAAAACTATTCTTTATTACAGCTCCACAGATGTTTCCTGCTATAAATATCCTACATTGTAACAAACAATACTAATAGCATTCTGTGAATAAAGAATCAAAGAAGAAAAGTCCCCTCCAGATACAGCCCTTCAATGCCAGAAGCAAATTTATCACTACCCCGTCAGCATTTTGTAGTATATATAGAAATCACCACATATGCAAAGCACCAAATGCATTCTTCATACATTTTTCAAAACAATAAAGAAAATTCATGGAAAAAAAAAAGTTCCGTTACTGTGGTCAAATCGATTAAGAGGAACTGAGTGAGCTGTACTATACCAATAATTCTAAACAAAGTTCTCCATTAACCAAGGGGTCTTTTTGTAAAAAACTGAGGGCACAATATCTTCCTACACACTTGTATAGGCTTTTTTCTTTAATATTTCAATTGAAATACAATAAATCTGCACCTATCCTAAAGGATATTTGGGATGTATTTTCTTCTGCCCATGTGAAAATGTAAGAAATTAGATAGAGGTAAACAGAAGCAGCCATGATTCAACAATATAATCAGAACATCAAACAGAATATAAAAAACTAATACATTTTTAGTCTATTGAAATCTCAGTACCTTAGGACTATAAAGTTTTGAGGTTTTTTATTTACTCATTCTGGTAATAAATACATTTTCCCAAAGCTGAAATCAAGCTTTTTCTTCATGGAATAAGAATTTGTATCCAAAATTTAATACAAAACCTGTTTGACCACACCATCCCACAAATATATAAAATTAAGTATTTCTCATACAACATATTTTCATTGTTGGTTGTGAGGCAATGCCTGTGAAAGAAAAGTGCATAAACCTGATATCAAATTCTTAATAAACTGACTAATACAACAGTAGGTTGAAGAACACTTCAATATTAGAGCAAGAGACATTTGGAAAATATACAAGTAAACATCAATTTTGCCTATTTAGCCTAGAGAAGAGATAATTTGAGAGGGGATTTTATCAATGCATACAAACATCTAGGGACAGGTTTCTGAGGTCAGACTCATTTCAATGGTGCCCAGAAACAGAACAAGGGACAATAGGCACAAATTGAAAGACAGTAAGTTCCCTCTGAATATGAGGAAAAATTTCTTTGCTTTGAGGGTGACAGAGCACTGGAACAGGCTGCTGAGAGGTTGTGGAGTCTCACTCTCTGGAGACATTGAAAACCCGCCCGGACGTGATCCTGTGCAACCTGCTCTGGGTGACCCTGCCTTGGCACAGGAGTTGGACTGGATGATCTCCAGACATCCTTTCCAACCCCAACCATTCTGTGATTCTGTAACTAGAAATAGATGAGGTAAGCAGTACTGGATTTTAATTTTGTATTTGTGCACCCTGCATCTATTTTTTTTCAAAAATCTCTTCTGTTCAATTATTGTTTTGGCTGCTTTGAAACAATAGTAGCAAGAAGATTGAATTTTTTTTCATGTCCTTGAAACTGTTTATAGGTATCTGTGAACAGATCTTCTGAGGTTATGTTTCATAACACTTTCTAAGTGAATCATAGCAGGTATTCCTATATTGCCTACAGCAGCAGCAGCAGCAGCTGTCTTTTGCCAATGGCAGTTGCATAGCAGCTTACATCCTCCGTAAATCATCTGCTCTACAATAGTTAAAAATACTCCATTTAAAGATAATCCCAAAACAAAATCATTATATTGTACCAGCTAGATGCCCACAATAGGTAACATAACCCAGCATGACCTTGCAAATCAACAGTTACCTTAGTAATGTTAGTAACTTGATTTTTAATAGTCTTTACTTTCAATTTACATGGCCACTGAACAAGCAGGTAATCCATGATGTTGTGAAATTCAAAATACACCAAAATTGAGTACCAAATAGGGTTCTAACTTTTGATCTTTGTATTCCCTTTGCATTTCTTGAAAGAGGTCAAGAACTTTTTTCTTCTCAGATACGTACTAATATCTCTGGGATCTGCCAACTATTCCCATGACTCATACCTTTCAGAGCTGTTGCCAAGTCTACCTGGCGCCAGCCAAGGCCTATATGATGTAGGCAAGTCAAGAGTCATTAAAACCACCAAATTGTGTGTATAATTACTACATTTTGATTACTCAACAAATGCTTCAAACCTTCTAACCTAACACTTCTGCCATTTGTCAGTGTTAATGAAAACAAAGCTACAAATCAGACCTTCACAAACCTTTCCATTCTATGTAGCATCCAACCACACTGAAAGTCCTGGTCTCCCAGCACCTGAATGTGTGACCAATGTTGTAGGTTGAACAGGAGAATTTCTGGAGCATTTTCACAAGACTGAGGGCTTTGGTTTTGTCATTTGGATCCAATTCTGCAGTATGAATTTTATTTATTTGTGCTTAACAGAATTAGAGCTAATTTATATTGCTTTAAATGGAAAAAAATTGCCAAAAGAGGATCACCAGCTGTTTTGGTTTTTTTTTAACATGTTTTGGAAGCTATTTGTTCTGATTACCTTTCACACCAGTTTGTGGAATATTATACATACTAATAAAATCTACTAATTCTACTTTTACAGATGTGAATATTCATATTGACTATACAACTAGAAGGCCATACTATAGTATGAGTTATGATGTGTCTGAAATCAGCAAAATTCTTAATTATTGAAGTTATGCACACCACATGAATGCTTCCAAAACCCATAGAGAAGTGAAGCAAGAAGAGAGGGATCATGAAAAGTACTGTAAGTTGCTATGCATTCGGGATATGGTAGATCCTTACTAGATTTATTCCGGTTCCTTCAGTGTCTCCCACACTGCTTGGGTCTGATTCTCAGTTTTGACAACAATAGTCATATAATGGTGGGTTATACACTACAAACACCATTAGAAAATGCTAATCTGGCATTAAATAACAAATTAAAAAATGAGTAGCCACTGGCACTCTAAGTAAATACAAGCAGCACAGCACACCTAACTAGGAGAATGAAAGACCAATTCTAACATCAGTGTATCTTTTCTAAAGCCAAAGAAAACCACCCAGCAAAGATAATTTTAAAGAAGATATACACAAACATGGTTATCCACTGAAATTAGTACTGAGAGCATAAATGAAGACTTAAGCTACCTGCTTCTTTTTTTGCTAAATTAAAATTCATATGTATATGAAGACATGGGACACTATGACCTATCTATGAAAACACTTAAGTCACCGCAAAAAAATTGTCCATACCGGTTATAATACCTTCAAACTTTTTTAAATTTCCATTAAGAATCTGCTTTAATATACCGTCACTGCTAATAATTGTTCCGATAAATTTCTTTCATATGCTCAAAATGCAGCTGCCATATTAATCCAGCTTATCAGAATTTTGTAAATATTTTAAAAGCATCTCTATTGTCAGTTCTGATCAGATTACTAGGTGGCTTCTGACACTTTACCATCACCATTATCACCTAAAATAACTTCAAAATCTTTTACACACAATGCATATGTTGTAGGCTGTCAACATTACTGTACGCAAGAACACATCCTATGATTGCAATCCCATCAAGGCAAAACCAAATGCTAAATCAAGAAACTCAGTAGCAGGTACCTCTTTAGAAGTGAACATACTGAGACCTAGAGAAAAAATATTCAGATAATGCATGCAAATCAAGACACATACTCCAAACTTCTCGAATAATACGTTCCAATGAGTATGGTTGCTTATTGTTCCCCATCTAAAAGCTGCACACATTAAAAAATTGCTAAGTTCGACAAAACTAGATTCAACTTTTGTTTGCTGTAACTTGTTACATGAAAAGCTGAAACAAAATGGACTCACAAGGCAGCTAAAGAACTACAGACTTGTAATTTCACCCTACAAAATACTTTGTTACACTTAAAACTTACCAAAACTAACTTTTTATTGTTAAAATAGAGAAGTAGAATCAAAAGTGAATTTGAATGGAAATTGGCTGTAAATACTGCGATAATGGTTGAAGAAAAGTATAGGCACAAGGCAGATCTAGTCTGACACAATATGGCTCAGTGGGCATAGTGGTACTCAGTCAAAGGTTGGACTTGATCTTGGATCTCCTTTCCAACCTTAATGGTTCTTTGATTCTGACTTAGATTTATTGAACTTTTTGAAAGGGACCTTTGGAGGTCATCTAGTCAAAACCCTGTTCAGGGAAAAAATAATAACAGGTTACTCAGGGCCTTATCCAGGTGAGCTTTCAACATCTTCAGGGCTAGAAAACTCTCTACCACGCTGAGCATTATGTTCCAGTGTTTAATGGCTCTCACGGTGACTTTATTTTTCCTGCTTTCTATAGATGGAATTCTACTTATTGAAACCTAAGACTTTGGTTCCCTTGTCTTTTTGCAGCACCCCAGTGAAAACAGACTTCTCTGGAGTTCTCCTTGAAGTAGCTGGAGACCCCAACAAAATCCTTCCATTTCCTTCTGATATTAACGCTGAACCGCCCAGTTCCCACAGCCCATCCACACAGGACATGTGCTCCAGCCCCCAGCCACCATGGTCGTCTTCCCGGCAATCGCTCCGCTACATCTCTCAAACTGGGGAACTCAGAACTGGACCAAATGCTCCAATCTCACCAGTGTTGAAGAAGAGAGGAGAACAATTACTTTTCTTGACATACTGGCTACACTTGATAACCAAATATAAGGTGGCCATTTTCACTGCAAGAGCACGCTGGACATTGATGGTCTCCAGTTAGTTCCCAGGCTTCCTCTCTGGGAAATTAGTAGAACTCCCAGCTAAGAAAGAGGAAGTTTACTCACCGATTGAGAAAACAAAAGTTTTTATGTTTCTTTTGACTGGGAAAAGGATGGATTTTGAAAGAAAATATATCAGGGGGAGTGGGCTAAAAGTTCTCATTCTAGTGGAAACTCAGTCAGATGGTAAATAAGCCCAGACATGTTATCTAGAGGCTGAGGGATTCAAGCAGTGTGGAGATCTTTCTGCTCCCTCCACAGCCAAGGACAGGCACAGCAGAATGATTTTGCTCCTTCGAGAACAGAAAAATTGTTTGCTTCTCACTCCATGCAAACGAGGACAGTGATTCTTCTCCCTTGAGAAGCTCCCTGGTCATCTAAAAGCTAACCTGAGTCTAAAACAACCTGACAACTATACTGGTAAATAAACCAGATCATTTTAACTATCTTGTTGAGATGCCAAAAAGCACAACACAGCTAAAATCACCTTCTTCCCAAAACCACACCAGGGTAACAATTTGACACTTGCACAAAACCCTGTCCTGGAGAGTTTTGCAGCACATACGCAGCCATTTAAACTCCGTTTGTGGAATGAATCTAGTCATGCGGAATTGGCACTGTGCTGAGAATGTCAATTCAAATTCATAAATGCTGAAAGCCAAATCAAGATCTGTAAAACGTCCTTTTGAAGGAGATCTTATAATTACCTCTCACAATTACAGCTGATATATTGGGCCTGATTTCTCTCACAAGACAAAATTCGTGCTTTGCACAGAATCCATGTGTATTTCCACTTAAACAATTTTTTTGTTATAAACTTCATGCAGGCCTTCTTGAAACAAACTATGCATTGTTGGCAGTGAATCTGATGCAAATTGTAGCATATTATGGTTTGTTAAATATGATTACAGTTTGTTAAATATGAGACATTTTATCTTGTGGAACTGTATTTGTATCTCATAATTGTGAAGTCGAAGATCTCCCTTTTCTTTCACCTTCATCCATCCTTTCTACTTTTAAGATCAAACTCCACTTTCATATTTAACATAGAAAGAGCAAGTAAATAAAAACAGTATACAGAGGATAAAATACATGTGCCATATATGCACAAATTCTAGCTAAAGGTTTCAAAATTCTTCTATGATTTTCTAAAATTTCCTTAGGAACCAATATAACAAGATAGATAATTGAATATATTAATCTATATATATAGTACATATATAGATATATCTCTTCATGCAGAAAAAAATTACAGCTTTCAGTGGCCAAAAGCTTATTTTTCTAGGGAGGTTACTGGTCTTTCTATTTAAATGCATCCACTAATAAAACCAATCTAAGTGTATGTTAACAAGCTCAGTATAAAATCTGGAACTTTTCATTTCTCTCTAACTATCACTTTTATTTCACAAATGGAAGTCACTAGCTAGAATGGAGTCTCTAGGCAAATAACAGCAAGCCGTCATTCAAAGCTCATTGAAGTATTATAGAAGTCTACAAGGTAAACACAAAGCCATGTCTGAAATAGCTCATACAGGATGTATAATGCTGACATGGCTGGATCATCTTCCTGCCCCACCTTTTGCTAGTTCATTACCAGACATGGGGTCATTACTGGAGGTACTTATTTAGGTTCTTGAAGGGACTCATATACCCTTTTGTAGATACAGTCACCATTTGAAGTTTGTGAAAAGAAGATGCCAGCATTCAGATAAAATAATTGAAGAAAGATGTCTTCTGACACCTGTCTTTAAAACATAAAAGGGCTGCAAATTACTTACAGTTCTGAAAAGGACACATATAAGTTCCCTTTTAGTAGAGGAGAACAAGCGCACAGAAATGAAACTCACTGTTAACTCTTGCTCTTCCCTTTCTTTTTCTTCAACTGTCCAATAATATATGTCATTCACACTTCAGTTTTGTATCAAATATCCATTCAAACTTCCTACTTAAGCATTTGCCAGACCTGTTAACTGTGCCCTGATAATTACAGACAGTAATCATCTATATTTGGACAGTGGTCAACAAATATACTCTTTTCCAAATATGCTGCTCTTTATGCCAGTTCCACTTTGTCTTTACCTCTCCCCAGTAAACAATTTGAGAATTCATCTGCTTGTTAGGATTTTTAGAATGCATGTTCGGTTACAAATGCCTTATGCTTTCTCTTTATGCCCCATGCATGTCTTGGCAATACACAAGGGCTGCAACACATAACACAGTAACCATGCTGAGTGAAACCAAAGAGCCACTTACCCAGATATCCCGTCCCTTGTGATGACCATCACTAGCTGCCTAAAGGGAAATCTCTAGAAAAGGAAAACCATGCAGTGATACAGTACCAGAAGGATACATTACCAGCCTCCAGAAATCAGAACCTTGTGCAGTGGTCTTTTACCACCTTGGATGGATTTTTCTGACCTAAACTGTGATTTTCTGAAACTCTATCAATTTTTGGCACATACAATGTCCTGTGGCAGTATATCTAGCAACTTAAGTATTCATTGTGTGAAGCAGGGATATTTTTTTGTTCAATCTACCATCTGTTACTTTCATTGGATGACGCCTAGTTCTCTCACTAGAAGAATGTTCCCTTCTCAATACAGTCTCAGTTTTACAGACCTCAGTCATAGCCTTCCTCCCTCGTTCTCTCTCTCCTCAACTACAGTGATCTTTTCTTTAATCAGAGAAGTTCTAACATTTAATTTCTAATATAATATTTCTTCCTTTTGTTGCCATACTGTTTATGAAGATACTGAAAAACACAGATCAGTATTGAAGTCTCATGGTCCTCTGTGAAAAGACCTTTCCCAGCTAGCAAACAAAACAAATAAAAAGTGGTCACTTTCCTACTTTTTAACCGGCTACTTTCTGAATGACCCATGGTAACAAAATTTCCCTGGTGAAAAACCTTGCCAATTTTTTTTTTTTTTTTTTTTTTGCAAATCCAAGAAAGTTTTATCAACTGGACAGCCTTTTCCTTCCTGCATATTCACCAACATCACCAACCTTTTAGAATGGCCATCTACCAAGAAGCTGTATTGACTCTTGTCTTTATCTAATGCCGATTAACAATATTCTTTCTACTTATTTGTGAAGTATAGATCCAGACTTCCAGGGCTGATCTCTAACACCCTCAAGAACACTTTCTGAGCATCATATTTGCCATGATTAAACCAATACCCATAGCATTTTAAGCAGCATTAACTGTTCAGCTATTTCATACCTGACTTCCCCTTAAAATAGAATGCCACAGGTCTCTTGGGACTCATCTTGTCAATTTGTCTTACACTTTCTTCCACTGAAATTCTTGTGAAGCTCTTTATTTAAGCTCCCAGCTACTCAGGAACATACAGAGGAAACAAGCCCTGCTGCACTGTGACACAGGCCACTTCTCCCAGCAGTTCACCATGCCTGTTCACAGCTGACTTGAAGAGGTCTGTCTCAGAGATGAAACGATGTGCAGGACTCCTCTCTACCTACTCATTAACCATAAGAGACCAATTTTCTTTCTCCATGTTCTTGCTACTACTTCTGATCTTTTCTTTTGGTGATATTTACAGGAGTTACAAGCAAGTCGAAAATCACCTGAAGGGACTGGTGGTTTGGCCATGGAAACTACCTAGTAAGACAGACAAACTCAATCAGTGAAATAAGGCTGAAGAACCACATCTTGCACAACTTCACTGCCTGTATTTCTGAATTTTGCTCAACTTTTGCTCACAATTCAAGCAGATTCTTGCCACATTCTTAAAAGCTAATTTAAAACAGGTGTGAGAGGAACAGGATCAGTACCCTTATTCCAAAGACAGCTGGGAATAGCAGGCACTGTTGCAGAACACTTTTATCTTAGAATTCTGCTTGCTAAATGTTATTTACAACCTTCTGTGTTATTTATCATTTTATCTCATTATGTATTGTCTAGAGATGCAATTTTCAAAATCGGGTGGGAACACCTTGTTTTAGTGGAATTAGATTTAGCATTTAAAACATTCATATAGCCAATCAAAGTTTAATGAACTCTTCTGCCGACACTGTTTATTTTTGGAAAAGTTTTAATAACTTTTCCTGTAATTAAAAATAGCCTACAATATGAGAAGCCAACAGCAATTAAAGGTAATCAAATTTGGGAAATTCTGTAGGAAGTACAAAAAAGATCTGTAGATATTTTGTTCAGTGTTTATTATCAGTTGAAGTATTGTTTGCCTCACAAAACAGAACAATGCTTATCATTAAAACACAAAAACATTTCTACTAAGTTCTTTGCCTGATTTTCTTCTTTCATAAAACGCACTCCATGTGAAACAAGTCTTCAAAAAACAAGGCCTAAAAAACCCTACTACTCAGGGTGCCTTTGAGGATATTTAATTAAAATCTAATCCTGCATTCATTAAGGCTCACATAAATTAAGCTGTCATTCATAAGATTTATGGATTCTCATTTGCATATTGCATACAATTCATCAATTACTCAAGTATGAAAGGAGCACATTTCCCTTGGAGCTGCATGCTACCCTGCCAACATTTGAAATGAGGGAAAGAGCAAGACTGTCAGGCATTCACACAAACTTTCTTCCAAATGTCTGCTCCTTGATTAATCTAATTTTCTAGCTATTCCTTACAAGATACAACAACAGCCCTTCTGCAAATTTCTATTATTTCTCCTGTCTTCATCATAAAATCTTCTTGTCTTTTACTAATACTTCATGTCTGACTGATTATCATTTGTTTGCTAATGATATGGCATGAATGTTTTCTTTATATAAATGCATAAAGCACACATCAGAGTTAAAATAAAATTATTCGTATTTTCAGGTTTTGATTTTTCTGTTTAACATCACTGATTTGCTTAGCCGAGCTTAGTAAAGAACCTAAGCAATGAGAAATAAAAACCCCAGCAAATTATAAATCTACCATTTAAAACAGCCATCAGTATTGAGCCAGAATATTTCTCTTAGTGTGTAATGGTAATGTGCACATAATTAAACCATTAAAATTTAACGTTAAAATATAATTAAGAAAAGACAACAAATGTTTAATGTGAAAAATCAACTTATTCCCAGATGCTGTAGTGTGTACCTGAGTGCACTTCTGAAAGTTGTAGGCAAAGGAGGGATACAGGTTAGGGTTTTTTTTGTTGCACACAAAACATGCTTTGTTAATTCAATTGTCTTCTCTAGGGAGTTAATCTTAATTTCAGTGGCACAACTAGGAAGTAGCAGTCTTTGCTTGCCCAGTCTCTTGATACCTTCCAACATGCATGTGATCAGGTGCTGAATTTAATGCACAACAGTCACTTATGTCTGGGAGTTTCTAAATTAAAATAGAGGAATGTATCTGCACTACCTAAAATAACTCTGAAGGTCTGCTCTAAATCTATTGGCTCATTTTATATTGTCAATTACCTAGTTAAAAAAAAAAAAAGATAAAAATATCAAAATAAAGTTGCAGTTTTCTCCAAAATAATTTTGTTTAACAAATATAAGGATGACAAAGTATGAAACAATAAAAATCTGACATCAAATATCTGTGAACTGCTTTGAGAGATCACATAATGCTTTATAGTGATACTTCTTAGACTAGGTAACACATTTTTAATTTCAGCATAAAAAGTGTTGGGATCTTTAAATATGTGTAATATAAACCAAAGAATTTCAGAGCAGATGGTGAGCAAATTAGAAATAAATACTTCAAATATTAGTGATCTAAGGTTTTATTGTTCAAATGTGTTCAGCACCAAGTCTAGCTTAAAAGTCATATGCCGCCTCTTGCCACAGAGGAACTGTTGAACATTTGGACTGGATTACTGAGTGGCAAACAAATATTTTTTTCTCTTCCCTCTTCCCCCAAATCTGTTTAAAAATGAAGAGAGATTTCATTCTAAACATAATTGCTAACATAATCCCATGCGAATAAAGTTAACTAACCCTGGAAAAATAAACAGATGACTAACTTTAATCAGAGAAATGAAGTCATCATTATGCTTGGTTTATAAAATAGATTTTCATTGTCAAAGATAACATAACGCGGAGGGGCGGGCAGGGGGAAGGTGGGGGAGGTCTGTTATTTCTGTTATTTTGGTTTGTTTCGAGTTAGTTCTTCTACTGTAGACTGTTTAGGTCCACCCTTGAATAGCTACCGCATTTATTGTCTGTCTTTTTAACTGTTACATTCTCTGAGTTTCAAATTTCTCAGCATGAGCTGTCTGCTTAATTCCATCCAAGTAGTGTGTAATGAGAAAAGAATTTTCCCTGTCTACACTAATATAGCTTATTTTATTTCCTGAACCCAAACCACCTGTTCAGATTTTCTATTTAAAGCTTTGTAAGGCAATCAACTACCTCAGGACATTTGTGCTGAAATGAAAGGCGGTCAGAATGAAGCTGCAACTTCTTCAGACCTGGTCCAACAAAAAGCATCACCTACAGAGCACTTCCTTGGCCCCAGGGTCAGGAGGAGTTCATTTCATAAAATTCTCAACAGATGTCACATGTGATTTTCTTATTTAAGTGAAATATACTGAAAATAATTATAAATTTAATTCTTTGAGAGACTTTGAGATAAAAAGAAATAAATTACTATAGAATTTATTTAAGATTAAAATCTAAAAATCTTTCAAAATGTTAAAATTACTTTATCCAGTTTGTCTGAGTCTGAAGATATAAATCTAGGCCAAATCAACTTATCACAGCACTTCTGTGACTAGTCTATACTATAAGGACCTATCTCAGTACTAACAAACAGCTCATCTGAAAAACTACATTCCAAAAAGATAACAGAAGACAAGAAAAAGTGTTCTGGAGCAAACACAACTCCAAACTTAAGAGTGGACTTTGCCTACCACTATAAAATAGAACCTCTTCCAAAGTGTCTTTGAATTTTTATGTTTTACATCATTGCAGATCGAATGCAGTTTGTATATAGTAGAATGAGGGCAATGGAATAAAAAGAAAGTTATTTAACATTATTCTGGGCTATTTGTTTTTCAAACTTTCCTCTTTATCAACACTTCCACTTTGTCATTTAAATGTACATCTCCAAATACAAGCTTTATATGAATTTTGGCTTGAGGAAAATTCTCATTCACTCCTTCCTGGAGGGAAGACTTTAGAGAAGAGGGATCAGCCTATGCACAAGATCAGCCTAAGTACTTCCATAACTAAAGCAAAGTTTTGTAAAACATATCCAAAACAAGACTTGCATTTCTAAAGACATAAGAGAGGGAAGGTTCAACTTCTTATGACCAGTATGAATCTAGAAAAAGAGCAATAAGAAATCTGTAGGGATATGTGGTTACAAGAAAGATTTGAAAATAAATACCTACATTGCTCTGTGTTTCTTCAGCCTACTTAACTGATAAATTTATTCACCCTTCTCCCTTTCTCTCCTACTTTTCTGTAAATGAGGGAAGGAGGCTGGGGAGGGTAAACAGAACACTGAAGTACAGGGAAAAGACGAAATTATTCTTCTTAAACCACACAGACAGAGCAACAAAAAATCCTAGATCATCTTTTGTTACACAAAAAGGCATTAGATCTGGGATATGTAGGCACCTTGACTCCAAAGATTAAAAGCTTTCCCTTTCTCCATTCCTGTTAATTATTTTCTGTGTAGATATAAAACCTTCTTCCTTCCTTTTCATTAACCCATGAATGTCTGCAAGACAGAAGTTCTGGTCTGATAATACCTGCTGAAGCACAAAACCCCTCCTGTGGATGCCAACCCAAAGCCAATGAGATTTAAATGCTGGAGCTGGCTCAAACACCTAGGAAATTTTCAGATAAAATCTTTACTAAAACAAGTTAGGATTGTAAGTGCATTTTATGGGAGTTCCTGTAACCTCAGAAGAACATTATCATTTCCTTGCAAGAACTCTACATGCTTTAAATAAATTGTCACAGAGTGACATCTTTAGTAAGATTAAAAATAAAAATTGAATGACTCCATACAGTCACATGAACCTAAAACTGTATCTCTCATAAGAAGAGCCATTTCATCTGTATTTGTTAACTATTCTTCCATGCCATCATATCCAGATGTAAAACAACATCATTTAAAATAACTCAAGACTCCACCTTTTTTCAAGTACTAGATTCTGAAGGAAAACTAGATTATGATCCTAAATTCATGGTAAAAATAAAAAAAAATAATATGGGATTAAACTTCATTGTATTTTAGTTAGCCCAAGACTGACTAGATACTCCTACATGAGAGGAATTTCTCTTTTTAAAATATACTTTGGAGAAGTGCTAGATCATAAACACCTCTACCTCAGGACCCTCCTTTTTCTCTTTTCACAGACATTTTTGCTGTCCTTACACAGCTGAAGTTTTAACCAAAAGGAAATGGAACAAGAAATCAAACTGTATAATGACATTATTTCTTTGGGTTTTTTTCTTAGTAAACAAGATTCACCCACATATCATCAAGATAAAATAATGGAGTTTCACTGAAAATGGCAGTGAGATTTAAAACAAGAAAAGGGAAAATGGCAATGAAACTTTTCTTGGTGTATAAATGAACCATCTAGTTTACAGTTTATATACATAAACACAGGCAACCCTGAACTTAAACTTTAGGTAAGTGGCATAAAGAAAGTTTGCTCTTAAGTAAAAATGTCGTTAAAGACGGTTATTTTTGCAAAGAACAAGAAAATTACATTTGATTTGATTCTTTAAATAGTAAAATCTAACATCAAATTATGTCGTAACTACTACATAGATACTCAGATATTAATGTATCACAACTAAATCCACATATTGCCAACAAAGTCCTAACTGATCACACTAAATCTGTTACTAATAGATTACCTGAAGTACCAATTCATACCACAATTATCAAAATTAGCTTCCTTCCAAAAAAAGCTCCTTTATATTGATGCTTTCTTTTCCTGTCAAGCATTACTTAAACTCATGTAAGACCTTGCTTCTGCAGCTGCAGAAATTATAAACTGTATTAAAGTGGAAATGACATTAATGCTAGTGCATGTCACTCTACAATACATGGGCACATGCAGGTGCCATATCTGTGCATTTATACAATGTGGTACCACAAGCACTCTCCATGGAAGCATGTTATGTGTTTATCACTACTGCTAAAATAACAAGATTTAAGCGGAGTGCCTGGAAACACCCAAAACAGTCTTGAAAAGACAAATGGCCTCTGTTTTCCTAAAGCCACAGCAGTTCAACAGTGGAAAAACTTTGGTGCCAGTGACTCATATGAGGCGCAAGAAGCCTAGAGCAATAGTTGCAATCCTCATTACCAAGCATGGCAGATACCAATTCATTTTTCTACTAAACTGGGCAGCTTTCCCTCTTCTGTTATTTCAAACGCTCAAGAATTAGCTTTGACATACTGATAACTGCTTCAATTTTAAAATGATAACTGAGGCTATGATATATATATCATCTGCAGAGAAAACTTCTTTTTCAGGTGACAATCTCACGAAGTATAGTACTGAAGGTTTTATCACACCTACCTATGGAATGTCAAAAATTACCACAAGCTCTAAACAGAAGCTGTCTTACCTCCAAAGAAATGCTAACAAGTAAAGACAGTATGAAACACGAGGGGCCCAAGAAGTCTCAAAGAGCATTAAACTGTATCCTCTTAGGCTACAGATGTTTCCAACAAAGAACAGACAAGCTATTTAAACCTTTGAATTCCTTATACATACATCAGAACTGAGCATAGCAACCACAACCACCGAAAGCAACAGCCCCAAATATTTGAATGAATTTAGTTATAAGGAATTGAACAAGACCTACAGCACAGTTATTAAACTGAAGTCCCTGTAGGGACTTCAAACACAGCACAACATATAGTGCACAAGAAAAGCAATTTCATAAAAGTAATATCTCAAACATAACATTTTGAAAAAGATGCTGTGAGCAAAAACTAGCAGAGAGATTCTCTATTGACCACCTGGAATTTTCCTGTTCATCTACACATCCCCCTGAAAGCCACAGATCTACAGACTCTCCACTGCTGGCCTTACTCTGTCAAATACCTTTTCACTCAGCTTTAAACCTCTGTTAGGTCAATCAACTTTCAAAATCACTAATGCTAATGGTTAGGTGGGTCATTTTCAACTCTAGTTTCCATACTTTAAAAGAATAATGTGACTTAAAGAGCAAGTTGTAGTGTTCCCAATACCTACGTTTTTGGGAACAGACAAAATACCGTATTATAGAGTAGGACAGACAGTATCAAACTAGAGATTCATACCAGCCATGCACACCAAGAGGCAGTGACACAAGCAGATGAATTACTTCAGCCAAAGAAAACCACAAAGCAGAACTTATCAAAAGCATTCAATAACAGCACAGCTCTGGTCTCTGAACTTTGATGACTTGGTTTCTATGAATGCTATCTTTTTCATTTATTTTCTTTTTTTTTTTTTTTTTTTTTTTTTGAGCTTGAAGCATTCAATGCCATACTTACATCAGGGGGTTTTCTTCATTAATTCATAAGAGTATTAGGAAGGAGCAAGTAGGGTCAAACTCTAATTCTTCCCACGAGCTGCACAGAGAGGAAGAATAGTTGCAGACAACAGGAAGGAAAGCTATGTCTTTTGACTTATTCTGCCACAAAACAGATTTACTTGAAGGGAAGCATTAGTAGTGGCACTGTCTGAGATGTTAAGACTTTGATCTTCTCTGGCTGAGGCAACTTAAGGTGTTAATCATTTTCAAGCTCTTTCAGCCACATAACATGGTCTTCCTTTCCTCTGGCAGAGCTTATAAAAGGGAACATGCAGTTATTTCTATATTGAAACATACAGTTTCTACCTTTACTGGTTATTTACGTTATACTTGAAACTAATTGGGTTTTCACCCTCAGGCTTCTCCTGAACTGGTGTTGCTGCCTACTGCCCCAAGCCTAGAGAGCATTTCTGTAGTGGGAACTGTGGTGAAAAACAAGTATATATATATTTCACTCCTTATAGAAGTTTCATCAGTGTAGTTAACGTAAGACTTCTGTTCCTTGTCTAAGATAATCCACCATGAAATAAAATTTCCAGTAACCTACTGAAACACAAATTCTTCTGCAAAAATAACTGCTCCACAGATAATGCTTTTCTAAGTTAATTATTCTGAATTAAAGAATGACTGCAATTTTAGGTAATGAAATGAGAAATGAACAAGTTTTGGGATTGAGAGCCAAAAGGATGCATACAGCAGTAAAAATTGCTTAAACAAAATACACCAAAAAACTAACAGTCGAGCCATTGACACATAAAAACATTACAAATGCTTTAGAAGACCTTGTTTTTCAAAGTGAAGACAATATATTTTGATAGTTGTTTAGAAAACACAGAGAATATTTATCATGGATAATGTTTCAAATATTTGTCTGGCTTCACATTTTTAACATAAAGAAAAAAGTGTGAATGTTTTTTAATAAACGTATAGTTTACAGTTCATTCAGTCAGGTGAACAAGAAGACCATTTATCTTACCCTATCTGTAGATGCTGAAAATGCAGATGTTGCCATTTGAGTTTGTCCATCTGTGATCTTTTTGTAATCCATGTTAAGCAATAAGCACTTTTATGTCACAATTCACTTATTTTCTACACCTACCTGATGATGATATTAGTAGCTCTGTAGAATTTCTCTCTGCTGACTATATGCAGACTCTAGATGACAAGCTCAGATGTAGACATTTACACCCTACACTGCAGAGAATAAGGAAGCTCACTATCACCCCTGCTCTCTTAAAATTGAATTAACTGATTGTACATTAGCCTAAAGTGGTGGAATCTGTACTCTGAGCTGCTTTGCCTTTTACCAAGTTGCCTCTCAATATTAAATACTATTAATTCTCCTGTGAAGTAAGTATCATTCCTTACATAGTCCTTTAAACGGGCTTTGAATCCTTTCCAACTTAAATGGAGATGGGGGAAAACACCTGCTACATGTTAAATTAAAGGAAATTTAACTTTTTTTTTTAATTATTAATCTCCAGCTTTTCATAAAGGCAACAATATCAATCTATATAGAGTGAGTACAAAAAAATTCCAGGAGAGTTCAATGAAGCATACAGAGAATACAATAAAAGGTAAGGAAGTTCACCGGTATTTTTAAAATTATCTGCATGTCTTTCAATCACTTGCACACTAGGAAAGTATGTAACCTTCCGCACAAAAGCCTGGTGTATCTTTGCATCTCACCCAGAGAAAATAAGGCAGACACCGTTCTATTTTTGACACATCTCTGTCAGGAGATCCTGCTCCTAGAAAGTTTAACATCATCTATGCTTCTGTCAGACATGATCAGTTATACACAGATGCAGACATGCACTCTTCACTTGTGATTTTTTTTCTTTATTTCACATTTTGATTTGCAGTCATGAAAAATGATACAGAAAAAGTTGTTAATATATAATGGTTTTCTATCTCTATAATTGGATAATTGCTATATTTTTGTAAGTCATAATATTTCAGTGTATTTTAAAATTAGTAATTTACAAAGTAACATGACTAAGAGATAAACCAGATGGTTGCTGCAAGTGATACATAAAAACCATAAACCAGCTTGTAACATGGGGCAACTGATGGAATAGCACATCTTAGAATTTATTTATAGGCCTAAGAAACTCCAAATCATTTCAAAAAGAATTCTCAGGACAAAAACCAGGAAAAAAATCAAAGAGTTTAAAGGACCACTTGTAATGGTAAAGCTAATGTCACATTTTGAAGTCTCTTAAAGCATTATATGATATGCAGAACTTCCCTGTAACACAACTGCAGAAGTTTTAGGGTTGAGTTAGTTCACAAACACTACTCTAAACTAATTCTCTTTGTGTTTTTATAGATTCCAGTAAACAAATAAAATTCCATTTGGTTAAACTTGGTTCATTTCTGATGCAACAAGAACAGATCTACATAACAGAAAACAAAAATGGGAACTAGACCTTTTTAATCACAGGTCATTTCAGTACTTCATATGTACTCTTTGTAAAAATACACAATACAGACACAATATATATATTTTTTTTTTAAATCTTCCAGTAAACATAACTATGATTTTCATGGCATAACTCCCATATCAAAACATAAAGATAGTGGTTTTTTTCAGCTAGATCTCCAGCCATTGTACATTTTAAAGCTGTCTGAGGACAGACAAAGCTAAAGACTGCCTATTAATCTCAATATTATGATGTGTCATTAATTCTCTTGATTTCTTATTTGAAGTCCCACTAGTATGCATTCAGACCCTCACCTTTTTTTTGAGTAGATCCATTCTCTATTAGCCAAGATGCCAGGCTAGGTTCTTTCTACAAGTGACCAGACTTTCCTGCCCGCAAAACATGTAAAACTTTGTCATTTTTTTCAGCATATTAACTACTGACCTCCATCAGTGTTCCTGTTTCATAAGTACTGGATTCATTTATGATATCCCATAGCAATTACTGAAAAGTAAATGTACTATATAACTTAACCAAAAATATTAGATCTGCATAAAAGAATGCATATAATGTCCAAATCATGGTTGTAGTTGATAAAAATAAATTGAGTGGGCATGCAACAAAGACAACAAAACAGTGACAGCTTTTTCCAAATTATCTCAGGTATTTAAAAATTACTCCTTCCTATGCTGTGAGTTCTGAAAGGTCAGTTTACATTCTAATAAGTATGAAAAAGACATGTATTCAGCAGTAAAATATGACAATATGCATTTTACAGGTAAGTAAACAAAGAATGAAAAGTATAATTTTCTTGGACAAAGGGAATGTAACAGTGGAGAGAAACTAGTAGCAGAGTAAATCGAGAGTCAGGTTTTGGAACAGTCTTTTTTAATAATACATTAATGTCCAACACACATGGTGATGACACAAAGTTGGATAAGGATTGAGTATCATACTGAAAGAACAGGATTGTCTTGAGGAAAGATGAATTTTAATGGAGCAAAGTGCAAGGTCACTCACTCAGGGACTATAAATAAGAGTAGCTGATGTAAGCTAAGAACTCCTAAGTAGGGAATAACGGAGGAGAAGAAATATCCAGGTTTATTAGCTGATCCCTGGGTGATTATCAACAACCAATGTGCCACAGTGATGAAACAGACAAATTTCGTTCTTGAACATACCAGGCAATGTATTTCTGGTAGATCAGAAACTATGACTGACATAAGAGGTATCAGTGGAATATTTTGCCTATATAGCCTTAGACAACCTTCTTCAGAAAAATAAAATTCACAGAGAAATACATAGAGAAGGACCAAGAGCAGGATCTTAGAATGTGAAGGCTCCCAAGGCAAGGCTGAAAAAGTTTGACTTTCTTAATATTGAAAAAGGAAAGGCTGAGGTGGGATATAATTCTTTTTCACAGCAACAGGATAACTCTGATGGATTTTAAAAGGAATATTCAGACACTGCAGGAAACTGCAAGCTGTCCAAGTTACAGTGTTGTGATCAGAGTGATCCCATCACTGTAATGAGCAGTCCTCTACCAGCTCACACAAAGTTATTGGTGCTACTGGCCATACAGAGAAAAAAAAAAAATTCAAGGGAACTTTAACCGAAAGATTTGCCAAAAATTAAACTGGTTGAGGAAGCGCTACACTGCAGTTTCTTCAGTAATTCTTCTTTTATTATTTACCTGTTATCTGATGAGGTTTTATGCTATACCCCACCAAAATGGTCCGTGAACAATTTCTCACCTTTCAAGTGGTGTTAGTTTGAGCAAAACACATCTCTTGAAAGCATGTATAAGGAGCTTCCAATAGGATGTGATGACTGCAAGGCTTATTTCCAGTAATGCAAAATGAGGACAAGCAGTCCAGATATTACACTTCAATTTAATATCACCCATTATGACAAACTTGAGAAAAGTCTTACTTTCATCTGAATTCAACAATATGCCATCGCCTCAAAACTCCATAATATGAGAAATCTATTGAAAATGTTTAAAAAATGAAATTCAGAAGAAAAACTTAGATATCAAAGCATCACAAAAGAAATCATAATTACTAATAGTTATTACATGAAATATCAAGATCAAAACTCCTGGATTCTAAACAGTTTCAAGCCTAAAACTTACAAAGCACTGCTTCCTTTCAGTCATTTTATTTCGTGTTGCAAAATTGTATTTTTGCTTAAATTCTAACATGGTTTCATAAATGTATACTTGATAAGAATTAACAACATCACACTGTAAATACTTCAGAGAACTGTAAGATAGTAAACCTCTAAAACATCAACAGTCTTAAGGAATCACAGCTATTCACAAGTGATCCAAAGAACATACATCACTGTAACTTCTGCCTGGGTTGTTTTTTGGTTGGTGTTTTTTTGTTTGTTTGTTTTTGGTTTTGTTTTTGTTTTTGTTTTTGCCTTTTACTGGTAGAAAATACTTTTCATGATGATAACTTTTTAAATACTCATCTGTTAAATCCTTTAGAAGTACATGATGTAAATTGTGGTGAGTAATGCTGATCTAATAATAGCATTTTTTCTTTACTTAGTCTTTTGTTTCAAGCAAAAAGATATATGGATTAAATGCTGATTTTAGGAGACTTTGCTGTTAACTTCACAGTTCCAGTCAAAATCTAACTGAAGATTCCATAATTGCTTAAATAGCAGCTACTTTTACAATTGTCCTTAATTAGGTCCCAATTTAGCAAATCACTTGGCCATATGCTGAGGTCCCACTGGATTTAAGAATGTGCATAGAGTTGTGCACATATATCAGAGCTTAGTTGAATTGGGCTTCAACATCAGACATTTTAAAATTCTTTTAGTTTCTGGAACTTCTGTAGCCTTTAGTTTTTTCTATGTTTCTCCGAAGTTCTTGGGTATTTCAGCTGCAATTGCTTCTCACTATTACATATAGGCATACAATTCTTCTACATGGTAAGTTTATTTCTAAATGCTAAGGTTTGGCCTGAAAAAAAAAAACTTCAGAATAATTAAATAATTTTTTAAAAATGAAGAAGTAAATTGTCATGGTTTGACACTGGCGCAATGCCAGCACCCCCATGAAAATGCACCTTCCCCAAATAAATGCTGTGAGATGTTATCAGGAACAGAGCAGAGCAGGCCCAAGCTTAATAACAAAGGAAAAAAAAACTTTATTAAACTACTACTACTACAGAAAACACATAAGCTAAATCCAGGATGAAGACCTTTTAAAACACCCCTCCTCCTCCCAATTCCAAAAACACCCACCATGAAACATCACCCGGGATTCCTGATCAAATTACCACCCTTCAGATAATCAATACTCAAACTATCAAGGGAGAGAGAAGTCTCTCTTGCACCACAGACCCCCCAGGAAACACAGTTGCCACCCTGTGTTTCCCTGTCACACATGGCAACTGCCCGGAAAAAATCTGCCAGTGTGACACTCTCCTTTCCATGTCACAGTGCTCTCACCACCGTGCATGGACAGACTGCTCATAGGGCTCCTTTAAGGATGCTTTGCCACGGACCCAAAGATACAACAGTTCAGTTTCTCATCCTGGGACTACAGTCCCCCCCCATTTTCCCCTGGGGCCGAGGGTCCAAGAACAGAAATCATCTTCTTTCCCGAAGACAGAGGGCATCACCATTCCCTCCTCAGCTTTCTTCGGTTCTTGCCATTCCTGTGCTGTTAGAAGCTGAAACAGGTCTCCTTGGGTCACCACTGCATCCCCCTAAAATGCAGTCTCTATTGCAGGAGATTTTGGTTCAGTCCATGGCTAACAAGAAAAGTCCAGCCAAAAGCTACTTCATCATCTCCTCCCACCTAAATATTTCTTCTTCTAACATCCCAGGTCCCAGACTATCTCTCTTCCACTACAAATCAAGGAGGAGTAATATTTTACAAAGCCCTCATTTCCCGGAAAGGGTTAAAAGTTCAGACTCCCTGGACGGCTGATATCTCGGTCCAGCGTTCCGTCTCCCACGCTGGGCATCATCCCCCCCCCCCTTTCTCCTTCTCCTCTGCCGGCAAATTTCCAGGTGCCGCCAGGCTCTCTGTCACCTCCCCTCTGTGGGGGGGGGGGGGAACAAAGGCATCTCCGCTTCTCTCCACCCTTCCGTCCGCAGGAGCTGGCTCGGTTCCAGACCCTCAGCCCCTCAGCCTACCTGGACAAGGCCGCGTGGCTTCCCCTCCCCCACCCAGCCCATGGCTGGGCAGGGGAGAGTCTGCACTCTCTGAGGACTGGAACCAAAAGAGACAGCTCCCCTTGGGAGGTCTTGCTTTTAACCCCCTGTGTTCTCAGAGGCGTGTCCATACTTTCAGTGGTCACTCCAGGTGCCAATATCCAAACCTGACCACTGATTGGTTTGACCCAACTTCCTGGAAAAAATTCACTTCCCTGTCAAACCACGACATAAATCAACTAAGAAGTAGATGGAACTAGATCTATTACCAAACACCTAAAAACAAGATGGGCAGCTCCTTCAATTAATAGGAGATCTCCAAGAGTGGACAGACTGTTTACCCAAGAAAACTAACGAACTGAAATTGTTGTGGGTGCCAACCAAATTTTACTACTTCAACTTTTCAAGTAATTTTGTTTTCCTACAGAACTCTGACATTTCTGGAGCCAAACACAGCAGAGGAAAGCTTTTTTCCCTCCCCCAAGGGGCATGTTCACTTCTCCCTCCTGTGCAGCTGAAATTGCATATATATTTGTCTAGTGATACTGATCTTCTGTGCTGAGACAAGAACTGTCCTTTGGGTCTTGTGGAGCCTGTAGCAACAGGCCTCTCTCATCTGGACATATCATCTTGGCAATATCAACAAACTCTGCCTTCAAAGACCATAATCTCAAATCAGTACAATAAACTACAGGAATATATAGATTTGGACTTTTGTATTTACTGTCAGGTGCTAAATGATTCACTAGGCATTCACTTTATATTTGCAAGTATATTTAGGCAAATAGGCAGAGAGGACAGATGAGGGAAAGATTGGGGTTTATATGAAAAACCTCTTTCATAAATCATGCCACTGAGAAACAGGCCTGTAAATCCATATTGTGGTATATATGATATGAACAGACAGCAGGTAACAATGGTATGCATTGAACTTAAGCAGTTCTGAGTACCCCACCTTTAAATCAGTTTGGTGGAACTACAAAAGATGCAAAAAACTAGCAACCAGGATTCAGACTTACCTGAATGACAAGACAAAATCACGAGTAAGGTGGAAAGGATTACAAGGGAACTGTCTAATTGTTTCATAATTTCTCACAAGAATTTGAGACTACGCTATGAAACACCAGGCAACAGATTTGGAATAAACTGAGGCAATATTTTATTTCTGCAACGCCCATGAAAGTCAATTCCAGAGGATGCTTTGATAGTCAAACTATAATTCTGCTCAGAAAGAGCAGAATTTAAATCTAGCTAAGAGAGTCAAGATGTAATTCAGGCCTGGAAATCTGTAAATCGTTGATTGCCTGAATATAGTGTGTGCAAAAATGGAAGACTCTACATCCTAAGCAGCCTCTTCTGGCAAATACCACAGAAAGGGTAATGGATTAAATAAAACTCTGGCCTTCCTTTTACAAGATGATAAGGGAAGACAGGAAGGAGGTGCTAAGGCTAAAACGTGGTTGTGCAAGCCAAATACATTTAATTTCCACCAACATAAATATTGGCTTTTTAAAGCAGAAAAGTTTTCTCTGTGCATGCATGAGGCACTATAAGGACACAGAGAAGCAAACATACTAAATTTACTTGGCATGCATGTTTCTAGATTTAGCCTGCACAAGGTTAATCTGTTCTATTCTATAGTTTAATTTTATATTATCTGTTAATCTGATGAATGAAGGGTTTCTTCATATTAATATTTTTAACCAGAAACTCCCATCCAGCTATATGTACAAATGAAGATGAAAAGATACTGTTAATCAAACAGTTCCTTTTAATTTTTTCCACAAAGAAGTTAAATATACTGCAACCTATTCACAAATCCAAGACCTGTGTTTTAAAGAAGGATACCAAAAATCATGTGATGGTACTTACAATGGCACAAAATTAAAAACTCTGATACTTTGGCCTATATAAGCAAGAAATTTCCTCCATCAAAAGCAGTCAGGAAAAAAACAGTCCTGGTTACTGTATCACACGGCAATGTGATTTTCATTCACTAGCTTCACCATATATTAAAATGGTCTAACATATGCATCTAGAATAATAATGTGTAGAAAAAATTAAGATGGATAATTGTGCTTACTTTTTAATGGGAACTCAATTATGTTATTATTTCTGTTAAAATTCAAAGAATACACCAACAATAAAATAAAATCATTTTTTGATATATCCAGGTACTTTTGAGACTGACAAAAGAGACCATAATAACACCACCTGTCATATTCCATTATAGAAATAAGCATTTCTGAAATTATTAAATGCTACATTATCTAATTTCAGCATCATTGTGTTCCAGTATTTCATATACACTATCTTCTTCCAAAACCAGTTTTTGTGGAAACTTTGTATAAAAAAAAATCCAAAGTCACATCTGTCTTTTCACAGCTAATAATAAAACTGAGCTCAAAAGATCTTTCACTGAACTTCCAGAATTGTACTGACAGCAATAATGTCATCACCAACACTCAACAGAAAAGTAAAGGAGAGTGAAACTAGATCAAATTAATTTGCAGGGTTCCTTTCCTCTAAAAAAAAAAAAAAAAAAAAAAAAGTCCAAACCAAAACAACAGGAGGGAAAAAAATTGCAATAGAGAGCTTATTCTGTTAAGCCAAGTACATTAAGAAATTAATATTATTTTAAAGAGGTATTTCACTGCAAAGTTATAACTGCTCATGTGTCATACTGGATTTTTGAAAACAGGAGATGCTTATGCCTAGACCCTAAGGAGTTATCTTCAGATGCAGAATACAGCTGATCCTCTACCAGACTGGTGATACGAATTTTCAGAATGCTACATAAATCTACAACATAATATCATAAAACTATACTTTAATTTTTCTTCTGTGCCAGCCTAAGGCAACTGCTCACTTCATTGACAGCAGGATTGGCATAATTATTTTTTAAAAAACCATACAGATAGATACTTGTTTTGTTTTGTTTTCCAAAATCTAAGCCATTCAAAATTCAGAGAAAAAATAAAAGAAACATACTTTCAGAAAAACAATGCAAGTATTTCACTTTCATAAATGCTTGTCTATGTCAGCTGTATCTATACTGGCAATCAAAATTAGACCACAAAACAGCATAATGGACATGGATTTTATTACTTTAATTTGATCATAGATCCAATAATGAAGGAAAGGCAGATAAAATTGACTAACTTAATATTTATGGGAACTTGAACTACTGGAGAGATTAGTACTTTTACCCAGTTAAGCTTCCAACTGTCAGCTGTCATTACGGGACCTGTCAGGAAAAGCAAATGATACCAATGTTGAACTTGTAACATGAGCGTTGGACCCTTTTACTGAGAAACAAAACACACAAGTTAAACCAGGAAAATGCATTGCTTCCTGCCTTTACATTATGGACAGATCAATGTCCTGGCTCAGCCACAATAAATTACCTTTTGCCAGGACAGCTCCACTCGGTTTTCTCTGTAGGAAATGTCAGTGGAAGGTATTTACAAATGTTCATGGAAAGCTAAAAGACTCAGCTGACATTTTTGAAAAGAGTCAAAACCATCTCCAGCCCCTTACAGACCATACCCCAAAAAATCATGGAACTGTCAGCTAAGTAAGTCTGGCAATATCCACAGACATCAGACAAACTGAAAACCTTTCTGGTGAGAAGGCAGTCTTAAGCCCAAGTCTGTTTGTAACAACTCAGAAGTTCCACACCAGTCCACTGCTACTGGTGTGGGTGCACACAGCACTGCCAGTTTGAACCCACATATTTTAGTTCTAGTGGAAATGCATAATTGTGGTAATTTTCAGCCCACGGGGACTTATAAATTCAGGCGGTGAAGCAGTTCATGATACTTGAAATAGAAATAGATAATGAATATTGAAGGTCAGCCTAAGACTATCCATCTGTATCAGGCTGAAAGGAGGCACGTTCACTCTCTAATCAGCCATTTTCTGAGTGTTTTTTCTTCCTCCCTTTCAATCTGGATCACAACCTTTGTCCTTCATTACTCCGTTTTCACATAATCTTGCGTGACATACAATCCTAAAGTAAAGGAAAATAGGAAAATCTGCAGACCTATTACAGTCATTCCCATGAGACTTCTTGGATCTATTCAGGATTTTGACCACTTCGTATGACACACAAAAAAAAACACGAAAAGTCTGAACTCTTAAAACATGACTGCTATTTCTCTAGGTTCTCCTGCTTCAAACTGGATAACTATGTAACTGCTCTGAAGTTCCATCTCTCCTTGGGCTGTGAGCTGGTAATAAGACTGGGAAATATCCATCCTAAAGCCCATTATTTAGTGATATGTATCAGAGTGATGGAGTATGGCTTTACTTGCGCACATACACAGAAGGCCTGAAGTGCTACACCACATCACAGCATTGCACAACAGTTTTCAGAAGCTTATAACTCATCTCTATGCCCCTCATCTTTTGGTAAGTGGGTTTTATGAAATGAGATAAAATGTGACGGTAGGACGTCAGCTCAAATGTTTTCTCTTGATTAATAATAATATTGCATTTGCGTAACACTGCCTTTGGGGGAAAGGCCGAAATTAGTTTTGGTAGGAAGAAGCCATAAAATTACCATAAAATTGTGAGCACCTATTCTGGGGCAAAATCTGTGTCATTTATAGAGAATCCCACTTCCAAGAAATTAGAAGAGAAACTCAAGTTTCTCTATGAGTGTCTATGATTTTGCTGTAAAAGTCAGAGGATTAGAGTACATAAAAAAAATCAAAGTAAAGTTAACAGGAAACATTACATTTGTACATTTTGGGAGACACTTATTTCTGCCCTCAGAATGGGGGGAGGGGAAAGGGGGAGCTGTCTGTAGAAAGATGCTAATGAGCAAACTTAATGACTGTTACAAGAACTTCCAAGCATTCTGTGAAGCCCCAAAATGAGTCTCAGTCTATTTTTGGCAATGACAAAGTGATGGCAGCCTCTCGGAAGAGAATTTCATGCCACCAGTCTATGAAAGCAGGACTCAGACAAGTGTCCATCAACAGTCTTCCATATCACACAACACTTGAATGAAATCCTCAGCACAGCTTCCATCCACATTCCTCAAGGAGAGCCAGTGAGAAATAAAAACATTTCATAGTGTCTTATGTAAAGAAGAGTCAAGTATTCACTTAATACAGCCCTTTTTTTATTTCTGCCTTGGCCTCCACCTTCTGTTTCCCTCTGTTATAATCACATAATTTTTAATGTACATCTTGTTTGAAGCAAAAAAGTGTCACTACATGAGTAGACAAACTCAGTTTAAAAGATAGAAAAATAAATTTTCTATTGTTTGAGTTTGGATTATTGTACTTTTTGTTTTGTGTTAATGGTCAAATAAATCAAAAGATGACACTGTACAATGTAAAAGTACAAGCATGAATAGCTGTTTACATGGACTTTAAATATTTTGGTAATGTGTGGTACGCAAATTACCAAAGATATGAAGAGAAGTTCTGATTTACATTGTGCAAGAATGAGGTTCATACACTATTTATCCTATGTTTATTTTTACTAATCCAAATTATTACAATAAAAGAATAGCAATACGTGGTCACATAATTAGCTCTCATAATAATTAGAAGGGGAAAAATCCCTTACTGAGGCAAACACGCATTTCTGTGCAATTTAAACAGGAAGTCCTCGATGATTAACATTAATTGAGAAAAGGCTTTTCTAGCAAAGGAAAAAAAATCCTATGTGAAACATTAAACAAGCTTATCTGATATTTATGGTTTTTTTTCTTTAATAATTAATGAAATGTAAATAGTCAAGGGAGTCTAGAGTTTTGCTTTGTAACTAGCTACTATTATAAATGGCAGTCAGATGTTTACAGAATACCCAGAACCCTTTTGTGTGGAAGGAGGTTACAAATCTGCCCCTTTTCCCTGTTCAAAGTCAAAAATAATAGTGCCTGATCCCCAGAGCATTCATTGCAAGAACTGTTTGCATATTCAGTTATTGTTTCTGCTGCATCAGTCATCTGCTGAAGTTCACTCTAATGTGGCCCTGATCAATTCTGCCAGCTGTGCTTAAGTGCTGTTTACTATAATAACATCACACTGCATTCTTATTTGGCAACAACAGCTATGACAGCACCTAAATGCATTGAGAAGCCAAGATTTTATCATGTACACAGATCAAATTGGAATTGTTTATGGAGGCCAGTGTTGTTCTATTTCTGTCCTTTCTAGTGAATACCAATACCACAATAATGGCTTTGCCAAAAGCATTACTACTCTGCCCTTTCTAATAAGTGAAGGGTCTTGTTGATCTAAATACTCTATAGGACATGGAAATGATTTCATTATGGCAGTATAACATTTACATTGGGTAAGAGAGAAGGAGAGAACTTGGAAGATGGGCAGATTAACTTTAGACATATAAATTGGTATCACTCAAGGAAGCAGATAAATACTTTGTAATTATACCAATATATTTGGTAAGATTCAAAGAAATAATGCAAATGTCCAGTGTTTAAAAAATAAAGAAACAAACAAACAAAAAAAACAGAGTAATTGAAAAACAACAGAAACACTTGGTGTGGCACAAAGGTCTCCAAACACATTTGCAACATTTCAAAGTAGTTTCACATATTTTTCCCAATATGCCCAACAGTTCGCTTGGCCATATGTTAAGTAAATCAAATGTCTTCAATATACAGGCACTGTTGAGAAAGCCATAAAGAATGAACCTGATTCTCCTTCTCCTGAAATTGGTTATAAATACTGCAATAGAATCTTGTCCTGGGAGTTATTTTTTACACTGTGATAACACCCCACAGTATGCTAGATGTTTTCCAAACACAGATGAAGACACATTTCCGGACAGTGTACATATAAAAAGACAATAACAGATGAAGCAGGGGAGGGGGGAAAAAAGATAAGATATCCACAAAAAGGTTGTAATATAGAGAAGCATTGGTCTTATTAGCCTCACTATTTTTATTTTGAGGGACAGAGGCTTTTCCATTACCTTTATGGTTTACAATGCTGAGCTTTCCTCAGTTTATCCACCTACAATTCAATCTTCCTTTTTTTTTTTCCTCATCAGCTTCCAGATGCTGCTGAACTGTGATTTCTTCTCCTCACAGCCAGCACACAGTCCTTCCTTTCCCATAAGGGTAGCTCAGTCCTCACAAAGACCACTGAAATGACGAGAGAGGTTCTGAGGAGCCACAAATGTGCACTCAGAGGACCGAAGCAAAGGAAACTTCACAGGAGGAACACTGCACTTTGATAATCAATCAGGAAGTTATTTAGGTCTACCAAAGGTCTTTAGTAGGCATAGAGAGTTTTGAAGACAGTTCTGAGAGATAGTTCCTGAAAACTACAAAGATGGGACCATAAAGTGTGAAAAGCTCTGGACATGACCTAGCAATGTGCTCTTGCAGACCAAAAAGCTAGCTCTATCCTAGGCTGCACCAAGAGAAATACAACCAGCAGGTCAAGAGAGGGGATTTTAGTCCTCTGTTCCACTCTCCAGACTCCACTTGTGTCCAGATCTGGGGCTCTCAACATAAGAAGTGCATGAACCTGTTGCAGTGGGTCCACAGGAGACCTATGAAGAGGACAAAGGAACACCTCTCCTATAAAGAAAGCCTAAGTGAGTTGGGGATGTTTGGTCTGGAGAAGAAAAGCTCTGGAGAGACTTTAAAGCAGCCTTCCACTACTTGAAATGGGCCTTTAAGAAAGATGGGGACAGACTTTCCAGCACGGTTTGTTGTGGTGGCCCCACAATGGGTAATGGTTCAAAAGAAGGCTGGTTTTAATTAGATGTTCTAAGAAGAAGATTTTTGGAGGAGAGTCATAAAGCACTGGAACAAGTTGTTCTGAGAGGTGGTTGATGCCGCATCCCTGGAAACATTTCAGGTCAGGTTGGACAGGGCTCTGAGTGACCTGATCTAGTTGAAGATCCTGTTCATTGCAGGGGGTTAGACTGGATGATTTCTAAAGGTCTCTTACAATTCAAAATATTCTTTAATACTATGATTCCATGATATCTAAAAATATGGAGCCAAGGACAGTTAGTTAGGACCTTGATGGAAATTTTTAAAAAACATCAGCTTCATATATTGGAGGAGGTAGGGTTCTTTTTTTTTTCTGAAAAGCCTGAAATATGTCGGATTTCTTGCAGGCACCTTTCTATAGTGCAGCAAAAATTCCTTAAAATATACAGATGTGCAGAAATCAAAGATTTCTCTCCCCAACAGCTGCACAGAAAACAATTCAAGAGAACATGAAAAAGTCCTACACACATTCAACGGGAAGGTAATAGTAGAGTTCACAGAAGCTCAACTGGTGATTCATCCAACTCTACAACTGTAGAAGCAGCTGAGCTGTTTAATCAACAAAACCACATATTAAAGTCACATAATCTGAAATGCTGCCCAGCCACCAGCCTCAAAGTGCACTTTCAGCCATAAATTTCATTTCCTTTAGGATTTAAGGTAAGTTTTTGTTTTGCTGTGCAAACTTAAAGAACCATGTTTTTAATGGGGGGGGGGGAGGAGCAAATAAATTAGTAAGTACTAGCACTGTGCTTTGAATTCTATGCCTTTCGTTAACTTCTGTCAAGTTATTGGACTTCTTAGGAATATTACACAAACATGGATAAATCTTAATATGCATTCATGTCATTCTTCCTAACAGCACAGAAGGCTCCTTCTGAGCAACTGTAGAGCATGCTGTGGTTGTATATTAAAAAGTACTGCACATTTGGCTATTACAGACCCATAATAAAGTCAGTTTTGCACAAATATCAAAACACAATACAAATTCTTATTAAACTATGAAAGCAACAACACCTGCTTAAAATCCAGTAACACTAACATAAGTTTTTAGATGTAGGAACTACAACATTGACTAAGATACTCTAATTTTTATTTCTTAAAATGTCTGAATATAAAGAATGAATACACTTCGTGTAGTTATGAAGAATTTTGTGACCAATTCAGAAAACATTTCCAATTCACAATGTGGCTGACTGGAACTATGGGCCAACAGAGTCACAACACATCCTCAGCACCTTGCAAGATAAAATCAAACTGTAATTGCTATGCTTTTTCTTCTGTGCTTTCTCTTTGTAACTTTTAAAAGCAGCAAATGACTATTTAATTGCTCTTCTAAACTCTTTTATACTAAATTTAAATTCGGTGTGATTATCTACAGTGCATGTACAAACTACAAAAGTCAGTCAGTTGCAGAAAAGACCCTTAGTTTGGCTGGGTTAAATAGTTAGACTGCTTCTTATATGTGTAAATAAATCCCCTTTTCATCAAGGCCTTACAGAAAACATGACATCCTTCTAAATTCATCATCAGGTTGCCAGGCAGACTCCAAAACAAAAATAATTCATTCAAACTGTTTAATCTACACAGTGCAGATTGACAGTATCTTTATATATTTTTGAAAGCTCTTTTAACATTAGCTGATACTTTAGTGTGGGAAGAAACTAAAAGCTTTCTACATATAAAAGTTCATCGTTTACCTTCTCACAGCTATCAGATAAAAGTATAAGGGCAATGAAGCCACAGCTTTCATATCTATCACTCCCAAAGGACAGAACCCAAATGCATAAGCATCCGTAAAGGCAGCAGGTGAGAGCTTTGACTAAAGATCAAATGTTATACAAGAGAAAGATGTCCGAGGAGAGGTAACCAAGCCTATCAATGTCCCTGTGCCTGAAATAGGAGGGTTCTGTACCTCCAAGAAGTGGAATGGTTCTCACTAGATGTAAATAAATAAATAAGCAAGAACACTACTTCAGATGTTTTAGTGAACTTTCTTATGAATGGATTGCAACACACAATGACAGAACTCCCTCAATTCTGCTTTTCAATAACTCCAAGGCACTAGGGATGTGACAGCATGATGAATACCACAACAGACAGCTCCAATATGGTACCATTTTACCAGATCAATATCTCACTGCAATATAAGAAAAAAAGAAGCTGATATTAGTCTACACAGTGTATTACAGATGAGGTACATTTCTTCTTTCTGCACTCATGCTGAACTGAAGTAATAATTCATAGATGCCTTTTAAAGGTTTGCACACTACTAGCACATGCAAGAAAAAGGCTAATCTTGGCTTCAACATCTGTTTGAACATGCAATAGCTTAAAGCAGTAAGTACGTAGGATTCTATGTATGTATCTATTAATCTACCTATGTGTACCACAAGCACAATGACAAACATATCTGGAGACAGAGAAGTAACGGGATTTATGTATGCTGTGCAGTTCCTTCAGGAATAGCTTTCTTCAGGAACAGATTACTTTACATATCAATCAAACATTCCTTAGTAAGTCTGTTTGCCCCTTCTCTTCCTTTTTTCTATGAAGACATTGGAACATTTCTTACTGAAGCTACAGCAGGTACCATTTTAAAAGTCTTCATTTGCCAACAGCAATCACACAGGGCTTTTTTTTCCCCTGTACTTCAAATAGGAAATGAGTGGGAGCTCTCAGTTACTGCTGTGTGATAAGTCCTTGCAAATTTAACCTTTTTATAGCAACTACTGTAGCTTTCAAAATAGAAAACAAATAGCATGCCTTGGTAAAAATAATATATCTAAGGCTAGCAGAAAGAAACTCTAAAATAGACATTATCAGATATGTGTTTGCTTTGAATGTTCCCCAGTATTCTCAGCAGAAAACTAACGGGGAAAAAAAATTCTCTCATGTGAAAAGTAATATTGGACTTTATTCTACTCTGATAATGCCATAAATGACTGTCTTGAATATAACCTACTAGGTATAGTTGGATAGGTAAAATAATGTAGCTATTTTTACCTCTGACAATATGAAAAATAACACAAATGATCAAATTAATTAGTTCTGTTGTTCGACAGCTGGCTTTATTTCCCATTGATTGTTCTCCTTTCCAATACAAACTAGAGAAGTCAAACTTTAGACTACTTTAAACTTCTTTAAGATTCAAGAGTACCTGCAAATTATGTGAAATCTCACATCTTTTTTTTTTCCTCTCTCTTTCTTTTCCATTTGACTTATTATTACTTTCCAAGCTTTATTCTGTTCTCAGTTGATATGACTCGAAGCACAGAACTTACCTAATAAGTGGCAGCCATGAAAGCAATGACCTATTTAGAGTGCTGGTCCTCTTTCATTAACTTTCTGGATGTATGAATGAGGGGATGATGATGAATTAGGTACCCAGATTCTCTAACTCTGTATACACTTCATGCATGCTTTACTTAAAGAGGGACGAAGCACCAATTTAACATTCTAAGTGGAAGCATTAAATAGGTATGAAACGTAAGACAAAAGAAATAATCAGTACAAAGTAATAGGATTTGAACTCGCATTAAGATACAACCGCACATGAATATAATCAGAACGTATATCAAAGAGTAAATATACTCTCATTGAAAGACTGATTATTTGATGACATATGAGCAAGCACCTGATCTCACATCAACTGTATTTGACTGGACTAGCAAGTTTCAAGTCACTCACTGACTTTTTTCATGCATGCTTTTATTAGTAGCATACAAGAAATCTGGCCCATAAAAGAGAGCAAAAGTTACCTTCAAGTCCATTTACCAGGCTACTTAAAATTTTATCTTCCTAATTTGCAACAGAAAATCTGGACATATTTCAAGGCAGTGACACCATTAAGGGGAGTGAAACCCTAATTATACACTTGCTCCTTCTGTTTTGCAGTACAGCCTTGCCCAGATTTTGGGCACTGCTCAAACAGCAAATTTCCTGTCCCAAAGGGGAAAGATGGTGGGGCTGACAGAAGATGCAAAACAATCAGTGAAGCTGGTACATTATAAATGCATACATATAGGAACATATATATCCACTGAAGACTGTTCAAAGTTACATTCCTACACAGGCATTAGTGACTTGCAAACTAACTCAGAAAATACTGTACAGTGAGGAAGGGACTCTGTTATGTGTTGCACAGTATTACATCAAAATTTATTGTCTGTTTAACTTCCAAACTGACACTGAATAACTATGCAAAGAAAGAGGGGAAAAACTCCTGAAGAATGAGAAATTTTTCATTATGAACACACTTTTCCCATTTAACTACTCTGAGATTGAATTCACACATATTCATTCAGCTCAATGATCGAAGAAACCTGGATTGAAGAAAAGATGGAAGAAAAACCTGGAGCAGTATTATTTATTTACACAGTAGTAAAGTCTTCCACTATAACCTGAGAATTTTGTGCTGCATTTAGGAAAATACTTAACTGTTCAAATGTGGATTGCGTTAGGTTTATAGCTTTATGGACCCCAAGTTACTGTAACAGAACCTTTCTGGTTCCATTTCCTTTGTTCTATATACCATACTACATCTATATACAGTTCAAAATACCATAAAACCCATTTTACAAGAAATTTTAAGAACTTTCCCACAATCTGTATACATTGATTAAGTGCAGCACATGTCCTAAGTTAACATGGATATTTTTAACCAAGAAATACTCCATGAGAGAACTGCAAATCCTCTAAAAGACCAATTATTAACAAGGCAAAAAAATCTCTGGTCCGTCAGGATTCTTCCCTTGCACTATAAGCTATTTAAGCTTTGTATAGCCCTTAGAACAATGAGACAAATAGACAACAACTATGGCCTTGTGACACTCTGATGGCAAGTCAGTAATAAATCTGGATCAATATGAATTGTATCTCTCTGAAGTCTAAACCACTGTAATTCTTACACAATTGTTAAAAAAAAAATTCCTTAAATTAACCAGTATCTCTGAAACACAATACAATCACATAACAAAATAATATGAAGGACAAGTGTTTCTTAATTCTTGCTTTTTTCCCTTAAGTAGCTATAGCTTAAAAAATCAACAGGTTATCAGCAACATGAACATTGGATGATAAGCATTATAAGATCTAAATCCTAAATGAGCAAAAAGACCTAAGATGTATCAGAACATAGAAAAATGAGGAAAACAGAAGACTCCACCTTCATTAGTAGCACTAAACCCAATTCTAGACAAAAGTCCAAGATTTGTTAACTATTATGATTGGCATAAAGTATTGCTTTGTCAGAAACCATCTTTGTGCCTTTAGTGATTCCTAAAGAGACAGAGGCACATTATCTGTATGCCATGAGCTAATAAAACATCATCTCTGCAGAAGAATACAGAGAATGTTTAGGGAAGTTCATCAAACGCAACATCCCATGACTGCACATGAAGTATATTTTTCATGAAAATATCTCATAATGCATCCTCATACATCTCAAGTTAAAACATAATTTAGGAGTTCTTTAACAATACACAAATCTAGGGAAAGTGAAACCTATCAAAGGGTGTGATTCAGAGAAATCATGCTATCTTAAGTTTTAAAAAGAAGTACTGCCTCTGATGATTGTGAGATTGGGTTTAGCCCAAAAGCAAGAAACGTAAGTTCTTTTAAAAAATTTTAAATAAATAAATAAATAAAGACTGTCTCATTTTTGAGCCTTTTAAAGACCCGAGAAGTTAAAACGACCGCATCCCGAGGATTGTCGCGGGGCTCCGCGCGCTCCTTGCGTGGCCGAGGCACCCAGCGACCCCCCCGCTCCCGCCCGGGCTGCTGTCGTAGGGCTTTGTCTCTTTTCCTGTAGTCCTGTTTAAATTCTCACCTTGCTCTGCCCTTGTCATCAAGTCATTCAAGCACAAAGCAGGGAGCACGGGAGTGTTTACTCATTTCCCAAGTCCATTATCTCACACATTAATCACTGGTCTGGAACTTTTGGACAATGCTGAATCTGTTACCTTTTATTTTTTTATTTTTTCTTTCTGGCTGCTTTACTCTTGGGTCCGATAGTTCACCGGTTCGCAGCTGTACTTATACTGGATGACCTTTACATCTGATTATTTAGCTACTCTTCCTCCTGATTTTTTTTCTTTCAAGACTTCAAAAACAATCAAGCGCATGAAGACGGCAACAGTATTTTCCATCTTTAAAGTTGCACTTGCTTGAGAAAAATACGACTGTTCCAAACCTTAAAATCTAACCTAACTTCAAAATTCCAAAAAGGAAGAGAAAAGCTACGGGATGCGTCTGTGGAAAGGACTGGAGAGTTTATCTTTCTTTGGAGCAACTTAGGTTTCTTTATGAAACTTGAAAGAACACACACTTTTTTTTTGTATTATTAGTAGTAGTAGTAGTAGTAGTAATGAAATAAGCAGCGAAAAGTTATTTCTGAACGCAGGAAGTTTGTTGCTGTACAAATGCATCTTCCAAAATGGCATAAAGTTTATTTGCAGTAACGACTTGGGGGGGGGGGGGGGGGGGAGTACGGAAAAAAAAAAAAAAAAAAAAAGGAAAAAAAGGTGTAAATCTGGACAGCTGGAGGCTCTTGAACTCCACTCGTTAAAAGATTTGTTTGTGAAACACGCATTTTATTGCCTTGTCTGCACGTTATAATGAGGCACGGACAACTGCAACATTGCACTTAATGATCGCAGTTCCCGTTCCAGCCCGGTCATTGTCCTCCCGCAATTAACGCTTTCCCAGATCACCCAAGGCTACTTCGGGGGGTGGGAGGGGGGCGAAGAAAGGGGGGAAAAAATCTGAAATTCACATAAATGAGCAATGTCAATAGTTTAGAAAGAGTTACTTAGGGAACAAAGGGCCCTTATGAGGGACTAGTGAGAAGAAATGGGGAAAAAATGAGTCCTCACAATGTCGGCCTTTTCTCCCCGCGACTTGTTATCAAGCAGCCCGCGCGAGCCCCTCCGATCTGCATGAAAATGCGGTTCGTTCCATTCACTCATTTGCATTAATTTCTGCCATTATCTCTGCAAATGGCGGCGCGTCTCCCCGGCACAATGCGGCGGCACCGCGCGGCCTATCCCGGCTCCAGGTGCCCGCCGCCCCCCCGGCCGGCCCGGCCCGGCTCCCGCCTCCGCCCGCGCCCTCCGCCTCGCCCCGGCCCCGCCGGCCCGGCCGCTCCGCGATTGGATTTGCTGGCGGTGACAGCCTCGTCGCCGGCCCGAGAGGAGGGGGGCTCTTTTGAGCGGGCGTCTATCACGCTGCCATGGGAAAGCGAGAGGCGAATGATTCTCAGTGGCTCCCGATTTCCCGTATTTGTTCAGCATTAGGCCCACTTATCTCCGGGAGAAAAAGCAACATGTAGAGGGAAAGTGACAGGCAGAAACGCGCTCCCTCGCCCCTCCATTCTCCCCGCGCTCTGTATTCAAACAAGGGGGCCCTATTACACTGAAAGCTCCGGATCCGCCTCACTCAATTATCGCCGCTAATCCTTATAGCTCTATAAAGTAAATATTTCATTACAATTTCAAATAAACAGTCACCCAATCTAATGAAGCAGGAACTCAAAGTGGCAATGTCATAGAACTTGTTACCGTCATCAAAGGAAAGGACACAGGCCTGTCTGCTAATAACGCTAAAAAAAAAGGTTCCCGGACAGATTCACAAGGAATGATTTTTTTAAATATTATTCACTTGAACCTCTTCCTCTTTCCAAGTATTCTTCAATCGTCAAAAATACCTTTGTTTTCTTACCAATTACTGGGCTTGGATAAGGTACTCACTGGATCAAGATGAGGGACATTAAATGTCCACAAGCCACATTAAAATTTAGCATCCCTGACATCTTTCGAGACCAGCTTTGTGCTTTGAGCATGACTTCATGCTCTTTTAATACAACAGTTACTCTTTAAAAGAAGGAAACTCATGAAGTCTCAAAACATCCCCGCTTAGTTGTACCTTTTTTTGTTGTAATCTCAAACTCAGTATTTGTACTGGATATTTGTATGGGAAGATGCTGACACCTTTATTATATCCAAGACAGGCAGTGAAATGTAACAGGATATTTTGTGCAGCAGTTCTTTCAGAACCCCAAACCTCTTCCAGTCCAGACATGACAGAGGTAACACCACATACTTTGCAGGTACATAGCAGCATTGCTATTCCCTGCTATTTCAGGTAAGCTCATAATAAAAGCCCTCCTATAAATTTTTATTAACTTGGGTTATCTTTAGAGTAGACAAGCTTTTTTATCCTCAATTTTTACAACAGGAAGAACACTAAGTTTATATCTTGTGTCTCTTTTCAGAAAAATTTTTAAGATGTCTTCTTTCTCCTGCCCTCAATCTCTCGGAGGACTTTCCCACTCCCCTCCTCCTTTCCTTCCCCTCTACCATTCAGCTGAGAAGGGGGATATTCTTTGTTATTCTTTCTTTTTCTGACACAAATGAAATGGGCTTTTCTTCTATCAGCTGTTCGCAGTGAAGATATCCAGTGTCTCTTTGAGAAACACTAGAAATACTGAGATCTCAGAACAGAGCTCAGTAGGTCAGCACATAAAATTTAAACCCCCTAGAGTAAATATTCACTGAGCAGGTTCCTTAGGTCCTGCTCACGTTCTCATGTCATCCACATGTCCCAAGACTAACCCAGGGTTTAATGCTAAAAATACCCTTACAAGGAACTAGTGTAGGCTCTGTGCAGTCATCCTGCAAACTCAGCAAAACATTAGGAATTAGGAATCAAACTAGCATTTTTCCTCATACACCATCAACTGCAATCAACAGATAAAAAAAAAAAAAAAAAAACCTACCAAAAAAAAAAAAATCAAAAACCCATCAAAATACCCAGTTACAGTATATTCAGAGACTATGTTTTAAGGAGGCAAATTTTAAATCTCTAAGTTTAGGAAGTCAACTGGTTGAGAACTGTAATGACAAACAAAGCAGTACTATCTCCCAATAATGTTCTAGGACATCTATGTAACCCAGTTATCTTTGCAACTATACACATAACCAGTTGCAACTGTGCAATTCTTAGGATAATGAAACAGCGTATCCATCTAAAACTCTTAGAACTAAATAGTCACAGAAACACTGACAGAACAGCACAATGAAAACGTATCTTTGGCCATAATGCCAGTAGACACCACTCTGCATAAATACAGAAGAGAGAGCCACAAGTAAGAAATTACCATATGTATACAGACATCTTTCAAGCACACTTTAGCGCCTGTCATAAGGGGACCTGATAAAATTAACTTGTACAGAGAAGGCTAACATAAAATCCTATACCAATTTATGCACTTAATACAGGATTTGAGTGTTATACTGGAAGGTCTGGAGAATGTTCTTCTGCAAAGGAGTGAAGCTCACCCTCAATTAGTAGCTACCCATTACCCCAAATTACTGCCATTCAGATGTCAATCAGTAAGGATGCACTACAGGAATTAAAGGAAAGAAGTCATTTACCACAAGTATTCCCCCAAAGATTGTCACTGTCTTTATTTCGTCAGCTATTCTGTATACATTTTTATCCCTTCAAAATTAGTTTTCAGTTTTTGATTTCCACTTCAATACCTAACTATGATTCACAAATATACGTCATTTCAAATGGAAAACAAAAAAAAAATAACCAAAGACAGTTTACTATTTCACATCTGTAAATCACAAGATTTGCAAGAAGAGTCTGATTTTAGTCCAAGCTCAGTTCCCTGAACTCTTGTTAATCAATGGTGAAATAAATCATGAATGCTTTAAACTGCTAAACATAATTTCCTTATCTTAAGTATGAACATTCAAACATAATAGTATCTATTAGGTCAAGGCTAGGCAAAAGTGCATTTTTAAAAGTTTCTTTGGTTTTTGACTCCTGACACATTGTTTCAAACAAATGCTGATCTTTCTGATAAAAGCAGAATTTTCACTGGAGAAAAGTATTACAGTTTGTCAATTGAAAGCAATATTTTCTCCAAAAATATGTGGTAGTGAGGAGTTCTGACTTGCCTTTTTCCTACTGCTGAATGAAAAGGCTACGCTACGAAAAAAATAATGTATGACTTAAAACTAAAAACTTGAAATTAGCTCCCTCATTTCCAGGTAACTCCTTTAATGAACTTTAGGCTATGGTACTATTCAAAATTTCTCTTTATATTATGTACTTGGATGTACATAAAAGACTTAAAATCTGTTCAAATTAACAAAACTAAGTTTGACTTAAAATTAAACAGGAATATATTTATAAAGATACTCATTCTGTCATGAAATGCATTAGATAAAATTTAGGACTGCCTGCATAGTTTTAAAATTCCCAAGTACAGAAAGTATATTCCTTAAATCTTCAAGCATTCTTCCTTTGTAAATCTGAAATGCTATTTTTGTTCAAAAAAAGAATAAATAAATTATCATATAGGATATACTGAGAATCTAAAAAGGAGGAAAGATTTTGTAAGCATGACTGCAAAACAAATCAGATCTCATTTTACATCTATTTTGATTTCACAGAGCAATAAATAGAGGGATAGAAGTGTCTCCCCATGTAGAAAAGAAAGCTGATCAAAAAAATAGCTGCAAGAGAGATGGATCAACCCTGTTCCAGCTTGAATTGTGGGGAAAGTGAGGGGTAAAATTCCAACTGTAACCAGAAGGTCCATGTAGCAGAACAGCACATCACTTCAGCCTAGCCCCATATTTTAAGTTTGGCTACTCTTCTGAATGAATGCAACTTCTTAAAAATTTCAATAAATTTTAAAAATTGCACAGAAAAAACAACATAGATTATATTTTCCACTATAATAGTTTCTATTGCCATACTCCATGTATTTATAGCCCTAATAAATGTACATATTTTGATAGATTTAACATAGAAAACTGTCTACCAACAAATGTACATATGAAGAAACAAAACAGAATTTAAATTATTAAGTAAAAAACTAATGAAAAATAACCATGCTCTTAAGCAAAAATTCACCAGTTTTTAAATTCCATTCAAAGTGTTGGGGAAAATCCAGTTTTGTTTCATTTTCACTTAATGTCTTTTCTTAAACACAAATTTGACTGGTTATTGCACTGCTTTTGAAACTTTGATATGTGAAACCATGTATGAGTGTAAGTATCTCAGCAAGGAATGCAAAATGTTGCATTCTATAGCTAAGGATTATCTCTGAAATATGTAATCAATACACCTTTTCATATGAATGTACATTTTCATACACCCTTTATTCTGCTCTTAGCTAATTATGTGTCTTTAGATAATATTAAGTTTGGTTATATCAAAGATATTGTTGTTGATAACTTTTAGTTTTGTGCTTGCAGGTGAACAAAATTTGAAATAAACCATTATGAAACACAGAAGAAATGACTTGAAGACATGTGTCTTCATGAAGCCAAATGGCAAAAAAGTCCTTAGATCTACAATCAGTTAATTGAAGGATGAGTGCTGGAATAAGGGTGTTCAGGTTTGGACAAGTGATCCTGGAGCTGCACATAACCAACCAATACAATCAAGTAGGTAGAAAAGAGATGACACTTGATGTCTTAGAAACTGAAGTTAAAATTGATTACAGTTTTGAAAAATACTTGTCGTAAAATACTGCAGTATGTAAGTAGCATTTTTCATCTCTGCACGCACCCATCCACACCGTCTTCAGTACCTCCTTAAAACCTGAACCTCCTCAGCACTGACCTGAGAAGTTCTGAGTGGAGCTTCTCCAGAAAGCCCAACACCCCCAGTTCCATCAAAGCTACCCCTTTTCCCACAAGAGGTAACTAGTACATTGCAAGCTCACACTCTAAGGACTAGACCCACACAAGGTGATTAATGAATGTGGACCTAACAGCCAAAAGAAAGAAACATATAGGTGATCAAAGAGTCACAGAAAGCCTGCTGATACTGACAGGAACCACTTTTTGCCATCTCTTGGTATATTTAATCAGAAGACTTGTATTACTACAACAGAGCTGAGTTCATGCCAGTAGGTGAGCAAGGTGGTCAAGAAGGGCCTTCACCCTGATGTTAATTTTCCTAGGTGTGCTAAACCCAGATTATTGAAAGCTAAAACCTCAAGAAGTTCAGCTTGTGCAGGGGAAGCAGAACAGAAACTAAAAGATAAGGCTATCTTCTTCAAATTATCTTCTTCTTAACGATCTTTTTATGACTAAAATCTCCTAAAGCTAGAGCTCATGGGTACAACAATTTTCTTGATTCTAATTCATAATTACATGCATGCTTTGTTTGCTTATTAATGCAAACATTTGAGCTGTTTGCATTTATCTTCTGAGAAACACAACTGAAATTATTAAAGGTGATCTAATTTTCAAACAATTTTTGTCCAATTATAAGGAAGAAATACCTCAGAATGTCTTTTGATTAATTTGTTTTCTAAAAATGTTTTCCTCTAAAACTTTCCTACCTGTGTTGACCTATAGCAAGCTCAAAAAAATAATTCAATATAGAATTAAAGTAAGCATAACATTTGGATAAGGTTGAAAGATGGTTAAAAGGATAACATTTTAAATGCAAACAGAATAATAATTAATTGCTAAGGTGCTTTTGGGAAAAATCATACACTTGACCCAAGCTGAAGGCTGAAATATTAATCTGTTTCTGTGACAGAGATCAAGCTTCATAGTCGCTTTTTATCCTCCTCATAATAGAAGCAACAGTTGTAAACCATAATGTTATAGTTCAAACAATGCCCCCCCTAAGACTTCAAATTTATTATAGCATTCATCTCCAAGACAAAAGACCTGGTACAGGAAAAAAGCTCTTTTTAGCAAAAAGCATGGTTGTTATTTATGGCTCAGATGCAAAGAATGAGTTTGGGGAATTTATCAGAGATGAAGGTATGAAATGTTTTAGCTTGTTCTTCTCTCTCTAATCCATAAACCATTTTCTCAGCCACCCAAGTGAATTCTAATGGAACAGGAGTGATGAAATAATATTTTCCTAACCCTTTAACACTTTGCCTACTGTGTGCATTGTGACTTGTTCAGGGAAAACAGAGAAGCTTATAGTTACAAATCTTTTAAATCAGAAAGTAAAATGATCTTGTTAATAAATTATGTAAAATGGCCTTGTGGGAAGATTCAACATACCACCGAGTGCTTGTGCCCACTATCAAACCATATTCACTTGCAGCCGTTCTTACAAAGGACTTTTTTTTTATTAATCTTTCATTTGATAGTAGTGTGAATTTCCTGTGGATGCCTTGGAGTTATCCAGTCAGCCCATAACTATCTAATTTGCTCTGGGTAGCAGGAAGGAGAACAAAGGTTACTGATGAGTCCCTTAGTTTGCATGAGGCCATGTGACTTACACTCTTTGAGATGTAAGCAATGCCTTGCCTGGTTAGATTTTATGGTAAGCAGTACTGCTGTGACAGAAATGTTGAAGATTGCTGCCCTCACCTCCCAGTTGCCATGTGGTATACCCTGTTATGCAGATTTCTTTACAGATAAAACTTGTTCCTCCCTCTTAGTTTCTGCTGAGTCTGATGCCTTTGCAAGGCCCTGATCACCAGCAGTGCCATCCTGCATGTTCCTTCCTCACAGGACAGATTCTGATAAGGGTATATGTTTGTCTAAAACTACAGTGCTTCTTTACTGGACATCCCTAAAGCTTCACTATTGTAGTAAGTTCAATTTGGTCCTCTCCTCTTGAATATTTAAGTATATCTAAATTCTGAAGCTGTAGTCTCAGGTGGTTCAATGTTTCAGCTGCAGACTTCTAATCTAAGAAAGGCTTTGGGGTTAAGTTTTCCTAGATGAGGTGAAAATAGCAGCTTGGCTTCAGGATTCCCTTAGTATTTGGCGTAAGAGCTAAGCAATTTTTTTAAACCATTTACACAGACATAGAAGTTAGGGGTCAGAGTACAAGGGTATGTGTCTTTTCATTTATGGAACAAGACAGGAATATACTAAGTTCAACAAGACTTAGAAGCCATGTCTGCCATCAGCCATTACTTGATTGTCATGCTGGTAAAAATTCAAGAGATCTAGCCTACTGTTCCTTTAAATCTCTTTCCATATTACCCTTCTACAACATCTACAGCAAACGACATATTACTCTTCTGTGACACATCGACTCCTCCATTTAATAATATATGCCTAATTATATTGCCAGGTCTCATCCTGCTGAAGTCAACTGGAGAGTTGCCAATGAATTTCCTGAATATAGAAACATATATATACACACAATGAAAGAAGATAAGGGAAATACATACTTTACAGATAAATTCTTTCTCCTCTAGCTCATTTTACATCATGTTTCAAAAGAAATGTACATTGACTTCAAAACAATGAAATGAAGCTATTCATATGAACAAGAAACTGCAGAGTAGCCAGAAGGAAAAAAAAAATCATATTTAACAAATAAAGTGAGCAGGAAAAAGATAAGACATAATCAATCCCCAAACTCCTTTTTATCTTTCTTTTTTGTGATGGGATATTCATCCACCATCTACTTACACATATGTTTTTGTCTTAGCCAAAAGATAATCAAGTTCTATGACTGTCTTTTGCTTTGCCATGACTCTCATTTATAGAAATATCTCCCCCTTTCTTTCTGTGTGAAGGAGTCGACTATAGGAAAATTGCATAATTGCACATCCCCCTTTATCCTTTTTTTTTTTCCCTAAGTGCAATATTATCCATTCTGTTTTAAGTTCACACTCCAAGCTGGGAGAACATGCAAGAGCAAGAAGTCTTGTATTCATTAAAGCATAAATTGTGCACTCACTCCACTGCAGATTTCTTTTTTTCCACAGATTTCTTTTTTTCCACTCCTCATCTAAGAAATGTAATCCAAAGAAAGCCATCCCTTTTTCAGTCATCAACAGCCCATCCTTTCCCTCCAACTTACACTTTCTATGGCCCTCCTCAGAACTGGGCAAGGGGCTGAAGGGGAAGAAAAGGGAGGGAGAGGTAAAATATTTTAATCTGGGTCATTTACTAATCTGATTCACAGCACAGCCCCACAAACAATGGTAGCACATAAAATTAAGCAAACAGCAAAGGAACAAGACTGGCATGGGCTGGCTACCGCTCTTGAAAGTGTGCATGGAATTGCTGCCCAGCCCTGCTGGCCTGGACAGATGCACAAATTCTCCCCATGAGACTGGGACCCATTAAGTGTGAATCTGCAATGGAACACAAGACTTGCTACATCTCTGTTGTAAAAGCAAGCTGGACACTCTTCTCACATCTATTCATGCCAGTAACCCACAAAGCAAAATGCTTATCTGATTTGTTGCAGACTGCTTTCCTCTTCTGAAGAAGACAAAATGACAGCATAACCCCATCTTCAGCAGAGGAAAAAAAGGCTATAGTAACACAACATTTTTCTCTTAATAAATCATTTTTAATGACTTCCAATAAATCATCTTGTAATCACATTCCTTTACCACTTAAGCCAGTCAAAGTATACCTCTTACAGTTAAAATATTAATATATTCACATTTCATGTAAAACTGTAAAAGCTCATAAAGAGAGAAACTAACTGGAGAGAAATCAGCTTAATTCATTTGAGATAGCAAAGATTACACTGTAAGTTTTTAAAGTTTTTCTAACAGTTAGTCGTCTGTGCCATTTATATTTTAGACACCATTTCTGATCAGAATTTCATTATTCTATGTGCACATATACACGCTCCCTGGACACATGCATTTTCACATACATACATAAATGAAATATACATAAACCATACTCTTTTGCCAGTTTAGTAACATTCCAAGCATTTCTGAAGAAGTAGATTATGCAAAAAGACCTGGTGAAATGAGGCATTTAACACTCTAACTTCCCATCACATGTTTTGCATTCCCTATGTCCTGCAGGAATTCTGAAGGTTTTGATGTTTTCTTTTTCTGTAGTTCCATCCTGGTGATTTCTGAACTACAATTTACATCTGCATCACACTACTTTGCCCTGACACAGAAATGAAAGTTAATTAGTTTCTATGACAACCTGATGCATGAAAGGACCACAGGTTCTTTCACATTTGTAAATACATTCCAACTTAGTATTCAGGGTGCAGTGTGTATGAGCCTTAAGTACAAATAGCATGAGTTTGTTTTTAGTAAGGCAGAAAAAAGGACTTAAGTCAGATGACATGATTAATTGGAGCTTACATTTGTCAATGAACAGATGACTTCAAATTTATTTCCCTCATCTTTAAAGAAGTCTTCAAACTTCCACTAGAAAAGAGTATTGAGATGTGAACTGGCATTCCTCTAAAAGATTTGACAGAAACTAAGTCTAAAACAGATGCAGTTGTTTCAGTTTTGCAGGACAACATCAAGCATTTTTATTGTAAAAATAAATACCTTTGAAAGTATTTCAAGGTATGCCATATTATTCACATTCAAAAATCAATGTAAAAAATGAGCTTAACACAAGTCTTTGAGCTAATGCTGTGCTTTGACTCCCACAATCATCTATGCTACTTTTTTCATAACAGCTCCCCGAAATAAAACCCCAAAAGAGTACGTATTTCAAAACCTTCCTTCCTTTTTAAAAATGACATAATGAAATTTAAACTGTAGAGGTTTCGTGCTTTTACTCACCTGTTCCCAGCAATAGAGAATTGTTTGTTATCATACTGAATACCCAAGAGAGACCCATGAGCACCAGAATCTTCCCCAGACTGTAGACAGGCCTCCTGCTCACCAAGGAGAGGCTGTGGGACAAGGACTAACACTTATCACAGGTTTTCTTCTGTAAGGAGACAACACTGGGAAGGTGATTTAAGTATTACAGCTATTCTTTCCCCAACAAATCCAGGATCATATCCTTTCCCAGGCACAAACACAGGTCACATAAGTGGAGTCTGTTGGGCAGAGGAAAATCACATCCTGAAGATATCCAAGAAAAGAAAGTCTTAACACATCACTGTCAGACAATCTGACCTGTATCACCTGTATCATCACAAAGCAGTTGTATTATTTTTTGTTGCAATCATTACGAACATCTTCTAAATAATATGGGTAGCATGTCCTTGAAATCACACACATAAGTACTATGACCAAATGAAATCAGGTTTTGTATTCTATTACTAAAGAAGGGAGAAAAGGAAGTATACGAAGAATGGATCATTACTACTATATTGTGATTTCTTTCAAAATGAGAAAACCACAGAGCAAGCTAGAGTTGAAATACAAATGCTTATATTCCTCCCTCTCAGCCCCCAGAAGCAGAAGAATCACAGTGAATTATTTCCCAGTAAGATGCTGGTGCAAATAACCAGGATTATTCCACCTACTGACAGGCTCAAGTACTGACCCTGCATGCTGCCTATTTGGGTAGACTACTGAATTTGTAAAGACTTCAAGACTCCTTGCACAACTGAAATCCAATTAACAATGTTCTCTGAAGGGATTGTCTTCCACCCTACCTCCAAAGCTTGTAAAACACACGGCTCCTGGATTTCAATCAGAAACCCAGAAATCTATAAACAATGTGTAACTTACAGATGCCCTTCAGTGCATCAGAACATGTTTTACTACTGTTCTAAAATCCTAAATCACTCTGTATTATTTATTTCCAAACTTTCACGTATTTTAAATGCCATGGTGTTGGGCTAAGTAATGAAAAGATTAAAAGTTAATAGCTGAACTCAATCAGTAACATCTGAACACTGTATTTAATGCTGAAAATACTGATGGCATATTTGTATTTTCAAACTAAGGAATAGTTCTTTTTTTTCTTCATTTTTTGCCAAAAAGCCAGAATTTAGACTTAGGACAGGAGTCACAATGAAAATGTGACCATGCAATCTCCAGTACATACAGATGCAACTCTAAGCTAATCATAAAAAATAGTATTTCAGATGATCACACATTTTTCAGCTTCATCTGCTCTTTTAGAGATTTTTCTTAACTATAAATTGAGAACTGGAATTTCATTTGCTTTTCACACTAAATTGCCTCCAAGATTTTATGTCATTAAAAAAAAATGCCACAAGTTGTATTTTTGGATTGTGGAACTTTATTCTCATAAAATAGCATATTATAGCTAAATCCTCACATACAGGTAAAATATAAAGAAAAATATGAATTATCCTAGCAGATCAAGTACTTTTCCTAACACCTCCTTTCACCTTAAAAGTTAATATGGAAAATCTTCACCTCTTAAAAATAAGAAAACCCACTTAAATGCTAGCAAGTCATGCCTGACATTTGTATAAAAACAAAAATAATCTGCTGTCAGCAAAATGTCCAAGTGCCTCTGTCACTCCTCTCAAACATGAACCTTTCCTTGACTACAAGGGTTTTGCTGTTACACTATGCTCATTAGAATGGAATTTGTGTTAACTTCCATGTACCACGACTTACTAATAGGATTGCTAGCAATTATTATACTGAAATGAAATCAGCACAAACTATTAGATCTGTTTAAACAAGTTAAAAATAAACCTTGATTAAATGTTCTTTTTAAAGAAACTGCTCATTAGGGCTGCAGGGCCTTCCGATAAATTGGTGTTTCATTAACATCAAAGCATGAATCAAGTTTAAACTCACTTACCAAACAAGTTATACTAAAAAAACAGCTTTAAAAAATAACCTGGATTACAACCATCACATAAGATAGTAACTAAATGGCTCCTTATTTACAGAGGTTGGGAGATTTCAAAAGGGAAAATGCTTTCCATGAGGAAGGAGGGAAAGGATATAGAGCAGAACTGTTGGTATCCACAGGCACCAGATTTATTCCTTGAGCTGGGATGCACACTGCAGCTTGCTAGTATGGAGCCAGAAAGGCACTATGGGTATTGAATTTGCAAAAGGATAGAAAAGCACACTGTTTACCTCCTATAAAAAGGAAAAAACATTTAAAAATAAAAAAATGTGGAGATGAAACTAGAATAAGGTTTAAGCAAGCCATGTGTATTTGCTTGAATATTATCCGTTTTCTGTTTCTAAAGCTATTGTCTGTCCTGTAGGCTGAGAATACAGATGCTATGTGAAATAAGTCTAATGAAAGGATGGAGGTTAAAAGTGACAAATTCTTCCAGAGCTGCCTGAGAGGAAAATTTTATTTTCCCAAACATGCTGCAATATTGCAGTTTATCCTAAGAACTCAGACTTGACAATTTTATCACATGTATTTTAAAAGTAGTCTAATTAACTATTCTTCTGCCATCCCTCTTGAAAGTGAAGAGGGCCATTTGAAAAGGCAATGCTAAATTGGGCAGCTTCTCAATATAAGAATGATTTTATAACACTGTCTTGCAATCATAAGAATTATTAAAAGAAATGGATTAACAGTAACTCAGTATAAACCAGTGTACTCAGAACATTATACCTAGCAGTACATACATTTTGAAAGGCATTTTTAAAATGGCTTTTTGATATCACTATCATAACAGATAATACAGTAATTTTAACTTAGTCTGTCCTTTCCTGCTTCTATCTTCTAAATTCTACTGCTACTTTTCCTACCCCAGTATTGAAAAAATGTCCTGGTTTAAAAAGGAACAAACCTCTCAGTTTAAGTAATTAATATTCCTTAATTAAATTCACCAACTCATAGACAATGAATTCTTTATAAAACTGTGAGCTTGCCTAAAGCAACAAAGTCACACTTTTGTTAAAGCATTTTTAGTGTGTATTTTGCACAATTTTTTAAAGTTTAACCTCTGTGGATCAATGTGCTTCCTTAAAAGACTTTAATAAATTAAAGTGCAGAGAGCTTTTTTTCACCAGGCAGAAAAAGCTGATGAGACAGGTTTAGTTTAATCTCAGGCAATAGAAGTCATTAACCATTCTCTCAGGGATTAAAATATAGCTTGCCCTTTTCTTCTCTCACTTATCATTAGCATCACTTTAATCTCCCAGCGTTTCACACTGCTATTTTAATCATTACTTACTGCCTTTTGACAAGTGCAGAACATGCTTTTTCTCATTGAGGCAATATCCTGGTTTTAGCTGACAAATGTAGGACATAATGTAAAAATATCAAAGTGACATCTCTTAAACACACCTTCATCATAAAAATCTCTAAAGTTACAATATTCCTTTGTCTAATGTTTCTATTGAAATTATCATTTAAAAGGATTCTCTCTTCCACAGAGACAAAAGTTTGTTCTAAATAACACAACAAATAATTTCAGTCAATGGATTCAGAGAGTACAAACATTTCAGTGTTTTTAAAAATATACACCTTAACATTTTTGTGTATTCCAGCTATATAATCATAAAATTACAGGAATTTCTTGTAGAGAGGAATAGTCTTCCAACATCACCAGACCGAACTCAAATACATCATGCAAAATGCTGACCTGCATTATTTGATATTTTATTGTGCACTAGCCTTGAAAAAAATAAGTCAAGTATCTTTCTCTGTCACGTAGGTATTTGTGACTTACTTTCAAGATGAATTTCAGTGAGGGGAGGTGGTGAAGCAAGTGTCAGATATAATATTGTTTGAAGTAAAAGCATTATAAAAAGCTTTTTTTTAAATTGAATATTTTACTTGAACCTCCTCAGAAACATTTTAAATGCTATAATCCTTTCAGTTTGAGAAAATCCTATGAAGTTTATTCACAGAACTACAACTTTAAGTCAAATTTAACACCAAATATATTATCCAGTGTACAAAGTGTGGTCAAACAATCTGTATTACAAACAAAATCCCACAGGATTCATACAGTTACTAAAGTTTCCTGTCATCCTTAGCTTTAAGTAAATGAATATTTAAAAGATTTAAAACACCTTCTTTGAAGAACTATTTTGGTTCAAAAAGAAAAACTAACAAAAATAGATTGGTAATGACAGAACTTAAGAAATTATTTTAGTTAGTACTAACAGAGTTCCTAATGTTTGGCCCTAAGGTCTTTAATCTAGTCCATCTGTAATGATCTCATAGTACTTTCAACCATTATTTAACTGTTAGAAGAAAAAAACTATGTTGCACTATATGTTTCAACAATAAAATCCCTTCTTAAGCTTCACAAAGCAGAACAATTCATTATTTGATCTCTTTCCAGGTTCAAAGTCTGTCTTATTGCAATACTTCAAAGAAATATGTAATCAAAGACAAACAGCTGTGAAAACAATCTTTTATTACTTTATTATCATCTAGCATATATCTTTAGGGTAAACCAATGAAAATGCTATACAAATAAAACAAATATTTCTTTCAAATGTCTCCTTAGCTATAAATAGACATATAGTTATAATCATTTCAAGGTAGGGCCCAGTCCTAGAAGGTGCAAGTACAACTCCCATCTTGGTATTTCACAAGAACATGCCTTTCACTAATTAGATCTCGACTCTGCAAAAAGCCAAGCATGCAAGCAATTTCATATTTATGAACTGATTTATATCTTTCAGTTGCAATGTTAATAGGAGTAGTTTTAGCCTGTGAATTGTATTTATAGCTGTGCAGCCATACTCTTAATTTCACATACCATATATTACATTACACAGAACAATATTCAGGTTGTCAAATCAAGCATTTTGAAACTGAGAAATCTGAGAAGATGGCTTTTGTTTTAATCTGAATTTTGCCTCCTTTTATTTTTTACATTTTGTAATAATTACTTAGTTATGTGAACCGCATGGTATTTTTTCTGAAGTTTTGATGTTTCTGCCCATGTTCTGGATAGACTGCATTAGGGAAATGGGCAGTTATTGAGTAATTCATATGCATCATCCAGCTATTGGACTACACATTGTTCACAATTTAGCAGACTGGATATATAGAAATTGTTGGCTTCTTGCACTCCTATTTTAGGACTTTCATTAAAAACCTCACAGATTCCAACTGAAGCATTCTTTTCTGAATGTCTACCTATATGTAATTTTTCACATATAGCATAAATTAGTCATTGGCAATCCAGCACAGGGAGAATCAGTGAGAAAGATGACACCAGGATTCAGGAACTTTAACCTTCTCCACGAGCACATTCCTCTGCTACACTAACAAACACGCTGAGCAGCCACTACTTCCATTGATTTCAGTGGCTGTAAGGAGAGTAACAACTACCGCTAGTAAGAGCCCACATATCTCAAGCTGAGCACCCTGAAAATGAATTATATGCAGTTAGTGGCCATCTGCCAAATGCTTTAATTGAGTTGCTCAGCATCACGCAGACAGCCTGTGACAGAAACAGGGACAAAACTGCATTTGCCAGAGTGTCTTTCTCTTGAATCAATCACAAAAAGCATCCTCTCTCTTTTTGCAGCCCCTGATTTGTTCCAGTTCCTGCAGAAAATAAGCCAAAGTTCCCATAAACAAGCGTCCTGTGCACCAAAATAAACATGGATGCTAAGTAAAAAATAGCATATGATACACTAAATAAAAACTATAGTCTAATAATAACAACTTAGTGGAAATGCTCTGTGGGCAATTGAAGTTGGGTGTTCAGGAATTTTCAGGACTTGGTTTTGTAATCTTGAATATATGTATGTATATATATATATACACACACACACTCCAATCTTGCATCACTGTACATCAGATTTAATTGATCATTTAGTCTTCTTCATTGCATAAAATATTCAATTACTGAACATTACCTTCAAATAAAGCAGCAGAAGGTTGTAGGAGCTGAAATGAGTTATTGGGGCCACAAAACTGGCTCTAACTGATCAAGGGCACAAAGAGTCCTGTTCATCCTGTCCTCCTCTATTTCCTTCCTCTGGAGATTCCCCTCAAAACTGGCAGAATTTGACCTTTGAATCCAGGTGCTTACTTTGATTTGCTATGAGGATACTTTTATACTTTTCGTCATTTTCCTGACCATCTACCAGACCTGTGAAATTAATTATTTTGTCTGTCAGGCAGAATTTTATTGAGGAACACAAACAAGAAGAAAGTGCATTTTCAAAAGCATTTGTCTAAGCTAACCCGCATCAATAAGAAAAGGCATTGCTTTGATTTCACATCTTCTTTTGCAGAAAACTTTCAGTTCCTGCTACAATGCTCAAAATGCAGAAAGTTCTTTAAGACAAGATTTTCTTAAGAAGAGAAAATTAAGCAGTCTGTTATACATCAAATGCAGTGATAAAAATCACAATGATCTGACTGCAAGCTAAACCACCTTGTTTTCAAACAAGTTTATGCTTAGGATCAGCACAGTAAACATCACTGAGTTCTCCACAAAGAGCTTAGCTGTGTTGCCAGGACAAAATGTCAAATGCTGCTTAGCTCTAAGCAGACGCACACAATGAAATAATTTTGAAAGCATTTCCCTGAAAAATTATATTCAACTTTCAAGACTAAAGAGAAGAAAATGGATGTTCTGATCTGCCAAGCCAAATAAATATATGAGTATCTCTCAGGATCCTGATTCCTCTCATGTTGAAACCAGTACCATCAGAGGTACCTCTGAATCTAAAGCAATGTTATGTGACAAAAAATATATCTTTCAGTACATACAGCCAAAATCTTTTTTATCACATAATGTGATGTCTCTACAGTGAATTAACAGTTGGAGTAGAAATTTTTCTTTAGCTTCCTAAGGTTATCTGACAGTCCATTCTGGAATTAACTGGTAAGGTGGACCTTTATCAAGTAAGGTGGACATCCTGTCAATTTTTCTGGTGTTCTACAGCTAGAGACTAACAGTTTCACATTTTAATGTGTCCACATTTTCAGATATTAAATAAAGCTAATTCTGTAATGTTTTTTGTAACTCAACTTAGAGGTCAGAAAATCAGAAGGAGAAAATTCTTCTTTCATTCATGTAATTTGAACTGTAGGTCTACTTCTGTATTCTTTTACATGGGGGTCATTTTCTGGGGTCCAGTTGTAAACTTTAGGTGGTCTAACAGATATAAAAATAATTCTGCTGCATCAGTTTATATTAAACAGGTCACACAAACATATCATAAATGGCCTGGAAAGCAAATCACGTATTTGGTCAAAGGATGGACTAAACTAATTACTCAAGGTCCTTTTAGCTATGGATTTTATGATTCAGTGCTTAAAATATGATACAGCAATTCAGCTAAAAAGGCTGTTCACATACCTATAACAAACGTTCTCCCCTCAAATACTTCTAATCCATTTATACAAAACCTGACTAGATGTTCTATCCACTCATAATCCCTGGGAAAAAATATCCTGCTGGACATAGACAATCAACTCCTATTCCATATTGCTATGTGAATGTGCCATCTTTCTTTAGATAGATGCAAGGTACCAAACGAAGCAGAAAAAAGAAAGGGTTGCAAGAATTTCTTTTACAGAAAGAGAAAGATGTTGTTTTACACCATTCAACCAACTAATCAAATCGTTGAGAGATCTGCCACTGAATTCTATTAGAACAGAACAGTGCCTTTGGTTACAAGAGTTTCTGTATACATAAATTTTATAAGCGGGTAGACTGACTCAGCAGAAACAAACAGATGATATCAGCAAAGGTAGTCTTCAAAGGTTAATGCTTAAAACAAGAATCAAAATAAGGTAGCACAAGAAAAAAAAAGAGCAACAGACATTTGCCCTCAGTCTCAGTTCCACCCACCTTTATGAGGAGCGGTGTCAAGTCACATCTTTTTTTCTCTTCCTACCAAATTATAGCCCTTCCAACAAGTAATTATATAAAGGGAGAGTGAAACTGAGATTGGGTTAGTCACCTGCTCATGAGTAAACAGGCAATTGTTACTGACTTAACACATTACTATTATTTTAATTATTATTATAAGCACACTCATATCAGCTATCCAAGTCACCCAACTGTTTAGGGATTTTCTTGTAAAACTGCAACAGAAAATTTTCAGTTTCCTTAGTGTTGTGTGGTTTATAAAGCCATGGATGAGGTTTCCAGATCTACAATGCTCAAAATACATGTTCAACATTCTACCAGACGTTCATTTTAAAGCTCTATTTAAGTGCTGAGCTGCTCGTGAAAACTACCTTGTCTTCAATTTTAGGTGCTTCCTAAAATACGATCTCTTTCTATATGAATGCTTCAGTTAATGTGGGACATAGTTGCTTTCGCTCACAGTAAGAGGCCTGAAGATTCATGTACATTTAACAAAAGAATAAAGAAACACAGAAGCTATAAAATGTCTCAGCGTGTTATGGGAGCTCCCATTGGTATACAGGCAGCCTCCTACGCAGCATTGTCCATACCAGCACTGCAAACCTGTGGTTGACCATACTTTTAATCCCAATATTGCTATTCCAATTAATAATTTCTAATCTATAATACTGTAATAAAATAAAACTTGATGCACATCTAAATGGAATAAGGGAAAACCAACTGAATCCAAATGCAAACACAGCTAGTATGTCCTTCTAGGATAGATTTGCTGAGAATATCTTTCAGTGTGGAAATAGAGTAAAAAGTATTTCAAGTACAGGTCAGATCTTTATGTCTTGTTCAGGGAATGGGCTCTGAACAAAGAAAAATGTGAAACTCACCAGCACAGTAGAAAGGGAAGACACTTCTAGACTATGATCAGGTGTAATTTCCATTTGATGAGTAAAGGAGCATCTAAGCTACAGTGTTTGTTAATGTAACAGAAAAATTATACCTTTCAGATTAATTTTCTTAAAAAAAAACCTCAAAATAAAAAGGTTCATGCAAATGCACATGACTCACCTGAGAAACAGGATTCCTTTTATGCAATATGTTTTCTTCATACCTATGTAAGGTACATTTCTGTGACCTTATGAACCTTAATAATGTCTACAAAGGACATTGACACTAACAAAAACCTCATCTTATTATTTATATTACTGTTTCAAAATGAGTTAACTAGGAAAGAGAAGGAACATCAAGTTGTTTGTCTTCCAAGAGAAGAGATGTAGAAGAACCTTTTTTATTTCAATATCATTAAGAAATACTTCATACGACATAAAAGTTTCTTTCAGTCAGACTGAACTTAAGACGCTGAGAAGACAAAACTGTATGAATAGCTTGCAACAGATTTAAAGCCTCAGTGAAAATGTTCAGCTGTCAAGATCTGTTTTTTACACATTCACTGAGATTTGCCTGGAATATTGGTAATGGATACAAGCATTATGAGGTAGGAGAAGATTATTGAAGAACTAGATGAACTACACGAGACCAAAGAACTGAGAGGAGAAAGACCTAACTGTGAAATTCTTCTACAGTAAGTAAATTTAGCAATAGCTGGAATTACTATTAAAAAAAATCCTTAATGTAACAGAAAGTTAAGTAACTGATCTTTCTGGAAACATATAGCAAACCATGAAGAATACACTGTTTCAGACCTATTCCAATATATTTTCAGTAAATGGACCAGACAACTGTCTTAAGCATCCTCTGAAAGCTCCATGAAAAAACACGAGCCATCACAATGTGTGTTAATATTTGCACTGAGACCTTTCTAACAACAGATATCTACAAGAAGAAAAACAGGTTTATCTACATGCTAAGTGTAGATAGTGCAGTGTGATTATTCTGTCCCCTCCCAAACCACTTCTGAAACTCAATTCTTCTGGGATTCTTCTAGGCCTTCTGTAGTGAGACGCCTTTAAAATGTTCCTCTGCATGTCAAAAGACTTCTCCCAAATCACAGGAAAAGATTACTTTCTCCTAGAAAAAAAATAAGTAAACAGATCCAACAAATTCTGTGAGACTAATCACAGAAGTGAACTCCAGAGCTTGCTTGACCCTTTTTACCCATCCCTCAAAATGCTTTCAATAGCCTCAAGCACACACCCAAGAGCTGTTTATGAAAAGCATCCTGGGTGATCTTTACTGTCAAGATGTACAGTAAGTGAGATGATTCTTTAAGATAAGTTGTAATTAAGAATTAAAACATCTTGGAAAAACAAACAGACAAAGCCATCAACTCATCAGAGAAAACTACAGAGTGAAGTGTGTCAGCTGTACTACATCAGAAACGTCATTAGCAAGCAGGGATATTTTGGGCTACCCAAAATCCAAATTTGCTATGCAAAATTTGAATAAGGTTTTGCCCAAAGGTCTTGATGATTTGTTGTTAAGTACAGAATAACCAGGATTAAAAATGTAAGTGCCTATTTTAATCATTCCATAATTTAAGTACTGCAGACTCCAATCCCAAGAGGAGGAGGACATGGATGTGCAAGGCAAAAGCTACTTCCATATAAAATGATTTTACAGTTGAACATTAATGGAAAAAAATAACCTCCTAGCTATGACATCATTGTTTCACCATTAGCAACCACAGATCAATGAAGAACATGACAAAATTTCAGGGGGGAAAAATAAGACAAGGCTTTTTCCCCCTGCCTTGGGAAGAGGTTTTTTCCATCCAAAATGTGGAGGTTTTAAGTGGGACATGAATTCACAGATCAAAGTGCAAAAATCACCAAGCTGTCACAGACACATGCAGGCATAAGACTAAAAATATACAAGCTTGCTTGAATATTACCATGATTCCATCCATGCATGTTCACACAAGTACACAGCCCTTAATTCTTCACATTATTTCCAGCTATTCTAGAGAGCCCTGTCCAGTGCTCAGTGCAGCACAGCACATGCTGTTTGAGGAAACATTCAGTGCAAATCAACGCTAACTGCAATTTAAAATCTGTTGCACAGCTTTTCCTTACTTTATCGGAAGTTCTGTCACAACCATGCAAGAATATTAAATATTTATTTGCAGCATTGAAATCTCAAAGATTTTCCCAGTATAAATGAAATAGAAATTAAAAGTGAATTGGGGACTTTTGTTTTGTTTTAACTCCAGTTAAAGGTTATAAAATATGCATTAGAATGGGCTGGCACAGATTAAGAGAACACAAAGCATTTATAATTTTATGTTTACCACTTTTCCCAAGAAATCTAATTTATTTGCCCAAGGGAATTATACTTTCCATAATATTTAACATTCTAAATATGATGTGATTTCTATAAAGTAGGTCATACAAAACTTGTAGAGAGTCTCAGAGGGTGGGGAGGAAGGTTAAGAAAGTCTATTGTTTGTTCTGTTTACCACACATGGTAAACTGACAATACTTAAACATTTTTTTTTCTACTTTTGTTTTTAACTTTTTTTTTTTTTAATCTGAGTCTTTTCTTCTTGGACCAAGGAATTTTCTCCGTCACAGAGTAATAGAGCTTGAAAACTCCAGCATCAGCAGGGAAGGCAGGCACTCCTTAGCCAGCCACTGTGTGAGAGAGAAAATGCAATTAAGGCTCCCACCAGGGACAGAGAACTAAACAAAACCTGCGTCTTCACACAAGAGCCTTTTTCTTCAATGTGAAGTACAAGGCCTCAAATCTTGTTGGTGAGATGCTAGCATTTAGGACAACACATTTTCACATTTTCTCACAGCGGATCAAAGTAAATAATGCAAGGGCAGCAAACAAAAGGGAAAACTCCAGCGCGCTTACATTAAAAAGAGATTACAGGGAGCTTACAAGTGATTGAAGGAATAGATGACATTTTCAGAAACATATAACTAAATCTTTAAGTACAGCTAGCACAGCGATCTGAGTAACTCGCTGACATTCTAGCAGGAGAGACATGCAAGCAAGTTGTGTTCAAATACACAATGCAAAAAATATGATAATTTCTATCTCATGCATTTCATGTGAATTCAACTATTCCTGATCTCACTGAAGTCAGGGGAAGTTTAACCACTGATCTCAAGAAAATAAGAAGTATTCTGGCCTACTTTCAGTCCACACCTTTATCTTCATGCCTGTCCTCATTTAAATAAATGTTAATGGCATGACTAATTAGGATTGTTCCAAGATGTGCATGGAAAAAACATACACTTTTCAGTGTATCCACCCCCTGCACAGACCAGCATAAATCTCTGTTAATTCCAACTTCCATTTCCTTTGAGAACACCAATCATTAATAAAAGTAGTAGCCATTCTTTATATCAAGTCATCAATGTTCACAAATCTTCTGTATCTCAAGATGAACACATTTTGCCCATCCTCAGATCTTCGAGGCTTTCCTATCTGTCTTGACATAGAACTCAGGAAAGCAATGACAAATGCATAGCATTGCTTGATGGTTTTTAAGAGGTTCCTTCTGACAAATGTCATCGACATCTTATTCACTTTGCTGGGACACAGCTGTATTAAACCATGACTGAATGTAACCTGGAAAGAGAAAACGTGCATGTTGAGAAAAGAAAGAAAGACAAAGCTTCAGTGAAAGTACTGAAGTGAATCAAATGCACTTCAAGTAAGGTTAAAGGAAAAGCACTTCAAAAAAAGAAAAGGTTTTGCTCTGGTGAGAAATGCTGCAGATGTCTGTTGCCCATAGCACACACACAGAAATTCTTTGCTTAGTTCTGACTGCATTAGAAACCTGAAGCTGTGGATGAACACACTTACTGAGTGTTGTATGCCTAACTTAATGTAGTTGTGTGTGTAACATATGCCTATTTTCAGAAACTAGTTTTTTACCCCATTATCTGCCTACACTGCCTTTCAGCTCCATGGATTAGCACCTCCAGATTGATGATTTATCTCTATCCAAGACACTTCCACTAGGGCAGAATCCATGAGAATCCCAAGCATTTGGTCCAAGTCAGTCATCTAAGCTCCCCCTGCGGTCAACAAAGAGAGAGGAGGAGAGGGAGCAGACAGAGACAAGCACCCCCAGAGAGCAATGCATCACAACTGTCTTACAACACCCTCTAAAAGTGTCTTTCTCCATTAGAGATAAAGTCCATGACCTCAGAGAATCCACATGACTAGTTCAGACTAGCTGACTAATTTCTAGATGACAAAAGTTAGTGAGATGAATCCCATTCTGGCTGATAACGAGCAGAGTAAGTCTCAAGAACTGTACTGTTGAGAGCTCTCAACAGTACATCTGCCTATTCGACAGAAACTGAAAGATAACACTGTTTGGGACAGTAAAATCAGGTTCCATCTAGATATTTTCCAATGTCAGTGAAAAGTAACCCATTAAATCAAATTATTCTTTCCTCTTCCTAGTCTCATCCTCAAAATGCCCCGTTTTTTCAACAAAACATGCCAAATTCCAATCTTTCTTGTTTCCTACCAGTCTCCTCTTTTTCTACTATTTGTAATAATTTGACTTTTTATCAAGTAAAAAGTACATTGTGTTGAAAAAACAACTGGTAATACCAAAGATGGAGGGCAAAAATGTCAGACAATATTGCATTCTATATACTGTATCTCTCTTGTTATCTAAATAACAATAATAATCCTATCTTATAAGGTTGAAAAAACAAATACTGCAGTTGTTACTTTGGAAAAAATATTTAAGTAAATGGATGTCTTATCTGCAGAAAGACTTGCAAGATCCGTAGGGCTTCCTGTGAAAGCCTTTTAAGACAGACAATACTTCAGGGCTGACCTTTCAATATATAGTTAATCTGCTTTCTATTTACATGAGCATACACTCAACTGAAACAAAGCAGTTATGACCTAAACCATGGCAAATCAGCTAACACCATGAAAGAAAACTGAATTACATAAAAACCAAATTACACCTGTCTTCTATCCATGCATACAAACTGCGTATCTTCTGCAACTTTCTCACAGAGAAACAGCAACAATATGTCCTAAGTGAAGATGTTGTCCAGTAACCATTACAAAAGAAAACACATGCTTATTCTTAGAATTCAGTAGTGTCCCCAGTCTCTCCTCTAATGAGCTGGAGCTGCTGCTGAGCACTATTTCAAAAAACACTCAAATATTGATTTTAAACATTTTACTTCAGTTGGGTAAAAGCCTACTAAGTAAAGTTAATTTTCAAGGAATTAGCTAGTGCTGGAAAACGCGAGTAAATCACACTAATTTTCATTTAATGGCACTAATGAAACAAGATAAATATTGCATACGACTTATTACAATTTTGTTTTGAAAATCAAACAGTTCAGAAAATAATCAGTAGGCATTCAATCAAGGAGTATTTTATCATGTGTAAATACAGCGAATTAAATTAAATCCCTACCACTTTATACATTCATTGACTTTTATGTCCTTTGTATATTTTTATTCTGTTTCAAGAAGTCTGAATGTAATTTAGAAAGAAACTGAAAAACAAACTATGAAAACTAGCAAATATAAAAAGCCTATTACTCAACCACAGAAGATACTGTCAGGCTTCATTATTTGGATGAGCGTTATAAGTTATTCTATTGTGTGTTCTGTTTAAAATTAGAAATACACAAATTAAAATTCTCATTGAGATTAATTTCAGGAACTGAAATAGAATTTACAACATAAACTTACAGTGATGTCTGGAACTGCTGCATGTGGTGATACTTGATACATACATTTGTATCACAAAGCAGTTGAGATTTAGGATACATTGCAAATGAAAGGAATAAAAAATATTAATAATGATAAGACGAATTAATTTTCGGTAGCTAGGAGAATGCATTGTAATACAGCAAAAGTTTTTGTTCGTTATAAAAACAGACATTAGAATATATTATTAAATGACACTTTAACCCATTATTTGATTTCTGCTTGACATGCACTCATGCATGTATATGTGAGTGATCGCTTATGCAATAAGCCTGGGAATAATGTAAATTGTATTTCCTCATAGTAAACTGCAACTGAATTAGACTACTGGGCATACATAAACAATGCAATCAAATTCCCTGGCCTTTTATTTCGCTTCTATTTGACTTAGTATATATTCGAAAACAAAACAAAACAAAACAAAAAATTGTGTTTCTCAGGGTCTGTGACATTGCAGGCCATGAGAGATTCAATGTCAGTGCCAACATACAAATTTATTAGTCTATAAAATTTGACATTCTCTTATTTATTCACCGAAAGGACAAATAAGATATTTTTTCATACTTACCAGAAATATCTGGGAGTGTTTATATGCTGCTCCATCTGGAGGATGCAAATAGTCGAGGCTGCTTTACAATTCAGCAGGCAAAGGCCTGCTGAAGGATAACAAATGACTTCATGGTGAAACAGCTATTGAAATTCTTTCAGTACGTGATATTAAAAACAACTGAACAAACAGAGATAAGGGACAAATAGGATTTGAAACAGACCTTCTTTTTTTTCTTTTTTTTTTTTCCCCAGTGTAAAGGAAAAACAAATGGAGCTCCTAGCTGAGTCTATACCTTTTACTAATTTCTAAAAGTATTTTATTTTGTACTTAAGACCTCCCATAGAATGACAGATACTGAATGATAGGTTTTGACCAAATTTAGTGTCCTAGATATGAAAATGGTAACAGGACACTCTCTCTGGAATCCTGAAGATGGGACGGGAAGGACTTTATCATTCTATAACATGTTTTTTTCCAAAGGGAAAAAAAATTACTTGCTCCCTATGCGTACGAGACATTCAACACAGAAAATATAGTAAACATTTATAAGCAATGAAAATTTAACTTTATTTTAAAAGCCAAAGTTGTCTCTATCAGAAGTTTGGTTGAATGACTAATACAGCTAAACAACTGATGAAGTGTGAAGATGACCATGTATTTCAAAGATAGAAAAGAATTCTAGGAGAATTCAAGGAAAAAAAAAATTCAGAAATTATGCTGTGATCTGATAATTTAGGATTTCCATTTTTCATGGCATCATACTGTTATGCTCATTATACTGCATATTGCCAAAAACCCCACTAACAAACCCCCCAAAAATATGCAGTTGTAAATTATTTATATGAGAAAAGACTTCTAGAAGTCCTCTGGTCCAAATCCTACTTCCAGCAGTGCTAGCTTTCATTGGGCCAGCTTATAACACACAGTAGCTGACACTAACAGGCAGATACACAACAGTGGAAAATCTACCCCAGCTGTTGGGCCATCGTTGTATGAAATACAGGTTGTCTATGAAACAATCACATGGAGCCCAGTAAATTCCCAAAGTCTCCAGAAACATCAGTAACTCAGGGCACAATTTGTTATATACTGCTATGCAGGGGAGAAATTCCTTGCAGAACCCTGATCATCAAAATTTTATACCCTGAAGCATGGGGCGGGATTGTTTGTATTTTAAAAGATATTAATATAAATGTTAGTGTAGTCACACAACTACTTGAATCTTTAAAAAAATTTTCCACGGTATTTGGTTTAGCTACTTCCTGCATCAGGGAATGTGTGGCTCAAAGGAAGAAGATGGACCAAATCACAGCCCATGCTTCTGCAACCTTCTCAGATGCTACATAAGTATATTTTGTTTACATACTTCAGTACTTCTCAAGTACTATAACCTTTCTTTTCTCTTTCAGGACAAAAGGGAAAAACTGACAATTGAACCAGTCTCAAGATAAATATTAATTCCTAAGCGTAAGCCTACATCACAAAAACAAGTGCAGCTGCACTGGTTACAGTCACAACTTTTACCATTTCTTAACACGGTTTTAGTAAAACCCTGCTCTACCTAGCATATGCTCACAAAATTATCACTGATTGAGTTAGCATTTCTCAAGAATATATCGACATAATGTAACTACATTTACCCCAACTTTGCACCGAAATGGAAGCACGTACCAGTTTTTATGCAGTGCAAGAATTCATGCTGACAAATGAGCAGTGCTACCCAATATAAAACTCACATCATTTTATCACCTTCATACCAATCCAGTTGCATTCACCCCACACTAAAGAACAGAAACTGTGGAAAATGAACCTGAAGTCACAAAACTGTCTGGGCTAGAAATGCCTTGGTAATCAATAGTTCTGCTCCTCCAGATACAAATTCCTCCAGAAACAAACTCCAACAGCACAAACAATACAACCGAGTTTCAGTGTGTTGCCCAAACCTTCTTGCTTTGATACACTTCAAGCACAGTGACTGACGTACACAAAAGTTTGGTGTTCTGCCAGAACTGTAGTAAAATATAAGACCTACTATTTTAGTGTTTCTTTTCCTTAAAACTTCCTTTCCTATAAAAAAGGGGGAGAGGGACAGACAACATAATTTGTTTTAAAAATCCTATAAACAGCTTCTGGCTCCATACAAACAAATGAAATATCAAAACTTACTATTTCAGTGAAATACAGAGTCTAAGTTGATTAGCTTATTCTCTTCAGCTCAAAATGAAAAATAAAAGAGAAAAAATTAGACCTACATGACTTCTGTACTTTCTTAACTTGATAGGATGTAAAATACTGTTCAGATTTAAATCTACTTCTCTGAAGTAGCATTTGGCATTTCAATCAGAAAACCATCAGATGTTCTACTTTAGCAATCTTAAGGCTGCTACAGTTCCCTTGAGAAAAGATATTTCATGTTCCCCAGAGCACAGGTATTCTAAGAAGTGACTTGCTTAGTAAGGGGACATTCACGAAATGTTACAATTTCAACCTAATTAGAAAGAAATCTTATTAACTAGATAATCATCTAAAAGGATATTAGATTTTTTAGATGGAGGGCAAAACAGAAGCACAGTAAGGCCCCATCTTTTCCTGCCCTTTTAAGTAACTGCTCTTTCAGTTTACTTCTAAATCATTTAGAGTTTAACAAGTTAATCATACTGGAATAAGAAAGTTATCTGTTGAAACAACTCCCAATGGCAAAGCAATCCTCCCTCATTGTTTTATGTACTTGTACGTATGTATGTAATACTTATAGACATGTAATTTCATCCATGCACAAGAATCTCTGTGCTTAAGTTCATGGAAATGTCATTTCTCAAGGAAATGTTTGTAATTTTTAAAAATACTCCTTCATTTCAGAATAAAACAAAGATTTAACATTTCACAGACCTTTTCTTTTTCAGCCAAGAGATACACTTTTATCAAAACTACTTACTGAGCCCTATTTTACTTTACTGAACATAGGGCCTCTTTATTTATTCTAAATGTTTTGTTCCAAATCTCCAAAGTATAAAGAGAAAAAGCATTGAACCCTTCCTTTTCACCATCTGCTTTCAGTAACTCTAATCAACGTAGAGAATACACAAATCTACACATTCAAGCTTCAGACCATAGAAATAATGTGTTTAAGTGGTTTTATAAAAGAATAGCAGCTACTTTGGGCTGGTTGCAACACTCCTTGTTCTACTGCCCCAGTGCAACAGAAATAACAGTTTGTTATTTCTACAGCTAGAACTTCATAGAGTCTAACTGTATTTCCCATATAGACCAACTAATTAAAAAGTTCAAAAGCTAACTTGTTCAGAGAACTTGCATATTCCCACTGACAAACTGGAATGTAAACTTGTCTTCCCATTTATTTACCTTCTGTAAATTAGCATAAAGTTTATCTTACCTTTTCTAGTTAAGAAAGGTGTCTGAACTTCCTCAGCACTTAAAGGGTCAAAATTTATCATTTCAGTTCATCTAATAAGTAATGTTTTTGCCGAACAAAACCAATTCCCAATAAATTCTCACTGTATTTGTGTGCTCTGATTTGATTTAGAGGCCTGTGGGGAGACACCATTTGGTAACACAGGAACACAGAGGGGTAGGTGGTGCTGAGAAGAAGTAGAGCTCATGTGCCAGAAGTGTTATTGTGTCAGGTTGATTTATTGAGTGAGCTTCACTTCACCGAATGTTCCAAGATATTTATTTCCCTAAAGGCTCTGCAAAGATATGAACAGACCTGCATCCACAGATGTCATCATTGCTCATTTTACCGAGTCATGAAATTTTCTCAACTGCAATTTGTCCATCTAAAATTGCTGCAACAGAACAATGTCAATAGTAGCTTCCTACTCATACTACCTCCCTCTACTACACACTCTTGCCACATCCATCTCCTAACTTCAGAGAATTTAAAGACACATAGTTCCGTCCCTCTGGAATTTATCAAGCACTTCCTTTTTTTAACCTGCTAGGTAATGGAAAGAAATAAAAAAATGCAAATAGAGGGAGTAATTAGATGCCAAACGTAATGAATTAGTAGAGCATATGACTGAACAGATGAAAGAATACCAAGTGACAAGAGAAATGTCCTACTTGACCAAGTTGGAGTAAGAATCCCATTGCCTGAAATTAAGAATAGCCAACTCCTGTCCTTTTCCTTGGACTTTTTGTTTTGCTACTTTGTTTTTCAACAGTAGGCGCTGAGAGAAGTGAGCAAATATCACTCTCACTCTACTCATAACAGTAAAGAAGAAACAGATTCCGTTTGGTCCTGACTTGATTTTATAACATTGCGGAAAGGAAGAAATAGAATATTTCTATATACTTATATAGAAATACACCAAATTATACGTAAGTATAGTGAATGTACATATGCTCTAACATGTTCAAAAAAACTTCAACTTTGCTACAAATAATAAGGAACTTAAGGCATTTTAAGAGCTAGAAGTGATGTAAAAAGCAAACATCCCAGGCAATGAAAACAAAACAGTTTGTAAATCAATCATAACTTATTTTTAAAAAATACATAGAGAAAAAAATGATTTTGTATTTAACATAAGTATTAAGTTCTACTTAAAACCTTAAAGTGTTCCTTTAGGGTTTCAGAAGGATAGTGTCATTTTACACAAAGTTTCAGGTGCTACTTGGATTTATATAATGCAATCTATTGACAGTATATTACAAATAACATAAGCTCTTGCATGAACTTTATCCGAAATGCTGTTTCTATGCTACAAGAGAAGGTCTATTTAAATACACATGTAAAAGTGAGCGTTTGTGGCCTATGTCAGAATACACTGTTTTATTTAAATATGTTAATATTTCTCATTATGCCATTAACAATAACCTTCATCCATTTGTGAAAAACATTTTGCCAAGCATGCACATAAAAAATTAGCAAGTGAAGCAAAATCACCTTAATTTGCTTTGGACCAGCAAATAACCAACTAATTTGCAGAAATCCCTGCCAAGCACTCATATTAAATGCTTCATGCTTATTTTATGACCTCTGCTGCTCCTCTCCTTCCCAGGCCCTGAATCATATGATCATTAACATATTGCAAGGTCTGAAACTTTATTTTTTACATTCTTTAATTAATGCCTGTTTATAGAAGGCCATAGGACTTCAGATCCAGTTAATGAAACTTCGCTCCCCCAGGCCCCTGGAGCCCAATAGAGAGCTTTCTCCTCTGTTGTTTTAGTAGCTTTTTTCCAACTGTTTGTTTATACACACTTAATTGATCTCTTTAGTCCCAGAAGCATTCCAGAGACACAACCTGTTCTGAGGCAAGCTAAAGTTTTTTTCCCCTTCTTTATAAAAGCCCTGATTGCCCAAGGTTATCAGTTTTAATTTGAAAGTTGAAGATTCAGCTTTATTTACACTGTCTAAAAGACAAAATTGATATGGACCCTGAAGTGTTCATTTTTACATTCATACGCAGCAGAGTGGATTGCAAACACATACTGTATATAATTATTTTGATGTAGAACTAAGTAATTACTAAACACTGCTATGTCTTGTTTTATTGCATTTAAAGAACTCAGTCTTCATAACAAGTTGAAAATAAGAACAAATCAGCCTGCCAATGCATGAAATTTTCATGGCTCTTCAATTTACATTTTACATATTCCCTATGACAAGAATTTCTATTATGCTATTCTCTTTTTCCTGCTATAATTAAATTAAAGAAAGTAATTGGCTGGTGCTGCACACTGCTGCAATGTCTTAATCACATAGACAAACAGTTTTACAATAGCTTACACCATTTGCCACATGGGGCAATGACATTATTGTACCAGGCTATAGACTAGGAGACAGATATCACATACCAGCTATCAACCACTGTGTTGAATCTCCTGGTGCCTGCTTGTGAAAACAGAGGAGAGAAGGTACATTTAGTATGTTGATTGGCAACTCTACATCTGAAATCTTAATTAAGTACAAGTGACCAAGACTAACAACATGATAAAAGCAAACTTTTCTGGTTAAAATGAATGACATTAGAAACATCTACTTTGATTTCAAGATGTAAAAATCCTTGAGCAGAGAAAATAACACAATATACCGCCGCTTATAAAAAAAGGAAAAGGAACTAAAAATATGTTCAAGGTTGTTTTTAAATGTGAAAAACAACACAGCTAGCAGCCAGCCATCAAGTAACTTTAATTCAGTATTATCAATCTTTTTCAATAGGATAAGAAAAAAATGCCAGCATAAAAGACACAGTTACCCTTAATTATAATTTCCTAATCACCTAAACTGATTTAGACAATACTTCCTCCGCGTTCCTGTTTAGAAAAAACTACCATCAGAAAATAAAACGCTTCCAAAACAATTCTTCGATCAGGAATATTTTTAACATAACCTGACTTCTAACAAATGCTACCATATTCAACTTGAAAAGAAATGCATTTAAGAACCTATCAAGTCATTTAACCTGAAACTTGTGAGACTTTTTAGATGGAATTTCAATTAAATTGAAAAGCTAAGGATTTCTCTAAAATAGAAACTAGTCCTGTAAGTTCCTATGCTTTATTATTTTACTTTTCTCAGTTTCTGGGATACACATATGTTAAAGACTCATCCCATTTATAAAGTCAACTAGGATCATAAAATGTGCATCTCAGTGTCTAATGAACTCAACCACTGGCATTGTAGGAGAGCACCTAGCACACACTAAAAGGCTTAATTTCCTTGTAAGAGTCACCATGATTAGCTTTTTATTTTTATTTTTTACCCCACAAAGTCATCTTCTGTGGAAAGTTTCAGAGATCTAGGAATTTGGTTAGACAATGAGATACAAAGGCTGAGGTTCTTCACATGAGAAAGTTCAAAACCACGAGCTCACCTCCCAGGAATACACATCAGACAACTGGCCAGATGATCAATATTACAGATGGCTATTATTCAAACTGAGCCACCCATCACACAAAATTATTTAACATTTTGTGATTACAAATAATTAGGAATTAGGGCACTCAGTATAGCCTACAGCCCAACTTCTATATTCTTTTTCAGTGTAAAACAAAAGCTTTCACCTATTACATATGGAAGCAATATACTGGATGTTGCTCCAGAAATTAAAAACATTTTGGTTGAAAAGCCCCTTAATAAAGTTAAACCTTAGTGTGTATATAAGTATTTGTGGATATGATACATGTACATCAACATTACAGTTACATTTCTTTATCTGGATTTTCTTCCACTTCATGGAAGAAAAAAGATTTTGTACTATTTCTCACTAAACTAAGTTGTCAGAAAAGAACTTACTGTAGATATTCATTCTAAAACACAACCACTGAACTCCTAATACCAAATCTCAGCTATTTGATGGGTAGAGACAGGAGACCAAATCAGAGCAGCAAGCAGATTCTAATTGCATGGAAGGGGAGAGGTCTAATAGTGTGTCTCAAAAACCTGGTCCTTAGCATATAGTAGACTCCAAGACCAATACTAACAGTTCCGTGGTTCCTTTCAAAAACTCATGCTGATAAATCAAATCCATCTTGTGCTAAGAACAATGAAGCCACCATAGGGGGGTATTTAGTCTTCCTACTTAAAATCCCACAGAACCTAATGAAGCTGACCCTAGAGAAGAAATGTGATGGGAGAACTCCAGGGAATTAGCCAAAAATCTTATAGCTATTAGTGTAAACTCATTGAACTGGAAACTGTTGTGTATATACTTCCTACCTATAAATCTCTCATATCGTAACTGATTAAGGCAGAATAGGCATGATCCTGTTCCCACTGATGACAATGGCAAAAATCCAATTGACTGCTTCATTCCTGGATTTGGCAAAAGAATTCATCAGCTCCCAATTACTGTTCAGCACAAAGGACTTGGATGCATCCCTAGGTTTTTCTTACCTCAGCCAAAAGATATTTTCTCACTTTAACCTATTTGTATTTCTACAGCTAAGCAGAACACAATGAACTGAATTCATGCAGAGAATGAGGAAAGCCTAGAAAACTTAATGTGTAAAGAGACAATCTCTGTTAAGGTTTATTAATACCTCTTGTGCTCCAAGTCTCAAAGTCCATTTTTATTATTTTGTATTACCTTCAGTATCTCTTCAAAAGAGCAACAGCCTTTCTCTATGTCATCTAAAAATGCAGTCCCACTGCTTTGAAGTGCTACTGTAGCACAAAACAGTAATAAAGAAAAAAAACAAAAACATTGTATTTCACCATCTCTAAACACTCTATACCAGGAATGGCACAGTAAACTGTCTCGAAGACTTCAGGTCAAAACAAGTTAAGGACACTGATTCCTTTGAGCACTTCAAAAGATTTTACTAACTCAATTCAAGAAAGACTGAAAAATAGGGAAGTTATTTAAATGCAATTTAATTTTTCTCAACTTGACCCTTTCGAAGTGCTCAAGGGAAGCAATATCGGGCGCTTGCATTTCAAGGGCCACCATTCCAATAAGAGTTTCAGGTACAACCCTGCTCTTTAAAAATCCTCACCAAGACCTGATCAAAGAAACTGTCAGCCCCAAGTAACTGTATCCAAACTGAGCAGCACCAGGCCACAACCTCTATCCAGACTGGCTCTGTTTACATCTGACCTTCCAATTCCAAGCCAGTGGAAGAAAGTATAACACCACAGACTTTTTCTGTTGGTATAGAAAGATGCATATTAAGTTTTTACAAGATGTTGCCTTTGCCATGACTGTCTTTTTTTTTTTTTTTTTTAAATATATTTCCTTGTTGGAACCTGTTTGAATACTTTTATACCTTGGTTAGCATCCATAAATGTAAATAACTGATTTTAAAAAGGAATTTATATTTTTGGTATTCTGTTTAAAAAAAATACAATTGAAAATGTAGGTTAGCCCTAAAGTAAGTCCATTCTGCAATCCAAACAAAGGTAAGTTAGCCCCTCCCTTTCCCTCAGACTTTGAAATTTAATCCATGACTACAAAATTTACCTCACAAAGCAAGTACTTCAGTATCACAGTTCCCACTGTAATATATGGAACAGCCAGGAACTTAAGTTATGGAAAAAACAGCTTGTAGGTGTGTGAAGCACTTGCACTTCTGTACAAAGAAGCAATCCTTGCTGCAGATGTTCAGCAAAAAATAAAATTAGAACAACATTTACATAAAGTGTGTCAGTATGAAACCTGGATCCCTGGAAGCACTGCAGAGTGTTTAGCCTTTGCTGGAGCTGAAATAAACTTAGCACGGCTGACTCGAGTTCTGAGAGTTCTGATTTACCAGCAGACTAGCCACGGTTCAGAATACTCTAAGCCACAGATTTGTGAAAAAGAGCTCACAGACCGACAACCAGTTTTGTTACAAAAGCTTCTCCAATGTTGGTGTCACAGGAATGTTTAGAACCCAAGCAAAATATTTAGTCATATTTCACATCTCATCCAAAAGAACAGGTTTTTTAGGCTGTTCAATATAACCAACCTTCAGTCAGGAAAAAGACACAAAGTTTTACAATGTCCCTATTTATTTTGTAAAAGTTTATCTCTAAAACAGAAAAAAAATCATAACTCTAGGCAAGAGAGTTCACAGCTGAGAAAAGTTTGTGGTGCCTTAATGACGACAGAAAATCAAAGTAGCTTCCAGTACATCTTATTTTCTAGCCCAGCTTTTAACAATATTTCTGTTTATGAATAGATACTCAATAAGAGAGCATTTACAGTGAGAAAAATTGTACTTCTCCACCCATCAATTTAGAGCTTGAAAACAGAATTCTTTGCTTTTTCAGCATGCCACCCTTTAGGGCAAAGAGTGGTAATGAACACCTACTAGTCACACAGAATTATAGTGCTCTTTATTTCACCCAGGGCTGAAAAAATTTCCAAAGGTTTGGAATCCTGAAACCTGTAAACAAAATCTGTGGAGCAGATAAAATTTTAAATGGCACAATGCAATTAAAGCTGAATTCAATTTGAGCGCACCCTGTCCATCTGTCAGAGGGAAACAAAAGCCGAGGAGCTCCATTATTGCTGAATCCCTGCTCTTGTTAATTTGCTTGCTGAGAGATTTCAATTTCTAGGAAGTGCACAAATTAGTGTTCAGTCAGGGCTAGATCCTCAGTAAGTATAAGCAGATGGTGGAAATCAGCCCTAATCAAGTAGCCAAAGCCCTTTTTTCTGTCTGATTAAAGCATTTTAATCCTTTCATATTGTCTGTGTTTTTTAATAAATATCTACCATCATTTTCCCCCCTCCCCATTTGCTATAATTTTTATTCTGAAATAGAACAAAGTTCAGTTTCTAATAGATTTACTTATTTTTACATCAGTGTACTTTTTAACCATACTAGTGTACTTTGGGCTAAGCAATGTGGCCAATTAGATTATCCCATTTATTCAGTTCACTGAACTTTAATTTTTTTTTTTTTTACTGAAAACAAAATAGTTAATATATAGCCAGCTAAAGCAACATATACTGTTTAGCTAGTTTCTGATTATCCACTGGAAGACTCCTCCAAACGGTAAATTCATTATAATTATTATTAAGAAGGAAAAAAAGAAAAAACCCAGAGAATAATTGTGCAAGATGATGATACTATGTTTTGTGAACATTTTCTACATCTGTGGTGGAAAAGAAGCTGATTTTTCTATTAGTGCAAGCCACACAGATGTCCACTGCAGGAGGAAAGCATGTTTATACCACAAAAGAAGGCCCTAATAACTCATAGATGCCACAGGCATTTGTGAATAATGAGAGCAAAGATTAACACAGAAACATTACAAATATTATTGTGAATAGAATACAATACATAATTAACTCTTCACATTTTAATGAAAAATAGCAGAATTTGTTATTTCAATGGTTACTTATTGTTGAATTTGCAGATAATGGTAAGTATGAGTGAACTGCCTAACTGAACATATATTTACAGAACCAAGATAAGAATACCAAACAGAACAGCCGTAAATTTGATTTGCATAAAATATACATGGTGAAACTTTGACTGCAATTTATATTGCTTTATCCTTGGGAAAAATATATAAACAGATTTTTTTTTAAAGCTGGCATCTTTTAGACCAAAATCTGTTTAACATTATTATATATGTTACACTTTCATGTGTGTATTATATAAAACAGCTGAAAAATATAAACTTTGATAGCTGAATCTACACAGAAGTGTGTAAAACAATAACCTTAGGGACACATTCTTCAAAAACAGTACACAGGATTTAGCCACACATTTGCCATTAAAATTAATGAGAGTTATTTAGCTATAAATCCTGGAGAAAATACTTTGAAAATGTACCCCTTAAAGTCAACACCATCAACATAATGCACAAGGGTGGAGGAAAATTGAATTTTGAACAATGAAGAACTTGAATATAAACCATGTGTAGCATTTTCACTGAATGATATTTCAGTATCCTGTAAAGCAACTTTATTGCCTAACTGCCATATTAAAAAACCCACACCTAATATTTTCAGAAATGCAGTAAATAAGAACAGATGATTACTTCCATTTATCAGAGGTTAAAGTCACAACAATAATGAAAAATAACTCCTTGGTAAGTATCTGAAATGGAACTCAAATTTATCCAAAGAACATTTTCAAATCTCCTGAACGTGCTTCAAAAAAATTTGGGGTGTTAGTATTGAGGTTTTTTTCAATACAGAAATCCCACATACAAGCATACCTACTGTATGCTGATTCCTAACTTAATACACTTGCATTTTTCATGTTTTCCTCTACTTTTCATATTAAAGAACCTTTATTTCTTCTAATAGCCTCAAGCAAGTCTCCTTCTAGTCTCCTCAGCAAACATTAACACTTACATTATCGTAACACTTGTAAAGCAGCTTTTCTTTTAGTAAAATGAAAAAAGGCACTAGTTCATCACTGAATGAATCCCATAGAGAAACTTGATCAATTTGTAGTCCCATTCCAACCCCACTCTCCCAAATGCCCACTTCCTTCTCCCATGCTACACTAGAGAAGGAAGAAAACCAAAGTATATTCTACTAAAAGGTATTTTTCAGCACTAAAAGTAAACTGGAAAATTTGGTTTGGTTTAAGATTATGACAAAGGTTGTCCCATAATCTCAAGTGGAATTTTGTGAGATGAAGACTAAAGGATAATGCCATCCTTCAAAAAAAGTTTCCAATCATGCTTCTACTTTCACCAAGAAATAAAAAAGAATTTACTCCCATGCCCTTTCACTCCTCAGTTTACTTCTGGAACTGAGAGGACATCTTGGCAACAAGTACTAAATATTATACCAAAAGTACAGACTCAATTCCTATGGGCCACTGAATACCTATAACTGAGAAGAGACGTCCCACTCTATGAGACCAGAGGTACCTCATCCATTTTCAGGCTTTCACACCATGTTATTGCTTAAAAACAATATTAATGAGAGAAATGGTGTGCCAGATAACCATTCCAAGCATGTAAGCTCAGTTCAGGATTATTACCAACTTCCTAAAAATAGCAAGTTCCTATCTGGAACACAACACAGAAAGCAACATTGTTTGTTGCTGCAGCAGGATACATTTAAACATAAAGATAACACTAAACCTAGATGAATGAGAAGTGAACTCTAGACACGTTCACCTTGTTTTTCATACTCATTCACCTTCTTGAATCTAGCCAGAATAAAATTTGACTATATTTAGAAACAACCATACTGCCAAATACTAAGCTAAAACATTGTGTCATTAATTTATGAAACCAAGGGAAATTTTTTGCTCTACAAATCCAAGTCTTGGCTTTTCATGTTACACTTTGAATACGTCAAATCCTCCACTCTTTGTTTTATATATTATTTCCTTCTTGATTTGCAATAATCACCTAAAATTTCCAATACAGTTTAATTTTTGTAACATGAAACATGATCATGCATATTGCAAACATATGCATCAACACATCTGTGTTCCATCCTTTGATTGCTGTAGTACTAGCATTACTTTAAGAATAAAATAACTGACGCCTTAAAAAGCATATACTGTTCAGACAAAAACAATCTGATACTATGTTTTAAATACACTGTGCTGTTTTAAGTAATACTTTTGAGGAAATCTAAAACATCTGATTTTTTTGAAATGTAAACTGTTCTTGACAGCATGGAGATTCTTTTTCAGTCTTTTTATTACTATTAGTGCCGCTGTGACCTTATAATACACTATAGATACAGTATATACTGTATATATACTCAGTAGAACACTTGAAATGGGAATGTGAAGAAGTTGTCTGCAAACTGCAAAAAAGGTTTACATATAGTTTAAGAGTCACAGCATGCTTATCATGTTGATCAATATTATCTCATTTGCATATACTCCATATGGCAGCATTCATCTGTTGTCTTTTGCTTATACTTAGACCAAGGACTCCTTGGGGCAGGAACTGAGTGTCTGAACTGAGCAGTGCAGCGGTCCACAGCAAGGACTTCAAGAAACAACAGTAAGGTAAATTGGAACAGAACTAAAGAAAATAAAAATACTAGCTTTTCACAGCTAGTATATAATGAAATACCTCTTTAAAAAGAAAAAATCTAGACTCTAAAATTCATATTATAAACAAAACAGTTTTTTGATTACTGATAAAATTGTCACAGGTGAGACTAATACTCTTCAAAGAACTTCTGAAATCAAGATTGGGAAAGTTTCTTATAGACATACTAATGCAGATATAAACTGAACAACATCTAATAGTCTGTGTTATTGTAAGCAGACAACAGTACATTATATTGCAGATATGTATATAATTTTGCAGACTTACCAGTTTGAGGATGTACTTTATTTTTTGCACATCTGCAGTTACGATCATTAACAAAATTTAAAACTAAGCAGTTACCAATGTACTTATTCCTTTGTTTTCTCATGAGAGGGCATCATGTACATATCGTCCATAAACCACTTCAGTATGAACTCTATCTCATCTATCTTAAGATTCCTTGATATCATATAAGCACACCTCTTAAATGTCATTTCTCTACCTTATGAATTTGAATACACCTCTAAGGTACTTGGGGTAATTTGCATATTTGGCTTTTAGACTTCAAATAAATGAATGTTATTGATATAACTTTACACAATGGAAAATTTATTAACTAAACTCAACAAAGTCTTTTTGACATGGTTTTCAAGAAGACTGAATCTTTGGAGGAGATTGACAGGAAAACTCTTTGCAGCATCTTAGCATGTTCTCTGCAATACAGTAGGAAAATATCATTAGCTATTCAAAGTAAAACTTTCAGCAAATGTGTCTAAGACATATTGACCTTCATATAGTCAGAAAATGCATCTTGCATGTTTATATGCTTTTAAATATAATTTGTCTAAACTGTCTGAAGTAAATCAAAAAGCTATCACTCAATCCTCTCAGTAGAAAGGGTAAATTTTAATTGCAGAACTTAAAACCTCACAATTAAAAGCTGTGTTGCTACTTAAAGCTAGCACAAACACAAGAATGAGAATTCATGCATACAAATTAGCTTTTCTACCACATACAGAAAGGTTCTGCAGAATAGCCTGATGAATAGTCTGTACCTTCTAAATTTAGGTACAAGGAAAAAGAAGTGTTATGAGAATTAGCCATGTTTTAACAAAATATAAATTCTTTCCTTGTCACTTTGGTTTGTGAATGACTGTGTAATAATCCACATTTGATAACTAAGAGAGCTAAAATGATGTTGATAATTCAAAGGTAAGCATGCAAATTAAAAATGTGATGAGAAATAAATGCAAGAAACTGGAGTGAGTGGGTTTTGGTTTTTTCTTTTCCTGGAGCAAGGCATTTGCAGAAAAACTTTCAGTAAGCAAACTCAGAATTTATTATTTTCTAATTTAAAGAAAAAGCCACAGCTGTAGTATCACACACAGTCAATCCAACAGGTAGATGGAAGTAAATATTCATAAATACCAACTATGAACAAAAGGGAAAAAAAAACAGTCATTGAAAGAAAAAATACATTCTTCTTAACTCTGTGTTCATGATTTCATGCCAGATTCTCAGCTGTTTTACCTTAAAAGCTCTTCTCTTAGTTAATGGGTCCATGTCTGTACGCCAGATGAAATTCTAGCCTTTTGTCTGGAAAATCCATCTTCTAACCCCTCCTAAAGGAACCAGTAGACAATTTACACAGCTAAACCAGCACTCAGTTATCCTTATCTGCCATCCAGGGCTGGATATACCAGGAGGATTTTGTCTATGATAACTGGTCAATCAGGAGTCACTTCATTTTGTCAAGAAGGAGAGAAGATAGAAATGGCACACATTTAATAAACACCCTGGTATAACCTTGCACTAATCTTCTTCAGGAATTGGCTTAGGGCTTAAGCCAGGCATCCCCAATGGACTCTAAACCATCTCTAGACTCCCTGCGAAGTTTGGACAGAGATTTTCACTAATTTAGTATCAGAATATCTAAGCTACCATTTTCTTAAGCAGCAGAAACCTGATTGCAATCACACTTAATGACTGAACAAACAGAAGTGAGCACTGATATTATCATGGCACCTGAAACTTTTTGGGTTTGGTATTGTCCACAGGTGGGTGAATGGACTAAGCAAATTTTTCATCAATTTTAAGGATCATTGTTTGAACATTCAATGCACCAACTTGGGTTTACAAATTTGGGTTCTACAAGTGGTGGCCCAACTAACAGCATAAGGAAGTCCTTACCACTGGTTTAGAGGAAAGAGAACTGTATCTGAGATAATGGTGGCAAATAGAAAAAGGTACTGGAGTTGTCACACACAATTTATCTCTTATGCCTCCCCTGGCTTATCACAGGGTAATATTTTAATATTTTTTTTGTCTTGGCATAGGGAGGAGAGGTATCTCTGACTGAGATGATAGAGCAGAAGAAAGGATTTGGAGGGGGTGAAAGAGAATACTAATTACAAAATTATATAATAATTTCTTGGTGTCAAATGAACACTGCACCAGACATGTCCCTGGGAAAAAGAAGTTTCAAAGGTTTTAAAAGCAAACCTGGGAAGAAGAGGTTTCAAAGACTATCTTATTGCAGGCAAATGTTCAGGAATAAGCACCAGGTGGTGCTTGCTTAATGCCTGGTTTGACTTGAAAATCCTAACTTTATTGTAGTAGAAACTTTGGGGAATATCTATTGTGGGGGAAAAAATACGTCAGCTAAATTGAATTCAAGTTTAAGTAATACTTAAAATCTGTAAAGCTAGCTAAGATCAAAACATAGCTTCCAGTCCTAATGAAAACTGCCAAAACTCAAGCCAGTTCTTTCTCCTCGCTGCTAATCTGCTATTTAAAACAATCAGTTAAATTAAAAACAACTTCTTCATAATAAGTAGAAATACATCTGGATTTCCATTTTCCAATGTCTGGTACCCTGGCTTGATGGGGCTTCTTGGCCTCACCTTGCCTTGGACCAAGAAACAGCAAGTACTGAAGTCATTAGCTCTAGAGACATCAATATATGCCCAATCCTGCTTAGTGCAAGCAACTTTTCCAGCATTTGATTGATGCACATGACAAAGGACCCAAACCTGACATCAGAATACCCACTAAAGGAAGAATTCCCCAAAGAGGACATTTCTCTTCTGGGTAGGTCTCCTCTGAGTCAGAGGTAACATGAACCAGCTCTTCTAGAAAGTACAGTAATCCAGGAAATTGCACATCTCATCTTTCACATCTACTACATATTTATCAGAGACCTGACTTACTTGAAGAAGAAGGATTAATTATATTTCTTGGCCAATGGGATATATCTTAGATAAACCCAGGAAGATTTTTTTTTTGCATAATTTGCCACAGTTTTAAGGATTAACATAGAAGCAGGTCACAAAGAGTTCATCTGCCTACTTTTTTTGTCATTGGAAAATAATTCAAAGGGAAGGTAAAGATTTGTTTTGGTTTGGCTTTTTTCAAGAAGTTTGAAAACATGGGTGTTTGAAGTTCAGGAATTTGGATAATTTCTGGATTCCACTTGTAAAAGTGGAAATCAAAACAGAGGCAGCTGAAATTTCCCTTTAATATCTTTTTTAATTAGCTAGTGCTGAGTATTTCCACTGGAAAGAATACCCTATCCTCAAGCCTCACCAAAACCAATACTTGAACCAACACTTTGGGAGAGATGAGATTAAACCCCGAAAGGGAGAAACACGTAAATATGCAGGTGTTACTTCTTTAAGGAACCAGGATAAAAATATATATTATGTACATGGCTGAAAATGTTTTAAAAAGAGATTAAAAAGTACCAACCTCAAATCACCTAGGAATAAGTTTTCTGAACAGTATCAATCTTCATCACAAATAATGCAAAAAATGAATGAAAAGTCCACATCTCTATTTTAGTGTCACTACAGTATATATAAATAGTTTATATGTTTCTTTTAAAAAAAATTTCTCTTTCAAGTACTTTTTAAAAAATATCAATCCTAATTTTTCTTTTCACTAGAACAGGAAATTTCAAACACCTACTTTCAAATGTAATCTAAAAATCCAATAATTTATTTAATTTATTTGAAATAACTAACCATCAGAAATGCTCAGTTTGTGAATTAGATCATCATAGAATCATTGAATAGTCTGGGTTGGAAGGAACCTTAAAGACCATCTAGTTCCAATCCTCTCACTACAGGCAGGGAACTTCCATTAGACCAGGTTGCCCAGGGTCCCATTAAACATGACCTTCAACACTTCAGGGATCCATATCTTCTCTGGGCAATCTCTTGACTCCAAACAGAATGAGAAATGGGTAACATATCTGACAAAGCGAAAGTAATTACCCACAGAAAAAGGTGCTCAAAAGATTTTTTTTCCTATATTAAAAAATCCAGCATCCCTATATTAAAAAATGAGTGCAGACCTTCAGTTGGCACAAACTACACCAGGTCCACAGACTGCAATGACATTATGTTAAATTATACCAGCTACAAAACTGTCCCCAAGCATTACACTCATGCTCTGGTAAACACTGACCTAAAGCACATTCTGAAATGCATCTAGACAAGGCTCCTCAAGGAAGATCTCCTCGTAAGGTGCAACTGCCATGCCGTTTACAGTAAAAGGCAGTCAGTGAGGAAATCACTTTGCTTATGTTGTGAGAGCATTTCATAGAAGTTGAGCTGGGAGCAAGTGGGAACAGCTTCCATGTAGGAACAGCAGCACAGCAAATGAGAGTGGATACTTAAAAATGCTTCTTCAATCATTCTAAACAAAACCTGGGCCACACTGAATCTGTAATCTGAATATAGGCAAAATAGTACTATTTTTTTCTATACAGGCAAAATGTTAGATTTTCTATTAAGTGACTTTAATTCACAATAAAAACTCGGTTATGTTTAAGCACTGAAATATTTCTGTAGTCATAGTATTCATTTAGGAGTTGGACTCCACGATCCTCGTGGGTCCCTTCCCACTCAGGATATTCCGATTATATGCTGCTAGAGCCAAATGCCTTTTTCTTTTTAACACAATATAAATAAAGAAATAAACCCATATAAGGATACAGTCTCTGCCAAGACCAGCTGTCTTTACTGATATGTACAAGGAGCACCATTTAAAGCTATCGTAAGAAGTTATGATTTACACAGTCAACTTTTTTCCAAAATGTCAGAGTTTTGTGTAAAAGAAAACAACACCATTAAAGAATAAAGAAAGAATACAACAATTGTTATTGGAATAGGCACTGAGCTGTCTCTACCACTTTAAATTATGGGACAATTTAAGTATGTCAAGCATGAAGGAACTAATAAAATGGAGGCAAGTCCAACTTTACACTTTATTTGTACTTCAGTTATATTATTTCAGAAAGAAAATTTAAAGAATATTTTGCTCCTAATGTTCCAGTCTTCTCTGAATTCATTGTTCAGGTGGTAAGGAAAACTGCTCTACCACTCTCCATTATTTGGCTTTTTATGTCCTTAAATTGCCAGTATTTTCATATACTGATCATTACGCAGTTTTAGTAACTTGCTTTGACAAGGATCAAAAAGGGAGGAATTCAGCTTCTAGCTTTAGTACCACTGAGTGGCTCTACATAGGTACTCACCTGTACTTGGAAGCAACAGCAATAGAAAATAATGGCCAAAAAAAGGACAGTGGGAATTTTGTGGTTGCCGTTAACACCAAGATCTCACATTTTGTTCTTGACAAAAAGGTAACAGCTGCTCTTACTTCCTCCGTGCAGAAAAGTTCAGTGTTCTCCACTCAATGTGTCCCTCGGCATCATGCAATACCACCAACACCAGTGGATGAAGAAATCTTTTCAGTGCACCAAAACAGAAGTGAAAAACCAATAAATGTATCCTTTCTGCTTCTCCTTTCTTATTTATTCAAGCACTCCACAGATATTATTCATTACACTGTCTTTCCACAATAACCAAAATATAAAACTAAAGTCTACTCTGTGTTACTACTGAAATACTTGCTGCCTCCTCAAGTGCTTGCCATCTTTGTTTTAAACACCATGTCTATAATTTCATGACAGATCATAAAATTATGTATCTCAATTTTTGTTAAAATGAGTCTAAATAAAACAAAGTTTGAGAAGCTATAATTTATATTATCTATTGAGACTACCAGTGGGGAAAAAACTAAAACAAACAGAAGCAAGATATATACTGAAAATCAAATTTATTGTGATTTTTAGTCAGTCTGAAATTCTAGGGTGAAAAATCTGCATGCAACTTTTGTACAGCATGAAAATTGTGTTACTGATTGAAAAGCAACTGGTAACACTCACATATGCATACAAAATACAACATGAAAAGTACTACTGGCTAGCACACTTCCAGAAGCAAGTGTCAGGGACACACATTAAAACACAAGTCTGAGGACTGCCAGGGTGGTGGAACTGAGCACAGTTTCATATCTTGATGCGGATATTATGTCAGCATCACTCTAAGCAAAGGCAGCAGCCTCCAAAGGAAATTTAATCCAATCCACATCTTGTGGAGTGGGTGGATGATGAAGATTCAACGTCTGAAGACTGGTAAATAAAGAAAATCAATAAATAAGGAGTTCTTTAGTATTTCTCTCCTTATGAAGAGAGAAAAGAAAGCATGAATTTTGAAAGTGCAGCCAGCATAATTTAGATTAATCTAGAAAACAACATTCCGAAGTTTTTGCAATTGCCTGAAAAACATCAAAACATCTAACTAATTTGAAACAGCATTCCTTAGATTACTTCTTTTATAAACCACTTTCATCACCCATTACAAAAAATGCACACAAATTCCTTTGTGGATATAAGTATAGTTGCATAATATTTATTTCTGTTCATTAGCATGCTCAGTTTGTTGATAGATTGCCTTCATATCGTATGGGGGAGAAAAGAAAATTGAAACCAAAAAGCAATTTAATTAATTCCAGCTTTTGAAATTATGTAGAATGATACTGAATATTTAAAAAGCTATACAAACCAAAATATATTTATGCTGCATTGCACAAAATGGAATGTAGTAGGAAGGTACTCCTTTAGGCTCTTTGAGAAGTTGCACTGGGAGATATCATAATCTAGATAGTAAGGGCACTTTGTTTAAATGTAAATAGGCATTTTGGATGGTTAATATATGCAATATGTTAATGCAAGTTATAGATTACCAATAACATCAAAAGAAAACGACATTTGTAACACTGGTTGCTAATCTTTAGGATGCATGCAACCAAGAAACGCTATGGAATTAGGGGTCATGGGCTCACTATATGCCTTCACTCTATTTTAACATATTGGACCAACTAACTAAACTAATTAGTTAAAAGTAGAAGTGGAATCTGAGTAACCCTCATAAAGAATGCAAACTAGACGGGTGGGGAGGTCTATAGGTGTCAATCAATAATAAAATGCAAACTGTCAAGTTGCTTTGCTAACAAACTGTCACATCAACAATATGCAGTTAATGACTACAAATTAACTGTATACCAGATGCTTGACACTTTGTTATGACACTTAGCAAGCTAGTTGACATTTGGGGGATCAAAGCTTCTTTAATTACACTTTGTATAACATGTGCAACCTTTATGCTAATGTCCACATATTCCTTAGAGCACGACTGTTCAAGTGGCAGAGACTGGCTTTTTTTGGACTTCGAAACAATCCAGTAAACCTGGATTTTAACTGAAACAAAACTTCTTTTACATCATTATTCAGTATTACACCCTGTCTAAAATAACTCTTTAACTTGATGTACTATACCATATTCACTCACTTATAGACACCCTCTGCGTGAAATAATGCATTCTCAAACAGTGTTAACAGTATCTATAAAAGAGAGAAGCACTAGACATGCTGCATTTAAAAGCATCTCTTGTGTTCAAACTGATGTCTAGAATCAGTGCTACATATTGATATGTCTTTCCTAAACCAAATTAACTTTCTCATCGCACAACTAAATGTAGGACACAGTATTAACCACGTTTTTATTTAGCCAGCATTTATTATAAAGTTTGTCATGTTCACGGAAAGAGTATCAACTAAAAGCAGCCCCAGGTTTGCAAATCCATTGCCTTATGTGATGTTGCAAAGGTGTGTTTTCAAACATTTAACTTTCCTGTTTTTATTACTTAAAATACAGGTCCCTAAATTTCACAGGAATTGTATGCAAGCTGAGGAAGGGAAAAAAGTCATAATCCTAAGTACTAAAGACTTCTCTTAGCAAGGGAAAATAGCCTTTAAAGCAAAACATAATGTCAGAAGTAACATCTGCCTTCCAATTCTAGACAAAAATAATACTTGGAAGACATACTATAAAGGCATAAATTCAAATGGCCTTTTTCCATCCTAGACACGTGACTCAGATTTTAAAATACATTTTTATTTGGATTGCATTAATATGCTTTAAGACCTCTGATCAATTCAGGTTTTACCCTACAGCACTTATTACACTGGATGTTAACACTGTTGAATGTTAACTGCTACGATCACCGCAGTGCATCAGTGGAGACTAACTCATTCTTGGTACCTCTGGGAAAAGCTTTCAAATTGGATGAAGCACCAAAGCTGGGTTTACATGTCTTAGTCACTTGCCAGTTACTTTATTCTCCTTGCTCTGTGTAAGCTGCTAAATTAATTTTCTGTAAATTCACAGCTCTGTGCAATTTTTGTCCTAACTATGTAATACTAATAAGCCAAATCATTTGTACCCTTCTTTGAAGCGTACTACCATCATAAAATGTAGTGACCATTTAACCTAACAGAGATCTAAAGCATAAGCATCCCCATCTAAGCAAATCATTCCTTACCCTTAACTGAAAGGAACAGGAAATTTTAAGGCACAATTCATCTGATCTGTTTTAGACGTTCACATCAGGGGCAGATAGGCAGCACTCTGGAAGTGTTTATTTCTCTTTTACATAGCCCAGCTGCAGATGAATCCCTTCCTCAGGGCTTCCGGTAGGATCTACCAGAACTATTCGATCCAGGCATCTACAGCGTCATGAAAAACACCTGTAGCTTGTCTATATGAATGGCTTAGCAAAGCTACTCGAGTACTCCTAGGAAAGCAACTTGATCTTGATGGCAAACTTGATCACTTGCTAAACTTGAAGGTTCAGCATATCAGAATTACTCAAACTCATGTAGCTAAGAGTTCCCATTAGAAGTCAGGAAAGACAACATGAAAAATGCTAATCCTAGATGCTTTCTAACCAAGTCAAGGATACAAAAAAGGGTATCAGCACTGTAAATGAGAGCTTGACCATCCAGCTCGATAAATTGTGTGAAGAAGGATATTAGTATGCAGGATATTGATTTTTTTTGTTTTCCAGGATTCAGTTAGATCTTTAAGTCCCAAGACTGAGGACACTGCCATCATGACTCAGATGGTATCAAAGCTATTTAAGTGATGTTATTTATCCTCTTCTATGTATTCCTATACTTAATAACTTCATGCCAGATACAGCTAATTTGTGTCATAATCTAACTAATAGGTAAAAATATGTGTATTTATTGTCTTTCCATTGAATGCCACAACACTGCATGTGGCCTAATAATCATGGGTGCATATGTTTTTTATTAGAAATCCTTTCAAATCATCACCCACCATCTACAAAGAACAACAGAGAAACAAAAAAGCTGCAAAGATGATCACAGAGAACCACGAAGTGAGAATCTGTTGTGTGAATTCCCCATGCAATGCTCAAAACTCAGTCTGCAGTGATACACTTGCAAAAGCTATTTTAACCCAGCTATCAGATCCAAAAGCTCTACTAATTCAGTCCACATCTTTACTCCATTTTCCCCTTCATTATGGGTAGTGACAGTGGTATAATGCTATTCTGTAGTCACTTAAAGAGTAAGATCTGGGATAAATCTGATTTTCCAAGTTCTGAGTATTTATCAGTTTTGGTTTTCATATTCTTTGTACAAAAGCCACCACATTTTGGCTTGCATAGCATGCAAGTAACAAAAAAGCATTCCTTATTAAGAATCCCACTTAATTTTGGTTAATTGTTTTATAAATAAATAAAAATAAATAAAAAAGGAAAACCATCAAACTTCATGACAGCATCCTATATCTGTAAAACTTAAGGGAGCTTATTTTCTTTCATCTTTAAAAATATTATTCAGATGAAAGGCAGATGTTTTAGACCCAGAACGATTATAAAACTGATATAATATCAGTGGTTATCTATTAGGAAAATAACGGAATTATCATTTCCATTATTTCCAATATGCTGCTGTGAGCTATGTAGTAATAATTCTGTAAGCTTCCTAATATAATTTTAAGTGCTACATGTTTGAAAAAAGTAAAAATTATATGAATATACCCACTTATGAAAAAAGCTTTCACTGATTAGAGCTCATTTCCCTAATATACAGATTTCTAAAGACAGCTCTATTTTAGTTATGTAAAGCATGTAAAAATTGGCATGTGCTCAATCACAGCTGAATCTGAAATTAGCCTGTCATTTTAGACACCATACTTTGAGGGTGGGAGAGGGGAAGCTCCCCCAGAAAAACTTTTCCTGGAGATGAAGTGGCTAATGGTCTATTGGCACAACAACATTTTGCAGGAAGATGTTATCTGTTTATTATTATTTTTCAGGCAGAAGAAAGCAGAAGATGCTATTTCTTCACAAAAGACCCCAAATGTCACTTTTCTCTTTACAGAACGAACAAATTCCACCAATAATGCCCTACTCTGGCTCTCATCATGCAGCCCCTAAAGAAATAGAAAAAGCTTCTGATCCAAATAAGAAGACATGCAACTGTAGGATTGCTTTAATTCACATATACATACATACTTAGGCATACATATAGTCTTTCATGTGGGAAAACAATTCGTTATTTCTTTGGGAATATTCAGCTCAGAAAAGGCTAAATATCTTCTCATTAACTGAAATCAGAAACATTAGAAGGAGCCATCCTCATTACTACCATGTTTAGCTTATTTTTACTCATTTCCTGAGCAGAACCTAACTAGATTTTTTTTTTGTTTGTTTCTGTTCTGATTAAAATGGGCACTGACTTTTCCAAGCTGTAAAAACAAAACTGATCTTTAAAACCTGCTTAAATTCATCACCAGAGTTCACAAACTTTATGAGAAAAAAAATATTATGGGTCACTGTATGAAAACTGAATTTGAAGAAAAGCTCATCAGTTAGCAAAACCCCTCGATACCCAAACAGAATGCACATAATGATACTAAAAGCTCGCAATGGAACTTTAGAGGGCTATCAAGCCATGAAAGATCTCATAAAAAGACAAGTGATTAACTTATTTAAACCGAGCAGGAATAGGAGTCAAAACCACCTCTCTCTTACTTGTTCTCATGCATGCAGCATTTTGCTTTGGAATAAACAAATCTCACTATTATCATTTCTCAGAGAAGAAAGAAAATATAGGTAATTCAGTTAGTTCACAGAAAAATATTCAGCTGCTCACAAAATAACTAATTCAATGAACAACTTGTTAATGTGAATTCAGACTGAAAAACATGAAAATTCTTTTTTCAAAAATGTCCTGAATGTATTGATTAGTAAACTAGTGAGCAATTTTACTGGTTTGTATCTTCTTACACATTTACATAAAAATTATTTATAAAACCTCTTGATTTAACAGCTGTAAATAGTTAACAGCATTTTTAAAATTAGTACTTAAATCAACACAACTTACCAAAGAAAAAAAAGTACTCACTAAAACTAAAAAGCCCTGCAACTGCTTGGTAATGTGTCCTTAATCAAGACAAAAGTAGTTGGTGGGGTGTATTACTGTTAAGAGGATGTATCCACAGCAGATGAAAGTTTGCGCTCAATTTATGACCCCTAATAAAATCAATTAGATTAAGCACAAAAAGCTTGAGTAAGGAAATGGTAGCTAAATACATGAAGTTCAAAAGAAATAAAAGTTGTTAGAGAAGAATTATTTAAAGGTTTTAGGTCACTTAGCAGTTTTATAAAGAGTTCAGAATAGTTCGGTAGAATAAATATTTGTTTCACAAAATGTAACTTGCTTAAGATGTTAATACTGAACATTTTCCAGGTTGGCAGGATAACGGAACTATTTCAAAGCACACAACACAGACCTGCTTATACTATGGTAGGTACTATGTCTGTGCTTAAGCCTGAGAGAAATGTTTTCATAAATCAAAGTGATAACTATGGAACAGAAAAAGAGAGCACATATTCTCCTATCAGGCAATTTATGGACAATGGAAATATGGTCCACTATTCTGTACAGTCCTCAGTATTCCATAGGCACAGTGTTCTGTATACAGTAGCCAGTACTTATTTTGTTCCTTAAATTAAACATGAAAAACAGTCAGATACTCAAGTGCGGTATTTTTTACTGCCTGTTGACTTGTCACATGAAACAGGATCCTGGGACATGACTACCATAATGTAAATCATTCAGGCTTTAGATGTCCTTGGCTGTCATATGGGTTTAAAGTAATCATCTCAATTCTTGTTTATCCTTCCATCTCCAGCAGCCATTAAGGCTAGATTGTTATTTGGGGAAATACTACAGGGGAGTAGTACAGTAGTACAGGGGACACTCAAGTCTGGCAATTTCAGTGATAGCATATAAAAGTAATACATAAATCGATCATTTTTTATTTTAAATCTTCATTTTAAATGCTTGGGCAGATAATGATTATTTGCAGAAACTTGCACCACTGTCCCCCTTCCCAGCAACCATATAATTATTACAAACAGAACACATTAAGGGCCTGTGAATTTATTGTACAATTTTAGGCTTTCTCACTCACTCTGTATCCTTCCACTTAGATTTATATGTCTGCAATGCAAAAATACCTGTGTGGCACAGCCATCCTGTGTGCTTCTTTCACAACCAATGGTGCAACACAGGAACTTCTATAGTTTGCTTCCTCTGACCGCTCTGACCTTCTTTATAATGAAGTGTAAAACATCTTAAAAATCCAGTTCCTTGACTATCATGCAAAAGATCACTGGTCACTGGTTCTCATGGAGATTTCTACAATGTAGACATAAATGGGGATGAACCAACTCCACCACTACAGATCAAAATATTTTAAATACTCTAAGTATAGGTCCTATTGGTGGGATGTTAAGGAAATTTTCTCCATCTCCAAATCACGGCTGATGTGTGAGGTAGGTACTACATAATCTAGGAAACAGCATGAGACTGCAGGGCCCTATAAGAAAGTGCAGTTTTCTGGTAGAATGTTGGTGGATTGAAAGAAATAAACCTAATGTTGCCTTTCAGTAGTGCCTTTGGGAAAGAGTTTCTAGAGTGGACTATCACCAGGACTACAATTGCTCTTTTTTTTTCCAGAGGGAACTAGCTTGTTTATCCCAAAAGACTACACAAAAAAATGATGGAGTGGATCCAGTAAAAATGGAGCTACTTTAAAGCACAAGAATGCCCACAGAGATCAGCTCTACATAAGACACCATACGCAGAATTAAGGGGAAAACTTTTAAAATAATCATTTAAGAGTTAGCAAAGAAAATCTACCCAAGAGTACAAATATTTTAAATGTTTTTTGGGCTTTCCTTGTTAAATGGACTCAAATTTGATACCTTTTAGAAACACTTTGGTTGTGTAATACTCTAAAATATGTATTTTTATAATGAAAACATTCAGGAAATAGAAAAAAATCAAATTTACTGGTTCAATACAAGTATGTAGTTTACAAATACACATACACACAAATGTGTATGTTGTATACACATCAACATATAAATCCATTGCATACATTACAGCTACACAGTTAATTGATCTTTTTCAGTATGCGCTCTAAAATGCATTATTGAAATCTTGCAAGTAAAGTTTGCAGCAGTGTTTTTCAACTACGTTGTAAGTATGCCATTAGCTTGTCTTGCTCATGTTAGGTATCTGTTTATGCCATGAAGTTCAAACAAACATGTGACTTCTTTAAATTCAAAGCAAGCAATTTGTAGGCTGCTTATCCATTATCTCCAAATGCGCTCTCTGTACAAGGTCTACTAAAGTAATGGCTCTTTCATCAAAGCCTAATGGTTTGTTTCAAATAATCAAAGTAGTGTTTATATCACTGTCCTCAGGTGCAACCATTTTGTTTCCAGGAGAACGGTATAGTACACGCTAATGTCACAAGTGATAAATCAAAGCAACTACATTTGTTTCTCTACCTTAACCAATCTACCCTATGTCTTCAACAACAGCAACAAAAAAATCACCCTGGCATTTGCACTCTGTAGTTTATTCCAAGAGTGGGAGTAATTTTGCAAGAATAAAACACTGTATGCAAAACCACTCGCTCATTCCCTTCTCCTAAACATAACAAGTACAGCTTGACTTATGTGGGAACTAGCACTGTTGTTATCTGAAGCCAGACAGGAAGATGCTTCTCCCCGCTACAAGATCTCATTAATCCTGTGATTATTTTTATGCAACATCCTGCTTTTGGTTACTTACAGTGTGTCTGACCAACTCAATTATCCAAAACACTCTATTTTTTTTTTTAATTTTTAAACTTGGCTGTCTAAAGGGGAAAAAAACTTGGAAATCCTTTAACTGGAAAAAACAAAAATCTAACTCACCTTCTACTTTGGAAGATCTTAGACAGTTCAATGGCTATATAGAGTAGAAGTTAAGTTAGAGCTACAACCACATTTTCCATTCTTTATTCTTTTGAAATACTTTATTGCATCATTGGTAAGTTTTGTGTGTCTTAATATGATAAGATGGGAATTCAGATACCCTGTGCACCACACTGGATTTGGTGTAGTAATTACTGCAGTGATGTTATTCTCTTTACCAAAAATGTGCTGGGAAACTCAAGCAGGGAAAGCTTTCTGTCCAACGGGAAGCAGAACCTGCACAGACATCAATCACGCTCTATTTTCAATTAAAGGAATGACACCGATAGCAGTAGTAGGAGATGCTGTCAGTCCTTTTAGATACAGGATGAGAGTTGCCTATATAAACACCTGAAGAGAGTGAGAATCATGGAATAACGGGATCAGTGATAGACATGTGAGCTGGAGTGAACCAGAGGTTCACTTTATGAGTCTAAGTGCAAATTATCATCTCCATCAGCATCCAATATCCAAGGAAAACTAATACTCACATTTTTTTCAAGAAAGAAAACATGAACCATTGCATGATTGGCTGAGGTTTCTGAATGAAGAAGGCACTTAATATACTGCTAGGCCTTTGGAAAAGCTACCACACTGAACACATTCGAAGAACATCATTAGAATAGTGAGCTGTAGTAAAACAAACAAGCAAACAAATCCTTTCCATCCACTTAAGTTTGGAAATTTGAAATGCAAGATTCATTGTGGAGTAAGCATCCCCCTGTACTCCATGACTCGTCATGATATCAGCCTGCTTCCTAGATGACAGAATTTAGTAAATTACACACATCTGCCAGAATGCATCTCAGGAGTTACCATGGTACACCCCAACACACAGAAGGAGGGAAATAAAAAATGGAAATTAAAACAACAGTAACAAATTCACATTTGGATAATTTTAGTCTTATGGAACTTCCCGCCAATTAACACTAACTCTGAAATACAGAAGCATAAGGAGACAAAAAATAAGGAAAAAAAAATCAGTGATGTTATGCCGTAACAATTTTTTTTCCAAAATGTCAGCAAAAAAGAAAGGAAAAAAAAAAAAAAAACAAAAAAAAAAAAAAAAAAAAAAAAACAGGCCTGACTTTTCTGTTTTTAATTGTGTTACAAGATCTGGATAACTCCTAGAGCAAGTGGAATTAAATGCCATGACAAAAAATGTTGAGCTTGACAAGACTGCAGAGGAAACAGTTTCTGAACCTTCTTTCTTTACACTCTTAAAGCACTACATCTATTATTTTCCCAACCTTACCTGTACATGCAGGAAGTAAGCAGAAATGAAGTTGGTGTCAGTAGTATTTATGTATATAAAAGGCATATCAAGGAAAGCAATTGCCAAGAAAAGTCTGCCAGGGTTTTGGTTTAGAAAATATGGGGACTAAGAAGAGCTAAGAGAGGTAGTACTCAGTCTGAGGAGGGAGGTGTGGGAAGACAAGTCTGTCTGGCTTCTTTCTGTCTATTTTCTGTCAGCCACTTGCCCCTAGTGCAGAAATACAGAAGTTGTCTACTCAGAAGCAGCATTCAGGCAGCAGGCACCAAAATCAGTCACTAGCTCATAGGTGCAGCGTACTGAGGAAGAAAGCAGACATATGAACCTGAACACAGGGAAGCACTGGAGCATTCTACTGGCTTCTTGCACTCGTTTTCCTCTTCAGCCATCCCAAGCCCTGCTGCTCAGTTCCCTACCTCTTCACTTCTGAAGCCACTCGCAAGGTGGCTTCAACCATCTGGGAAGATTCTGGAGAAAAAAAAATTAATGGTGCCAGAAGAGCTAGCCAAATAATAGGAAAAGAATTGGAGGGGCTAAGATGTAAAAAGTCAGAAAAGTAAGAAGAAAAATCCCATTTCTCACCTTTCTTTGTGCACATCAAGGCTACTTGATGAACAGGTACAACATGTTCAGATATATCAAATGTGGGACCCCAAGGAGCAAGACAAAGAAGAAAAATTTTTCTCTGGCTAATTTTACCCAATATAGAATAAGCTCTACAATCAAAGTGTGAATAAGCTGATTAAATCTGACATTAAAAATTCATTCCTATCAACTTGCTTTCGCACATGAGTCACCACAACAACGAACTTTTTGAAAAATAAAGGAAACCACCAGATACAAATTCTCCTCAGTTCATTAAGGGGGGTATTTTCTTCCATGAAAAAAAGGCTTGAAAACAAAGACTTACTTGGCTAGCCATCTAATACTAAATAGTGATTAATTTTCTACTACCACACTCCCTATTAGTATTACTCCCAAATGTTCAGTTTAATTTAAGTACTTTCTGATTCATGAACAAGGGAATAACATACAGCTATAAAAAGGTAATCCAATCCTAAAATGGCCTTAACCCCCATAATCTGCACTTCAATGGCAAGGGAAACTGTATAGTTTTGAAACTGTAATCAAGATTTTTTTTTTTTCAAACACACACACTGGAGCTGTCCTTTGCTCCCATCACTTATTAGATTACAATAAAACAACCATGTTCTCTTTATGGTGGGAACACAGCGAACCTGGGGTGATTTATAATCTTGTGAAACCCTGTCCACACTGCTGACCAGACTCTTTTTTTTTTCTTTTTTTTGGAGGTCGCTATCTGTTTCTTCAACTGATGTCTTCCTGCTGTGACAACACTGCTGGATAGCTGTCAGCACATAAGTATTTTTCAGACTATGTATTATCTTTGCACGTACTACTTGTGGGTTGTTTCTTGTTGTGAGTTTTTTGTTTTTCTTTTTGAAAGCATTTCTGTGTTAGGTGTTTAGACAGAAAAATGGGCCAATCTAAGAATGGTTCTAAGAATTTCTCTTCAGTCTGATGCCTAAACCAGAGAGGACAACAACTAAACAGAAAAATACTGAACTGCATCTCTTGATGACATAAATAATACGGTTTCTTCTAAACTTAACACGCTACTATTGACTATATATCATGCTGCTTTTTGTCACAAATGTTTTTGCACTTCAAGAATAAAATATCTGGAGTATTCCCAGATGAAAGTATTTCTTATATGAATTAAATGCAAGTTTTGGGAAACATCTATAAAATGTTTTTAAGTGGCAAAAAAGAAGAGAGAAGCGGAAAGAACCAGATAGTATGCAAATAGTGGAGCAGAAAATATAAAGAAGTGAACTTGCAGATACTGAAATAAATGCACAATTTTCTTCTTTATTAAATAAATGCACATTGAGAAAATATTTTTGAACTTTTCCCACCCTCAGCATGCTTGCTCTGAGTTACACTTATCTAATTCAGTCTAATGGAAAGCATCACTAATTTTACTATCTACAAATATTTTTAGCAATGTAATTAAAAAAAAAAACAACTTTATATAGTGCTTATTCCTCACACATTTTAAACCATTGCATTTAAAAAAGAAACATCAATAAAAGTGTGTAATTTTATGCTTTTCCTAAAATATGCTAATATAATTTGATTTAGACATTCAATAATTAATTATTAAAGATAAATTAACTAGAGTCAAACAGCGACTTTGCTATGATTCCTAGGCAAAGACATCCTTGTACAACCTCAAGTGAAAGTTCATGATGATAACAGCCACCATTTCCCCTCACTTGCCTGTGCTATGCCAGGAATTCAGTAAATTGTCCTGGGTCCCACCCTGTACAGCATGGATTACATGCTATCCTGCTTTGGATACTGAATAGAGAGTTACAGATGCTGCCTCCCCCTTGATTTGACTGTCTGCATAACGAAAGCTTCAATGTGGTCATAATTAGAACTTGACTCATTAATAGCAAAATTTGCACTGATCTGAATGTTGCAAGATTTGTCTTTTGAAGCAAATGCTCAGCTGCTCCACATATCTACTAGATCTTCCCTTTTCCTCTGCAAGCTAGTGGTATTTTTTAACTACTTTCAATGGAAGTAGAAGTCAGGTAACTATCACTTGAAACAATATTAGATAGCTGCAAGTAAATACAACAGGTAATTGAATTATGCACAAAACTTCCACAACTTTCTTCATATGATAGACTCCAGCTAAACATATAATGATTTTTTAACTGAAATGTAACTGTTCAATATTCTAGTGAAGACAACAAAATAAAGCATTTCAATCAGCTGTGCTTGACAGTTTCTTCACCTGCCAAATATCTGGTTTAGGAAAATAAAATTACATGCAGTCTTCACAATATTGCACTTGATATTTAAAAATTAAATAGGCTCATGCTGCAGTTAACACCAGCTCTTCTTTATTGTTTTATTCATCACTGTAAGCTATTTCAGAAGAATAAAAAAAGTAAAGTATTTCACTTCATGGAGATAAGGACAAATTGATAATTGTAGCAAATAAGTCAGGTTGTCCTTTGCTCTCAAGGAGGTAACCTACTGTTTCACTCCTCTAAGGACTTGCTTAATAAGATGAACAAATTCTCAGGGAAAAAAAATCAATTAAAATTGAGAAAAGTCCCCTAGGATAAAGTTAGTTTGGCAGTCCATGCATTTCTCAATCATTATTTCAGTTTGTTCTAAGTAATACATTCTCATTGCATGTTTCTAAGTAGTACTTCCTTCGGTAAGAAAGCACTTTCAGAAGTGAACTCTAAAAACCGATGCTGAATCAGCAAGAGCAGATGGATAAAATAGGGGTTAGGAAGTAAGATATCCAATGGATTCAGAGAACACCATTAGAAACAAAGTACATATTCCTAGGATTGCAAAATGAAAAGTCAATAAACGTTGCTAATATAAAAAAAACCGTTTATAATGGACTGTTCACTTATTAGCTTTTCTAACCAAGTCCATATAGAGCCTTTGCATTGCAGTATATCCGGGGGAGTGGAGAGGTTATGCATTCATTCATTTGTTCTGTAAAGTACAAAAAGCTTTCCCAATCTGCAGCCATGAACCATTGAATCCCACCTTCCAAGGACAATCATATAACAAAAGAGGAAAGCCAGGAAGTTTCTTTTAAGCACCCTTCATCGTTTTTGCTGTTACTTTTTTTTTTTAATCCAAAACCTCCTCTTGCTCATTAATATGCAAAACAGTAACTTTTTTTTTTTAATCTATTGGATTAATCACTGTCTCAGATTACCCTGCAGGTATAACTTTTGTATAACAGCACTAGTCACCAAAGCCTAAATGTCAATCCCAATAGTCTGGCCCAACATAAATTAGTAAATTATAGCGAACTCATCCAATATTTCCTATCCTCTGGGTTAACAAATAGACAAGTTCTGTATAAATTATCCCTTACATCTCAGAACATGGCAACATGCTGTTATGTAGATGCTATGCTTCAGTCTACTTATGACTAGCAATGAAGGAATGACTACAGCACTTTGAGAGCATATCAACTAAAGGGGCAATGTAGATAAAATTGTATTTCAAGCCAGAAGAAAATAGAAGTGGCTACGTTTATTCAGGGAAGTCATTAAAAAAAAGAAAAAAAGAAAAAAAGAGCAGCCATTAACAGTACATTTCATTGGACAAAATCTGCATACAGACATGTAAGGCAGGATTCAGCCTTACATGTATTATTGTATGTCTATATGTCTCAACAGGCATATAAATTCATTTTAGTCTCAATGGATTATTGTGATGGCTCCTAAGAAGAAACAGATCTCCTGCAAGTCACTCATTGTATCTGACTTTACAAGTGTCTCACACTGAACACTCCTAGGCATGGAAGCACCTCAACTGGCACTAGATGCTGATGTCTAGGCAATTAGACTGAGGTCAACTAAAGTGGGATTATTTGCCCCTAACTTAAGACATCTAATAGTTGTCTAAGTCTAAACTCATATCAAGACTCCTTCAATAGCTAAAGGAATAAAGAGTGGCAGCTCTAGAAAGCAATTCATCTTATCTTACCACATACTCTGAGGAAATTAATGGCTTTTCTGGAGGTGCCCATCCCTCTCTATTTGACTACAAAGACAGTATAGCTCAAATTAAAAAAACTTTACATATCTGAGGCTAATGGACTGAAATTCACTCTCAATCATGCTGCTTTAAAAACATATTATGCTGCTTCTTACCTACTGCATGTGAAGGAGGAGTGTCTAAAATTAGGTATCCAGAAAGTGGTTGTTTAAGCTCCTATTATTGTCAAAGAAGACCTAGTCAAAGAAGGCTAGAAGGCTAATCAGTGGAGCAAACGTAGGTGTCTGCCTTAAAATAATGACTCTTCCATCAAGTAATCTGCCATTGACTAAACCCTGAGTTGAATTCTTTCCTATGATTTTGATTGACTGCCTGAATATAGGAGCCTCGTCCCATCTCTGATGCCCTGAAGTATCCCAGACATGCAGACAAGCTGGCAGACTTGACAAAAGACCTGGGAAAGACTTGCACTCCTATGAACAGCAGCTGTAAAACAGATAAGATACCCTAGGGCCTTTCAAATGCATCTAGATGCCTGTATTTATGCAATTGAATCATGTCCTACAATTCCAAACAGCAAGTTAATCTGGAGTAGCTAGAGTATTAAAATGGTATGTTAGCTTACTTGAAAGTAACTTCTCCATGTACAAGTTTCTTATCGTGTTGGTCTGAAACGAGTGATTGGAAGATCTCCTCTTGTCAACCTACAAAACCTTATTCCTTCAGACACTTAACCCTGGATTTCTACTGTATCCTGTAATAAACTTAGTAATAGTTTTTTTATCTGTGCCCTTAAAATAACATTTTTATTTGGAAAAATATATCCACATTTTCAAAATGAATGGTAGTGTATGTGTCATACAACAGCTAGAAGAAGTAAAGGAAAAGAAACTCTTTATGTTTTTACATAAAATCTATTCTTTGCATACAGCACATTTAATGCTTTATCCATCATTATCACAAAACTTTGAAATATTAGAAGCTGTTAAGATACTCCACCTGACAGCCACCCCATAATGATAACTACACATTTGTTATTACTCTGAAGGTGAAGAATAAGAAAGCATGCCATAAAAATTTGTTCTGCACTCCTTCTGTGATATTGTAGACATTTAAGCTGTTGTTACATGTCATTATTCTGTCAGTAACAGATCAACTATAAGAGGTTTTCCATATATTTCCCCATCATTCCTTCCCTTTACCTCCAGTTCTTACTCACGTAAAAGTTCTCATCCCTTGCTATAAATCACGTTAGTTCAACTCTTTGGCTGGCTGTGTTCCAAAGTCAAATGCATGAAATGAAAGGGAAAGAAAACCTCTAAAAGTCTGAAAAGCCTTGGGTCAGCTGGATTTGGATCTTGGTTTGTTGTTGTGGTATTTTCTTTTTAAATACAAATATTTAATAACACTGTTACAACACTGTAACACAGTGTTACAAATAACACTGCAGCAGTTTAGACAGCTAAAGAAATAATTTAATCAATACAATGCACAAGACAGTATCATTGGTAGGAACAGGGAAAGGAATCACTTAAAATAGCTGCCAGGTGAACAGTAACACAGAGCCACTCTCTTAGTTCACATCTAAAAACTACATTTGAAAAAACTTAATTCCTGGCGTGGATAACACAGCGGACTGCACAAAGAAATAAAAATATGAAAGTAGACCAACAATTACCCATTTTTTCAAAAAAAAATTCTTTTTTTTTTAATCCATACTTTTGGATGGCAAAAAACTACCAAAAACTAACAGGCCAGAGAGAGGAAAATTATATGCTAAGAGAGAGTACAGTGCTGAAGTTTTCCAAGCTGCAGAGACTGGTGGTCTTGTTGAACCCACAAAAAAAGCTGGCACACCTGGGACACCAAGAGCCTCCCACTTCTGCCCAGGACATCAGGCATCACTAACCAGCTCCCTGATGTTCAGGAGGCTGGTGGCCCCTATGCACAGAGACTACAAAATGCATACATCTGATGAAACACATGACTCAGAGGTCTTCTGAGCATGGAAATCACTGAAGTATCAGTGTCATCTTCCACTTATGAATGCACAGTTTGGGTTGGTTTCCCAGCTGCTGTTCCAACCAGTGAGAGAATAAAGGAATGCAGTGTATGAACAATTACCTTCTACTAATAGCTTCATTCTACAGCTAGTAACAGTTAGAGGAGTAAAAAAATCATTCTGAGAGATATTGGTCATGATCAGCATCTCCTCTTGATTTGATTCTCTAGAAGGCAAATGTAAAGATTGGTGTAAAAATCAAAGATTGAGTTAAATGAGAGTTACAAAATTGTACTCCTGGGGACACCAATTTCAGATGTGCTTCATAGCTGGCATTCTCAAAACTTGATTCCTCCTCTGACATTGTAGGACCTAATACATTTCACATGTCTTAAGGCAGTTTCCTTCATCTCATGATCCTGCTGCACCTCAATATGTTGGTTAGTTAGGTTGAAACTTTGCTGTGAATCAAATGGGAAATAATTGGTCAGCATTCCTGGTGATTCTTCAAATCACAACCCACCTTTACTTACCCTTAATACTACAGAATCTCAGCTCTGGTGAATAAATGCCTTTTGCCTAGCCTAGCGTTCCATCCTTAGGACACAGTTTTCTAAGAAATGGAATCCTAGTCTAGCCTAGTCTAGTTGATTTTCAATAACTAATATTTTCCCATGATGTTTCAATATGTTTGCTACCAGTTACCTTACCCTGATTTCTAAATCTGAATAGTAAAACATTGTTAAACATTCCTTAGACCCAAGAAATGATGTTGTACTAACAGGATTGGTGTTGTACTAACATTGTTCAGGTTTCCTTTCACATAAAAAAAGCCCAAAACACACTGTAATCAGAATATGGCTACCTAAAAGTGTTCAAATCTAAGTATGTGCTTCTACAACAGCTTAACTTCATCTACACTGAGGCCACAAATTTACAGTGTTCTCTTCCTTCTGTTCCAAGGCAAGTATTGCCACCCATTCCTCCATACAGACACTAGAATTTGTAGCAAGACACTTTGAATAATTGGTCTGACTAAAAACTAGTCCTTCCAAGGAGGGGAAAAGAAAAGTTTAATTTTCAGCTGGTCTGAGCAGAGAAACAACCTGCTTACCATATTCCTGTTTAATTAGAACACTGTTGTTCAGGGACAGTGGAGAGTTCTTAACCTTGTCTAGCAGAAATGTGTTGCAGCCTGTCTTGATCTACATAAAATGAAAATGTGGTTATATCAGAGCATTCATCTCACTTTTAATTTAGCTCGCATAGGTGAGAATATTAGTGAAGACACTGCTGCACTGCCTTCATCAGGAATTGGCAACTGTAATGCTTGGTACAGGCTTTTAAAGGGACAATACCCAAGCTGCTAGACCACACTGCCAGACCTCCACTGCTCCTGTTACAAATGCTGGCAAAGTTACTGGCTCCTGCTGCAGTCACGCTTACCCTGTGCTGTGAAAACATACCCTATTAGTGGCTCATTTTTTCATGGATGCTATAACTAATTCTTGCTCACCAAATGCACATTCTTCCAGTGACGCTCTAAGCACAAAATATAAAATCCTAAGTTTCAAAAGAACCTCCAATTTTTGTGTCTTTACAGACTAGGAAAGCAGATTTAACCTGCATGTGACTCACTTCTCTCACTATCTTTGGGGAATGGGGTCTAAAAAAAATTACAAGACCCTAATTTCACAGTTTAAAAAATAAAAAAAATACTGAAAAAAAACCCAAAAAACAATTTTTCCTTCTTTTTCTTGAATGGCATGTCAGATGTAAAGCGAGCCCAAATAGTTAGATTTCAAGAATCCTGCCTTCAGTACAAAGCTTTCACTTGTAGAAAAAAGGATACAGTATAATCCATAACCCATTTTCTATGACCCTATTCAGATGGCTTTCACTCAAATAAATGTGCCCATTTCAAGTCTGAACCTGAACTACAGCTCTTCTGTAAAACACATTGAGAACCTCTACAGGGCATTCCTCCCAAGTGCACAACTGCCTCTAGTAACTATTAACTCAGGTAGGAAATGCAGCAAGTGAATCAGTAACAATTATGTTTTGTTGGGGATAAGACCTGTACTACGTAAGCTGAAACAGCTTCCTGGGCCGAGAGCAGCAGCTTCCTGCACTGTTTGCTGCTGTTCATCACCAGATATGCTATCAGAAAGCAATATGGTGGTGCAACTCAAGGTATGACGAGCAAATACTAAGCGAAATGAGTTATTTATTCAAGGATAGGTAAACAGTCTGACTTTATATTCCACAAACAACATAGAATTGTAGAGTCATTAAGGTTGAAAAAAAAAACAACATAGAATTGTAGAATCATTAAGGTGGAAAAAAAAAAACCAACACAGAATTGTAGAATCATTAACGTTGTAAAAGACCTTCAAGATCATCAAGTCCAACCTTTGGCTGAACATCACCTTACCAACTGAACCACAGAGCCCTAAGCGCCACATCCAGTTGTTTCTTGAACACTTCCCAGAGTGGTAACTCTACCACCCTGGGCAGTCCACTCCAGGGCTTAACCATCCTTTCAGTGAAGAAATTCATCCTTATGTCCAACCTGAAGCTACCCTGGCACAACTTGAGGCCACATCCTCTTGTCCTCTCACTAGTTGCTGGGGAGAAGAGACCAACTCCCACCTCATTACAACCTCTCTTCAGGTTGTAGTGAGATCTCCCCTGAGCTTCCTTTTTTCCAGGCTAAACAACCCCAGCTACCTCAGCCATTCCCATAGGACATGATCTCTAGGCCCCTTCACCAGTGCTGTTGCCCTTCTCCAGACACACTCCAGCACCTCAGTGTCCTTGCAGTGAGGGGCTCAAAACCAGACACAGCACTAAAGGTGTGGCCTCACCAGTGCTGAGTACAGAGGGACAATCACTGCCCTGGCCCTGCTGGCCACACCATTGGTGATACAGGCCAGGATGCCAGTGGCCTTCTTGGACAGCTGGGCATACTGATGGCTCATGTTCAGCAGCTGTCAACCAGCACCTCCAGATCCTTTCCCACTGGGCAGCTTTCCAGATACTCTTCCCCCACCCGATAGCACTGCATGGGGTTTTTGTGACCCAGCTGCAGCCTCAGCCCATTGATCCAGCTCGTCCAGCTCCCCCTGCAGAGCCTTCCTACCCTCCAGCAGATCAACATTGTCCCACCAGGCTGGTGTCATCTGTGAACCTACTCAATCCCCTCTTTCAAATCATCGATATTTGACAGGATTGAGCAATACTGAGCCCTGGAGAACACCACTGGTGACTGGATGCCAATTGGATGTACCACCACTGACCACAGCTTTCCGGACCCAGCCAGCAAAGGGTGCATCTGTCCATGCCATGGGCTGCCAGCTTTTCCAGGAGAATGTTGTGGGAGACAGTGTCAAAGGCCTTACTAAAGTCCAGGTAGCCAATACCCACAGCCTTTCCCTCATCCACCACAGCTGCATCACCATGTCATAGAAGGAGATCATGTTGGTCAAGCAGGACCTGCCTTTCCCAAACTCATGCTGGCTAGGTCTCATCACCTGGTTACCCTGTACATGTCACATGATGGCACTCAAAATGATCTATTCCATTACCTTCCCCAGCACTGAACTCAGGCTGGCAGGTCTGTAGTACCCTGGATCCACCTTACAACCTTCTTGCAGATGGGTGTCAGACTGGCTAACCTCCATGGAATGAAGGAAATTATTTCCTGCTCACACAAAAACCTACACATATCCCAAGCTCTCCATCTGGAACCTGTTAATTTAATAGTTGCAGTTAGTTGGGTCAGACTCTACAAACCAATGAATAAACAGCCCATGTCCAATGACAACATTAATGGACCAAAATTTGGAGATACAGATCTTATGTTTTACTGATATAACCCTTCCCCATGTTCCTACACCTCAGAAATGTCATAAGATCTTTCAATATCTTTAATAAAAGCCAACATCTCAGAAAAAATAGCAATCTAAATAAAAAGACTAAAAATTTAGTATGAAATTCTAATTCTATAATCCACTATAAAAGTTAAAAATATTAACAAATATAAACAATATCCTTTAAGATATCTATTATCATAAATATAACTAAATGGCATAAACACATTAAAGAATCACAGGATGGGTCAGGTTGGAAAAGATCACAGTGGGTCATCTGGTCCAATCTCCCTCCTTAAGCAGGGTCATCCTAGAGCACATTGCATTGGATTGCATCCACAAAGTCTGCTCTTTCCTGCAATTTGCTTACGGACTGTATCTGGTTTTTCATTTGAGGATGCCATGCATCAGTCAGACGCTTTCTTACCTTTTTCCCCACTAATTTCTGAAAATGTTCTATTATTGGACTATTCCTTGGGCTTGATTCAACAGTCTCAATTAATTGGTGGGTTACTCTAGCTGTAGTCAAGAGTCCTTAATCATGCATTTTATCTCATACTGTTTAACACTTAATAGACCTATTTGCTATCAGACTATTTTTTTTTTTCCTTTTGAACTCTGATCCTTCAATGCTGTTTGATCCTGAAAAGTCATAAGATACTGTACCTTAGAGTATGAGTGCATTACAGTTAAAGGATCAGACCTGAAAAGTCTAGTATTGTCTGTACTTCATGTCCCTATCTCTAATAACTTCCTTTTTTACTCTGGAAACAGGAACTATTTAAAATAATTAAAAGAGATTTTCACTAAAAGTGTCATTCTGATAATTACTCACATCACTGGACCCTGACTTTTCTGCAGGAAAGTCACACAGCACAAATAGTACACAGTATTTTAAAAGCATCGTACCTTAACAAATATCAATTCTTAAATAACAATTTCATTCCAAGAAATAACTTGGAAAATATCATATTCTTACTGACCAGACCTGCTTTTGGAGAGTACTAAGGCAAATGCTTCCTCACATTACAGTTCAGTTTTTGCCACTCTCTACTGCTGTTTAAGCCAGCAAAACTAACACAATTTTGCTCATTCTGAGGAGTCCCACCCCTGTTCCTGCAGTAACAGTATTATTAACAAAGTTCTCTTTGCTCCACCAAAGTTTTCATCTTCATTATATCCCTACAGTCCCACTAAACACCGCTTTTATTTACCCAAAAAAAACCTAGGCTGTGCAAGCTTAAACACAATATTTTTTATTTTTGCTTAAAAGGGCAAAATAAATGTTACTCATGATGAGCATCTGAAAGAAAAAAATTACTGCAAAGGGAAAAGAAAAAAAAAAAAAAACTGTGAAATATTTAATGAGCTCAAGCTATTTAACTTATCAAAGAGAAGAAATTAAGATCTGAAAGTACCTACCCAGGAAACAAAATTTCAATAATGCAAGCAGCTGATAAGCACATAGCAAGCAAATGTAGAAGTTAAAAAAAAAAACAAACAAAAAAAAAAAAAAAAAAAGAAAACCCCAACATAACAGAAAGCAGAGACAAAGCAAACTTAGACTGATATGTGAAGAATCACAATTACTTTAAATCTGAGAAAAGTTTGATTACTCTTCCAAAATATTTCATTAAATATAAATAATTATGGAACCTAAAGCAGAAATCCTAAAACTATATTTTAGAGACAGGTCATTTATTTATTTTCTCCATATATTTATCTTCCTTGTGGCAATAAAGGTATAAGGTATCTCAACCTGTCCTTCCTGACTGCTTATTCGTACATAAATGAGTCTGACTCCTTTTCATGAAAGCAGAACATCCAGTGCCCTATTTGTAATTTCTTCTTTAACTGCTGCAGTTTCTGAAGGAACTCCAAAGAAACATCTCTTAACCATAAAATCTCCTGAGCAAGAGACCTGAGCTAGCTTCAGAAAGTTAGTGAAAAAGAGCCATGATGATACGTTGTTATCTATGATGAGATGAACACACTGAAACAAAATGAGAAAAGTGAACTTTTGAAACATGGAATCAGCTCCTGGAATTATTTGGAAAGTGATAGAACATAAAGAGGAGCACAAAACCATATGCACCTTTGTGTACTTCCAGTACACATTACACATACATTACGCTAAGGTGACTTGCCTACACACCCTATGAAGTAGTCTAATTAAACCAGCCTGGATGAAGAAAGTGTTACAATGACTTTAGTGTGCTGCCACATTAAGGAAAAAAAAAGCATAAAGTAGAAGAAAGACATTTAAACTGAAAATTGCAGGGAAAAGTACATTAGATACCTTAAAACATACCAATTGAAAGTCTTTCATAGTTCATAAAATTAGTAGTGAAAATTATTTTTTAGCTTGCAAAAATAATGATCATATTTTATATTACATTTTCAGTTTTCTGAATTAAGATGCAGGAAAATATTTGGAGCTCCTTGTCAAATTTTTAAGGGGAATATTTTGATATGAATGATTAGGAGTATGCATAGGTAAATTCCCTTTTGAACTGCTTTCATACTTAAACATCTTTAAGAAGGGATAGAAGCAATTATTTCTGTTCTGAAAATTTTGAGGAAAAATGGCAGTAGAGCCACAAAAGAGAGAGCATTTTAAGATTCACAGGAACACTCGCTTATCTATGGAAATTCATTGTAGCTGATCTAAACCGCATGCTCCATTTCAAATGGCTTATAAGATATCAGAGAATAGCACTTGGTAAGACAAAAGCAGTTCAAAGTCTTAAAAAAATAGCTAGCAGAGATACAACTGCAATAAAGCTCTTTGAAACTAGTAAAAGCCTCAAATACAAGCTCATTTAGACATGAATCTATTCTTCTGGAAACCGATTTGCAAACATGAGACGTTTCCAGAACAGTAACTAAAATACAACATAATTATGTTTCAAATAAAAAGAAGCATTTGACTGTGAGTTGTTTCACGAGCAGGTCTGTGGGCATAGATCTGCAGTGGCAAAAAAAAGATGTCTGTTAAAACCAACTATAAAAATATTATCTAGCTTTTCAAGAACAATCATGAACCTGCAGAATTATTCACTAAACACTAGTGGAGATTTAATATTTATCTTTCTTACAACAATTATTTTCAACAATGGCTACAAGTACAGACAAAAACATTATTTAAATTGGAATTTGAGATAACTACAATTCTTACAGCTACAATACCTTAAAGAACTCCTTCTTTAAAAACATGAAGCATAATCTCAGAATAGTGATAATAAAATAATAATCACAATAATATTGTGATGGTGAAATGGTGAAAGATAGTAATGATAACTTTATGGACTTCAATCTCTCTCCCACTTTATATCTACACATATCAAAAGTGTTTAAAGGGTTTCTTAGCAGTATAATTAAACAAAAAATCCCAATTGGCTAAATAACTTTTATAATTAAACATACATTATGGATGCTTAACAAGTGTGTTTTTATGTAGTTCAGCTTGGAGGTTAATGGCCAGATCTCCTTGTTTTCACCTGAAGTCCTGCTTGCAGTCACAGAAAATGCTAAATCAGTAAAGAAACTTAAAAGCATACAAGGAGAAACAAAACTTCAGGGGGAAAGAGAGTAATAGCAGTAGAAAATATACATTGTTTCCACACATATAAAATATGGCAACTACCTATATTCACACTTTTCATTAAAACAATTCCTAATTTCAGTGACTAGTAATCCTGACAGGGGCCTTGATCATTCTAAATATAGGATATATTGAAATTAACATAAATTCAGCTTGTCTTTGAAAGCTTCTGAGGAACAGTTGCTTGGATAGTGTTCTAATATTGACCCGACACAAAAAAAAAAAAAAAAAAAGCTAGAAAATGCAGACCTGGGCTGCTCAGTCTCAGCCAGTCTATACACAGTAGCTAGAGAATTACAGGCATGTTTTTTCAAAAATACTATCCCAGAATTAGCCTTTGAACAACAGGTATATTTGGTATACCTAAGTAAGTAAACAAAACTAGGTAAGAAAAATAAAATATACAAAATATTCTAAAAATATGTCAGCTTTGTATTTGACTATTTTTCAAGTCCCTTACAAAATGGAAAGAGTGATTCAGCTACTTTTGGTCAGGTCTCCCCTCTCTACCTGAAAGAGTTACGAAAAATACAGATTCATTGAAAATCAGGAAGTTGGAGATTCCACCTGTTAACTCTTTTACATTCCAGATCATCATGTGTGGCAGGTAATGTAAGTTCTTTAGTAAACTGGTGCTGGGATCTTCTAAGGAAGCTATTTGTTTCAGGCAGAAGAGTAGTATGTGGTCTATTAAGTCCGTGGGCATCTTGCTATTGCTTTCCATATTCACTGCACCATAAAGACCCAAGAAATCTATATTCTAGGTATCCCATATAGCAGAGTGTTTAAAACATTATTAATATAATAATTAATATATTAATATATCAATAAATATGAACCACTAAAAGCTGCTGAATATTCAGTACTATGTGATAGAGTGGCATTTGTTCCTGTTAAAAAAATGTGCTGATGTTTATAAAAGATGGATCAACGCTCAACGCCTTTCATATTGGAAGGCATGCCCAATTCTAGACTTCACAAAACAAAAGACTTATCACAAACATTCCTAAACCTCCTGACATCTTCAGAAATTCAGACAAAAGACATTCTTCTCGATTGCTTGTCCCAGTAAATCTCAGACATTTCATTGTAGACAAATGCCAAAGGAAAAAAAAATCAATCAAACAATTAAAACAACCTACTAAATTTCACTATATAACAAAGGAGGAACAGTGTGTGTTACATAATTTACAAAAACAGCAAGACATTATCATAAATCCTGCCGACAAGGGAGGAGCTGCAGTTCTTTGGTACTGGGATCATTACACTAAACAGGCAGCAAAACAAATGGCAGAAATGCGTTACCTTAAAATGCCCTGTCTTTTTCATCCAGAAGTTGTAAAGTTATTTCTGCAGCATGAAATTCCATATAAGACATATACAAGTTATAATGATATCAGAGTAGGGAATATGCCAGAATTCATAAATCAAATAATGGGCCACCCTAACATGGCAAGGTACTCCCAACTTCCTGAAAAAGTAGCTGTCTTATGGTGATTTGGCATCAAGCCCATGTTGAAACCCTATCAACATAAATACTGCCTTCTTTGCATGCACAGCAGACCTTAATGAACGTCACTTCCAACAATACAAAGTACCTTCTCTCCACTGTGGATATTTGGTGGTATATAATATTACCATCTTGATACATTAAGTTAAGCAGTTAAGCCCCTTACAGTTCAAAATACCCCATAAAGTCTACAAACCATTACTGACATCAAAAATGGACTAAAAGAATTAATATTTCAGAATTTCATTAAAAATTAAGAATACTCATTTTTACAACTTCTTAAGTTTTGCAGAGTATGTTCTTCTGCCAAATTGTTTCACATTTAAGGACAAGATTTTTATTCTCAGGAAAATATTGCAAGCTGTAGAACTGAACCACAATTTCTTGTCTTCTTTTAAAAAAATGGATTGCATGTAACTTACAAACTCTTCTAACAGGAACTAATTCTACCAGTAACAAGATATACTAGATACTCCATATACTAGTATTTAGAGCACTACGTATAGTATCTAAAATATTTAACAGAAGAAACTTTTCATCATTTATTGAAAATATCTGCGGTAATTCCTGGAAAATGCTATTTAAACACCATGATACACCTTAATTCTGAAACTCTTTAATTTCTGTGGTTTGACTGTGAAGAAACTGGAATGTTTTTAACCCGATTTCCAGCACTACATCTCTTAAATTCTTAACTCTGAGAAATCCAGCTCTAGACAAATCCTGCTGACAGAAGTTATCATTCTTCATCCTAGGGAAGTGATAGTAAAAATGAAAACAACAGGATAGAAGCCAATCTTTCAACTCAATATTCTATGTTTCTCCCTCCATGAAACCTTCTAATCACATCAATACAACTCCAATTCCTGCCCTTCTTCTCTAAAAGCCTCTTTTGGTTATTGTGCAGCTTCAGAAACAAGACTTCTCCATAAGGCAGCCCTCTCTTGCCCGTTATTAGCTACTTCTACGCCCTATAGCATCTTAAATCCTTCCCCAGGTGTGAATGCCCTCCCCCTAACTACCATTCCCCATTTAGTTCACATTGTCTGTGGTTGCTGCTGAGGTCTCCAGGGCGCACTGCGGGGGAATCACAGTTCTGCCCTGCTTTCCTTGCCCATTAGGTACCAGAAAACATTTCACTGACGGTGAAGATTGCAGGAGTCAGCACTTACAGAAGTAGCCATGTATGCGAGATTCTTAGGCATGGATATGAAAAAGGGGAAGGAGGGTTCAAGGACACTAATCCCACTTTATCCAACAACCACCTGAAATCCGTACTGTCTGTACTGTGGATAGAGCTAGCAGATGAACAAAATATTGGTATGTCAGTTACAGAAAAGCCATGTGAGAAGAGCATATGCACAAAAATAGTCTTCAGATAATTTCCAGCAGCACTCTGTCTGCAATACCATTAAAGCCATCAAGTATCTCTTTAGACTTAAAAGATACCAACTTCTACAGACTGTTGTCAAGTAAACTTAACAAAAGTTTCCAGATGATGAATACACAGTGTAAGGATACAGAGAACTCTGGTTTTCCTATGTAATTTTGTCCACCTACATAGCTTTCGGTTTTTGTTCTGAATGGCTGTTGTTACTGCCTCTTTCCATAAAAGAAGGGTACTTTGGGGGGCGGGGGAGGAAAGGAGCAGGGAGGTGGAAACAAATGCCTTTAGAATTCTTGGAAATCGGACTCAAAGTAACTAGCTGTAGCAAAACCCAGCTTACCCAGCTTTAGCCAGACTGAAGGCGACCACAGAAAGACAACAAGAGAGATTTCTTTTCTTCCCCTCTTCCCTCCCCTTTAGAAGCACTAACAACTTTTCTCGTCTAGCTTAGCCACTGAAGGAGGAAAGTGATAATCCCTTTGAAATTCAGCACTTAACACCTATACGGTAGGTGATAATTGCTGCATTCCAAGAGGATTAGCACAGTGGAACCTACTTTACAGTGAAGTCAGACCATTCTGAGCAGAAAGAAGTTTTCCTAAAACCATGCCTACTCAGGGAAATCTTGAGTTTCCCACTGTTTCTGGGTAGACAAGGATCTTGTAGCTTCAGATGTGTTTCCATCACATCTGCAAAAAGCCACTCAAGAAACCAACTGGTGTTTAAAACAGCTAGAAGAGAGTATTCCTAAAGAAGTCCAAACTAATAAAATTTTATTGACATAGCTTGGGGAAAATGCTACACAGGCTAGGTTATCTTACAGACAGTAGAATATTTCCATCATCATTAACATTTGGCAGAAGTATTGTGAACTAGGTCCTCACAGTAAAACAGTAGTCAGTAATTCAATACTGTATCAGAATCCAGAGGCCTTAGTTACACGGTCTGATCTATAGCATAGCTATAGGAGACGCATCCTATGCTAATGTTGGGCCACTAACAGGAAAAAAATAGCCCACAAAAAAGCAAGACGCATGACTAGTACAAGTCCACTCAAAAAAGAGAATAATTTAGGGCTTTCACTCCAGCAGCAGAGACTTAGACTCAACCTAAGTTCTAGAGTTCTTCCACTGTGCAGCACCTTCCAGAGAGTAGAGAATGCCCTGTAACAAGTGAGCTTCTCTCTCCAAATAAGCCAAAATATGCAGGGCATGGAGGATGGTGCACGCCCGTGTCTCACCTTTCTCTGCCACCAGAACAACGCCACAGGGAGCATTCAAAGGAGGAAATCAATGCTTTACCTCAGACACCCACCCCATTTGTTTTGCAATACACAGTAGGACAGCTTGCCAAGATTTAGTAAAGGAGATTTCCAAGAAAGAGAGCAAAGTGGCTTCCTCTGCCTTCATACATTTTTCTTTCAAAGATTTTACCCCTTCCTTCATTACAGCTCACCTCCCTCCCTGAGTCCTCCTTTTAAATACAGCATTAAAACTGCCATGTAATCCACAGTTCATTTTCCAGGCTAGGCTCAGGGCACTGCTGTTTGGATGCAGGAAAATTTCATGGCAGACAGAATGACAATACATAAAATTGAAGCCAGGTTTCCCCCACCCCCCCTCACCCCCATCATTCATTTCTTTCCCCATTGCCCAATCACTTGTAGCAACACAACTGCTGATGAAAGCACAGGGTGATCTGTTTTCCCAAAACAGATGAGGATTAATAAAAATAATAATGAAGGGGAGACAGGAAGGAGGGGGGAGACAGCATTTTCAACCTAGACCTGATCCTGTGCTGAAAATGGTCACACACGGCTGTACAGGAGTGCAATCAGGGTGCCTGGAGGAAACAGAAGAAAGACAAAATTATCTAAACAAGTCCTGCTATCAAAAAAGGCTGTAAATCACAGCCTTACCTCTACAGAAGGAATATAAACAACAGAGACCTTTTATCTGCTTAAGGAAGCATTTATCTGATTCTTTTACCTATTATATTTATGTGATACATTTATTAACACATTACCAACTAATACATGGATTTATTTAATACTTGCTTTTCATTAACTTTCAAGTTGCCGTTATTTCCTCTCTGTATGAATGCTCCAGATATTGATCTCTGCAAAAGAACAACCCCCTAGCCAAATGCCATTTATTTTAAAGGAGAAAAAAAATCAGTAAAAGTTTAATATGTTGAACTTGCTTATGTATAAATCTGCTTATTTATAAACACATATTAATTTCTCTAAATTTCTCTTGAATTTGTAAAGTATACCTCAAGTTTTCTTGTTCCACTGCCACACATTGGTAACAAGGAGAAACTAAACTGAGAAAAGCTGCCAGCTGTGCAAGTCAAGATTATTCCCACCTTATTACTGATACTCTTTTCCACGTAGCCCTCAGATCCTCTCTGATCATCATATATGGCAAGTGAGCACTTAGGAACAATGTCAAAGAAACTATTTCAACATCCAGACAACTTTTAAAACCAGACAACTCTTCAAGTGAAGATAACTCCCAACAACCAAGTAGAGTAAAGTGGTGACTGAAGACAGAATTTTCTCCTGGGCAAATTGCCAATTTTTTTCTAAAGGTAAACTCCAGCTTTTAATTATTATGAACACTCCTCCCTGTGAGCATTGCCACTGCCTGGATCATTTTAAAAAGGAATAAAAATGGCATCTCATGTCTGTGCTGTGGAGCTTAGATTTCCAGCTAGCACAATAGAGGAATTGCAAACTACTGCCTATAAGCACAGCTGCAGAAGTTGAACTCTGGTATAACCAACAGGAAAGAAATTTTTCAAAAGCAAATAGTGCCACAGTCAAGTGAATATAGAGTAAAATAGGGGTAAAGAAAGTACATTTAAGTCTGGTTACCACTTTTCCTAATGATAGTTTTTAGTAGTTACTCATTCTTCTGGTTTTGTAAATTAAATTATCTACTAAGAAAGCTAAATCAAGGATGATTAATATCTTCTGATTTAACTCCCCTTCCTCCCTCAGTTCAAAATGAAGTGAAAGTTATCTTCAGCCTGGCCTGTCATGGTGGGCAATGGTCCAAATCAAGAAAACTGGGTCAAACATCTTTTAAAGCTAGTATTATATGCTTTAGTTTGCATAGTTAACTTTTTGTTTCTAATACAATACTGTTTCACGCAAGATTTTGAACAATACTTTTTTCTAAGAGTGGAGAATTAGCATTATAATAATGAAAACAATATACAATATTATACAAAACAATATGGACATTGTCTGAAGTAATGTCCATAACAAGATTATCTTCTTTTTTCCAATTTATATGTCTACTGCAACATTTTATAATTATTAGAAGATACTCCAGGGCATATGTTGTGCTGGTGTACAGCGACTTCTCTGGTGGCTGAAATCATTCAGCCTCTGGACTTGTGAATCACAAAGCACCCAGGGCTTAGCAAATCTTCATATGACACATGTCATGTCGTGTCTCATTGCTTGAGCGCAGTCCTCGCACCCTGCCTGTATCACCAGCAGCCACACACTTAACTACAGATGGGCCGTGTGCTGCTGACATCACACCCCCCGAATTCACCCCTGCTCCCATCCCCACCTATCGAAAGCACAACATTTTTCTCTGGGTTAGGCTGGTACCAGACTATTTGCAGGGGTGTCTGAATTTTGTTGCAGGGCAGCTGTGCAGATTTAGCAATTCCCAGCAGTCTTTAGTAGGTGTTTAAAACCACCTCAAGTTAGCCGAGCAAGTCATCTGCGTGGGGAGAGTACCAAGGAGTTCCTACATCAGACATTCCTGGGAGGTGCCTGCCCAATAGCAGTGGGTACAACCAGCACTCTAATCACTGTTGAAATAATTGATAGCGCTGTCTATCCACACTATGACAGACAAAAGCTGAAATGTATTAAACATAGCAATCCATCATGCTGCAGATGGGTAGCAGGAGCCAACAGAGTTCAGAGGGAGCGACTCCTGCTGCTAACAATGGCTGAAGTAGTGACAGTTCACTACTCCTCCTTGCTCCTCACCAGGCTCTTCTCCCCGCTTCCCAAGAGCGATGAACAAACAGTCCATTAAAGAAGAAGGATTTAAATGCTGTAGACTGCTGATAGTTATTATTCCAACCCAGAATGTCTACAAACAAGCTTAATGAGATATCAATTCCCCTCGTTAAAATAAATAAAAAAAAAGAAATAGTTACATTAAGAAATTATGAATTCAAATAAAATAAGAACCATCCCCCCCAAAAACCCCACCAAACTTTAAACTGTTAGGTGTGTAAATCTCATCGGAATATATGAGAAGCTGATGAGCTAAATATCTAGCACTGGCAGCTGGCAGCTGGAGACAAGCTAAAAACAACAGTGCTCCAAATTAAGAAGTAATTTATGTGGAATACATCATTATTTTAATATGAAGGATACAAAGCTTTAAAGGGGAGAGGAACTGCTAGCAGACTTTTAAAGAAAAGTAAGTCCAGAGCAAAGTAAAGCTATTTATGAAAGTTGATTTTTCTTTCCTGACTTATTTCTTGTAAGACACATGAGTCACACAATATAGCCAAAGGAAAAACTGCAACTGCTAGCACCACATTAGTAAAGTATAAAAGGGAAAGACACTTTTCTTAGCATTTCAGCCTTGTCATTTCCAATTTTCTGCTCTTTGGACATGCTTGTATTCAAATTCTGGAACATCTATTCAGCATATCAATCCTAATTAGACAATCTGGGTCTGGAAAGGATGAGAGCTGGGTCATTTGCATAATTTAATCATAAATACTCAGTGATACATATTTCCAAATGCATTTGTACAATTATCTTTTCATCCTTGGGGCAATGGTATTAATATGATTAGGCAATATTTCTGGAAAAAACAGACAAGTATGCACTCTTTTTAACTGCAGCTTAGGGCGATATGAAAAATTAATTAATTTCTGAAGAAAATCAATTTCTGTACGTGACCACATTAGACATTGCTAAACCAAGACACAGAGTCCTTTCTCAATCAGAACATTTTATCATTCTTTTCCAAATTCTGATTGTTATATGAACATTTCAATAATAAAACTCTTAGATTATTTAAATTATCTTAATGCATAGGCATGGAAAAGTGACTATTTCTTCTTCATGTAACCCCGACAGACATGGTGTTTTAAAATATGTATTGTTTGACCAGTCAATAGGAAACCTTAGCATTTGGTCTGAACTCATCTGATGTGATCTTTTATTAATGCACATTATACCGATTGAATTCAAGGACAGCAGGAAATAATTCAGCTCTGAAAACCGCAGCTGAAAAAAACCAGAACGATGCTAACCAAAAGTATTTTTAAATTAATATAAGGTTTCTTCCTTGCTTGTTTTGCTACAAAGAATTAGATAAGGTGTTTCTTCAACAGAAGCATACACATTACAAAAATGTTGTGACATATGTGGGATACAGCCAAGCACCCAGGTGGCTAATCTCATTTTTAGAAGAAAGATACTGCTTTGTATGTTAATTGGTGCAAAAAAAAAATTACATTTATGTTTTTATATGTACCATCTTTATTTCTTCTCAATCAACAGAAAAAGTAGAAATTACGGCATGCAAATGTTCAATATTCATTTAATTTGCATGAAGGTGCTTGAACAATTTTTTTATTCTAACAAGCTCATTTTTCATGCGTTTTGTCTTTCATCCTAATCTAGCATCTGTCATTCCTTTTTGAAGTTATTATCGGCCCAATTCCCTCTTGGACATGGTTGCTGGGTGACCGGTATCTTAGCACCCACTTTGACAGGAACAGATGTGAATCTGATCAAGAGATTTCCCATGAGTACCTGAAATCACAAACAACTTTCAGGAAAAACAAACAGCCTTGCTGTCACCGTCCCTCTCTCGCCCTCCTTCCCATCCCTTCCCCCATACCCCCCAAAAAGAGTACGAGAAAGTTGATGTAGAGTTAACCAGCATCATTAAAACACATTATTATCTGGCAGGTGAGCTCCCCGAACATCTCTCTAGCTGCTTCTGCCTTCAAACGCCAACTCTCAGCTTTAAGTTTTAATAACCCCCCTTTGAACACTTCCAAAGACGACTGTTCGCTTCTAAGGTCACTGTCTTCTAAACATTATCACGTTGAACCTGTTTTCGTCACTTGAATGCTCTCATTTAAATCAATGGGATTACTTGTGTAAGCAAATTTCACATGCACACAAGCACCCACCAGTTGTTTTATAACACCTAACTCACATTTTGATTACAAATAATGTTCTTTGATCGCTCCCACACTTGGTTGCCGCTGTCTGTGAAATTCCAGCTTATGAAAACTCTGCTAGCTCTGCTATCTGAGTAGCAATACTGATAATATGTAAGGAACTGCAGAATTTTATTACTTTAAACCATCCAACTGAGATGCTATAGGCAACAGGACCCCTTACACAAATCAAAGCTTCCTGCTTGCAGGATTAAGACTTCTATACACAGCCCAATAGCATAATGACTACATTCATTGCTGCACACAGGATATGGAAAAATAGGAATAAACAAGAATTACAGCAGTATACTTCTGAAATAAACTTAGAACCATATAAAGCATACGTAAGAATTTTCAGATTAAGCGTATTACTAAAAAACCCAATTTTTTTCATTCCGATTTAACATCTCTGCCACAAGAATATCCCCCAACATCAAAATCTACAGTAAAGCTTATTTCCTCTTGCTTGCTTTCCCAGGCACTACTCTAAACATAGCCCTACTTAACAAAGACAAAGGACACAGTTGTGATCCAAAGACTGAAAATTTGATCATACATATGTAAACTCATAAGGCCGCATGTGACAGCAACACCGGATAAATTTGCTTTAACATGCTGTCAACCAGCCTTTCACTTCTGCCTCTTCACCATGCTACTCTTCAGCATGTTCCCAGCCCCATAGCCTCAGGGCTCCTGTCCCTACTGCTACTGCTAGGGTTAGCAACTGCTCTCACTAAGCATCCTCTGTATCTGAAGTTTTCACAGTGCCTCATAAAATACAGCTTCCATGAAGAATTGTAAATTTTCATCTTTTCTTTTCCAAATCCAGACAGGTGTCTGAGGAGGAGAAAGTAATCAGGAGAAGAGGAAAGAGAAAGGAAGTGTTTGAATTTTCAAAGATCTGAATTTGTTCCTTCATTCTGAGTTGTTATTCTATAATCAAAAAGGTAACAAAGGGATTTTTTTCTCTCTAGTTTAGATGCAAAGAGAATTTAAGACAAACATTTCAATCACAATGAAGAATTTATTGCCACCTATAGGTGATTTGAAATTTAATTTAATTTCCCTCATTTACTATCAAAATCAGAAAGCAGCCAAAACATTTTATTGATAGGTCAAAAGCCTTAGACTAGTCTGATCTAAACTTACTCTGGATACAGTAAAATTCAAAGAAATCTTCTACACAACTTAAGAACAACAGAACTACAAAGGAAAAGCCAAGCAAATCAGAAAACTGTTTAAGCCCCTAATTATAACTGGACCTCTCTACCTTCCATTAAAAGTCATGTGGGAACAAAACCGTTTGCTGCATCTTGGAAAAAAATATCCCCCACTCTACCCACTTAGGATATCAGCATTACATAGCAGTCAAACCTGTTGATGGGATACGATGTACACATTTATAATAAATGCATAATGGTGATAAGTAATCACCATTTAGAAGACCTGCCTTTCACTTTGCCAGTCAAAACAAGAGCAAGCCTTTGATAAGGTCCCTACAATGATACCTCATGAAACAGTTTGATTATCCAGGCTGGCAAAGTCATGAATGTCTCAACACAAACTGCACAGAAAAAATTCACTGGTATGAAAAACAAACAACCAGGGTAAATAAGCATCTTCTTACTTGTCTTGGTATCCATTTCTCACCTACCAATCCCTTTTGCCCAAGCCAAAAAAGGGACTACAAACTCAGAACTAGCCCCCTCTGCCACATCCATGCTGACAAACTGAAAGCCTACAGCCAGGGATCATCAGCTGAGCTGTTTGGTCAATGGAGTGCTAAGATGGCAGTAAAGACAAAGTTATCTATATTAGATTAGTAGTATCCAAATTTGTCATTCATTCACTAGAAACATGTAGACTTATGCAGGCATTTAATACCAATTTCAGCATTGAAAATATATTTCAAGGACTGGAAAGACTGACTGAGAACAGGAAAAGAAGGTGAAAGCAAAACCTGGAAGGTTTGCAGAGCTTCTGTGGGATAGTAATTGCTGAGGCAAACTTCAGCTGAACAGAAACACTTAGTTTGTTAAATAAATCAAAATGCAAGCTAATTCTAACTTAAATGTAACCCTCTAAGTGTTTGAACTAAAGAACCCTTCCATGTCCTTAGGGCCCACTATTTCAACTTGGCATAGTCCAACCTGGTAATACACCAGCAAGAACACTTGGACAGCATAAATACCACACCACCTCACCAAAGAGAGGTAAGCACTCTCCCTGGGGTATTTAGGCTCCTAGCTCAAACCAAAGTACTGAAGGAGGAATGCCATGGGAGCATTATTATTACTCATTATTTCAACTGTTTCCAAGATGAGGCAAGATGAACCATGATTTCCCAAATCCCAAGTTTTAGTCCAACTAAGGGAAGGAGAAAGGAAGAATGGAGTCTTGGGAGCCTTCTTGTGAACTGTCTCATTGGGTAATCCCTTTTGAATCTTGAGCCACAGTGTCTCACGTTCCAGGTGAGTAGCCCAAAATCTGCAGAGTTGCTCTCTTCTCTATAGCCCACACAACATGTACTGACTACAGTCACTGACGCCTCTTTTTCACATGCAGGAAAACAAAGTCTGAGTTACTAAACCAAGAGGAGAGTTCACAGCTTTAGAATTTAGTCAATACCAAACAAATTCTATAATTTAAACTTTTTGCAGTTTAATTGTATTGAGAAACCATTAGACATTTTAAAGAATTAGAATAGTGAACTGTTAAATATTAGGCAATTGACCCATATCTAATGTAAAGTAAGTTTCTAAAAATGTCCTCAGAAAAATTTAGTAGAAAAACAGGTGTAGGAGAAAATTCAAATGTGACCCATAAGGCCCCAGAATTTAGAAATGAATTGGGATCAGTTCATTCTTTTCCCATGGGGTAACTTGTATAAATGTAATTCTATGGTTTCATAAAACCAGGTCAAGTTTCTGTCCCCTGAGGTCCTTTGGCAATTTGAAGCATGGCAGCACTTTTTCCTGGCTACAAGTTCAAATCTGCATGCGTTCTGGATTTCTGAAAGGAAGCGATTAGTCAAGCTGAAAAGATAGACCCATCCTGTTCAGAGTACACCTTCCACACAGAAAACTACTTGCAGGGCTGAGACACAACTTCACAGAACAGTATTTAGAACTAATTGGCTCTGCATTTTTCACCTCTAAAATAAATTTCTTTTCTCTCATCAGCTGGCACACCAAACAGCAGACAAACCGACCACATAACAATGCCAGCAGTTTTAACTAAGGACATTCTTCCTTTCTTAAATGTCAGAAAGTTCTCCTGATGTAGTCATACTTCAGAATATTTCTGAATACATGTATTTCATAACTGTTATTTTTTTACTTCTCATGATATCACTGTATTGTCCTAATTTAAGACACATAAAATAAGACTCAATGAGACAAAATCACAGAAGGGGTCACCAGAAAATATGAAACCTCTGCTTGGCAGACCCACAATAGCACAGACTCAGCAGCAGAGAGCTAAAAGCGGTGGAGAAAACTCCTTCAAGGACTCCTTCAGGAACAACATGAAATTAGTCTGTTTAATACCACATCCACTGCGTTCTAGAGTCTGACTTCTATTACAATGAGGCTGGAAGGATAGTGGGTTGAGTCTGACCACTCAGCTGAGCACCAAATCTCTCTGTGTGGGACCACACATCTTCTGGGTCAACTAAATAGATTCAAAGAGCAAAGGAAGGATAACAAAGAAATTCAGGTTGTTTGAGCAAACTTCTCAGTGTGTAAATCTGACATGCACAAAGTACAGCGGTGGCTGCTCTTTCTTGAGACAAAATCCACCCTTTCCACCACTCTATTGAGATGGTGCCACAGAAGCTCTGAACAATAAAATTTGTTGAAAGCTTATTCATTCTTACCGATGGCCCACCTGTTGTACCCTGAGGTGTCCTCAAGCCAAACCAACAGCTGTGGCTATCCCCAAACATGTTGACTAAAAACCTCACTGATGCCCTCCCCAGGAAATGCTATGGTTCCTTTCTTACATGATTTGCATGCACACTCCTGAAACAGCTACATGCTGGTAAATTAGTATTTCTACTACATTTGTCTCATAGTTTCTCAAAACTGTATTTTACACACAGCTATACGTTAAATTGTAAATTGCTGTAGCAGGAGCTTCTTTTTCTGTTACTATAACTTTTAACATCATATTTCAGCAGCAAATTCATTTCAAAGGGAATGAGCAGAATCACAAACCATCTATAATGCCCACTAACGTAAGACAAAATATTTTATTACCATTTCATGTTTATTTTTTAACCTGGCCCGTTAAAAACTTTGAGTATCAGCTTAAAAAAAATCTGTAACAAACCAAAACCAAAACCAAAACCAAGCAATCCAGCTTTGTATTAGAAGAATAGGCAATGTAACTTGCACCAGAATCATGAAACTAGGCTTTACTGGTAGATACAGACACACAGAAATAACAAAATCCTATGTGTCACCTATGTTGTAGCAACAGTTCTAACAAGCTTAGAGAGAAATGTATTAAAAAAAATAAAATATGACTTTTCACTTGTATTAGTCCTTACTATATATTTAATACCACCTGAGGTATTTTCTTCCCCCCATGCAGTAAATTACTGTTAAGGAAACAGAAGATAATTGAAAAATGGTTTCACTTCCTTCTCAGCAAACTACCAGTGAGAATCAGCACTGAAATGTGAAAAGTGACAACCATGGCACATATTTTGGGAGCATGTATTCCCTTCAAAAAGGGACAGGCTGCATCTGTACTACATAAAATAATACAAAAAATCCCAGCAGAGGGTATGAAGCCACAGGTTATTCCAAATTCTGATACTCATTCCTGCAAATATGTTGCCTCGATTTCCTGAAATTAATTAATATAAAAGAATGCTCACAAAAACACTAAGATTGCATTAAATGCATGATGCATTAAAAAAATACATCATGGATCTATTTTATGCAACAAGCATTAATTTACAGGATACTAAATTTCAAGCATTTTTCCAATGCTTTCAAACTGTCCCTGATAACACAAGAACGTATACAGCAATCCAGTTTCCTGCCTAAGATGTCAACTGATTCTTTTATAGCACTTCCAAATATATTTTGCATATGCTTGGTTTAAAAGATACATGTAGGCTATTGAAAGCAACAGTAATGTCTGCACTGTTAAAGTTACACGTATGGTTTAAAACCATAGCACTGTTATTTTAATGTAAATAACTAAGTCCTACAGGTGACCCTGTCCAACAAAGAAAGGTTTTTACAGCAGGCCAAGAGATTGGAAACAAATTATATGCCTCATAAAGACAGATAAAATTGTCATCCATTAAAACATTATATAAAACCAATTAAAGTATTAAGTTTATATTTTTACCACATTTAGAAAAAGAATAATTTAAAAATAATAGCTTTAGTCATTTTTTTTTAAGGAATGCTCAAACTATCAATAAGCTCTGACCAGATTTATCACAAAACTGTACAAACTGTACAAAACTGTAACACATTGTTTGTACTTCTCTTAAAAATACAATATCTAATACCAGAACGTGGGTTTTTGTGTCCCATATATAAAATCATGATCCAGCTCTTTAAAAAAAAAAAAAAATCATTAGTAAGTATGAAAACAACATGAAATCAAGGTTACAAAAGATGTTATTAAATAGCAATGTGCCATATTACCTGTTTCCTTTATATTTTGCTTTATATAACTGCTTTATTTTTGATTCCTTACAAGGATTTCATGAAAAATGAAAAAACATTTCACAGATGTAAAATTCAAAAATAGTTTCTATAGTACAGCAATTTGTAAATATATGCATATGCTGAGAGACATGTCCCAAACAACAACTTCTACTCCAAATGTAAAATACCTATTACCTGTTCTCAGTACAGCATGGTTAACAAGTGCTCTAACATGAACATTCAGAGTTATGAACTTCAGTCATGGCATTGTAACATTACAAGTATATTTCAGCTGTCAATTATGCTAAAGCATGTGCAGCAGTCCCACGTACTCCCATTCTTCTCCTTCTCCTCATCCAACTCCAGTATGCAACTCTTTTTATTTTGTCAGTCAGGTAATCTGTATGCACACCTACAGTGCCCTCTCATTCAGTCATACAATCTAAGGAACAAAATGAACGTAAAAAAATACGTCTTAACAGCTAAGGTGCACTTTTTTCAGTATATTTAGTATCACATAAAATTAAAATGTAAATAAGAAAATTAGTCTGAAAGCTTTGCTTGAACCCGAGCTTGTTTCAGATCAAAAGGAATTTAGGCATAATTTAGCCATTTGTCCAATTCAGAGATTAATTCTATAAATTATAAGGATGAATAAAATTTCATTACCAAAACATCCGCTTATTTTAATGCAAAAAAAATCCAGTTGGTGTGGCAAGATGCACCAGCAAATTTTAATTGCACCTGCTCCATTGTTCCTGGACTATGGCTAATTTCAGCCTTTCAATGGCCATAAAATCCTATTCTTCGATATTTGTAACAAAAAATATATTTATTTTTCATACTGAAATAGCTTTCTTCTTCATGATGAAGATGCAAATTATGTGGGATGCAAAGAACGTATCTAAAATAAATTAGTTTTGGAGTGAATAGGGTACCTTTAAACAGATTAATGAACAGAAAGTTATGTTAAGTGTTACCAACACAAGTATTCTCAGGAGTGCACTAAAAAACTTTGGAATATTTTATTGTACCAAAAACATAATTTCATGAACACTAACTGAAAAGAGCTTGTATTATTTCAGAAAGTTTCTGCTTCTAACTAGCAAAGCGTTTTGATACCCACAATTTAAAAGATCTTTCCATTCAGTTCTGCAAACTGCATTGTGTATATTTATCCACCTGCCATAGGGGGATGTTCATCCTAAAAGCAATTATCACAAAACATTGTTTAAAGCAAGGTGAACTAAAATACATTTTGTGATCCATTTCCTCAGTCCCAAGCAGTTTCCTCATGCAAGCAGCTTCATTACTTTTGGTGGACGTATCCTGAACTATCACTCAGGGTCTGTTTGGTTAAATATCCCATCTCTAAAAGAGACCTATGGAAATACACAGAGGAGAAAGCAAGTTTTCAGTATTTTCAGAGTTATCCCAGCTAATCACTACAAATGATTTTTAGAGTGGAAAATTCCAAACTGGGATGTAACTGGATGGTCAAAATGTGATCCCTCCTCTCATGAAATTGAGTGACAGTATTGTTCTACTTAATGCTATAGAAAATATACTATTACCTTTTTTCCTTTTCTTCTGTAAAAAAAGGAAAAAAAAAACCACAAAAACGTTTAAAACAGTTCACAGTTATTAACAGCCAATGCTAAGATTCCACATTTTGTAGATTACAGTTGAATATTCTGCAATGCCTGTGGAATGAAACATCAGCACTTGTTAGGAGATGCCCCAGGCTAAACACAGTATCAGAAAAATAAGTAGAACATAGTGGGTTAAGAATAAAGTTATTCCTCAAAGCAAACTTGATTTCATTATTTTAAGTCACAGACACATCTTCATTCTAAATATAAAGATTTTTAGTTTATGTTTCAGGATTTTTGAAAATAATTTAAATGATAATGGAAAAAGAAAAAAATCTTTCTTAATTCACACTGGAGAAATTATCTATATATGAATTAACTCTCTGGATCATAATAGCTTTTTGCAGATGACTCTTCAGCTGTATCATTTAAATACGTATTTAGGCAACTAAAAATTTACTGTCAATTCCTATTATGTCAGTCCACATTATGGCGCTGTTACAGCATGCACATTTAAAGATTATTGAAAAAATTACTGTTCGTGTGCAGTATATAATTTGCAAAAGGTTAATCACTATTTTAAAACAATGAATGGAATTAACTCATAATGCAAAGCAGATGTCCCAAACGTTATTTTTAAAACAAAACATATTTAACTTATAAAAGAACAAAGACAATCTAAATCCAGTCCTGTTACTTAAAACCAGACAGGCATCATGGTTGTTTTGGACTCTTGTTTCACTGGCTCATACAATTTAGATAAAACTCAGTTGTTTCTAACTACTCTCTGCTATCTTACAGCCATTAATGAATTTTTACAGCTAAACTTGTAAAGCTCACCCATGACTAGGCAACACTGGCAATGGTGAAAGAGATTTACTTGTACCAGATCAGCAAGGATTGCAGTAACAAATTAATATATCAATTAGTTATTTCAAAAGGAAAATATTAAAATTCAATCCAGTGCATGAAAATTCTCTGCTTTGTATGCAATTCACTTTAGATGACCAGTCACAGAGATGGGCAAAAACAGACACTTGCAATGATCTAGGAACAGGGGAAAACAAGAGAAATACTAAATGGTGGGCAAACAAGATTAGTGTTTCCAACAAATACTCAGAATCAACTCCGGATTACAGAATATCAAGCAGGACAAGTTGCAAATAAGGGTGCTTTGAGTGCATTTTGGTTTACGGTGCTGAAGAGGGGCAGAGAAGAAGCCCGGGGTGGGCGCAGTAGCCCCCAGCACAGCCCATAGGGACACACTGTCGGGCACTTGCTCCATGTGCCCAGGGTGCTCAGCAGCCCCACGCAGGGGGGGCCTGTGGCTCTAGAAAGAGCATGGAAGCCTGAGACTGAACCAAGCATTTGAACAGAGATGGCAGTGGTCTGAGGAAATAACAAAGCTATTATCCATATAGCTCTTTCATGTAAGTAAAGTTGATACTGACCTGACAATAAAACCATGCTTTTTTACATAAATTACATCTGACAAGAAAAGATTTCTTAATTTAAAACAAAAAAATAAACAAAAAAAAACCTACATAAAACTTTACCAATATTCATAGCTAAAGGAGGAGTTAATCAAATTGAATCCTTGAGGAAGATCATGTGAAGCAATCAGGCCCAGCAGGCCCTCACCTCCCTGCACAGGAACAGCATCCGGCAGCACTTCTCGATAAGCAGCCAGCGTTCCCAGTGAAGTGTTCCCTTCCAAAGTATCAGATACCTTGCTACTGCCAGCAACTGAAGTATCAGATTAAAGGGGTAAATAGTTCTGTCCCGTTGCAGTCCAAGGATTTCAGCTTTTAAACTACAATATTTACATTAAATACATAATGTAAGATAGATATTAAAGTACTGTTATTATGAGCAACTGGACTCTTTTATTTAAGTCTAAGGAAACCACTTTCAAATCTTTTACTCCTTCATAGTTACTACAATTTATCTTCTGGCCTTCCAGAAGTCATCTTTGCTTGTAAAGCCTTCCACATTTCTTCTGATTGTATTTTAATAATCTGTGACAAGAAGGAAGGTCATCAATATAAACCACAGGTACTATATATTTGACATTCCTTCCAGCTGCACTTGCTGACCTGTTCATTTAAAGTATCTATCATCTGTACTAACCTATCTGGGTAAGATACTCCTTTAATTAATACAAACAGGAAAAAAAAAAAAAAAAAAGCTATGCAAGTGTGCAGTATTCAGTAAACAAGGACATGCTAGGTCCACAAAATCTGAGAGAAGCAGAAGCTAGAAAAGAGGGACTGAATAACTGCTGTGTAAGATGGGCTTTGAAGAGAATTGTTTCTTGTTCAGCATCTTTCCCCTTTACATTTAAAAATCAATTAGGTTGCTTTCCAAAAATTGTAATAGCTTCCAAAGGCTGCAAATAATTCCCCGCTTTAAGTATGAATGTCAATGAACTCATTCAAAATCATCTTCAAATGTCAGAAGAGATTAACATGTCCTGGTCACAGAAGGGAGGTCAGAAGAAAGCACACCCTTTTAGCCTTTACTCGGGTGTGCATGATCCAAAGCCAGCCTAAGTCTATGGGAAAACTCTGGAAAGAGACCCAGCATGGCAAAATTCCACAACAAGTGCTCAAAACACAAGAGACCAGAAACAATCTGAGATCAATAGCTTCCAGGTCATTAATCCTAGGCAGGTGACATCCAGTGCACAGTTCGCTACTCTCTTCCAGCCACACATTCAAGAAACCTGACTCAATTGGCATCTAGTAGCTCTAAATATTTTCCATGTTTTGCCTTTATCTTTCCCCTATTTGTTTGGCATATGGCTTTCTAGCATCCCATTAATGTCAAACCGTTTAATCGGAATGTAAGCTAAATGCACAGTTTGCTATTTCCTGGATTTCTGTTTGGCAGCCAATGCTTTTTATGAGGAAAATAAAAGCAAAGGTCAGTATGACAGAAAAGAAAAGTCATCTTCCATAACGGAAGCTTATTTTTCCAGTGAACTGATACACAAGCCTAATTTAGAAAAAGGTCCTTTAGTATCATGTTATTATTAGTAGTATCACAAATAAACACAGAAACCAATTCACTTTACAGACCTCCACATTATGCATTCAATAGAAAATCCCTTGGTGTTTTATTGATTTTTGTTTTATTGATTTTTTAAATAGCAATATCACAGTTAAAATGTATCATTTTGGTGAAACACAGCTAAAACTTTTCCGTTTTGAAATAAGTTATTAGAAATTATTTCCACAGCAACCGGCAACTAACAATTCAATCCATTTAAAGAACAACAAAGTAATGGCTTTATTTGGATGCTTTTTTTGATTAAATAACATATTAACCTTGATGAAGCTTTCCAAAGAGGGATTAGCGTACTCAAGTGCATCAGCTGATTATGAGACAAATATAACAGTGATAAGATGCTGGTTCAAAATTTTTGAATCTGATGAGTACAACAATTTAGCCGCTAGGATGGAGTTGGTTCTTCCAGTTTCCATCTCAACAGTAAAGTGTCCACCCAGGATACAAAAAGACATCACCCAGCTAAAGTATGCAGTAACTGAGAGTCAGGAAAGGTCGTTTAAATTGCTAAACTGAGTAGACCAAAATACCCTGCATAATTACTGTAGTGTCAGAAATAATTAAAAATAATTTGTAAAGAAAGAAGAATTAAAGGTATTAGAGGGGAAATCCAGAAAGGAAATACAGATTTGTCTTTCCATCATATCATCCATTTTGACCAAAACTCACTGACCCACTTTGCTTTATTCGTCTATACTGTAATAATACATTTTGCATACCTATTGTATATCCTTTCCATTAATTTATTTGCTTAATGGATGTATAAGTAAGTCTACTACAATTACGCTTTTTAAGGGTCAAATCCTACTCACTTCTGAACCCACTACTGTAATTTCTACTACACTGGATGGTAACACAGCAGACCTCAGGAACAGCTGAAACACAGCCGATTCTGTGCTGTTGACATAATCAAGCCGTGTTACAACCAGGCTGCCAAACCCTTTTATAACCATGCCAAGTCCAGGAATTGGTGTCTCTGTACACCCCCAACCACCCCCGCTAAAAAAAAAGTTTCTGTATTTCTTAATTCTACATGTTCAAATTAAAATTCACACGGTTGTGACTGTGGCAAAGTAAAACTTCCATGAGTTTACTTTAAGGACCAAATCTTGGAACTCTTACAGAGTTGTTGCAAGTTACACACCACACGGACACACACGCACACACGCGCACACACACACAAACCCCAACACAACAATTGTCTAAGAGCAGCTATTAATAATCATGTTGATTCCACATGGAACAACCGCAGAGTTACCCGAGCAGCTACAGTTATGTCAGCGCTTGGAAGTTATTCCAGGCTGTTTTGTCCTGCTGCCCTGAATATTCAGGAACTTCAACAATCCATCCAGCAACTGCTACCGCAGAGTAAGCGCTCTGCTTCGCCTGGCTCTATGCTAATGACTGCCAGGCACCCTCTGCTGAATCGGGGGGGGAAGAGGATGAAGGGAAGGAGGAGGGGATGTCACACCCCCCGCCACTGGGGACGGGACGGGCAGGAGCATGGCATCGCGTGGGGTTAATTCCCCACGTGTTGGTTGTTGCTGCACCTTGAAACCTGACAATAGGAAAGTGAAACGAGCCCGGTCTGTTTGTTTGGGTATATTGCAAGTAGCATCGGGACTTTGTCCACGACCTCCTCCGTGGGAAGTTCCCATCGCCCCTCCAGCGCGGCACAGCCCGAGCCCCCCGCCCCCGCCTGAGGCAGGGGGAGAGCCCCTGGGAACTGGCGGCGCTTCCGACCGCTCTGATCTCGGGGTCACGGCAGTTATGCGATCCTTTCTCCTTACCGAGCAGATTCAGCCCTGTAACCTACAGATTGAGAGATAACAGCCCCACGCTTTCGCCCTCCATTGCAAAGGCGGCTATTGCATCAGGAATTTCCTCTTTTGCCAGCTCCTTCTATCCCCCGACACTCCTCCTCGGCTGTGGCAAGTTTGGGGCTCGCTTCCCCCCCGCGCTCTCCCCGGTCCGCGGGGTGCGGTGATACCCCCGCACCGTCCGCAGACGCAGCGCTGCTCCCCGCCCTCGGCGCCGTCCCCGCCACCGCACCCGCGTTACTCTGCGCGGCAGCAGGATCCAGCCTTGGCAAATCCCTGCCGCACTCCCGCTGCCCCCCCGTCTCCTCCTCCTCTGCTGGTGGGGGCCTGGAGCTGCTCGCACCTGCTCCTCAGGGACCGACACCCCCAACTTCCCACCGAGGAAGCAGCCCAGCCCGGCCGCCTGGCATCTCTCCCCACTACCCCAGAGAAAAGCTGCCTGCACCTCCTCCTCCTCCTCCTCGCTGTCTTCCCGCCCTGCCTTCACCTCCCCCGTTCGCCATGTGGCAACTGCCTTACAGCCCTACACAAAAAGTGCACGTGCCCCCTCGGATGTGTGACAGCAGCTGACGGCCAAGCGGCCTCCATCGCCCCGGAACGGGCCCGACGCCCGGGCAGCTCCGCGCCCCATCACAGTTACCGCGGCACCCCAGCGTCTACGTCGCCGTCCCCCCATCAGGACCGCTCCCCGCCCACTCCCGTGCACCCTTCGGGCGGCTTTTTCCCAGGGCTGCCCGCTTTAAAGATACACCCAAGGATAAACTTCAGCTGGAGGTTGGGTCAGAAAGCACTTTCTGGCCCCTTCCCACCCCCGCCGGCCCTCCGCTCCCGCGCTGCGCTGACTGCGGCCACCCCTATCCCCAGCACGCCTCGGCCCGGGGGGCAGGGAAGGGGACAATGACAGAGCAACACTTGCAAGGCGCAGCGGGAGGGGGGCACAAACACGGCTTCCCCTTTCTCCCTCTGTCCCTCTGTCCCACCAAGAAGCAGCGTCGCTGGCAGCGGAGAAGGCCGGCTGGGTGCCGGGGCAGCGCGGGAGGGGGCAGCGGGAAGCGGCGCAGCGCTGGCCCGGACCGCACCGCGCGGGGGTGGGACGGGGGCGGCGGCGGCGGGGGGGCCGGCGGAGCGCGCGTGTGCCTTGCGGCGCTTACCTGGCGTTGGTGCAATCGTTGTAGAGGGTCTCGAAATCCTTCCTGGAGATGAGTTTGCAGCGGTTGACCCCGGGCTGGATGGCTCCCAGCCCCCTCAGGATGCGGACCTGCTCCACGTTGCAGACCACGGGCGTGATCTCGAGCCGCTTCAGCTTGGTGTAGACCGTGTGCAAGCCCCCCACCAAGTGCTTCAGGAAGAGGTCGAAAGCCTGGGGCAGGCAGATGAGCTCGCAGCCTTCCACGGTGAAGGAGGCCACTTTGGCCCCCCTCAGATCCACCATCTTGCACTCGTTATTCTGGGGGGTGTTCTCCACTGGGGACGGGGTCGAGTACACGGGCTTGCCGGGCAGGCTGCCGGCCGCGCTGGCCGCGCTGGCATTGGGAGTGGAGGTGCCGCCGCTGCCGCCGCCGCTGCTGCTGCTGCTGCCGCCGCCGGTGCCCAGGCTGGGGCTGCCGCCGCCGCTGCCGCCGCCGCTGCCGTTACCGCCGCCGCCGCTGGTGGTGGAGGTGACTGTGGCCGCCGCTGCCGCTGCCGCCGCTGCGATGGGCTCCGGCCGGAATAGGTTTGTCCCCGAAGCGGCCGGCGGGGGAGCGATGGACGGAGACGGAGAGGAGGTGGCCGACGACGAGGTGGCCGACGACGAGGTGGTGGTGGTGGTGGTGCAGGCGGCAGAAGTTGAGACCGGAGGCTGAGGGGGGACCAGCTGGGTCGGAGGGATCAAAGCAGCCGGTACGGCCATGGTCACATATACGGCGGAGGGGGCAGGGGGAGGGGGGAAAGTTCCCACACACACACGCAGGGGAAAGGGGAAAAATTAAGAAAAAAAAAATTAAAAAAAAAAATTGGAAAGGAGAGAAGGGAGGAGGGGGGAGAAGAAGGGGGGGATAACCCCAGATCAGGTGCTGCGGCGAGCGAGAGAGCAGGGGGCAGAGTGAGAGAGAGAATGCACAAAGTGTCCCGCAAGTGGGGACGGAGGAGGAGGAGGAGGAGGAGAAGTCCGCTCCGGGCGGCGGGGCTGGGGCCGAGGGGAGGGGGAGGGCAGTTTCTTTTTGTGGTCCTTGCTCTAGCACCACGTTAAAGACGAAGGTGAAAAGGAGGAGGTTTGAAGGACTTCGGTTCTCTCTGGCAAGTACATTGATCAAAGATTGAGAGGGGAATGACAGAGAGAAAATGAGCGGGGAAGTGCTGGCTGCTGCCGCCGCCGCCGCCGCCGCCGCTCGCTCGCTGGACGAGTTGTTGTTGTCACACGGTGCGGAGGGGAGGAGCTCCGGCAACTTGAAATACCCTTTGAAGCAGCAAAAGGCTCACTCACTAGTATTAACCCAAATTATCCAACCAGGAACCCGGAGCAGGAAAACAGCGAGAGAGGGAGAGAAGTCCCTCTCCCCCCTCCTTCAGGAACCGTTAGATTACATGTTTCGTATTTCACCCCACCAGAGATGAGATGTAATTTTCCCAGCCCTTTTCAACAGTCGCTCGTCAACACAGTTTGTGGAGAAACACGAGCGTCTCCAGCGTTCCCCCAAAGCCGAGCGGGAGCGGGGGAGCCGGGGCGCGGGGCGGGCGCTGGGCACCGCACACCTTGCCGGGGCAGACAAAAGCAGAAACCTCCGGACGGGGCTGTTGCTCTTGCTGCTGCTGTTGCTCTCCCGGGACCACAAACGCTCCTCCCGCCGGGGTGGGAGTTGCTGCCGAGGGTCCCCTTTGTTGCGCGCCAGGCGGCGGCGGCTGAGCGGGGTGCGCACGGGCAGCCCCACGCGGCAGCATCCGCAGAGGACTTTCCTGCGGCAGCCGCGGATCGGAGGGGACGAGGCACTACGGGTCAGGCCGCCGAGACGCCGCGCCGAGCGGGCTGCGGCGGCACAGAAGTAACTTGGCAGAGGGGCAGGCGGACGGCCCGCGCAGGTACCGCCGCGCAACAGGTGCCGGCGGCGCGCAGCAGCCGCGCAGCCCCGGCCCGTCCCCTCTGCGCCCGATAGCGCGCAAAGTCAGCCGCCGCGCTTGCCCGCGCATGCGCAGTGGGGCGGCGGTAGGCGCGGTACCTGCCGGCCCCGAGCCGGGATGTGGAGCGCGTTTGGCAGCTGGCGTGCCGGGCTCCGTCGGGAAAGCCTGGGGCTGGGTTCTGCGTGTTTTGGGGGCACTTCGCACTTTGAAAGGGGTAAAGAAATGGCCACTGGTACAGATGGGGGGGGGGGTCTGCAAAAGCAGGGGTCGGTGCGTGCGTAGTTCTTCCTGTTTCAAGAATCCACCCTGTGTGTACTTAATTGAGATGCATGTATGTGCCCATAGCCTTTTTTTTTTTTTTCCTATGATACTATTACATGACTCACAGGATGACACATCTGTAGAATGGATAATCTCAACTGTAGTAATTTGGTGGACGGGAATTTCCACAGTATCAGACATAAACTATTCTCATATGATCTGCTTGCTTATTGTACTTTAATTTACCAGAATTTGTTCTAGTGCCACTTAAGACACATTTTGCTAGTGAAATTTAAGCTATCCTGCACTAAAATCTTTAAAATTGTAAATAAAACCATGAAAACACAGAGTAATGTTTTACTTTAAAGTTTTGTGTATCCATGACTGTGCAGAACACTTATTTGAGCCATTTTTAGGTGGGGTTTTTTGAGATTGTTTATCTGGAGGAGCTTATACAACTTGAGTTCCAGTGGTGGGATCCCAGTGGTGGGATCTAATGTTGCATAAAACTTGTAATTTCAAAATCTAAATACACTGCCTCTTCCTTTTTTTTCACTTGTAGAAAGCCAACTCTGTCTGTATTTTCTTTCCTCACCTGTTCTTTTTGCACATCACCTTCTCTCACACCTTGTGAAGACAGAACAGCTCCATAAGAAGATCAGGACAGTTCCAGACACGCGTGATATTGCCACTTGGAGATCTGGGTGAACTCTGAATTAGGAAAGCTACCACTTCATTTGTTCTCTACTTTTTCTACAACATGATGTACACCAGCTCTTCTGTTTTTCTATTTGCTGTGTGCTCCCACAGATGTATAATTCTCATGGTCCAAAGGAAAATGTAGTTTGAAAGGGTTTACTACCAGGGGTTTGGGTTAACCTTGATGATATCAATTCAACACTGGGATTAGAAACCTAGAAAGAAAGATTTTTGAAAAAGTTCGAGATTCCTCAAAGCTTCTGGCACGGTAAGTGTTTCTAATTATTATGGGGAGTGTCTCAATTTAATTTAACTTGCACCTACACTGACAAACTCACATAAACCAATAAATCCTGAGGTCATTCTTTGTAAATTTATCTAGATTGCATTTCTCTTACTTGCTGACACTTTCATGTAATGATGTTGTTGGGTGTTTTCTTTTTCTCTCTCTGAGTTGATATCAACAAAACTCAAATTACTGTAACTGATATTTGAAAATTCTCCCTGTGTCAAGTGAAGACTTATGGTGCTGAAATCAATAAGACTGTTTAAAATTCAAAGACCTGCAAATCGTTCTGTTTGTCCTTTGATAGGGCCTGGGCTGATTAAAATGCGACCAAGAAAGCTTAATTGCTGCACTAATTAAGAAGTCTTTAATTTCTTTCCTGGAATATTGTTTGAAGCAGGGTTTCTGTTCAGCACATGTAGCTGTTCAGGGTAGGTATTCTCTCTCTTTATCTCTTCTTTTTTCTTTTTACCATTCTGGTATAGTAAAATGTATGTTAAAACAGTAAGATGTATTGACAGTGATTGTAATTTATTGCTTTAAAAAAAAGACTGATATGGAGTTCACTATTTTATTAAATTACAATTTTGAGGGCAGCTGTAAAGGGTAAAATGCAATTACAAAATGCATTGTAGCTGTTGCATTTTAAGGAATTTGAACACTTAAATGACAGGAGCTACGATAGTACACCATCTCCCTCCCTCATCTTCAGTTATTATTGATAATTAAATATTTAAATTCATTCAGTAAAACACCCCAGAAAAGTATTTGTCTTCTGAACGTGTGTGAAGGAATGGACTGGGGATGGGATGAACAGAAGACAGGCACCTGGTAAGGATGAATAGTGTATTATCATGTTACGTTCATCCACATTTTTTTTTCCCCCTGCATTTCTTTGGAGTTTATTTTCCTGAGAAATACCTTTCTGTCTTGTGTCTTGTCTTACCCTTGTATAGGGACCTGTTTTGTTCACTGCTTCTGAAGAGGAGAAACTAGATGATTTCATAAAGCTTTCCATGTGATCAATAGAGTACTGTTTTAGGTTTAATCATGCTGCATTCTAATTCTGGCAAACAACTGCAGAGCAGAGATTCCAAGAAAGGAGCAAGTACTGGCAAAGAGAAGGTAAGTTCTGCTTTGCTTTAATCTCAGGTCTCGAGCAGCAATCCCCCTTTGAAGAGCTATCTGCTATTTAGAGGGAAGACTGAGAAAGAGGGAGGGACCTCATACAGAATCCCCCCTGCATCGCTCAGGAAAATAGACTCATAGAAATGTAAGTGTGTGAAAAGGGATCCCTTTTTGCTTCTCTTCTACCAAGATATTTACTAAACATTGACAAACACCATGAATACAATTGAGATTGATGTGAAGTGATGTATCAGTAGTAAAAAACTAGATACTGCAGCGCTGTTTTTCTAATTGTTGTGTTATAGTCAAAGTAGCACAAAATCTTGTCCAATACAAATACAAACTGGATTCCTTTCAGTGACAGGACAAGTAGATAACATGCATAATAGATACAAAGGGAGATTTGCCATTCCAAGCACGACGTCACGCTAATTATGTTTACTTTAATTGAAAGCAAGGTTTTGGGGAACCTGAAATTACTCATAGGATATTTTTAATAGCTGAATAATAATAAAGTGCAGCAAACGTTGATCACAAGCCTTTTGGTCTTTCAAAAATCTATTGGAAAATTAAATGAAAAGTGGAGTTTGGTACAAACAATGCCCCAGGGCAAAAAAACAACTAACACTAGATTTTCCAGTCCAGCCATAACACAAATCAATTTGAGCACACTTCTATGGCCAGACTGCCAGATTGTTATGACTGCTAATTCACTCAATCAAACAGTACATTAGTACACTGGGCACAAACAGCTTTAACAATAGCATGCATTTCTGAACAGTCCACCATATATCATAAAAAATCCAAAATACATGGCAAGATTGCTTTCACATTCTGTTTACTACAAATTGCATTTACATATGGTGCCTGCTTAACAAAAGAAAAAAAAAAGTGATGGAAGAATGGAAGTGAAGAAACTTCTGGAGCCATTAAAAATAACTTTTTAAGTCCTTAAAAACGAGATTCTGGGAGCACTTGCTCCTGCTTGCGCTGGTGTTTAATGTGAACCTTTCAGCCGGAGAGCTGAGAGCAGTGGCTGGCAATCCCTCGCACAGAGCTGGATGGGGAGTTGCTGGGGCTTGGCAGCTCGCACACGCCCTGCCTAACCCCAACCCCGGCACTTCAGCGCTAGAGCGGCTTTTGCCGGCTTTACTCCCGCGAGTCAGCTCACTGGCTCCGAGGGTATTCACCGCCTGAGTAGAGAGGCAGGATTTAGCCCCAGAGAATATCCCTCAATTCTTCCCCTTCATCCCCAAGAGCAGTGGGTGTTATCCCTGGGGATGGTAACTGGTGATGCGGCCAAGGACGCGCTGTACTGAGACATTCGATAACCGACGGCTCCGGAGCCCTCTCATCCCTTCCCTCCCTCCTCGCCGGCATCCGACACACAAACACACGCACGCCCCACACACACGCCCACGCACAAGCGCATATATGGAAACTGCAAAAACCAAACTCCAATTAATTAACTCCAATTGCTTATTTACGAATTTTTTCCCCCCTTAAATCGCTATTCTGTCTTCAGAAAAAGCGTTTCGAAGTCAGTAACTAAAAGAGCCCTTCTGTCGATCTGAGCCTCTCGGTCACGTTGCTGCTACCAGAGCCACATGGTGAAACGGATCGGGTCGTGGTCCCTTCCCGGGCTGGCTCGGGATGGATGGATGGATGGATGGATGGATGGATGGATGGATGGATGGAGCAGTGGCTGGGCACTGCCTGCTGACATTCACCTGACAACTGACAGCCGAGCAGGAGAGCTGCAGCGCGGGGAGGAAATGATAACCAACTTCCCTGCGTGATTTAAAAGAGGGCTGGGATAGATGGGAGCCCTCTGTGATTGAGTTAGAATTGGGCTCTCATCAGAGGTCCTCAGTCCAACATGCTAATTCACCTACCAACAGGTAGGAAGAGTCGCTCGGAGCAATAATTATGAAGTACAAAGCCCTTGCCATTAAATTATGTTAAAGCGGTGATCTAATCTGAGCTGCCCTTTGCCATGCCTTCCCCCCTTTACAGAATTAGTTCTCTCTGCCGCTCTATCCCTCGCTCCCGACCCAGGCTAATCGGAGCACTGGCACCGGGGAGCCGGCCCCGTGTTCAGTGCTCCGGGCTCTCCAATGCGGTTCTCTGCCGGTGCAGGGGGACCGCTCCTCCTGCTCCGTGCCCGGGAGCTGGGGGAGCGGCTGAATCCTCCTCCCTCCATCCATCCCTCGACCCCGCCGAGCCCCTGGAGCCGCCGCCCGCGGGGCGATGGCAGGGGAGGCGGGAGGCGATCGGGCCCCCGCGCCCGGCCGGGCGGAGGGTGGCGGCTCGGCTGCCGCTCCAGCGCTAATTGCTTCCCGTGACAATATTAATAACAACGGCGAAAAATGCACATTGCTGCCTTCTTTTTATATAGGAACTGACAGCCTGCGAGACGCAGCCTCTTCTTCCTCATGTCACTTAAGTGAATGAAAAACATTTGAGGGGGGAAGGGTGTTACCTTTATTATCCCCATATTTCAAAAAAACAGACAAACATTATTAATTGTTTTTTGGAGGTGGGAGTGAAGAAGGATTTTTAAAAGTCCGAGCCCTTGCTTGAAAAGTTTCAGCACAGAGCAGAATTTTATAGAGAGTTATAAACTCTGGGTAAAGGGGGATGTTATAAATGGAAGTGCTGACACAACCTTAACTATAGCGTGTAAACGGCTATGCTATAATATCCATTAAGCAGAAAGAAAAATAAGATGGCTGATCAATAATTTATACAAAGAGTACCAACTGCAGACATAATAACTGTAATGTTTGCAAAGCAATCTCTCGCTCTCCAGACTTAACAGTAAACTAGCGGGGCTGTTAATTTCCAACTCCTACAGGTAAGAGTACAAACAAATTACTTAAACTTGTATTGTGCTCGATATTTTGCATGCCTCGGTAGGATAAAACACAATTTAATTACGATGCAACCTGGGCTGATTGAGGAGCCTCCCCCTCCCTCCCCCTTTCCTCCTGCTCGCCCGCCTGCTCCTCCGAGGGGACCTTCTTGGGCAAAGCTCCGCCCGAGAGACAGGAACAGGTCGCTTGGACGGGCGTTGTAAACGGGTCGACTTTTGGGTCACTGTAGTTCGACTTTTGGGTCACTGTAGTTCTTCTGAGAGTAATTCACACACAGAAACAAAACGAAGCCATTTAACTTCAAAAGAAAGTTACAAGGTTTTTCAGTGCCACGAGCTGAAACACAATACCCCCATCGGCCCGATAAGGATCAGCTGTCAGAGGACAATGCTCTGGCTTTCCATCCATCAGGCTACCGGGAAAAAAAAATCTGCTTTAGGGAAAACCAGTGCTTTTTCCACTGTCATAAAGGACAGTAGGCAAGCAACTGATCTCTTCATTGGCATTTGGGAGCGTTATCTCCCATTTCTGTCTACTGTATTTATGTAGCATAACAGAGGAAGAAAGTCTGAAAGTTGCTAAGTAGACTCCCGTAACGTGCCCAGGTTGTTTTTTTGGGTTGTTTTTTGGTTTTTTGGTTTTTTTTTGGTTTTTTTTTGGTTTTTTTTTTGTTTTTTTTTTTTTTTTTTTTGTTTTTGTTTTTGTTTTTTTGTTTTTGTTTTTTATTTTTTTTTTTAATGTCTCTTGCAATAGTACCAAAGAGATCACTTCTTTGTGAAATAACAAGAGATAATGTGTCAGTGGAGGACTTTTTTTTTTTTTTTAAATTAATTCTCCCCCATGCCAGCCTGGACAAAAAACCCAAAAAAGTTATGTTGCCAGCCGCACAAAAATAAGCCCATATTTCAACGTAGCGTGCAGAGGTCTGCGACAGCTTTCAGCTGTCCTTCTTTGGGACGTCACGGGTGTTTTGTATAGCAAAAACAGAGAAGTAAAGCAAGAGACACCTTATTTCTGAGCCCTGAGCTGTGATGCAGGGAGGCTGCTCTGCGGGGTAATGCTTAACACACACACACGCACACACGCACAAAAAAAAAAAAAAAAAAAAAAAAAAAAAAAAAAAAAAAAAAAAGAGGCTGTAAAGAGGCTGTAATTGCCTGCATTGCTCGTGCTTGCTCACCAGTGACCTCTCCCAGTTCAGCTCCAATAAAGTAAAATAGCATAAATGACAACTGTCTGTACAGTCCGCGCACAGACCGAGTCTTTTATATGGAAGCAATAGTTGTCCCGCCCCGGCTGCCCCAGGCCGGTTGGATGCAGTGCGGAATACCGCAGTGTGGAACATCGCTGCTCGGAGAAACGGAACAGAAAGCGCAGCGCCCGCTAGTGCCTGTGAGCGCGGGGCAGCGCTCCCTCCGCGCCCCTCCGCGCCCCGCGGGGAAACGTCCTCTAGAGCAAGGAAATGTACGCGGAACTGGGGAATGTGGTACGGACAAAAGAAGGTTTAAACCCATCTGTGACTAAGTGAGAGTTTGTTTCTTCATTGTCTAAGCTTAGATAAAGCAGAGATGGAAAAGTTGTCTTTCCCCTGCTGCTCCCCATCTGTCTGAGGAGGTGTGTGAATGGGGTGAGTGTTTCATACATCTTCACACTCATAGTGAAGGGAATTGGAAGGTCTGCCTGGATGTAAAGCCTTGATGGGAAGGAAACATGAACTACACCAAACACGTTTCTGAGCTTTGGATACCCCGCCCCAACACTTGAAAACTACAGATTTGTTAGATATTTCCATTAGGCCCTGTTCTTTTCTCAGGTGTTTTGGGGCTGTGTTTTGGGGGATTTGTTTATTTGTTTATACTCATGAGTGATTGTTACTGGGCAGCGTAGAGATTTTCTTGGAGATTGTCTGATCTCCTTCATGTGGAGATGAATTTTCCAAGGAAGGCAACAAACAACCCTCTGGATAAAAGATACCAAGTAGATAAGATCATAATAAACTTTCACAATGGCAGTGAATGTCTCTTGCATTTACTTATTGTTTGTTGTGGATTGGGCTACTGGTTAATGTTCCCAGTCAGATCCAAGCACTTAAAATGGTGTCCAGCATAATATAATTTCCTGTGCAGGGTTCCCAAAGCTTTAAGAGGCAGCTTTGGATTATATCACACACACTGGAGCACAAGTAGGTGATGATGAGCTAGATCTGTCTTCTTCTAACTCTGTCTTTAAAAGCTTTCAGTAAACCATTGGTTCACTTTGTATAAATGTCTTAAGATACTAAGACCTTGTTTAACAGAGAAGGAAAACTCCAAATATGTTCTCAAGCACCTTGGGCTCGAGGTCTAAAATAATCTGGTGGATACTGAAAGGCAGTCCAGGATTAACATTTATCCCTTCTCTACCGCTATTTGACAGTCACACCTTTCCCTTATTTGTGCTGTGCATTCTTCATCAATAAAAACAACCAAAATGTATACCTAAATAGTTCCCTATGCCAAAAATTTGTTACACAAACCCATTGATATGGAAGGCACTAAATACCAAATTAGTTGAAAATAATTTGCAATGATTCCTGATTTTCTCTATTTTCTCATTTCCAAAAAAAAAAAAAAAATCCACTTATTTTAAAACAGGATAACACTTGGCATGGATATAAAACATTTTATACAGTTCCTGTGTCTTTATGGTAAGTTAAAAAGGGGTAGTGGGGTCAAAATAAGTTTCCTTGTAATATATACAAATTGATTGTGGATAATGGCAAAAGACTTTTATTAAGACTTTTTGAATTCACTGTTGTCTGTTCCTCTTCAGTGCTCAGTGATTCACTGCAACTGAAATTTTTTAATATGAATACTTGGTTTTAAGCTTATGTACTTAAGTCTTTATGCAAAGTAAATTCTTGGAATATTTATCCAATAAAAATACTTATAAAGTTAGCAGTTCCTGAATACATTCATAGCTTTAGGTGCAGCTGTAATTCTATAGGCAGAGACTTAACATTGGAAAGCAAGAAGCCAAGTCACAAAAGAGTAAAAAAAGAAAACCACATTTTATTCTTATACTTTGAAAAGAAAAGGAAATTTTTACAGAAAAGCAGTGAATACATTCAAGTAAGAAATGAATTTAAGAAAATTATAAACATCGAAAACAAGGTGAATTAAAATAATTAAATTTTATCCACACAAAATACTTTTCAGTCAAAAGTATATACTAGCAAGTTGGTTTTATTAAAATTTGTTCTTCTAAACATGTGAGTATAAACTTAAGATGTAAATTTCAAAACAAGAAAAATGAGCTACCACCATCTAAATTGCTTTAATCTAGCCAGTTAGAGTTTTAATTGTTGTGCTTTTGCTTAATTACACCCTTCTATCTGATGATCAGTCTCAGGCAGTTCAGGATTATTCTGTTTTTGCATGTGAAGAGGAACAGGGCAACTTAGATCCACAACAAAACTCAGGTTCCACACTTATACTGCTAATTATCTCATGACTTAGTAGGTGCCAAAATCCCTTAGCATGTAAGCTCACGTGGACGCAATTCACCAAGTGTGCAGGTTTCCACTGTTGGCCATACTGATGGAGGTACAAATCTCAGAGCTGCTGGGGATTTTCAGCAGCTCTGAAGAGAGAATCCATGCCTAAACACAAGCAGTCTTGGCTTGGGTTCACTACATTTGTGCAAGTGGACCTTCAAGGAAGGTTAAGCTGAAATGAGGCTGTGTGCTTCTGCGTCCATATTTGTATTCTGTGGTACAGCTAATAACCAGTTGGCCAGGTCATTTCCAGTGTGGGAAACCAGTTTTCACACATCCAGCTTCTATTGTTCCCACAGGACGAGAGAACTTAAGCCAGGTTTCCTACATGGCAGCAATGAACATGAGCATTCAAATATGAGGTCTGCAATAATTAAGGTTTCATTGGTTCTTCCTTGGAAAATTTAGGCCAGTTGACAAATACACTACTACCAGGAGGAAGATTCTCTTACTTCTCAAGGAAAATGTGTCGTCTTGCTGAGAAAAGATTTTAAGGGCTGAATTCAACCATACCTGTTGTGGGCCTGTACGGTGTCTTCACTGTCAATATCATGGAGTACCCCTCACTGAAAATGAAGGCCTTTTGTTCTCTGCTGGTAAAGTTGTCCTCTCTTGAAAATGGGATCCCTAAGTAGTTTAGATACTTCTAGAATGTTCTTCTGTGGCTTTTACTTTCTGTTGTAATCTGTACTATCTACAACCATATTCAAAACAAACATTTTCCTAACAACTCTAAGTTTTATTTTTTTCCAATCAAGCTGAAACAAATACAAGGAAAATAATGCATATAGAAGTATCTATAATTGAGAAAGTGTTTTCTTGAGTGTTTTGTTTCCTGCTGATATAAACTTAGAATTCAGCATACAGTTTACAAGTTAGGGCTGATAGCCGAATATTTTTAAATACAGTGATATATAATGGGTGCAGTTTTGGAAGCTAGGTTTATGCCAGCAAATTAAACTTGCCTGGGAATTTTCTTATGCAATGAAGCCAACTAGCACATATGCCTCTTTGTAAAATTCTCCTGTTCAAAACAGGACAGTAGTAGTAGCCTTCCATCCAGGAAGCGTCTCAGATGTGCAGCCTCCCTCTCCTTCAAACTGCACCCAGGAATTGGGGTTTAGGATGCTTAAAATGTACCGAGGGCAATTCAAACAGTTTTACAGTGTAGACCATCATGTTCCATGGAACATTCCTGGCACTAGTGCAAATGTAGCTTGAACTGTTTTATATTACAGTAACTGTCTTAAAACATACATTCACACTGGATGTTTTTATAGGTATAAGCTCTTGATCTTGCAATTTTTACATGGGCAACATTCCTATTGATTTCTAGAAATGAAATCTTAAAAGTTTCCTTCATTTCCTTCATTCCTTCATTAGGAATCCAGCTTTGGCTTATAATTAGGGAAGAAAAAGGAAGTAAAATTATAACACAGGAGGAGCTTGCATTAAAATGCTCCCTAAAACAGTTTTCCAATGGCATTAAAGTATTACGCACAAATACGAGTCCTGCTTAATTAATTTTGCAGCCTAGACTAGAGATTCAGGTTTTTGTGTTCCCATGCTTTTGTGCTGGGTATTTGAAGCTGAAAATGTAAACATGAATGCATTTTCTATAAGAGCTTTGAGAAAAATGTTAGGGAAGGCAGGGCACATTCCTTGCTGGGTTTTGTGTTAGATTCTTTACACTCAACGTCAGTCCCAGAAACCAGCCTGGGAAGTTAGAGTCTTCTTGCAACAGGTTGCCTCCTGTTAAATTTATAAGGCTATTTGTAACTTTTTTTGATAGGAACACCATCAAAAAGCATTATGCAAAGTGACCAATGCATTTATTAGTGTGTTTTCCCCCCAGTTAATATGAACTAACACAGTATTGGCCTGTCTGGGAGTCACATAAATACAATGTCTTGTGCTTCTTTTTACAGCTGTAACTTGTTTTATATAGTCAGACACATATAAAATGACAGAGGAAAGATTATTTTTTAGAATTTTCACTTTGCCATTTACAAATCAATGATGTTTGCATCTGTCGTAACACATTTGTGAAGTGGCCTGTAAAGGAAGACAGTGTTACAGATTGAGCTGGAAAACAGTCTTGAGAAGAAAAGTATCGCTAGTTTTATTCAGAACCAGTAGATACTAAGAATGATATACTTGACACTTCATAAATAATAGCACTCCAAAAAATCAGGAAGAAAATTACTTTTTGACTCAGCCTTGCAGTCAATTGTTATTTTTCCCAAATAAAAAATTTCAGGGTCAGTTTTGATAATCTAACCCTACAAAGAAGAATAAAATCTTACTTTCTTCCACTTGAACAGCTTTCAGATAGCAATTACTAATTGGAGGTCTCTTAGAAAGATTTATTTGGGAAATGGTTGACTTTCTTTCTACAGCTTGTTTTCCCACAGACAATGTTTTTAGTACTCATCTCAGAAACATTTTTTAATGACAAATCCCTTAAATACAGATGGAAAGAAAAAGCCCCTAAATTTATGCTCTTTAATTTGTTTCAGCACTCATTGACCTCTCATGTAAATTCTAGCAATCTTCAGTTCATTGCCTCGCTCCTTGGGAGAGACTATAATAATGCAGAAAGAAACATTATTTCTTGCTACTGAGTAACAGTACAAAACTTGATTAATTAAAAACCTAGGCAAGCAAGGTCCTTGTGTCTGTGAGAAGTCTGAGCTCTCTTTAAGGCTCAGTTATTTCTCTGATAACCAGCGATTATCTTTTTTGCAGAAGCAATTCCAATAAGACAAAGGTGCCCTCTGTAGGGGACAGGCTGTAAATGATGATGGGGAGCTGGAGTTTAATATTTGTAGAGTGTGACAGAAGAGAGTAACTTCCTAGCAGTCTGGCTCTCTGAGAGGCACTACAGATTAAAAATTATGTACATATGAAACAGTGCAAAAAATAACAAAACCCCCACACTTTAAAATAAAGCAGAAAACAATACTCTCAACTGCAGGTAACAACTAATAGTTTTGCAATAAGCTTCCCCAAAGCTAGATGTGTAGCACAGTGAAAACTGCACTGAAAGAATCTCCTGAATAAAAGGAAATATGAATTTCAGTCAAAAGAACTTAATAGAAATAACAGAATTCCAAAAGCAACATGCTTGAAAGGTCTCTGTAGGATGTACTAAAAAGTTTACCACAAAGCAGATTCATTAACCATCCCAGGCGACTCGCATATTGCTTGCTAAGGAATTGCCTTTGTTAGCATGCCACAGACACACATTAACTGGTGTGCAGAATCTCTAGTGGCTATTTGCAATTATTTTGGGAATTCTTTCCTCAATTTATAATGGCAGCTAATGCCAGCCCAGAGAGAGGCAGAGAATTCAACACTAGATGTAGTTCATCGCTCATTATTAATTATTTTTAGATCTCATTTTTATAATCCATGAGGATGACCTGCAGTTCTTGTTATCTTGATTTTCTCTGTCTTCTTTTCTTTTTACATTATTTTTAATTTATATATACCTATATTGCTGAAGTAACAATCACATTGCCTATAGTACCCTGCACTACTATGTAATGAACTGCAGCATAGAGGGGGCAAACCCCTCAGAAATATGATTTATACTCCATCTGACTTTACTGTAGAGTCAAAGAAGCAGAATGTAGTTCTAATAGTTATTGTGCATTATGTGTTGCTTACTATGAAGTACTTGACTAAACCATAGTTTAGAAAGCGAAGTTCAGTGTTGTGAATGTGCAGTCTATTTTACTGTAGACTCTAAATATACAGCCTGCTTCTAAACATGACTGTAAAAAGAAGGGTGGGCTTGGCTCACCTCTAGAAAAGTTAAGGATAATAAATTTTAAAAGCTATGGATTGGCAAAGGTGTCTGAGATTTTTTTTCAGGTCTAGATCATCAGTAAGGGTCCATTTTCCTAGTTCACAACATTAAGCCTGACTGCCTTTCAGAAGCAGGATTAAAGGAAAGGGAGAATGTAAACCTATGCCATTGCCTTTCCTAATCACAGGTTCTGGTCAAAGAGAGTTTGTTCCTTTCTTTGCCCACTGTAGGAAATGCTTGTATGAGAGATGTATCCCATATTTGAACCATGTAAACATCAGATTAATGCTCTCTTTTGTTTTAACTATTATCTAAATCAGTAAACTCTTTTCCTTCGATCTGTCAAATAGCGTTCAACCTCCCAGTCTCATTTAAGAGAAGTAATTTCACTGTGCTACTTTTTGATCTTCAGGGCATGCCTCCAAGTCTATTTACATAAATAAATGTACAGGGAATGACTGAGATTATGGAGCTTTGTGGGCTTTTGATGTGCCCTCTTCACATCCTGTTGCTTACCCTGTGAATCAGATCTGACACTTAGCAGGGTATTCACTTTACCTTCTCTCACAGCCAAAATTAATGCAACCTAGAGGACAAAAGTGGGGATCCTAACTCATTGGGGAATGCTTGTAGATGCTGCCATTCTATGTGAATGTCCTTCACAGGTCAAATGACATTATTTTCCCCTGAAATAAAGAACATTTATGCTGTAAAATCTCTGGAGTAAACACTGCCTTACTCTGCTTAATTGTTGCATCTTTAATGGAAGTCCATGGTTATAATACCTGTCCTGAAGTCTGAAAGTTACCTATGGGTAGATCTCCTGAAAGTCTTTCTTGGCACTATCCAACCCTTTAACTAAACACAGGACAAATATCTGAGGGTATATTTTTGTTTTACTAGACATCTTGTCTGTGTCTAAACATGCAAGCTGGAACATTCTAGTTTATTTTATTGAACCTTCCTGGTCCTTTTTTAAGACTGTATTTGCAGTTGCAAAGATATTACTGTATCTTTTGAAAGGTATGTAATAGTTATGAAAAGCAATGCTTTTCAAGCATTGTATTCTTTGGAGGTTTTTTCCCCTAAGTTTTCTTCTTTTAGATTTTTCTTTACTACCAGAGGCTGACAGTTATTCTGTGGCAGCTGCTTCCAGACAGTACTCACACAACCTATCTTTAGATGGTTTATGTGTCAGAGATAGGAGCCTGGTCTCCTTATACAGTCAGTGAAGAGAAGTATGCATATTCAGTGCAGAGATTTGGAACACCTAAACTATAACTTCTAAGCTGGTACTGTGAAAAATGTCCTAGGTGATCTGAGACAGGCCTCTATCACAAGTGGACTGTAAATATGTCAAGTTCTTCTTTCATTTAAGGTACCCAATTTATTTTAATATTTAATCTTACTGCGGGCCACCCCAGACCGTGTCCTGCAGGGTGACCCGCGAGATTGGTGATGTTACTGTCCCAGGTCCCACGAACCAATCCTCCAGTCGACCAGTCAACGGTGCCCGGATGAAGTAATCCTCCTTACCAGGAACAAACGGGAGTACACTCCGCATAGAGTTCCAACTGGGTTTTATTTGAAGGTTGAGTTGAGGGTCCACAGGGATAGGATGAAGGTAGGCTGGGAGGGAGGCAGGTGAAGCAGGAGGGAGACAAACCACAGGAGGAGGGATCCAGGGACAGAGCGCAGGCTGACAGTAGAAACTGTAGCTGGAGCTGCGAGCTAACAGCCAAGAGTCTGATGGGAACCACGGTAGGGCATGGGTACAAAGTATATAAACTGGGGGAAGGTAGGCGGGGACAGGGTACAATTAACCAATGGGGACAGTGGCAGAAGGAGGAGTTGAGGTGAGGTGATATACATTTAACCAATGGTGTAACATGAGGGGAGTGACTGTCACACAGGAGCCAATGGGGGAACGGGAGAATAGAACTTTCTGGGCTGTGGGAGTGAGTCCCGGGTGACTGGCAGGTAGCTATTACCTTGAGGGAGCAGAGAGCCTCGGGAAATCAACACAGTTAAACAAAAGTATCCTCCCAAGACATCTCGGGCTTGCTACCCTCAACACCGACTCCCACATCTTCCTTTCTTAATTTCATCACTCACCATTTCCTTTGTATCCACTTTTTTCTCTTTATTGTGCCATCTTTTACTTGTGATCAAGGTAACATTTTAAATGCTTTCTCAATGACCATTTTTTTTCTATTTTTAAGTATTCATTATAATCTTTGACTTGGAAAAAAACTATGGTAAGTCTAAACACACAGTTTTTGATTTTCTGATGTCTTCTTCCTCTTCTTTTTTTTTTTCCCCTTTCCTTTTTTCCTTGCTTCTTATTAGCCAAATTGAACTTATTACCTAGTCCTGTAATTGGTTTGACCCTTTCTTTCCAGTTTAAGGTCATATGAAATGTAAAAGTTGTATGAAAACCTGTTGTATGTAAAAAAACTGTAACAATTGTGTAAAGTCTGAAATATCTGGGGTTTTTTTTTTTTTAATCTTTCATTTGTATAGTTTTATTAATTTTATTCAAATGTCCAATAGCTTTGATACCTCTACCCCACTACCCTGAATGGCTGCCAACTGTCTTTGGGCTCTGTTGTCTGGCATTATATTTATTCCTTGGCCCCAGTCCTGAAAAATTTATACACTAGAGTAATTCTATGCATGAGAACAGACCCACTGACTGTTGATGCATAACATTATTCTGGAGTGCATGCATTTTCAGGGCTTAGATAATTGGTTGGATTTTACTGGTCAAGCATTGCAAACTATTTGTAATGGAATTCTACTCAATTCTAGAAATTTTTTTATTCTCTTGTTGCCACAAGTTTTGTACAGTCACATGGACTTGGACATTGATTAGGTGGTCTTAATTATTAAATCTACTCTTTATTTCCTGTTCATTATGATTATTCCCACAAACATTAGAGTCTACATGAACTGAATATATTCCAGTTTTTCACATATACACAAAGCTGGATTTTTAAAGGTTTTTTTTGCTGCAGTTGAGTAAATAAACAGTAGTTGATTCTCATAGCCTGCTCCCATCCCATAACCCATTCCCATGATAAAAAATGAGCTATCAGGTCAAACCTCAGAGACTTTTATTGCAACATCCATAACTAACCATATAAATGTGTCTGTGATATATTTATTAATTTAAAGGAATTTCAGCCTTTTGTTAATTTACTACATGCTTCTAATGCTTTCTGATTGCATCACTACTGGAATGCCTTCTTTTTTGACTAGCAACAGAAGATCACAAGTATGTAGGCCAACAAGTGTAACAGAGCGATTACTATACAATTATCTCTCCGTCTCTATGTCCATGTTTTTATTACTGCAGTCCCTACTAGTTGCCAAACCTCTTTTTTGATCCTTTTTCTAATTTAAACAAAACACATCAAAGTTTACCAGGGCTTCAATCCCTAGCTGCTACGAATATCCAAGCTCCTCCTGAGTAAACCAAGCAATGTCACTTTTTGCCAGCTAAGAAATTGGTCAAAGATGTATAAAGCCAGGTTACTACTCTCTGTCTGATGTTCAATATTGATTTAAACTTTTTTTCCTTTTGCATATTTTCAACACCATGCATCCACTTTGCATCCGTAGTAGAGTGTGTCTTCTTAAAGTGTAATCACCTTTAAACCTGAATACTCTTCTGGGCTCTGTTTTTACTCTTTGAAGGATGTCCTGCCAATCTCATCCTTATACAGATATCAGTAATATATATTATTCCCTTTGGGACTTTCCCCAGTGTTGTCCATTTCCTCACAAAGGTTCAATAGTTTAAGAGTAAGCAGAATATTTATCCAGACAAAATAGGAACAAAACTGTACATGGTGAAGCCTACTTAGTGTAAGCTTTTTTGAGCAGTTTGAGCTACCTCTGAGATTTCTATCAATATAGTTTTTCTTAGATATTTAAGACTTGTACATATTACAACAATCTGCTGATCTCAAAGATCATGTGCTGCCCCTTGTGGAACCTTAAAAAAAACGATTTTTTTTTCTCAAATTTACATTCAGCTTCAATTGCAGTGTCACAGAGTGACTAAACTTTGGTGCCTAGCACATTTGTCCGTAAACTTGTTTTTAAGTATGTGAGTAGCTTTAATAATTTCCATGCTGAATAGGAGCCTCCGAAGCAATATAATGCCAGAACTCTTTCAGATTTGCAAGTATATTGTTTCAGAGAATCCTTAGCACTCTCTTTTGAGTTGTAGCCACCAACCTTTTGTAGTGGTATTGAGCACACACAGAAAACATTGAAGTCAAAGTGGTGAATATTTGGTAATAGAAAATAGTAATTTGATTTCAGTTTACATAGATGTAGTCTTGGAGTATTGATTTATTAGATAAAAAAAATGGATCTGAACAGGTTCTTATCCACCTTTTTGATGCATTTATCAAAAAGCAATAGAAATTCTTTAGTTACTGAACTTTTATTTTGTAATGAAATTACATATTTGTGTTATATCATTTAAATACTTTTGTCAGGGTTTGAGTTTGAAGTTATAAGAATTAAATAGAACTATATTTTTTGTTACTCTCTTGAGATTAAGAAGTCTTCTCCTTATGATGAGAAGTGTTTGCTGACTGGGACAGAGCATTCATATTTCTGGTCCTTCCACTCATATTTCTAGAGTCAGAACAATCCAGTATTGTATTTAATCAGAATTACCTAATTCATTGGGGCTTTCTCTTTCTCTAATGTTTTTGCCTACCAGCATGTAACCTTTCATCATAAGAGTTAAAAGAAGGTTTGTTTTGGTTTAGCTGGTTTGTAGGCTTTTAAAAAAAAGGGGTTTTTTGTGGCTTTTTTTTTTTTTTTTTTTTTTTTTTTTTTTAAGGCTAATGCTCTTTTTTATTAGGTTTTTTTTGGGGGGTGGTTCTTTTTTTTTTTTTTTTTGTGGTTTTTGTTTGTTTGTTTGTTTGTTTGTTTGTTTTGTGGATAGTATTGACCTTTTTTGGAAGTACTGTTGACTCATCCTGAGGAGGAAGAGTTTAAGGGAAAAGTAGTTGACCTAATCTTCTATTTCTCAAACAGAATTTGTCTGCTTTTGTAAGTTGTGTATACTTACTGATGTGTTGTATCACACTGGAAATTATTTTTGCTATGAAGAGCAGTACAAGCTGTCTCCAGTTGTTAAGGCAGTGAGGTCACTGTTTCACAATATCCTACCCAGTTTCCTTATTTCTATTATTCAGAAAGGCTTTTCCTTTCTGCCTTCACAGATTTCATTAAGAACATTTATCAGTTTCATCAGGGAAGAGAGTCAAATACTTCTAGTTTTTCTGTTGTGATTTTATATCCTGCCTCTTTGTTATTTGTTAGCTTCTTGTTTGTAACTTGTCCTGAAATCCTGATGGGGTGGGATTAGTTTTTGGTTTTTAGATATTATATATAAAGCTGTGCTTGAGATAAGGAAATGTTATTAATTATTCCCTTTAAAGGATCCCTCCATCTCTTCTGTTTCAGCAATGAGAATTTTCCTCCTTTTCATTTAGTTGTCCCATTTTAAACATTGCTTAGTTAAAAATACTAAATGGTTTCACAGTTTATAGTACCATGCCTTGAATTCCTTAGCTCTTCAATTATTGCTTACTCATCTAGGCACCACATTTCCATCTTTGCTGTGAGTATACTAAAACCCAGTTGTGACAGATGAACTAAATCACACTGAGTCTGTGCCCTTCCCTTTTTTCTTGCATTTGAGCTTCCCTTGTATAATACACTAGTATCAGCCTATTCTTAGGGCCATGTTGGAATTCCTTATGCTACCCTTTTGTTTTCAGTTTTGCACTGTTGATCTTTGTCTCTTCCTAAGCAGAGGGTATCTTTGTTTTATTTTTAGTTTGGCAGAGTACTGGTTATGGTCACCACTGACCCCTGCTGCCTGGCATGCTGGTGCATTATAGCCACACATGACCTGTCTTCAGAAAATGCAGTGTGATCAAAATTTTCTTTTTGTGTCTGAAAAATTTGCCTCTTTTTTCCTTGTGAAAATTTGGAGAACAGTATGTCAGACAGTAAGTCATCATTTTCGTTGATGATTCCTCATGTCAGTTTTCCCCTCGCACTGTCTTTTCCATGTTTCTTGCTTTGTAATTCAATATTGAAGTCATTCATTCCAAAGAAACAAGCTGTATTCTGGTATTCTGTCAGTAACAGCTTGGAAGCAGCTGCACAGTCATTGTCTTCAGTGCACTCTTTCTTTACTGGAACATTACACTGTTCAACATAAGTTTGTTTAGCATTATGGTTTGGTATCTGATGTATGTGGCACACTGTTCTGTATGTTTTCAAATGCTTAGAGGGTTTTTTTGCTGTCTGTTTTAATAAATACTGCTCTTCTTGCTTACTTATCATCCCTGCTCTGTTCACTGGTGAAATATTTATTCTGTTGTTCCAGTTACTCTAGGTGTCTACTGTAAAATGCATTTCCTGTAGTTGCTCTTGGTGTCCAGACTACTGGAATACAGTGGTTTATGTCTAGTCTGCTTAATTTCAGTTCCATCTAGTAGAGATTGGCCACATCCTCATTAAAAAGCATTTGATCATGGGTCTCCTCTGAGCCTCATGTACTTTCTTCTGCACACCTCAGATAATTTTTTTCCTTTTTAGAGATGTATTTCAGTTAAAAAAGGCATGAAGTAATGTGAGAACTCTGCTGCAATTCATCCATTATCTAAAGTTGTGTTGGGTACCCTAAAGCACAACATGGAATATGTGGCAGTATTTGAGAGTGCAAAGCTCTTTAGGAGAATGACAGAAGACATCAAAACAGATGCAGACTAATCTCGGGTTTCTCTTGGAATCACTACTGCTGCAATATTACCCAGAATTGCATTGATATTTTTGTTTTGGAGCGAAATAGACAATTAGCCTTGGCTATCAGGCAAACACCCACCCAGCTGCCTGATTATTCCCACAATTCACTGGTATGCAAGTGGGGAAAAATAGTAACAGGAATGATAAAACTTATGGGTCAAGATAAAGGCAGGGACATCATTTAACATCACAGTAATGGGAAAAACAGACTAATCTGGGAAAATTAACTTAATTTATTGCCAATTAGAATAAAAAGAAAATGTAACCATTCATTCTGATAGTGGGAAACAACAAGATAAACTTTAACACAATACCTTTCCTACTCCCTTTCCCAACCTCAAATTCACTTCCCAAGAAACAAGGTGGGATGACCAGTACATAAGAATTACTCTCCCTGGTCCTGCCTCCTCACACTTCCCCCTGTGCAGGCAAGGGCTCCCAGAGGCTGTGATTCCTTCAGGAACATCCATCTGAACAGACCGCTCTGGTGTCTTCCGCAGGCTGCAGTGGGAATATCTACTCCAGCACCTCCTCTTCTGACCTTGGTGTTCTCCCTGATGTTTCTCATTCATTTTTTCCTCTCTCTCTGTCTAGTGTTTCCTGCCCTTTTTGAAATATGATTTCATGATATGTTACCAAATTGGCTGATGGGCTCAGCTTTGTCAAATTTGACACAGGGATCATGGGAGATTCCTACTCTTCTAGAGCACAGATTACCCAAAAGGGATACTCCACAAGATCTAAAGTGTCATTATATACTTGACCTTAGGCAATGGAATTAAGTCCAACTTCCAGGTAAATAGAGGGGTGTCTTTGAAGACCTCCAGAAACAAAATTTGCACATTTTGCTTACCTAATTTTAAAATGATAAGCATAATTAGTTGAGTAGCACATGACTGCTGAGAAAGTAATATCTCGGCATGTTTTACATTTTTTCTGGAAGTGCAGACAATCTATTTCTGATATACAGCCACTTTAATCATCCAGAAAGCAACATGTAGTCATATTAGGACATTACTTGAGCATACACTTACCAAAACTATTGCTAAATATTCCAGAAATTGTCTATATACTAAGACCTTTTCTCATTTCTTTTTATGTTATAACAGATGTTCAGTGATATCTGGCCTCCAAGACAAACTGCAGCTCTCAGTCTCCAGTTTCCATTATCTTGTTCCCAACAGAACCGTGGGAGCATACAGAATATCCTCTTCATGAAACCTCAGGAAGAAAGTTTTTCTGTGTCTGCTCCATGCCGCAGTTTTGAATTTCTAATTTCAGCAAGCTCAATGTTCACATTTTCTAGAATCAAAACAGAAAGCATAATCTAGTCTCCAGGTTAGGACACCTAAGTGAAGACATCAATAAGTGAACTGCTATATATCATCTAAAACATCTGCATGGCACATAAAGCATTTGACTGTGTCCCTCCAAAGAGTCAGAAGGATAGCATGTGGGGTACCCTGTTGGAGCTGAACTAACCCTTTATACCCATCTTTCCACAGCTAAATCCTGCTCTCCATCTCTGCTGACTGTAAAGGGAGTTTAGCTGCCTGGTACATAATATTATTGTTCAGTTTACAGGTCTATGACCTACTAGTGTGTTTAGGATACTTGCTTGTACATGACACAAGATCTATGAGAAACTCATGGCATCCCTGTGCAGAATAATAAAATGGTGTGGGTTGGAAAGGACCTTAAAAATCATCTAGTTCCAATCCCCCTGCCATGGGCAGGGACACCTTCCACTAGACCAGGTTGCTCAGAGCCCCACCTGACCTGGCCTTAGAAAGGCCAGGAGAGCTAAACCACAGCATTCAACATTACACTATCCATTGGCACTCAAACTACTGCTGTTCTCTCCCCCTGTCTGTATAGTTACCTACAGAGAGATGCCTATTTTTAAGTGTCTTCCTTTCAGACTACATCTTATCACTGAAGAAAGGAAGAGACAGTGAAAACCTCTCAAAATGGCTTTCAAGTGTTATTTCCACACCATTTCCAAATTTTCAAGGCAGCAGGTCAGCCACCAGTCCCAGATGTCTCTGTTGATCCATTAATGGCAGTAACAACAGTAATTGCTACTCAGAACTATGAATAGGTTTTTGCTGAGGAAATTCTATAGCTGCCTCACATTAATATGGGAGCTAAAATGAAAAATTTACAATGTTTAGCTCAAACCTTCTATGACTTTTTACCTTTATTGTTATAATTTTTATATAGTAACAAGCACGCTGTATAGTGTATGAAGAGTTTAAGCGTTTTCTCATAGAGCAACTTTTAGAGTATAATTGATTCTAAAGAAACAAACAATCTGGAAGTATATATAATACAGCTTTTAAGCACTTGATTACATAAAAAAAATCCATTTCACATTATATGACCTCATTTTGAAACCCAATAGCTAAAGAAAGTACGTTATGAATTTCCAATACAAGAGAAATTGTAGTTTACGATCCATAGTGTGTTAGATGTGTACTTGCATTTTAACTATAGTGTTATATATTTGTATAATTTTAAATACAAAGGTCTTATGATTGCTTTGGTTTTGTATTTTAGTGACTACAATTGCATAATCTTTACAACTATAAATTAGATAGTCTCCTGCCTCTGATGCAAGTTAATATTTAACTAGTTAGTGCTGGGCTTAAGCACAGGAAAAAAATTACAAGAACTTTTACTTTGCTTTTACATTCTGAAGAAAAAATTTGCAGAAATTTATGCCTTTTAACATTTTATTTAGACAAACATGAAGAATGAAAATGTTCTAGAAAGAAATTTGCATTCATCCATGAATGTACATTGATTCTCTAAATTTTGAGTTGTTATAGACTTTGTTAGAAAGTCTTTTTCACTCCCCAGCTCTCCACTTTCCCTCTGTCTCTGTTTTCTCCTACCTTGTTGTTTTTGTCTTGTCAAAATTATATTGCCTGTCCTATATCCCTTTTGTTGGAGATGGGAACTTCTACATTATACCTGCATATACAACTGTTCCATCCTAGTCTTTAGTTTCTTTCCTTTCCACTAAATCAGTGGGACTTTTCTATGCTGTCGGCTGGCAAAGTATTTCATGCAGGTTCAGCAAGTGTCACATATCCTAAACAAACACTCTTATGATGGTGTTGCAGTTTCCATCTTGGATACAGCTAGCCCAGGAACAACTGCAAATCTTTATATTCCAGTCCAGTCTTAGTAAACCGAAAGCAGAAGGCAGCAAAATAAAGAAATTCACCCAGGAAAAATTGTCAAGCATGCTGACAGAGTACAATGGCTAGATTTATAGTGTTTTTCTCATGTGGCTCTGAGATAGGCTGTTTGGCTACAAGTGTACTCTCTGGTTTATATAAACAAACTTTGGGGCAAGGTTAGGGGCAAAAGGTTGGACTCATGTTAGTCATGGGTGCAGAAAAGCCTCCCAGCATGTGCTTGCCAGCAGTGTAAAGAGGCTGTGACATACTCAACTAATCTGATGTCTTCCCTTTGTGGGGACTTGTGGCTGGTGTTAGGGGGCCAGTACAGCAAGAGAGATATCCAGGATCACAGAGCACAAGGTCAGGTGGGATCTGGAGGCAACTGCAGCTTGGAACTGAGCCCACACCCCCTTAGGGATACTCTAAGTCTGCCATGGGGATGTGTGGGGCCAGGTCACAGCAAACACTGGTTTCAGTCTTCTCCCTCCCAGGGTCAAATAAAGATAAAACTAAGAAATCTAGTGAAAAAAAGGGTGGGGAGAGAAAGCTAATAGGGCTAGAGGATATGAAACTAATTGGAAGAGGGAGTTATTTGTTCCATTTGAACTACCTTGATCAAAGAAGAATTCATGTGAGTTTTGGGTAAGGTTTATGGCAGGGTTGTTTTTTTTTTTTTTTCCTTTTCTTTTTTCTTTTTCAAAACCTCCCTTGCTTATCTGAAGTATTAACTTTCCATTTCCGCTGCTGAAGCAGATGTTTTGATTGTCGCAGACATTAAGGCACTCTTAATGTGCAGTTACTGAATTCTTTTCTAAAAGAGCATTTTAAATTTGACAATGTTTCTTACATTTTTAAAGCAGTGACCTCATTTTGAAAAGATTTTTTTCCAATACATATGTCACCACTGGAAAAATACTAATCTGCAGAACTGAGTATAAAATGTCTCCATTTATTAAACATCTTACTGTACAGATTTCAGCTGTCACAAAAGCCAGTCGTGCATTCTTGTGAGTCCTGGCATTCTGAAAAGGGTTTGTTTTCAAGCAGGAAATATATTTTCATTGTGATTTCATTAAAATAAATATTTAAACAAACTCCAGCAGTTAAAAATGTCTTTGCAAATCATACCCTTAATGACTAGAAAGTATTACTGTGTCAACAGAAAGATTAACTCAGTAAACTCAGTTAAGACTCATTCTCCTTATGTCCAGACCTATCACCTGTTGGATGCTATAGTGTCCATTTCTAACATCAGTGTTTCTTAAAGAAACTGTTCTCTAAAAATAGCAGAATAAAAGATGAATATTGAAACACAATTAAAGAGCTGAATCCCTTATTTTTCTTCTATTCATCTTCATTTTGTTTTTAAATGCATACATTTGATTCATCTCTATATTTTTGCTTTCACAAGTTTAATCTGCCACTATACTTTGATCTTTTAAATGATCTTTTTGTGCCAGTTTAGGAAGAGTTACAAGGAAAAAAACCTTGTGTTTTCCGAAGGGACAACCAATACAATACATTTAAAAAAATGTTTGTAAGTTAATCAGAGGCATTCTTAATGATGATATCTATTACAAAACACAAGGGAGATTGAAAAGTCAAAACAGAGGAGAACTGGATGTTATAACATGGCAATCACTATATCTAGACAGTATATTTTTAAGACAAGCATATCAAGGAATTGTTTGCATTCTTCAGTTGCTGATGCCATCTTCCAGTCTGCCTGCTCAAGGTTTTTTTGTTTGTTTGCTCTATCCTCTTTTCTTCCCATCACACAAGCTGGAGTTCATTTGAATATTTCTTTCTGTGAGATGTTTCAAAATGCTATGCTCCTCTAATCTACACAGTAATGAGGTTGCCCTGTCTCTGACCTTGGAGAACTAGCTTGGACTTCCTATATATTTTTGGAGGAGATCTCTACCTCTGATTAGAGCTAATGGGTGCTGAAAAGCTGTGTTTAAGAGTTGTTTTAAGTCAAATCTTCGGGAAATCTGGCCTTCAGTTCCCAGAGACTGCAGCTGTTTTGTGGAAAAGGGAACCAGAAAAAGAAGAAAGGGGTGTGTGGGATGTGTGTGTGTGTTTATGAACACTTGATAGCTAATAGAGTCAAGTTTTTGCATTAAACAATTATTCAACTTCTTGTCTAATGAATACAGCACACATTCCCCATAATTATAGCGCTTACTTTTTCCTGTCCAAACATTTTGAAACAGCTGAAGACTCAAGCAATATTCAGTCTGGAAACCCTGTACCAAAGGGTTAGTGTATGGCTTTAGTCAAAGGAGCTAATCCTTCTGTGCAGTCCTCCAATTATTTTTCTTCACAAATAAGTATCACTACTTTATTTTATACAGAATGAATTCTATTCAATGAGCACTCATCAAATTCCAATATTAATTAGACTCTAACAAAGCCAAACAAACAAATCACTGTGCTTGGATAAAGGCATGTGGGCTGGAGCGTGTGAAAAGAAGAGGTTATACATTTAAATTGTTTTACTTTCTTAACCACTGTAGGTGCTACAGAGCAACAGATGTAATTTATTATGGCCTTTGACGGTCAAACAGACTGGGCTGAATTATGATCACAACATTTCATGCAATTCTGTATCACTGCTATCTTTGTGGGTATCTAAAGCTGTTTTCTCATTTTGCTTCCCCCCCACCTTTTTATTCGTACATAGAGTCATATTTTGTCTCAGCTATCAGATGACAGCCACTGTTTAAAAATACTTGAGCTCCCTTACATGGTTTGTATCATCACCAGAAAGCCTTGATAAAAATGCAGCCTTATTATCTGTGCAGTTTATTCTCGTCATATATTTCAGAATGTATGTCCTAATTTGATATTCCAATATATATAATCAGTCAGCACTTTCCTTTCATGTTTTTTGACAGAAACACAGGCAGCATACCAGGCAATTAGTCTGAAGAATGAGTCCAAAACCCAATCCTACTTCTACCCTCACGCCTTACATGCTTTGTAATTTATTTCTCTGTGAACTCTTTTTATCTTCTTTCTTCTTTTAATTTTTGAACAAAAGGGTCATCCCCTTAAATACTTGTTGTTTACTCCTTTTTAAATAAACTCAGTTCTGGAAATAAAAAGCTGCTTGGTTTTTTTTTTTTTGTGGTTTGTTTGTTTGTTTTGGTTTTTGCTTTTGTTTTTTTTTTTTTGAGAAAGCCTATATTTAGTATTAAGAATCTTATAAATTATTAGCCATATAAGGGAAGGGTTTAGAAATGCTAATGTGTTAAACTTCATTAGAGTTCTAAGACACAGATAACAAATAACCTTTATTACAGCTTTACTATCCTTATGATATCTATCCATAGAACAGGGGAATAGGATATCATGGTCAAGATATGTCCTCCCATCACCATTTCTGTACACATGTGAAAGTTTTAAGTTCAAGGTATACACTTCCTTTTTCACATTTCCTTCCTACTTGGTAACTTTTAAAAACTTGCAAAACTGTGTTTTAACACAATCTTTTCATTTTCATTCCCACCCTCTAACAAAAATATATTTTAGTATTTCATCTACTTGGCATGCATACAACAACTAAAAAAAGGGGTTCTTAAAACATGGTCCAGATTTGTGAAGAGCTTCATGGTTCACTGAACATTTTATTTAATATGGAGATTGTATTCAGAGTTGTTTGATTTGCAGAAATAACAAGCCCAAATGCTTCAGTTTCTAATGGTAATTAGTTTTCAGCCTAGACAGTCTGTTTAGTTATATATTTACTACCTTGTAAAGAACTATCACAACAAACCCTAAAGCATTATTTTAAAATTAATAAGCTAAAGAAAGAGGAAATTCTTCACTTTTGCATAGCAACACTCTGTATTCTACTTTTTGATTGCAAAATCCACCTTTTCAATTATAGGTGTACTAAATTATGATGCTTGAAAAACTATAAAAGGCAATTATCAATGTTTCTTAATACCATAAATGACTAATGCAAGTATGTTTTGCTGTAAGGGAAACAAAGACTAGTATTGTGAGCAGATTTCCTTAGCTTCCTGAGTCAGAATAGAACAAACTTTGATTCACATATTTTTGGTGTTATTTGCAATTAATATTAGTTTCTGTGGTGGTTAAAATAATGTGCTACAGATTCCATTGCAGCTTACATATTAGAAAATAAAGGTACACTTTTTATCCATGTCTTAAAGTTTGCTTGGCCTTCATGACATCAGGTAAAGAAGCAGAGAGGAGGTTAGAGCACAATGCTTTGCAGTGGTTTGTACATTCCTGCTTATACAAGAAAACATCTGAAAGAGTAACTTCTTCACCCAGGTAAATATTCTTATCTATCCCTTGCTGCTTTTCAAAGTTAATGGAAGAAAAGTTTCCTTTGACAGATACTGTGTTGGGTTTTTTGGACTGGACTCTTCTTCAACGGCTCAACAATGAGTGAGCTTTCGGTGTCTGCAGGGGCTAAGAATGCCTCCATTATACTCACTCAGCGTGCCTTGCCATTGATTTCTGCCTCTGAACATGGATAGAGGACACGCTTGAGCTGGCAGAAGGAATCACATCATGGCATAGACACCTCAGAAGAAGTATGCATTATGAAAATCTTCTTAACAAAAAGAGTTCCTCAGCAATCATTAGCATTAGAGGTTCTCTCAACTCTCTTTCACAAATGGCAAGGGAAAGCAAAGAAGGGAACATTATCAAATCTTGGAAAGACTGACCCTCTCCCTTTGTGCTGCTGTGTCAAAAGAGCTTTACATGCCCTTTCATTCCAAATCAGTATAATTGCTTTTGTTCAAAACCAGGTCCAGGTTTCTTAGCAGTGGAAGCAAAATAAGATGTGCACTGTTTCGAGGCCAAGGAACTAAGTCACTTTGTTGTTCCTCACCACTGCCAATAGTTATATTAAGTTTTGTGGGGATTCCAGAAGGCTTTCCAAAGTAGAAAATACATGAGATGAAGTGGAATGGGTTGGTAGGATGTCAGGCTGCCACTCAAGGCACAGCCTCACCAAGAGTGGGAAGCTCTGCCTTCATTTTCAGTCCCACAGGAGCTGTTCTGGTAGGCAGTGAAATGGTGTACTACTCAGGTTTTTGGACATGTGCACCAGTCATATGAACTACTTGATTTCTCTGTTAGCCACCAATAAGACTCATGCCTCTTCCATCTTCCCTTCCCTTTCCTACTCTTTGTTTCCCTGTCTTCTGCTCTGATCCCTTTCTTTTTCAATAGGGTGAATTTCCAGTTCAACAACCTGAACCAGATCAGCAGGGTCAAGGACATATTTAAAATAAAAAAAAAAAAAGTCCAAAAAACCAAACAGAAAGCAGGAAAAGTGCATGTCTCCTTGCCACCTTCACCTTCAGTAGAGTCTAGCAATCAAATCAGCTTAGTTATATCATAAAACTACACACTAAAATAGGTCCTTTTAATTCTTCCCCAAAACCTTTAGCTAGGAAGGCCACTTCAGAACAACAAAGACTACATTGAAAAGGTAGTGAATTTGAAACCTCAGAAAATGAGATGTAACTAGTCATATTACACCTCTGTAATAATTTCCGAAGGGCAGTCTTAGTTTGAAATCATTCCTACCAAATTCTGAAAGCTACCCCTTCCTATTAACAAAAACTGGTCTGAACCAAACTGCCAGAGAAATGACAGAACCTCTGAATGTTGTCTGAGAAGGAACTTATTTTTTCCTTGTGGTATTTGGTGAGGCCATTTCCTTGACAGTATTTACGAGGATGACAGAAGTGGTCATTCATTTCTCCAAGTTTCTCCCAGTAAAAAAATATTTATTCACTGTAGATGTGAATGTTTATTATGTCAGAGAAACAGGAAATAGAGGCTTCATATCTGAAGATTGCATATTTTAACTTAAGTGTGCTTTCTGAAAGTCTGTGATCTCTGCAAAACAAAGGAAAATCTCTACAAAAACACTGGAAAAGTCCAATGCTTCACTTCCAGGGGACTTATATTAAAACCTAAATAATTTTATATATAATTACATCCTTTTGTTACATGCATGTTGTTTATTTAGTGTCTTAAACAGCAATGTCCATGGAAATAAAGAAACAAAAAGTAATTAGTCTTTTAAGAAGACTGAAATTTTGATGGTTTCTGTGATATATTCATGGACATGAGCATATGACGACTTACTTTCAATACAATGAGAAAGATGCGATTTTGTTAAAGCGTTAATAATAACAATTAACCTTGTAGTACATTAATGCATATGTAAAATACAAGCTGGTCATAAACAAGGTAATAAGTATGTTTAAACATATAGTTTTCTTTTTAGACTTCTGTGAAGTTAGCCTGGGGTTTTAATATATCTGGGAAGTTAAAATGTACTGGATGATGTTGTAATAAGAACAGTCATATCATAAAGTATGTTAGGTATTGTTTAAGACACGTAGTTTACATGTTTTGTTTACAGGAACATTACTTATAAAACCATCCAAAACAGATAGTGCAAGAATTAGAAGAGTCTAAAAGTTAAGTTAGAAAAGTAATTCTTTCCCAGAGCAAAAAAGTCTCTGTTTCCTCTAATTCAGCTTGAATAGCTCAGCCAACTGGATAATGAGTCTGATAAAAAACTGTAGAGATTTTCTTGTTAGACTTATATGAAGTTAGTATTAAAACATTATAGTAATAACTTATTGCTTTTACCATGTTGGCACACAATATTTTTTGTAATAGTTTTTAATAAGTTCCATACGACCAGCTGGAAAGATGAACTTAAATAACACATTATTGATTTATCTTTTGCTAACAGTCAACACTTTGGTTAAAACTTTAAAACTGATTGGAAAAACCATGCAGAAGTTAATATCTTTGATATAAAGGGTCACAAACCAGACAAAAATTTTAAAGAATGTTTCTTATTTGCTGTTATATTCTATTGCACATTTCTTTTTTAAAGTAAAACCTTTGCTGTGCCCATTTATACCATCTGAGGAGAGCAGTGGCTACAAGTTTTAACCCCTTATATTCTTTCATTTGAAATTATAATTGCTCTTTCTGTCATTGAAACAAGGTTAGAAAATTAAACGAGGTACACATCTGCTCTGCAGAAGCTTTCACTACAGAAATGTTTAGTAAAGAAAGTAAGCATCTATTTGGAATTTGTTTGCTATAGATAATAAGACAAGATGAAAGACACCTTTTTCAAAATGCAGTTAAGATTCAGAATTCTTAATGTACTTGCATCCAAAATCTTTAGGTCTTTTTGGTTTTTCTGTAAATTTTAGCAAGCACAACTTTCAGAACATGATTATATACCTAAAGTGAACAAATTTTGCAGAATTGTATGTGCATGGACAACTGAATTAAATTACTTGCAAGTAAATTGGAAGTGGGAACTCTTACAAATTCCTTCCTAAATTGAAAGAAGCTAAAGAAAGCAAATGTTTTCTAAAATCTTGTTTCTTTTTTCTTCTACTACTAGGGAAAATAGTAGTAAAAACTTGTGGGAATACCAGTGGCATTCTTGCTTTTCTATTTACCTATTTAGGCTACAATTCAGTCCTAAGTAATTTCTTAAGACTACAGTAACTTTTCAGGAATGTCAAGAAAAAGTTACCTGGAAATTAGAAAAACAATGAGATTACTTCAATTTGTGGAATAATTTATAGCAGAAAAACAAAATATACTCTTCAAAATCTAAGACCCTAATAATTTACCGCTAGTAAAAGTAAGTAGAATACAGTATACCCAGTCCTGCCAGGAAGACAGTTTTTACCATAATTTTTCCTGGAACAACAGGAATTAGGGAACAGACAAGCTAAACAGGGCTGCCACCTCCCTATCAAAACCTGTCAAGCCAAAATACTATTACTTTTGGGATGTCAGTGTCTTACTAAACCACTTAGCATTAATTGACATCTTCTCCTGCAGTGTGAGAGACTTAATTGCAAACTTAGCACAACTCCATAGTTTGAAGTAGCAGAGCCCAAGTGTCAAAGCTGGCAGTTTTAAAAATTAGTTAGCCTAGCAGAAGACAAAATGCAGAGGGTGAAAAGGTCTTCCTGTCAGGGAAAACTATACACAGGCTTGATGGAACGCCTGTCCTGGTCTCTGCTGTCACCAACAAACATGGCCCATATTTTGCTGGTGCTGTGTTGGAAAATATATTGAGGAAAAAGCAGTGGAGAAGCCCATGGTGATGGCTGACAATGTCTAAGGACCATCTGAGTCCTGCACTAATTCTCATATGTTAAAATAGGTCTAGTTTCAAGGAATGGGACAAAGTTTGCTGCCAGGGAAGAGAGCAGACAGCCTGCTGGGGTGTGTGATCAGCTGCTTGTCAGAAAGAATGTCAGACTCACAGCCTGGTTGGGGACATTGCTTTTCTCTCCGTAGTGTGAAGCTGCAACTGCACTGGTAGTGATGAAACATCATGATGAAACTGACTTTGATGATGATGTTTCATTGCTTATGAGAATTAAATGCATCCCAATAGAAGATCAGGGGCATTTGAAAGAAACTTAATCAATTATTGCAGGGTTACTTGTTTTTCTGATTCAACAAACGGAGACCTTTTCATTCTGTTTTTTTCTCAACACTTATGTTTAAAAATGTTGCTTGACTTCAAATTCTGTAGCTATTTAAATCTCCAAATCACCTCATAATAGGCCAAATGAAAGCTGACAGTTTAAGAAATTTTAAACAAACATACTTAAATTATTTTTTCTTAAACTTCATCTAATTTATTTGTTTGAGATTTCAGAGAAAAGCTGTCTTTCTTATGGCACATTTAGAGGGTCTACAGCATGATTTTCTAGAACTAAAGATGTACATTAAAATATAATTATTTTATTAAAAATAATTTATTAAGACTAGACAGTAACTAGACACATGCCTGTGAATTTAAATTATAAGGGATATAAATAAATAGATTTCCAAGACCTATTTATAAATCAGAATTTATTAGCAGTTCAGACAGAATTGTACTTAAGTGTAAAGCAGTCCCAGCAGAGAAATGTGGGATTGTTTTGTGGAGAGCCTTTCCTGTTAGGCATGACTATGGAAAACAACTTATTCTTGATACTGCCACCTTCAATAGTAGTATGTTATGTATGGTCTTTATATAAAGTTAGTAAAGTCCAAGAGATAATAAGATTAACAGAAAAATGTATAACAGATGTTTTGTATAATGTCTAATATGATGTATAAGCAACTTCAATAAGGCTTTTTAAAACCATAGTCTCCTAAAAAGGACCATTGAAAGTATGGGACCCTTAGCTGGCAAATTAAAGCCAGCACATGTAATGATAGGCTTGTTTTCTATAATTACTTTTCACAGACCTTTTAGAAACAGTTTGTGGAGAAACCCCAGGGTTCTGTGCACCACAGATTGCAAACCACTGAATTAAACATCCAGGACTGGTGGAGGAGTTAGCCAGTGGGCACAACAAGAACAAAAGAGTAATAGTTTCTAAACACACAGAGCACCCAGAGCTAGGGATTTATATAGCTCACAGTTGGTTAGGCCAGTGATGTGAGTAAAGAGCACTGGGTTTATTTAGAATGGTTATAACCACTTGTATTTGTTACCAAAGTTTACAGTAGGGATGCATGTCATGAAGGAAAAAATTTTACTGAATTATACCCTAGAAGATAAGTTTGTAATGAAAGAAAAGGACACAAAAGAAGTGTTTAGCTGGAGCTAATGGGATATTGATATTACCCAGTGAAAAAAAAGAGGTCACTGGCACCCAAAATGAAAAGAAAATGTAATGGAATTTGTGTCTGAATGTAAGATTTGAGAGCCTGAGCTCTGAGGGCTTCTTTCTGAGGGTCCACAGCTGTAAAGGCTGAGGAATGTTTTAGGAACTCTAGATAAAATGAGCTAAGTAATTAGAAAACTCTAAGTAATTAGAACAGGATGCATTTTATGTACTTTGATTGTAGCCATTTAATGTAAGCAGAGGCCTAACCTAAATCTCCTTCCTTCGTTTCAGCTTTACTGTTCTGTGAGACAAGATGCATGAGAGAAATCAGAGGCAGTGGAGGCAGCAAACAAAGCAACACTGTACTTGTGCTGCGGGACTCCAGATTCTAATATGTTTTCTGCCAAATTTCTAGAGGTATTTTGGTGTCAATACTTCTGGTGCCGAATTTTATGAAGGACCTGCCAATAGTGGTACCATAGTCTGGTGCAGACAAGGAAGAGACTGTGTAGTGTCAATCTTACTTCACAGTATTTAGAGTCTAGGTCTGCTGCTGGCAAGTTCTACATGCCAACAAAGTCCTTAGACCCCCTTAATGTGCATAGTAACCTTAGAGGTTTCATCCCTCTCCCCCACTTCAACCAAACAGATCTCTTTTGACCCTGGTCACTGCCTTAGCCAAAAGGGAGTGTCACTCTCTTCCTCCCTACAAGGCGTACACAAAGAAAAGCGACCTCACATGAAGAGTCCCAGAACAAGAAGTCTCTTCTATGCCCTAAGTAAGGCACAGAGCAACTCTTTGAAACTTAAAATTTAGTCTCTCTTCACATTTACAATATCTGCTCTGCTTTTTGGCTTTCCAGGATGCTAAACATTTCATTTTCCCCATGTCTGTTTCTGTCCAGTTTTGAGAGTGATGGTTCTAATGGCCAACAAAGATTTCTAGAAGATAAGCAACAACTTTACAGTTTCCGAGAAAGTGGCAAACTCAAGATTTTCTCTTTAAAAATTGTGATTCAGAAATACCTGTTCATACTTATACAGGTAATAATATTTTAAATGAAGATTTTATAGCAATAATAAGAACAGAAACCCTGTGAAAATGAGGCCATTCATAGTATGTTTTATAAAAGGCAGTGGTACAATAATAATAGGACAATGAGAAACATGAAGAGATTTAACAGTTAAATCTTGAGGGGATATTTAATAACTAGAAGTCTGATAAAGCACTATTTACCATAATTACATATATAGTTAAACTTTATGTACATGTTTTAGTTACAATATCTCAAGCTAGTGAAAGAGAATCTGCTGCCAGACCATAACAGATTGTTCCCACAGGACATCTGTTTCATGTGCTTAATTTCTTTAAAAAAGTAGGCAATTCTTTGTGGCTATAAAAGTATGAAAGCCTAAAGTTTTATTTGATATTATGTCAAAATTACATAGTTGTGCCACATTTTTTCTTTTATCCCAAATAATATTTAATGATGACACAGTTCTGATACACTAGCAAATTATTATACAGTCTTCTAAAACTATTGTAGCATTCAGAGCACGGAAAACACTAAAATATTTTTTGCGCTAGATACAGAGCACTTCAATCTTATTGAAATGGGATAAATGCGCTTACACAAAAAAATTATCTAGAAAACCCAGCATTCGCAGGTGTCTTTTTAGGCATCTTTAATTCAAGGCAGACTCATGGCCTTTGGCTGATGAATGGGTGAAATATGGAGCAGGGTGGCTTCAATGGGAGCTCCAGTTCATACAAAAACTCACATGGGATTTAGCCACTTTTAAGCTGCGGGTGTCTTGTCTCTATGGCCCAGGGAGGACACTAATGCTAAGTATCCTTGGAGTAAAGGTGGTACCACCAGCTGTATAGACATTTATGCCTGAGCTAGTTATCAGCACTGTCATTATGGAAAAGGAATACAAGTACCTAAATACGAGAGCTTGTTCAGGGATTCATTTATCTCATTCTAACATAAACATCTCAAATAGTTATGACTAATCTCTCCCTAATTTGTTTCCCTCATTGACCATAAATGGAGCTTGGTGCTTCTGTGTAGATATTTGCTTTATTCATATATAAAGTTAAATTTAATTCATTCTCCTTGATTTGTAAGCCCCAACTCAAACCCAAGTTACCCCAAACCAAACACTGGGCCTAACTACCCAAGTCATAAGTGTGATTAAAGGAGTCCTAGGAAACAGCAGGACAATTATATTCTTATAAATCAAGACAGATTTAAATGCTGCTGCTCTCCACTCTTTGCCTGATAAGCTGAAGTACTTGTAAGGCAGGCAGATATCCAGGATCCCATGCCCACACCATGGAGGAAGGCTAAACACCTCCTTCTTACTCTAAGGACAGTATCTTGCTCGTGAGAGTCTAATTTAACATGGAGAAGGTTCCCACAGCCTCTCCTGAGAAGTTAGCTCACAGAAAGCAAAAGTACAAGAGCTTTGATGCCATAAAAGAGCAAACAAGGAGCAGGCTGATTCATAAGCCAGTGGTGATTACAGTCCACTAAACCAAGAAGTAAAACCTGGTGCCTAATGGGGGAAGAAAACAACAAAAGATTTAGGAAGCAGAGGCGTACCACCAAGATTTCTGTCTATAGCTCTGGAAGCCTGATTTCTTATGTTGGTGGTCAATCTTCCTTTTGCTTCTTGACTATGTCTGCACTTTTTAGTTCTTCTTAGAGCTAACATTTTTGAAAGCTTCTACTCCATGGCCAGTGAAGGGAAGCAATATAATTCCCATTCTAACAAAAGTGAGAGAGACATGTATCATCAGAGTTGATGGCATGTAGAGCAAGAGGGCAGATCTAGGAAGAGTAGGGTAGGACATCAACAAAAGATCCTTAATGGAGAGGCAGGTAATTTTTTTTTTGGTTGGTTTGTTTGTTCATTTTCTATTCCTTTAAAAGAGAAAACACAGAGAATTTCAAGCAAAACAAGTGCTGTAAAATCATTGCATTCAGAAGAGAGAGGGATTATAACAATCAAAAAATTATATATTTCAAGCTATTGACATTCCTGTTGGGTGCTGGAGGTGTAAGAAAATATCATCATTACTATTTCACAGGTGCAGGACTGGCTGGTGAGACAGTGATTTACAATGCTGTCAAGGACAACTTCAGCTCCTAATCAAGGAAAAGTTAATTTTTTTTTTTCTGTACTCAGGCCAATATTTTTTATAATGCTTTTCCACTTCAATACAGAATACTCAGCCAAACTCTCACCTGAGCCCTTCAGAAGCTGTAACTAAGGTGGCTAAACTGCCCACGCTTAGTGACTGGGGTACTGCAACCTAATATGACAGTATTTACAAAAATGAGAGCAGGACTCGATGTGCACAATATGGGCATCAACCTATTCCTGAGTCTTTCATTCATCTGTTCTTGTGTGCACCAGACTAAACCCAAATGTTTCCTGAATCAATGGGTTTTCTTTGCAGATGCTGCAAATGTAATCCTCAATGACTCAGTCAATAAAAAAATAATTCACTAAACCATAGAGCTTAAAACCTTGATTTGATAATCTTAGTGCTAACTAAGCGTTAGTTATTTCATTAACTCTATTAATTTGGTTTGATTATAGTAACCTGGTGTTTGAATCAACCACATTACTAAAAAAATCATTCTGTCTTCATTTTTTTAGGGCTAAGACATGAAAAAATCAACAACTTCTGTTGCTCTTTTATTCTTTTTGTGCATTATTCCCAGTGGTAAACAGGAGTTGTGTTCTCAAACCTCAACACAGTATTCTAGGAGAAGAGTATTCTTTCTGGACCTAAACATCACCTTGCCTTTTTGTGCCTCAAAGACCTGAAACAGTTCTCTTTGCTGTGTTATCTTGTTGGGTTTGATGATATTATGACACCTCTCATTGTTTCCTGAGCTGCTGATTTCCAGAATATAGTTTTCTACTGTTTAGATGTGACCTAGATGCATAATTTTGCATTTAACTTGAATGGGTTCAGCTTGCCAAGCAATCCAAATTTTTTCTTTATAACTTCCTGGTCTTCATCATTATGTACCACTCTGCCAATCTCTGTGTCAGCAATGTAAGATATCAACAATATTTTGATATTTACTAAGGTATATGGAAATGTTGAATAGCATCTTTTAATTCCTAGTTTTTATGACCCATATTTGAAACCATTCAACTCCTATTGCAAAGGAGTGGAGCATTAGCCAGTTCTTAATGGATTGGGTGTCTGCTTATTAATCCTGCAATGTATGTGAATTTAGGATACTTCAACCAAGCATTATTGACACATGGGCAACCACAGAGTTACTTGAGGTCAAAGGTGATAAATATTACCATACGGGAAAACTCAGGGACACAATTAAAGATCCTTCTCCTTATAATTCATGAAACAATAGACATTTTCACCCCATGATTACACTGCATATAAATTCAGGGAGATGTACCTGATTTGCATGCCTCTGTAAGAGACAATGAGTCAGAAAACAAGCAAAGAAGTAGTACCAAGTAGAATGAAAAGAGGGGAAAACCTTGTAGTAATGACAGAAATGAAACAGGGAGAGCTTTTTGAGTGATATTCTGTCTGGAAAGCTGGCATAGAACTGTGAGAAAGGAAATGCTCTCCTGTTGTTTAATTGTACTGTGTTTGGAGTAATGGAACCTCTGTGTACATTCTTTGTAAATTAGGATGATTGCGGTAAGAAAAATATTTAACTCGTATGGCATCAGGGAGGCCAGGTTTTCTGAGATGAGGGCTGAGATCACATTGGCTTTTTATTCCTTGGAAGAAAGATATGCAAGTGTCAAAGCAACTCATCCCAGCCTGGAATTTCAGCAAAATTCACAGAAAGTGTACAGTCAGTGATGGACATCAGCTCTTCAGAAAATGGCTCTTCTTCAAAGGCTTGTAACTCCTGAACTCTTTTGTAAATAAAATGATTGTAATAAAGAACTTCTTTGTGCCTAAGCTTGTGGTTTTGCACTTCTAGCTGTCAACCCCAAAGGTGTGAACTGAAAGTAGAGTTTTGTAGGTTTTCTGTTATGATTTTCAACAATTTTATGATTTCTGTGTAGAAATAAACCAATGTTTTTGTTATAATAATGTTCCCTTCTTAGTTTTCCTATATAAATGTCCACATTTCATGACTGCTGTTTTGTATTATTTATAGTCTATTACCCACTTTTATCCCCCTTCTGGCTCAAATTAGCCAAAGTTATTCTGTCTTTGTTGTAGAAACAACACATTTTTATATTCTAATAAATTATAGTCTTAAGTTATTTAAAAATAATAATACTTAGTTGTAATGAATTAATTTCTGCTTCCACGGTGTCTTCCAAATAAGCTGTGCTTGTCCTCAACTTTGTGAAAATACTTCTTTCAAAAATCTAAGCATGCATACTTGTCCTTTTCTTTGTTTACCTGCATGTATGTAAAAAGCTTACCCATAATAAGCAGCAACAAACAGGCTGAAGTCAAAAATAAGAAATTCACTAACCATTCCCACAATTAGGAAGTTTTTACTCATCATTCTAATATCCAAAGTGGAATTATCTTTATCCTGGTTATAATGTGTTTTCTGTCATAGTTCTTTAGAAATAATGTATTTAACTCCCAAAGGTCTTGGGGACATCCCCATGTTATTGCCAAAACCCACCATCCATAATCCACAGAATCATAAAGCATAATTTTAAAACAGACGGAATTTTTTCCCCTGAAAGTTTTTCAGGAGCCCTTTATATTATTTACAATTCTACTGTTTTGTATTTTGTACCATGGTTAACGCATCCTTTTAAAATAGAACTGAAACTGAGGTATATGTGTAAAGTGATATTAATACTTCCCCATATTTACCAAAAAATGCAGCCATAGGTACATTTTAATGTACTATTTCCCAGGTTTGAAGTTGTAGCTCATTGTTTTCTCAGTTATCTTGTACAAGATCCATTCTGTCACTTCTTCCACCATATTATTAGTAATTTTGAACTCTGGAATCGATTGATTTTCACAGACTTGAGGTAATAAGGGATCAGTTAAGATCATCTCATCCAATCAGCCTGGTGAAAACAACATCACCAAGAGCAGATTTCCCAGGGCCACCATGCCCCCTTGGGTTTTAAACATCTGTGTGAATGGAGATTCCACAAGTTCTCTGAGTAACTTTTTGCAGTGTTTCAATCTCTTTTATCCAAGTTTCCAAACTGAAATTCTGTATAGTGATCTTACTTTTTCCCACTCCCCATTCTTTTCCGCACCCCCACATACATTCCAGAAAAGCCCAGAAGACAGATACTTGTGAACCTCCCAGTCACAGACTTCAGAGAACAGAGTCTTGCCTCTTGTGTTCTATATCTTTTGATTCTTGGGGACCAACAGCTCCTTCACAGCATCTACTCTGTCCCTCCCAAGCAGGTTTTAACAAGTAGTTTCAGTATTCCAATTATAAGAATTACCTCACCAGATTTCACTTGCTTCACTTATGTAAAATTTCTTCTTGTCAATGAGAATTTACAGTTCTTCTTGCTCATTGCATTCAATCCAAATGTAAGCAGCTGAAAAAAAGGTCATTTCTCAATGCTTGTGGTCATTGTTTCAATTTACTCATGACATGCTGGTTTGAGCTACATTGATGCCTCTCTAGTCAGTTATTAGTTTGATGATTTTTCTGTCACCCAAGCAGGAGATGAGAAGTTCACTCTCCTTCCTTTGAGGAGCTGCATGCCATCTGAAATTCATTGTCCTTTCTGTGGCCTTGATGAATTTTGAGATTTTAAAAAACCTTCTTCAGTTCCTTACTAGCTACCCATCTTCCAGCATCTTCTGTTTTTTTCTTTCCCCAGTACCAGAAGATTGACTGCCAAGACCAGTTTCCCCTTCTTTATCTCTCTTTTGGACCCCACTGTAGTTTGCATATTCTCTCTGTGGGATAATTGACTCCGGTGTATATCATGGCAAGTAGAGACTTGCCAGACAACCTTATAATCCAGCCCAGTCTTGCAGTTACAATGCATCTTGTGACCACTGTGTACATATGTAAACAGTGCAGGTATTTACAGAAAACCAGTGAGAGGCAGATAAAACATTTCCTCTTCCATAGAATTTTACAGTGCAAAGCTATCAAAAGCATTGTTTAGAGCACCTGTTTTATAAATGGTAATATACAATAAACAAAAGCACAGTCTAATGGAAAAACGCATGTGATTCATTTCCAGGGCTAGAATAGAGCAAAATTCTTTTTACCTGAAGTCTGCCCTGGGAAAATACAAAAATGACAAATAGGATCTTTTTACATTGACATAGTTGGAGTTTTTCTATTTGAGTTTTAAATTTTGCTGTTCAATTTTGTTTACTATGTTTTATGGCATATTTACTAACCTCTTCTACTTTATCTCAAAGTTTCCTACTATCTTACTGTGAGACAGAGCTCCATTGATTCCACAAGTCAGTTAAAGTCTGGTCAGATTGGACACTAAATGAAATGTTGCTAGTATTTTATGTATGTTAAAAAAGTTGGGATTATGTTGGAAAAAGATCCATTGGAAACATGATGACATCCAGAAGTCAACGTGATTGGTCAGTTTTTGAAAACGACAAAATTAAAGAATAAAATAAGGAAAATTCTTTCAATAGAGAGGAGTAAAGAAAAAATAAGCCAGACTTGTGTTAGGATAGATCTAGTGTGGGAAATAATATTTAAATGAATAAATATCTAAAATTATTGAGCATTTTAGAAGACATAACCTAATTTGATGCTACAGTTAATAATAAATTTCTTCAGGTGGTGGCAAAAAATAGAAAACCCACCAACAAACAAGCCAACCAACCAATCTAAAACATTTTAAACTCCTAAGTACCATGCCAGGAGAATGGTCCTTTTCATTATTTTTGAAATCTGTAAAAAGTTTTAGAAATGTACAGAACGATGAATTCCCTGCATCCAATGAGAGACTTAACAGAACATGAAGGGAGCAGCTAGTATATGAAAGATTTCTATAAGATTAGAACCCCTAAATTATAATATCTTGTTTCAATTTCAGCCAGTGGAATCCTCCTCTATGATAGCTAGAATATTTTAGCTTTAGAGTCTACTCATACCTGTTTGCCTGGCTTAAGCACTAAAGCAAATCTTCGAACCCATAGCTCTCAGGATTTGATGCAAATGAGTGTTTCTACAGCAAGTTAGGTAAAAGCTTATACAATTTTTTGAATATTTGTTCAAACAAAGTGTTGCAGTTGAATAAATTCTGCCTAAGACCAGAACAACTCTCACCACTAATGAGGGTTTTTTAATTCTGATTTTCCCCTCATATGTCAATGGAGGCTTAAAACACATTGCTTTAGCTCCTAACTCCAGTTTGGGATTCAAATTTTCCATTAATTTCCAAGGAATAAGACTTAAAACTCATCTCTAGGAGTTTTAATCTTTGTTAAAAGAAGGCATTACCAGATAAATAAAGAAAGTAGAGCTTCAATGCAAAATACATAAGCATTCTTTGAGGCAGATCCCAGGACTCCTTTTGATCCAAGGCCCTAACCAGTATAGTAGGTACTCAGTATGTGCTGGGCAGGTAAGAAGAAGAAAAGGTCTCTTGGAACACAAGCCTACAACTCAGACTGTAATTTACAACAACAATAACAACAACAACAACAAAATGGCCCGTTGTTTGTCTTTGGGTTTTTTTCTGTGTTTGAGGGACAAGAATATTTCCTGGAAACTACAGTACTGCCTTTGATATATCAGAAAGATATAGTTTAGAAACTAAGCAGAAATGCATTATAACTCCTGTGTTGTTGAATACTTCTGTCCAGATGAAGAACGTGCCAGTCAGTAATTTAAGAGGAGATGCGACAGTCAAGTAATGACCATGTGCTGTCTTCCTGTGTAGTTACACAACTACAGTGTTTCCAGAACACTTCAGCACAGTACTACTTTTACAGCATAAATTGCAACACACTTTGGATCTGCAGGTATGCTTTTACTGGAGAAGAAGGTTTTCATAAGAAGTTGCCATGCTGTAGCAAAATGGAAAAATTCATTGGAATTTCTTCTCTTCTTCAAAAGACAAGAATGTTGAGATTCATGTGATTTTATTTCAGTGTTAACAGTCACCCCAGGATCCTTTGTACTCACAGTGAAAATATCTCCGCATTCAGGGCAGGATTCATCTGACCTACTTTGAACAGATATATCTAATCAGTGTAATCCTGCTGTCAACGACCCAAAAAAAAGGAGTTCATGAAAGTGTTCATGCCAGTGCCTTGGTAATAGAAAAACGCCATCCTAATAATCGTCAAAAGCAATCCTTATTACAACCAGGAGGGAAGGAGCAATCAGTGCTGAGAAAACTGAGCTACTTAGATATATTTTCCATTTATAACATAGTTCTCAAAATGAAAAATTACAGATTTTGATGATTGCATGTCCATGTGGTACAATGACTTAAGGGAAAACAGAGAAATGCTCTTGAGGTATTCTCACTCATCTAAGGCTACAATTCAGAAGTCATTATTAATCAAACAATACATAGAAAATACATTTTTATTTTAAGGTAAAACCCATTGTATGATAGCTGATAGCAGAACACTAATTCCAAAACATGTTTTCTCATCTGCCCATGATCAGACTCTTCTGTCATTTACCTGAGGGATGTAGAGTGGGAAATTAAACTCTGGTTAACTCCATGCTCCCTCTGGATTAGGTAAAGTGTTTTGCTATGCCATGCATCAAATATTTGAGTCCTTCAGTAGAGACTACAGGTACTTTATATTATACACATGTATTTTTAAAGCTTTCTCATTGCCATTCCCACATTTGTTCCCATTTTGCGACATTTACTGCAACTAGGGGAAGATTGTAGTTAACCCAAGTTGGAAAAACTTTATAAAATAGCAGTGGTCTCTGTGTGTCTACATCAAAGTAAGCCTATGTTTATTATTTTTGTTTTAAGACATTACCCAAATGCTGTAAATCCAGACTAAATTATTGCAATGCTAGACAATACACAAACATTCCCTGCCCCAAGGAACTTACACACAGGAACACAAACACAGGAAAAATACCGATAAGGATTAGATAAGGATTAATTCTTTCTTTTTGACCATTCGACTATGTGGTTGAAGAACTCATAAACAATGACTTTTAAATTAAATTTATGTTCAAGTTACTTACAATGTCGTTTTTCTTCTTCTGCATTACTGATTTGTTGAAAATGCTATGATGGCATTCCCAGAATTGCCAGGGAATTATCTTTGAAGCAATATTTTATGACCCCCTTCTTCAGTCCTCAAAAACATACGCAAGAGAGATGTAATCAAACTCATAAAAATACCTTAATTGTTCATTCATTTAAATGACCTTTGAGATCTTCAAAATGAGGTTCAGGTGTTTGCATGCTATTGGATCTGCTTACAGCAAATACCACTGAAAGCTTTTCAGGTGTGTGTTGTGGGTTTTGGTCTGTTTTCAAGCGCTTCTTACAAAAGTAGGCTTGTGCTTAAGAGAAGACAAATTACTTGGTGTTAGAAAGAGAAGACCCAAGCAATTGAGAGTTGTAGAAAAGATTTCTGTTCTTTCAAGAGGGTACCCAATTGTAACCAAATAGTCTAATTTCTGGAAGGAGGTGCAAATAAAAAAATAATTTTAAAGGCAAAAAATCCTAGGAAAAAAAACCAAAATTAAAACAGTGAAAATGTTTCCTGGGTACAGAAACAAGGTGGTGGAGTCTCTTCTATACCACTTACATCAGTGTGGGGGAGGAGTGCTTTCAGCAGATAAAAAAGTTGGGGCTGGAAAAGGGAAGTTCGCCTCTTTTTTCCACCTGCTCTCCAGGGAGAAGGCCTCAGGTCAACCTGGCCTCAGGTCAGTCCCTCACTGGCACTGGCAGTTCCTTTATCCATTCCTCCAAGCCATGTCTTTGTGGTTTGGAAGCCAGTGACAGTGAGCCTGAGATGTCGCTGCAAGGGACAAAAGGGGAGAGAGAATGACAGCAGTGCGGGGCTGAGCCGCATGGAGCCCAAGCCAGCAGAACTGAGGGTGCCGGTGTCGGTGCTGGAGACAGAACAGTCTGATCATAGGCAGATGAGAAAACATGCAACAGGGATCCTAAAAAAAGGATTTTGCTTGCCCTAGTTCCCTGTTGGATTTTTTGGACTGGGAAGAGAGAGGGTGTTAAAGCCACAGAAACTCTTGTGGGAAGCATGTTTGTTCGGTGGTGAATACACTTCTGAGCATAAATGACCCTCTCTCTTTTGCACACATTTTGTTGTTAATATTGTTGTGATTATTGCAATTTTCAGTAAATTGCTGTTTCAGCTTTTAATCTTTCCTAGCGTTCCTCCATTACCGGAAGGGGTGGGGGGGGAAAGGGAGCAGCTTGGGTGGATTTAATTTTTTAACTCAATTTTAAAAGCTGCATAAAAAGCCTTGGTAAATACAATGACCTTTTTGAGTCAATGGCTATTTCCTCTATTTTCTTTATTTTCTTGATCCTTTTTACATTTTTACAGAAGTATTTGGGCAGAGTAGATTGGCTGGATTTCTGTTGGAACAAAAAGAAAATTCCTCAAAACCACAAAGCGTAACAGAGCTTCTTAAGACTGTTAATTCAAAGAAATACTTTTCTGTGGCATATTTCTCTACTCTCACTCTCCTGGAAGTTATATAGGGGAATGTAGGCCTAATGCAATCAGTGATGTTGACAAATATGTATCAGACTTTATGAACTTTATGCAATACCCCTTTTTGTCTTCTCAGTCATATGTGAGAAGAAATTGTCCTTCCATCCATATTAAAGATGTGACATACCCCAAGACCTGTACTTTATGTGTTGCTCACCCAAGCATCCCGTAATTCAGAAGTGGCAAGATCACCTTTGCTCTGAGACTAACCACAGGCATTGTACACATCTCCACGACATTTTACATGATGTCAGACCTCCTGGGAAGGACCTGCCCAACATTAATGATACAAGATCTGCAAGGGCTGATAGAAGACAGTGAGGATCTCTGCACTGTGATCACCACCACCAGCCTCATTCATAGAACAGAAATAGACCTGGGTACATGCTGGCACATGAATAAACTTCATCCTTCTCCTCTGCCAAGTATTGGAGCTCAAATGCAGACCTTCACTGAAAATTTTTTGACAAAAAACTCTGCATTGATCCCATGCCTGACCCTACATTTCCACTCTAAGATGTATGGCTGCTTTCCTAAATAAAACAGCTCTAGGACAAAATTTGAATAATGTCAGTCTGCTCTGTGCCTTCATTTTTTAGCTCTTGGCTCCCTCTCTGTCTCTGTTCTGGACTGCTCCAACAAGTTCCCTTCAAAATAATAGCCAAGCAGAGATCAAGCAATATGTAATCTTACGGATATCTCTCAAAAGACAGTCCAGCATAAGTCCATCTCATATGGGGCTCTCTCCAGCCACAGTCATTCTTCAGCTTTATCTCTGGGGGACTTTGCTTCCTCAGCAATGCCCTTACACCCCATGCCACAGAATACAACACAGTTTCTTCGGTTTCCTACTCTGGGAACATGAGCCACTTCACTGAGCTGCAGCAAAGCCCTTGCACTGTTTAAAACTGTTTAAGTTGTCAAGACATACAAATACAAGGATTAGTGCCAGACCAATAGAAACAACATGCCAGGCAGGGAGGAACTCCAGAACAGAGTACTCCATGGTGTGGACACGGCACGTTTGCTTATCCTAAGTACTATAGTTACACAAGTCTCCAGTCTGCTTGTTTGCTGGGATAGGTATTGGTCCCTTGTCTTGTTTTATTTAATGATATTGATCTAACCAGACTGTCCTGTGAACTGGGTGCTCCAGTTTTGACTTATTCTATGCAGGAAGCAGAAGAAGGCAGAATCATCAGAGCTGGAATTCAACAAAAGTGGCACTGCTTTAGGCAATATTCACAGAATAGGAGTTGGCATGCAGAAAGAGCACTCAGAAGGCCTGCACCATAACTGTTCTCCTTCCTCCATTGTGGATTCTGCGTTTATGTTTTCCTTTCCTTCTCATTTGAAAGAAGAGGACAAACTACTCAGTAGCATCTCATAACTACTCCTGTCTAATAAGGCACTGCACAGTGCCTTTATGCTTTTTTTGAGTAATGTGTGTACCATCTCTGAGAATTATGAAATTACCATTTCAACAGAATTCAACACTGCTGCCATGGAAAGTTTGTAAGCATGACAGTTCACGCTGAAATTAATGCAAATGGCTTTTGTGTTTGTTTTGGAGATCTCTCTATCTTAATTTATATATCAAAGTGTGGTGCATCCATCAGGCATTCCTCAGTACTTTTGAAACCTTCAGAGAAGTAGTCTAAGTACATTACTGACTTAAATTTTAAGTCATTAAGGTGGGAACATGTAAGGAAAAACACATTTCGAACTATAAGGATTGAAAAGAGTGTTTGAAGTAAATGTAAGTAAGTAAATAAATCAGAATATTTTATTAGAAATAAAAAACACAAAATAAAAATACAGATCATAATAACTCAGCAAGTAGGGGATTACTGCTAAAAATCTTTTAGCTCTTTTTGGCAAAAGATATTAATATTGAAATTGTGATTAGAAAGAAACAAATTTCACTGTAAGGTTTTCTTGGTGGACTTATGACAGCAATTGGCCAATTGAAAGTACTTCATCAGCAGCAGCACTCAGCACTCCAGAACCACTTGAAACAAAATACAGCTCTCCATATGGAAGAGAATAGTTCTGACACCACAGGTGCTGGATTGTAAATTTGTATTTTGTGTAAATAAAGAGTTAGTGCCAACCCTCCTTATCCAAGAGAGGCAATCCTGATCCTATAGGTAATACCTGTGTCATAATGCCACTCATAGACATACCTAAGCAATTTTTTAATTGACTGGCTGGTGTAAAATTAGTGTTTTGTCACCCAGAGCTCAACACTGGCTGTAAAAACTGACCAGGAGCCTGCATAAGTATGTCGATTTCTAACCTGTAGCCAGAGACTGCAGTGAAGTACTTGCCTGTGAGCTGCAAGACAAACAAGGGGGAAACTAAAAGTTCTGGTTTACAGGAAGACTGTTTAGAAGACACATAACCTTCTGAAGATGCAGTTGTGTAATGCAATTAGGGAAGCCTGGATTCTCATAGTACATAAATGCCATTCTGTAAATTTTCTCAGAATTTTAGTGTATATGCATCTCTATCATGGTTGTCCTAGAAATTCAGTGTACAGAGTTTAAAGATACACCTCTACTGGTAAATAAAGCAGTGAGTGCCTAGAAATGCTCCTATGTCAGTTAAAGCAGTCTCTGACAAGATTGTGGCTAATGGAACAAATACCCTACAAATAGGATTTTATTTTGAGTGTAAAGGATCATTTCCAATGGACTGTTTGCAAACATCAAGAATCCTTGGGAGAATACTCCTTTCCCCATCTTCTTAGCATAGATATAGTTGTTTCCTGATAGAGGGCCTGGGAACTTTAGTAGATGGTCATAACCTAGACTGGACTTGAGTAAAAGGTCACCTAGGAAGTTTGTGGCAGAGCCAGTGAGTCTGCCATATCTTGGACTGCCTACCTCAAAAATATAAATTATACAATAAAATCAAAATAAAACTTACTTCTAAAAGTAAAGCATTTTTTAATACTATTCTTCAACCATGGGAATAAAACAGAAAATATAGACAGTACATGGAGAAGACATACAAAGAAAGGCCTTATGATTAACAAAGAAACATTGCTTAAAGACGTTTCAAAATACCATTTCTACAGGGGTACTTATCACAGACAAGGAGGGTAGAATGAAAGTAGAAAATGTTGGAATCCATTTATTTAAGTGCCTGCAGTTATCATTTCAAGGCAAATGAAGCAATAATAAATACAGAGCATTTGAAAGAAAGATAATCTGTATCCACTACATTTTAATAAACAGTAATCACAAAAATCAATGCAGGCACATTGGATCTGCTTTTCTATTAGTTTTCCTATTACTGTTTTCCCTTTCTTTTCTTTCACCTCCCTTTTCTATCTAATACTTAATGGAATGATCTGTAGTCCCTATTGTTTTACTGTCTGAACTTTTGTCTTTATTTTTCTTTCATAAGCTGGGTTTTAAACTTAAAAATTAATTTCCTCACTTGTATTACCAATACTACCAGTCCTAACACCTAGCAGACAGTATATCTCTTTATTTGTTTTCTTTTTGCAATCAATAGGTCAGAACTGCTTCTTGCTAATTTTAATCAGTATTAGGGTGACTGAGAAGGATGATGCTTCCCACTATGAAGTCTGGGAAGGAGAAAGTGGATCAGAAAAAAAAGTCAGATAAGTTTATTTTGAAAGTATTATCTGTCACCAGCCAATTTTGAAACACCGCTAGCTATGTATAAGATCAACTTTTACAGATTTTTAGCAAAAACATGGTTATTTTTCCAGGAAATATAAAAAGTCAGCAAAATCAACATTTTCTGGAAAGTACAAATACTTTCTTCTCACACAAACATGATTTTGTATCAGAGAATCACTGAAATTTAAATATAATACAAATCTTTAGAGAAATTATGAAAAAATTAGTCTAATTTAATGCATTATTTATACCAATATAGAAATAAGGAAAGTATTTGGCCACTGTGTAGAAAATATCACTGGAATAATGCGGCTTTTGTCTGCTACAGCCTCAAGCAGTTGAGAAACCCTGGCTATCACGCTTTTGCAAGACCGCAGCTGCCATGTGAACGGGCGCTCCAGGGCTAAGGCATTTGCCTCCCTGCTAGTGCTGAGTGCTCCGGCGTCGTATGCAGCTTTGGTAGCTTCACGCTGAGAGGAAGCGAAGGGACGGGAGAGGCACACTTTGTTACGGGCCTGAGAGAGTTATTTCCCACATGGTCACAGCGATGGTTGGAGCGACTGCTGCTGGCACGGTGCCGGGCAAAATGGAAAATGGACAAAGAAAACATTGGGTTAAATAGGGGGTGGGCAGACAGGGGTGGAAACCCCCCTTGCCCAATAGGGACAGACAACAGGGGAGTGACATGGATCACAGCAACCTATGGGAACATAACAGAGGTGGGTACAGCGTTCTGGGACAAATAGCATTGCAAAGGTGGAGCGATTGATGCAGAACTTTCAAGAAGAGTCGGGGAGTGGCTACAAGATTGACAACTTGGAGCAAACCATTGTGAGGGAAAATAGGGGTACAGAGAACCAACCTAACTAACATTTGTTAAAATCCCTAACTAAAGCAACCCAACCTACAACAGAGTAAAATTATAAACGGTGATTTTCAGTCAAATAGGTTTCTGATTTAAGTGAGCTAGGTGTCTCCAGAAGAAATTTGTTGCATCCTAAAGTAGATGCCTAAGTGAGAGTGATTGAATCATCTTCTGGACATGTCCACCTCTCCCTGTTCACTACAGAGGATGTAGTTCTTCATGTTTACCTCTTATACAGATAAAGCCATGTAGGTGAATCCCATTCTACAGAGCAGAAATAGGATATTAGAACAACAAATGAAGTGAAGGACGCCAATTTACCATTTCAGCCATTGCTCCACAAAAGGGTTTTCCTGGAAATTGCACAGGGTATGTCCCCTTGTGTCAGGTAACTACAAGTGTCCTAAGGCCAATGCAAACCTGAATATTCCTTAAGAAAACACATCTGGGTCAGCTCAGAGTAGTTTTGGCCTTAAATCTAATCTGGTAGCTTAATATATCCATTTTCACATTATTTGCTATAATGTTACCAGAAAATGAGGTAAAAAGGGGAACTATATGTTCTGGACACTGTACAAAATTGTAAATGGATCTTCTCCAAAGGACTTTTAGTCTTAGTAATAGATGGACAAAATAAGGAAAATGTTTATGACCCAGAAATGAAGCCAAGAATCATGTTAATTCCTAAACATGATGGGATTTTTTTTTTTTTTTTGAAGGAGATTGCTTTAGCTGAAAGAGAAGAGTTTATAATACAAGCAGACCAGAATGGGAAATAAAGTTTGGTGGAAACTATGGATGCTGATTCAATCAAAACACTAAGAATGAATAGATAGAAATGCTGACTTGGTTTAGAAGAGCAACTACACATCATGATATTCTATGAGCCACTGGGCTCATCTATTTGTTTGATTTTTTTTTCTTTTTATTTACGGTAAGTTATGTGAAAGTATTTAAAAAGAATGACAACAGAGATTTGAGTGCACCCAGAATATTTGTGTGAGATAATTTCCTGATGAACACCTCCTTTTAAAAGGAGGATGACACAAATAAGCCCCACTGTGCATAGCCATCAGTGCAAAAGTTTGAGTTTCATGTGCCTTTGTAGCTGCATCAGCTTCAACTTCTATATGTTAGCTTGTACTCCATGTTGATATTTCAACAAATGACCTGAGCCACAGCTGTGGTAGGCAGATTTCTACATATAAATTAACACTCTTAATGTCAAGTAGTCAAGGTTCAGTGCTGACCATCATTTTATATTATGTCATGTAAAGACTGCAAATATCATGTCCCTATGTTGCCTGCTTTTCCTGACAACCAAGCATCCTAAACACGGTAGCATTTTGTCAGTTCAGCAGATCCAAAGCCATCCATCACTGCTACTATTTCTGTCATATGCATTTAACTTCAGCATCAGCCAGCAGTCTGCAGCCTTGGTTACTGATCAGTATCATCACAACTGTCAGATGGGGAGTAAATTCTTTTTCTCTCCAAAAGTAGGTTCATGTAATGTTTGATATAGATACTTTGCTTAACAAGTTTTCTGAGCCATGTTTGATATTTGAGTGTGGGAATGTTTCCATCATGATCTTTAATAATTTTTTTACATTGGTAACACCTTTGTGGACATTTTAAGCATCAATATTGGCTGTTCCAAGGATGTATGTTTTCTTCTTCCCAACAGTCACAGACCAAAACCCATGAGCTTTCAGTTATCAAGGGAAGGGGTTCAAGAAATCCTACAGTCTTAAACACAGCTTATTTCAAAGACATGCAATAAAACGAAGGAAATTTTCATTGAGGTATTGCTATGACATTTTATTTTGATTTCAGAGTTAAGATTTTTTTTTTATTTTTCTGTGAAGATGAATGAAAGATTAAGGAAAGTACCTAAACAAAGTTTAAATCCCATTGATCTCAGATTGTGATCTAGTAATATTCTGGAATAAGGTAGAGACACTCTGATTAACAAGCAGTTTGAACTATTGCTGGTCTTTTATCTTTTTACAAAAGCATCCTCTTCAAACTTGTCTGAAAACAATCAAATAAAATTTTAAAAGGGAGGACTGTCTCAGATCACAGATCAACTGGATTTATTTAAAGGGGAAGCTTTAAATTAAGGCAAAATACTTTCAGGGACTAAGGTGGTGCTCCTGCAGCAATGTGATGATGCAAAATCCAACTATTGTAATCTTCATATATTAAAAAATCAAAATGCCATCTAATACCTTGTGACTTAAATAAGCATAACAATTTAAGATGTTATTTTTATCATTGACTACAGAACTTTTTTTTATAGTTGAATTCTTGCAAGTGAAAATTTCTTTAAATAATCCAATCATTTAAAACCTAGCATAGTTGTCCATAACATCAAAAACAATAGTTCTTGACTGGAATTATTGTCAAAGTTGCAAATTAAACACTGATATGTCCCATACCTGAAGAAACTCTGTGTGTGTGTATGTATGTATATACACAGGCACAAACTGAATACTGAATAAGCATAGATCTTTGAAATTCAGAGCAAAAAGGAAAAAAGCACACATCATGAGTACTGAAGACTTAGTTTCTTAACTAAGGCTGGGTCAAACAAGTAATGAAGATGACAGTTCACTAGACAGATGTATTTATTTACTGTATATATGCATCTCAGACATTGTTGGTATGTTTTCTAATACAATAACAGAATTTAATTACAAAATAAATATATTTAATATAATAACACAATTTTGATTTTTCTTATATTCTTCATTACAACCTTGGAGAAGTCAAGAACTATTAATTTTCCTAGCAGACAGCTGTTACTTTTTAGTAGAGTGATTGGATTATGATATTTGCCATTTAAAAAAATCATTAAGACAAGCTGAAAATGAGAGAAACTAGGGAAATAAAATGAAATAACTTCAGATACCTGCATTTCTCTCCCCAGATTAATTTTTAATATGGCAAAATATAAAATTATTTTCAAAGAAAAATAATAGGAAAAAGTCCCTGAATCCTTTCTTCATAGTTACTTCTAATTCTATAATAATTAACTCTAAAATAATGGTGCATTAGTTAATCACCATATTTCAATGGAATTTCCATGGATACACATATAATGTGGATATTAATAATAGGTTGGTTCATCATAATTCATCTTTTAACAATTAATATGAAGTGAATGAAGGAATGACCGATTAGTCATTTATTAGAGAAGGAAGATGTGCAATTATGTCCTTTCTGTACTAAACACTTTTTGTTAAAAGATATTTTTTTGCCTAAAGTAACAGAAAATATGATAGGAAAAGGTTAATTCTATGAATACTTCTATTTCAAATCACCATTGGATGTATTGGTACATATGAGGATACTGTAAGAATTGTCACTTGTTTTAATTAGAAAGCACAGTTATTCATATGAAGTAGATGGATTCAATAGAGGGTGAAAAACATACTTTTATACATTAAATTAAATAATTCCATTTGCCTTTTTTTTCCCCAAAAGAATAGTTGCAAAATGGTTGGACTGGAAATCTGACATATAGCTCATAAAAGCAGTGTGTAGATGGTGGTTCTGAAATTATTATCCCAAAACCTGAATTGTTTTAAGGCACTTAGAAAATGTAAGTTATCTAATTAATTGTTCTAGTTGTCTAATATATGCAGGGCCATAGAAGGCCATAGGTGGCTAGGGTAGGTTTTAGTTAGAATTGAGGTTTTTGCAATCCATATTCTGATACAGAAATCTACGTTTATCCACTGCTTAGCCTGGAGGCTCCACCCAGAGCTCAGGGCAGCTGATTGGGGAAAATTTACAGGTATACATGAAGGATACATCTGAGCTTCACGGCAGTCTATTAAATGTTGGTCTATTTATTGGAAGGAGTTGAATGCGAATATAAGTGACCTCTGTGAATTACCTTAGTTGTGGGAACACTTCAGTAGAGAGGAAGCATTTCTACATCACTACTTTGAGTGCTTTCCTGCTCCGTACCTAGCCTACTTGTCAGTATAGTTTGAGCAAAAATGACTCCAGTGCTCTTCTTTTCACGTCTTCCAATGTCAATGTGTCTCACAGAGAACAGAGCTCTTACATTTAAATAGCTATTTTCATTTTTTTCTTCATTTCATAGGCATATGGATAAAATAATTATATAAATCAGAATTTGTTTCTTTACTTTTAATTGTGGATAATTTAAAAAAAAATTCTTTTGGGAACTCATTTTAGCCAGAGAAATTTCAAGTTCATTAAAGAAGTGTATGTCCTGACAATCAGAAACATTTGCAGAGCAGCTTTTATAAATGTTTCAGCTTTGTGTGCATTCTGATACTAATAAGAAAGACAGTACTTCTGTGCAGGAGACTATAATATGCATTTTATGACCATATTTGTCTCCTTCATCTTTTACAGAAGACAATCTTCAGATTATTTAGGAGTGGATAATTAATATTTGCATTAATGTATTTTAGTCTTATTTAAATAAATTAAGTGTCACAGTTCAATTCTCTAACACTGACACAAGTCCCCAGTGGCAGAGGAGTATGTTGACATTGACCTCAGTGTTCAAATTGCCACAATACAGTCATAAAAAGTTTAAAAAATAATTTAAAAAAATCAACAAATCTATCTTTTTTTTTTTTTCCCTTGCTTCTTGTTGCTCTAGGATATGTCCCATCTGGTCCATATTTAGATGAATGATTATGTATGTCACTCAGTACCAGAAAAAAACCCTAGTAATTTCAATTGGAGTTTACTTTCCAAAGATGAATCACAGTTCTCAGCAATGGCTGGGGAATAGTGCCATGGCAGAGGAAATGTATGTGTTAGTTTGTTTTCTAAAGTGTCTAATATGCTCCATTTCATCTGAGCAAAAGCTAGAAAAATAGCAATCATGCAATGAGAAAAAGAAATCCGAGAAACAACATAGAAGGAAAAGGAGTCTGATGTATGTATATTGGAATAGAATTGAACTTGCTTCAACAGCATTAATCCATTTTTTGAGAGGTGAAGTATCATGATATCTATAAAAGTGCAGTTGCTCTTAATAATACCTTATATTTGTAGAGAAACTTCCATCCCAAGGACTCAGATGAGCTCCATAATTGCCAATTTATAAAATGATGAACAAAGCTTTACTTAGAACCCAAATTTTCAAAGTAATTTCCTGTTTACCTGGTGATCATTTTCATTACTCCAGCAGCATAAATCAGTGTATGCCTTATTTGGAAATCAGTCCAGAAAAAGGCTGCAAAAGCAGAAAAATCCTGTTTGTATTCTACATGAAATTTGAGGACTCTGGTTTCCTCAAGTTTCTGTGGGACATTTAGGTATGGTGCATGTATTTCAGGAGCCAAGCCATCTGCTCCTTTGTCACTGGGAGAATCTGGAAGGTATTAGGGATAACCAGAATGATTAGAGAATGGTGAGCAAAGGGTAGGGTCAATTATTAACCCTAACTATCTTCAAATGTCTTGGTGAAGGTGTCAAGTGCTATCCTCCTTTCACTGATAAGAACAGAAGCATAGGGCAGTCTGTGCATCGTCCTGAGCTCTTTCACACACCGATCTTATCTGGTCACATCTAGGATAGTGTTTATTTAGTCAGACAGCTCAGAAGTGGTTTTTCATCTGTTTAGGCATATCATATGATTTTCCTGGTTGCAAACACTGAGGCAATAATTTAAAGCACATCTTTAGTTCTTCTGTGCTGTGTCCAGCTTTATGTGTCCTTTTGTAAGTCACTTTGTCAAATTTCCCAGGGAAATTGACAGTTAGCTCTTGGACGTGATAAAATATGAGCCGACAAAGTCATCAGTGTTTGTGAGAAAAAGGTACTGAAGACAGACAGCAGTCTTACACAGACTATTATTATTTCAGTCAAACTTCTGGAGTATTTTGTGAATGGAAAGAGCAGTGAGGCAGCTCTGTCTTGAATTTTTTATTCTTTGTTAAATCCCCTCTTTTTTGGTGTAGAGATGCCCAGTCAAGTGTCTCCTAGCAATTCTGTCTATTGAGAGCAAAATTCTCTGGAAAATCTAAATGTATTTTTCACTGTAATCAGAGCAAAATTGAAAATTTAGGATTTTCAAAGATAAGAAAAATGGCTATATTAGGAATACTTAACCAAAATCTAAGATAAACTTTTCATGTGAGTGGGATGTCCTAGTTCTATCTGCATTACTATAGCAACCAGCTAATTATTCTACTCCTCCTCCACTGCCCTTGTGTGCACAGAACCCTTTTTTTTTTTTTCCTTTTAGGATATATTCACCATCCAAGATATATGGAGAGGTGATGGTGCCAACTTCTTGTTCTGAACTATTTTTGCAAACTGAAATTTCCCTTAAATCTCATCATAAAGCAAATGAAAGGGTTTGCAGATAAAAGAGTCAAATCAGTTTGCTTTTTGGAGCACATGCTTAGAATGCTTTTTAAAACACTGCCTGAACTGGTAATGGTAATGATAGTAATGTACCCTCTGATTTTGCACAGTACTTAATTTTTGCATCACATTTTCAAGATCCTCAGGATTTTGAGTGCCAGTGTAATGAGAAAAAACAATAGTAATTTCAAAATTCCTTTTTTTAAAGCTTGAGGGTTTGTTCTTTTGTTTCCTCACTTTTTTGGGATGGGTGAAAAAAAACACACTGAAAAAAAAACCAAACAAACAACCCACCAAAACCTCTCAAATCCCCAACTCTTACCCTCTGTTGTGGATTTAGCAAAGGAAAGAGAAGGTGCTAGTGGGATAGTAAATTGACTCTTCCCTGGCACTGAGCTGCCTCTGTGGTTATCTGCAGAGCAGCTCTGGCTGGCACAGCGTACCAGGCAGTGACCTGCTAGGGCAGCAGAACCCACATGGCACCACTTTTGCCCTGGCTACACTGCATGCTTCAAAACTGTCTTGAGAAAAGAGTGCAGATGTTCCTAATGAGATATGTTTGGCATCCTGTGTATACACAAGGAAGCAGAAAACTATGTGGCTTTCTGTTATCAATAGACAAGCAGCCTTGATAAAGCTACTGCAGAGACTGGCTTACTCAGGCCTGCTTAGTGTCATAGGAGTGAAAGCCATTTTGTCACTGACTCAGTGTGAGCTCCCTTTAGAAGTCTTTTGGGACAAGATTGCTTCTTTTAATTTATTTTCATTAGCAGTTAATCTTGGGGAATATGATCAGATTTCCTCTTGATCAGCTGCTTGGTGGACAGTTTCAATTTGTTTTTCCTAAATATGAGTCACTGAAAAATGTGATGAATAGAGTTAAGAATTATATCTACCTAGAATAAATTAGAATTTAGCTTAAGATATAATACTGTTTATGAAGAATTTCAAAATTATCCAACAGAAAGAAGGGATTACTGTTGCAGTTCTCTAATTGAATGCCCATATAGTTGACTGAGAGGTAGACAAGGAAAAGGAAAAGGAATCTTGACTGAGAAATTGCCCTTTCTTTCCCCTTCCAGGCTTCCACTGGGGAAAGAGGAGAGGGAAAGGGAATACATACCCTATGTCTTATTTACATATAAGACTGGTGTTTGTTGGACAACATCCCTTCTCCTGGGATATCAATGTGAAGTGAGAAACAAATGTTCAATTGATTGTTTAACAGCCTTGTCTCTGCTCAGATGCCACTAACCAAAACGTGAAGTGAGAGCTTAAACAGTGGCAGAAAAGACTAAGTCATCTTCTACTTGTTGAAAATGTCTAATATGTATGTCCACTTTTTTTTTAAGATTAAAATATTCAATCTTTTTCTCTCTATTGGATGCCACAAAGTAATAAGGTTCTCTCATTTACCAAGCTGACCTATCTGTTCCATGTGGGGCTCTAATTATAAGTCAGGGAGGGAAAAGAAAATGCTCTCTGTAGAAATTTGCTTCAGATTTTTTAATTTTACTTTACAGATCTCTCTTATAATGCATTCCTGTGGTTTTGTTGGGTGAGATGATACTTAGTTTTAAGAGTCTCATGCTAAGTTAGTGACATTTCCTTGAAGCTGACTCCCTCCCTGCACAGATAATGAAACATTTCATCAGCTTCCCCACAGGAAACTGATCTTAACTTTTAACCTTTTTTTTTTCCCTACTCGGACAAAACAAAAAAGAAAACATCTTTAAAGTGTTTATTCAATCTAAACATTAGCTTGCATTTCTGAAACGTTTCACGGCTTTTGGCTCACAGAATTCAGATTTGAAAGAGTAAAGGGTTTGAAACACTCAGAGAAGGACAAGACAGTAACTGCTTCATGCTGCATTTACACATGGGTAAAAACTGATTTCAGTGCTGTTGCCAATTATTTCCATGCTATCTGTAGATAGTTTTGCTTTCACCTAGTTCTTAACATGAAACATTCTGTGATTCACTAGGCTGTATCATTTGCAGCTTCCTAGTGTGAATGGATCTCCATAAGCAAATGGAACAATTTAATTGTTAGAAAGCTAGGGTTACATACATGTAACATAACAATTCTACTTGGTGCATGATGGCATATATATTTTATAGCAAGAATTTTCCAATAAAGGGAATGTGTTTAAAAATCTACATCATTGGCCAAAGAGAAGCCACTAGCCAGTGGCTGTTGGTCAGTTTAGATTACCATAGCAGTTTCTTATGACCTTAAAATTTATTGATCCAGGGATTTATGCAGTCATAGATGATGCATAGAAAACTTGACAAATTACTCAGATGAGATATACTCATTCCTAAATCATATCAAGTAAATTAGAATGACTTAAATTAAAAATCCTTTAGGTCAGTTTACTTTATATCTGACCTGAACTGAATTTTTGCCACAAAAGTAAAGTAACTATGAGCAGACTTAAAGGTTATCATGATAGATTTGTTTCCCTCACTCTGCCTTGATGCGTTGTATTTGTTTTTCTCCAGCTGTACTATTATTCACTGTTGAACTGACAGAGAGCTGCTGGTGGACTTGTAATTCTGGATGTTGGCTCTTTTTGCATTCAGAGGCAGAGTGAAAACAGTCATAACAAACACGCAGTTTGAGAGCATTAAGACTTATGTGTTCTGTTTCCAGCTTGGTTCTAATAATTATGAGTCTATTATGTCATTCTTGTTATTCATCTGGGTTTTGCCACTATTGTAGAGCTGCCATATTCTTATTAAAACCCCAGGTATTCTTTTAGTTAATGACACAAAAGCAATGACTGTGTATAGGACACAGCTTCCTTTCAGTATTCTTGTTTCTGGTTTTAAAGACTTACTTTGTTACTTGTTTTAGTAACTTTTGCAGTGTCTTATTTGGTCTGATTTTTAATTTCTTGATTTTTAATTATTGACCTGCTAGAAATATTTTACAATTTTCTATATTTTGATTTTTGCTTTCTGCATTTTCTTGATACCTCTCTTAAAATATGTAGTCATGTCAGTAGATCAAGCTAATTTTTCTCCAAATTCATGAGCCTTCCCAAAGTGATACCAAGTCTTTTGTCTGTTGTCATCCACTAAGTCTTCAGACCTATTCATTTTATTAACATTTTTCTGAAATTTATGTAGGAAATATCTCCCATTGAAATCCATAGCTTGTTTTACCAATCTGCTTTTATTTATCTTTCAACTTAATAGACAGAATGAATTTATGATTACTTCACACATATTCTAGACCTGCTATTCTATCACATACTAATTAGTTTCAATTTTGCATGTAAACTAGAAAGACCTTGCTGATCCAGTTGCTACTGAGTGAATAAATTTGTTAGCTATCACATCAAAATGTGATATTTTCCAGTTTGGATATGGGAAATATATTTTTCTTGCAATACAGCTATTGGTAACATTTATATCTCCAGCAGTATTGCCAAGATCATACAGTTAAATCTGTTTCTACATGCCTAAAGCAAAACCCCAACAAATACCTGCTAGAATAGCTTTTCAACTTTTGCTTAAGTGAACTTTGAATAAATAAAATTGAATTATATTGAAACACTAGTTAAAATATTTATCAAGTGTTAATTCATCTTGGAAACTACGACACTTAATCTGTTCATTTCAGAACTTATCCATACATGCAAGACGTATTTTATATATTTCAGAGTTGTGAGCCATGGGAAATGTTTCAAAGCTAAGCTAAGACTTCAAAGTATTCCATAGCCTCGGTAATATTTTAAGACAGTCACTGCTGCTTTATAATAGAAGTATAGCTTCTTTGTGAAAAATGTAACATATGATCCAATATAAATAGAAAATCACCTGAAAGATCCCCAGTGCAGTCTCATCAAATGTGATGGGAACATATTTAGTGAGTTGTCAGCATTTTCAAATGACATTTAAGTTTTCATGTGGCAAACTTTGAAAACTACTGAGTCCACAGAACAGAGTTTGATAACCATTGCCTTATCCTTTTGCTTGCAGCTCCAACCTAACTCAGTGTTAGTTTGGATTTCACAAAAGCTTTATTTGTGGCTTTCTTTTTGTTTAATAAGATGCACATCTTTTTTTCCAAATAAATACATGCCAATTAACACAAATGCCAATACTGTTTTAGGAATTGTCCTAGTTTCTTAGGAGTTTGACTTTATCTCAGCAATTTAGATTAATTTAATCTGGTTGTTTACAGACAAACTACAATCTTGCAAAAGGTCTTCCATTCTTTTTGCTTTCTCTTTCCATCTGTAGAAAATAAAACTTATGCTTAACAATTGAGTTTATTTTTTATTGCTGTGCCCAAGGCAAAATCTCAGATTGGGGTTTGCAATCTCAGAAGACAGACAGATTTAATATATTTGTCACTACCTTGACAGGGGGAAAAAATTGCTTAAATTCAGGTGTGAGAAATGAGCCTTTGCGTAACAGATGTAATCCTCACAATGAAATGTTTTTCAGGCACTCAGTCTTCCATGTTCTGATTAGAAGACATGAGCCTTTGTTCTAATTGGCCTAAGTGTAGTCACTACTTTTATTCAGATACTTCTATTTTCCTTACCTTACCCAGCACAAACGTCTGTGGATATTGTACCCTATTTACTGACTTCATGTATTTCTATATAATTACAGTATTTTTCTCAAACATAAAAATGCACTTTAAAAGACTGGAAATGAAAAGGATAACATTCTTAACCACAGTAAATAGCAGTAGTAAAATTATAGCTGTAGGCTGATAAAAATGGAGTCTTTTTGAAGATCAAACATAGTGTCATGTTCATGAGTATCAGGTGAGGTGTCCAGGGCTTCAATTTAGGAATACATCTGTAATTGTCTTTTGTCTTTACTTTCTAATTCATATTTAGGGGCTTTAAAGATCTGTTGTAACAGGACTCTTGTTACATTTAATAAGTGCCATGTTGATTGGCGTATTCTAAGTAGGCTTTTCAGTTTGCCTGTGGGGAAATTTAATATAAAAACATTCAACATTCTTTTATTAGTGTTTTTTACTATTCCCAGTCCCATCAGACCTTTGGTGCAAGCAGTGTATTATTGAAAAGCTTATCTGTAAGAAGTGAGCCAAGGGGAAATTCAGCCTTTATTAATATTGACATCATGTTCCTGCACAATGGTTGTCTAAAGAAACTTTTCAATTGGATTTCAACTGCTTTGATGCTGTATAAATGGAAACAACTGAATGCATGATTTAACAGAGAACAGTGAAAAACATTGCAGCCTCTATGCTCTAACATAAAGCATGTGTTCAAAGATACTACGTGGCTGTATTCTGCAATGTTTTCAGTCAACTTTTAGTTAGGAAACCAGAAAAAAGAACTCCTTTGCTTCAAGATAGACTCCATGCAAAATGAACTTACTTTTTTCGGCATTTTTAACAATTAAGTCTTGTGATTTTAGGTTTTGGACCCTGGTCAAAAGATTCTAGTCCTGTCACTCTTAAAAAAACACTGTGCAAATTTGGCCTAATTGTTTAATGGACCAGATGTCCTGGCAAGGCAAAAATTGAATAGGATTTGGTGTTGTGAAGCCTCATTTTCGAGACTGGGCTCTAGTTTCAATCAAAAATCCCTGAAAATGACAAATTTCCTGACAACATATCTTCAAGACGTCTAGCTATATATAGTCTCTGTAATATTTTCATGAAGCAAAGATACATATGCCATTACAAATTTCAGGTGGAATACATACTGTATGCACTTGGTTTTAGCAGTGTTTTAATTTGAAAAGAGTAATGGAGAAGTAGAAGATTTGATAACATCTGAGCAGGGTAGGGGAGATCTAATCCAGTTATTTTCTCATGTTGAGGAAGAAAGGATAGAAGAGTTAAAGCTGAATTCTTACATTGGCACAATGCATGGGCACTGTGACCTACAACACTCCTGCTGAAGGTAAGTCACTGTTAGTCACTGTTCAGTAATGAATGTAAGGTTTTCTGGGCCAGAGATAGAGGATGTAACAAAGTCTGAATCTATAGACAGCTTACTAGAGCACTCATTCAGAAGTGCTTGGCCTCCCCAAATCTGTAGCTATGTCTCTATTTCAATTAATTATTATCTAATAAAGAGTGTCCTTAGTAGGTATTCTTTTTCATTTCAGGCTTGGGCCATTTTAGGTTCTTGTCCTGGCTTCTGCTGCAATAGAGATAATTTTATTCATAGTAGGGGATACAGTGCCCTGCTTTGGATTTGGCATGAGAATAATGATGATAAGAAACTAATGGTTTAGTTGTTGCTAAGTCATGTTTATACTAAGACAAGATCTGTTCTCTCATCCCAGCCCACCAAAGAGGAGGCTGGGAGTGCACAAGAAGTTGACAGGGGACACAATCAGGACAGCTGACCCCAACAGACCTAAGGGATACCCCGCACCATATCGTGTCATGCTCAGCATACAAAGCTGGTGGAAGCAGGAGGAAATGGGGAATGTTTGGAGTGATGATGTTTGTCTTCCCATGTCACCGTAAGGTCTGATAGAGCCCTGCTCTCCTGGAGAGGCAGAACACCATGGGAAGTGGTGAATGAACTCCTTTGCTTGCATGTACAGCTTTTGCTTTATGTATTAAACTGTCTTTATCTCAACCCATGAGTTGTCTCATTATTTCTCTTCCAGTTCTCTCCCCTGTGCTGCCAGAGGAGAGTGAGCAAGTGGCTGTGTGGGGCTGAGTTGCTGGCCAGAGTTAAACTGTGACATCTGAAGTGTTTTTGGTTTTATCTCTTTTCTTTCTGTTAATAAGAACAATGGTGCTTGAAAAATCTCTCTTCCAAATAAAAGTTTTTCATGGTGTCCCAAGACAAAAGGATGTTCTGTATTTTATACTGGTACCTTCTGGCAACTGTGTACATTGTAGCAGACTAATCATAAATGCTTTATCTCAAATGTTTTTTAACTTTTCCCTGCATAAAATGTGTGTCACTAAGGACTTCAGCTATGCATCATAGGTGAAGATCTGGTAGATGGTGGTGTTGAGTGTTGCAGACTTGCAGGCAGGCTTTGATGGTGGGACCACATCATAAAATGTTTCCCATACAGCGAAAACAGGCCCATGAGGAAGGGCTGTTATTAGGTACTGAATATATTAAAGATTATTCTGTATGAATCACAGAACTGAGTTTAGATGCTATTCCCTTCCCTCCTACTTATTTCTGCTGCTTTTTCATCGCAATAGCTTTTTCAGTGGTCTCATAAGATGGCCTCTGAGATGTGGTTGTCTCAGAACAGTCACATGCTTTGTGAAAAAATTGAGTACTTCATGTTCTGAATTTCAAAATGTTTAAGAGATTATGTCATTGGGCCTAGGGGAAGTGGAGATGACTCAACATGATAAGCAATCTTTTCCTGACTTTAAGCTTTTTTCTGTTCAGTAGGCTCACAAGTCTCTGAGTCAGTGTAATTTAAGCTAATGAAGAGTCCAAGAGGATAGCAACAAAATGAACAGGGCATCCAGAAATAGCAATAAAAATTATTAAGTCAGTTTAGTCTCAAGAAGACACAAAGCCATGATGGCAACTGTAATTTATGCAACGTATACAATATGCCAGATACAGGACATGTCATGGGGCAAGTTCAAAGTAAAAATATGAAGGATCTAGATGCAGTTCTGATGTTAGTTTCACTTCCCAGAAGTGTTACAGTTCTCTAAAAGTTTTACATAAATTGATATCAATTGAGATATCAGCTGAGGTATTTGAAGGAGCTCCTAGCCTACAAGACAGAAAAAAAAAAATGAGATATTTAAAAACCAAAAAGAAAGATTGATTTTTTTGTCTTTTTTTAGCTTTAATTTTGTTTTAACCTAGGTAATAAGAATGAAAGACAAATAATCATCTTCAATCCAAAATATCTTATTAAGAATTGAGAAAATGTGAATGCTGCTCCAGCTTGGAGGTCTGTGAGGGTGTTGTTTGTTTTACTTGAGCAACAGTATCTTAGGACCTAAGCAATTAAACTTTTCATAGCTTTGGTTTCTTGATCTGAAAAAATTAGATGCCACTTGCGAGAGGAGGTGTAGGCGTTCATATCTTCTTGGATCTTATTTCAGACTTCTTAAGGTAACCATCTAAAATAATTTGAATGAATCATGGGGTTTTTTGCAACTATCTCTCTCCATTGTTTATACAGAGAGCCTAGGAAACTGGCTTAGGCTACGTGACTACATTTAGACAGCGGAAGAGATATGTCAGGATAGATGCTTAGTTTTAAATGGCCAAAGATATATGAAAGGAATATGTGCCTAAATGGTGCAAGCTGGTGAGGGGAGTAATCTCTTTAGCTGGAATAAAGACATGTTACTTTTAAATGCAGAAGCTTATTGACACAACACTCTAAGCAGAGGAAGCTACTGTAAATAGTAACTATGGAGACATGCAGCTCTGTAACGTCTAGCAATTGTAGAAATACATTTATTTGTTGGACAGCAATAAATACAAATGGAACTGGGGGAAGAAAAAATTATGCAAATGGCCTCAATAAGCAGCAACTGTATCTAATGTGAAACTTGGCAGGAGCCATTATCAAACAGATTGTTTCTAAAGCCAAAGAACACTTTAAATTAGGTACTGCTTTGTTAAGTCTCCTAAAGTAATTCTTGCCTTTTTCAGAGGTCATTTAATTTACAAGCTTAAGATATAATAGACAATAGAGTATCTTGTATTTTTCCTGAGTATTGTCTCAGAGTCTCCAATTCTTTCCCCAAGGGCAGAGTCCCGACAGCTCAGCCACCTGGTCTTACTAACTTGCATACTATCCCAGTGCACTATTTTAGACATTAACACACTTTAAGAGGAGTGATAAGGGGACCCTGTTCAGAAAGATGAAGCTTGAATTCCTTTTACAAGAGCAAGCTCAGGTTGTCACAGTTGTGCTGAACCTGAGTTAAAGGGAGTAATGAAGCAGAGTCTGCTGCTAAATAGAAGTCAGCCTGGAAATGACCCAAGGACCAGGCTGAAGGGACCTGCTGTGGTCATGTTGCTGAAGGCTGACTCCACCCTAGACACACTTTTTTTTTAAAAGGACAAGGTGAAGCCCTCTGAAAAAAAATCAGGGAATAAACTAGCAATTAAACAATGTAAATAAACAGAAACCAGTGCTTCAGCACTCTCTCCAGTCTTCTCTTATTTTATCAGTGTAGACATACCAAGTAAGCTTTCATCAACATTAATAAACTATTAGCAGTGCACTACTCTCCTTTCTACCTCTAATTTTGGGAACACAGTGCTGAAACATCAATTCTGGCTAGCACAGGATCAGCTGAAATTACAGAAGTTTGTCTCATTTCTCTGTCATATAAGGGATACTTGACTCTTTTTGGGCCTTTTGGTTTTGGCAGCAGCATAATCATATTTGCATTTGCGCCTGAGCTAATAAACCCAGCCAGATCCATGCTGTCTGTGAGGAGAGTCAGCCAGAGTTGTAGCAGTTCACAGCATGGCTAGTCCATAAAGCAGATACCTGAACAATGGCTGTGACAGTGAGGAAAAAAAATGTTTGTGCCTTCTGGCCTTAGATTGCATTATTACTTTACAGGCTGCAATTTTTGCTTGCAAAGGACAAAGGAGCCTGAGATGAGAACACTTGATTTCTGAGAATAAACATAATTACTGCTGTGTATTTTAGACAACAGTAAATTAAAAATAGCACACTAGTATCTCACAGGAGAATTCTGTCTTTTACAGTATGAGTGATGATTATATACACTCCAGGTATTTAGAAACATAGTTCATATAGTGTGAAAGAAAAAATATTTCTATACTTAATAGAGTAGGCTGCACACTACATTAAGGAGCTGTATGATTTCACTCTTGAGTTTTTTGTAATCTCCAGATAAACTTATTTTACAAAGTGGCAGAGTGTATTGCCATGAGGGATCTCTAAAAACTTCATAATACAGTTATTATATAAATAGTAGCTATGAGAAATCAGTCAAGTTTCCAGAGTGACACATGAGATTCAGCAGGCTTATGGTCCACAGAATTTAAATTAAGGCAATTCAAATTCTGGCCTTTGCGCTAGTTCCACAGAAGGATGACAGGGATTTTTATTTGTCTTGGGACTTTCCTAGGCTTTGCCTTGTGTCCAGTCACAAAAAAACCTTTTCAGGTAAAGTCTACCTTTAGCAGATCTAAATTGAAAGCAGAGTATTGGCATATGCAGGAACAAACAAGAAAAGGAGCAAGGGCAGCTGAAGGATAGTTTGGAACTGGCAGCAACAAGTTGACAGGGATGAAAAAGGAAAAGTGCCTGAAATTGGCTCCAAAGCTCAGTGCAAACTCTGACAGTGCCCAAATAAACCCTCTTCCACTGGCTGGCTCTGGCTGCAGTGATAAGAGGTAAGAAGGTGCCAGCATGCTCTGCGTAGAGAGGGCAGAGGCTCCTCAGCGAAAAGGCTATAATCCTGCCTCGGTGTGTTTTCTGTTGTGTGGTACTTCTCTTTGTAAGGCACCTCAGACCTGCTCTTTTGCCTATGGTTTTAAAAATGTCAGCAGATCCCTGAAATTCCTTGTTTTCCACTGACAGTCTTATCTGACTGTCAAGCTCTGCTAGACACCAAAAATGACAGAATTCCTTAAAAAGAAAATACATGCAATTATGTGAATCCTGCTATAAGGTGTGAGAGAGGACAAAAGGGGAAAATTTTAAAAAGCACAAAAGAAGAAAACTACAAATAAAGATGAGTATTGTTACTTATTTAGCAAAGCATTGGTTTTGCCCTGTCTTCCCTTCTGTGAAGTAAGAATAGTTACTTTAATTAACATAGATAAAGAAGTGAAAAGAGAGAGCTAAAAAATTTGCAGGTATATATTCAAGCTGTAGGTCCCTGTACTGCAAAAAGAAAAATGGAAACTTCTTTTCAGGACGTGATTTTTCCTGCCTTGAAAGACTTCTGCAAAGCAAAATCAAAATCACATATTAAAAAGAAATACACACTCATAAAAACATTGAAACTCACAGAATTTCTTATGATTAATAATTACTAAAACATACAAAGTACGGAGTGCACTGTGTCTCTTACAGTAGAAAATACAGTTTCATAAAAAGGGAAATTTTAATGACAATCTCAAAACCTTACAATTTTACAGTGCTACTTTCCCCAGGAATTCAAACCATCATGTTTTCTCAACTCTAAACTCCAACAAAATCCCCTTAATTTAAAGTTCAAATGACAAACATGTAAGATTGGTAAGGCACACACAGAGAGATACTGATGACTGTGTTAAAGTTTCCAGCAAATTATCCTAAAGATATTTTATTATACAGGGAAGCATTCTGCTAACATGTAATGATATCTTGGAAGAGCACTTTTTAGATTCCTGAAAACAAAACAGCAGCTGAAAAACTAGAAAGCCTAAAAAGTATTACAGTTCATCATAAAGCAGATTTGGATAAAATAGGTTAGCTCGTAAATCAGAATTATAGAATTGACTGCAGTATAACTAAAACAGCGGAAGCAGTACTATTTGCAAAGGAACTAAAACTCCAAACAATGCATCTAACCAATAGAAAACAAACACATTAAAAGAAAGGAAATTAGTGAAGTCATTACACAAACCCAGCTGGGAACCCAGCTGTTTAAAGATGAAGCAAGCACTCTAATTCTTGATCTTTGGGAGTGTCTAATTAGAAAACTAAAAAGTTTTTCTCCAAGACAGTATTAAAATAAAAATAAAAAGAAAGCTTCCTTTCAGAATCAGGCTTGTCTGCTGTGACAGTGCAGGATTTTGGAAAGCTGAATAACCAAGCAAAAGATAAGTATTACAACTGCAGAGTTTTGGACTCAATCATGCTTAAATAATGGCTTCAATCTGCCCAAGCATAATTCCATGATGTACTTATGAGCAGCTTTTGTTTTGCAACTTACCTGTTGTGCTTTTACTCCACTGTTTAAAATATTAAATAGATAATTTGGAAGCCTACAGTGTTAATCACCCTACTTGAACAAACCTGCCAGGGAAGTACTGCACTGTTGAAGACATAATGGCAAATTGTACTTCAGACCATAGGCCATGCACCTCCTTCCAGAGCCACCTTACCCACAGGAATGCAGCAAAGCATGTTTGTTTTATTATAGAATTGCAATTCCAACTTTGCACTTCTTCATTTTCACGGCTTTACTGCTTTGATGTTGATAACTTAACGCACAAAGGAATAAGAAGGTTATTGCAAGCATAGGGACTGACTGAAACAGGAAGGAGAGGATAAAGGAGACTGGATTTGAAATAGTACAGAGAAGGATACACTAACTGTGGGATAAATGTAGCATTACTTCTGACCATATATATGTAGCAGCTTTAAGATTTCCAAGATTAATGTGAAGATAAAGAGATTTTCTGAAAGAGATGGCCTATGTATCACTCTTCTATTTTGGGATAATTGTCATTAGACTCAGTGCAAAAGCTGAAAGAATTTGAGAGCCTTTTCCCAGCTGATTTAAAAACATAACTCAGATTGTCCTCACAATTCTCTGAAACAGAACTTTCTTTAACTTTCTTTTTTCCAAAGTGTTGCATCACTCCTTATGCTCCTTACAACTTCAAAATCTCTTCACTGTTTTTAGTACTCTTACCTACTGTTGTTTTTACCGTATCTACTATAAAGACGTAATTTATGTCAATATAATGGTCCTGTCTAAGCTGCAGTAGTAAAACAATTTTCTCAATATGATTTGATTCTAGGGTGCCATCCACTGAAATGCTAATACTATCAGCCAGAATCGAGTAGCAAAGGTGAGGTTTAAATTTTCTGAGGATTTAGTGCAAGGAAAGGATCTTGAGGCAACAACAACATATAAAAAAATTACATGAAGCAAGACTGTACAGTGAAATTATTTTAATGTGCACTGACTTTTTAAGAATGCTATGTGTATGCTGAATATAAGGCCAATACTTGAAGATATTGGTGTTAATCTTTCCAAGAGTACCTCTTTTTACATTATATTAATAAAACTTTAAATTGCTATAATAAAAGAAGCATGAGAGTTCACTTTTACAAAAATGTATTATCCATCACTAACCACTTATTCTGCAGGCTAAATTAATTGAAGCTATTTTATTAAAAATACCTTACCAGTATGTAATATTTTCATCCCTCCATTGCTTCAGCCGTTCATTCAATTAAAAATCTATCTTCCTCCTGAGTTTCCAGCCTACCCTCTCTCCTGGATTGCATCTACATGACAAAGATTTAAGTTTGGAGAAAGTCTTCTAGTATCCAAAGATGTGAGAGCATGCTATTTTCCTTTTCCATGAGACCTGTAATTTTTAAGCTGTTTATCTTGCTTTTTCAGTTCCCCCCTGACCAGGTGCCTGGTCATCTTCTCTGTCAGGAGACATGATATACAAATAAGCTTTCTAGCAGTTAGAGAAATGCCTGTGATTGTGTAGTGGCTATTTTCCAAATTTCAAGATGGATAATTATGAGCAAGAAAGCAATTTTGGAAGAATTCAGGCAAAATGTCTCCTGAGATGGCCCATCACAGAACAGTCTGCCACAAGGTCCTCCAGAAGCAGTTCAGTCTCACTCTCAGGAAGGTTTCACTCTGAGCCTTACCTTTTCAAATCTCTCCTGAGCAATCCTGTTAAATGCACAGATTTAAAAATATTAAGATAGCAATGTAGAGGATTGCTACTTGGGGATTTTGAAAAGCATTGGTCATTAACTAAAATTAATTGACATCACTTACAATAAGCAGTAAGCTTGGTGGGCAGCTGATAGGAGACCTATCTTGACATTATTCTAGAGGTATGTTTCTGTTTTAAATCCATTCACTGACTTCTTCTTTGAAAGAACTCAATGCTTCATAGAAAAAACAATTTGGAATTTAAAACCACATATAAATATTTAGTATGTACACAGACATATCAGATACTGCTCAAGTATCTGATATTTTATTTGGATGAGGATCAGCTCTTCTTGTAAGCTTTCAATCAACTTTTTAAGAGAACTGATTCCACCAGGTGGAAAATAAAACATGTCATCTCAAAATATTTTGTAAACTTAAATGGGTTGTTAAAAAATTAAATTTCTTACCAATTATGTAGTTCAAGGGACACAAGTGCTCTTGGACTTTAAGCAAGGTGTATGGGGTTTCAGTACAATTCTGCACAAGCAAGCAATCTTGTGACTGAATATGATTCCTAGATTACACCTTCAACTTGCTATTCCATCTTTTCCCCGCATCTTTACAGTTTTTGGTTTTAAATACCTCAGTTTTTCTGTTTTCTTGTCTTCTACCTGTTTTAACTTGTCTTGCATTTGTTTGTCATGTCTTATTAAGAATGAAATCTCTCCAGGGCAGGGAACTTGTCTTATTTATTTTTATAGAATTCAGAACAAATATATGGTATTATGTAAATGATTTTAATTTAAAAATAATAATAGTTTCCTATCAAGTCTCATTTTGAGGTCTGTGCTCAATTTTTCTCTAGTATGCTTCTTATGTTTTTGCCAAGTTAAGTATTTTTCTCATGCATATTTAAATACTTGCCTTTCCTTATTGAGTGCCTAAATTAATTTACTTTACTTAAGCAGCTGGTTTTCCTATGAGAAGTCCCAGTTTCAGGGGGCAAATTCATAGACTCACCGGAGATAATAAGAATTTTGCCATTTATCTCACCAGGGACTTCCCACTAAACCTCAGCTGACAGTGGTCCCTGTGCCATGAACTGCTATTCAACTGACTGCAAGGTAAACTCTGATTCCAGCTGCCACTGAATGGGGAAGAATATACAAATTATTTTCCCCTTCATTCATTTCATTGTGTAAAACACTTTCTGAGTGATACTCAGTATCACTTTTGTTGACTTTTATTTTCCTTTATGGTATCCTCTTCTGACTTTAGTTGTGCTCACTCTTTAGCAAGGAGGTTGTTTTTGCATGATATTCACCCTTCAGCAAATGAACACCTGTTGATGCTCTGAGCTCCACTTTTCTTATGCCTTCTTTACCCTCTGTTTTCTTTGGGCTGTGTTTCCCTTTCCACCCCTCTAGTGAACTCAGCCTTTTCCAAAATTTTTCTTTTTTTCCATTCTAGTTCTTCCATGTCTACTCTCCTAACCCCACATTGTCTAATAATAGCATTCTCTTTCTTTACGTTCATTAGTGAAAAGCAAAATCTAATCTCCTGAAGAAGCTAAATATTGTTGTTATTATTATTACCTTTACTTTCCAAACAGGAAAGCAAAACAGAAAGGCAGTGAATAGACAAAACAAGCGAAGGAATCAGTGTTTAGGTCTGGGATTAACACACAGAATCTGCAATTTGTCTCATGGTTGAGATTTCCTCCCAGTATTGGGATATTAATTTTGTGGCTAAACTGAAGCAGACAACAGCCATAGTGTCATTTTGCAGCAGCTTGGGCTGCTTCCACTGTTTGCAGCTCACAGAAGAGCCGCTATGAAATTGGGGATTAAGTATAAATTACACTGAATAGGCTGAGATTAGTTTTGGGAGTCACAGCATCCCGAAACTCAAGAGGGCCCAAGCTTTACAGACATAGGAGTGTGTCTTTGATACACAGACCTAACACTCAATGTGCCCTGGAAATAGTCTGCACAGTATAGTCTGCGCAGACTATGTCGTATCTTTCTTTGAGAGAAAAAAAACAACTCAAAACGCAAGAAAAATAAATAACAAAAATTAAGTAAGCAATTCTCCTAAGTAATTTCTTAATGTGTGATTGCTTATAGGAATATTTTCACCCTGTTTTATTAATTCTTGAAACGAGTGCTAAATATTTCTACTGGCAATGGATTTACTTTATACTAGCACAAGTATAGAATGCTTCAGAAGGAAAAAAAAAGGTGAATTTTAATAAAACTGAAGAATTACCAGTGAATGTGTTTGTTTCTTTTAAACATTATACACAGCTGTTGTAAATTTGGCAAAGATGCATGCCAGAGAGCTACATATCTGATACTACAAACTGTTTGTTTCACACTTTATTCAGTAACAGCTGGTAAAACGGTATTTAAGAAGAGTTTTGATTTAATCTAATGAGAAACTATGTGCAATGTAGTGTACTGCTTGCAGAAAATAATTGATTTTTATGTTGCTATAATAGTTTCATTTTCAATAAATAGGAATTTATATGCATAGTTATTTGCTATCATTCCTCTCTCCATATACAGGCTACCAAACCAAACCAAACCAAACCAAACAGTCTTCAAATGAAGTTTAGCCACTCAAGAACTGCCAGAACAGAAAAAGATCTCCCTTAAGATTTGTTTTATATTCCACTGACATAAGACCAAGCTGGTGTCAAAGGGAACCAGAGAGTGGCACCTAGAGAGAGGCAGAAAGAAATTAGGGCACACCAATACCAACATGAAAGGAGCATAAACAGAAAACAGAGCATGAAGAGTAGCATAAACTCAACTCCAGTTTTATACATACAGCAAATATTTGAATTATTAAATATCTTATTTATGTATTTTAAGAATGACATAGTTCTTAAATACACTAAGACAAGACAGCAGACAAAATGTAGCATCTACAAGAGCTCTGACTCAAAGCAGCTCTTTTCTTCCATTAATATGAGTACTAATAGAATTTTGTTTATTTTACATCTGTGTAAATCAAGGTCAGAATCAGGTCTAAAAGTATGTGTTTACTGTAAAATGAAGCAAGTAGTGAGCTGGACACACAACAATTCACACTAATTAAGTGTTACCTACCATTTCGCACTACAACTACCTCTATCAAAGGCAGGGCACACATCTGAAAATAAGTCACTCAGTGGACTTATTTTCAATAAGTCAATGTCCAAACCACACAAGATATTATCCCTTCTCCCTCAACAGCCTCTATTTTGTCCCAAGAGACTTTTTATTCCTGAGCACCCTCACTATCTTCAGCCACACAATTCCCCTCAGCTTTATGTTATACATCTTTAATCTTGCGGATGGAAACACAAGCCCTCACATTGATTCAGACACTTAGAACTGAAAATACGCACAGACACAAATTAAAATGTAATATATGAGTCACAGGGTGACCTACAAAAGAACTGTGGCCAGCCAGTTGGGGACCATCAGAGAAACTGGCCCAAACCAATGTGGTGGTGGGTGAATCAGTATGTACCTCTTGGGCTGGGTGTCAAGGATCGCTCTGTAGATCCTTGCCATGTAGACATGGGTGCCACCAAGAAGACAAAGTTCTCCTTTGAGTTCTAAATGGAAGTGCAATTGCTAATGAAGCAATCATTGACACAAGAAGATCAGGGTCTTACATAATTCTTCTGAGTGATTTAAATCTGTCCATATCCCAGAATTTCTTTGTAGTTATTTTGCAGAGGCTGGCTTAGTAATGCACACCATCAGCCATTTCTAAACAATTTTACATATTTCCAAGCAGACTTTTTCTCCACATATTAAGAATGAGCCCTGTCAAGTAGTCATCCTTTGGATGATTACAACTTCAATTTAAGTTTATTTGGACTTTTGAGTATGACTTTAATACAGGATGAAAAGCACTCGTGACATCTGATACCTATTAATTTGGGAATTCACAATTTAATACCTTCAGTGCTATGAGTGTCTTACTTATTTGCAAATACATTTCAAAGTGTGTTTACTTGTGCTTATAATGACATTATGCTGAGAATATTTTCCCCTCAAAGGAATTTATCATATTTTGTTTGCTATTACTAACATGTTTTTTGAGCTGTTAGTCTGAAACAAATATTTAGACAAGTGAAGGAAGTAGTATTATTATTTCTCCCACTGCACATTAGTAAAATGTAAAGTACTGTGCACCTAGATTGTTATCTGTTTCTGATGAAGCTTGTGATTATATTTTCTGGGTTTAGTTTGAAAGCTAAGACATCTGTTTATCTGGTGCATACAGAATAACTCTCATGTCTCTTCATCTCTTAAATTTTCAAAGGCTTTCATTCTGTTTTAAATCCTTTGAAGAAGCAGTAATCAAAGACAAAAATTATCAGAGGTACATTTTTGTTTTCCAAACAATGAAAATAACAACGCTCATCATACTCCGATTTCAGGCACTTGCAATGAAACTTCAAACCTGGAGATTTGCCACAGAAATCAAAAGTAATATGGGTAGCAGCAAACTCCAAAGTGCTGGCTGGATTACAGTTAATATGGGTATACCCCCCCTAGACTTCAATTCATCATATAAATTTAAACCAGGCATTTAAATAATAAAGACCAATAAGGCAATGCAAAGACATCAAAAAACATATCCCATCACAGCATGACAATGCATCAAAGTTTTTTTCTTCTCCTTTTTTTATTCAGATAAAGAAACCAGGGAGAATAATGGTGAAATGCCTTTGTAGCACAAAAGCATTCTGAAAACAGAACATTGAATAAACAATATTTTGCCATTCAAAACTGATTTTGAATTTCAGAACTTAGATTGAAGCAATATTTTGCAAGGAGGAATCAATATATCCCTGTGGAGAAATTGGCATTACAGTTGAAGTGTTTTAAGTAAGATTTTTTCTTGCCAAATCTATTCAAATTACAATTTCATTTAGCACTAGAGAGGAAAATTAACAGAGGTCTTTCTTGAAAACTGGAAGAGTTTCCTATGTATTTTTCATCCATTTACTACTTCTACATACACTTCTACTATGATCATGCCATTTGGAGTAATCTTTGGGCAGAAGAATTAGCAGATTTAGTAAAATTAAGAATAGTGGGAATATGGGAAATGTTTTTTTCAAAAACTCTAATTAATTTGTAGCAGATTTGAATGCTATGGGTAAGCCCACACAAACTTGAACTCAAACATAGTCTTTAAAGATTTGCCTATTATCTTTTGTTTTATTAGAGACTAGCATGATGAAATGATAGTTAAGAACAAATTCTGTAGTCAGTGATAGGATTCCTGCTAGATCCTAGCAGGATCCACAGATTTAGATCCCTGTGCTGTAATTGCCTACTTTATTACTCATCCTTTACAGTCTATGCAGAGAAATACATTTTGCTAGTGTCCTGCTCACCTGACCTATCGTAGACTTCTGCTTCAAAATGAAGTGAATTGCAGCCCAGAAGCATCTAACAACAGGAGCTTGAATGACCAATTAACTGGTGGCTCACTTCTACATTCTATCTATCTATCTATCTATCTATCTATCTATCTATCTATCTATCTATCTTTGGTCAGAAAGGATTTCATGGTAGGGATATGTGTTTCCTTCCCTTTGTGACAAGTCCTTGGTGATCCCACGTATGAACTGTAGGGAAGGAAGGCAGGCAGGCAGGCAGGCAGGAAGGAAGGCAGGAAGGCAGGAAGGCAGGAAGGCAGGAAGGCAGGAAGGCAGGAAGGCAGGAAGGAAGGAAGGAAGGAAGGAAGGAAGGAAGGAAGGAAGGAAGGAAGGAAGGAAGGAAGGAAGGAAGGAAGGAAGGAAGGAAGGAAGGAAGGAAGGAATTAACTTTTCTGAACTGGGCAGAATTTTCACCTTAAAGACACATTCCTCATTTGACTCATCAGTATTCCTACAGCTGCCCAGCCACTGAAATTAGGCTGAGAATATATTGGGAGAAAAGAAAAAATGTAATGCAGTATCATTCTGGTCCTCAGCCTTTACTCTGGAGTGCACAGCAGACATCACACAAGGTCAGAGTCCTACACGTTCAACAGGGTCAGCTCTGCACTCTGCACTCTGCACTCTACTCAATGGTATGTAATGGGACTCGGGTGGGTTACTGTGCCGAGACTGTGCAGCCTAGTCATGCCTCTCACCGCTTTGGATGCCAGTTAGCAAATAACTGCATAACAATAATAAATAGTATGCAAATTCTGTCTTCACAGTGGCATTGAACAGGAGAAGATAACTGAAGATATTCTTTGCTGTGCTGGAAAGCAGAGAGGAACTTTCAAAATGCCAAGGTTTTTGACAAGGGACCTTTGCTTGGTTTGTTACTGATGTGTAGCATATAGATATCTAGCATGGAGAAAAAAAAAAAAAACCACAACAATTATCTGTCACTCAAAAGTAGATAAGAAACTATATTCAAGTATATTTCTTTTGACAACATTAGTTTCCTTTATCCCTACATTCTCTTTTTAAACAAGGGTAGTTTGATTAGATCAGTAATGATCAAAATAGGCTTCAACAAAAGCAACTTTTGGTTCACTTAATAACTATGACACCTGAGGCCTTTGCCCCCCAAAACACACACACACACAAACATAAAAAGAAAGATTAAAATTTTAAAAAGCATGGGATTTTTCTAATTTTAAGCATTTGAAATAGTTGTTCTCACTTGTTTTAAAAGGCTCCTTTTGCTATCACAATTAATCTTTGAGATTGCAATGTAGTTTACATCAGTTTGACTAGTCTTAAAATAACTGCAGCAAGTGCTAAAAGTGGAAATGGAAGCTTTCCTCCATGTTATCCTAGGACTACATATTTGCTGTCTGTGAAGAGCAGTGCCAGCTTTCAGTCCTTGTCTCAGGGATGCACTCAGCTCTGTGGGCAACTCAGACTGTGGCTTACAATGGCTTTGAGATGACTTAAACCCAAACTACTACTGAACATGCTAATTCCCCCTCGTTCTTCCTCTGCCCACATATTCCACTCCCACGCCTCCCATTAGCATTTATGCACAAGGAACTGGTCCAACTCAAAAGTTTTACTACTTGGGAAGCTGGGTGTTGGACGAATTCCCAGATCTAACAAGGTAGCCATCAGATCTCACACGCTGGCACATGGGAAAAGGTGGGAACAGAGAGACAGAGAGAAGAGGTTGGAGAGATCATCTTCTTTAGTTGCATTTTTTTACTTATGTTAAATTAAAGTGTTCATGAAAGCACAGCCTAATTTAATTCACATTTCCAAGTTTCTCAGTATTTCCAAGATAGATGAGTGACTGTCACACTCTCTGACTCTCAGTTCTACCTCCCTCCCCTCCATCTGGGAACAACCTCAAGATGCTATCATCACAGCAGCAAAAGAGGCCTCAAAAACATATTTGCCTGTCAGCTGGGTAGTTGACTTCAATTAGAAGTGTGAGGAGTTTTATTCTATAGGTCACAGGTAGATTTTCCCAACCAGATTGGGTTGGTTAACAAATCTATTCAGGTCCTTTGCCTTTACCTGCATGATTTGATTTTTTGGCGAAGGGAAATAATAGTAGGGTCAGCTATATATCTTACGACCTTGAACAAAATGGAAAACACAGAATTAAAGTAAAAACCTAAGCAATTATTATGAGGAAAATTAAGATTTTCAAGCTGCAGTTACAAAAAATGATAAATAGAAAAGGTGAGGGAAATCAAAAGTAAAAAAGGAAAGAAAGTAAAAAAACTAAGCACATAGTAATTTTGATAAACTAGCATAGTGAAAATGGTGTCATGACACATTGAAAATATATTGGCCTTCTGCCTCAAATGGACAGGTATTCTTTTAAAACCCATGAATATTGTGTCTTAATTAAACTCATTTCAGTGTGAATTTCAAAAATATTAAGAGAGCAACTTTTGTATGCATTTGAATATTGAAAGCCTTTCTGTTATAAACCAATATGCTAGGAAGTATTCCAGAGTGACTGAGAAAAAGACCCAAACAACTGATGCCTTCATTGAATGTAAGTCTAAGATGGCTTAATGATTTTCTTTTTCCACAAAAAATTATCATCTTGCCTCTTGGCTTTCAGCTGGTCTTGCTCTCTCTTCTGCCAGCTTCCCTCCCCAGCTGGAAGAATATCCCACTGCTCAGTGACAATGTATGTGTACAAATCATTGACCCGAATACCAAGTCAGGTGTACCTGGCCACTCTTTAAGGAACAGAATGCCTGGGACTGTAAGATAAGGTAAGACAGGTATTTAAAAATTTATTTTAAAAAAGTAGAGGGGTTTGTTTAGAAGACAGAGTTAAAAAGCAATATTTTGAACAGATTTAGGACCCTACACTTGAGAGAATTTTGAAGCGTAACCCATCCTGCCTCTTATCCTCTCTACCATTTATAAATGAGCCTTCTCAGGAAGGGAAAGCCCAATTTGTTTAACTGTCCCCCCATGTCAATCATTCAGTGTTAATAAAACATCCCATTGCAGACAGCGTCTGTCAGCAGCAGGCTTTCCTGAAATGCTACTGAGAAATACTGAACTGCATTTGGAGGTGAGGAAAACGCATTTTCAGCAATGGGCTTGCATGTATATGGGGTTAAATCCTATTCTGAAGCAGGCAGATGACAATGAAGAAGGAATTCAACCACCTAATGTGTCTGGTGTAATTTTAAATGCCTTAGGCTATGTCTGCATCAGGAGCTCGTGAAATCCAAGAGGAGCACTCTTGCAGTGCTCAAGACTCCATGTCCACACCACTTTCATCTCATATTTTTTCATTTTGGACTATTTGTAGTCTGGTCTGAGAGGGTGAACTTAGTGTGCTCACATGGAAAGCATTCTCCCAGTTTAGTTTAGACTCCCCCAAACCTGGTTCACTGGCTTTGGAACTGCTTTGTAATGGGAACCACAATGTAGAAAAGGGAACCTGTAGGATATTGTTTCAGAAATGCACTCCTGATGCAAATATCTGCAAGGTATCTGAGACATTTAGGCAATCAGATAGGCCAGAGATTGTGGAAGGCCTGCACCTTTTTGGAGGAATATTTAGAAGGTAGGCAAGACACTATACTATGTCTAAAATAGCAGCAATACCTCTGCCACTCCCTAAGAGGAAAGGGAATTGGATGAATACAACTGACAGCAAAGTGAAAGCAAATCTGAGCCCTGTGCATATTCTGACCAAAGCAAACAATCCCCTTAATATTCCCATCTGTGAACACAGACCTCTGGGACAATAAATGAGGTTTTTATATATATTTGCACAGAATCTTTTTCTTTTATCTTCTCTGTTTGTATAGTCCTATGAACCTCTGAGAATTATCTGTATTTATCTGCCTGAATCCTCCCATTTGGTTTTGTATCTCTTCAGTTCTATCTTTTCTTTATTTCCAGAAGTTCACATGGCAGCTTTCCAATTGTATTTATCCACTCCAACTAATTGAGTCACATAAATGTAAGTAATTTGAAACATTATTGTGAGAGATTTCTGTTTGCCTCTTTAATTAAGCAGTTGTTCACAGGTGCATACAGTTACAACAAAATTAATTGATAGCTTTATACTGCAGTTTTTTGAGTCTGCTGCTCTTTGGTGTTTGCAAACAGTGCCATTACATATGTCTTACATTGTTCATAGGGAACATTTCTCATTTTCCTTCAGAAAAGGTTAGGACAGATTGACCTATATATTGGAAAATCTATGCAAACAGTAAAGGTAATTTTCCTTAGAAGGAAACTGAGCAAATGTTTATTTGTGGAATAGTTTATTAAAAATGTGAAGAGCTGCAACCCTGCCCTATTTTCTGCATCCTTAGAAAGTATCTTGAATGCCAAAAATCATTGCTAGGGGAAGCTAATCACTTCTTGTGGAATTGTGGGCACTTTATTTATTGTTGCCATGGACTTTATTACCTTAATCATACAGGATTATTAATAAAATTTAAGTGGTACATAAACATTAAAAACAGTATACGCGCAAAAGGACTTTAGCAACAACCTGGGAAAACTTTAGAATAGTAAGCATGTAAGTCTCATCCTGTATAACTCTCATATCTAACTCCAGGCTACTAGTAGTCTAAATGGAAAAAGGTAGTCATAAGTTTGACTGCACTTATTAGAAAAATAGGATAATGGAATATCTCAGGGTGAAAGGGACCAATAAGGACCACTGAGTCCAACTCCATGCTCCTCACAGGAGCGTAACTGCACATAATTTTATAAAACTGCAAAATATTTCAGTTTGCTTTTAAATAATCTTAATTTTTAAATTATTTATTATTAATATTTATATTATTATATAATCTTAAAATTTTAATTATGACAGTAGATTGGGACAATCAATGCAGTGGTAAGAAGCTGTGCACAGCAAGCAGACATGAAAGCCGTTTCCCAATGCATCTGCTGAGTCTCCTATGATCTGAGGTTATAAATCCATAATCTTGGTTTTTGGCACTAGATTCCAACAAATCTTTTGCTTAATTTATTTTTGTTGCTAAGTAAGGTGATCCACCATCATTGTGATGATTCAAAAGCATGATTTTCTTTGGGCTGACTTTGGACTTACCAGCAGATGGACTTCTACATAAAATACGACTAACTTCTTGCCTACTCATTTTCTGTTCAAATCCTACTTTTTAGTTTGACAAAAGACTGGAAGTTGAAATCCCTTTGCTGTCTCTGTAATTGCCTGCTCCAATGGTTTCCAAATGTGGAAAGCATAACAACCTCGCTTTCTTCTTAATGCTTTCTGTTACTTTCTTACTTCTGTTGCCACTTATTTTTTGCCAACTGCTATTAATTCTTCAGCTCAAGCAGCAGAAGAAATTCTAAGAACATTCCTCTTCTGCTTCTGCAAATAAAACAGTTCAGCTTATCTAAAGTTAAAATTGCTGTGTGGAAGTGACTACTTCTTTCTCTTTGTCTATGTGTTTGGTATCAAGTCATATAGAATTAATTTTGGCTACAGGATTACTTTTTTAGCATACAGAATTCGTGAAATATCTTTATTTTCTATTTTCTATAAAGGTCTTAATTAAAGACCAAAATAAAGACCAAGTTGCTAGGCAAATACTCTTGTTTAGGGTGAATAAATATGTAGATAAGAGTCTGTCCCTCTGTTTGAACTCTTCTTGGCAGGATTCTTATTCCTTGCAACAAAAATAAGATGAAGTAATAAAAGAGTAATGAATAAACAGATAATAAATTACCATTAACTGAGATGGGAGCAATAAAAAGAGTATATTTTCTTCTACATTTAAATAAACTCAAACTACTACCTTATGCTTTTCCTATAGGCTATACCAGTGACAGCAACAACATAAGCTCTCCCCTAAAGTTTCTTAGTATATAATAATTTCATACAGAGCAAACTATGCAAACTTATTCCACCTAGAAACAGAGCAGAAAGGTCACACTTAAATGAAAACAAATTGTGCCCTGTGACTGAAAAAGTATTAGAGGTTAGAGCAGGGAATTGGTCTTGATGATCCTTATGGGTCTCTTCCAGCTTAAGTTATTCTATGGTTCTGTGAATTGTTGCCTTCCATTGTGATAATTTGGAGAGTTCTCATATAATCTGGAGAGTTCTCATATAATTTTCATGACACTCGTGGAATAGCTGATGTATTGTTGTGCCTGGGCCAGAAGACAGTAATTGGCAGCCTTATTTTACTCCATATACAAAACAGGATCATGTGCATTATAAGCAGCTGTGTTTCAGGAGCAGGAGGCAGAAGCTTCCAGCTGAGGCATAGAGGATGTCTTGAGGTTCATCTGAGCATGAAATCCCAAAACATTTCAGAAGTAGGGTGCTGAGAAGCAAGTGTGAATCTTTTAGCTACACTGAAAATAATGTAATAGAGGGATACTGTGCCCAGTTTTTCTATCACACTTGACAGTTGCAAGAGGAATCTGAGAGAAATTCTGAAAGGAGCTACAAAAGGGATTAAGTTGAAGAGTGGTAAACTTAAAGAGCTCAAGTTGTTTCATTTCCCTAGAAGAGAAATACTCAACATGGCAGTAATGAACATGTATCTTGTTATGAGAGAAGGCTTTTGCAGGTAGAAAAGATTCTTAATACAGCAGAAAAGGAAAGAGAAGAGAGAGAAGAAAGATCCAGTAGCAGCAATCTGAAGGTAGACAAATTCAGTTGTGAAACACAGTGTCCTTTTCTAAGGGACAACTTCACAAGGACCTTTTGTATTTCCATTATTCAGTTCTCTGTATTAATTTTGGGTATCCTTACTAAAATCTATTCTGCAGACCATTTAGAAATTATGAAATTACACCCCAAATAATTGACTGAAAATCTGTGTTTGGAGTAGTCTAGACACTAAACAGTTACAACAGTTGAGATGTGAGTGTATTAGTAGTGACTGCATAGGTAACTGACTGAATAACATATAAACCAGGAGATGGCATGATTTTCCTTCCCCTCACAAACTCAAATACAGTTCAAATACTGCTGTAAAACTGTCCATATCACTCTTCATTCTCTGTAAGATGAATCTGAACACTGGTGCTTACTCTTTAGTTGGGACATCCTTTAGAACTTATCAAGGTTGTCAAGATTGCACCCTGTGGCACTTATGCAAAATTGCATATATACAAGAAATTCTGTTCAATGTGGTCTAAACTGTTAGGTAGAAGAATGCCATGCAGATTTTAGTGCTGCTGGTGCTCTGTCTTGAACTTTTACATAGCATCCATCACTGCATGTGTGGACTTCTAGCAGAGCTAGGTAAGAAAACTGAGGAAGTAATCTATTTTCAAGAGAAAATCTGCCCTGATTTGTTACCATAATTGTCTACTGGAATAGAATATTATGAATGTTTTCTCATCTGTTGCTATGCCTAGATTTGTTCTTTCAGTGGGCAAAGACAATTTCCTTGATGGAAATACAGCAGCACATTCCCCAGCTTTCTTCAGACTCTTTAGGAAGTTTACCAGACTCTTCTGAAATTTGCTTAAGTCTATTACAAATCACAGAATTTAAGAATCATTTATGTTGGAAAATCTGAGGTAATTAAGTCCAACTTTTAACTGACCACCACATTTTCAAATAGGCCATAGCACTAAGTGCCATGTCCAGTCCTTTCTTGAACACTTCCAGGGATGGTGACTCCACCATCTCCCTGTGCAGTCCATTACAATGTTTAATAACCCTTTCTGTGAAGAAATTCCTCCTGATGTCCAGCCTGAACCTCCACTGATGCAGGTACAGACAATTTCCTCTTGTCCTGTAGCTGCTTGTAGCTGCTTGCTTGGGAGTAGAGATCGACCCCTAACCTCCTTTCAGGCAGTCGTAGAGAGTGATAAAGTAACTCCTAAGCCTCCTTTTCTCCAGGCTAAACAACCCCAGCTCACTCAGCCATTCCTCATTGGACTTGTGCTCCAGACCCTTCACCAGTTTTGTTGACCTTCTCTGGACACACTCCTGCCCCTCAATATCCTTCTTGCAGTGAGTGGCCCAGAACTGACACAACACTTGAGGTGTGGCCTCACCAGTGCCACACCATTGCTGATAAAGGCCTGGATGCCAGTGGCCTTCTTGGCCACCTGGGCACAGACTGGCTTGTGTTCAGCCACTCTCCACCAACACCCCCAAGTCGTTTTCTACTGGGCAGCTCTCCAGTCACTCTGCCCCCAGACTGTAGCACTGCATGGGTTGTTGTGACCTCATATAGTTGGTCTGGGCCCATTGATCCAGCCTGTCCAGATCCCTCTGCAGAGCTTTACTCAAAGATTTATGAATCATCATGTGGCCAATGATCATCCTGGACTGATTTATAGAGCTACTTTTGTTGATGAGGAGGAAACTAGTTCTGGAATGAAGTATTGCAAAAATGCATGGTAGAATTCTCTGTTTGCTCTGTCTCTGAATTTGCATAAGTTTTACTCAGACTGGGCCATAAAAATGTTTTTCTTTTTAAGTGCCAGCAGTGAAAACCTTGTACTGGGATCTGAAAATCACTGTCAACAATAAAGTTTTCTCAGGCCAAATTGTTACGATTGAGTAGACACCTTGTCTCCAGCAGGTTTGTGAAAGTACAAATAAGGGAGGCATTTGGCATTCCAGAGGGAAACTTGGAGATAGAATTGCTTTGCTGATGACACATGAGATTGACTAGCATCCAGCTTACTCCTCCAGAGCTGTTGGGTCTGGTAATAAAAAAAAGAAAAAAGTTACAAATCAAAGTCAAAGCATACAATTGTTTCTGAAGCAGATATATATGACTCACAGGCAACATATCAGTTGAGAATGAAGCTGCTTTTCCTTTGAGTCACCTTAAGCATGTGTCTATTTGACATGGTCTTTACAACCCAACAGAATATTAAAAATAAGTATATGCAGCCAGATACAACAACTAATTTGAAAATTTACAGGGCTGGTGAGTCATAATTAGAAGCTTGCTTAGGCAACTGCGCAGCTTTGGGGTCAGGATCCACAGAGGCATTTAGCATGGCTCTTCAATGGGTAAGGATGTCATCTATTGTGAAGTCCAGTTCAGGTGCAAATCTCCTTTGGATGCCAAAATCAGCCTGAAAAACCTTGCCCTTTGTCTCTTCAGTCCCTGCCTTTTTGTCTTTCCCATTGCCTATTTCTCCATACCTCAGACCGGAAGTTAGTCTGTCAGCAACTATTTCCCATTCGTTACATTTCCAGTTACTACCATTCCAACTGAGCTTATTTCATGTTCTGAGATAAAAACAGCTTCAGCATCTCATAAGCTGCAACTTTGGGAAATAGATGATGAATTTCAGGTTTTACCAACAACAACCGAGTAACAGGAATTTGCTCACAGATGAACCTGGGAAAAAAAAACAAAAAAAAAACCCAAACAAACAAACAAAAAAAAAACCTGATTGAATTACTGTCCTGTTTAAAGGCCAATGTTATATGCAATATTGGCCATGCAAAATGGCCTCATCACTTGTAGAATGAGGTACAGCAAGAGAGAAATTATGGTCAGCTTCCCCAGGGAGGTAAAGATTCAAGTGCAGGGGTGAAAAGATTTATTTTTAATCAAGTGGATAATCCTCTTCACTGTGCAATGGGAATTACCTCACGTATAAACATTAACCATTGTAACTATTAAGTATGAGGGAATATTAGATTAATTATTCTGTAGATGTGAAATAAACTGCTGCAGCTTTTGCAGTATGTAAAAAGGACGAGTCGAGAGTCTAAATTGGGTATTTAGCTCAATACACAGAAAGATACTTTGATTTAGTGATCGTGTGATTTAGTGATAATAGTTACAAATTCAAGTTCTAAGGTATTGAATCATGTTGAATAACATTCACTTGTTCCATTTAGCAATATTTAATGCAGTGATTGGAAATTCCACAGTGGACAGAGGGAGCTGAGCTGACATTTCAGTGGTTTTTTTTAAGATTTGTCTTATCTAACTCCTCTGAAATAATTTAAGAGTACAAATACCATTGTTTTCAGTGATAACTACATAAAATTGCTATTCAATACTTTTATTTTGATAAAGTTTTTTTTTTTTTTTGCTTGTTGGATTTTTTTTTGTTTTTTATACTTGTTTGGGGGAAATTAATGAAAAATGATCATGTATGAACATAGAGATAAATATCTGATTATAAAGTCAACTTTTGCCAGACAAAATACATTTCTTTATTCTTCCTTTACAAAAAAATATAATAACAATAAAAAGTTCTAATATATTAATTTAATTTGACTTAGAATACCAGCACATCACAAGGGCAGTAGTTTTAGAAAGATAATTTGCAAATCCTTCAGTATATACTGCAGTGATATCTTTGTGTTACAAGAGAAAATTATTTATAATATTTCACTGAATTCAGTTGCAATACCCTGGAACAAAATTCTGGTTTTATACCATGGCTATATCAACTGGTTTCCATAGTATTTCCACAAAACATTAAGAGATTAGGACAACACATTTCTTACACAAGTTAAGCATTTTTCAGAATGTATAAATATTATTTTGTATCTCTACTTAGATTAAGGTTAATATTGTTGAAATATCTACATCTGCTTTTCTCCTTACTGTGATGTTTACCACCTAATAAAAATGCTGAAGTTACTGAGGAAAGATGTTTAATTTGTTCTTGCTGCTCAGTTGCATGTTGCATCCTATTTTGTAGTAAATGGCACAATGTCCCAAGTGGGCTGCCATACTGTCAGATACATTATTTATACATAACATTACTGGTTAATCAATGAACAAAAATGCAGAATTCTTTTTCCACCTTTTCCTGTGACATCTTTAAAGCTACAGTAGATAAAAATAATTTTGCAATGTATTACACTGTTACTCACTTTTAAATATAGCTTCAGGAGTTTCCTGGCACAGTTTGCACCATGCATCTGATTAAATTGAATGTGATTGTTAGACAAATGCACTAACAATTTGTGCAGTGCAGAAGAATAATTTAGTTAACTATGTAGGCTATCCTTTCCAGTTAAAAGTGAGCAAAACATATTCCAGCAAATGTTTTTAACAGATCTTTTTAAAATCCAAAATGAAAACTGAATATCTAGCCCATCATGATTTTTCATGTGTATTTACAAGAGAGATAGAATTTAAAAAGTCACTTGAAAACTCAGCAATTTTAGAAGTTCACCATGCATTAAATGGAAAACAGACTTTATAAGTGAACAAAGAAGTGAAATATGAAAATATATTTGTGCAAATGAGAAACACAGCTGTACTGTGTCACAGTACTTCAGGGGATTTTTGTTTCTACTTCAGCTTATTCTGTCATATTTTGTTCATAGACATTTCAGATCAATACAAAATATTCAGCTCTGTTCCAGTGATTGAATATGAATACATTATGTGCATACAAAAATAGTGATAATCTATGTTGATACAATAGTTCATTTTGCATTAGTGTCCTAGATGGGACAATGTTAAGAAGCAATTTAAATGAAATTCATTTAAATGTCAGCTCTCATGCTTGCGATTTTTCTATAATTGGTTATTTAATTAAAATAATTCTCATAGTCATTAATTTAGACTAAAACTTGCTGTGCACTGACATGTTTTAATTACATGGTATTAACAAAATTGATATGCTTTAAAAAAGCATGGTTAAATTTTAAACAAGAATAAATTAGGAATCTCATAGATCATCCTACTTAGAGTATTAGTAGAGAAAAAGTCAGTCATTTAAAATGTTTATTATAAACAAAGTCCCAACATTATTGTGCATGCATCATATTTGGTTCCTGCTTCAGTGTGAGGAGACTTTTATGTTAACACAGCACCTCCATCTTCGAATTCCTTTAACCAACACACAATAAATAAGGTAATGAACCAAATTAAATATTAATAGAAATCCACATAAACCACGGAAGACAGACACAGAACTGATGTTTGAATTATACTATACCTTTGATATCATTAGGACAACATATTAATGAAGTTTTAAAGAGTTGAATCTTTATCTACTGTTCATGAAGAAAAAAAGGATTATATGAGCTTCTTTATAAAATGCAGATAAGGAATGAAAGAAAAATAAGTATTCTAGTAAAACTATTTGAACAGTATAGGAGAACTAAAGTCTTAGACACTGATCATGCAAGGTAATCCATACACAAAGAGCCACATGCCTTTATGAAGTACCCTGATGTCAAAGGAACTACTTCCATAAATAAAGTAGGTACTTTGTTTTCAGGACTGAACTATACTGAAAAGTAAGAATCAGAACTTTATTTCATTGTCTATTAATTAGGCTGGGTCTATATTACTTTGACCTTTTTAATATTCTATGATTTAATTGGATGATCAGTCTACCTCAGCCTATGATTGCCAATCATTCTGCATAATATACTTCTACTCTTTCTTACCTTGACATGTGCAGGATCAGAGTCTGATTAACATGAAATAATGATTTTATTGTAAATTGCAGGGGCTAAAAAGGATGTATACAAAAATGTAGAACTTTGTTAATTCCAAAACAATATAAATTAACAGCATTGCTTTTTCTGGCAGCCAACATATGAAGGATTTATACTTCTTCCAAACCTTTCCCTTTTGATCCTCAAATTCCACACTGCACATCCAAGAGCCTAAAAGTCTGCTCAAGACTGAGGCCTTATCCAGTGTCACACTGCTCACCAATCTGACTTATAAAACACATTGTAGTAACAAAATGCAGCTCTTGCATGTGGAGAGTGCTCTGTGTTCTATTACAGTCTGAGGACTGGATCCATCTAAATGTGGGTGTCTAGAGGTGAGCTAATGATTGTAGGCTCTTTAGAGTCAGTGGAGAGAAATAGACCAGAATATCTTACTCCAAAGGAGACTCTGTGTTTGGTTAGATGAACTTTGCTCTAGAGGTAGCTATAGTTCTCCATTCATTGTAAAGAAAAGTTAGGACATGGTCAGAGATTTGAGGTTCAACTGGCTGAATTCCACCTATTCTGACTGTATAGATTCATTTGCTTTATCTCTAATCCTTTTTGTTTGGTTCTGATTTATGCATAATGATTTTTCTTTATATTTTATAAATATAAATTCTGCTCTGCAAAATCATAAATTCTATGTGTCTCTCAGTCTTTAGAGTCCTTATCCTCCATATGTGTGTGAAGAAGGGAAGACCTGTTATTTCTGCAAGATAACAGGAAACCTCCTAGTTTACCAAGAGAGCACAGGAAGACTGTAGTAGAACCAGAAACAAATCCACCATCTAAGCTCCAGGCACCAGCAGAGTGACCCATACTTCCTATTTTCCCAAGTATGACTTCCTTTCTGTTTTGTTGCTGCACCGATATGGTATTTCACGCAAGCAGTAGCACAGTTGTGTTATCTTGTGAGCTAATGGGGATTCTGACTTCTCAGTTGGATCATCCTGTCCTACAGCCCTTGCAATGAGGCTGGCTTTAGGATACCTCTCTTAGAGCAGATTAAAGTGTGATTGTAGCATGTGTTAATGTGACTAAAACAATTACACCATCAGGAAAAACCACGAGAGTAGTTTATGGTATGCCAGCAATCTGAATGTTGGTGTATATCATAATGATCCTTAGTCAGTTGTAGTCCAACTTCCAGCATGTAAAAATACTATCTTGACTTTTCTGCTGTTCTCTGCATGAAGCAGATCAGCTACAAGGTTATATAGTATCTCTGATTATCATATTTTCTTTTCTTACTGTTAACATGCTTCCTGAACTGTAAGTAACCCATATTTACATTGTAGAAAATCATAGAGTTATTTAATTCAGGAATCATCTGCTATCACCCCTCTTCAGCAATGAAATTCTTGGGATATAGGATCCACTTGTGTACTTATTAACTCATTTTCGTGGTAAATGAAACTTGTGAAAGAAAAGTTTGCTGATGCAACTTATTTACCCTCAGACTTTTACCCTCAGACTTTTTTTCCAGGACTTCTTCAGTGTGAAAGTATTTTCAAGTGTATGTAAATGTAATTTATTGATAGCCTCCCTGGAAGGTTTCCATCAGAGGTATCTTCAAGACTGAGAGCAGTATATTTTCAGTTTAAAATCTATATGCAACTTTAGCCATGAAGATTGAAATTCAAGAATTCTTGAATAAGATCAACTCTGTCAGATTCTAGATTACTTCATTGCTTAATACATTGCTTTAATTGAGAATATTCTCTGAGTGGATATCTAAAGGAAAAGGGGAAAAAAAGGGAAAAAAAGCAAAGGTAGCAGTAACCTGCAGCTTTTTTGTATGGAATGTTAAAGACAAAAATCTTCCTCCTGAGATGGCAAATAGTTTCTGCCTTTACAATAGAAGGACAGAATAAAATCTGCAGCACTTACAAGACAGTGTAACTTGTAGCATCACAGCTGTGATCTACATTTGGGCTTGGTAATTTGTTCCAAACTTTGACCAAAAAAAAGAGAGAAAGAGAGAGAAAAGATAGAGCAATTAACAACACCCCCCTCACCCCCACTGATAGTTAACTTAATGCTAAAAAAGCTTTGGGGCTTTTTTTTTAATATATTTTTTTTCTCATTGTATTTTATCACACCCTCTGTATTGATATCCAAGTCCTAAATCACATGCATCATTTTCAAGACTATGTAAATGCCAAGCACACTGATGTATTTTAGGAAATGCACAAATGTAAAGATAAGATATGTGATATCACACATCCTGTAATTCCATCACAATTTGTTGACGTGTTGCCAACAAATCTGTTTCAATTTCAGGTTCAGAACTGATGTTTTCTCTTGGAAGTTGGTCACTGCTATACAAATGTGTTAGCCCCGCTTCAAGCTTAATGTTGAAAAGAATTCAGAAATAACCCTGGGAACATTTAGTATTTCCTTGAAAAAGCTGTGGATTGTCATTAACTGACAAACAGTCCGCTGCCAAGTTCTTGCAAGAATTGTATTTGTTGTCTGATGCCAAACAGCCTCTTTAAATGCTAATGAACAAAGTATGGCATGCATTCTGTTCTTGATGGATTATGCCTATACCTTCTGTGGTCAACAGAAGGGGAATTCCCAGCCCATATGATTTCCATTCTGGCACGCAACTCTTTTCTCTGCTTACAAGGCAGTAAGCACTCAAATAGATTAGTCAATCCTATTTTTAAATTAAGTATAGCCTCCGCACCCTAATTCGCATGTATGAAATCTGGAGGAACTATGCCAGGCTGCCTACGCACTGTGTGAGTTTTGTTTTCTTTAGAGGATTAAGCTTCTGACTTAGTATCAGTGATGCTCACTATATACTGATATGCCTTTTAAATTCAAACATGAATGTTTCATAAACAGATGATTTACGTGTTTGTCTTTAGCTCTTTGGAGACAGATTTAAGGAATTAGATTTTTAAATTGTCTTCTTTAGTGGTTTTCATAATTTCCTGCAACAGAAAGAGCTGGCTTGATACAGAAATACATTAAAGAACAGTACCTTACTACCATGTGTACATGAAGTTTTGCAGTCAGTAGGAGATCCAGATTTGTGTATATCAATATCTTTGATTACACCTTCAAGCCCAGCTTTCCAAGAAGACTAAATTATGCAGGAAATAGCAAGCTCAGGAGTTGTGCACAGAATAATTTTTGTGTGATATGATATTTTAATTTGTTTTAATTATCATTCAGTAACTGCTGTTGATGTTCCTCTCTAGCTAGTTTATGATCTGCTGAAAAGGAAGAAAAAGCTCTTGTAGGACAACAGCAACCTTCAAGCTATGGGCACAATACAATTAATCTTTAGTTAAAATGCACAATTAAAAGATATAGAATACGCTAATAATAGAAATAAGGAGTTATAAAAGTGGATAGGAAAAATTTCTACAGTATTTTTTTGAACCACCATGAATGAATTTTTCCTTTTAGATGAGCCACTATTCATTTCTCTAAAACTGACATTTGAGGCTGAATCCAGGTGATTCCGATATGGAACCTACTTAACTGTTTCTGCAACTTTACAAATAGCTTTGCTAGATAATATGAAAAAAAAATTTAATTAGCTCATTCTGGAAGTAGAGCTTTCAATAAAATATGAGTTTGCAGGAAAAAAAAAAAGCTTCTACATACCTATACACATAGGAGGAATATTTCTTTTTCTCTATTACATATGGGTCCATCAAGACCAGGTTGGATGAGTCTTTGAGCAACCTGGCCTAGTGAAAGTTGTCCCTGCCAAGGGCAGAGAATTGGATCTAGATGATCTTTAAGGTCCCTTCCAACCCAAACCATTCTATGATTCCATGAGCTCTGGAAATTGTGCTTGTGCATGGAGAAAGCATGCTTCTGAGTTAGTGAGAAGTTTGGTCAAAGCTTGTCCCTCTCTGTGGAGAAAAAAAGACCTCAATGCCTTTTGAATGAAATTTCTATGGAGAAAAGGAGAAAAAAAAAGAAGAAAGGAAAGTAGAAAAGTAGCAAAAGTATCCTGTGTCCTGTATCTCTAATTTACTGGAAGAGCTGGAAAATCAAGATATCCTGTCATCTTATATTCAGAATCATTTATTAAATGGATAACAATACCTGCAGGTATTAATTTTACAAGAAAACAAATTTTTTATGGCCTCACTCTCTTTTGAAATGAGCAATTTCTTCTGGTCTTCAAGCTATTTATAGTAAGACCTTTATAAGCTCAAACTAATTAATAAACGAGATCAATTTCAAGATTTTTTTTTCCTTGTTCAAAACCACATAATCATTCATTTCAGTAACATTTTAAAGGCCATGTCTAAAATAGATTTGCACCCATGTCCCCAGTGTGAATTTTTCACTCTTTGGCAGCATGCAATAGGTAGTGTATAATGACCTTTTCTCTGTTTGGAACAGGGATTAGAATAATATATTTGACCCTTTTTACTCACCTGGGAGTGATGCTAGTCTCCATGTTCAATGAAGTAAAATATGTCTCTAGTGTCCCAAGGTTAAGGCCATGACTTTAAACTATTTAACACAAGCGATCAGGCCAATTCGCCTCAGTCAGACTCCACAGAGTGGTTGATTTTAGTTTTTCTTTTTTCTCTTTTCTATTAGGCTTTATTATATATACTTCATCACAACTATTTCTTATCCACAATGCAATTAAGGGAAATATTTTGCATTACAAACAAAGCAAGTTAACCTGGTCACATTGTGCATTATAACAAAATTTATGGCTGCATAAATGGCAGTGTAAACTTACAGAAAGACTGGTAATTATAGTGCCATTGATGGTCTTTGTTGCTTTAATTCTGAAGCAGCCAGAATGATTAAACTGAATCTTAATCGACTTCTCCATTAAAAATGCTGGCAGAGAAGCTCCCTTAACCTTTCTCATTGATTGAACACAACAATCACCATTCAATTATAATGCAAAAGGACATTTGTTATAATGTACGAAAGATGCATGAGCCATTTCCTTTTACTCAAGACAATCAATGAGATGACTCCTACCTCAAAGAAGGTAAGGTGAAGCTACTGTACCTGGAAGAACATTAAAGTCAAAGCAGAACTCAGATAACTGCAAACACCACAGTTTTCAGGGAATGGCAGATTACTTAAGTGAAAATAAAGCAAGCAGCGCTCTATGAAAAATAAATATCCTCTATAAAAGAGAGATAAGAAGACAAAATTGCAAGTAAATTCCCATTTTATAAAACTAAATGAAACTCACAAGTAACAACAACTAGAAGTCACACATGGATTTTTAGTTTAAATTATTTTTTAGTATCTTCATTTCTTGCTGAGGAGGAATATTTTGTGTATTTAAGGGGTTACAATTGAGAATGAATAGAGCACAAGTATCACAGAATGGGTTGGAAAGGACCACAGTGGGTCATCTTGTCCAACCTCCCTGCTCAAGCAGGGTCATCCTAGACAACATTGCCCAGGGGTGCATCCAGATGGTTCTTGAATATTTCCATTCAGGGAGACTCCACAACCTCTCTAGACAATCTGTCCTAGTGCATGGTCAGTTGCACAGTAAAGTTCCTCCTCATATTCAGGGGGAAAAACCTGTGCATCAGTTTCTGCCTGTTGCCTTTGTCCTATTGCTCTTCACCACTGAGAAGAGCCACTGGCTCCATCCTCTTGACACCCTTCCTTCAGATAGTTAATTAATTAATATTGATGTGATCCCCTCTCAGTTGTCTCTAGCCGGCTCAGCTCCCTCAGCCTTTAAAAACTCCTGAGTTTTTCAATCATCTTTGTTGCCCTCTGCTGGAGCCACTCAGGAGCTCCATGTCTGTCCTGTACTGGGGAGCCCAGGACTGGACACAGCACTCCAGATGTGCCTCACCAGGGCTGAGTAGAGGGGCAGGATCACCTCCCTTGACCTGCTGGCAATGCTCTTCCTAGTGCATCCCAGGATACCATTGGCCTCCTTGGCCCTCAGGGCACTCTGCTGGCTCATGGATTGCTTGTTGTCCACCTGGACTGCCAGAACCTTCTCTGCAGAGCTGCTTTCCAACAGGTCAGCCCCGAGGCTGTGCTGGTTCATGGATTTATTCTTCCCCAGATGCAGGACACTGCATTTGCCTTTGCTGAATTTCAGACAGTTCTTCTCTGCCCATCTCTCCAGCCTCTTAAGATCCCTCTGAAGGGCCCTCTGGGCCATTCCTCCCAGCTTTGTGTCACCAGGGAACTTGCTGAGGAGGCATCTGTCCCTTCATCCAAGCCATTGATGGGCAAGTCAAACAGTACTGGGCCCAGTATTGAACCTTGGGGAACACCACTAATGACAGGCCTCCAATTAGACTCTGTGTCACTGAAATGACCGTTTGGAATCCTCTGTAATATCACATGCTGAATATAAACATTGCAATTACTAAGAAACAAAACTGCTTCTGCACTTGGAAACTGAGCCAATATTTCAGAAAGCTTGTGGTTTTCACTGGAACAATTGCCTTCATTAGATCTTCTTTTTCCTCAAGTAAGCTGGAAGAAAAAGGATACTAGATAGTTAATACCGTACACACATTTGGGAAGATTTCTCCTAAAGAGGTTTTATAAGCTTTCCAGTGAGATCAACTTTTTAAATCTGGCATATCCTCTTCTGAAGATGTTATTCAATGCTCTTCAAAATATTTCGGAATTGGTGTGGAAGCTCTTATGCCACTTTTGATATCATTGAGAGATGGAAACCCATGGTGGATAGAAAGAGGAGCACCCACAGGTCCCAACTACTGCTAATGCCAGTAGCAGAGGTGGAGTTGCCTCTGCTTCAGTTTGCACCAAGTCAGATCAGCCCCTGAGCTGCTGGAACTCATCAGAATGAGCTCTACTTTCAAAGCAAAATGTGCAGGAGCTGGAGACTCAATACTACACTTTCATCTGTGATCCCTAAATTGTCGCTGCTGTGTCCATCACTAGATTTTGACCGGGACAAATCCATTCAAGTATTTTCTTTAGTCTCTTGATCATTTTGCAGCATTTCTTTGCCTTCTCCAGCAAGTCTTTGTATTGAGAGTTTGATGGACAGGGTGAGTACTATTGCAAAGTTCTCCATACACTGTTCATTGTTTTCAATTTTGCTGTTCTGTCTCTATTAAAACATTGAGTTCAACATCCATTTTCTGAGAGATGTTGGTGCTGCTTTTGGATTTTAAAAGTCCCATAATACAGTACTCATTCTCTGAATGAGTACATGCATTTCCCAGTAGAAATCACCATATGTTGTTATCTGCCTGGGAAATTATTTCTTCTCCTGCTTAGCCTTTTTCTCATTACTTCAGCTTGTTCTTTAATGTAAAACACTTCCTTTTTACAGGCTGTTAAGTCAATTGATATGTATCTGTGTTCACCAGAATCAAGAATAGCCAAAAGGTTCGGAGGGCTGGGAAAACTATCCTGTACAATCTAAAACACTGAAGAACTATTCAAGCTTTTGAAGAACTCCAAAACTTTTGACACACTCTTCTAATCTAAAATTACTAATAAAGAAACCAAAATAACAACAGGAAATTAAGGCAAAGTAAATATATTGTAATGGTCATGTACTGGATTATCCAGGGAATGTTGGTTTTCCCGTATCTTTTTAGCCTTACAGAACAGATTCCATATCCTACTATTTCTTATAGACTGATAAGCAGTTTTTTGACATCACATCAATTAATTGTTAGTAAGAATCAGGAGATGAGTACTTTCTGCTTGAATATAATAGTTCTGCTTATAAGAAATGCTCTTCTCCAAATTTTCTGTGATATTGTGATGACCACAGTTATGGCATAAATTGCTGTATAAGATATGAATGTGATCTTGATAATTGACATGGCAAGAAACATTAATTTTGAAATTTTCTAAATTTATGTCAGCTCCTATAAAATTTTATTGTGAAGAATATAATTCTGTCAGTGTTGTTGATTGTAAATTCAAAATATAAATACAAATAAAATCAAATCTATTTTTCTGAATGGTGGAAAGTTGAATATTTACTCCCAACATAAAATATTGTACAATACAATGTACTGTGATTACACTGTAATTTACAATAGAAGATATGATAAAGCTCTGGACATATGTAAAATCCATGAATAGAGCCCAAAATTTTGATCATTACACTATTAAGATGATTTTATCAGTCTCCTCCTCCCCAAGCTTTACATACTCTTGCATAGGAGGTGACAAAGTGAGAAATGTGAGATGTGAACTCCCCTTCCCCATTGCGGAATATTTATTCCCTTTAGAAAAGTGAGCAGTAGGTTCAAATACTGTTTTTCAAACCAAGGGAGATTAGAATTCTCTATCCTTTAAGGCTAAAGGAATTGCTACTTTCAAGAGTAACAACCATGTTATCTTTCCCAGTCTCAGCCTGTCTATTCCTTTTTTCCCACCTACTTTCCTTTCTTTCCTTTAATTTGATCATAGTAAAATAGGGAATTGATTCACCATTTCTCACATTTGGAAATCCAAAGCAAAGCTGAGGGAACAAAAGGACTGACACAATGAAGTACCAATACACTCAAACATATCAGCCCCTAGCAGAATAGCCCTCTGTTTTGACAAAATCACGTCAGCTTTAGAGCAATCCAGCTGACGGCTGCTTGTTTCTGTACCTGCTGCTTTATCCACTCATTTATACAGAACCAGCTGTTTGTGTGCTATCCTTACTTGGGAAAGAAATCTCCAGCTTTAGGGCAGAAATAGAGATCTTTCTTACTTTTCAAATATTGATTACTGATTTTATTTGCAAGATAGTAGCCAACAAGCTTGTTGCTAGCTGACAGGCAACAATGCACAGGGAGGTGAGCTCCCTGGCTACCATCTATCCAGCCTGTCCTGGTTGTTCACAAGTAGCCATGGAGCCCTGAGCTGCCAGCACTACCTCTGCTCCTTCAGCAGCCCAGAGCAGATGAAAGGTCATGAACAGGCAGCCTGCTTTTGTAGACATCAGCACAGGCAGGGTTTGGAAATCAAACTACTGGTACAAGACTGCATTTTCATCTAAAGGCAATATTTTTGTTTCTTCTGACATAGGCAAGAGTCTACTTGTAGTAAAAAGCAGCCCTGTTCTGATGGAATTAGACCTCACAAAGAAAATATAACTCTTGGGAAAAGTAAATATATTTGAGGGATTAGACAACAAATCAGAAACATACAGCATAAACTTTATGTCAGTCAGAATTATCACACTCCTTCATGTACCCTGTAGAATTTTACTTGCTTTCTATTGCCCAGAATGAGAATCTTTTAGTTTGTTTGGTCTTGCCCACCATTACTGACAACAGCATGTACAGCATTATTAATTTTATTTGGAGTCAGATCCACTGCAAAGAATTCATCTGGTGTGTCCCACGCCAGCAAAATTTCTTGACAGTGCAAAGGGGAAAGGAAAAATGAAACATTTGTTTTCATAAACTGGATATCAAAAGTAATCTAAAAAGCACAGTGTGAAAGAGATCTCATAAAAATTATTTCCAGGTTTAAGATGAGATGATTTGTAAATATAACTTGTCCTATACTGTAAAAGCTGTTATTAAGAAGTAAGTGTGGCGTTGTGTTCTTTTTCCTCAGCCCAGGGCAGCTCTGGAGCCCGGCTAAAGGCGCTGCTTCTCGGCCGGACCAGGGTGCCGCGTGGCTCGGGCGCTGTTGTGTTCAGCACACTAGGGTGGGGCTGGCTGCGCTCTGTAACCGGCGCTGTAATGAGGCAAAGAGGCAAAGGAAGGTGCACCCTGTCCTTGCAGTTGGCTGGAGAGGGTTTATTGTTGCGTGGTGCTGTGATGGAGAGCAGCGTCTGCCCCCAGCACCCGCATGGACAAAATGGCGACGGGACCGAGGGCGCATGGGGGGGCAGTATGGGCGGAAGCCCTCCTGCCCAATGGGGACAGGTAACGTGGCAGTGACGTGGGCCATGGTAATCAACAGGAACACAACAGGGGTGGATACAGGGCTCAGGGACGAACGGGGACGTGGGGATGGGGTAACTGACAAGGAGGTTTCAGGAATGAACAGGGGGTGGTTACAGGATTGATGTGGGGAATCTCCTATGGCAGGCAGCCTGGAGTGAACCATTGCAGGGGGAACAGGGGTGTACACAGAACCGGCTAACTAACATTATAAAACTCCTAATCTAAATGCAACCTGGGATGCAACAGTAAGTTATTCTTAGTAAATGTCATATTTTATATCCAGAGGCTTCACCTCATCCTCAATGCTATACAAGCCTTTTATATTTTTTTTTTTTTTTGTAAATAGGTTTCTCTTGTCCATTATAAGAGAAAGCAAACACACTGAAAAGTGTTGCCACAGAGAACTAGGGTTAATATAGTGGTGACTAAATTCAACTGTTCAAGCACTTTAGCTGTTCTCACTGACAGAAAAATTGTAGGATATTAATGTGAATACATTGGGACCAAAAATAATGAGCTGGAAGTCTTGCTAGAATAGTGTCTTTCAAGCTATTTGGAGTATTTATATTCTACTTGGGCCAAAAATTAATGTGATAGATGTACTTATGGTATGTTGGTGCTCCTTTTTTCTTTCCTTGTGCACTGTAAATATTCACATGGAAAAGAAATAAATACAGCTGTTAAGAAATTCATAGATGTTTAAATCGCTAAATATAAATTCTGGAAAATTTTATTGCTCTCATGTCCCTTCTCCCCAACTTTAAGATACAGAAGTAATGTAAAAACAAAATATAACCCTTAATATAACAATTGTGTATTTAATGTCTATAATACACCATTAAAATGCACTTGGGATCTTCCAGTTTGCTATATTTAGTACTAGAATATGACTACTAGTAAACTGCTGAAAATGGCTGAATGAGAGCTGAAGATGTGACCAGGAGGGAAATTATATGACATAATTTTTTTAAGTTGAAGAAAAAAGGTGTTTCAGAAGCAAAGACAGGCTTCATATGCAAGTAGCATTTATTGGAATTGCAGCCAGTCAATTCATAAATATTATGTTCTTGCCTTCCTATCACAAGAAACAAGGAAAAAAAATATAATTTCTGAATTTTCATCTTACTTTTTTGGGCACAGTTTTATCTCTATTGAGCTCCTTGGCTATCATTGTCACTTAGAAGCAAATGAGTTATTAGCTAGTGAAAACAAAAGAAGCAGAAGTATACAAATGTCTTCCATAATTTAAGGAAACATTGCAATAAAATGAATTATGGTAAAACTAAAACAAATATACATTGCCTGCACCGAGACTATGTTTTCACTCAACCCCATAGGTGACTGAAATATAAGGTAGAAATATCTGAGTTAATTTTATACAAGCTTACTTGATAATGATAACAGCCCAGGATTTCATGAAGACTGAGAATGAGAGTAAATTAAACTTGAAGATTTTTGTGGTTAGCTGCCATTGGTACTCAGGGTAGCTGGTATGAGGCAGCTGGAACTCTGTGCTAGTTCCATATAGTGAAAAAGGGCAACCCCGACCCAGGGAAAAAATTATGATGTCTGACTCCAGATCAGAAGGCTGAAGGATAGCTTTAAAGGAGACTATCCTATTCTACATACATACTTCTTACTTACCTGTCAACAACTAACAACTCATGACTTCTCTGCTGAGAGCCCAAGACACAGCTGGATCCAATTGCTCATTGAACCCAAACAAGCTTCACCAGAATCCAATCAAGCAATCACTTCAGGTAAACAATTTCCATACCAAATTCCACATGGGGAAAACAAAGGAGCAGAGATAAAGATTGTTTTCTCTTCTCTCTGTGCTTCTCCTGAGAGACAGAATTATGTCTCTCTGTCCAGAGACTGTGAATGTCACAGTCCCACCTTTGTTATTTGATGTCTGCTACTATGCCATTTAATCTGTTTATATGTGAACAACACGGTGGGAATAAGGCCTCCAAAGAAGAATAGAAAGGAGTGATCCACAGTGACTCCAGGAAAAAAAAAAAAAAAAAAGAGAGAAGGAAGGGAAATTAGTTGATATCCTCAGTTATGACCATACTAATTTTAAAACAAAGTGTGATGTCAAAGAAAATTGTTAAGGACTATCACATTGATAGTTTGACTGAAGAAAACAATGTCACATATAAAAATTACCTCTGTGGGAAGACCATGTAGAAAAGAAAGGTGCAATTTTCATTTGCAGTTAGGTAGAAAATGTTTGTGAGTCTGAAAATCATCTAGACCTCTCCTCAAAATCTAGGAAATAAAAATCTTCCAAATGGAGATATAAAGGAGGAGGAAAAAAAGGAAATTCTGAAGGAAGCAATATTTCACAGAAAGAATTTCTTTTCTGGATAATGTTTGGAGAACTGTTTGAGATAAACTTGTTAGCCTTCAGTAAGGCATCCCTTCTGCATAGAGCTGACATTGCAATCTGGTTATACTATTGCAATGCACTGTAATCTAACCAGTGAGAGATCATTATTTGTTTATTGATTAGAACCAGACAAAGAAAGCATATATATATTCTTAGAACTCCTTAACTATCACTTTGAAACACTGAAATGATTTTATCATGCTTACAAGCAGAAAATGTTTCATCATTTGAGATAAAGTAGGATGGCAATTGGTTGATATAAAATGGAGTGCAATAAAATAAAATACGTTAGATCCATATACAAGTTCTTTATTATAGCATGTATTAAATCATTATTGAAGAGCTGTTCATGAAAATTGCATAAGAAACACCTGCACTGCACTCATTAAAACACACTTTTGCCTGTAACTCACAAAATTATATGATACAACCAACCTGAGACAATGTGGTTATCTTAGTTGACTTCTAAGTCTCACTGCAGCCTCCAAACTACTTTTATAGGAGTTTCTTTTTCTTTAATAAAACAGTTATTTTCACTAATGACTAATCATTTTTCATAAGCACATCAACATGTGTGCGACATTCTGTAGAGAATGGTGGTAATTGAGTAATATTATACCAGACAATAGTCACATAAGATCAGTTGAAGTTATTTGACAAATTAAAATAAAACTATCTTGAAGTATCAGTCTTACACCTCATTGCTAGGGGAAAATAAGAAAAAAAGGTTTGTAAATAAATTGCCAAATATTCGAAAAAATGTGTGCTTTAATTGGTTCCTGAATGAGGCCTCTAATTCAGGTGCTGGATTCATCATGCTCCCAAAATTTAGCTTATTGTGCAAAATTAAATTCAAACTTCTGGATACTGTTTATGAGCTATGTTCATGTTATATTGAAGTTTTTATGGGAATTGTATTGTCATTGTTATAAAGAAGCAGTTCTTTTGCAACAATTTAATGCACCAGAAGATAGATTAGATATTTCCCTGTAGTGGTGACACAGGAACGCTGTCAATTTATGAGTGATGTAAACATTTGTTCAAATAAAAAAAATGTCTATTCTAACTTATACTGCATTACAAAGCTACTCATACATTACATTTCTGATTAAATGTATCTCAACATAATGTAGAATCCATTAAAGGTCACACAGAAAGGAGGTTTATGGAAGTGGATAAACATTAATAATTGCATGTGGCTTAATCAGATAGTCATTGGGGTCAGGTTGATAATGCTGAACACTGGATAAAAAAGTTGCATTTCTGTCATGTCAGGTAGTACTTTAAAAGTACCAAACAAGAAATTTTTCAAGTTTTGACTCAGTATCTACTTCCTGAAATAAGCAACTCAAGCAATGTCGTAATTCACATAGTCAGTTTTGCTCATGTGCTCATACTGAAGGGTACTATATTCCCATTTTATCTTAAAGGTCTCCAGGTCCTCAGACCCACTTTGTTACTGAAGGTCTCTGATTTCTGTATGTACTTATTTCTGATTTTGTGGGCCAAATATGGGTGTTTGATTTACCACAAGCTAAGTTTTAGCCTAAATTTGTATTTTGGTTTTTGTTCTAAGAAGAATATGTTTCTGGAACCCTAGGTTACAGGAGGGAAAACAACATATTTATCTCCTTGATCTGCCCTATAAATAAGTAAGGTTTCTTAGAGAAAGTAGCTAGTCAACCTGAGGGAAGAAAAAAAAAAAAAGAAAAAAAGAGACCTTTGATACGGCATGGTTAATATTTAAGCAGTAAAATGCTGAAGATCAAACTGCACGCTCCATACCCACTCTCTGTTATACATCTGCACTGTAGTGCAGTCTCCAGCTGTGTAACAATTGAACTTTATAAAGATCCTCATTCTGTTATTTACTTAATTTCTTTCTTCTCCTATTTTAACTTCTAATAATGGATTATTTTAACTTACTTATAATTATGGATAAAATGACTGACTGCAAACCATTCCTTTGACTGCACACCTTGTAGTACATGTGTGCATTATAGCACTCACAGGAGCTGACTTGTTGTACTGAAATGTTGCTAGAATGTCTATGGACTACTTCTGCTTAACACAGAATTTTTATTGAAAAGAAATTGGTGAAGAACTTCATTTGCCGATACCTTTCAGCCAGGCTTTAACTTCAAACAAATTCCAACTTATTTTCATATCATTAAAATTTGGCCCTCGGAAGAGTTCTTCTGTCCTTCTCTTTCAATTCTATCAGTAGTGTTACTCTGTCTTTCTAGCCTGAGATCTCACCTAGCTGTCTGTGTTTTCTAGAAACATTTTGAGGAAGCTAACTGAAGGTTACAAAATGGCTATTTTGAAAAATATAATCCTGAATCTGTAGACTTTATACAGGCTATTTCAACCTGAAAAGTTACATTTAAAAATATCATTATTTTATTTTATACAAGTGGTATGTCTATTTCAGCATTGTGCCATCAATCCATCAAAAAATCATCTAATGCTAATGTTTAGATTCATATGTATTTTGTTAAAAGTATCTTTTATATTTATCCTTATTTTGTCCAGTTGCAGGCTCTTGTTTCTTGGACTTCAGTTTTGCTAATTTACTCTTTGTTTTTCCCAGACATATTCTCATTACTGCAACCATCTGGAAAAACTTCCTTTTCTGTAAATGTACATAACCTCTGTGATGAAATTGATATTAACCAAGGACCTTATCTGTATTTTTAAAATAAATGCCTGCTTTGCTCAAGAAAGTCCAAAATAGCAACAAGTGACCTTGGCAGGAGAACCCCCACAACAAACAGTTTGATACGTGGTTGAAAAATCAATCACTGGGAATAAGTAGAGGATTTTATGTCATGTTATTTCTAGAATGAACAGCATATGCAGAGCATGAGCTGTGATTTATAGAACTAGATAAATTCCCTTTGAATCAATGAGAGATTAAACTAGGATATATCTGGAAGATATTACATTAGGACATATAACATTGAATGAAGTTATTTGATATCATGCATTAATGATTAATCATTGCTTAAATAGATCTCTTTTGGCATTGGACTTGTTCTTCTCAATTATACCAAGACCAAATTACAGTGCATCACACAAAAAAAAATTTGAAGAAGATTTTTGAAACAATGATTAACCAGAAGGTAAGGAAAAGAACTGATATTGATTCAGATTGTCACATAAATGTTTAAGATATTTTGGAGAAAAGGAAAAGGAAAAGGAAAAGGAAAAGGAAAAGGAAAAGGAAAAGGAAAAGGAAGAAGAAAAGAAAAGGAAAAGGAAGAAGAAAAGAAAAGAAAGAAAAGAAAAGAAAAGAAAAGAAAAGAAAAGAAAAGAAAAGAAAAGAAAAGAAAAGAAAAGAAAAGAAAAAAAGAAAAGAAAAGAAAAGAAAAGAAAAGAAAAGAGGTATTTAAATTTGGTCAGATTTTTTTTTAACTTAAGTACTTAATACTTAACATATAAATTTAACCAATCCTTAATACTTAATATCCTAAATGTAACCAGAAAGATTTGCCAGATAGAAAATGTCAATATATGTTCAAATACACACAGACTTGGTGAATCCCAGTTTTAGGAGTGCTTTATAGAGCTCCAGCAGGAGCTCCAGCAGGAGCTCTATAAGTGAGACAGTGCTTCCTTTGCAGCCTTTAAAAATATTTCACACATAGCAGTGCTAAAACTTCTTTGCAGGGACCAGGACATCACTGCTGCTTCTGTAGTACTCCAAAGCAGACACATTGGGAACACTACAAATCTACTTCAATGTCAACAGGGCAATGACACTTAAAATATAATTCTAGAATCGACATGAATTTCAAGGCAAGGACCCCACAAATGCCAATTTATAATGACATCTCTCTTAATCCATCCCTAACAATTATGCAAATAAATAGCTGAGAGTAAATAAAGAGGACAGCATCCCAGCCCTGGAGAATGTGACAAGTTGAATCAACAACAGTTGCTATCATCCTCAGCAGATGATTATTTCACTCTACTGTTTTTCCATATTTTTCTTTTGGCTTCCACAAGAAGACTGTAAGGTAGTACCTAGGCTATTGGGGTAAAAGCTACTGTTAGGTTTCTAAATCAGTGTAGATGGATCTCTGTGAAACTTCATAATGGTTAAAGTTGTCAAGTCCATTGATAACTGTATTTAGATCCTTAACCAGAAGGAAAACACACAACAGAGTACTGCTGAAACTGTAAATGCCAGGTTAGTGATAAATGCAGTAACACTTTAAATTTCTGTCTGAGTTGTTATTGATAATTGTTAAAGTAACAAAAATGAAAACAGAAGCCAGGTTTCCTGAACATTTTCATTTTCTGTATAGTACCAGACTGCAAATATTCTCCAGACAGATCAGCTGAATTGTCACTAAAATAACGTGGAATCTTTCTTAAACATATAAATGTCTGTCTCCATGTGCTGGCATTTACCATAATCAAACCCATATTGCTCATCTTCAAAGAACCCAGAAAATATCTCTGGGCTATATGTAAAAACTCATTTGTTTCACCTTCCTTTAAAACTTTGCAGTAGTTCATCACTTTTCTAGTGATCTTTATTCATTAGTTAAAGAAATTGAAGGTGCTGTTAGCTGACATCACACCATGAGTTCAATAACTGAAAGAGAAAATATTTGCTCTGCAAGTAAAACATTGGAAAGAACTCACTAAGTTCAATATTATTAACATGAAAGACAAGACACTTAAAGGTTGCTTTTCTTTCCTATTTCAGCTACCCAGTGCTTAGCCTTCCCTCTGATGCACTCTACACAGTGTTTTAAAAACTAACTTCTAATTTATATAAAGTTTATTGGAGAAAGGTGATTTTCACACTTTCATTTCTGAACATCTCATCATACAGTATGAATAAGGAGAAATAATCTGTTTTTCACCATCTTCTGTGTTAACAGAGAAGACTTAGTTATAGCCTAGGTTATAGCTGAGGTAAATCTTAAGCTAAATCCTTAACATCTGAACATTTCCAAATGCAATGAAAATATCTCAGATTGTTCTAATGCTATTTGTTTTTAGTGTGAGAAACAATTTGAAGTTTTAGATACCTAACCTGACCCACTGAGGCTGATTTGTTGTAAGACCCTGGTCTATAATCCAAGGTCTTGGTTGAAATTAAGGTTATTTTTAATGCTGTTCGATACTGAAATTATAAAAAACTCATTGAAGATAAAATGTTGCTCCTTTTTTTTCCAATTCAAACCTATGATGCTTTTTACCTATTAAAGCTGATGAATAACAGCATCATTGTCTTCTTCCTGAAGATAGCTGTTACTCTGTGCATCCACGTATATTTGTAGCAGAGATTTTCTTTCCTTATTCCAAAACACATAGTGATTAGAAGGTATTTTTAATTAAAATAATGGCTCTTGTGGTTATGTTATTGGGCAATATTTTGGGATAAATACATTCACTGTTAGAAGTGTAATTCTACTTTTCATCTTCATGCTAAGTAATATTTATATATATTCTTCTTTAAATTGTGTAAAGTTGGATTTGGTCCCAACTGCTAGAAGGTGTTGTTTTTAAAACAAGGCTAAGCAAGCACAAAAGTTTGTATGAAGATGGAGATTTGATTACCATTCAGACAAAACAAGTTCAGCCAGGTTGGCTTGTGCAGTTATTCCAGTCTGACTCCAGTGACTTTCCACTGTGTTGACCTTTTAAAGAGGGATTGTATTTTGTTGCAACCTATAGTGCGTTTGAAAGGAAGAAATACTTAGGGTGGCAGGATACAGTGCAGATCCCAATGGTTAATAACATGCATTCAGCAATCTCTTATAGACATCTGCATTAGAGCCAATTCATTAACAGTCACAACAGAGTTTATTAGAGATAAAGAAAAGTATTAACAATCACACCCCTGTGAGGTGGTCTCTTGTGCAACACCAGTCTCTAGAAATATTCAGAATATTCAATTTAGTAACTTCCTTTTTGAAAGATAGTATGCTAAAGCAGTGATACAGGAATTCATATAAATCTCTACTGGGTCAAAGATTATGTAATGAGTCATATTTATAGCATTATTTTGGCATTTTCGTAATAGTCTGAAATCTCTGTTTCAACAGAAAAACAAGCTTCATGCAGAATACTGCAGATTCCACTATTAATATATCAACATATAGAAAAATTATGTGAAAACAAATAACTGGGTAAACAAAATACAGATAACTCAGTGGATACTGAATAAAACCTCAACATTGTTCCTTTCAAAAATAATGAAGACAGTCCCAAAATATACCACGTGAAAAAAGCCCAAAGCATTTAAAACCAAGAATGTTAAGCTGCCTGTCAGTGGTGCAAAAAGCCACCTGTACCAGCTTCTCATCTGTTTGAGATTAATCACTACAAATGCCAGAGTCTAACCCTACCAGATATTGCAATGAAGCATCAGACAGCACAAGCTATCTTAATGTGATTCAAAAGTACTTCTTTGCCTGGAAAGAGCCAATCTAATGTAAAACAATAACTGGGTGGGGTTTTTTTTCAGAGTCCAAGTGAAAACTACAGAGAATTATGCCATTGTACTCTTTGATAAGTTCAAACTGGCAGAATAAAAGACAAATTTCAATAATGATTACTGCAAGGGTCTCACCCAGAGGTAAAAAGATGTTGAAAAGATGATTTTCTTTTCATCTGTCAACTACTGCCTTTTCTTCCCACCCGGCCTTTCAAACATCTGTGGCAAACAATGCTTTCCTAACTCATTGCTTTGACCTTGCCATTGATTTGTTGGCCTGTTGAATTCTGTTCAGTTAGATGTTTTGCACGAAGCCCAGAAGCCCTGAGAACACATCAGAACTGCACTGTTAGTGCTAAAGAAATATAAACCAGGGACTTGAATGGGTTTTATTTTTCTAATTTAGGCATTTAAGATCTAAATGTGTTATGTCTGCCTTGGTCATCTGTCATGATCAAAGGAGAGAAACTATGCTGAAACAGGATCTTATATTTTAGACGTTACTTCAAAATAATCTGTTGACTAAACTTGCTAATTTCTCACCATTTACTGGAAATCAGAATGCACCCCTTTATTACAGGTGTTTGCACTTAGTTCTCTTTATAGTCTCTTCTCTCAAAGAGCTCATAACATATGCAGAACCCCCAAAAAACTAAAAAGGATGCCACTAAGGGAAAAAATGGAAGAACATAAGATGATATCCTAGAATGAAAATCTCTTCAGTTGCACATTGCTCACTTGTGAAAACTTTTATTTCTTTTATTGTGCTAGTAGTATTTCCTGCAGAGATGGAAGGTTGTTCCACCAGTTACGTAATGTTTCTTTGCAATGACTAGCTAGGGAGGTGGGGTGATGGTTTGATAGCTTCTTTCTTCTGGAATTTGGGATCATAACAGATTACTGTCCATATGTTTTTGTGAATAGTCGTTATTGCATAATTTACTAATTAACTGGTACTTGTTTCTTTCTGATTCTACAGGCTTGTGGCTTTCAAAGTTTTTTATATGTTCTTCCACTTTTCCCCTAAGCAAAGCTTCCATATTTTGATATTTAATATTTGTAATTTACAGCCTACTATATCCATCACTGGCCTAAAAATTCCTTAGCTTCTGACTGAAAGGGACCATTTCTGGTCTCAGTCATGCCAGTTTTAGTAACACTAGACTACTAATATCTAAGTTTGTTTTCTCTTGTTAGATTCTGATCGCTGATGCTTGGCTCTCCATAATCCTTTGCTTCTTTCCCTTCATTGTCTATGTTTCTTTTTTTTTCTGCTTCCTAGAAAATCCAGTTGTATTTCTCCTGTCAGCTTTCTGTGCAAATTTCTTGTAACTCTTTCATTATCAACAGAGGCACAAGCTGTAGGGTTGGCTTAAAAGTTTGTTCAGGAATGGTGCATGATCCAATAGACTGTATGAAATAGGCTTTCTGGTTTTAAGTTACCTCTTTTAACCTTTTTTCTTTTTTTTTTTTTCCCCATCTTTATGCTTATCATGACTTGACCATGTTGTTTCTCCATAAAATCACAGAAGTAGTGAGTAGGTCAGATGGGGGCTGCTGAGTTGTTCTATTCATTTGTGACACTTTTTTTCTGTATCAACCCTTTTTTGCATATTTAGAGCCATGTCTTGCATCCTGTTGACTTTGATTTCTCCTGGTTGATGGTGGTTCAGCTCGCACTGCCATGATTTCCTGTGGGTGCTTAGGTCTTTGCATATGTAGAGAGCAAATAAAACTTCATACCCTCACAGATCCTTTTATTGAAATCCTTGTTCTTCCTGTCTTCTTCTGAGTTTTTATAAGCTACAATGTCTCTGTGAAATCAGAGGAAAATAGTAATTGTTTCTTGAGAGCAAATAATGAATATCAATAAAATATCCATGGTAAGCTCTAGGTAATTTTTTCTGTGGTTCAGCAATAAAAAGTCGTTCCAGCTCAGAAGAGTACAGCACAACACAGCACTACTAGCTACAATCTGTCTACTGCCTTTTTGACTTGGTACAGGCAAGAAACAAATTTAGATCAATACTCACCATTTGGCATCAATATCCCAATTTCTATCAAGACATCAGCAGTAAGAATCTTACTGTGCAGAGCATTCAAAATATTCTCTCCAAAAGCACTATTGACAAAAGAGTGGGACATAATAAGAAATCAAATGAAGCTGAATACTTGCATTGAATGTTTGATATCAAGAACGTATTAGCTGAAAACAATAAGCAAAGGAAACAAAAATATGTTTGGACAACTACCTTGGCAAGCTTTATGGTTGCATCATTAATTTGTGTGCCTTGGGTGCTGCAGTGCTAAACATGGAGAAAGGCACTAGCCCTCACAACTCTGGAAATGGGAGGGGGGTGGATGCTCAACTTATGTTAAATAGTCTAATTTTTGCATGAACATTTTGTCTGTTTTGAGGGACAACAAACTCAGCATGCCCATTGTGAAAGTACCAGATCTGGTATTTTCTAAATTTTGTGTGTTCTAGTGCTAGCTGTTTTAAAAAAAAGAAAAGGTCAAGAACTTCTGGGCACCAAGAGGAAGAGATTAGATGAGCTAAGAATAGAGTAACATCAGAGAATTAAAACTGAGTTTCACAATTATCCAATAGGCTATGCTGAGGGTGCTGGTGGAGTAGGCAGATTTACTAGATTTTAAAATAATTTCCTGAGGTACATGTGCTGAGATAAATATGTTTTGTTACTGTAAAAATGCAAATTGAAATGAAGAAATAAATCCTACAAAGGCTTGAGCAGTGGCAAATTGCAGTCATTAGCTCAACGTCATTCCTTTGTGCTTCCTTGTTCTAAGCTTTCTTATTATCATCATTATTTAAATTTCATGTTGTGCATTGCTAAGGGGCATCACTTTGCTACACTTATAACTATAAATATCTGATGTTGTGTGTTTTAAGATACCTTTAAACTTTATTTTTTTCCTATTTATAGGGAAAAACTACAGGTGTGTAAGATGTTATAAGAACAGGAATAAAGCTGTTGTAGCAGGGAGGGGAGTACCTCCATACCACCATTCTGAGGTTATCATGTATTTATTTTAATGAGCACTTCTAATGTTAGGAGTTCCTTCCCTGGATTTCTTCTATATGTAGGAGTGTTCTCTGTTTAAATATCAAAGCAGAGGCTTCAACAATGTACAGTCAGATGGCAAAGAGCTGAAGTCTGCATATTACAGGCCTGATACATTTGTGCTGTTCCAACCCATGCTCCAGGGTCCCAACAAGAGAACTAACCACAACTGACCTTGTGAGAGTAAAAGCTTTTAAATTGCAATGCTTTGGCAGGCAGGTGCGAATCTATGGGGTAGCTATACAAACAATTACTCAGCTTCCCAGTTTGGTGGTTGTATTAAGATCACTCAGTAAGATTGCTTGGGCCCCTAGTGTCTCCTTTTAAGCCTGGATCTTTGGGGCAAAACCAGATTTTTTTTTTTCATGGCAGTGTCTCTGCATTTGTGTGTTCCATTAGTCTGTCCAAAGTATGGACACGCACTCTAGTTCCCTAATAATTTTCTGTCTCAGTAAAATGAAGTACAGTGAGCAACAGAGTTCCTTCCCTAGTCTGTGCTCGATCAGCACAGTGGAATTTGAAATACTTATTTAAAATGTAATGTTTGTAGAAAAATGCCTTTAAGTAGATGGAGGAAGACACTAGAGACCGGAACAGGATGAACTGCTAAATTAAATAAAGCTTCTGGGTTTAGAGAATGTAAATCAACATCTTGTTGCAAGAGCAGTCCCCAAGTCAGCAATTTTGTGCTTGTCTGCATCTCTTATTCTCCACTTGTTGCTTCTAAGCCATTTCTAAACTTTTTACTAATTATGTAATTCTTCCAATCTTAAACACATTTTTTCATTCCCAAATGTTATAGTATTCTCAACTGCTTGTATTGTCACCATATACACTTGATTATGGGATTTATCTCATTCATCTTGGGCATTTACAGTTTAGGTGCTTAAGTCTAAACTGATCAGTTTACAGTCTACGGAGAATAATGGAAGCCAGAATTAGTAACTTAGGCCAGTGCTATAAGTAGACCTAACAAGATCCATGTCTGCTCCTGAGGACTCTGTTAGTGACTGCATTTATTCAGTCATTCACTTTCAGGAGGTTCACTTTTACATTGTTCATGGGTAGACTCACTTGAAGCAGCTGGTTTCCATCCACAATGCACTTTGTAACAGGTGCCCCTTATCCCTGTCTATTACCCCTGTGAAACTAGGACATTATAGTTGTATTTTTGTTTCATCTATTTCAAAGAGTTTGAAATAATGTGAAACTTGTGTTGCAGGTTACTATAATGATGTGTTTATAACACAAAACTGAGGGTACATTTCATACCCTGAGGCCTGACTGGAGGATGTAAAGCAGTTTGAGAAAGAGTTTTGGAGTTGTATATGGCAGAGAAAGGCAAGGCTGGCTCAGTTTTGCCTACTCTGTCTTTTGGGAATAACTACTGGCACACAAACCATCAAGAAAAACCAAGCCTGTTTTATTTTGGGGGGAACAAAGAAACCAAATCAAACAGTCTAGGAGTGAAGCAATAAATAGACTAGGGAACTGAGACTCAAGAATGAACTAAGAAGCTAAGTTATTTGATTGTGTACATGTATTTTAAGAAAACAGTTTTTAAATGTCTAAGGTAGAGTTAGGTGAATCCCATTCTTGATTTGTTATCTACTTTCACAGGATGAACAGACACAAACTTCCTTTTGTCTAGAAAAATCTTTACCAGAAGGAGCACCAATAGGAGCACCTTCAATGTTGTACTTTTATGCTGTTAATTTTAGGGTTTGATTCTACCTTTAGCAATGTGATGCACATTTGTACCTTGTGAAAAAATGTTGGAGGGATGTAAATATTCTCATGGGACAAATAAGCTGAGGTAGTATTTTGGGATTGTGAGGACCAAACTGGTCATCTATGTCCAAAAAATTTGCTGCTGAAAATTTTTCTTTCTTTTTCATTTGATTCTCATTTAAGCCAATAGAAAACTTTAGACTTCCTAGGTAACATTGAAAGACTTATTACTTGAACTATTTAATACTTTAAATCATGATATAATGTTTAAATAATTTGGGTGTTTTTAAAATTTTATCCATGGTTTTTGACCCAGAGATTAGACACAATGCCTCTAAACATTAGAAAATTATAAGAGCTAGTTTTCTAAGAGCCACACCAACATTGTTAAGAATCTTTTATTTTTACATTTGCATCCAGTCTTTCCTGCACATGCAGGCACATACAGAGATATATTGCTGTACACAAAGACAAAATTCAGACAATATCTTAACACCCTGAGCTGCTATTCTGTTTCACCACTATCTGAATAGTCATTATTTATTTTCCAGTTCCCTACTTCTGACAAATTTCTGCTTGATGGGTGCCTTTAGGGTATAGATTTATAGTTTTCACTCACTTGATGAAAATAATTTTCTTGTATTGAACGAGATTGTGATTGCTTTATTTTTCTAAATATTTCCTCTCATAAGAGGTAACTCACACGGCTTAGCCCATAAATGCTACCCATATATTCATTCCTGTTTTATATACATGTTTTTCTTACATTGCAAGCTCCTTGAGATAAAATTCTGCAAACTTATTCAGAAGTTAGCAATTGAAATGATCCTAGTTAGTACTCTTTGCCACAAATGTACCAATTGTAATAGTAGATGCTGAAAAATAGATGGTATAATCATTGTTTTAAAGCAAAAAAAGCCGCTGCATCAAGACCTGAGACTGACACAGTTTGACCTCATCAAAGCTGACCCTGTTTTGAGTAGAAGATTGGACTAAATGACCTCCTGAATTCCCCTGAAACATGAATTATACTATAATGTTATGAACTTCAGCTGCTACATTTCATTGTTACTTTATCTCTCCTGGAAACAAAATATCAGAAAAATATAATTTCTGCTGTAAATTTTTTATGCATAGATGTGTGTTTTATACATATATATATAAACACGGATGTACAAATACTGGCCTCTTGCTATTCTTATAGGTTTCTAAAATGAAATTGTACCGTTTTCAAAGTTATTTGGCACTTCTAGTCTCACAGAAATAAATTTACTTTGTTTTAGTAAGAGAAACCAAAATGAAACTCACTGAAAATGTTACTTTAAGAAGCCAGTCAGTGCCTTCATGGGAAAATATTATCCATCGCTCAGCAGAATATTTTGTTGTTGCTGCTTTTTAAGAGGTTCAGTTCTTCTAGGTCATATATTTTTCAGTGATAACAGGAGCTGCAAGGTGTACTTTCAGTTTAGAGTCACATTCTTACTCTGGCATCAGTTAAAACATTCAAACTCCCTCCTCCATTCCTTTCTTTCCTGTGTCAAAACTAGATCATATTTCGTATACATTTTCTTGTAGGATTGAAGAGAACAATTTTATGTTTGAAATATAAAATCAATCTTGATGCTAAAATTGAGCTATATGGGCTTTTTTAATATTTGAGAGCAATCATATTCTCTGAGGAATCTGTGTACAAACTCAGATCCGAAAGAAAATGGTGGTGTTTTTACAGTATGTGAACACCACCATCTGATTTATAGTTCAATCTGTTAATGCACTCTGTTATTAGGCCACCTGGCAGTTTTATGCATTGTGAATTTAAAGAGGAGCTCAATGTAACATAAGCTTTACAAGCTGGGGAAATATTATTGAAATGAAACATGAATGAGAACCATTTAAACAATAAAATAATGTGCGTAGACTATATATTTTTTCATTTTAGTAAATGCACAGCCTAGGTTTTATTTGCTGAAGTTAGATGAGGTTCTGAGAAACTCCAACAATGAAAGTTTGAATAAGCTTCTTATAATACTGACAGTCCTGTAGTTTTTGATGCTCACATCAGTAAAATCAAACACACATCTCCCTATTGCACCAGGAAAATGCAAATTGAAGAACTATTTTCACAGTTTTCTTAAGGTAACATTTAATTATTGTATGGGTTGCAGTTCATTCCTCAAGAGAAAAGAAAAAATATATATGTGTCTACCAGAAATAAATTGATAGACACAGTTTCACCAGCCCACACTGTAAATGGTCATGAGCAAAGGCCTTAAAGAAAACAAGGACCATCTTAATAAGATGGAGTTAGTGTTAGCTATGTGTGTGTATATATATGTGTATATATAAATAATTTACACATGCATACAAATATCAATTCTACCTCTCTTTTTGCTTTGGTTTTATGTCTTTACAATTCATGTTTTCAAGTTTCTGTTTAATTCCAGAAACTTCCTTTTTCTGTTTAAAATGAAATCTGAGCACATTCACATGACCTCAGGGCCAGCAAGAAGAGTTGGCAGAACTGCAAATACAAGCATTCTATTATCCTGTGTTATAGCCCCTCCTCACCTGGCACAGAACCCTGGAGGCACCTAAATTTTCCTAGGTGCTTATGGGCACGTCTACATCCTGAGCTGTGTTTCAATTAAATGTTTGCTAATTTTCCTGGTACCCACAGGAGACCATTTTCATTGGAGTTAAGAATCAAAATGAAACCTTATCTGTCATTTGTTGCTATCTTTACAATGTTAAAATAAAGAGGTATTTTGCATGCAGTGGAAACACACAGTGAATAAAACAGGCAGAGTGCCTTTTTAATCTTGCCTGGGTAGTTACTTAAGGCACTTGAGAACTCCTGCTTTTTTATTCGCCCTCAACTACAGGGACAGGATTGGAATGATTTGGGAATTTGTCTTCTCAGGACATTACTGGTCGTGAGCTGGGAAGGCTGGTTTAAGCTCTAAAAAAAGCACAACAAAAGACAAATTCAAGGGAATGGTTACAAACTTGAGTCACAGTCCTTTCCCCATGGCAGTGCAGATAAGCACCTTCCCTTTATTCAATAGAAGTGAAGCAAAGTGCTTTATATAGGAAATCTTGCGAGTATGTTTATTAATATAAATTTATTAGCACTTCCATGCTTCAAAAGGCACAGAGTAAAGAGGTGTGATTCAACAAGGAAATAGTGCACTGTTAAAAAACCTGTGTGTACCTCTCCACAACCTTGGCCATGGTATTTAAAGCATATACAAGGCTTTGTAACTAACCCTGAAATACAGAACCACAAAGTTTTGCCTAGATAGGACTTTAATCACAACTGGAAGATCAAATTTCCTTATTGATATCAGAGAGGAAGACTTGAATCCAAGCTGTTCATATTTTTGATGAATGCCCTAATCACAGAACTGCAGAATAGTTGAGGTTGGAAGGTTGCTCTGAAGGTCATTTTGCCCAAACCCTCTGCTCAAGCAGGGACACCTAGAGCCAATTGCACAGACCCTTGTCCAGAGAGCTTTTGATTATCTCTAAAGACAGAGATTCCACACCTTCTCTGGACAGCCTGTGCCAAGGCTCAGTCACCATGAAAGTAAAAAACATTTCACAGTGTTCAGATAGAACCTCAGGTGTTTCAGTATGTGCTCGTTGTTTCTTGTCAAAAGGTGCCACTGTACACCACTGTAAAGAGGCTGGATCCTTCTTCTTTATACCTCTTTCCAATTTATACACATTGGTAAGATCTACCCTGAGCCCTCTCTGCTTCAGGCTAAACAGCCTCAGCTCTCTAAGCTTCTCCTCATAGATGAGATGCTCCATCTAAGTGGACCTTCACTAGACTGTCTGAATGTTTCTCTTGTACTGAGGAGCTCAGAAATGGCCACAGCATTGCAGATGTGGCCTCAGCAGTGCTGAGTAGAGGGAAAGGATCATGTCACTCAGCTTGCTCGGAACTCTTAGCCTAAACCAGCCCAAGATGTCATTCAACTTCTTTGCACCAAGTACATACTGCTAGTTCATGTGAACTTGGTCCCCTGGTCCTTTTCTGCCGAGCTGCTTTCCAGTTGGATGACTCCCAACACGCACTGATGCATAGGGTTATTTCTCCCCAGATGCAGGGCTTTGCACTTCTCCTGGCAGAACTTTTGTAAAGTTCCTGTCCTGCACATTCCACCACTCTGCTGAGGTCCCTCTGGATGGCAGCATGGCCCTCTTGTGTAACAGCTGCTCCTCTCAGTTTTGTGTCATCTGAAAGCTTGATGAAGGTACACTCTGATGTATCATCCAGACCATTAATGATGATGATGTTGGACAAGACTGGAACCAATATTGATGACTGGCATACACTGCTAGTTACTGCCCTGCAACTGTACTTGTGCCTCTGATCACCACTCTCCAGGCTCAGTTCACTCAATTTTCAACTCACCTCACTGCTGATGCAGCCCATACATCAACAGCTTGTCTCTGAGGCTTTAGTGAGAGACTGTCAAAGGCCTTACTGAAGTCCAGGCATCAATCATAAGGTATTAGGCAAAGATGCTACTACTAATTGTCTAAATTTGTCATAGGAAGGGGAGAAGCAGACAAGTGTTCAATACTTCTACAAAAAGAATAATTTTTTGCACTACCTGTATCACCTTCACTCACTATAGATGGAGTATGGAATTATCAGTGTGATGCAGAGAGCAAACAATGGGCAAAAGTTTCACTTTTGTGAGCCCTTAGGTGAGATGGAAATCTTACTTTATGCCATGGCCAGGGAACTAAGGTGAGAGGCTGTGTTACTCCTCTAACATTTCATTATATCTAGTGCAAGGAAGCATATTTGCTAACTGGGCCCAGAAATGGTTCTACACCTTTTGCAGATCATCACTGGATGATTCTCAGAGGGTGTACATTTGAATTATTTTGTCTGAATGTAGGTGTCATTATTTAAGGGATCTGTCTGATTTTTTCTTGTAGGGAATGGAGAGCTGCTCAAAGAGCTCTCAAAATGGCTCAATTCTGTACCAAACCAGAAATAATTAGTACCATTTGAAATTACTTGACCTCTCCATCCAGTGTCTGATCCTCCAAGCCAGTGTGTTTGCCAGAGGTACTTTGCCGTGTATAACAGTACATGAGACTCTCTCAAATAGTCTGAGGCATCTTGAATAGTACTAGACCCTAATGTTTCATCAACTGTTGCACTTGACCACTTTTAAAATTCTATCAATTGCTTTGGAAGACATTTAGCTCACACATAATCACGTATTTTTGCACACCTAAATATAGGTGTTACAGGTGAGAGCTAAATCCGGTTTTGGTGAAAGAGTTCTACATAACAATGTTTGTAAAACATATATTTTGAGGAGAAATACATCACATATATACTTATACACATATATACTTAAGTTTCTCACCACTGCTCATAAACTGCCTCGTGCTCTTTGAAGAGCACTAGTACACTATAAAGTTGCAAACAACCAGTGTTAAAAAATCAGGGTTTTAATCAGTAAGTTTTGAAAGTACTTGAATGCCATCTCAATCCAAAGTGTCAGGGCATGGAGTAAAAATGAAGCTGTTTCTAGTCTGCTTCATTTTTGTTAATCATGATGATCACAACAAGAAAGCTATATTCTTATTTCTTTAAAATTAACAACATTAAAATATCTTTTAACAATATTGGGAAATGTCATTAATTTGAGAGTTTTAAGTAAGTCTTAAGGCTTAGTTGAATGTGTAATGACTTTCACCCTACAAGTCAGGGCAGCAGGAGACTAATTTGTTTGTGTTAGTTCTAAGAATACTTTTGCACAGATGGAAGGCTTGGCAGATTCATTTCTATTCTATTTCTAGTCTGCTTCATTTTTGTTAGTCATGATGATCACAACAAGAAAGCTATATTCTTATTTCTTTAAAATAAACAATATTGAAAATCTTTTATCTTGACAAATATCATTAATATGGGGTTTTTTAAGTCCCCAGACTTAGTTTAAAGTGTAGAAACTTTCATCCCAGGAATGGCCCTACAAGATCAAGTTTGAAGTACATATGAAAATGAGGAAACAGACAATGAGCTGCCAGTGTAATACTGAAAGAGGGAATGCAAAGGTACTGTATCTCCTCTGCGAAAACAGAGCAATACAGTCTCTGCAGTTGTCAGCTAGTCACTTTCACAAGCAAAAAATTCACTCCACAAGGGTTTTTAAAATTCTTCTTTCCTTGTAACAAAGCTGAGCTTAGAAGTTTGAAATCAGTGCCTTGTAAAAAAGAAACCAAGTGGGTGGCATTTCCAACCATGAGACATGCCATTACCACTGACCTCACCACTCTTCTTAAATAGCCAGAGAAGGGCAACAAAATTGTCAATTAGATTTGCAGTGAGCAGGAGTCAGCTTTACTTAACTTGTGCTTGCCTGCATAATCATGCATATCTCTCCTCTATATCAGGAGTTGTTCAAGCCTATAATAACTAGGGTTCAACAAGTCTGAACCACCTTCCTTTGCTGATGATATGGAAGTTGTTGATTTGCTACAGATTATTCGACATTTTTTGTTGCCTTGACAGATTGTCATATTTTAAATTCTACCTGTAAGAGTTTCTGCTGCATCTACCAAATAGGAAATAGTGGAAGGAAGTGCAATATTAGGCAAAACATGTTTGTGTTCTTACTTTTTTAAAGACTGAAGCAGGTTTCTTTTTTATGCTGCACATCACAAAGCAAGCACACTCAATTTGGCATGGTGTGCAGTCTCATCATAGGACAGAGTAAGGAACAGACAGTGCTGAAAGTGAGAGCTAAGCACCATTTTCAGAGTTATATGCAGACAGTGACTTCCTTAGCTACAAAATCCTACTACCATAAAAGCAAAATATTTACTCAAATGTTTTAAAAAAGTTTAAGCAGGTTAGATTTAAAGATGATGAATATGCTTGTCAGCAGTAATAGCTGTGCAATATTTCTTCAGTTGGCAGGGTCCACTGTAGAAAAGGTGCTTGTCAAAAATTAGTGATTCTTCCTACAAGGTTGATATCTAATTGTTCCCCATAAGAGAAACTCTCTTTCAACAATATATTCTTCCAAGATTTCCTATACATAAGGAAAGGAAATGTCTGTCTCTTCACCTAATCATGGCACTGAACTTCCCTGTTTTATAAAAGCAGCCTAAAGTTGTGCTTCTCTAACAAATTCCCACTGACTTACATTTGAGTCTGTGGTTTCACATCCCAAGTTACACTCTGGATACACCAAGGCTAGAAAGCTTTTGTGTGCTGAAAACAGGGGCACAGTAGTCCTGTTAAGCAGTAACCAATATGCTTATAAAATGATAATAATCTCGACTACTTTTTCTGCACACACATACTCTGTGCAGGATAGGGCTTTCATGCAGATCAAATGTACCATTCATTAGCAATTCTATGCAGCCACTAGATTAGGTACCCATCAGGGACACATAATATTCCACTTCAGTGATGTAAAGATTCCATGGGTTAGAGATGTGACTAGTCTTGAGCAGGATTTGGACCCCTTCCCCATGTACTTGTTTTTCCTTCAACATCCATCCTGGAGGTTTTCTACCTTATCCATTTTTCAGGTGGTTGATAGTCCTGTTATACACTGGTCTTTGTCTTCATTGAATAGCTCCACATAAAACATGTTGCTTCCTGCTTTATTTCATGGCACACTTTATGCATGTGAGAACCTTGCCAGGAACATCCACAAAGACACCTCAGAGATCTCTCCTCCTGCCCTGCATGATATGCATACAGTGGATGTGCCATATCTGCTGCTTGTTGTTAACTTATGAGCCTCATTTGTTTGCTTCCCCATTTTTTGACACTCAAAGTTTCAGAAGACATTGATCTACATTCAAAACTGAATTCTGGACCCTTCTTCTGCTAAAAAACCCTTAATTTAAATGTTTCATACACAGAAAAAAATTGAGACAGTCTTCTCCTTTCCTCTAACATTACTGTTTTTGGTTTACATATTTCTACCATATATCCTTCTACTATGCCATGCCTGCCCTGGAATTTGTAATGCTGTAAGGCCTGATTTGCTACAGAGACTAACATTTTTCAAGCGCTATTCCACTCAATTCATCATGTTTACTTAAAATACATATAGGAAAATATAAACCATAGCAAAATTAGTCTTAGTTATTTAAAAGTGTAGAGCTGTAAACTACTACATCACTGGAAGAAATCTCAATTAAGCAAAATTGCCATCCACATTAAGCAGTAGTCATTGCCATTAAGTATCATTGGACTTAAATTGTTCCCAGAGAGACGTCCTGATTAAGCGGACTTCCTAGTCTAAGTGTATCTCAATTAAACAGAATGTGCTGCATCAGCATCTCATTTTATGAATGCTCTGAGAAGACATTTGATTAGGATTTTGAAATGGTTTGTCTGATTGCTATCATTATTGAAAATTTAGATGGGAATGTGAAAAGAACTTAGGAGAATCAGTATTTATGGCAATTAGGCACCTAGCACACGAGCCTTTTAACAATGACCAGTAAAGGTTTTTGGGTGGTTTGTACATAATAATTTGGTTCTGTGTTGACATGGTTGGTTGTGCTTAATGGGATTAAACAGTAAATCTAGGGGTAAGTATGTGCCTGGTCTTGAAGGCTTAAAAACTTTTATTTCCCTTTCTAAAATTTTTTGGCTCCAAGGAGCTGGTTTTCTGCATGCATATGTTTAGGATTTTTCTGCTTATTTAGAACTTGTCATGTCTTCTTATGTCTTTATATCTGATCTCTCTCATATTTAAATATCAGATGGAAACATACTGTATTTTAAGCCTCATGTGAAGTAAAGTCATAATCCAGAAATTTTCATTTGCATCCAATCGACCCATATTTCCAGAATAAGATTACGTTTCTCTTCTGCATTTTCTATAGACATTTCTTTATAATATCTAGGTTCTTATTGAAATTATCACCTGCCTGAACCAAATAAATACAGATCCAGTGTAACACAAAGAGCAAATGAGGGAAACAGAATCATTTTTTCAGGAAAGAAAAATGATGATATGGATATTCCAGTGGTGTAAATTACTCATTCTGTAACTTCTATTTCATGACTTTTAGTCTGAAATAGTTATTTTATGATAGAATATAAGTCAAAAGAAACCAATTTTTAAATAATATTGTTAATATAAGAAAGAAATGAGGAACAACTAAAAGTCATAAATGTCTCTAGGTACATCATCTAGCTGAAAAAGATCATGCAACTTAGCAATGTTTGCTCATGAGTTTGTGTAAGCCTAACAATTTTTTGAAAGCCACTGACAATTTATTCCAATGAGATTATCAGAATAAAAGTTATAATATAATATCATAATAAATACAATAATACTATAATATCAGAATAAAAGAAACAGAAACGTTTTTTTCTTCCCCTCTGTATTTGGGCACTTCTCTGATCTTGCCATGTGCAATCATGTCCCAGCTGCACAGATGAAGTCTCTGTCACCTTAAAAAATGGAAGTCCACTTATCCACAGTGCAAGAAGGCATTTATCTGCTTAATTCCTATTAGCATTAATGGGAGTTACATGCCTAATGCTGCCCAACAGTGGTGAGAAATACACCTTAAATTTTCAGCTGCTTGAAATAGCAACCTCTGCAACCACACATAAGAGATTGTAAAGAAACAATAGAAACAAAGCTGGCTCCTAAGAGGTGCCAGCAGCATATAGATAGAAATAGATAATTTCCCCCTCAACAAGATCTTCTGCTTAAATCATTTTAGTAAATAAATATTTAACAAGTGACAGAACTTAATTGATGCTTATATTTACACGGCAGTTAATTTATATTCTGCTAAAGCTGAATCCTCCATCCACAATAATGCTTTATATCCCTCTGTGGTGGCAGACACCCAAACAGCACAGTTGTGTTTTTGAAGAAAAACATAACAACAACAACAACAACAAAATACACTACTCAAATACTATATAAGTCATTACATTTTTTTCCTCTCTTCAGCTGTCAGATGCATTGCATTATATTATCAGATTGATAGATCTAGTGTTATTTCAACATTTACCATTTTACAACAACAAATAGAAAACATATAAGGAAGCTTTGGTAACAAATCTTTCTTAATATGTATGTGAAGTAGACAGTTCAAGAAAAAAATATAACTGATGACAGATTTTATTTCAATCTGCTGGTGCTTATTAAGATGTCTACAAAGAAAAAAGCTGCATATGAATACATCTCTTTGTGCAAACAGGAAACTTTTAATTGCTTTAATCAGCATTTGCTTTGTCTTTGCAGTGACATAGAAAAACAAGTCAGGTGCAATCAGTAAATGTTTTCTAAAGGAAATTTGTAAGTAGAGACTTCAGATGATTTTTATAATTTGTGTTTAGAGCATGGTTAAGTCTATGTTACAGGTGCAACATCTTAAATTTGTTTTATAAAATAGATTGGTACAAGATTTTATTTTATATCATTTTAGCACATGGAAAAGAAGCCAACATAAATCTGATCAAAACTCTCTCCCACAAACCCTACAGCACGAGCTGTAGAATCTATATCAGATTTTAGAAATCAGAGCACAGCCCAAGGAAATAAGCTGCATGTTGACAAAGATGTGCAGCTGAAAAGATAATAATTTGACAAAATCCATGTCAGGCAACAGGGTTTAGAGAAAGCAATCCATTACTTCTTTCAGCTCAGAAGCTCCTGATTTTATATCCTGATGGACCTGTAGCTCAGTCCTTCTCAACAGAAAGAATGGCAAAAAACTGTCTTTCTTCTATTTAAAAAAAAAAAGGAATAAAAGGAACAACAACACCCAAATCTCTCTTGAGCAGAAAATGGGAGTTAGTGCTTGTATGTAGAAAATACTCAGCACTTTCCTTTCTAGATCAGGTCCCACAAGGGAATTAGTTTTTCAAATTCCTAAACTGGTCATGGTCCTGCTGAAGGGATGGACCATTCACCTAACCAGAGGAATCTCAGAATCATAGAATGGGTGAGGATGGAAGGGACCACAGTGAGTTGTCTGGTTCAACCTCCCTGTTCAAGCAGGGCCATTCTAGAGCATGTGGCATAGGATTGTGTCCAGATGGGTCTTGAATACCTTCTGTGAGGGAGAGTCCAAGACCTTCCTGGGCAATCCGACCCAGGACTCAGTCCATTGCACAGTAAAGAAGTTCTTCCTTATATTCAGGTGAAATTTCTTGTGTATCACTGTTGGTCAGCACCATCAAGAAGAGCATGGCTCCATCCTCTGGACACCCTCCCTTGAGGTACTTGTATACATTGATGAGATTTCTTCTCCATTGTCTCTTCCCAAGGCTGGCCTGGCCCAGCTCACTCAGCCTTTCCTCATAAGGGAGATGTTCTAGTTCTTTAATCATCTTTGTTGCTTCTGCTGGACCTGCTTCAGGAGCTCCATGTCTCTCTTGTCCTGAGGAGCCCAGAACTGGACACAGCACTCCAGATGTGGCCTCACCTGAGTAGAGGGGTAGGATCATCTCCCTCGACCTGCTGGCAATGCTCTTCCTAATACATGCCAGGATACCATTGGCCTCCTTGGTCCCCAGAGCATTCTGCTGTATAATGAACGGCTTCTTGTCCACCTGGACTGCCAGAACCTTCTCTGCAGAGCTGCTTTCGCTGGTTCATGGGGTTATTATTCTCCACGTGCAGGACCCTTCATTTGCCTTTGTTGAATTTCAGACAGTTGTTCTTTGCCTGTCTCTCCAGCCTGTCAAGATCCCTCTGAAGGGCTATACAGCCCTCTGGGCCATTCCTCCCAGCTTTGTTTCACCAGAGAACTTGCTGAGGAGGCATCTGTCCCTTCATCCAAGCCATTGATGGGAAAGTCAAACAATACTGGGAAGTATTGAACTTTGGGGGCCACCACTAATGACAGGCCTTCAACTAAATCTTGTGCCACTGATGACGACCTTCTGGGATCTGCTTTTCAGCCAGTTCTTAATATACCTCACTGTCCACTCATCCAGTGCACACTTCCTGTCTTAGCCTATGAGGATATTGTGAGGGACAGTGTTAAAAGCCTTGCTGCAGACACTTACATAATAATACACACATGCATAATATTGAAGAAAATATTACTGCTCCTCTCTCATCCACCCAGTTAGTTGTTTCATGACAGAAGGCAATCAGGTAGATCAAGCATGATTTACCTTTAGTGAATCCATTCTGTCAACTCCTGGTTACATTTTTTTCCTTCACATGGTTAGGGATGACATGCAGGATGAGCAATTCCATCACCTTTCCATGGACTGAGGTGAGGCTGACTGTCTGGTAGTTTCCTGGGTCCTCCTTCTTGCCCTTTTTGAAGACTGGGGTGATATATGTTTTCTTCCAGTCCTCAGACACCTCTCCTGATCACCATGACCTTCCAAAGATCGTATGAATGACTTTATTATGGTATCCAACAGCTCTCTCAGCACTCATGGATGCATCCTGTCAGGGCTTATGAACTTGTGGATATCCATTTTGCCTGGCTGTTCTCTAAACCAAAACTCCTTGACAACAGGAAAGTCTTTCAGCATTGCTCACCCTGGTCTCCTGGGCCAGTCATTCCTGAGGACTGGTCTAGTCAGTGAAGATGCGAAGAAGGTGTTAAGTAACTCTGCCTTCTTTGCCCTCTCTGTCATCAAGGTCCTCCCTCTATTCCCTCTATTTAGTACTGGGCCCACATTATCCTTAATTTTCTAAGCATGGTTTCACTCAGTGTCTCTGCAGTATTTTGCTCTTATAAATACAGAACTGTTGTCCATCACAGAGGAAGAGTGATGGAGAGAGATGGATCTTGCTTTTGTCCCTCTCTGCACATAAAATAGGATTGTTTGGTGTTAATACCCTTACAAGTGGTTCTTAACTGTGGTCTTGTGGAACATTCTCAGATGTTTCAAGCACTGTCAGTATCTGAAAGCCTCTGTTCAGTTATGCCTCCTACTGCACACAGGTTGCATTTGTAGAGATACATGTTTTAAATTAATACTGATTTTAAGTGCTTCTGGGTATTGAATCCTTTCAACAGGCCACAGTATGTGCAGTGATTGTTGCACTATCATTGTTTACTGTTTGTTAGATCTGACAAACAGTAAGGCTAAGTGAACACTTAGTTTCTGTGTAACTGGTATGACTGTCTTTCTTTAATGTAAATACATACAACAAAATGCTTTTTCTTGGAATGTCTTCAATATACCATAGGAGAAGAAGCCTCACCAGCTTTACCGGCTGTTACTCTGAGCATATTGCGGAGGTCTGTGTCATGGCATCCCTTAGACTGCCAAGTAAAAAAATGGGATTAAGAAGATTAATTTAGCTCTTAATTTAGCTCTTCCCAGGTCTTTCTTTACCTCTTCCAGGTCTTTCTTTCTCTGGTTGCAAAAATTTTCTCAACCTCAGCTGAAGAAACTAGCTAATCCTGTTTACAAGCCACAGCAAGGACCTGCTCATATTTTCTCTGAGAATGGATCTTTGCCTGCCTTGTGACATCCCTTAATACACTGCCAAAGTGCCCTGCCTGAGTTTGCTGTTTCTGTGGTCCAACCTCAGCATTTAACTGAAGTCTGTGATCTTCTGAGGCTTGCTACATGTTCAACAAACATGAAGAGAAATATGTTGCTTCAGAAGAGACCTTGAAAAAAGAGATTAATGTCAATGCTCTGAATTACCTTCTCGAGAGGACTGTGGATCCCACCTCTCTCTCCCTGACCCAAAGAGAATTTAGGAAGCTCACCCTGGCCTGTCTCTTTTGCATTTAAAATTGGGAAAAGTGTGTTGGGATGTCAGTAAATAGCTGGTCCCCTCAAAAAGCTATTATAATACAGGTTATCAGTAGATAAACCTAATCAACAAAAATAATTTTGGTGGAAGATCAATGTCAAAGTCATACTGACTTCAACAAAGCCAGTATTTCATCCTATGTTTTTATAAACTAGCCATGAAATGGACAGTACTGTGGTACTGACATTGGAGCTATCATTTTATCCCTAATTCAGACAGTAAACATTTCACTTGCTAGCTATGAGATGGACAGATTCATATAGAATAACCCTTCAAGGATAAACACCCTTTTAAAATCACTAAAGAATTTGTGTGGGACCTTAATCACTAGCACAGACTGGCAGGTCATTTTTCTGACACTCACACACAATTTTGAAAATCAGCCAGAACTGACAGGTGCAAAGTTTCCGCACTCTTGTTATACACAATAATTCAGTAGTAAATGGTTATATGTGTCCTAGATATAAATATAGATATAGATTGATAGAGATATATCCAGACATGTTTTGGCAGTAACTGGTGCCCAGTAATGGAGCAATATAGTAAACAATTGTGCTCAAATAAAGCAGTAGAGAAAAATATAATGTATTTACATTTTTTAAAAGTTTAGTATGCTTACTCCTTGAATTTTCCTATAATACTACATGGTTTACCACCACTGGAAGACCTAAAAATGAAGAAAAATTTTAAAAAGAGTAACAAAGGTTCCACTGTTTGTGTGAAAAAGTCATTCCTCAGAAAGCTTAATCTTGAAAACCTTTGCAAGCAAGAAACATTTATGAAATTTAGTCAAGAAGCATATAATTATATGTTCGATCACAGTCTAAATCAGCAATGCATAATACAGAGGTCATCCAGGAAAGAGCAGTTCGAAGCAAAGGTCTTCCAGGGAAATTCTCTTGTCCTCCAACCTTCACCTCCTCCTGAAATTTACTTCTGTCCCCTGCAGAGTTCTTGAGACCATGAGTGGCACTCGTCCCCTCACCCTCTATTTAATAAGGTACTGAAATTGTGTATTATTATTTTATTGACATTTTAACTTTTACATATCATAATTGCATGATCAACATTTTGCATGATTAATGAGAGAAATCAAAAAGATTGGTGAATGTTTGATTTTTTTTAGTACAAGCTACTGATGAAATTCCCTACATGTATCTGAACATACTTGTTAATAACAGAATTAATAATCAGCAAAACAATTCAACTGAAAAAATCTCCGACTTATGCCAGTATTTCTCACAAATGCTGAATTATTGTCTGCATCCAAAACAAAGTCCAGCAAAAATCCTTCAAAAAACCTAACAAAGGGATCAAGGATGTTGGAAGATGCTGCTCTACTCAATGTACAGCTCTTGGACACAAGCTCCTTTGCTGAAAATATCATGGTAACAAAACCAGATCCTCACTGCCTTTGGGCATATTTCTTGGTATGACAACTAACACATTTTTGCTCTAATATTCTATCTCAGTTTCCAAGCCATTAAAAATTAGTGAAATGAAAATGCTTTATGTTGATATTCCGAGTACTTTTAAAAGGAAAATCAAGTCCATTCATTTAAAATATTATGCAGTATTTACTGTTTCATACACGGTGGGTTGTATCAGACATTGGAGCCAGAATTTCAAGTCTCTGTTTCTAGATATAACACTGAAAGCATGTTTATGTTTTAATAAAACACTATTTTTGTTGCACCAGTGCCCTGTAGGACATGCCATATGAATATCAAATTGTGAAAATTACTACATTTTTTATAACTTGGCAAAACAGAAAAAATAATAGAAAAATCTTTCATGTTTGTCATAAGCATGCCATTAACTCTACTTCATTTAACAGAAATACATATTAGTTTCAACTGTGTTAAAAACATTTATCTAATCAGAGGGTTTTAATATTTTCTGTTCTAATCTAATAACAAATGTAATCATTATCCCAGCAACCATTGCATATCCTCTGATAGAGTAAATCTTATTAAAGGTGGACAGGTTATACCAAGTCTCATCTGTCACTTCCCTGAATATTTGATTTTTTTTTAAACAAGGTATTAAACACACTTGCATATCTGTATATTAAGTCCAGAAATGCAGTTGTTCAATTGTGTTGTTAAAAGTCTAAAATTCCATAAAAGAAGATGAAATATTTTCATTAGATAAGGTTTTTGTCAATAAACATTGGTAACAAAGGGGAAACCAGTTCTTTCTCTAATTCCATATTTTAAGATAAAACTGAAGGATTAAAGGAAGAACAATAAGCATGTTATCATGCTATTATTGTGAAGTGTATCTGAATTATGCTGAACTATAAGAAATAAATGACAGGAAAAATAATCTACTTAGTTGGAATAAGTGTGATACAATACTTTGTATAAAAATAAAAAAACATTCAGGATAGAAATCCCCGAATTATTATTATGTTAAATTTTTAACAGACACCACTTGAAAAATGTAAGTTATTCACTAAATAAACCAAAATATACAAAGAAAAACAAAGGAGGTTAACATTTCATACAACTCTTAATTTTATTTATTTAATCTTGTCTCAGTCACCTATAATATTCAAATGTTACACAATTACCACAGTACAAAGCTCTGAAACTAAATTCAAAAAGCTGATATCTAGCCAAGACAGCATCAATCAAACCTCCTATCAAAAGAAATCAATTGCTCAGAGGTACAATGAATAAGAAAAAAGAGAATAGCAGGAATGAATTACGCAGTGGGAAGGGCAAAGAGTGGTCAAGAATAAGTCATCCCAAATCACAATGACTTTTACAGTATTGTAGGGGTTTACAGTACTTTAGATACCAAACCCTCTGTAACTCTGTAGCAGCAGATTTCAAGCGTAAATACTGCCATGTCTGCCAGAACAGTGACAGGAGGGGACAGGATCCCCAAATAAAGTTAAGCATAGATAAACCCCCCCCACATACAGTAAATGCCAGCACATTCTGTTTAGTATATTTACCTTTTAAAAATGAGACTATAAGCATGGAATGAGGTCAGAAAAGGATTTTCTTTTCTTTAAAGCATGACACATATAATACATAACCCAGATAATCTTCTCACAGACATTTGAGAATTGACCATAAAGTGAATAAGCCTTGCAGCACAGCAGAAGTGAATAGCTCGTTGTTCTCCAGAAGTACAAATGAGAGGCAGGTTCTCCATCAGCTGCAGCTTTCAGGTCAAGGAGTTCTGTTCAGGGTCAAACTGTGACAGGTTAAGTTTGGTGAAGGACAGAGACAGATATCATAGTTCTTAACTTTAGCAATGTCCCTAGAACAGAAATTATAACATCTTATTAGGTATCTGAGATACTTTCTCTCTCAAAGTGGGATACCCAGAGCAGCTAAAAGTGGCTAAGTGAGTAACACCAGTGACACAGGTTAGCTAAAGTCCCATGCCTTCTTTAAGTTGATGTGTCTCCCTGAGACTTTGGAACAGCACTTTGCCACCTAAGAATCCACACCACAAAAATTATTTTTGAAAGAAAACCCCTCAATACTTTCCCCCCCAAAGAATATAATAATGTTTTAATTTCCAATTAAAAGAAAAAGATATCACTGTGTAGCTACAGACATAGCAGTCTTGTCAAACCTACTTTTCACAGTGAAGCACTGCAGCCAGTTTGGGTGTATCTATACAGCAAATAAAAAAGGACCAGGAACCAGCCTTTGGCTTGTTGCCACAAGGCCATCTGACTGACAGATTTTATACTTCTTAGGACTAGTCTCCTATAGAGAGATTTACCCTGCAGGCAGCATAAGAAGAGTATCAACTAAGAGTTAAGCAGTGTGGACAGTAAGGATTCAGTGCTGAAGTCTGCTCTGCTGTTGTCTTTTATTTAGAGAATTTTCCCCCCACTACTCTGGGGAAGGAGTATTGTTTTCTCTCCCTAAGAAATTATGAAAGAAAAAAGCAACATTTGTAAAAAAGGATTACAGAATATATTACACTAGTTGACAGAAACTGGGAAAAAATATGCTTTTGGGACATACACTTTTTTACATTTCTGTCATAGAAGCTTCAGTCTTGAAAGCTAAATACATGTTGGAAGAAATTACTCTTGTTTTAACCTGTTTATAAGACATGCCTTACTGTGACGAGGTGAATTCAAGATTTGTTGGGCCAGAAAGAAGAACAAGCTGGGAATATGGCTTTCCAGTCTGGTGATGCTGGCTGCTTAGTGATTCCAGGTTCTGCTCCCCAAAAATATCTGGCATTTTGGAATATAAGCCAATGATTTTTGAATGCAAAACTCGGCAATGTGATTGCAAGGAGGAACCAGAAACACAGGACTCTCCTTCTAAAGTAGGTGCCCTAAACATTTACATTCAGTGGAGATGTCCATAAACTGCTACTGTCCTAGTGACTACAACCTTCTTCCAGGAGGATATGATGGAACAGGGACTGCCTGTGTGGATGTTCTAGCCAGTAGACATGTGAAAAAAAAAAAAAAAAAACAAAAAAAAAACCCCCAAACATTATTTTTCAGGGAGAAAGACAAAAATTTCCCTTGTATTTTATAGGCAACTTGATAGTGCTGGAATGAAATCAGTAAGAAAAGCCACTGCATGAAGCCCCAGTGAAGCCTAAACAGAGAAAGGCTCAATTTCCAAAATGAAAAGGAGTTTTAGGCAAGAACTAGGGCATCTAGTGTGCCTCCTGCTGTTCTTGGAAAGTGACAAATCAAGGTACCCAGTGAGCAACAAATATTTCCAAGGATGCTGTTTTGATCTAGTTTCCTTCTGAGTCTTAGATTAGGTATCTAAATCTATTCTTGGAAACAGTACTGCTCTAAAGGTATAGTCAACCAGGGTGAAACATGTCTGTGCATTTGCAGTGGCACACACATATCTGCATTCTTCTGGAATCTCTGTTATCAGCTTAGGCAAAATCATTGAGCAAATCGCATTAATGTTGTCCCCTATCATTATCTAGTTTAGGTGTTATGACTACATATCACCACTGAGAGGACAGAAAAAAAGTGAAGATTTGGCAGGCTGGGATGGTAGGCAGGCTTTCTTGAATTTAGATGCTAGTCACTGTGACTGAGTAACCTGAATAATGTCTAGCTTAATTCATCATTTACAAAATGGGGAATTGATATCAAGATCTGCAAAGAGGGGTGGAGATATATGCTGACGAAGCAGATGAAAAGAACTAAATTCTTGCCAAATACTATTACAATTTCATGAATGGCAGCTAGATGCTGACCATCACCCACCTGCTTCTTGTAGCCTTTTCTTCACCAGTCCAGAGGACCATAGTTTCTGATGAATTTCATCTAGCTTTTGATCCTGTTTTGAATCAAGTTTCAGGCTCTGAATCAGAAACCTAAAAATTATACCAGGCCAAATACCTTTCTACCATGCTATTCCTCTAGCAGATGAGACATCTTCTTCATCAGTGAAAAGTATTGTCCATCTTAGCAGAGAGATATTGAGTTTAGTCATGAGGATGCCAGGCCAACTGTGTCAGTGCTAAACAGACAAAGAGGTACGAAAAAGTGTGTCATCTTTGTGTACTCAAGTAAGTTGAACTGTAGACCCTGAATTTCTAATTAGCTCTTAAAAGTTTGTTGCCATTTTTACTTTGATGTTCTGTCTAAATGCACCATCACACAAGCAAAGAAATAAATACTGAAGGCATTTAAATGACTGCAGAACAGTAAAGGGTAAAACCCCACAACAACCAGGGAATTCAAAACTTTGTTTTGTCTGCTTCTTGGAATGGACCTGAATAAGTACTATGTTAAAAGCAGTATTTCCAACAATGTTATGCATGTGAAGACTGCTTAGATTGCAGTAAGACATGGCCACAGTTGTAAAAATGGTGCTTTAACTATCCCCGAATTTAATGTACAGAGTATTGGCAATGTACATATTCTTGGCAAATTCCTTCATAAGGTTAGGACTGAGGTGAGTACATATGTTAATGCTCACCAGATCCTTCATACAGATAATCTCTACTGGTACTTCCCTGAATATGACCTTATTACTGATTTTGTATCCTTCTGAGTAATGCAAGTGTGCTATGCAAAGATATAGTATAGGCTTAAAATCATATTTGTACTTTTGCTTGAGGATTTTTATTTTGTTCAGCATAAAACACTATCTTGAATCCTGAAAAGGGCTTGTTACATGATTCTACATTGTACCACAGAATTGTACCACTTTTAAAATAGGATAATTTTATTTTGCCCTTCTGGTAAATGGCTTTGGGGTTTGCAAAAGAAATAGGGGCCTGCATGAAGTCATAGTAATTATATCTTTTACTCTGCCTCTATTTAAGCACACAATATATACGTATATAAATAAAATGGAATGTAAATTTGGCCTTTAAGTCCTGGCCCTGGCATGTTGTATTACTTATTTTATGTCAGTCCTGTGTAATATGATACAGATCTGCATTCTCGTATCACTTGTTTGGTCAGAACCAGTGTTTGTTTTACCATCTTACAAAAGCAATAACTCTTACAGCTGTCCAGACAGATACAAATCTCACCTGAAACATTCAGAATGAATCCTAAGATGGTTTGCTGGCAGCCAGAGGGGAAACTGCAGTGCTCTTGCTCCTTTCTTCTACTGTGGCCTGAACACTGAGAAAAACAATATTTACAATCGAGTGAGTTTCCAAACTGCCCAACTTTTCAGATGTGTGTTTTTTATATGTTAAATATGGTTCAGAAGATTAAAGTCTTCATTTTAGGCAAAGAAAGGAAATAATGTTTCCTGTCCCATTTGCCAAGCTAAGTGAACAACTGTTCCAGCACAATTAGAATTGTTAATTGATTTGAAAACATAGGGCTTTGAAGGTGGAAAACTGCTGACATTATTTCAATGGGGAAATGCACTCCTGAGAGAGAGCACTGCAGTACAATTTCTCTCCTTGTTTTGTTGAATATACATCTATAAAAACACTGTGAATCATGCAGTAAAAGCTGCTGTGCTGATATCATAAATCTCTGATAATAAAAATTTCATTGTTGAAACAATAAAATAGACTTTTATTATAACACAGAGTATCCACCTAAACATTGTCCTTTTAGCTTCTTTGAGTTAAATGTATGCACAGTTTTACAGTCTATAAACAGATCTGGAATAAAAGTTAATAAATGTCAAAATTTGCATTTCAAAAAATTCTTGCTGCATTTTAGGGAAGATCAATCTATGAACCTTTCAACATTATGTCAAATGAAATGCTAATTGTACCTTTAGGAATTTCAGAGACAGTGACAAGAAACTAAATGCTCTGTTCCTTTGCATCAGCAAGTCGAGGATAATTGTATATCTACTCTTGTGAACTTCTAAGAAAAAAAAGAGAAATGCTAAGGAAAAAGGATTTTCTATTCTTTAACTCAGGAGGGTAAACTCCTTCAGCCATCCTTCATCAATCTACTTTCAAATAAATTGTGTTAACATGTTGACAATGGACAAATCACACAGAGCTACATTTATTCATTTTATAATAGGTTTGTCAAATGAACTTCAACTAGAGATTTAAGAGTGAGAAATATTTCCATCCAGGAACAACTGACTTTTCCTATCCAAGTTTCTAGAACAGTTCTCAGCACAAATTTCTTTTTTTGGGAACAACGATCTTTCTCATCCCTCCTCAAATACTAGTAAAGTACTACTTCTTCTTATGGTGAAAACACTAAATACATAAAGGAGACATGTAAGAGGCTTTTTATGTCCTCTCTGGACAAATGTGTAATGTATCCCTTGCTTTGTTTAGGAATCAATCTTGGCCGTTTACCTCTGAGCAGTACAAATTGTATGCCATAGTGGTAAGTGCAAGAACACACTCATGCAATAAGGAAAACTAGCTGCAAAGTAGCACCTTATTCAGGTTTGCAGTGTTTTCCCTGGTATTATCCTATCCTTGCTATATTGAATATATTTCCTAAAGCTACACAGAGACTGTTGAAATGTTCACTTACTGTGTGAAAATTGAGAGACAGAATAAACCTGGGGAAATGTTTATGCTCGTGTTAACATATTCAGTCAGCTTTATCCTGCTCAGGCCTGAACTAGGCATCTTCTAACTCTTTAAATGCTTTTACAGCAAACAGTTTTTGGTTTCCAAAACAGAGACCAGCCTCGTCATGCCTTTCTGGCTTATGGTCTATAGGCCCACATTTGTGCATTTCAGGTTGTTCACTGTAAAAACATTCCAAACTATATTTCAGTTAGGAGTTATATAACTCAGATGTACTTCAGAACTAGAATTCATATTGGAGAATATACTTCTATTTGTGTTGCTGCTATATATCTGAAAAGGAAACTTCAGATCCTACAGTCAGGTATTTGAGACAAATGCTGTTTTCACTAAAGTCAAAGATAATTTTGTCTTAAGTGTGAATAGGAATTAGGTGGAACTACTTTTATTTATAGGTCCACAAGAATACGTAATGGCTGACATATTTTTAATTTACACTAAATAAATATGAAATTATGTATTCAGAAGGGATATATTTGAGTAATTTCAGCCCTTTGTTTCTCTCACTTCTACCACACAAGCTACTTAATGGTTCAAATTTGATATCTGTCAATTTTTTTTCAAGAAAGCTAAACTCTATGCCATCTCTATGCCATATAATAGCTAAATAATCAGAAAATGTGGTAGACATGGATCTTTCTTACCTAGCACTTTTTTTAAGCAACTATTTCAAAATGCATGATTCCTCTGTTTTTCAGTAAAACTAATCCCTGACCCTGTTTTCTAATAAAATGGTATTCAGCTTCATAGTCACCATAGATATATTGGAACAAGAAGCAGTACACATTAAAATAAAAGAACATAAGAAAAATATTTTTGAAAAGTGGCATAATCTGCATAATTTATTACATACTTCATGCAATGAATAACTATTCCATGTAACAAACAGCACTGTGCTACAACTTTTTGGAATAAGTGTATTTCAGCAAGTGAATCAAACTTTTAACTGTAATTCCAATCAAATTGAAGACAATTCACTGGGGCCCTTTCTTCACCAGTATATCTTTCACAACTATAAAAATTGCAATTAGGTGGATACTTTTTTTTTCTTTTGTGCACATATGAAGTGAAATGAAAATAAAGAGCAGATAGGAAACAGATAGAACTTTCTTAACCACAATGTTCATCTCTCTTTTTTTTTTTTTAAGAGTCAAAACTGCAGGCTAATAAAGACCATTTAAAATAAAAGGGACCATTACTCCTCAGTTTTATATGGGCTTACATGCTTTCATTGTGCAAAGTGTGTTATTAATTTAACATGCCAGATTCATAGGTTTCTGCAATATCAGGTTTGATGTATTCATTATCGGCACTCAGTACATTAATTCACGCTGAAGTCCGGTAAATCAAAATTATACCATCTGGCTTCCTGTTCTTAATGATGAATTTGATGTAGGGGTGATTAAGATTGTTAGGCTTTTGAATTTTAATGTAAAAATTAGGGGATTAAAAAGGCATTTAGAAATGACCAATAGTTAGAATAAACTTACTGACAGGATCTAATTTGTGTACTTGCTAGTAAAGCTCCATTTTAATTAGCAGCCACAGTCTTTCAGCACAAGCTCAAAGAGACAGAAGTTTAGTGATTAAGAAGATGAAGCTGTTAAATTGATAAATTGACCTTGAAATACTTGTAACTGTGGGGGATGGCCTAGTAGTTGTATGGTTGGTATGTTGTGCTACCACACGGGGGAAAGGGTTCCATGATTGACCCTGTAATTCTGCCTTTTTAGATGATTGACCATCTGGGGATGGGACAAATCACAGAGGTGACCCCCTCAGTGTCTAAATTCAATTGCTCAATTTGTAAGCAAACAAATTCCATTATTATTCAGCACATGCTGGCAGATAGCCTGAAATACCACCTCAGTTCTTCAACATCTTACTCACTACCTTTGCCAGAGAGAGGTGCTAAAACAAGGTGGAAAAGATAATGGGGTTGAAACAACATCATAAGGTGAATGATGACCTGTCAGCTTCCATTGAGAGCAGAACAGTCAGGGACAAATTTGGCTCCCACTTGTCAAATGTTCTTGACAGTGTCCAAGCAGTCAAATCTTTGACAAGACAATTCCATTGTATCTATGATATTTTATTAATCTAAAACAAAGACATTGCATACTGTTGCAGCAAAATTACTGGAAATCTTTAACAAGGCAGATAAAATATGTAAGAGCTATAACATGCAAGGGGAAGATAGCTCTGCTTAGGGTGTTTGAGCTTGTTAGAGCTGCATGAGATCATGTGGAATCATACTAGGGTCAACAAGCTAAGGCAACACAAATTCACACACATAGTATAATTGAAATAACAATAATAATAATAATGATAAAAGCTATTGCTCCCATGCTTTGACAAAGTTCCAGTTATTTGTACCATCTCAGAGAAATGTGATAATATGTTAGATCTCACCTTTCCATTAAAATTCCTAAAGGTAGTCACTAATATTGGTACACTGTGGCAGGTATAACTTACAAGAGAAAACGAGTACATTTGTACATATCAACAGTTTGAAGGATTCTTATTCCTCAGCAAGTCACGGAATATTTTAAGTCTTATATTTTAGAAGAAATCGAATCTTGACTAACCACTGCAATTTATGTCATTTAAAATAAGATATATTTGAATAAGTATATTTTTCATGCCCTAAAAAGACTGATGTCTTCTTTTATAAGCTCATCCTGTGACACACTTGAGTAGGTAGGTATATTGATTTTTTTCTTTTTCTGATGGCAATGAAGTGTAAATGGAAAATATCAGACTTGGCAATCACTTAAACCATGTGAAAATTTCAGAGTGAAGGCTATTAGAGTCACTTTGTGATCTCCCTAGATGACCAAGGAAAAAAACATTTCTACATTTCTTCAGATCCTTTGTGTGACAGCTAAGGAGAATAACATTTTTTCTAATATGCCAGTTTTAGTCTCTAGTTGAGAATAACCTCAGTGCTTTCTTATGTCACTAGCTGAGAGAAGATGAAAGACCCAGCCTTGTGTAAATGGCTTTGTCTAACCATCAGTCTTTAGCTCTGCATGGCAGCTGTACTATTGACATTAGCTTGTGCACTGGGTGAAATTGAAGTGAGTTAAATGTGACCTTGGCTTAGTTGTTGAAGTAGAAATGAACTCTACTGGGAGTGAAAAAAAATAAGACCAGTTTCTCTAACTTCATTTTTTCTTTAATGAGTTTAACAGCACTCTTAGGATTTGATACGTTTTATAAAAAAGCTTTTATTTCCTTTTCTATTATACAGTGAGTAATCACCATTAGTAAGGTTAGCTTGCCCTTTCTGTATAAAATCCTGATTTTAGGTGTTTATATCCCAATTACTATAAAAAGCAGATCTCTCTCAGAAAAAATCCAGTCTTTTCTTTATGCTGTCTGCTGTACCATTTCACAAAAACCTGTTACTGCACTTATTATAGTTGAACACTAAAAAAAATGCCAAATGTTCAGTGTTTCTAGTGACTTTGCATTGTCTTTAGGTCAAATTGAATTTTACTGTACCACTTGCTAGTAAATCATGTGCTCAATATAAGAAATATGCAGATAAGTGATGATGGTTTGGAGTCAACCAAGGATTTTCATCTTGTTTGTATTCTGCATTTTTTAATGTGTACAACATGTATGAGATATCTGAGGATGGTCACAAGAATCAGGAACAACTAGTTACACTGTCTACATCCAGATCTTCAGTGTATTATGTATAGGGTTTCAACTGGGGAAAATAGAATCATAGAATAATTTGGGTTGGAAGAGATTTTAAATATCATCTTGTTCCAGTCTCCCTGCCATGGGTATGGATGCCAGCCACTAGATCATGTTTACCTGGGCCCTGCCCAATTAGGCCTTGTACGCTTCCGGGATAAGGCATCCACAAATTCCCTGGGCAACCTGTTCCTGTGCCTCATCACCCTTACCTGAGTTTTCTCCTAACATATAAATAAAATCTCTCTTCTTTTAGCTGAAAACTATTCCACCATGTCTGATCACTATCTGCCCACGTAAAAAGCCTACCTCCTCTTTTATCAGCCCACTTTAAGTGCTGGAACACCACAATGAGATCTTCCCAGAATTTTATCTTCTCCCTGCTAAACAACCAGAGTTCTCTGAGCCTGTCTGTGGAAGAGATGGTCTAGTACTGTTTGTGACCATCCTCTGTACGCACCTAAACAGATCCATGTCTTGTGCTGAGGACCTCAGAGCTGGAAGCAGTACTCTTGGTAGGGTCCCAAGAAGTCAGAGTAGAGGGCAAGAATCACACATTGCTATCTTTTCATCAACATCTCTGCAGGGCTGTTGTCAATGTACTCATGTCTGGGATTGCCCCAACCCTGATGCAGCACCTTGCACTCAAACTTTTTGAACCTTGTTAGGTTCTTTTGGACCCACTTTTCAAGTTTGTCCAGGTTGCTTTAGATGGTATACATTCCTTCTGTTGTGTCAACTACATCACTCAGCTTCATGGTGTTTACAAATTTGCTGAGGGTGCACTTGATCTTGTTTTCTCAGTCATTGACAAAGATTTTAAATAGCAACGATGCCAAGACAGAGCCCTGAGGTACACCATTTGTCACTGGCCTCCTCCAATACATAGAGCCATTGAGCAGATCTCTCTAGATGTGTCCATCTAGCCATTTCCTTATCTACCAAACAGTCTGCCCTTCAAACCCATGTCTCTCCAATTTAGAGCTAAGGATGTTGTGTGGGACTGTGTTAAATTTGTTAAATTTCTTACAGAAACCTAAGTAGATGCCAACAGTCAGTCTTCCCTTGCTGACCATTGCAGTCACTCTGTCATAGAGGGCTACCCGACTGACCAGGCACAATCTACCCTTTGTGAAGCCGTGTTGGTTGTCTTGGGTCACATCCTTGCCTTTATGTGCCCTAACACAGCTTCCATTGTTAGGAGACCATATTCCATGGTCTTCCCAGGAACAGAAGTAAGGTGCATTGCTCTGTAGTTCCCTGGTTTTACTTTCTCCCCTTTTTTAAAATAGGTGTGATCAAGACATTGAGGTTTTCACCTGACCACAATGACTTTTCAAATAGGATGGAGAGTGACTTTCAATCACATGAGTCAGTTCCCTCAGGACCATGGGATCATCAGGGGCCAGAGCCTTGTGCCAATTGAGTTTAATCAGGTGGCCTCAAACCTCCTCTTTTATTGTAGTAGGAGGGACTTGGCTCCTCAACTCCCAACCTGGAGGTTTAGAGACTTGAGACATGGGAAGCCTGACAGCTTTTGAAGGCTGAGATGAATAACTTGCAGAGTACCTTGGTTTTCTCCATATCTGTTGTCACTAGGGATGTACAGTGATGGATGCATTGGATACTTGCACCAGTCCACAAGACAATCTCAGTGATATCAAACAGAAGTGTAAACCTTGCATTCACTGTTGGAGTAATAAACTAGACATATTTCATAGCAAAGGATTTCAGAGTAAGCTGCATAGCTTACCAAGAAGAGGAAGAGGAACTGTTCTGAGGTTCTGTGATCCCAGGACCATTACAAGAGAAAGGAGGCAAGAAATTTTGAGAGGAAAAACAGTCACAGAGAAACAAATCTTACCCTGCCTTTAGAGAGACACATTTCTTGCCTGCTATTGAGACATCTCAGATCTGCTGCTCAGACTGAAGGCAGAGTACCTGGAATAACCTAGTCCTGGATTCAGCAGTCTCAAAACTGACCATAACTCTGGAGGGAGAACAATTTGTTCTTGGTAGGAGACCTACACCAAAAAATGCAATACATCCTTCCATAAGGATGGACGCAACCATTTATCAAAAGGCTATCCATTTCTTCTGGCCGTTGGGGCAAGCATTTTTTTCCTGGAAGGTGAACTTCAGTGAACTTACATTCACAGAATTGAATAGTATAATATGATAAACTATGTGAGGTATTTGTTAAAGTAATCAGAATGTTAACTAAAACCAAGTGAAAGCAATTTGGTTTATGTCAGATTTTTTTTTTAATATATATTCAGAAGCCTGTTAATTGCAATGAAATCTCTCCCAGGAATTTAGTCCTTATCAAAATTTCCTTATTCAACATTTTCAACTCTTTACTTGTGGGTGTTGTGTCCAACAAAACATTTTCCTGGTTCCATTTCTACATCAGTCAAATAATTCCCACTCGATTACATTTCCAAAGTCCTCTTATGTGGCCCTAGTTTCAGTTTCTTACAATTTACTGCTTATAAGCAATAGGTCAAAGGTTTACGTGATATATTCCACTATACCTAGATTTTCTGTATTGCTGTTTGAAAATTGAAAACCTTTCCTTTCATCTTCAGTGTCTTTCTCTTATATTTTTCTGAATTATGTCATAACCATATATCTGTCCTTGGTCTTAGCCTTTCCAACTGCTCTTTATTTTAGTGTCCACCTCATTCATTTTGACTTATTTTCCAGTTTTGTGCAGTCATCAAATTTCAGCCTGTTACTGCACATTCTGTGTTTCAGGTTACTTTTATATAAGGTGAATAAAATCTGTCTTAATAGTGATACTTTGGCCTTATACTTGTCTGATACTTTCCTCATTCACAACTGTTAGAACTTATAACTACTCTTTATAATATATATGTCAATCCTCAGGACATTAATGTAACATACTCCCAGTACCATAGATCACCAGGCCTGCAGCAAACTTCTCTTGAGTTCTCTGAAAAAAAACTTTGCAATGAACTCTAGAGAAAATTTTTCCATAGCCTTTGTCAGTGTTAATCCATTTGAATTTCTTTAAAACCTTTTTTGCAAACTAAGCAAAGTATCTCAATTCTCTAGTTGTCATAGTTTCTTTTTGTTGAATTTAATTAAGTTCATAAACCTTCTGGATTAGAGGATTATATCACAGGAAAATCCTTTGATAAAATCAGGGATGAGTGGAAACTTCAGTGAGCTGGTATTTTCAGAGGGTTAAAAATCATATGCAGGGCCAGATTTATGTTTTTTAAAAAAAATCTGTCAAGGAACAGAAGTTGTGGGCTGGAAACTGCAGCCATTTCAAGCATCCCGTAGGTGTGCAGTGCAGGGCTAGGATATTCTGGACTGCAGAGAAGATGCCTGACAGTGTCAGATTCAGCCTTAAAAAAACACATGGTCAGAAGCAGAGACACAGATAACTCCCAGGAATATCAAAAGCATCTCGAGCATATGGAACAGAAAATATATGGCTGTGTGTATTAGTGAGCATTTTCTTAGTATCTCCAAATGAGTATACATTTCCATAACTCACTGAAGGACATGGCAAATCACAGAATCACAAAGTTGTAGAATAAGCTGAGTTGGAAGGGACCCACAATGATCATTGAGTCCAACTCCTGGCCCTACACAAGACCACAGTCAAGAGTCACACCATGTACCTGGGAGCATTGTCCAAACTCTCGTGAAATCTGTCTGGCTTGGTGCTGTGACTACTTCTCTTGAGGACCATCTTCCAGTGTCCAACCACCCTCTGGGTGAAGAATTTTTTTCTAATATCCAATCTAAACCTCCCCTGACACAACTTCAGGCCATTCCCTCAGGTCCTGTCACTGTTATCCAGAGAGAAGAGATCAGTGCCTGCCCCTCCTCTTCCCCTCGTGAGGAAGTTGTAACTGCAGTGAGGTCACCCCTCAGGTCTCCTCTTCTCCAGGCTGAACAGACCAAGCGACCTCAGCTGCTCCTCATGTGGCTTCCCCTCAAGGCCCTTCACCATCCTGGTGGCCCTCCTTTGGACACTCTCTAAAGCCTTATGTCTTCTTTGTATTGTAGTGCCCAAAACTGCCCCCAGCACTCGAGGTGAGGTCACCCCAGTGCAGAGCAGAGCAGGACAATCCCCTCCCTTGCCTGGCTGGTGATGCTGTGCCTGATGCACCCCAGGACACAGTTGGTCCTCCTGGCTTCCAGGGCACTGCTGACTTATGTTCAGCTTGCCACTGACCAGGAACCTCCAGGTCCCTTTCTGTGGTGCTGCTTTCCAGCGTCCCATTCCGAAGTCTATCCATACATCCAGGGTTGCACTATCCCAGGTGCAGGATCCAGCACTTGCCCTTGTTGAACTTCATGTGGTTGGTGATTGCCCAATCCTCTGATTTGTCAAAGTCTCTCTGCAGGATCTACCTGCCTTCAAGGGAGCTAGCAACTCCTTCCAGTCTTGCAAATGAACCAATTCATGATAGAATACAATTATAGACCAGACCAAGTTTGGAAGAACCTTGAAACGTCATCTGGTTCAATATTTCATGGGAAAGGGAGCCTAGATGACATTACTTTGTATCCTCTCTAATTGCACTTCCAGGAGTGAGGACTTCACTTCCACTGACTGATTCTTCTCAGGATATAAAATTTTTTTCTTGTATCAAGAGCAAACCTCTCCTAACAAAACATGAATCTGTTGCCTCTCATCTTCTCCATGTGGTTCTTTGCGAAGGGAGAGTCTCCACCTTCTTTGCACCTGCCCTTTAAGTGTTAGAATACTGTAAAAAGGTATTGAGGTAAGACTGTACTGAGTCTTCTCTTCACCAAGGAGAAAAGACTGGATGCCTTCAGTCTTTTCTCCTTGGTGAAGAGAAGACTCAGTATGAATGCCTTCAGTCTTTCCTCATAGGACAGGTATTCCAGTCCTTTGATCATCTTTGTGGCCTTTCTTTGGGTCAACTTCTTTCTGGAATTGTGGGGACCCAGTCCTACCACAGCCATAAAATCACAAACAAATGGTGGTAGTTCTTCAGAATGGAAAGTGTAAGGCTTAAAATTTACTCTTGTTCATTTTTTTCCTTTTTCCTTTTTCTCTCAGAGTACATGATCCAATGCTTTAAATGTCTTCTTATTGCTAGAATTGTATGGCAAAGTTTCCAGTATTCACATACATTACTAGTGATCACCCATCATTTTACAGAGTTTTATTTACTAACAAAGAAAGAGTACCAAAAGTAAGAAACACAGAACTTAAAAGTATTTATAGATAAACAATGATTCATATGGTTTTAAGATAGAAATGAACTTCTAAGTAATTCTGAAATTCACATGCAGGGCCTTATACAGCTTTTGAAAATACACGTAATTAATTTACATCTTTATCTTTTAAAGTATTTGGTTCACCTTTAATGTTAGAAGTCAAGCTTTCTAGATTTTAGCTAGATCACTTCTTAAATATGTGCTACTTTGCCCTTTTCAATTCCAAAGGGATTATAAATAAACTTGCTAAAGGTTTGCCTATCTCTTTTGGGACGCTTCATCAAAGGTGTACCTTCTGGTCCTTTAGTTTTGTCAGTCTTTAAATGTTCTAATTTCTAGGTCACCTCTTCTGGCACGATCCTGAGTTTCTTCAGTATGCTTTCCACCTCTGCTGTTAAATTTATGTCTGTTTCTGGCATCTGTTCCCAATCCTCCTTTGTGAACACTGAGGCTCAGAATTCATTAAAATTTTTAGCAATGCTTACCTAGGCTGTCAATAAATTACTTTCACTGTCTTTTTGAGGCCTTATTGTGTCTTTCAGTGATGTCTTACTCTTATTAGTCAGTTTATCCTAACTTTTTTCCTGATTTCTCCTTTCTCTTACAACAATGTAACTCAGAAGTCACCGTGTAGAAAATTATTATTATAGGAATCTTTTAACATCTGTTTGATCTTACTCCTCCTTTTTCCTCCATATTGTTCCTCCATATTTTGTGTTCATTTTGACATTTTTCCACATCTCCCAACCTGCTGTAAACAAGTGAATTGCCTTTAGGCAGATCACTTTTCTAATACTACCCAAAGACGTTACGCCTTCCAAAGATATAGTAGATTGGATTCTAATATACTCTGTACTTAGTCAATTATTTTAATTAATGTAAATGAAATGCAAAGAACCATAGAAAAAGCTATTGAAGCACTCGCATTGCCTGAGTATCAACATTTATCAGACAGAGATCAAATCCATTGTATCAATGAAGCTGTTCTAGGCTGGTGTCCATTTTCTTCCTCTCAGTGTTGAGATTTTTGAGGGAAAATACCTGCATCAAAAATAAATTCAAAAGTTTGGTGTTTAAAGTAGAAACCTAGAGTCAACTGAAAACTGAATGCAGATATTGCCAACTAGTAACAGCTGCAAATCAATTTAATTATGGTTATCTATACAAGGATTTTGCATAATGCGAACTAAATGTTAAAGATACCATTAATGTTTGTATAATATCAATAAAATCAGTACAGGTCCTTGCATGGATGCTTTTATGCCTGTTTAAAAATGCTGCAGATCAATTAAGATTGTACCAATGCATTTGTATAACTATTTTAAAATTGTCTAAGGAGCACCTAAAAAGATGTGGGTATTTGTACCTTCCATTTTGAGGCCACCTATAATTCTAATCACAGTTGTACACCACAGTCATTAACCTATTTGAGACCCTGATAAATTCAGAGCTATAACAATTATTACTATTGATACTATCTTTGCTGTGCATCTTTGCATACACACATCTTTAAAAAAAAACATGAAGCCTCATTTTATTTTCAAAAATTTTCATATTTACCTGTTTTTCCCTCCAAATATAGGGAATTTTTCCTTCCTTCTCCCCTCTACCTGGCATTTTGTTGTCTATTTTGTTGTTTGCTATTATTGTCACTTTGTCCACCCATCTGCTTCTTCAGGCTATTTCTTTCCTCATTTTTGACAGTGCCTGTATAATGTTTCTCACACATCTGGTTTCTCCCCTATATACTGGCTTAAGCCCTCCCTCATGTTTCTGTGTATCCTCTTAGCATCTGGTAGATCACTGCCTGTTTGAGGAGCTGCCTATTCAGAAAGCAACTTTCTGCTGCAATGTTGTGAAACTCCAGGTAGGCTGGGGTGAAGCTACAGTAGAAAATAATTATTATTCAGTGACTGATGCAAAAGTTCTGTACATAATGAAAGAGCCTATTGTTATGCATGTACTCATGAGGATAGTTTGAGGGTTTCTGAAGAAACCGTTGGTTTAAATATTTCAGTTAAAATCTCATTCTTAATGTTACATCAGTATAACTCTTTATTTAATAAAAAAAGGAGTAAGCTTTGAGAGTACAATTTTTTACAATTATCCTTCTTATTTGTTCACAGCACTCCAAGAATGCTTTTATTTACATACTTTCAGAAACCCAACCACCTAGGGCTAGCTAATAGGGAAATAAGGTTATGCAGCCTTATTCAGACTAACACATCTGCCTTGTGCTCTTTCCCCTTAGTATTTTTTCCTCCACAAACAACATTTCTTCTTTCTATTTCTTGAACTCATAGATGCTTCTTGTTCTTCCCCCATCACTGTCCCTATACAACCATTCAGTTACTCTGTGCTGCCAGATTTGTGCAATTTTTCTTATTGGTGGAGCGCTGGTGTGAACCATACTGGTTCACATTTATTACTAATACACATTATATTTTTATATTTTTGCGTGGCTTCAAGAGTTTTCTTATGTCTTACAGGAAAATACTTGCCACATATAGTACAGAAGTGAACTCCACACCAAATCAAGTGGAAGAGCCTTGCAGAGCCCAGTTTGCAGGAAGGGAGTCAGACAATCTTTCAGCCATACTCATACTCTCCCCCTGCTCCATGCACGAACAACCATGCAGGGTCTGAATTTCTATTTGCCTGCAGACACATTGCTTGTCTCGTGGCTTTGGTGGCTCAGCTTTCCTTTGATTCAGACCCATATTTTTTCCTCATTTCTTGCTCCTGGGAAGAACATTGATGCCTATCGGGGGAATCACCCTGTGTTAGTCACTGTTTGTCTGACATTAAAATCACCGACAGTTTAGAAGACTTGTTTGTCTTTCTTAAAATAACTGTTTATCTCATCATAAGTGCTACCTTGGTCCAATAGTGCAGGCACATCAGCTCCAAATTCCATCTGTGTGACCACCCTTGTCAGGTCTACACACTTCCTGCTCTATACAGAGTGGAGTAAGCACAAAAATTGATTAATTCAGTGTTTGGTTTCCCTTTTGTAGTCATGCACACCATCCAGTCTGGGACATATAAAGGAATAGTCTTCAAATTTTTCCTAATTTGTATATTTAATCTACTTTTTCCTTCTTTAATAGGATGAAACATCCCTGTTCAGGTATTTTTTGTGTTCTGCTATTATACCAGTGTTTTGTCCATTACTGTATAATTATTTTCATTTCATGATGGTACCTAAGTAATTTATCTCTGGTATAGAAACCTGTCAGTAATTTTTTTTAATTCTAAGTATTGTACATGCATTGAATTTCTCTTATCTGTCATGGCAGTAATGTCTTAAAAAATTCCATATGGTATATAAGTCTGACCTCTCTAGCCCAAGTCCACACTGATTATCACTGTTTCAAGGAGAAGTCTTTCATTAAAAAAAAAAAAAAAAAAACAACCCAGAAGGTGGCTTTGAATATTTTAATTAAACAAATTAGTTAAATTCTATTTTCTGAGGTTGCCTCTCTTTCCTTTTTAATAATTAATAGTTTTAGAACTCTTTACTTATGTCTCTAAGGATTAGAAAATCTTCTTTAGGAAATTTTTGGAAATCTCTTTGGAAAGAAAGAAAAAGTGATTTTTCTGTGATAACTGTGACAAATTTAGTTGGACAGAGCATCTAAAAATATTTCACTAGTGTTATGTAAATAGCAAATGCGGTTGGAAATAATTTGATGCAAACTTGAGTTCATGCCTCTATATCAGGAAAGACATGAAGTAACACCAGGATTTTTCTTGCTTCTCCATGCTCTTGAGCTATTCCCCATGGAAAGAACTTACAGGAAATACATTGCATCAGCAGCACCTGCATTTGTAAAAATGAAAATACTTTGTCCATAGGTAGGGTCTTACAGTATACCCTGAAACTGGCAAATTCTTTTTGCCCAATTTTGATAGATTAATACCTTCACTGTATCTTGACTGCTTATGTGCTTTATCTAGGCTTTTTTTGGCCGGTAACATCAAAAATGTGCAGTCCACTGATGTGGCACACACTTGATCTGCTATGGATGCGTAAAACATCTCAGCTATGTTTATTCTGTTGCTACTCAGAACCAGCTGAATGCTTCTGAAGGCAGTGGGAGTAAGTCTGACACATGTGAAAGGAATCAGACCCATCATCAGCTATTCTGCTGAATATTCTGTTGAACTGTTGCAAATGACATCCAGAGCTGAACTGAAGACAGCCACATTTTATAGTGAAATAATATTGTGTTTCTGAGTGGGGCATGCTCCTTATGTCCAAATGCCAGAACTGTTACTGAGAAAGGTTTCTTGATGTGGAAGGAAGGACGAGGTGATTGGAGGGAACAAGGAGAACAATATAACACAATTGTAAGGAGAGACAGAAGAGCATATTGGGGTAAATTTGTAGCCAAAAGGTGTCATGATGAAGAGTAGAGAAACAAAAATAATTTGCATTTTGTGCAGCACCTTTTAGTCAAGAATATCAACATACTTTGTAGCTTAGCTTAATTCTGTCTGTTGCTATAAATAATTACTAGTAACCCATCCTAAGATGGTTACTTATGGCATGTGGAAAACAGTAAGTGACTTCCCTAAAGAGTAAGTCCACAAGAAAGTTGAACACTCTGTTCTGACTCCTTCTGACTTAGCCAATAAAATATGTTCCTCTGAAGGACATGGAAACATAAAGCAATAAAAAAATGGAAGAAACAAAATGATGCAATGATTCTGGAATACAGCCTTCACCCTTGACTTTCATGAAAGCTTGTGTTTGTTCTGTCTCTGTTGCTCTTACAGCACAGCTGTAACTCCCAGCACTACTGGGATTTGACTTCTAAGGTTGCCTTTGATATTACACTCGGGAATAGGGTGACTAGAGGAACAGACAAGGAAGACAATTATTTCTAGCTTGCATTCTTGCTTTTCTAGTACAATAACTATCCATGAGAAAGTAATTTAATGTTAATGGTCAGGTCTTTGAATTACAACTCAAAATCATGGTTATCAACGGGACCATGGCAGAATACATGCAACATATAGACCTCCAGAAAAGTATTTATGTTCACTAGGAATCTTGTTTCTGTTCACTGGAAATCCAGAGGCAGAACTTACTTCAGACAAGCAGTGTCACTGTCTTTGCTTTCAAGAAGTTAAGGACAACATATTTTTCTTTCTGGATACAACTGGTAGCAGGTGCGATTTCACCTTATCATCAAGTGGCTACAGGATTTACCAGGAAGGCAACAGTCTTCACATTGCTTCAGTTTGAGGAGGTTCAGAATAATGATACCAGGATCGTTATTTTGCCTTGTAAAATTTTGAAACTGGCAGTTTCAAAGAAATCAAGAAAAATGCATTCTTCTCACCTGCTCCCAAAAAGATTTCTTTCTTTGTGAGGGAACTGTCACACAAACAAGCAGTAGACTGAAGCCTGACTGGACAAGGAAAAGAACAGGAAGCTGGAGGAGTGACAAAATGTCCTGAGGTAGATCTGCTACTTATGGAAACATTTATTTTATCATTTGCCAAAACACCTCAGGAGTCCTCCTTCTTCCTCTCCATCTAATTCTTTTCCCTGTCCCATGACTACTTCAAGAGTTTCTTGCTTCCACAGTTCAGTGAAATGCTGAGTCTGCTGGCTTTGTTTGAGAGGAAAGAAATTCTGATGGGGACTGGGAACAGACATTTTTGAATGGCTGTAGGAGTACGAGCCTGTTACACAAAAACAAAAGCGTAACTTGATTAACATTTAACAAGCTCAGTTCAAAGATGTATCACCCACTTTTCCCAGAAAGAGGCCTGACCAGGAGGTCTGAGACTGCTGTGGGTGGGAATGTTCCCTGCCTTCTAGTTCCCTGCTTTTCTTTGGCGTTGCAAATCACAGTAACTGAAATAGAGAGATGTACATAAAAAACCCAAAACAAAACATGTTTGTGAACGTCTCTGTCATTAATGGCAGAGAGCCATTTATACATCAAGTAACTCATGATTATGAGAGTCTGCAGTGTCAGTGTCAGAGTAATGATCTAATCAATGCACTGCCTTAAAATATGTGCATATGGGGGATTCTTTGATTTCTTGTGAACCAACGAACCTCAGGGCCTTGCTGCTCTTGGGTATAAGTTGTTCATAATTTTGTTCTAAGATAACATCATTTTTCATATTTCCAGGGAAGTCGTGTTCCCTGGATTACAGTGTATTTTGGAACCACATATGGTTCCTGGTATCTTTTTCTGTCTCTGTGCACAGAAAAGCATTCACTGAAAGGTATGAAATCTAGCCTAGATCCACACTTATGTCAGTAGGTAAGAGTGTTATATTACTACCAAATGTAATTTTTGGTTTTGTCTGGATGGAGCACTTTGGCCCATCCAGAACTCTGCCTCAAAAATTGCTGGTAAAGGTATTGGGGAATAAAACTTAAAGGAAGAAAAAGAAAATTAGAAAATGTCTCAATCAGCATCTGGATGCTTTCACATGCAGTTCAAGGCATTTATCTATTTAATATGATATACCTCAAACTGGACATATATCTATCTATTGGGCTTTTTATAGGAAAAAACAGCAGAATCTGTAGGAGACAGATTAAAATGATAGCTTGAAAAGCATGCTGCCATAACAACAAAGAACAGAAAACAACACTTCTGCAGTGATGTACAGATAAAAGAAGGGCGACGGGGTGTCAATGTGAACTGATAAATTTTGTTCCAAAAATAAAAGCAAATGGTAAAAATCTGAACTAATTTGCATAAAAGTAAAAAATTGACTTTAATTGGTGGAATTTTTCTGAATGCAACAGAAATTAAAATCTGTATTAATGGTTTCTTCCTGTAATCAGACCTAATTTAACTGTAGGAAATACAAGGGACTTAAATATGACCAAAAATTACACAGTGCAGTAAACTTTAGTAGTGAAAGAGTAGAGCAACCTGACTAGCATTTCTATCTCTGCTGCTCTGGCTTTGATGAGTATTAGAGAAATAACAATCTCAAGCCTTAGTTCCAGTGAGGATAGTGTGTATGAAATCTGACTTGCCACATCTTACAGAAAATTTTCTGCATGGTGACCTTTTGCCAAAACAAATTGTATGAAGTTGCTAGCGTTTGCAGGTAGTTGGCAGTTTGCTGTCCAAAGCAAATAAAAGAAACTCAATGTGCAGTGACAGTTATGAAAACTGTTGTGTCTAAACAAACTAACCAGAACACAGTTCCTGAGAGACGCAGTGCCTTATAAATTATTTGTCTACGGAGTAAGCTTAAGGAAAGAAGCATTGCATAACTCAGCCATAAAAATGGAAGAATCCGTGCTTAAATATGACTGCATACTTCTCCTAAATACGCCTTGAAAAAACCATATATTTATATAAATACACATGTATATAGTAATGACTTACGCAACATTGTTTTTTCTTGTGGAGATGATACCATGGACAAAATAATGTCCCTGGTTCAGACAAAGTAACATTTCACATTAACAAGGACAAGATTTTTTTGAAATTTTTGATGGGTTTTAGTGCTTTTGGGTAGAACTAGTATTTTAATTAAAAAGAATGATATATTGTACTGGCATAAGTCCCAGTAAGACCTAAGTGACTTATAGACCATTTACTAGTATAACAAGCGAAGATCTCCCCAATATCCCATTTATTTTCAGCAAAAAGCTTACAATGGGTTCTCAGTATTTTACTTTTCCCAAAAGTCCATCCTTAATTTTTCATAAAGAAGCAACAAGGTATAGCAATTGGATATAAATCAGTATTTCCCACTATATGCCCAACTTCAAATGCTGGTGCTCAGTCTTAAGTGTGTCATCCAGACTCCATTTACAATTTTAAACTTCTTTCAGCTTGTGGCTTTCACAGATTTTCCAAAAGCAGTATGAATCCTCCTGTCAGTATTTCTGCTGGCAATAGTCTTGAGGTTTTTATTTGCCTTTCCCAGATCAAAACCTAAGAGCCACCTATTTCTTCAGTAGTTTGTGAAGGGTTACTTCTACACACTACTAGAGGATAATTCATCCAACCTCTTTTAGACACCCATCGTAGGCTGAGATGAATAACTCTCCAAAGACACCTATAATTTTCACTGTAATGAATATAATTTTCAATGTAATGGTAGATGAGTTTACTAGTAAATGTATATGAAGAAAAAAATCCCACCAGGAGCATCAAAACCATAAAAAGGTTCCAGATGATTTTTTTAAGTACCCAGTGTTTTAAGTTGCTAAATTTACTCATTAAATAGTCTTATCTGACATTATTCATTGTTTATTCTGGTTACCATTAGAGTAAAACATGATCATAACCATAAGAACAGGTATGTTTATAGTAAGAGATTCAGACTATAGCACCATGCCAACAGACCTTACCCCTAGAAAAATGATACATGATCTCATTTCAAACACCTTAAAAAAAAAATCAGAATACTGTTGTAGGGAGCTGCAAAAAAGATTTAACATTATTTTGGGTACTTTGAACTGAGACACACCCATATATCCATGCTATGCCATTCAGGCACACCAGCCTGCTTGAGAAGAACCAGAAGTGGGGATGTCAGGCAATTTGCAATACTTGCCAAAGAATCCCTCCTGGCCTTTCTTTTTCAGAAATACAGATGCATCTCCCATTGGCCATCCCAGGTTTTGAATATTCTGTGGTGGAGGAAGGTCAGGAGCTTTGAAGATTCCTATCCCACTGGGAAGGCTGTCGAACTATCCAGAAAAAATTTTCAAATAAAATTCAGGACTAGATTAACCAACTAATTAACCAATTTTATTTTCAAATAAAATTCAGGACTAGATTTAATTTTTGAAAATTAAAAATTTTCAAATAAAATTCAGGACTAGATTAACTAGTTCCCCCAGGAAAAGTGGGACTGCACTTTTAGGAATATTTCTGAAATCCCAGTTGTTAGGTTTCTGCTCAAGAAGTGACAGCTTGTGGGATGAACCACCATTTTGCATTTAGGGAAATATGAGAAAGACATTATGTTTATAATAGGGACCCTTACAGATATGTATAGGATGCTGCTTGCCAGAAAAGGGGTTTGTTAAATAGCTCCAGAATGGCCACATTCAGATACTAAGGCGACTTCTTTCTTTGAAATCCAGGCTGTTGCTTTCATTTTTCCCCCACATTTTTCTACTGAACTTCTAACACAGTATTTTAGTAAGAAGATGATTCCTACTACACAAAGCCCAAGGATATCCAGGGCTTATATAATGCAAGAGAAATAATAGAGCTGAAACTAATGGAGAACTGAGGTAAGCAATGCTAGATTTTATCTAACTATCTTGTAGCCTCATCAAAATGAATTTTCAAGCTTTAAATCTTTAAGAAAAAAAAAGAAAAAAGAAAAACTAAAACAAAAAACAACCCTGTAGGGAGAAATCAGTTTGAATCGTTTTTGTTTCTGTTAAACAGAAAAGAACCAGATATCCATATGACTTCAAAGTGTCACTCAAAGATTGGTGGAAAAACCCTTCAGTCTGATTCCCTAATGTCAGAGAAAAGCTGTTTCAATTGTTTTTCTGTGGGGAAAAGGGTGTCAGTAACCAGTTAGGTTGATCATAGCTGGTTATATCTTATATCAGGAGTTATTATATTTATCCATTGTCAATTTTTCTAATTTGAAGAAAATTATTTGACTTCAGTGGATCACTACAAACTTCTTGAACTCCACACTTTTTTTTTGCTGTGTGTGTATGTGTCTCTTATTTATTTATGTTTAGCACTAGCAGTTTCCACTAATCAGCTGCAGAATGCAAACAGAATTCCAGCTGGCCTTGGCAAGAGACTCTGCTGGGAAGTAACCCCAGACAGCTTCACTGTGGCAATTAGGCACTCATTCATTAGTAGTGTGAAAATATAAAGGCTGCTGGAGGAAAACAGACATATATAACATCCAAACTCTTGAAGGAAGGATATTAGCACTAATTTCACAGATTCCATTGCCCCAAATCAATTTATTTCAACCCTGCAAGAAGGTGCCTTGAACTGCAAACAGTGGTTTGTGAAATTTATTTTCTTTCTTCCTAATGAAAAAATTCACCAAATAACCCTAAGGAGCAAACAAGGCCTACACTTCTGGTCTATACACAGTCTTCTTCATAATTTCCATGGACATTTTATGATGGGAATTAATCCAATATCATAGGCACCCTGGACCAGCTGCTGCTGCAAATTGCTCATGCTGTGATTCAGAATTAAGCTACAACTTGGAGAAATTTGCAATTTTTGGAGCCACTTGTGTGTACAGCTCTAAGGTTAACTAACTCTCTAAGCCTATGTAGGAGAAAATAATTTACAGAGGACTGAGGGATAAGGTATAACTGAGGTGCTGGAGTGAATCAGTGTCACTGAGTGCAATTTTGCTGTCAGCCATCGTTCAATACAGCGTCTGACCATATTCTTAAGAAGAGTGTGATGGTAACCAAATGGGTTGCGTTTGTAATCACTTTAATACTTTGACTTAGAAGACTATTAATCTTGTAGACTTTAAAGAGAAGTTAAATGCAACTACTGCCAAATGTTCAACCACTGAAGACATTCATGCATTCAGATGTTTTCTAGCAGGGAACTTATATCTATTCTAAGGGAAGGCAGTGAAAGGAATCCTACCAAGGTTGAACTATTTTCCACTGCATCCATTACTGATAGAAAATAGCAGAAGGGCAACTAAGACCTGGTTAAGGCCCTTTTTTTATCTGAAAACCATCTTGCAGTGGTATGAAATACCTTAAAGTAACTTGTGGTTACACTAGCTGGCATGTAGAGCCAACAACCCATTAGCCAGATGAAAATTGCTGCAATGTGACAGATGTTTGACTCCATTTCTGCCTGGAGGCTGGTGTAAACCAGTAACATTAGTCTTTGCCAGCTGGATAATATTCCTACACTAGATATTATTTCTTGCTCAGGTAATTCAGTGACTGTCCATTCTTTGTTAGAAATGAAGGAAAAGAATCAGTCCAGGCAAAAGGTAATTAATCTTATTAAAACATACCAAAACAACTGGAACTCATTACACTAAAACAAGGTTTAGCTTCTGGTCTCAGTTTAATTCCTTGAAGATAAATGTCCAGAAGTTAGCACTTTTATCCCTGTGGCACATTTATTAAAACTCTTAAAAGAGAATCAACAATTGACAATCAGCAAAAAGTCCAAATAACTAATTTGAACCATGCAGAAGTATTCTAGGTAACAACTAATGAATCTGACAAGGTAGGGTATAGAAAACTGTGATAAAGTGTATTCATTCTATATTAAACAACCAGTCCACTCAGTAAGAATTATTTGGGAATATTTCTTAAGTCAAATATACTTTACTTGAAATAGCAAAATAAAACTAATAACATACAAATGTTTTTATTTACACATATAAATTTTCTGAGCAAATTCCTATATTAATATCTTACACCTTGGTCTTTTGGTGGTCAATTACCTTTGGTAGTTACATTAAAAAGTAGTAGTTACATTATTTTTCACTATAGCCACCCACTTCTCTATACAAAACCAGTAACTATTATTTAACATAGTTGTCAAACTCTGCCTTTAGTATCTGGCTAGTACCTTATTTATATCACAAACACAGCCAAGCAACTCAGTTAAAACAAAATGTCAGATTTTTTTTTCACTGAATTCTGCTGTAACACACCAACAGAAAAAAAACTTCTCTACCCTCCACAGAAACCATCTAGATTAAATGCTTTGCCAACCTGATTGTAGGTGATATGGCTCTCAGGTTAACAAAAATAATTAACTAGCATATGCACTCAAAAGTAGTTTTTGTTCACTGGTACAGAACCAGAGCCATTTTCAGACTACCAGGAACATGTGCAACTACATAAGCTGTACAATTATAAAGATGTTCTTAGGAAAGTAATATCTGAAGAGTAACAAAACTCATAGTTTATTCGACCTGCATATAAAACCATTGAAGTATAATACATTTATCACATTAAAAATGCATCATTAAAATTTAAAACAGGTGCAGTTACTCAATAAGCTAATGGTATAGTCTGAAGACTCCACTCAAGATTGTACTGTTGCATTCCCATTGGGATAAAACAGAGAGAGAAAAACAGAGGTAAGGAATTGGAGTGACCTTGCACCAAGGTGTTAGTGCCTGATCCTATATTTCTGGTAGACTGTGGTTGAGCTCCACTCTGAGGATCTTTAAAGCACTGCATTTTCTCTGCTGTGTGTGGATGCATGCTACAAGCAAGCATGAGAAAAAGCAACAGCTTTTTTACCTCTCCACAGAGAGGTACTTGTGGATGACTTTGCATGACAATAAGCCAAAGGCAGTCTGATGAAGGAAAAGAATCAATATATATAAACAGGAAAATAATAAAAATTGAAGCAAGTGACAATTTCCCCCAACATTTTGAAGAACACATATATTCATAAAATGAACTTGTACGATTCTTGGAGGAGGGGTTTTCTACTTCACATAGTATAGAAATCAGTGGCCTTCTCAAAGAAGCATCTGTGTTTTTAAGAAGATCTGTCTTGTTTAAGACCGCCAGGAAAAATTTATTTCATTTAACTAGGAGTTTAAATTCAAAATCCATTCTAATTTTGTAAAACAACCATTTGCTTGGCTTCACAGATATAAGACTCTTGTCAGATGGAACACATCACAACTCCCTTTAGCTGGAGGTTTGCACTGTGGGAGCATGTATATAGATCCCAGCTAGTTTGGCTGAGAGCTTTACATCTCCACTGTTTGAAATTTGAATTCTCCTTTGCTCTGAACTTAATCTGAAAAGAAATTTGTCTTATTCAAATCACGTCATGGGGTAAATGGATCTGTGCACTGTAAGTGGGAAAATTGGGGAATCTACCTCCTAATTGCAGCATGAGGACAGTACTATGTAACCAAGGCACTTAACTTCAGTAGGAACCACATTTGAGTGAGCTCCCATTGCAGGCAAAACCTAAGTTGATTGATTTAGATGATTTTAAAATATTTGTTGCCTTGAACCTTGGGAATATTAGGGAGTTTCTCTGTTCATGTCACATTTTTGAAGGAAAGAAAAGTAGATCTGGGCTGGAGGGACAGAAATTACACAAACGGATAGTGGTAGGCTATGTACCAGGAAAAGAGAGCTGAGAGACTGTGTGGACTTAAAAACTGCATTTCAGTTCAGCCTGTGCTCAAAGTATTGATATCTAAATACCTATGTGTTTTTGAGGTCAGCTTTATTTAGGATGGAACTGCAAGGATGTAGGCCACATAGTGCTAGGTAACATTCATGGGTTTATTCACACATGAAATTTATAAATAATCACAGAATCATTTAGATTGAACAAGACCAGTAAGATCATCAAATCCAACCAGTAACACAGCACTGCCAAGACCACCTCTAAACCATGTCCGTAACTAGTCTGCCACTCAGCCATGTTTGTAAGTGCCACATCTACATGGTTTTTAAATGCCTCCAGGGATATGACTTCACCACTTCCCTGGGCAGCCTTTTCTAATACTTTACTGCCTTTTCTATGAAGAAATTTTTCCCAATACCTCATCTAAACCTCTTCTGGAGCCTTGAAGCCATTTCCTCTTTTCTTATCACTTATTACGTGGGAGAAGAGACTGACCTTGATCTTGCTGCAACTTCCAGCAGTTGTGGAGAGTGGTAAGATCTCCAATTCCCGCGGCTCATATTCAGCCAGCTTGGTCCTTTTCCACCAGGCTTTTTCCAACCACTCATCCCCCAGCCTGTAGCACTGTATGGGGTTGTTGTGATCCAAGGGCAGGACCCGGCACTTGGTCTTGTTGCAACTCATACAATTGGTCTTGGCCCATGGATCCAGCCTATCCAGACCCCTCTGAAGAACCTTCCTACCTTCCACAGATCAACACTTCCACCTAAGTTGGTGCTGTCTGCAAACTGACTGAAGATGCACTCCATCCCCTTTTCCAGATCATTGATAAAAATATTCACACCACTACTGAGTCCTGGCAAAGCCCACTTATGATCAGCCTCCAGTTACCAGCTGGATTCTATTCACCACAACTCCCTGGCCTTGGCTATCCAGCCAGTTTTTTTTTACCCAGAAAAGAGTACACCTGTCCAAGCCATGAGTGCCCAGGTTCTCCAGGAGAATGCTCTGGGAAAAGGTGTCAAAGTCTTTAGTAAAACCTGGGTAGACAACACCCTACAGCTTTTCCCTCAGCCACTAAGTAGTTCACCTTGTCATAGAAGGAGAGCAGGTCAGTCAAACAGGATCTGCCTTTCATGAACACATGCTGGCTGGACCCAATCTCCTGGTTGTCCTGTACATACCATCTGATGGCACTCAAGATAAGCTGCTCTGTGACCTTCCGTGGCACCAAGGTTGAACTGGTCTGTCATTCCCTGCATCCCTTCAGGCTCTTCTTGGAGATGCTCATCACATTTGTTGACTTCCAGTAAAATGGGACCTCTCCAGTTAGGCAGAACTTCTGGAAAATGATTGAAAGTGACTTGATGAGCACTTATTCCAGTTCCCTTATTACCCTTGAGTCCTCTGGCCTCATAGACTTGTGTGGGTCTGTATGCTGTAGCAGGCATATCCAAGGCATTTTGCCTTGGATTCTGTGAACTTCATTCTGTTCCCCATCCCTGTCTTCCAGCTCAGTGGGCTAGCCCAAGAACAACTGGGCTGACTAATAGTAAAGACTGAGGTAAAGAAGGTGCTAAATGCCTCAGCCTTTTCCTCACCCTTTGTCACTGTCTCCTCCTGCATCCACTAAAGAACTGAGAGTCTCTTCAGCCCTCCTTTTGTTGCTTACTTCTTTACAGAACCTTTTAAAAAATATTTCTTATGTCAATAACCAGATTAAGTTCTAGCTTGGCTTTGGATCTTCTAATTTTCTCTCTGCATATTTCACAACATCCTCGTCATAGTCCTTCTGAGTGACCTGCCCCTTCTTCCAAAGTTCATAAACTCTCCTTTTTTTCCCTGAGTTCCAGACAATGCTCTCTGTTCAGCCAGGGCAGTGTTTTTCCTTGCTGGCTGATCTTTCAGCACATAGGTATGGCCTGCTCCTGCACTTTTAAGATTTCCTTCTTGAAGAATGTCCAGCTTTCCTGTGCTGCTTTGTTTTTCAGGACTGCCTCCCAAAGGACTCTATCAACCAGGCCCCTAAACTAGCCAAAGTCAGCTCTCTGCAAGTGGCAGTTCTACTGACCACCCTCCTCACATCACCCACCAGTCCTTCTCTGTTTGCAAACACCAGATCCAGTCAGGAACCCTTCCTTGTTGGCTTAGTCACCAGCTGTGTCAGGAAGTTATCTTCCACACACTTCAGGAACCTCCTGATGAAGTGGCCAGGTCTAAAAAGAATTAAGAAATATGTTTATCTTTTGTACATTTTTTCAGTTGGCATCTGATAAAAATAGAGAAAAATAAATGCCACTGTTAACAAAAAGGAAGTGAAGAGGAAAGAGGTAAAAATAAAGAATTTTAAAATATTGCTTCAATTCTTCTGCAGATTATTGGGCATTTTGTCAGTGATCAATAAAATTTTATGACCCCCCCAATATTGGCTCAAAAAGCTTTGCAATGTCTGTAAGGCATTAGGAAACGTGAAAGTTTTATGAAACGTCAAACTCCTACAGCTTCCAGATACACCTAAATAGTGGGGCATTGCAGTGGAAGTCAGAAGCCTCTATAGGAAATGTGCAAGGAGCTTTTGAAAAAAACAGCACAGCACTGTGGGACCGTTCACTGGGTGATGGGAAAATGTGTGTCCCTCTCCTGCCTCTTCTGAAACAACTGTCCTCTGTGAGAGAAGAAGGGTTTTTTGGGTCCTGTTTCTTCAAACATGCCTAAACAGGAATATGCAGAAGTAGCAAATTAAGTGCAAAAATACATTATTCATGTATATGTATGTATGTATCACAGAAATTGCCTCCTCCACTGAGCAAAGCTTTGTCTTGGAATTGACGCAGATATACACTTTCTGAATGTAGGCCACACAGCATCAGGTTATGCTGCTTACAGCACCACCTCACAGCATAAAGAGACAAAAATGAGGCAAGGCATCACAGACTCAAATCATACTGCTGAAAAGCAATGCACTAAATGGTGCTTAACTGAAACATAACCTGAAGGCCTGCAAAGAAAAGCATTTCTGAGGTGTAAATTCCTTATACATAGTTGGCACGCGTGCCCCAAACAGGAAAATATCTGAGGTATCCACACCTGAAGTGTACATGGCCTTATGGCGCATTGACACATATTCTCTTTATCCATATAAAAGTATATGCAAGCTTCAAACTAAATGATGTAATGCATCTGAATATCTCAATAAACTCATACTTTTAAATTAATACAGTTAACATATCTAGAAGCAGATGAAATCCCAGTATAATCAGAAGTTCAGAAAGATCACTATGATTCAATATGTTACATGTTTCTTGAATTTTGCTGGCAAAGTAGATTGCAAATTGGCCCAGAGCTCATTATCAGTTTGGAAGTTGAAACTGTCATTCATTTTCTACTGATCAAACAAACAAACTTAGTTTGGTATGCTCTTAAGTTTTCTATCAACATAAATGAAATAGTTAATATTTCAATATTTATTGTTCATTATTCACTAAGGAAAATTATCTGTTTTATAACTTATCATTGATGTTCTATTTATGTACTGTGAGTAGTTGTCATAGTTTGTTTTTCATCTATCAAAAATTAAAGATGAACTAGTTCTTTTGTTGTTATCCACAAATGAAAGAAATGAAAATTTGTTCTTCAGGTTTTAAATCTATATCTTTGCACTGACAATATATTCTTCTAGAGAGAAGTCACCTTCATTGTGAACTTTGCCCAGTTCCTGGCTTATTGGTTAATATATTAAATAGTATATTTAGGGGAACACGGCATAACTTACCGTTTGGTCCAGAAAATCTGCAATATGTCATTAATATATTTTCAATAATGTTGCATATTCAACAGTTTTAAAATATTTTCATCAATATTTCTCCAAAGTAGAAGCAAACACTTATAGACAGATACCTTTATTCCCAACTCAGTTTTTTTAATTGCTACTCCTTTTGACTTTTGAGTCTTCTCCTTACAACAGTTGTGGAAAAAAAACAAAACCACCAGGTGTTCAAATTCGTAAACAGAGATCAATTTTGCAGCGCGTACAGAAAAAGCTGATGAATATTCTTACCACAAACTCATGTCCATATGTTTAGACACTCTCCAACTACAGTGCTTTCTGTGTAGGCAGCTTCTATGGATGACACTGCAGTGCCTATTCAGGGGCGTAAGTATACACAGCCAGGGAAATCCTTAGTGTCTTAGTTAGAGATTGTCTACATAAAGTTGGCAGACATGACACAGAAAGTGCAGAAGACCGCATTCTTTCTGGCCAGTAGCTAAAGGAAGGGATATCCTGAGGAACTGAAAGGCACCATCTGCAGCTGTCATTAGGGAATAAAATCTTTCCTCTCATATCCAAAACAGATCATATAGAGTACTTTGTCTATAAACTGCACTTCAACTACCTAAAACTGTAGTGAAGAACAGTTTTGGAAATATATGCAAAGTTTTCAGATGTTTAGAAAACCCCCACGTATGCCTGAGTTCAGTGAAGGACAGAGATGCCAAGATCAGCTGTGACTATGTCTTCCAGTGACTTTAAGTGCATGCAAGTTTTAAATTGCGTCATGCCTGTCTTATGTGTGGATGTTACAATCACTGAATCCCAAAGGTAAGGTCAGCTTTATCCACCATGATCATGCTTGCTACAGCCCAACTCTCTGATAACCTGTAGTGTAGCAGGGGAATGCTCAGACAGGAGAGCCTGAGTGGATCCATGTCTGAATTCCTGTAGGAAAAATTACTGGGAGATTCCATGTAATAAGAAGCCAGCCCATGTTCTTGTGTGGCTCCCTGATGTCTCAAATCACTTTTTCCATTGATGAGGTGTGAGACTGGGCAGTGATTGACAAGCACTTGGAGTAACAAATGGTATTTTGAGAATAGCATTGAGAGAATGATTTAGAAGTGTTTGATGTTATATTTAATATGGTTGATAACTGGTGATAACAATTGGTGATAACATTACCAACATGTCTCTTTTCTTTAAGCACTCAAGATGTATAGGAGTTAGGCATGTAAGTGACTTGTTTCAGGAAATACAGACAAAAGTGGACGTCTCAAGCAGAAAGTGAGTTGACCCCACAGGGAAAAACAATCTGTTAAGAACCCAAAACTCTTGGCAGGCAGCCCAGACCCAATATCTTTTCTAAGATAAAATTCTTCACAATATACAACTGAAGGGAATGTTAAAGGAAATTAAAAACCTGGATTGTGATACTAAAGCTTTTTATTTGAGTTCCCAACTAATTGCTTACAGACATTGTAGTAACAAGCCAGGACAATTACCTGTGTTTCAGTAAACAGTACAACAGCCACAATAATAGCATATTCATTAGTCTCTGGGGTAGTAAAATACTATTATCTTCAATTTCAGTGTGTACAGTATCATTTACAAAACAATTCTGTAGTACAGACACAAGAATAATTTTGGAAGGTATAGAATTCCTTCTTGAAAAATCACAGTATTAACTCCCCTATGCTTAAGGAACTGGTTTGACTGGGTGTACAGAAGATATTTCACAACATGGATATTTAAAAAAATAAGCTTAAGAGCTCAAAGACATCAAATTCCATACCACAAGTGTCAAATAAGTTTCAGAATGTCACAACACAAGTTCCAGAGTGAACTCAGCACAAATTCTGTGAATGCACCAATAGCAGCATAATCTTTCCCACAAAAAAAGGCAACAAATGCATCCTAGCAGGTCTCACAATCCCCATGCAACACAAGGCACTGTTTGGATTGGAAGTATTGTGTAGTAACTGGGGCACACCCTGTGTATTTATCTGAGATTTCTACGCTTACACAATAGATTTTTCTGTGCTTAATTCTTCAGTATTATTTACTTCAAGTAAGGCTTTTCCTTAGCTTTCAAACAGTTTTTGGTGGACTACATATTAATAATATTCCAAAATGTACTATCTCCTCCAAAGGGATGCAGTTACAAACTATAATGAAATAGACTTACAGACTGTATTCAGCCCCAGTGGACTGAACATGGATTCTCCTGTCCCATTTTACAGTTAAACAATGACTAGACTCCCTGCTAATGAGGTTTTGGAACCCTTTATTTTGTTTTCAAAGTAGTTTGCATTCTACAAATTTGTAGTTTTGATCATTACTATAAGCTTTTTGTATTGAAAAATATATTTTCAAAGGATTTTTATTAAGGGATTTTTTTAAGGGATTTTTATTTCATGTATGTAAATTAATCAGTGGTGGTAAAATCTGCAGTTCAGTTTTGATAAGTGTTGTCTGCAGTGTGTTTTAAACAAAGAAGAAAATATCCTAGGTAATTTTTGTGTTGATTTTAATATGCATCATACACGTCCATTTTTAACAAAACTACTGGTAACATCCAGTTCTACAAGTGAGAGAACCTGATGTACTTACTAACTCCTGTTTCTAAAACTCTGGAGATGAGAAGCGAGAGAGCAAGGAGTATACCTGAAATTTAAGTTGCTCTTTTGCAAATATCTGTTACTCAGATATTGTCTTTTGTTTCAGTTGGAGCTTTGTAATGTTTTTGTACTTATCCTAATAGGGCCAAGTAAAGACAAATCATTGCTTCTGTTATATAAATGGGGAATTTAGGTGAAGAGAGGGATAGAGGGATTTGTTCAAGGTCACTCGAGCACTCTAAAATAATGCTGGAAAATTATTTTTTCTACTCCCAAGCTAACAAGTTATTAAATCACATTTCCTCTCAGTGTGGCATTATACTCCAGTTTGAATTTGAGGGGGAATTTATAGACTACTTTTGCTATTTGTAGCTGAAGGCATACAGAAGGATGGAAAGGAATGGAAGGAAGATGTTAATAATGAAAAAAAGGTCTTCTCTTATCGCTAGAGTGAAAAAAAAATGCTATAAACAAGTTTCATTTCATAATACAGAGAAGGCAGAGCTATCTCATGGCAAAAAAGTTTCTATGTGCAACAGAAAAATATTAATGCCCATTCTCTCAAGGATGATACCAATGTGTATCAATTTACTATTTTGTATGAGGCAAATTTCCTTTCAGCCTGGCATTTAGTTATCAGTCTCAGTCTAAGTATATTAGTGATCCATGTTCAAAACAAGGAAGCTAGTTATGGCAAAAAGATAACATGATTACTACCTAATAATGAGGTATTTAAACACAGCAGGGCATTTGAAAATGTGTGGGTGTAAATCCACTGAGACGAGGGGGCAGACCAGTGTTCATTACATACCTGTTCCCTCCCTTCACAGGAATGAGGAGCCACCACCAGGCTGACAGTACATGGGCAGAGTGATCCCAAAACCTAAACCTCTTAATTCTTCTGAGAATACAAAGCTTAATCAAAGCACACACAAACTTTCCTTGTGGTACTCAGCGACATATTTGCAACAAATATCTGGGAAGCTTTGGATTTGGGAGGAAGAGAAAAGATTTGCAACCTGGTACATTAAATATTTGAATATGTTTGCCTTTCCTTTGTCCCTTTACCTTACACATGTCATTTGTTTTCTGACAAAGTGAGCTTTATTTGAGGTCTTGTCAAGCTCTGCTTGTGTTTTTACAGTGAGAGAAGCATGTGGACACAAATGGGGTCTGTGGATGCTTCTCAATGGGTTGAGATGGAGACTGTTTCTCCTCTTTTCCTTAGAGGAGAGAATACAGCCATACACTTCAGGTTTGGTTTAGAGATTTAGAGCTAACTTCTATATTTGAAGAACAAGAGGGGGAAAAAAGGAAAGAAAAATAATTTAGTTCAGTTCTATGAATAACTGGGCACTTATAAGTTAACAGCCCAGTTCTGATCTGAGTAAAACAGTAATTCCCTTGAAGTTGGTGAAATGGTGCTGGATTTACCTCAGGGCAGAATTTGGCCCCCCGTTAGTGATCAAGCTATTAATAGATTTGCATTGAGAAAAATCATTGAATAAAATAATTACCTGTCTTGTCAGTGGAACTGTTCTTTTTTTTTTTTTTTTTTTTTTAATGTCCTACATAAAATCCTTAGACCAAAATTCAAAGGGATGTAGAATAAATTAATTAATTGGGGAATTAATTGGGCCATGTTGCCTTTTTTAAAACTAAGCTGTGTTTTAGTTATATTTTGTTATGTGCCCAAAGGCTCCTGGGCATGGATGGCCTATAAATACAAATGGATAACAGATCATTAAGAATAAAGCTACCACAAAGTAGTTTCTCTGTTTTCTCCATACAGGTCTGAGAGCAACAACAGTGGAGCGGTAGTGAAGAAACAGCTGGGGCTGTGAGAAGATGCTATGGAGAAGATTGTTTTGCCAACAGCGATGACTATGTTTCAACTCATTGTTCTTTCCCACCTCCTCCTCCTTCAGCCTCCTCTCCAGTTCTTCACTGACTTTTCATCTTTGCTCATGGTTGGCAGCATAAGGTAGCTCCCATTTCCATCCTGCTTACACTCTCTTTGATGTGTTTCCTGCAGGAGCAGATCTCAGGCAGCTCCTCCTTTCAGGTCCTTCTCTTCTCTTAGGCCTGAAACCCTCCCTGTCTACTTTGTTCAACTTCAGCTCCACCACACCCACAAGTGCTGTGTAGAGCAAAACCCCATAGATCTGCAAGCCCCATCTTTATTTTTTGTGCTTCCCTCTCTTTTTTCAGCTATATGTTTTATTGATTTTTCAGGCAGTATGAAAGTATATCTTACATTAAAAAAATACTTAAAAAGAATCTTTTGACTTTACCAATTCTTGATGTAAAAACCCACCTGGCATTTTGACAGCAAATGATTAAAAGCCTTTCTCAGTATTTTACAAGCAAATATGAATTTTAACAAGATAACTAAACTTACAGAAATGAAATATTCTATTGTTGTCTAATGCTAAACTAGCTGTCAAGTTTGAGACACTTGCAGTTAGTGTTAGGAATGATTAGAATGAAGATATGTTAAAAAGAAATACAGGCCAGGTTTTGCTCATGTGTTGCAGATATAAAATTCAGATTTATAGACTCTTTGGATGACACCAGCAATAAAGTGGTGATTTTGTTCTGGAGTTTTACATTCTGCTCCCCAGATTAGTATATATCATGTGCCTACATTTGTGTTCTAAATGTACCAGTTCCCAAAGTACTTTCAAGTTAAGGTATGAGAGAACTTTGCTAAGAATGGGTTGTCAGGAATGCTGGAGTAATTAACTGAATTTTTTTTTCAAACTTACAAGGAGAGACAGTGAGAAAAAAAGTAGGCTTGAAGTACCAGTGGAGAGAGAGAGCTAGACAACCCCAACAGCTTTCTGTGGAGGATGTGAGAAAGGAGTGAGAGGGATAGACCACTTCTTAAAACTGAATAAGAAAGGAATAAAGCTAATGATTAAATATTACGACCTGGATGAACTGTCTGAGGTACACAGAAATAGTAAGAGACAGTGAGACCTCTTCACCTAAACATAGGGAACAATGACAGAATATGGCTGAAATAGCATTGATATTCTTCCCTCACAATTGCTCCCTTTTTATGTGCTTTCTAATCACTGTTAAGAATACTGGCATCCTATCTGTCAGTAGGCCCATAATCCCAATGTCACTGATGGCAAAGGATCATTCCATCATAACCTTCCAGCAAAGCCTTCAACAAGTCTAGCAGTTCTGTGTTGTGTGCATGCACACCTTCCACTCGTGTAGCCATGTACACACTCCTGAGGAGTGGCTGAGGGAACTGGTGTTGTATAATCTGGAGAAAAGCGCTCTCAGGGAAGCCCTTATCACTCTCAACAATTGATGTACAGATCAGTCTCTTCTCCCAGGTAACAAATGACAGGGCAAGAGGAAATGGCCTCAAGTTGTGCCAGGGAAAGCTTAGACTTTATATTAGGAAAAAAATTCTCCACTGAAAGAGTGGTCAAGCATTGCAACAGAGTATTCAGGGAAGTGGCAGAGTCCCCATCCCTTGGAGGTATTTAAAAAATGCATAGATGTCGCACTAAATATGAATTAGTGGCAGACTTGGCAGTGCTAGGTTAATAGCTGGACACAGTGATCAGTTGGACAAAATTATCTTAGAGGTCTTTTCCAACCTAAAAATTCTATGATCCTACACCAGAACCTACTTCTAGAACCTACCAGAAGAGAGGTTGTTCTCAGGACGTGTCAACTCTTCTGGTAGTGCTCTTTTAGTACCACTTCTCTAATTTTGGTGCTGCCTTTTGGTCTTTTGAATAGCACTGTCTCAATGCCCATGAAAATAGAATGATGTGGATTGGAAGTTTACCTAGATTCATCAATATTAAAGTGTTATTTTACATCAGTTTGATTGAACTAAAGTTTACAAACAGATAGTCAGCACTTACAACTCTAGCTATGTGATTAGTTAGCTATGTGTTAGTTGTGATTGCTCTGTATGCACCTTTTTACCACATGATATTTTGAATCATGTGTTTTTGTATATGTTTCATATTCAAATGCCAGTCTTGAACAATCAGGCTTTGGGGATAACATTGCACTTCCCAAGCTGTGACACTAGTATGTGAGACAGAGTTTTAAATTTACTTATTCCTTTAAAATACGTTTTTCTGCACAGTCATATAAGCTTATCTTCCCAGCCAAGTTCAGCAACTAGACCAAATGAAAAGCTCAGAGTAAAACACTGTTCTATGTGCATGGATATGTCAGAATCTCATCTATGAAAGTCAATGTATTCTCTTTTTATGAGCATGGAAAATCCACTCCTATATGTATGACCAAAAATATAAAAACACCTTCATATATTAGACTTTCAATTTTTCTTGTGTGGCATTGGAATTCCCATTATGAAGACAGCAGAATGAAGAGATTGGGATGCTGAATGAGCGCATGGCTCAAATACACAGAGGTTGGGGGAGAGAGGTTTCATTCATATAAGCAAGAAAAATCTTAGCCAACTCCACCAACATTGTTTATGGACTTGTATTCAAAGTACCTCCTAAAGTTAGGCTGAGTTCACAAGTCTGAGTAAATTTACAAATTTTACCCTAAGAACAGTTAGAATCATATATCTCCCTACTGCACCCTCCCCAAAAATTACTTCTCTGGCTCTAGCTTGAGAATAATTTCCCATATCAAAGGAGGCCAAAATGAAAGAGAAAAAAAGAGAACAAGGAAATCAAATGTCTCAGTGCTCTTGTCTTTGCTAGAATGTGTACATCAGCCATTAATATGTATTTCTCTACAAAACCTGGGATTTTTTTCTGTTTAGGAAAGAGTAAGACCTGTGTAAGAGGAATGGGAGACACAGTATTCAGACTAGGTTTAAATTCACAATTGGCCTAATTTAAATTTATAAAATTCCTTTGAGAAACTAAAATTTAATATGAGAACATGTGTATAATGTAACTATTATAAAGAAAATCAGACATTACTTTGGCATCCTGTAAGACAGGTTTTTGAATTAAGCAGAATGCATGCAATAAAAAGGTAACCAAAATGATTAGCATAAGTAACTGAAAAAATCTGATTATAAGAAGGCAAAGTAGTTTAACACATGACCACATTCATAAGTATGAAATATTATAATTCTATTGTCTATTCTTTCTGTGAAAAGTTAGCTCCTTCAGGAATGTCTTAATGAATAATAAAACTGACTTGATTTTCCCACTGCAGTCAACTTTGCTGTCAGGCTATTAATGATTCATAATGACTGTATGTTTAATAGTTTTATGCCAGATAAAAGCCATCCAACAGAAGCAAGTAGCCAGTGTCACTTATGCAGCTACTCTCTTGATATTTTCAGTAATATTGGTAAAAACTATCTCTATAAATGCTGAACAGCTGAGTTACATTGGGAAAATGGTTTTAAATCACCTAATAACATCAGTGCTGAAGTCATATAAAATTCTTTATTACATTACCACTGCTGTAGAAGAAAACACAGAGGACAAGATTGCATGCAGTTCATAAAAAATAACATATTTTCCTATTCATATAATTTCATAGTCTTGTATATTTTAATTTCATAATGCAGTAATTTGGATAACACAACTAGCCAATGCTTAAACGAGAATAAAATGTGCACTCTGAGAATAGCTGAGAAGAATAACACTCAAATCAGTTCTGCACAAGATGATAAACACCCAGACTGCTCTGAAGCTGCAGGAGTTTATCTACTGTATATGTAAATGTTTTTCTTTTCTTTGAGGAAAGCCTTTGCAAGAACAATGTCCTTTAACAAAGGTCTAAAAATGCATGTGAAAACCAAACATAATAACACTGTTATTCTGCCACTTATTAACAGACCAACAGGCCTTACAACAATTAGATATGAATATTGCAAACTGAATTTAATATTAAGCTGTCTTTGAAATGCCACTTTGCAGCAGGTTTTCAAATGCTTAAAGCACAGCGGGAGGCTAACTCCATCTTCAAATATTAAATCAAAACCTTTTTTTAACCTGATAAATCTTTCTGAAGGCAAGTTCTCCTATTCAAGAGAGAATTATTAAACTATCAGGCAAGGAAACTAAACCTTGCAGCCTATTCTTGGCATATGGTGTGTACCCACAAAGATTAAAAACAATAATGAAAAGGATTAATAATATCTTAGAATAGTGTCTGAGAACATTCTTAACCAAACACAGGGTATAAACTGCTAATAAGTCCAGTGAATTGGAAACAGCACATACTCAACCATGGTCCCACTTTCTCAGCTAGAAATCTCACGTTAAATACAAGTCAGTTAGAAATGTTTCCTACAGCCAGTTATGTGCCATTGAAAAGACCAAAGATCTCTAGAATATGGTAAATGCAAGGACATCTCGTTGAAGAACACCATAGGAGAATCACAGAGACACATTCTGTGCCTGAATACCTGCTCCTAATAGCAATAGGAACTGTATGCAGTTTGGCCCATATTAGTGACAGAAACCATGTATTAAGCCATATAAAACAATACATCTCACAGAATTCTGTCCAATTCACTTTTTAATGTCCCAAGTGAAAAAGCTTCCCTTGGAGGATAGCCTAATAGTGACAATTGACAGGAAATATATTTGGTTATTTTGCCTGCATTTATCTACTATTTTCCTCTTCAGCTTTAGCTCAGCTGTGCCAGGACTTGCATCAGACAATTCTTTTCCAGCCCTGACAGTTCCAGGGCATTTTCAAGGTGTTTCATTCTTCCTTTAAACATTGCTACGTAAGTTTTCACATTTAGCTTACTAATTCCCACCCCCTCCACCCAATGTCAACAATTTCTTGTTTCTAATTACTCTGGTGCTTTCCAAACTGCAATCCTGATAATGAGATATCCAGGGAGGAATGCAGTACCATGGATGGGATCACACAGAGTCCTAGTGAAAAGGACAGCTACTCTCTTCATAATCTGTGGTGAGGTGCTTCATTCCAAAATGGATGGCATTTTTTTTGCTATCACTTCACACCACAGGTCAATTTCCCATTTAATAATGCTTTCTTCACCCCACATAAATCCTTTCAGTTTCTCTATGGTATTAGTATTTCAGATTATTTTGTTTGTTAACTCGCACCAGCTCAGCATGTAACTGACTTTGCTGTTTTCTATCCTAATCTCTTTGGGCTGCCTTTTATTGTTCTTCTATCTTTGTAATTAATCCTCTCATTGACTTTACTATCTTCCAAATTATTAAAGTAAAGTTTAGATAGAAGACTGAACCTAAACCCCACTGATATTCTTTAAGATGCTTCCTCATATGGGAAAAAATATGACATCAATTGGTTGTCACATATGTAATTTTCACGTCACTCATTCACATGATAAAGGCCCTGGCTGAAAATATTTTCATGCTGTTTTTTTTTGTATATGAAACCAAAATTTGCATACATTTCATCTACTGTTCTCTTTTTTTCCCTTTGGACTATTTCCATGGCACCACAATATTTCTCTGTGATTACTTTGCATGGGTGACCTCAAGCAACCTACCATTGTTGTTTCCAAATTAGGAAGCAGGCAGATACATGTCCTGGAGGAGGGTAGCAGGCTCTGGATCTGCCTCTCAGCTGGTATCTGCCTCCTCCCATGTGAGATGGTGCCAACCAAGAGGTTTTTGTTTTGTTTCAGAGAAGTTTTTTGTGCAGGGAGACACAGTCTCAGCTGCACTGCTTTGCTTTTGGTGGCCACATCCTGGGCCATCCTGCTGTGAGGTTGTGTGAGGGCTTCTCCAGGTCTACTTCAAATTTTAAGCTCACCTGCTTGATTTCAGGCTGGAGTAGAAAAGATGCTCCAACAGCCAACTGTGATTTCATCTGGAGAAAGTGGAAATAACAGCAGCATGTATTATATCCCAGGTCACACTGAATAAATATCAAGACACGATTCAGCTAATTTTCACCTGATACAGTTCTTTTGAGAGTAGGGGTCTAAAAGCCCTCAGAATTCTATGAGAGGTACAATATGCTCAGGAATTATGGCTACACTTGAGGTTCATATACACTAATATAGACTCATGCAATGCCTGTACCCTAATAATACTTGGAATTTATAAAATTCAGTGACTTGCCTTCACTCCAAGTGTCAGTGCTAACAGGAATATCTGGCTGTAAAGATATTTAATCCCTTCTGATTACAGTATTGCATGCTTATGGATAGGTACAGGGGCTGGTAGGATGTATCCCTCCCTCAAGTACCCTCTACTTTCTCCATAAAGTTATTAGCATGTACCATCATAATACCCTTTGCAAGCGCTTTGCATCAGTTTTGGGATTCCCTGACTCATATAAACATATTGCATGTATTGTTTTCACCTCTCCTTTTTATGTTCTTATAAATGTCCTGGACAGTCTCTCAGGAGCTAAGCTTGCAGTTTTAAGTTCTTTGTCTCCTTTTGTGTGGTGATCTGCAGCAGGAGTTCATTCTAATTATTATTAATTGCTAATAACTTTATGCACAAAAAGTTGCTGTCACAGCAGTCTTCCAACCTGAAACTGTGGCATTAGCACTGTATTTTGACATATAATATTACTCTCCAGCATCTTCTTTTTTCACCTCTCCACTTGAGGGAACACCTGAGATTTTATTTCACTTACAACAATCACGCAAGTCAATTTCAGCTGTAGCCACCATTTCAGAATTAATAAATGCATTGCATTTTTCTTGTCTATTTTTTTCCAAATGTCTCTAAGCACTCCAGTTCATTGATACTTTACATGTTTCCATGTATTTCCATCTTCCTCCATGGTGTGAGTGGATGCACTATGATTCCTTGTAAAATTCAAATCTCATTTTAAGAGTACCATGCCACTTCTTCCTACAATCAAACCAAGCAAAAGCAAAGCAAACCAAATAAAAGAACACTCTCAGAAACCTCAGATTTGAATGAGTTTATTTTTTACTTATTTGCTTAAATTAAAGCCTAAATAAAGCAAGCAAGTTTCTTACTCCTCCATAAATATTTTGCTGACCTTTTATAGTCTTTAGTGCTGATCTATCTTCTTACCCACTCCTAATATGGGAAGGAAATCATGCTATCATTAGGATTTGTCTGTTTTTGGATCTATTTTAGAATTCCTGAACTTCTTCTCAATATATTCCATAAAGTAAGGTCAAGTGTGTCTGAGCCATTCTGGAAATTCCCTGGCATTATTCAGGAAACCTCTCCTTTTTATTATAACATCATTAGATGGATATCTGGAGCTGGATGATGCTAACCTTTCCTGCCTGAATTCCAATTATTCTTTTATATTCTGAAGTGTGAGCAAAAGGATTTGAATACCTATTTTCTTTTCTAGTGTTTATCTTTAAATTATTTTGGAGATTCTATTGTCTAACAAGGTTGTCTCAATGCCATTACCTTTTCAATGGCAAAATACCTTTTGGAGTAAATAAGTTTAAAATGTTCTGTACGTGATCTCTTAATTTCCCTTTTCTGGATCTCCCATCTCTTATTTCTTGAAACTACCTGTCTTAATGCCTTTTGGTCCTCATCATGCCATTTGCCTGGTTTGCCTGCCTTCATTCTGCAGCAGTTGTGTAAGTCTCTAAACCACTGTCTCAAAGGAAACCAAATAACAGATACAAGTGAGGTTGACGTTCATGTAATTTAACTCATCAAAAAGTTAGATGTTTAGCCTAGGTGAACTGTCTTAACTTCCTCTGTTGTCAACCCAGAGAAAATGATACTTCCAGCCTGTAATATAATCCATACAAGTTTCTAAATAAGGTGGAATAAATCATCTTCTGAGGAGATTTGCTCTGGACATGTCCAACTCTTTCCATCACTTTTGGGAAAGAATGGATACTGACTATCTACATGCCTCCGATACAGACAGCTGAATTTAGAAGAGAAACTTTTATACTTCCCATGTTCCCTATAAACTGAAATCATCCATACCTACTGTATCAAGATACATACATGTTCTCTTGTGCCTTTCAAATCAACTGTCTTTTGATAAAGGTTTTAAAAAAAGGTACACACTAGAGGTACTATCGGCCAGATGAACATCAGCATTCATTAATTCACCTTTGGAGTTATTATTTTCCTCACTTCTAGCACCCACTACCTGTCTCCTGGAAGTAAGACATCTGGCAACAAAGTGGGAATGTTAAATACAGAGTAACACACTGGGTGAACCAAATTAGTATAGGAATGTACATTTTTCTTTTTTTTTTTTTTTAATAAATCTCAGTTACCGTGGTTATGGTTTGTGGTTATGGTATGACCTAGTTTTGAAGCATGTGAACCCACAGCTCCTAAGGAGTTTAGTATTTGGTAATTGTTAGCTGTGATGGATTTGACACAGGCATCAGTGGTGGAATTTACCTGACTAGGAGACACAAGTTACAGCATTTTGGAATAGAGAGATCTTAAAGCATAAATCTTCTGTATCCTGGATGACTATTTTAACAGTCTGATTATCATATATACATGGGTAGCACTATAACACTTAAAAAAAATATATATAATGATTCAATTGTCTGTAAGTGTTTCTCCTAGTTCATAACTGTAACCATTTAGGAGTTGAAGACTACATGAATAGATTCATCTAAATGTCCTTTTACAGTGACTAGGAAAAAAGTCCAAAACACAGTTCTCTGCAGATGCAGCACATGCAAAGTGAGATGAATCATCTTCCAGGGATTCTTTGCTCACCAAACATGGAAAAATCCAACTTTTAAATATTCAGAGTTAGAAGGAATAAAAACCATACTAAAAAAACCCAAAAACCAACCCAACAAAGAAACAAAGAACAACGTAGATGTACAAACAGAGCAGCAAGTTTTGCACTTATTGTTTGTTTCATGTACACAGGCTTTTCAGGACTGTGAAAAGGCCCCTTAATCTAGAAGAAAGTTAAGATTTCATGTATCTTTCCCATGTTGTCTGCTGACTGCCCTGGCAATCCTCCTTCCCAGTGGTTTTATCACAGGACTCTTCCAGCACAATCTCCACCAAGTCTTTGCTCCTGCCTAGGAGCAGACCCTGAAGCCTGGGGTCTTACAGAACCCAAAAGGAAAGACACATAATGCAGGTGGTGCTCCACATGAGCAAAGGGAAAGGTTAAACAGTCATTAGGTAGTGAAGCAAGCCTGTTACAAAACTTGTGAATATTTCAACAATACTGCTCTATCCAAAAGGATCTTCTGTTCAGTCCAGGTCAGCTGCCAGCAACCACAAACCACATGAAGGGAGGAACCTGCACAAATCAGGTGTCATATAAGGAAAACCACTGGGAAAGAAAGTCCTCACTTGACACGATCACAAGCCTTATTGAGGTTAGAGGCAGAAAGAACAACACCACTGATTGGCACAAATTCTTTCTTTCTCTTTTCTAGTGTATCTCTTCTGGATCACAGCTACTCCAAGCACTGTGCTGCTGGTGGAAAAATGCAGGTGATTAAGAAAGGAGTGAGTGTCAATACAGACATCTGTTTGGTTGGGTCTCCTGGAAGATCCATATAAACCACTTGGAACACACAACCAAGCCTTGAGCAAACATTTCCCTGAGGCAGCTAAGAGACGTCTAGAGATTCAGTACATTGGACTGAGAAATATCCTTACCTCAGCAACATTTGTTTATAACTTAGGCATAATGTATGATGCAGCTTCTGAGCTGTGTGATTTATCCAAACATCTAAAAGAAAGACATAACATTGCCAGAAGCTTATTCTGGGGTGTCAAAGCAGATTCAGGTTTTTGCATCAATGGCTGACAATCCTGGCTCTTCCGCTGAAGAGGCTGTCAGTGCTTTTCAGAACACATTCTTAAAAAAAAAAAAATCTCTGCACCAGGGGAAATGTCTTAAAAGCAGTTACAGAGAATTTTCATGGAGTCTCAAAAACAACACATATTGTGAAATGCTGTTCACAAGAGCATTGAAAATTAGCACTGCTCTTTATAGTGTTTCTTGAGGAAAACCACACAATGTGATTACATACCTCTTGATAGGAGGTGTCAGCTCCTGCGTTATGGCCAAATTCTAACCTGTATAATTACCTTCTGCTTATCTAAATTCCCCTCACAATTTCAGCTGAATAAGAGCTATTGTTTCACTTCACACCCTAAAACGTTGAGATGTGCAGTGTTAGTGTGCTTCTAACCAGAGGTGGCTGCATCTTGGTCTTTGGTTTTATGAGAATTTTCATTTTCAGAGAATACCAGACAATTTATCACTGTATAGCAACTTTATTTAGAATTTTTTCTAATGTTGGAAGTGCAAAAACTTGTAGCTTAAGGAAGTCACTATGAGGTAGACAGCCCGAAACACTTGATGTCTCTCTAGGATACAAGAGTTACATATATATACACACACATAAATTAATAATTCATATAATATATGATATAGCCTATAAATCATATATTCTATATGCATTCAGAACATAATCAAATGTATTCTTTTATGAAATCTTTTCCTTGAAGCAGACTAAAAACTAATATGGAAAATTCTATGTTTTTTCACTCAATCAAAATTTTCACCTCATGTTTGCAAAATTTGCAAAACCTTTCAGAGTCTCTTGCCTCTATGCAGTTGGCTAAGTCAGAAATGAACAGATGAAACTGGAAAGATCTATGCTTCACCAGCACTCATGTCAATTAATTTTTTATATAGTGCTGGGCTTAAAATAGAACTTTCTAAACTAAACAGGCATTTGTTTTTATCAGCAAGAATGTCAAGGTTACTTATAGCTGTTTGTAGCCCTTTGCCTTTTTTTTTTCCCTGAGAAAATGCATTTTGCAGAAGCTTAATTTGTGGTATTGATTTGAAGATAGCATATGTAAATACAAATCCTTCAGATAAATAAGAAATTTGATTTCTTAATGTTATTTTAAGAAAGAGAGTGTGCAATGTAATCTGGTAGAAAACAACAAACAAACAAACAAACAAACTTGGTTTTATAGTCATGTCATGTACCCTGGGTCAGGTCTTTTTTTCCCAGTCAGTCCAATCATTTCACATCTGGCAACAAATTCCCATTTATACATACCTTTGTACTTTCCATTTTCTTTCAAAATCAGTTTATTTTTCTGTTCAAGTTCAGAAAGGCCAGAGGCTATCAGATGAAAAACATGTAGGAGAAAAAAGGTCATCAATCATGGAAGTAAAAATCCTTATGGAAAAAGAGACTTTAGAATGCAAAAATAACCTTTGTTTTGTCATTTCAGAGCTTGACTTCAGTTTTAGACATTGCTTTCACATATTTTTGATCTATTGCACATATTGTATGGAATCAACCCTTTTTAATTCATAAAACCAACCTGTGTTTTCCTTGGAGGAAAGTAGCCACACAAAGTTTTGGAAACTGAAGTAATTATCTAACATCTTCTTATAACATTTAACACAATGGGAGAAAATTTCAGAATTTGAGGTTTAACCTATAAAGGGATTGCTTCAAAGTTTAAAACGTGAACTTTCCTCCTCACACAAGTTGTGGACACCACGGTTCTGGGACAGAATTAATGTTATGTAAACTTCATTTTGCCTAACTACATTACCCAAATCAAATTAAGTCAAGTCTCTAAAGAGAAATTTAAAACTTGACACATATTCCTAACTTAACTTTGTTACACAGTTGCATTTGTTAGTAATTAAATGCTGACAGCACCATCCAATTTAAATGCAAAGGATGAGAGTGTAAGTAGACACCAAAAAACGCAAAAAAACAGAAAGAAAAAATAATTTTGGTACACATAAAGATATTAATTTAGAAGCAAATGAGCTAATATATGAAGGCCATTGTCCTGTAACTCTCACAGAAACTAATAAATCTGCAATATTGTTTTGAAATCCCATTTCTTCCCAGAAAAGCCAACTTCAAGTGGTAGGTTTAGTTTCCTGGTTAGACCTTCCTGAGACATCGTAATAATGCAGCCATTATGGAAATTCTTCTTAATTTGTAGCTTATTCTTAAAGAATTATACAGCCGCGATAAAGCCCAGTGACTTTCCAAAATATACACCTGCTGAGGCAGCTCAGAATGGATCTTCTCACATTCTTCCAGTATCATAGAATCATTGTTTGGGTTGGAAGGGACCTTAAATATCATCTAGTTCCAATCCTCCTGTCATGAGCAAGGTACCTTCCTCTAAACCATTGGTCCACCCAACCTGGCCTTGAACATTTCCAGAGATGGAGCATCCAAAACTTCTCTGAGCAAACTGTTCCAGTGCCTAATATGGTCACAGTAAAGAATTTCTTCATAATATCCACCATAAACCTACTCTCAGTTTAAAGCCATTCCCCCTCATCCGGTCCCTACATATCCCTGTAAACAGTCCCTCTCCAGCTCTTGTAGGCCTCCTTTAGGTACTGAAAGGTCTCATTTACATCCAGAGCTCCACAGCCTTCTCTTTAGGCTCCAGAGCCTTCTCTTCTCCAAGCTAAATACTCCAAATTCTCTCACCCTTTCCTCATAGTGAAGCTGCTCTATCCCTCTAAATATCTTGGTGGCCTTCCTCTGGCCTCACTCCCAATGGTCCATGTCCTTCCTATGCTGGACCCCCAGAGCTGGATGCAACACTGCAGGTGGGCTCAGAGCAGAGGGGCAGAATCCCTTCCCTGGCCCTGCTGGCCACACTTCTTTGGATGCAGCCCAGGACACGTTTGGCTCTCAGCTGCAAGAGCAGTAGAGAAGCCCTTCAGTGCATTCTCTGCCCCACACTCTAAGTTTTGACAAAGGAGTGGTTTTCCTAAAATCTTCTAACAATAACAAAAACAACACTACCCACTAGAGCCCATGTTCCTAACTGGCCATTGGGTAGGTTAGATCCTGGCTTTTCTTTCACACACATGACTGTGTGTAAAGAGACAAAGTCAATTATATTACTGCTAGGTCAGACCAGTCAAGTAATTTTATCTAAATTCAGTTTGCAAGCTCTAACATAATTCTTTACTTTACTGGAAATATTACAATAATAAATGAATTTAAAATTTCTCAGATGCTGAGAATGCAAATTGATGAGTTCCAAAGAAACAAAGAAAAAGCAATTAAATGAAGAAGTTGTGTGTATGAACCAGTGCTGATCAGTGTTTCTTACAGCACTCAAATACCAGCCCAGGACAGAAAATAGAACTGGACTACAGGTAAGGAATTCTGTGTACAAGATACCCTTTGCTATTCAGCAAAGCTCTTAGGCTTCTGTGAGTGTTCTCATTCCCACACTTTCTGTAAGGTCACAGTAGATTTACACAATTCTTAATGACAGCTTCCCAACCAAAGCAATCTCCTTAGTATCTCAGACTGATGGGTGGGCTGTGATTTAGTAGTTATGGGTTTCAGCAGCACCTAAGTCAAACACTGTTTATTGCTTACAGTTGCTTTTCTGTTAAATGGAAAATTATACTCTACCAAAAAGACTTAAGTTACTGGCTTTATTTCAACGTGGTACTGACTGACATATGCCAATTTACTTGTCATCATATTCAACATGCCAGTATTAATATTTTCCTAACCTGATTCAGATTTTTTATCACAAAACAACTTTTAATAGCAGCTCCTTATGAACATGTTTTTTATTACATGATAGGATAAAATAAATAAAAGAAAATCCATATTTATCCATATTTATATATTTAAATCCATATTTATTCATTATCATATATATAATTTATGTTGGGTAAACTGGAAAATGCTTTCAAGAATCAACTAACATGAAAAGCATATTTGATAAACATGAATCCTTTTTATAATTCATATTCTGTTTTTCCATGTTTCTGCAATATATTCTGACTTATATCAGACTTTGTTATTATTTAAATATAAAGATTTTTTTAAACTAATAATACAAAACTCTATCAAGTGAGACTCTCTAAAAAGACAAGAAGCCATTTAGACACATAACTGAAAATGTTCAGAATTTTAGCTAAAAGCATAGGAAGTACAAAGTGGATATACCCTGTTTCTGGGTTTCAAAATTGGAAAAGAGGGACTTAATAAATGAAGTTTCTGATCTGTCAGCCACAAACTCAGTGCATCAGATCCTCAGTGCCTCAGCAAGTTGTTAGACTCCTAGCTTCCAACTGCTTTCAATTTAAAAACAACAGAAATTTAGAAGCCTCAATTTAATTTCTTTTTTAATATGGAAGCAATACACAACAGCTTTTAAGCCTGTGAAAAACATAAAACCAAAGGAAGAATGAAAGCACTTGCAAAAAGCTTGCATATTATCATTCCTGTAAGTGCTTCATAATTTGTGGAAACAGATGTCTCGATATTTTGTTCATACCTGGGAAGAGAATGAACACTTCCTTGTGTTTAGCAATCCTTAGAAGCAGCATTAACCCACTTGGGTCCCTGGGCTTTATGTCAGGTTAGTGGAACATCCCAAAGCAGCCACTGCCAAAGCCCCTGGATTGGCTGCTTGGCATAACCTCACAGCCAGCCAATGACCATGCAAAATATTAGCAAGGTCATAGTAGTGTAACACACTTCTATAACTCAGAGATTACAAAAGACATTAAAATTCTGATGCCCCATTCATAAGGAAAAGATTGTAATGAGAGCAGAGAATGGCACAACATTAATTCATTGTGTGACAAAGAATATAATGAGAATGGGAAATAGTACAAACATAATTCATTCTTGTTACAGCTTTAAGATTGTAATGTCATGGTTCATATCACATACTTAGGAAGAAAGGTATGGTAGAAGAAGAGTTGCAATATTAAACATAGCTAATCTGAATGCAGCGCACATTACTATAAATGCAATACAATAAAAAAATTGAAACATTACTTAGAAATGGTTTGCTAAAAGTGTTATAATTTCTTTGTACACTTTTGTTAACAATTTATTAATACTGTTGATATGAAGGGCTGCAGTGTGTGTGTGCATTTATTAACAGAGCTGTCCTCAAAAACCTTTTTACTCTTGTATGTCTTTGGAAATCAATTAGAATTAAAAATAAAAATATTGAGGACAGTATCTGTGTCTCTTGTGACACATATTATGAATCTGCGAAGACACGGGCACTCATGTTCAGTCACTTTGTCTGATATAGTGGAAAGAAATAAAGCCATAAAACAAGTAATGCACTTACCTCTTGATATTATTGAATAACTGTTGTTATTGCTCATCTACCACTCATTCAGTGATGTCTAATATCCTACCTAATGTAGTAGACTTTATTGAAACATGTAACTGATAAGAGATTAAAAAATCTTTGACCATCCAACTGAGAGTTTGACAAAGCCCAAAGCAACTTGTGTCATTGCCCTATGCAAGCTCTCATTGTGTCAAGCTCTATGCAAAATCACCATATCAATGCATTTTATTTTGCTTTTGAAAGTAAAATATTATCTTTGTGGTTATTTCTGTTAAAGAGAAAAAGGGGAAATATTCTCAAAGACACTACAAAAACATTGAAACTTCAGGAAATGTTGCTCTGGACATCAGCTTGTCCAACTCCCCAGCTTGAGCAGGATGACCTAGAGCCAGTGGTTCAGTGTGTGCCTGTCATCTCTTGTCCTATGGCTGGGCACCACTGAAACAAGCCTGGCTCTGTCCTTCTTGCACCCTTCACTAAGGTATTTATGTACATTGATAAGTTTCCCTCTCCACTTTCTTCGGGCCAAACAGGCCCAGTTCTCTCAGCCCTTCCTCATGGGAGAGATGCTCCAGTCCCTTCAACATCTTCAAGGCACATCACTGAACCCTCTCCAGGGCCTCTGTATCTCTAAACACAGCACCCCAGGTGTGACCTTGCCAGTGCTGAGTAGTGTTTACCAGTATCAAGTAGAGCAAACATCAAAAAAAATTTGTTCTTGAATTAGAAAAAAAAAAAAAAATAGAAAAAAATCATCCAAATATTTTACTCTTGAATTGGAAGATCTACCACTTTTCAACTAAAAGGGTTAAGACTTTGAACTAGATCAGCTAGATCATGGATCAATATGACACATTTACAATATTATTGGCAAATTTCGAGAGATATATTGTAATACAAATAAAATCTAAGTTCTTTTTCTCTCTGCTAAATAAGGGCTAATATAGATTTAAAAGATGTAAAATTGTACTATGTGGATTAAACTTGGCCTACTACTTCTTCAAAAGACAATTTCTTCTTGAAAATCATAGCTCTGTTTTCAGAAATTTGGTTTAAAAAAAGGAAATACTTTTGTGTGGTTACTGCTTTTTCTAATCTAGGTGGATTTCTTCGATTCTGTGTATATATATAAATAAATAAATAAATTCCAAAAAGTGGCAAACGTGTTTTTGTGGTGTTAGTTACATTTTAGTACCCATATTATTTCCAGGCACATTGTCAAAATGAGGTAGGTGTAAAGACCATGAACAGAGGAAAAAAAATGTGATTGTATGAGGGATGTTATGACAGTTCTGTATGCATAATACATGCATCCCAGGAGGCAATTCTGCATCTGTTACATATATTTATGTATTTTTACTTGTAGTTTTGGAGATATTTAAGATTTATGATGATAGATTCGATCCCCTTAAAGACAATAAAAGGAAATATGCAACAAGGGTACTATTTTGTTAGTGAGTGAAATGAGCTGGGTGTGAAAGTTGTGTACCTGGTAGGCTCTGTGAAGGTTAAGGATTTTCTGTTCTCTACACTTAGTAGCATTTCTACAGTGGTTTTCAAAATACTTTCAAAACAAACCTCTAATAGATTTGATCTATGTGCAGCTAAAGTATGTTTCTGTTCATTATAATGACTGAAAGAGGGTAAGAAAACAATTGCTAGATGTTAAAGACTAACACAGGAATGATGAAGACATTTTGTGAGTTAAAAGAAAAATCCTGAAGTCTCAGGGAATGAAGAAAGTGATGATAAATGAAGACAAAAACACAAGGGTAAAAAGACAGAAAAGATAAAATGGCTAAAGAGACAAACAATTTTATACAACTAAATGTTTGAAGAAACAACTCACTGTGTTGTACTGTAATGACATTTCCTGACCATTGAATTTTCTATGAAGAGATAGATGAGCCTTCCACTGCCTTCCATTATACAGCAGGTATTTCTTAGTCTCTGTTATACAGGAGATTTCAAAAACCATCTTCATAGAAAATTCCTAGATACACTTGGAGGACAAAGGATAGTATATTTGCAGTTTAATTTTGACTTTTTGAAACAGTGACTTTTGTCAGCCTTCTTTGAGCATTAGAAGACCATCTACAGAAAGAAACAATCACAAAGGTGTGTCTCAGGGCATAAAGCAGACAGAGGCTTCACCATTCAAATGTATGTAATTCTACTGTTGCCTCATATATGGTTTTGAAGCTTCTTTGGTCCCTCTCAGACACAGGCTACTATACCAGGTCAACTCCTTGCCTTTCCTGCTATTTTGATTATTATCTATAAATTATGATAAATACCAAACACAAAATTTTAAAAAACAGGAATGGAGGAAACCCTTAAAATGAAAATATAAATCTGGCAATACCTTCTTCCAACTGTAATATTTCAAAGCCATTTTCATTTACATGAAGAACAGAAGAAATGGAAATTCTTTATGGAATGTAATATATACCACAAAATTTAGGAAAGAAGCTATTGCTACTAACTAGGTGATAAAAGCATATATACTATCAATAAAAAACATCTCAGAAGTCATATATCTCTTCACTGAAATGAAGAAGTCAAACAGTTAACAAATGGTACTCTGCAAACGAAATAAAATTTGTAGAAGAGATTTATAGTAAAACATAGCATAAGACATCATTAATGTTATAGTGAAATAAAAAATTACATTTACGAAGAATGTGTGAATATCATGTTGTATTTATTGAGCTCAAGGAGCTTCGGATTTGGATCTGCGTGAACCTCATGAGGTTCAATTAGGCCAAGTGCAAGATTCTGCACCTGGATTGGTGCAACTCCCAGTGCCAATACAGGCTGGGAGATAATGGGAGAAGGGCTTGGGGGTACTGGTGGATGAAAAGCTAGACAGGAATCCAGAAAGCAAATGGTATCCTGAGCTGCATCAAAAGAAGCATGTCTAGCATGCCAAGGGAGGTGATCCTGCCCTTCTGCTCCAGGCCTGTGAGACCTCACCTGGAGTACTGAATCCAGCTCTGGGGTCCTCAACATAAGGATCACATGGACCTGTTAAACTGAATCCAGAGATGAGCCAAAAAAATGATCAGGGGAATGGATCTCGTCTTCTATGAAGCCAGACTTAGAGACCTGGGGTTGTTCAGTCTGGAGAAGGCTCCAGAACCTTATTGCACACTTTCAATACTTAGAGGGTGCCTATAGGAAAGATTGGGACAAACAGTTTAGTAGGCCCTGTTGCAAGAGAACAAAGAACAATGCTTTTAAACTAAAAGAGGGTAGATTTAGACTAATGAAGAATATTTTTTTTTTTATGATGAAGGTGGTGAAACACTGAAATGGGCTGACCAGAGAGGTGTAGATGTACCATCCCTGGAAATATTCAAGGTCAGGTTAGACAGAGCACTGAGAAACCTGATAAAATTGAAGAAATCCCTGTTCATTGCAGGAAGATTTTACTAGGTGACCATTAAAGGCTATCTCCAATTCAAAATATTCTATGACCCCATCATTATCAGTTCAAATTTCCCATACCAATCTACCCTTAGTTTCTTTAAGAAATTAGATGCAAACAGAATTTAAATACCAATGATATGTAATATTGCAAATAAGAAAATGTTTGGAACTACAAAAATCAAAATACCAACATTAGATAGCCAAAACATACTAGATACATCTGTAAGCCATACACTAGTATGTTATTTTCAGCTGAGATAGAAATTTACTTGCAGTTTTTGCAAGATAATGACATAGATAGGTCCAAGATAATGACATAGATCTAGTGTCATTTTACAGTTAATAAGGTATTTATGTCAATGCTTATTTTATCAAAACAGGTAAATTCACAAATATTTGAGGTGAAAAGTTGCAGGAGAAGAGTGGAGAGAGAGAAGCACATCTTTACAGGTACCTCTTAATGAAATTTCTACCCTCCTTATAAAACAGAAGTTCTATTAAGATGCTTGGGTACATTTCAGCAGAAGCCCTAGAAAGTCAAATATCTTTACACAAAGTATTATTGTGGCAATAAGAGTTTAGATCAGCTTATAGTAACTGAACAATAGGGATTAAAGGTTTGTGACTCAACAGATTTTCTGCGCAAGTATTTTGTTTGTTGGGTTTGGTTTTGGGTTTTTTTGTTTGTTTTTGGTTTTGTTTGTTTTTGGTTTTTTTGGTTTTTTTTTTTTTTTTTTTTTTCTTTGCTCATAGTACAAAAGAATAGAATTTTCTGAAGGTCCAACATATTTTATTGTAGGTAGGTGGAAAGACTGCTTTCACCCATTATGGTAACTCTATAAGCAAATAAAAGTTAATTTTGTTACTTTTCAAACTTTTATTTTTCCCATATTTTTGGTAAATTGTTCTGTTCATCGGTAGAAGATAAATTAATGTATTAAAGTTGAAGACGGCTATTTAAGTGATTTAAACCTTATGCTTAATTGGCATGTTAAAATTAAAGAGTCAGAGTCAACTCCAGTATGTAAAAATGTATAAGCACACAAATTATGGCACCCTGTTCCACACTCAAGAGGCACCGTGCCATACACTTCATTAATCAAGGGTATGCCCCAACTTTCAACACATGATGTTTTACAGTGATCCTTCATACATGCTCAACTATAAGATACAGGTCTCTCTGCAGTGGAGCAAACTTAGATATCAAATCGGAGACTAATTTAATAAGCCCTTTTGCTTATTTTAGTAGATGCATGGTTTCTTATCCTAATCAAGAATAGGGCTGCTACTTCTGATATAATTCAAACCACATCTGAGAAATGTAGTTCTAGTACTCAGATTTATTTTATCTTTATTATAGTCAATGGTGTCAATTATGCATGGCTCCTTATGAAGAAAGACACCTATTCTTTAGAAAATGGATTAACACTGCACCTGATTAGGAATCAGTGCAACATTCAGGAGGCAGGAAATAGAAATAAATTACTGTGGATTCCTAGGCTGGAATCTACCAGTGCCTCAGGGGTGAAAGGCTGTCTGAAGGAAAAACCGAACAACAATGGAGAGTTCTAGTTAGAAAGAGGAAAGAGAGCAGGAAAAAGGGGAGAAGAATGAAGAAAAGAGGGAGGAATGGAGAAGGAGAGAAAAAGAAAGAACTTTTCCATCTGTTCCTTTTAAATTTTCCCCAGGGTATACAAACTTGTTCAACAAATTCTATTTTTTTTAATTAATGGGCCATGAATCACTTCCAAACTCTTGTATTCATGTTTGTATCATCAAGTGTTCAGAATTCTCTAAGGGGAAAGTAGAATTACTCCCCTTCCTCACAGTCCATGGAAAGATGAGTGTACCATACTATAAGAGTAGGAGTTCAGGACACTGTGGTGTGCCAGGGGTAGTCAACAGGTGATCCTTGGAATTTTAGTTTCCAGTTCCAGTGCAAAACATCCTGCCATAGACTAGCTAACTCAGAACTATAATGCAGTCCAACCTCAAGCTAAGAGTATGCTTTATTTACCAGCCTGTACAGTATCCTGATGACGCTCTTTTTCCTCTTGCAGAAGTTGTACAGTTTTCCTTGCACTCCACTGTTGAGAGAGAGAATTTACTCAGAGGAATAGAGATCTTTGCTATGGCACAAAGCAGACAAAGCTGGTATCTTTCATCTGGTCAAGAAGTTCCCTACCTACTGGATATGTATATCCAAAAGAAAACAGGATGTTTTTTTAAGTAAAAACTAGGTTACCATCACAAATACTTGTTTAAGATGTCTAAAAGAGGTAACATCAGTCTAATCTAATAATTAGGCACTGAATCATCTGTTAGAATATTTAAGTATTTTATTTCATGACTATTTAATGAAGAAATAGTCTTTAGAGCTTTAACTACTAGTCTTGATTCCCTGCTCTAGTCCAACAAAACCTATTTTCTTAAGAGCTTGGCATTACTCTCTTTGTCAGTGTATTTTTAAGGTGTCTTGTATTTTACCTACTCTGTGTGGGAAGGGTAAATCTGAATGCCTGGTCTTGGGGATCTGGAGGGAGCTATTTCCATACTTAGTGCACTGAGCAGCAAGTAAAATGGACAGGTTTTCAGAGGTGAACTGCCACCAGAACAAAGGCAGGGCTAGTTGGCATTTGTAGCTTGTATGGCCTGTTGCTTTACATCTGATATTGGCAAACATTGACCAGAGTTTGTAGACGACAAAGACCACATTGAAAATGGCTAGCACAGTTGTATTTAGGAAAATACAAAGCACTGCAGTAGTCTCTACTGCAGCTACTGAGTGAATAGTCAGTCTGGCTAATATAACTCCCAGAATCAGATGTCTTCTTAAAATCCATTACCACAGAATTCCCCTTGGAACTGTGGTTAGTTTCATCAATTCATGGCTTTATGAGCTAACCAATTAATATGAGTGATATCCTGACTTCCGCTCATAAAACAAATCTCTCTCTAATGCTAGTATAATTTGGAGATATAATACTCCAAGAAGTAACTTTCTGAACAGTGAGAATGGTACTCTGTAAGAGCTCATATACCATCATGCAAAACCTGGATCACCAGGGCAATGAATTCTCTTTTTGGAAACGTACACTAAATAGCACACAGCCAAAATATGTAACAAACATTTAAAGTACATACAAGAATCAGCACCTGGTAAAATATTTGAAGACTTATTTTCTTCAGACTCAGTAAGAAAGTAATAACAGTACCTCCATTTTCTCTAGATGTTGCCATCATATTGTATGCGTAGTCTGTTACAGAGGGCCATATTTGTTCTAAAGGTAGATCTATTCACTTCAGTGAGAGTCAGATCTATTTATTCCAGAAGTGAATATGATATTGAATTATTCAAATCAACAAAGGTATAAAATTATAGTTATTTGAATTGAGGTCCTGGATATGATAGTCACAAATCTTTTAGAATACACGTTAATTATACTGTCATTGTTTTTGATAGTCTCCAATTATATTGTGAGGGATTTCATAATGGGGCAGAGATCAAAGTTATTTGAATATCAATCAGCATTGCTGATTCTTTCTGTTTACTTGACCTTTAAAGTAAGTAAGATTTCCTTGGAAAAAATAAAAATTCTCATATCACTAGGCAGATTCGGTGGTTTTAGTTTTGTTGAATTTCCTCAAACTATTTATTTGATATAACTTAAAAGTAAGGACAATCATAGCCTGAAGTGATTTTTTTATTTTTCCTTTGTGTTTTTGTTTTGTTTTGGTTTTGTTTGGTTTGATTTTTGTGTAGTTTGAGTTTTGTGTAGTTCTTGGTTTTGGTTTTGTTTGTTTTTGCTTTTGTTGTAATTGTTTTTGGTTTTGTTTTTGTTTAATTCCATTTGATTAAAAGTCATTGTACTTCCTTGAGATGAGAGCTTTCTTATTTTGATTTGACCAACATTGACATTAGAACATAGTTTGCAGGAGAGAAATAAATATGATGAAGAGGAAATAAGCATCTGATTCTTTATGTGTGTATGTGTGCCGTTGTGCCATTGACAGTCATTTTACGAAAAACCATAAAAAATATCAGATATTTTTCTCCACCTGATTATTTTGAAATTGTTATATATAGGTATACAGATTTTATTTATGATGGTTTCACCAAAAACAGTGACATATATGCCTAGACATTATTTGGACTGTCTTTACCCTATCACCTTTAACAGACTTTTAACACTGATTATCCACTGTCATTCTTTAATGGACAACATGATGACAGGTGGGATTCAGGGTCACCACATACCTACCCTCAGTACCTCAGACACATAAAGCTTGGGGAGGTGGTTTGGGGAGGTGATTACACCCTTAGTTGTTTGTAGGATTTCATACAATACCAGACAGTGGCATTAATCCAACCATGGAGCAGGATATGTAGTCTGAGAGGTATTGCAGGATAGATAGGCAGCCACTACCCTCCAGAGAGTTATTACACCCTTGGTCTTAAGGTCAGCCACTGAGATTGTAAAAGAAACATATTTTAATGATTGCTTCCACCAGACTCAGGATCAGACCAGGAAGCCTCTGGATGCTACATGTAGGGATCCAGCTATCTTCAAAATCCATCCTTCAGTTAGTGACAAGTTTTAGACAAATTAATCTCGGACAATGTAACCCAAAGTCTTCTAAGATTCAATTTCTATGGGATATATATTCTGTAAAGCAGTATTCTCATCTGTGTCTTGACTAGAGAATCAATTCCTTCATTATTATTATTCAACAAGTGTATTTGAGAAGGCAGCCTGGATATACTGCCCATAAAAATATAATTTCAAGTTCAGCCTTTAGCTATCTGTGGGTCCTAATTTTAGATTATGGAAGTCTGTTGAAGTTAAAATTCAGAATTAAGGATCTGGTTTGGTTTGTAAAGATTTAGCCAAAGATTTAGCTGAGCTTATATAGTGTAAGTAGGTGGATCAGTCTGTCTAAAAATATCTGTGGCCATTAGAGGTCAAAACATAGGAGAGAAAATCTATTTCAAAAAAGAGTCTATGGAGGTATAATCTTAATCATAACAAAAAAAAAAAACCCATAAAATATCCTGCAGATGAAAAAAGCTATGGAACTGTCAGCAAATGAACTCATATACACTTCATCTTCTATCTGTACATTTCTGTATTAAGTTCCACCCTTCTCCTAATTTAGGAAATACCATACTCAAAGAGGAATCCAAACATCTTCATAATTTCTGGAACAGAGATAGAAGGAGACAAAATATATAAGAATTCCAGCAAGTATTTTTTGTTTGCTTTCTGGGTTGGTTTTGAAAAATGGAAACCTGTGCGCAAGTAACGTTATCAAGGTCGAATAATTTTGTACTCAGTCACATCACTTGCAGCTTCTCACACATTTTATTTACATGCACACACAAAAATGTTGTGTTATTCTTTAATTTTGTCATACATATCTGATGTGCATTGGTAGCAGAGAACTCAATTCTTGCTTGCAAAGGATGTGAAGTGATAGACTGATTTTCCCTCCTCAGTGAGATTTTTCTCACATGAATGGATTTAGTGTTTAGAGGGGTTACATAAGCACAGATATACACACTGACATCTTAAAAATTTAGCTCTTTTAATTTTTTCTTATATTCATAGGCAGTTACATCTTCCTGCTTGCCTCTGCCCTACCCACTCATTTAACTTTCAGACCTATCTTATCTGGTCCATGTGGGAATCACCAGCGACATCACAGCAGCTTCTCAGCCTCTTGGGAATATGCTTGCTTCTTTTTCTTATGCTAGTTCACTTTGTCCTCCAAGTAAGAATTCAGATGTCAATCATTTTTTGTTCAATTTCATGGGGTAGAATCACAAAAATGGCAACCAATCCAATTGCAAATTACTTGATGAATCTTCTTTGAAGAGTTGCCAATAATGCTAATCATCAAATGGTTGAATTCAACTCTGTAGAAATGCATTTGTGAAGAACAGCAATCTCTGTGACTTTGACAAAGGAACTGCTGACTTGCCTCACTGTTTGTCTTTTGATGTGAAAGAGCAAATCGATTTATAGAGCTTTTGCTTGCAGATGTAGGATATGATTAGTATGCAGAAAGACCTTTCTACAGTGTCATTTGTTTATTTAGCTGTCTCTGCACTCAACCCTGATTGTGTATACTTAATTAATGTATACAAAGCTAAAAGAAATAAAATCCTGGAACCATGATCATAGAATACTGTACTACATGTCATTCGTCACTGTGAAAATGCTATTTATATTTTATTGGCTACAAGGAAGGGAAATGCATACATTTAGGAAACTGTTTAGAAAGTCTTTGTGTTTGCCAAAAGCAGCCAGTTATATTTTCACCAAAAATGTGTCAATGAAAGTGGTTCAATGTAAGTAGAAGATTCTTTATCTTCCCAGTGTTTAACTTTTAATTCCAAACAGTTGTTGAGTCTTTATAAAAAGGTACCTCTGATGCCTTCCTGAGGTCAAAGTACTCTGTAAAACATCCTAAGAGACCTGAATCATCCCATTCTTCAAGGCCTCCTGTTTCTGTTGTTTGGAAATTTTAGCTGAGAAAGAGTTTAAAGAGGAAAGGAGAGACACTAGAGACCTTCATGTCAATAATGAATGATCAATAGAAGTCACACACTAGAAAATTGACATTCAGTCAGCAATTCTGTGTTATTCATGCACATTTTACATTGTCTGTTCAGGTTTGTTGTGGGGAAAATAGATACAGAAAGGCAGAAAAATTTAGAAATCACCAGAATACTAAATAATGGAATCCAGAGTGACATCTAGTGACATGCTGTATAAGAAGCATGAACATTTAATTACTGAAATATACTGATTTCACTAGTCATATTAATTACAGCTTTCCAGAGAAATTATTTTAAAAATGTTGCAGAAGTTTCTTAAAAAATTGCATTTCATAAGCATATGAGAACATTCACAATTCAAATTAGTGAAATGTTTGCTTTAGTCTATTGTGAGCTGCAATTAATATTGAAGCAAATTTTCTACAGAAACATTTTAGAAGTTCATTAATACTGATGCTATAACAAGTTTGTCACTACAGATTCACCTTATAAATAACTTAATGAACTCATCTGCAAGACCTTAAACTCTTATGTTCTTCAGCCATGAGCACTGAGTCAAAATCATAAACGAATTAATCTAATTCAGGCTTCTGTACCATATTTTTCAAGATGGCAGATTACTATCTACATGAGCAAGATGTGTTTGACCTTCAGTTTTAAACTTTTTCATGGTATTAACTGCAGAATTCTGGTCACTGGAAGTGCTGTAAGGAAGGAGATTGATATTAGGAGGTTGAAATCCAGAATACCCTGTTCTCAGCTCAGTGTCCATCAAATACTGACACAGATGACAATGCCCTTAATTTCTATGGCACGAATAAGCAAGAGAAATTCATGGTATTAAAAGAAGGAGATGATCTGCAAAGGTCGTGAAATAATGAAATGCTGCAAGGAATCACATAGAATTCTCCAGGTATATATCTCTTAAATAATATAGAAATACCTTTGAAAAACCACTTGCAAATTATGTTAATGATACTACGCTTCCGTAAATAAGAAAGTGAAGAAAACCCTCCGTGGGACTAAAATAATTTTGTGGGTTGTAATGGATTAATGTAGAAGTTTCTTTAATCTAATTTGCTCCTTTAAATCATATCTTTGTTCATTTTTCAACTTCAATGTATAAGAAATGTTTGTTGTTTCCATATTTTTACTAAAATCATTGCAGCACAGAGAGGAGGCGAGAGAAAAGATATCACATAGTAGTCTGATTAAGCTTCCATGTCAGTAACTTTAAATCAACAAATCAATTAATGGGAGAAGGAAAAAAAGAACACAAAGTATTTAGACAAAATAAGTCTATATTTGTCTCTGGGGCCATCTTCTTTCTAGTTAAGGAACCAGGGTAAATATATTATAAGTATAATGCATTTATGGCATAACAGCCATAAACCAGAGATATCTTAGATTTAAAAATTAATTGATTGTATAGAGGCATTATAGTCATGAGATTTCTTTCTATGTTCTTTTTATGGGTTTTCTCCTTCTTGCCCTACATACTTGGACTTTTGAAACTTCCTTTTGGAGGCAATTACCACGTTACTCACTTTGTTCATCACAAATATCCTCTTGAAAATCTAGAAGATGAAAATACACCTCTAGGATACATTTCCTGGAAATGCTCAATTCTACAAATAAGAAGCCTCAGAGGCTAATTTCAAAGAGGGAGATACTAAGTGATAGTTTTAATTTCAATGCACAATGTACCAGTCTCTTCTTTTTTTTTTTTTTTTTCATTTTTAGAAATGCAGGATTATTGAGAGTATCAAAATCTTCCGTGTCCTCTTCCTTGCTTATACTTTTCTAGAGAAGTGTAGAATGTGATATACCGGCCAGGTAAGCTGAATCCAGCTGGTTTTTTTCATTGACATAAAAGAAAGTAGATTATGCTTACAGTGAAATTTTACTTTTTGTCTTAATTGCACAAAACCCTGCATTCTGTTCATATATCCAGTAATTTTCTTTCTTCTTTCCCTTGAAGATTCTTGTCCCCATACACTACATGGCAGTTTTTCTTAATTTCTTCTCCCTACCTTTTCATGTGTTTTTCCCTCTTAGCACTTAAAATCCCTTCCAAAATTCCTCTTTTATATCCTCACTACTGAGAACAGTTTATCTTTTACATTAGCAGAAACAAACCAAATAACCAACCAACAAACTAGACAAGAATGTCACAAAAACTCAAATAATAACCCTCAAAGGAGGGCATCTCTTTTAAAAATCTCTAATTGCTTGCAGTGTTATGACATCATAACAAATTTATTACGACTACCCTCCAACTCTTTTTTTCCCAACAAGTGTAGGAAAAAGTTGTCTTCCTTCACAGTCAAAAGGATAAGAAGTATCCAATTCTATCAAGAGACAAGGCAAAAAATATTCTTTTCAGAAATCAAGGTGTAAATTTTTTAAAAAATGGAAAACATGTTTTTTTTAATTGAACTTCTCCTATGGTTTTAAGAAAACCATTTTGACTTTATCTACACAAATGAAAACAGCTGCAGTTCTATTCTTAGTGAACACCACCTTGGTTCATACCTTCTTAACACATAGTAGTTAAGTCTTTTACTTAAAATCTTTCACTTCCAGGCTGAGAAGTGGTAAAGCTGTCAAACATGGAAACACAGTAGTTACTACTTTCTATTTGAAAGCCCTGAATTTTTGGGTGTTACACTTAAACCCTTTTTCTTTTTCTTTCATATTTTTTTTCCTTCCCTGAACTGCTCAAAACTCTCCTCCGTCCTCCTTGCTCCTTCTCCATTTCCATCATCCCCACTGTATTTCATTATTAGGAGCAATTCCTCCAGTTTTGTCCCTGGTAGATGATGTGATCAGTGCTCATATAAAACAAGCTACTCCTAGCACAAAACAAGACCAAGTGCAACACAAAACTTGAGCTCCAGTATGCATAAGATAGCAGTCACAGTGACAACTGGATTGTACCATGGAATCTGAGACCCTCAGAAGGTGTTCCTTTAATTAAAGAGAGTTAATTCAAATATGTCATGCTTTGCACTTTCTCTGAAGCTGCTGGTGCATTATTTTCCTAAGAATGATGACCTAATTAAATAGATTTTGGCATAGACACATGAAATCTGCTCTTATTTCATTTACTCAGAAAAGAGTGTAATTCTTTCATAACTGCAGGAGAAAAATTATTTCACAATACCTCTTCAGTGCATAATGAACATTAAACAGGAAATACCAGCACAATGTACCTTTATTATTTTTTCGATGTTGAAAAGGTGTAGACCAAGACAAGGATTTATTAATGGATTTGGGTGCCTAATGGCCCTGGGATTTTTTCAAAAACACAAGCCAGGAGAGAGATGTTCTCAACATGTTTGCACAACAATCTGATGGAATAACTTCTTATATTTTAATCATAGTCTTCAGATTAATGAGTGGCACAAGAATGTGTAGATTTCCTGGACTGGTTTTCTAGTTTTCATTTTGATATCATTACTATTAATGTGCTCTTAATTTTCCTTATTCTCATTAAGTTTGATAATCTCTCTCTGATCTCAGAAGTTTTTATGTCTTGATTCATTCTTCACCCACACTGCTATAAAACTTTCAAGCAAAGCTTTATTAACTAATTGTACAAGAGAAAGTGGAACCACAATCTCTTTCTCTGACCCTAGTTTTAACCAAAGTGGTTGCTGCTTTCCTTCTCTGTTTCAAGAGGATGTGTGTGCAGGCATGCATGTTACATTTGTTGTGAGAATGTCTTCCCAACTGAGATTGAAAAATGACATGGCTGAGGCTGCTGAAAAATACTGGGCAAAAAATATGGAAAGCAAACAAATAAAACTCCTCAAACTTCACTGGTTTGCAAAGAAGAAGACTGTTTGAACCATTGTGCTCTAGAAACAAACTTGCCCTTTGATATATCTCCTTTGATCCTTCCTCAGTCCTTTTAACAAAGGAACAGGGGTAACCTTTAGATAAACTAGGGGCCATTTGAATCACTGTCCAAATTATCAAACAGTGGATACAGACAGACAATATTATTACAAATATCTTCCTTTGGCACACCGAGGATAAACAATTGAAAAAAAACAAGCAGGCAAACACAAACATTAGGGGAGCATACAGGTCAGGGTTCTAGTGACAACTATGTTTAGATTGGAGAGCGGAGAGAGTGATGGACACGTTACTATTCCAGCTAAAAAGATCATGTAAGTCACAGAGCACTTATTCTGCTGCGCTTCTAGATCTACAAAGGCAGACGTTGATCCATAACCAGAGACTTGCAGAACATCTTCTGTTTTTTACCTTGTTCTTTGAGCTGATAATTTTGAAAATCGAGTTAGAAATCTTCTGTCAAACCTGCTATTAATGCTTCACAATTCGATTCTTTGACTTCAACCAAAATAAATACTATACTTAATATTCTGAAATTAAATGAAATTAAAGAAAATCTGTAAATAGACCTGTGTTGTAAAACATAGCAGAACAAAAAGACTGTTGAAGTTTTTAAATCCCATGCTGCATAAGTGGTGCATGTGATTGCAAAGCTAGGCCCACCTCCTGCTGTTTGTAGTGCCCTGTGAGCATCCTGAGTGTGGTGCTTTGGAGGCTGCCTTTGGGAGCTGTAATAATGATTGTACTGGGGAAACCAACAGTGGAAGCATTTATAGCCCCTTAAGGACTTGATTTTCCCCTGACACAGCCATAAAAGAACAATTCCTCTGACAGAGCATCTTTGGGAAATTTTTACTTCAGATGGTGTTTCATATAACAAAATGGAGACTTTTTGAGTTTTGCAAAGACAAGGAAAGAAATTACAAAGGAGCTGTATTAGATAGGAAGAGAAACTACACAGCTTCTAATTTACTTCTCATGTCAGGGTCAGAGACATCCAATAATCTGCATGCAAGTTTTGGGGTTCATTTTCTCCCAGAGGCACTTGGATCTTGGCACTGACCTTTTCTCCAACACAGGCTTGATTCAGCCTTTTCATCCTTGACTAAAAAAGAATTGATACTTTCTCTGCATACCCAGTCCATATTTTACCAAAAGCAAGAAAAAGAAAAAGAAAAAAAATAAAGCAATAGAAAATTACATGCCAGTTAGAGCATTTCTGCCAACCTGGTAAATGCTTTCTTGGAATTACCTGACTGACATCCATATGTAGAGACTGGATGAAATTCACCTTCTGGCATGCCAATGAGTAGAATAGTTTTTAATGCAATATCTGATTGTCCTGCTAATGGTCCATTTCCATTTGACCATTTTATCACCCAAATGATAAAATAAAATTACATAGTACTGTATTTAAGAGTTAGAAAAGCTAAGTGGATTCTAAAGCTGAATATTTTTTATAGAAAGATTGACAGAATAGGTGACTCTTACAGGACACTTTCAAAGGAACAGAATTGCAAATAAAGAATTTTTCTTTTAAAGATACTAAGAACAAACAAATTTAAGACAGAAGAAAACACTTAAAAATCAGTTCAAAAACATTGCTAAATAAATAAAAAAAATTATTTCCCCTAGTCCTATAAAAGTAATTCAAATTTTGGGTATTTTTAAGGGAAGATCTTATTAAAATATATCTGAAAACCTCTCCAGTACTCCTAGAGTTGCCACAGAATATTCTATGCCCCAAATGCAAGAGAAGAACAGTGACTTCAGAAAAAACATTGCGTAGTGTAATGGTGCCCTCATTCCTTAGCCTATATTATAATTCATTTCTACTTCTAAATGTATATAATTACATTTGAAGATGTTCCTTAGATGAAACCTCGTGTAATTGCTCTGATCCTGCTTAATAATGAGTGCTTTGAGAAACAAAACAACAGATCCAAATAAAATATCCCTCCTTAAAGTGTAAGTCAAAGGCTATCCACATGGAAGACTGAAAAATAATCAGGTTTTGCATTCCATCCTTTCAACAATGCAACTGCACTTTCAAATATGCTTTGTTGTTTTCTTTTAATTCACAAAAATTAATCTTATAGATGTAGATGCCAGATTTGCATTAATTAAAACTCCACTGTAGAAGCCAGGCTTAATTGCAATCAAATTTGCTTAATTATGCATGGCGAGAGATTCCCAATTGAGAAAGGTTTTAGTAAGGATTTTTGTTTTTTATACTGACAAAATAAATTGAAATTGTCATTTTTTGTGTTTTATGTAACACTTGTAAATAATTTGTGGAGCACCTTAAGTCTTCTATGTAAAGCAATGTTATTGCTTAAGTAATTATAACAATCTGCATTTTTCATTGTTAATTGTGGGTGTCAGCCTCATTAATTTTAATTTACAGCCTGTAATGAAATTAAGAAAATTTTGTGCTGATCTGCTGAAACTTGTCTTATAGAAAGTTACTTAATAAAACTGAAGTTCAGAAAACTAAGGAATTTGTTCATACATTGTCAAGACAAGTAACAAATGTTCATTTTTCTCAGAAGTTTTGCTTCTAATTTTAAATCAATATGTAGTATGGCAATTTGTGTCAGAAAGTTTGAGAAAGTTCAATCTGAAAATTTTTCACTTCAAAGAGTAATTACATAGAATGTACACATAATATGTAGTTTTATTTATAACAGATAATGTGTCACTGCACTGAAAAAATATGTTGTAGCTCTATTCTATTGTTCGTCTCACAGGACCAATTTTTTTCATCTGCAAAAACACTGGGGGTTTTTTCTACACATTTTTGAAACTTCCCTAAACCGTAATATTCCTAAAATGAAGCATAATAACCTGTTCAAAACCCTATGCTCACATTGTCTATGTGAAACTCAATTTGTCTATGTGAAACTCACATTGTCTATGTGAAACTCAAACTTTCCTTTGAGTTTCTTTTTTAATATACTCAGTCTTCTGCTTTTCAACTTCAGCCCTTCAAAACTATATCCTCCCCTTCCTCTGTTCTGCTGAGCTTGCATCAGCCCCAGCCATGCAAGAAAACAGAAAGATATGGCTTAATTACTCTGCAACTTTATTAATTTAATTTATCTGGGGACTATCCAGCAGCAATTTCTATAATACAGGTAATAAATTTTTCATTAATTATTTTCACTTGTAGGAGGGCTGCCATTAGCTTCCATTCCCTCTGGTAGCAGATCCTTGGCCCTCTGTGTGCGATCCACCACCATTGTTAAATGATGGATAGGAAGGATGGCTTTTCATCTTGTCACACAAGACTTTGAGAGTCCTGCTTCCAGTACCCACCTCCTTTTGAGGAGGCTTTTGGATTTCACCCTTTCCTAACGCAGGTTTTCTGAGGAAGCAGATCCTCTATGAGTATCTGAGATGGATTTTACTTGGAGAGGCAGATGGCAGGAGGAGCAGTGGGCTAGACAGTCTGAGTTATAGCCCCTTCACAAATTAACAGGGTCAGTTGGTTGACCTGAGCGCCATTGACCTGCCAAGCTATCCACAGAACTTTCCTCCATCTGAATGACTGACTCCCAAGACCTGTGAAGGAAGGTGATGCTTAAAGGAGTTACAACTCTTTTTCCTAGATAGTCTGCTAAAACAAGAAAGGATCAAATTTTTGCACTGTATATCTCATGTCAGAAGCTCCACTTCACTCCTTTTCATATTGCCTGTGCTGTTTAATTTTTTCCATTTTTACAGAAAACTCTATGATTTTTACAGGATTTACTTGTCTTGTTTTCTTAATTGGTGTTGAGAAGCATTTGTTATTATGATCCTGCACACACTTGCACAACGCTTTGGCTGGAAAAGCACCATACAATCACATTAAATTAAATGCAAAAAATTTGAGGGAACAAGAATGGCAACAAGCAAATTGTGAGGAAAAGCTGTTCTTTTTGTAGTATACAAAGACACATATAATAAATTCATAAAAGTACAAAAATTATAATATGCAACATTTCTTGTGTATAATATTATATACACAAGATAAGATATAAAATAAATATAGAGCTTTTTTATATTTATCCGCCTTTAATAATTTCAATCTGAACAAGTGGAAGTTAGCAGGATAGAGGAAGAAATAATAAATACATGACTGTGAGGATAGGAGAAAACACCCTGAGCTTTATTCCGCTCTGCTGTTACTTTTTGGATACATAACTTGCTACTTTAGCTAAACATGAAAATGGAAAGCATAGTCTTCTAAAACAGGTGTGTGGAAACCCAGGGCAGGGGGAATATTTCTCTGCCTGCCCTGAGGGGTTCTGACTCCCAGGGAACTTAACCCTCATTCATGGAGAAAGCCTCCAAAGCCTCAAAATAAACTAGAGACCACAAAAGTGTGAAATACATTATAGTATGTCACTTGGGTGAAAAATTTAGGTTTTAGGATTTTTAGTATGTTGTAGATGGGAACAAGATGGAGGGTATAGGGTGTTGTCTTGTGTTCCTTTTTCTTTCTTCTTCTTCCTTCTTCTGTATGGGTTTAGGTGGTATCTTGTAATTGGGTAGAAAAATCTGCATTGCGGGTCTTTAGGGGTCAGTTATTGGGTTAGAAGGGAAAATAATCTAGGTGTCACTTCTTAATTGGGCAACTTAGTTTTTGATTAGGCTTAAAAGGCCTTGTAATACGAGGTTGTTAGCCATTTTTGTGCTGTTTTCCTGCATGCAAGGTCTGGGTGCAGACAGCATGCTGAAGTTTTGATATGATAACAATAAAACAAGAAGCTGAAGACCGAAAAAGTCCTGTGCGTCTCCTTCTCCTGACACAAAATTGCTCCGGGAGGGTTTCCCCTGTCAGGGGAGCCCCCGGGGGGGACCTAACAGGGAGCCGAAAAAGCCATACAGGTGAGTCCCAGAACATACAGCATGATCTGGCATATGCTTGACCCATTGCAGCAGTACAGGTGAGATATAAAAACACTGAAGCATATAACTATTTTATTATATCAAAGATAAAATATTTTAAAAATTCTGAGGTAATACTTCCCTACAGTAAATAAGGGAGGGGGTGCTTGGTTTTTTCTTCTTCTTTTTTTTTTCCTTTACCCTGTAATGAAACCATTGTCAGTGTGTTTTTCAATATAAGTTAAAAATGTATAACTAAGTCTTCCCAAGATTTGCCAGAGATGATAGATGAAGTCCAAAGCAGATTGCCACTCCTGTGTTTGAACTAAGATTTGGTGGTCATAACAATTGATGGTCTTTTAGTGTGCAATAAAACTGAGAATATAATTGATCCGATGTGTTATAAAAATGTACAGAATTAAAACCAGGCACTAATAATCTAGGCTTCCAATATCTAGCACCTAAGCAGTTTTTCCTTTTTAAATGGATAGCAACTGCTTCTTATGAACTTCAGTGGACTCCTGAATTTTGACATTGCTTCTGAGGGCTGTATAGAGAGGCATGTCAATAGGAGGTGAGTTCCAAACTAGATGCAATGCCAATTTCAGGGCTACTTGTGACCTTCATATCATCTTCTGATAGTAAATGTTACTTCTGAGAGCAAGACTAGCAGAGAAGTACAAAATCAGTTGTGTTCTTTAAAAGACTGGAAAAAAGTCTTTTAAAAAAACCCTACAGGTTCTAAGGATATCTACAGATCTAAGTCTTCTGATCATGAATGTCTGCTACTCTCCAGTGTTCTAGTGAGCTGCCAAGATGTAGAGATGAGGTCTGATAGGAAAGGTATGGTAATAGTAAAAAAAAGGAAAAAAATCTCGTTTTTTAAATGTTGGGGCATTTAACATGCCATAGCATAACATTTTAAATTTTAAAGCCAATGTGGGTACAGGGTCAGGGGCCAATGAGGATGGTCACTAGCAGCTTCTGGGCTGGTTGTACTGGGCCCTTTCACAGGCACCACCTCAGCTTTCCATTTTTGCCATCCTCCCAGTGGCAGCAGTTTTACTTTGGAGATAGCCTTTAATTTTTTTTTTCTTTTTGTATTTCCATCCTGCTGCTGTCCTTTCTTCATTGTCCTCCACCTCTTCATTTCTCTGAGCAAGAACAGGTCACACTGCTCATTTCTGATACAGCCAGATTCTATTTTGCCTTCCTGCCTATGACAAATCTTGGCAGCTCTGCATAGACAGGGTATATTTAATCCCTTACAAAACTGATAATCTCTAATCTTTTCAAGTACACATGAATGCTCACCTAATAATTTTAGTGTTCTGCTGAGGTACACAGCAGCAGTACGCACAACAAATTACCAAGGGGTACTTCTGAAGCCCTGTGTGTAAAGTTCTTCTTACATTTTTGCAGGTACAGCTGTGGAAGGGAAAAACCACATTCTTTGCTCATCATAGAATCACAGAATGGTTTGAGTTGGAAGGTACTCTAGAGATCATCTCGTTCTAATGCTTCTTCCATGGGCAAGGATACCTTTCACTAGACCAGGTTTTTCAGGGCCCCAGCTATGTGATCTTGTACACTTTCAAGGATGAGACATCCACAGCTTATCTGACCGATCTGTGCCAGGGGATTTTTTTGTGTCATTTTCACATATCCCGAATGAGCCAGCATAGCAGAGTATCAGTTTATCCTGTTGTTAACAAATTTGTTAGCAGTTCAGCTAATATTTAATCATATTTTACTGTACTTTTTCTTTCAGTTCTCAGGCAGAAGCACATTAATCTGTGAAAAGTGAACGACTAACAGAAAAAAATAATAAGAGAGGAAAAGAAAATGAAAGGAAAAAACTAAACCCAAAGAAATGCAAGAAAAGAAGTAAAAAAAAAAAAAAAGAAAAAAAAAGAAAAATCTAGTTTGCAAAGGAAGTATTTTGGCATTCTTATTTAATTATCAGTGGATACACAGGATGGAGTAAAAAGCTCTATTTCAAAACTGTGACTTAATGACAAGCTGATGTGTAATATTTTGCCTGAAGACCCAGACAACATCGTTAAGAGAGAGACAAGTAAATTGTAGGTAAGAAATAAAAATAAATATTTCCACACCTCTGACATAATTGTAAAAGTTAAAAGGCTACTGATAAATTTGAGACAAATGACTATTGTTCTGGCAAAATAAGGAATCTTAACTCATTTTTGGATAACAATATTGCCAGCTCTTGCAATTTTACTATTAGCCTCATAATATTTGATGTTTCTCCTTAAGACCTAGCTCCTAGATTTATACTAATTAGGAGGCTATTAACTTCCATTAAAAAATCATGTTTCCAGTCCTGATATCTAAGCAGAAAAAAAACCCCAAATCATTTCCTAAAAGTGTGAAAGATTGAAGTCAAACAAGGAGAACCCAAAACAGGTAGTTAAAAAGCCCACAAACCAACCCAAACCTATAAATTCTGGAAGCCTTACTCATGATTTCTCAGTATTTGACAACACTACATTAACTATAATTAAGTTAGAGATTTATTAGGTATTAAAAGATAAGAAGCTTCTGCAATGAAAAAGCAGAATGTGCTGAAAATGAGTCAAAAGAAGGTGAAATTAAAAAATATTTCAATTTGAGGTGTAAACTTCCACTTTTTTAGTTGCTTCCAACAAACAACTCTTCACAGTTTTTCATTAGAAAAAAGTCTGACTAATTTGAAAACCTAGTTTTCAGAACCTGACTTGTTCCACTGGCAACAAACCCAATCTACTATCATAATTTTCCCACCTTAGGGATCTGGAAATATTGCTGAATTCCTGTTCAGCACTATTTTAATCTTCTCAGACTCCAGTAATTTGATAATGTTTAGGACATAAGATCATACTGCTAGCAATATGACTTGAGTAGACAGTTTGGTTTTTTTTTTTCTATTAGTTACACAGTTTTTAGGAAAAGTGTGCAATTTAGGAATCATACTCAGCTAGTAGCCAAAATGCAATAATTTGCCATGATCTCAAACACTCTCTGGTAAAAGGCAAGAATTGAAATATTGGGACATACAAATGAGCACTGCTTTCCCCCAGCACAGTCCATCCCATCATGGGGGTAGATTTGTGAATGCTTATTCAAATGCTGGGCAAGTTATGAAGAATTCCATCCACATTGTTTAGACAAGTCATAAGAGCCCTGGAGGAAGACTATAATAAGTCCAATGATAAATTAAATAAACAATATGATCTCAGTAATATGTGCACCTCTATCATTTCCAAGAAATAACAACAACGACCAGGTGCTGTTATAAACAGAAAAAACTCAAGGAGAATCCTAGATTCCTATCTGTCAAATGGATTTTTTTTATGGTGCTCTCCCTCCTGTAATATTTTGAGTAAAAATTATTTTTGTCTGTGTTTAAATTTGTAATTTATATTGACCGTATACTCCTTCCCCACTATCTGAATGTCCAGATCTTAATTATGAGGGCAGTGCCGGAGTCTTCCCCAGACTGGGGTGACTCCGGGTGGTGGTAAAGTCTCTCCTCCAACCCGTGCCTTCAAAGAAAAACTCAGTAGTCTTCAGTCGTCTGGTCTCAAGGCAGTTTATTGCATGTTATCTCAAGGCACACAGACTTCCTGACATTGTCCCTGACTCCTTCTCCCTCTGCGTCTCTCTCCGTCTCCCTCCATCTTCGTCTCCGTCTCTGCCTCTGTCCAAGGGGCTGGTGCCATCTTTTATATCACACATTACGTATTAGATGTTTATAGTTTTTCCCCAATGCCTATTACCTATATTGAACAGTGGCTTTCTACTCTAAACCAATCTATGAGTGCCAACATCACTAAGAACATGGGGAATAGGAAGGAGAAAGAAGGAGGACAGGGCACACCCAAATCCCTCCATCTTAGAACCTCTGACCCCCATGTACAAAACTCAGACCCCTCTGTACAAGGCCTAAAACCCCCCTGTACAGCACTCAGAAATCCTACCTTTTACTTTGTGATTACTTCTATTATAATATCTAAACTTTAGTGATTTTTGTGCTTTCTGCAAAGTTGGTAAATTGTTCCATGGGTCAAACTCAAAACCACAGGGGTTTCTGGCTGCCTGCCAGGGTCTCAGAGGCTTCTGCCCTGGACCCAGAACATCCAAGAGTGTCTGAGGAACACCTTGGGTTCCGACAGGCAGTACTCCAGGATTCACTGGGTACAACCACTTTTGCAGTAGTGAAACCACAGTTGTTCCTTAACTCCTGACTTGTTGGATGTGATGGGTACAGTATAAGTCCTTCCAGGTCTATTTGTCTCCCAGTGCCTGAAAGCCCTATCAGATTTGAACCTGGCAAATACAATTCCAGGAACACAAACTCGAACCTGACCAAAAATGTCATCATTGTCAAATTTTGACAGCCCAGTCAGAACTTCAGTCCCACAGTAATTGAGCATTTCTGAGAAGAAGACTCAAATCGCAAATATGAGTAATATATTCTGTATAAAGAAACCTGTATATTCTGGCTGCCATCTGTAACATTCAGTTCCAGTACAATAGTGTCTAGGGGAGTTGTAACCACTGCTTGGATGAACTTTGGCTTCTTGTTCCAGTAGCTCCTGCATCCTGCTCTGGTCTCACACTTGTGGATGGAGTGGGAGCTTCAGACAAAGTTTACTAGAGAAGCCTTACCACTGAGCCATGAGGACACCTTTTCATCCTAAACTCCTTCTCAGAGAGGAGTCTAGGTGTTATTGGGTCCAAGCTTAGCCCCAGACTGTGACAATAATTTAAGCAACTTTGTCCCACAGGATCTAAAGATCTGGCAAATAAGATCTATTTACATTAAATGAATTATTTTTTATGGCAAATGATCTTAATCAGAATTATTTATTACACAGTATAAAAGCTAAGACTCCAAGTAGTGTATAGTATAGGATATGATAATGCACTCTATTGAAGCAATTACATTAAAAGTAGTTATAATAAAGCTATCAAAAGTAAACCATTATTAAGTAGAGATTGATGTAACTCACCACACCAACGCTCATGGGCAGATCTCTTTCACTCAACCTCAAGGAGTATCTATGGTGGGCATCCTCTTATCCAAAGGAGGAAACTTCATACACACATTCCAAGAAGGAATATGTTAGAGGAACCCAACTGTATGATTTTACGGTGTATAGTGATAGACTGTGTGAAAGCTGACTCCAGGTCAGCTTAGCAGCTTAGCTGCCTAATCTTTCCCTCACTATAAGGACATTGATTCAGGATTAGTTGCCAGACTGGTTTTAATATAATTCAACACCAAAACCAGCATATTGGCCCTCTCTCAGTCCACCACTAATACATTTGCAAATAGGACACTGAGTTGCTTGATCACATTCCGGGGCACAGCATCCAGGGCAAAGCATCCTGCTACACACTGTAGGTGTGATTTGAGACCGAGCTCTCCTGGAGCTTTTCACCAGATACCACTTGCCTGCAATGGTTTGTCCACACGTCCATGTTTCCGTGACGGGCTGAGAATACCTGCAGCTCTAAGGTCCTTCTCACCCTTCAAGGAAAGAACAATTTTTTTCTGCTAGTTATGCACAGCTCTTATTTCTGTGCAATTCTGTCCCAAATTCACTCCCTGATCTCTACATTCAGGCATAAGAAGAGAGGAAGGACTCTGCATTTTCCATGTTCCCTCTTTGACAGAACATCTTCTTGAAATCATTACAACATTAGCAGTGAGATTCTCATTTGACGTACCTGCAGATACACTGTTTGGATATTGCTGCTTGGTCCAAGTGGCTGCCCTGGATCTAAACTCAAATAACTTTTCTTGAGGTGAACAAACCATCATAAGCTCTCCTGTTTCTTTCTCCCTTTCATCAGTGTTTTCCTGACCAAGGGCCCACCATTGGAAAGGCTAAAGTGACTAACATTTAGCTCTACTTCCCACATAGGAAAAAGACCATCAGCATACAATGGCAACTTTGGAAGGGATAAAATATAAAACAGTGATGGATGAGAAGATTTTCTGAGTCCTCTGATGTAATTTTAAAAATTGAAGATTTTCAGAATAATTCTTTCCGTTGATTTCTTGGTGTGTATTACTAAAGAAGTGGGGATAATGAGTGCAAGAATTGGCTATCTAAGGATTTACATATGTATTTCAGCACAACTGAAGAAATAAGATTATAAAGCTCATCTTTCAGAAGCTATTTTTAAAAATAAATAAAGTGGTTTCTTTGGGACTGAATCTTCTTCACAGAAAGTTTTGGTACCATCTTTCAAAGTATTTGACTGACTGACTGAGTAGCTTAATTACAAATTACACTATACCCTTACCAATCACCATGCTTCCTGAGAACAGGAAAGTCATTAATGCAATTTTTTTTTTTAAGGATTTAGGGGACGTCTTGAGAGTTACATTTTGTTACAATGTCTGAAAATTAAATAGTAGTGCAACATTTAGAGAGTTGTAATATATATGTCAAGGGAAAAACCAGCAACCTTTCTGTAACTGAGAATTGTGCCTCTCTAATGTGTTAGAAGGTTCTGAAAATATTAATAAGGCAGTAGATGAACATGACCCAATGGACATAATTTACTTGGATTTCAAAAAGCTTTAGAAAAGGTCCCTCATAAAAGAATATTAAAGATAATAAATAACAATGAAGTAAGGGGCAAAGGCTTGTCATGGATTAAAAAGTGATTAAATGATAGGAAATAAATAGTTATAACCTCAAAGAAGAGATATATTAATAATAGAGTGTCTCGCGGGTCAGTATTACAATCAAGTTGTTTAATATATTTTTTTAATAATTTGAAGTAAGAGGATTGCAAGGTGGCAGAGTTTGCTGATGACTCTGTACTATTGAACAAGTAGCCACTTGCATAACCTCCTTCTCACTATAAAAGTCTAAAAATCTGCATGTACTACTCTGAAAATCACTGACAACAGGAATCCCTGTGAATATCAGTAAGGAGCAAATTTTTCTTTATGTCACCTGTTCAGCTCTATCTCAAGATGGACACAGTGAATGGCTACATTCTAGAAAAGCTAAGGGAGGAGCTGAGACAGAGGAGAGCGTACACTTGGCCTTCCCTGCAAAAAATGTTTGTAAGAGATGCCTTCAGTACATCACCTTCAGTAAAATGAATAATATTTCTGCATAATTGAAGAAAATTGAAATCATATCTAGAGCATGCAATAACCACATTCTGTTAATCCTTCCAAAAGAAACTTTGTATTATTCCTTTCTCAATTATGGATGGGTTTAAATGGTTATGGATTTGTCTCCTAGAGGATGTCATATTTTAAAAAGACAAGTCAGGCTTCATCGCAAGTAAATGTGAAATTCTGGATATATTTCTCCAGAGTGGAAGTAAAAGTTTGTAGCATAGAAAAAGAGAAGTCATATTCCACACTTTCTTCCTAAAGTGTGAAGAAGTAACAACAATCACCCAGACAAAAGCTCTGGTCAAACACAGTCCCAGCCCTTCATACAAATTACATCCCTTCAGAACACAGTCTGTTTTACTCACAGGGAGGAATATGAAGATTTATCCACAACTTTGCCTCTTGTTGCTACTTTTCCAGAAAAAAAATATTTTATCCTGATATTATGTAATGGAAGGAACAAGAGGAGATAATGTAGGCAGACCAAAAAAACCGCTATTTCACTGAAGTACAATGTTAATCCACACTTTTCCGGAGGCCAATGCAAGCATTTGGACAAATGCAATTTTTATATTAGGCAATGCAAAATAATGCCAAATAAGCCTTATCATTTAGGACACCAAATTATGGCTATCCAAATTGCAAAGCAGTTGTTTCATTATGTCTAAACTGCAAAATTATCTGATTGTTCTGGGAGATAACCTGAAGTATTTGACAGTGGCTTCATTTGTAAGCAGATCACTAACTTTGAAAGGCCGGCCATTTAATCCATTATGAGCTTCTCCGTTATTCCAAATATCATAGGAGGAATTCAGTCTATGCACAGGTTGAAACAACTTGTAGCAACTTAGGTGGCAGTTAAAACCACTCAACAAAGGACTTGCCTTTGGCTCATGTGTTTTACATGTCTGATGAAATGTATAGTTTTAAATGCATTACATTTAATCAGGCAATTGATTTCTAAAATTGCAAAAAAATAAATTAAAGGATCTCCATGTCAGTCTTTATATTTATTTTTTATAAGATATTAGATAAAACTTCTTGTTCATTGTCAGCTGGTCGAAAATTACAGTATGTTGCAGTATAATCACAAACAAATACAATTACAAATATCAAGGGAAATTTAGGCCATAAGGCAAAATTAAAAAAGAATTTGACTGCAGAAAATTAAATTAATAAAACATTAAGGCACTAAAACAAAGCCTATTGCCTCTTATAACTAAATTGTTTGCACAGCTAAAATAAAGAAACAATCCCAGTGTTTGCATTTGTGAATCTTACATGGCAGTCAGCAGGTAAAAGAAACAGTGCAGTTATCATCTCCAATTAATTTCTCCTACATTGCTGAACACTGAAAATAATTTAATCCCTAACATTTTTATTTAAAGCAATGAAATTAGGGATTTATTACCTTACTTATAGTTTTTAAGAGACAACACACCAATAGGTTACAAATACAGACATGATATTTCATGTCATGGCACATGCTGGGAACTGTTTTTATGTGGAAGTCAATGACAAAAGAATTAGACCAATGCTAAAAGGTCATGAGAAATCATTCCCAGGATGACTTTCTCAACATCAAATAGTAAGTCTGTAGCAGAACTAGGATTGGACTTGCACTCAGATCATCTAAATCCCAGTTAAGTGCCTTCATCACATGACTTACTGGAGCTCCCCTGAATGAATTCATACATGTTCCCATCAGTTCTTCACCTGTAGACCCAGGAGTTCTGGTCAAAAGCAATCTGAGATAGCTGCAGTTATGAGTCATCTCCCTGTCAGCTCTCATCTGCCAAACATGTGCATGAACTAACCCCTATAATTCCAAACAAATTCAAGTGGAATCCACCAGAACATTGAAATCAAATTCCTTAAAAACCTAGAAGGATTTTATTTTTTTCCTGTTAGTGTCTTATCAGCCAAGCGCACAATCCATTTTCATTACTGTTTGGTTTCTAGTGGAAATGGAGTACAAAAAATTACAGAAGTGCTAGCTTCAATGCAACATCATCTTTCTAAGAAGAAAAAGATTCACAGAAAGACAAAGCTTCAAGGACATTTTTTTGTGAAAGTTTGAGAGCCACCCAGACCAGCTGTGACATCTGTACTAATTGAAAAAGCAAACGAGGCCACAAAGGACTGTTCTTTGACCATTTAATCAATTTTCCACTCAATGCATTGTTCATTCTTAGAGACTTTAATGCTAGAATTGATTTTAACAGCCATTACTGAAATACGTAAGTCAAAGGTCTCTCAACCTTTTTTAAGTTTGACCAATGGGAATAAAAGATTATGGATATGTGAATAAATCAGTGGCTATGATTCAAATGCCTTACTAAAAAATACCGTGTGAATCACAGTCTGCCGTGTCCTGCGGCTCATGTGGGCTGGTTAGAACACAATGGGAGAAATAGCATGATGGTGATTTCTGATAATATCTGGTCTGGACTCACTCTGTGAAATTGTCTCTTAAACTTCCAGTAATGCAGGACTCACATAGCTCACTTCAATCCAGAGTTTTACAGCTCACTTCAATGCAGGAAGAGGTTAAATGTCTTCAAATGTTTGTAAATACTTTTGGATATTACATATTTGACTCAAGCAAGCAGAGGGGACCAGAAGGATGAAGAATCTTAAGATCACTTATTAAGATACTTTTAGGCATGGCTAGTGGATATATGCCCTGCAAAACAGAGGAAAAGGAAATATGTAAATATGCCTTCCAGTTCTATATTCATCCATAGTGAGGAAAAAGTCAGAAAAATTAATGTTTAAATAATTTTTCTTTCATTTTGAGCAACTTCTTTTAAAGAGAAAAACATACCTAACTTACCATTTGCATGCTACTGGCCAGAGCTAATATAGATTTAAGAAAAAGAGGTAAGCTCTAGTGAAAACAAAATACACTAAAATAAATCTGGATTAAAACCCCCAAACTGTTATTATTGTACTAGTTCTGGAAAGTAGTTTAGGAAATTTTTGTCTTCAGTAACAAATATTAGAATGTAGATTTCTATCTCAGAGAAGAAAATCTTTTGTAAAGATGAGAAAGTGTGTAAGAAAGCTCTTTTTCACAGTACAAATATAGAGCAAAAGGCAGCAATGGCTGTGGGAGTTACATGTAGTCAGTGACTTTATAATCTCTGTAACATCAGCAATTCCCTCATGTGCTGCCTTCTCCTTCTTCTGTGTTTGGTCCTAATGAAACAGATTTACAGTATGACCTTTGCATACATGCATGATATATTGAGATGACAGCCACTCCACTGTGAAATATGATGCTATGATCTTTCAGTTGTTTCCCTTGGAAGATGAGCCTTACATGATTAGATTGATAAGCATCAATGTATCAGAAATTGTGCCAAAACAGCAGCTACTGGCATGTTGTACTGTAGGAACTTTAAGGGTATTGACATAGTTCTAGAAAAACAACCTTAAGGACAAGCTGAGCCACAAAAATCAAATAACGTAATTGACAGGTTATTTGATGCAGTTCCTGGTGAAAACTTTCCTGCTTTACTGAGATACACTGACTTACAAAAGACCTTTGACACTCCACTGTAAATTGTATGACTGCTCTAAGATTTTTCATCATTATCATGCATGCCTGAAATTTGTTTATGCTGTCAGGAGTTTGTCATGGAGTCCTCAATATTGTTGTAGTATAAAAGGCCATGCATCAGACACATTAAATACCATGTCTTCTCCTTAAGGAGATTACCTGTATCTGTGATATGTTGTACTATTGACACACACATGACATCCAATTTAGAAGTCTGTATTTATCCAGAGATTTGCATGCACCATAAAGCAGAGCTTTAATTTAGTTTTTCTTCTCAACTGGGAAACAAAGGAAGTGGGAAAAGGGTGCTGATTTTTGCCATCCATGTTCAATGACACTATTGAGTGTTATTCATCTGAATGTTCATGTTCGTTTAAATCTTATTTTAATTTATAAAGGTCAAAGCCAAGATGGGCCCAGCTGGTACAGCTGCAATGCAGAAGTAGGTAAAATATCAGTCATTCCCTCAAAAATCTCTAAGGAGTCAAAACATAAGTGGTGGATGAGACAGAAAAGCAGGTTAAGGTAGATTGAGAAAGATGAGTCAAGAGATAGAAGAGAATGTGCACTTGTGTATCCTAAGTTCTTTTCACATGCCTTAATCCTTACAAAAGTTAGCTTTCAGCTCCATCCTGATAACAGTCTAAGCTAAAGTTTCTGCATTTCTTCTAAACTTTGGATGTATTCCAGGTCTCTATGTGGTCTCAGAGCACTTGATGGTGTAAACATCTATATTAATTTTGAAAGCAGTGTAATACAAATGAACTCGGACCTATTTTGCACAGTTCTTATGACATCTAATGTGTTGCAATCTATAAACAAAGCACAAAGTAGCTTTCATGTTTTAATTTTTTGGTGATGTGTGTAGCAGCAAACTGAAAAAAGCCAGAGTGCAGGCCTGAGCACAGACACAAGATGATGTTTTTCATTTACTTGTTGGGGAAGTGCACAGCACAGATTCAGAATGGGGAAAATTGTGCTGTTTGATAGTGTCCCTGTGCATGGCTTTGAGATTATTGTGGACCAAGGAGTATTCCAGCATATTCTTTAGAGATGACCAGTCTGTTCTGAGAGGTAAAAAAAATTTGGCTGTATAGATATTTTTTATTAATACAGATACAGCTGTAATGCTGGGCAGTAATGTTCATCCTATCTCTAACGGAGTTCGGTAAAAGATGTTTCAGAAAACAATGATTAAAAAGAATGGACAATATCTCAAAAATAATAAGAATATTTATATGGATTAACTTGAAATGGAAGTCTGACTCATTGTTCTAATGAACTGCTAAACACTGACATGAAAATACACCTAAATATGCAGACACTAAGATATCTAGAAAGCTCTTCTGCTTTCCCATATGCAATGAATGTCTTGAGGTCTTAATTTAGTCTTCTTTACAGTGAGTAATTACTCCTAGTTTAAATTTTAGTAGTTGAAAGATATTGCATGTCTTGGTTCTTAAATTTCCTGGTGAAATCTGAGTACCCTTTTTGAATAAACTTAACCTTAGTTTGAAAGATTTAATAATAAAATGTGTGTGAAGAGCAAACAACCCCACCTAAACTCAACACCAACACACATTTCCATAGTTCCTATTTAAAGTGTTAATTCTCTCCAGTGTTCAGTTACTGTTATTAATTTCAGGGTACAGTCACACTTGGAGAGGGGAGGAAATATAAACAGTCAAAAAAAGAAATTTAATGCTATTAGTTATAGAAGAACACTTTTGAGAAAATATTGGAAATGACCTTGACCTTTCAGTCTGGAATCTTATGATGATGATGACAGTCTCTGGACCATGTGAATCAGTATTTCATTTTCTTAAGTATCTTGCTAACTTTTGAAATTTTCAGCAACTCTAGATAGCTAGAGGTACAATAAATTATGGGGTTTTGATACATATCTGTGAAACAGATTATCATTAAAAAGGGTCATCTAATTATTTGTTTTGTTTTCACTGAAATTCTTTCAATGCTGCCATCTCAGTGGAATCAGTTAACTATGGTATGAATCTGATATATTTTAGACATCGATAATGCTTTCTTTGCTTGTCTTCCCATAAACATCAACATTTTGGGGGTAGAAAAAGGATTTAAACTGTTTCAGTTGTGCTATTATTACAACTCTGACCTTGCTAAAGACTTTCGGCAAATTGATTAGCTCTGAAAAGCTGCCATCCATCTGCAGAGTTAGAATAATCTGTAAATAAAGCTGCAGAGAGGTCTGTTGGAAAGAATATTTCTCTATTGCTGGTTGCTGAAATACTCCTTCAGAAAAGGACAATTCACCTCCACCTAAAGAAGCATGTTGGCTGCTTGCAGTGATGCAGAGCAGTGTCAGCATACTGACAAAAAAGGAGAGAAAATCTGCTGTTCTTTTCATTTTGTGAGACAAACCCCAGGGCTTATTAGGAAGAAATAGAACAGGAAGTGGTGCACAGTTATGCTGGTGTGATTAAAAAAAAATAAATATGAAAAAAAGAAAGCAAACTAAAGAGCAGAAATCATAGTTGCTATATAAAGTGGCCATTTCTATGTTCCCAAGTGCAGTCTTTGTATTCAGGGGAGCTCTCAATCTACTTCTGAGTAATCAGGCACTACTGGAATTGACACAGAAAACAAAATGTTCCTGATTTTATTTCTAATTTACTTTATAGTTTTTACAGTCTATTTAATTTTGTAGCTATATTTAATTCCAAAGGTGTCTCAGAATGTCATTTTTAATAAAACACCATAAAAAATGCTGCATCGGCACTATATCAAAGTTTAGAATAATTATATGTTAGCGCTCTGTTTCTGTTGGAGACATTGCACACACCATTTATACAAAAGTCCAGTCCTTGTCCCACACAGCTTCCATGCTAAGCTGACCACCATGGAGTCACTCATTTGCAACGTGTTTGGGTAAGGAAACAAAAGCCTCATGCAAACCAAAGGGATGCAGAGGTGTGTCAGCTGACAAGACCTTAATGAAAACGCCAGGTTGCTTTTCAATTTTTTTTTCTCCCTTTCATTTTTTGCTTTTTAAAAAAATAATTTAAATATTTCTAAAAAACTAAAGACATCTGAATGGCTGAAAATTAAGGAAGAAAGATTTTCATCTCCTCTAACAGGATGTATAAGGAAGAGCACTAAGGCTAGGATAATGGAAAGATATAAAAAGAAAATGGACAGGGAGACTTGGGTTAACCAAGTCAGTTAAAATGAAGAGGAAGTGACCAAAATAAGGCAGAGATATGCAGAGTTTTCAAAGGACAAATCAGATACCATACAGCAAATCTAAGTCTTCCACATTAGAGCAAACAATCAGACTAGGGCTGGTAATGTGCATTTTATCTTAATGTCAGAGATAATTTTTTCCATCCTTTGAGCTTTACTCAAGCTTTTTTAATGAGCTTTTCTAATTTATCAAAAAAAAAAAAAAAGGCTATTTGGATAATAAACATGAATATTAAAACAAAAAGAAGTATGGTTTATGGAAGTTCACTGCCCAAATGTCTAAGCCCTCTATTGTGGAGCAAAAGTATTCATCTGCTCTTTCAATTGCTTGGTTAAAATGCTAAATTATTCCTGGTGCTTTGTAGCAGATCAGTTAACATTACTTTTAGCTTTATTCAGACAGCACGATCTAGTTCTTCTTTGTATACGAGGCACTGGCAGCTTGACCTTCCTGTTTATTCCTTTATAAGACCATTATCATCAAAGTTCTGTGGCAGACAATTCACAATTTTCAAATGTTAATGTTAAAAGACCTAGATTTCTGACTGATGTCAAGCTTTATTTACACATTTTGAAAAGAAAAAAAGAAGTTTCTTATCACACTTTGAATTAATAAGCTCTAGATAAACAGTGAAACAGACTGAAATGTTTCTGTATCACATTTTCGAGAAGAAGATCACAAGAGATGCTATCCAGATTTTGTACTGGGAAATAGAATCTAGGTGATGTGTACGTTGGGAATCCATACCGTGAGAGCCAAATGACAGTACATTTTGATTTTTTTTCTTAATGCAGAACTATTTGAAGGCAGGGTTAAAAATGTTCTATTGAAGGGCTCCTAAAAAGCAGTGCCTCTTTGTGTGGATTTGGATCCTAGCTTCACACCATTAGTGGTGCTAACCAGCAAATAATTAGTAAAAAAACAACTTAGCTGATGAATTTAGCCTTTTATGCTGAATATGCTATAATATATGTGATCAGGCAACAATTATTTGAAAAATACTCCAAATTCCCTAATAAGCTTTCATCTGTAACTTTTAGTCACAGCTTCCTCTGAGTTTTCAGTGCTTATACCTCCGTAGTTGTGATGGGCGAAACAAAAGACACAGCAGTGTTTCTCTCTACCTTGATCACTGCTTCAGATGCTTTATGGCTAAAAGTACTGTTCCAGGGTATGGAAAGGGTGCTTTCCATGGCTTTTCTGCACATGTGGTTTTGGCATTCACCTGTGATGGCAAGGAGTTATGCCCTCGTGCCAGCACCCAACCACCACTTCCAGTGACAGTGGTAGAGGAGCCACCTTCAACTCAGAGCAGGGAGAAGGAACTAAGGAAAAGTTTTATTAACAGTCTGGAGTTTACTGTTCCCAGCACTCTGTCAAAGAGACAGTTATATCAATTTGTATGCTATTAAAACCTATGCAGTTTGTGTATGTTATTCTGTTGCCATGTTTAATGAAAGTAATTTGACAGTGGAATGTTCCATAAATGTAAGCTGGTTGGCATATCTAGAGAGCAAAATTATATTGATTTATTTGTGGCTCAAACTAAAAGCTAAAGAGGTAGATGCTGACTTTAAAAAAAATCATATTCAGTGCAGAGCTGATAACACAACCTTTATTTACCACACCATATATTTGGCTTTAATTTTTTGTTGTTTATCCTTTATCTCTGCAAGCTGCAGCACTTGCACTGAATATAATAGTGACATAGTGGGTAAACAGGCAGTGTTATTCAGTTTTGCTGGCTGTTCTAAGTGATGAAACTATAATTCTCTGGGTGATAGATAACAGAAGGTAATTTTATGGTTACTAAGAATGAGTTTGCATTTGTTGGGATAGTTACTACATAAATTTATAGATCTATTTTGTATGTACCGCATTTTAAATTTTAGTGGCAGCACAAGGAACAGTATGAGAGCAACACAAGTAGTCCTGTCATGAACTCCTAGTTTAGCAGCCACTTGTAAAGGTATACTGTAATTCAACATGAAATAGGTGCAGAATGTTCTCACAATCTTGTTATAAATCATGGTCTTTGGAAGGGAAGGTGTTATTAAGTTTGTTTTTTGATTTTCTTTTGCCCTTCCTCCATCATCTTATCTACGGAGAGTGTTGAAAGGTAGGAAAGGCAATTCTGTACAGGAGGTCCTTTTAAGTGCTGGATTTAAGTGCCCTTTCAGGATTTAGCACTTTTCTAAGCTTAACTGACAGGTCACTTTGCCCCTTGTTATCTGGGCAGATAGACCCTGGGACCCTATGAAGACAATTAGATTAATTGTGGGGCAGGCGGTAGGATACTGCAGCTTCAGATCAAAAAATTCAGACAAGGTTCAACACCTGTCAAGCTATTATGATGTTTACATTCAATAAATATAATGTCTCCAGAGAACCAGAACTGTTTTTGTTTAAAGATGGAGATTGGGCCCCAGGGAAACCATTTTGTTGAACATGCCATTCTATGGTGAAGAAATACCAGCTTTTGTCAAAGATTTAATTGTTGGAAGACCCATTAAGATTTCAGTTCAGGTTACAAATCTGAAGGAAGCCTAGAGTGACAGAGGAGTGCTTGATTTGATGATCATGGGAGCAGAAGAGGAATGGAGGTGGTAGATGTGCTAAATTTGCATTTAAAAAGCTCACCTAGGAATGTAGCAATTAGACTTTTAAATATAAAAATATAACTTCAGAGCATCCCAGAAGCATTCCAAAGTACTGAATTATGTAATGGCCAAACCAAGGACATTCCTTGAAAGTTAGGTTATCTGCAAAGTACTGTAACAGGAAGTGTCAGAAATGATCTTCAGGAATTCGAACAGAAGTTTTGTTCCATTTATAAAATTAAAATGGACAGTGTTAAGAAATTATTTTTCTTTAATTCATTAAGGTGATTTCTTCTACCACGTTCCCAAAGAAAATCTTCTACTCAATTATAGTGTACCCACAAACAGCAAAAATGCATCTGAAAAAAGACAGAATGCTTGGGGAAAGATATTAAGTGCTGTCCAATAAAAAAGTTATTCCAAATATACTTTTACCAAAACTGATTGAAGCGATGGCATTATCTGGTATAACCTACCTTATGGGAATAACGGGATTTTCGCAGGAGAAATACTAGCTGAACCAAAATAGACTTATATAGTCATTAAGAATAGTGATCAACAAAATCCATGATGAGTACCTACAGACTTGATAATAATGTAGAAAATTTTCAACAAGACATATTTTAATGCCTCAGAGGCAGAATGAACAAGGAGCTGGAGCAGCACTTGCTTTTGGGTCCTAAAAATATTCAATTGCTTTTCTTCTTTGGAGAGCAATGGGGAGGTACTCTGCATTTGTATCCTATTTGTGAAAGTGAAAGAAGCCAATTTACTGCCTACAGCAGCACACATTGATGGAGAAAATGGATGGAAGCAAAGTCAGTGCTGGGTCCTCTAAGGTCTGCACTCCCAACAGCCACAGCTGTCACAGGAGAACTGCGAGTGAGACCTGCTGCCTTACTGAAGTGTGGAGACACACTCGTAATGGGAAGAGCCAGAAGCAGCTCCTTACCCTGAGAAAGATTTCATGCTCTGCTTCACTTCAGCATTTAATCAACCACAGAAAGTTTATTGCTGTGTATACTCCAGTGCCAGAAACATTATCGCCTAATTAAATTGTTTCATTGTTTTTCTATATCTAGCAACACGTCTCTTTAACTCTCTGTTTTATTTAGCAGTGAGATTCCTTTAATGTCCTCAGAATGGGATATTAAATTGAAGGGGTGGCTGTTTAAATTCAAGTTCAAATCAATAATATAGGTAGAGTTTTGCTGCCAGTCTAACTAAGGGCCTTTCACTTTGATGCAGTCCTATGTTTGCATGTGATTTATGGCTATTCCTCCTGGTGGTACATATGTTTCAAGGCCTTCTCACTGTTTAAGCTTTCTGTAATCAGTGGAATTTCTCTCTTCTGCAGTTTTCTTGGATATACTGCCATGACGAGTTTCATTATTAATTTCAGGTGTCAAAAAGGCAAATATTTAGATACACCTGGCCCTCACAAAACCCGAAATTCTAAATACACATCACAGAGCACCTCTAAATAGTGAATTTATTATAAATACCCTAGATTCACTTTGTGTTTATCCTTTATTAATTTTAAGAGCTCTAAATGGATGATACTTAAGTGTTCAAATGCCCTCAAGGTTATTCCAGATATTCTGAGATGGTTCAAGCCATAAGGTTCTCATTCCTGTAACTATAAATCATTAGCTATGTTACATTGCTGCTATTTTATTATTTCATTTGCATAATGAAAATTACTATATTAATAACATTGCAAAATAGGCTTTATATCACAGTATAAATAATTGCTATCTATTTAAAGGGAAGAGAAACAAAATTTTGTCACCTGATGGCTCCTAAAAAATGTTGCAATTCCCTTGTTCATAGTTGAAAAGTTTATTGTGTCCAGTAAAATTTAGAGTTACATAGATGAAAGGAAAGGAGGAAGTACATAAAAGTTGTTTGTCACCGGATTTTATGAGGAAGATTATTTTAGGGAGAAAATGCATGCTAATGCATGACTGGTCAAACTGTGGCTGTGAGCTGAAGTGTGGGTATTAACAGAAAAAAACAACCTCTCTCACTTCTGCCAGCAAACCCAGAAACTGAGGAATTCAGGATCCCTGTCAGAAATTCAGAGGACTATCCCTGAGCTCAGTATCCTTCAGGCTGGTAGAGGATCCATGTGTCACGCTGGTCCCCACTTCCCTACCACACAGACACCAATGGCAATGATGCTTCAGACTAAAAGGGACAAAATGTTTCTCTTGCATAGTGGAGGGCATCTTCAGCAAGCGCAAGCAGAGGACCCTTCTGGGTGTACAGAAATCCACAATATATCCATATTTAAATTTACTTATCACATCTTCACATTAGCTGATGATAGTTAACTGATAAAATTTTGCTTTCTTCTCAAAACCCTTGTAAAAATAACTGCTTCCCATTACCTTTTCACTGAGTGTTCACATCTCCCCCATTAAAGAAATAAAATTTATGCTTTATTGTAATTTCTTTCAAACACTCTATTTAATTTGTTCTCCATTTGTCCATAAGGAAAAACCAGCTATCCTATTTTCTAGAATATAAGAACTGTGGCTTGGAGATAGTCCAGTCAATTTCTAAATGCACTAAAGTTATAAAAATAATCTCACATCTAAATTCTCTTTTTAAAATATTTGAGTATTAAAGGTAGTTCTTGGCCCTGACCTCCCAGAAATAGGAGCAAGATGCAAAATTCTTATGAGAATCCCAGCTGTTTCTGAATTGTTACGTGCTGGAAAGTAACCTTCTTTACAAATGTCCAGCAAATGTTAAGAAGGGGAATGCAAAGTCAACAGAAAAGGAAGCAGTTTGAATCACATGTAACATTGTTTCTTTTTTTAGGAGGAGAGGAGAGGAGAGGAGAGGAGAGGAGAGGAGAGGAGAGGAGAGGAGAGGAGAGGAGAGGAGAGGAGAGGAGAGGAGAGGAGAGGAGAGGAGAGGAGAGGAGAGGAGAGGAGAGGAGAGGAGAGGAGAGGAGAGGAGAGGAGAGGAGAGGAGAGGAGAGGAGAGGAGAGGAGAGGAGAGGAGAGGAGAGGAGAGGAGAGGAGAGGAGAGGAGAGGAGAGGAGAGGAGAGGAGAGGAGAGGAGAGAGGAGAGGAGAGGAGAGGAGAGGAGAGGAGAGGAGAGGAGAGGAGAGGAGAGGAGAGGAGAGGAGAGGAGAGGAGAGGAGAGGGCTGAGAAAAATTCCACAGTTTTTTATCAGATATCACAGAAGTTTATCACAGTGATCCGACTGGATTTTCAAGCTAGGAGGAAGCAATAGTTCAATATGCTGTGATAAAGAAATAAAAATTGTTAAAAATTGCACAAAATCTATTTTGTGCTTTTTAATAGTTTCAACAGTGGACCTAATCATTGCAGAAAATACAACATCATTTAAAAATGGGCATAATTACAAAATTTAGCTTGTACTAGATGGGCTAAGCCACACCTACTTTAATGGACAAATTAAAAAAAAAGTTCAAAAACCACACTGAATGAAAAAATATAGGTTCATTGCCTTATGACTGAAAAAGGACTCACAAGTCTCTATTTCTTGTATTTCAGAACTTCTATTTGTAAGGAAGGGAAATAACCTTTACTGTATTGTTGGAATAAAAGGAACTAGATGATTCATCTCTGTGAATCTGCTTGTTGAATTTGATGGATCATTCTTAAAAGCGACGTTGCTAATCTTCAGGTTTTCTTTTTTAGGTTATTCACAGATCAGTGGGTTTTCCGGCTAATACAGGTCCTGATGCTCTTCTGTCTTCACACATGGTATTCATCATATCTTGACAAGAAAAGACCTTCAGTCTACAAATAACCTTCACTGAAGTAAGACATGTAAGTGGGTTTCTATATGAAAGATAGATTTTATGGCTGAATAAAAAACAACTGTCGTTAAAAAGTGTCATTGCATGGCCCTATATGAAGATTTTTCCTCAAAAGAACTTTTAGTGTTTGTTGTTAAAAATCTCTTACAGAAAAAAGAAAAAAAAATGAATTATTTTATCATTAGCCACAAATTCAACAGGAAAGAAAGATCAGTTGAGTATTTTATCATTCTGAAATGTGCAGCCCTTAAAATATTTAAGTATCCACATTAGTTCTTGTCAAACTAGCACAGAGCAATGCATAATATGACCTATGTGTAAAAGCAGAACAAGATAAGAGGCTCTGGTAAGGGTGAAATATTCACAGTATGGTTACTTTGTGCAACAGTTAATAATTTGGTTTCCTAACACTATATTATTATTGGTTTTGTTATTATTATTATTACTATTTTTATTATTCCTCAACAAAGTGACAAAAATAAAACCTTTCTCTGTTAGGCAATTCACCATCAATACTACTAAAAAATAATGAATGCTTGTCAGCAAACTTTAGCACAGCAGAAACCTGATTACATTTTGTAGTCCCGTTCTACAGAATCAATTTAGTTTTGTATCAGTAGGATTGGTCAAATTTTACTATTTGCCGCACACCATAATCCTAGTGAAACCAACAGATCTCTGACATTGCAAGTTAGAACTAATTCCTCCTCAAGTGATTTACGGATTTCACAGGGCATATAAGGAAAGAATTTGTCTCTCTTCAAAGAAAACATGAAAAAAAAAACTAAATCTAACTAGAATTAGATCTAATGAAATTTAATTTCTAACATCTGTCACATACCAGTCCTATGAGTTGTACTAAAGGGTGCTTTGATAAATTTTTTTCCTCATTTAGGAAAGTTTTCCTCATATACTGATGAAGAGCACTAAGAACTCCCTTGTTTGAGACACACTCTTTCCATGCAGCATGTAGAAGCTTAATATCTTCATGGCATCTATTCCTAATAAGTCAGCTGGAAAATGGTCACTGGTTTCCAAGATGGCATCAATGGGGAGGAGAAAGGCACCGGTAACAGGGAGACTTGTTGAAGTGCAGTGATCTACCTGAAACTCTCTCTCCAACAAGCACATAATAGCAAACCTTATCTGTGATCATACTAGAGCAGAATATTTTTATTTGCATGATGAGTTAATAAGGAAATAAAATTTATGCTAACAACAATACAAATGTCAGGACATGCCCCTTGAAGATGTAAATTCAATATTAAGATTTAATTGACAAATTGTTGAGCAGAAAATTAAAACACAACAAAATAAAATCTGACAAAACTGGATCATACATTTTGATCATTTTCACAGGGAAATTTATATTATTACCTTTGTTGTAGATATCTGAAAAAGAGTAAGAGAATGAAAATCATGTTTCTAAAGTGTTCTGGAAAAATGCTGTATTATATTAAAAGAGTTACTAAGAATAAACAGCAAACATTTATCTTTAAATGCCTTAATATACAAGTGCAGTTCTAAGTGGGATCAAAAATGGTGTAGATCCAAATATAAACATAATGCATTCAGATAGTACCATGTAGCCTGACAGATCTTATGGTTTTTACTTTTTCTGTTTTCTCATTTTGTTGTTTAAATTATTGGACCTCTTATATGTTTGCATCTATTTGATTTGATAAATTGAATTTTCTATACCCTCAAGTGTCCATACCAGGGAACTGGCAGATACAAAATACCATAACTTCTCAATTTAAAGTGGAGAGTGGTTTAAAAATATTTTAAGATATTGATATGTAAACAATTGAAAATGTATAACAACTTTGTACATATATAAGTCCTTAAGCAAAACCATCATGTAATCGTTAACTCTGACTGATAAGAGAAGAACCTCATGGACTTGAAAATTTAAATTGCTTCACCTTTCTCAGAAAATCTTTAATAATGTAATGCCATTTCCAGCTTTGGAGTTGAAGAGTTAAGATATGAGAAATGCACTCCTTATATGCTGCATTTTCTTTTTTTTTTGGAGTCTTTTGAAAGAATCAGAAATCTTAAATCACATTTGAAATTTCGTATCTCAAATTTTAACACAAAGGTCATATTTTACTGAAGACTGATTGAAATGTCTAAAGAACTAAATGTTATTCTCTCTACCTTCAGAAAACTCGTGTGAAACTCAGTAATCGGTGTTAGTGGTAATTTGGAATGTTATCACTGTATGTCTTCACACCATATTTTTTGTTGTTTAAAATTTATTTGCAACAAATCAAAGGCAACAAAAATACTCCAAGTTAAATTTGATGGTGATGTGTTGCAAATTTAGTTCAAAATTATTTTCTCATCAAAAAAAACAACAAAAACATAACCATTTATTGTACAGAAGCACAAGCCCACCACATGCTATTACAGTAAAAGCTAGGCATTATTTCCATCTGGCTTTGAGCACACAGGATATTGTACAAACTACCAGAAGAGCTCTATTTCATTGTAATTAAAATTTAGTGTTACACTTAAGCAATAAGACAACTCCAGGAGATGTGATTATCATGAGATAATGACCTTGGGGTGTTACAAGGCAAGGAAGCAACCAAATGCCTCTAATCCTCCAGGGGGTATGATTATTTCGGAATAACCACACCCCCTGAGGTTATGTGATTAGTATCAGAGACAAAGTCTGTACCGAGAATACAAATATGATTTTGTAGGGAAATGTTGGGGGGCTGGTCTAAGTAAAGCTGGTAATGAGGAGTGCTGAAACAGCAGTTTTGGATGAGTTGTGTTTCTCACATGCTGATTCTAAAGTGTCTTTAAGAACTCTCAGGACACATATAGAGCTGACAATGATGTCATACCTGTATAAGTAATCCTCCATAAATGCACAGATCTAATCTTTTCATCCTATTTTGGTTTCATAATTTCCATTTCATAATAGCAATAAACTGCGGTAAGCAATGCCTTTCTGGGGGATTATTCCACTTCTCAGGTGGCTGAAGTCACTCAACCTTTAGCCTCATATCTTTCAAGACATCTGAGAAGTGCAATAACTCCCCAGAAATGCACTGCCTGTCATGTCTTATTGCTTAATTACTTTGTACTTATCAAGTAGTCGCTCTTTAAATGAATGCAGAAGCACAGTATGTTTTACAATTATGGTGTGTATAGGAGCTGTATAACACTGTTATGGCAAAACATAAAATAAGTAATTGTTACAGCAGAAGTACAAACTGAGGCTGCAGTACAAACTACAGTGCAAACTATGATGTCTGTAGAACACTTTACTGTTCTGATAAATAATCTTGTGCATGGTTAAGTAATGTGACATGTTTGGCTTTAATAAGGGTGCAAAACAAGGAACAGAAGGAAAAGACACAACAGATAAAGCAAAACTAAACTCTAATTGCAGAGTTTATATGCCTCTTGCTATTGATAGCTTTGGGAATATGTCAACATTTCTGAAACTAGTGGAATCACATTAGGAGTGATTCTAGTAATGAAAAGACAAGTCAAATCAGTGTGTAAACAACAATGAGGAGAGGCCACATATTGCTATTGATCTTTCAGAAAAGAAAGTGCCCAAAAATGGGTCATGGTGAATAAAACACAGCTTTTACTTGCAATAAAAGGAAATCCTGTTTGATTTTTTTCATGAAATCCTTAAAACTGTTATTCATAGTTGTGAGCCACAGGAAAAGATGTAGAATTGAAAAACTCCCTTTGCACAATTCCTGTCAGAACTATTGTTGAAACTATAACAGCTAGTCACTGTAAGATCTCACTTCAGTTTCTTACTGGAGGCATTTCCATCCTTCCTTTCCTACAGCTAAAACTGGTTTCTCTGGAAGTAGGTGTTTATCTTAATGAGTGAAAAAAAAAAGGAGACAAGAGAAAGCTGCTCAGACTTCAAAGGTTAGGTTTTACATGTTTCACTATCTACATTGGTTCACCATCTACTTCTGATCTACAGAAGGTCAGAAATGAAAGATTTTAAAAATATTGGGAGCATGGCTATGGATGTCATGAGTTCAGTATGTTTGAAAATATCTACTTATAACAGAGACCATCTTCCCCTCCTAGTGGTGCTAAAAATAATGTCCATCTTTTTAAAAGCAGGAAATAGATGAAAACACATAACAAAATTTTCACATATTTGTCTACAGAGTTTGGAGCCCTAGATGTCTAGGAGGAGCCACACACAAATATTCAGTCGGTCCAGGAATTCTGTTGCAGTTCAGTAATACAAGAACACGGAAACAACTTGGCTGCTTTCATTCAAGTATACTAAGCTCAAAGACAGCCTAAATAATTTGGAAATAGAAGAAGATACATTTAGTGACGTAACAAAATATGTCTAAATAGGAAAAGCAAATATTTATTCACAACTGGTTTTGTCTGAGTTGTCTGTACCACGTAAATAAACTATTATAGAGAATAGATATGATTGCTAATATTGATTGTCTCATTTTAAAGTGGATTTTTATGCTAATGTAATATATTTCAATAACAGAACTATAATGATTCATTAAAGGAAAAATGGCTGAAGATAAATTATACTTTACACTTACCAAATATCTGTCTTACATTGCCTCATTTTGGCTTGCTGGCAAAATCAGTGCTTGGGCCTGATCAGGGAGATGTTCTTGCCCTTCAGAGTAGGCACCCCACTCAAAGCAGCATTACAAAAATTGCCAACTGATGGACATATGACAGACATACAGATGCAACTACAACACCCCAGTGCTTCACAGAATTTTTTCTTTCATATGGTACTTAAAGAAGACATTTTCTTTGGGGAAAAAGAAAGGCTGAATTTGGCCAAAAGGAAAGCAAAAGCCCCCTCATTACCCTGATAATATGTAACTCAAGAAAACTGTAATATATAATGCACATCATTGGTGAATCTGTAGTATATAACTATTAACTTGAAAGGAGACCTGAGAATTTCCGCCCAAACTCATAACAGCACTGCATCTGTTCATTGCCACATGAAGATTAATTCATGTTCTAACAAACTCCTTCACATTCTGCCTCCACTTTGATGCTAGGAACTTAGCTACTAATCCTGAATACTTGTAGTGAGAAATGTTAATACTCTGCCAGAGTAGAAAAAAGACTTGCCATGCTAGCATCCTAATTTTCTCAATAGTTACTGTCACTGCAACCCTTAATTTAGAGCACAGAAATGGCACAATGGTAAATTATGGCACTCCTCAAAAGCTTCACCTTCCAACCCCAGTGCTGTGATTGTGTCAGAATTTGAAAGAAGAAGAAGAGTTTATTTCTTAGTGAGTGTGATGTCACACTGAGCAAGACGAAACACATGAAGTGAAGAGATTTGCAATGCTAGTGTACCAGTTCAGAGCTCGTCACTGACATGAATTTCTGGAGCATTGTTCTTGGTAATTTTTAAAACTTGCTACTTCAAAACTTCTTGGAATCAGCTAATAAGGGTGCTTCGATCTTGAATGTCATTTAGATGTTTTTAAGCATTAGTATTTAGATGCTTTTCATATTTAGACATAATCTGTTTTTATTAAAAAAAAAAAGGAAAAAAAAAGAGGTGTCAAAGAAAGAATATTGCATACAGAAGAGTACTAAGAAGGGATTTTCTTCCTAACTGCAAGAGGATTTATTCTCAACTGATATTACTTATATGGTGATGGCTTTTCATGCTTTGGGTAAAGATATGGAAGGTAGGTCAGAGATGAAGCTATGTAAAAACAAAAAGTTGTTTTTCAAAGACTAAGATAAAAATTGTTAAAGTACTTCATGAACATTGTTTGATCAGCAACAAGTTGCAGAAATATTAAAAATCCACTCTAGGGCTATGTATAAAGGCAGTCACAGAGGTAAAGAAGCATGATATATTATCCCAGAGGATGGCATCATTTGTATGTTCCCTGTGGAACTGAAAGGTCTTGTAACTCCCAGTATGAAAATGTTTAATTAATTAACCTACCAGAATTCCTCTCAGCTAGAGCCAAGGCTTTAATATACAGCCAGTGAGTGACACAGACTATATTAAACCAAGGAAATTCAGAAGCAAGTGCCCTAGGCTCTCTTCTAACCAAGACATACCAGCACCTTTCTGCTTCTATGCCCCATGAACACAGAAAGGGGATTCATTGCTCTCTCAGAGAAAGAAAAACATGCCAGGATGACTGGGGGGGACCAGGGCTTTGGTACACACAGCAGCACATTTCTGCAAATGGACTGTGACTGTCTCACAGCACTACCTTTTTTTGTGGCCTGTCAAGGGGCAAAACAGTTTTTTGGTCCACCTGGCAGTTGGGGGCCAAGAGAGAGGCAGGAGAACAGGCCAGATGGGTCTCCCAATCAATCAACATTTACATAACTCAGTTCATCTGGCAGCAGAGCCCATGTTCCTCCCAGCCCAGTTTGCAGACCAGAGAGGAAACTGGAGAAAGGAGGGGAATAGTGTCTCTGGAGTACTGCAAGAGCAAAGAAGGTTACCAGCATTGAAGTGGAAGAAGACAGGGATATCTGGGAGATATTCTGTTTGCATGGAGTGCCTCGAGGTGTTAAGATAATAGAGACTTAAAAGTTTGAAGGGAACCAGGGAATAAAAGGGCCCAGCAAAACACTAGGCTGGGCAGCTGTAGAGGGAGTGGACAAACTGAACCCTTTAACAACTTAGTTTAAAGTGTGTGCTGCTTCTAGGACTAATACCATTTTAACATTTCTGATATGAATTTTGGATAAAAAAAACTGTCTGCAGGCAAAGTATTATTTCTGGAAAAGTGGCTGTAATATCTTCCAAGCTGAGGAATTAATTTCTTCTTATTTTCTACATCCAAATGCTGAATGGAACTACCTCTGATCAGAAGCATCATCTGGATGAGGAATGGTGCAGTCAGATTTTAAAAGAAACTGATTCAACTGAGGCAACAGGCAAAGACAAGGGAAAAGTTGAGTCAAATCATATGTTGAAGTATTCATGGTAGATAAATAAATGACGAATAAAAATTGTACCTTGAGGAATTTGCTACAATATGGTAATTTGTACAGTGCAAACTGGAACATTCTTCATCTCACTTGTGAGGCTTGTTACAGTAATTTTATTTAACTCATTCCTCATTAATTCAGTTCAGCATTTGTAAGCACTGCAGAAAACTATCTTATTGCATCGTAAAATAAGGATACCAGCCCTAAAATTACAAAGAACATTAATTTTTGTTTTCTTAATTGTCGATAGCAAAAAAAAACCTTGCTAAAATATTCCATATGTAAGAGTAAAAACCTATTATCATTCTTGATGCTTCTGACCCAGAGGAATTCATGTTTTATAAATGAAATGTTGGATCTTATTTCTTTATTGACTGGCAAAAGCCAGGTAAATCCCAGAAGAATACCTACAGTAGATCTTTTTTGACATGGGGCAATTGGCTGTTTCATTACAGGGAACTCAAACCAGATGTAACTTGATTCTTTATTACCTTCTTGTAGGGCAGAAATGGATCAATCTTTGCAAACTAGTATGGACAATAATTTAGATGATAACTTGAAGAAAGCATATTTTAGTGTTTAAGGCCAGACAAAATCAGGAAATTTTGCTTTAGAGCATTTAAAACTTAGCAAAAAGCACTGCTGCACTTAAAATATAGGGACATTTTGTCAATACTTGTAAAATAAATTTTAAAAACAATTTATTTCATTATTACTTTTAAAACCCTTTGTGGTGTAAGAGCTGGGAATTTAAACTTGTATTTAACTTATTTAAACTGTATTTAACTGTATTTAAACTTCTATACAGGACTGTTCTCTAATGGGTGAATCCATGTGTATTTCATCCATGTTAGGTAAGAAATGACAATACCCCCAGATCCCCTCATTTTAGAGTGACCACTTCTCATTTCTCTGTAGTTGACAAATACTGATCATGCAAATTCCATCTGTAGTCAATTGAGAACAATAGGATTTCCAGATAGTGAGTCAACACATGTGTTTTAGATGTATTTTTGTGGATGGAATTAAACCTGCTTTGGAGAGCTTCCTTTTCTCTAATCCTTTCTCAGGTAGACTTACCAAAGTTTATAATTAAGCTTGAAAAGTGGACTGTATAGAAAAAATGGATCAATGAATTTAAGTGAGAAATAACCCAACTTTTACTGATTAATTTCAAATTACATAGAGAAAATGTAGAGATGTAGATGCAATATGTAGAGAAAATACACGAAGTGATATTTGCTAGGTACTGACTGATACAACACTCAGCAGTATACAAGTAAAACATGACATATCAGCAGCTGCACTAGGTGCTTAAGCTTAATCATTATAAAAGTATACTAAACTTTGCTAAGAGGAATCTCAAGAAATTCAACAAAAGAAAATAAAATGTCTTACACTGAGAAACATCCAGAGTGATGGAACCAGTACTGGGCTCTCCTGAGTCTGGAGCATGAACTTACTGAAGTGCAGAAGGTGATGGGAACAAGAAAAAAATTTCTTTTACTGAAGTGGTGGTCAAACACTGTAAGAGGTTGCCCAAAGAGCCTGTGGGGTCTCCATCCTTGGACAAAATAAAAACCTGACTGCACACAATCCTGGGCATCTGCTCTAGTCCACCCTACTTGGGTAGGCTGGACTTCAGGGATGTCTTCAGAGCTATCTTCCAACCTCAGTCATTCTTTGATTCTGTGCTATAAAACTTGACTGTATTAATTCATGATTTTCCCTGACCCCCAGAGATGTGAATAAGAACCAAATAATATCAAAAATCAGAGAGGAGCACTGTGTCACTGCATGGCCTGATCTCTATATATGATAACCCAAGTGAAAATATACAGTCATTATCAAATATGTATCTTACACATTATTGTCAAAGCTCTTATGTCCCAAACAGTAAAGGAATAAAGATGGCATCAATTAGGTAAACCTCTTCAGCAAGGTATTTGGCAACAATTCACTAAACAATATTATTAACAATTACCAAAAAGTCACAAAGCATATGCTTTCTAACCAAATCATGCCGACAAAATAAAATTATCCTGACTGGAAAGTGTAATTAAATACAGAACAGGAATGAGTTAGGATTTAATCTAGACCTTTTTCCTCTGAGAGTTGGTCAAGATCATACTTGCCAGAAGTCTATTTAATTTATTCTTTAAAATATCCAGGTAAAGAAATTCTAGAACACCCATGTCTAATTTATTTCAAAGAGCTTCACTAGCTTCAAGAGCTGTAAAACTTTCCCTTATACCAAAGTTCACCTCAAGAACTCTTTACAGTATTCTTACACATTGGCAAACAGTGATGATAGATATAGCCACTTATTAGTCTCTGTCCTAAAGAAACAAACATCCCAAACACCCAACCATTTTCTCTAACAAAATATTTTTCACCAGGGCTGTCATCAGGTAGTCTTTTGGAGGTCTACAACAACCCAAACATCCTACATATATGACTTAAATATTGCAACGAGAAAGAGAGGCAATAGAGAAATGACTGCTGAGCCACAGAAAGGGATGTAGATGCATTAATTAGGCTGCAATCTAAAAGACTTAGAGAATCAACACAAGTGGAGAATGGGAGAAGAACAAATTTTACAGAAAGCAGTTGCAAGTTGCAGGTATTTTTTAATCTGCATCTTGTCTTGATAACAGCAAATGCAAGATCTAAAAACTGGCACAGTACTTTCTCAACCTTTCGCAGCTGGGGTGCATTAAGGTACTTACTATACCTTTTCTAATAGCTAAAGGTCATCCAAGATTTATGCTTGTCAAAATAAAAAGCTGGGTTGTAAAAACTAGCAGTAGGCTAATGTAGCCAGGCTCATTATGCCTGTTCATTTTCAGTTCATTTAACAGAAGTCATGAATCCCATCTAAAATGAACAAAATAAACAAAAAAAAAAAAGTTGTGTATTTTTGTGGAACGTAGTACAGCATCAGAAGCACATTGCACTCCAGTATTTGAAACCTGAATTTTGCAGTAAAGTTCTTAACAGGCAGATTCTTCAGTCTTTTGTGAATGGAAAATTTTCATGTAAAAGTAGGATGTAGGCATATATTCTACATCTGAAGTAGTATATATCTGAATAATTTGCTTAAGAATAGACTCAGGTATTTCCAGTTTTGTTTTTTTGTTGTTTTTTTTTTTTTTTTTAACAAACCACAATATAAATGAAGTCAGCATTTTGCTAATTGTGCCAAAGAACACAAATAGCAGAGTTATTTCTCTATGACAGTTTTCTGAGACCAACAATCTCATATTCTCTGTCAGCATGAAAATCCTCAATGTCATATTGAATTAAGAACTACTTTTGACCGCCATCTTTGCATAATATCCAAACCCCTTTTCACTATCACAGGTACAATATATGCCTGAGATCTCTGCTTGAAGAAGGTGGAAAAGTTGATTCATGCCTTTGTCATGTCTAGGTTGGGCTACTGAAATTTATTATTTTAGACAAGTCAAGCTAAAATGACTGTTAAAATGCATCTCCAATTTTGTTAAAATATCAATTGCTACAAATCTACACAAACTCAATATTGTTTATCAACCCAGTTCTATAAGTGGTTCCATTTACTTCTGGTGAAATATCACATTTATTTTAAAGGAAAGATTGCATCTGGAGAACCATACTAGTCTTGCTAATTTGCGTGTTTATTTAACGGAATAACATTTTGAAAGAGGCTTTCAAATATGTAGTCATAAGCATTCACATGTGTAAGTAATGGAACTTGCAAAACTCATTTTGACAAAAGGGATTTGCTTCAGAAAATTCTATGCCGTGTGTAGGTAAGTGCCAGATCCATCATATGCAGGCAGAGATGACAATGTTTTAAAATATATAAACGAACAGAAAAAAAGTTTTCAGTATACCCATGGAGTCAGGAGTTTCAGAATTTGGATTAAATTTAGAGTGGATTTACTCTGAAAGGAAGACCCTCTCCTGGAGAAATTGACTTCCCATGGCTTGGATGGATGTACTGTTCACTGGGTAAAGAACTGTCTGGATAACTGAGCCCAAAGTGGTGGTGAATGGAACTAAATCCAGCTGGCAGCCAGTCACAAGTGGTGTTTCCCAGGATTCAGTACTGGGGCAGGCCCTGTTTAACACCTTTATCCATGATCCAAACAGGGGGATTGAGTGCACCCTTGGTAAGTTTGCAGATGGCTGCAAATGGGAGTGTTGATCTGCTGGAGGGCAGGAAGGCTCTGCAGAGGGATCTAGGCACACTGGATTGATAGAGTGAGGCCAGTTGTGTGAGGTTCAACAAGGCAAAGTGCTGAGTCCTGCAACTGGGTCACAACAACCCCAGGCAGCACTACAGGCAAGGGGAAGAGAGGCTGAAAAGCTGCTGGGTGGAAAAGGATCTGGGGTTGCTGATCAACAGCAGCTGAACATGAGCCAGCATGTGCCCCAGGTGGCCCAGAGGGCCAGTGGCATCCAGGTATCAGCAGGACCAGGGCAGTGATTTTTTCCCCTGTACTCGGCACTGGTGAGGCCACACCTCAAATCATGCGTTCAGTTTTGGGCCCCTCACTACAAGAAAAGTGTTGAGATGTTGGAGCAAGTCCAGAGAAGGGCAGGGGAAGGGTCTGGAGCACAAGCCCTGTGAAAAGCAATTGAGAGAGCTGGGGATGTTTGGCCTGAAGGAAAGGAAGCTGGGGGAATCTTGTTCTCTCTGACTACTTGAAAGGAGGCTGTAAGCAGGTGGGGGTTGGTCCCTTCTCCCAGTTAGCAAGTGGCAGAATAACACCAAGTGTCCTCAACTTGCACCAGAGAAGGTTTAGATTTGATATTAGGGAAAATTTCTAAATTATAAGATTTGTTCATCATCAAAACAGGCTGTCCAGGACAATGGTAGAATCCCTATCCCAGGAGATATTTAAAAGATCTGCAGATGTGATGCTTAGGGACATGGTTTAGTGGTGTACTTGGCTCTAGTGGGTTAACAGTTGATCTCAATGATCTTAGAGGTCTTTTCCAATCTAAACATTCTATGATTCTTTGATTGTTAAGGCAGCAATTTCAGGACAATACTGTCACAGCTCACTTCCTGTTTTGGTGGTTTTGAGGGAAACAATCTGGTAGTTTGTCTCAATTATTTTTTTTTCTCATAACCTTACCATAAATTGCTAAGAACAGAAGTGGAAATTGTGCTAATCTAAACCAATTTTCTGCATGAAAACTGTAGATTTCTTCTCCTTATTTGTGCATATAACCTAATAAAATGTTATTGAAATAGATTGTTTCTTTTAGAAAGACACCTGACATTGATAAAAGGACTCCAAGTGATGAGAAATTTACCATATTCTTCACTAATCCATTGCAAAGCTGATTGCCCTCTCTGTTATAAATGTGTATCTTGCATCTACTCTTTCAACTGAAATCCCTTGCGGCTGCACGTTGGTTCAAGTAAGATGCCATGACTTGTGTAAGAGCTTAATACATCAATGACTGCTCCAAGTGCTGACAATACAAAATGAGTGAGCTTTCTCCAACCATCAGATCAGATACAATAATCTTGTTACAGAACATTTATGCTTAAATTTAAATTTATAAAGCATTGCACAGGATTTTAACCATGCTATTTCACTGGCCATAATGGAAATTGTCTGACTGCATGCCCTACAAGCTGCTGATAAAATGTATGTGTTAGACACTGAGGGCAAAATATATGAAATGAATTGGGTGCTGCTGTGCTGGGATTTGTAATGCCTAAACTTTTAAGCGGCTTGACTTCCTCTCTGCTATCAAGGTCCCAGATTAGATGGCCAAGACTCAGTGGGAATAACAGCATAAATCAGTGGGAGCACATAGCTGCCTCTCAGCAGCCAGCAAGTTCTGTAGGAAGCCTCTTCATTCTACCCATGAAAAAGCTTTAGCTATTGCTAAGGAGGAAGTATACATTAGATAACATTTCTGGCTATGGCTTAGCAGCTTACTCTGCAAATAAAAAGCATCGAAGATACCTTCTGTGCTTCCACATCATGTGTCCTAGCAGTAGATATACTTATTTCCTTTCATGTGAGGGGATGAGGCAGAAGAAACAATTCAAGAGAAGGCATTAAGGGTGATAGCTCTTTTACATAGGGAGACCTAAGTGAAGCTTCCTTTGCAGCATGTGTGAAATTAGAAATTACCTGCTTCCTACCCCTGAAATAATTATATCCCCACTACTTGAATCTAAGTACAGCAGACATCATCAAGCTCTTTTCTTAACTGCACCACAAAGTTGCATAGAGCAACTGACCTTCAAATTAATTTCCTAAGCCAGGTCACCAGCATGATGTTCCTGACATCATCATTCTCTAACCTGGAATTCCCCAAAAAAGATTTAAATACTACATTCCACATGCCTCTCAGCCTTCCACAGGATCACTCAATGACTGAGGCTGGAAGGGAGCTCTGGAAGTTATCTAGTTTAACTTCCATTGCGTAAACAGGGCCACCTAGGACTGGTTCCCAAGGCCATGTCCAAATAACTTTTGAGGAGGGAGATTCCATAGCCCTTCTGGGCAACCTGTGCCAGTGGTCAGTTACCCCCATGGTGAAAGAGTGTTTCCAGATGTTCAGAAGAAGCATCCTCTGTTTCAGCTTGAGCCTATTGCCTCTGGTCCTGACACCGGGTACCACTGAAAAAGAGCCTGGCTCCATGCTTTTTTCACACTCCCTGCAGGTATTTATGTACATTAACAACTTTCCCCCGAACCTTCTCTTCTCCCTGCCAAATAATCCCAGCTCTCTCAGCCTTTCCTCATAGGAGAGATACTTCAACCCCTTCATTATCTTCACAACCCTTTGCTGGACTCTCTCCAGTGTACCTGGAGAACTGACCAGTACTGTCTGCTACTCTCCAGGACTGAGAAGTTCAGAATTTGAGACAGTACTTCAGGAATGACCTCACCAGCACTGAGCAGAGGGAAAGGATCACCTCCCTTGCCCCAGCAGCAGCCACATAAATCAACCCAGGATGCCTCTGGCCTTCCCTGTGGCAAGGGCACTGGCTGCTTCACTTGGAGCTTAGTGTCCACCAGGACCCCTAGGCACTATTCTGCAAAGTAGCTTTCCAGGTGGGCAAGTCCCCAGGGTGTATGGGTGCATTGCAACTCTGCTGTTTCCATAATTCCCATGTCTCAAACTCCTGTATCATATACAAGTGAGATGTTTTTGATCCTCGTTGCCTGAGGCCTTACTTTTGAATTGTATGTGTTACAGGAAGCAGCAGCAGTACCACAACATCTCAAAGCTATGTTCTGATGAGATGAGAGGAAGTGGGGAGGAGAAATGGGGAGAGGTAAAGAGAATACAAGAGTAATGATCTACCACATTCAGCTGGACTGTTGGACAGGGAGACACAACTTATTCACTTCACATCATCAGTCACCAAGACTGCCAGTAATTTCATGCTCTTATGTGAAAGACCTCACCAATAAGTGCCACAGTTCTATTCTAACTCCTCCATTTACTGTCAAATTTAATGCCAGATTATTCTATAGAAAGGATTTTTTTAAATATATGTCAATTTATTTATGTATTACACAGTAAATTACTTTTTGTCTTAAAAAATAATCAAACATCCCTGAAGCAATGATCATCACTGGAATCAAAATTATGTTTACCCCTTTCACTACAGTTGCCACTTACAAAAAGAGCAAGAAAAAAGAGTGATTGTATGCAAATTTATAATATAAACACTGGGGTATAAGAGGATACTTTCAGGTTTGAATCACAACGAGGTAAATAAACAATTACAGTCCTGAGACAGAGACAGAGTTTAAGTTCCTTGTCCCATGCCCCAAGCGTCTCATTTATTATTGCATATATAATATTAGTCATACAGTTAAATTATAATTCAAAAGTGTGATCTAATTAGGAGCAGCCAGGGCAGAAGTTAGGAGACCTGTTTGCTATTTCACATTCCATAATTTTTTCCAAGTGATCAAATCCCAAAACATGTTTGTCTTAGGAACAGAATTATGTATATCTATTTTTATTTATTAATAAATGAGATGTTACATGGCCAATAATTTACTAATTATAAATATTGTTGGTATTAGCAGGAAACCAAGATGTATCCTGACTTCATGATTTAAATTTTATGATAATCCTTTCAATGACTTCATTGTCCTGAGTGTTTAATGAAGAAGCATTCAGAGTGCACTAGGATGTTCATGGCTGCAGTTTAGGACATTCTGACGTGAACTTAATAATACATATCTCATGTATAAAATATAATACATGTGTTCTTGAATCATGAGTTTGCAGGCTGCTCTGTTAGCCCCCTGGCTGGAGACCTAGAAGTTTTTACACTAATTTAATTGTTACCTTATAGACCTTTGCTGCTGAATGCAGAAACTTATGTTGCCCTTCCTGTTTTGCACCTAAGGAAAAAAAAATATAATATGAAAGGTTAACTTTTCTTGCTGTCATTGTGTCTGGAGTGCGACTTCCACCCTTGCAAGTAGGGAAGGGGATTCATTTGGTGTTCAACTCTGACTAACTTTACCAAATCTCTTACCTTTTTTAACATGAAAAAGGAGTTGTTCACTCAACATAATGATATCTGCTGATGACAGAGAGGTACTTTCTGAGGTATGTGGATTGCAGAATTGCTGCATTTTTTTTGGCAAAGTCTTGCTATTCTAAAAATTCCTCATGGGATATAGCAAAGGCAAAACTGAAGTAGCTCCATAGAAGTACACAAAAAGCTTAATAAATCATGTGGACTGTATTATGGCACACCAATCTCTAACATACCTGGGGGATGAGGGACCTCAGCAGCATCTCCAAAATCTATCATTAAGCTCAGCTTTATAGCACTGTGTTACAAACCAGCTGAGGGAACTATTTTCCCCTGTTTGTTAGTAATCAAACAAAGCATTTCTGTGTCTCTCAACATTTAATATTCAATTTGTTAAATGTCACAGAAGAAAAATTAAATTAAAAAGACATCAGTTCATAATGTATTCTTTAAAGTTTCATCATCCCATGACTCCATGTTTCTCTATATTGACCTAATTTGCCATGACAGAAACATGGTCTGTGTTTCAGAATATTCCAAGTGTAGAAATTACTAAATCTTTGTGAGAATTGTATGTTAATTTAGCAAACAGAGCCATCTTTATTGACATTAATTTCTCCATTCATAGTAAAGATACATCATTAAGGAGACATAACTGTACCAAGAGAAACATCATTTATTTAGGTACCTAACATTTTAATTGTCACAGTTAGGGGTTGATCCTTCCTCATATGGCACTTTGACATTCTTTCTACATCAGACCTCAATATAGTTTGTTGGTATCTTGCCAGACTAGCTGTAAATTCAGATTTTTGTTAGGACTCTCTGAAACTCTAAACAAATCTGACAATACGAAACCTTCAACTGGAACTGGACAAGTAAGCTAGAAGGTTAAAATAAATCCATCTATATCTGTTATCAATGAAAATCATTGTGCACTGACAGCAGAGGCTGCTGCAGGAGTTTCAGGGGAGGGAAGAGGCTACTGCATTCAGTCATGGTGGACAGAAGCCCACATCACAAAATCATAAATACAAGTAGTCTAACCTTGTAGCCTTTAAAGATCTAGAGGGAGAAGAATTGAGGAGCTGATAAAATTAGCCTTCTCTTTCACCTTCAAGGCAGCCATCCTAAAACAAGACTGAGGCATTCTGGCACTATTTTCAGTAAGGTTCTATTTCCGGGTTTAATAATTCTGCAAATGCAAAAGGTCCTATAGCAATCATTGCTTTTAGGTGCCAACTCAGAAATATGAGAATTCAGAAAATGGAGGGGTAGGATGAGCAAAGTGGTGAAGATTTAGGTAATATGTCAGATTGGAACATTCTGCTGAAATTATTGCAAAATACTTGCTGGCAGAGAATAATAAATCTGACCGACTACATTTATTAAAAGTATTCTCTATGCATTATTTATTTACAAATAATCACCTTCTAGATATTTAAGTATTAGAGAGACTCTGTTTTTTCCTAGAAAATTAATTAATTTAGCTATCCCAGTATAACCCCATTTATCCAATTTACCTACTTTTTTATTCTACAAGCTACCCGTAATTTGAGCTGTCACATTAATATATAGCGACTCTAGTGCACTTAATCAGGACAACTCTAAAATGAAAAAATGGAGGGAAATGCATAAACATTTACAAGGTCATCTGCAAACATATGATTTCATGAGGGAAAGTTTCCTATGAGGCACATCTTAACCTTACAAGACAAGGTCAACATGAGTTTATGTATTTGTTTCTTCCTAAATAAACAGGCACCAGTTTCCTTTGTTTACTGGCAACATAAGGAATCTCCAGGAAAACTAGTGGCATATTTGAGACATTGATTATGTGCAACTCCCTAATTTTCCTTTTTTCCTTTTTCCTTTTTATTCCTTTTTTTCCCCTCCCTTTTTTACCTTGGGTTTTTGTTTGTTTGTTTGTTTTTTGGGTTTTATTTTGTTTTTGCTTGATTGTTTGTTTGGTTTTTTGGTTAATTTCCAGTTCAGTTAAGCAAGAAATAGTGCAAAGTGTCATTGATGGCCTTATGGAGTACAGGTGACAGAAATTGTGAGCAGTAATTTAAAATTATTTTTTAAAAAATTAAAAGCAAAAGTATGAAGAATTAGTCACCTATCACCACTACTTATAGAGACTAAAGTTTCCAGCACAAGATTCTTGGTTATTTGCCAGTTAGATTCTTGGTTACTTCAACAATTATCACTTTCAGGCAGAAGACATCTCTTCTTACTCAACATATTCACTTTGTTCTTTAGGACTAAAGCCTTCCTGTAAGAACCCAGGGCTTTATCACTTCCAGGTTTAATCACAGTGTATGACACTACCCAGAACTACCCAAACAAGCAGGATATGGTGAGCCTCCTTATTAAACAACCTACCTGAAAGAATATGTGAACCTTGGCTGCACTTGCTGTAAAATGACCAGAGAAAATATTTGCAGCAGTCACTTGGAAGCATAAAATTCCAAATAGACATATTTCTGAGAGATACCTCGTCCCTTAGTCTTTGATATCACCGTGGCAAATCTAATCACAAGTGTTTGCACTTACACTGCTGTGCCATTAACAACGGCAACATTTTCTCACAAGAATTCATATATTTGATTTTACAAAATTGTAAATATGTTATCAATTTTAATTCATAGGATATTAGTAGCACAGACATTAGTTCCTCAGCCTATTCAGCATTAGACCACAAACCAGACTTAAGCACCAAAAGAAACAAACTCCTCTTTTAGGCAAAGTTTGTAATTGCTTCAGTTAAAAGTACAAATGTAGATGTGCATTGAGATCTACTTTGCTCCAAGAGTTCCTTTCTCTCTTGATTAGACAGAATCTTGTTATCTTCAACCATCTATTCTTCCAGGCTTTTTAAAACAGTTTGCTCATGGAGCTGTGAGGGTTTTACAGGAAGCAACAGACATTCCCTTGACATTGGAAGGATTCACAAGAATTCTTCTTTTCAATCCTTTTATGCATATTTCAATAAGATATAGTTTTAAAATTGTGTGTTGCATTTAGAACATCAGTGCTTATATGAAAAACCCTTTAATATATAAATGAATAGTTTATCCTGTGTGAGCTATGTAATTCCATATCTTGATACAGTAGTTTCACACTGTGGATGCAGTCCAGCTGGTAAATCAGTTATAATGTGAACCATAACTGCCATAATTCACAACTACCATTTTTAACCAAGGTAGGTTTTAAAATCTCTTTACAGCTATAAACGAAACATTGATATTTACCATGAAGTCTCTTCATGCTATGTTTCAGCCCATCTTGTCAATAAATACCTAATACAGTGTTAGACTAATTACAGACATACAATGTAATTATACATACAATGTAATTATATTGAAAGTAGAAATCCTCCTATTAAACATAACAATGCTTTAGACATGGGTAGACTAAAGAAACAAAGCTCTACAGAGTTATGTACAATTATTATCTAAACAAAGAGCTGAAATGTCATATGAAGATGGAGCACAATAAAAGTGATTGATATGTCATTTTTTGTATTAGTTAAGATATTGTATGCTGACTATTTTACAATGCACTCTAGATAAAAAAAAGTGTGTCACTATGCTGCTTGAAGACATATATATTTCTTTTATTGATCTAGCCTGTTTAAATTACACTATTGTTTTCAAAGAAAGCTTATAATCCTTTTTAGATGAGTGACATGTTTTCTTTTTAGCTTTAGTGCTTTACAGAAGAAAAGATGAAGCAGAGAGAGCATCAGACCTAGGAAGCACGTGCATCAGCTATTATCAGTCACCTAGCTCATACTTGTCTCCTTAATGTGGTTTCAGAAGGTCAGACCTGTAGCAGATGTATTACTCAGGTTACAACAGGAACATCAGCACTGATGCATATCACTCACAGAAGTAAAACCTCTCTGCTTGGGCCATTGCTGCCCTATAAGGACACCATTGCAATGAAAAAATTGTTGCACTTAGTCTCATAAATGTATATAAAAAGAACTGCCACCAGTGTACTTCCTTTAGGCCTGCAGAACAGATTTCCTCAGATGCAGACAAAAGAGGACTTTTGCAGAGAGTGAGGGGAAAAACATGTATTATATTTTCCAGGTTGGTGATACCACATGAGAAGGAGCCTACAAGGCTGGTGAATTTCCAAAGCATGAATTTGACAACAACAAACACAGTGGATAAGCATTCACAAAACTATTCAGTGCAGGGTGCAAACCCCAATTTAACAGTCAAAATGTCAGTACCTATAAGTAAATTAAGAGTCTAAGCTCTTGTGGTCAGTTGGCTTTGGCTGGACAGGAGGTGCCCACCAAGCTGCTCTATCCTCTCCTTTGTCAGATGGAGTGAAAAATAAGATGGAAAAAAAATCTTCTCGGTTGAGATAAAGCAGTTTGCTAAAGCAAAAATGAATGGCTGCACATGCAGCCAAGAAAAGGCAAAACCACCAAATGTATTATTCTCTCCTTTCCATCACCAAATGATACCTGGCGACTTCTTAGGACTCAAAGCTTCATCACATGTAAAGGCTGCTTTGGAAGGCAAATATTGTAAATAACCAATTCCCCCTCCTTCCTGCTCCTCTTCTTAGCTTTTATATCTGAGTAGACCTCATATGGTACAGAATACCCCTTTGTCCCCTCACAGGATTTTGCCCACCCCTCTCCTACTGGTGAGGGTGAAACGTTGGAGAGAGGGCACCGATGTGGTGCCAGCACTGCTCAGCAGTGACCAAAGCACTGGGGTGTTACCAGCCCCTTTCCAGCTACCAAAGCAAAGCTCAGCACTGGGAGGGCTGCTCTGGGGAAACGAGCTCCATCTCAGCCAGACCCATACAGTTCCCATTACGGTCAGCTGAATGTTAGCCAAAACAAGCAAGGTTGTACATCTGACTAAGTATCATTAGCTACTTTGGGGTGATTTTAAGAACTCTCATCTTCTATTAATTTTATTAACTAGATGGAAGCTTAGGTACCTAACTCATGTGCTTGCATTTAGAAACCTAAATTTAGATTTTAGAATCTAAAGCTGATGATCTCTACAGATACCTTCCAACCTTGGCTATTCTGTAATCTCGTGGTTTCTCAGTTCCACATGCCTACTCAGCAGAAAATTATGAAACAATAAAACATTTTGAATAACTCAATCTTCTGAAAACTTTGAAATCATAATAATTTCCACATATTATACAAGACTATTTAGAAATTTACATTATGACAGAGGTTTAGCATAAGCACAGAAAACATTTAACCTTGACAAACATAAATCAAAGTTTAAATCACCAGTAACTTTCATATGCATTGCCCTTTTTTGTTTCTCTCTTCAAGCTTTAATTTCCAAGTTCTTTTATATTTATTTTATCATTAAATTTCAAAAAGCATATTCAAGATGAGTAACTGGATCCTCTTGTATGTATCATAGTTGCCAGTTCATAGTGACTGGTGAAGGGACATAGCCATTAAGTTTAAGTAACCTCAAACTACTAGTTTAATGTGCTTCACCCATCTACAAAGCACACTCAGAAAACTGAGATCACTTCTAACCCATGATACACCACTCTTAGCTGAGGTGCTATCCTTCTCCTCCACTTCCATTTAATCTTCAGTCTCTGCTTCCTTTGAGGGTATGCAGCACTTCTTGGAGGTGCACCTTGGTCCACCTTGCACAAAACAGCTTACGCCAAAGTCACCTACTGAATATGTTCAAGCATTGCTTTGGAAATGTATGCCTGTATTTCAAAGTAAGGTGAATTTTCATTTGCAGCTGAAGCAAGATTTAGAGGAGATCAATGAAGTCTCCCCCAGCTGATACAAAAACAGATTTTTTAGGCTTAAGAATAATCAAAGAGTTAACCTAGTTTCATTCCTTCATGAGTAAAACTCACTGGTAGGCTTTTATTATGTTAATTTTCCAAACTTGCAAAGCAAAAAACTCAGTAAACTGAAGGTAACCAAAGGGGCTGTTTGGTACAGACAGAAATGAACTGTGTCTTTTGAAGTGTTCTAGAGAAAATGTGTTCAGAATATTTAAGTCTCAAGTGAGTTACCAAAGGTTATTCATTCACAAGTGAGATAAATTCATACCTGTCAAATTGTCTGGATCCTCTGTGTGATCACTAGGGCCTCAAATAATTTATTTTTTTCCCCAGTGAAAGTTCAAGATTTTCACATATCCAAATTTAGTAGCATTTCCTGTGTCTGAAAGTAAATGGATTCATTTTCCTTTCATCTCACTTTCCACTTTTACAAGACTAGTGTGAAGAAAAAAAAATAAATCCAGGTTGGCTGGCATAAATTGTTTTAAAGTACAATTTCACAGTGCAAACAGCCTGCAACCTCCTTACAACAGACATTATATTTATAAACAATCTTTTTAGAAAAAAAAATCCTATGGCTGGCAGTAATTTAAAATGAGTGTGTAAAATATAATTTCAAACCAATTTAAGACCTGCATAGACCTTGAAGACTTTTCTCTGGCTTAAGCTCTTGGATGTGCCAAAAAAAGCATTTGCTTCTTCTCCTCTATGATATTTGATCCAAAAGGAATTACTACAATCAGCCTAAAAATTGCATTTTTGTATTAACATGAATCACTGTTTCCATCATGCAAAGTGTGGCCTGTGTTTGGTATCAGTCCTTGGGATTGATGAAAATTCCTCAGAGTGGGGTTAAGGAAGGAACTGAGAAGTCAGCAAGAGAAGCAAAAAATCTTACATTTTCAATCAAAAAAGAGGTGGTCAGGGTAGGCAACAGATAAACTCTTTGCTCATAAAGCCAGAACATTAAAAACGGTGGGCAGAAGCACTGACCAGGAAACACATTACTGAGGGACCCAAAAAGAGTCAGAGATGGATACTGTGGAGGTTTCCTATATTTTCCTAAACTGTCTTACTAATAATTGAACATAATAGCAACTCAAAATGTAGGTGGGTTCAAGGTCACACACACTACATAGTCAGATTTTTTTAAAAAGAATATTTATCTTTCTGACTGCATGGCAAATAGCTTAATTTTATTTCATTTCAGAAAGAAATAAAATGCTGAAAGAAGGCCCATATTTTTTTCACATGCTGTATGCTAGCTAAGTCAACATAAAAAAGAAACCAGTATATAAAGTTATTGAAATTACAATTAAGGTTTATGTTTTTATATTCTGTAATTTTTACTTTTTTTTTTTTCTGTGAAGTGTTATTTTTCACAGCATTTATCCTAACTTTTGCTGCATTTGGCATCTCAGTGCATTGAAATAAAAAGAAATTTTAAATAAAACAGTAGGGCAAAAATTTAGAAAACCTGCCTCCTGCCTAGATACTCAGTTTCAGAATTCTTACGTTTCCATACAGTGTCATTACATCTCAGAGACAGTAAAATACCTTAAACACCATATCATTCTATTCAATTTATATACTTCTGGATAAAAAATTAAATTCTCCCATCCAGTCACACTGTTATGGGTGACATTTATTTATTTAGATATTTAAATTTCATGAATAGTTTTTATTTTCAAATCTATGCACTATCCCTCACTTAGGATATGTTGGTTCTGAAAAATGCAGCCCACATGGTATCTATTGTTTTGATGATGCCTGATTCATGATGGGGAACAGCTATTTGCGGAGAATTAAAACAATTAAATAGTCAATCAATGGAAAAGCAAACTATTCAGTCTCCTAAAACTGATAAAATTAAGTATCCTGTGTTCGTACCTTGAATATGACTATATTGCTTCTTTGGATATAATTTTTTTTATATTTACATAGGTAAGTTAGAATGTGTATGCTAATGAAATATAAAAGATTATTATTATTATTGTTGTTGTTGTTGTTGTTGCTGCTGCTGTCAGAAAGGAGCTTCTTTATTTGATCACCCATTATATGTATTCAAAACCTCAAAACATTCTTTTCAAGGGTTCTGATAGCACTTTTAGTGTACTAGCTACACTATTTTAATCCACTGTTGTAAAATGTACAAAGCTGAACTATGTTTTTCGTACCAAGGGGAGAATCTGGCCCAATGTGGACAGAGGAGAATGTAGCAGCACATGTATATTGTATAAATACAAATAAAGTAGATCACAAGGTACTCAGAAAACGACAGATACTTTAATTCTTAAAAGGCTTAGGCTTTCAACTCCTTTAGAAATTATGAAATGAAGAATAACAAAAAAACAACCCCCCATTATTATCCAAGCAGAAGTGGTATAAGATCATTTATCTTGATGGATGTCACCTTAGAGCACATATTATCCCTATCTCTCAAAGTGTTTTTTCCCCCTTATTTCATCTCTGACATTCATTGTAAATTTAATGATCCACATACGATTTGCTGGTGTCTCAGTCTGGTGTTTTGAATCATGAAACTAGTACTAAATTTATGGCACTGCAGTACCACTTAGTGAATCATTAAGCAGTACAGTGATTTTAATGATTTGGATCATACTGGACCTCATCCCTGTATAATGAGGTTCCATTTAGTGTAAATTTTATGTAAAAATTCAATTTGCAAACCAACAACATGAAACTACAACATTTTTTTTAACCTGACATTGCATTTATTTTTCGTGATTTCCATCAGTGTTTCACATGGGGAAAGAAAATGCTACCTCATTACAAAAATAATTTTTTACAGTCCTTGCACCACTGAAAAATATGTACTTTCAGACTGGTATTTTTGTAGAAATTGATTCTACAACAAAAACCTCTAGAGGGCTCAGATGTGGTTATTAGAGTATGCTGAATTAGACTGTGGTATTACTGATGTGGCTGAGCCCTTGGAGAAATGATTTTTCAAAGGGCTTCCAAACCCTTCTCTGTTGCCCAAGAGGATCCACCAGCACAGAGGAGAACATTCCTTACTGACCAGCTCAACAACATTGGGTCATCCCATTACCTTTTTTTATTATAAACCCTCTTTCTCAAATCAAAGACTTGTAATGCTGAATTCCTTCCCTAAAATTCACTGTGATCAACCCAAATATAGATTCTTCATTTTGAGGACTTTTGCACTGTAGAAACTGTGCAGGGTACAATGGGGCTGATGTACTGTTGGAACAGCTAGCAGGTCCTATAGAAAGTTTTCCATTTGTTTATACATTGTTTTCAGTAAAGTTTGCTTCTCAAGTCAGTTTTCATCAAAAAGCAATCTAAAACATTTAAAGATAATAATTGGGTCGTAGTATCTAAGTCCATTTCACCATAGAAGAACTTTAATGGGAAGGAGGCACAGTTCTTGAAACTAATGATGGTTTTTCAGTTCTTCCAGTCCAGATTATATGTACTTATAGAATTTGAGATTTAATTAATTGAAGACCTCCAGTATTTTTGAGGTGGTGTAAAACAATGGGGATATACTGAAATCCTTACATTAATTGATTTGCTAGTTCAACAACACATGACAGATCAGACTCTAAGTATTTTAGGGATGCCAAGATTAACAAAAGATATGAGTAGGATGAGACTGGAGTTTTTCCTTCCAAAGGAAAATCAAAGAAATGAATCAAATCAAATGCATATTAGTGGCAAATAAGAAAAGTAGCCCAATGATTCTAACAAATTCTTAGAAAAGCTTGTACTACAAAACATCCTAAAATGATGCAGCCACTTTTCTTCATGCCTACCCAACTCAGATGCCCAGTGCTAGACATAAAACATAGGTACTTGCTATTAAATAAGATCAGTGGCTAAGAAGTATGTGATACTATTTACCTGTGCATTTTTTAAGTGGAGAGTAATGTACCAGAGAGAGAAGCTCCTTTTAGCTTTCTTTTCCATGGTGCCGTTGTAGGCATAATATTTTATGAAACCAGGAACATGCAGTAATCTGACTTGAGCAACAGTAAATCTTGCTGTATTGAGTTGTGTTGCTGCTGGGGAGTTAGAATAGTAGATGAAATGCAACATAAGATCTCTAGCAAATGAAATGCACATTTTAAAAAACTTTACAATTGAATCCATATTTGCAACAGTGTTTAGGAATATAACAAGACTTGCTTTCATCTAGCTGAAGGAATATGCATGTGCAGTCTCTCACATATGACAGATTCAATAGCATTCTCTTTCACAGGTTAGTGAGAACTAGAGCTAAACAAGCTGATTTTCCTATGGATTTGTTTGGCACAGCTGATACTCTCTCCCCCTACAGATGTTTCATTTCCAGTGAACATTTCCTGCTCAGAAAAAGCACATCTGCTTTGTGCAGATTCTCTGATGTCTAATGATGGTTGAACAGTGGTTGCAATATTTTCTTCAGCTGGGTCACTAATGGGGTCCCTCTCTCCAACTTTGCAATCTACATCACACATTTCCTCTGATCTGTGATCCATGAAACCTGTGAAATTTGGTCAAAACTAAATATTGAGAGGAGGGGTTGAGGCAAATAACTGAACTGGGACAAGATAGTATAAATGCAGATTTTTTTTTTTTCCTTTTTAATCAAAATTAAAAAGAAGCAGACAAACCAGAAAGCTGGGTTAGCAGTTTCACAAAGGCTGCCTTGTGCTTAAATTAGATGGAATATTTTAATTTACTCTTGACATGATCTCAAAACTCCATAAGATTTTTATACATGATGTATGAACTCACCACAGTCAGAGCATTCAAATGAATTGACCCGCAATTTTTCTATAAAATGCATGCAGCAAAAACACAGAAAGCCTTTGGAATCTCAAAGGGATGCTTTTGTTGTAGCATGAGCTAGAATAAAAAGCTTTTCAAAGAGAAAAAAAATATGATTTATCAAGTGAGACAGAAAAAATTATGAGGGTTGGCAAGAGCACCCCAACATTCACCTCTGCCTAACACACTGCACATACGAGCTGCTTGTGTTGGTTTCCTGATTTAAAAAAAAGGGGGTTGTGAATGAATAAAGAACTACTCATCCATCAGACCTGATCAGCTCCTGGCCATTGACAAAACCATGGTCAATTTTAGCCAGGCTTGATAAAGTAATAGAAGAGTCAAAGATATTTAATTGGAGCAAGTCTTCTGAGAATTAGTAGATGGGCTACTAATGGTGTCCATAGGTAGCCATGACCCTGCTGCCCTAACTCACTTGTGCTGATGGCCTGATGGCACCTGTGCAGCCTGGAATCAGTGAGCCCTCCCCACTTGCCCAGCCAGGAGTTCAAGTGTATGGGAGGTGACTGTGGTACAGGAAGAGAAAAGGAACTTATAGGAGGCGTGAAAGAGAACTGAAGGTGGTGCAGTGGCAAATTAAATTGATTTATTAATTTAGAAGATGGAAGATTTGTATCCATGAATGACAAAAAATCTCCACAGAGCAATGAAAACCTATTTCCTCTTTTTCTGATGTCTTACCGATTTAACTTTTTGTAGTTAGAAAATAAGTTATAGTGTACCCTTTGGAAAAGAGGAATTAATGGTAGCAACAGCACTAGTTATTTTATTATGACTTTCTCAGGTGATTCAGATTACCATCCAGGCATCTGGGCCACACAAACAGTGTGACCAAAGCTAGCAGTATTCCTGACAAAAAACACCTTGAGCCATTCCTCAGCAAATGTCAGCTAACCGACAAATTAGTGTGACAGCTTTTTGCTGGTTTCCTGAACAGCTTTGTTCCCACTCACATGGAGCACACAGTTCATCCAACACAGAGATTAGACATCTAAACACATACCAAATAAAATTTCAAGGCAGATGACACTATTGAGAAAAATATTAAATTATTTTTGTAACATTGGTCTGTGACAAGGTAACGGTGTTTAGAAAAAAACCCTTACTACTATTGTCAAAGAAGACTTGTGATTCTGGCCAACAGCCCAAAGCATCTCAAAGGTTAATGTATATTTCAAAATATTTCATGTAAATCAGAAATTTTAAAGGCAATTTGAATTATCCATCTCATAAATCACTGTTTTTTAAAATGTTGGCTGGAATTTGTCTCAAGTTTGAATTATTTCTCATATGAAGTACAGATCAGTCATGTTTAGTCTTTATTTTAAGGGTAAAATGAGCATTACAAAGTTTAAAAAATGCAGTTTTTAAATGTGAAAATGTAATTTTTGTGGCTGTTATTTGCAAAAAAACCACCCAAGTGAGCCCTGGGGAAAAAAAAAAAAAAAAAAAAGACATGATACTCTTCCCTACACCTCTACACATACAAACACATACATATCCAAGGTTTGTCACAAATGAGCTGAGGGAAGATTGCATTTGAATACTTAAAAATCGGTGTATTCTTTCAGATAGCTTTGTTTTACCAACCCCATTTTCAAGCATTCAGAAAAAAAACAAACATGTACAGCAAACTTGTTTTTTGCATTGTACCGACAATATGACTAGATAAACTTGTATTTGTCTAAGTTTTTATTCAGACATTTGTTGTAATAGCAAGTAATTCTTCTGCTTAAAATTTAAGCTGTATGCTGCTGTGTTTTTAAAGCACTGTGTAATGTTTTGCAGCATAATTTTGTGGGACTATCTGTATATCAGGGCAGCCAACATAATTTTTTTTTTTCCAGATCATAATATGCTTGGCAAGATATGGTTTATTTACTTGGGCATTTAATTCCTGTGTAATAAAAAATCTATGTCATAAAACCAAAGAAAACTTTCCCATGGGAAGAATTTTCATCTTTTTGGTCACTTTTATTTTTTCAGGCTGTTTTTCTTTTCTACACACAAGAGCACCAACCCCCTAATGTACAGTGCTACCCTCTTATAACACAATCTTAATTTTATGTTTTGGTATCAAGTAATCATATAAAAACCAATAATAAGCAAAAAATTTGTTTGACAATGGCATGACTAATATCACAAGAAAGCCCATGTGAAAATGACAATGAAAAGCAGGATCCTGCTAAAAGATATCACCATCAGCCTAGCAATCCATGGAGGTGTTTAGCTAAAGCAAGATATTTAAAGGCTGTATTTATAAGAACACATGGACTGCAAAAACATATTATCCTTATTAATTCTTAGGCACTAAATGAAGTTCCTGTGCTTAAAGGCCTCATATTTTTTCTATTTACAGATATTTGGTTTTTAAAATGCTTTTAGTTCAGGTAATTATGCTCCCTTCTTCCCCTGTGCAACCCTCCATGATATTAATGAAAAGTAGCAATATAGAATATATGGTAATGGTAATGGTAAGGGTAATGGTAATGGTAATGGTGAAAATGGTAATGGTGAAAAACTTCTGGAGATAGTCCAATTTTTATGAAAAACTCACAGAGCCTTAAGCTAATGGACAAGATAATATAGTTAAAGAAAATGTTTTTTATATTTTTGCTAGTTAATTACTTTGATGCTGAGTTCTAAAATATTCTTTATAACATTAAGAAACCTTAGATACAAGGTGATTTATTTAAAAACTCTGAAATTTATTGGTAGCCCATTGTTGATCTTATCATTCAGATTTTAAAATACCTGATCAGGGATTTTTTCTGCTCCAACAGTTTTAATTTTGCAAGCCACTGGACCTTAATGTGAGCTAATCTCTTCACCTATTTTGTAGGGGGAGTGAGGAATCTAAGTAGGCTTTTTTGTTTAAAAAAACGATTTTATGTGCATGGACAGCAATTACTGACATTTCGTAAAGTTCATATGGCTGATCTGTACATCTCAAATGCCTGTATCGGGCCTGTATCAAAGAAAGAAAACACTTTGAAAACACAGCCTGAAAGGAGATGCTAAAATAATGCAGGAGTAAGTCCATTTTAATACCACAGTTTTTGCTTTATTGCACTGTGTTTTGAACATAATTGTTTTCCATTTTCCTCCTCTTTTACACTAACAATCTGTATCACAGTTTAACCACAGCCAGCAACCAAGCCCTACACAACCATTCACTCCCCCATCAGTGGGATGAGGGAGAGGACCAGAAGGGAAAAAAGTGAGAGAACTCATGGATTGAGATAAAGACAGTTTATTAGGGAAAGCAAAAGTCATGCAAGCAGAACAACACAAGGAATTAATTCACCACTTCCCATGGGCAGGCAGGTGTTCAGCCATCTCCAGGAGAGCAGGGCCCCATCACACCTAACAGTGACTTGGGAAGACAAACACTAACACCGAACATCCTCCCCCACCCCTCCTTCTTTCCCCCCTTCACCCTTATACACTAAGCATGATGCCCTGTGGTCTGGAATATCCCTCTGGCCAATTTGGGTCACCTGTCCTGGAAGTTTCTCCTCCCAACCTCCATGCAACCCCAGCTTCCTCACCAGTGTGTCAGTATAAAAAGCAGAAAATACCTTGGCTCTGTGCAAGCCCTGCTCAGCAATAACAAAACCAGCTCAATATTATTGTCCCTGTGTTCAGCACAAATCTAAAACACAGCCTCACACCAGCCACTGGAAAGAAAATTAACTCTACCCCAGCTGAAACCAGCACACAGTGCTAAGAATATTCTGTCATGGAAAGTAAACATCCTTTGTACAGGAAAAGTTGCAACAGCAGAGAATAGTGATATGTGTCCAAAGAATTCGTAAAATAACAGGAAGATAAGTGGACTTATGCCTAAAAAGCTGTTAAAAAACAGAGAAAAGTGAAAGTAGCAAGTGTAGAAATATTACAGCAAAGAGGGATAGCCTTAATGTGTGAGATGATTTTTATATATATGGTATATATATATGTATAAACTCCAGACTGTATTTGGAGTTTCTATTGATCTCTGACTTCTACACAGCTCAATATGTTTTTTGAGATTTGCAGTTGAATCTTGTGCACTGTTAACTATAGTGTTACCTAGGTTAGTTCTCATTATCATACTTTGGACCATAAAGGACTGCATTGGTTTCCATGGTTAACACTGTCTAGTCAGTTAGAACTAAATGATGAATCAAAATCTATCTATTGGACATAAAGTGAGAATTTTGAAACTGTGAAATAAGAGTAAATTTTAAAAATATGAAAACGTGCTGCAAAATAGTAATTATCATAGCAACTGTAATAATGGCATCATAATAACTCAAGCCTGGGCTCTAAGTTGCTTTTCTCTTTCATGGGATCTGCAAAGCTTGAAATCACAATTTGGAATGTCATCTCAAAATACTTCTTATATATGCTAATTGTGTATCAGAATGGTGAATGTTCAACTATTTATAAATGCTATTAACCTATTTGCACTTTATCCACCTTCATGATTTTGTGAATTTCAGCTGCATCACTTTTAAGTTTCTCTTCTAAAAACTGAATGTCTCCTGATAAATCTCCTACTCTGCCTCCAATTCCCCTATACCCCTAAAATTCTTTATGTCTATCCATGGAGAGGCCCAAACTACCCACAATACTCAAGATGCTGAGCTAACAACGTCTTAGACTGTAAGAAAATGAGAGCTTCTGCTTTTCTCTCCCTTCTCTTCTTTGAGACGACCAGCATTTTGAAGGCTTCTTTGGGCTTCCCCAGCCACCATACTGATGATTTAAGGACTGACCCTTTCCATAGTGTGACTTTCAAGTTTGTGTTCAATCTTTAATTTTTCCTAGAGGTTTTAAACTTACCTACATTAAACTTCATTTGCCATGTTTTTGGCCACTGACTCAGATTTTTAAGGTCATTCTGGAGTTCCTTGTCATTGGTAATTTTTTACTGAAATAATCTACAAATGAAGAGATTTCTTGGTCTAGTCCCTTCTCTGGTTTGTTAATGAAGATTTCAACAAAACTCACCTGACCAACGCTCTGTGTAGTACTTCAGCATGGATTTATCTTTGCTCCAAAAAGGGGCTAGTAAGGTCTGTTCTTTGTTTAATATCCTTTAATCAGCTTTCATAAAGGAACCTTTCTTCCTATCCTGTGTCAGCTCAGTTTCTTTAAATGGTGAAACGACTCATAAGCAATGTTTGAATATAGAAAACTTTCAAGACCTCTGTAACAAAGCTGATGTATATTTAATATAAATATCTACTGCAGATTCCAGAGGTCTGAAGGTATTTTTAAAATAATTTTTGTCAAAAACTATATAATCTTGGCAATTTTCCCAGAAGACCAAAAGAGAAACCAAAGTTTCCTACCTCAGAAACTGTTGCCACAAATAAAAGAATTGAGTGGAATGTCATTCTTCTATGCACCACATGTCATCTAATACCTATGCACAATAGGGTGCAAGTTTAATGACTTGCTTATTGTGCCCCTGTTGTAATTAGATATTAGAGGACATATGGCATGGTGAAGACTTAGCAGTGAATTTTCTTCTTTTGATTTTCTGCTACAGGCAATACTTCAGTGATAATACTGTTGGACAAATTAATTCACATGTTGAATTCTAGGTTTATGAACTGAAATTCCTTCCAGATTATACAAAAATCAAATATGTAACTAGTATCAACAAGTGAATGATCAATAAAAAAAGGGTATAATCACTTCAAAGGGTATAATTTTAGACACCATTGTGAATGCTGTATTTATGCTTCAAATTATGGTCAGAGTTCAACATTCATTGGTGAAGGAGTGGCTTCTCTTTCCCTTTCAGTATCTTCTCCTTTTTCATATATACATGCTCCCCAAATGAGCATCCAGCCTCACATCTTTCTTCCTCAGTTCTCCCTCTCTTACTCAAGTCCCTGAGCTCTGTCACCTTTGGTATCTCTTGTCTTTGTCAGTGAGTCTAACTGGGAACAGGCATTTATTACAGGAATTTGTGGCTAACCATTTTCTGGTACAGGAATGATACAATCCTTTAAAAGAAAGTATTCTTTTTGTAGATATAAGCAAACCTTATATGGATGGATATGGTATTGGAAATATAAAAAAAGTAATTTCAACATTATATAAAGACACAAAAAAAGATTGGAATAAATGAAGTCAGGCTGTTCTATACATTATTGTTGTAATGTAATTCTTACCTGTTTCTATAAAATATATAACTCAAAATGGGATGTAAGCATGGTGGGGAATTGTTTGGGGTTTTTTTATATGCTTGGAATCAGACCACACAACCAAGTGCTTTTTACTTGCAGTTCTTCTGGCAAAGATAAATTTGCCATGTGTTTTAGAGGACATATCGTATTTCAGTAATTCATACTGCACTAACCTCCTAAACACATTAAAACATTTCTTCTTGCCTGACAAAAGCTGACATTCTGTTTCCTCAGCTGGTAATCTGGGGGACATTACCAACACACAGCAGTAGGAAACCATCAGCAGCATGTGATATTTCAGCAATACACACAACAGGCACCAGTTTTGCCAAGAGTCATGTTTTTATCATGAATCTTGCAATAGTTAATTTTTTACCCGAAGTACTCATTCGTGAACAGTGTAAATAAATTAGAACCTTAGCTTGTGTGTATTTCATGAATATGTCACTATCTTTTCCAGGGGCACTGAAACCTTGTTCTTAATGCCTCTGAAGAGCTCAACATGCAGAGAGGAATGGAGAAACACAGAGGTTTTTTTTATTTTTTGTATTATCTCGTATTATTTACTGCAGTTTAATGTCTGTGAAAGGAATGATACAAAATATTTTCATATGGGGATTGGCATCATTGTGATGAATCACAGTGCTGCAAATCAATACGATGTAAAAATTTCTTTAAAAACATTAAATTATTTCAAAATTACCATAATCTACCACAAATATCATGGGGAAAGTCAAGGAAGAGAGAGCAAACACTGAAATTCATGAAGTATTGTCATTGTTTCTTTCAACTGATGACAGTTTCAAGAGTGGCATTAATGTTTTTACCCATCTTTTCAATTTTCCTTTTAGAGTTCTGCAAAAAACTATCCTAAGGGGTACAGAAATGTTAGAAAATTTACATTAAAAACTCTATACAAGTCTCCTACTTGATACTGAATTTATCAGGTAGACACTGTAGGATTGATAGGTCAGCAGTACATTTCTTCGCTAAGAGATTATCTCATCACAGAGAACTTCTGCAAGTCCCCTTTCTTAGTAGCACTTGCAGTTGCTTGCCCCTGTCCCAATGAGCACAGGGAGCAGATCACAGTGTAGTGAGCCTCCCAAATGAGCCATGAAGATTGATAAAATACAATCTCCAGTAGCTGCTGGCACCTCCCTGTCAAACTTACTAATGAGTGCTGTGTTACTGCTTGAGTCAACTGTCACATTATCTCCAGGCTAATAAACAGATCCAGTCACAAACAATACACAAACAAAAAGGAGTTGATAGACGATCTTTCTTTTTAATTCCTTCTCTGCATGTACCTAGGACACAATCAAATTGTTGGCAGAGGTGATTTTCATGTCGCAGAGGGAAGTTTTTCATTGTTCACTGCCTTATGCATTTGTTTATTTTTAGTTATGAGGAGCAGAAGCCAGATAAGTAAAAAGATTGTGGATCTTTATTTAAAAGTTAAATCCACTGAATATGCAATACTTTAGAAAGCCAACTATTTCACAAACCAATTTTCATGGCTCCCCCCACTGTTTCCTGTTTGTAGTGATGGCTGGAAAGAGATATGCCAAATCTCAGAATGAAAATCTTAGCTGAGGTATTCCCTGCACTCGAGAAAGCAACAGAAAGGATAATTACCTGCAAAAAATGGGTCACAGAAAAAATTAATTTCTGAAGACTCATGTCAAATTTAAGGAATGACAAAGTACCTGCGCAACCTTAATTCAGCACCTTAGTGAGGGCCATTAAAATAGTTTGAACATTAGCAATTCCCTAAGTTCTCCTCCTGATGCTACCCACCAATCAATGGACTTTTGTAACATCAAATATTAGAGGAAAGCAAATTTCTAAGCAGCTGTTGATGTCACTTGAAAATCTCTGGAACTTAACAGTGTTAATTTTGTAAGTTACTACAGCTGAGAAAATTCTATTATGTATTTCTCTTTGCATAGATTGTACATTAAAGAAATTTATCACATATTTATTACTGCCTAAGTATCCAATTCCCTAATTAAACAAAAAAACAAAACAAGAAAAAGAAAGGAAGAAAAAGGGATAATTAATGAGCCATGTCAGAAAACACACTGTAAAAGCCATGAAAGTGAAAACAAATTCTACTTCCGTGTGACTTAGACTCCAGAGGGAGTAAGATGCTTGTTTTCCAGTTGTGCAGCCATGTCCCATACAACAGAGGGGTGTTGCAAATTAGCTACTCTCTTTAAGGCTCTGGAGAGAAGTGGCTGTTAGTGCTTGCAAGCGTTCCTTCCCCATCCTCTGTAATGTCCAGGCACAGCTCGTGTCCTGATTTGCCCATGTCAGTCCTTTCTCTCTTTATTGCTATTAATCTCTTCTTCCTTTGTCCACCTCTGAACAGGTTCCCTCCAGCCTTCTCTTCTATAGTTCTCATTCCCTCTCCTGCAGTGATTCAGACAACTTCCGAAATTTGAAAATGTGGGAGTATTTCCCAAAGAACTAATGTGACCTTCCAGAAGGCTAACTATGAATGTTAGATACTAGTTAAAAAGACCAGCACTTTTTGTTACATGTGCCAGGAGTGTAACAAATGGCCCCACATTCCCTTAAGCACAAGAAGAAATAATGCTTATTTTTATCCAAGAAACATCAGTTTCTTCCCTATAGATGTATTTAAAGGTACTGATTTTGGGTACACATCACATAGAATACTGAACTGTCTGAAGATGTTTTAGAATTTACATCACACAGGAAATAGAGGAATATTGGTTTCTTTAGTTTTCCATTGTCCTGTGACACCTATTGGAGCAATTATATTAGGAAATTAAGGTCATTTTATTGCAATTATCTTGCATGATTTTTTGGTAGAGTTTTACTCTTCTTCAAATCACTTGGACATCTCACACAGCACAAAAGAAGAATTTGAACAATAAGGAAATTCAACAAAGGTACCAAAAATGTAAAGGAATTGTTGCTACTGGCATATCTTTATATTTATTGCAGGGAGAAAAGGCTAATATAGAAGAATAAGTCAAATTACCTTGCCCCTGAATTCATAGCTTAGCAATCTGGACAGAAACTCAAAATACAATTAATTTAAACTTACAACACAGTATGTTGTGTAAGTGACACTTCATAAGCAACATTATTACCAGAGATGCTTTAATGCATGCATATCAGTTCATGAACACTCGTGTATCTATGAGTGGCTGCCTTCCAAATCCAGGCCCTCTTTTCTACAAAAAGCATAGTCAATTGTATTTTAAAACGAAAGTGAAATAATGAATGGAACAATGTGATAGTTGTGAGTTATTCATGAAACAACATTGCACATCATTTTATTTACTTATACTCAGTGTTAGGGGAATTCTCTTATGAAAGGGCAGAGTTTTACTGACAGTTTCTTCAGTTCTTAAGGCACACTGTTCCTTTAATACTGCTCATATTTGTGCTGTAATCACAAATATCAGAGATAAAATACCAAGATAAAATGGTTTTGTTTATGCATGTCAATTCTTCACGTTGATTACAACAGAGACAAAATTCTTAGAGTACAGGTAAAGGAAATTTATTGTACATAGTAATCAATACAATTTTGTGTTTCTTCATCCTTAAATGCTACAAGTTCAGGCTATTTGTATAGATTACCTATATATTTATGGACTTAAATAAATTTGTCTAAGCTTACTTGCATTTTGCCAGGGGTATAAGTCAGTGGGTGGCTGTTACAAAGCTCCACCTGCAAGTTACCACCACACATCTGTTTCTAAGCTGTAATTCCTGACAGTGAGTTTTTCTCCAACTTGCAGATATCCGTGTTAACTGCTCAATTCAGTTCAATGCATGTTAGATCTCAATTCAATTCCTACCAGCTATGTGAGAAAAGAGGTTGTCAGCATGGCTCATTTTTAGATATTTGCTGGAACTTTCAGCATGATAAAACCTGGAAAAGAAAAAGTCACAATTTCAGTCCCCAGAAAAACATTGTCCAAAATTGCAGTCAGACACATTTTGCAACACAGTGGGAAACAGTAGCATTGTTCTAGAAATTATTCCAACACTTCAATTTTCAACAATTTTATGTTTCTCAAAAAGAATACATGCAATACAGCAAATAAATAGGTATGTACCTAAATATTAGTGAGCAGCAAATTAGAGCCTTGTCCATTTTCCCTCTGGAGAGCTTGTTTTTGTTTTATTAAAAAAACCCATGAAAGCTAGGCTGCTTCTGTAAATATGATGCCACAACAAATAGTACTGTTGGCTGTCTCTGCTTTGGTTTTATGTCCTGCAGAGAGTGACATCTGTGTGCAAATTAACAACAGATTTGTGTAAGCTAGTTCTGAATGCAATTTTTGGGAGGAAAAAAATAAGAAATTTACCTATAAAATAATGAATGTAATAATAATGTGATTTAATTTGATTTCATAACACTCTTGATACCTTTTAAGTGTGTACATTGTTAAAAAATCAAAGTGTTAATTACTGACTAAAACCCAAGTTTTATACATGGATTTTTACTATCTAAAGACAACCTTTCTTTGACCTGCCCACAATGTCTTTGGAGCTAAATGGCTGCTGCTAAGGACCTGACATACACGGAAATGTTTAGGGGGAAATTTACAGTGAGCTTCTAATCTGGTCCACAAGATGAACATAAATTAGCAGCTGGAACTCTTTTGGCGGCTCCTAGATGACATTTTTGTGCTAATTTCATCCCAAAGGGAATCCAGCTCATGCACCCTTAAATTTGCTCTGCAATACCAACCACAACATGGAAAGTGGGAACAACTTGGTTATTGATGTTAAAAGTATACTCCTGATTTGAATTGAAACATTAATGCAGTCACCTCCACTAAAGTCAGCCAACTCAAAATATAGTCCATTCCCAGACCCAGAAAAAGTTTCTTCAAAACATAAGACTGTGAATGTATTCTTCCCAAAAACACTAATAATATTTTCATTTGCATTTTTAAAAGTCCTGAAAGGCTAAAAATACAAACTATTTCCATGAGGGTGTCTAATCCTACTTCATATTAACATGAAATCAGCTTGTCTTAAATGTGTAAATGGTGTGCGGAGCAGAGGTTGAGAAGTAATCCCACCCTTTTGTCCAGTTAAAGTCCTGCCCATGACATCAGAGAATTTTGTTCCCTCTTCTGCTCAGTGAAAAAGTAATTTGTTTAATGCAGAACTTCATCTAGAGAGGCTATGTCACCTCTACAAAGCCCATCATCTCACCCAATCATGAACAAACAAAAGCCAGGAATCTTTACTGGAATTCAGCATTTGAAGGCTTTCAGAGGCATACAGGACTCACAGCATAGGAAGGGCCAGCAACTATTGCTGTAGTTTTGGTAGACACTGACCCTCACCTGTTAAAAACATCCACTGATGCAATTCCCCTTGGAGAATATGGAGAGAGGGAGGTTCAATTTATTGATCCAAACAAAACTGAAATATGAAACAAATAAAAGACAACCCATCCTGACAAAAGAGAGGCGGCCAGAACCTGAGTTGGAAGCATTAGCATGTCTCTCCTACCCAAGACTGAGGCACAAAAGTACTTCTTCAAGACTCAGAGATGGCAGAAAGCATACGTGAGTAGGACCAGGAGAATTAAGGTTTCTGGTTGAGCTGCCTAGCTTTCTCAAGCTCCCTTTTTTAGCTTTCCAAACTTTAGCTGTTCCTCATTTACCACCAGCAACACTAGATGTGTGTGCAGGAATGTGGTAGATAACCATCAGGCAAAGCATGGCTTCCAGATTTCATCTTTATTAAGATCCCTACCCCTAGATTTATGTATTCTCCTGAGTGTAACTTGCTCACCTCTCCTGTTGTGCTTCTTAAATGTCTTCTCATTATTTTCCCCTTCATGATTAGCTGTTAAATAATAATTTAGAGGTGAGTTTTTTCTTAAAATGTACCGTCCATTTAAAATATCTAAACCTTTGATAATTATGAATGCACACATATGAGCAAAGGGATGCTTATTCATTATGGCATGGTGCAGCTACTAATGATACTCAAAGCACTAAAAATTACCATTTCAGATGTGTCCAGAGAAGTAAACTGGTAAACAAGTCTGCAGTTAGTGCTATGGATGGTTTGAATCAACAAGGGTGAAAATATTTGGTTACTCTGTGTATTAGTGTTAATAGGAATAGATTATAGAGGAATATTTGTGATGTGACCTTCTGTGCACTAATTGAAATAGTATTCAGAGTCAGCAGTGGAGTAATCAAGTTAAACACTGAATCATAAATCATCATGAAAAGTGCTGTCACAACTTAGCCATTAATGCCCTGTATTGCTGGGCAGCCTTACGAAAATATCTGCTATGCCGATCTTTAGGTTAATAGGAACAGAAATGGCATTTAAAGACTATTTGGATCAAATCTGCTCTGAGGTTGGAAGTGTTACTCTGTTAATTTACTGGTAATTTGAAGTGATGTAGTTGGGGTTAGAAGCAACACAGCTGAGCCCCACACAGCTAAACAAAGAATAGTGGGAGTTTGTATAATATTTATTTAATTGATATAAAATGTAACACACAACTTTAATATATCTATAAGTGTGTAACTTCCCTTTGTCCATCAGTTAGCACTTTGTATGGAGGTCAAAATCTAAACCCATAAAGACTTATCTTCATTATAGGGTTATGTTACTAAAGCAGTTCAAGGATAGACTTCGATGTATTTTATAAATAGATGGAAATACCTGATTTTACTGCTATTATGAAAGCTGAGGGCCTTTTAACAAAGGATTTTATAAAACAAAGTACTTTGCATTATTTTTTTAAATGTAGAGTTCTTTTAATCTTGTATTTGCAGGAAGGAGAAATAAAGCTTAGCCTCCAGAATCAGAGATAAATAGTTGCCAAAGGCAGTAAATTTCTTTAGAGTAATTTTGTGATTCAATTTTGATCAAAATAATAAGCATAAGAAACATCACAGCTGGAATGATGTATACTTTTTCTAATAAAGACCTATGTCTAAACACTGGCAAAGCTTGTGCTAATTTGATTACCTAGACAACTAGATGCATAATGTTTGGGGGGGCATCTATTTATCATTATTTGCTTCAAATATTGTTAATTAACATTAACATAAATTACACCAGGCATCTGGTACAAAGAAACTCATTTTAAACAATGAGCAAAGCCAGTCCTTAAAAAAACTTCATAGATGTCTGTTTTAAGAAAGCACCAAAAATATACATTTTTTAAAATGTGTGCCAAAAGCTGCTATGACATACTGAAATGTGGAAGCAACGGTATTCTATGCACAGGTTTTTTGTACAAGATCAGCAAGTATGGCTTTCTATAAAATGTGTCTATTAATGAACAACGAAGAACAGTGGACAAAGTTTATGTCTAATAATAGGAAGTAAAATGAACCCAAGTGTTCGACTAACTGCAGTTCATTTCCATGCATTTATTTTTTGCTGGCATGTGCCTATGAAGTTCTTCACATTATTGAAATTAAATTCTGTTCTCCAATTTACTGTTGTAAATTAGATTAATGTTATCCCAGAAATTCCCTAAGTAAACTGACAACAATATTCAGCCATAAAGTTCTAGGAATTTGTCTTTTTAGTGATAAGTGATAAAAGAAGGGAGTTAATATGACAGCTACAAATGAATAAAAACATACAGTGTCTTTCTAAACAAATTGACTGGAAACACCTGCTAAATGAAGCCACAATAAAATCTGAGTTGCAAGAACTAGACATTGTTTTGTGCCCAGCTCAAGGAGATTTCGACAACTGATTTTTTCTTAAGTGTCAAATAGTACTGGAATTTGGTGTATTTCCAACATTTGCTCAAACATTTTCATTCTTTTAAAGTTCAGATCTCACAGTAAAATAACAGATAGATGTGTTATGGGAGGATGTCCCAAATGTCTGCATCTTCCTGGGCCGAGTTGAGGTACTGATGTGATGAGCTCTAGGAATAGAACACGGAGGTGGAGGAGGTATCACGTGGAATCTCACATTTTAGACTCCTCTGAGTATGCAATCAAATCATACCCCTACTCTGGTGTGAGACATTTCACACAGAAGTTTGAAACATGTTTCCAGCAAACAGGCGTGACAGCACACTACTAAAGAATTACATTAAATTAAAATTGGTAGCAGAGTAAAAGGTACTCTTTCTATTAGCAAAGCAATGAAATTTGGGTAAGCTACCAGTCAAAAATCAATCCTGAGTTGCCCAAAATTATAAGTGAAGATCAATTATCTTGTATTCTTTCACCACATTTTTATTTGCTTTGCTGTATTCTCTCAAATGTAACTTTTAACACATATTAACATCTCTTAAAGTACCTGGCCATGTGATGTGAAAAAAAGGAATGTTTATGTTTTGCCTCATTTAATATGACATCTTCCAGAATTTGCCTCCACAAATGTTTATAGAAATTTCCAGGGCATTGTCTAAAAAGTCAAACAGCTGTTCCCAATTTGGATACAGTGTAAGCCTAAATAAAATTACCAGGAAGAGTTTATTACCTCATAGAAAATAAATTTCAAAGCACTAGCTGTATCTGAAAACCTTCTTAGTATTTTCAAAAAAGTTTATTTAGTATCATGAATTTTATTTAAATACTAAATTTTGACCACAAAAACGAAATTAAAAGACCACTGAAATCTAGTCCTTAGGATCACACTGCTGCAGAGAAGTATTATACTTGCTTCATCGTAATAGAACTGGTGGACAATGAGAAATCAATGTTTGGAACAATTCTGTAGGTCTGGGCAACAGAAGCTCATCCCTTCATTCCTGCAAGTCAGCTCAGCTGGCCAGTGGAACAAAAACTGACTTACCACAGCATAAACTTTGAAGAAAACTATCCTCTGTGGCCTTGACTGAACTTAAGGTTATACTCCAAGAGTATTTTTGTTTCAGTATATGACCCCTTCCACCCAGAAAGTAATTTCTAGACCCCTTTCCATCTGGGTGAGACTAACAAATTATATCTGATACAGTAAAACATAATTTTTAGAACTTTAAGTAATAGTAGATTCCAAGCAATTTATTTCACAGAGTTTTATGAGAAATTTCAATTTATTACATTTTCTGGATATGTTCATTTTTAGCAGTTATTGCCAAATTCAGCCTCAGTATAAAAGGGTATAATTCTATTGAAGTCAGTGGTGGTATATCAGCGCTGCATATTCCCTAGTTGGACAATGAAGCTGTAAATAACCAAATACATCAAAAAAAAAAAATTGATTACTCTGTTTTATAGTCTCTTAGACTGAATAAGTTTATGATTTAAAGCTGTGTCATAATAAAACCATGCTGGGAGGAAATCAGAGAGAGAATGCAACATAATGGGCCAAATCTAGTGTTCAGACAGAACAATTACATTAACTTCCTTAGAATTGTGCTCATTTCAGAGTTTATTTTTGATTTAAAAACATGGGAGAAATATATCATTATTTTGCCTTCTTGTTTGCCTCTGAAATAGTATTCTGTGTTTTCAATGGTATTCTGTATATGCTCTAAATTTAAACGTCATTTGTAATCAAAATCGATTAACAAAATTTCAAGCATTTAGTGTACTTGTAACAATCAGCATATTAGAAGCTCAGATTTACTTTAGGAACACTTTAGAATAATAAGATCTTTTGGTTGGAGAGGAGCCATGGACAGAGGAGATATGGCAGTTGTGTTTCCAAACTAACCAGCAAGATTTCAGAGGTACAAGAAGTGGAAAGCTTCTATCTACTAAGAGCATTTGTCATCCCTAATTGTCCATGGTGGCTTTTAAATGTTTGATTGAGATCTATGGCAGATATTTTTTTTACTAGTGTTCTCTTTTTCTGAATGTGTAGCATTTTTCTTATTCATTATTGTTTTTATTACATTTGATAATATTTATATTCTTTGTCTACTACTCATTTGCCAGTACAACCTGTACCACCAAGTAGGTTCATTAGAACAAGAGCCAGTGCCTGGCTGCAAAGGCATTGAAAATTGCTCTAAATTATTCACACAGTTCTAACAGGAAATCATTCATATATATTTATGCACACACAAGTGTGTGTGTTTCTACATATAAATAAAAACAAAATAAATAAAAAGTTAATGCAGTATAGATTACAGCTCAATGCTCTGCTTTGCTGTAATCTTATATAAATCCAGCTTGCACAAATTAGCAGGTGCTTTGAAATTTATAGATATAAATGTAAATTGTGTATTATTATGCACACACAAATTACATTTTCACACACTATGCAGTTTACCTCGGTTGATAGTAAAAAATATATAATTTTATTCAAGGTAATGATAAAGAAAAAGGGAAAGGATGTGTGTGTTCATTTAAATTGTTAAAGCTGATTTTTTTTAAAGTCTGAATTAAAAATCTACTGTAGTGACCCTGTCTTGCTCACTATAATACCCTAAAACTTCTAAGTCACTCAATGATAAGAGGCTGATCTAAATGCTTCCACTGCATTAATCAAATACCAGGTCTAATTAAAAGAGCCATGCACAAAGCTTTTTCAAAATGTTGCTCAGGTATTGCAATAATTTCTGATCACCCAAGCCTGGAAGACAAATAATTAGAGCTGCCAGAGCATTCTGATGAGTGATGTCAGCATCTCCAAGTGACCTTCCCTCCACTAATTAATTTTCATCTTAAGAAAAGAGACCCTGTTGTTGCACATTATTAATTGAGTTCACTAAAAGATGCGCCTGATTAATTTTTGTTGATAATACTTGTCATTCTGTGCAGCGGCTGTAATCATTCTATTGGGTTTTATTTTTTTAAGTTGATCTAGGTCTTTTACAATGTGACTGATACAGTATTTTCCATACAGAATATTGTGCACAAGGGCATAGTCTATAATGTGAGTACACAGCTTTCATTGTTGCTGAAAGTTTAGGTCAAGTGGAACTTTGTTGCCTAGTTTGCTAACTCATTTTCAGTTGAGTTGATAGAAAAATTCCCTTCTGCCTTCTGGGACTTCCTTCAGTTTCCCAGTTTAAGGGATTCTTACCTTTTCCCACATACTCCCCATCTCTCCCCAGTTTTGCCAGCCAAAGTGCAGTGTGTGGCTGGCTCAGCAAAAATACCCAGGAACTCACTTGGTCCAGACAAAAGCAGGATGACAGTGACTGGAGCCAGAGTGCATGGCTCAGCCTTATCCATGATGAATCAACCAAATGACAAGTTTGGTCTACCCCAAGCAGAGTTCTCTGAAACAATGATCACGTCTGTTTTGTGAGGCCATGGACTTCAGTACAAACATAGTCACCATGGGATTTTGGGCATGGGTGGGAAGCAGGAGACACATATTTCCAGGTGGACAGTAATCTAGATGCAACATCAGCTTCATCATTTAATTTAGATCTCCCAAATAAATGGACTCTCCCAAAAGAAGTGAATAACAAAGCTACTGACGCATAACTATGTCTTCCATTTCCTCATCTCAATTTCATTGGCTACTCCAAAATTTGGATCTCTCAAACTCCTCTGAAACCCATCTAGTTTATATAATTAAACATTTGTAGGATCAGGGAGAGACAAACACAAGAACAACCTGCAATTAACATATTTCTGTGATTTCCTTTGGTCAGACTTCACAAGTTCACATAATTTCTTGGGGTTCAGACCTATGCAGTTCTGCACATCGAGATACATGTGCATACACACCTGAACATGTTGGGGATCTTAAGTCCTTGGGAAGCCCATGCCTATAAGGGACACAGCTGAGCATAATGATGTGTAATAATTTGCAGAACGTTACCATGAATTTTTGCAGGAGGTGAAACTGATTTCCTGTTAAATGATCTTAAAATGTATAGGCAATGTAAGCCATGAAAGTATATATTTTTCCCTACTTTGAAGAGTATTTTAATCATGTTTTAATCAAGATAGCCATGATTACCAATTTATCAAATACCAATTTAACAACAAAGATTATGGAAATTTTTCCCCAGCCAGTGAACAAAATATGATTAAAAGAGTTCTTCAGAGCACTGTGATGAAAATATGCATAACTCTATTCTTCAGCTATGTTCTAGCACATGAAGGGACCAACATATTGTAAAAGCAGTAGGCTATCTAGTTATATAAAAAAAGAGGAGGGTTATAAGTTGCAGTAAAAATAATTATTTTACAACAGATTTGAAGGTGTCTTTTCTTAGACATTCAAGCTTAGATTGCATGTTCTGCCCTTCTGCGATGAAAACAACACTATACTTTATTTATCTTTGCAAACATTCTTTACTGAGCAGTGTGGTTCAAAATTTTGATTAACATGTAAGTAATGAAATTATCTGAATCAGGGGTAATGTTTATTACCCTGTGAATTTTTACGTCCCCAAGTAGTAGTAGTAGTCCCCAATAGTATTGAATTTTAAGTCTGTGATTGTTCTTCCTAAAATCTTCTCCAAAAATAAATACTGGTTTCTTTTAGTCTTTTTGTACCCCCAAAAGCACTATTTCTTCAGCTGCAATAGCAGCTTTGATTTTTCATTAAAGAAGATATTGATACATAAGCGAAGACATTAGCAGAGAGCTATTGGCTTCATCTAATTTCCTTTGGCTTTTTTACTTTCTTTGGTTGGATACACAAACACAGATCCCAATGATTAGATCCCTTTCGCTACATCAAATTGCTTTTCATTTATTCAGGATTCCTTTGATATTTTCTTCAAACAGATTCACAAAACATTTAAAAGACAAAACAAGCATCTTAACATAACTAAGCTACTTGCCCCAAGACCTGGAAGGAAGATGGTGAAAGAAACTATTTTGTTGTTTGTATTCTTAAATGCTTTGCCAGAATGAGACCATATGCAGAAAAGACAGTTTCACAGAACAGATTGAAAATACCCTTAAACTACTAAAAATTATTTTCTAATATATTAAATACTTATTTGGAGTTCAAAATGGTTAATTAAAAAAAATATTTGTTTTAAAGCATTTCTTTTCATAATACACATATCTGATGGTATGGTCACCAGGCAAAAGTAGTAGGCTTTTCTATATTGAGCCTAAAAAAAAAAAAGTTCAGGCTTTTCTATATTGATTCTAAAGTGCACACACACACACACACACATACACTCCAGTCTACTTGACAACCTGTGGAAAAACAGATATCTTCCTTATCATCCCAGGAGGTAGTGCTTCTATCAGGATACATATTGACAGTGTATAAAACAAAGAAAAATCTGGTAAAATATATCTACATATAAGCAATAGATTTACCTAGGTGTTACAAGTTGCTTTCCCTCTGTTCCAATGCCTTTAGGCCAATGCTAGCACTACAATTATGCTGAAAGAGTCCAAAAAGCTGAAGGAAATTCTTCAGTTTCCTTTTCCTTCTTTTTGTTCACCTGGAGGATGAGTTGATTCACTGCATGGTGTTCAAGTGCAAAACTAACTCTGAAAAATACAATTTTTTTTTTTTTAATGCAGGGTTTTGTCCTCTCAGCCTGCTGAACTAATTCATCTTGCTGATACAGACAATTGAGTCCCTGAAATGAAAAAGGAGAAGCCCATGGCGCAATGAGGGCAAGAGAGCAAGGACTGCCCCTTTCAGAGACAGCTTGACATTGCATTACTCACAGCAGATCACATCTTCAGTTTTACTGTAAATTTTGCCCATGTAAATATCACTGAGTGATGTTTTTTTGACAACCACACTGCACTCACTTTCTGTAACTGGGAAACTCACTCTGTAACTGGGAAATTTCCAGCCCTGCTCCAAGCTCCAAGAAAACCGGTTTTCCATAAAGAGATACCTGAGGCGAAAATCAGGTCCCACCTGTAGCCACCTAAATTAGATACCTACACGTGAACTAGATGCCAAAACTCAAAATATATTCAGCGGAGGACAAGGATACTTCCTCCAACAAAGGTGTTTGGGGATACCATAAAGAACTCAATACAACTGTTGGGATTGGCAGATATGGCATAGGATTTATGGGAGACTTACACACTTGTGGTGAGACAGCCAAGGACTTGGTGAAATATCTTGAGGTGTCACAAAAAGCATAAGATATCCCTGTAGCGGTCACTGACCGCAGTGATAATTTAGCTTACTGTAATAGGAGCTTAAATATCTCATTCCTGTTTGACTACATTTAGGTATCAGGTTGTGAGCTGAAATCAACCCTACTTTGTCAGCTGTAAACTGGTAAATTTCTCCAAAAGCTTCTCTCCAGACTCCTTCTGTGGCATCTTCTCCAATCAAAACACCAGGTTAGCATGGTATAAGCAAGTTATATAATGCTGATGCCATCTAGCTCAATTTTTATATTTTATACCTCAGGATCTTATAAGTTACTGCTGGTTCCATATTGTTGTTTCTCACCATCTTTGGCTACAGAACTAGCTTCTGTCATCAAACCAGCTATTAAGTATTTTTGCCTTTCACAATTGTTAGCCAGTCAAGAGAATTTCAGCAGATAGTATTTAGCTCTCATTACTTCATTTTAATAAGCAGAAAACCTGCTTCTGTGAAGAGTCAAATTGACCTATGAGAAACTGATCAGATTCCTTCAAAACCAGGTAGCCCAATATGCTGATCTCCCCTCTCTGTTCACCTTATCTCCCCAGAACTAAATCTGGTGTGTAAATACCAGCAATCTTCTTTGGAGGGCTTAAAGGAAATACCTCATCAGCTTGCAGACTCATTTATCACCCTGAGTTGTACATTTTCTTACTCCTTGTACAATATGACATAGGCTAGTTGAAGCCACTGAACCTCACCATTACTTCCTCCTGAGAGTAACCAATTCCCTCCATACATTTCCCCTTGAATTAAGTGACAGTAAAAACCACACTTACAGACCACAGAAAGCCTTTACAAACCCAAGAGAAGTTCAATCTCTCCCACAGTGGTTTGCCAGTATACATCCAGCCTTGTAAAATGGGCATTTTTCATTCCAATGTCAAAAAAAGCTAGTCTATTTAATCTGTGTACCAACATGAGTCTTCACTACCTAGGCCCCTAGATGTCTGAAGCCACTGAAGGTTTCAATCAAATATAATCTGGTAAGATCCTCAAGTTTACATTCAGGTGGAAAGGAACCGGCATTAGTATCTACATTTGAGATAATTTTATGAAAGAGAATTTATCTCTGTTAAAAATTAGAGACAACAAACTGGAGACACTTGGAAGAGCTGCTCCAGCCACAAGTGAAGCAGTTCCTAAATTGCTGGATCCCAGAGTATCTAGGTTTGCAGAAGGTTGGCTTCACAGGGTTTGTCCTGACTGCAGCTGGGGATGCCACACCTCAGCTGCTTTATTTGTTTGGTCCCTCTGACCCCTGTGAGATTATCTGCATCCTCAGTGGGTGAGACCAGTAGGGTCTCATTGGTGATGGGTTTTTTTTGTGTGAAAAAAAACCTATCATCAACTCATTGTATGCTATCACAGACTTGTGTCAAGTGATGATTTTTGCCGCAGCTGACCTGAGCTGATTGAAGCTATGAGTTATGGATGAGAGACTTTGCTGTCTATTAGAGATCCCCAGAGTTTCTCAGTCCTTCAAATAATGTCCAACATTAACACTAGACCAATGACACACAATGATAAACTTTTATTGCTATTGTAGACTTTTCCAATTTGGAGTGTTCTCAGAGTCCTCTTCATGTGTAACTTTATGCCAGCTATGCATCTACATACACAGTATATGTGTAATTGTTTCGGATGATATAAGATTCCATCAGAAAGAAGATGAGCTGAAATTACCAAATGTGTTTTCATCAATGACCTCCTATTAGGCTCAAGAGTCACTGGGTTAAATGTCAATGATCTGATATCTATCCTGTAGCCATGTCTTTATTCACAGAATATCTACTATTACAGCAAGTACAAATCAGAGCAACTGTTTCCCATTTATGAGATTTATACAGCCATTTAAAGAATTTTTTCTCAAGAAATCACTGATAATATCATCTCAATAGTAAAGTGAATGGTTTGAATCAAATTTTTTTCCCAAGCAAGTATTGTGTGTCAGCAGGAACTTTCAGAACATGCTAGCTTATAGAAATGAAGATAAATGTAGGCATATTAAACCTGTTTTTTTCCAAAGAATGATTCAAATCTCCTATCAAGTTTTCATGTTACCTTGGAGGAGGGAGAGGGTAAAATAACACCAACACTACTTCTGGACACACACACAAAAAAGCCAACCAATCAAAATCCTCCAAAAAAATAAACACCCCAAAACCCCAAGCTAAAGCAGTCCCAGCAGAACTGAGGAAAAATTCTTTGTCCAGTTGTCTTTTTTTTTTCAGAACTATTCTTACAAAGTCCTCAAGATGAAAGAGAAGGCCAGACCTCCCAGCATACTGTGAAATAGTATGCCTGTCCAGCTGATGATTCCCATTTTATCCAGAGCTGGTTCCTTCCTCCTGCTGATCACTGCCTCACAAGTATGAGACTCCTGCTGCTCATCTCGTCTACCCTCCTATTTAGAAATAGAAAAATGCACCCTGCCAATGGCCTTTTGCACTTCTGCCTTTGCTTGTCTTCTTGCTGTGGTGTGTGCAGTGGTCTTTGTGACCCCTACTCTTTTTTTGTTTTCTTTTACCTCTCTCTCAATGTTATAAGAAACAGAGAACACAACGTGTGTCTGACATCCCGAACTACTTCTGCTTCTCTACCTTTAAGGATCATATTGTTGAGCCAACAATGGCTCTGTTGGCTTCTCTTTTACTCCCTGGGATACAGATCCATTTGAATTTCTCGCATTCATAAGCTTCTTATTCCTTGCTCTACAGAGTTCATCATATACAAAAATCTTCCTATTCTCACTCTGGGAGATATTAATCTTGTTTCCCAGAGTAAGAGAGTTCACCCATTACAATATAATGTATTCCCTCTCCTGGGCACAATAGATAAATATTCCCAACATTTCTTTTAAAACTGACAATAAAAATATGTTAAGAGCAGAGTCAACTAACACTCAATGGCAGACTCATTAAGGTCTCAGAGTGGAGGTAGAAAAGGAGAGTAGGGAGAAAGAATGTTAAAAATCTCCAGATATTAATAAATAAATGTTCCGGACATATAATGCTCATGCCATATAGTGCTTTGTCACTCATTATGTCACTCATTATGTCAAGCTTGTCTACACATATTGGGATTACAGTCATGAGAAGATGAGGACTTTAATTAGCTGCACTTCTAACTTTTAACTATTGCCCTTATAATAATAGAAGGATTCTGTCTATCTGTTATAAAATTGTGTATCTCCTCCTCCACACCTTCTGGTTCTATACAGCACACTGGGTGCTCACAGTGCTGGTTTTGCTGTTTGTTTGGGGTTTTTTTCCAGTCTCATTTCCCAATTGATTTCCATTTGTTTCATTTTCTTTTGATGTATCAGAAATCATCAATCACATAATTAAAAAGGAACTGAACAATCATGATTAATTACTACCTAGAGCAAGGGAATGTTAAATCCCCACAACAATTGAGTATGTTCTGTAAAGGGCTGAATACCTCTCCAAGAATCCAGCTTAACTGGTTATACCAGCTTCACCTACTTTGGAGGCAATGTTTAGAGGGATGTTTTTCCTGTCATAAATTTTACTTCAGAGTTGTAAAGAAAAAACATCAAAAGTCAAGGAATTAATAATGAAAAAGTCGTTGTTTCTTTTGGCATCCTTGTTATAATTAGTCATTTATTATACAATTGCACAATATATTTCCATACCACATTTTTATTTCCTTATAAAACACAATATATTTCCTTACCACATTTTTTCTATGAGGTGGACAAGATTCCATGAATGAGACAGATGTTCTGTGTTTTCTGCTAGCATCATATTTCAGCATACAGTCCCATACCTCATTTACCAAGGAACATCTGAGTCCTACTTTAAAAAAAAGTATCTTTTTCCTTGATAGGATTTGTTTTTATGACACATCTAAAAGGTGTCAGAAAGCCTCACAAACATTAATAGATTTTACAATACTTGGGAAGCAGGAATGCAATCTGCATTTTCTGTTGTTTGCTCCATCAAAACACAGTATCTGCATTATTTCAAGTGGTGCTTTCAAAAGCAAGTGCAAGGAGGAGCCTTCCCTCAAAATGCTGCAGCTGCATTCTTCATGTCTGCACATTTTTCAGTAGTCAAAGATGTAGCAGAACTTACAAATTTCCCCAGACACTGCGTGTGTTTACTAATGAAGCATTTGTAGTAAAAAACAAGAAATACATTTTGAAGATCTTAAAAAGCCACAAAATTGTTCCTTTCCAAATATCAGCTCCTCATAATCACTTACTAACATAAGACATCAATGTATAGATATTGTAAGACACTATCTTAGATGAATTGTTAAATTATTATAAATAAGCCCCCACATCCATCTCGGTTTTTTAAGATATCGGAACTTTTTCTGTTTGGCATCCCAGAAAAACTCAATTCTGGGCAAAAAGCAGCCCAGCAAACTCAGGCCTGGTATAATAATCAAATGAAAACTGTAACTTAGAACTGGACAAAGGTGAAAAGTAGAAACAATAAGATTTGCTAGAGTGGAGCATGGGTTTGATGATGCCCATAAATAACAACTTTGTCCAGGGAAAACTAGAGGCGTCTGCAAGGCATTTAATCTCCACAGAAGAATGTGAAAATGTTCTCTGAACAGACAATTTAACTAAACTCAGTCAGAAATGCCAGTCCACTTACATTAAAATACAAAATCTCCAGAAGTGAACTGAGTGGCAGAGCCAGGACAATAATGAATCTTGCCTCATCCCACAGCCCACGATGAGACATTAATTAGCATTTTCAGTCCACTGCCCATGGCTGTGTTGTTAATTTTACAGGCTTTTGAGTAACTCCTCTGCATCAGTTCTGGGTGGTAATGTATCTCCTGGAAAGACACAGAGTCAAGAATACTTTTTAACCAGAGTGTACAGAAGAACCCAGCTCAGAAGACAAGTAACCTTTTCAGTTTACAAATACTGGATACAAAACACACAGAACTAAAATTACTGAAACTCTTCCAAAGCAAACACTGATTTTTAGATCTGTGTTTAAGACACTTTTGTACCTCAGAGATGCAAAAGGACCACCTATTTCAAACATGTGAAAGATGGTAAATTGACTTATCTTCCAAGAGAATGAAACAGACGGTTATGAGAAAGGAAAACCAGTGAAAGGGTCTTTGACCAGCATGCTAAACATTGTTGCTATGGTTCCAGACATCCAGTTCCATAATTCTATGTTGATTTTTATATTGCCCCATAAATAGATAAGTGCAACATATGTGAGTTAATTTCCTTGGATATCCAGAACTACTCTTTTAATCTCAACTTACATTTAGTATATAAAATATTGCCCTAAAATATTCCCTAAATAATACAACTTTAAATCTATTAGCACTAGCTGGGTAGTGCTGTTCAAACTCACATAATGATCTGTGTGTTAAATCTACCAAACAATCTCCTACAGCTGATTGTTGTCCAGAGTAGTTTTATCAGATCCGAAGCCACCAATTTGAACACATCATTTTACTTACCATCTTCTGCTCCAGACAATCTCAGCAAGCTTCAAGGATTTTCCCTATTGCATGCTTTGTATATTTCGATTTTGGTGGATTCCTTGTTTGTAAATAGCAATTGGCAACATTGCACATTGTTTGAGTATTTCGTTGTGTGCATAACTAGAGGAAACAACAAACAAACAAGCTTCAACACAAATAATTCCTGAAAACATTGTATATTAGCTTTCTTACAGTTGTACTATAGGCATGGATAATAGAAGAGGTCTGTACATCAATAAATTATATTTTTTTCAGAATTTATTACGTTTTGAATCTAAATTATATATTTGTATGGGTATTTTTAAGTTAATACTGAAAATCAGATGCCAGGTACTAATTTGAATCTTTTATAAGCAATTCTTTAAAACTTGTGTGAAATTTAATGTCTTCTGCACATTTCTAATTGTGACTTAAATTAATAATTGTATAATTAAATTTACATAATTTGATTTACATAATGACCTCTACTACCTTCTACTGTTAAGCATTTACAGTAATCCTGTAGGATATTGTATTAACCTACTAATGTGATATTCTTTTTTTTTCTTTTTTTTTTCCCCATTTTGACCTTTGTGGACTGCATTAAAATCTGTCTGTAAAAGGGTAGAGTGTGATTACAGTTATGGTGTTGTAAATTTGGGACAATCATTTGAGTGACAGTGAAGTTTAACTGTTTAACTGAGTACCCAATATCGCTGTAAGAAAAAAAGCCCAATTACAGTAATAGGGCACACAATATAACTAAAACATGGCAAGAGCTGAGACAAGCCCAGCTGCTTAAAGCTCATTTCTCTTCTTCTCATGCAAGCAGATAATTAGAGAAGTCCTAGTCAGTGCCACAATTTTATCTCACACATCAACTCTCTGATTAAAACATATATATGGGCTTTGGCATCCGACTCAAATAAGGCTATTCTTGCACTCTCATAGAGGGAACACAGGCACCATGGGGGTGAATATACAAGAGAGAATGAGAAATGACATGATTCATCAATACAGGCAAATGGGGCAAGGATGTGTAGCCTAAAATGAAAGGGTCACAATAACTCCAAAAGTCCTGTGTGGATCTGTGAGATGAGAGACATCTTATACGCCATTTACTAGGGCACCATTTGAAAGAATGCACTGCACAGGGTTCCTCATTATTCATTAGGGCTGAATTCTCATTCATTCTCCTTTATATGCCATCCTGAATCTGCCCTACGGAGTCTTTTACAGGGAAATAACAATAAACTCTCTTATCAACAGCTTGTTGTAGCAGATACAATACATGGGGTACTGAGATCAAAAAGAGCATGAAAAGCATTTCTGCCAACATCGTACAAAAATATTGAACATCTGCTATATCTGGGATCCTGGGAGTCATAATTATAATTTTTGAAATCTGCACACAAGAGTTATAAATATTAGAACTGTAGCCTGTGAAAGCCATGAAATATTTAAGTTGTTTGGCAGGCTTAAGAAAAACTCATAAACTTAATTTAAGCAGTCAAACACTGTATTTTTACAGGTTTTACATCTTTCACGTCATTAGTCATATAAATTAAAGCAACCACGGAACAGCCCAGAAGTTGCAACAGCAAGTCCTGTGGGTGAAAAAAAGTTAAGCTTGAAATTTAAGACTTTCACCAGCACTTCACCTTTCCACTTATCCTGTATTTCAATTCTTGTATTGAATTTGTCATAGGTGTTTTTAATGCATCCATTATTTTATTGTCTGTTAATTCTCAGTAGTGTGTCTGGTGCTGACTGCGTGCATAAACACAATTGGTCAGATTCACTTGGCATCAGTCTAGTGATGCAAAATATTCCTTAACCCACCCTCTTTATCCTTTCCAGCAAGGTTAATGGCTCCTCTAAACTAGTGGTGAGATGCTCAAGGTCTTCCCCACACTTCTTGTAAAGAAGCAGGAGACAGGGCAAGCACATGGCATCCATATGGTGATCAAACCTTAAGGAGAGGCAGGTAGCTTACACAAATCAGTGATGAAAAGCATCGAGGAAGGAGCCTAGACAAGAGACAAGCTTCACAGGAGACAAGGAAAAGGTACTGTCACGCCTAAAAGAGTTTCATGAACCACAACAACATGATAGTAGAGAGGGAGGAGTAGGAAGAGGAGCAAGAATCATAAAGTTGTGCATAGGGGATTTTCAGTTTGTAGCAATCTTTTAAACTTGTTCAGACACATCAGAAATGTGCTGGATTATGATGAGTAAAAATAAACCACCCCAAGTTTAAAATAGCAAATTAGTAAAAAATGCAACAGCCAGATTCACAGAAGCTGAAGTATGAAAAGACCCAAAGGCAAATTATCATTTGTACAGTGTCTGCTCCACCTGTTAGATACCCATATGCTACTAGAGAAAATGGAGCTCTGCAGAAGGATTCAGGGATCGCCAACTGTGCCATCAAAAGTGAAGCAAGAAGTTCACTTGAAAACAAGTAAAGTAGAAAATGTGAGAATGAGGACCCCAAATTTTGCTCTCCATAAATCCAGTGTTCAGCAGAGAACACTGCTGTACAAGAAAGTCATCTGACATCATAAATGTTACAATGGATCAGTGTAGGAGAAACAAAAGAGAATGTGTCTCAAGGGGCACAAATATATACAACACATTCCCAGAAATTCTTCTTTGAACTACTGAACTGTGAGTAAACAGAAAAACACATCCCCATTCTTGACTTTTCTAATAAAACATGTATCTAAGTGTCAGATGGCATGAGACTATGAGATGTTAGGGTAGCTATCAGTTAATTTAAAGAACTAAGTATGATCTCACTTGTACATATTTTACACCAGCCCAAGACCATTTGATTCATTCACGAAAGCCATTCATGAACTGCACCTTTGTGCTGCACTTGCCAGCAGATTCCTTTTTCAAAGGTGCTGTAAACAGACTGAGGTACACCATAATTAGGGAGGGATCACTGTGATTTAGAGGCTTTCATCTAAACTCTTTTCCTGGCTGCCATTTTAGGATTAGAGGGGAAAGGTGCCCTTTCAATATTCCCCATGGTACAAAGATGATGCTTCTTTCATATAGACAGGGTCTGAGAGGTTTTTTCATGTTACAGAGAAGTGTAGCTACTTTGGCTAAGGAAAGTAGTGAAAGATTCTCTTCAGTGCCTTCCTTCTTTCACTGATAATGAGGAATCTGGTTTCTGTATAAGGTTTGGAATTTACTGAACCTCTGCTACTAATTGTGCTCTGAAGACCAACCCAGGTAATGGCAGTGCGTCTGTGAATCTGAAAGAACTGAAAATACTCCACAAAGGAAGTATTTTACATGAATCTTCTTAAAACCAGTTAGTTCTAAACACATAATTTCAAAAAATGTCATTACTTGTCTCATTTTTTTTATGCATTCATTAACAATAGCATTTGTGTTACGGACTAGAGCACAAAGAGCTTTCAGTCCTCATTTTCACATGAAATACTGAAAAGAAATTTTCTGATATTCTCAGCACAGGCAGTTGTAAGTATAATAATACTCCTGGTATACAAGTGTTTTAGGGAAGCAGGCATGTCCCACTTCCCTGGTAGACATGCATGCCTCCATCCAAAGATGAATACCTTGGCAAGGACTCACCCACTCTGTTGTTATCACCCTCATTCTCTCTTCTTAAGTCCTTCCTCCAACAGCTGGGGCTTTTTCCCTGTCTCATAGGTGTGCCATTGAAGACAAGCTGAGAGAACACTAGAAAGGAGTTTAGGCTTTCTACTTTCTTCAATTTTTTTGTCATCTACAGGAAAGAGGAATAAAGACAGGAAAGCTAGTGCCTATCAGAATGGAAAACATATAGAAGACCTGGAGAATAACAAGGTCTCTGCATCTCTCAGTTTTCTAAGCTACATGCTTATCTAAGGCCAAGCTCTCTAGCCAGTCTCTGGCAGAGTGACAAAGCCAATGTTCTTAAATAATAGGTCAGTATTGAATTCCCACCTCCACTTTAATGCTGAAAAATCTCTTCAACAATGTTTTGATTAAAAGTTAATAATAATAAAAGTTAATAAAAAATCATAAGAAAAGCAGTAACATATTTCTAAGAGAAGGGAAAAGACTCCTTCTGTTGTCCTTGCCTAAAAGGGTACAAGTTGGAAATATCACTGTGAGGCTTTTAAGACAGCAGTAGAGTGTTTTATTTCAAAAGGTAAAAGGCTGCATTTCTAAAAGATTAATTTCTCAGATTTGCCACAGATATTAGTAGGATGATAGCTATGGTATCTGCATCAGTCACATCTGAATCTTACACCTACATTTCTAAAGCATTGCCACAAGGTGTTTGCAAATACCAATGATAAAAATGTTAGGACTACCTAGCAACATTCCTAGGAGTTCAGGCAAGCTTTTATTGACCTTAGCTGGACCACAGGTCCCAGTAAAAATGTATAAACAAAACAAGGGTATTGTACTGACAGCAAATACATATTTTTAAAAAAATATTAAAAGAAGATAATTCATAGTCAATTTGATGTGACAGTGTTACTTGGCTCAAAAATTAACCCAAAATGTACTGAATACAGTATGAGGCCCACATGGACTCTGATTTCATCACTGGCCACACCTGCCACATTTTAAACAGCTGATATTTTTCCATTGTTATCTATTCTAAAATGAAAAAATAATCCCATCCCCAAAGGATAGGTTTTTCTATGTTAATAGCAGTGTTGAGTGGACTGAATTGTCAGGTGTGTCGAAAATCGGCTGTGCTGCCATACCGAAAGGGTAGTGATCAATGATTCAACATATGGCTGCTATCCAGTAACAAGCACAGTACCCCAGGGGTCAGTACTGGGGCTCATATTTTTCAACATCTTAATTAACAACATGGATGATGACACAAATTGCATCCTCAGCAAATCTGCAGACAACACAGAATTTAAACAGGGTGGCTGACACAAATGAATGGCTGAGCTCTGATCCAGAGGCATGTTGAGAAATTTGAGGACTGGACCAACAAAAAGCTCATGAAGCTCATCAAGGAAACTGCAAAGTTGTGTGTCCAGGTGAGTAACCCCACGTGCTTGTGCACGCTGGGATGCAACAGCCCTCTGGACAGCCCCACAGGTGTGTAATGCTGAGTTTGTTTCCAGGAGAAACCACTAATACAAGACACCAGCACAGTTCAGCACAAGTAAGGTGTGGGAGGAGGAGCGTGCCCTGCACTGTTTAACCATAAACAGAGGGAATGCCAGTTACAACTGGGGGGACAGGAGCAAGAACTGAAAACGTTCACTCACACTGGAATGTCCACGTGACTTGTGGAGCAAGTTGATTCTCTCCTCTGTATCAATAATCTGGCATTTCTGCAGGGACCATGGGCACACAGTGCACATGAACAGCACGAATGTGCATCCAAAGTCTCATGTAATACTGTTAGTCACAACGAAGCCATAGGAGTTCAAAATTAACAACACAGTTACAACAGTGAGGACAGAAGCAGCAAACTGGCAAAAGAGCAAAGGCAGAAAACCCTGTACATGCCACAAGGCTTAAAAAAGGAACTTTTCATAGCACAGAGGAAGCAGGCAAACACAGACACATGCTCACACAAATTCCCTTCTGAGCAGGTTGGATTGAATGAGAGTAATCATTTTAAGTGCCCAAATTGCCTGACACCACATGGTGCTATCAAAAGCATTTCCATTTTTATCCAAATCAATGTCACCATTTTTCTGTAAAAATCAATGTGGAAAATAGAAGCAGGGATAGAGGAAGATGCAGTTTCTCAGCCCAGTGGAAGTAATCACATGGCAGGAGGAGTGTAGGAACTCAAGACTGTTGACTTTAGCAGCTAAGGTATGTCCAGCAACTTCTGATGAGGGGTACTGAACAGCTAGAGAGAAATTCTGGGTTTGCACATGGATTAGGAAAACAGGTGTTTCATTATTTTTGCAATTATAATCTCTCTTTCCCCCAATCTCATAGCTAAAAGCATAATGTTCAGTCTTCTGAACATCTTTCCTTCATATTCCCCTAATTTGTGTTAGACAAAAAAGTGACTCTAAATGAAAATTCAGTGAGTATCTGTCTTATAATGCATGTAAGCAACAGATAAATGGGAGTACACTTGGTGCCAGTGTGCAGAGTTACTGTGAGAGCACGTGCTTTGAAATTCTAGGGAGGAAGTACCCTTCAGCCAGTACCCCTCCCTGTTAAAAGAAGAAAACTGAGGCCCTCTCTGCAGCCTCATAGTGTGACTTATGGAAACTTGTTGCATCCTGGGTTGCGTTCAGATTAGAGGTTTTATAATGTTAGTTAGCCGGTTCTGTGTACCCCTGTATTCCCTCCGCGATGGTTTGCTCCAGGTCACTCACCATTGGGGCTTCCCTGCATCAGTCTTGTAACCACCCCCGTCCATTCCTGAAACTTCTGTGTCAGTTACCCCATCCCCATGTCCCCATTTGTCCCGGAACCCTGTACACACCCCTGTCGCGTTCCCACTGGTTGCCATGGTTCACGTCACCCCCCACGTTACCTGTCCCCATTGGGACAGGAGGGCTTCTGCCGGTGTCTGCCTGCCCCCTATAAAACCCCATGCACCCTCGGTCCTGTCGCCATCTTGTCCACGTGACACTAGGGAGCAGCCACTGCTCTCCATCGCAGCACCACACGACAATAAACCTTCTCCAGCCAACCGCAAGGACAAGATAGTCATTCCTTCACCTCTTCGCCTCCTCCCAGCGCAGTTACAGAGCGCAGCCAGCCCACCCCGGTGCACTGAACGCCAGAACGCCCGGGCCATGCGGCACCCCTGTCCAGCTGAGAAGCAGCGCCTTTAGCTGGGCTCCAGAGCTGCCCGGGACCGGGGAAAAGAACGCAAAGCTGCAGAAACTCTGAAAATACATTAAGAAATTACCTTTCCAAAGATACTTGCTGTAAACCTGGCCTTCTAGCATAAGGAAAACACCTAGGATATCTTTTCAGAGCCTCTATGTTTTCCATCTTGATTTTCTTAGAAAATAATTTTAACATTTCCCTTTTTGAAGAAGAAATGTATATCAACACATCCTTATGGAGGACTTCCCTTCTCATTTTCAGCAGGACCTCCTAGTAGGACGAACACAGGCTTGTCAGGAGCAGTCAGGAATATATAGACTTCTCCTAGAAGTCCCAGACAATGCAGCTTGCATCCCTGGACCACATCATACAGTCACTTTCCAGCTGCATGATAGCTTTAACTGAATAGGGACCATTATATACCCTTAAGAAACTCACTTCAACTTAGTCAAAAGCCAGATTTCCCTTCCCCTCAGCAGTACATCCTCATGGCATTTTTTGACATGTTTCAAAGAAAAACTGACATTGAATATACAGCCAAATATCCAAATCATAAGAAATTTTCCTGTCACAACCCAATGATTCTTAATTAGAATACCCCCATGATTTTGTGTTAAAATACCTGGGAGTACATGCAAACAATACTCCACCATCATTGTCTTGCAGGTAGATCAGAATATCCTGCTGCAATTTAGCTAATGTCAGGCTTCTCAGATGAACAATCTAAATGCTCCAGATATCTTCCCCATTAGGGGTTTGGTGTTGCAAATCTATGTAACTGAATAAGGTTATTCAAGGAGCACCACGTTTTGATAACAAAACCCTTTGTGATGATTACCTAATAGCCAGCATTTGTTCAAACACTTTTAATAGATCCTTTTTATCACATGCAAAAAGAATTTCAGTGCTAGTTCAGTCTCCTGTTTCATTCTGTCATGAATCACTTCGTAGAGACATTTAGAAGTCAATAATCCACTGTAGCTTTGATGACAGGTGATTAATTTCTACATTTTAGAGACATAATAAGATTTAGCAATAAAAAGGCCTTGAAGTAACCTACCAAACAGCTTTAATCTCAGCCTTGGGACTGTTGCTAAATATGAATGCTTGTACACAAATGTAGATGATTTAAGTTAGGAGGTTTTATTGCAGACTTCTTGCCTTTCGTATTAATCTTGCTTTACAATCAGGCTATCTATACAAACACTTTATACCGAATATTGTTTCTAATGCAGCACTTGAGGAAGGAAAGTATGATTATTTACCCACAAGGGCTATATTCTACCTAAAAAACTAGTTTTACGTGCTTTCCATTATGTGGCTTACCAACACTCTTTGTGTGTCAAGGTTGGATGGGTAAAAAAAAAAAAATTAACAGACACACAACGAGTCAGTACTGGCCTGCACAACCACGCAGAGCCCTCAGGGCTCAATCCATCACTCAGTGAAACTGGTGGGAGTATTTTGTTAACATCAGTTGGCAGATCACTGTAACAGGCATACTTGAATAAAGGACCAAATTCTCCAGACATGTGCTGGTAGTATATACGGAATAACCAATGTAGGTCCTGATCTGGCTTTTCTGAGCTCTCCCAAACACTGCACAGATTCTCATATTTCAAAAGTGGTTTTCTGCTGAAAACAGTATCGGAGAAAACTGAAAAATTGCTCTTTTAAACACTCAGTCTCCTAGAGTTTTTTATACCTTTTCAGGAATGCTTCATTTTTCTACTCAAAGTACTTCAGTCTGAAACCTTTGTCTATAAAATACTAAATCTTCACTAAAATTCCTTCAGCCAGAAATCTCAAGATAAATTCACAAAAATGGTTCTATAGGCTACTTCCCTTGAAGAGAAGAAAAGACACTGCAGTAGCAACTGCCTTAGAAAACCCATTTGCTAATGCCAAATTGAGAAGACTTTCTTAAATCAAGTGGAGGCCTAAGGTGTCTAGCCTAAGTTACTCTTTGTTAGTGATCATATGCTTTCCCATGTAAAAGTAGACTAACAAAAAACACAAACAGCTCTGGTTGCTGGGGAGACAAAGCAAGTCAATGAACTCCTTCTTCTTGCAGTGTCTAAATTTTGTAGTGATCAGTCCTTGGGAGAAAAGGTAATAGAGGAACTGAATTTCTCACATCTGAGGGCAGCATTAAAATGCTGAAGTATATTAAATGTACAGAGAGCTGCTCCTGCTCTGTGTTTTGTGAAGGGCAAAGCATTAGCAGAGAAGGGATGGGTTTTGCTTTTCTGTCTCTCAACACCTTTGGGGATGGATAAAGTAGAAGGACAGAACTTCCACTCCTGAAGAAGTGACACTCTCAAATATCATCTAAGCAAGCCCTAAAGATGGGAAAACTACAAGAAGAAAAAAAGGCAAAACAAAACACATGTGACAGAATCAAAGGCAGCAGTAACACCTTCTTCCTGTCAGCAGACTTTTGGGAGGAGGAACAGAGACTTTAACAATAGTGACAAATGGTATTTTATCAAAGACAAATGGTGGCAATATTGCTTTTCACGAGCATCTATTAAGAAGCCATTTGAATTTTAAACTCATTTGAAGTAAAGGAGATTTCAATGTCAGGAGATGTGGATGAAGATGTTTAGGACAAGTGCTAGGTGTAGGGGCAATTGGAAGGTTGGGACGCATGGGTGACACAGTAATGATGGCAGTGAGGATGACAGCAAGAATGCTATTTGAGAGTACAGGTGTTCATATTTGGCTAAGTATAAAGTGGAATCTGTGTGAAATCTATCTCCTAGCCATATTCCAAACCTATATGAAGGCAAGATATGAGTGTATATGTTTTTCTCCTTTCTTCTCCAGTGGACTTAGGTTTCTGCTGGAAGAAGTCCTAGGCAGCTTTGTTGGAAGGTATTGCAATGTGATCTGAGCAGAGGATTCCATTCTAGATGATGAGGAACAAGGACACCTTCGTCTAAATATATCTCTCAACTTTCTTTATGAACTTCAGGAATATACCTTCTTTAAGTTGAAAATTTCAGTTTTCTTCCAGGTTCACAAGTGCTGAAATCTTACTCTTTTACTTTCTTTATTTTTCTTGTTAAGTAACAGGAATGAAAATGCAGTTTTGCTCATAAGAGCTTGAATATAGGAACCTGATGGTTAAGAAGTCTTGATTACCACAAAAGTTGTTCTAAAAAGAAAATTAACATTTTCAGACCTATAAAGGAAACAATATTTGGAACAGCAAAAGTGGATAATGAGGGAAACAGAGAAAACAAGCATATGCAAGTAGAATCTGAAGGCAAAGAAAACACAATCCATGATTGAAGCCAATGCTAAGACATGGTATAAAACTGGAAGGAAAAATGAAAATCATAGCTATCCAAACAGGATGAAGTAAACAGAAGTCCTCTATGCATTTACGATGGGTAAAATCCTAACTGTTCTCACAAGTATAGGATATACTGATTAAGTTCAGTATTTAATAATATAACTTTTGCACTTCAGACTTTCCAATATCTGTATCTCAGTAGGGAAAAGAGCTGCTTCTACATGTAAAGTAGCAAAATTGGGTATGAGGACAAACACATATTGACAAAATGAATCATAGCAAGAGACTGGACAGTTGAGGCAGATTAGATATATCAGACAGCAAATGGCAGGGTGAGGTACTGCAGTGCAGCTGCCTTCACTGCAGAGCACAGGAAGAGTTATGACATTTATGCATTTTCATTTCTACAGGTGGGGACCTCAAATCATTCCATGGGTTAGGCTCCTGGTATCTCTAATATGGTCCTGTTGTGGCACACAGTTGATATACTTCTGACTTGTCAAAAAACGCACAAGACACACTTAAATCTCTTCATGGCCCTAGCATGAGACATTAAGTTTGAGCTGCTTGTGAATCCAATAGTTATTTCGGGATGTTATGTCCCAGGCAACACATTAAATTTTCACTTTCAAAACTTAATTTCTCTTTATAGAGTGTGATCTTTAATTCCTATGTATATTTCTTATTTAGATCTTAAATCTTAAAGTCTAGATTATTTTAACTATTCTGCAAAGGCATTTCTTGTCAATTACTCTGCTGAATCAAATGATTTATGACAAAAAATTCCCCAAGCATTTTTTTTAATCTATTTTTTTTTAATCCCTATTTTATTCAGGTAAAAGAAGATATAAAATGGCCTTTTTAGCTGTTAAAAATCCAGTATATTCACCATTTTGGAATCTCTCCTTTTTCTCAAAGAAAATTACTAATCACAGAAAACAACCCAACAGCTTGGTGGCTAAGTAATTTTTCAAGGAATTGAAATTTTAGTCTGCAGCTTAACCCAGTGACCTTCTTTTACAGAGGAACATCCTACCTATCTGCCCACTGTCATTAGCTGGAAGTCTCTTTCACAAAAGTTTTATGCAGTTAGTTCTGCAGTTTCAGTTTCAGGATCAGGGTGGACACTAAAAAAACCAGCACTGGCTCAAGCCCATTTATAAAAACAAGCAGTCAGAGAATACATTTCAGTGAGTTCTGTAACTTTGTTAAATATCTATGTCGTTTTAAATAGTTCTTTCCACTGCATGTGATCACTTCTAGCTATTCCTGCTTGTTGAGCTCAACACAACTGTTCTAGACTACATCTGCTGTAGGCTGCTAGATCACCTCAGTACTTTTGGTATGAGGACCATGATGCAAATGTGGTTTTGCTACAAACTATTTCCTTTTTCTTTTACAGAAAACAATTGCAAAAAAAAAAATGTTTGCTCAATTCTTCCTCAGCCCGAGGATGTAAGCAACCTGTTAATATATGTTCTAGTCATGACAGGCAACCCTGGTTTGCCCGTGTTCTCTCCAACATGACTGTAAATCTCATTGTGTTTCTATGGTTATAGTCTAGTTATTTCTAATAGAATACATCCCAAAATAATTTAAGACATACGTGAAAATAAAGGTCATTTAGATCTCCCCATTTCTCCTTTCTAGTTTTATCTCTGCCCAGCAAAATAAGATGAAAACACATTTCCTATCTCACAGTCATACCAGGCCTTCATCCCTCTTAGGCTTCTAGGAAAGGCAAAATCAAAAATTTAGGAAAATTTCCAGTCCTCTATATTCGTGGATGCAGTTTCTGCTTGTAGAATCCTGCAAGTAAGTATACCTTTGATGTTGTGCTTCTTCCATGGCACTATGGATAATAAAAACTGTCTGGATGGACAGGCCCAGGGTGCTGTGAATGTAGTCACATCCAGCTGGCAACTGGTCCCTAGTGGTGTTCCCCAAGGTTCAGTACTGTGGCCAGTTTAATAACTTTATCCACTATCCCCACTATGAGGGGATAGAGTGCACCTTCAGCCAGTTTGCAGGCAACACCAGGTTGGCTGGAAGTGCTTATCTTCTGTGGATAGGAACAGTCCGCCATCAGGAAAAGCACACAAGGCGAGCTACACAGCAGACTTATCAACTCCCAAATGCACTGCAAGTGCTTGATAGGAAGCACTGATCACAAGGAGTGTGCAGTCCTCCTCAGGCTGCTGTGCTCAGCATCTCCATACTAACTCCAGTGTCACCCTTGACTCCATGAATCAGAAATAAGTGCATGTTCAAAATTAATTGCGTGGCTGAACAGAAGCTAAAGCAATGAGATACCAACTCCAGAATATGTTTTTTTGGATTGAATTCTTTAGCACGGATTCTCACACATCCAACATAGCGACTTGCATATAAAAGCAAATATTTCAAACAATTTCATACTTAATTTATTGCCATCTACCATCCTTTGATTTCCTTGCATAATATTTGCCAAGGGCTAAGTATCAGCTGAGTTGATTAAATGGCAAAGCTCCCTCAGAATTCAGCATTCTTAGAATTCTATCCAAACTGTCTTATCCATGCATTCTAGAGTATTTCTTTTTATATTTCAAAATTAATTTAATTTTATTTCCTGCTGATACTTGAACCACTATAACATTCTTTATCATCTGTATCATTCTGATTTTCACATGCCATGTCAGTTCAGTATTATCTGTGAAATCTATGTGTTTCCATGCCTTTAGAAGCATCAGAAGGCAAAGGTAAAAAAAGACATTGTTGCAATAATATAATATTGTAATCTATCATATCAGTAGTAAATTACAAAGGAACAACTAGACTTGTTAAAAACTAGACTTCTAGAATGAAGTCCATTCTAGTCCAGAGTGAAATAATTTTAATTTTCATCTAGATATAGCAAGCTGAGCCTGTCACTGGAACAAGCAGGCAAATAGAATTTTGGTAAGCAGAGAAATTGCTGTATGAAGAAGTTTAATACATACATCTGCTGCTGAAGCAAATGGCAGTGGCTTCTCTGCAGAGAAAAGCTAATGTTAGCAAGATGTGCAAGACTAAATAACAGGCATCAGGGTCACGCATCTTATTAAAATCAGTATTTTAAAAACTGCTTGCTTTAAACATTTACCTTGACATTGTAGATTATCTTTAATACCAAGCCAGCTCTTCTCCAGTTGACCTCTATTTGAAGCAGCTAAATCCCAGATATGTGATTGATTTTTAGTCTTCTCTATTCAAAGAAAACTATGAAGCAAATATAAAGCTTCAATATATTTAAAATTTATGCTTGCAAAGACAGACTCTGGTGAAATTCATCCAGCTTCATTTTGTGCTGAACAAGATGAGAAGATTGGACAAGATACATTTTGAGAGGACCTTTACCAACAGGTAACCTAGATGGTTATTTTCAAGTATTTTGTACAATATGTTTAGTACAATTCACAGTTTCATGGCTCTTTTTGACTTGGTGGTGCTATTTAAACTGCTGATGTTCTCTGCAATACCCACCTTTGAGATAGTGCTCTCTTCTTTGTAATTGTTGTCAAGGCTGATATGAAAAGGGAAACAAGATTCATGCAGAAATATTTTGATTTAGTAATAAGAATTACATAAAGATACTTCAGTTTCAGTTCATTAATTGTCCAGTACTTAACATTTTCCTGCACCCAGAATTTGGACACACTGGGAAGCTAAAAGAAAAGCACAAAAATGATATACCTCTTACAAAAGCGTGGTTGTCCAAAACCTGAAGTTTCTCTAGATATCAGGTAGCAGTACAAAAAAATTCTTACTCAAAAGCTAGGCGACAACAAAAGAAAAATTGTCAGCCATGAGCCTATTGTCTTCCCTTTCCAGTCAGTTCAAATGATTCAAGCAGAAAAACTGCCATGAGAGCAAAAGAAAACTGAAGAACCTAAAAACTTCTGCGTAATATTTTAACAGTTTACTTTTTTGTCTTTTGGTTACTATTGTGCTCTTGATGCTTACTAATAAAACTTCAGTAATATCAGCACTAAAGTTTCGTTTTACCTGTCAGCAGATAAGTAATAGTTTAGTAATGCCTCAGGGTGATTGATGGCAAAGTAGCAAAAAAATAGCTAGTACTATAAACCCTATTTACAACATGTGAGAACCACCTTGAAAAGATAATACAATGGATTACCTTTGTGTTATTTTCTATACTTGTTATAAAATTTGTCACGGGTTCTTTAATTGTCTCATTTTCCATTTTTTATGGTCTTTGTCATGACAATAAGTTTTCACATAACTCACTGTCTACTAGATTGCTTCAAACTATGCAGCAGAAGTGTGAATGCATTGGAGATGCTATAGCATGATCATCCAGCTCTTCAACCCTTGTTCACCTAGTTATAAAATTTGTGAATGAAGAATGATAGAAAATTTTATGCCCTCCAAATGAGCAGCCATTCCCTACCTGTTGTTTTCACATTTTTATTCCTTCGCTTTCCCTGGGCTGTCCATTCAAGGACTAGCTAATTTGACCACAGAGTCAGACATGTGCAGGCCCCTTTGTAGTGCCAGTGAACCCTACATTTTTCACTATGGCCTCCAGAACTCTGGGGTTTTCTCATAAACCCATATTATCATAAAAGAATACAATTCTTCATATTCTTTTGATGAAATCCAACACCCTTAAAAAAGTTAACGGAATGGGAATCATGAAACAAGCTAGAAGCTCAATAAGATCCGTAAACCCCATTTTCCCCCCGTGTATTATAATTTTTAAGTCCATTCCAAGTTGTTTTGGTGTATGATTCATGATTTTTTAAATGCCCATGGTGTACAGTGTAGATGATTATTGAAAAGGGTTGATGGAAGATAGTAAAAATCTTATATTCTAACAGATTCACTGATGGCTCCTAGTGCAGCCTGAGGAAAGTTTCCTTAGAGCCTATCTGGCAAAGCTTATGGAAAATGCTTTCTTCCCTCTCCAGCTGGCTAAATGACTCCATTTTATCCTAGAAAATTGTAGCTTGGCCTCAATTATTCACATTTCTCACATTTTGCCATCATGTTGCATTAAAGCAACTTGATATTTGTGCATGAAGACTTCAAAACCTAAGTCCAAAAGGTGTGTAACAACGTGTTACATGTTACTTACATTACACAGGTAACTGCAAACACGTTTAAATTTTCTGCTGCTCCCTACTTTGTTGTTAAGATTTAGGTGCATTTAAATACTAAGTGAAGCAAAAGAATGAGGATAGCTTTCTTCTTTGGCACAATTGAACTTTCAAACTTCCTTAAACATAAGTAGAGCTTCATTTTTCAGAAGATTTTGGGCAGTTCCAGAATCATAAAACTGCTTCCACAGAAAGAAGAACGAGCAGAATTTCATATTCTTCAGTCAAATGTGAGGTCAGAAATCATACACAGAAGTCAGCCTGTGCAGAAATGGCAATGGGGCAATGTAGTCATTGTTTTGGGAAATGGAGTAGACACTGACCAAAAACATAGGCTGCGCCAGCAGGACAAAAACCTTTACTATCTGTGGCCAATGCAGTAATTAGATCTTAAGAGAATTATAGTTCCAGAACTTCCAGTTGTGAGAAAAAAACTCACAAGTTTTTATATAATATGAGAAGCAGCATTTGTATCTCCAGCAAGCAAGCTCTTTAATGCTCAGTGTACAAACATAATTTTAAGTAGAAAATAATAATAATAATAATAATAATAATAATAATAATAATAATAATAATAATAATAATAGTAATAATAATCTATAGAACAAGAACACCTGACCTTTGCAGTATGTTTACACAGAAAGGCAAAGAACCAATGTCATCCCTTCCTCTCCTGTGCTGGCTAATATGGTAAGTATTTAGGTCAGTAATGAGAAAGGAGGTGAGATGCAGTTGGAGTGGATGGAAATTGGACATTTAACAGCAAGTTTTACGTCTCATTGCCATTATTTTTATCAATGTAGAACCAAATTTTAAGAGACTTATAAAAGAGCAGACTGATACTTAAACAAAAAGATTTTATGTTCTAAGTTACAATAAAAAGTGAGCTTTCAAAAGTGTCATGGATACTGAGGAAAGAGGTCTGAGAAAACAGGCTTCATGTGTCATGAGTACAGGTACCATGGCTATTGCCTCGTGCCCACTGCCCAACACCTGGAGAGGGGCCTGTGGCAAATAGAATGATCAAGCTGCACAGCCTGTGACTCTGCCTAGCCCTGGAGTCCAGACCCTTCTGATGACACAATGCAGAAGAAGGTTAAGCAACAATTTTAAAGCAAGGAAGTAGCATACCTGGGAACGTCTGCAGTTGGCGTCCTTTGGCCAAATAAAGCAGAAATGTTGAGATCTTATATCACCTCTGCTAAAGCATAACTCTGTGAAAGAATTTGTGGGGTGGTGTTCTGGTTTGAAAGCAAAACCAGTGAGAGACTCCAAGTCAGAAATACAATTTATTGGGAAAAGGGAAAACAAAAGACAAAAATACACACAATGATACAAAAGGAAGACCACTGGCAAAGTCAGAATACAACCTGACACCCGCTTTGGCCAGCGTGCTGGTAGCAGTCCAAATTGGAGTGGCTGCAGTCCTCTTGGAGTGGCAGATGGGGTTGCTGTGTCTTCTTGGAAACCTGTGGAAAGGCTGCCTTTCTGTCTAGAAATTCCTGGATTTATCCAGGTGGGAATGCCTAGCTTCTCCCCCTGAGCGGAGCATCTCACAGTGGGCTGATGTTATTTTGAGTCACAAGGTGTGTTCTTAATCACCTGTTAAACAGAACTGGCTCCTGGAGAGTGTTATCTCTGAGTCATGAGGCAGACATTGATGGGCCTATTAACAGGAGATAAGGAAAACTGTCCAGATGCAACTGCTACTTGGATGGTAATAGGAAACATCTTGGTGCTCAGTCTTGGACATTATCCACCCCTTTTTCTATTTCCATCTGCATCATGATGAAACCTTACACATAGTCCTCACTTAAGACTAAGTTTCCTTGTGGTACACATCGGGTTTCCCTATCTTTCTGCATTACCTACCAAGTATAACCGGGTCCTTGAGCAAAAACAATCCCACAGATGGGTTTGTCTTTGCCTGGGGTGGGATTAATCTAAACAGTCTTTCCTAAAATACCTTTCATATGTACCACAGGGACTTTATCTCCATCCACTGTGTGCAAGGGTTCAGATTGGGCAGGACCAGCTCGATTGATGGACCTTCGGGTGTTGACCATCCAGGTACCTTTTGCTAAGTTCAATTCCCAATTCCTGAAGTTTCCCCCACCGAGTGCCTTCAGGGTGGTCTTAAGCAGTCCATTGCATCGTTCAACTTTCCCAGCAGCTGGTGCATGATAGGGGATATGATATATCTACTTAATGCCATGTTTTCTGGCCCAGGTGTTGATAAGGCTGTTTTTGAAATGGGTCCCATTGTCCAACTCAATTCTCTCAAGGGTGCCGTGTCTCTACAAGACCTGCTTTTTTAGGCTTAAGATGGTGTTCCAGGCAGTGGCATAAAGCACAGGGTAGGTTTCCAACCATCCTGTGGTTGCTTCCACCATGGTCAGTACATAGCGCTTGCCTTGGCGGGTTTGGGGAAGCATGATATAGTCAATTTGCCAGGCTTCCCCATACCTGTATTTCAGCCATCGCCCACCGTACACAGAGGCTTCATCCGCTTGGTCCGTTTGATTGCAGCGCAGGTCTCGCAGTCGTGTATGACCTGTGAGATGTTGTCTATAGTAAGGTCCACCCCTCGGTCACAGGCCCATTGGTATGTTGCGTCTCTCCCCTGATGACCAGAAGCATCATGGGCCCAACGAGCTAGGAATAATTCTCCCTTATGCTGCCAATCTAGGTCTACTTGTGATATTTTCACCTTGGCAGCTCGGTCTACCTGTTCGTTGTTGTGATGTTCTTCAGTACCCCGACTCTTGGGTATGTGTGCATCCACGTGTCGGATCTTCATGGTCAGCTTCTCTACTCGGGTGGCAATGTCCTGCCAGGTCTCAGCGGCCCAGATGGGTTTCCCTCTGCGCTGCCAGTTGGCCTTTTTCCAGCGACTCAGCCATCCCCACAGAGCATTAGCTACCATCCATGAGTAAATGTAGAGATAGAGCTTCGGCCACTTCTCTCGCTCAGCAATATCTAAAGCCAGCTGGACAGCTTTAAGCTCTGCAAGCTGACTCGATCCACCTTGTCCCTCAGTAGCTTGTGCCACTTGTCGTGTGGGGCTCCACACTGCAGCTTTCCATTTCCAACTAGTGCCTATGATTCGGCAGGAACCATCCGTAAAAAGGGCATATTGTCTTTCAGTTTCCAGTAGCTCATTATATGGTGGGGCCTCCTCGGCACGTGCCACTTGCTCTTCTTCTTCAGAAGACAATCTAAAAGTCTCCCCCTCAGGCCAGTTTGTTATAATTTCCAGAATCCTAGGGCGATTCGGATTTCCAATACGGGCACGCTGAGTGATGAGGGCAATCCATTTACTCCATGTGGTGTCTGTGGCATGATGTGTGGAAGGAACCTTTCCTTTAAACATCCACCCCAGCACTGGTAGCTGGGGTGCCAGAAGCAGCTGCGTTTCGGTGCCAATTACTTCTGAGGCAGCTTGAACTCCTTCATAGGCAGCTAAGATTTCTTTCTCTGTGGGAGTGTAGTTTGCTTCAGAGCCTTTGTAGCTCCGGCTCCAGAATCCCAGTGGTCGACCCCGGGTCTCCCCAGGCACCTTCTGCCAAAGGCTCCAGGACAGACCATGGTTCCCGGCTGCAGAGTAGAGCACATTCTTTACCTCTGGTCCTGTCCTGACTGGGCCAAGGGCTACCGCATGAGCTATTTCCTGCTTGATCTGGGTAAAAGCTTGTTGCTGCTCAGCGCCCCAGTGGAAATCATTTTTCTTGCGGGTGACCAGGTAGAGAGGGCTCACAATCTGGCTATACTCGGGAATGTGCATCTTCCAAAAGCTTATGGCACCTAGGAAAGCTTGTGTCTCCTTCTTGTTGGTAGGTGGAGACATAGCGGTGATCTTGTCGATTACTTCTGTCGGGATCTGACGACGTCCATCTTGCCACTTGACTCTTAGAAACTGAATTTCTCGAGCTGGTCCCTTAACTTTGCTTCGCTTAATGGCAAAACCAGCTTTCAGCAGAATCTGGATAATTTTTTCTCCTTTTTCGAAGACTTCCCCTGCTGTGCTCCCCCACACAATGATGTCATCAATATACTGTAGATGTTCAGGAGCCTCATTCTTTTCCAGTGCAGCCTGGATCAGTCCATGGCAGATGGTGGGACTGTGCTTCCACCCCTGGGGCAGTTGGTTCCAGGTGTTACTGTACTCCCTTCCAGGTGAAGGCAAACTGAGGTCTGCATTCTGCTGCCAAAGGAATGGAGAAGAAGGTGTTCGCAATATCAATGGTCGCATACCACTTTGCTGCCTTGGACTCCAGCTCGTACTGAAGTTCTAACATGTCTGGCATGGCAGCGCTCAGTGGTGGTGTGACCTCATTCAGGCCACGGTAATCTACCGTCAGTCTCCATTCCCCACTGGACTTGCGCACTGGCCATATAGGGCTGTTGAAAGGTGAATGGGCCTTGCTGACCACCCCTTGGCTCTCGAGTTTACGAATCATCTCATGGATGGGGATCACAGAGTCTCTGCTGGTACGATATTGCCGATGGTGTACTGTTGCTGTGGCAATTGGTACATGTTGTTCTTCAACTTTCAGCAGTCCCACAGCAGAGGGGTCGTCTGAGAGACCAGGTAAAGTATTCAGCTTTCTGATGTCTTCTGCCTCTACAGCAGCTATTCCGAAAGCCCAGCAATGTCCTTTTGGGTCTTTGAAATATCCATTTCTGAGATAGTCCATGCCAAGAATGCATGGGGCCTCTGGCCCAGTCACGATGGGGTGTTTCTGCCACCCATTCCTACTTAAACTCACTTCAGCCTCTAATACAGTAAGCTGCTGGGATCCTCCTGTTACCCCAGAAATAGAAATGGATTCTGCTCCTACATATCTTGATGGCATCAGGGTACATTGGGCACCGGTGTCAACCAAAGCTGTATATTTTTGTGGTTCAGATGTGCCAGGCCATCGAATCTACACAGTGTAATAGATCCGATTGTCCCTGTCCTCTACCCGGCTAGAGGCAGGGCCCCTCTATTCCTGGTCATGGAACACGTTGCTCTCTTCTTGTAAATAGGTTCTTGAGGTTCTTTCAAGAGGATCAGTTATATCATCATTCCTATATTGTTTGGAATTCTGTGTGTGAGAGACTGGAGCAGCATTGACTCTAGATGAGCTTTTTGTGTTAGGTGTTCTTTTTAGTTCACGTACTTGGGCTGCTAAGGAAGAGGTGGGTTTTCCATCCTACTTCTTCATGTCTTCTCCATGCTCCTGAAGAAAAAAACAGAGGTTTCTTCGTGGAGTGTATCCTTTCTCCTTGGTTTGGGAATGCTGGCTCCTAATGGCAGAGACTCTTGTTGGTTGGTGAAATATGGTAGACTTCTTCCTTAAGTTCCTTTTTTAGTTTCTGATGACTCTCTTCAATCAAGTCCCGGACTTGCTCAGCCAACCTTGTTTCCACAGACGAGACATGGGTACGAAATGGGGCGGTGACAGTATCCTTGGAAATTCTTAATTTATTGGCTAAGACGCCCACCCTGTCCTCGCCTTCCCTCCACTGCAGTGTTGCCAGGTAACGGGAGTACATCTCTGGTCCAAGCCGTGCAAATCTCAACCACATTTGCGATGTGCACTGGACACAGTCTGGACTCTTAGGAAATCTCTCGTCTTCTGAGAAAATTATCTCCAACACAGCCAATTCCCTCAGGCATCGGATACCTTGTTCCATGGTGTTCCATTTTCCTTGGTGCACCTGGAGGTCTTCTTTACAAAGGTATCTGTCCCTCACACTTGCGAGCAGTCGCCGCCAGAGGCTGAGAGTTTCTTGGGTTCTCCCGATCTCCTGGTCAATGACCACATCTCGGGACAGTATTCTCAGTTGCCTGGCCTCACTTCCATCCAGAATGGTGTCATTGGCTGCAGCATCCCAGATGCGGAGCAGCCAGGTCAGGATGGACTCATTTGTCTGGCAGGTGAATTCCCTCCGCAGGTCACGCAGCTCACCTAGCTGAGCAAGTGATGATCTCTGGTTCTGTTTCTTCTGATGGGTGCAAAGGTCCTGCAGCGTCCTCATCAGTCACTATGCGGACTGATTTGCTCCTTGATTTCTTCTTCTGAACAGGGGCAACTACTATTGGTTCAGGCTGCTCTGGTTTGGTGATGGTTTGTGTGGAGATGCTGATGGCACTTTCGGTTCCTTCCTCCTCTGTGTTGGTCTGTGTAGGCATAGACACCCTTGTTTTGCTTCTGGTTTCCTCCTCTGTGACAGTCTGCGTAGACACGGACACTGTTGTTTTGCTTTTGCTTCCTTCCTCCTCTGTGACAGTCTGCATCGACATGGGTGCTGTTGTGGCATTTTGTACGGACACAGACATTGCTGCTTTGCTCCTTGTTTCTTCTTCTTCAAGAAGACGCTGCATCACACTATGTATGTTTTGCTGCACCGTACTATGTAGTGTTTTGTTTCTAAGCATGTTGCAGACTGTGCAGAGAAGACAAAGCAGAACTAACAGCAACATTATGCTGTCTTTGGCATCCAGAGGGAACTTAACATTTTCAAAAACTGCTGTGTCAAGCCTGAAAGGTTGGAAAAAATCAATCTTTACCCCTCCCCCAGGGGCTGGGTGTGGTTGCCGAGGCCCCAGACGTAGCAGCCTAGATTAGGACAAGCAAACAGAATTGAGTACATATTCCAAATCACGTTCATTGCCTCAGAGGTTACAATGCAATAGACATAATAGATCAATAAAGCAATTCTCATACCATACCCTGGTTTACACATGAGCATTACAACTGCCAGATAATTCCCCACATTCGGGAAAATATAGAGAGCTGGGTATAAGACGCAAAAAAACATGTTAAGCGTCATAATGAATAGGTACCCTCTACAATACAAAATTGTAATTCTGACTTCTGTCAGTACCTTCTTGCCCCACATTGGGCGCCAAAAATATGTTCTGGTTTGAAAGCAAAACCAGTGAGAGACTCCAAGTCAGAAATACAATTTACTGGGAAAAGGGAAAACAAAAGACAAAAATACACACAATGATACAAAAAGAAGACCACTGGCAAAGTCAGAATACAACCTGACACCCGCTTTGGCCAGCGTGCTGGTAGCAGTCCAAATTGGAGTGGCTGCAGTCCTCTTGGAGTGGCAGATGGGGTTGCTGTGTCTTCTTGGAAACCTGTGGAAAGGCTGCCTTTCTGTCTAGAAATTCCTGGATTTATCCAGGTGGGAATGCCTAGCTTCTCCCCCTGAGCGGAGCATCTCACAATGGGCTGATGTTATTTTGAGTCACAAGGTGTGTTCTTAATCACCTGTTAAACAGAACTGGCTCTTGGAGAGTGTTATCTCTGAGTCATGAGGCAGACATTGATGGACCTATTAACAGGAGATAAGGAAAACTGTCCAGATGCAACTGCTACTCGGATGGTAATAGGAAATATCTTGGTGCTCAGTCTTGGACAGGTGGAATGGCAAATTAAAGAAAATAAACAATATTTGGGTGCCAAGAGAAAATCAGGGAATTCTTTCAAAAGGAGGAAGAAAAAGAATCTCCTCAGCTTTTACCCTTACCTTACAACTCCCAAGATTTGCACATTGAACTTGGATGTTATAGAGGAGACAGAAATCCTTAGCATGACAAGCAGTAATTTACATAAATTTGATCTCCCAAGAGCTTACTTTGAGAAAATATTGCCACATCTATTTCTCATCTAAGTTCACTGCAGAAACTGCACTCAGTGTTTCCACATAAATAGTAGCAATCCAGGACCATAATAAAGAGAGGGGAAGGGGGAGGGGAGGGGAGGGGAAGGGAGGCGAAGGAAACAATGGCCCTTAGATAATAAAGTATGCACTCATATATTTCATTCTTGAATATTCAAAAGCACATTGGGAAAAAATATATGCAGCTTTTGTTTTAATTTATATTTAGTACTGTTCGTTTTATTTGGCAGTGTATATTTGGCAAAAGTTTATCAAGCCAGTTACTCAATAAGCAAGTCCCTTATCTTGAACAGAGTCTCAACTTCTTACTCCATTATTTTGTTCCCAGCAAGAAGATGGGAGTTTTAGTTTGTTGTACATTTCATGTTGATCATACCCTATTAGGTCCATTTAACAGAGGGAAAAATCCACAAGGAAAATATATTTAGAATGACACAATGAAGCATTGTTCCCTTAGTGGCATTGAACAGGGCCCAACAATACAATTCAGGGGTAAATCCAGAGCTCTGACATTTAACTCTGATATTTCAGACCAATGTTTTCGAAGCGTCACATACTCAGTAACTGAAGCACATTTGCAATTGTCTTTGAAGTTTTAATCTCAGTTCATGCTATTAAAGCACCATGAAGGTTTATTTTTAACTTGCTATATAAATGGTCTTTTAAAAAAAATAATCCAAGGAAACATCACGAAGTATGAAATATGACAAACTGAAAGCTGCTAATTGTGTAATTTCAGTGTAGTGGGGGTTTTTAAAGTTGTTTTTTTTTTGTTGTTTTTTATGCAAGAGGAAAAGTGCTTCTTGGTTTATAGCAGTTTTCAGATTTTATTTGTAAGTTGTTGTAAGGGAAGTAGGAATTTTGAGTGTATCTATAGTGAAATATAAATAAGACTAGAACAGATGATCCCACTAAGCCTAATTTTCTCAATAAAGCTCTGAAAAAAAATTATAGTGAAACTATAAAGAGAAAGGATAATATACTATTACTGAATTGCTAGCACATTCCAGTATTTCAGTATTTGGTTTAGAAAACCCCTTTTGCCTAACATCTTATACACCTCAGAAAAATTAATTTCACGTGGGTTTGCTGTGGGGTCAGGGTCTGAACAGAGCAAAGCCAGTTGCAGCCTGTTGTGACAAGAATTACTGTGTGTTGCTACTCAAACATGACCACATCTAAGGCTTCCACTGAACTTCTGTAAAGCGCAGTCGCCACTGCTGAAACTTGTCACACCCTCTGCCTCCCACTCATCCCTGGCATCGCTCTTCTGCTTCATCTCTAACCTCAGCAAACAGTGAGTTTACAGTCAGAATTGAGAATTTTCTATCAAATCCATGTTAGATCTCTAAAATTGCCCTCTGCTGAAATTCCTTTCCCCGTTGCCTCAATTTCCTCACTGGCAAAGTTCACATTCAATCTTTGTTTACTCCTCAAACTTCTTCAAATCAAGTCTTTCCTTGATCATACAGTTTGCTGTCCCAGTCCTCTTACTTTCTTGGTTGTCTTTCTGTTTGTTTACTTGTTTGTTTGGTTGGTTATTTTGTTTGAGGAGAGTGGTGGGAGGTTTTTTGTTTGGTTTTGAGTCTCTTAATTTTTTTTTTAGAGTCTCTCATTCAGCCTCTAACTTTGGGAGTGGAGAATGGTTATGAAGGCATAGGAGCCTCTACTACCCTAACTTTAAGAAAATTTCACACACACAAATGCAAATTCAGTGATGAGGTTTATGCAGTTAAGTCCAAGCCATTGCATCTGGCAAGTAAATCTGGCCAGTAAAACCGATTTTCTTCTTTTCAATACCACTTTCTAAGTTTCTAGTCAGCAGGGCTAAGACATTCTTGTTCTTTCTTTGCTATTCCTTTTCAGATTGCCTGGACAGTACTTTAGTATATATGCCAAATATCATGCTTATCACTCTGGTGGAAGTTATAATTAAATTTCATAGATTTTCTATGTGTATCTTCTTAGAGGCACAGCCTTTTTTACATATTCAAAAAATTGGGAATTTTTGCCTAGTGTTTCATCCTCTCGGTCTTTGATTATGGCACATTTCATGAAAAATGCAAGCCTTCCATTTTCCTAGACTCTTGTTTAGACCATATAATATTTTTTTAGAAATCATTCCCCTAACTACATCGTTTACCATCCAGGCCCTTCATGGTCTAGCCCCTACACTATTTTTTCCCCTCCATATTTCAGAGTGTCAGCTCCCACCACCAGCCAGCAAACAATGCCCATGCCCATGACTCATTTGTTGCATCCTCAAACACTTTCTTTCATGCTACCCTTCATGCCTGGGAGCTCTCCATAAACATCCACCTTCAAAACCCTTTTGCTGTAAAGCCTCTGAAAAGCCTGGCAGGAGTTAGGTTGGTAGTGCTGGCAACACTTATCACACTGGCTTACATTTTCCTTCTACTCCCTCCTCTGTCTATATCAATCTGCTGTGGTTTTATAGTTTAAAATTCAAAACTCGATAAATCCATCACCAACTTTTTGTTCTGATTTTTTCCAGTGTCTTGGACAACTGGGACATGGTTCACGGCAGTGGTTTATAGCAACTCAAATAATTGGGACAGAATACAGATTTTTCACGACTCTGAGAATAAGTTTAATTTCTATTTCATACATTGACTATGAGATTATAAGCATCCTATTTTCAGGTTACAGAATACACATGCTAACATCTCCAGGCATTGAAAACAGGCTAAAGCTTCTAGCTCTCAATCCAGCTTTGTATCTTGGTATACCATCCTACTTGTTAAATCTATAGGACTGCTTCTGAAAGTTGTAAGGTACCAAAAAGTGCTGATTGAGATGAATGAGTGTATCAGTCATTGAGGGATGGTCTCAAAGGTCTCCATCTCTGCAGGGCTATCAAGTAACATTGTGTGCTATGTCTATGATAAAAAATGTTGAGCAGAAGTTTGGTGGCAAAACACACACTACAGAAGTAAGACTTCTCTGAGATAAGCTTTGTTCAAGAAAACCATCTAAAGTGGAATCATCAGATTTATTTTACAGTGGATTAGACCACATTCTCTCAATGGATAGGATCATTTGTGGGTCAAAATGAAAGTTAAAGTTTTGACCTTTTCTTCCTTTTCACCATTTTGAAACACAAAATCTCATGAAGAGGTGGGTAGCCTTAGGTATTACACAAGAGACAGAAGAGAGAGCAGCAACTAGAGTATACCAGTTATTTCTAACTAGTGCATCAGCCTACTTCCTTGTTACAAAGAGATTCAGCAAGATTAAAGTTAACTGCAGTTTCCCAAACACTTTCATCCAAGCTGCAACATTAACTTACTGGTTTTGTCCTTTTTTCCTAAAAACTAAGAGCATTTTGCTACTTAACTATGTACATGAACAAAGTTAATTGCGTTATTAAGTTTTATTAACACGTAATTTAGTCTGAAATTTGAAGATATGAAGGTTTAGCTTTAATTTTCATATCCTACAAATATGAAATAAAGTGGAACATTTTTGAGGACAGGCATCTTTCATTTGAGTTTTGTATATAAGAAATATAATCATGTCAGGCAAGCAAATAGGTTAAAAAATACTCATAGAGTAATATTTTCATTCAGGAATTTGTATCCCTTAGAAAGGTAGACCTAAATAATGTAAATTTGATGAAGAAGTTAATTATGAGGGAAAAGGGCCAAAAAGTTAGGAGGAGAAGAAGAAATATCATTGATTTGACAACGATGGCTGCCAGAAACAGCTTGCAAATCATGGAACTAGTGGGGACGAAAAGTTGACTCTAAATTATGGTAAGACTGGATCTCTCTAAATCACTAGGGAGAAAAATTATTTCAGTAGACTTTTAATTTTCAGTTATTGAAAGTCAACATCATGGCAAATAGCTGCAATGTTTTACAGCAGACCATCATGAAAGTATTTTATTTTTCACTTCTCAAAAATGTATGAAATTTTCAAACACAGGTGAAAATCGATCATCTCACCAATCATACAAAAAGCAGCTCCCTTCCCAAGTGGAAGGATTCACAGAATAATGAAGGAGATGCTGAAAGTCATCCGCTCAGTATATCTTGCACTCATGGTGCCTTTATCCAAGGACTCCCAAGTGCTCTATCAGTCATAAAGATGTTTTACTTTAGCAAAACCAGCAGGAGAACAATAAGGAAGGAATATTCATTGAAAAGAGCAACCCCTTTCATGCCTTACCTCCCCCTCTCCACCCCTTCCCCTCCATCCCACTCCAGTGTCACTTTCTGAATAAAGAATTTCCTTTTCAGTCAAGTAACTGTGGAGTTTTGCACCAAAATAATCAATAGCAACCTGATAAAATTTTTGCAGTACCACATGGCACAAAATTCCTTCTGCTTTTCACCTTCTCTGTCCAGATATACAGAATCCTACTGAGAACTATGTCTCTAGTCCCCAAAACAGCAATAAATACAAAGTATGAAGGTGAGAATAAAGTTCTGCTTTCTCTCACAGCATAGAAAAATATCTCAGTGTAGTAGGTCACATGGAAGATGGAGGGGCAGGAATGCCCTGGGAAGATACATTTGTTTAAGTTATGGTGAGGACTTGAAACCTTTTCCCATGATTCACTGTTCTTTATGTAAAACTGTGGTGCCAATCAACTATGGTCCACTCCCCGTTCTAGAAAGTTCAGTGTTCTTTGTTTCCCTATTGGTTCCTGTTATGTCACTCCTCCTCTGTGCCCCCATTGGTCGTCATCACATCACTCCATCCTCGCACATCGTCTTGTCTTCTCTCCCATTGGTTCCCTGGTTTCCATGCCCCGCCTACCCTGCCCCTGTTATATATCCTGGATCCTCCCCTGTTCGGGGCTCTCTGTCACTGAGACCCTTCGACTTGCTGCCCTGAGCCTCGCTCCTACCCTTTTACCCTGCTATCCCTGGATCCTCCTACCCTCTGGAGAATAAACAGAACCTTATACAGAGAGTCTCTATACAGTTGGAACCTTTTACAGAGAGTCTCTCTCATTCCTCTGGGTCATGCTAGTACAGTACACCTGGCTGCCCGAGAGTCTGGTGGTTCGTAGAGCTATCCGTCCTTTCCAGGAGATAGTCTTGGGAAGGCAGCCACCTCTGTTGACATCTGCCAGAGCCGCCGCATCTCAGGTCTGTAAGCATTGGCTGTTTGGAGCCCAAACCTTTCCTGAGAACAGGGCCCTGTCTTTTGCAAAATTTCCCTTGTGTATCCAACAAATGAAAAAGCCGAAGACAGCAATGCTGTCCACCTTCAAGATTCAGCTTTGACCCAGAGAGAGGGAATTTACTCTGCTAGTGAATAAAATGAGGCCAACACAAAAGCTCAAACATTTTCCCATAATTTTTCAGATTGTCGGTTGCCATGTACTCTCGCTCCTTCCAGACTCTGAGTGGATTGGTCTCAAGGATAACACACAAGAACACATTTACAAGGAAGCATAACACATTTACAAGGAAGCATTTCCGGTATTATTTTGGCTGTGGCCACCCTTTCTTAGAGGCAGAGAAGAAAGAATATTCCAAATTACGTTAGTCTTTTGGGGCATTTGAAATGCTACTAGCAGTAAATGACAGAGTTAGGAGCTGAATCTTGCATGTCTTAGTCATGTTAACCTGCCAAAATGTCCCTGGCTTGGTGTAGAACAATCTCTAAAGCCAAGCTGAAAACTAAGTATTTGTATTTGCTTAGTCCTTGACCAGACTGGTTGTCCAGATTGGCATGACAATGCCAACAGAGTGTTTTGGAGACATATACACTCTCCAGATTGGGAAAAAGTGACCTTCAGATATCGTTGATCAACTTCAATGTGGAAACAATTCCTAGTTGCTATGAGATAGTTTTGACTTGTAACTAGAAGTATGCAAATGATTTTAGCTCAATAGGTTCAAGCTCCAATTTTTTTTTCATCTTAACTCTCTCTTTTTTTTAATTGTCTTTCATTTTTCGTTTTTAATTTAAAAAAATTCTTATCCTAACGTTTTGATGTAAAAATGAGACATAATAAAAATAGAAAAATTTTTAAACTTTTTTTTGGTTGTTGTTTCAGTTTCATTCACCAAATTAAAAAATAGTTTTTGCCTTTTCTCAGAGAATTTATTATTGTCCAAAATAATTTTGTTTGAATTTTTCTAAATATAATGTCCCCTTGTTTTCCTGAATTATACATTTTTTCAGAAGAGGACATGTGTTGTATTATGAATGATGATACAGTGAAAACAAAAGATCCGCTGGTAATTCTCAGGCACTGTCAATGCCTGAATATGATTTCTTTATGTTACTACTCTCAGTGACACCATCTTTACATTTTTATGCTTATATACAACACACAAATAATCAGATAATACTATAATACTAAATACAGATAATAAATAGTAAATTAGATAATACAGATAACTAATTAATACTAAATCAGATAATATAGATAATACTAAATAATAATCAAAATAGAGAAGGAAAAATTAAATATCTGTTTTTCAGAAGAGCAAGATTGTGTGCAAAAACTCAAGAGAAGCTCAGAAATATGCAAAAAATTTGGTATCTGAACACAGAAATGACCATTCCTCTTCAAAAGCTATACTGGAACCTCAAGGCAGAAAAACCTGTTTTCACAATCCATAACATATTTCCAGGATGGTAATGTACATTAAAGGGCACAGGATCATCTTTTGTCCTGTTTTAACTCCAAGTCCAGACATTAGAAAGCTGCTGATTTTGTGTTTGTTTGTTTGTTTGTTGATTGATTGATTAATTTTTGGCATCTGGGTTTTTTTTAATGACAGACCAAAAAAGTGCACAAAAGAAATTTTGTGAACAAAAAGACAAAAAATTACTAGGTTGTCCAAAAGCAAAATAATAGGCTAATGATGGCAAAACTTATTGCCATCTACCAATAGGCATCCCTTAACTGAATCTTTACAGTGTTTTGGTTCCCTCCATACTTTATGTAAAACTGTGAAGAAGGAATGGCCCTAACTAGATCATACTCTTCGAGACTTTAAATCCCTCTATTGGATATAAGGATATAAGGATATAAAGGATATAAGGATATAAAGAGGATACCATAATGCAAACTGAGGTTATTCTGGATCCAGTTCAAGAGAATGAGCCAAGCATGATTAGCACCATAAGGCTGCATCTACAGAACATCTTGTACAAACAGTATTAGAAATATTAAGTCAGGAGGACACAATGTGTACATGAAAATACAAGCACAGTGATTTAGGGAAGCTGACATTGATGGGAATTAAGTACTACAGAACATATTGGTTCAAATTTCATAAAAGTGTAACCGATATGCGTAATAAAATTCCATAGGTCAAATCTACTTCCTCAGATATGGAAATGCCTACAAAAGCAACAACAAAAACAACAAAGCCAAGAGAGGAAAATTAGTGACCAATAATGCTGAAAGGACAGAGGTTCTTCACCTCTTTCTTCACCTCTGTCTTTACCAGCACAGTTGGGCCCTCGGCCCTTGGAAACAAAACTCAGGTTGATGTAAACACAAATCCACCCTCAGTGAAGGAAGAGTTAGCTTGTGAACTGTCACAGGAGCTTGACCCCTAAAAAAAAAAGATAGAAACTCCCCATTTACAAGGAGACACATGGAAAAGATGAGGCTGAATGGATACAAGTTACTCCTGGGGAGATCCTGGTTGGATGCAAGAGAAAAATTTTTCACAATCTGAGCAGTAATTCATTGGAATAATTTCTCCAGGGAAGTGGTGGATTCTCCAACATTGGACACTTTTAAGAGTCAGATGGACAGGGTGTGGGGTCAGCATGTCTGTGGTTTTGCCGAGAAAGTTTGGACCAGATGATACTTGAGGTTCCTCCCAACCTGGTGTTCTCCGAATCTATTACAAAAAATTAAAAGGTAAAAACCCCAGAAAATATTAGATAGGATTTAACAGAAATATTGCCATTTGCCAGAAGCCATAGTTGAAGAGCTTGCGATTTGTTTTAGTACACTGTGAAATTCACTGTGTTTGAAGTCAAAGAATATTGCAAAACTTACCTAGTAGGAAACTGATCTTTTAACTAAAATGATTTTTAAATGCTTGAGAATTAAAAACAGATCTGGCATATTACTGGCAATCACAACAACAATGTGGAGTTACTGACAAAAAGCAAAACCTGAAGGGAAGTCAAAGTATTATGTGCTGCATGCCAATTACAGAAGAAGCTTGGTGTGACTTAGTTATAAAAAAAATAACCATTGGTGTCCTGTTGATAGAGCTGACCTCCCAGGAATTGGTGGTTGGACACACCCCTCAAAAGCAAGTGAGTAGGAATGAACTTCTGCATCAGCATGAGACATCTACGCCAACATGTCTTTTGGGAAGGATACTTCTCACCTAGTTTCAGAAATTGAACATGTAGTCTCAACCAGTCATCAGTGTATGGATTGAAAAAAGCTCCAGAGAAAAATTCATCTTCTGGTCAAACACCCACAACATATGGACAGACATTCCTCTGGGAACTTCTCTCCAAGGACTGTGGAGGGAGTCAACATGACCTGCTTAGGCTGCGGTAGTTTCAGACTCTGCCAACTCTATAACATATGCCCTTTCCTATCTGCCTTCTGGCTAGAAAGGTTACTCACACACAGCTTGCAGCCACGCTTACCTTTCTTACCTTCTAGCAATTCTGGCCTCTACAGTAACTGCTGTAACACAGAAGCTACCAGAGCCTCCATTTTTATGCATCTTGCTCCACTTTGTACAAAATTATGCTATGTCAACATATATATTTCAGTGAAGCAAACCTATTAAAAATTAACATTGTTTTATCTATTGAATGAAAATATTTCTTACATTAAATGTTTAAATAGCCAGTGAAATTAAGTTCAGCATTTATACTATGATATTTTTAAAGCTTCGAACACAATCAAAATAAAAATGTTCTTGTTTAATCTACAAAATAAGTACATTTGATTTTAATTATCTGGATAATGACTAAGCAAGTACATCAAGCACATCTCTTCCAAGATATAATGAAAGGAACAGAGGAGCAAACAATATCCCTGAGAACAGACCAACACATCCTGACTCTAAAGATGACTTCAGTAATGAAAATCTGTCTGCTGCAAATGACTCATCTTCTGAGGACTGCACTGAAGATGTTGAAAATCAGGATGATGCATGTGAAAATAGAATTATCAATATGATGATGAGGAACAGCAGTGTATCACTGAAGAGCTATTTGATAATAATGAAATTGAGGAAACAGCTAGCAGTACAGAAACAAATGAAAGCAGAGGAAATGTCAGTGATTATAGTGAATCAGTAACTATTTCTTTAAATGCAAGAGGAAGAGATAGAAGACTGTGAGGAAATGCAGTAGACAATGATGTTCCTGAATGAGTAATGAACTGGAAGGACTAAAAATGTTAAATTATAAATAAATAAATAAATAAATAAATACCCAACAAACAACTTTGTTGATGAACAAAAACTGTTAGCACATTGCATTCAGAGCTACACAGCAATGTAGTGACAGTATTACTATACTCAGATCCTGAGAGGGTCTGAAAAGAATGAATCAATGGGAAATGCAGTTGCTTAGGCCCTCTTGGGATTTGACTCTTCATTTTCATTGAAATCAAGACTCATATTGACTATACAAGGAAATAATTTTCTTCTTATCTTAATTTTCACATTAGCTGGTGGTACTAGCATCAGCACTGATGAAAATGTACCTGATGTAACACCACCACAGGAAACTATCACAATGAATCTCCTTCTGCTGCTGAAGTACAAAGATGCTAGAACATAAATCTGTTTGAAAATAAAACCAACCAAACAACCAAAATCTAAAAGCAGATTTTTTAATACAAACAAGTATTTTTATTACCAATGTCTTCCTGCTTTATACATTTACTTGTGGTCCTCCTTTTTCCCTCTTTAAATATATTCTCCATTAATAACCTTTAAAAATATTAATCTGTTTCTATCCCTCATTTTCATACCTCCATAGAGATTTCCAAAGAATTTCCCTTTCTACTATCTCTGTCTAATTGTCATTGTGTGATGGCTGATTAATCTCTTTCTTTCTTTTTCATCTAAAGATAATCAGTGGTTAACTGGTATAAAATATCAGTTCCTGAAGCAGTTAATGCTCTGTCAGATCTATTTTTAGAAGTTTTTAACTTGACCATAGATTATCACCTTCATCTGATTTTTACCTAGAATCATTATTTACAATATTCTGTTAGAGAATTTTAAAAAGCAAAATAACACAAAATATTTACTGACCTTTTAACTAAATGCATCTTTCATAATTTCATAGCAACTGTTATTTTTTCTTCTAGGCTTAATCACTGTTGAAGTGTTGGGCCTTATTTTATTTTTCAGACAACAGGACAAAAAACAATCATGAAAGGAAGTGTTCTTTTACACAACACACAACTAAATTGTGCAACTCAGATGTTGCAGAAGCCACATCAAAACAAAGCCACATGAAAATGTAATTTGTTTTAAAGCAATTACATTAAAAATAGGAGGGGAAAGTGTTTTGAACTTTTGAACATTAATGTTGCAGACAAAACCAGCAATTGAAGACCCAACGCATGCCTAGAACTCTGTGCTAATGGTAAGAGAATTTATTCTTGTAAAGCAAGAATTTTATGTCCAGTTGGAAAGAAGTAGGTTGGCTTTTTATTTTATAGAGGAAAGAGAAGAGCTTTAGACTTTAACATATTTTAGATATGAAAGTCAAGGTTTTGACTCAGCAGAAGTAATGAACTAACAGTTAAAAGGGTTAAGACAGGCCAGAAAGTTGAAGTTGTAACTGAGAATGTGTCTAACAGTGATTGAAGCAGCAAGGACAACTAGGGGTGTAGAACCAACTTAGAAGCCAAACCTATGGAGACAGTCAAAAAAAATGGAGATGAATGAAAGTTACTGTTATAAGTGTAAACAATGTCATTGGACATAAATGAGAGACAGTATGAGTAGAGGAATGAAGAGTCATGACAGCCATAAATGTGGCATTCAACACATGTGTTTATATGGGGAGAAGGGAGATAAATATTTGTTGAGAGATATGTACAGGTAGTTGATTTCAGAAAATGTCACTTTCCCCTAGGATGAGGAGATTAGAAAATGGTACAAAAGATTATAAAATAATACAGATGGATAGTAGAAACCACATGGAGATTTCAAGAAGATGCTGAGAATCTATGGATCATATGGATCATGACAAATCTGTGAGGCCCAGACTGAAGACCTTATAAACTGGGAATTTGAACAGATCATAAAATAAGACAGAGAAGAGATAAGAAATGTCACCAGGAGAAAACAAGGCAAACTAAAAGGAAAGGAGAGCCTGGTATGTACCTTTTCTTTTCTTTTTTTTTTTTTTTTTTTCTTTTGATAGGCTGCTGTAGAAACAGATAAATGTGGCACCAAAGGTTCAAGGAGGAAATATCAAGCCTATGATTAACAAAACTGATTGCATTAATACATTTCCCCTTCTCAAATAATGAAAATATTTATAAGGTACTGCCAGCTTCTTTACACTGTTATCAGAAGTTCTGAGGGAGAAAACAAGTATGAATTTTTCTCTTTTCCTTAAAATATCAGGAAGCAAAATGAAATTTTGAGGATGAAATTCTCATTTTTCAAAATTACATGAGAATGCAAAAATAACAGATTCTCTGTTTCTGTACAAGTCAAAAATTAGAGGAAAAATAAAAAGGATAGAGACTTCCACACTCATGTATAGCAAAAGCACTGATGTGAATTGATGCTACCTGGTTACTATGTGAGGAAGCATATTGTATTTCAGAGTATTATCTGTATCATAATTCAGGTCAAAGAACACATTTAAGGTATCTCTTATGATTCTTGGTCAAACTTAGATGAATAAAGAATGAGCTGAGTAGTTTTTGATACTACAGATGTGTAAAAATCAAAGGAAAAAGCTTCCATTCCCTCCTTTGAGCTTTCAGAATGCCTTTAGGTCTTTCCATTAGAAGACAGAAGTCCCTTAGAAAGATCAGAAAACAATATTCTATTGGGAGCAATTTGATATCTGTAATACAGTTGGCCTTTAAAAAAACCCCAAACTTTACTGATGAACAAATTTAATGCAAAAATGCTTAAGATAAAAAAAGCATTTTAGATCTCTTAGCTTTGCAAAGTCAAGCATACGAGTATGTTTTATTTGAAATAATGCAAATTACATTATCTAACCATCTTGGCTACATAACCAAGCACTCCAAGGACTTGTCTGACTATTACAGGCATATGAATAGAACAGAAAAATTGCCAATGCTACCCCACAATTTTACAGAATGCAAGCAAATGAAAAATATTCAAGGCACTTTTGAACACTGCTATTTAAACTAAGTCCTCTTTAATATACAGAGGGCTTGTGCAAAGATTGCAAATCAATGCATACTTAGTATGTGTTTATACATAACCAATATGTTTATCAGGAAAGAGGCGTCAGTTCAGTAGTGTTGAGGCAACTATCTGGTTTTGGGAACACAGGACTAGAAGGGACCAGGTAGGTCCTAGTCCAAGGTGCCGACAGTTGTGAGCAGCAGAGGCTGGATTCAAGGAGGTCTTCTGAACATCCACTCCAAAACCACCACACCCAAGGGGGCACAGAGCAAGTACCAAATAACCTATCTCTCCCTGGAATGTTGTTCCTTGCAGGAAAAAAAAAATTTCTTAAATCCAGCAGTAGATTTGGCCCTAAATATTTTAAAGATGCGCAGAGTCCAAGTACAGAAGATATTTTAAACACCTTATAAGAACAAGCAGATTCTGCTATACAGCTGTGATAGAGTTTTTAGATTGCATAAAAATTTAAATTTTAAAGTTTAAAATTTTAAATTACCCTTCCTGTAGTAAGACACTTATTGCTTAGTACTTGCTTTGCAGGTGTGAAAGAAGATGTCTTCAGGAAAAAGAAGAGCCTGCTAAGGTTTCTCAGCAGACACATTACACTTTTACTACTGTCTCAGTTTTGTCTTTACTTTCCTTTGTTTCCTCCACAGTAGGACAGTTTTTCTTCCTGAAATATAAAAAAGAACCTCTTGAAAGTACTCTGCTGAGAACAGCTGATTTAACATTGCAGTTTTGCCTCTTCAGGTTTGGTAGTGTTGAAAGGATTTATCTCAGCTAACTTCAGCTATTTAAAAAATTAAATCTCCCACCTGTGGTGTCTATCCAGCACCTTCTCATTAACTTTAAGGAAGAACAGCACATTCATAGGGTGAGCTACCCTAAAGTAAATGCATAGGGTAGGTAAAAAAGGAGACTCTTTGAGAGCAATCTTTCGGAGGACAAAATTTTGGCCATCTGCTGAGTTGTGCTGGATGCTAGGGTCTTGCAGGGCATTTCCAAATTTGAAGGGGTGGTGGGGAAGGGGAGTAATCCAGTCTCTCCCTCTATCATATTTTTTTATTCAGACACACACACACACACACACACACACACACACACACACACACTCACACTCATATGTAGATGCAAACACAGGGTAGCTAATTGCACTCAGCAAACACAAGACTGTAAATGACTTTGACCATAATTGTTCAGCAATACATTACTGGTGGGAGATAAGGAGAACTGCTGTAACTGAATTTAAATGGACCTAACAGCTGACTTTTGAACACCAATGAAACATTGAGCAGCCCTCTGAATATCGATGAGGCACCATTTACCTTCCTCTTCCCCTACTCCTCGCAGATAAAGCTGTGCTTTTTCTCCTCTCATAGCCTAAGACCAGTTGTCAGAAAAACAGGTAACCTTAACCTTTCCAGCTCCAGTAGTGAGTGTTGGAAGGGAACCAGAGTGATGGTGAGTGGTTCTGGGATTGGTGCCTGTACAGAGCAGTTATAAACACCTTGCTCTTCCCTCTATTTTTTTTTTTCCTTTTATTTTCCTTTCTTTCCCTTTCTTTCCTTTTCTTTCTCTCTCTCTCTCTATCTCCCCCAGTACCCACTGGAAGTTTGGCATCAAATGGCTGAGAAGCCAAGTCTGAAAACTTTAGTGCTGCTCCCTATTTAACTGCTGCCGTCAAAACCACTGAAGTAGAATGGGAAGGGAAACAGGAATTTCCCCTTCGAAACTTTGCTTTAGTGATCCTGCCATGACAGAACTTCAAAGAGAAACTGTTCCTTCCCCTCCCAGGCCAGCTTCCACCCTCAGCAACTCTACAGAGCAGCTGGGCTCATTAAAGCCCTAACAGCACAGGAAATGGCACAAAGAACGAAATGAAGTTAAGCATTTAATTTATTTATTTTGATGTATGAATTAAACAACATTGCCATAAATCTCATAGCAAATCCTGGCCACATCATAAAAAGAAGCCAGCAAACATTTCCGAGGGAAAATTGAAAGTCCCTTTAGTTCTCCAGATAAGAGTTTTTATTTGTCAGACTCCATCCCAAAATCTGCTTTACAACAGGCTGATTTAGATCAAGGCAAAACTACAAAGAGGAAAATCCCTATGGAGAAGAGCCCAGATCCTTTTCAAAACAACTGTGTTCCAAAGCCTGACAATAGGCTAATAGAAGGATGCTACCTCTTTAAATAGGAGTTTTAACTCATCCCTTTCTAATTATTCATGTAAATTAAATTCTACAAGTGAAGAAAAATTAATAAAAGTCACACTTATTCATCTCAGAGGGAGATCTGGCATATGAATAGTGCCCATAACCTCGGAAGGTGAAATGTAGAAAATATCACAGGCAACTCCCACCTCAAGTTAACTGATCCAAAAAAAGGGAGAATCTTGATGTGAAGGAGACTTGAAGGAGATCCTCCCTAATCGCTTCTTAATAGACTCACAGTCTTGACACAGGAAACAAATCAGAAATTCTGAGGACATGTAATTGTTAATGACTAGCATTCACTATCAAATTCAGTCAGAACTTAGAAGCACAGACAATGAACATTATCAGACTGAAAAATAAGAGTTACTGCTAAGGGTATTCACAGTCTAAAGCAAAAGCTCCAGCCATGACAATGCCATTGTACTTCCATAGTTATTTATTTGCCTCCAGTGAAGAGAGGGTGGAAAAATCATTATCAGTTGTAATCAATACATTTCATAAGCTATTTTTTCTGTAGGATTTAGCAATACTAGATTTATAGTTCTAACCTCTTCAAAATACTTATTAGACTTTCAGAAGATGAAACAGACTGAGCTTCCTTCAGAAACAAAAAAAAAGATCAGGAGAAAAAAATTGAATTAATAGCTCTTACCACACCACCACACTCTGTATTAATGAACATTGTGTCAGAATGACATTGCAACTTGGAAAACTGAAATTCAATTGTTTTTTTCATATTTCATCTCCCAGCAAAAGAACAGTGGGGTTTGCAAACAGGGCTTTAGAAATCAGCTAGAATGTCCATGGAATAAGCCATATAATTTGACACAAAAATGGTTAAAAGTATGAGGGGAAACTATATTAAGGATAATTAGGCATGTGCTTATTCAGCGCCAAACCAACAGACCCATACATGTCTCCTTTTCATTAAACCTTCCTGTCCAGAGGCATGAAAGAATCCCACACTGGGGTTTTCTCTGCCCAGAAAAGCTACACTAGCAGAAGTGGTGTAACCCCTGGTGAGGTTTCCAGATCATGTATGGTTTGTTGTTTAATTCCACTAAGCCTTTCCAGTATAAATAGAGCTTACCCTGACAAAAGAGTACTTTATTTGTTAAACTTCCTAAGCCAGGTCTTCAAACAGGAACACTATTAGTGAATGCAGGGTTTTTTCCTTTGGTTTTGTCACTGCCTCTACTCATCACCTTCTGTCAAAATTGAAATAACTGTGAAAAGTGAAATTCCATTCTGGACAGCAGAAAATACAAGCCATAATTGCTAGTACAGCCCTCACTCTGGTGTGAATACAATCAGTGTACATATCCTTGTGTATGTGTGCAGCAGCAGAGCTTCACTCTTACAGAATGCAGAGATTACTCTTGTACAGAACTTTCATATCTATACCTGTATCTATTTATCTAACTATTCCATACGCATATACACGTGACACACACTTTTACCTTACATGGATATGTGACTGTACCTATAGCTAAACTGCATCTTAAGTGTAAGTGTATTAACACAAAATACAGATTACCCCTCCACCAGGTAACAGAACAAGACAGATTCTGAGTCCAAGCAGAGCCTAACACTACACCAGAATTACAGCGTTAGTCAGAGATGAAAGTTCCCATAAACATCTTTCCCTTTAATTGGGCCAGTTACTGGTTCCCCTTCAGTAAGTTTCCTGACAGGAGCCCCTATCCTCAGAGGGTTTGCTGCTTACAATTGCGTTTCAGCCTCTCCTTGCATCTAATTACCAGCTTTCTTGTGTTGCAGATAGAAAGACTGACTGCCAAGCGTGAGGGATGGGATGGATTTTTCCCATACCAACAAACTTCTCTGTGTATTTTGGTTGTTGGTTTTTCTTTTTTCTTTTTCTTTTTTTTTTTTTTTTTTTTTATTTATTTTATGTTCTAGTGGTCTGGGCTTTTTGGTATTTAAATGAGCATTCCTGCAATCTTGAGTAGCTCTGCTGTGTGAGGAGGCTGGAAGGGTCCAAAGGGCCACTAAGACACCAGCAGGTGAATATATATGTGTGTGTGTGTGTCTGTGTGTTGGTGTGTCTCTGTGTGCGCGTGTGTGTGTGTGTGTGTATCAGGACAAGGAATGTGTTTCTGCACCTTGGCTGGTTCATGTCTCACTGTGTCTTCTGTCCCTGGAGAGTCCCTTGTGATGGATCAGAAGAAGTATGGCTGTTAGTAGATACCACATTAGAAGGTTTTATTCCCAAGTGAGATCCAGCTTTGCCAGCAACATTAGCTGGTTTTACTCCAGGGAGATTAACAGCTGTTAAGTATAGCTACAGCATCCCCATTTAGCCAAGAACAAAGTTTCTTACCAGGTAGAGGCTCTGCCCACACAAATACAACTCCATAACACATTTCATTTGGAATTTCAGGGAATATTGAAGGTTTTTCTGTGACATTGCTATTCTGAACTCATTTCTGGAAGGTCTATTTAGCACTTCTGTTACACAGAGAAGTGAAGTACAACTCTATACAAAGACAAGTAGGTTGCGCAGGAGAATAACCCACCCTCTGGAGTCTGGGTACTTGCTGTTTTTGGAGTCTTGCAGAAACTTGTACAAAATCCTCTAAAGATTGCTAGTGAAATGCTGAAATTCCCCTCCCTATGATTGATAGATTTAATAGGCTCTCCAAAACACATTCAGAACTGGCTAAACCTATCCAACACTAACAACATTACCGTGACATACTTTCCCAGGACAGAGATAAGCAACATTTCTGAGAGGTCAACAAGGTGGAAAAAAATTTCTAACACTAAAATACTAAATGTTGCAACAGCCACAAAACTTCACAATTTTTTTTCCAACCATACCATATAACTTAAGTTTCTATTGCAGGGATTTTTTCCAGTATAGTTAGACGAGAGATCAAAACTGGCCTTACAGCTCAAAGCTAGTTACAAACTTAACTACAACAACTCTAGTGTGCTTCCATAATTAGCCCATCAAATAGGGAATGTACTTGTCAGCCTGTGAATGCATATACAATTATTCAGCAATGTTTAAAGGAGCAGAGGAATAAACATGATCAAAGAGCATCCAAGAATTAGGGATATATCATTTTAATCTCTGAAAATTGCGCTACACATCAAATGCATGACAAATAGAATAAATAACAGACAAATCTGATTTATGAAGTTTGAATACCACCTAGGGGTTACGGTGACATCATGCAACAAAAAAAAAACCTTGATTTTAAGATTAAATTTCACCTTCAAAATTCACCAATTTTTATTTTCTGTACATTGAAATGGATCTCAAAACTATGTCTTTCACACCCCTCTGGCTCTTTTGTATGTTTCCATTAACTGTTCATATCCCTCACCCTGAGTTTCCAAGCTGTTGAAGGAAGCCATAACATATTGTGGTAAACACAATTATTTGGTTGCTTCCACACTCTTTGATGCATATTTTTAGTTGATCGCAAAACTATAGTAACTCTTCCTTATTGCTGAAACTTAGAATTTAGCAGACTTCCTTCCAGACTTTTTAGGTATGTGTAAAACACAGTAAATATATGAGTGATTTCTATTCTGTTTGATCATACAGGGTAAGCAGTTCTCAAACCTCACAACACTCATTTGCTCCAAGAGCTCATACCTCTGCACAGGTGAGATAAGCTGGTGCAGTCTCTGTGGGTCCGTTTCCTTGCAGCTACACTGGCTCCTGGCTCGTGCCACATGGTATCAGCCTCTAGCATCTACGCAGATATGAAAGACCCACACAATTCTCCTTATTATCAGGTGTTTGGATCTTTAGCTGTTCGATTGAATTACATCAGCCACGGTGCATTTACACCGGTCGGATACCAAGGCATTTGGGCATTTTTTTGAGTCACAGAAATGTAGAAAGAACAAAGAGGGCAATCCTCAATGCAGCCCAGTTCAAAAGCAAAAACACTGGCACACTCTTTATGTTTGTTGTTATGCGTGTCAAAGAAAAACAACCAGCAGGAAAAAGCGCGTCTAGACTCTGCCTCAATTTTCTATTTCACGCTGATTAAGATGTGGCTGTCGCTTGTCCCTCCTACTCTTGCTTTATGTAGGATGAACCAGCTCAAAATGTGGTTTGTACTATACATCTCCAGGTGGCAGGTGGGGAAGGAGATCCATGCAGCCAGAAAGGACAGTGTAGATGAAATAAGAGGATAGGACAGTGCAGCTTCTGTACAGTACCATCAACAGAGTTTTACACGTAATGCTATTCATGGACCCAAAGTCCTGCCCTTGTGAAGCTTCTGTGCAGTAAGACTGTATATAAACATTCACATAAATAAAGGTCTACAATTAAAGAAGAAAGATGCTGACATATAATTGTGTAATGGATGTCTGCCCCCTCTTAACTAATACAGCCCTGATACAGGACCCCAACTCACCCAGCCTTTCAGCTGAATCTTCATAAGCCCTTCACTTTCACCTAAAAAAAAAAATTAAAAATAAATAAATAAAAAATACTCCAAACCCAGACTCTTTGTTTTTTTTTAAATAAAACCACTGAAAATGACAGAGAATAGAAATGAAATAGTTAATAAACCACTATCGTGCTTGCCCACTGGCAAGATGTGTTATTTTCTTCAGGCTTGTACTTTGGCCAACAGCTTTTATATTGCAGCAAGTTCTGTGTGTCTTCCCAGGTCCTTGGAGAAGCTGGGAGAGTTTCCCTTCAGTGCTCTGGCTCCTTGTCAGCTTCCTGCTTTCCATGGGCAGTCGCCAGCCCAAGCACCCCACAGGTTCCACCCCCACGGTGCCTCTCACTGCCTCCCTGCCAACAGCAACACCTGGGAAAATCTTCCCAGAACTTGCTCCCAGGGATGAGCCAAGGTCTCCCTGTTCTTTAAACTGTATCCCACAACTCCCGTGCATCCACCAAAATATAGGAAAGAAATGCCTTCTTTTAGGCTGTCTTTCTTGGTTGCCTCTTTAAAGGGAAGATGACATACATTGATGAAAAACTAGCCAGAAAACACATCAACCAGGTGCCATCTATCACAGGTCTCCCTATCCTCAAGTAACTGACAATTCAGCTTTATTCCCTCTCCTGCCCCGTAGCTCACCGTGTGCCTCAAAGCTCTCTGAAAACAGGTATTGATCCAAGATGCTGCAAGGATAGAGCCTTTTGAGCAGCTCTGTGCCATCATTTTTCCTGAGGATCTGAGAATACAGAAAGGCTGGGTCAGCTCAGACTGAGCCTGGACTTAACCTGGGCAGCTGCAGGAGTGGCAGTGTCTGCCCCAGCTGAATACACCCAGTACAGTTTCTCTGAAGACTTACTGGCATGAAACATTTGCTCTCCACAAAGGTGTATTTTTTATTGCTCAGCCACTCTCAACTAGATTAAGGTTTTTTTATTACCTTCATCAGCTTAGTATCTGTCACTTTCAATTTTACTGACTCATATTTAAGAATAATGTTAATTATTTTAATGTGTTTGCTGTAAATCTAGCCTATGTTAAGAGCTATAATGCAAATCATTTGCAACCTGAATCTTGAATTATAATTAAAAACAAATGCATTGTACTGTTTGTATTTCCATAGTGTTCACAAACCACTGAGGGTTGGGATGTGACTGCAGAAGAATTACATCAAACACATAAGAAGACTGGCTTCCTATCTCTAATTAAAACAAAAAAAAATATTAACAAATGGATTGAAAAGATGAAAGGTCCTGAATTGCTGTTTCAGACATGTCTTCTATCAGACATGCAACATTAAACAAGGAAAAGGAAAAACCATCAACATAAACCAGTTAATACAGATAATTTTCCCAGTGGTTGGGGTTTTTTTCCCAATAAATATATATAATATAGAAGTAACAAGTCTTAGCATCTATTCACTTTTGGGGTGCAGAGGCACAGGCAGCAGACACTTCATAAACAGAAAACATTTTCATTTCAGAAAATGAAAAGCTCTTGAATTTAAGAAAAAAAAATTAATTCTCCTCAGATTTTACAGAATTATTTAATCTAGGCTTACATTTTTCACTTCCAAAGTTTCAAATATAAAATATTACTCCCTGGGTTAAAAAGAGATAAAGTGACTAAAACATGCCTTCTAAAGAAAAAGATATTGCAGCCAATTTGTAGAGAGATTAATAGTGACTGCAGTTACACCAGATTCTCAGAATAAGACAAACTAAGAACTAAACATATATCACTTACTTACAAGCTGGAAAGTACTAGCTTAAAAATACCAAGTTAGAATTAGATACCAGTGACACCAAGTCACAAAATGGCCATAACACAAAATATTTCCATGATGTTTTAGGGGCTGGGTGGCAGAAGCAAACAGTTGGAAAAACATTCTATAAAATGTTAAGCCAGCAAGAAAGAGTAGTCAAGAATTAAATAGGTAGCTATGGGTAGGATTTTGCCATCTGCTGAGGAATTAAATACAAGGACCTGATAGCACAGAAATCCTGCTTTCCCTACTTATGGCATCATCCAGCTGAAAACCTCATAGCTATGGCTTGGTCCAGAACTCTGGTACTTGCTTTTATCGTGTTTTTCCCAAATTTTGATTTAAAGATTCATTTTTAGTGATGCACAGGGAATCATAACTGGGCCTTTCTCTTCCACAGCTGTTTGTAAGTGTTGGTCTCTACCTCTTAGACTACAGAGAAGTGACCTGACTTAATGTCTTGCAGTAAGCTTATGTGACAAAAGAAGTCAAAACAAAGACCCTGATTCTCAAGATTTGTACCAGGAAAATAGAAAGTAAGTAGCACTTTGGTATGTAGAGCAATAAAATAGTTTTTTTTTTTCTATTTATCACATTTACCAAGAGACATATTTTTGGGTTGAACATGAATCTGTACACAATATTATCATTCCCAAGCCTGTGTGATCTGTTGAGTTGGGAACCATACAACAGGGAATTTCAGGTTTTGCTGTTAGAAAAGATTTTTAAACATTCCTCTATACAGAGACAGTCATGTGTGTAATACCATGTACAGATATGCATCTCAAGAAGCTCTAATCTCTAGACTTTTATTGTCTGAGAAAGACCTTATCCACTAATTACTCATAAATCACATTACTTTTGGGAAAAAGTTGCTTGAAAATATTTTAATTTTTTTTAAACTAGTGTATAGCTTAATTTTCCATCCTGCACTTACAGCCCTACATCTGGAAGACAATTCTTACCTCACTTTTATATATCTTGGAGAAAGTCAAGAAAATGACTGTAACACTGTTGACAAACTGAGAGGTTCTGGGAGCAACTCGCTTGATCCAGAATTTCAGACAATGGGACCTCAGAGGCAAGCTCACTGCCTGAAGGGTGAAGAGGAAGAATAGGCAAGATATCCTGTAGAAATAATTTTGTGGGTTTGGTGCCAGATTTATTATATTGGTGTGGTCCAAAGTGTTTTTCCATGCCAGGCTGGTAACAATGTCCATGTTCACTTTCACAAATACAGAAGTTTCAGGTGGATAGTCAGTAGAGGTTACTGCTGGTAAATCCTATTTGAACTGTGTATTGACATCAAATACTTTCTTGTCATCCTGATAAAGGGGGACACCTGAAGTGCAAGCCTGAATCTCCCCAAATGCAGGCCAACATGCACATTACCTTGCCCTATACAGCCCTACCACACAGAAGTGTTTTTGACAAGGTATCCCTAGCAAGTTTGCTGTTCCTTGTGGCTAAAAACTGCAGTGACCTCACCAAATCTGCTGTCTTGTCTGACCAATCTCACACTGCAGAACAGTCAAGGTCAGTCATAGTGTCCTCGATGAAGCCTTAAAAGAGAAGATGTAATAACCTCTCTTTCCTCATTCCTTCCTCCTCTATTCCCTTTTCTGTTTTCACTCCTCTTGAGTACTGGGGTATACATGATTTGTTATTTCCACTGTACAGCAGAGTTTTCTTTTGTTTCTTTATCCCACAATCAATCAGCCTGTAAAAACAATTCTGCTTCTAGCCCAACATAAAATTACTAGAGTAATTAATCTTGTTTCAAATTCTGGCCATCTGTACAGAATCTCAAAAGACAGGTGCTTAAAATTATCTTTGAGAATACCTGTGGAAAAAATACTGATCATCCAGCTATTTGCATACCTACCACATTAAACACAGAGAGGGGGAGCTTTGAAAATTCTGGCATAGATTTCAATGCTCTCTGCAATAATCTTAGATAAATTGCATTCTGCCTGTGCTTCAAAACCCCACTTCAAACACTTGTGCCAGCAAAATGCTGCCATTTTAATTCTGAGCAAACAGTGGATCACCTGCTGAGACCAATGTTAGGTCTAAAGTTTTCTGTCATTTAAAAGCAGTCTTCTGACTTAAATATAAAATCAGTGGCTTACACAGTGAATCATTATAAATCTCTTGCAAGCTTTTAAATCAATCAGTCAAGCTTAGAAAGCAGTGATTTGGAGAATCATAGCTCTGAGGCTTTGAGGCCTTTTTGTACAAGAGTAATAAAAGTAAACAATTTTGTAGCTTTTACATATACTGGTTAGTTTGCTTTTTTCTTCCCAAGGACTACCCAGGTTTGACTAAGTAGGTTTACCACAGCATTTGGGAAAAAAAATCCATTATCTAATATTTTTAAACCATAAAAGAGAGACTAACACTCAGACAAAAATCATTTTTGTTCTCCTTAAACATAAAACTTGATCTAAAATTATCCTTTATGCAAAAGATGTGTTATTTTCTGGTTGATCATTAAGACTGAAAATCCTAAATGCTTTTCAGTGCAAGGCTAGACAAATAATTGCTACACTGGTGGCAAAAGTACTGTCACCTAGAATTAAGAATGTTTTCCATAAATACAACACTGTCTTAAGCTGCTCTAAACGTTGGTAAAGCTGAATTATGAAGTTGTAATTTTCTATGCCTCTGCCCAACTATAGCATGTTTGTCAGAGAGAAGCAGAAATTCAGCAAAGGAATTTGGGAATTTTTCAGAATAAGATTAGATAAAATTTTTTATTCATGAAAACTGTATTTGACTTCATACTGCTTCCACAAATTTTCTTATTTGTCTAAGGACCATTGGACACTAATTGTGCTTTTTAGTTACCATCATGACTCCTAAGTGTTGGTCGAAAAATGTATCTATGTATCTGTGTGATGAGAGGTACAATGTTTGATTTGTTCTGTCTCTTCTTAATTTTGTGTGTGCTTAAACATATATATTTATGTGTGTCTACATTATTTAAATATATGTGTATGCATATGTACAGGCAAACACATATACAAATAATATCTATGCATGTGTGTGTATTTCTTTTTCTTTTATACTGTTATGAAAGTTGTGTCTAAGCATTAGAAAGGAAGGCTGCCTGTTCATTTTTTTCTGTCATCTCCACTCTGGCAGAGGTGAACCTTCAGAAAAGAGAGGGCTACATCTTTCCTGAGAATGAGATTTCTTTCCAGGGGTAGTTTTGGAAGCAGTTAAAGGTGGGAAGACAGAGACATATGCAGGGTGGTCTGGAAGCTAAGGAGCAAAGGAGCTGGCTGCAGTGGGGAGGGTGAGGGAAGCCACATCCAAACTTTAGGGTTGACAGAAAGCAGAATATTTTTCATGACCAGAGAGCTGGCATGGAATCTGTGTAGCTTTATGAGGAAAATAATCTTGCCACTCTGGAAAGCCATGATGAAGAAAACTAAGAATCAATCCAGAAAGACATAACATGGAAAGTGATATTTATTTCTGTTACTTTAAATGGTGCCACTGAACATACTTAGTAAGGACAGATTTGGTTTGAGGGGCTGTTGTTATCTGTTTTAACTAAAGCAAGCTTTACTGACTGGAAGCCCAAAGATGCATCCTTGCACACTTGCTATACTGTGGCCTTACCACAAGGATCCAGCTGATCCAGATCTTGTTGACCTTCATATTCAAAGACTGGAGATTTTGCTGTGGTCTGGGACCTGCATCTGTCCCTCAGCTGCTGGCAGAGCTATAGCTTTCTTAATGTAGGTGCCCAGCTGGCTCTCTGTAATACAAAAGAAGGAAGAGAGAGACTTTAAGGATCTGTGAGTCATTTTCCTCCGCTCAGCAACACAAAGCGCCTTTGGCTGTGGACCTGGAGTTTATACTCTGCGCTACATCCCTCACGGATATGTCTCAGGAGGGAAAGAGGCACCAAGAACAAAAAATCACAGATAATTGTTTGATATTTGCTGTGATTTTTTCTGATGTGGTGTTTATGATGATGTGAGGAAATCACTACAATGCAGGAGAAGCCACAAACAATCAGCTCAGTATTCCATCCATTTGAGTCATCTGCCTTTGATAACATCTACCAATGTTAAATCAAGGCATAAACTCAATAAAAGAAAGCAACAAAATTTCCTCTGGAAAATATGGTTTTTCTGCCATCTCTGATGACTTGTATGTGTTTAGACTATAAAATGGATAGGGACAGACACTCTAAAATTATTTTATCTAACTCAATAGTGCACGTAGTCATTTTGTGCAACTATGCTTTTAAGTTATATTCCTTCAACAAATACCAGGTGCTTGGCTCCTGCCTGTTCTTAAGATAATGTGTTTCACATATTGATTATGCCTTGTATAAAAGAACATTTCCTTTGATCCATTTTGCTCTTCAACTGTGTGGAGAGCTGCTTCTTCCTTGTGCAGTGCAAGGTAGAGGAGCAGCCAGCCCCTCACCTGAACTTCTCCTGGCTTCAGTGAGACTGAGAAGTGCTCAGCCCCCTTGAAAACAAAAAGACTAATTATGTGACTTCTTGTGGATTTAGGAACCCAAACTTTTTGCAATGACTGGGCCCCTCCTGCTTTCACATCACAGCCAGAAGATATTCTTGCTGTTGTTACAATATTGCTGAAGCTATGAATTAAATTTATCATGCAAGCAATATAAATATTTTTTTTAAGATAATGGCCCACAGCGTGTATAAGTGATGGAAAGAATATATTTGGTCATCTTCAGATCAGGCCTAATGTTCATTTTGTTCCTAACATACACTTTGTTCCAGCAAATTTTGCCTGTAATTCCCTGAGCTTTATGCCTTTCTGCCTATGGTACTGCATTAACATACCTTTATTGAATTATATTTCTCATTCATGTTAACCGAAAAAAATTAAGAGCTTGCAGCAAACTAAATTCAGGTAGATATAACATCATAGGAGCAGTGTTTGAATAGAAACATGAATCAGGTAATAAATAGCTCTCTTTGATCATTGTTTTTAAAATCTCTTGAACCATACTTTGATTAGTTCTATTTAATATTTAACATCTGGTTAGTCAATTTCAATCTGCAACGAGCACTGCTGGAAAAATTCTATGCTGACTAAATACATTTATAATACTACAAAGCTGACATGTAATTGATTTTAGTTCCCATAAAAGGATTATGTTAACATTTCTTAATCCATATATTAGGGTTTCGTGAAGTCCAGTGAATTCACACTAGGGATACTAAGTGTTTATTCCTTATCAATATTTTATGTAAAAATGATAGGACTATATTTTAGCCTAAGTACTGCTTGCTAGCTTTTCCTCTGGAAAAAAAAGCTAAAATGCAGAAAATTGCTGCTGTAACATTGGTGCAGTGAAGGACTATTTGGTCTTTTCTGGTTTTATATTAGCCCAACAAAATCCTACTGCATGGAAATTTAGCATAGCAATAAACTACCAAAGCTTGTTTCTCCTTCTGCTAAAGGAGTATGATGGATGTTTGGATTTTTAAAAATTTTCATAATCGAACAAAAAGTATGAAATTCTTACCTAGGCTTTTGACTTAGCAAACATAGCATATCAGGTCAATGTGAGTTTAGGAAGCCATGAAAATTGCCAGTAGGTGCTGCTGGCTGTACCCAGTTGCCCAAGTTAACTCAGGCAATTTGGTAATTGTGTTTATCTCCAGTCCAACAAAATAAGTACTATATTAACAGCAAATTTAAAGTCCTTATGTATCTCAAAAAAATGCAGAATTCTTAATACAAAACTGAAGGGTTTTGCCTGTCTGAGGAGAGCTTATTTTCTAGAAAATTCCCTGTTTATCTGATCAAGATTGTGTGCATTGCTGTTCAATACCATAAGTAGAAGTATGAATCAGGCAGTTGCTGACTACATCTCCTCTTTTGCCACAGTAAACCCATCCCTAATCTAGAATAGTAAATCAGAAAGGGCCTAATCGAAATATTGGATTAGTTCTAAAGTAAGGACCACTTTAGGAGCATCCCCCTATATTGACCCCACATAATATTGGGTGAGGAACCAATATTTTGCTCCCAGGCCAAGTGCCAAGGACCATTTAATGTTCACCCCTTCACAAGAGATTATCTTAGAGAGAGATAGCTGATATGGCCTAATTTAGAGTGGGGGGCAACAGTATGTTAATCACAGTAGCATCCACAGAATTTTCAAGACTGATGCTCGTTTATCATTCTCTTACATGAAATTCACATTTGCTTCCCCTGCAATACTAAATAAATCACAGCAGCTTAAAATTGCTGATAAAAAATTAAAAAACATTTTTGCCATTTCCAGGAAAAAATGGAACTGCTCACAATTTTTTCTTTTTATACCAGTCGTACTGCAGTGAATCTGGATTTCTATTTCTCATAAAGTATTCTGTTATACTTTCCTTGCTATTCCTTTAGAGTAAGACTAGCTTACACAAAGAAGTGCTATAAATTGTGAGGGATTTGGTGAAGAGAAACCTGAAAATGTTAATAGTGAATGCCTAAGTTATGAACCGAGATCTCAGTTCAGGCAAGGAGGTACCTTTGGCCCTCAGGAGTAAGGGTGCCTAGATGACTCTAGTAGCATGTACACATAAACTTTCAAGCACTAGTCTTGTGCCTCCTTCTCTAGGATTTAAACACCTACTTTCCACCAGAGCCCTTCAAAAGGCAATAGATTTTTTTTTAATCTTGCACCTTGCCTTGTGCGTTCCTCACAGAGAAAAAACAGGCACCTGCCTGCAATCAAGAAATGAATTTCTGAGGCAGAAGATTGCTAAGCAATGAGGACAATCCAGAAATTAGTGCTCCCTGCAATCATATATCCTATTTTATGTTTCCATAAATTATTTTCCTCTGTTCTTTTATCTTCACAAGAATGCAGATTTACAGCATAATAGTAATATTTATATGAACTAGTAGGCAACTGCACTTTAAACCACTTGTTGATGTAAGTCTTCACCTCAAACTACTCACACTAATAAAAAAGGAAAGGCTCTCACTTTGGTTTGTCCAGGGCATCCAGAAATTTCCTCTGCTTAACACATAAGCAACAATTTATATGTTTGGGCCATACATATAAATGAGTGTTGCACAGGGAAAAGACCAAAATGTCCGTTCCATTGTGCCAGCTGTTGGCTGTAACGCAACACAAGAGCTATTACGTATGATACATAGAATTTATATTATTTGCACTATTAAGAACACTTGAGCAACACTGAGGCATTTGTTTTGGAACTAGGACCCTTCAGCCCTAGTTCCAAAAAGGTAGTTAATAATGGAAAGAGTTTATTCCTTAGCAGCAATAATACATTGCTAGCTCTGAACACTCCTTTTCCAAAGTTAGCATATGGCATATAAATGATATATGACTTCAGGGTGTATTTTCATGAAAAAACTGTTCCAGCCTCTCTTCTACCTTGAAATATCATTCCATTATAAATTTAGAGAATTGAAATATAAATATATGATTAAATGTCTCTGTACATTGTTCTCTTACTAGTGTTAATCTTTCAAGTCCTTAGTATAAGATATGGACAAATTTCTGTCGTTTTTACTGAACTCCTCCAAATAGCAGTGTGAACAGATCTGATGTGGTTGCTGTGTAAGGTACCCAAGCCCAGTTCAGAAAGTCCTTTACCCACTTGTGCAGAAAAAGAAAACCGCTAGGAAGGATATTTAAATCCTAAGTAAGTGGTCAGGTAAGTGCCTGCAGAAGTGAGAGGACAGATAGCATATTTGGTATGCTAATAGAAACCTATTTACTGGAGGAAGTGACAAAAACATCAATCAAATCAGAAAGGGCTATTAAGAACCGTTAACTCCCTTTCATATGAGCAATGATTTCCATTGGGAAGTAAATAAATATTCATGACAGGGAGCAGTGACAGAAATTTCACCAAAATTACACTCTGGCAAGGTTTCCACACTAGACAAATCTTTAGGAGAGGCAGTTGGCCTGCATGTTGGAAGGGGATTGAGTATTTAAGGAACCCCACATGTCCCAGGAAATCTACTTTTGTATTCTCTTTTCCTTCCTTGGAAATCTGCTGTAGATATTGTATTTCAATATTGCCCAGTTAAGTTATCCAAATCTGAGATTTTTTAAGGATTTAAAGACCACTTTAAAATCATTAGAAGCCCTTAGCTCCTCACACTTGTTCTGGTACTTTCTCAAAAACATATTTTTATTTTTCCTAACATAAAATATCTTGCAGAAACTGATAGCAGGTCCTGTTATCTCACACCATTTGAAAACAACATTTGTGCCAAAATCCATTTGAAAACAAGATTTCCATCAGTTCAGGAGCTTTTTATGCAGATAGTTCTGTCTACAGAGCTCTAAATTTATCAACAATACAAAGTAATAAAAGGTTATTATGCATTTACAATATCCCATAACCAGACTGGAAAACAAGCACCTGCTGGCTTTTCCTATATTTCTGTAAGAAAAAAATAAATCTTTGACTCTTATATCCTCCTTTTTAGGCTGGCACATGAGAAGGTAAATTTTACCTTGGTATATTCCTTTTCCACCTGTTCAGAAAAGGAATACTTTTGTCCTTTTCCAAAAAAAAAAAAAAAAATCAATGCAAGTTAATAAATATAACAGCTCACATTGCATTAGTGCATTAGTAATGTAGCCTGAAATGAAATAACCTACTTACAAATATGGCAGCCTTCCATGCCAAGTTTGAGCCTGGAGCAAATTTTTATGGTTAAGTTATGAACCTCTAAAATGATGACATGTCCTTAATACACAATCTTAAATGTCTCCATCTTTACTCTTTTTTTTTGGAATCAATTAAGGGATATTTTGCAGATCTCTTTACAGATTGGTTTCTTGCAGGGAGTTAGCTGGTAAGAATAAATGCTTATGCCTTGTCTCAGTGAATGGAAGAGATTTTTGCATAGAAAAGCAGAATATTTTGTCTGAGATTTTAAGTGGAATAAAGAAGAGGATACCGTGGCTCATTTCCTTAAAAGCCACCTCCTTCTCTATCAAGATCGTATGTCAAAGTCACAGGAGGAAAAGATTTCTTCAATTCTTTCTGCTGAGAAAAGTGGCAATTTGAGGAAAAAAGATTTTCTTTTTTCCTGTGAAAAAAAAGATTCTCTGATCTTGTGAAAGGATCTGGGTGATGTTTAATTTTGTACAATTTTCCTTTTTAGATATATTGTAGGGGTTTAGATGTAAACGTCTAAGACTGGTGCCTAAAAGGTGAAAATATTTGTAAAACTTACCTGTAGAATTTCATTTCAGCTTGTTCCTGGTATATAACAAAGGTTAGGGACTCAAGGTGAAAGTAGGATTAAGGAAAAAGGTGGTGATTTTTATAGACTGAAGGAAAAAAGGTTTAACACCAAGGTCTAACACCATTTAGTCATTCAAGGTAGGCACCAAGAGTCACCTGAGATGCCACTTAGAAAGCTTACAGACATGGTAGGTATGACAAAAAAAAAAAAAAAATTGAAAGCCGAAGCTGGAGACTAAGCAGGAAACCCGGGCTACCTCATGTGACAGCAGTCTCATGCTCAAGTAGCTAAATTTTTGCTTACAAGGTATGATTCAGTTGGAGATCAGATCTTCCACATGTCAGAGTCTATGTTTAGATTCTCCTCCTAAGTGAGGAGCTTGATTCAGCTCAGTTAAATGTCAATATTCAGTACCATTTCAATTGTCTCTGTGTTGGAAGAACCAGATGCTCTACCAGAGGTGCTCATGTCTCCCTTGGGTCCCATGTCACATTTGCCAGCTTTGTGTGCATACCAAGGATGTCTTAAATGGCACAAGATGACCTCTGCAGAGTCAGTATAGATGTACCCCATAGAAACTGAAGAGATACTTGGTTTACTCTAAAACAGACATACTATGTGAAATCCAGTTACCAAAGGAAAGGCACTTGTGGCCATTTCAGAAGTTCTCCTGGATCAGAGATATCCTCACAGGGCTGCTAGATATGACTCACAACTTTTGGGAGACCTGTAATCTCCCAGAACAACAACTAGAATTTGATGAAATACCTCACAGTATCTGATACAACAGTATAAACCTACTTTTAGGCATGAATCTCATCATAGGCTGCGGCGACTACATGCCACGACCTCAAGCAGTCGAGAAGTGCCGGCTAGCACTGCCCATGTAAGGCCGGGTGGCCGCCACATGTGTGCGGGCACTCCAGGGGTATGGTGTCTGTCTCCGTGGTAGTGCTGAGTGCTGCGGCGTGGGTAACATAGCTTTGGTAGCTTCACACACTGAAAGGAGGCAAAGGGACAAGAAAAGGACACTTTGTTTGCGAGCCCTAAGAAGTTTTATTCCCCCATGCGTGGTCGGAACAAAATGCTCTCAGCGCAATGCAATGCAAAATGCTGGAGAACAAAGAACGACAACAGATTAAGTAGGGAGTGGGCGGACAGGGGTGGAAACCTGGCTCACCCAATGGGGACAAACAATAGAGGAGTGACATGGATTATAACAACCAATGGTAACATAACAGAGGTGGGTACAGCGTTCCGGGACAAATAGAAGGGCTAAGGTGGGGTGATTGATGCAGAACTTTCATGAAGAAGCTGGGGGTGGTTACAAGATTGACACTCAACAGGGAGGGACAACCCCTGACTGACAGAACCCAATAAGGAGAAAACAGGGAGAGGTGAGAAGATTGACAGGTAACTGTGGATCTGAGTGGCAGGAACTTTCAGGGTAAACAACTTGGAGCAAACCACTGTGAGGGGAAGATAGGGAAGTACAAGGAACAAACCTAACTAACATTAATAAAACTCCTGACTAAATCAACCCAACCTACAAAAATAGGCCTTTGAGTCAGTGGCAGCCTAGACACTATATCCTATGGACACCACAAGCACGGCTTAGCTGCTCACTCATAGGCACCCTTTTGAGGTGTCCTTGGCATGCTGAACATTGACATAGGGTGACAGAAATTACACAGAACCTATAGGAAACCCATATCCTTCACAGCTGCCTGAGTCCAAGTAATGCATTACCTGAGCCCAGGTAAATGCTGGGACATCTCATGTAAATGCACACCCATGTGTGGGCATCTGATCCTGGTCCTAAACCTCTGCAGGCTCTTAAGGGCTTCTGGAGGAGAGGTCTGGGGGGTTTGTCTGTTTGTTTCTTTGTTGATATTAGTTTTTTTTTTTTTTACTATCTACAAGAATAAAATCAAGGCAAGAGAAGGGGAACTGAATCTTAGTAACAAGAATCACCCTGAATACTGATTATATGCTAGGGAGAAGGCAGGCTATGTAAAGGGAGTTCAAGACAACCTCTGCCTCTCAGATAGGGAGATGAAGAGATATTAACTGCTGCACATTCAGTGAATTTGGAAATTACTATAAGTGCATCTACCCATTTTAAAACTTCAGCCTCAAGCATCTGCTTTATTTTTTGTGTTCATTTTAGGCAGCAATTGGTACTCTTATGGCGCATGTTGTCCAGTTCAACTGTGGCAGCTGCACAAAACACTGCAAATCTGATTTGGGTGACAGTCTAACACCAGCTGTGCTGTGGTTCCAACACAGCATCATCACACCTCAGTGAAAAACTGCACCATGCTTGCAAGTACTTAAAGGTATGAACCAAAGCACATGAATTTGCATGCAGTGGTATCATCAACTCTGCCTTAAAACTGGCATTATTTCCAACTTGATCCTCAATTTGCTGGTCATTAGCAGCATTACAGTCACAGTATGGTTACCAAACATATAATGTACCTGTATGTAATTACGTTACTGCAGTCTATCTCACCCTAATGGACAAACAGGCAGATCCAAGTGCTACCACCTGATCTCTTTTGCATGCCTTTCTGTTCTGTAAAAGGAACAGAACAAACACTGTGTTACTGATAAATCATTACTTGGAGGAAGGCACCTAGTCTCATGTCTGTTTACTGTCCTTATCAATATGCACTTTCAGGCAAGGGATAGAGTTACTTGATGTCAGCTAAACATCAATACCATGTCACAAAGCAGCGCTTTTAATTGTGGTGCTGCATTAAACTAGTATTGAAAGTTCTATGTATTTCTTTGAATAATATATTGTGAAAGCTCTCAAAAATAAAGTGGTATTTTATGAGATCACCAGTCATTTAAAATTTCTTCATTCTAAACACAGTAATATGTAGGCTTTGGGGAATGACAGCTAATGCTGATGTGTGACTCTGAAGCTTGTGCCTAATGATTGTGGTTGCCAAGTATCCCTGTTCTTTCCACAGTGACAGTCTATATCAAGACAAGAGCTGACTCACTAGTCAAAGTCAGCCACATTTGCCTTTTGACCACTCTACAGTTCAGCCTTTTTTGTTATGGAAGCTGTGAGATAAGATTAGATTGCTGCTACTCATAACATAAATAAATAATGTACAGCTATCAAATGTATCAGCTTCATCTTCATTCAAAGGTCTGAAAAATATTATAGTTACTGTAAGGTTTTAATAATGTAGATTTTTGGACCCTTTCTTTACAAATACCTATCTTTGAAAATATAAATAAATGTAGACCAGCATATCAGGGTTGAAGTTTATCTCCGTTTTTACAGACATGACAATAGACATATGAATTGTAGGTACTTTTAAAGATTAGTATTCTCAGGACCTTTGGAAATGAAAGAAAAGAGAGTGCCTGGACTGAAACTGTAAAAGCAGCTGCCAGAACTAAAGATATATAATTAAATCTATGATTTTGTAACAAGATCAAAGGGACCAATCTGGTCAGAAAATAAAACAACAAAAACTCAGTAATATTTACCTATCTGATCATATTCAAATGTATTTTTTAAATAGTGTAGAAGATTCAGTTGCATAGATAAGTCAATCAATGACTACTTCTTGCGTCCCTGAGTGCGGCCTGAGAATGTTATCCATGTAAAAATCATTTAGGTATACATCAGATAAGAATTTGTGACCATATTATATGGCTGGGATCTATTTGGTTTTACAGCCAAAGAGATTATTCCCTGGCTGGATTTAGCCCAACCCAGGACAAGTCTAATCTTTTCAATGGTTTGGTTATCAGAAATTATGTTTCCAGTATAACTTCAAACACCTTTTCATGATCTTTCTTATTGTTGGCTAAGGGGAACATTTTCTATGAGAGTGTTTACTCACCAATGCTTATAACTGAAAAATTAACTATGCTTTAGTCAAAACACAGGGTGAAGATAATTTCTGCAAATTTGGAATACCTAGTTGTACAAACTGTAGTGACTGCAGCCACTTTATGAGCTTCTTAAGGAACCTAGTAGATCACTTGGTGTAGCTGTAGACATTCTTGTCCCTCTGAGTTGTAGAGCCAAGATTCAGACTCATGTTTCTGAGCAGGAATGTATGGCACCACTGGAGCTCAGCTTCCCCACATAGTTCAACATATCTGCTCTTGCCACAAGATAAAATCAGGATGATTTTTATTAGACTGAAATATCCTACAGGAGGGACTGGGTGACCTTCACTGGTGGAATAAAAGAAATGGGCTGAAATGGATTACGGTAAAAAATGGAAGGTCACAAAACTAAGAACTAGTAACAAGAACTTGGATTCTGAGCTGGGAGCTTACAAATTTGAAATGACAAAAGAGAAAGGCTGTGTCAGTCAGTCACAGAATATTTATGTGTGCCTGTGTGTTTTATCTGCAAAAAGCCAGCTCCTAGAGCACATCACAGAATCACAGAATTTATGAAGATACTGAAGAGCACAGGGCTGAGGGTGGAGCCCTGTGGAACCCCACTAGTGACAGGTCTTCAGTCTGATGTCACCCCATTCACTGTAACCCTTTGTGCCAAACCTGTGAGCCAATTGCTCACCCACCACATGATGTGTTTATCCAGCTGTGTGCTGGACATTTTGTCCAGGAGGATCCTGTGAGAGACAGTATTGAAAGTTTTACTGAAATCCAAAAAGATTACGTCAACTGGCTTCCCTTGACCAAGGTGGGTTACCCTGTCATGAAAGGAAACCAGGTTTGATAAGCAGGACTTTCCCCTCATGAAGCCATGCTGGCTGGGACCAATGACTTGTGTTGTCTTTCAGGTGTTTTTCAATACCTCCCAGAATAACCTTTTCCATTACTTTACCAGACACTGAAGTGAGACTGAAAGGTCTGTAGTTTCTGAGGTCCTCCTTTTTGTACTTCTTGAAAACTGGGATGTTCTCCAGATTTCAGGTGGGACCACTCCAGATTCTCAAGACTGCTCAAAAATCATTGAGAGAAGATTTGCAATGACATCAGCCAGTCTTTGAAGATTCCTCGATGAATCCCATCAGGCCCCAGAGATATCTAGGAATGATATGTAGGAATCCAGCTGGAGAAGCAGATCCAGCACAATTTCAGGGTTGACTGCAAGTTGATCCTTATGCTAGTCACAGTCCTCCAGCTCAGGGCAATGGGACCCCCTTGATCTGTCACCCATGTTGAAGATAGAGGCAAGGAATGCGTTAAACACCTCTGCCTTGTGTCTCTCCCTGTTTGTGAGGTGACCATCCTCATCCTGTAATGAGTTGATGTTATTTTTACACTGCCTTTTCCCAACAATATGTCCTGGCAGCTTCAACTCCAGTTGAGCTTTGGCCACACAAATTTTCTGCCTACAGTGGCAAGCAGCATCTCTGTATTTTCCTTTTAACGTCATTTCTACTGGGCCTACACCTTCCTTTTTTTGCCTTAATTCCAAGAGGAGATTCCTGTTCAACCAAGCCTGCCTTCTGCCTCACCTGCTTCACTTCCAAAACTTGGGAATTGGATAAATACCAGGGAAGTTATGTCTATAAAATATAGGAAAATATTAATGTCATCACACACAATTCACATTTCACCTGGAATACTGTGTGTGGATCTGTTTATTCAGGAAAGATGAATTCAGATGGGGAGGCAAAAAGTCTAGAAAAAGGCTAACAGAATATTCAGGGGAATGAAGAGAGAGCAGAAAGGAGCCAAAAGCTCTGGTCGCATGTCACTTCTGCCAGCTGTAACGCAGCCATGTGTTCCTGATTGCTTATCTCTGCCCACTCCTCCCAGGGAACCTGGACCCCCAGACCTGCCAGCTTGTCTCCTTGGAATTAAGCCAGGGAAAACAACAGTGTTATGAAGACTAACATTAAATCTGTACATGATTTAATTTGGGGGAAGTTGAAAGATTTCTCCTGTCCCTCAGAGTACTGAGCTTTTGGAGTTGCCTTCTTATAGGAGTGGGGGCAAAATTTTTACTAGTTTTCAAGGGAGCCCTGGTAGGATAACAATTAATATTACATGGCACAGTACCCTTAAAAGCAAGGAGATGGACAGAGGACTGCTGCTGTGCCTTTCAGTCCCATGTTCTTTTACCAGTCCCATACTTGTTTCTATGTATATGAAAGACTTCAGAGATGTATATAATTTTTTATCTTTACTGCATTTAAAAAAAAAAGTAATAGCACAGATCTAGAAGATAAATATTCCTCCAAAGGAAGAAGAATGGATTCATAAAGCTTGGCAAATTACAGTCATTGACAAATTAACTCTCTCACTGAGAGATCAATATCAAAATTGTGCTGTAACTTGGGCTCCATTCCATGTGTCCCACAAAAGGGTAAAACCCCTGCTAAACTATTCCTTTTTATTGTCACTTTAAATAAATGAATGATAATTTTATCATTCAGAGGACCTAGGAGAAGCTAATTGATATTTAGGTCTCTCCTTTTGTATCTCACACTGAACACATAAATGTGCGCACACATGAGTGTTTGGGTGGGAATAAACATGTATGAATTTGAACTATTATTTATTGTTTCATGAGAATAATTCCCCATGGTGCATGATTGCTATTCTGCCAAAAAGCCAACTGCTGTACTCTAGTTTATTTAAGAAATTTCTGTAACCATATTTATGAAAGCAATGTAGAAAACCCTCTGCATTTAAAGGAAAAAGTAGAAAGAGATTGAGTAACGGTGCATTAAATGTACCAGGGTTTGGCCCAGTACATCCCCACTGTTTTTTCAGGCCAACCTCAATTTGCCAGATGTCACATTATTGTCCACATCAGAGTTTCCTAGCATATGCACCTATATATTTTTGCACCAAAGTCATTCCTATCTTTCACCTTGCCAAAATATTCATCCACTATTGGAATAATGCCTATCATTAAACATGCAAATTTCATACAGGCCCCACCCTCTGAAGAGAGAAATCATCAGTCATCCTTTCAGCAAATGGATAGAAAAAGAACAGCCATATTTGATAGCAGCTGTCAGATTATTTTGATGGTTGGTATTTTAAGTCAGTCATAAACTCAGCCTCACTGGCCTGTTAAAGAGGAATATGGCTGCTTTGCAACACCAAAGCAGTGCAAAATGGATAGGGCACATCAGTGGAAATGGTCCCAGATGTCTTAAATAATAAAATAATATACTAAATGCTTTGCAGTGCTAATGTGCCTTGTGCACATAGATCTCAAGGCACCTTGCAGACATTAATGAATTAAGCCCTGTAAAGTGGGTAAGTATTACCCATATTATGCCCAAGGGGAAACTGAGAAACAAAGATGTAAGATGATGGTCCAGGAAGCCTGTGACAGACGTGGGAATAGAACCCAGGTCTCCTGGTCCCCACTCCAGGGCTGGAGCAACAAAATGCTCTCTAAATTCATCTGTCAGTTATTTTTTAAGTAAAATTAGTCCTTATGAAATTGACAGCCTCAAAGACCAAAGTGCTCAGTTAAACCACAGGACAGGCACATCACCAGCACTGGCTGAGCACATCTTTCCCACGCTGTCTCAATAATAGGTGTCAACCACACTTGTTTGGAGGCTGTGGGCTGCCCCTTTTGCATCCTGCCCATTCAGCTTTCAGGTTTCTCAGTAGAATTTATTGAAGTACATACAAGGTGGAGCTTGTTCTGTGAGAGCTGGTAATAATAGCTGGTGACAAACATTATTTCTTATTCAAACTGAGGACTGAGAGTGATTCATCACCACTTTTGTACACTGTCCAGCCCATGTTTAGCAGGCTGGATTTTTGCTCAGAACTAAAAAAATCATATGTCAAATGCATCAAAACTCAGTAATATTATTAAGAAACTGGACTGTGGGGTTTACTTCTCTCATCAAAGCTTTTAACTCTCTCACAACCAGCAGCTGAACTAATACCAGCTTTACCAGCACTATTACAGGATCACTCATGCATGAAGACACTACAGCATGTGTCTAGTCCAAGCAACTGCTCAGAGCAGAGGTAGCTCTCACCAGGTTTCTCAGGACTTTATGCAGTCAAGTCTCAAAAATTTCCAAGGTTAGAGACTGGATGGCCTCTCAGAGCAACCTGACCAAGTGCTTGGCTCTCCTCAGAGTGCAATTTCTTTCCTCACACCTAGATGGAATTTCCTCTGCTTCAGTTTATGCCCTTTTCCCAACATATTCCTCTGTGAAGGGTCTGGCTCCATTCCTTCCAAAACCACCCACAGGCACTGGTGTGCTGTTAAGTGCTCCTGAAACTGCCTCTTTCCCAAGCTGAATAAATCCTGGTCCATCAGGCCAGGTTTCACCTTTGCAAGACCCAGTGGCCCTCCATGGAATTCACCTCAGCTTATCAATGTCTTTCCTGTACTGGGCAGCCAAACCTGGCTGCATCATTCTGGATAGGTCAATGACTACTGAGAAGTTAGAGATTAATAATTTCCCTTTATCAGCTGTCTCCACTCCTGCTGCTACTGCTGAGGATGCTGTTAGCTTCCATCACTGCCAGAGTACAACCCTGGCTCAAATTTAGCTCCCTTGTTCAGCAGAAACCTCAGCATTGTGGTAGGGCATGATAGAAGCACTACTTGATGCCCTTTGCCAGTTTCAAATCCACAGTGTTTCTGCACAATGTTTCTGTGTTGTTATTTGCACCCTGTCCTCACAAACCTTGCCTTTATACTGCCTTTTGCACTGGAATTCAGTTATGAGATCAAGTTCAGCCAAGCCGGTCTCCTGATACATCCACCTTCTTACCTGAGCATCAGAGTGGCCCATCCTTGAGCTCGAAAATGTTTGTTCAATGAAGATGAAGGGTTGTCTGAAAGAGCTGCCAGCTTTCCTAATTTCTTTTTTCCTTAAATGCTGCTTCCCACAAGATCTCACCCATCACTTTCCTGAGGAAACCAAAGTCAGGCCATTCTGAGCCTGTTGGCTGTGCTCTGCTATTTGCCTTCCTCACTGTCTTTAGGATGCTGTAAAGCATTGTTTAACAGTAGCTACACCCAAGGCTACCATTGACTGGCACATCCCCAACCAGTTTGTCCAGCAGGGCAGTACCTCACTTAGCATTTGTGTTATGTCCAGAAATGTTCTGGATTGCTTCTTTCCTACTTTTGAGTTTCTACAAGTGAAGTAATTAGGGTTTCTGATACAGTATTTTCCAGTAGGCATTTTATAGACATACTGGAGTGTCCCAGATGAACAGTGCAGACCAAAGGAGGTGAGTTTGTGATTTGGGACTTGCACTTATAACCCTCCTTCTCAAAACCAATTCTAATTAGAAATATGGTATTTTTCAAAATGAGATTAATTAATAGGACCATTTCTTCAGAGATGTTGCTGACACACTATCATTTGAAAGTTTTACATGTAAATTAGGTACTTTCTGAAAAAATCATTAGCTATCAAAAGCTTAGAAGTGATGCAAAAGCCACTTGGAAAAAAAAAAAAAACAAACATCTACCATGTCAGACAAACATGCTTCAAATTAGATGTTTATGCTTGTAAGTACATCTCACTGTCTGGAAGACCCACTCAATTTATACATAAAGCAATGGCACTCCTAAGAAAAATTAGTCTTTGCTGAGCTGGTTTGGATTAAAATCAGTGACCTATAGGTAGAAAGCTTTGTACATCATTAGTGATTCCCCAGGGCAGCCTGGTAAACACTTGTGTTATGCCTTCTAGAATGAAGCTTGTTTTCTGGAAAGATATGCTTATTAATTCATTTTTTGACCTTTACTGAGCACTCAGGCAAGGTTGTCCACCCGCTGGACACAAAGGTAATATCTGTTGCATACATTGCTTTCAATGCCATACACGTTCTACAATTAAATATTTCAACCTCTTCCTAAAGAATTCACATCCATTAAGTAGTAAACAAGCATTGCAAAACTATTACCCTAGATTGCTTCCCGAATGTGCATTGCAAGTTAAAAATTTAATCAATTTTGCAAAGAATTTGTATGAATTTCTGGGGAGGTTGCACATAGGCACACCAAAAGATTCTGTCAGTCATAGAAGATTTTACTTTTTCAAACTTGAGAGGCACTGTAACTGCATGGAGACCTAGGAAGGAGAGCAGCAGTCTTCTCTGCTTTCTCAGGAATCCTTGCTTCCTAAAAATATTCCCAGACTCTGGACCTTGGTTCTTCATGTTGCTGAACCATCAGAACAGATTTTTCTGTGGTTTTGGCCCAGGCCAAACAACTTTCTTCCAGACATTCCCAGGCATTATTTAGAGCCAGCAAAGACCAAGGACCATGATTAAGTGGTACCAATTTCCATGTGGCTACGCCGGAGGGTAAGGATTTTAACACTGATGTCAGGCATTCCATGTTAATTAGTCTTGGTGCCCGAGAGAAGTCCTAAAAGTAGTATTAAAAGTTTACCGTTTTAGATCTAGTCTTTTGAAGACATAACAAAGACCTCTCTTTTAAGGTTGCTAGAGTATTTAAAAGGCAGCAGAATGAATTTAAAAGGTAAAGACATTTTTGTTTTATTTTGGAATCAAATTGAGGACTGGGGATTGCAGACTTAACAGGCAAGCTTGATCATCTGTAAAAATAAAACCTGAAGATTTGGATTTAAAATTATAAGCACTCATGGTGCTTTTTTGCTATTCACAGTGGTCTACTCTATTAATGAAAAGCTATGAAAACAGCCTAGTTTCTCAGCTTGTCTAAATCAACATACATAGTTTCAAGGTAAAGGATGTAATAGGGTGAAGATCTGAAGATCTTTGGGCTGCAAAAGCACATTATTTGGTTTATTCCATTTTATATTAATTGCAGTACATTCAATGGCATTGGGGTCTTCTATACTACAAGGCATATTCTGTTTATAGATTTAATTCAGTGACATTGTCAAACTCTTATTTTTCTTATATTTCAAATGTGTGAGGGAGTTACCTAGAAAGATATCTAATAATAAAGATTATTGAGGACATAAATTTGGGTAAAATGCTCTTGGCCTGGAGCTCAGTGCAAGTCAACCTTGTGTGCAAGTTAAGGGATGAGAAAGAGGCATTTTCATCCAGAATCAATTATCACAAATGATCCCACAGTCATGGCCAAAATCACATTACTCACAATAAATTAAAAATACCTGGGGATTCGTTTTAAGTGCCTATAGTTTTAGACATAGAAAAAAAATGAGTTCGAGCTCAATACAAGTAAGGAAGATTCCATCTTATTATGGCCTCTACTGTGCCCTACTTTCTTCCAGTCAGAGCCTCAGCCTGCTGTGTCCATATCCCATAGCACCGTCCATGCCCAATTTGGTGCCTCTGCTCCTTAAATGTTTCTTTCCATCACTCTTCAGCACTCCTGTTTTGCCTTGCTATTTCTCTACACGCTGTTTTCTGTCAACCCTCCTCATATTTAAGTTGAAGATTCAACAACAGATCTTCATCCTATTCCCTCTTTTACCTTGAAACAATGTGCATTGATTTATATAAGGCAAGAAGCTAGGCTAAGAACTTTTTAAAATTGCTCCTGAAAAAATTCAGAGAATTTTTTTCTCTGAAATTACCTATAACACACAGCATGTAAAATTCCAGAGATTGGCAGGTACTGGTCAACATGAGGTGTAGGCACTGAAACTGGTCTCAGACAGAAGGATAATTCCTGACGTAGTTACCCATACAGATTGCAGTTTCATAATACATAGCTGGGTTCAGAAGCAAATGTCAGAAAAATAATTCTGTGCCCATTTGCAAAGTTACATCTAGCATAAATAGACTTAATAGGCACATGTACTTCTTAAATGTTCATGGAAAGTAAATATGAGATAAGAAGACTAATGCTGGTTTGCTTGTGTTAATGCTTGAAGAGGAAGAGGTTTAAGCCTATATTAAGGATGCAAACATCTAAAGCACACAGATTATTCTCTACAGTTACTGTGTCAGGAGCAATAGGCTGGGAAATGCAAAATTAGGAAACTGGTAAATGGAATACATTGATTGCTTTTATATAACATAATACAAGTTAAAATAAATGGTCAGTATCCTCATAAATCTTTGCTAGTGCATTTCCACAAAGACAATTAAATAATATAACAGCACCCTTCACTGCTACAGGCATACAGTCACGAGCAATGCCTTTGTGATGAAAGAACATCACATTTTAATTCTTCACACAGACACTAATTTTTAGTGGTCTACTTTCCTGTAAGAATGACACTTTGAACAAGATAGTAGCAAGACTGAAAATTGAAAGTTTCTGAAGTTTTTAGTCTTGCATACTTGATGACAGATTCAAAATCCTAGTGTTATTTTCAAGCCATTCTTTTGTATCTAGGACACAGGAACCAACAGAGGGAAATATTGCTACATGAGCTACACGATCAGTCTGTGCCATAAAACACAATTTGATTTTAGGCATGAACTTGCCAAAAACCGTTCCTACTTAATTCAGTAAGACCTTTCAGGACACAAAGAATATTAAACAAGTTGAAAAATGTATCACTGAAGAAACTGCAATGTAAGTATTCCAGAAGAAAATTAAGAAATGTCCACAAATAAAATGAGTTGCTGAAAAATAATTATATTCATTCTAATTAACCCTCTTTCTTCTAGCTCATATACAGCTGGGTAAGGAGGGAATAATATTGATGCAGACAGGAGTCCTGCTTTCAGAAAGAAAGTACTCTTGTACCATCTTGCTTAGCTAAAAATAAAAAGAGACCTTCTTTTGTTTAGTTATTGTTATTTCTCCATGAGAAATACACTGGAGAAAGGAAAGTTGCTTTTAGAACAGCAGTGAGGCAGAAAGAATGGGAAAATGTAAGGCAACTGTTCTCTGATCTTCATGTACATCAATTGCATGCAATAAATTCCCTGCTGTTTGAGCACAGACAGAATCTCAAATGCACATATACTTCTGCTATTAGAAAGTATAAACCAAATAGTGATAAACAGTGACTATTTGTTGTTTAGATTTATATTCTGAGTAATATAACTGGGTGAAAAAAAAAAAAAAACCTAGTATTGAAGGATGTATCATTTTTAATCTCAGTGCTTTGGCTACTGCCAACATCAGATAGAGTGTCGTATTGCAATAATTCAAGGATCTCTCTATTAGTTTCTCTAAGCCTTTAAAGTAAGGGAAGATGTTACAGCGGGAAATGTTAGGCACATTATCTAATTCTCCTCAGGTCTGCGACTTAAATTTATTTTAAGGAGAAATTCAAGGTAAGCTGTATTTTACTTAAATGCATTAATCTTTTTAACTGTTATTGTTTGATACAATATCCAGTTGTGGGGATTTTTTTCCTTTTCAAAGCCTGCCATAAAAATTGCTATTGCTCCCTTCTGCAGTTCAGCTGTATTAGCAGCAGCATATTACGGCTCTGAGCTACTGCCTAATATCACCAACTTTGGGAAGTGATATTCTCTAATTGCTCACACCCAGCACTTACATGTACGTGGCACTCAAAAAGGGTTAAGCAGCTGAATCCTCTGGAACAGTGTCACCTAAGGAACAATAGGAAAATCATGAGTGTGTTAACTGAAACAATACCATACTTTTCTCTCCATTGTTTAACCTTTCGTCCACATTACAAATATCTCAGTGTAGTTCTTATCTTTGACCTTGAGGGACTGTAGCTTTATCAGTGCTTCCGTTTAGATCACAGATGACCTTCAGCTGATATCATTGAGCCCTGACCTGCCTCAGTGATCTGCTCGTGCAGAATACATATGCTGAACAGTGCTGGTGTGTGCAGTAGGGGTAAGTGAATTATTTACAAAAATTTGAGTTGACACCTTTTATCAAATGTGGAAAGATGAAGACAAAACAGCTGCTATTGCTGTCGTAAGCAATCTGCTGGTGATTGAATAAAAGTGTCAAGAAAATGGCTGCTTGATGGCCTTTTGTTCTCTCTCATCCAGCTTGATGTTAGTTTGAGCTGTCAGTTAGAAATCACGGCACAGTGATTTATCAATAGGCTGAGTGACCTTCCCGTGCAGCCGGCGCTACCGCGGGCAGACAGCACCCTCTGCTGCGGGCCGGCTCCGCTTCCCAGCGGGAGCGGGGATCCGAAACAGCAGTCGCCTTCTCTTTTCCGTTTTCTTTTTCTTTTTTTTTTTTTTTATTTCTTTTTTTTTTTTTCTTAATTTTCTGCCTTTGTTTTGTTTTTTATCAAATCTCGAAAGCTTAGCTGTGAATGTAAAAAAAAAAAAAAAAAAAAAAAAACAAAACCACAAAAAGGAATGCTATAAACTGCACTACGTATTTCCAGGCTTTCTTCTAACAAAAAGGGAAGTACCGAGTGAATCAGTCACTACTGTTGGGACAAAACAAACTTACTGCAATTAGACAATGGGACGGGGAACAGCAGCGACTGTCAGACGAGACCCCTTTGTGACTCGGGTTTGAAACGTGGTGGTTTTCTCTCACCACGCAATTCCCGCGTTAATCGCGTTTGTTCCAAAGCTCCCAGTTTTCCAGCAAATATTGTCACGCAATGAAGCACTGACTCGCACGCAGTCACACTGCTTTGTTGAACTTCTGTGGCCAAAGGAGCGCCCGGGGTGTTCCACGCCATCCACTCCGCTGCAAGAACCTGGTTCTCTTCCCACCCAGCGCATCAACTCAGGAGTATCTCACTCCTCTCACCGACTTCCCAGTGACACCTGATCCCAGCGGGGCTCCTGAACTATTTGCACGTCAGCCTGTCCCGGAGGTTCCCCCACCTGTCCCCCTCAGCCCCAGAGGCCGCCCCGCAGGCAGGGCAGCGGTGCGGGTCGGGCACGGGCAGCCCCAGCCCAGCGCCGTCCCCGCCGCCGCCGCCGCCGCTGCTGCTCACAGACCCCACGGCCCCTGCAGCCAGACCGACGATGCACTGCACCTATGATTATTGGTACCTAATATTGATTATTAGAGGCTTTCAACGACATTCGCATAACAAATTGCTTTCTGCACCAATTTTCCCTCTTCGAGATTCTTTTCATGTGTTTTTGTTAAGAATAAATTTTGCTCAGTTTTCTTTCACAGATTCACAGATTTCCAGAATATTCTGACTTGGAAGGGACATTCTAAATGACCTTTTTATCCCAGACTTTATGGGACCGATATTCCCATAATGAATAGTATAGTCTAGGGTCCATCTTCTTTTTGTGGAGATGTGATTTTTGATGCAATTATCAGGTGAAACAGCAATTGTTGATACTTTTAATTTTTAAATTTTTTTATTAAGGCTAAAGTAATGAGTGATTTTCTTTTTGGAGGACTTCATTTTTCATATACACATGGGTGCATACACAACACCCAGATTGCCTTTGCTTTTTCCTAGAAGACGACTAAAAAGGGAGCTAGTGATTTGGAAGGACTAGTTTATTTTCTCTATACATGCTGAGTTGAAAAGTAATTCCATGAAAAAAGTTTTCCTTAAAAACTGCCATAATAAAACAACAATTAAATATCCCAGGAGCAGTCACGTCTCAGAAACAAGTTTTTAATTTTTCTCTCTTTTGTTAGTTTTTCATAGTAGTTTCTTCTATTCTTGATTTATTTATTTATTTATTTGCTTCCTTTTAGGACCCACTAAAACGGACGCCTGCTTATAGCCAAGGCGTTGGGTTCGGCTGAAGTTTTGTGAAGCTTTGTGAGTTTTGTGCATATTCATCTGGTCAGATGCTGTGTTTAAGTCCATGGCAACAAGAAACTTCCACTGACTCTAGGACCCAGATTCCAGGGCAGGCACAAAAGGAATTTAACGTGATCAAGGAGAGGGATCCTCCTGGTGGCACACAGGCCACCAGCTGGCTGGTGATGAGAATACAATTCAAAGGATATCCTTGGAAATCCATTTAGTATCCTAAACTGATGGAGTGCTAAGAAGACGAGAAATATTTTACTTACAAAAGAACATGAATTTTCCACATCTCTGTCCAAGGCAAGTGTAGTCAGTGGCTGAACTAGGTGTTCACACTTATGTAATTTCTTTAATCCTCTTCTGAAAAAAACAACCCCTTGTCCCATTTATTTTTCATTGCACTTTCACTCATTTTCCCTGCCTTGGTGTCATGGGCATGATTTCCTTTCTGTCACTATAGAGTTAGAGCCAACACTCTGGAATAGTACAGTTATGCCAGTGCTAATCTGACAGAAGTGAAATCAGAATAATGGCCAGCATTTTCTAGGAACAGTGTTGAAGCAGTCTTTGTGCTCAAAACATGGCTGCCGTGCTGAGAAACACCTTGCTGGCTTGGATGAAGGTTACTGAACTGCAAGTTGTGCATGGGTCTTAAAAGCAAAGTTCTTTGGATCATGAGAGCCTATAATAGGACATAAATGGACATTTCATCTATAAAATGCCTGCTCATACACTGTCCTCACACCATAGCTAATGCATCAAAATCTGAAATGGGTTCTATGTGACAATTTATTCCCCTGGTTACAGAAAGTAATGTCTTGTAATATCAGTAGATTTTCTGTAGTACTTATGTGTTCTATTAACATGTCTTTCCAGCTTGTAGTGTGAGCTTTATTATCAGTTTGTATTATTTCAATAAAACCTGTTATTTTTGATTGTATTTTCCTGTGTTCAAATGTTTATTAATTTCATTTGCTTGTTGTTTAGGTGCTCACTTTATTTTATTTATTTAGGTGCTTTCTTTATTTCTCTGGTAAAAAAAAGGTGTGTTGAATGTTCTAGTTGCAAAGATCAGCAAAATTATAGAGGGCATGTCTTTGGTCTTTGGGGTCATTTTCATAGGGAGAGCATTCATATTTTTAATGAAGATATTGATTATTTCCATAAAGCCTATGTGGCACCTTTCATTGAAGGATCTGAAACAATTTTGAAACCATTCAATGAGTACAGCTTCCTGAGGAGATGAAGACTTTGTAGATGGCATGGCAGTACAATCTGTTTTGCTTGCAAGAATTTTTTAGGGTGAAAATTTTGGTGCCAAACATCTTCTTCTTACCCTTGCTGTGTTTTACCCCTCGCCTTTCACTCACATCTTCCACATGTTGCAGCACAGCTCTGGAGACTGTAAGGAAATTCTCCCATGTCTTTGGGACATGACATAGATGTTCTCAAAGAATGTCAGAAATGCATTTCTGCCCTGGATATGGGAACTATGTGAAACTTATCTCTTGTAGACCGAGGCTGTTGTTTGGGACTGTAAGACACAGCCTGCAGAGACATGGTACAGCAGTCTTGAAGTGGGGTGAAGAGAGGACTCTTTTAAAGCACACTCCCAACCAGACATTTCTGGGAGAATTTACAGAGCAATTAAAAGTCCAATTTACCATTGCAGTGGGGATTTTCACCCTCAGTAAGCCTACTTCAAATTTGAGCATATTTCAAATCTCTGAAACTATGTAAAATGTGCTTTTAAGTGACTAAGATTTACCAGATTAATTCCTGAGAGATTCTATCCATGACAGGCATGCCCCATCACAACTGAAAATTGCTTTTCTTGCAACTTCTACTGAAATTCAGGTTACCTAAATGTAGGTATCTACACTGCAGCTATGCCTGTGTAAGTGTGTTGGAAAAGGAAACATGGAGACAAATGGGATATGGACTGTGTGGAAAAGTATTTGAAGGAGGATGGAGTAGATCTTGGGACAGGGATACTGGGCAGGCATTTTGGGAGAAGAGTTTGGACAAGAAGCTGAATGGTGAAAAAATGGGGTTTATGCATCTGTTGTTGAAAACCCTGAGGGAAAGAGATTGTGCATGATATGTGGAGAAAATTGAGAGCTGATGGTAAAATTTTGTAGAAAAGTGAAACTTGGAGGAAGTGGGTGACCTAAGTCCAAAGTGTGAAGCCATGCATTACTTGTGCCCAGAAGTGCTGTTCTCCCAGAGAATGGCAGAAAAACCAAAACTCCTAGTCCTGATGAGAGCCAGTGTCTATGAAAAGCGCCACATTGTCCACACAAGGTATCTGCACTGTGAAACTCTCTTTATTTGTATGCCCTGCATAACTCATGATGTATTCAGTGAAGAGGATGAACCTGCTGCGCTAACAAGACAAACACAGTAATCTGGTATTCCTACCCATTAACTCAAGTGGCTAATGTTTTTGTGATTGATGTCCACCATCCAGAAGCGCTACTGATGGCTGTTCATATGACATAAAGTGACAGTTCTGGGTGGGATTTTTTTCCGTTTATTGTCTTAGACAAAAACCAAAATGTGGTGAAAGACTTTCACGGGATTCTGTCAGTCAAAAACTGTGAAACATCAAAATTAAGGTTACCTCTGAGAACTTTAATTTGCTCCTGCACCTGCATTTTAAGAACTCTTAAATTGGTATCATCACATTCTATCTTTTTCCCTAGCTTCATTTAATTCATGTTAAGGCAAATGCTTAGTTAACAAACAGGTTTTCAATAGTGTTGCCTCCTCACTGTTCAACATATGAATTAGGGTCTTGCTGCACACAATTCAAATCCTGCTCTGAACACAGAATTATTTGTTTCCCCAAGGGTTTCTTTGTAAAACTTTCCTAACACCTCTGGGAGATGAGTGTCATTATTCCCATTTTACAGTTGGGAATAAGGGTACAAAGAGTTTGGGCCCCAAAGTATTCACCAGTTTGCAATGTTCAGTTTAAGAGCAACAAAACCATGTATTTATGAGCATGTAGCATTCTACAATAAAATTACAATTTACTTCAATTTCAGTTTCAAATGCTTATTGCTTCTGTAAATCAGACTCCAGACACCCATAACACAAGAAACACACAATTATTGACCACCTGTTCAGTGACTTGCCAAGCATCCCACAGGAATTCCCTGACAGATGTAGATAGAGTAAAATTCCCTATGGTTGCATTCAGCTCCCTTAACCATGACACCTTCTATCCTTTTTTTGCAATCTTTTATGTTGGCCACTACGCATGGGATTATTTCATCAAATCTGAGCCACCTAGAAGTTAGCCCCAAGGTGGTCATCATGCCTCTCTCTTGACAAAAGGGAGATTGGCTGAACCACTAAACCTCTGTAGGCATAAATTGGACAGGAGAGTAGGTGTCCGTCCTTACCCACTGGCTACAGAAAGATTCCAGACTAGCTTAATAATTAGCACCCAACATCTAGAAGGCTAATTTATGGTAAAATAAATCCTTCCTAGTATTACTTTATTATCTGTAAGAAAATAAGTAGACAATATAATTCTTCACAAAAATGTGATAAACGCCCAGTGCTCAGGTTCACTTTTTAAAATAAATACAGCAAAATTTATGCAGGTGGAGCATATAAATAAAAATAGTCTCACAATGCATATGTCTAGTCAGGGTAAATGAAACTATAATTATTACCAGCCTTAATTGCCCAACCTTACATCAGTCTATAGAGCTTCTGAAGGTAGTTTAGTCACATTCTTGCAAAATTAGCTTTGCAAGTAAAACCCTGCTTAACTCAAGCAGGACATGTCCTTGTCTCAGTCCTCTTTTTCATCTCTTATGCACATTACTGCCTGTATTATCACATTTTGTGATAACAATAAAGAGCCCATGTTCCGTATCCTAACAGAGGGTGGAATTTTCAATCCATAGAGAATCAGTTCAAATTCAAAGCCTTTGCTGAAGGCTATGTGATCAGCAATTCTTAGATTAAACAAGGTAACTGAGCTTGAAGCCAAATTTTTGGGGTTCTAGCAAATCAATTCTATCATAAATGACTGTGTTCTCTGTCTATTTAATGGAGAGAAATAGATGGTTTTAAAGACCCTCAGAAAGTAACTTTCCTAGCTAAATCCAGGCATCTGGATCTTACCCCTGGAGTCTGACTCCTAGAACAACAAAAACCAAAGTGATCCTATCTTGATCCACTCTTCTCCAAGTGAAAATCATGTTAAGCCTATGATCTGGACACAACACTGAAATCTGTAAATAAATTCTGATGTTTTGAAAAAGGCTGCCTCAAGGTGCCATAGAATGCCAACAAAGTCACACAAATCAGTCGAGAAGCCAGCACAGCCTTTGCAAGAGGTTACAGCTAATGTTTGGAATGAGGGAGTTATCCAGCTTCCAACAAAAGTCAATGTGTACTGCTTATTTACAGTTGCTGAATCAAGTGTCTTAGCCAGCCTTTGTGCTTTTAGTGGTATGAAATGACAGGGTGCTCTCCAGCAGCAAGGTCTTGGAGTAGTGGCACAAATGCAGCAGAACAGCTGCTGGTGTGAACACCTGGTGCTTCTCCAGATATCCATAACTGACTGCACAACAACCAGGTGCACAATATCAGCTGCACACCTGAGGTGTATCAGTTATAGAAAGTGGTAGACTGCAGCTGCTGCTGTCTGCTGTGGCAAAGAATGTATGTTCATACCCTCAAAACAAGAACAGTTAAGCAGAGGAAAAAAAAAAAGGTAGGACTGCTGGTACAGTGTTCAGAGTGGGTTCCATGTGAGTATGTGCAAACACAATGCACAGAAAAACTCATCAATTTCTCACTGATGAAATCCCCAGCCTGAGTCTTCATATATCATATCAGTGCAAAACTTCATCAAATGCAGGAACAGAGACAGGTAGGTCTTGTCAGGATTTACAAAAGACACAGGAATACAGCTAATATCCAATACAGCATTGTCTCTGTGTGCTCCATTTATTTTTTTTAAGACATTGTTCAAAAAGGTGCAGCCAGAGTCATCCATTTCATGGATTAAAAAAGTGAATCTTTTCCAAACTGTAATATTTTTTATTTCACATTGTCTTCAATCTCTAGTCTTCAATGTGCAGGGATAGTTGTCTGCCCTAAATCTCATGTACGTATGCATCATGACTTCTTCATAAAAGGACAGTAGAATGTTGAATAATATGTAAATTTTATGTTGTAATGAATTGGGTCCTAACATCTTTAAAGGTCAGACACCTGATATAATACATCATGTTCTTTAATATCAACTACAAAATAACTGTAATAAATTTTGCCAGTACCATATCCTCACACGCTGTTACCCACAAAGAAGCACCAAAGGAAATGTGTCATTTGTCAAAACATGTAGGGAAGGTGATGTGTGTACAAGTAATTTTAAAAGTATTGCTAAGGTTAGGCATAGTTATACAAGTTACAAGGTTGACTTTTCAGGGAAGTAGCACATTTTCAACAAGCCTGTTGCTTAAATTCCCTAGAAAATTCATAAAGCCACAAGTCTATTTCTTTTGCAGTGAACTCACATCTAATGAAATGCCTCTAAATTAAAATTAGCTGGCAAAAGCCAGACACATTGCAAATCAAAATTATTGCTGTTGATGTAGAGTTAACAAAACACCAGTTTTGTTTTTAACTTAAAACCTGGTTTATTTTGTCACAAATTCAGTAAAGCCTATAAGAGTACTCTTTAGGCCCAAAAGTTAAACACGTTTAAATACCTCGTTGAACAGGAAAATCATGGACATATGTTTCAATTCAAGCACATCCTTAAATGTTTAATATAAGAGCTACTGAGCAGTTAAGTTCAATAGGCATTTCCTTAGCAGAATATCTCCTGGCAATACTGATGCTAATGGGAGGAGAGATAGACAAAAATGTGAAATATACACTGATTTTGAATACTGTGATGAATGTACCCAAGATTTCTTGGGCATACCAGAGTGTAAAAAGGATAGGGCAAGCACATAAAAAAGTATGTTGCTCTCTGATAAACTTTGACAAAGATAATATGTAAGCCAATTTACTGCTTCTTCACAGTCTGCACAGGTAGGCAGCAAAGCCAAGGACAAGCAGTACACATACTCACTGCATTCTTCTCTGGCTCAGTTTGTGCCTATTGTTCTTGTCTTTGAAACGCAAACCGGTTACAACCTATGTGAGTGGCCAAATCATCAAACTGTACTTTACAGAAATAATAAAAAATATGACATGTCCCTGAGCTTCTCAAAGTCTGCAAAAGGAAACTCAGGATTATGTCAGCACAAGAAAAAATGTGTCCAACCATAGGTAATGCCACTGATAAAATTTTGACACTTAACTAAAGGGAACTTCTGTCCAAGTCAATAAATGGTTTGTTGTTGTAGTATGTTCCCCATCATGCAGGTCTAACAATACTGCACTCAATCCTGGCCTTCCAGTATGCTCCTCCTTGTATGGCTGCTCTTTCTACCACAGACGCAGGGTAGGACTGAGATTCTACTTCACATTCACTCACCTAGATTTAGCCACATCCCATACAGTAGCTACTTGAGAGTTTCATGTCCAAGTTCCAGGTATAGTCAAGAGAAAGATCTGGGCCTTGATTCCTTTGAATGTTTGGCAGCTTCTGGTACCACCTGAGTCACTCTGAAGTATCCCAGTGAACCTCACGCTGCTGCTTCCAAAGGTCCCAGCTGACACAGAGCTGGCCACGTATGCATGGAGCGTGAATGGTGCAGCTGTGATCTTAAACACCCAGCTCATGAACAGATGTCTGCAATGCAGGCCTAGACATTTAGATAAGAGAGCTTTGAGGTGCTCCCACACTTGCTGTTTTCCTTTGATAAGACCTACTTAGCCAAGATCAAACTGTCCACCATTTATAAATAATGGCCTCCAGAGAGATTGTCTGTTTCTGGGAGCATCTAGAACTCTGAATGCCAGGCAGGAGTGGTGGATGAACACATTTCATTTCAGCCCTAATAAACAACTGCTTTCTCATTAACTGTAAAACGAAACCCTGACAAGAAGCTCTTTAACAACTAAACCTAGGAGGAATGAACGTGGTGCTATTTTCATGCATTTCTTTGTTGCCACTCATAATATATTATTATAGTTCATATTATTTCTCTGGTTCTATGGAGTTACAGGCATGGTCAATGGCAGAAAAATAGTCCCAGAAGAGAAAGCCCCTCTGAACAGCAAGTGTAGAAGGGAGGTTCCCTTTGGCCCTCTTGCAGCAGGAACAGACCTGAATAGAAACAGCATGAGAAACAGGGAAGAATGAATGAGGTCTCAGTCTGTATACTTGGCAGATTATACTGACCTACCTTGCAAAAGTCTTTGGAAAATTACTGCTTAAGCCTGTGCATCGTTTTACAGGGGATAAAATGTGCAAATTGTTACTTTTATACATATTTCCTAAGATACATTCTTCCTTTGATACCAGCACATAACCATCATGTATTAAAGAAATAAGATATTTCCTCATTAGTGTAAAACAGATGTATATTATAAGATTAGCACCTGAAGAATATAATTTTAATTTTGCCATTTCATAAAGAAGCCTTAATTCATAAATGTTAATGACACTGGGGAGTAACAGTCTTTTCCCTGGAGAAAGATTAGACCTTATATCATACTGTATATTATTGGACAGAGTTTAAACTAGGATTTTATTGTTGCATGCATTTGATGACTTTTTTTTTAGAGTTTATTCCATTATGTAAAATATTTTCATTTACATGAAAATTTTAGGTTTGAATATACATGACATAAACATAATTTTTTAATCACTTAAACCTTTTCTGTTAAGGCATTGCAGTTCACTCTCAGAGTGTGTCTGTACAATGTGTTTTTACTTACTAGTGTTGTTTACCACAATGTGTGATGCACAATCTTCTAAAACTGTTTCCTACATTTTAAATTAATTCTAATACAGGTTTATCAGTTCCTTGTTATGGTGCAGAACTTATATTAAATTCTGTGATCCATAAAACCTTTTTTTGAATGACACATAGTTTAGTTTTTCATTTAGAGGCTATAAAAGTGTTCACAAAAGTTATGTTGGAAAAAAAATGATTGAAAGTGCTAAAACACTGTACAGAATATAAAATCCTTTCATAGACTTTTTATGACACATGAAACATGAGTCTTAAAGGTTTAATGTTACTGACTTTTATACAAGGCTTTTTAATTCTTGATTCCAGTTATGGTTCTGCAAATGAACTGTGACATTAAAAAGAATCAGGCTGGAACTGCCTTAGCTTTCTCTCTAGATGAGTTTCTCCTGGCCATGAAGGGTTCACATAATCTGCCCCACCCTGCCCACGTCTGGTTAGCACTAACTCGCTATAGCAGCAGCCAAGTGTAAATCCTGCACTGCATTAAATCTGCCTAACACAACACATCCTACTCAAATTTGTCATTTAGGTTAGGTGGGCTTATAAATTGTTAAGAAGGGTGAAGTGTTACTTAATTTCCCTTTCTCTTAATATTTAATAGCGTGCTACAACAATTGGGCACATGATTTAATTGACTGAATACAGAACCAGCACTGATATATACTCAAATAAAAAGAGACAAAGCCAGTTAGTGCATTATTTGCATAGGGGTGAAGAAGCTCATGCTATTGGGAGCAGTGGAGGAACAGGTTCTTACACCTTCTAATAGCTAAAGAAACCCAAATATTCACACATGGACCACTGTCCCAGCTCAGCAGATTTCAAGGACTCTCCAAAGAGAAGTGTCACACATTCTCTGGGCCCTTCTTTGGGGAGATCTGTCTCTAGAAGACAATTGTACATGAAGTGTTCTCAGCCAAAGGTAGCTATGGTGCAGCTGGAGGGCTTCCCCAGCACACCAAGTGACCTGCAGTACATTCACCACATAAGGTGCTACTCAAGGGGGAATGAACTGCAGCCTTCTTGCTCTCCTAGAACCCAGCTCTGCTCCTTGGATAATCCCATTTTCCTGAAAAGCAAATCAGCTCCATTGCCCCAGAGATTTAGGGAGCCCTAAGAATGACTGAACCTGGGTCTTCTTTGACCTGCAGCTGCCTGCTTCAACAGGTTTATATGAGCAAGTTATCTGAGTATGTTTTTTATACTATCAACAGAAAGAAAAATGATGTGACTAACCCCATCTTGAAATAAGTATCTTACACCATTAGAAATGCCTATTTGTCTCCACAAAAGCAGCCAGGGTGACTAAGTCAGGTGTAGATTTATAGATTGGATCTCGGCCTTTGAGCCACTGACAGCAGCCAGTCAAGAGAACACTGCAGCAGCTGTCTGTGCCATGCAAGGGCTGTGTCTTACAATTATTCCCTACTGTTTTGCATCTATACAACTAAAATTCCTTTATCTCCAAACACAATAGCCCTGTCTCTACTTCTTACTGAGAAGAGCCCTCAGCTCATGCAGAATTCTGCTCAGCTATCATTAAAGATACACATAAGAGCCCAAGTTGTTGTGGCTCCCTATTTGCCACAACCTTTTTGGACAAGATGAGTGATTCTGGACTGTGCTTAAGGCCAGGTCCCAAACCTGTTTAGTTTACTTGTACAGGTACAGTCAAAAGCTGCAGGTGAAGAGAGTCTTTAGCTTACTAGCTGGTGCAAACGTAGTATCAATGGATGAAATGATTGGCTGGAACTAAGTACCTATTGACTTTGGGGCTTGATGGAATCAAAATATTTGCTGTAGATTCTTGTTCATGCTTGCTTTATATTTCATTACAAAATTATTATAGCTGTAGTATGCACACTTAACAAATTTCAGAGTATGCCACATCATAAATTATTGAAGGGGAACCTCACTATTCTCTACAGGGTTCAAAAACCTCAATAAAAGTTTTCTGGCATTCTTTTTCTTTTTAAATCCAATTACCAAGTGGCAAAAACACTTATAGCAAAAGTTAATAGTGCATGATTGTGAAACAACAATCTAGTTCATGAGGACTCTGTCCAGCAAATGTTATGAGCAGTGTGATTCAGCTGCTGATGAAGAAAAATTAAATGCTGTTACCACAGTACATTGATCTATTCAGAACTAATTTCAAAATTCCAGGGTTTGCATTGTTTGCTCTTGAAGATTTGACAAGCATATTAAGGGCAGACAAAAGAAAATTTGTATATCGTATATCAACATTAGCATCCAAACTTTGTTTTCATTTTACTTTTTTAAGGTTTTTTAATTTAGATTTCATCTAGATAACATGTTTGAGTTGCATTTGTTGGAAGAAATATTACCTTTACAGTATGAAGGAGAAGAAAAGAAAAATAAAGCTGTAAAGTGCCATGAAAAGCTGTCTGCTACAAGAGCAGTATTTCTCTCCTGACAGAAAAGCTCCATGTTCTTTTTCCAAAACCCCTCACTAAACTCAGAAACATTGATCCAGACATTTCTATTGCTTCCTTGCTCCACAGGTTGATTACATACCTCACAAAAACTCAGAGCTGTTGTAAATTTTCGAACAAGAGAAAGCATACCACTTATCCACACTGCAGTAGGATGGCATTTTCACTTCCCTTATAGCTTCCTTAGCCACCATTTCCATTCAGTCTCAGGACAGATTAAAGTATTAAGTTATGTTGAGCTGTAATGTAATGTAAATACAAATTAGAAGTAAGGTCTTGCTCTCAAATATCTGTAAAAGCAATCCAGTAATTAGAAGAGTCTTTTTCATGAGATATTGCAAAAAGTGACAAAATTGAGCTGAAAGAACCAAGGTCAAAATCTGGATTCATTTTTTAGGTTTGTTTTGTTTTTTTTTTTTTTTTGGTTTTTTTTTTCAGTCAGTGCTTGGATAAAAGCTCCAGTGCCCAATATCAAGTGGAGGTGTACTGGGGAAGGAAGTAATTTTCTTATAGTGAGTCATCTTACAGTCTCAGGTCTCCCTTTTCCCCTTGCTCTCTCTTCAGGGCTTCCCCACTTCAATACAGTCTTTTGGAGCTTCTCTCTGTAAACTGTACATTTAGTCAGAACAAATCCATACTCAAAGCTTCCCTCTTCCTTCTTCTCAGTTCTGTCCTTCTGAGGTTAGAAAAGATATTTTCTCAAGTATGTTGAGGAAGGGAAGCTTAGAAATTAAAATAGCACCTAGACAAGCATCATCTCTTGGGCAAATGTTTTTACAAAAGTAACAAGGCATTCTTTTCCTCAAAAAATCCAAAATATCAGAATCAAAATAATTGTTAACTACAGTTAAAAATGCTGAAGACATTTTCTTATGCTATTGAATTAAGGTAGTCATAAGGGATAGGAGGAAGAGTGAAAAGATGAAGAATTACAAGACAGCAAAAAAAATTTTTTATAGGAAGAAGTGAGTTAACTCCTTGCCAAAATTCAGTAAAGGTACCTAACCTGGATGAATGCTGAAAACAAACACAGAAGGAGTGCCACATGGATGTTAAAACAGAGCAAGAGAGAAACAACATTAAAGCAGGAATAACAGCACTGCTAAGGAAAACAGAGCTGGAAGAAATAACATGAGTTGTTAAATACAGTTTCCTGCTATAGCAGGTGTAGGTACTTGCTACAGGCTGCCATGGTTTCAGAACTCACTTTCATTCTGTGTTTCTTTCCTTGAAAATTTCTTTCACCTCTCATTTACATTTTCTGCTTGTCCCTAAAATTTTTTTCAATATATATCATCTTTTCTGTTACATTGGGTTGTTTTTCTAGATGTGTCCTCACTTTCTTCCCATAGAAACTCCAGTTTATATATTTTTAACTGGAGGAAATGCCAAGTCTCCTGTAGATTTTACTAGATAAATCCACATGTAGGTACCTTACTTGAAATTATTTATTCATCTTTTTTTTATTATTATTATTATTATTAAGATACCCAGCTACAGATAGACTTCAGCTTTTCTTTCCATGAAATTCAGTTTGAATCAGTTGTGATTGCTTGATCCAAGACTAGCTCTTCTATTTTTTCTGAAAGAAAGTCTAAATTACTGCTTCTCTTAGTTCAGGAAGAGTTGGGGAAGGGTGTGCTGGGCATGTATCATTGCATGAACATTTTCTAGGCACTTGCTGTTTTCTCTGTTGGAACTGGGCTAATGAGAATTCTGCTTGGGTGTGATAAAGTCATTCTTACATTGCTATTAGCACCACTTGATCTATACAACCTGGCTTTCCTCTACAATGGGAAAAAAACCTAACTCATACTGACTGAACTTCTAAGAGTTTCCTTCTCTCTTACTGCAATAGAGGATTGCACACAACCCAAAACAGAAGAAACATGTTTATAGCTGACTCCTAGCCCTAGACCATGACATCCTTTATGTTTGTTTTTTATGATTCTGGGACAGATTCTTTCTTTTCTCTGGAAGCAGTCTCTCCTGGGATCTGCAAAGATATATGCTTCATGTGGGAGGCTGGACCAGGAGGGTCACAGCTGTGGGAGCCAGCTAACAAAGACCAATAATTTCTTTGCCTGGACTGTGTACCATTCACTCTGCCTCCTCAATATGGATATTTTTCTAGATGGTATTTTAACTTACAAGTATCATTTTAAATGCTTTAAAGAACCCCGCAAATATATTATTAAGTATGGAGCCTGTGAAAAGCTGCCCTTGGCTGGTAGGATTTGAATCTTGTCCATGGTGTTGATCTATTCTGCCTGCAGAGGGAATTAAATTAATGTCAAAGTCTCCTGGCCAATACATATCTACATCCACAAAATGGAAAGCATCGTGATTCTTGCAATAGTGGCACTGAGCTGACTAAAATAATATCCTTTTCACTGCCATTATACTAACACAATATAATTGGGGAATTGCTAGTGTCCCTATATTTAATTTTAGTGCCTCGGCAAATGATCCTAATAGCCTAATGGCTAGATGCTGCTGTTGCTAATGCTCTTCAATTGACTAGGTTTCAAAGTGCATCAATGAGTCTTTTAAGTATCCACTAGAGCTGTAAGGTTTCAGATTACAGCTCTTAAACTATATGTGATCTCTAATGAAAAAAGGGGGAAAAAAGGAATTGATAAAGCAAGCTAAGGCAGCAAAGTCAGCAAAAATTGTGCAGGCGATCTAACTTTCACTCTGTAACCGGGTGAGCACAGAAATTACATTTGGTCACTAAATAATGCACCTGGGAAAGTAAGAAACAATGCAAATAATAATCCATTTTTTAGTAATTAAATCTTAGCAAGGTCACAATGCTGATTTTTTTCATAGACTATAAGTATAATCAGGGGATTTGTAAATAAAAAATATTGCTTTGTAACTTTTTATGAAAATTAACGCATATATTGATTCTGATTTGTGCATGTTAAAAAAAGTCTCCTTGGGTAAAATATTCTTGAAGTCAATAATATGCTGTAATCTCATGTGACGCTAATAAAATAGCACAAATGACAATTCATTTTTGTTTACTTGTCTCCTCTTTAATGGATTGATAAATGTTGTTAAAAAAACAAACAAAATAGATCTTCGTGCATAGTAGGCATATTTCTAAAACAGTTCTGATTGATTTTTTGAGTCATTTTTGAAGAAACAATCAATCTTGAGAATTCTTTCCTGAAACATATTTTAATGGCTGTTGATGTATGTTGTGCATATCACAAACACCAAAAATGCAGCGCTGAAGGTCTTAATCCAGCAAACACTTTACACTTTCCTCCTCCAAGCATTTGATTTCTCCAACCATACAAGCAGCTCCAGTGAGGCACAGCTGATTTCACAGATTTCAAGTTAAGCATATGTGTTTGCAGATTCTAGCCAAAAAGAAGCTGAGATGTCACAGAAAACAATTCTGTCATAATCAGAGTTTATCTGTCTGCAATGCCAGCTGTATTTATTTCAAATTACTCAAATTAAAATTGCAGCTATTACCATTCCTCAAGAAGCTGTACTTTGCAGCTTCTCAGAGAGAGAATAGGAAATGGTGAAAGTGCTGTCACAGTAGTGTTAGGAACTACATGTATTCACTGAGACAAAATGAGCAAATGTGAAACTGTTCTTCTGCCAAAGACAATATTCCATCTCCTCGGTTACAGGAGAGAGAGAGACAAAAATTAGCTAATTTACCCCACCTGTACAAACTGCTAAAAGGAAGCAGGGCTTCAAGGTGTTGCAATCCTTTTGAATTTTGTAGGTGTGGGCAAATATTTTCACAGGAGTAATCTTAGTAGTCTCAGCTGATATTTTGATGTTCACATAACAGAGTTAAGAGCTCACTAAATGGCAGAAAAATAAAGCCTGAATGGGGAAATGCCACCAACCTATCTTTTCAGAGTGGAGGTGGATCTGGAAGAGTGTTCACTGGACCAGAATGCAAAGTGCTGTTGGGTCCAGTAGAAACGTTCACAGATCCCATCTATGGATTAACTTGCTGCCCTTTTGTACTGACAACTCCAGATGTTTAGTTTCCTATGACTGTGTATTTGGGCTGTCCTTACTCCCCAGTTACAGAAATTCAGGTGTGACTCAACAGCACTGAAATGAGAACAAGCTAAACAAAGACAAAATGTTTCCTCTTTTTAAACAGAGCCTGCTGGAGGTTTTTTTTTTTTTTTTGGTTTTTTTTTTTTTTTTTTTTTTGGTTTTTTAATTCTAAGAAAAATCTCTGTCTTATAGGTTTTCTGGACCAGAAAGGATATTGTCAATGCCTGGTAATTTTTTACTAAAAAGCAGCAATTGCTGCAAATAAACAATTAATTTATTACAAAATCAGAGTACTGTCATTTGTTTTAGTTTATTGCTTATGAAGTAATCTAAGAAATTCTTTCTTGTCAACAAAACCAAAGAAAAAAATTTTATATGCGAACCATATCAATTTAAAAAATTGCTTATCCTGAAAATTCCAGTTTAAACCAGTTAAATTTTCTGGCTAAACAAGTTTTCAGTGTTGCTACTCTGTTGTGTAAAGATCTGCTCCAGAGACAGGTTAACCTTTATGCTTTCTGCTATCTGTAGGTATGCATTGGCTGAAATACCTTCCTACCTCTTCCTGATTCAATTTAAGGAAAGAGATTACTTGAATTACATTACCTATTAAGTCCTTTGCTTTGTTTTTGCCTTAAATAGCCCCACTTCTAGTCCTAAGCTCCTAGAAATTCCATCCAGCCCCCCACTGTTCCTTAAAACAAACACTGCCTATTTTATTATTTGCAGCCCTGCCATCTCCCTGCTGAAACAAAAGGGTAGATTGTCTGCTGCAGGAGACACCTGGAAAGTGCATGAAGTACAAAGGCCAGAATTCAAAGGAGTTCCCAGTGTATTCAACAAGCAATTACTTCTGCTTCTGATGGGAGACTGTCATCTTCAAACAGGAGGCATTCTTTGGAAAGATTAGTCCAAATTACATTTTATTATATTGGCCTTCTTGGACGGCCTAAACTTCATCTCGTTCTTATTCTAATGGAATTCAATCAAGGGTATTAATATATTGTTTATGACATGTTTGGAGTTCTTGTGTTATCAGCACACATTCATGAGAGGAGCTTCAAACAGTATCAGATAACAGTGAGCTGGATGTTGGATGTTGTACAGCACAGGGGATTTTATCATCTTGTTGAACCAGTGGCAGTGATTAAATTAAACTGTCTGAACAAAGCTTTTGCATGTCAGACTGTTGAATGGCAAAATGAAAGAGTGACACACTTCAAAGATCAAGGAGAGAGAGAGCTGAAAAATCATACTTACGTAACTTCTTATTTAATATACTGATTAACTGAACCATTGGCTGCCTGAGCTTTTACTAAACAATAACCAGAAAAAATATTTTATGTATCCAAGCATCAATACACTACATGTGAATGCCAAAGTGCATACAAAGTGTTTGTGTTGTTGTTCTCTCTTCTCTGTGAGCACCACACTGAACCTCACCAGTTTTTCCCGCCATACTTTCAAAAAATTTCCAGAAAATATCATTTACGCTAGTTTCCATTACAGCTTACTTTTCATATTTGTGAGGTCTAAAGGCAAAATTCTTACATCTTCTCTAAATGTGTAATGCCAATATGCATCATTTCATGGACACCCGTAGGACTGTTTGTGAGAATAAAAAGTGTTCATTAAAGTAAGGGCTAAAATACCCAGACCCCAGGCTCTTGAAATGCAATGCAGCAAATAATTTCTGTTCTCTTTTCATATCAATTAGAAGAAAAAGAAAAAAAAAAAAAAAAAAGGAAAAAAGTGCTAATAGGAAAAGACTAGTTGAAAGAGAAGTAAAAACAAATAAGGACCTACTATTGTTCCAGAGTGTCTAGTTTATGAAAATAATGACTTTAAACAATTTTTGTATATGTGAGAACTTCTAATGTGTGCAGCATGATTTACAGTTTAGCATACAGATTGCTGATATTTTTAGTATAAGCTCAGAATATCTTCTTCCTGCCAAATCTTATGTAAAAAAATCCTGCTACCATTTCATCTATTACACTGCAATCTCCATAAAAAATGGCTCTCTTCTCAAATCCCAAATAAGAGAGTCCTAGATTTAAAATAAATGGGCTGAACCAAAAGGCAATTTCTGTTGCAAGGTTTTGCTGAATCTTCACTGAGGATGGATTATTGGTCAGGTATTCATTTTTTTAAATATTCATTGCTAGCATAAGTCAAATTTTAAGAAACATCAGAACAATTTTCTTTCTATTATCTGAGAACCCAGAATAGGTCTTGACCTTGTGCACAGTGTTAACGTAATAGGACTTATCATTTCTTATCAATATGAATTTCATCTGAATACTTTACTTTGCACACTTAAACAAGCTTTAGTATGTTTTCTGCATAAATAAATAATTTTCCTTTATTTATACAGCAAGATTAATTTGTTTTCATGAGCAAAAATGAAAGCATCCTTATTTTTGTCAGACTTGTGACTTAAAAAACATCTTCTTCAAAACTTCCTATGTTTTTATTTGATAGTAATATTCTTCCTTCTTATAGAGCCACAGTGCAATGACATCCATTAACATTCAAAACTAGAGAACACTTTCAAATTCAAATACACTTGAGATGGTACAGTAACAGAAATGGCGCCTGAGGGAAACAATTTTGAGAATAAACAGAGGACCAACCCATTAGAATATTCCTCTGTGTACATCAGTTTTTATAACTGGTGGTACATACGTGTGCATACATGTTTGTATTTCATTGCAGCTCTATGAATAAGATTTAATATTTATGGCAAACTGGCTAAATATTAGATGTTTCAGTGCTCAACAGTGTTTATGCTATAGTACAAAGACATCTTAAAGTAAATATTACATATTAGCAACTTTCAAGGCATGAACAATCTAACTAAATCAATTGAAACCATTTTAATAAATAGCAAGTTTATTTTACTATTTTCCCAATAGTTTGTGGTTTTTTTTTAATTAATAATTATACTTAAAGTGCCTGTGTATTTGAAATGTCCATAAAAATGCTGGCTTTAGTATCATGCAAGTTCCTAACTTTGCTGAGATGAGCAGCATTATAGTAGAAGGAATCAAGGAAGCTCTTTTGTTTAATTTCCGTACTGCTACTAGAGAAGGCCAAAAAAATGGGTCTCATTATTCATGTGCATATTCATGTAAGACAAGGAGAGTGTGACCCAGGTTGTACACCAAGTTACTGCATCCCTCTGTACTGCAGGTTTTTTCAATCTATAGACTAGAATAAAGAAATGCATAGTAGTATGTACTCAGGTAACATATCTTTCATTGTGTCTAAGCATCTGTACATATACATATATATATACATATATGCATATATATTGCTTTGAGGCTTTATTCTTTTGCTTGCCTAATACAGGTGAACTCATTAGTAAGGATGGTGAAAGCACTGAATAGCAGTCAGATTATAACAATAGTTTCAAATTTTCCCTGGTGTCTTTTAGTTATTATGTGATTTACTGAGACTTCAAATAAGACAACTTCCAGATATTTGTAGTATAAGGCCCTCAGCATGTAGACATTTATTCATACAGCCAGTTGCACTGCACTCAGCTAAAATACTATATGACTAATGGTAGTTGTGTCTCCAAGAATGAAATTCATCTGATCAATAATAAAAGGCTGTGTCTAATTTAATCTGGATAATCAGCAAATTAATATAATTTGATTTATCCACAAAACAAGTCAGACTGTGCCCCAAAATTGCATGTCTCCATCAACAAACAACTGAGGCAACCAGCTCAGCAGTAGACCTCATTATGGCAAATGTGAAGTTAGACAAGGTGAATCTTCAAGCTAAATATCTGCAAAGTCAGGTGGGAAGCAGGTCTCCATCACAAATTATTTAAGTACATGAGAATTCTATTGTAGCTTGTAAAGGAAAAATAAATATATTCCATACAGGATTGCAACCCAAAGCAGAAACAAGATGAGTGCTTTCATGGGCTATATAGGTATGAAAGAGTACACTAACACTCTGAGACATTCATTCTTTGTCATCAACTTTTCTTAAATAGGTGCACTTCAAATAATTGTAGTTTTTTAAATTATGTTCTCAACAGCAAAATTCATACTGTGTTCCCAGATCTAAAATAGACCAGTGCTGTGCTTTGATGGTTATTTCCATTATTCCCCATGGAAATGTGTCAGGAAAAATGGCATCTAGTCTTCATTTCCTGTATTGCTAAACACTTCCAAACCCTGGATAGAGTCTGGGGAAAGCTGCTTGTGAATTCCTTTCCTTACCATGCTATTGCCTACAAAGTCATGCAGACACAGGCTTGAACAGTTCCATATTCCATACTGAAAGTAAAACCAGCAAGGAGTGGAGTCCTGTTTGTCCAGTAAAAGCCTAATTTAGAAAAGAATTTTACAACATTACTTTCTGCAGCTGGAGGACATTATTTCAACTAGAATGCCTGAGGAGTCCATTCCCATTCCTAATACCTAGGAATATATTAAGTATTCTTAAGCATGGCTATTAGAAGCATGAGCACATCAACATAAAGCAAAGAAAAAGGTGGCTTATAGTGCACAAAAGGAGCAAGGCAATATTTTACTGCCTAAACTGTATGCTTGCATTAATAATTGTGGTCAGAATCTATCCTCACGCATCAATGCATTCCAGGTCATGTAGGAAGGAAGCACTGCTCTGAGTGGCAGCCATAGCATGGATCAAAAGACCAGAGTGATATGTTAATTTGCTTTAAGATGAATAAGCATGTCAGCCGCAGCATTTTATGTAAAACACTTGTGAAGTTTTGCAATCAGGTAGACACCAGAGAGGAATTACAATAATCCATGTGGAGGTGACAGAAGTCCTGCATGGATTAACATTTCAGTTGCGTCCTGAGAAAATATTATCCCAAACGCAGCAACAGCAGGCACATTAATGAGTAAAAGGTGTAGTGAGGATGGCATGTAAATGGCCACTGAAGAACACAAAGAGTAAGGTGACTATGATTGTCTTTGGCAAGGAATACAGGGAAAAAAATATAAAAAATGTATCTACAGACAACTCAAGGAATCCATTGAAGCACTTACATGTGTCTTTTATCCCCATAGTATGTGAAACACCTTTGTACCTTTATCTGAAGGTTCAGAAAAATGCATCATCAATGTATTTAAACTGGCAATTTGAGATACATCCAGGAGAGCTGGAACACTCCAGCCAGTGCCTGGCAAGAGAGAGGGCGATCCCTACTACGTGCAGCATCGGGTTGCAAAAGGTGTTAGCTCCTGAAATACTCCTGAGAGGAATTCTCTTTTTCATATATGGTTTAATAGTGTTCTTACTTCTTAGCAGAAAGATTACCATCAACTAAAGGAGATGCAGCAAAATCACTGGTGTGCAAGATGGCTGCCTGCTTAGAAATGGAAAGTCACAGTGAGAGTGTGGTAAGCCAGTGAACTTGACGTGGTTATGAATAACCTTATAGAAGTGATTAGAATATTTGTTTAACATTCCACCTTAAATGTTTGTCCTCGAGGGAATACTTCAACAATGCATAATTGTACAAGACTGGCAGCTCTGGTTAGGCCTCCCACCTTCCAGTGAGAGAAATGGTACTCTGTGCTGCTTAAACAGCATTTATTTTGGGCATGGCTTTAAAACACAAAGCTTATGTTAAATGTATATACTGATGTTCCTGTGCTTCACTTTGTATGAACAAGGATTTGTTGAGTGTCAATAAATCAAATTATATTTCCCCAGTGAATTACTGTCCATGCTGAACATGGTGTGAGTCTACTTTAAAACATATAGACATATATATATATAGGCACACATATATATGTGTGTGTGTGTGTGCATATAAAACAAAGATTATGCATTTTGATAAATATGGATATAATTTCTTCTTGCTTAGCTGGGATAGGTTGCACCTGGACAAGTGTTTTATGGGGATATTCCCCATGAAACTGGTTATCCTTATTCTTTTGAATGCAATCAGGTATTTTAATTGAGAAAATTGCACATTCAGTGTCAAGTAGTACAGTGGTGTTTAACCAAATGCTAAATAAGTGTCAAATATGAGGCTTCACACTTTGGATACGTACATTGCAAACTAAAGATTAAGCATGTACATGTACATTCACATGTACATAACTAGGCATAATACTTTTACTGAGAAACAAATAGACATATTTTAGGTCCTTAAGTGGGACCTAAAAAAGTGAGCTGGATTCAGAGCTTTACTAACAGATGAAAATAATTTTATAGGAAATATGCAATCCAAACCCATTAAAGTAGCATGTATATATGCAGTGGTATTCAATATATTCCCACAAGTTTTGTATTTTATGAATTTACTACAATTAATACTTTGATAAGCACGAGCATAAGAGATGAATGAGCTTCATTACACAGCCTCATAATTTTTTTGTCACTGTCATTGTCAGTCCTCTGTCTTGCTACTCTTCTCTGGGTGTCAGATTTGAAACTGGATTATAAAGTTCTTCAGAACTTCATCAGAAGCTGCATTACATTTAAAGAGTTTATCGTTCCCTTGTTTCTTCTTGATTTTGAGAATGAAACTTTATAAATGCCCCTACCATTCTGTCTGACTCAGAGAAGTAAACAACAGAATGTTTTCCCTCACGTTTTTGTGTCTTGGGACACTTTAAATGTTACTAGGCTGTCTAGGAGCTGCTTAAGCTTCTCACTCTCCAAAGAACAAAAAACGTTTTGGACAATTGAAGGCCACCACTTAAACCACTAATGAGGTTTGTAGTCTGTATAATGTTTAGCTTGTTCATGGGCAAAACCTTTGGACTATCACAAAGCCTGTGAAAAGATCTTTAGCTTGTGCTAGATTTCGTCTGGGCTACTGTAAAGGAAAAATAAACAAATAACAACTAAATATATATTTCAAGGCCTATTTGTACCAAGTCTCCTCTAAGACAAAAGAATCAACAAGACACTTGCAACAGTGCCATCTGCTGACTCCCATGCAGTTCGCCCTAAAACGGGATTCATTTGCAACAGCTACAAGTTTCCAGCAAAAAGATTCCCACAGTAATCAGGAATGCCTTAATTTTCATTTTGATCAGTAAAAAACAAATGAATTTCCATAGTTGGACACTGTCTGTGGTCAGAGAAGTGCACTATCTACTTTCTATGTTTACAAACAGCAGCTAAAAGAGTAAGACACACAAAATTGTAGAACACAGAAATATTAAAATAATGCATCATATATTAATGTACTCATGTTTGGAGCTACAAAGGAGCTAGTTATGCACAGTTGAGGAAAATAGTGGGATTAAGAAAAAAAGCAAAAGACCTTGAGTCTAGTGCTCTGTATTTAAAACGCTGGAGAAATTAGATAATTCTTGAATTAGCACTTACATTGTACCATTCTTTTGAAAGGGAAACTGTGATGACCTAGGTAACTAAAAACCAGTAAGCATCACAAAAAAGCCAGGGAAAATTAATGGAAAAGCTAATAAGCTGATGTGGGATTCAATTAATACAAAATTGAAGGAATGAATGTAATTAATGATGGTCAACATGGTTTTGTAGAAAATAGGTCTTGTTAAATAAAACTTACTTCATTCTTTGATGGGATTATTAATTTGGTTTATAATCAAGTCACTACTCTGTAATTGCATGCTTTTGGACTTTCATGGGAGTTCTGACTTTGGAAAACATGGCAGCCTTTTATTTTTTAATGGCTTACACTGTCCCAATAAAAACTCCTTTCATGGGCTTCAGGAATGGGTAAATCTTCCAAAAATCAGTATTCAAAAGCAAAGGCAATGTTGAGGCTTGATTTTAATAAAGAAAGGGCATATAAAGCATATGTTGTGGCTATATTATATGGTTCAAGATCACACACAAGGAGGAGCAACCAAAGTGATTTTTGCAGGGCGCTACAAGGTTCTCTAGCTGAGCTGATTCTTTGTCATGGATAACCTGGAGTTAAATGACAAAATTTTGGCTTATATGATTTGTAGTTTACAAAAAAAGCTGTCAGAGTGGTAAATGTAAAGAGAAGGGAGACAAAAAGAGGGTTTTAACCTGTTCAGCAAGGTCAATTTGAACAAAAGGCATTTTAATGCAGATATATGAAAAGTTAACAAACTGGCAACAAGTTGGGCCATCCTTGAAAAGTGGATAACCAACTTAAGGGGTTCCTGAAACAGAAAGGACTTAAGGGGTTCCTGAGGAAGCATTAAGCAAAAGGAATTGTGAGTGAGATATTGGAGCAAATCAGAGTGATCTTATCTCCACGCACCACAGGTGAGATTGCTATCAGACTGAAGGGAAGGGGAAAACCCCACAGGTTGCAAAGAAGACCAGAATGAGTACTGGAAAGAAAAAGAAAAATGTTTTACAGAAAGAAAAAATCCTTTCAATTTATCAAAAGGAAGATATAGTGGTGACTTGATTATAATAGCTCCCTCAAGAGAAAATCCAACACACACTAGAGGGTTCTTTAGTTAAGAAGGAAAAAGCATAACAAGCAGCTGTGTACTGAGCTTGAGCCAGCTAAATTAAAACAAGAAATAAGGCACACAAAGTTTAACAGAGGAGATGATTAACTGTGGAACAAACCAACAAAGGAATCAGTGGATACAGTATCTCTATTAATGTCTTCAACTAAAGAATAAATGTCTTGTTGGATATGCTTTATCTAAACACAAGTTATTGAACTCAATAGAGAGGTTGTTGGGTGAAATTCAAAGGCTTGTGAAATACAGGAAGTCAGAGTAGGTGATCTAATGGGAATATTTGCAAAGACTAATCTTAGCCTCAGGATAGTAGTCTCCTTGGGTTACCTTTTCAGTCAATAGAGAGTTTCCTTTAGAGAGCAATTCAGAATAACTTCAGTGCTCTCTTTGCCCCTCTCCACTGAGAGCTTCCCTCTCTCCACTGACTGCAGAGAAAAACAGAGGTTAAAGGACAGTTGAAATAATCTGTGGTTTATCTTTTTCTACAAAAATATCACCACCATAAAGTATAAAATTGCAATTTCATTAAATATTTGGGAAAGGGCTTAGTGGGTGTGTGGAGTACAGGGATCGAGATGGGGACAGCTCTCTTTTCACTCATTAACCCTTGATAAACTAATCTGATTATACCAGGAGCTACACCTTATTCCTGAAAGATTATCATCTATGGAGAGAGGCTGAAGATTAATATGGTACTTCTATCATACTCTCTTAAATATCCTGCTTTAGGAAATCTCCATCCTACCAGCATTCCCCTCTCCTTTTGGAGAACAAAGAGAAGAAAGAGATTCAGAAACATATTTGATGGAGAAAAATTACCTCCTCACCAGAGAGCAGGTGGGAGTATTCATCCTGCTTCTACTTTCTATTTTCACTGCTGGAAATGGTAGGAGTTGTCTTAATTCTTATGTAACCTACCACATCTAATAATCTTGACTATTTATTTGGTGTTTCTTTTAAACTGTGATGATGCTATGGTATGGGTACATCCATTGGTATATTCTCAGCAGGGGAGGTATATCTTCCTATGCCATTACCTTGAGTGTGCCTTGTCTTAAACACTGCAGGCTGCTGAGTAACCACCAGAAAGTACTTAAACACACAAAAAAGAGAACAGCCAAAGTGGCTACGGACTACAGTGGGTGACAGAATTTCCTTCAGTGCATTTCCTAAGACAGTCTGTGTAAATTCTATTACTCTCAATGAAAGAAAAAGATTCCACTACCCATTTTCCATGCTGGAAACTCTCTCTTCTGTGGCCATTTTACTACTGCTATATCCCTTCTTAGTAAAATTTAAATACAAAAAATACAAAATATTAAGTTCTTAAACCTCAATACTCTCTTTTGTGAGCCAAAGTCATGCAATCAATAGCCCACTTTTTTTATTTTTCCTTCTACTATTTAAAATGTTTTTAAAATAAATCAAAAGGTTAAATTGCACCAGTCCTTCATTAAACTGGAAATTGATTCTAAAATACCATTTATTAGAATCCATACAAAACTAATAGAGGGATATTTTACAATGCTGCAGCAGTGGTTGCAAATGTTTGCCTGCCATCTAGTGGAATATGCAACTTTTTCCAGCAATACTTCTATTTATTCTCCTACGTTTTGTTTTACAAATATTGGAAGGGCTTAAAAAATTACTGACATAAACACAAAGAACATGTATGATAATGGTACCCTCTCAATAAAATAATTAAGCAGCAAACTTTAATTGTTGCACAGACAAAATAGTCTTTTTTTTTGAGGATATCAAGGTATGTAACACAAATCAGTTTCTGTCTGTTGATCACCTCAGATGTTGGGACAGATAAAACCAAATAAGTTGAAATTAGGGCAAGGCACTGCCTGTGATTTTTTCCCCTAGAGATTTTTTGCTAAAACTAAAAACAGATGCCAAATGTGACTTGAACACATAACAGGACAGTAATAGCAAAACATAAATAAAAGATGTATTTTAGAAGAATGAAGGATATCTCTGATATTTATGTGATCTCTCTATAAACAACACTGGCATACATATACCAATGCATTGGATATCTACAATGTACAACCTTCTAGATGTATCTTAGGGATATCTAAATAAAGATGTTTGTGCACCAGGACACTGAGTAGATTTGAGCATGTAGGGTATTGCACAACTCCACTTTCTCTCATAGCTGTGCACACATGATGAGCAATCAAAACAGTTCTATCAAAACCATTTCCAGCAGAAAAGTCAGTCTCCAAGAAAACTATTATAGAATAGTGCTTGATTATCTTGAGGAAATATTGTAGAAAAGACTGCTGAGAAATTGGAAAACATTGAAGCCTGACCCTCTCTAATGAGAGAATTAAAATTGAGGGGAGAGGAGAGAGGAAAATAATGAATTGTGGCAGATGTAGTTGTCAGAAAACCTAACTCATAGAAGATAAATGAAAGCACAAGACATAGAATGACAAATTATAAAACTACACTGAAGGAGATCTTTGGCATTTTAGTAAAATAATTTTCCTTTTTATTTTAATAATTGTTATTTTTTAACATTTAGATGAAGAAAAACAACCTATTTTAACTAGAGTGTCCTCCCATGTGAAAGCTAAATTATTTCCCCCATCCAGCCATAGTTAAGATGAACAAAGCCCATATTCCCTGTTGATTCATGCACTCTATTGCTATTTTCACTAACTTTTGTGAAACTTCACAGGGTTATAATGCTGAATCTGGCCCCAACGTGTCTAAAACAGGAACAGCTGCTGTGAAGACATCTAATGAAAGCAGACAGTCAGCCACTGATAGACAAAGACTGGTGGCTTTATCACTGATATCATGCTTACCAGTGAAATGCATAGCCTGAAATACCATGCTAAAAATGCAGACCAGATTATCTATATCTATTAGTCTGTGTATGCACCAGAGTTATTTTTCTGTCTTCAATGAGTGCAATCATCATGGCTCCTAAGAATAAATAGCTGTGCATGTACCTCGAGTTGTTCCTGTGCCTGTAACAGGTTTTACCTGAAATGAAGCTAAGCAAAACATTCCTTTTTGAATTAAAAAAAAATACTTGCTCTGAGAAGAGCCTGAGTTTTTCTTCAGTCTGTATCTCTGCATATCCAATATCTTACATAATTCAAAATGTATCCCGAATTCTGCCTAAGAGAATAGCAAAGCTCCTCTTTTCATGTCCTAGGAAATGATTGTCCAGATGTTTTTGTATCTTTACTTCAAAACGTGCAAGACCAGTGTACGATTCTTCTTTAAATCCCTCATTGAATCTTATATATGCCAGAGCAATGTATTTGCAAATTTTTAATATTTTTTCTTAACACTAATCTTGCAGCATTTATGTACCATAAAGTCTCATGTACCATAAGGTATTTATGTGCATATTATTTTAACATCCTGGGGTTTTCATAGATGTGAACCACAAACAGTAAATAACTACCTGCTGCTTACTATAGGCTTTGAATTCAATACAAGTTCGCTGGTCACAGGAATGAGATTATTTCTCTGTCCTTGATTAGCTGCCCCCTCAAAAAATTATAATTAATCCTGTTCACAACCATATGCCCCTATAAAATGGCTTGGGAGGAAAACCAGGGTGTGTACCAAGCAGCTTTCTAAGAATGCAAGATGAAATGTCAAGAGGAGCTTTTCCAGTAGCCCAGGAAAGTGGGATGGAGTGAGAGCTGATAACTCAGCTCCTTCCAGTCACATCCTCACCAGCTACAACAGGCAGCAGTGCAGGGTGGGTTGGCAGCCTTATTGTCTTACTAGCTGCAAGGCCAAATGCCAAGGCAATGTGACCACCAAAGTCTCTCTTTCCTCTGTCTCCTGTCCATTAAATAGGAAAATAACTGTTGGTATCTTCAAATATACTAATTTTGTCTCTGGTGTACAAATAAAATAATCATAAATAAATTCAAGCTGGGATGTCCCTCAGCCTCTTCACCCTCCTGAGGCCTCCTTCCCTACTAAGGGTTCCTCCTGGCTGCTTCCTTGGGTAACCACAGTACAGCCTGGCATCATCTTCTTCACTCCTTCACTTTCCATATCCTTCACTGAAAGTTAAATCTGAGCATTAAACTCCCACTCGCCTACATAATGACACCACTGAGCTCTTTCAGAGATCCATTTTCATGAGCCAGTCTCTTTGTACATGTGAAAATTGGAGGTGAAAGAGTAAGAATATTTATAAAGTGATAATAAAAGTGCCTAGACTCAATATATTCCAGATTTCCAGTGCAGATAATTAATAGTTATGGTGTTTGGGTTTTTTTTTTTTTGATCAGGGAACATTTAAATATCTTGGAAACCAGGCTTTCATTTATCTTACTGACAGAAACATCACTGATAGTCATCCTAAATATTCCTGATTTTCTTCACATTACTTAGAGCTGTTTTACACTGCCCTTCACAGACTCTGCAGTCAAAAGAAACTGCTACAGCCAGCCTCTCTGACACCCTGCAGAGAGGCATTGTAGACTTCGCCCCAGAAACTGGATTAAAGCATGTCTTTTGGAATTATTTTTATTTCATCTTAACAATATCAAGCAGTAGCCAGTTGTCATTTCCCTAATATGCCATGTCAAAGTTTACTTACTTTCACTCCTAGGAAGCTGTGCTTTACTTTTAAGGTTTGATTTCTCCAGTAACACCTACTGAATCTGGTTTTCTCTGTAAGGTTAAAAAGATGCACCCACAAGACTCCCTTTATATTCAAGAGCATAATTAGGGTCATTATGTCTCTTCTCAACTTCTCTTTGAGAACCTGCACACCCCCTGAGTGCTTTGAGACCTCTTCAGGCCTGCTCTCCCACCCTTAAAGAATTTCATGGCTTCATTTAAATTTAAACATGTTTGTTACAAATCTTCGTGCTTTCTTGAAGTATAGTGGGTCTGGAAGCAGTAAATAGACAGCACTATGGTTTTACTTCCCTATTTCTACTTGATGAAACTATTTTCTGTAAAAAACTATTCTGTAATAGCCATCTCCTCTCATTCTATCTCTTGTTACTTGACTTTATCTTTCATTCTTTGCTGATATAATCCCAAATTTACCAGTTGGATGTTTGCTGCTATGTGAGGTGACTGGTCTACAACTCTCTGTCCTTGCCCTCACTCCTTTTAAAAGTTGAAATTACTTTGACATATGTGGGTATTCTCAGCTCAGTCAGAGAGAAAGAGAACGGTTTTCTAACCAGGCAAGAGCCTGGGAAACAGTTGGGAAAGAATGTAAATAATTCTCTAATCTATCTTGTTATTCACATTGTTTATAGATATGTTCTGCTACTGTGCATCATTCACTGCACACCAATGGTGACACATGTTTTTACTCTAAGACCAATGAAATTAGTCTTCTCGATGCTCTCTATATATAGAGTGGTACATTTGAAATAAAGAGAGAGTTCATTTTCTTAGCCTTCTGATCTGGAGTTCTCTGTTCCCATCCTGCTCAACAGCGTCAGACATACCCTTCATTCTGTTTTCAAACTTTAATTAAACAGTAATATTTGTGACTCAGAGTTGAAACTTCAAAGTAAAGTAAGCTGCCAGAGTCCCATCACATATAGTAATGTAAAGCCCCTCTGTTCAGCATTAGATCTCTTTAAAGTAGGTTGTCTACAGCTATACTATATCATGGATCACTGCTGAGTTTTAGGTTATTGCCATTTTTTGTGCCTTTTAATTTACAGTATATTAAAATAATAAAGACTGCAGTGTTTCTATAGCATGGAACTATGAGTATGTAAAAGAAGATGGGATGTTTGAAGGTGGAAAGTGCTGGGGAAGAAGAGAAGGCTCTGGTAAGCAGCCTGCTGGAAGCAGTCCCTGGAATAAAGTGTGCCTGCAACAGTGCACAAGTTAAACTCAGAAGGAACTAGTTGCTTGAATCAAAAAGCAAATCGAGGATTGAATCAGTTATTTGCTCACCTAGAGGGCAGCAGGTGGGAAAGAACATTGGGGTTCCTGATAATTATCAAGCATGCCATGCTCTCTGCAGGGCTAGATTCACAACTGTGCTTAAATTCTCACAGTGAGAGTTGCTGTATGTGACACTGAAGACATGTGGTGTAAGAATGATCCATTTTATTCACAATCACTGAAAAGGAATGAAAATAAATGGTCAGTTCCTGCCCCAGGTCACCAGTTGTCATTTGCAGTCTTTGATACATTGTGTGCTGCATGACTTGCTTATAATTAACCTCAAAAAAGGAATAAAGCAACAAAATTTCCCAATGATAAAATTAGTGATGGTAGCAAGACTACTAGCAAACTGATGAACTGGAGAAACACGTGGAAGATTGATTAGGAAAAAGTGGCAGATGCAATTCAGCACAAACAAATAAATTATACATGTGGATATAAATAATCAGTTTCCACATATGAAAAAATAACCTCTGAGCTTATCAGTCTACTAAAGAGTGAGATCCTGCAGTTACCATAGATAATGCCATGAAACCAGCTCAACATTCAGATCAACTTAAAAAAGCAAGTCCAATATTAGGAAGGAATAAAGAACAAGAAAGTAATCAAGCAGACTAGTACTTAGCTGCATGGCTAAAGTTGTGTGCAGTGTTGGTTCCCTTCTCAGAAAATAATACACCCAGAAAAGTTTCAAAGGACAGTAAATACAGAAGCTATTTCACATGTTTGGTCACTCAAATGCTAAAGCATTTCAGTTTAGAAGACGAAATTTAAAGGTGACTTTCATATCTGCAGAAACGTGGCATGGTAGATAAAAGTTTACAGTGCAAAGGGCATTAAACTAATGAAAATCAGGCTCAAAATGAACAAGAAGTGGCAATTCTTTATGCAACAGACATGAATTGATAAAGGCTGCTGTTATTCAGGAAGCATATATAGTCCAAAGGAAATTAGACAACTACTGGAAAAAATAGCATTGAAAATTACTAAATGGACAAACCATATGATGTTCAGGAAAGCCTGGAATAGAAGACATTTAGAAGCCAGGAGAACACAGAAGAAAAGCAACCAAACATGCTTACATTGTTCTTATCCTTCCTGAGGCAGCTGCCTTTGACTACAAAAGAAGCTATTATGTTAGAAAAAACAATTTTTGTCAGGACCTGTATAGATATTCCTATGTATATATTCCAGAGTTCCAAGAGCACATAATTAAGGATCACAGAGTAAAAGCACGTGCTGTTTGCTCAGCTTCTTGGTTAAATGTAGTAGGTAATGTGTGTTACAAATGCAGCCAAGACTTCTCAGTCATCACTGCCAAGCCTCAGTGCTCATAGTGGGGATGCTATTAAAGTGATAGACTTACCTTGCAGTCCCAATATTGCCAGTATGAAGCTTCCTACGAGAGAGATTTTCTTTTTTATTTCCCACCAGGAAGAAGAAAAAAATACTTATTGTATTTGTTGTGCATGGTATCCTGAACCAAAAGCAGTCAGGAGTTCTCTTACACCACCTTAAGAAACAACATGTTCTCCCTTTAGTACATTAAGTAACCAATGTTACCATTTAGTTCCACATAATAATGAAAATAATGCACTTTTAGTTTTATAGACATCAAATTGGGGTTGTGAATGTCAAAGACATACCTTTCTTCTGTAATTCTGCAGGACAAACGGCCTACCGGAAAACGTCTAAATGTATAAAAGCTGTAAGCTTACCAATGGTAAAATGGTACATGCAATTTACTGGACAGTTCACGAATTATATATATAGTTTTAAAAATTATGTATAAATTGTCATTGCAGTTGCAAGCTGGTTTTAAGCATTTCAAGGACATTGAACCCAAACCAAAATCAAGCTACTAAGTTAGAAAAAAAACTGGAAATACATAAAACTAATCAATAGAGTGACATTCAAGGAAAGCCATCAGACTTCCTGTATTACCCAAAGATTTGGCTATAGAGGAAAAGGAAATGCAGCAGCAGAAACATAAATTCTAATTGAGTTTCATTATTATTTTGGGTACATTTGCTATAGTTTACAGAAAATTTTCAGAGTTCAAGTTACACAAGGGAAATCTCATAGACTGAGATGTGACTCCTGAGACCAGCGAGAATGCTCCCCAAGTCTTTGCTCATTTTTGACATGTAGCACTGAGTCTAGAGAAAATTAAGTAAGAGAGCTAACTGCTCATTTGTACTGATCTGACCTGGACTTTTCAGGATATTTTACTGAATTTTCAGATTTCCAAAGATAAATTTCATTGTTGATATCTTTTCATACAGTCAATATCCGGGTTATGAACATTTAAAGTCCTTTGTAAATTGCTGCTGTGAGTGTGCAAAATGAAACCACTTAAAAATTCCCCAGTTTGGTTATTTACAGCATCTTCCCGGCATTATGTTTTGGCCAGGCTAACTGGAAATAAAGGCAAGTGATTCAGTGCAATATAAATATTTTTCTATTGTCTTTGTCAGCAATATGAAGTATTTTGCTTCCTTTATTGCTTTTTGAAGAGCTATGATCCAGAGTGTATATGCTGTAAACTCTTCAAGCAAAAAGAACTTTTTATCTCTGCACAAATATAACTTTTGGCTTAACTAAGATTCCAGGTTCATTTCCAAATATGCTTTGCCCTGTTAACCCTGCAGGTTACCATAGATAATGGTCCCACTAGCGCTACAATTTGAAAACAGCATAACAAAAAAAATCAAAAGCCTTTAAAAAAACCCCAAAAACTTACACAGCAGCAGATGAAGAACACACAAGAAACTATCTTCTTACAAAGTAGAATTCCTGGGTGCAGAGATACTTACTGGACATTAATACTTCTTTTGGCATCAGTGAAGGCTTCAAGTGGTAAATGAGAAGACATTCCTGTACCAAGCAGCTGTTTAAGACTTACTAATACTCATCAACCAAATCAGATGCTTCTCATGTATGCACTATTGTATTGCAGTAACAATACAGCCTTAATATTTTTAGATCCTACAGTCAGGACAGGTATAACAAATGTAGCATCTGCTCTCCGTGAAACATTCCATGTCATCTAGAATTTAAATTTACATACATATCTACATGGATAGCTGAAGAACTTTTGTTATCTAAGTTAAACACTTTTCCCAGCAATTTCAATTGAAATCAAAAGCACAATTCATGACCTACATTATTAAAAAAAAGCTTTATTTATTACTTTCAGCTTGAGACTTAAGTTATTGTGCTTGCTCTAAAAAAAAGTCATTATGGGCTTCATTCCTATCTGGACCATAAAGCAGGACTAAAATTGCACATGTAGCTTTTCATCAAAGCATAAGGTAAAACCTGCAACATACTACCACTTCTAAAGGATGCATTAACAAAACTACACTCATTCTAACAAGATTTGTTGGTACACACTAGTAAATTCAACAAATGTACAATATCTGGTGTGATTTTAAATGTACAGGATGCCAAAGAAAAACAATTGCACTACATTCACAAACAGTTCACAAAAATACCAATAATATTACTGGTGAACTTTTTAAAAACTTTTCAAAGCTATTATATACACCACTCTTTTGAAAAGTATTATGGATGTACTCTGAAACCTTCACATACACTTATTTCATTTTTTTGTGCTTAATAGTGGCAAACTTCAGAACTCCTGAAAAGTTTAACTTGGCATTCTTCTCATGCAGTGATCTTCTCCCATGTCAGCCTGTCATATTTTCAGCAGCCTAGAAACAGAAAAAAATTTATCCCAAGTCACTAAAAGAGACACCATGTAGATTTAATTTAATCTTTTCTTCTAACTTTTTAAATTAACCTATAGAACTTCAGGGTCTAAAAAAAAGCTACTTAGGAAATATTTTCTAATGAACACTACTATTTTCTAAAAATAATGCTGTCAACTGCCATTACCCTTTACTAAAAGAGCCACTGCTGTTTACTTGTGTTACATCCTTTATCTGAGCAGCTTTTATCTTGTACATTTTACCCTAATACTTTCAAGAAAGGGTCAAATGCATAAATATAGTTACCTTTGGAGTTTATATAATTCATGGTAATTATTACCCCATCCATACAGATTAGTTATTGACACAAAACTCAGAAGAACAACGCTAATCATAACTGCATAAATCACAGTGACAATTATTTGATTGAGAATATTAGTATTTTTATCACTGAATAACTACAGTCAACAAGGCACAGTTGTTGAAGACTGACACTGGTAGATTTTAAAGCAGTTATGGGACAAACAGGCAAAGGAGAGCAACAGGAATAGGAAACAAGTAAAAGCAATGGAAGAAGTAAAACAGCCCTCAATTATTTACATACAGTTAAATGCAATGTAAAAATGCATTTAAATGTAAGCACACTTTTAAGCATAGACACAAATACAAAATATGCACGAGCATAGAAAAATGTTAAGTTAAAAATAAAGTATGCAGTCTTCCAGAACAGAAGCAAAATACAGGTTTCCCCTTTCACCTCTCAAAAATAGCCAAATATAAGATGCAGTAGTAAAAAATCCTGACTGTGATGTTTAGCTAGACAGTAAAGAATGATAATCCTTTAAAAGGCAAGTGAGATTTGTTTTAAAAACCATGGTTACCCCTCTAATAGTTAAACAGGTAAATACACATATATGAAAAGCCCTATATATACACACATCACAAAATTCCCTCTTTCTGGTCTTTGGAAAGGCTCAAAGCACAGGTTAGGGGGCAAAAAGTAATATGCTAAGACGATGTTAACAAGCTGCATGTATCTGTTTACAAGTACTGCTGCATACTGTTAAATGAGGTTGTAATAATGAGGTGGTATTGGTTAAAGGAGAAATCTATTTGTGATATTAGGTAAGGGGACAAATGGTGACTATAATAAAAACTTTTGAGTTTTTGGTTGTGTTTTTTTTCTTCAGAAGAGTTACTCTAATTATTTTATTTCTATGATTATTTGTACCATTTCCTGTTTCATGTTCAGTTGTATTCATTGCCTCCTCTACTGAACAGCTAATTTCCTTGATTTAAAAATGAGTAATATCAAAGTACAATCTGCAAACTGAAGTATAGCAAGTTGCATGTGCATCTGACTCTTAAAAACAGATTTATAAGCTTTTTAAACTAGAGCATTACCTTTAGAGCTTCTGTAGCCTTCCGCAATTCTTTAATAACAGAAGATAAGGCTTCTGGATTTATCCCTTGTTCACAAAGCCGCACACAGATAGACAATGTCTCCATATCCAAGCCAGTGTTTAATATTCTTGAAATCTCAAACAGAACTGCAACAGAAAAAAAATGAAAGCACTTTAGTTCCAACAGATGATGAAATTTCAATGATCAAGACTGTTCTTCATCAACATTTAGATTCTACAGCACTTCTACAGTGTGAACATGGCAGGTGTCCATTGCTGTTTGCAACAATATTTATGCTCAACCTTCCAGCATAAGCTAAAAGCTACAGCTTCTAACATTCACACCATGCTTTCCTGGTTCAGGAAATTTAATATTGGATAATAGGTTTTGAAAAAGTAAAAAAAAAAAAGTGAAACATTCAACAATTAACATGCCTGCCAATTAGGTAAAAGGTGGGCTATAAGAACACTCTGTGCTTTTGGATTCCAGATACTGATGAAGTCTTTTCTAATATTTAGGTGTTGAGGCAGTGTCTGTGGCAGAGAGATGTAGCAGTTTCTCCAGAACAATTCTGAGCTCTTAACAACTTTGCAGACAACAACTACTAAATGACTGTATCCATCCCAAATAAAATATATACATAGTTACACAGGAAGCCTGGGCTCCTAAATCTGAAGATTAGTGCACTTTCCATATCTGTTCTCAAAAGCCTTGTCTTTAAATCTGCCTGTTGTCTCTCCTGTCTAAATCATTCCTGAAAGAATGAAGTTGTCAAGTACAGTTACCAGAACTTATATGCTTTGTCCTTCCCAAAGAAATCACTCTCTATCTGCACAAAGCATCAGAGGAGCCATAATGATCCTGCTAGTCCTGCCTTGCTTCCAGCAGCAAAAAACCCATGGTTAATGTTAAGTTAAAAATAAAGTAACATTAACTTAAATATAAATAACAAAAAAATAACTTAAAATTAACAAATGAAGATCAGTGGCTGAAATGCTTATTTTTCCACCAGCTCAACTCATGAAGGTCTGTACCAAAAAACCCGTTTGTAACAGCAGCCGTAACTTCAAGAGAAGGGAAGATGCTGAGAAAATAACAAATTCATAGCACTATCCCTTGAACATTCTCCCTAGCCTCTACTCCATTCATTAGGGCATTTTCAGAGAAAGGCTCCACATTTAACAACCTTCAACAGACTGACTGACTGATTTCCACCCTGCATATAAGCTTTCGGTATAAGCATTTTGTGGAATTCCAGAGTTTCACACTACACTGAGAAACAACTCCAAAATAGGCCATCCTTTGATTCCTCAGCCTTTCCAGTCAGGCTGAAAGTGAGCACCCGAACTTCACTCACCTGTTCACGTTTCTTATGGCTTATCTATCTCCAAAGTATTTCCCAGTACCCCTTCTCTCACATTCCCCATGCCACAACAGTACCTGAGTTTGGGGGTTGTTGTTTTTTTTTTTTTTTTTTTTTTTTTTTTTTTTTTTCCATATCAGAATCTATTTCAGCTCTGTGGCACTGACTACTGTCTGCAAAACTTTTTCACTATACTGTAGTTGGGGCTGTTTTGAGGGTTTTTTCTTGCAGTGTACTTTGGTTTTCTGACATGAGCCACGAACAAGAACAAAACGTCGGGGCTCAGGTCGGTCCAGGCGCTGCCGCTGACACCGCCCCAGGGCCGCTCCCTCCTCTCCCTCCCTCCCCCTCTCTCTCCCGCGCACTTCCAGCCTCCAGGTCACGTTATTTACATCAACCGTTACAAATAACGAGAAACAAAAGCAAATACATATGTATACACACACATATATAAATATATATAGACACTAAAAAAACCCTAGTATTCTATGTTAAATTCCTAAGGAAATTTAAAAAAGAAACAAAACCATAAAAAGGAAAAGCCACGTCAGTTCCAAAGGCACTCGCTCTGCGGGGGTTGAGCTGTTTCACGAAGTGACACGAAGTAAAACGAAAACTGCTACACGCTGCATCTTTCGGCAGCCGCAACCCGCGCCCCTTTTCCCAAGAGCGGCGCCCGTGTGCACGGCCCATGGGGGGGCCAGGCGTTCCCTCTCCCTCGCATCCCGCGCGTCGCTGCCCCGGGGCTGTCACGCACCGTCCATGGTCTCCCTCACGGCGTTCAGGCTGGCGGCGTTGCTCGCCATGGCGACCCCGCCGCGCCCGGAACCGGAACGCCCCGCGCACGCCCGAGCCCGCCAGCCCCACGTGACGGCCCGGCGCAGCGCGAGAGCGGCGGGGGCGGGCTTTCTTTAAATTCGTGCTGCAGCGGCGCTGGCGATTGGCCCGTTCGAGAGTGGGTCACCCCTACCATTGGCCCGACGGCGCACACCGCGCTCCGTGATTGGTCAAAGCCGGCAGAGGGGGCGGGGCTGGTTAAAGAGCCGCCCGGCGCGGCGGCGGCGGGAGCGGCACGGCGGCGGCCGCATAACGGTGGCAGGTGGCTGTGCCCGCATCCCCGGCATTCCCGGCTCACCCGGCATTCCCGGCATCGCCTCCTTGGCGGCGGGGCTTGGGAGAGCGGCGAGCGGCTCGGCGCGGTGGCACCGTCCCGGGGAGAAGCGTGAGAAGGGGCTCAGCGGGGCCGCTTCCCCCAGGGCTCCCGTCCCCATCGCGGCTGGAGGCGCGGGAGCGGCCGGGGCCCGGGAGGTGCCCTCCTGCCGGAGCCCCGCGAGGGCCGGGGCTGCCCCCGGCCCGTTGAGGCGGAAGGCGGGCGGTTTTAGCGCCCGGGCGGAGCGGGAGCTGCCCGGGGCGTTATTGCTGCCCCGGCCGCCGGGGCTGTCTGGTCACTTCTGGTGCTTAGTTGGGGTTTTTGTTTGTTTGTTTGTTTGTTGGAGTTTTGTCTTGTTTGCTTGTTGTTTTGCACTTGTTTGGGTGTTTGCTTGGTTTTTCTTAATCCCTCTTTTCATGTTCTTTTTTATCTCGTCTTCGTAGTTTCTATTTGTTTATAATTTGTAATTCGTACCGGCCTTATTTATCAACTTTACGTAATTAGGTCCAACCCATAGCTAACTTCGTTTTTGAAATGTTGCTGGTGCCTTAAAATGATTCATTCTCTCTGCATAAAGCCTTCATGGTGGCCCTAAAATGTCAAAAGTGTGATTTAATTGTTTTCCTTAATTTTGCTCTCCCTGTTTTTCAGGTATAGCTTAGTGTTATGGGTGATATAGAAGAAGCTAAAATGCAGATAACGCCAGAAACTCCAGGTCGAGTCACGATCCTGAATCCTTTTGAAAGTCCCAGTGATTATTACACTCTTCAGGAGCAGATTGTTTCCAGTCCTTCAGTCTTTAAGTCAACGAAATCTTCATCTGTAAGATCTAGTCCTTAGTTGTGTGACTGTACAGATGTAGTACTAATATTTTCAAATGCATTAAGAAGGGTATTTTATTTAGTGTACTTCAACATATGTACCAAGCTAAAGAACTTTAGGTGGCATTTGGAGTTTCTGCTCCTCACAGAACTATGCTGCTTTTACTAATATTGCCAGTCTTCCTCCCTGCCTAAATTTATTTTGTCTTTAGATATTAGCGATTGGGTGCTAAAACCAGTAGAAAGTAGATAAAGGCTAGTTGTTGATGTGGTCCTCTGGTCCTACTTGCAGTGCAGAAAACCAGTTTCTACTTAGATGCTGAGTAGGCTGGTTGCAAACAAAACTTAATTGCATTTATGTTGTGAGCTGTTTGTGTATTCAAGTCAATGATTTTGTGTATCTATAGCTGGTTTTTTTTGTTGCAAATTACGTACTGGTTTGCACTTGAAATTGTTTTCTGATAAGCCGTAGAGGTGAATCTGCTAATGAAACTAAGAAAGACTCACTTGGTAGATAATTTTCCAAATATATTTGAACAGTACTTTATTAAATAAAGGGGTGAAGCTTCTTATTTCTGAACTGGATTTTGTTGTGCCCTATGTATGGCATTTATGAGGGAGATATTGCAGAATGTACAGGCATTGCAGCTCTGGTCCTCTTAGAAATGGGAAGTGAAAGGAAGACTGCTCTATTATTTGGATAACTTGGGTTAGGATACTGAGTTTTTGTGGAACCACAGTTTGGATTGAAGAAGCAATTTAAGTTTGTGCAAAGTTATGTATCTTTAGTAGACCTGTCCATAGGAATTGAGAAGAAAATGACACCTCAGTTTGTGAATGCCAGCTTAATATTATGTTGTTAATTATTGTAATACCACTACCAGCAGGATAAGAAGCCTGACTGACTTCATTTTTTTTTAATAGATCATTTAAATAGAAACACTTTTGATTGCTTTTGACAGAAACTATATGGAAGCTGTGATTTTGTTGTTCCATTGAGATTTGTCCTGTGGTTTTATTTTTATCTTTTTAGAATAGCAAGCATTAAGATGCCTGTTTCTTTTTTTAGACACCAGGAAAATTCAGATGGTCTATTGATCAGCTTGCTCTAATAAATCCTGTGGAAATAGACTCAGAAGACATTAGACGCCAAGGAATGTATTTGAGCCATGCTAGGTAATCTACAATCTCTTTTTATGCAGCTAACCTAGCTTTAATACTAGAACACTTGTTCTTTTGCTTTATTAACATTTCAGCATAGCATTAAAGGCTTTTTATTAAAATCTTTTAACACAATTTTTTACATGATGTAAGTGTAATTTTTAGGTGAGTTTACCTCTGTGTTGCTTCTTTTTAATGTTAAGAGCTGCTGATCTACTCTGATTGCAGTTTGGAAGACAGCCAAATAAAAGCAGCTAGTGGAAGCAAGAAAATGTCTTGCCAGTGATCATTACTGGGCTACCTCTTCTGCTCCTTGTTAGAACACAGTTTATCTTCTCAGAATGCTCTATAGTGAGGCTTCTTTGGTCCCTGGGGCTCCTGCAGAAGGGTAGACGTGCTGGGGAAGCCTCAGCAGTCTCTTTTGAAGGTATAAATTAGACTTAATGTGAAGGAGGGGGCTCCAGTGCTAGTTACTTGAAGTAGTTTGAGGACCTTATCCCAACTTTTTTCCCTTCTCTGAAAATAACCTGCATGAGGAAAATGGGTGGGTAAAACAATCTTGGTGTTTGGAGCTTATCTTGAGGGAAAATTTCGCATGCGGGTGGTAGAGAATGATGTTTCAAGTGAAAATAGCCAAGGGGAGCCTTAGTGGTGAATCCTGTAGACTCCTGTACATTTCTCAGATACAAACTTGCAGAAAGAACTTCCCTTTGTGGCATGAAGCACTGCAGGAATAGAATAATAAACCAATCCTGTCTAGATGAGGTTGCTCAGTCGCATCCACCTTGATCTTGAATGTTTCCAGGGATGGGGCATCTGCTGCCTCTCCAAGCAACGTGTTCCAGTGTTTCAACACCCTCATCATAAAATACACTGTGAAATAACTTACTGTTCTTAGTGTCTGACTGAACCTACATCTCTCTTTTTGAATAACAGAAGCTGTAGGACCATAACTGTTCCCAGTTACAGTTCCCAGACTATAACTGTATCTGAATCACCAGGTCCTAATGTTTCCTGTCCTTTCTTTAGCAGCCAGTAGGTTTCAGACTAATGCTTTTTGTACATTTTAAAGCCTTAAGCCTTATGTTTTAATTATATTGCTTCTGGAACCTTACTCAGACAAACTAGCTTTAATGGAGGTGACTTGGGTGACAATTCCAGTGATGATGAGTGACATGGCCTATAGTTATAAACATGCATTGTCTCAGTGGGTCCTTTTCAGTTTGTCCCACTGTTCCATAATCACTAAGGTTCATTTTTTTTTTTTAAATCATCTGCTGTGACTAGAAAGAAGCTAACTTGACTATGTGTAGATCTGCTGTGTCCATGCTTGCATGTTTCAGTCCATACGTATAAATGAATACACAGTGATTGTATGCTTGTTTTTTTGGTACAATAACTTTGCAAGTGCCTCCATAGAGCTGTTGCTTTAGCATCATCAGGCAGATGTTATTGAAGGTGGCATGTCCAAACATTGCAGATGTATTTTAAGTCTGGTAAGAATAAAAGAGAGAGCTATGTGAGTTTATGTATTTGTCACATCTGTGTGTGCTTGTGTATCTAGTAATATCTTGTTATCTGACTGATTTCTAAAATTATTCAAGGGTAATTCAGGTTTATGAACTGTGAATGAAAGTATTGGGTGGTTTTGAAGCTTATAAATGATGAACATTTATAAGCTTCAAAAATTTTTACAGTAAATTACATTGTGGTAACTGAAAGTCAGGCTTGAAGGTGACCGTTAGAGGAAATATAAATATAGAATCTCACACATCATGAAGTAACTGAAGTAACTACAATATTTTTTTTTTAAATTAAGTTAAAAGCTGCTTAAGGAAATATAGTCATTGTTAGAACTGAAATATGGTACTGAAGAAGCTGTGGCAGACTGGGTATTTGACTAGAGAGAACTCTGTGCTGGGAAAGTGGGCTGTGTCAGGAATTTGAATGTGCAAATTCCAGGAGTGTTTTCAGTTGCCCTTTAATTCCTTACAGCTCAGTTTTTTAGTCTGCTTGGTTTTATAGTGCAAGTCTAATCTCATGTGAACTTTAATAGTAAAATACATTCATATGACATTATTTTGGAAGATCAGTAATTATTAAGTTTTTGTCCAGATATGCTGAGTAAACAGAATGTTTGCTATTATGTACTTTTAAATGGTACGAATATTTTTCAAATCAACTGAATTGAGAAGTGCATTTATATTCATAAATTTATAGTATGAGATTATTGCATGTAAGAGTAAAAACATAACACAGTTTAGTGCAATTTAACTTACAAAGTTTCTCTTGAGCATCTATAAATTATTATATGGCTGGATTTTACATATTTTCCTACTTATGTGATGGTTTTGATAATTGAGTTGTTTTTCATTTGTTACTTAGAATTGATAAGGAGACAGAAGACAGAAGGCAAAAAGCTATTGAGGAGGTAATAAAACTTTGTGCTATCAAATATTGATTTGTCTACGGAAAAGATCCACATCTTTTACAGAATTTCAAAACCCAGAAGCCTATTATATTTCAGTAAGAAAGTAATTTTGCACCCTCATCCCTTGCAGTTGTAGCTGGAATCCATGCACTCCTTTTCTTCCCCTCTTCTTTCAGACGTGTAGGTCAAACACAGGAGATTTTACTTCATTTTTCTTGGCTAGTGGTAATATAGCCATAATATACCTCTTTTAACTTCAGGCTAGAAACAATGATTGAGAATTCGGGGGTTTACTGTAACAGTAGGAGTGATACTGCATTTTTTGAAATATTGGATAATTTGTATTTTTTTTATTTCTTCCAAAGTCTGCTTTTTTTGGGTGGAAGACTTTATTCTGGTAGCTTGTATTTTCCCATCCATTTTTCATTTTGTTTTTCACTATTCATTTGGCTAGCAGAGAAGGAAGAGTGAAATGTTTAAAATATTCACTACAGAAATATTCAATGTTATTTTCAATTAAAAAAATAAATAAGTCTCTGATAGCCAGGTCTCTACAGATAAAAAATGTTTTATGATTCCAAAAAGGAGCCGTTGACCTGCAGCTAAGATGCTCTGTTGTTCTAAATTTGCCTTAAAAGGGGTATTACCTCTTTGTGAGGTATAACCTAATGGATTATGCAGCTGGACAGCTTGGAACTCTCTCTGATAAAAATTATACCTTTAATAGTTGCATGTTTCAAGCTGAGTTTTTTTCATTTACTTTTGAGTCTTGCATTTATTTGAGAACAGGATTTGCCATGTGTTTCTTGAAGCTTTGTGTTTGTCTCCTCAGCATCAGGGTGTTTCTCAGTGCAGCTGTGATGTTAGACAGTTTCTGGTACACAGAAAAAAACTGAACTGCCAGTACTCAAAAGTGTTTTACCACTAACCAGTTTAGCCAAATACACTAACACTAATCATGTTGCCAAAAAGCCTTGGTTTATCACTTTTACTGTTACTGCAGTGTCTGTCACTTCTGTGAAATAGCTCAACTGTCAAAATAAAACTTAACAAACTGAAAATTTAAAACTAATTATTTTTAAACTACTATGCAAGAAGCATGGTAGTGACAATTCAACTTTTAAAATGAGTAATTACAGTTAAATAAAACTTGTGTATAGTTGAAAGATCTGAGGTGCTATGGGTCATAAAGAATAGGGATCTTCAAATTGTTTTTTCTTTAACCTCTTTGGGCCTAAAATAATGAAATGTTCTACATTTTTTTTTCTTGTTCAGGGTACTAGTCTAAATTTAAAATTGAAAATTTTAAAAAGTGCTCAGATGGTTTGTTTTTATTCTACTCCAGTTTTTCACAAAAAAGCTCATAGTTCCTTCTCCTTGGACTGAACATGAAGACAAGCAAGTTTCTCAGTTTAATTCTACTAAATGTAAGTTGCTTTTGTGTATCCACCCAAAATAATGTAGCTTTTGGAGAAATTATCATGCATAATTTTTTTTCTCCAACCTCAATTTAAATTTTAAGAACCAGGGATAAAGTACGGCACAACTGATTGTCTCCAAGTGCTTTCTTTGTTTAAAAATTATTTTTTAATTGAAAGTCTTATATAATTTTCTGTTTTGTTATTCTTGGTCTTTGTTCTTAAATTTTTCTTTGTTAATGATCTGTCTGCAAGCATTTTAATTTACACACATAACTTTGTATCTGTAACTATCAACTGTGTTGATAATGGTAGTAGCCAAGTCTTCTACTTCACTTTTTTCTTCAGATATTTGCGCATCCTCTTTTTCCAACTGCTTTCCTCACCATATAGCATGTTGGAAATAGAATGCTGTATTCTTTTGCCCTTATTAGCAGTATAAATTCCTGTTGTCATCCTGCTAGCTCACAGCCACTAGTGGTAGGTGTTGTAAGTTTGTTTCATTTATGACCCTCTTAGATTTTGTTCTTAATGCTCTTATTGAAGTTTATGTATAACCAGCAGAATACAGAACAAATTGATTACAAGATGGAAAATATAAGTTGTAAAGTATTGTTAGCATGCCCTGTTGTTTGGTATGAAAGTCAAATAAGTGGGGATTTTTGGAAGATTTGGAAAGGGATAAGCTGTTAAATTTTTGATCAAGGAGATGCAGCTTGTGGATAGTTTGTTTTTTTTTTTTTTTATAATTGTCAGTTGTAAGATGGTCACTTTAAGGACAGAGAACATAAAGCATAATCTGAAATCTGATAAAGTGAATGGAGAAAGAAAATAGCCTGTGTTCTTCAGCTACATAAAAAAAAAGTTGAAAGTGTATCTTCACCTTTCTCTAGTCCAGACTCTAAATGATTTTCTGGAAATGTGTCTTACTTGAACACAGCCTGTTTAGCTAAGCATGAACTAGTTTGTTTTAAATCTGTCATGTAGAGACATGAGGAGACAAAGTTTTGGGCAATGTTGATGCTACTTCACTAAGCTTTTTTTGAATAGAAACATGCTGAAATTCTCTTGATAGCTCTAATGGTAACCTTTTCTCAGTATTCATTTCTAATCTCTTCCAAACATTGATGCAAAAATTTCGTTTGACTGTATTGAGTATTCTAACTTAATGTTGCTACATTTCAAAACTATGTGCAGTGCATGTTTAAATTTAAGTTCTATGTTTTTCCAGCCATAGATATAAATAACATTTCTCCGATTGGAAGACAGCTGAGCTTGCAGCCTGGAAAAAGCAATGGTGAGTAAAAGGCAATGTTGAAAATTACAGACTTTCTCTGAACAAAAATAATGCATTTTCAATGGATATTTAATTTCAAAAGAAAATTATTTGTTTGTTAGAGTTACTGTAGAAACAGTTCTTCTTGAGCTGTATGGTACTGTTAATTTTAATATCCATTTCTCACAGGAATTTAATTCTATTATACTCTGTTGTATTTTTTCAAGTAAAAAAATAAGTCACTTGTAGACTGTGGAGTGCATTTTCTCCAACTCAGTGTCTGTACTTGTTCTAGATTAAAAAGAAAATGTTAGCTTCAGATTTACAAATAAATTACATCTTTGAAAAACCTTTAATATGCTGGATTGTTTTGGGTTAGAGAATCATGATTATTTTCTATGCCAAATAAATATCAGAAATCTTAATACATCTTTTAAACTGCATCATTTTAGATAAATAGTTACCATTTTTCCCCAGTGTATTTTGATTTTTCTGCCACTTTGTTTTGAATCCTTCCTTTCTTCATAGACCTCTCTTCTCAGTTAACATAAAAGCCTCTAGAGAGGCATTCTTAAAACTCTTGGGTTTTTATTTCTAAGCCTAGTGTGCTGCATGCAGTGTTGTCAAATCAGAATCGTACTTTAATTAACACTTTTCCTTATTGCAAATGTAATTTAAATACTTCAATTGCAGTGCAATTTGAAAGTGAATTTTTGTTTCTACAGCTTTAGTAAAAGGTCACTGTAAGCTAATTTTGTTGGTTTTATTCATTGCAGCTGCTTGTCAGACAGTACTGTCTTTGCCAGTGGATTTTAATTTAGAGAAAATACTAGGTATGTCATGCAATATCTAAAACTAATTATGAATGTCTAAATAGAAAACTTAGTATTGTATTATGAAATACTGAAAATGAAATGTATGAATGAAAGTTCTAAGTATGTATTATAACAGACAGTTACTGCATAACTGGAAATTGTTCTGCCTGCAGGTGGTTGAGGGGAGACCTCATTGCCTTGTACAATTTCCTTATGAGGGGAAGAGAAGGGGCAAGCATTGGTCTCTTTTCTCTGGTGACCACTGTCAGGACCTGTAGGAATGGCCTGAAGTTGTGTCAGGAGAGGTTTAGGTTGGGTTTTAGGAAACGTTTCTTCACCTTGGAGGGTGGTTGGGCACTGGAAGAGGCTTCCCAGGGACGTGGTCACAGCACCAGCCTGGCAGGGTTTAAGAGCATTTAGACAATGCTCTCAGGGACATGGTGTGACTCCTGGGAGCTACTCTTGAGGAGTTGGACTTCAGTGATCCCTGTGTGTCCCTTCCAACTCAGGATGCTCTGTGATTCTAGATAGCCTGTGTCTCTCCCAAACAGAGCAGTAATTTGTCTTACCAGAGCTGTTTGTACAGATGCAGGCCAGGAGTCTCAAAGCCCAGCCTTGTCTTGAGTAAAGCTGAGCTGTAACTCTGGCTTTAGTGTACCTGAAAACATGGTGGGGACTAGAAGTTGTGTGGTGGCAAAAAAGCCATGACTGCTGAGTGAGGAGGCAGGAGTCCAAATTAACTGATTATCTACATCAAGCAATTGCTGCCACCTTCTCAGGCAAGGGGGCTGGAAGGGCCTGATCTTACAGCTCATAGGTGGGTACAGCCAGCTCAGAGCATTTTGGCTGCATGCTTCTATCCCAGTGCTGAAATTCAGAACCATGACTGTGGGCCAACAAAACATATTTATGGCCTTTGTTTTGTCTTAACAAATGCTTCCGTCAATACATAGTTTGGGAGTTCATGAAAAATTTCTCCTACAGGGACTATCCAACTAGAATAGAGCAAGAAGAAAAAATCTAAAATAATCTGGTAAATCTGAGCAGTTTTTAATGGGTCTTAGTTTGTGCTTTCCTACTGTAAACAGCTAACTACTTGTACTTTCTTCAATTCTAATCTGGTTTGCCTCTGGATGTATCATGAAGACCATCAAACCATATGGGAGACCTGAAAAAGAGTCTAGGTTTGCTTAGGTAGTAAAATAATCCCTGTTTGACAGCTCAGATGTGAGGAATAATACAGTTCTGGAGAAAGATTAATAAGTAGATAGAAGCCAGTATTTTTTATTTTTTAAATTCAGACTTTAGTATTAAGGGATGATAGGCAGACGTGGAACAACCTTTAGTAGACAGAGGTGACTTCTTGTAGGGATGACAAGCAATCCTTTGGGATACATGCCTGAACAGATTAATTAGTTGCTGTATTGGTAAATTATATTAAGTGTTTTCATTTAATTATATGTGTCTCTGTAATGGAATGTATTTTTTTTCTACATTCGTATTGGAAACAAATTTTTCCCCACATTTCTAGGTGAATATTTTAGAACTGATGAATTTGCAGATCAGTCTCAGGAAAACCTGAGCTCTTCATCACTCAGAAGAAAGCTGTTTTTAGAAGAAAATGCGAACATATCTGCATGTTTGTCCCCTTTGCATAGTCCATGTGGTAGTCAGCCACTTGGAGTGCTTTGTTCAATAGAATTATCTCCAGTCCGGTGCAGAAGCCCCCTGGACACATCTAGTTCAGTAAGTAGCCTGCTTTGTAGGCTGGGTGGGATGTATTTTATGAGAGAGTTAGGTGTTAGATTAAAATTTTGGTTTTTTGTGGGTTTTTCTTCAATTTCTGAAAAAAAAATATGTGAACAAAAGTCTTGAAAGAATTTATTACTGACTTTTTATTATTGTCAATTATTTTGTTATGCTGCTATTCTTTGTATTGGAAATTATGTTTTTAATTTTGTTATGAAAAGGAAGTAGGATTTAAAACATAGAAGAGACGTGCTGAAAGCGTGTTAAAACCTTTTTTTTCATAAAATGTGTCTACAAAAAGCCCTGTTTAAATCCATTAACTGCTGCCTACAATACCAGTTGATATGTGATAGAATTATATTTCCTTTAAATCTCATAAACGCATTTATATTGACAGAAATTACTTGCTGATCTTTGAAGTGCAGTGCTAAATATGCCTTTTTCTTTCCCATTGGCCAGAGTTTTCAGATTAATAGACATTTATTAGAACACAGAATGTAATGTCCATTTTTTAAATTAAACAAGATGAACCTTATTCCCATGTGAACATAGCTAAAGTGGTTTAGGTGATGTATTTTCATCTGTTTGGTAGTTTGAAGTGCATGGAAAAAACCTACCTACACTAGGATAGTGTTGCTTAAAAAAAAAAGAGTAACTTAGCAGAGAATTCCTACAGTATAACTGTAGTGCCAGAAATGAATTGGAGGTGAGGGGGTGGGTTTTGGTCGGGTTTTTTTTTTTATTTTTGTTTGGTTGGGGCTTTTCTTGTTGTTTGGGTTTTTTTTTTGTTTGCTTGCATGCTAGTCTTAAGCAAGGTCATTCTCTTTTCTTAATGAGAAACACTTTTGTATCTACTGCTGAATTAAGTAGATTGGATTATATTTAAAAATATATATTCTATAAATATATATAATGGCTATAAATATAAATAATGACTGACTTTCATCTGCAGTGATATGAGTAAGAAATTTAGATTAAACACTTGACTAGATACACACATAGCATTATTTCTCTATTTACATTTCTCATAGTTCTTAAATATAGTGGATAAAATAGTCCTAGCTGGTATTAGGTGACAGTTTGTGTCTGTTGCTCTTTTCTCCTGTGTGGAGGCATAAGGTCCAGGTGAAGAGCTACAATTGGAATATTTAAGCTGAACTAGAGATTGTCATTGTAAAGGGTTAGTCTTTCCCAGTGCTGCCATATTAAGCATTTTAGTTAGAACAGTTTTATATATACATATCAGCCACAGTTTACATTATGAAAATAATGCTCTGTGGGTTTGATTATTTTTTTTTATCCTGAAGGGTCAGTTTTCATCAAGTCCTATTCAGGGAGGAACAAGAGCTTATAGTCTGGGAAGTATAACCAGTCCCCCATTTTCAGAGGGGTCTCCTGCACCTAATGGTTCTCCTGCTTTTTCACCAATTGCTTTTCACATAAGAAAAACACCACTCTCAGGTATGATTTAATTGTATATATATTACTCTATCTTGAGTAATATATTTTTATTATAAAAACATCTAAATTCTTAGTGGAATGTTTTTCTGTTTGGAGATGAGTTTCTGTGCTTGGCAGACCAGCAGTCTCCTGTATAACACATCTGCTGTTCAGCAGTGAAATATGTGGAACAATGATATGTATATGCTTGCAACTGATCAGCTAGGGAAAATATTTTGGAAGAAAGCATTGAGACCCAGTAAGAATGAAGAAAAGTTAAAAGGGTTAATTTAATCTAGTGTAGGAGGGGTTTTAAAGCCACATGCCTGAATTCAGTCGGGTTACAATTCTTATTTGGCCCAGCCTGAAGCATTTTAATGTCAATGGGCAAAGAATGTGTAGTTTGAGCTTTCAAATCGTGCCATCATGAAGATTATTTGAAGTGAAATGACTGATGAAGAAATCACAAACATTTTGTGTCCTTATTGCTCTAGAAAATGTCACTGTTTCATGCTGTGTCCATACCTGATAAGGCTTAATGCCTTATTCATACATGATTGCACACGTTTAGCATGATTATACGTATTTATGTACACTTTTATGTATACATATAGATATTTGCATATTTATGTATACATATATATGTATACTTTTACACATTTTGATTAATGGTATTTTACACCATTATATATGGAGATTGCACAGGTGTTTTCTCACTTGTTTGATCTTATACTTCATTGCTGCCTAAAATTTAAATTGTATTGACATTCATTTAGGAAAAAACAAATGGTGGACTAATGAAGTACACTAAACCAGCCTTCACCCATTTCCCTTTGAATACTGTATAGTAATGACATTTAAAAATACAAGGTCTCCAATACAGCAAATCATGTCATAGAAAATAAATTTGGTGGGATAAAAACTTGCCTTTACCATGGTAGCTGAAATGTTTGGGTGGTGGGTTTGTTTTTTGGAGTTGCTTGTTTGGTTGGGTTGGGAGGCAACAGTCAGTGAAATACTTTGTTGTTGGCTATAAATTATTCAGTGGACTGCAGGGCCTTGAGAATGATGAGTTTTTCTATCAGATATCAGGTGAAGTTAAACTTGCTCATTTTTTTTTCAGGCCAAAGAAAATTTACATTTTGTTCTCCAGACGTTCCTTCTTCCTCAAGTAGAATGACACCCACAAGTACAAGGAGTCCTTACATAGATGGTTGTTCTCCAATTAAAAATTGCTCTCCTATGAGACTTGGAGCCTGTAGAGGAACTGCCCAATATCAGACTTCTGTCATTAGAATACCAATTGCAGTTGAGAATCATGATGAGGATGAGGAAGACAAGGAAAACACTTCTCCAGCAGAAGCTCAGTTCCCAGAAATGGATAATGGAACAAACATACGTCAGGAAGACAGTGATACTTTTGCACATGGTACACATCTCGTGGTGGCAACTGTGTCTATTGCACCAGATCACTCAGAAGGTTGTCATCAAAGGTTGTCATCATTTCAGGATATAGAAGGCTTAAAGGAAAATAATACTGTAGACATGGCTGATGCAGCTGAAGTGTCAGAGGAAAACACTTGGATGAAAGAAACAATTGGCAGTAGCAATACACCAATGACCAGCTTTATGACAGGCATTACTTTCAGTATTGAAAGCTCTCGCATGTGCATGTCACCTCTTGCAGAAAGCAGTGCAATTCCCTGTGATAACAGTAGTATTCAGGTGAAAATACATTTTTTTTTGTTTCTCTGTAAAACTGAGCTCTACATAACTTGGAATACGTGTTGGAAGTAATTGTTATTTTCTGTTATTGGATATGACATACAGGTGGTATTGTGACTTCTTATCCTTTCCGTTCATTCCCTCTTTCAGTGGAGTTAGCATAGTAATTATTTTTGTGTCGCTATGTACATTAGTATATTTAACTTGATCCAAACTAATGCTGACAGACCTGCTTACAATTTGATTTTGTTATTAACCAATCACAGTTGGTTTGTTGAATTAAGTTCTGCTAATCAAATGCAAATCATACCAGGTATCTGAGGGATTTATTTATGATAAATGACGTAAAATTTTCAAGCCCTGCTTTTTGATTTCAGGTGGACAGTGGTTACAATACACAGACTTGTGGAAACAGCATTATGGATACTGCAGGGGTTGAAAACAGTTGCAGAGAAAATGATGTGAACACTATCGTGTTTCAGAATAAATCTCAGCTGCTTAGAACAAAGGTAGGAATTGTGATAAAAAGTGATAGGCTTCCCATCTAAAGCATCTGTTCCCCATTTTATTTGGTTTCAGGAAGCCTGAGGGAAGAGACTATCAGATAATAATAAAGATGTTAATGTAGTGTCATTTCAGAGACTATATTCAATAAATGCAGGACAAATATCTTAAACTGGCAAAAAAAAATTAATGTTTTATGATAAAAGTAAAGGTTGTTTTGGAGGAAACCAAGATATATGCATGAATAGTTGTAGTGAGTCTGTTCATGACTATTGTAGACTGTCTCTAATTTTTGTTTCTTTTGTTCTTGCTGCTTCATTTATTGCTAAGTTTTAGACTTATGCCTGTGGAGAAGGACATTTCTGGGGAAAATTCTCTGCTGCTAATTTTTATAAACTTAACATCAAGTCCTAGACCATACCTGGCATGCTGACTTGCTGGGGAACTTTCTGTGTGTATACAGTCTTTTTACAAGCCCTTTGAGGACCTAGCTGAAAAGCACATCACAAAAGATAATACATATCTAGCAAAGCTCCTAACCCCTTAATCTTGTGACTGATAGGAAAGATTTCTACTTCTTCCAGAGAATTGGAAGCAAGGCTAGTTTCTTTGGAGAAGAGAGCAAAGATCATCTCCTCTCAGTAATTATAGTCACATGGTGCTACAAACTTAGTAGTTTATGGTCTGCTATGTCTTGAAAGTCCTCCAAGGTGACACAGTACTGACCATTAGTACCAGATTATAAAAAAACCTCATGTAAACCCATTCAGCCCTAACTTCACTTCTGAATGTGACATGCTAAAAGCCACTTCTCTGCCAAGGGGAAGTGCTGACTGTGTCTTACAGACCACTGGCATCAAATTTTAAACTGTTCATTTAAGACCAGGACAAATGTGCCCTTACAAGAACAATAGACAGATATTTTGTCATTAACTTCTAAAAATACTCATCTAAGATCCTGCCCCAGTTACCCTGTTGGACATGTACTTACCAGAATCACTTGTCTGGTATCAAACCCATCCTAGAAGGATTTGCTAGTGTCACACAGCTGCCTTTTCCCACTTGTTAAGTCTTTGTACTGCTGGGTCCTGACTAAGCCAAACTTTGCATTTTAGATCAGGAGTAAAGTGTGAAGGCATTAAGTGCTTCATTCAGATCTTACAACTGAGAATCCCCAGGGAACAAAAAGAAAAAAGCACAGACATCGCTGGCTGAAAGATTCAAGTCAGGCTCATTCAGACATTCATGTGAGCCTTGAAATGAGGTATTTCTTGCAGACAGCATGTTTCAAAGATCTGTGTTACTTCAAAGAAAACTTGTTACTTCATTTCTTTGTCATTTCAGAAGGGTAGAGTTGGTACTTAAGGTACTTATTATACTTGAAATTTGCAGTTCGTAATCTTGGATCTTGTGTTTTTTTGAGAATTTCTGGTAAAATGGTTTTAAAACTAACTTTTTCTTGTTCACCTAGGAGTGTTCTGTTTTAAGCCATAAGGACAATCAATTGCTGAGAACAAAATCTCCAGAGAAGCAATCCTGTTTTCAAAAAGCCAAAACACATAGCACGGTATTTGGTCAAAATGCAACTTGCAACATTTCTGCTTGGAAACATAAAAATGAAAATCAAGTTCTGGGATTTCACAAAAGTGGTATGTAGTTTTCTGATGGAGAACTTAATCTGGGGTTTCTAATAAATTTTTATACATACGACCTCAATTACCTGGATTATATATACTATTTTGCTTTTATAATACTAATGTAATAAACTGCTTGGTATATATTAAGGGAGTTTTTAAATAATGTGGGATTTTTTAGGTCTTATTAAGAAATTTATTAGTGTCATTAAGTGATCCTTTTTGAAAATTAAAGTGTCTAGATTTGGTACAGAGAAACAACAGTGTTTTTTTCAGAATTGTATTCCTTCTGTGACTAGGGTGGATTCCATGAGTAGCCTAGGATAACTTGCATAGGAACCAGTGTAACTGCAAAATCACTTACATTTTAAGATTTGTCCCCCCCTAAAGGCATGAGGGACATTCTTCTTTGTGGGAAAGAAAAAGCGGAAGGGTTATTAGTCTGGTTTTGGATTGCTTTTCTTCAACCAGATATACTGTGTGGCTTCATAAATACTACCACTAGTACCAAGAGTAAGTCACTGGACAGAAGTGAACTGCTGGGGTGTGATGAGAGCAAATGCCAAGTTTAGTTCTCTTAGAAATATAAAATGAGCTTTATGTCAAAAGAAGCTGTTTAGTAATTCTCTGAACAGCTTTTTCCTTGGTTTGACAGAAATCTGTGATGTTAGGTTTAAGTTAAATGTATTATTGGTTACCTTAAAATGAAAAGATAGTATCGTTGCTTTGTTAATTGTATTAGTACTAAACTTGGAGTTGATCACCTGACACTACCAGTGTCTCTGAAGAACACTTGTGTCCAAATTGATGCTCTGGTACTCTTTGGAAGGAACCTAAGAAGGTGCAATAAGATTCATTGGTCTCAGTACTATCACTAAGAAAATGGTGCAGCCTTTCTTCTAGAAAAGTAAACCATTATATTTTTACTTCACTCTTCTATTTAATTCCTAGTATTATGTTGCTTACAGAAATTACCAAAATATTTAGATAAATTCTTAAAAATATAATTAACTTAAGCATGCTATTTATTACCAAAACTACTAATACAAGCAAATCTTTGATTCTTTCAAGAAAGCCATCAATGAATTAAAATGATGGATTGAGAGGGGGGTCAGAAGCCCAGAACTCCCTTTGTGTAATCAAATCAGATTTAGTTGAATTTGCTTGTATTTGTTTAAAAGAACCTTGTGGAATTTATAAATGTGAATAGGGGAAAAAAATCTGTGTGGTATATCTTGTGGCCTTAGTGACCAAGAGGGAAAGAAGAGATAAGGGATACACTGCTGTTTCTGGGCTCTGTTTACATAGAGCTCTGGTAAACTTTGTTGGATTAATGAAAGAGAAGTCCATTCTAACAAGTGTTCCAGATGAAGCAGTCTTCCTCTCTTTTCATAGCAAGGATATCCCAGGATACTGGATGGAAGTTCTGCTTTCTGTTCTATTCCACGACCCACACAAAAGCTTGTACCAAAGTGACAGACAGTGGCTGATAAGCAGCTATTGGCACACTAGGCGTGAAACCTATTGGTCATATTGGTCAGATCTAAATTTGAAGGCAAGACACCATTTTAAAAAAATCTCAAAAAGGGGAGGTGTGAACAGAATTTATTGGCATTAAAATCAGTGTGTTAGACCTGAGAGTTGTGTGTTGTTTGAATAGAACAGTTCTTGAAATACTGTCATTACTAATTTCCTAGTGAAGGCTTTCTGAAAAGCATATTTAAGGGAAACATCTGTCTGCATCAATTGATTGTAGTTCTCACATTGCAAAAATAAAAATTAAAAAATTTACTTTAGAAATCTAATGAGTGAATGTGATGTGAATTTTTACTTCTGTATCAGTTTAATCACTATTTCTGTAATGCATGTGGGGATTGACAGTAATGGAATCTAGTGCCATATATTAGCTGTTCTATTATCTTCAAACAGTGCTCTACTAGAAGTTGGAAATACACTGAATAGGTAACTGTTAAGGAATGAATTTTGTTAAAGTAGGAGATGAATTCAGACTTCTGGAAAACTAATTTTATAGAACAGCGCCTTCAAAACGTTTTAGCTTTATTGTCTAAGATTTGTCACTCAAAAGGAGGATACAACTTGTCTGAGTTGTACCTTATACCTGAGTATGACCTTGTGTCATTTGTGTTTCTCATGATAATTTTTACAACAATCAATTAAAAGGACTGTAAAAAGGATTTATTTTTGCAATTGTGATTACTAAAATAGTAATGTAAATTTAATGAATGTTAAGCAGGGTACCCCAAATTATGATGTGCTTCTGAATTTTTCTGAGTTGCATGTATCATTTAAGATTTGGTTTAACTTTTTAACTAAGTTTTTTGATTATTTTCATAATATGTTAAATGATCAGAGGGTTTTAAAGTATTCACAAGTAAAAAGCAATCCCTAAAGTATTTCATTTCATCCTGTATTAGTATTTTCTTAAAGCTAACAAAATAGTAAGAGCAGAAATGGGTGAATGCGAGAAGTGATTAAGGATGCCCCCACCTGGATTGCCTGTATTTTTTGTCCTGTTTTGTAGTCTTCAGTTAGATGGGAAATATTTATTTTATGAAACATGCCTATTTTTTTATTATGTTTGTACAATTGATCTGTAGAAGAAACCTGCTGTGCAAATAATCATGGAAATCTCTTGACCATTCTGTTTCTGTAGTTGTTCTTAATGCATTGGTTGGCACACATTGCACAAAACGGTCATTGTTTACATTAAACTAATATCAGTAGTTTTAATGAGAGTCCTTTAACATGTCTAATTGTAAATTGAGTAGTGAAACAGAATAAAGACATTTGTTTAATACCTATGTTGTTCAATTACTTCTTTCAGTTCTGAGGTGCTAAAGAGAATGCACAGAAGTGCTGACTTCTATCAAACTCTCAAACCTTCCTTAAGGCTATTAACAAGAAACTCTACAATCATTTCTTCACTTTGCAGAAATATTTATTTTCACCCACAGGACAAAGGTGTAGATATACATCATTTTAAAATTTGTTCTGCATTCATCATCATAAAAAAGGAGCTTTAAAAAAATTCTTTACAGATTATTAAAATGTGTATTTAAAAAGTAAACAAAACCTGCTTCTAGCAATTTTTTTTGCCCATAGGGAAAAATATGTTAATGCAAGTACTTGTGATGTCGTCTTAACTTTTATTTCCAGCTATTTTTGTTGCTTCTTTTTCTTTTTCTCTGGTTCTTCCTTGCTGCTTGCCTCTGCAGAGAGACTTGTATGCATATCATTTCCTAATATCTACAGTAAGAAAAAAACAGAAATCAGAACATTTTTATTCAATTTTTGCTATCCTAGTAAAACTTGAGTTTATTTGTACAGACCTTTTACAAACACTGTGCCAACATCAGAAACTTCTGAGTTAGATAATCACCTAAGAGTGATTCACCTACCATCTTAGAACAATCAGAGGTAGAACACTCACCTGAAAACAAAAGCTGAAAAAGGCAAAGAGAAGCAACAGGACCCCTCCTGACAAAGCCACCCCAACCATCAGCTTGCATTAGCCTTACTTTGTGTCTGTTTTCAAAGTGTCCCTCAGACTGGAGTCATGGCCTCAACAGAAGCTCTTGACAAGCTGAGCAGAAGCAGAGGGCAGCTCAGCATGTGAATGCACATCAGAACACATGGGCTCCTCTCTGCTACAATTTTTATTTTCTAGTCCCAGTTTTTGAAATCACAGGGATTCACCTCACCCAGGCTCAGGGATGGACAGATCAGAGCAGCCCTGCTGGGAAGGACTTGGGGGTGCTGGTGAATGAGAGGCTGAACATGACCCAGCAATGTGCACTCACAGCCCAGAATGCCAAATGTATCCTGGGCTGCATCCAAAGCAGTGTGGGCCACAGGGACAGGGAGAGGATTCTGACCCCACCTGCAGTGCTGCATCCAGCTCTGGGGGTCCCAGCAGAGGAAGGATGTGGACCTGTTGGACTGAGTTCACAGGAGGGCCAGGAATATGATCAGAGGGCTGAATGAAACAGCTCTCCTGTGAGGAAAGGCTGACAGAGTTGAAGTTATCCAGCCTAGAGAAGAGATTCTAGGGAGACCTTTGAGCAGGTTCCAGGACCTGAAAGGGGATCCTACAAGAAGGCTGAAAAGGCACTTTTCACAAGGGCATCATCCAGTGACAGGAAAGTGGGGACTGGCTTCCCCCTGCTCCCACTTGAAAGAGGGTAGGTTTAGTTTAGGTGTTAGGAAAAAGTGCTTTATTCTGAGTGATGAAGCACTGAAACAGGTTTCCTAGAGAAGATGTGGATGCTCCATCCCTGGAAGTGCTCAAGGCCAGGTTGGATGGGGTTTTGAGCAACCTGATATTATAGAAGGTGTCCCTGCCTATGGCAGGGGAATTGGAACTAAATGATCGTTAAAAGGTCCTTGCAACCCAAACCATTGTATGGTTCAAGCTCATACAACAGCTCAAAGATCAGAACATATTTACATGATTTCTCAAAGAAAAAAAGTAATAGTTGTTTGATTGTATAAACAGAAAGAAGCTCTTCCTTAATTTGGGTTGTCTTTTTCCTCTGTGATAAGGGATGCTCAATTGATGCAACAATCTGTTTACCAAGAAAGTTACATGTACCTTACTCTAAGAGCACGATTTTGTAATGTCATGCAAAATACTTATCAGGCCTAAAGTATGAGAGCAAGTGAAACTCCCTGTGTCCCAAATGTACAAAGAAGCTAGAACTGAAAAGTCTTGAGACTAGAGACAATTATTAGGACATTACAGTTCTTACAATATTATTAAGAGACAATTTTTATATTGTGGGAGTAGTAAGATAGAACTGCCATTGACACTCAGCAATTATACAGAGCTGAGCCACCCATCACAGTTACAGTGTAGTTCACTATAATAAAGAGAACACCCTACCAAATTTGGGCAGATTTTCAAAGGGACACCTAATTACAGAACTGTGAAATTCAGTACATTACTTCAGCAAATCATTATCATTCCCAACAGTGGAAATATCCTGATGGGCCCAGAACAAAAGTTTAATTTAGAGGGCTCTATTCTTTTCAACAACCAGTGAAGGCAGACCTGTGTTTTATTGAGAGTGGATATGAAGCAGTCATTACAAGCTGCTGCTAAATTATGTTTTTTCTTCTGGATTAAATTTCAATTTTACCACGATGACTTTTTAACATTACTGAAGGATAATATGGTTCTAAGAATTTTGTGCCTTACCTTGGGCTCTACCAAGACCATCCGCATTTTCTGATGTTGGATGTTGGAGTCGTCTAACATAATGTTCACTTTAACTTTATCAAATACACATAGTGTTGTGTTTTCAACAGTAAGTGATGGCACCTGAAAATTCAAATTTTGTATAAATACTCACTATTTGCAACAGCTTATGTTTTTATACAAATAAATATTTTTGTATGAAAATAGCATTGTTAACATGTAAATAAAAATAAACCAAAAACGACTGTAGTGAATATTCAGTGTTGTAATATGTGGTACACGCATTTTCTGCAGTAATTAATCAGATAATTAAATGTCAGTACTATCTATTACAGAAACAAATTCCCTCAGAACCTACTTATTTAGACTTACAAAGACTATAGTGGCATTCATTACTATTAGAGATTAATGAACTTGAATTTAGAAAAGCCTCATCCTTCTATATCCAACTGGAATAGAGTTTAGTCATTCTGCTTGCTTACCAAATCAAAAAAAGGTCTTTAAGAACAAACCTTAAGAATAATAGTAAGAACATACCTCACTGTTGTACTCCAGTTTTGGTGTTGGTTTATCCTTTTCTTCAAAGAAGACTGTTCCTTCTAAGCCATACTTGGGAATCAGAACCACAATTGCATTTTTTCTTACAAATAATATATATGCGTCTTCATTTACTACTCCCTTGGTTTTGAAGAACAGCTGTAAAAAAGCAGAACACACAAATAAGAAAAAAAAAAGCACTAGAACATTATCTTCTGAATTACTCTCTCTCACTATTACACTATCTCAGAAAAATAAAGCATTCAAATATACATCTATATTTAGTGATAATTACACAGCATATCCTGAAAGCAGATTTAAAAAATCACAAACCACTTATAACATTACTGTAGGATTAAGCATTCATATTTATAAAAGCACAAAACTAAAAGAATCCTCAAGATGCCAGTCTGAGTTTTTCAGAATGAGCAAAATAACGTTTTAAGCTTTTTGTCAGAAGCATCCCTCAGCCTTTATAATTTCTGCACTCTTGGTTCTTTTTGCCCTAGCAGTGTCCATAGGTGAACATAACATCTCAGAACTACTTACCTGTGTATGGAATGCCACAGAGGCTCTTTGTGCATATTGTGCCATTTTATGTCGGTAATTAAGATTTTTACACATCTCTGCCAGTTTGTGTTTATCTGTGAGTTCTGGGTAAGTACTGTCTGCTCCTATGGCCACTGCCAAAAGCCGATGGACTATGATATCAGCATACCTGCAAAGATGAGGTTAAAATCATCAGTGACATAGTAAGACATAGTTTTTCAGAATTAATAAAGTTTCTGAACATACGTTTGTTTTTGTGAATCTTACAGATTTAAGTTTTTTGAATAATGACAGTCTGCTAACAACTCCCTCTATTAATTCAGCATCCATCTCTTTGCTGACCAAAGAAGCACTGCAAAGCCAGGATACTGTTTGCTAAGATAAATTCTTCATTGTGCCAGAAAAAGAAACGAAGTTGAATTTTTGGACTAAAGAATAATCTTTCACCATGGCATTTTAAGCCAATCCTTCTTCCCTTTCCCATGAAATTAGACAAGTTTAGTGTAGAATAATATCTCAATGCCACAGAGCTGCAAAGCATAATCACATTTGAACTTCTTGTTACATAACTTATTAGAATTTAAGCGAGGAACATTTTAATACATCTGGTACTTTGGTGAGGAACTTTTTAATACATCTGGTAAGAACTAAAATTTACCATTTGGACTCCTAGAAGTTCTACAAATTGTCCATATAAAAGCACAGGAATTTTAATCCACATCCAAGAGATTTCACTTGAAATGTTTCTCAGGAGCATGATAACAATTATTTTCTTCAAAACTCAGTAACTTGTTGGTCAGACAAAAAAACTAATGTACTTTTCCAAGAAGTATGATTTCATTGCATGCAACAGCTGCCAATTACCAATGTTTCCAGTTACCAATTACCAGTGTTTTCATATGGAAAATTCAGTCTCCTCAAAATTTAAACACAGTTTCAATCTCAAAAATGACTGAGCAAACTCTGCCTCAGTCTCTGGCTAAGACTACTGCTGACTGACCCTGAAGTGCATTTCTATGCCAGACATGTGCATTAGAGATGGATTCCTATTGATTTTTTTTTAAATGTTACTAAACCCTAGGAGCTGTGGACAGTAAACCTGGGAGTGTACATAAAGATGGACTGCTACATAAGCCACTGCTGTTTCAACTGAAATCTAACGCTGAACAGAAACCTTTCTTTTTAAGTGGACAACACCACCATTTCTTCACAAATAAATCACTTATTTCTTTTCTCAGAAACTTTTGTAAAATACAAGTACCTTCTAATAGGTGAAGTAAAGTGAGTATAAATAGGTGAGGCTAAACCATAATGATGAAAATCATTGTCCATTCCCGAGCAGAAATAAACAGCTTGCATCATGCAGCGAGTGGTCAAAATTCGCAGCAGTGTATTTAGGTAGGGGAATGTAGGAGATTCAGCTTTGTCTAATGATTCAGCTAAAGCTTTTGCTGAATCTGTCTTAATTTCCAAATTCTGAAAGGAGAGAAGAAACAAAAAAGGCCAACTATTATTAGCAAACTTTAAGAATATAAACAGAAATGTAACAGCTACATCTAGGATAATCTTAGAAACAGGCACCTAATAACATGATGGAATGCTACTACTACAAAAGCAAACAAAATCCATCCATGCACAGGTCCTTCCCTCATTATTAGTAGTGCACTATGCAAAATCAAAATGCTGACTCAGTAGCCTATAATTCAGAAAAGACACCCATTCTGAACTAAGAAATACTTTATGCCAATATTAACAAAGTTTTATTTCCTTTGGTTTTATTCTTTTATCCCTTTATTAAATCAGAAAGAATGTAAAAACAAAAAAAACATGTATTTATGCCACACAAAGATTCTCACCCAAGCACAGGGTAAGTAACTGACTTTATGGTATTTCCTCTGCAAAATTATTATAATGTATACTTGGAAAAGTGAAATGTAAAATGAGTACAGTGTATGACATTTTTTTTCCCTGTTTGCCAATGATCTCTGATAAAAATTCAGGTAGTGTGAAAATACATAATGCATTTTTAACTTCCAGAAACACAAGGTAAATTTCATCACATGATCACATGTGATCTTTCCGTCACATATAGCACCGACAATAAAATAGGATTCAGAGATCAAATTATGCCTATATTAAGATAATTACATTTTTATTAAAAAAAGTATAAACACAGCATATTAATACCTAATTGTGATGGTTGTGTCAAAAGCAGTAAAAAAGCCACTTTGGTTTATTTAAAAGAATGTTTACCTATGCACAGGAATTTAGCTTTCCAAATAAAACAATACTTTAAAAATAGTTTTCAGAACATAAATTAAATCATTATCATTATTCCAGTTTTACAGCAGTGGAAAATTAAATAGGCTAGGTTTAGACTTGTCTATTTATGTCACACTGAGAGAATCTGGAAGTTCCTCTCTTAACCTTAAGAAAAAAAAAGGGGGTGGAGAAAGATCTGAAGGGAAAGGAAATGTGAATGTACATCACAGTAACTACAAAATTAGAAGTTTAGCTCAAATAAGATCCTGAAACTGGAAAACTAATTTTTTCTCTTCAGACTCCTTAATTAAATTAGATTTGTTTCAGGCTAAATAAACCTCTAGCTGATCTATGGAGAAGATGGAAACTATAAAAACATTTTCTTATTTCCTGACTTTAAGATAAATGTGTTATTTGATGTGACTGATCAATTTTTAAGTACATCAATAATGTATGTGATCCAAAGTCAAAAACTCTCAAAAATCACATGTGACTTGGTGAGGAGAAATATTCACAGCTCACAAGTGCTACAATGTAAGACTTGAGAGAATGGTATGTTTTCTTTACCTAAGAAAGGTTTTAAAAAGCACACCTTCCTTTCACCTAGAGGTACAATTATCCTGCTAAAAATACCAGGGATTTCAAAGTGTAGCTGATACACTTTTAAAATACTGCTTTCCAGCCCTTACTCCTAGATAAGTGGCCAACCAGAAACAAAATACATATTTTCATAATTAATTCACTTAATTAGCATGGTAAAAACTTGCCTTGGACTTTGCAGCCTTTACAAGGATGTCGTAATTTGATGGGGGAGGAGCAGGATGTTTCCGGAGCAAGGCAAACTCTGGGAACTCATCATAAATTTTTTGTGCTACAGAAATATTGGCAAGCAACATGAACTCTTCAACCATGGAATTTGTCTCTCTATCAAGATAAATATTTTATATTGTTAGAAAAGCATTAGACATTTACTTTGAGTGTCTAATGAAGAAACACTCCACCATCCTAACAATGTTACATAACATTAATTATTATTAATTAGTGGTTTTGAACATTTATAAAGTAGGCAAGCAATTATAAGGCTAAAAACAATGCTTATTAAGCTCCAAATACTGACTCAAAAGAAAAAAAAAAAAAAAACCCTGAAATATTCTAAACATTAAAATCAAGAAAAATGCTCATTAAAATGCCTGAAAAAACCAACAGGTAAACCTCTTGACTTCTTCTTACAAAGTTCACATATGAAGCATAGAGCTCAAGACTCACTAAATAAATACTGCAGTAAAATAGAGGAATTCTCTTTCTGACGATCAGCTCGACAAAGAAGTTGTGGATGCTTTATCACTGGAAGCATTAATGAACAGGCTGGGTGGGGCTTTAAGCAACGTGGTCTAGTGGGAAGTGTCTGGGCCCATGGCAGGGGGGCTAGAACAAGGTAAGCTTCCAAGGTTCCTTCCTCCTCAAACCATCCTCTAATTCTATGACGGCCCTGCACTATTACAGGAACTTTGTAAATCATTAAATGTTGCTACTTAAACACGTCGTTAATTCCATCCCTACCCTGAATTAACTAACAAATAAAATGCATACTTAAGCTCCTTAGTCTGCAGATCAATAGGATCATGAGTTTCACTGTCCATGTGGAAACGAACTTCTGGTGACGCAAGTGTCAAGGCTCTGCAACATAGTTAAGTGGTATTAAAAAATTACAGTAAAGCAGACAGAGCAGCTGAGCTGCAAGCCTGTAACATCATCTGGGGTTACCGTGACACTGTAATTTAAAATTAGCAGAAATTAAAAATAAAATTGTGTAATGTTCAAATTTTCAGGAAATGTCAAGCAAATACAAACAACTGAAGCTCCTAAAATTTCAAATGCTACCCCTATAGTTGTGCTTTTATGACTCTGTGAGATCCATATTGATTGATCTTGAAGAAAAAGTAAATATCCCAAATTTATAAATTTTGGGAAATAAGGATAAGCATACTTATGCAAATTAAAATGGCAAAATATTTCTCTTTCACAAGACTTTCACTAGAAAAATGGACACAGAACCATAATATATTTTGACAGCAAGAACAGTCAGAAAAAAAGGGGGAAAAGGTAACAGGTATTACAGATAACAGATAATGGCTTACCCATTATCAATTCTTTTCTTCTTCAGAATTTTTGCTAATTTGTTTAATCGACGTAGGCTGGTAGTAATATCATCATTCATAGTTGCTGAATCGATTCTCATCTGTGCTTCAGCGTATGTAAGAGAAGCCTTGAAGAGGTTAAAAAAACCAGACATCATGATACATAATTGAACACTAAAAAAAAACCAAAACATAGTTCTTTCTGTCTTGCAGAACGTGTGGCTTGCTGTCGTAACTTGGTTCACAATTATACAAAGCTTTACATTCAATACCTAAATGCCTTTTATTCACAAAGAATAATGGACAAATGAGGACAGATCTATCTAAGATGTTAAGATATACCAGGCATTTACAGTGGGTTTTCTTTTGCTGATCACATGTGTTTTATACATTGGAAGTCTAGTTTTCAGAAATGTATTGAATATCCACAGAATCCACTGAATTTAACTGATTAGCTGGTATTTGTTTCAGGCTAAATAAACAACGTCCTATATGCATCATACACACAGTAACTGCACACATAAACAATGCAGCTTTAGAGGCTGAGAAGAACACTGAAGAATCAAACATTTTCTTTATTTTTAGTATTTCAGCACTATCTTCTAATGCTAATAAAATATAAATAATTAATCAGAAAGAAAACTTTATTATCAAGTTTGTTGATCATTGTTTTTATAATACCGTGTAGAGCTTTTTATTTCAGAATTATAGTAATATTTACATGACTTACCTTGGAATTAATAATACTCTTTGTAAATCTGGTTTTTAGAATTTCAGCCTTATGGTTCATTTCCCATATGCATGAAAATGCAAGCCTGTGTGGGAGAGAGAGAAGAGAAGGAGGGGACAATCTCTTAAAATCCCTATATAAACCACAGTAGTTTCTTGCCTGGATCAAAGTATGGGTCATATACATATACCTGTCCACATTCGATCTCAGAGAGCATAAGTTGGAACTAAGTAGCTCTGGAACCATATCAATCCTCTGCAAAGTAAAGAATAAAATAAGTTAGTATTTTAACTTCCTGATTTTCAATATAATAAAAGCTTGGAGATTTTTTTTTTTGGCCAAAAAAAGCTCAGACTACTGAAAGAGAAGTGAGCACTTGAAGAAAATTAATTCTAAGATTCCTTTTAGTTACCATCTTTTTAGTACCAGTGATTTCTGAAAAGAAATCATGGTCTGGAAGAAATAAACCAGGACTAAATCTATAGCATTAATGAATGCAAATCACAGGAACCTTCAGAGAGTTAGCACTCACAAAAAAACACAAAAACCAATGGAAAAGGCAAAATTGGGCCACTTCTTCAATTTCAGATTGAAATTAAAACAGTATTCCAGTTTCAGAACCACTTGCTAATAATGCTTCAAACCAGAGTTGAATGGGATATTGTCTAGATAGTGGTTTTTAACAGATAAACCAGAAAATAAAATTGTCTTAGACAAACTGTCTTTTTTTTTCTCCTTAGTTCAGAAAGAGTATCTCCACTCCCAAGAATTAAAAGAGGAAAGCAATGAAAATCCAACCACTTAATCACACAAGAAGCTGTAGAAAAGAATTACTTTTTCACACAGATACACTGTTGTTCCTCTTTTTACTGACTCCTCATCCAAAGCATTTCCTGGGCGAATAAAATGACTGACATCTGCAATATGTACACCAACCTAAAAAACAAGCATCACGTTATGCACCTCATGAAAGAGAAACAGTTTTCAGAGTGAAAGAAACGTAACCACATTTTTATAAACCAATTTATCCATTCCCAGTTCCTTTCAGCACCTCCCATATTTCATAATAAGAATAGTTTAAACCCATCACACTGATATTAAAAAAGTAACAGTTGCAGCAATTATCCAAAAAAAACAGCATTTGTACATTTAGGGGAAGTTCAGAAGAATATTCATGACCAATGCAGCTTTTCTTTGAGGGCCCAAATAACCTCTTTCATGTTCTTCAAGACTCACTGCAAACTTCTTTTTGCTTTTCTGTTTGCTGGACTTTCTAGTCTGGCACACCCTACTATTACAATTCCAAATTAATTTCTAAAGAAGACAATCTGACTGAATCAGATATAAGGGAGTAGAGAGCTGGTGTTAAGCCTGTAGCTTTTTACTGCCTTTTTAAAAATAAAACAGTAATTCCACAGGCATTACAGCAGTAGCTTAATTTTTTCTTTTTTTCATAGTTCCTTATCCTAGCTGTAAATATCCTTGTTTATACTACTTAGCTAAAACAGTAAATAAATTTTATGTTAAATTCTCATGCCAAATGAGGATAAAGCAGGGTGAATTTAGAAGACACTAAATTCCCACTTTTGACACTGATCTGATGCAAATTAACTCCCCTTTTTATTACCATCTTGCAGCTGTGCAAACACCATTAATTTATTTATAACAGATCTGGAACTTTGCACGTATATTTGTAAAATAAAGGAAGAAGTAAGTAAATAAATTACTAGATTGATACAATACCTCTAGAGTTCCATTTCCTATTTCTCTGCAATGCAATGCATCATCAATATCTGTACAACCAGGAGGATCAACACTACAAACACTCAGATGCCTTAAGTCCTCCCTGTGTTTCATATCCTGAAATTTAAAAGAAACAAAAAATTGTTTTCAAGAACACCTTCCTTTTCCAAGTAAAAATGATCATTTGAGAAAGGCATGTTACATAAGATTTTCCCCAGCAACCAAGTATTTTCAGAATGTTTATTTTGTTTTGGGCGGTTTGTTTGTTTTATGACAAGATCAAAACAGATATGCAGAAACTACAATGACAGAAAAAACAACACAGAAGTACTAATTTTTTTTTTTTGTTTTACAGTAATGAGGAAGAGAATCGGAACACAACCATAGTTTCATCACAATCTTAGAATTCGCAGGATAAGGAATTGAAGATTTTTTTCAAGTAAAATTTTGACTGATGTCCAGCTGAATGATGTGTCTTGGATATGACTGCTCTGAAGTTTAGCTTTCCAAGGCTTAGATGTCTAGATAATTGAAAGGAGCTGCACACTTTGTAAGTATCTATCCTTGCAAAATAGCTATCTTTCTCCTTTGCAAAAAATCTTCTTTTATCTTTATTCTTTAACAAAACCTGCAGTATCATCTTTATCTTAAAATATTTATCCCCCACAAATGCAGTTTTAGCCAAAATGCAAAAACTTGAAGATGTCTTGTTTCCATCGGAAATCCAGCTGAAAGTTCCCACTAAGACAGAACAGTCCTGCACAACATTTCTCATCTATTTCTGGTGCATTGGGATATTCTAGAATGTCAGAGTTTGCATTGAAGGGGAAGGCACAGTAATTACTACAATAATTTACAAATTATTACCTCTTCTGTAATGCTCCATGGCATTTTTGGTAGGAAACTAAGGACAGCTTGAGAAAAAGCCTGGTGAGGAACATCATGTTCAAGCAGAAGAACTTCTGTCTCTGTTTCTTTATCTCCAGCGCTTCCCAAATTCTTTACAAAATGACCCTGAGGAATAATACAGGTACATACACACACACATATATCAAGCAATACCATTTGTCCAAAAGTAAGTATGTAAGAACATTAACCCTTAGGTTATTCTTGTATTAAGCTACACAGTAGAAGCAATCTTTTTAAATTTGGTTAACTTTCTCATCTTTAGGAGAAATTTGATTTTAAATATTTATTTGATGCAGTAAGTCTGAACCAAGTCCATCCAGACTATTTTCTTAGAATGGGTCTAAATTCTTCACAATTAAGACTCCAAAACTTATTAAATCATTTTTGGAGGAAGGAAAACCACTGCTGCAAAAGCAGCAGAACTAATTCACTCTAATTTCTCTATGGGTTTGCCTTGTGCCATGTATCCCACACCCTAATACCACATCAACTCTGCCTTTGTCCTCAGTTCTCTGCAGCAATGCTGTCTTTGTTTTAATGCTTTTTCCATATACTCCATGTTCTCTTCATTTCTCTAAACTAGTGGGAGACACCTGTGCTCTGCTTCAATACAAGCTGTGCATTCCCACAGGAGCCACTGAAAGACTTCAAAACCTGGCTAGTGTTCAATACAAATGGAAGGCAGTGTCCTCAGTTTCTCATACAGCCTCTGTTATTTATACTGAACTTTTAACTACTTTAACCCTACTGGCAATTTGAGTGCACCGGGTGCATTTGTCAAATTTCTGAACAGTGACTGGTATGTGTGAATGAGCAAAATCAGAGCAAAAGATTCGCACTTCTAGGAACCCAAACTAAAGTCCCGGTTAATCTATATAACGCACCTTAAGTAGCACATATATGTTCACTGCAGAACTGGATGAGTAAGCTTTTTAAGTATGAAACCCCATAGCTGGTTGTAAGTGCAAATTAAACCATTTAGGGACTTCCTTAATTTGCACCATCAAATAACACCTCATCAAATTTAAACGTCATCTCAACACTGTTTGCAGTTACTCAGTGTTGCAGATAAATATTTTACCTAAGAAACACAAAAAAATCAGGTAGTTAAAAGTTCAGAAGAAAATGCCTAAACTTACATTAGGATACCTGGAATTCCTGGGCCAACCATCAATAGCAACAATTATTCTTTGCCCTTCCAATGTATCTGCTTGTCTGGTTTCTATTCGAATGCGAGGAATTCTGCGATCAGCTGGTGTAAACAAATGGCGCCTTGCCTACGGACAACCAGAAAAAGGAACAATTAATTTCCAAAAAAAGAAGAAAAACCAACCCTGCACTTAGAGTAAGTGGATTATTTCCTCACCTCTTTGATCTGTGACTTGGAAAGCATCCCACAATACGGCCGCCAGTTTCGTTTTATAATGCCTACTACTCTTCCTGTAGGCCTCAGCATGTCCTTGTTAATGGAAGTCTTCAGCTGGTAGAACACAGGTTAAAAATACAAAACTGTTTGAACTCATGTTAGAGTACAGTAGATAACTTAAAACTTAGTAGCAACATTTTGTAACTCATTATAAGGACATAATTTCTATTATGACTTTATAAATAGAACCTCCTGTGCCTTCCTGTGCTTTGCATGACTTTTAATATTTTCAGTATGTGACACGACTGAAATCACATCAGTATGTGATGTGACTTAGCAGAGACAGTGGGAGAAGACAGTGTTCTGCAGCCTTTTTCTGGTGTTCTTCATTTTTCTGAAAGGATGTCCATTAAGAAAACCCAAACAAATAATATTTTCCAAGTCATTTTACAATCTATTATTTCAATTTTTTGGAGTCCTTTTACACCGCCTGAAAATTCTCCAGTAATTCTCCACATAATTATTAAAAAACATTCCTATGAAATTCAGTGGAAAGATAGTAAGTGGATTTTTAAAGAAATTATCTTCTTGTACAGGGCATACATGCATGTACAGGCATGCACATTATGTGGAATTACTGCAAGACCCAAAAATATTTTACAACAGGTTCCACATGTATGTATTTCCTATAAAAAGTGACTGTCAGTATGGTACAACACCTACTCTAACAAATCTTAATCTGCATAACAGTAAATACAGATTTACATTATTACATGACTACCACTCAGTAACTTTTGGATTCATTACACTTAATAAAGTAATGTGGCAATTTCAAGCAGAGACTAATTGAAAATGATCCATTTTATCCACCATCATGTATTTAACACAACTGTACAACTCCAATTAAGTTTTATGATTTCTGTATTTACATTTTATAAGGACAATATATAAATCTAAAGCCTAACACAGGGTAACACAGATTTCATCTCTTTCATAACACCACAGTTAAGAAAGATTATTTCTTTCATACAATGTTCTCTTTCTCCTCTTCATTTTCAATGTTCTCTTCATTCTGGCCATCATCTTGCAAGACCACTGAGGATGGTGCCACCCATTCATCTTTTGCCAACAGCTCCACGGCTACAATATCTTCATGAATTGCTCGGTTTAGATGTTTCAGGCCCTGTACAATTATCTGGATTTTTTTAGAAAACAAAATGGAAATGCAAACATTCATTATGATGAAAACACAAGACCCAAATCTAGAGCAGTGTAACAGAAGAGTAAACATGTTTGACAGGCTTTACATTCCAAAGAACATTTTAAAGTATGGTTGTGATGCACTTTTTTCCTTTGCCGAGGTTTCTTACAGTACAGATGATCTTATTCCCACTGCTCTTATAAGAAATATGTTTTTCCTGGGTTTTTTTTTTTTCTTTTTTAATTAAGTCAGACAATTCTATTTTTGCAGGATACTGAGAAAGAGGAATAGAAGAGAGACAAGAGAAGTACCTCCAGCTGCCATAAATAGGAAGGGAGGAGACAACTGCCACTGCTTGGAAACAGTGTTTGTACAACTGCACCAACCGAGAATCCAGCAGGCAGATAGATGGATTAACTGCTAGGTGGGAAACAGCTCATCTACCCCTCACCAGGCAGGAAAATAGCAGGGGGAAACAAAGCAGGAGACCCCCACAAGGGCTCATGACTGTTTTTTTCGCTGAAAATCCTCCTATACAGTTGATCCTTTGTCTTTCACCATATATCTCAAACTGGTTTTAAAAACTGTTAAGATGTCAGTTAAAAAACTATTAACAACCAAGATTAATCTTTATTTTACCAATTACTTTATCAAACTGTAATTTAAATACATTATTCTTTTTCCAAAAAGAGCACAGTCAGCATTTCAGGACTCTATATCCATACAAATAAAATATGAAAACATCAGCAAGAACATCAGAAAAAAACCCAGAAGAGTAAAATATTACTAATATGCTCCCTTTTAACATATGTCACCATGAAATAATTAAATTTTAAGTCATTCCTACGGTTAGTTAAAGTTTACTGCATGGAGGTAAAATTAAAACTCACCTCTTTGTTTTCTTCAGCATCTCCATGAACCCAAACAGTAGCTTCAAGATAATTCTCTCTGTTTGCCCTGTAAGTTCCTTGGAGGTAAATACCAGATTTTACTCCTTGCTGCAATTTGCTAAGAGGAATATGTTCTGGGAATATTATTTTCCCACCTTCTATTTCTTTCTTTAGCAAAAAAATAAAAACAGGAGAGGTTATTTTCAGTATTTTATATTCATGTTAATTTCAAAACCAAGCTCTGGATCATGACACACTCAAGCTAACAAACTCCCTAATTGTAACTGTGTGTAGGTATGAATATGCACAAGAATAAAAAACTATTATTAAGCAGTACTTTTTCTAATGAAGCATCAAAAGCATAAAAATGTGACAATTCCAGGAACTTTTCTTGTTGTCCTGCAGTTACTTAAAAACATACTGCATAATTTTATGTTGATTGGATATAGTGACTAAACAGACACTTAACCAAGAAAATGTTAGCATAGTAAAAGAGTATGGCACATAGTGTACGTACTGTAAGCTATAGGAAACATTATGAAAATACATTACTGTGACCAAAATTTAGAACAGTAAGACAATTGCTTACACCTGAATGATCTACAGTTAACTGCTGAGAATACCTGAGTCCTCTTTCTTCCCACTCTTGCATAGAGCTCTATTCTGTTAAAAGTAACGCCGATGAAATTAACTTTCCTATTTTTGTGGTAAGTGTTCAGCTATATCAGTTGTATGTGAACATATGAGTCTTGATTCTGATAAGCACAAAGCACAAGGAAATAGAAGAAGATGTAGCTCATATTTGAGCTGCAGCCTGCATTTATGTCAACTTAACTAATAACCAAATGAAAATGCTTTTGATCAATAACTTAACACAGATTTTCCAGCAGACACAAAATCAAGATCTAAATGGTTTGCAATATATTTTGTTTCCACTTTGTTGTTTCTGTTATTATTCTCATCTTCACAATAGTTATCTAAAGCAACTGTCTTTTTACAAGATACACAGTAACAGGCATATAAGCAGAACTGAAATTGGCTGCAATATTTCCTTTTTACTTTTCAGTTGTCAAAAAGTTAAATTGCCAGAATAGTAATAAAGTCCAAACTCTTTGTATTCTAAACTGATGCCAGTACCCTGATATGCAGTATGCAATATTATACTGCAAGCTATTTGTGATCAATTTATTTTATAAGAAGAAAATAAAAACATACCCCTTCATCAGATACACAAGCAAGACGATCTACAAGCTCAGGATTAGCTGTCAAGCTTTTTATATACTCCTCACCTACAAAAGCACACATGTAAATATTTATGCAAGAGGTATCAAGTGACTGCTCAGTTGATTTGAGCAATAAATTACACGTACATACTACTTCACTTACATGTATAGGCAGTTATTCCTTCCTCCAGAGCTTTCTCTTTATTAATTCTGTCATTTGTTAAAAAGATAACTTGAATCTTTTCCTCATCCTCTATTTTCTTCAAGTGTTCATTGTACCATTTCACTGCTACCCGAATGGCTCTGTCATTGCGGTCATTAGAAGTTTCTCCCCGCTTTTGCTCTATGTACGTTTCTCTAAATAAATTTTAAAAACAAAGGGACGTGTTTGAGCAACCAAAACAAATCCCAGAATTTATCTATACTTAAAATTTTCAGACAAACAAGATCAAGGCTGTTAGGCCAAAAGTATGATTGCTATGAAATTGCTATGAAATGTGTAACACTCATTAGGCCAGGAGACATGGGTAAACGAAAATAGGAAGGAAGTATTAATTTCTAACACAACTTTCTCATAGACAACTGAAGAGGTTTGCATTCAAGCTGTTAGAACTATGGATTCAAGATTCCTTGAACTATGATACTGCAGTATTGGAAACTAATTGTGAGCACAAATAAAGGCAAATTAATTGCATCTCCATTTCTCAGAGCTTTCTGTTACCAACTTAATGGATTTTTGAATTCTGCTACAGACTAAGTTGACAATATTCATAAAGCATTGGAATATGTTTAAAAGGGACACTAAAATGGAAAATCAGTATCTTATTACTCAAGATAACAGTGCTAATTATTCAATATTCTAACTCTCTTTACATAACATACATGGATTGATGCCAACTATAGACAGAAAAGCTCCTGGAACACCAACTACTTCTCAAAAGGATTCCTTAGAAATATATAGTTCTATGACACCAGTGTAATTTTTCTTCCAGTCCACATGTTCCAGTTTTGTCTTCCACTTTCTTTTACTGGATATCAGCACAACTTTGTTATACCCCATTCCACCCTTTACCTGTGGTGCTCATTGGTGAAAGAATAGAAATGTTTTTCTGGGTTTTGAATCACGTCCCTAATTCGCTTGTACACTGGTGCACTCCGATTCCTGACTTCTTGTAGGACTGTCTGTAGCACAATGACATTCTTAATAACAGGATCTTCAAGGATATCAATCTGAGGAACAAAATGGAAATGAATCAAAATTGTTGTTTAATTCTATCCAATAACAGGACTTGAAATATTTCCTTGGCTAATACATGAAAATCTAACAGGAGTAATGAGTGGGTCTCCTTCTGCCTTTTTCCCCTCATCACTGGGAAACTGGACAGTGTATGAAGTTGCTTTTGCCTCCTTGTGGGAAAACAAGTCAAATAGGATTTTCCAGCCTCTTTGCGACCTGAAGTGAAGACAAAGACTTATTGTGACTTCCAACAAATTTGCCCCCAGTGTGTGCAGGATTCCAGACAAATGTAAGGCCAAGTGTACACTACAAATTTTGCTTACATAAAATGGTTTCCTATAAAATTTATCCTTAGTAAACAAAATGCAACTATGCACAATTTGATGGAAATCTGTAATTTACAGGCTGCCTGCCTCCTTGAGGAATGCAAGCCATAAAATGGTACCCAACTACTCTTACACAGCTGACATGCCTATGCATATGTAGGTTTGAGTTCTCCAGAAACAATCTCACTGTTAAACTGAAATTTTAATTTCCATGGAGTCAAATCAATGAGCATTCTCTGAGCTGCTCTTCACTTCTGAAAGACCTTTTTCTTTTTTAAGGAATTTTGTTAAAATTTTCAGCATTTTGCTTTGCCAACTCCTGACATTAAGACAGCGAAATATACACTAGAAATCCATGTAATCTGTTGTGGGAAAAAGACTGGAGCTTCACTTCCTTGTGGCAAGAAACTGCAAAATGAGACAGCAGTAAGGTTCTAGAGGGCACAGCTAAAAGAATAAAAAGCAATACCAGACCAAGCTCTTGTGAACCTGATGCTTACATGACCTGAAAGATTTAGAGCCATATTCATAGGAGAGGAAATCCAGCATTATTATATGCATAAGCTGAAGCACCAGGCCAAGTCTTACTGCAGCAAAAGTGTTGCAGTTTCTAGGCAAAACCTTCCCCTACCCTTACCAAGGCTTCCTAATCCCCACTTCTCCAGTTCACCTCAGCACACCCTGGTACATTCTCAGAGCATTCTATAGGACACACATACAATTTCACCTACGAGAGACCAAGAAGTCCACTTGTAAGAGGCTGAAAACATCCCCTGACCTGCTGTTTTGAGACAAAAATCCTTACAACTTTTGAGATCTCTGCTAAAACACACAAGTGTTGTTCCCCTCTCCAGAGTACTCCATGTTAGAATTCATTAATTAGTTACAATCTCCGATGTGTGCACAGGGCTGTTCTACTTTCTACCCAGGTATTCAAAAACAATGAAAGAAAAAAGTTAAACATCAAACTTGGGAATTCCTCCCAGCCTCAAAGTCTACTGTCTGCCCTGCTCAGTCTCCATCCTCTGCACAGCTATTGACGAGCTGCACAGTGAAGTTGCTCCCGTGCTTCCAGAGCTGCACATGGGATGATTTCACACCTTCTATTCATTACAATAAATCAATATCACAGCATAAAGAACTTAAACCTACACCCTGAAAAGCAGAAGAGGCATTTAGAAAAATTCAGAATCCAGAGAAGATCCAAAAATTCAGTGACGACATGAAGATCCCAATCGCTACTTGACAGTCCACCAACTTTCTCTGATTGATTTTTCATACCCATACCAGACCACAATGAACAAAATAAATGAATAGATAAATAAATAAATACTGTCCTTTATTCCTTTGATTCAGGCAGAAAAAAAAAGAAACCACTAAACCAAACCAAACAACAACAAAAAAGAAAACCACAAAAGAAACAAAAAATCACACACACACTCCTTCCCCCCAAACTGGAACATAGTCTAAGACCAGACCAAGTTCGCTGATGCTATAGCCTTCTCCTCAGGAGCTGGCAGGGAAAGACAAGACTAAACAAGGCAGAAAGAAAGACCCAGGCAAGGACCAAGCAGCCACAGGAAACACGGGAGGAACCAGGCCTGCAGAGCGCTGCCAAACGCGCCCCTCCAGCGCGACGCCAGAACCCACACGGGAACTTACACCCACCACAGGGATTCAACAAGTCCGGCGCGGGAAGGCTGGAGCCTCCACATGGAGCCCGATCGGGCCCAGAGGAGGCAGCGGCGGGCCCTCCCCGGCGCTGAGGCGGCTACACCATCCTCCCCTCCCTCCCGGAGGCGCTCACCTGGTGCAGGAGCAGGTTGGTGTCGGGCAGGAGGAAGTGCGGCCCGGGGCAGAGGCTGCTGGCGGGGCCGCTGGGTCGCGCCTCCAGCCCGGGCGCGCTCCCGTTGCCGGGCGCGGCGGGGGGGCAGAGGCGGCACGCGGCGGCGCCGCACGCGATGTCGTCGCGCAGGTAATGCTCGCGCACCACCTTCACCACCGCGCCCGCCCGCGTGCGCTTCACGAACGTCCGCGAGGTCAGCATGGCGCGCGGGGCCGGCGGGAAGCGGCGCGGGAAGCGGGAAGCGGCGCGGGAAGGGCGCAGGAAGCAGCGCCGCGGTCGCCGCAGTGATGGCGTGGCGCGAGGCCCCGCCCCCGCGGCACTGAGGGAGGCGGAAGCGCGCGCGCGCGCGTGTGGTGCCGCCGCTGCCCGGGGTGTGTGGGGCAGACCCCAGGACTGGCCCGGCCCGGGCTGCTGCTCCCCAACCCCCGCCGCTGCAGAGTTACCGCTTGGGCAGCTGCCCGGTGCCTTCTGCAGCTCCGGTCGTCCTGCCGGACGAACAGTATACCCTCTTCCCGAGCTGCCCCCCGGTGCCGTGGAGAAGGAAGGCGGTGGTGGCGGCCCCGGGAGGGCTGCCCGGCTGTCGCTTACCCGGGCTCTGAGAGCGGCGTCTCCTCTCCCCGCTGGTCTCTGAGCAGCGCCGTCTGTAAGTAGCAGCCGTGGTCTGTGCCAGGTGGTTGTAAAAGTCCATGTGGCTGGTGGGTCCAAGCAAGAGCAGTGCAGCTGCTGCTGAGAAGGCAAAGGCCAGCGAGGTTTGAAAGCAGCTTATAGTAAGTCGGGTCCGGGCTCTCCTCCCAGGCACCCAGCCGTAGGATAAGAGGGCAAAGCCTCAAGATGCACCAGGGACTCCCCTGTACTCCCCTGTAAGGTTGGACATTGGGTGGATTTTCTAAACAGGGTGATTAGGCATTGGAATGCGCTGCCAAGGGAGGCAGTGGAGTCACCATGGCTCGAAGTGCTTAAGGAAAGACTGAACGTGGCCCTGAGTACCATGGTGGAGTTGATGAGGGGATTGTACCTACGAGTCATAGGTTGGACACGGTGATCTCGGAGGTCTTTTCCAGCCTGTGTGATTCTGTGATCAAGGTATTCCTTTATCGTTTTCTCCGGTAAGTCATGTGCCCTCTTATAGGGCACTGTATAAGCCTCGTAGGCCTCGGGAGTTTTCAGTGCACATGCTTTTGACAACGTGCATATATTTATGTAACTATAGCATCATGCTAGTAAGCTAGATTCACATTGGTGTTCCCACTGGTATTTAGGTTATTGTAGTCAAAACGCTTGATAATGATTGTTCAGGAAGAGGGTCCTCAGGCAGTAGCCTCCAGAGCTTCTCATAAGGTTTTTCAAAATTGAACAATGAAATTCAAAATTTCAAAATTGAACATGAACAAAAAATTGTTCATGTGATACTGAGAAGCATCGCTTGCTTAGTGGTCTAATGTAGTGGTTCGTTTTTCATAATGACACTTCATTTAATTGTTTTGATTCTTGCAGTTGATTCTTCAGGAGGCTCATCTCAAAGTATAGCTTAAAAAAGCTTTGCAAATAGTGGAAGAAAATGTCACATAAAAGCTCTAAGGTAATCAAGAAAGTAAATGTTTCTAGCTCCTTGGAATCTGAGGATATCAGCTTGGAAACCACAGTACCAACTGATGATGTTTCTTCCTCTGAAGAGAGAGAAGGTACTGTAAAAATCACTAAGCAGCTGATTGAACGGAAGGAGTTGCTCCATAATCTTCAGCTGCTTAAAATAGAATTATCACAAAAAAACTTGATGATTGACAACTTGAAAGTTGAATATTTGACCAAGGTAAGTAGTATTTTTCCTTTCATTATATAACCTTTTTTTGATTTTTGGTACTTTTAGAGTGTGATAGAAACTTCTGTTCTGAAAGAATTTATTTGAATTGTATGATGGAGATCTACTTAGTTGGTTTGGGGATTTTCTTGTTGTGTTTTGTGTTCTTTCATGAGAAGAAGGGGAAACAAAGATATAGAAAGCTTCACAGACTTCAAGTCATTTTACTTATAAATAAGGGAGGATCTAATTAGGCTTGCCTTTCCTAAACACATAGGAAAAACATCTGTTTTCTTTCAGAAATGATGAATAATTTTGTCAGTCATGTTAGTAGCATAGCAGGGCTTTGAACCTGAACTAGTGGAGTACTAGAAAAGGTGATCTGAATACACTTCAATGCTTTGTTAATGAAGAATATACCAACATGCTAACAGTAGATTTTGTTGTGTACAGCTTGCACAAAGATGTATGAAATTAAGAAGGGTGTAAAAACATTGCCACGTTTGTGTGCAGTTCATTTTTACAACATACTGTATGCTAACTGGTTTTTATTGGCTTTCTGCTCTGAGTTTAAGTCTAACTTGAAATTAGTTGAACTAATAGCTCTTTAGCTGAAAAAGACCCATTTAAGAACTAAAGCTTTTTAAATTTTTTTTTAAGTCCGTATCATATTCTGATGCCCTAGTGTATTTAGGGGTCTTGTTAGACAGCCATTATTGGACTGGCCACAGCATTGGGATCTTCATATTGTTATTTCAACTTGTTCTTTTTGTAAAATATTTTTAAAAAATTAATATGGTAACTTATTTTGTTTTATACTCTTATATTGTTTTATACATTCTTTATATTTATATATATGTATATATATATATATATATACATATATATATATATTTATTATATTTAGATTGAGGAGCTAGAGGAGAAGCTTAATGATGCAATCCATCAAAAGCAGCTGTTGTCTTTACGACTGGATAGTCAGTTGGCATTACAGCAAGAAGATGCCAGGTATGATGGAAGTAAAATTAAGAACGTCATCTTTAACAAATTTGTGAGTTAATTTGAATTTGTGTAAATAAATTATTAACAGAAACAGATAATTATTATAACAGTTGCAGGAATAGGATTTCTTTTGCAGATTATATTTGTGTATTCATTATAAAAATTGAATTTCCATATTTAATTTACATATAAGTAATTTCAAATTCAGTTCTCACTAGCTGAAGTTTGTGGGCTTGGTTTTATTTTACCTAAATTCAAAATTTAGTAGGAAGAGGTAGTAAAAGTGTTCTTAAAACCAATAAAGAGCAAAAGGACTAGGCAGAGGTGACAGAACTTCCATCAATTTAAACAGAATTTTTAATAAATGCAGCATAGAAAGGGAAAGACTTGGGAAAGGTAAGTGCATAATGTTTAGCTTTTCCCATTAGTACTTCCTATTTGTCAGAAATGCTTTCAGTTGATGATGTAGGAACTCACTTTCCCTGTTGTTTTTTTGAAATATTTGGAGTTAACCTGAAAAATAGACTGGCTAGCAGGCTTCTCCAAACCACTTGGTTAGTTGAGTGTGAAGTGTGAGTTTCCACACCTGTGAAGGAAGGGCATTACTTACATAGTCTCATGTTAAAGCAGAGCTTACAGGATGTGACTACTTCCAAGACCTATTCTGTATTGAGGCTAGAACAGATTTAGGGATGTGGAGCCAGACCTGAGATTAGTTCCAGCAAAGTCTTTCAGCTGAGAGCAGCTTATGGTCAGAAAAACGTTTGTCACTCTGTATGCTTAGCTGCACCAGAGTGGAATATTTTTATGCTGGCCATACTTGAGTTCTCTAAGGAGCGCTCAGTAAAAAAGTACTGATGTGCAAACTGTTATTAATAGGCATAAAAAAGTTAAGCTACTTTTCCCAATCTTTTCATTAGTTTTCTTGTCAGTCTTTTACTTAACTTTTTATCCTCATGTAATAGAATTGTACACACTATGGAGTGTATCCTTGTGTGATTGCTTTGATGACCTCAGACTTCCTGTTACCTGTACCCTGCCACTGGGGTAGATGTTGACTTGTAATACTAGTTAGTATTTTTTTATTCCTTTTTAAGTAATACAGAAATGACTGTTTTAAAGAGTGATTTGTATATGTTTTCAAGAGTTGCAGCTAAAAATAAAAAAAAAAGTAGGTTAGTTGTCTTTGATTTAAAGAAAATAAACACTTCTAAACGTCATGAACTGATGTGCAGTTTCTCTTGCTGTATAAAACCTTATCACTAGTGATAATAGTAGTATGGTGTTTTAAGGCTGCTTTTTCTATTGTAGTAGTGGTTGGTTTGTTGCTGTTTGTTTTTTTTTAATAAAGGACTCCAACTTTGTATATTACAGTGGTTAGAAAATTAAGGGTTGGTATGATGGTGCCTGTGCTGAAACTTGGTAAGACCCAAGTTCAAGTGATTTACCAGCTCCCTGGGGTTTGTGTGGAAATAGATTCTACTTTTTCATGTTTTTAACCTTTTAATTGGTATATTAAGTTTAGTTTGTAAGTTCAAATCAGCATATGTGGAGATTGTCTATTCTCAGATTCAGCTTTGTGTTGTCAATGACTATAAAGTTCCTGGCTTTTTATATATACTGTATCTAATATGACTGTTTAACCATAGTGGTATACAGTCTGGCACTAATTACCTAATCTTTGTAAATTTTTCCCTCTACAAAATGAGCAGAACTCACTTCTTTTCTAGGGTATTGTGAAGCTTTGTCACTTGTGTTACTCATTACCTGGTATCTTCTGTTTTCAAATACATCTTGAAGGAAACATCAGGCTCTAATGAAGCAAGAAATGGAAACTATTTTATTGAGACAGAAGCAACTGGAGGAAACAAATTATCAGTTGAGAGAGAGGGCTGGAGATATACGTCGTAGCTTGCGAGACTTGGAATTAACAGATGAATGCTATGAGAAGCTGAAGTCTCTTCCTGAAGATCAGCTTTCTATCCCTGAATATGTTTCAGTAAGTATTGGGTTTTGTACTGCTTTAAAATATAACCTGTATCTTGGATCTGGCTGGGACAGAGTTCACTTTCTTCGTAGCAGTCTGAATCTTGCTGTGTGTCATGCTGGTGGCTGAAACAGTGTTTTGGCTATTGCATCAAGGCTTTCCTTTTTCCCCATTCTGCCTCCCCCTGCCTCAGCAAGCTATGAATGATCATGAGATTGATAGGGGACACAGCTGGACAGCTGACCCAAATTGGCAAAGTAATATTCCATACCATAAAATGTCATACTCAGCAGCAAAAATAGGAGGTAGAGGAAGAAAGAGAAAGTGGGGGGCGGTGATGGCTTCCCAAGGTGGTTATTACTCGGGGATTGGCTGGGTATCAGTTTTGATCAGCTTCCCCAATTTCTGGGAGGTGATGAGTTATTTTATTTTTTTCTTTCTTTTTTACTTTTTCCTTCAGTAATTGTTTAGAAAATTTGGCACCTGAGTTTTCTTGCTTTTGTTTCGTTCTTCTCACTTTCTCCTGCTCCCAGGGTAGGCAGCAAATGGATGAGCAGCCATATAGGCTGCTGGGCAGGCTCAACCCATCCCAAGCTGTAAATTATGGTGGGTTGTGTTTTTCTTCATCTCTGACTAGAAATAAAGCACCTTCAGAGGCAGATGTGTTTCTGGATCAGTCTGTTATGACTGGCTTCCAGTAAAGAGAGAAACCTTTTAATCCCTGATTCTGATGTCTTGAAAGAGAGTAGAACTGCTGATGTATTTTAAGGAGGTTAAGCAGATGGGATGTTACAATTAAAATGTTAGCACACATTGATGATATGAAATACAGCAAGCTGAAAAAAGGAATTTGAAACTTGGTTTGCCAGAACCACAAGTTGGGATTGCACTTGCAAACATCCCTTACTTTTCTCTTATGTTTTCCATATGTCCCTTTCCTATTTGACTAAATGCAGGAGACAAAGTGTACCTTAAAGTATACTTTAAGATTCATTTTCTTGATTTAATATGTTTGTGAATTATGGCTTGTGGGTATGTGGAGAGGCCACCGTGTATTCTTGTTTGCAATAAAAAAACCTGTGGTACATGTCTAGAGCATCCCAGCTGACTTAGGAGAATGAAGAAGATTCAGACATATAAACCTTAATTCATCAAAATATTAGCATTGTACTTATCTGTAGAGCTTGTTATTAAGCTCTACATTAACATGTTTTTAACATTAATGATGTGAGAAACCTTAGTACATTTGTTGAGGTATAAATGCTACATGAATGAATTCTCCACATCAAAGTTATGCTTTACTGTGCTTTAGATATGTACAGAGAAGTAAAAATTTTCACCCTTATCTAAAGGATGTTCTTGTGAACATCTTTTAAAAAGCTGGGCTTTTGAAAATGCTAGGAAAATCATAACGCTCTATGGGATAAACAAGAACATATAGCTTGTGTACTGTTAGGTTATCACCACCTAGCTGTCTGCTGTACCCACTGCCCTCTGCAAAAGTATTTGACGGGGTGTTGTTGATTCCTGTATTACCATGGTCGAAAAAAACAAACTTTTAACAGAAACTGAAATCCCTGTCAGTGGATCTATTGAAACTGGTGTGCAGGAAGTTCAAGACTTCAGGGATTGATTGACAGTCAGTACAAAAGACTCTGTAGCCAGGCAGGATAGATACCAGGAGTTAGTAACCTTGTCAGCTGCTTTAAGTGAAGCTGTCACAGCACAATTTAGATTTAATTTGTGAGTAGAAAATGGCTGTCAAAAAGATGTGAAGTAGGAGAGATGAGTAGCAGCCACCTTCTACCTTTAACCTTCTGTTCTTTTACTCTTGTGTTCAACCAGTTAATGTTATTTTTATCTGACAAAAACTCGTCTACTGAAATGTTAGGTGAAACTCTCTCTTCTTCACACATTACTTTTTCTTTTGAAGGAGTCATTTTTAGACCTCTTCTTTTTCTGGATAAGTCATTCTAAAAATGTATTGTAGTAAAGTACTATTTTCTGCTTTTTTTCAACTTCTTTTAGCAGAGGATTAGTGTGAACCTAAAAGTATCAGTTAAGCTTGGTGGTTGTTTATCGTTACTTCAAGTTATGCAGCTGATACAGATGCTGGGAGGCTACAGAACTATTTTCACATCCTGTCTGTGCATCCATTTGGCTCCCAAAGGCTGGAGAAAGGAGTTGAAAGGGAATGCTGTTTCCTGCTTTGCTTGCCTAAGGACAAGTTGGGTATTTCTAGGCAGTTAAAATTTCTGACTCCAGATCTGTGTGCAGACTAATAATATAGCCCAATGATATTAGGATAAAATTTTCCTATTTTCCTTGTTGAGAAAGGGTCCTGCTTAGACAACTTGAAGAGGAAGTTTTCAGACTCTTTTTTTTTTTTTCCCTATTTATCAGTTATAAAATACTGCCTTGCAATTCTCCAGGATGAAAGTAAACATGTACATAATGCTTAGACTATATTTGACACCTGGTCTACTGGACAAACAGCAGGAAGAACTTAAATGCAGATTTTGTCTATAGAGATACTGTAAATTTGAAACACTGGAATTAAAGCAAATGTGAGATGTTTTTCATTGTTCTTCCACAAAGGGGTGCAATAGTGACATGTTAGAACAAAGCTAAAGTAATATCTAATGCTAATGATGACAACTGAAAAATTGTATTTTTTGTTTTGAATTTATATGTAAAAATTCAGATTTTTGTTTTGTCATTCCTGAGATGTTTTCAGAAACAGTATATGTGAAATTTGAAAGTACTTCAGGCTGTTAAATAGTTCAGCTGCCAAGCATCAGTTCAGTTTGTTCAGTAAAGTGAACCTCTTGTGTACTCCACTGTAAAAAATTTTCAGCAAATTTTTAAAAAATGGTTTCTGCAAGTTTTATTTGAACTGATTTTAACTGCCATGTCTTTTAGGTATATCATTTTGCTAACTGTAGCTCAGTTGCTGTTTATTTAAGAAGGCTGTTTATTTAAGATGCAACTGCTTTCAGAGAACAACAATTAATAGAAGCCAACTTTTTCAACCTCTGCACCCACCCATTTTTACTTTATTCTAATTGTGCAGAAAAAGTGGTGGGCACGGGCTAAGAATTTTTTTAAAATTGCCTAGAAAGTGGTAACTGTTTACAGCAAACCAATATACATTTGTAATTTTTAAGATATGCAGTTGTTTCTAAAATCCCTTTTAGAGTAAGTTTTGTTTCTGCTGTATTGAATTGGTAAGGGGCAGTGTGTGTTTTGACTACTGGGTTACACGAACATGTATTGGCTATCAAACCAGCTAAATAGCAACAACAGTTGAACTGCTAGAACCACAGCCTCATCTGCTGCAGTCATTTGCACTTTCTTACTAACATGCAATGGACTTTTCTTGGGAAGGCTGTGTAAATAGATTTATCCTTGATATCTGTATCTCATGTAATCTTGGTTTCTACTGGGAAATCTGTTTTAAGATTGTTGTGTTTTGCGAAATAATTGTGGTGTGATAGCACAAGTTTCCTAGGGATATTGCAGTAAAAATAAAAGAAGTTCATGGAAAAGCAGGCGTGGTTTAAAAAAAAAAAGAACACAATGCTTTAAATGGTTATCAATTAGTAATAATCAAGGGTACTTTTTTCTTAAGAAATGGCCAATTGAATCATCAGATGCTACAGTTAAAAATACTAATCTTTCAGTCGTGTTGTATGCTTGCCTTATTGTATAAAGCATACTACACCTGTGTTTACATTGCAAATTTCTATGGCTTCTGTGTTTTTAGAATTGTATGCTGTCAATTATATGAAATATACCTGGAACTTTCCTTTGTCTTCTGCTGTTTACAGGTAGCAAAACAGAGATTTGTCTTCCTTCTGCATGGAAGTGCAGTACAGCTTGCTCTTGAATGCTTACATAATCTGTGCTTTCTTGTCTGTATTTCTTCTTTAATCATATATCAAAGAAAGCATTAGGGATGGAGGGCATACAATAGCTTTCGCATGAAAACAGTGCCTACTTATTTATTCTTTTCACACACACCCCCAAATGTAACATTTTAAGGTATGAAGTTAATCTGGGAATAATAACCTCTGTGTTATTATGTGTATGTGGGTGTATATCAAAAAAGCTTTCTTCTGTTTTCTCTTTTTTTTTTTTAACACTGGCTTTATGATTTTTCTACTGTACTTTCTAGTCTTTTTTTCTTGATCAGAAGAAAAGTTCTGAAAAAGTTTTATGGATGTGAGACTTACTTGCCTGAGACAATGCCAATGACTAGCATGGGGAAAGAGAGAGGAGAATTCGTTACAGATTTTAATGTTTTTTTAATCCTGTTAGATGGTTGGAATTTTTTGGTGCTAATTTAGCAGAGTCAAGTCTTTCAGAGCCTTAGTTTCCTGATGCAGTTGAATCCCTATACCAGCATTTTACTGCTGGAGGTGTGGAGGGGGTGTCATGGTTCTTCCTTCTTATGTGCTGTTCCTGCTCCCTGTGCTTGCTCTTGCATTTTTCTTGGTACAAATTCAGCACACTGAGCTTGCAGAAATCAAGACAAATCTCTCCATTTCTACACACCCCATAAAAATTTACATTGTCTTGGGGAAAGTTAGCAAGTGACATTGGTTATTATTAAATAGGTTTTGGGTTTGTTTGGTTTTGGGTTTTTTTTCTTTTTGCACTGTTAATCAAATAGGCTGTAGATTTGGCACAAGAAGTGCATGGGACCATGTGTCCACGAGCAACTGTATTTTTTTGATCGATCAGCCTGAGTGTAAGCTGCCTTAGTTGTACAACAATATAATCTTTACCTTTATGGTGTGCCCTAGAAATAATTTAGTAAATTATTGTCATAAAATGTTGAGCTGATGTGTTTTTATGTTTGTAGTTTTGCAGTTGCAATTCTGCTAGTTGCAACTTTGAATATCTGTCTTGTTCTTCTAGGTCCGATTCTATGAAGTAGTCCATTCCTTAAGAAGAGAGCTAAGTGATCTACAGATGAAAAAGGAGAGTCTGACAGAAGAACTAAGTGGGTACAGATCCCAGCTGAAGTGTCTGACAGAGGTCTGTGCTCCTTAGTTATCTCAGATCAGAAACTGTGAATACATATATTGTGAAAATCTCATTCTACAAATCATTATTCATGTATAAGGTAGAAAAGCTTTTTTGCTGTATTAAAATTACTGCAAGGAGAAGAGGGGAGGGAGGGAGGGAGGGAAAGAGGAAATAAGCTATATGCATCCTTGTGTTAACAGCTAACTTTACGCTATGGCTATCCTGCAAGATTTGCTCATGAGACTGTTCAGGGTAGTCTCTTACCAGCTGTGCTGTGCTTTCTGAGGGCAAGATTTCAAGGTGGGGATGCTGGACAGGAGATCTGGCCAGCAGCAGCTGAAGATACTGTGATGGTTCAGTGTATAGTCTTTGAGATGGAGATGTCTTGCTAGTAGTTTGCTTCACCTTTTGTTTTAATGTTATAAAAATATATTTTTTAAAGTTCTTAGGAGTTGCATTTTCTCTGTTATCCTTTTCAATTATTTGTATTTTAATTTTCCTATTTGTTTCTATACTGAAAAAAAGATAATTTGATTTCAGGTAAGGTATAAACACCAGAAGTAGAGAAACAAATGAATATTTTAAATTTTTATTTTTAAAGAACTAAGGAATTGAAACAGTATAAGGAGCATGTTTTTTCTAATGTATTTATCAATATTTATATTATTCTTGGAATGTATATAGTTAGGGTGATTTGTATTTTAACTTAGTTCTGCATAAATCTGAAGTTGGGACAACAGTTTCAGGTACTCAAAGTATATTTATCCAGGTCATGGCTAGTAGCGACTTAAACGACACTGTCATTTTAATACTTGTGAGAATATGTTTTAGTTATTGCCTTTTTTCCCCTGTGAAATTTGCTTACAAATTAGGTGTAAGGAGAAATTCTTTATGTAAGTTTATCTTGTGAAATTAATGTACTTTCATTTCACATTCTGATTGAATTAGAGAAAATTGTCAATAAAATTTATGCATTTATGTGGTTCAGCATTATTCTGTGTTACCATCTCTGGTCATAATTGAGATTAAACTAATCCTGTTAATTTTTGTCTTGCATAAGCATTTTCCTTCACTGTACATTTAATGTGCTTTGATTTAATAAAATTGTACAGGAGGATTTCAGCCTTTAGGATTTGACTGACATCTATTACTTTTGCTGAAGCAAATTTACAAGATAGTCAATAACAATAATTAAAGTTGTGCTAGAAACAGTTTTCTTGGGACATTCACCTTTCTTTGATATAGACTTCTAATTTTGTTCATTTTGCACCACGTGGTGGCAGTATCCACCTTTCCCACTGGTGTATATCTCAAAGTTCGAAGTGCGCTCTGCTTTTCTTTAACGGAGAGGCTTAAGAGTCGCTGTTCTGATTCTGGCAAGTTCAAGTTTTACCTTGTGACTTGCTGAGTGTCACTGCAGCAAGGTACCTCAGAAAATAAGGTAAGAGGAGCATCATCAGGATGTACAGGTACTTTAGAATCTCTAATGTGCTTGGTGCACAGGAGCTGACATACCTATGCATCTCTTGCAGTTTATGGAAAAGTGATTTCAAGGTGTACTGCTGGGCTAACTTTTTGAGCTCTTCACTAAGGTCAAGGTTTTTTTGCAAGGAATTTTATCAGTAAGAAATAAAGTTTTGTTCAGAGCCTTATCTAAACTCTTACAGTTTTACTGGATTTTTTTTTTTTATTCCAGTAGTTCTTGTTTTTCCTGGTACACGAAATATATTTGCTGAAGTATCTTGCCAGGTATTTAATAATTTATACTGTGCAAATCCTTCTTCTGAGTTTCCATACAGTATTCTGTAAATTTTAAGTTTTTTCTAATCATTGGAATATTTCTGTTCTTTGTGTAATTTATCAACAAAGTGTGTTCTGAGTTTAAAACTTCTTTAGGGAACTAGTAGTACAGAAGTTTGAAATACAGTCATCACTGAAGATAAGACAATCGTTTTTTGGGTTTTTTCTTTTGTGAGAATACTTCCTACAGTAAGAATTCCTTCTTTTTTCTGCTCTTTCAAGATAATTAAGGCTCTTCTTAATGAGTTTCAGCATGGATTTCTTCCTTCTTTTTGGAACATAGAAAGGAACAAAAAAATATGCTTAGGCCAGATCTTGGGGGAGGAGGATTATGTTGGCTTTTCTGGTTGTTTGTGGCTGACAGACTAGGTTTGAGCAGGTTTAATACATTCACCCTGAATAAAGTAATAAGAAATATGAGACAGTTTGTTCTAAACTCTTAGGAAAGATTATCTAGCCAATCAAGAATTGAAAAAGTTTGAAGGAAAATTTGAACTTAATAGGTTAAGTCAACTTTAGGAAAATTTAAGTGTGAAATGAATTCATCATATAAGACAACCATGCTGATTCTATAACTTTGTAAACGTTGCTTGATGTGCTGCTGCTCTTAGCCATTAAGGGCTGCTGAATCTGTAACACAGACCCAGTAGGGCAGGGAGCTGTTTCTGACAACTGGTAGCCGAAAATGGCTTGTGAAGGCTGATTTCTGGCACTGGAACGTGGTCTAATAAAAGGTATTTGTCCTGCTGCTTTCTGTTTTTAAAGTGATCAGTGTAAGTGGTTGTGCTGTACAACTAAATCAGTGGCTCTCTGCACACAGTTGTTGCATCTGTGATTTAGATCAGTGCAGTTCCTCTGGTTCCAGGTACAGCAGCCACAGCCCACAGGGAGGCGGTAGAACTGGTTAAAGCCGTGTTCTTGTACTGCTGACTGACGTGTTACTAAAGGCAGTTTTAGTCCTCCTTTTTTACAGTCCTGCTCAGTACTTCAAGTATAAATAATGTTGGCACCACCAGCTTTGGAGGTATAGATAGAGGAGGAAGTCCAACTATAGTGGTGCATTAGCAGGAGCTTCCCAGAAATAAAACCAGCTTCTGATGTGTGCATTCCCATGCTGAACATCAGTTTACTATTTTCAGAGTTGTTTGTTTCCAAAGTGGTTAGAACCTCAAACAGATGTAATTTACTACTAGTGGCTTTCTCACAAGGCTGGGAGAGTGTCTGGGAAGGAAATCTTGCTTTCCTTTGTACCTCCAGAAGATTAAGTATTGCTTTCTTTTCTGGCTGGGAGTTTCTTAGCAATGTTTTCCTGGAATTTGGTATTGATACAGTTTTATCAGGGCTCCCTTTTCTTCAGTTATTTTTTATATAAAGTTGCCTTCGAGATTTGCAATAAAATTTATAGCATGAGAGTATTTGAAAGTTGTGGTTATCCTAAAGATGAAGCTGGTTATGTGTAGGACAAAGATCTTTTCTGAGACTTCATCTCTGAATCAGGATTAGTAGCTGTCAGATTTTGCTAGACATAACTAACAGTTTTCTCTGTGATAATGTTTTCCAGCTGGAGGGAAAACATATCTATAGTCTTCAAAGAATAAACTAAGCTTTTGTACTCAAAGGATTACTTGGCACTAGATGTGTCTGAATATTAGAAGACTGAGGCTGTTGTTGCTATTCCAAAAGGACTGGGATCCCTATGGTTTCTCTTAAAGTTTGCATATCTGTAGAGACTGCACTCTAGAACTCTTCCCCAGCTCCCTGACACCACTTCTTTCAAGCAGTGTCTTGATCGTTTGGTCTTCACAACTCTCTTGAGACTGATGAAGTCTTGGTCTTAGGCACGTATTTTACCTTTTTTTTTTTTTTTTTTTTTTTTTTGCTATTGTTAATATTGTTCAGGAGAACAGCTGCAAAGACAATACTCTACTGTGAGCTTGAGGCAGCAGTTTAATATTTTCAAGACTTAAGGAAATTTCATAACTGTGAAAGTTCCTTTTTCTATCCAATACCTTTCTACTCTTTCAATATAGAGCTATGGCTCGCATTGACTGCTAGCTGTGGTTCAGAAGTACAAGATGGTTTAATTATACTGCTCTGTAATGATCTCAAGGATCTTTTTCACCTGAGAATATTTCACTGAAAATTCTAGTAAGCTCAGATGCAGAGAAATAAATGTTTTATTCCTCCACTTCCTTTTGCTATAGAGGAACTTATTCCAAAGCTTTTCAATGTTCCTTGCAGAGTTTCTCTACTTCGGAGTAGCCTAACATTTTTGTTTATAATTTTTTGTGGTAAATAGTAACCTGTATACAGTCAGATTACCAATTTCCCATCTACAAGTAGAGTACCAATTTCATAGCAAGTTACTAAAGAGATGTCATACTTATCCAATTATGTATAGATTCTTCATGACATTTGGGCAGTTGCATTCCAATAAATAATGTATTTACCAGTAATTTTTGAATGCAGAGTATGTAAACAATTGAAGCAAAATGTCATCTTTACAAAGAACCAATACCTCATCCAAATAACTGGAGGGAATTGTTTTCACATCACAATAGTACAGTAGCTTTACATTTCTCTAGAGCCTTTAGGGTATGAACAAAGTTCTGGCTTTTGTAAGTGATTCTTCAAAGATGCAGATCTTTGAAAATAAATGCTTTTTAAAAGCAGGTTCACTTTCTTTTACAGGCTTATCTGTAGATGGTGTAAAGAAGTTGTGCTGCTTCTGCTTGATTGGCTGATTAATCTATTCCCTGCATTTCTATTTATCTTCTTATCTCCAAAGGCTTTTTGAAACGTCAGCTAATCCCTATCATGTATTATGTGTCACCAACTTCGTTCAGAAAGTATGTCACCTGGATTTTGCACTTGAAATTCAGATAGGTGTTTACTTCAGTGACTGCTTAAACTGCTGCTCATTGCAGACTGAGGATAGCAGTGAAGATTAATATCATTAAACTGAGGTTTGCCATTAGATCTTTAGTTTCTCTATCAGTTTGGGGTTTTAAGTGGTGCAGATCAGGCAAGTTGAGGATCTTGCTCTAAACATCATCTGTGGACAGTTTTTGTAAACCAAAGAAAAGCACTTCTTTGCTGACTCATGCCCTGTAGAAACCACCTGTACTGGTTAATACTGGGTTTCTTAGGCAGCTCTGTCAGAAATTTCTTTAGGCAGTGGTTGTGTGTCTGTCTCACACAGGACAAGTTTGGTTTTTCATTTGTTTTAACTATCTCATCGATCTGAGTTTCTGCTCTCTGCAGAAGCAAAAATTCTTAAGAGGCTGAAGAAAAACCATGAGGCGTTTCGAGTATTATGGCCATCGCATTCAGTGTAAAGAAGTTCTCTTTGTCCTTTAATTATTTTAAAGTTAGTGGGCTTACTTAAGCTAATATTACTTATTGGTATTATTTCCAGTACCTCATTTCTGTCCTTGAAAGAGCTCTGTATCTTGATTCTTCTAAAAGCCTCTTTTTTACTGCCACAGGACAAAGCTGTTCATCAAGATGTTCAAGCTATCTTTTGAAAATAAATGTAAAGATAAAGCTGTTCCATTGCAGAGATCTTAAAATCAGTTCAGCATATAGGACATTATTAGAAACAAAATTAATTTCATCACATGCAAAGCAAGGCTTCTTCTGCCTAAGCACAGGCAGCTCAGTTGTATGTCTTTAAGATGTATTGCTATGGAAGTGCAGAAGCTTGTGTATGTGCTACCTGGAGATGTGCATACCACAATAGGGGGTTTTGTGTGTTAGCCTATTTACAGCCTAGACTGGGTATCAGCTTGCTTTGTCATGTTTCTTCATGTGTTTGAAATACTACTTTGGCACCTTAAGATTAGGTAGATGAAAAGCAGTGTCCTGTGCAGTATAATTAGTGTTTCTTCAGGAATTATATTCAATCTGAAAAAAACCAAACATGACAAACCCCTCTAATTAAGGTAGGTCTTAGTTTCACTAAGACTAAATTCTGCTTTTCTAAAGCAGAATTTAACTCTCCTTCCCTGGAATTACCATACTGTTACAATGACATTAACATGACATTAATAACTGATTTATAAAATACAATTCAAAAGTAAGTTTAGGTCTCAAGTATTAGAAGGAGCTGGTTTTGCAGATATTTAGATATTCTGTTAGTTGTTGCTTTAAAACTATCTATGATAACTTTTTTCCAGAGGTTACCCAATTTAATTTTATACTTTTGGTAGTTGTCTTCTAGCTCTCAGCTAAATAATACTGTAGGAGTTTCAGTAGCCCACTCAGTGAAGAGTGTGTGAATTACAGCATGGCAGAATGGCATGGAATATCCACAGAAAAATTGTATTCTAAACTTAATCTTTCAATTTGCATTTAAAAGTTAAGTGCCCTTACCAACATTTCCTGTTGCAAGATGAGCCATGTTTGCACTGGATAACAGTGTATTTGCACCATTATGTTACATATTTGAAACTTTAGCTAACTTGTGTACACCTTTTAAGAATATCTGACACAGACTACCATTAAAATAATGCCATCTTTATAAATAATGACATGTAAACTGATTAAAGAAGAGTGTGTTTCATAGTGTTAGTTTGCTTAATATATATCCATTCATTAGGGTAAACATAAACCGTATATACCAGTATGTGTTAGAATGAATAACAATCACGTCTTTATGTGATGTATTTTTAATGGTAGACCATGCACAATCCTCTTTAAAACTTTCTGGATGTTGTGATTTTTGTGATTTGTGACCTTAAGTAATTTTAGTAAAAGTGAAGATAAGTAGGTATGTGAAATATAAAACAAAATACTCTTTTTTATCAACAGAATAGGTAAAATAAATGCTTTTATGGCTGGTAGATTAGGGAGCTTTTCTGTAGTGTCTTATAAATATTTATGAGTGTTTTTACAAGAAGGCATTCTGTCAGTCTTTCAGCTGCTGATGTCTGTGAAGTTTATCAGTGTCCTTCTGTCATATACTCCATATATGCTGTTGCCTAAACTTCCCTTGTCTATTAAAAACTAGCTAGACAATTATCCTCTTATAACTGTATAAAGCATAGCTTTCAGCAATGTTGAAAAATTATGCACACATACAGTGTCTTTTACTGCAAAATAAATGTAATTTGCAGTTGCTAAATGTTTGGTTTAGTAATGACATCTTAAGGCTGTGCTCACACTCAGTTAATAATATTGTGATATCCATTCATAATAACCAGAGAGAATAATTGTTAATCAAGCATCCATTACTGAGCTTGCTATCAATCACAGCAATAAAAATCTGAACTCAACAGTTTTCTGGAAAGTAGGATATGGAAAAAAATCCAAATGCCCACGAGTATTCTCAAATTTTTAACAAGCAACTCTTTGTAGTCTATCAGCTTTACTTTGTATAAGTGAATGAGCATTATTATTTTGGTTGTTCTTGTGAATAAATTGCTAAGTAGTATAGTGTTTAGGACAAGTAAGTAAGATAAGTTTGTGAAAAAAGTACCTATGTAGTAGAAAACTGAAAAATGAAGTCTAGATTGGGGATTAAGGTATAAAAGTGTGCTATTCTTGAGGAGAGTTGGAGGGAATGAGTGTGATTAGGAAATCTGTTGATCTGTAAAAGGAATACCTAGTATTTTAAAAGATGAATAGTCTCTGTGGATCCTCTTGCTTTGCTTTTGTTTTTCTGGTTTCCAGAATAATCTGTAAAAGTATGTGAGGAGGAAAAAGAAGGGAAAATGGAAATTAATGCTGATGGACCATTACATAAACTATTTTATTTTATTTTATTTTATTTTATTTTATTTTATTTTATTTTATTTTATTTTATTTTATTTTATTTATTTTATTTTATTCTTCCACCAAAGCTTTCCATCATATACTTCAGCAAACATAGGTTACCAGATACAGTAGCTACAAGTTGGGAGTAACTGGCTGTAATCTTTCAGATAATGATAGATGTTGCTAAACTTGCCAAACAATCCATTCTCTTTCTTTTTTTTTTATTTCAAATTAACTAGCAAGTATCTTCATAAGTGTCTTGACTTTCTTGAAACTTTTGTAAAGCTGGTGTGACTTTCATGTTCCTAGTATAGGTTTACAGACCACCAGCTGTTTATATGAGGGTTACTGGTCTTGGAAGTTGTGCTAATGGACAAATGCACTGGAAAAAATAGATATATTTAATCAAGTATTTGTAATAAGATAAAAATAAGTTGAGTATTGGTTACTTTGTGATGTGCTAAATTTCCAAATACTGAAACAAATGAAAGCATTACCACCTGAATATTCATAAGAGGTTTTCACAGAACTTAGTTGGCGATAATTTCAAGTAAATATCAGTGCAGCTGTGATCATTTCAAAATGTCTCACTTTCTAGAGCTATGAAGACGAAAGGAGGAGTCGGTCAGAGCTTGAGGTCAGATGCCAACGTTTAACACTGGAACTGGCTGATACCAAGCAGTTGATTCAGCAAGGTGATTATCGACAACAGAACTATGATAAAGTAAAATGGTAAGTATCTCTATAATTCAAGTGTTTAACTAACGTAAAAATGTTAATAAAGATCAGCCTTGATTGACCAGACTTCTTCATTTTGTTTTTGACTTAAACACAGAGATATTTTTCCTTACCTCATACACTAATGATTAAATGACATCCTTTAGTATATTGCAGACCTAAAATTAACAACATCTGAAAGCCAATACATCAAATTATCTTCCTAAAAGTTTATATTTTCAGATATACTGTGTTTTCAAGAGAGCCTAGCAATCTCATTTTCAGCTAAGGAAGTGGGAGCTGTTGATGGCAAGCATCTTGGAACAAGTACTCTTTTTTTATTCATAGTTTCGAAGCAATGATCTAACAAAAGGTCCTATGCTCTACTCTGTGCTGCTTGCTGAGTAAGTTAGGAGGGCAGGACCTTGGGAATTAATATTTACAACTTAAGATATCCTTGAAACCATAAATTTGAAAGGGCTGTTTTGAGAACTCTGGCAGATAATCTTAGAACTACCTTAGTGAATTTGTTTAACTGCAGGAAGTTCCAGTGTCTAGCTTTTTTAAAATACAGATTGTACTGTTACAGCCAATGTTTTGAATATCCATCTTGCAAAAAGCAATTGCAAAATAGTAAAAATAGACTTCTTGTAAATATACTCATAGATGTATACTTCACAGTCCAGTTTCCAAATAGCTTTTTCAGTGTGCTCACAAGTACAAGAATTCTGGTCTTTGGCACATTTGTTGAGAAATGTATTCAAAAATGGGGATTATGAATAGAAAAGACCCTGTCATCTCCTTATTTGTTCATACAGAATGAACTCAGGTGTAGTTACTGACAGAAATGACTTTGCCCACTAAGTCATTTGTAGGAGAATCTGTCTTCTGGCTTCACAGCATTTTTGGTACAGCTATATGTACAAAAACAACCCTGGAATCCGTCTGGCATCTTGTTGCAAATAGGATGGATTGGTGCTATGATTTGCTTCCTATATGCAACTGCATCTTAATAAGTGGATTGTAGGAACTTCCATGTGAATGGTCCCAGTGTTTAACAGTGTGCATTTAAAATAGTCTTGAGTTGAGAAAAGCATGAATGAACGTGCCAAAACTGTATTTGAGAGAGTAGGTTGTATTCAGCTTGGTAGGCACAGACGAAGGGGAGGGGAGAGCTCTGTTGGCATAACTGCATGAGGATATTTGGGAGCACTGCAGGAGTAAATCACTTCCAGACTTGTTTCTGCCTTTAAAAAAGACTATGTCAAATCTAGTTCTGATGTACTACAAGTTATCTAAGTTTTAAAGCGATGCTATGCTTAATATAATATTGTTTTAGCTTTTTTCTAAACTGCAAGCTCATACTGGCTCATTCATTTCACTGTTCTGAGAGGGTGAGAGTGGAGAATGCACTTCTTGCTCAAGACACCACAATTTTTGCAGTTGTGTCTTGTCTATTTTAAACATGACAATCCATTCTGGTATCAAGGCTGTATGCAGGGGAGAGTTCCTACTGAGAACAAGTATACATTGCTTTCTGCTCTGTTAGGAAGATGGGAATGAAGTGGTTTCATTCTTTCATTGGACTTCCATGTCTGCAAAAGATTGAAGAGAATGTCATGGGAAATAGCATCAGAAGCTTGATAAAGCTAGAACAATGGATAAGGGTACTTACAGATCATTGCTAAGAGAAAAAATGTATAGCCCGAAGTTGCACTAAGGAAGAATAATCAGAGGAGAATTAAATAATTTAGGATGGGAGTTTTGAGTATTGTAGAATTTTCTTTGTTTCTGATTATTTAAATAATCTTGAATTGTTTCATATAAAATGATACTGTTGCAGGTGTTAATAACAATAAAAGATTAAGATTATCACCAGTTGTTCTGTGAGTGGCTTGTTGTAAGAAGTCAGTGTCGTGAACTGGAAGAAGGCAGAGAAATTTAAAAGGCACAGAACTTTTGTTCATTACACTTTATGCATTTAATAGTTTAACTTTGCTTTCACAGTGAACGTGATGTATTTGAGCATGAATTGTCAGAACTCAGAAGAAACCATGAAGTACTGGAGATGTCATACAAAACACAAACTAAAGAAAGAAATGACTTAGCAAAAGAGGTAAACATAAATTTCTTACCTTAGTAATTGTGTATTTTTTCATCTTGGGAATTTGATTCTTTGTCTAATCAAGTTTGTCAGGAGCATGGAATAATTAAATTAGAATGGTCTCAAGAGACCAGCTGCTCCAACCCACCCATGCAGTACAGAGCAAGATTAGGTCAAGTTGCTTAGGGCTTTGTCAAATTTTTATTGTCTCCAATGATGGAGATTCTGCAGCCTTTTGGACAATCTGTTCCAGTGATTGTCTGCCCTCTTGTGAAAATGCATTTGTAAAAACTAATCAGTCGGTACAGCTTTTTTCTATTGCATTTTGTCCTGTCACTATGTACAGCCAAGAATCTAGCTATTTTTATGTGTTCCACTTGGATAGGTGAAGACAACAGTAATATTTTCCCCAACCAGACTTCTCTTCTGAAGGCTGAAAAAAGTTCCAAGTGTTTCTCTTAACCCCTTGTACATCATAGGCTATAGTTCATGACCATCTTGATAGAACTCTTCTGGTCCTGCTTCAGTATGTTAATGCATGTCTTCAGGACATGCAAATCATGGGATATATAGCACTCCAAATAGAGTCTCACAAGTATGGAACACAAGATAATAATTTTCCTTAACCCATTGTCTGCATTGTTGCTAATACAGCCTTGTAGCCACTTAACCTTCTTTGCTGTCAGGGCACATTTCTGTCCTGTGTTCAGTTTGTTCAACAGATGTTTGCCTATCTGATCCGTATTTTGCCATCTTTTCCATAGAGCTGTTCATTACAGGAGGTGGCTGAAAGCCATGCAGAAGTAAATGACATGGACAGTGGTCCTCCCATCCACAGGGCTAACATTTTTGTCAGGTTTGATAGGTTTGGCCTTGGTAAATTCCTGCTAGTTTTTCTGTCACCTTCTCGTTCATATTCATGGATATAGCTTCCAGGGGAATTTACTTCATAATCTTTGCAGGGACTGAGATTACATTTACCAACCCAACTGAGTTGAAGGAGGATTCTGGTAATCAGAAGCCTTGATCACTTGCTATGATCCTTCATATGGCTGGTCAGCCTCACAGCAACATAGGCTATTTCCCTCAACACTGGTCAAGTGCTTCCCATTTTTTCCTAGGCGTTATATGCATGCCATTTTCCTAGGTATGTGACTTAGAAGGCTGAAGCAAAGGCAGACTGAACTCTGCCAATAAGCTCAGGAACCTGGGAGGCCCCAGGGGAGAATTTACCATTGGAAGATTAATGCTGTGAGTATGCTTAATGTGGTTTAACTCCAGCTGGCAACCAAGCCCCACACAGCTGTTTGGCCATCTCAGTGGGATGGGGGAGAGAATCAGAAGAGTAAAAGTCAATAAAACTCATGGGTTGAGATAAAGACCATTTAATAGGCAAAGCAAAAGCTACACACACATGCAAAGCAAGTCAAGGAATTCATTCCCCACTTCCAATGGGCAGGCAAGGGTTCAGCCAGGGAAGCAGAGCCCTGCAAGAATAGTGTGGAAAATCTTTGTGTGTTAACACTTTAGCAGCTGAATAGATGAGACAAACTACTCCTGAGAGTATTCAGGGAAGATGTGTTCCTTAGTGTCTCTGTGAGAATAACCATGTTACAGAGAAAACAGTGGCTAAAACTGCCACTTTAAAGACAGCATTACTCTGCCTAATTTTACAGGTAGCTGTAGAGATTGTCAGAAACATTAGGGAAAAAACTGAGTTTCTATTAGAAGGTACCCCTTTGGTGTCAGTCTGAAGGCTTTGTTAGTCTGTTTATTCCTCAGTCTAGCATTGTAAGAAGACACCAAAAGTCAGGTTTGTTCTCAGCATACAACAATGGCCAAAAAAGTACTGTCCCGTACATCAAGTTTGTACATACATATGAAATACTGCAGAATAGCAGCAACAATCACTTTTTTCATTAACTTTATACTGAATTAATCAGAGCGAATAAAAGTAGCAGTACTTTAAGCTAAAATACCGCCTCAATCTGTGTATTACTTAAATCTCCTGGAAGTTTTCTGCTTATTTTTGTGTCTGCTGATACAGTATCAAGTCCTGGATTGGAAGAACATCCAATTGGAAGTTTTTACACAGTAAAGACTGTTCCAGAGGAGGAGTATTCATAGGAGCAGTAACTGCTTGCTTTTCTTTGTGTAGTAGTCAATGATGTCTGTTCACTATGGATATACAGATAACATGTTGCTTGGAGGGAGACCACGTTTACTTTTTTCTCTTAAATCAAGTATAGGACAGGCATTTTTACCTCACCCTGAGTGTGGTGCTCAGCAAGTGGGCTGATGGAGAGGAGCATGCCTCTAAGAGCACTGTTTGTATATAAATTGTCATCTGTTTAACTGCTTGCTCCATGTCTTTGTCTCCAGTATCTTCCCTAAGTAACCTTTAGTCCTTCTATACTTAGAAAAGGTGAATTCTGTCTAAACTATGTATATGATGTCTTTATAGCTGTAGGAGACATGGTTCTGATAAGTTATTAATTTATCATTCTTTGAACTTGGTATGTGAAATCCTCAGGAGCTTAAATGGCGAAATTCTTTAAGGGGATGAAACTGTTTTGTTATCATGATTATGGAGTTGGGCCACCTTGCAACAGTGCCCTTATGCTCTTTGGCTGTTCGCTAACTGTGTTCACTTTGAATGGATGGACACTACTTCTTGGTGTAGGAAACATGTTCCAAAGTAGGAACAAGAACATGTTGAGAACAGCTGCCTTTGACATCAGATCAGCCTTCTGTAGCAACCCCAGGTCTTTGCCCTTGGGGTGGGCCTGGAGCATTGTCTTGTCCACAGCAATCATGCCTTACGTCAACCCCAGAACTGTCAGTTTTACTATTTCTTTACTTTTACCATTTCTTTACGGAGCAGTAATCACCTTGGTGCCCTTAAGCATTTCACTGCTGTTCCTGAGAATGTCATAGTCTGTATGACAGGTTGGCACCAAGATTCTCCATCAGTATTTCTGACATAGCACTATGCAGTACCACTGCTGTTCAGTACTTCAGCACTATTTAGATACTGATGTAGAGGAAAGGACCTCTTTTTTCAGGTGCTAACTACTGGAAATAAATAATGAAAATTCATAAAATTGTATTCTTATTAAAGTCTTTTTTTCAGCTTAAAGCTTCATCAACTTACTTAAAGTGTAAATAGAGTCTTTTGGTTCAGATGATTTCATAGAAGAGAGTTAAAATTAAATTGCAAATATGTGTACATAGGTTAAATAGTTATCTTGGAATTCATGTTAAAATGTTCTTTTTAATACCTTTTATAGCTGGCAACCATACAACAATCCCTCAACTTGCTGCAAAAAGATAAAGATTATCTTAATCGCCAGAACATGGAGCTTAGTGTTCGCTGTGCACATGAAGAAGATCGTCTTGAAAGACTACAGATTCAGCTAGAGGATGCCAAAAAAGCTAGGGAAGAAATGTATGAAAAATATGTCACATCCAGGCAAGTTATTGTCTGTTCACTTCTATCAGTAGACAGGTTCTTTAACTGTTTTCCCTTGTTTCTTGCACAAATCTCATTTAATTAATTTTATTTTTCAGAAAGCTAACTCATATTTTTGTAACTAGAACCAGAACACTGTTCTAGGGTCATAATATGGATCACAAACTTTTTTTTTTAAAACTTTATAAGACCATAGCAATGGAAGTAAACTTTCAGCATTGGGAGTTGATGGCAATTATTCTTGTCGGTTTACTCAGTTAATTATAAAACAAACTTTTTGTTTTCAATGTATATCTATAAATCTTGTCCTGTATAACTAAGAGGAAGTGAGCTAATATGAGTCTCCTGATAGACAACTAAAACAAAAATTGTTACCTAAATGAAAATAGAAGGGCATTCTTGAAATTATTAGTTATGGAGCTCCAGCCCATATCAGAAGAGCCTTAAATATTATTCTTCCTTTCAGTGCAGTCACTCAAAGTTTTTTATATTTGTTTTGCGTGTTTATATCTCAGAACTATGTTCACCCAGAACTTCTGCATTTTAAATAAAATTTTAAGTCTTACTTTTGAAAATTTAAGAAATAATTCTTTTTGGTTTTTTAACGATAAACCTTTTTATTATATAAAAGGTCTTCATACAGTATTTGCTATAGTGTGGCACAGTTGAGGAAGGAGAAGAGGTAAGTTTACTTTTATCTTGAAGGGTCATCTGAAATACAGTGTCTCAATAAAAAGAAAACCTGTAAAGTTTTCTTTTACAAAAGGAAAAGGAAATAAAATAAAAGGAAAACCTGGACAGCATTCTCCATTTTAATATTTTGGGGCTTCTAGTTAATGTGAGGGAGTTTATGATCAGCTCAAGTACTCATTTCTAAGAATTATGGGCTATCACATGATTGGAAATCAAATGAAATCTAAAACCTTTTACTGTTGTAAATGCATATATCTTCATAATATGCTTTTGTTTCCAAACCTGTGATTTTTACCAGTTGCTTAATTGCTAATTAATTTTTCTTGAACATTAAGTAGACGCTATAAAATTTTGACATTCCCTAAATGTTAGGCATGTACAACATAACCCTATTTTTGTAGGAGAGATTCTTTATGAGATTCCTTACAATCAGTCATGAGCTTCCAAAGTTACAAAAAAAGTCAATGTTTCTCTGAAATGAAATTCTTTTACCCTGATATCTTCTGTAACCTGCTGCTTAAAAACTTTGTGTTTTAAATAATTCATATGTTACATTGACAGGATAAATTCCCAAATCTTGGGGGTTTTTGACTTGACAAATCTCCACTCCATTTAATCTTCAGTGTTTCTTGTGATATTTTTTTCCCCTCATAGGAGGTGCAGATAGTACACAAAGAAGTCTTGTAGCAGCATGGCAGCATTGCAAGTCAGTAAATTAATCAATCTTTACCCAGTGCTGAAGTAGACCGTGAGGAGTTAAATGGTTACTTAATATAAGCACTTGCGTAGAGACTGACAAAGAAGTTCTGGAAGAATGTTAATGTTATGTGATTAATCAATATTTTAAATTACTTTCAAAATTTTAATCTATCTGCAAAAAACTTCTGTTTATTCACAGTTAAATATTATTTATTTTTGGTTGATTTTAATTTAATTTATGTAGCAACATAAGCTGATAAGTATTTTAAGTCATTGAGAGGTAAATGAGTAAAGATTGAAATAGAATGTAAAATCAAGAAGAACTCTGCTCTTCTAAAGCTGTATGTGAAGTTTTGATATTTTGACTAGTGCAGTATGTTTGTTTATTTACAGAGACCACTATAAAGCAGAATATGAAAAGAGACTGCATGAAGAGTTGGAACAAATAAGGTTGAAAACAAATCAAGAAATTGAGCAACTAAGAAGCACCTCAAAGGAGATGTATGAACGTGAAAACAGGTAGGTAAGGTGTAGGCAATAACCTAATTGAGGAAGAAATGACCAAGCACTGTTTTGTGCTTAGGTATAATCCTAGCTGACTAACTCTTTGAGAGGCGTTCAAAATGTAACAATTTAAGCTTGGTTGTAAAACTGATGGGAGTCTTGTAAAAACTAAAATAAAATTATACTTGCGTAGTAAATTTATGTTGTTATATTTATTATTAAATGATGAACAGCGAATATTATCACTTGAAAAGGATTATTAAAATTCATGTTCTACTTAAAATTTGGTGGTTTGAAGTTTGTTCAGAGGTATAGTATTAGTTAATTAATATGGGATGACAGTTTACTTGTCATGCTCTAGGGGTGCTGGGAATCCAGAAAAGAAGGTGTTGATGCGGGAAATAAGGTAGGAAAAACCCAAAAGAGATAGGACTTAGACCTGTATGAAATAAATCTGAGGTTTTTTTAGAGCATTGTGATTCAAAAAAGCCATTGATTTCCTGTAAATTATTGTAAAATTCTCATTTGAAGAAGATTCTAGTCCTGCAAAGACTTGCATGATGAGTTTTTTATGTATGCAATCTAGTTGAATACCATGGAATTATATGCACATGCATAAGCCTTTTAGGGACTTAGGGATTTCGACCTTTGGCACAAAATTTCTTTTTTAGTTTGTTTTTTGCCCATTTTATTGCTTTAAAATGGGAGGAGTGCTTAGTAACTTAACTTCACTGTAGATGTCCTGAAAGTGTCATGTGGAGAAGGAAATTACAGTAGTAAAAAGATATTTGTGGCATCAGCATCCGTTCCTCTAATAGGTAGTTTTGTTACTGCTGGGAAGAGTGGAAAAAGAACATGGCTTCTACTGTATTGCAGTCAACAGAAGGGTTCTAATTAAAAAACAGTTACATCATTGTGTAGTTTTGCAAGTGTGAGTAAAATAGATATATACATCCACACCACTTCCTGTATGCAAATCTATTTTGAATTACAAAGTATGAATTTAAACATGCACTTCTTTGGAGATTTGACAAGCATCTGTATATCATTGAGAAAGCTACTGAAAGATATTTCATTTGTATCTGGAACTGCTATACAGAAGTTTTTTTCCTCATTTTGAAATAATTACTTCTGAAATGCAAATCCCTTAGATTTGCCTACATGTTTAGCAAAAAAAAAAAATCAAAGAAGGCTTTCTAGCATATGTTCTTTCTAGAAAATACTAAAAATCCACCGTAAGGCAGTCTGCCTTAATGGTAAGACAAATGGAACTTCAAATTGTGAGCAAAACAATTTGCAGTGAATTTGTGTAATGTGATGAGATGCTGTTTGTGGCTGAAAATGAAGTTAAGATGCTGGTTTCATCATCCTGCTTAAAGCATGGAATGGTATTATAGCTAAGCTAATCCAATATTCAGTTGCTCATATTCTTTGCCACTTTGCCAAGCCTGATGTGCCTGATAGTTCCTTTGAATTTATTGGCGCTTATTTTACACTTGGATGAATCAGCTCAAGAACCTAAAATGGGAGGGGGCCACTAATAAATAGGTGATGCTTTCATGCCTAATTTTTTTGGCATCAGTTTCACTTGTATGGTTGTTGTAAGCATCGATTATGTTTGCATTAGCAAGTGTGTGTGAATTCACAGGGCATGTGAATGTCTGCAAGAGATTTACACTGTATTACCTGTAGTCTGTTCCCATAGCTCAAACACAATTTAGTAGTTCAGCATGTGAGGTGCTTTCCCTGAGGACCTTTTCTGACGTGGTTGAATCTGACTGGAATCCAGTTTGTGCATTCTAGACCAGTTTAGGGATGTGACAAAGTGCAATAAATGGCAGTTGCCAAGAGGTTTGTTTGAAAACCTAATAAAGATGCCCATGAGCTGCTGCCTCCAGTGTCTTCATCCCACGTTTTTTTCCCCTCATGCCCATTCTTGATTCTCTAGATAGTACTAATGTCCCATTTCAGAAGGTTACTTTCACTTGTGTGATAGGCTGGCTAGATGCCTCATAAAGCCCCATTTGGGTAGGTGCTTCACCTCTTGTGAAACGGCAATCACATAATTGACAACTGGCAGCATTATGGGCTCCTGGCTCTCTAGAAAGAGAGTATTTCAATAGAAGTTGCATCACGTCTATGATTGTAGTCTTGTTGGTTGAATAGTCCCTCACTTGTGTCCTTTTTCCTCCTACTGCATTTTCAAATGATTAATTGTTCAGCTAAGCAAAATAGTTTATTCTCTAAATGAGTCTCTGTATCTCTCCTACTGTTTCATTTTTATCCCACTTCCACTACTGTGGTCTTAAGGGTACTGCTCTGGACTCCTACTCTAAGACGCAATATGCTTGATCTGAATGCTGCTAACAAAATGTATTGCCATGTTCCCATACTTTGGTATGAGTCACTTTGAAAGAATCTAATCTTAAGGTCAGTCCCTGAATTTCTGCACTAAATTCTGTAGCCTGGTAACTCAATTTTTAAAGCAAATTTTGTTCTTTTTCTCTAATAGCCAGTTAACTGCAACATAATTCTCATGTTACTTTTTTATAAGTAACCGTTTGCTGTTCATATGAATTACTTTGAATTCAGGAAGTGCCACTGATAGCATTTATTATAGAAAATAGTCTTTAAACCAGAAATTATATACCTTTAGTGTGATACAATGACCTAGGTTAACATTTGCACGAGCGTAATAATTTTCTATTTTCCTTTGTATCCTGACTTTTCACTTTTCTTCAAAACTTGCCTGAGCCTTTAATTTCACTTTGCCTTAAGTCAGAAAGTTGTTGGGAGAGGAATAAAAAAACTTCAGTAGGAAGATCTTGGTTGCATCCACGTCAGCAGATCAGTTCAGATGAAGAATGTGGTGTTGAAGTGAAATCCCCTAGTCATTGCTGCTAGCCATGGTTTTAGCTTGCCTTGCAGCTGTGCTTGGATTTGGTCATATTTGTAGCATATGAATAGGATTCCTTTTAGATAAAACAAAATTGAAGGGACTCTTTAAGATCATCTAATATGTTCCAAATGCTGGTGAATGTTCATCATAGAAGCAAGCAAGCAGTAGATTACAATCCTTAAAAATAGTCATAACACAGATGTCTTATCCTCAACAACCACTGTTAGCTCTGGCAAATTGTCTGGTGCTGTGTTACACTAAATATTGGACATTGAGTTTATATACAGTATCTAAGCTGTGCTTCCCTCCATTACAGTCTACTGCAGTGTTAATATGTAGCCTGCTTGCAGCATAACAGACTATAAATAACTAATTCCAATTTTAACTACAAATACTATACGTTTTATTCTTAGTATCATGCTGTTCTCATTTGTGTTGGTCAAATAATAATTGAGGTAGTTTGAACATCTTGACTGATCCTTGGTTATAAAAAAAAAGGGGTATCAATTGATTGTAATAAAATGTTATTTTATGGTTCTTTGCAGATCAAAAATTTTTCCAGCAATAAAATCCAGAAGGAGACACCAGTGACATGCAATAACATATACATCACCGTAACTAGACAGTTAGTTGTATGTGGAAGTAGGATTTCTATGCTTACCTAAACTTTTCTTGCTCTATCAAAAGTTGTGAATCATCTCAGCTAGGCAGACAGCATTCCTGCAGTTACTCCCAAGGCACCAAGGAAAATCACTGGAATTTATTGAATTCCTGCAAAAAATTAAACAATTTTTAGTTCTACTATTCTAGAATAATTAGAGTTATATGTATATTTAACACATATAAATAGGTAATTCGATAACTGTTTTTTACAATTTCAGAACTGAAAGCTTTGCTGGTATATATGAAAATAACCTGAAGTTAAGCCTCTGTAATAAATAGATGAATAGATAGACTCTTCTATCATTCTATGAGAGTTGAAGAAGGTAGCATTGAAGTTCAGATCAGAGAGCAGTAATTAATGAAGCCAAAGAGTCTTGTTTTTAACAGATTCTTAACAGAACAATTTTTGTTTCCTTCAGAAATTTGAGAGAAGCACGAGATAATGCTGTTGCCGAAAAAGAGAGAGCAGTTAATGCTGAAAAGGAATCTTTAAGAAAATACGATCAACTCTTAGAACAGTAAGTGTTTTTGAAATGCATATAAAAATCTAAAGGTATAACAGTGTTTATATCTAGGAGGTCTAGGTAGGAGGAATGACTGACTTTCTGCTTACAAAGAACAAATTTCTTTGTTTAAATGAAGTTGCAGACTTAATTCTTCTAGTAAATTCTTTCTGTTATCACTGCAGTAATAAGATGAAAGTTTTGTATTTCTCCTACCATACTGTAGAGACAAGCAAACATAATTATTCATTTCATAGCAAGAATGTAGTTTTTATACTGTACAGTAGCAGTGGTCATACTCTGAACCTTTTTGTGGGTTTTTTTCTTTAGCTGAAAGTAGAAAATAATTTTGTAAGATGACTTTGATTAATAGATTTTATGAAGTTTGGATAGAGGGCAGTCGTCATGAACACTTATGTTTGCTACATGTTTCTCTTATTACTGTCTCTTCTCAGTCTTTCATACTCCATGTGTAGAATATATTGTCTATACCAATGTACAGTTCCATTCAATGGAAAAAGAAACTATAGTTGATTTTTTGCCTGTTTACAAGCAGTCTTTATGTTCTGTAATGCCTTTTCCTTACTTTTTGTAAATTTAGAAAATATGCTGTGGTTAAACTATGAGGTAATGTAAAACTATGGGCAGTAATCAAAGTTCTTCAGGTTAAGTTTGTCATGTGTCTTTAATTTTGGAATTAATTCATTTTTTAATACATTTTTTTTTTCTATAATGAAGAGATCAGTTCATTAAGTGACTGTGCTACCTAGTCATCTACTCAAAGGAAGTACTAGATGAGCCTTCTTTGCTCTGGATAATTTTTAATTGCAGTTAAAATGTTGTTAACTTCAGCTTAGGAACAAATTTTTTAAAGCTTTTAATTTTTATGTATAACTCCTAATTTGCAGTGGTGATACTACTGAAGAAATAGCATTGCCGAGGTATTGAAAAAATGTGATTTCTAACTGATGATGTCAAACAATAAGGTTAGGTCTAGGGCAAATGCAATGGATCAGAGGACTTGATATCCATGGTGAGTTTAAGGGGTTTGACTTCAGATTAATTCTAGTTCAGCTGAATGGGCCCAAGGGTGCCAAAGGCCTTTTAGTGGCACCTAATGCAGTTAGAGCACATTGGACGAGTTGTTGGGTTCTCAAAAAGAATTCAGTTTGCAAACTCTGAGGTGATGGTTCCACAATGCAGAAATCAAAGCCATTTGAATAGGGAGGACCAGGAAACTTGGTTTGAAACTGATCTCCTGGGTTAAAATAAAATGCTAATGTGAGTCAACAGAGATTTCTTTTTAATGAGACTCCTACCTTTCCCTGTGGTAAGATTTACTAAGACATGGGGATTTCATATAGAACTGGAAACTCCTTGAAAATCAGTCTGGCATATCATAATTTGAGTTTGCACTTTACATAATAAAAATACTAACTTTGCACTTCTTCTATACTTTTAAACTTAAGAACTGTGGAGAAAATACTTTTCTGTCCAGCTGTATTCCCACTCATATAATGTGGCCTTTTCTCATATTGTCGCTTTATTTTGAGGAAGGATGTTCCACAGCAATTAGAAACATAGGAATTTTTTTTGATATGCTTATACTTCTTTTCTCTTATAGCATTTTCTAGTGATAAGTCCTCCAGTTAAGTAAAACTCTCATTTCCTCGTGTTAAATAAATTAATAAGTTGATTAATGCTGAATTTTAGAGTTCTAAGAAGTAGATTGCTCCTCAGAAGATTATTTTCTGCTTTGGAATATGGAAAACCCATACTAGCCTTTTTTGAAATGTTGGTGTCTCTCTTTAGAAGTACCTCACTCTAACCACATAACAGGTGTCAAGACGATGACTTTCTCTGCATTCCTTAGTGAACTGCAAAGTAACTAACTGGCATGTTGAGATGGTAGAAATACCTTAGCCTGAAAGACCCCCAAATTCTGAATTTACTGTGGACTCACATGTAGCAGTTCTGTAGAACAAAGAAATTTTCTAATATCACCAGAAACCCCTAAGATGAAAAAGGAATACCTGTGTTGTCCAGTACTGTATTTAAGTGATTATAACAGCTTGTTCTACTTTAGTAAAGACAAGGTGACTCATCGTAGTTACCACTGGTATCGTAATCTGTATAAACAAACATGTTTGAAAGCTTCAGAAGTATGTGGAATGTTGACTGGCCTGAATGGTGGTTAAATAAAGCCCCTGGCAAATCTTGTGATCAGAAGTGTAACTAATACCCAATTTTCTAGTCAAGTGCAGTTATTTTCATTTTTTTTACTCATGTTTGTGATAGTTTTCTGTGAACAGCTATTTACAAAGGCCAAGAAAATACCAAAGTGATAATATTCATGAAAGAATTATGTTGAGAAAGGATCTGCTGTTTCAACCTTAAAGTAGACCACTGTGATGTCAGGATTTAAGTTTTGTTGCTCTCTTTGCCATTATAAATCTGTAATTTCTGTCTGAGAATCCATGTTTCATTTACCTATGACAATGACAACAAACTTAAATTATTTTATATTTTTGAATTAAAGTCTTGTCGATATCACACATGTTCTAAAAAAAACATGACCAAAGGGAAACGTTTTCGCTTGTTGGAATGTGACTTAAGACATTTTTCTAATTTCAAAGCTGTATTACCTCAGTTGAAATTGTCTAGGGGTAGAATAAGCAGAGCAATTCTGTAACAGCTTTGTCATATACATGGTTAAGTGCAGGTGCTAAATATGTTCCAGCCTTTCCTTCTTTTGAACGCTCCTGGAGTGTTACTTTCAAACTATTGACTGTTAATCTGTTACTTCTCCTTGCCAAAAGAAAAAACATCCAACCCACCAAAACACCAACAGCAAAAAAAAAAAAAAAAACCACCAAAAAAGTAGAAGTGCACTGTGGTTTGCTATTGGGCTTTTTCCTGATAAGGTGCCTAAGGTGCCACATAGACTTAAATGGTTTCTTTTCTTAAAGTGGACTCAGAGGTCTAATATGGTGTGAACTCATACTAGAGCACTTTATCTATAAGACCCATCTCTTGCCTTTGATTGTTGACTTCCTTTAAAGTCAAATTCCTTAAATTTCTTCTAAAAGTAGTATAATATCTTTTTCCAGGACTCAGCTATATCAGTGGAAACTGGTTTAAAAATTCTAGAATTGTTGGGAACACAAGGGAAATTCATACAAAACCTTTGTTTTCTTAGTGAGAAAAAAAATGCTGCTCACATAATGTAATTGTACTTTTCCCATTTTTGTAATGATAAAGTGAGAAGTGTAGAATAATCAAGAGAAACAAAATAGGTATGCAGTAAACAGAAAACAAATATTCAAGGAAATTGTGTTATGGCAGTGCTGTTCCTTCAATTTTGCAGTGGACACTATTCATAAAACCCCTTGGTTTTGTAAAAGCTAGTTTCAATTCCTGCCTCTGTCCATCAGGTAATAGGATATTTTTAATTAAGTACTTTTTTTCTTTTGTATTTGCATATACACAGATACATAGATGATGAATTTTTAAACCATATCGTGTAAACCATTTCTATAGTTGTGTTAAGTCAGGGTGATGAACACAGAAATTGTTTAGAGCCTTAAGTTTGTTCTGTAAAGATTTCAAAGTATTTTGTATTTCAAAGTATTAGTATTTAAATATTTCTGGGTTGATGTACATAGCTCAGTTTGTAAAAATTATTGAATTTATAATGGATGATCTGCTACAGGTAAAAATACCTTTAGGAGTATTTCTATTGTTTCTGCTTGGAAATGCTTTTCTCAAATAAAAAACAAAATAGAATAAAGATTGTTGACATTTCTTGACAGCATTTGTCTCTGCCACATAGATTAAGAAAAGTATGCAAAAAGTTGTCTGCATATTTGTGTTTACAGATTTATTGCTTTCCTTTCCAGTCAGCTGCAAGCTGACTATGCAACTTAGAGACTTATTTTAGCCTCTCCGTTGTCTTTTTCATTTGAATCTCTTTCATCCCTATTTTTTTTTTGTTCATCAAAATTATGGTATATTTTAGAATATATCAGACAGTATTTGATGGTAGTCATCTGTCTTAAAACTTTTTTAGGTGACGGAGAGAGGGGATCAATTCTGTTCATCAAATGGGTTTTTAAATAAGATTAAATTAAGATCCCTATATCTTCTTACTAATTGCACACAAGCCTAGAGGATTATCTTAGGTGAGAAGATAATTTGATAAATTTCCTTAATAAATAAATGTTAGAATACATTTGGAATCTCTGTGGAGCATGCAGGAATCTCATAACTGGATTTTCATTTATTACATTGTACTTTCATTGTTAACAGAAATATTAAAACTAATTATTTTCCCCTTCTGTTAATGTATTCTTATAATCTGGATGTTGCTGACTGCAGTGACAGGATTCTAATATTAAAATTACAAACTCAATGTATATATGTGCTGGAGTTACTACTAATATTTGAATAGGGGGGTATTATCTCTTCAAGAATATTTATATCAAATGAAAATTTCAATAATGAATTTTTAAAAATCCATACTGAAGACTGCTGGCCAAAATAGTTCTTTGGCAAAGCTGCCGTCACTCTGTGATAAAAACTACTGTCAGAACTTCTTACTGCCTACACATGGCTGCTAGGTTTGTATATGAGGTGTTTTGTAATCCCTTAAATTCAAAAGCTATGTAGGTCTTGAAAATCACTACCACTTTAAATCTGCAGTCTTAACTGACTTTGTTTATGCTTTCCAAAATGCTTTTTTGGTAATAATAATTTGCTGCTGCTGTATTCATTTATGACTTCTATTGTATGAAGTATATGCGTAATTTTTTAACACTTAGAATTTCTATCAGAATAAAGCCAAGCCCTTCAATGGCATTATTAGATCTTGTTTAGATTTCAGCCCTTGCCAAAGTAACTATTGCACATTTCCCATTAAACTACCTTCATCTTGTTCTTCATCTGATGAGAAAGGTAAATATGAGGTACAACTAAAAGGGTAAAATTAATGAATGTCATGGAAATTGCTGAAAGACACCCTTTTGGAAATTCTGAATCAATACAAAGAAGTCGGTGAAAGAACCAAGAGCAATAATATGATAGAGAAGCAAAGTCCATATCCCAAGTGACTAAGTCTAGTTTGTTCCAGGCTATATAAGCAGCACTGAAATCCGTAACAGAAAAAGTCTATGTATCCTGTATTTCTACTGAAATTACTAGGGAGGCTGCTACTCTCTTCCTTTTCTTCTGAGGATATATTTATTTGAGCTGTACATCTTAATGGATAATTTTAGGATGCATTTTAATAAACAGAAGGAGAAAACCTACTTAACTGATTTGATGAAATAAATGAATAATAGTGTTGGGAAAACTGCACACTTGCTAAAGCATGCCTAGTTGTTTTTTGTTCTTAGATTCCTAATCAGGATCTTAAAATTTTACATTCTTAGCTAAGATAGTGTTCTTGCAGAATGAATGTTTTGAGCCCTGTAACCAGTCACTTCATAACTGTAACTGTCTTGATGTTGAAGAATTATCTACATCAAGACTCATAGGAATGCTAAGTTAGTCTGATGTCTGACCTTTCTCAGCTTCATTACATCTGGAATACAGGCTTTGAAGTTTGTTCTCTTACTGTGCAAGGAATGTTTAATGATTATATTTATAGCTCTAAAAATCTTTTATTTCAGTTGCTCTTGCCCCAGTTCATAAGAAATAATTCTTACAAAATAATTTCAGCCTCTGAGGGATGCTTTGGAAAAGTTGTAGTATCAATATATTGTCTTATCGTAAAGCTTTTCCATCAGTCTTGTCATTCTCATTTTACTTTTTATTGCATACTAACCAAAATGTTTTAATCTTAAAATATTATGATTAGAAGAGGCAAATTGTTAAAATGGTGCAATGGCTATTCTGAGTACCTAAAAAAACTATTTATTTACTCTTTCAAGTCCTTAAGGTATTTTTGCTAGCCTGGAAAGATTGAAATATATCATGTCCTTTGAGAACAAATTCAAAAGCACTTCCAAATTCCTTCAAAGAAGGATTCTGGATTATAAGGGTGCTACTGCTTATATCTATTTCTTCAGTTACTGGGTTGAAATTTCCACTGCAGTCCATGATTTTGCTGTGGTTGTTAGTATTCCTCAGGTACACACCTGTTTTTGTGACTCACTGCACCCAGCTTCTCATTAATGTTGAGCACTGCCAGGAAGAACAAGTAGGGGTCCTTTGTAACTCCTTACCCAATCATGTTACAGGTACTAAATTTTACATGGGTTCAAAACAAGATGGAAAAGCTCAAGACAAATTTGAGAATCCCCTTACAGGTAGAAAGCACATCGCCTTTCAGGAAATGCTCGAGTGAGAAGTAGTTGAACACTAGTGACAGAGGATTAGAGAGAAATACAGAATATGCAGAAGTTTTTCTTGCTTTTCTCAAAACACACTTTTGGCCGCAGTTGGAGCAAGCTTTATCAGGCTACATATACCTTTTGTGTATACAAAAGGTGTATGTGCAGCCATTCTATGTATAACAGGAGCTATGAAACACAGGGGAATGTTAATTATATATGTTTACCAAAACAGTGTATTATAATGCCAATTCAAAGGCTAAATTCTTCACAGAAGGAATACTGTATTTTCTGTATGTCTCTATAAAATATGGCTATTTGTGTAGTATTGTATTTAAGTCTAATAAAACCAACAGCATTCTTCTGTAATTTCTTTCTTAGTCTGTGGTTACCCCCTGGAAAAGGATTCTGATTACCTCGTGGAAAAGGATGTTATGCTATACCCATTTCCAGAGAGCAAACTTTGGAAGAACAGTGTCCAACAGTGCTTGTGTGGTGTGAGAAGGAAGTTATAGCTTTGTGATGTTAAAACCTTGTCATAAATTCTGAAATATTGGACATGAAGACTTAGCATTGATGATTGAGACCTTTGAGCTGAGTGTTAGCTAGAGTTTGTCTTCTGCAGAATCACATTGGAATTGTTTAGAAAATGCTAGGTATAACTGAAGAAAGCATTAGGCTGGTCCTCATTTCCATGGTGGTGACACCAGTTTCATATGAATGACTCTTACAAATAGGAAAAATGGTTGTATGTGCTTCTGGAATAGAGCATAGGTAAATAATTGTAAATGAACAAATAAAGAACTGTAAGTAAATTAAGGACCATCATAGTATGCTCATTCACAGGCAGAATAGTGTGCATCAGTGAGCCAAGGTACTTTCATGCCATAAACGACAAGGAGTTGTTTGCCTTGGACATTAGTCCATCCAGCATTGAATATGCCTAATTAATCACATCAAGGACTTCCCAAAAGAGAGTGATGTATGATATTTATGTGTAGTGGTCGCAGCTGGTGAGTCCACTGTTCACAGCTGATGGAACAACCATGCAAGTCCTTGGCAGCTGTTTTGTTGCTTTCTGTCTTCATGAGATTGGCATGTCTGGTGATGAGTGCCTTGATGAAGAGAGAACAGAAAGACCAGAATTGGAGGGCTGATTTCCCTTTCATATGTTCTTGTTTCCAGATAAGATTGCCTCAAGAATGTATCCCAGACTTTGTCACAGTTGACTCAAAGAGTTGTTTACATTCAGGGACACCAGTAAATTTTTTTTTTAAATTATATGTGTTCAGTGTTGAAGTATTGCATCACATATTGGATAGTGGGAAGGCCATGTTTACTCAGTGCAAAGCTATTTAGATAATTTTTACAGCTATTTGTGTTACTAGTTGAATGATCTAAAGGCACAGTTGTGTCTACTTCTATGACTGTATGGGTAACTGTGAGTGTATTCTGTGAAACCAGCAAAATGCATGTGCAATTAATGTTCAAGGCATAATTAGCCAGAGTTCAAGAGCTTCCTGAGGAATAACTTGATCTGGGTAGCTGTAGGATGGCAGTATGAGATATCAGGCCAATTTTACCAAATATCGTTTAGCCATAGTGACACTTAGCTGTGACATGACATTTGAATCATGAGGGTACCAAGAGGGTGGTACTACTTTGAGCTGTTTATTATAACCATAAAGGGAAGCTGGTTGTGATTAAAAAAAAAAAAAAAAAAAAAAAAACCAAAAAAAAACCAAAAAAAAAAACTGGAACCTTAGCAAGACCAAGAGGCTCTTCAGTAGGAGATTAGGAGATGGGAACATTTGTTCTGGATGGGCCTCCAAGGGGAGCACTGTGAAAGCAGATATGTTGGTCTCCTCCAGAGGGTGGCTGCTGGTGATTACTGAGAGAATTTGTAATTCTGTGTGAGGAGTGGGGTGATAGGCAGTAAGTACACAGAACCTGGGCACTGAATCAACCCAGCCAAAATGGAATGGAGGGGTACATATGAAACACTAAATCAAGGGGCTTTGCAGCTAGTAGTAAAGGGTTCTTTTAGTTCTTACCACTGGGCAGAATCCATAAAGATCCTGTTCATCTGTCAATAGTGCCAACCCTTTCTTGTGAACCCTGTTTAATAGTAGTTTTTTGTACTAACAAAGAAACAAATGTTGCCAAGTCAAGACCTTGCTGCACAGACCACCCTGCTGGCTCGTCAAGTGTGGGGAAGGTACAGACTGTGTGTGTGTCCCTTTGAGGTACTCCAGCAGTGAAAAAAATTGCCATAGTTTATGCAGCTTCATACCCATGGAATAAACAAAATTGAGAAACTTTCTCTTAAGAGGAAGTAAGATTTTTCCATCAAGTGGCAGTATAGTTGTAGGAATAGATGTAACTAGAAATAGGTTCCTTTGAGATGAAACTTGGGCACTACATAAAACGCTTATACCTGTCAGGCACTTAGTCTTTATATGAAATGTTAGATTTCATAATAGACATGTAAAGTGTACATACTTGTACTTACAAGCCTATTTGTACATCTCTTGTAAAATTTAAACATTGGATACATTGTCAAAATGCTGCAGCTCTTGGCTAACATTTTAATATAAATACTACTGCATGTGTATGTATATAATCTAGTGTAAGCTTTGATGTGGAACTTGTCATCTGGAATTGTTTTCATAGATATTTTAATTGTTTTGTGGAAAGTGTTGCCATGGATAAACTGATACGGAAGTGCACTGATTCATCCCTTCTGAAATTTAGCTTAATGTTTGCTCTGATTTTTCTAAGATCTTTAGCATTTCCATTCCAGAAATATAATCTAGATCATGAGTTTCACAATGCTTAAAAAAAAAGCATTTAGTTTCAAAAAGCTAAATCTTCCCATTTTACCTTGGATACATTGCTGGGGTCACTAGAATTGGTTGTGGGTTATAGAGAGGGGAGGAATTTGTCTCACCCAAAACACTATGGGAAGGCGAAAAGGTTTTATTTGTGCAAAACGGTACTTTAAGTAGATGAAAATAGTTAGAAAACATAGTCCTTCCCTTGTCTTTATAAGCTGCTCGCTTCAGGTAATTAACTGACTCCTGAATCTCTGAGTACACTCTACACTGGTAGAGGGTTTCTCTGAACAGTAAAGGGCAACCAAAGTGTGATTATTGATAATCCTTTGACCCCGTGAAATACCCGGTATTAGGTGGAATGGAGCCTTTATTAATAACTCATTTTGAAGATTTTTAGACCTAAAACCAGGTGAGGAAATACTGTGGTTTTATTGTCTGTTGCATGATCCTCTAGAGCATTTTTGTTTTTACGGACTGTTACTTTATAGAAGCTAGTGAGGCTGGGTTTTTTGATTTTAGGTTTGTCCTTTATGACACTGTTCCCAGTCACAAGTTATGAAATCTGAGTCTAATTTTCTGTGTCAGAGTTCTTTTTTTCTCTTTTCAAAGTATTCTATATGCATAGGTAAATAGAGTATGTTTCAGGTATATATTCTCCGTGCCAGATGACTTCTTCTTTTCAAAGAAAAACTTTCTAAAGTAGTGCATTTTCTTAAGGTAGTAGTATTACTAAAATGTGCACATCTACAAAGGTAGTTGATATGCTCCAAGTTGTAAGAGTTAATTTATGGTAATTTGTTTGCCTGCCAGGGCTATCCCCCTACCCTGCATTTTCTTACCTCGTAAAATAATCACATCTTCCTTTTGTCCTTTGTCTCAAATGTTTATCTATTTAGACTGAACAACTGTATTAAACAGTTTTAGTGTAACCATTAGAGTAAAAAAAAAAAAACGGAATCTTTTTATTGCTAAATTGATATCTTTTGGCAGAACTACTAATTGTTTTTGAAGACAGTTTTACATTTATCTTTGTAAGTCTCTTTTGTTATGCCAGCTGTCTAAATCTTTTCATAAACTTCAGTTAAAAGAACATATTTTCTGTGATTATTTTAAAATATAATGTTTACTGGAAGGGAAGTCTAGTGAATTCCCACAGATGAAGTGTGAGTGTATTTCTCCCACTTGTAAATGAGTTCTTATTTCCTACAGTATGTATTCTGGTTCCACAATGAGTCATTTTCAAGATGTTTTAGTTTAGCTTCTAAAACATTTAAAAACTTGGCAGATACATGTAAATGAATGTTACATCTAGTTTTAGAAACTGCTTCCAAAGAGTATTTTGCTAAAATGAAGACTGTGAATAGACATTTCAGAATGCAGAAGTGTCTTTTGTGATAAACCTGAAGTAATTTGCAGAGCTCTTTTGGTTTGGCTTGTTCATGATTGGGGATTTTTTCCTCAACTTCAGCAGGTTTTGGTTTAACCATCCTGTAGAATGGAGAGAATACTTTTGTGGAAAAGCCTTAAATTTTACGCACAATGTGTTGTTAAAAGGATATTTTAGCCAGGCAAATAATACCTTTCTTCAGTATGCTAACTGAATTTTGCAAATTTTAATGCTATTTTATTTTAAATTTTTTCAATTTTATAATTTTTTCAAAATGAATGTAGTGCCACTTCTGCTTTAATGTGATTAAATGTGTTTAAGATTATATGTGCCATGTCCTACTTAAATGTATTTCCTGATGCTACCTTGACAGTTTAACTGTTGGAAAAAAACTCAAGACTAAGTAGTTTGTATGATTAAAAGGGACTGAGGAGTTACAGAAGTGGAGTGCGAGTCGGAGACCAACCGAAATGGAGGAGACCAACCATGTTTAGATTCAAAAGGAAAAAAAAAAAAAAAAAAAACAAAAACACCAAAAAAACACCCCAAACAAACAAAATTCCCAATGCAAAATGACCAGTATGCCATTTCTGAGAAAGTTATCTCTATTGTTTAAAGAATATTTTATATTTTAACTTTGTTGTCCTGGCTTCCTGGCGTCTGGAACATTTAATATAAGGGCACCTGAGATACTTTGCTTGCATGTAAGACCTATGCTTAGATACACACACATTTCTGCAGTCTGGATTTGAATACCACCCTAAATATTTTCCAATTATTGGCAACATTTGTATTGTCAGTTATGGTACAGATAGCTTTGCAACTCTCTGGTTATTCTGTTCCAACTTTAACCATCTGTATGTTGTCCATGATGAAACACCATGTTATCAATAAGGTCTTACTGTAGTTATCACCCTTAAAAATTTCCTTAGCTTTTTATTAAACTCAAAAGAAGATGCAGAAAACATATAAAACTTGGATCAGTAAGTCCTTCATTAAAAGATTTCCTGGAATCTGTTTTCCCTTAGTTATGTGGTATAAAATATAAAGGAAACCTGTTCCAAAATCCTTCTCCACCTGTTCCCCTGGAATGGTCCTAAATATGGTAAATTTTCATCAAGGACAAAATAAGAAAAAGGAAGGGAAGAAGTTAGTTTAGGGGATTAAGAATCTTTAATTGTTTTGTCAGACAAAAGCATTTTTCTCCTTACATTATGTTTACATTATGAAACTTGCAGGGGATTGATGATAGACAAAAGAGTAAAGATGAGAGGTGAGGAAGGGAATGGTGTAAATAAAAGAAGAGATAAAAAAATAGCAGTCATGAAAGCTTCACTGAGTGTGATTCATCTGAGGTAAAATGTATGGTGCAGTTTCCCAGTCTTTCTCTTTGGAAGGGTAGTCTAAGCCAGGCAAAGACAAAACAGTTGCATGAAGGGATTGGGTAAGTGGAAGTCAATGTGTTGGCAGTGAGGGCAGTCTCCATTTCTTTGTTTCTGCCCATCCAGTTACCTTTGTACAGCTATTTGTAGAGATGGAAACTGTGAATCTAATTCATGGTAGCTTTGAATTTTGTTCAGTACGAGGTGAACATCTCCTTCCAGTTCTAACACTGAAAATCTTTGAACATCATATTCAGAGATCTCAGTTTTGTTCATACCGCTGTTTTGGAATTCTGTGATTTTTTTTGAAGCATTTTTGAAGTGTAATATACTGTTAGACTTCGGATGAGTTCAAACATTAGTTTATGAGCAAAGTAAGTAAAGTGCAGCATGGATTTTAGTACAATGTTTACTGTGGTTGTCATCAGTCTTCTCTAATTTTAAATGCCTGTGCTGGGATGGAATCATGTCTGTAAGGTACCTGTTTCTTTCCATTGACTTATAAAGAGAGTCTGCACAGCAGGCTCAGGTGTAGGTAACCACATCATAAACAGTAGAAGCTACACAACCCAAGCCCCACGTGGCTTTTCTGAGTAAAAGGAGTTCAGCATAGACTCTTTTCAGAAATTAATGGGTTTTGGAGCTTTTATGTTTTACCATCAGTCTTATTCAGTCCTCCTCCAATGCAGAATTGTGACGCCTTTAAGCATTTCTCAAAGGCTGGTCAAAAAATGGAATGTTTTCATTATGAAGTGTTATATGCTTTATATGCTGCTTTTTTGGGCCTTTTTTTTTAATGAACTCTGCTGTCTTCCATGACTGGAAGTATTTTGGTTGACATAAATTCAATCAATGTAGGTCTAGATATGTAATTATATGAAAGATTGGACCTGATTAATGAAACTAAGGTAATGAATGAAGGTAGGAAGATACTATACTCCTTCAAAATCTTCAGTCTTAGCTACCTTGCAGTAACTCAAAAAGAGTTGCCAAACCCAAATGAAGAGGAAACTTGCATTTGTTTTTTTAGAGAGAAGGGTAGAAAGGACAGTAAAGATCTGTGGTGGAGCAGAGATCCACCTGTTGCCCATGGAAGGGGTGGCGATTGCCCTAAGGAAGCTGTGACCCTGTGGAAGCCCATGGTGGAGCAGGTTTGCTGTCAGGACTTGTGACCTCACAGGGACCCACACTGGAGCAGTCTGTTCCTGAAGGACTGCACCTGTGGGAAGGACCCATACTGGAGAAGTTTGTGGAGAACCGTCTCCCATGGGAGGGACACCCATGCTGGAGCAGGGGAAGAGTGTGAAGAGTCCTCCCCTGAGGAGGAAGGATTGGCAGGAATGCGGGATGAACTGACCACAGCCTATCTTACTGCACTACTGGGAGAATGGGTGTAGAAAAATTGGGAGTAAAGTTAAATTCAAGAAGAAGGGAGGGATGGGGTGAATGTGGTTTATTTTAGGATTTGGGTTTTTTTCTCATTACCCTTTTCTGATTTGATTGGTAGTAAATTAATCTTTCCCTAAGTCGAGTCTGTTTTGCCTGGGATGGTAACTGGGGACTCATCTCTGCCTGTCCTTATCTTGACCCATGAGTCTTCCATTATATTTCTTCTGCCCCGTCCAGATGCAGAGAAATAAGAGTGGCTTTAGTGGACATCTGGGATCCAGCCAGGGGCAATCCACCACACTGTACTCAAAATGTAATGTATGGTTGGTAAGTGCAGGTTTTGCGTAAGTTAATGACTTTCCAACAGGTTATCATAGTGATATCTGGGGGTAGATTTTCCCTGACTAGATTCCAGTGAAGTCTTACCAGTACCTCCTGTTCTCAAGTACCACCTAACCTCAGAGGCACTTAAAATCATTCCAAGTTGGAGCACATTTAGGTAGAGGTCCTTGTGCATGCTCAGAAGTCTCCTGGTTTGGAAAGCTAAGTGCTTATTTTGATATGGGTAGGAGGTGCTTGAACTCTGTTCATGTCTCTGAAGGGCCTGTTTTTATTAGAACATGGCTAACTCATTCAAAATCATTGAGTTCACTCCAGAACACTGTTAGAAGAAGAGATAATGGCTAAGCTTTGCCTCTTTTGTAACATGAGATTCAAGCACTCCCCCAGAAAGTTAAAGACCCTTGTCCTTTCCCTCTGAGTCTCCCTAATTATTTAAACTGGTTTTGGTGTTACCTAGAAGTTATGCCAATTTGTCCAGAACTATTGGCAACAAGTTTTGATATATATGATGCATGAGTTTAGCAAAATGCCACAAGAGGAAAAATGAACAAATTTGGGTTTTTTTTGGTGAAAGTCAAGCAAACAAATTCTCCAAATATTATATAAATGCAATTAAAATATAACTTTCAGAATCTTCTGACTATTTCATTGTCTTTTTTGTACTTATTTTTCTATTATTAAATGAAGAAAAAAAAAAACTCTACAGATGTGGATATTGGCAATATAGTAGTTACCTATAAAGTTTATAAACATCATTTTTAAAATAAGCCTTTTGGATCATTGATTATTTTGTCATTTCATGTCATCTTTTCAGAAATTAAACTCTGAACTGTACTATTCCTAGTGGAAGACATTCTAGTTGTTATGTTCAGATGGAGTTTTAATTTCCGTTTCAAGATTATTTTCTCCTGGTTTATATCACAGCGTTCTGATGATAGCATTAGTCAAATTTATCTGTTGTTTTGTCCTCTTAAAATCTTAGTCAGACTTTGTTTTTCTAGATTGTAGCTTATTTGATTTCTCATGGGATAGATTCCTTGTTTTCTTGGACATCTGAGTACCATTTCTCTTAATCCTGACCTCACTTTAACACAGATAACTGGAATTCTGAATAATGTGTCAGATAATTTCCTGCTCTATCTCATATGATACCATAATTTCCACTAGATGTACCTGAGTGATTCCTGGAACTTTGTGTCTTTTGCATAGCTGGGTCATGTTAGCCAGTTAAGTTATCCTAGTCTCATGTAACAAACCTGGATCCTTCTCCTCAGTCTGCTGTGTCTTGTAGGAGTCTGGATGAACAGTTAAGTTCCCTAGCCCTGCTCTAAGTCTTCCATCCATATATACATTGTTTCTAGTTTTGTGATTATGCTACATTATTATTCTTCTGTGAGAATCGCAGTCTCCATCATTTCAGAGAAGCACATCACTAGAAGATGTGCAGTCATTTTTGCTGCAAATACTCAATGTGAGATACAACTCGCCTAAATGAACCTGTGCTGAGTACACTTACAAAGGAGCAGCAAATGTCTGAATTATTATCATTCCTCAAATATGTTTTTAATCTACATTTCAAATGTTCAACTATTCCATGTTGTGTCAATAAGATAGAAAACGAAGTTGCTAAAAAAGGAAAGGAAGTAGGTTTCAAAAGTTGTAATTTTAGCTCTGGTATATGATGCTAATCCATTTGAACTTGCATTACTGAGTTGTGGGGGGAAATAACATTTGTGAAAAGTGCACATACTGGCAAGTTGTTTCTTTGTTCTTATCATTTAACAGTTTAACCATACAAACCTGTCACAGCAATTTTTTTTTCCTGTATTAGTTATGAAAAATCATAAAACAAATTACACTGATTTCTCTGTAATTTTTTTACTTGCCTTGTTTTAACTTTTCTGTACACTTCATTTAGCAGATACAAGATGAAAATGTTACAGAAATGTTAAGTGATATTCTTTTTTTTGTCTTTTAGAAAGACATAGATTTTAGGCACATTTGTTTTGCTAATTACTAGTCATATGGACTATCTTTCTGTGTCCTGTTAAACAGAAAATATTTGATCTGTAAGAATAAAGTTTTTACTACACCCTGGGTTTAAGGAAGAGTATAAATTATGTTACAGTTCAAATAATGTCCTTAGCTTTCACTTGCCTGCTGCACTTTAAGATTTTATTTATGTGTTATAGCTCATGTGTGAAGTGAATAGACATGCTTAAGCATTGCTTAAATACTGAAATTCTCTCGTTATATTAGTACTTGTTATCTTTCCATAATGTTTGCAATTCAAGCAGCTTTTATGCTTACTTGTATTGGCCTTCCTACTCCAATTACCAGCCTACAAAATCAATCCTTGTATATTCAAATTGATGCCAAGATGCCAGCAGTACAAGCTATAATGCATGATTCATAATGCAAACTCTCAGAGCATTTACTCATGTACGAGTACATTCCTACAAACTGAGAGTTAGATAACTTTATATATGTAAATGTGTGATCACTTAAAAGAGATCCTTTGTTGATCTTGCATGTGTGCACATTTCATATCAATTCAGTGATCTTAAAGATGATTAGAAAGTAGCAATTTTCTGTGACTCCCGTTTTAATGCTAAAATAGGAAATGAACCATTTAAAAACAAAAAATATTCTAAATTGAATTTGCTTGAAAAATAGAACTATATTTTCCAAAATTAAAAATAAGTTTGTGTATCAGTTTGCAGAGGGAATATAATGAAGGAGAATCTCCTAAAATAAGGAAATAGATTACTGAAATGTGATTGTTCCAAATAAAAGAAAAATAGTTTTGCCAATACAACACTGATGCTTAAAATTAGTTTTCTAGGTCTTCAGAAAAATATAAGTTCTATCCCTACCAACTGAATTGAGCTCAAGACATCTTCTTTTTGCCATTTTTACAATTTCCTGTTCAAATTACAATTTCAGAAATTGCATGCTAATAATGATAATACCTTGATAACTAATAATACTTACAGAAAGAATAATATTTGAAAAAAAACTTGAAAAAAGATACTTTTAAACACATTCTATTTGGCACACATAGAAAATTTTGCTATTGAAACTCCATAGCAAAACTCTTGAAGACTGAAAGAAACATGTTTTAAATAGTACTGTAGAAAGGTGTCTTTTCTCTTCTTGAGTCCCTTCAATGTCAAATGGTCTCTCTTCTTCCTTTTTTCTTCTTTTTAATTTTATTTTGCTGTTTAGTATTCTTTTGAAGAGTCCCAAGCTGTGCATTTTTTGAAGCTGCACAAACTAATTTGAAGTCAGTGAAAAATGCAAAATGAGAACTGTAAATGCCACTAAGCAGGAGAAATGGAAATTCATAGGAGAATAATACCAAAGAACAAAGTATTGTTGCTTTTGTTATTGCAATTTAAAGTATAAAATCTGACCAAAATATTTGCAGTAGCAATAAACTATGCTTTCTTAAATACAAAAAAATAAGTGAATATGCAAGTTACAATTCTCCTTCTAGTATATATTTTAATTACTTTTCTATCCACAAAGTTTATGGTCCAATTTTATCTCTTAGTAAGAGTACAAGTATTTTGGTCTGGTGTTTATTTTATTAATTGTATTGCATGCTGTATTTGATCATGATCTGAGAGATGCATTGAATTACTTTAGCCACATGCTTTAGATTCCTATAGATCCATAGTACAGTTGTTGAACATACTCTGCATTTCTAAAGAAGCAAAAAAAAATTGCTCACATTCATACAAGAGCTTGCTTCCATGCCAAGAATGACAGATGCTGTTACTGCTGAGAAATGTAGTGTTTTAGGAAAACACTCAAAGAGTAGTTATCTTAGGCCAAAGTAAAAAGAAATTAATTTCAGAACTCCTTAAACTGGAGTTAAAGGTACTTGCAGCATAGATGTATGTTGTATAAAGTGTCAAGGATTATGTTCTAATTCACTAGATCTGCAATATCTGAATGAACAAAGTAGTTTTGTTCCCTGCCTTTAATAGTTTCACATGTGCCTAATTATTGTGTTTCTCATTTTAAGTAAATATATTTGCAGGATTTTTTTTAATTGTTTATGTTGTATTTTATGTTGTAGAGTGTAGCATACCAAGGAATGGTGAAGAAGGGAGTTGTCTGTGCATAATCCAAACTTTTGCGGCCTGTATTTGACTTCACTGTGCCAAAGCGACATATTTGTCCTATTTTAATGTTCACATGATCAGCCAGAGTCTTTAAATTCATTCCATGTGGTACAGAGAATAATTCACATGAGAGATTGGTTGTCATGTTCAGCAAGAATATTAGATAATAGAGTAAATGGAAATTTGGAAAGTAACAGAAAAATATCAATAAAACAGAAGTACCAAATTATATGGGGTTCTATATAATGATGCCACAATTCTAGAAACACAAGAGTGGTAATGACACAGATGCAACAGTGTAGCACTTCATGGACTAAAAGTCCTGACACACACTATTGCACTTGTATGGGACAGTTTTGCTTCCTAAAATGCTAAAAATGCATATGACTTTACCTAAATAAGAAAAATATTTGTTCTGATTTTCTTAAAACCCCTAAGGTGGCATAGAAGTAATAACTTCTGAATTCTGTCAAAGTCATTAACTTCACAAACCTATAAGTAATTCTTTACAGTCCAGCGAGGAAACTCAAAAAAGGTGGTTCTTGTCACTGACCAAAAAAAAAAAAAAAAAAAAAAAGAAAAAAAAAGATGTAATAGGTGGGAAGGATAGCTGAAAAAGTTTTATTCCTTCATTAATTTATAATGATGGGTCTTATGGTAAGTGGCAAATAAGCAATACTTCATTTGCTTTCAGAAAGAGATCATATTTTATATAAATAAGCAAGTTCCGTTGAGTTGTGTTACATTCTGTGGCTAGGGAACAGAGATTCATAATGAACATTTTCTTCTGTTTGGAAGAAGCAATTTTAAAATGGGATAAAATGCTTAATATTCTGGGTCTTCCCAGTGTTGGTGTTACAGGCACAGTTGAATACTTTTTTATTATTCTGAAAGGGAGAATATCCCTTGAAAGTTCAAAGAAAACTGTTTAAATGGTTTAAGCCACAGGCCACATCAGAATAATCTCTGGTTAGAATTTGACATGTATCTAAAATACTGTTTCTCTCAAAGCAGATACTCTACTCTTACCAATATACTTGAATTCAAACAAGAATTCAGAAAAGTAATTTACATTTTGTTGGTCAAACAAGCTAATCTCTCTGGTTACTTTTGGCTATATCTAACATATGTATACAGTTTATTGTATTTTTGCATTAATCTGATCTAGTTTTATACTACTCTGTACATACACCATTATTAACTTGATCACAAAGCTAAGTGAAGACTAATCTACTGTTCGCCTTACCTTACGTATTGAGTGCAGTCTTAGAAAATGCCCTTCACTGTTGAAAGCCCAGACATCTGTTAGAAAATCTCCTGTGGCCAATTGGATTTCAAATCTTAGCACTATTCATCTAGAAGTAAAATTTTTTAGTATCCCTTTGGTATTTGTCTTCACATTTGAACATTCATACACTGAAAGCTAATGACAGTTTCCCATCTTTATCAATATTTCTGCATGTCACCTACAATCCACAGTCCCACATTATCATACTTAGTGTTTTTCAACACGAAGCAGAGAATAGAGCACAAGATCCAGAACTATACTGTGATTTCTGCTTTCTCTTCACTTCTCCAGGATGTCACCTCCTCTGGTAGAATTCTCACTGATGGTAATTCTCAAATTTGACACTAATGTTTTTTGTTTACTCTGCTTTAAAGAGGAACATTTCATGCAAGGTCCAAAACATCATCAAGAAAAGCTAGTATTAAAAATTCCAGAAAGACTCTCATCTGAAAGAGTCTATGACAAAAACAGGAAGCTTGGGTGGAGGTCCTTTTTGAGTAAAAGTGTTTTTGATCTTAACTTCCTAAAAACTTCATTCCCATGACAGAGACCTTTTACCTCATCTAAGGACTTAATTCCAGTAATCTGCTGATGTAAGGCTTAAGCTTCACTCTGGAGGACAGTTAACACTTCCATATCCCTGGAACTTAAGAAGAAGAAAACGTATTCTGTCCTCTGCCTGTAAATTCAGAATCATTATATGAATAATGATGGGGTGACACTATTCTCGTATCATTTGCTAAAAATAGGCAAAATGAGATCTCCTCACTTAGGAATAACTGATCAAATTCATCATGTGATAGGAGTGTTGAGTAAATCAGTACCTACCATCAGTAGGATGGCTTGTTCCCAGCTGAAAAATAACTGAAGTGAAAAACAATGATACAAGACCTATTTTCAAAGAACTTGGAGATAACACAAGATTAGACACCAACAGAAAGTAAGTGTAAGTCTTTCTCTTCAAATTCTAACAAATCAGAGATTAATTTAAGAAGGTTGTTTTAACTTTCTATCTGGGAAAGCTGCAGAATGTTTTTTCTGTGTTGCTTTTGCCAACCAGAATCATCTGTACAGTAAATCACCAGCATCCTGTAACAATGGGGATTCAGTAAATGGAAATATAACAAATAAAGTTCTTAGTAGTGTTCTCCCTGTCAGGAGTACTGCTGGATTATCAGTTTTCCTACTCAGCATAGTCACTGGCTATCTGATATGAGGAAGTGTTTTTCAATGTGTATGTGTCTGAGCCAGTCAGATTCTTGACTTACTTTATGCTTAGGTCACTGACATTTTTTGAGGTAATGTGGCTACTGCTTTATTACATATTGCAGTTTGAAGTGTTTGGCCCTTTAACTCTGTCAGGCAGCAAGAAGAATTTTTTTTCCATATATTCTTCTGCAGGGAAGTTCTACACATGCTTCCATTTGATATTAATAGACTTCAAACGTTTAAATACTTTTCAGCATGTGGCAGAGTGATCTTAGGGAACCTCAATGCCTCAAAAGCTTTTTCACTGGATGAAAAGCTCTAATACGTGTAATCATAATGTAGTAGAGCCTGTGTCACTGTGATGGTTCCCAGCACAAGTTCACCCCTGAGATTTGCACTGCAAATCACAAGCTTTAACTCCTGAAACCCTTATGTTTTATGTTGCTTTCAGGATGGTAATTCTGCAGTTTTTATTGAAGATTCCTAACCCATACTCATGGTGTTTTTGTGGAGAATATGTATGGAGTAACTAACACTCTGGATGTCCTGAAGCAATTTACCTGTAACTGTTCTTTAAAGTATGATTTCTATATGCACATTTGCAGTGTACACTGTTTATTGCTTGCCTTTGAATGTCTGTTTATGATTACCAGGAATTCTGAGATTGGAAAGAAGTGAAAACATGGGCCAAACTCCAGCCCACTTATATACCAGTAGTCAAAGTATTAGACTGTGTATCCCATTAGTATTGCTAAGGCAAGCATGCTTTTGTGTCATGCACATATAAACACTGCATCTCCAACAGAGATGCAGGACAGCTGACAGTGTGCAGATTTTCTTCTTTTCTGATAGATTGACTCAATTTTGAATTAAGGCAAATGAAGGTATTACCCTATTAAGGGGTTTCAGATGAAGCCTAAAGTCTGGTTCTAACCTGGTTCAGACTTTAACAGCAGAAGAATGGAATGCTAAGTATGGAGCTCAGAGTGGAATAGAGTTTAAATTACTCTGGAAAAATATTAAACACCTTCACCTACTGGAACCTTCATGTAATAAACAAAGCAAAAGTATTGCAGATCACACAAAATAAGGTTAACTGAACTGCAGGGGTAACTAAACTCTTTTTCAGTCATGACCTAAATATTCATAACAGAGCTGGCAAATAGCATGGCCAGACTTAAGTTCAGCAGTTCATTCTTCCAATTTTAAAAGGAAATTAACTTTTTCTATCAGTATTTAGGTCCCCATTCAGTGGAAGTCTTGTAAACCATAAGAATAGAAAGGGTTTTAATGTACTGTTCAGTGAACGGGTTCCTTTATTGAAGGAGTTAATGTTAACAATATGAAATGTCAGAGGAAACTTACCATTTGCTCTTCAGTGAGTACAAGAATTGCATCTGCAGTTGCTTCCTTAGTTGCATGATAGACGAGCCACATTCTAGGGTTCCTAGAAAGAATGGATAATGACAGGGATTAAATGTTAAAAGCACTGGACACATAGAGTAGTAGGAGTTTTCTCTTTCTTCCACAATAAAAAGATGCTGACTTTGATATGCAACTCAGCTGGGACAGGGAATACTTGGAGATCAGGATTGTCTTTGTTCACAAGTCCCATTAGGGGAAAAAACCCAAAAGAATAAACATTTGTTTTCAAATCCTCTACAAGAAGAAGGAAAATTATACTTCTTAGGTGTGGTTATTGCAGGGATTGTGGTAGTTCAGCTAAAGAAGGAATTGTTGAAATGGTGAGAGAGAACAGAGTAAATGGGAGGAAAATAGAAGAGTTAGGACAAAGATACATAGGAAGAGAGAAGAGAACTGGACATAATTAGAGGAAGCAGAGAAACAGAAATTTTGATTAGTCTGAGAATGATATACACTAAAATAAATTAATTTCAGTACTTTTTGCTTTTGTATCTCAGGAGAAAAGTGGTGGTTCTATCAAATCTAAGACTCTTCTTAGGATGTATGCATGAAACTTGTATTGCAAAGCTTGTTAGTATCCCAATATTTAATGAATCCTGACTTCCTTTTCTTCTTTTCAAACCTGGATCTTGTTTTCTTTATTTTCAACTGCTTTTCACAATACTGCTCTTCTCAAATTAATAACTTAAGTTGCAAAGGCAAAGTTGGATCTTTCTATAAAAATTTTGTTAAACTTGTGAGATTACTGATAAAATACAGAAAAGTATGCTGTGAAAGCAAATATGCTCAAGACTGGAGACAGCTTGGAGTTAACTGATTACTTTTCACAATAGTTACTGCATTTTTTAAGTATTTTCATTTCTCACATGCCTCAGTAGGTAATATAGGATCATTTGATAACTGAAGAATTTATTGGGATAGGCTGCATTATAGAAAGCTTAGATTCACTCGACCTTTTTAATATTTGCAGATGAAGATAAATGAGATTGTTTCGTTAGTGTCATAAGCAGTTTGGTGATGTGTCTGTTCAGGATTCGTTTACCACTCCAAGCTTTTATAAGCACGGATAAGGTGACTGTAGCTCATTCCTTTTGTTTTGGGCTGTAAAAGTGTCTTCCATATTCTCTTGTGCTATTGATACCATTGTCTGTGTGTTTACTGTTCCTACAAAGACTCTTTGTTTGATTTGAAAGACTTATACAGTTCAGGAAAATAATTTTTAAAACCAGTATATATTTCATTTCTGGATAATGACACACAGAAATATCTGCACTTTAGGACTTGTAATAAACCAGCCAGTATACAACACTTTATTATTTGATAGTTGTCTCTAGAGCTGAAATGCAGTTGATGAACTTTTTTTGGTCTTGTCATGCTTATGAAGAGAGGTCTTCACACTGTCTTCTTTGTTTTCCTGTTAATGGTAATGTGGTTCCAATTACTGTGGCTGCTTGGGAAAGGACATTTTACATATCTTAGATTTGAAAGAAGTCAGATCCAGTTGTGCTCCCCTATCCACTGCTTGTCTGTCAGTCATTTTAGTATCCTTTGATGCCCATCTCTGCTGTTGCCATTACCGTGTCTTTTCATCTTTTGCTCTTCTAACAAAAGCTCCCCTGAGCTGCCCAGTTGCACTGAATCATGCCTGATGGCCTGCAGGCAGCTTAATGGAAGTTCCTTTAAATTCTGAAGAACAGATGGAAAGCCATGTATTTTTCTAGTATCATACTTCATTTAAAACAACTGCTGGAAGTACATTTATAGCAGTCTTTGGTATGTGAATTTTAATACATTAATAGTTTTTATGTAGCATTCATTTGATAATAAGAAAATGCAGATTATCTTGTGTGGGATCATCCTTCTTGTCTTTGAAGGGAACAAATGTTTTTTGTAAACACCAAGCTCAGTATTAGCCAACAGTATGCTCTTAGAAAATCTAGGGCTGTATTATCAGGAGAATAACCAAGACATCCAGAAAAGTCCAGTTTCAGGATATCCAATACAAGCAACATAGTGATAAACTGGAGTGAATGTAGAGGAGAGCACCAGAAAGGTCAGGGCTGGAGCACTTGCTCCAGGAAGAGGGGCTGGGGGGCTGTGTTCAGCCTGGTCTGTGGGGTTCCTGACAGCAGTATCCCCAGTGCCTCTGGACAGGTTACTGGGAAGATGGAACCAGGCTGTTCACAGCAGGGCATGGAAGAAACATGAGAGAGTGTCAGTTGAAACAGAAGATTCTGACTTGGTCTAAAGAAAATCTTTTTCACTACAAGCATTACCGTGAGCAGTCTCCATCCTTGAGTTTTCAAGACCCGAGTGGCTAAAGCTTTGAAAAACCTGGTCTGATTCCATAGATGACCTCGCTCTGAACAGGATGTTGGACTAGATACCCCTTGAAATCCCATCCAACCTCAATTATTTAATAATTGGTTTGTATTTTTATTACTGAGATCTTATTTTTAAGGCATAATTTCACTAAAGAAAAAATATGGAATATTATGCAGCAATATGCTGACCTCTCGTAAGTGATTGCAAACACCAAGACCATCCATTACATTAATTATTAGGGGAAAAGGTAGTTTGCTGTTCCTCATTGCTAACTGTAGCACTTTTAGGAACATGTCCTTGAAAGATAACAAGGTATGCCTGTACCTTGAACTCTGCTTATCAGGAAATCAAACCTATTATGTGTGATATAAAGGACATACCAATCCTTTGCTAAATTATGGCAGTTTGAACCCTAACCTTCTGACCTATTCTGCTAGGCTCTCAGTGGGGAAAATAGAGGGGGAGTAAGCAGTCTCTCTGGTGGCACAGCAGTTACCAGCTTTGTCTGATGGTCTCCCAGTTAGCCCTACCTCAAAAGATTTGTCCTTAACCTTCTCATTTCTCTCCCTGTTCAGGAAGCTGCAGTGATAATGCTTCCTTTTCTTGTTTTTTTCCTTGCTGATCATCCATTTTTTATCACTGTGTAAAACAGAACTTTAGTTTTTATATTATTGATTTCATAAAAGTTACATTTACAGAATTAAGAACTTAAATATTTGTATGTTTATTTCTGACTATTTTAAGGAGGTGTATGGCATTCCAAACATTTTTATTCTTCTTGTAGTTGGTAGTTGTAATGCCCTTTAGATTTTATTTCTTAAAAGGAAAGAGACATTTAGTAACTGCTGTTGTCATTTATGTAGCTGCTGTTCTGTCAATCATTTCACATTGACTTTTTCCCTCTTTGCATTATTGGAATTAAAAATTATACAGTAATTATCTTTCATAAGTATATATATAAATCTAAAAGTATCTTAATGAATTTTCTATTTAATCAGAGGAACAGGAGCATGTACATCCACAAATAATGAATGCTATTTAGGCTAGCGAGTAATAATCATTACATGTGGAATCACAAGAAATACCAGAAAGTATTTATATTGATTTAACTGTATATTTGATTAAATATAACCTCTCTGGCTAGTGGGAGGGGAGAGATTGAAGTGACAAATTTTTGTATGTTTTATCCAAGAGGAAAAAACAATTCAGACAACAGACTCAGAGTCTTTCTGTAGCTCCAATCTCTTAATTTTCTTGAGCACTGAAAAACAAAGTTTGTAATGTTTGTAGTGCAATAATGATAATGTAATGAACAATTTCTCTAGCTTCCAGTATCAGATCTGTTCAAGTCTGTTTTATCTGCTACAATAGCAATTTATTACAATTATTTTCCAGAAACACAAGTACTATAATAGTAAAGTAGTAGAATCTCTGGAAAAGTTAATACTTGGTTTAAGGAGGTAAATTGTGGAATCATTATCAAAATTGTACAGTATCTTGAAAAAAATACTGTGAACAGCAGAAAAAAATTATCAAGTCAGGCAATTCCAAATTGTATGCTACAAACTTGGAACTTAGTGTAGAGAAATATTAAAAGTTGATGCTTTCATTTCTTAATGTTAAATAGCAAGAAACTTGCTGGCCTTTTCTTCATTCAGATCTGTTTTATATTTCTCATATCAAAACCTCTCACAGTTACACTTTCAAGTAATTATTTCCTCATTAATCAATATACATTATTGGGGGATAAGTCTCTGTACTACTCCTTGACTTCTTGTTGATTTAGTACAAAATTCAGCTTTGTTAGTGTGGCATTTTTTGCAAGGAATTAAGTAAACCAAGATATGAAAATGAAAATACTGGTTTAATAAAGTTAATGGTTTGGGATGCCATGAGAAATCAAATAGAGTAAAGTATACATAGAAAACATGACTAAAGATTTTATGAGATTTTAATAAATGTACTTTGAGTTCTTTGCTGTTGGATTAAAATATGTACCATAGACAAAAACATAATGCATTGCAGGGATCCTTTTCAATCTGTCGCTTCAAAGTGATGGTTTTTTTAAATGAAGTATTAATTTGTTTGAGCAAAGATGTTGATTAGGCAATGAGAAACTTAATCATGCTTGTTCTGCTGCTCATCCAGATGTATCATCCACCTCAGTTCAACATGTTTCTTATACTTTCAAGATCTGCGACTTTTGCCATTTTATGTGCTAGTGCACACAGATGCAAAAGATAACTTTGTGCAGTGTATTGAGGCTGTGCCAGAAACAATAGAACTCATCAACTTTTCCTGACTTACTTTGGCTTGGGGTGCTAATGTCTGCACCCTTTAGCTTCGCTGTGTTTCCCTTTTGGATTGTTGTCCTGAACTTAGGAGACTGTTATGAAACTATTTCCTCTGGTATCTCTTCATTAGGCTTCAGAGAAGTAATTTCATAGCTTTCTTGTTTCAGAAAGATGAATCTTTAATTTTTCTTTGGTCTTCATCTTTGGGCTATTTTGAAACTTCATTCAAGGGATCTTGTGAGGTGGTAATTCCCATTTCTGGATTCCCAAACTAGATATCTCTGTGCCTTCATCTCCTGAAATACCTGATCTGGTAGCTATTCTCAGACTAGCCATGTGTTTCATGCTTCTGTATTTTTTAGCACCAAAAACATAAATGAGATCACAAGGTTATGCATCTTGACTAATTTGTATAGGCAAAGAGAAAAGCAACTACCATTAGATTCCTAAAAATTACTGAGGTGACTCTGTTCTCTCATTTATGTATCTAAAAAACAGGTTTTGAAGAGGAAACAGTGTAATTATATCACATCCTTTATTATATGCTCACTCGTTTCTTCAGGCCCTTTCTTTTTGTTAAGGAGGCTGTCACATCCTTAATGAATGTCTGTGTACTAATAAAGTTCAGTTAGGTTATTTGAACATCTTTTGCATTTATTTCATTGAAACAAATAACAAAAGAGTCAATAAATATGCTGGTTACTTAAACCAAGTAATAACAGTCTAGATAAGCGAGCAAACTAAGTATGCATTGGCAGCACTGTGCTATTGCAGAGTAGCAATTGCACCCTGCTTCATTTTTTGTAAGAAAGGCATGACAGGAGCTGCTCTTCTGTTTTTTTACAGTTGCCCAAAATAAAGAATGCACTTTCAGTAAATAAAAGGCTATATTTGATGCCCATCAGAGCTCCAGGATTGAGAGAAAACTCTCTAGTGAAGTTTTATTAGGAAATTCTCATGACTGAAGTATTACTCCCTAGCACAGGTTTGGCAGAAGTGGTCTCTACCCAGTAGTCTTGAAGCTGTGTCTTGTTGCATGAGAGAATCTTAGGTTTCACAGGGTCAGAGTCAAATAGAAGAAAGCACAGTTGCATAGTCCTGAGACAGACAAACAAAGATGGATTTCTGTCCCTGTCAGCATAATTCAGCAGATACATTTAAGGCTTTCATGTTGTTCATTCCTGTAGTCTAGTATACACTGGGCATTAGTCTAGTCAGGGTAGAAAGGATACATGGGTCCTACATTCTGAAGAACTCCAATTTATTGCTTAAGGGATTTTGGGTTTAGGTGTCCCAAAGCTACGAGGAGTGAAAACCAGCTGTTTATCCTGCTGAGTGTGGATGTTTGGAACTAGCACTTGCTGTAAACTGCAAAGTAGTATTGGGAAGTGTTTTTTTTTGACAGAATGAGGATCAGAGGCCGATACAAAATAAATGCTTAGGATGGTGCAAAACACAAAAATCTGCTTTGAAGCAAGCAGCTTTAAACAAAGCTTCTAAGCTTTCTCTCTCAGATTTTACTGAACCACATGTAAAAGTACTGTATGTTTAATTACTTGATACGAAGCAAATGTAACATCTGGTAAGAACTCGAATGTCAAATCAAGTTTACCCTTTAGCGTCTAAGCTATATGTTTCTGGATTTTTTTTTTTTTTTAGTTACAACCTGAACCAGGAATATTGTGCTGAAAAAAAATCTCAGCATGTTGTTTGGGAAAAACAAATTTTAAGTGAAATTTTTTTCAACAAACAGGTTTTTCATTGCCTAAACAGTTTGTAAATGACATGCTTCATCTTGTGTTTAATCGTTATACTCAGAGCTTTTGTTGTTGTTGGAAGTATTTAAATTTGGTGTTACAAAGTGGATTGTTATTTTAGACCAGATTAGAAATAGTTTAATGTATTTGATAGACATGAATGAAGTAATAAATACTACAAAAAACTGAAAATGCCTATAAAGTTGGTTTAAAAACTTCACAAAATATGTATTTTTAAATGAATGATTTCTTACCCATTTTCTAGTAAATTCTGAAACAGACTTTCATTTTGTGAAATCAGCCAGATACATGACTAATCAAACTTTATTGGAGTGCTGCAAAAGCTGAACAATGAAAGCATTTGAAAACGAAAGACCTGATTTCTTACATTTTAGTTGTTTAGTGAGTAGCATGTGAACACAAATCATGGGAAATCTTTGATTGCTCAGAAATAAGGCAACCAGTTTTTAGGACCAAGGATCAAAAAGAGAGTCAGTGGAAACAAGATCTTTTGAGTACCCGTGTTTGAACTGGAGTCTGGCAGTTTGCTGCATGTATGGCCAGGATTTGTGCAGTCTGTGACAGACTGAATTTAATTGAGGTCTGTCTAGATCACTGTTACTCCTTCTGTGACTCCAGTAGGCACAAAGGACAGTAAGGAAAATTCATTTGTGTACTTTTATGCTTAGGTTGGGGCTCTTTGGAAGTGAGGAGGCTTTAACAGGCAGACTCAGTTGCAGAAGGTGTGAAAGTTAAACTGGGATTTGAACCTCAAACTGCAAGAGGTATGGATGGGAAGGATTTGAGAAAGGATGCCAAACTACAAGGGTGATAGAGGAGTAGAGAGAAATCCAGAATGCAGAGAATAGGGCTATAAGATAGGAATGGAGGCTGAATAGGCTATGAACATAGATAAGAAGAAAAACAGATGTCCTGGGAATAAGGAATGAAAATAAAATTGGAATTCAAGAGACGTCTGGGCTGGTACTGGGATGGAGAGGGAGAAGGTCAGGAACATTAGGGGACATGTTGGGGCTGGAAGTAGGAGGTTTGCAAGAGGACAGGTTAGGGAGGAAATGTCTTTAGATTTCTTTGCAAATTTGGCACTGAACCAAAGCACAGACATTCGTACAAATACGAGAGTATATTCTAATTGCTTTAAAGATCTTAGATCTGGAACTGACCCAACTGTGGACTTAGGGTGATTTCACAACTTACAGGGTTTTTTTTTTCCATTTTCAAATCCAAAAATAATTTCTAAAATATATCCCACAAAGCTTTAGGTTGGTATAATCTTGTTTACAAAATTATAAAATATAAAATTAGATTTTCATTTTGTATAATTTTGGTAGGACTTTCATTGTAAGATGCATTATTTTTATTTACTTGCTTGGTATTCTTTATTATTAACAAGTTTAATACTAGGATTTGCCACTTCTTGAAAGGGTAATTTTACAAATTTTTTGTCTTCTAATGTACTTCATTGTTCAATTACCTTTTTAAGGAGTACCGCTGTGCATCTCAGGTTTTGTAGATGGACAGTTTATAGTTCCTCCATTCAAAAAAACTTGGTTGCCATATTTTCTTCAGTATTCAGACTACATGATTTTACCATTAAATCTTTCTGTTTGTTCTCTGGTATGCATATTTGGACACATTATTATATCGTTATCCACTACTTGAAAAACAAGCTCCTGTGATTAAAAATATCTTTCAAACCTTACAAAAGAAAGTTCAAGTCCCTCTCTGAGTATTCCCTCTTCTCCTTTACTCGAGAAATAATTTTTTTGATAACCATTATGTCACTGCTTTAGCAAAATTCAGGCATCATTGACTGGTCAACCTAATGGCAGAAAGACATTAAAGGAATTGAGACCTCATTCTAGATGATTCTTACATGTGGGATTTTTTTTTATTGGCTTAGTCTGTAATTTCTGTTTGATTCCCAACCCTCATTCTTCTGTGAGACTAAAAACTCTACTCTTTCATTATATCAAGTTTGCTAAAATTTCTCAACGGAGAAAAATCCTGCAGACCTGCATTCCACTGTTTGTTTTTTTTCCATAATAGTAGTATCAAAGCATAGGGTGGGTTTTTTTTTTTTTGTTGGTTTTTTTTTTTTTTTTTTGTTTTCCCTCAGAGACCGTCAAGGCAGATAAAGGAATGTATTTCAGCACATTGTGTTACATGACTCTGTACACACATGCACACACACTTGAGCTGAAATAGTAGCCAAGAAAGCAGAGATACTATCTGGCTGAGTTAAAGCAAATATGACAAAGAAACTCTGAATGATGCTATGGTGAAGGAGTTACTAGTGAGATCAACAGTGTAGTAAGGTTAAAAGAAAACTGACCCGTCATAACCTTGCCAGTGCAAAACAGATCACGCTCATGTAAGATACTTCAAATTTCCAAAACAAAGGATAAAATTTCTTCCTGAAGTTACGGCTCATAATTGGATAGAGAAGCATGCTCTGAAAGCATCCAGTTGATTGAGTAGAATCATCAGATAACTACAGACTTCTCCACCAAGTATAGAAAGTAGGTACAGAGAAGTATGGATTTCCTCTGTTCATACATATTTCCAGTGTGCCAGCTCAGTATGATACAGATAATTGAAGCTCAAGAGTGGTTGAAGGTCTGAGTCTGTGTACAGGAGGGCATTGCTGTTTGTTTTGTATTGAGGTGGAAGGTGTGAATTTGTTGTTAGAAGTCAATAAATATAACTAATAATTAAATAAAATTTGTGTGTTTCATTGCATTGTTGGCTGAATGACATGAATCTTCATGAAGACTTAACTAATTTTGGAACAAAGCATTCTTCCCAGGATTATAAACAATGTATATATCGGAACAGATTTAGTGTCATGTCTGCAGCCAGTCATGTGCAAAGTGGGGAGAATTCAAGAGTGCTGAAGTTTTTTTTGTGTGGTAAAATGAAAACAGGAACATACAGTCAGGAAACAGTGATGAAAGTAACAGCACTTGAAAAGTATCCCTAAGCAAAAATGACTGAAGTAGTCGATAGGTAACTGGCATTTAGCAGCTTGAGTGCCATAACTCTGTTTGAGAACGATTGTCATGCTATTAAAAAAAATTGTTTTTAAAAGAAAAATTTTAGATGAGCTCAGTATGCAGAACTTCCAAGCTCCGCTCATGCAGTGAGGAAACAATCTTATTCATGCATTGGACTATTTACACATAGATGGATGTCTACAGAGTGATTATCAGGGACATCATAATGACACCTGTTTGTTCTCTTCAAATTAATTCCACTGAAAATTGCTCCCTCTTTGTGCCTTAGAAACATTCCTACATCTGAAATCCTCAGGGAAAATATTTGAAGTAATCCCCTTGTTTTTGTTAAACAGTGTCCATCCCACCTAAAGATTAGGTGCTAAATAGGGTGGAATTGAGTTGCAACTGTTATTTGACAGATCACAGGTAACACAACAGCCATGCTGGGTTAGAGTAAAGGTTTATCTGGCAATCCTGCAATTTGAAGTGGCTTCAGTGTGAGAAGTACCATCTTGCATTTAATCGTTCTCAAAGGACTTCTCTGCTGCAAGTTGTTCAGTATTCTCTCAAATAAGTGTTAATTTTTCACATCCACAGCATCTTATGGTAAGGAATTCCACAGCTTTCATGCATGAAGAGCGATTTATATTTGTTCTCATTCTGCATCATTAGATGACTTCTCATTCATCTATTGGAAAACACAGTTGATTCCTTTCTCCATTCTCATGATGTGACAGGCCCCTTATTTCTTCCTTTTCCTTATACCATCTCTTTTCCAAGCTGTAAAGTCCTAGCTTACTTAGGTGGTTTAGTCCACACAGTGCAATTGTGGGAGTGCATTATGTTGCTGCATGTCAGAGTTAACCCTTCCTACCCTTCTCTGATGCTCTGACACTTCTGTTCCTTGTGAGGTGAGGTACTAGAATGGTTGTCAGCATTCAGTAATGCAGACAACAGCATGGAATTGCAAAGTGACATGGTGAGTTCTGTATTATTTATTTCTTCCACAGTAATTTCCAAAATGTTTGTTTTTACCATTATTTAAAACTGAACCAAAGTTTTAATTTTTTTATCAAGTATAATAAATTCCAAGATCTCATTTATGAATGAAAACAGTCAGCTAGGTGTTCATCGTTTTATATATATGGTAAGGAGCATTTTTAAAACCTGTGATTTACTTTGCATATATCTCTTTTGAATTTCATATACATTTAATGCAAAGATTCATTAGATTTTCTCCTGTTCTTCACATCACCTAAATTTTCATCTATCTTATAGTATTTTATCAGCAAACTTTTTTACACCTCATTTTTGAGACTGCCTGTTAAGTAGAATGAATGAATAAAATAGATGAAGTGTGCTTCTAAGTGGAATATTATTTGTCCTTATAAATACCTTATAGTGATTTTCTAAAAATTATACTTCATTTCTGCCTTTTGAGAAGGATCTGTGATTCTGAGTGACTGTGGAAATAATTACACCATTGTGGTCTGACTTTTCTGTATATCTTTGGGTATGGAAAAAGCAGTGTAGCTGATACTCATATAATCTCAAAGGGTGCACCACTGATATCACTGATGTCTAATGCCACTTCTCCCTATCACATGTAACACACGGTGGTGAAGAGGGAGGACAAATTTCATTAGTATCTCTCCAATGAAAAGACTTCAGTGCATACATTTGTGTACCAAGAAGGAGATTCACATTGATCTAACTCCTTAAAAATAAGGAAAATAAGGTATGCTGTAAAGTCATTGTAATTGGATTCTGCATTAACAACATATTTTAAAAAGCCATTGACAGAGTTTTCCACCTACTGTGTTGTATTGTCATAATAATATTGAATTTTCCTAATGTTGTTTCAAATACAGGTTACAGTAGTTACATACTAATACTTATTAAGGTCTTCAAAATACTGTATTAATTTTTGAAATTTATACCTGTGATGAACAGAACTAGGACATATTCTAACTTTGCTTATATTTGAATCATCAAAACTTATTTTTTCATTTTTCTTTTAGGTATAGACAAATGCAGCTTGGCACAGAAAGCAAAGTAGCTGAACTTCTTCACCAAAGTAAGTTAAAGTCCTTTGAAACTGAACATGTTCAACTCATGCAACAAGAAACAGCTAAGAATCTTTCACAGTGCCAAATGGAATGTGAGAAATACCAGAGAAAGCTGGAGGTATGTTATATAAAGAGACACTTTACAGGACATTACATAGTTGTTTTCAATTTGAATGTAAAGTGGAAAACTGGGAGAAAATGTAACAACATGGCTTGGCTGAATTAGTATTTCCACCAAATTGTGGTTAAATAACACAGAAGCAGGGTCAAATGACAAAGCTTACTGTTTTTGATCAGTTTAATGGAACACAAGACTACAGGGAGAGGAAAAAGCAAAACAATCTCTCGTGGAAAGATATTAAAGACAGTACCTCATTCATGTGGGGTTTATTTATCTGCTTGTGTTACAGAGCTGCTTATGTCAGTCTGTGTGAAAACTGTAGGGAGAGAAGACAGTATCACCAAAAAAAGTACAGTGAGTTCAGTATCATTATTTGCAGCTAGGATGTGTAATAGCATTGTTACATAATGAAATACTTTTTATTGATATACAATTCTGGAATAAATTTTTCACAGCTAACAAAGTCAAGGTGAGCATGATATATACAGCATTGAAAAGACCTAACCTTGCAAGTCCTAGCATGATGGGTTACCTTTGTGGGGTGCTAGACACCCACCCAGTCACTCATTCCTCCTCCTGAAGAGGATGGGGGTAGGGTAAATAAGCTTATAAAGAGCATGGGTCGATATAAAGATGGGGATGTCACTTGCCAATTACCATCATGGGCAAAACAGATTTGACGTGGGGAAAACTAATTTCACTTAATACCCATTGACATAGGATGATGAGAGACAAAGACAAAAAGAGAACACCCTGTTCTCTTTTATTTAACTTCCCTCCTTCATTTCTGACTCTGGTACCTCCCCCTTCCAGTGCAGTGCAGGGGGGGGATGGGAAATAGGGGTTCAAGTCTGTCCATGACAGCTCCTCTCAGGAGGTGTTTCCTCCTCACACTTTTTTATCCTGCTCTGGTGTGGATCCTCCATGTTTTGCTGCTTCCTTCAGGAGAAACTCTCCCTCCTATTTGAGCTCTCAACAGGCTGCAGTGCCTTCTGGGGATGTCCACCTGCTCCAGCATGGAGTCCTTTATGGGCTGCAGTGTGCACATCTGCTTTGGTGTGGTCTTTCATGGTCTGCAGGCAGGCAGCCTGCTTCACCATGGGTTGCAGAGGGGATCTCTACTCTGGCAACTGGAGTACCTCATCCCCTCCTTCTCTCACCTCAGTGTCAGCGCCATGGCGCTCTCTCACTTTTTCCCCTCACTCCTCACTGCTGTGCAGCATTTTTTGTGCTTTATTAAATACAGTTCCCTTGGCTGAGGGACACAGTTTGGGCACCTGCAGCTAATGCACCTGTTTATGTGGGCTTTAACCACTTGGGCCTGTTTATCTCTACAAGCTTAGAATTTATTATTTTTAAAACATACTTACCATATCCTGTTTACTTATTTTAATCTTGGAAATGTGAGTATTCCACAGAGAAAACTTACTTTAAAACAAAATTTCTTCACCTGTCCAAAGTTAGTCCCAAAAACATATTACAGAGTCCTATTTAGGAGATTAAATGAGATTGGTAGTGTATGTTTCAAACGAATGTCAGGATACAAACTGGACAGGACAGAAGAAAGTGATATATATGGCAGCCTTTGTTTTTTGGGGGAAGGATGCCAGTCTTCAGATCCCCACATTTCTAGTGCTGAACCTGGCTAAGTTGTTTATGAAAAGGAGCTATAGAGTGGAAGCAGAATTAGAGAGCTTCAGATAGCCTGTAATTTCTTGTTTTGTTCCTATTGGGACATTCAGATCCTGACTGATGAGGTTAGTTGTGGTCATAAGCACTGGGAGTGCTTGTTTTGCTAAACTTAGAGGTTGCTAAACAGATTTTTAATTGCACAGACATGTCTAAACTTGAGAGTAATACTTGTGAGAATTTAGTTCAGTTTTAGTTATATTTTCATTTTCTTTGTGGAAATTTTGTGATCTGACAATAACTCAAATATTTGGCATTCAATTCTACTAACACTTTCGGCACTTGTTTTTCTCTTTAGAGAGACACTTTTAATTTCTTTAGTTAAGAAATATGCACTTAAATGCTCTTTCATTAAGAAATATTCTTGAAGAATTTAAATATTTGATGTCTGAAGCTTTTATTTTTATTCCTTTTGACTGAATTCCTGGGGTTTTAAAATTTTCTTTCTTTCATATAGCATTAATGTACTAAAATAACTACCATTACAGGATGTTAGTCTTTATTAATAGTGTAGGCACTGCTATCTTGTGGCTAAGGTACAGTTTTCTGGACTAACCCTTGCTTTTATTTAGAGCATAGAGTAGTTTCTCTTGCTAAACTAGGAAACAGATGGTTTAGATGTTGCCCAGTTTTAACATATACATTTATTTCTTCTGTGACACTAGACTGAACTTTTTATATTCAAGTGGCTTGTTGCTCTAAGCATTGTAAATTCTTTCATGGTTTAGACAGTGACTCTAGTATTACTGCTCTGCACACTGTGCATATATTTCTGTATCTCCAAATCTATATTCACTTGTCATTCTGAATGTTTGTGATTTTTAGTTAGGAATTTATTATGAAATTTAACATCAGTACCACTTGGTTATTACTTTACCTGTTTTGGTGGGATTTTTTCTGCAAAGTATGTAGATTGCTATTTTACATACCAAGGATTGTCCTATTCCAGTTTGGTGTGTACTTATTTGATCAATGTTGTTTCCTATTATCAAGCACTTTATCAAACTTAAATTATTATACAGGCCTTCTTAGCTTTAAATTTTGAATATGACATTTTTTGTTTAATCTTAATGGATTAAGTATTTACATAAGTCTTGAATGTTGATAGCATATTACCTTTTATTAATAAGTAAATAATGAGACTGGTATAGCTTTAATGGCAAATTTTGTATTTATATTCTGCAAAGCAGTCTTCATAAACTGATAACTGAAATCAGAAGCCAATTAAAGCAACAAGAATTATTGCATTTACGCTGTTTTGACTGCTGTGTGAATTTTTTTAGTTGTTACCTGGCTTTTCTTAAGTTTCCTTTAAAATTCTTGTAGCTTTTCCAGACAGCTTCTTAGAATTAATAAGGCCTCAGCAGATAGGCCTAAAATCTGAGAGTTTAATCTTTGCAAGATAATATTATTGAAAGAATAACGGGAATACTAAAAATGCTTTTTAAAGTATTTTAATCTTTGCTGTGCAAAACTTACATCAAATATTTAATGTCATACCGGTACACATTTTACATGTATTATATTTTGCCTTTTTCAAAAATCACTGTAACGCTGAATCTTTGATCTTTCCATTATTCATTCTCACAGGTGCTTACAAAGGAATTTTATAGTCTTCAGTCTTCTAGTGAAACCCGCATTATTGAGCTTCAAACACAAAATTCTGAGTTTCAAGCAAGACTAGATACTTACGAAAAACTTGAAAAAGAGCTTGATGAGATAATACTACAGACAGCAGAAAGTAAGTTCTGTCACAAGTTATTTTATCTGTAGATGTTTCTGGCATTACGGTACCTTTTTTTCTCATGACTTGGAAAGCATTACAGTGCCTGTCATTCTTCTTCATTATGCCTGACAAGTAAAAGGCAGTAATTATTTTGATAGAAAATATTAATGGCAGGTTTCTAAGTGTACCTGTAAATATGTGTCAAACATCCATATGTCTAAGTTTGTGCTTATTGAAAATAACCTCAGTATTCAGTCATTTCCCTTTTCCTTATTCTAATTATCCATTATAATTAAATACACTCTTTAGGATTCTTCTATTATTTTAGTACATTTTAAATGTCAGGAAGCCCTCTTTGTTGACAGGCAAATACAGGTTTTATATTTCAGTACAGTGATTAATGTGAATTTTTTAACTAATTGGAAGGAGGAAAAAACCTCTTCCTTCTGTTGAATTAATAATAATTACACATTAAGTAGTTCCTTGTGGCAGCTCAATCTGTTCCAAGTACTAAGCCATGGATTAAATTCATACCTGATTACTCTTGAAAATTTATGTCTCTCATTTGCAAAAATTAAAATGTTCCCAAACATAGAAAAATTTGTGTAAAATCTCTGTTCATTTGGTTCTCAGCCTAAATCAATCCACAAAGCAGTTAATTTCTAATTTGAAACTCTGACTGTAATCTTGAAATCTTCTAGCCAGTGTGTAGACAGAGTAGGATATTCTAAAATTTCAGAGTAATTCAACTGCCATCTTCTCCTTTTCTCCTTCTTTCCTCCTTCAAAAAAATAGTCATATATAAACAGTAGTGTCTAGCAAAGTGTGCATTACCAAGATGCAGTGATGTTAGTAACTAGACTGCACATACTTTATTAATTTTATGCACTGCAGCCTGTACTTCGAATGGCCTGAGTACCCAAAGGTTCCAGTCTGACCATAAGCATGTTTGCTGTATACACCCTTCTGTTTTAGTCAGTAAAACATTTTCTGAAGTGTGTATATGCATATATATATACTTGCCTAAGGGGTATTTATGTATTAACACAGAATTTTTGGACCTTACCTTCATTTTCTCCAAGGAGATAGCAGAGTTCAGAGCACTGGTTTTTGTTTACACTGGTTTACATTTTCTTATGCATCTTGGGACAGCAGTTAAGTTTTTTACCAGATCATTCTTAACTTCTTCTTAAATATCTATTTTAAAACAATTTACATTCTATGCTGCAGAAGGCTAAAGAAATGAACAGTTTCAAATGAACTGTTCTTTTAAAATATAGTGACCTTATTTTCTGATTTCCTTGAAGAAAAAAAGGAGTTATAGCTTAATATTACTTTAATATACTTTCTATTTAATACTGAACATGCTATTTCATTGTATTTGATATAGAAAGTTAAGATTAATACTAGTTAAGCCTAGTATCTTAGGGAAAACAGAAGAAAAAAAAGTACTTTTTTTTTAAACATTTTGAAGGAGAAGACAGATATACTTCCTCCTGTGTCTCAAATTATGTTATATGTCATAAAGAGGTAAAGGTAGAAAAATAACTGGTGTTGGAAGTGTGTTATGGAAATACTTCAGTCCATCTTTCTTGCAATATAATTTAGACTGAAGTATTGTGTGGAAGACAATTAGAGTTTTCTACAGACTTTAGTGATAATAAGGATTAATCTTCATTCCTGTGGTCACCTCTTTATATTTAAATAGCATATGATGTTTTTTTCTTCATCCTGAGTCATGAAACCTCTGCTATTTTACAGTATTTGGGGATGCCAGTGAGGGTGGGATTCTCTAGACTTTTTAATAAACTGTGTATTTATTTACACATGTGAGATGGCTTTTGTCATATAATATATAAATTATATATATATATATATATATATGCACTTTTTTTTCCCTTTGGAAAATATGCGTGTGGAAGAGATCACTGAATTTTTACTGTTGCTCCCTGATCGTTATGCCTCACTTTAATAATATTGAAATGACATGAAACAGCCTATTCAAGAAGCTATCAAGAATTTATATAGCCACTTCTTACAGTGCCTAAGAGGTTTCCAGATGAATAAGAGTAGCAAATTTCCTTGGCATTTGTCTATTCTTCCTTTTCAGGGTGTAATCTTCACATTCGGGTATTTTTGTTGTAGACTAGTTTGATTTTTCTCATTTCCATTGCTTAGTAACTTTCTAAGAAAAAAATTGCACCTATCCATATCCTCACAATGGCACATCCTTGCTGAGTAGCATAAGAAGCTGTCATTAAGAAGTGTCCCCTAGCTTATAAAATGTATATTTTACACCACAGAGTCAGGTGAAGAGCCTGGAATGTTGTAAGAGAAGACACACTGATACAGAATATTATTTTGATACCTACAACATTTCCAATCTCTTTTGTGTTTGTCTTCCTGATGTGACATTTACTGGACACTAGAGACAGATCTGAATTTACAGTACAGGATCTTACTGACGTTTTTCAGAGACATTTGACACTGAAGATGTAACCAAAAAGAAGGGTACTAAAAAAGGCAGGTTAAATTATTCTTTATGTTTTTCTGAACCAGAGGTGTTTACAGCACCAAAGAATTCCCTGTCATATTTAAGACAGCTCTGAAGTGCTGGTGTCTTTGTAGTGCCACATTAGTAAACTTTTTTCTGTCATACTTACTGAAATTTCTATATTATTTTTAATGTAACTAGATATGTGACTACCACAGGTGCTCCTCTAGAGGCTTTTCTCTTTCTAAATGTGTTTTAAGAAGCCTTGTTTAAAATAGCATTACAAGGACAAGTGAGAACAGAAGTTATAACATTTTGTAAGTTGTTGAGAAATGAAAGTATTTCTGATTTTGAGGCACTTGAGTATTAAGAAAGATGAGTCAGATAGGACTCACATAATTTCCTATATTTGTTTCTCCTGTTCCCAGCTATTTGATTCATCAAAGCTTTTGTGTGGTGCCTGGGCTGGTGTTTACTTGTTCTCCCTCCTTCTCTCACACCCCTGCCACTCCCATTTTTCTCATTGTCCCCCTTTACCCCTCCTCTCTGTCCCACTCTCTCTGCCCCTTTCTATTTCACACATACACTTACTCCTTTTTTTTTTTTTTTTTTTCCTGGTCCACTTCATCTTACAGGAAAGTGGAAACCTGAATTTCAAAACTTGAAATATGAACATAGACATTATAATCTTGCTGCTATTGGGATTTCCTTTCAAAGCAATTATAATCTGTTTAAAACCCTTAGAAATGTGTTTTCAGAAATCAAAGCAGAGATTATTTTCAATATTTCTATTTTGCTTGTACTTAAGGATCTCTTTTTTGCCCTTCTCTGAAGAAATGAATGGCATTTGTTTTCATCAAGTGTGGTGAAATTTCTGATCACCACAGCCTTTCAAAAACCATAGTGAGCAGCTTCACTGTGACATCAGCTCCCTTTGCAACATGGACTTGGTTATTTCCTGTCACCTCAAACACTCCCAAATTTTATCTTCTTCTACCTTCTCATGTATGCACTGAAAATTAATTTTTTAGATTAAAAACTTAAACAACCAAACCTTCTACTGCTGCACTAAACTTATACAAGTAGTATGTATTTTGTGACCATACCAACAGTATGAATATTCAAGGCAACTGAATATTTTTTACTTTTGTATTGCATAAGTCTTACATTAATCATAAAAATAAAAAGTGTTGTAAGTAATTAAAGTGTGGCACTAAATTTAATGCTAATGGTGAAATAAACTGTTCTACTCAAGCCCAGAAAGTTGTACCAACTGAAAATTTAACTTCTAGAAATATGTTTTTCATGTTGAGTTGTAATTAGAATTGCTTAGACGTTTATAAGTTCTGACACTGTTCTTCAACAGCACCTTTCTGCATTTTTTGCAGTGGGAGATGAAGTTGAAGCTGAAAGGGTTCTCTTCTCATATGGATATGGTGCTAACGTCCCTACAACAGCCAAAAGACGACTAAAGCAAAGGTAAAAAAAGAGTACTTCATGAATTCACTTGTTCGAGAGAAACTAAATGAAGATTACATGCATTATGTTTTGTATTAGAATCCAGCCAGTTTGATTAACATGAAGAGGCTTTTTGATGACTTAAGTCTATAGGAATAGATTGAGGACTAGGACCTGTTAATGTGGTTGATGCATATTAATGAACATATTTTTCTAGGTCATTTTAAAATCTCTTCTCATTGACTTTTAGAATGATTGTTTATAATTGTATAAAATTAAGCAGATGTAAAAACAGATTAGTTATATTGTTTACATTCATATAATAGGATATGCATTATTAGTACTGTAAACATCATTGTATTTAATAGTAAGAAAAACATATCTGCCAGGATACTAAGAAGGACAACAGTTCAGAGCATCACTGTTTTATCTTCACTAATACAGGATCTTATTCCACTTGCATTTTTTTTAGTTTGCTCTGGTTTGGCCAATTTGAAAATTTGATCAATAGACTAAAATGATGCATAGGTGAAAAACATACTTCTTGATCATAGTCACTTTGAACTAATAAATTTACATTATGCATTGTCTTTAAGAAATAATAGTGACATTTGAATGGCTCATTGTGAGGCTGTGTGTAGAGGCTATGACTCACTTCTCTCACACAACTAACAACAGGATAAAAGGAAATGACCTCAGGCTTGTCAGGGGAGATTAAGGTTGGACAATTTCTTCACAGAAATGGTTATCAAGCATTGGAATAGGCTGCCCAGGAAGGTGGTGGAGTCACCATCCCTGGAAGGTGAGGAGTGTGGAAAAAACCTTCACAAACCTGTTGCACATCTGGTTTAGAAAACTGTTGAGAGCTCTGTAGCACCATTTCCTAAAGCTTCAGTTTATTCCTCTTTTGTCAATAGTTTGGGCACTTTTCTGAGTTTCCACTTCAATCCTTCTTTTTCCTCACCTTACTAGATTCAGTTTAGATTATCTACATATATGAAAACTCTGTTAAATTTCCTTTGAATGCTGAATCTGATGATCAGACCAGGTTTTCAGGTATGCTTGGAAGACACTTTCTGAGCTTAGAAGCGGCTCTATTGGAATGACTCATATACTCCACTTTTGTTCCAAAAGGGATTGACTAATAAACTGACTTAATCATTCATAATAGTGTTGGAGACTTCATAGACTTTCTGTATCTTTTAGAATTAAAAAGATTTTAAGAGCCATAAAAGACTGTGTATGGTTTACCTGCTGTTTTGATTCAAGGAAAGCTGTCAGGCTGATAATGTGTGTGATGCCTTTGGCTGCCGAAGTTTTTAAAAGCAAAGACTCTGATACCATCCTCTATTTACTGCCATTAAGGAAACATGGATAATTTTTCTGCTATCTAGGATTGCTTAAGGAAAGACAGTCTTTTAAAAATGTGAATAATCTTCTTTCTGGAGTCCACTACCTGCTCTTTAATCGCAGACATATGGGATCCTAAATGAAGAGCTCCTTTAAGTTCACATCATGCACTTCAGTCTCTGAAAGTTGGTACAAAACGGACCTTTTCAAGCAGTGTGGGGGTCTATACTTCTTTGGCCACTTGCCAGAAACAACTCCTTCATTACTTCAGATGTAGGCATTGTGCACCCATAGTACTAAATTAAGCATGCCTGGAAACGCTTGGAAGCATCAAGACCAAATGGCCTGTAGTAACCCGTTGCCATAAAACAATTCTCAGTGTAGGTTAAGCTACATGTGAACTGCATATTGGCAGAAATTTGCTTGCCCATGCTGACTTCTCAGCTATGCCTAGGAACTACTTGAGAAGTGTTAATGAAGGAATGCAGAACACTACCAGGATGACTTTGGTGGTTTGCTAGCAAGGAATTAACACATTCTTGAGCACTGCATAATTTTCTAGTATAGTTGGAATCAAATGTTTCCAGCATAAGATGTCTTTGCACATCAGTCCCTTTGTATCTTTGCTTTCAATTCAAACGAGTCAAAAAACATATTGAAAAGTATGCTTGAAAGGTGTACTTGTGTTATCTTTAAATATTTGCAAATTCAGGTGAAGTTCACTGAGTAGCTGAAGCCGGGAAAATTACAATGGGATGCATTCCTAAATTTGCCATGGGAAGGTATCCAAGTTTTCACTTACACTCTAACAGCTACTAGTCAAAGAAGTGGTTCCTTTCTCTTTTGTACTGGATGAGATTATTGCATGAAAGAGTGTGTTTATAACACAGATGAAGATTATTAAGACTTCTTCCAAATCCAGAAGTCTGTTCCATTTTACTGAGGAAGAGATGGAGGTTATGACCAGTCGAATTTTCAGATAAACTTGTACAATCGTCTAGATTTATACGCACTTAAGCCTGAGCTTCAAGTCAGTCAGTCTGCTTTAGACCACTCTACCCTCTAATAGATTCTGTGTCATAGTCAGGAACTGATTGTGGAGTTACTCAAGAACCACCTGGATGCAGTCCTGCACATTGTGCTCTGGAGGTTGGACTAGATGACCACCATGGTCCCTTCCAACCTTGCCCATTCTGTGATTCATAAGAGTTTGGAAGACTAGGTTAGATGTCTGCTAGTAGGCTCTGCAGTGCTCATTGAATCTTTCCTTTGCTGCTCATGGACCTGTGCTCTTGAATAGATAATAAACTCTTTGATTCTGGACATGAAGCTTGCAAGAGGTTGAGGATCTAATTTTTTAACTCGACTGTTTAAGTAGCTCAATAATCCTTTCTTTTCAAAGTTAATCTGTGACTCCACATAAGAGTTTGTTTAAAACAAAATTGGCAATAACATTAAATTATTTAGCATATTAAATGTCAGACAACACAATTTTGCCTCTCTTTTGAAAGTGATAAAATACTAAATTTTCAGTGGTTTGCTGGAAAACATATATTAATGAGCATCTTTAAACAATTATTTAAGTTAGAATTAAAGTGAGTCTGTAAAGTTGCTAAAAAGTAAATAATCATAATTAGATGAAGGATTTTGACAATATTTCTACAGCTGTGTAGTATTGAACAAATTGTATAAGTAATTACTATGCATAAAATATTACAATAGCATAACTGTGGGAATGTTATTTTAGTGCTGTTACATTTTGTAATATTTTCACTGTTTTTCTAACTTTGACCATGCAGCATGTTTAACTATGTAGTTTATATATGTTAATATTTAAGCATTGATGAAAAATTAAGGCAATCAAGTCCTGAAGCATAAATGTTAGAATTTCTTTGGCCTGTTTTGGAAAAAATTCAAGTTGAGCTTGCTTTTTACTGGCACAGTGTTCACTTGGCAAGAAGATTACTGCAGCTAGAAAAGCAAAACTCGTTGCTTGTGAAAGATCTGGAACATCAGAAGGAACAAGTAACACAGATTTCACAAGAGGTAAATCATTATTACACAAAAATTCAAATACGTAGAAACATTGCGGAACAGCTGTTCATAAAATGAAATATCTTCTAAACAGTGTTTTTTATCTATTTGATGTTTAAAAAATGGACTCACAATTAACCAAAACTCCATGATAGAAGTTTCCAAAGAAGTTTATATTGTGTTTTGTAACTAATATTGAAAGCAGGATTACTTTACAGGCTAAACAAGAATGTGAGCCAGACAGACAACGTTTTGATTTCTGAACAGAAGAACAGCCAGCCAAGCTAGTTTGTTCTGTTTGATACTTAATTGTTCAATGAATGCATCACTACTCCTTACACAGCTCTTCTGTTGAATCACTTTTGAAGATATTTAACAAACCTCAGCTTGAAATGTCCCAGAATTAGGGCAAACTAATTTTTTAAAAAAAAATCTTTAGATGGTCTTTTAATTTTTCTCAGAGGAATGAAAGGGCAACTAGGTTTTCTATTAGATGTTGCCACCATATGTAATTTGTAGGCTTACTATTTCAGGAATGTGCTTAACAGCCTGATTTTTAAAGCCACGGTAATTACAAATTATAATTACTACAGCCTAGTACTTCACAGAGTGCAAATACTTGAATTTCTATTTATTTCTAAATTACATTAATTTTATAAATTTTATGTGTATATATATATTTATATAGATTATTTCAGTGAAAGATACATGAACAGTGAAGTTTGGGGATTTTTTAACCAATATTATAATCTGTTATGTATTCTTAGGTATATCATGGTAATTTCTATTTGACTAAAACATATTCTTTCAGGTCCTTACTTGGAAGACATCAGGAAATTGGTGAATCCATTGTTATGCTTGGTATTCTTCCATATCACTATTCTTTATCTTAAATTTTTCTCTGTTTCACTTCAATACGTTCCTTACCCACAGTAGTTTTATACTTGCTTCACTGATGAAAGATTCAGTATCACTGACCTTAGTTCAAATTCCTGCAACTTTCCACAGGAACATCTTCAGCTCATTTTTATCCTACCATTAAAGTTTTTATATTTTACCATATAATTGTATAGATCAAATCACAATACAATCCAATACAAAGTTCAATATTGGTTTTTTTGTGTAAAGTTCTAAAACTTCTCTTTGTTGTCTTTACATGATTTTTACTCCCAGCTATTGTCTTTTTTGATTTTTGTTTTTATATAAGAACAAACCAGAGATTCTGTAGACTACAGCATGCTCAAGTAGCCCATTATTTTTCTTTCCACGGACAGTTTGTTCAGTCATCTAGATGAAGTCTAGAGCATGGATAAAAAGCTGATGCAAAAGTGATTTTATCAGCTTCTGGTTTGAACTTGGCTCAAATACTTCTGCTTAAGTGCAGTATTTATGATACAACCTTTTCAGCTTTTCAAAGGAGGGAGGAAAAGCCCACAGTAAGTCAATAAGACCGTAAACAGAGGCATTGACTCTACTTTTTTTTTTTTAATCAATGGAAGCTGTTACATTAAAACCCTTGAAAATGCAGATTAGGGAAGTGTAGAGAGTACCATTATTGCAGTGAAAATAGCACATAATTAGAACAGAAAAGTGTGAAGATAATATACTAGTAATAAATTTGAAGGTGGTATGTTTCCTTTTTTTGTGTATATAATAAAAGGTTTAGAGTTTATATTAATATGCAATTGGTAAAAAGCAGTAATATCCAACAATAATTCAATAATAATCAAGTAATTATGCTTTATAAGTTAAAATATTTATGGTAGTTATACCTTTTTTTTTGTAGCTTGACAGAGCAAATTCTTTGTTGAACCAAGCACAACAGCCATACAAATACCTCATTGAAACTGTGCAACAGAGAGATTCTCAAATAAGTCTACAGAAAGAACATATTACACAGCTTGAAAAAGATTTCAGGTAATTAAAATCACTACTTCTTGTTTTACTTTCTCTTAAACTGAAGATAAAATCACTTATATTTTTATCATTAGAAAAAATTGTACTATTGTCCACAAAGTTGAGATGTTAACACTCCATCCTAACTCCAGTTCTCATGCTGGAACTGTAGCACTTGTTATTTCTCTCATACTGTCAGAAAAGGGTACTTTAGTTTTGGAAAAGTAGCTGTGACAGGTTTAAAGTGAGTTTGGAGAAGAACTCTCATGAAGTAGAGTTCAGAAGAGTAAAAGGAAAGAATGACACACCAGCTGTGCAACAGTAAAAATCAAGAAAAAAGTTGAAGAAAAATTATAATAGGGTAGTTCACCAGTAAAGGGTATTTCAGCCAAAATTAGAGCATATGCTTTTGTGGAGACTCTGATTTGCACCTGTATCCATCTGTCAGAGCTCTCTAACCACTGAGCAACTTCCCTAACATCTGATTCCCAGGTAAGCTGTTACAAAATAATATGTCCCTTGATTTTCAAGGAAGTTTATAGCCGAGTCCCACTGCTCTACAGAAGAATTAGCATTTTAAGTATTAGGTGTTTATGTGGTGTCTTGGTTTAGGAAAAGCAAACAGTAACTATTAGGAGACATTAATGTGATTCTATTATGAAGCAATTACATGAAAAATACAGGGTTTTCCAGTAATCTACTGAAGCAATTAAAATAAAACAGCTAATAGTTAATCTCACATACTGTCATACATATGTCTCTATTCAGAGTGTTTTGATAGTTTGGGATGGTATTTGTTATCCCTTGAGGAATACCTAAAAATGCTTATTATCCAAGCAAATCTATATATGAATCAATATATTTATAAATAAACTGAAATATTCATTCATAGTTCCTGACAAGATATTTTTCACTGAGCTTAATTTTGATTCAATAAGAATAGATCTTTTTTTAATTCCAGAATCAAGTGGTTTTAATATTTTCCTAGACTTTTTACATTATAAGAAACACCTCAAAGATAAATTATATTTTTCCAGAAAATGAAAAATCACAGTGTTCTCTATATGCAGTGTCTTACTTTCAATTTGTGAAAAGTCTCAAAGAATTTGTTGCAAATTTTTAGATTATGGTAGTAATAATGGAATGGTTTCGTTATTCTCAAAGTAGTCCAAAAGCCTCTCAAAAGGAAGATAGAAAGAGAGTAAATAGGTGAGGTTATTTCTGAAAGTGTATGTTTCATGCTTTAAAATCTAAAAGAACTTAAATGTGTTATTAACATTGATTTTCTTGAGTTAAATGGTTCATTTATCATTGCCAATAATCTGTATGCTTAGATATTCTTCTTAAATGTACCGTACAAATTAAGGTACCTAAATTAGAGATTTATGTCAGCTTTCCATAATAGTTCTTGGAGGAAGTGACATCTCCAAAAAGTAATTCAGATTTTGGATGGAGTGAGTTATTTCCTAGAGATTCCTATTACTCTCCATTAACTTTAAAGGAAATTTTTTTCATCTTAAAGGGCCTCAGTTTAAGAAAGAAAATGGATCTGCCCTACAGTATGAGCATTCATGGTAAACATACCAGCAGTACTCCACTGTGGGGAGCTGGGGTGTGCTCATCATTAGTCTGTGTCTCTAAATGAAAGTGTGGCCTGACAAAAAATATTATAGCAAAAAAGAAACTTAACACTTACTTTGCACATCAAATATTTTGGTAATATTTTTTTTCCTTCTAGTTTCCAGTATTCCTTGTAAACTGAAAATAGCTTTTACTCCACTATCACAAGTTTGCCTAGTTTCATAAGCCAGAGAAATTCTTGGGAACAGCCTAATGTCTTAGGGCTTCTGGTGCATATTAGTAGTCCCTAATTTTGCTATTCATAACTCCATATTTAAAACAAAGGTTCTGAATTGTTAGCTTCTATTCCCTGGCACATATGAGAAATCATAATCTGGGATAAAATTGATAATGTTGGTCCTTTGCTTTCCAATAAGTGAGAGGAATGTTAGAGGTAGGGATTTCTTACCAGAGAACCATTACATTCAAGAAATTTTTTGTCATGAGGATAACCTTTTGGAATCTGCTGATGACAGTTTTAAATTAAAATATCCCTTAGGTGATTTCAGATTACTCTCCAGCTATTCCAGAACTGAATCAGAATGGGATTTAAGTAAATTAATGATAATCCCTACCAAATATATGCCAAGCGAAGCTCTGCTGGATCAAAAGATTTAGCCCACTATTCCTATCCCTCTTAGTTTATTAAACAGCATTTTGTTGGTTTGTGCATGGAATATTTTTGAGAGGATGAGTTCAGAGAATTAACACTCCTCAAGGAGAGCCTTAAATTCTGCAGATAATGTTGGTACTATTAGAAAAGTATTAGTGAAAACACTAAACGTGGTTTATGAAGCCTCTGTATCTCAGAGCTGAAGAAAAAATTTTAATATTTGTAAAACCATTTCAAAATTAATTGTTCTTTCAACCACTACCTATGATTAATAGTTAATAATACTGCAATTCTGCAGCAGCCTCTAAACTGAGGTTTGTGTTACAGTTACACAAGGTACATTATTTTTTAAAATTTTAAGTACAAAAATGCATTGGTTTTATTTCTAAACAGCAATTTCACAAGAACCAGTTAAAGGAAAAATAGTGCTTGAATTCTTGTTTTCAGACAGACCTTCAAAAATACTAGTGATTTTTTGGATGCATATTTTTTTTTAATCTCATATTTGAGTACCAGATTGGAGACAAATTAATGTAGTGTTGATAATGCCTGCACCCTGAGAATCAAGACTTAATTTATCCTTACAGCTGCTCCATGCTTGATCACAATTTTCCTTCCTTCTTATTTAGTGTGCAGATTCAATGGTGGAGGGGTGTTCTTTTCGTGTTGTGTTTTTATCTCATCTGCTCATCAAAAGAGAGCATTATGTAAATCATGGATTCCCCAAGCAGACAGGCACATCTGTGTTATCAGTGCCAGTGTTCTCTATCACTTCCCACTTAACTTGAGTGTGGAGGGATCAAAAAGGACTTCTTTGCAAGTGAATTTATTTTTTTAGTCTTAATCCTTACTTGCCTCCTATACGCAGTGATCATGGCCAATGTAGTCTTTTTAGAACATACTCCTGGGGTGATTAGGTTCCAGCAGATTTCCCAGGATGATGAGTCAGTACTTTCTTGCAACCTATAAATGTTTTGCAGCAACCTGCAGCACTTTGTATTGCCATGTCTATTGAGAAGTTTGTTGATTGTACTGGATGTGAGTTTGATTCTGTGATGAAGCAAAATGTTGTTCAACAGCAGATATTGTTGAATCAGCACAAGAAGAAGACAAGTACAAGGAATGCTGTCTATGACAGAAATCTCATTTTGGATGTTCTTGGGCCATATCTTTATCAACTTTTCAAAAAATGGCCTAAATTCACTTATATAATGATCCCTTAACAGGCAACAGATGTGTTCAGGATTCTCTACACTCATAATTCTATTAAAGTGTCGTTTCTGACAGCAGTTATTTCTGTAAGAGGAATGGGAAAGATTCAGGCAGATCATTTTGATAGAATAATTTTGACAAGTCCTGCAGACCCATCTAAGTCTCCTTCCAGCATGGTCTTCAAAGTTCACTTCAACTAGAGCAGCTTATCTATCTTCATCCTTAAGTGTCACACCTATAGAGCTAAGGCTGTCTTTCAGAGCCTTCATATCAAAATATCTTCCTCACTTGGCAAGACTGTTCAAGTGGTGCTCAAGGTTGCCTGTGTCAGTAGCTGTCAGACTGAATCACAGAGTGGTTTGGATTGGAAGGAACCTTTAAAGATCATCTAATTCTGCCTTCCTGCCATGGGTGAGGACATCTTCCACTAGATCGGGTTACTCAAAGCCCCATTCAACTTCTCACTGAAAGGAGAGAAACAACCAGAATACTTATCCCCCAGAATTAAAGTAGTATATCCAGCAGACCTAGAGAATACTCTGTTGGTTTGCTGAGAAGTGTGTCTGTTCTGGACATGTGGGTCTTTAGCCATACCTTCATAAGAGCTGCAAGAGCTATTGTGGTTGGGGTAAATGCTCAGCCAGGCTGCTGCCATTGCTGGGAGTTGCATGAACAACTTAGGGACCCACTGCCAGGTTATTAAAGGTGTGCTGATACCACTGCTGAGGTTCAAGTGTGAAGGCACAAGCATATTACCACTCAAGGAGAAGGAGAAGTTGTTTAGGATAATGGAGGCTCTGTCAGATGTTGCCCACATACAGTGTTCACTCCCATTCTCATTCCCATCCCTTTAGGATTATCCCAGGCAGCCCAGTGCTGGCACATGGCCTCAAACAGAACTTTGCTCTGGGAGCAGACCACTTTGTGTGCTTCTGAACTGAGCCATGCACCTGCAGATATGTTTCAGATACAAAACTTTGGTCTTGAGTGACAGGGCACCTGCAGGATGAATTTATAGGTGGTCTACATATCTCAAAATACTCAGTTAAGTAAATTCTTATTTATATTATACCACATAGCACTCTCATTAATAAAAGTAAATAGTGATGGTTAATAAGAGCAGTACTGCGTGTGAGGATGACTCCTTGCTGCTATAAAGAAATCTGTCTAGCATACAGTTCTTTAGCCAGAAATGAAAACATCACATTTAGCACTCCTTTTGAAAAGAAATGCTTGTAACTATGTCATGTTGTGGAAAAACAAATCTCTGAGTTTCATTCTTATGTATGTAGAGAAGTAATTGTAGTTTTAGTACATAGTTTTCTCCTAAAAACATCTAGGTTTATAAATAACTGAAGATGTTGAAAGGACTTCATTCATAAAGAGAGGATATTTATTTTAAATGCAGTTACTCAAATTTCTCAGTACCAATGGCTGGTTTTAAAAGAGGTTCACTTAGGCAAAAGCAATGCTCAAAAACCTTAACTGTGTGGCAAATCCTGAAGCCATATAAGGACTTTCCTCACTAAGAAGCTTTGTACTGAAATGTTCCTTACCTAAACATTTTGGGTTCTCTAATTGCCATCCAAACATAAAGCTCGGCATAGAGTGTTGGATGAGTTTTCCCCATCAAAGAATGGGCAATGAGCTTTTTATGAGAACATAACCATTCTGTGAAATATGCATCATCTATTCCAATAGTACTGCAGCTTACCAGAGAAATGCTCCAAGCAAAATTTGTAGAAATATGTCCTTTTTTTTTTACATTTTCTGACCTGTAATACAGCTTTTTAAAAGTTGTTTGGATTGGTTTTTTTTTACAGTTTGAAAAAGTATTATTAATTTGGACACTTCATGGATAGGTTTTTAAGCCTCCTGAAACATTACAATTAAAATCATTAAGCAATACTCTCCTAAATCTGTTTACAAAATCTGAGCTGTAGTTATTTAGCTGCACAATGAGAGATCACTGATTTGTCATGTATTCTCTCTGTTAAGGAACTTTTGTTTGCAAAACTCTTATACCTCCCTAACTATGTGACTTAAGAAAAAAATTTGACCTAGACTAATAATTAACTGCCTACTTTGAGCTATTCATCTGTAATTTGCAGACAAGGGATAGCTTCATTATATGGCTATATTATATATTCATTTTCATGTACAAAAGCTTTACATATACTATTTGTATTTCATTTTTCCAGTGGTAATACTTTATCTGAATATAAAATGCAAAAAAAAAAATCAATATTGGACTATTCAACTTCATGCTATAAGGGCAAATTAACAGAAAGGCATAATCCATTTCTTACAGCATCTGGAGTACACAGTTCACTGAAAAAGAAATATACTTTTTTTTCCAAACTGAATAGAAGTAATAATAAAATCCAATACTATATAAACCCATGTTTATTTTGTGTGTCCACCATAAACATATTATTCAGAATATCTAATTATAGAAGCTCCTGAACAGGATAGTAACTAATATACTTACACTTAAGCATTAAAAATTACTTAGTTGCCCAAATTGAAATGAGTTTATAAGGCTGAAACTGGGAAATGTTGGTATCCATTCTCCAGAAAAATCATGTTACCTAAAGATGTCTTACATACGATATCCAGGCTACCTTGGCTTTAGATCCTGAGTGAAGCAAGACAGAACAAGCCAGTGGTTGCTATGAGCAATGTGTATGCATATGACAAGCGTATTTTATGGTGAGCCTGCATTCCTGGTACCTGGATTCATACCTGGCTAGGCTTTAAAAGCATGATGGAATAAAACTAAATGTCTTCCCAGACAATTTGGTTTCCTCTGGAAAGCAACAGAAAAAGCAAGACCTGCACTGCTTTTCAGTTAGTTCTCTAACCTGGACTTTTCAGGCCACAGTTTTATGATATCTCACAACGGGCACCTTCTTCACATTCAGGATGAGGCCATCAGTGACCAGCACTGTGGAGCACATAATGATCCCATCTTTTTAGATGAAAGTTACAACCCTTGAGCTCTAGTGTTAGAAGCTGGTTTGCCTAGACTCAGAGATATGGTGGTTTCAGAATCATAGCAAGACACTTGAGGCACTCCATCACCAAATGGAGCAGCTCATCCTTGCCTTCAGCTGTAGGTCTCCACTGTACATGGCAAATCAAGTTATTTTGGTGATATGTGTGAAAGATAACCTTTAAAAAGATGCCAGTGTCCATCCAGATCAGTGAAGGGACCTTCTTATGTGGTGACAAAGTGTCTAGTACTAACAGAAAGAGTAGGTTACCAGGATGTGGCAAGGGAAGGATGATCCTTCCACAATTCTCACTTAGGTCAGCTAAAACAAATTGTAAATCTGCTCTCTGATTTGTCACACTGCCAATTAAATTTGGACTAGATTAAACTACTCTTCACTGGGAGTGTAAGGTAGGTTAAAGCTAGAACCTCTTTGCTGCTATCCAAGATGCTGGTTCAGACCATTTTAAAATCAGGGACTGAAATGGTCAGTTTTCTTCCCAAGATGCAACTTTTGAAGGTATTTCAGTTTAACCTTGTCATATATTATCATTCTGTCTGGTAACTGCTTTCTCACTCTGTTAAATGAGTATATGCCTCTTGCAGTATTCTTTCATGAGCACATTAATTATTCCCTTCTATCTGCAATGATGAAAAAGCACAAGTATTGCAAAACTACAAAATTCAAAGTCTGCACATGCTTTGGTAATTCTCTACCAAGGTGTATGACAGAAAACACATCAAGTGCTACTGAATGATGTAGTAGTCTATGTCCTATATTTTACTATAAACAAAGAAAATTAGAACTGCTCTACATAGATCACTTATGTCATATTATTTCAGAAGGTATAAGCAGTATAAGTAGACTAGGTTCTGTTCTGTAGATGAAACTGAACCTCAAACAGGAACTTCTGGTTCAGTCATGAACACTGATGCTTACGCTTATTCAGTACACTACTTAAGTCAGAGAGAAACTTTTATTATTGCTTCTCTAATAAGTTTGTGAGCCTCCAGAAGGATTAGTTTATGTTCTTAGGAAATACAGAAATCAAAAAAAAAGTGACATGTAATTTACAACACATGAACCCAAGAAAAAGAAGGTACAACAATTTCATCATGATTAAAAATGTGACAGAAAATAAAACTCTTGAAAATATTAAAATATTTTTATAGTTTTGTTAAATGTTATTACTTTTCTTTTAAATAGTTGAAACAACTGAGCAATTTGGCAAAAGGATACTTTTTTTCTGAGAATTAAGGAATGCCTAGAAGGAAGTGACAGTTGTAATTTACAATATACAGTTTGTAAGGAACTGCCAGAAAATCTCTGGGGCAAAGGATGATGTTGCTTATTTGAAACAAGCGGATGATACATGGCCAATTAAAGATTGATTTATTTTGTTGATCATTTCTGGATCAAATATTTGAAATATTAAATAATTTGTGTTTGCAACATAAGTAATTGCTCCATTTATAAAATTTTAATATATTTGCTTTTGAACTCCTGACCTGTTTGCAATATTACATATTTGCATTCCATATGCAGAATTGCATTTTTCATAGTTCTTGATTTATGTTACAGTTTATATTGTACAACGTATTTAGTTAAGTCATGTTAATGGCGTATATAATATGTCTTCCAAGAAAATCTGGCTGTTTTAACAAAATAGATTATATACTGGTTTTATGCATGCATTAGTCTAAAATTTAATGTTAGCAACTGATGCTGGGGCTAAATAGGAAAATACATTTAATTATTATAGAACTGCTGCCTGGAATCACAATGTGTATGCTAAACATTTCAAATGTTCATGTACTTTAACTGTGAAGACAAAGAAAGATTAAAGTTAAACTTTACATTCTGCTATAAAGGCATGCCTTCATGCTAAATCATTTTTCATACTTGGTTCATAGGACAAACTTGATCCCATACATTATCCTGGAATAAAAGTATTAAAAATAACAAAAATACATTTACAATTTCTGCAGAAACTATACAGCTAAAGGGAGAAGAGCTGTATGTTTTTCTTCCCTGTATTTGCTATTTTCAGAATTGTAAATACAGTAGTATAAAGAGTTCATACAGTTTGCTACTGCTAGTGACTAATACAACAGAGAAATCCACATTTTAATATGGAAGTGTAGGTATAAGGAGACTTACTTTGCTTATAAAATAATCTCATTTTGCCTAGAAGAACCCAAGAAATTATAATAGAACGTTCTAAACATTTAAATTACCCTTCAGATGAAAAAAAAAAAGGCATTTTATGAAGGCTTTGAATAGTTTTTCTGATTGACTGAAATAAGATGATGTGTGTACATTTGGGCCCATTTATAAAAATTTCAGTGCTTGAATATACAGAAGGATCATTTGATACAATTACTTGAGCAGATTTTTATTGTTGCCAGTATTTAGCTTTAGAAAATGCATGTTTCAGCCAGAACACAAGATTAAAAGAGATCATCCGTTGCTATTACTGCATTTCCTATCCTCTTTTTACCAGTCTTTTAAATAAAGAAAAGACAGCTTTGCTGCGTGTCAAGAATCAAATGGCAGCAGATTTGGAGAGACTTCTAAATGACCGTGAGGTAATCTTCCTCTTCTAGCATTACTACCATAAGTGCACTTTTTTGCACTTATGCTCTTAAACCATGGAGAAAAAAATGGTTTCTTTTGGTTCGATATGTTGGGGTTTTCTTATCTGTGTCGTTTTCAGCAACACGGGTGACTGTGTCTGTCAAGTACTGGGGAGGGTCTCAGTTGTACTCTCAGTTGTTAAGTTCTCTCTGGTGATTTATTGTCTCTGTTCTTTCTTGTCTTTTACCTTGAACAGTGTTTGGTGATTGCAAGCATTTAACAAGAATCTAGATAAAGACAGTGAAATTGATACACATGTAATCTGCAAGTTCTACATTTGCCACAGTATGCCTCAGGATCTCTCTGTGCTCCCCAGTCCTTGCAGCCAAACATTGGACCAAAGCACAGTTCAATTCATTTCCCATACACTCTTTCAACTCCAAAATAGGGGTTAGGGAGAGGAAACAAGACAATAGCTACACAGATTTCTGAGAAGAGTCGGGGTACTTTTTTGTTCACTTACCTGAGTTTCATCTGAGTAAGAATTAGGGTGCTACTGGACTGGATTGTACTCTCAGATCTAAAAGTATGCAAAATTGTGCCATTTAGGGAACCGTAAAGCTTCTTGTCAAGATTTTTGTCTGAACAATCTGAAGAGACTAATATGTCATGGCGTAGGAGAGAAAATCTGCAGATTAAATGTCTGAAACAAAGGATGAAAATAAGTTTACTGCAGGAATCTGAGAATGTGAATAACACCACAGAATTATCTGAAGCTAAAGAGTACTGAAGATAAAAAACCAAAAGCTGACCTAAGCAGCTATTAAATCTTCTCCCAGAGCTGCTGAATTATTTGGCAAGGGTTTGCAGAAAAAAATACAACATTAACAAATAAGAATTACGGATATGAGGAAAAACAGTGCAAATTATAGATACAGAGTGATGGGACTTCGCTACCCACTTACCTGTTCAGAAAGTGGTCATAGAGGCATATCAATAGTTTTCTGACAACATCTTTCTGTTCTCTTACTAGTAAGAGAAAAAATGGAGAGATTCCTTTCAAAGAAGCTACAACTCCTCTAAATTATCCTGTCAGAGTTTGGATTATCACTCATTTTAAAATATTATTTTCATGGAAAACTGACTGTCCACCTCCTTGAAGTCTCATTCCACCTCCGAAATTGTTTTCCCTCATCTCCTTTTCATGCTATTCATCACATTCCCTTCTTAGATCAGTAAACCAAAACAAATCTTTAGATCAGTAAACCAAAATCCATGTCATTAATTGGTCCAAACTAGTTTGTCTGTCCCAAGCACTTAAAAAACTCCTTTTTGTTAGAACCAAAACTGAACAGTTTCACTAGCAGCTGAGTCCAAGTGAGCTTCAACTTAAATGAAAACTACTAATTCTGTTTGCTGAGTTCCAAACCAAACTAATCTATGATTTAAACATTTCTAGATAGTTTATAAACCTTACCATTATATTAATGCTTTATCATATCCTTACATTAATTATATGAAAAATACTCTGAGGAAACATGACATAATTGTATAAACATGTGGTGTTTTTTTCCAATATGATAGGCCCTTGGCCTAATTTCAAATTAATTTCTTTCAAAATTTCCTGTTCCTATTATTTCTTTCCCAACCAGGGGTGCTGTCAGCTAGTTATGCTCACAGAGCAATCACACTTGGGTGCCTAGTTTTAGTAGTGTCATATCAATGAGCATGAATTGCAGCTGATTTAAAGCAGTAGAAAATGATAAAAGAAAAATTTTGCCATGTTTTCTAAGAAAACGATAACATTTCTAACTTAAAGCTATGCAACATTGTTTACATGCAAACTACATTAGCCCCTATAAGTATCCTCATAAACTATTTCTGATATGCAGCAGTTTGCTTCTTTGTGTAATTTCACCATTTCAAATTTTGAACTGTGTCAAATTATCAAGGAAGGCTGGCAGAGGAAGGCTTTATTGAAAAAGAAAAGCAAATATTTGAGTCTGAAACAGACTTCTTCAATCTTCTTCATACCCTGAATATTAAGAAATTGAGCACATATTTCCAAAATCAGTATTGTTTTCTCAAATTTCTTTTTGCATCTGTTAAAAATATGACATATTAGTTATACTGGTTTTATCAAACAGTGATAATGTTTTTCAAATATACCTCTGCAGAAAAGGATATAAATAAAAAATATTAAAAAGAAACATTAGAAGATGCATGTTTGAGGGAAGAAAACTATGAAATGCCAGTACAACACACAAAAAAAATTTCCTGAGAAACAAAATAGAAGCTAAAATTGTTTCATGAAAATGTTTGAAAAGAGCAGGTAGCTTTTGTGTTTGTGTGCAAGTTTAACTTTTGTCAATTCTGTTTATTCCTAATGCAGCCTTTTATTTTTTACTTCTAATGCAAACTTCTTCCGGTAGTTTTACACTTTATCAATTTCTCTAAAAGGCAGTTATCTCATGTATTGAAATCTTTGTACAGGATATTGACTTAGTCTTTGACTATACTTCTTCGCCATCTTAATAAAAGATTTAAATTTGCAATAACATCACAATTTTCCAGTAATTATCCTTGCTGACAGAAATAAAGAATACAAGTTTTCTCAATTTGGGTTAATAAAGAGTTAACTGCATTTAAACAGATTGCAATTTTAAATAAAACTGACAGGCAACCTGTAAATACAGATTCATACACTTTGAAAAAAAAAAGATGAATTATAGGTTTATGTGTTTGGTACGTGCTATCATGTAACAGGGTTACTATCAGCCTTGTTCAGTCATTCCACATACTAAACTGTCATGTCTTGTTAGGAATTACCTTGTTGCTCTCATGTTTGCAAGTAGAAACATTAGAGTTCTTGAATAGATAAACTGAAGATATTCACAGTAAAGATAAAATGAAGTTTAGGTATGTAAAAAGTGCTAAAAGTACAAGCAAAATGCCAAAATAATGTTAATGCTGTCTTCCAGCAACGTGTTTCGTAGGTGTAAGTTTTGACTTAAGGTATTCCAGCCTGTGTGGTCTCAGACTGTATTAATTCTTTTTAATGGAATGTTAGAGTTTGAGGGGTTGGAAGGTTTTTTTATTTTTATCTCTTCATGATATCAGCTCCATTTATAATGCTGCTTTGGAGACTATTATAGCATTTTATACACTTTTTAAATAAAGAACTTACATTCAGGATTAATCTTCTCATATATTTTAATTTTAGAAGAAAGTTAAAAGTTATACTTTGAATCTTGGAAGAATTTCTGTAGGATTCTTACATGAGCTCTTTTATTACAGGAAAAAATTACACTAAATGTTAATGACATAAAACAGTTCATTATTTCAAATTATATAGGCGTCTAATTTGATGATTAATCTTATATTTTGCTGTGGGACATCAAAGTGAAAAATAGTTATTTGATTATGTAAAGCCTTAAAAGCTTCTGTCCATCCATGAAGGAGAAAAAATGAAGGTTGCAGTTTTATTCAGACTATATTCTTGGCCCAAATTCTGGATTGTTTCTTGGCCTGCTGCTTCCTTTTTTGTCTGAATTAATTAGTAAATGAATGTGGAAAACATTTTAATCTGGTTTTTCATTTAGACCACTGAGAATCAGTTGGTAAGATAAAATTTCTTGGGTTCTTCATGTGGTTAAATGCAAACTTTCCTCTTAGAGGGAGTTCAATGGCATTATAATGAATGAGCAATATCTAGGATGATGTTGGAGGTTCATAATAAAGCCTTCCCAGTGTCTCTTGTCTTCTCTGAGGGACCCTTCTCCGAAGGGTCTGAGGTGCATAGTATTCTGATGCCATTTGTACACCCCTTGGTGCAAGACAGCAAGTTAATGCAGCCAGATTTTTCAGTTGATTTTTGAATAAGATATTTTATTTGTTTTCTCAAGGTATTACTTAACTGTTTGGAGGAACAATGTGGGGGGTCTCCCATTAATAATCTTCCAGTAAATAGTGTGGGTTTTTTTAAAAAGGGATATTTCAGATCTGCAGATTTTTTTATTATTAATATTTGTAGTCTCTGTTCTCATTTTAATCAGCTGAACTTTACACTGTTGACACTCTTAACTTGAATAACCAAACCACACCAACACCAACTTGTAGTTTTGATTCTTCCCACTAACTAATTAACTGCATGACCTGGCCTCATCTTTGAAACTTATTACCCATTTGTCTTTGTATAGTCAGGGAAAAACAAGTATGAAAGATGTTTCTTCAAAGAATAAACCCAGATGAAATTATACATAATGCCTGAGTTGACCCAATAGCAATAACACTACTTTACCCCTTTGCTCCTGATTCTCCTCCTCCCTCCTCCTGTTCCACCAGCTCTGACACACTTCTAATGCTGCAGTAGGACCATTCAAATCACTAAACAGAAACCTAACCTGGCCAAAAAAAACCCTACAAAAGTGTATTGCTGTCTGTTAAATTAGCAGTTTGAATAATCTTTGGAAAGAGTCCAGCAAAGAAAAAAAAAAAATTATGTCAATATTACTTACCTGTGATAAAGATGGCATTTTGTGTCCAAAACTGTATAGAACACCGGCTTCTGTGCCATCCTTTATCTGCATCCAAACGTTATCCTTTTGTGCATATAATGGGCATCTGTAACTTAATGGCACTGAAAATGCAGTTTTCTGTTAAGTGCTGAGGTTAAATGGGATGAATCTATTAAATCTTTTTGGTGAAGCTCTTAATAGATAATTCCTTTTATCTAGTTTGTTGCTTTGGTTTTTTGGTTTTTTTTTTTTTTTTTTTTTTTTTTTTTTTTTGTTTTTTTTTTTCTTTCCAACAGTCGGCCTTTGACTAAAAGAAATATTTACAATGAGCTCTGTGATCCTGGCAATTCCATTGCCTTTCATTCTTGATGCAGTTGTTAATATTTTGTAACATAAGAAGTGCAATTCTAGACTTTATCCATTGGCTTTTAAACTTCAGATGAAAACTTGGAAGGGCAGTCTGTCAGCACTCAGATGTTTGGCAAGAAGTTTTAGTAATAATTTCCTGAGGTTACATTTAAGAGGTTATAAATTTGCTATGCTTTGATGTATAGCATTGTACTATTTCTTCAGAAATTTAAGATGCAGATGTGTCATAATAAAGAAAGCTAATAATGTGCACAATTAAATCTATTTTAGCTTTTCCAGTTCAAACAGAGTGTAGAAACTGTGTTCTAAAATCTTGAAAATTAACTAGCTGGGATATATATTATTAACGTGAAGTTCATAATCCACTGGGTTTTGGGGAAAAAAAAAAAGCAAAGCAAGTAGAATAAATGGAGTTGTTTTTATGTTTCAAATAGAAATGCTGTAGGAGACCTTAAAACAAAAAATGAGACAGTGGTGTAAGAGACACCAATAGAAGACTTTAATAGGTGTCCATCGAGTTGTAAGATCAGTTCCTGTTTGTATGAATACAAAGGACTTCATTTACACTATTTTTTTAACTGCTTGAAATCACCAGTATGTGATGCAGTCTGGCAATACAGTAATTTTTAACCTAAAAAAGTAAAACTAATTATGAAATCTAACTATGAAACTATGAAACTAACTATGAAATCATTGTCATAAGAATTAGAAGGGTAACATTTATGACATAAATGCTGCAAATTCAGGCTGTTTACAATAACCATTATCAGCCCATGAATATTATACAGCAGGTAAGAAGACATGACAACCTGCTGATATTTTGTCTGCTTTACACGTCTGTGCACTCACTGTACATTAGCAGCTGTGCGTACAAGTGATAGAATGTAAACTTGCTGAACTAGTCACCTGCCTTATTGACACATTCATGTGTTACTGTGTCAAAACTCTTTAAGTGAAGGTAGCAACCAGAAACCAGGCTCTGGCTGTCTGCTAGGGGACAAAGTAGAAAACATGTAGAAGTAGGTTAAATAAACCTGGTTGATATCAATCCGTTCAATGGCTACAGATACATGGAGTTTGATTGCTATTTGTTTACTTAAATCCATTTAGCTTATGTCAGGAAATTGTTGTGTCACTCAAATTGAGTGTTAAATCTGTCTAAATATGTGTGCCTGAATTGGTAGGAATCTTCAACTAGATGGGGTTCAAATTTATTTTGGTTAACCATTGCAAGCTCTTATTCTATTTAAAACATATTAAAGAATAAAAAATTCTTAGCGAGCTGTTCTTGCTGAAAATAGTCTACCAGATTAACATTAAAATGCTAATTGCCTGAGCAATTATGTTGAACTTACTTTCCAATTGGCAGGTGAGAAGCATTCCAAGTGTGATGTGTAACTCACCATTTATGAGTAAACCTAATGCTTTTCCTTTAAAACCATGTTACTCTTTCCCCTTCCCAGGTTTTCAGAGTTTCTTATCAATATGTCAAAATAATCCTGTTTATTAACTGAATATTTCTGTGGCCTTCACCACTGTAGCTGAACACCTGTGTCACAAATATTATACCCTCAAGTTAAGCAGAAAAGTAGTACTATCCCTGTTTTGCAGAAGCAATAATCAAAATAAAAGAAATGGCGCTTTTTGTCCAACTCCATTTTGGACAAAAAGATAATGAAATAACTATTTTCTGTTCTTAACTTATGCTACACAATAGTGCCGTAACTTATGCTACACAATACACAAAAGAAATGGTGCAAAACTCCCCCTCTTGTGGAAGAGGTTGAGTTCTAATGCACTATCTTACAGCCATTTTTTGTTCCTTACATGTCTCAGTTCAAAAGTGAGAAAAGAAAATCTCCTTAGTGTTTATTTTTCCTAACTAGACACAAATTAGCTCTGTTCTCTAAGTCATCTTCTTATATAGGAGCCGATTGCATTTTGGAAGCAGTTTCACAAGCAATTATATTTTCACTTTGCATCATTCTGAGAATTTACATTCCTTTTTTAATCAGTGTCTCCTGAAAAAGGCCACTTTCCAATGTCCTGCCAGTCTCATAAAATGTAAATTGATAAAAGTTTTTATTTTATCGGTAGGATGGATTTTTTGTATAATATTTTTTATTTTGTATTTTTATATAATATTCGTATTTTTTATATAATATTTTCTGGGGGGAAAACTGACAGATCTGTAAATAATTTCACAACAGGCTGGAGGTCTTACGTGAGTGAGATTAAAGGTCTAGCTTATTTTGTCCTAGCAAACAGAAGATGTGGTGGGATGCAAGAAAAGGAGATAAGCATAAGGCAATATTGTGTAGCATAAGTTAAGAACAGAAAATAGTTGTCTAATTACCTTTAAAATGTAAAAATCTGACTTATTTTTTAGTTTTTGATAAACAGTTGCCAAATGCATTTTCCAAGTGTGTTTAAGATTGAAGAAAGTCCACGTGATAAAGAGGAGAAACAGTTACTAATTAGTCCTATTAGCATATGCATAGTTTGTGAAGGGCTCTGAGCATTTTTTCTGAGCATCTATAAATTATCAGGCTAAGGTTTCCAAGGATTTAGATAAATGCTTATGAATGTTAGATTTGAAACATGGCCAGATGAATTTCAGAATTCCATTGCATTGTTCCGAAATTTTAATCTTCACAGTGTTTGAGAATCCAGTAGTCTCTGTTCTTGCATTCATCTCATGTCAGTATCATGCACAAAATCCTGGTACTTCTCAATAGTTATCCTGTTTTTTTGCCCACAAGAGTGAAAGAAAAGTCAGATGTTTTTATTCTTTTTTTCCTCTTCTGTGGAAATGCAAGGTGTCCTGAAGTATCTCTGCTTTACCTTACTTTGACCATTCCACTCTATATTACATGGGTTGTCCTTCTTACTTTCTTATTGCCTTTGGGGACTATCCCTCACTGCTAAATTCTCTGTGCCCAGATTTTAATTCCATCTCAGCAATGACCTTGAGAATTCCAGATGAGATTTCAGCATTTCATTATTAGTCATACTTTAAAGTCTGGCTAATACTATCCTTAGCTGTAATTAAGTTAAGCTGAAGAAGATTGACTAGGAATAACCTAGGACAGAAAGCCAATATGTTGGATTTAGGAACCTGGAAAGTAGCAACAGCTGCCATCTGCAAAAAAACAGAGGTGGAGAGAAGTTCAGACACTCATAAAAAGCTTTGGAGTCGTAAGGGGGAGGGCAGTACGTGTTTAATCAGGGATGGAAGCTTAGTGGATAAAAGGAGAAAACTGCTTTGTTGGGGAGAGGGGAAGGAAGGGGTATCTGCAGGGGTTGGGAAGACACGAATGAAAAGATGTGATTGGTAACAGGTGCCTTCAAACAATCTCTATCTCTGCCTCTTCCCCTTCTTTTCTGTGTAAAAAGATTGTACACGATAATGTCAAAATTATTTGTGTTTCTAAAGTGAACGACTTCCTGCTCATCTATGTGCTCCAACTTGTTTTATATTTTAAAAAATGCTGATGTACAATGCTTAGCTCTCTTTTTAAATGTTAAGCCACAGAGTAATTATCATTTTTCTTATGCTACGTTTATGTTTCAAGATTCTAGTTTCTATTAATGTTCTGCATGTTTTCTAAGTAGATTACAGGAACATTTCTGCATCACAAGTAAGCCCCAGAGCTATTCTCAGATTTAAGCTTGGAGAAACAAAGTGACATTTACATAGCTAAACGAGTGTAGAGGAGCTTCTGGCTCATTTTTTACAAAGAAAAATATGCTCTTAAGCAGTAGTTCTCATCTTTTTGTTATCTGTTTTGTTGCTGTCAAGCTTTAATAAAAACTGAATTCCAAATAGTACTGAATTTAGTAAAAGGAAAGACTTAACAGCACTGATTCTTTTCTTTGAGCTGTATTATTCAGAATATGTTGCTATTTTTCATACATATTCTTGCAAGAATTATCTTTCTATTCACAGTGTTATACAGTAAGCAGTTGTATACTAAATAGGAGGTTTCATAGGCAAAATGCAACATATATATGGATTATGGGATGGAATTGGCATGTGTATTTTAAATTATATGGTTTAGAGAGAGCTAGAATCAATTTAAGGGATAAACTTTCAAACAAGAAATGGTTAATTGTTGATTAATCTGAAATTGTTCAGATTTTCTCAACATGTATCCCATGTTATATTCTTTTTTTCCTGGATTGGCTATTTCTGTCTCATTCTACTGCATATCCAGCTGTGTAAAAATTTTACTTTTGTACATTTCATGGTAGCATTTGACTATTACCAAGTGGAAAGTGAATTTAACTACTCTGTAAGAAATAGCAAAACAGGGAGAATTAAACTAGAATATTACCATCTCAGAAAATACAGTAACTTCTACATAATTATGTATGAAAATAAGGCTGTTTTAGTACATTAGCATGTTAGCATCCGTTTCTTGTTAGGTGAACTTACTCAAGAAAGCAAATTTTGTATTAAATGTTGAGTGAATGAATGTCACAATGGGTCAGATTAAAAAAAAAAGTATTTGGAGAATTAGTCCTAGTTACAATTACAAATATATTTCTGATCCACAATACAAAGGTGAAAAAAACCTTAACAATTAGACATGCTAGTTCTGAATTATGAGACAAATTATTTCCTGTTGTTGTTAATAAGTTAGAAATATTAAACTGTTAAGAACAAATCTAAGGTACAGCTGAAAACAGCAGAGATTTTTATGTATCTACAAAGATAGAAGCTGTTCTCTGCAGTGACTGGGACATTTTATTGTTGTCACAGTTCTAATGTGTTCACCTTATAAAACTGGAAGTAGTTTGTAGAACCATATAGTCACAGATCTGTCAGTTCATTTTAAGGTTTTTATATGCACTGGGATATAGAGAACTAGTGAATTAAGTGTAGTGCAGAGAAGCTATCAACATCCCGCATATGGTCTGGCATCTTTCCACCACCCAGTTATCAGCTTCATTTGTTTGATCAGGACATTTCATACTCTCTTCCAGTTTCCAGCTTTACAGTGTGTATCCATGTGCCTTAGATGACCATATGTGCAATTCTCACACTGAAATTCTTGCTGAGTTCTTGTATTTCCAGCACAGATGCAATTAGGATGCAACTATATCAAATACACTCTGCCTTACTTGAAGGATTGAACAATGATTTGTGATGTTTTCTTGATTTCATAGGCTGTTGTTAAAATCTTCTTTGGGCTCTGTTATGGATGTAGATTCTACTTCTGATAGGCACAAGCTTAGGGAGTTCCACTGTTGAAGCTGAGTTTGCACCACTTGTGCCACTGCTTCCTAGCCGTCTGCAGTCTTAAATAAGGGAATGGACTGGCTGACCACTTGCTTCATTTTGCTGTCACGTCAAAATGGCATTTCTGCAATGTCTTTCTCCTGTTTCACAACTTGTCATCATTAATGTTACTGTCCAGTGTTGTGAATTCATGCTAATGGTGTTGGTCTTTTTTCCACTTCCAGCCAAATAGGGAACTGATAATTCATTCCAGGCTATAGCCTATCTTCTCCAGCAGAAATAAAACCTCTGAAGGACAGTTATAAAATAGTTCTTTGTGTGAATTGTCAGCACTTCTGAAGAGGAGACATTGTAGGTACTACTTTTGCTTGAGAGTCTCATTCCTTGATAATGACACATATGTCTCCTTTCTCTAGTGCACTCCAAAGTTTGAGTACCATAGTCAAACTTCAAAGTGCTGTATGCAGGTCATTGCATATGTTGAAAGGTGGAACCAGGTTCTGTTTCAGTCATCTAGTCTGTTGTTGTGTAGAAATATGTTTATGCCAAGAATCCATACAGTGAGCTTTGTTTGTTTACCTCCATTTTAACTGGTGAATTCCAGTGCTGTCAAAGAGTACTGCCAGTGTAAAGATATCTGAGAAGTCACTTGTCAAGTGACAAAGTGGCAGAGATGAACCTTGCCTAATTTATAATATATTGTGTAGGTATCTACACCTGAAAATCATCTAGGGATTTGCAATCAGAAGAAAGAAACAGATACTATTATGGTGTGATTTACCATAATCTCATTTAAAATAAGCAAAATTAAGACTACTTTTGAATTTCTCACCAACAGCAACATAAAGGGATCAGACAAGCTAGTTTGCCTAGCTTTAAATATTATTACTGAGGATATCTAAAGATGCATATGAGGAAATCCAATCAAATATCCAGTCACATATTCCAAAGCCAAACTGCAATCAGAGTTGTCACATGTTCCAAAGCCACATTGCAATCAGAGTTCTCACAAAGATCCTTGTCCACCTTAGTATTAGCAATTAAATGATACAACTTTATTTTAATACCTTTACTTTCACAAAAGTTACAGTAGAAGTCTAAGAAGGATCCAAGTAAGGAACTACACAGGACGTTGTAAAGTGCAATTTCCTTAGTATTTTCTCTACCATCACCTGATATGCCCATTAAGTTTGATCCTAGTGAACACCTTGAGACAAGTCAACTGTGAAGTCAACTGCCCTGCCTTTTTCCAGATTAGGATAATTTTCCCTCAAGAAGGAGGTATAGGAAGTATAAAACTTCATTTTTTTCTCTGAATCCTCTCTTGAACATTTGTATATTGAACATGAATTTTAATTCTCCAGAGACTGAGAAATCATTCCAGAATATGCTCTTTACAGAACACTACCAAATGAGTATAACATTCTTAAATGCTGGTTTAAGTTTCTCAAATCAAGTTCTTTAATAAACCTCTAGCTTCAATTTCTGAACTCTGTTTTTCCCTGTGCAGACTTGTTTGAAGACTACAATAGCTGAATAACTAAGAGGAAACATGCATGTGAAGACAGATTGCACTGACTTGCCATGAACATGTTTTTCATGCCAGTATGGCTATCTTCCCCCACTTGTATGTTCTTATATATTTATTGCTTTTATTGTTAATGTTATTTTATAAATTAATGCAGCCATAATAGTCACCCAGCTGCTACATTCCAAGCTACTATTTGGCTTCCACACTGAGAAGAATCCAGTCTCTGGTCTCAAATTGTGGTGCACTAAAAGTAATTTTGTGAAGCAAAAGACTTTTTTGTTCAATTCCTTCCCTGCATGGGGTTGTACAGTCAAACTCCAGACTGGATACATATTTTATTTTGAGTTATAGTTTAACCATATGGGGACCATATGGCAGTTAAACTGAAGAATACCAGCTTTCCAAAGGAGGTCCTGACCATACATGCTTTGCTCTCACAGTACAGGAGATTTAAGGATTGGGAGTGAGAATACACATCTAAAATCATCACATTAGTGCTTGACTCGCAAATTTTGAAAGACCTTAACTTTTGATCAGCATCCCTGAGGGAGGAGACCTCTAGTTTTATCCCTTTTTCATCTGATTTTTTCTGATTTTGATAGTGAAACTGGTTTCCTGTGCTATTCTTTTATGCTATGTTCTTCTCTGGGAACACTTGTCAGTCATCAAAATTCAGTGGTTCTGCCAGAACCTGATACATTTTCTAGGGCAGAAATCTCTTGTTCAGCTTCCACAATACGAGTTCTCTGCTTCAAAATGGAGTTATAGTCTAAGTTGAAGTTTGTAATTTTAAATTCATAAATATATGCAATTGTAAATTACATATCGAATTCCTAAATTCTATATGCAGAGCTAAAAGTCAAATGCCACTTGCCATGATAAAGTTTCAGTTAACTGAGAGTACAATTATCAAGGTCACTTTTGCTTTAGAGGACATTACCTGAGTACAGTAACTGTGAGCTTCACTGCATGAGGAGTGCATTCACTCTTCTTCCTACTGAGGAGTTCGAACTGTTTGATCTACGTAACACTTCTTTTCAGGATCATTGTATGGACATTATTTGAGATGAAAGATTTCCCTGCTGTAAGAACCTAAGAATTGACATGTATGTGATTGATTCCTGTTAGCCAGTTACTTTTTCTTGAGACTGTTATTTTGCATCTGCTTCCAGAGCATGATATATACATAAATATGTCTCATTAACTGCTTATATAAATTTATATAGTTATTATAACTATATATACACAAATATAATACTAAGTGCTATTGCAAGCTTTTGAGTGCACACAGAGGATTCTTTCTTCCTTTGATTATAGTTCCATGACAGAGACAGAAAGAAAAAAAAATACTGTTGACAATTCACTGAAAAAAAAAGGAATTACTATCTTGATGCTATACTTGATTACAGTGATTATTGTAGGTATTTCTTTCACATACTTCATCAGTTACATGATAAAAGAGCACCTTTTTATCCCTCAGTCATTTCCCACGTGAGGCAGTTCTTTTTCATTTTGCTTTGACGATGTAAGTTGTGGTTTTGTTACAATACTTAAAATTCTATTCATTTTGAATTAGGAAGATGTAAGCTGCTTTTTTGGGTACATGTATGTTTGAGCATGTATCAAGGACATCAAAACCAATGTTAATAGAGTTCCCTTTATAGTATCTGTAACTCAAAATACATTTATGTTTTATATGGCTGCATGCCTTATTTTTTTGCATTTGCTTATCTTCTAGTTGCATTGCTAGTTGAAGGAATCAAATTTTATCCTTTGTATTTCAAAACTGATCTTCAGTCTCCATTTTTCTAGGTACTATTTTAATTATCCAAAATAGACAGGTAAAATCTATTTTAAATAAACTATAGCTCATTTTTACTTTAAGCTCAAACATCATTAGAAATCTCTGAATTTTCTGAAGTATATGTAGGTAATACCCTTTTTTGCTTTACCTCTTAAAAATTACTTACACTTCTTCAGTTTGGTTCTTTTAACTCTGTTTTAAAGCCTGATGATTTTCAGTTAGTTCCACAACACCAGTATTTAGCCTAATAAATTAGCAAGGTAGAATTTGGGAAATATGCCAAACCAGAAAACATTTTAATTAATGGACACTGTGGAAAAGACTGCTGTTCTCTATCCTTTGTCTGTACCTTAATAAAGAGTCATAGAAACACTAAAGTTGGAAAAGACCTCTAAGATGATTGAGTCCAACCTTTATATCTCCTTCTCTGCTTGTATATTGGCACACAAAATTGCTTTTGCTATTTTTAACTAAGGTTGTTGGACATAACTTACCAAAAATAAATGGAAATTAGCAAGTAGTTTCTTCTGATACTATTTACAATGCAATACATGTTACCTTACTTCACCTCCTGCTACATCACTCCCAGTATTCTCAGTCCATTAATTCTAATCAGTTACTTTGAATTCCAACTCCTTTTCTGGTTATGCATGCAGAATTTTCAAGTATTCTTTTATAGTTCAAGTAATCTTTACTAAATGTGAATTAATATCCATAAGTGGAACACAGGATGTTAGATTGTCCTAAAGTATGAATCTCTGTATGTTTTGGAAAAATTGCCAAGTAGATAATCTGTAGTGTGAAAGCTTGTTCTAAAAACACAGTTCCTTTTAAGAAAATAATTTGATACTTCAAATCTGTGTTCAAGGCAAATTATGATTGCACACTGGCTATTCAGGATGAAAGTTGTTTTAGGCAAAGTAGAAGCCTGAGAAAAGTAAATGATAAGGAGAGTGAGGTGGGAAATGGATTCAGCTTATCACAACTAAATTTAGGTATTAAAATGAAGGTGTCTGTGGTGAGGTATCTTTCTGTGCTTTATAGTTAACAGCAGCCTAATCAGCAAGACTAATGTTACAACACCAATAGTGGCCCACTTCTGAATGGAGTCACTTTCCAAGCTACATTGTCCATAATGGAAAATTCAGTTCTTAGCTCGTGGTTAGATACTTATGTTTAGATATAGCAATTTAGGTGTTCTAAGTTTGAGTGAAATCCCACTTAATTTGTCACATAGCTCGTTACTTTGATTTTTGGGACTTGTGCTGGTACACAGAGCAACATCCTTAACAAAAATTCATCAGGTAGCTGTGGGCAGACTTTCAAAATATTTAATAATATAGTCCTGATACTTGTTTGTGTGGGTGACACTAATTGTATGTAAACACTGTTTTTGTGCCAGCTGCACAGGTTACTTTTTTCCTTGTGTCATCTTAACCCACTGTTTTTTGCCAATTGCATTGTTTGCCATGGATCTGCACTGCCACGTCCCCACAGAATGTTGCCTAAGCATGAGTGGGTGCTTGTGTTCCTGTAGTTTGTGACAGTGAGACCAAAGGTGTAAAGCCAACCCAGGGAGGAGCTGGGTGAATCCACTCAGAGGTGTTGGTACTCATAATCCTCCCAAGAATGATTTCTGTATAGCTGTCCAAAGCCAAAGCCCTCAGACCTGGAAGCCTCAACACAGTAACATGTATCTTGCATAGCATGGCTTATATGTCCAGGAGCCAGCGTGGCAAAGACCAAATACTTCCCCAGAGAAATTGGGAAATGCAGAGCATTAGCAACAATGTTTTCTACAGTGCACTGAGTTACTGAAGGGAATATTTTAAGTAAACAATTTGCACAGCTTTGCCTGGACATAGAAACATGGACTTGAACAGTAAAAAGTAGAAGGATTTTCATCATCCATTTCTCTTCACATCTTCCTTTACTTAGCTTATCCTGAAACTAGTACGTCCTTCTCCACAAAAGATTCTTACCATCTCCTTTGAACCCTCTACCTATTTTCGCCTTCTTTCACAAGGTCTTGTTCCCACTGGAACAAGTCACATATTTTTGCTAAGTACAATCTCCAGAGCTGCTTTTTCCTTGCTACCTTTGTAGAGCAACTTACTGGATTTTAGGATTGGAAAATAATACAGAATCAAGGTAGCATGCCAGCAGTAGCAGGTACTCATGACTGTTTGTTTGGAACTTAAAAGTGAAGGTAAGAATTAAGATTGTGTTCAGGAGCACAGAAATCTGAAGAGATGGTTGAAATTAGTGCAGTTCAAGACAGTTTTGTTTTCAGTTCTTCCTTTGTTGAATACAGCAAATCTCTTGCAAATATGTTGTGGCAATTTTCTTTCCTTGTTTAGCAGTACACATATCAATAATTCTGTTGGATTCAGTGTTTCTTGTGCTACTTATTTTGCCAAGTGTCTTAAGGTCTTTCTTACTAAATGAGGAGAGGGTTTAGAACAAATATTAAGACAACCTTAGCTAAATCCTCATGATAAATTTGGCCGTGATGTCAAAATAGCTTCTTCGTTGTGGACTAATTTTTCATCCCCTCTCCCTGTCATTCTTTCCTATAGCTTCACATTAGAGAATCCTGCTGTCACAAGGGAAGCTTGTGTGAGAGCTGACTCTCCAGAGCCTATTCCAAGTCTGAAAACAGACAGTGCTGTCAAGTACAGGACAGATTCTATTAAGTAGAGAAGACTTTAAACTGCCAAGTGGATCTTGACACAAGAGAATTTGACCCTACACATACAAGTTTCAACTCTGTTTCTGAAATAAATCTGTGTGACAGTTTTTGGGTTTTGCCGTGTTCAAACGTGCAACTATTTGGTCAGAATAACACAGTTTAAGTATAGGAACACCATTTGCTAATGTCAAAACATTGTTTATGTACAATTTAATCTCCTGTGATGGTGTATTTATTTGCTGTATGCTTGCTTGAGTTATTTTCATCAAGAAATTCTGTCTATGTGTTGCTTTGGCAACATCTTTGCAGAGTTTACAACTTTGAAAAACATGTTGGCATTAGCTATGCAGTCCTTTTAAACAGCTGCTCTGCAGTCATGCTGTTTCAACATGCCACCACACATGGCTGAATTATGCAAATAGTTAATATTAAATGACTGAGATACAAGAACAATTTGTACACTCGATAAAGCTGGTCTGTGGAGTGTAACTTCCATTCATGTAACTGAGTTAGTGTTCGACAATTTAAAGGCTTCAGCATGTTTCTTTTGACTTTGTTTCTTGTTAAAGGCAGCAGTGGACAGAGAGAAGGTATATGGCAGGAGTATTTTAAAAGGCTGAGGGGTTTTTTTAACTGATTACTAATAATTCAATGAAAATAGAATGTGCATCAATGTAATTTTACAGCAGGTATTAAATAGGTAAGATTTAACAAATACTTGTCATTCAGCTATAAACACAAATTACCCTTTTCTGGTTGAAAAATGAGATAGAATGTTAATTATATATAAGGCTAACACAGTAACAGTTGCTTATTGAAGACAACACCATTTGTAAAAAGCAAGCAAACAAAAACATTAATATTTTAAAACATGTAAAATTGTCTCAAAATTTACATTGAAAGGCTTTTCTACTGATCTTGCTGTTCTAATTCTACAGTAATGAATGCTCTAAATAATACTACTAATAGTAATAATAATAATTAATGCTTTACATTCTGTTACTTATTTTATGGTAATCATACCCATTACATGGCGGGGAGGGGGAACATTAGGAGGTAGATGTGGTAAAAGATGACAAAAGGTGTTCAGTAAAGTCAGAAAATGATATGTTTTTTTCCTTTATCACACTACTGTACACTTTGAGTAATCCGTTTTGTTCAGATTTAAGTATTAAGGAAAGATTACATTTTTAATTCAAATTGTTTTCAAAGCAAACTACTAGGATATCCGAAAAAAGGCTGCATTTCTATATGTTCACATTCCTTTTTCCACACTGGAACTTTAATTTTTCACAGAACTTCTTTTCCATTCTGAACCTCTTTTTGCTGTACATCCTCTAAAGGCTCTTCATTGATTTTTCTTTTCTAATCTGGATATAAATAAATATTTCTAGTAATGTATTTATAAAATTTCTGTGCAAAACCAAAAGTAAAAATTGTCACAGTCATTCAAATTAGATTTGTACACTCCCTCAGCCTGATAAGATAAATGCAAAAGAATTCAAGTGGAATGGAAGTCTAACTTAAAAGAGATAATGTGCTTCTTACTACACAGTAAATGTTCTCTTTTACAGCCTTTAAGCAAGACAAAATTTGAGTTGTATAAATTCTCTGTGCCTATTTTATTTTCTTACTTTGCTAGGGTTTAAGTAGTAATCTTATTAATCATAGCCAGTATATGTTCTTTTTTACATTTACTGATCCATGTTTGGTGAATATAAATTTATTATTAACAAATAAATATTTATAGGTTCAAATGTAATTTAACTTAATAACTTAGCACTGTTCTTTTGTGGTTTTATAGGAACTAGCCACAATGAAGCAATTAATTTTTACTCTACATGGTAAACACTGTGAACAAAATCTACCTCAGTCTCATATTGATGTAAAAAGTGCAACTGGAAGACAATCAATCCCTTTGGTAAAACTGCTGCAAGAACATGAAGAAGAAAATATATTTACACCTAAGCCAACATTATTTGTAAGTACTATGATAAGAGTGAGTGCAAAAACTTCTGATGGTTCTCCTCACTTTTTAAAAAGAAAAATGTAGATTCATCCTTCAGGGGGATGTGTAATTAATTCAGCTCTTTATGGAAACAGTCAATGTTGAGGAGAAAAATTAGAGTTTGTGATGTTTTTTAGCTCTTTGGTTACTTTCTATGTCTTAAGGTCACAGCAAACCAGGTCTTTTTTTTTTTTTTTTTAATAAATACCATTGTTGTATTACAATACTGAGTGGCTAGCAAGATTTTAATAGTTGTAGGGATTCACAGACCATTATACTAATTTAAATCTACCGTGATGGTGTGTAAGTGCAGTTTGTGCATGTCTGTATTGAGAAGCAGGAGTGAGGAAATAGGTGTATTTCTGCATACTTACATTGATGTATATTAATGTGTATGTGCGTGTGTATCTAAATATATATAAAAATTAGAACACCAGTATTGATATCACTTCTGTTGCTAAGGAAGCCTGATGTTATAAAACCAGTATAAAATCCTGTTTCATTCCTTCAGAAACTAAAAGCTTGGATTTTAATATTTGAAGTGGCCCAATTCAGATTTAGTGCCTCTGGTATTGGAAAGTTTCATAAAAATGGTGTAGACTTTTCTGACTATGACTGTATCTGAACTGATAGATTCAAGACATCCAAGCTGCAATGCTGAATCACATCAGCATGTGCTGATTTGGTCCAAAGAGAACTCTTTTTTTCTTTTTCATCTTTTTTTTTTTTTTATTTATTTTGTCTTTTTTCTTTTTTTCCTGGTAGAGACTTTAACATACAGCATCTTAAATGATATGACTTTGTGTACACCATGTACTGGGTGTATAACACAAAAAGTAGGAAACAGTAGCATCTCTGGGACATGATGTGAGGACATTGGGGGATTTTAGGAGTTCAGATTTTGCTTGAATAGCATTATTAGAGTAAACACAGGCTTATCCAGTGCTGTTTCATCCATAGGCCTTTTGGTAGTGCTAAATCATACTGCCCAAACTCTGTTTTTGATGGAGCTATACAGTGATCCAAAACATAAGCAAACAGTTTGTGTAATTAACCTGAGGTTTCCTTGCACAATCTGTCTTGTCTTACTTAGGGATATAGAAACTGTGTAGGAATCCAGAAAAACTGTATTTACATTAAGAAATTGTAACCAACTTCTCTGTGAGAAACTCTAGCCTTTGCAGACTTAGGAGCAGGGAACTGAAAATGGGCAGATAGCACAGGTTTTCTTCTTAGATAGAAAAGAAATCAGTAGTCCTGTGAAAATCCTGCCAGTTTAGGTCAATTTCCAGAATACTAAAAGCTTACACAAATAGACCAGATTTGATTTTGTAACTGAAGTCTTCAAAAATAATAAAGTAGATTTTTAAATTGAATGCTTCTTAAGTCTTGGAGGAAAGAATGAATAGAGAGCAGTCAGAAAAGGGAACTACAAATGAACAATTTTAGGGACAACAGACTGAGACAGTGTTCAATTGCTCAATAACTCAAGAGATTATACCCAATTATGAAAGGAGAATAGTCCTTACCTTGTTCCACCTCCACTTGATTAGTTTTATTTCTGTTAAACTATTTTATTTTATACAAACCACCACTGAATTTGCCACAAGCAATCCTGACTGTGTAGCAGTAACCCATAGGATTATGAAGGCAAGGAAAAGTTGCTCTCAGATAATTCTCTGCAATTAAAAAATCTTGTATAGATTTAGAAAACTACTGTATTCTTTTATTATCAACTAAAACTTTTTAAGAACTATATTTCTGCATAAATTGTTGATCAGTTTTGGCACACCTAAGATCTCTTTTCTAAGATCTATTACTTTCTTAGCTGGAAAACACAGATGATGTTATTTCAAAAGAAACCTATTTATGGCACAGTTAATGCTTGTTTTCATTGTTACAGGTATCTTTTTAAAAATTATTTCATTTTCACCATATAATCTGCTTTTTATAACATGGAAATGGGGAGGTTTTAATACTGGTATGTTGTAATAGTAACTTTAAATGTGTAGTTTTGTTTTTGATATTTGCATTTAAGCAAAGAACTCAATTTTGAACTACATAGGAAGGAGGGAGACTTGTGTGGATTGTTTAAATTGTGTAGATTGCATGTTTTTCTTCTGTTCACTGTCTCATAACAAAATGTTATTTCTTCTACAGACAAATAAAGAGGTACCTGTGTGGTACAAGAAACTGAAGAAGAAGACATCGGCATAGCATTTTTCAAAAATTATTCAAAATAATCCTTTGGAGAGCTTTTCTTTAAAGAAAGTTATTTTCACAATAGTGATGCTCATTTTACTGTAAAAGCAAACAACTCGTTTGGTTTAACTGTTTCTTTTTTTGACTTATGCTTCAAATAATCTTAAGCTTCATAAAATAATTTCTAGATCTCTCATGTGAATAAAATGTGAAAATGATACATGCAATAATTTTGTTAACATTTATTTGAATTTTAAAAGATAAATAAACACTAGTGTGTTCTACAAGTTATAATCTCGGCAGTTAGAGGATGTGTTATTCAGAGTGTTCCAATTAATGCAAATTTCAGCCTTTTTATATTGTTTTTCCTGGACCCTGTGTTTCATGCCACATTCCTTGCAACTATTCTGGCTAATGGAAATTTTCAAAGTATACATGCATTAGTATTGTACTTTCTATGAAGGAAATTCATGTCAGCTGGAAACAAAATTTCTTACTGGCCTTGACTTGTAGTTCATCACTTGATGTCATTTGTATAACCAGACATTAAAAATATTTTAAAGAAGCAATAAAATGCATCTTAATGGGCTAGACAGTAGTGCAGTAACATCAGTGTAATAATAAAAATAGAACCATGATGGGTGAGGACTGTAGTGTGTAATAGGGAAATGGGTAACTTACCATATTTAATTGTATGAAAATAAGCCCCAAAGTCCAAGAACGCATTCTACTTGTTTATTCCACTCCACCATCTATTCTGACTGTACAAAAGTTCTCTAATTTTTCAAAGCATTCTTGACTTTATATGGTACATTTCTATGTTTAACATAAATAATCTTTTAAGTACTGCATACTGAAAATATTGCGCAGATTTCATTTAAGAGAAAGCTCCTTCTTCTTAGTGCCTTTTTCCTTGACAATATCTCTTAAATTGGTTATTTTTTCTAACCTGGACATGAACAATAATTATTTACTATATAATACTGAGCTATATCAAGTTTATGATTCCCAGATACACTTTTCTTCATTTTCCAAACAGTTGAAGCACAGTAGTACTTCCTCTGCACCAGGAAAACTTCACTTTCCTTTTTTTTTCCCCTTTTCTCGTTCTGAGAGACCAAGGCAAAAATGCTGGCAATTGCACATCACAGGTTTAAAATTATCATTCTGTGAGTGAGAGAGGCCAAGTGTGTAAACAGAGGTGATAATCTTTTATTAGACTAACTGCTGTTCACTGGGGAAAAAAAAAACACACACAAACTTTTGGGCTCACAAACCTTCAGTACAGTCATTTTTGAATAAAGTTTCCTGAAGTCTAGGTTTTATCTAACATAGATTTTTATGTGACTAGAATCCTTAACTTTTATTTCCTATGAAGCAGCTTCCATATGCAGATACTAATTTTGTAGATTGTAGTAGATACTTCATATGATTCAGTCCCTAAATGAACTTCCCATACTTTTCTGTTAGTCTGTTATCAATGAATAATTAATAAATTGTATTAGCTAGAAGGACTGTAAGCTATTTTAGGCAAGATACTAGTTGGAATCTTAAGTATTTCCAATTTGTTTTCCTATGGTGCCTTTATAGACAAATTGGTGAGTTACAGACTGTAAGATGGGTGACGCACCCACCTGAACAAAACACGATCAACAATGCCATGTCCTGCTGGAATAGTGTCATCCCTTGTCAAGTTCACAGGCAATACCAGATTTGAGGGAGTAGTCTATACACTGGAAGGAAAGGTCTCAGAGGATCTCAACAGGCTGGAAATCGGGTCAACAAGAAATGTATGGAGTTCAACAAAAGCAATTGCAGCCCCACATCCAAGATGTAATAACCCCATATGCCAATACTGCTGCAAAGCAGCTTGACAGAAACAGACCTGAAGGTCCCAGCGGACAACAAATGCAATATGAGTCAGTAATGGGCCAGCCAGCCACATGCTAGGTAGTTATTACCAATAGGATAGTCAGCAGATGAAGGAAAGTTGTCCTTCCCTTCTGTTTGGCACAGGGGAGGTTACATCTGGAGTCTTATATCCAGGTTTGGGCTTGTTCGAGAAAGGCATTGACATATTGCAGTGAGTCCAGCAGAGGTGCACCAAGATGGTCAGGGGCTGAAGCACCTGATGTAGAAGGGGAGGTGGAAAGAAGTGGACTTGTACAGTGTTAATATTAGAGGACTTACAGGAGGAACTTGTAGTCTCCAACTACCAAATGGGATGGTACAGAGACAACAGCCTGACTCTGAGCTAAGAGATGCATAGCAGTAGCGTAAGAGACAATGGACACCAGATGGAACACTAGAAAACTCAATTAGCTATTACGAAAAATGCTTTTACTGTAAGAATGGTCAGATAATGAAACAGGTTGCCTAGAGAGGTGGTGGAATCTTCATTCTTGGAGATGTTCAGAACCTAACAAATTCCTGAGCAAACTGGTATAATTGGACCTGACTTTGAGATGGACTAGATGACTGATTTTCAGAATTCCAATTAAATTACTCTGTGATGTTATTCCTAAATAATCTGATATCAGATAGTGACATTAATTTACTTTGTACCATCCAAAAGGCAAAATTCTGTTTAATTCTTCCATAGAAATGCAATACACAGGAACATTTTTACTCTTAGAGAGTAAGTGTGCATTGTAAATTTCTGTGTCCTCCAGGCAGCCTTTTCTAAGAAGGCTGACAGAAAATTAGGCTGATTTTGTGGTGAAATTTTATTGATATTTAAACAGTTCTTCAGTTGACAAAGTGACTTACTCTGTCAAACGGTTGTGGTTTTTAGGATTTTTTTGTAATTATTAACAAGGTCCATCTTTAAATGTGCAAAAATAAAAGTAGTTTATTAGAATATACTGATAACACACAATGCTGTTGGTAAATTCTTGTCATACATGTGGTCCTTGTGTAAATGTCCTCAATGCACTGGGTTTTTTTAGTTGAAGACTGTATTTTTCCTGTGATTCTTCACTAGACTGCAAGGCTATAATTAATTATCTAGGAGGAGACCTTCTAAGCTTCTCACGAGAAAGCTAGAATGTCACTTAAATATAACTATTCAAACATGAGATGCCCTACAGCAAAAATTAAGGAAGCTTTTTGCTCTCCGTGTAATGAAAAGGCTCAGTTGCAGTACCTGTACAGCACTTTTACTGATGTTCTTTCCCACAAACATAGTTGTCAAATGAATTATTCCAAAATTCTTCTTCATGGTCTTTGCAGTCTCCTATTATCACAGGCCTTGTGTCAATGATGTGTGAGTCAAAAATAATGAAGTAAAGAGAAATTTCGAAGGGTAGTCATGCATGTAAGCAACTTGTGACTGAAGTGCCCAACCCACATAATCATCTTCAGTTCCTCTTTTTCAAACCAAAGGGAGCAAAGCAAAAAAAAAATCTCTGTCTGCTATTACATTTCTTGGTACATTAAGTAGGTGTTACTTAAGTGATAAGTTTCGTAAATATGTGGGTTGAACAGGAAAGAAAGAAAGACAATGCTTTAGAACAGGTTAGGATTTTAGGGGTTCTTTAACACTGTAATTGCTTTCTCACCTTTCTGTCCCTTGTCTGAAGCCAAGAAGCTGTAGTGCATCAAGGTAATCTCTTGTTTGAGGAAAAAATTGAAAACATAATTGCTTTTTTAAATAAGGCCTAAACTTTTAAGGCTTACTGCTGAATCCTGTGGTCATAATTCACTGGCACTGTAGTCTCTAAATATTTCCTGTAAAATGAAACAATATACCTTTTAGATTAATAGTCTTCATTCCCTTCAGGACTTAATGTAGAAAACAGCAATGAAACCTTTTAAAAGAGGAACATCTATGAATTCAGATATCAGTTGAGAATTTGTCAGTATCACTATGATACAATGTCCTACCTCTTACACATTAGCTGTTATTTTCTTTTTCAGTTACACAATTTTATGATACAGCAAAAGAAGAGGAACACTTAAATCTATTAAACCTCTGACATCTGCAAGATGGTCAGGCAGAATTCTTTTACTCCTGGTAGGCATTCATTAACTTCCATGTCTTTGAAAGACGTGACTCAGAGAGCATTACATTGTAGAAACCAATTACTACCTTTTGAGGAAGTATTTATGTTATTATGTATATGTGTCTCAATCAATTGTCAGTCTGTAGCACATTTACATGAAAACAGATTTATACACAACAGTTTGAGTCTGTAACATCCTGTCATCTTTCAGGGTTGTGCTTATTAGGGAGGTCTACTGAGGAAAGCATTTCTCTCCCTGTTAACATTACATTTAGTAGATCATATGGCAGACTTCTTACTGAGTCAAAGAAATGTATCCCTGGTATTTTCTTATACCAAAGAATATCGAGAATCTGTATTCATTCTCGACCTTTGAAAATGAAACAAGTATCTCTAGAAGATCAAGTTTTGCTTAATGTCTTTGGGCAATATTATCCCCTTCTTAAATTCCTAGGATTGATTGGGAACTCTTGACCTTTAAAACACATACTTCCGCAGCTTCATTAAGGCAGTTACGTGTAGGGTATTTCAGACTGAGGCTGGGCCGCAATCAGCGGCAGTAGAGGGTGCCAACTCTCGGGGGACAGCATCATGAGTGGAAATGGATAGCACTTGGGAATTGTGGAAGAGTGAGTGGCGAGTACTGCAGAAGCTTTTATCAGCAGAAGTAGGTACCGCTCTTCATAGAGGTTAGACCCTCTGCAGCTCTTTTAAGCTCTCTGCTGAAAACACAAGAACCACAAACTTTCTTCCACAGAGGTCATTTTGTGGAGTTCCCTGGGTTTCTTTCCTCACTGATAAATTTTCCGTAACAGTAAATACCTGTGGTTTTTGTTTCTTGGTTTTTCTTTTAGAGAGAGAAAGACTTCTTTTTCTCATGATGTTTGACCTAGATAAAAAAAAAAAAAAAAAAAAAAAAAAAAAAAAAAATGGAGTATTTCAATCAGCTTACCCTTAAAAAGATGAAGGGGACAAAAACTCCCAGCAAATTTCATCCTCTTGAAAGGAGCACATGGCAGAAGTATTAAATATAAGAAGTTAGGATTGATCATGGAAATAGCTTTTACTCAAAAACTTACATGTTTTCACAGACTCTGCCCTTTTTGAAGATACCACAGAAATAACCACAGTAAAAGAGAATGCCGCTTTGACTGTAGCAATAGAATCAACTTTGTTTGACCATGAATAATTGAAGTCTTTGTGTTAATGCTCCTTTTAAGGGAGTAGTGGATCAGTAAATGTAACTTAATTGCAGGAAAAGTCTTATGGATGGAATTTATGACTGTATTTCAATGAAAGTCTTTTCATTTTTCCTTTTGGTTCAATAGAAAAAGGATTACTTACATTATTCAGTGTTGCAGCTGAAACTGTTAGCAATTCCCAGTGGTCCTGTTTTTCATGATTTTAGAGATACATATTGTGGCATGCAAGACTTGCTTTCTTATTCCATTCTTTAGAAAAATTTGTTTCTTTGTGTATTATTGTTAGGTAATGCTTGACTTCTACAAGGGAATTTACATATTCAGTGTATATGTGGGTTTTAAACAGGGTTGTTACCTAAGTGCAGCGGTCGTTTTTAGAAAGAAGTTGAAAATATTCCCATTGAGTTCTCTCTGAGACCTTGAGAGCAGGTTGATTTTGTGCCCAAGCTTTCTTGCGCTCCCCACTGCCAGTACAGGGCTGCAGATACAGGAGACCTGTCACTCTGTTTCACAAGGCTGTGGTTTCCAAGCAGTGTAAACACATTCACACATTGTCATCCACAGCTACATGTTAAGATGTTCACAAAAAAATTAATATCACTCATCTCCTTTGTGGTACTGTGGGAAGTCTAAGCAGAGGAAAAATACAATATTTTGGTGCAGCCAATTCACTTGCCACCTTTTCCTTCCTGGTTAGCATATAAATAATATTTAGCAAGTCTCCATTTTTGGACATTGGAAAAGATGCAGCTTGCAAGTCCTGCAAGGATGGCTAAGTCCTTTTTACATATACTTCATCAGACATGTTCTGTGTTCAGGTATTGATCAGACAGCTTCTAAAAGATCACTGGGCACCACTTCTTTCACATTAATCTTTGTTTTACTAATTTATTATTGAAATACTAAGTCCCCAGAATCCACTCAGTATTTATGAGTAAAAGAGTACGTGCCTTAAAGTAACAACAAGCAATAAAAGGACTAATATGTCAATGACTTGAGTCTTACTGAATTAGCACATTCCTTGTTATTTTGTGTCATTTCTGTCATTATTGCAGTAATTAACGTTGCAGAATTGCATTTGTGCCATTCAGCAAGGAATGGAGAACAATAACAGTGTTTACCAGCAGCAGGAGGGAGCTTACCTTTCTTTCTCAACCCCATAAAATCTCTGCAGGCTAATCTCAATGCACAGACAGGGTGCCCTCCTACACAATGGAGACTGTCTGAAACCTCCCTTAGGGAAACCTGAGTGAGCTGATTAGATCTCTTGTCCAAGAAAGCCAAATACCCAATCCTACAAAATATAGTGGTTTTTCATTCTGGCGCACCATTCCACATCTGGGCAGGCTGAAATCTTTGTCAAATAGGTTACATCATGATAGTAATTCTGAGATAGCTGAGTGATTTAAAAACAAGTACAGAGTATTTTCAATCCATTAAACTATGAGAAATTACGAAGAAAAAACTATGTAAAGTTCTTACGTTTCCAGGTGTAGCAATATCAAGAAATTTTCCTAATATGCTATTATTACTTTGTAGCTGTAAACTGAAGTATTATATATAAATACATATTAATTTTTACCATTAAAAGTTAAATTTTTTGGGTTTAATTATTTTTAATACAAAGCAAAATATTTTTTGTGAACATCCATGTTTTAAGATGCTTCTGGTAATGAGTTAGATTCCAGTAAAGCATATTGAAATTAATTTTATTTAAAAAAATATTTCTTTGTAATTAATATAATATAATATAATACAATAAAATATTAAATAATTGTAGAATATATTTTAAATTTATTATATTTATTTATATTTTAAATAGATATACTTTATTACATCATCTTCATGGACTTGTCTAATCTACTGTACTGGCTCCAAGAATCGTCAGATTCATGACAGAAAGGTGCAAACTCCCCATGGGCCAATGCTGGACAGCACCACATTTACGTATTTAAATGACAGTCCTGATTTTCATAAAAATATACAGTATCTTCGATAAGCAAGCTTCCAGATTCACTGGATGTTTCTGGAAACAGTGTTACCTGATCCACCTTCTCAGCTTTGTTTTGATAAGAACACATGTTTACATGTGTTCTTATCATGTAATTTCTGAAAACATAAAGATGTAACTATAAAGTTCTCCTGCTTGGGTGCCCCTGAGCCATGGAGGTAGCAAAAGCAGTGATGTGCTGGCATTCTCAGGAATCACCTTGTCTTGTCCTAGTCATGACACCACAAAGTCCTACTCTACACAGAAAGATGACAGCTCTAACATTGCCTCACTCTTATGAAACTGAGTTATGTACCATTTTCCTCAGGTGATGTATAGGATTTAATTTGTTCATCCCTGCAGAGTATTCACAGAAGTTGCCTTTCGGTAAGGTGACAATAGGGGCATTTCTGAAGAAAGGAGTAACCTTCTTTGGAGCTTTGGAAAGAAACTGCTGAAACAACATTCAGAGTTTCCAGTCTATTGGCTTGAGGTACCTTCTACAGACTGCATAAAGCTCCTCAGTATAGTTACAATACTGAACTTAATACACACCTTTTCCTTCTTCATTTTCTGATGCCTACTTTAAAAATAGCAGTTTTCTAGTTTTTATTCATTCCCTTCTTTAGCACCTGACTCTGTGAAATAGTAAGAAACCTTTGGCAAGTATTAGAGAGTATGAATACTGTGACTACTTGAACACTTGACCTTGCCAAGCGTAGAACTTTTCAGCTGTATGTTGCCAGTTAGGTGCATTTAATCCAATAAAAGAAATTAGGGCCATAGCATTTGATGGAGGGTGGATATTTAAAAAACACAATGTTTTAGTGTTTAGTAGAGGGGAATTCCTTAAGTTACATAATTCAGTATGGCTTCTTTGGCTGTTTGGTTATTACTTAGCTTTCTGTGAGCACTGTGTTTGCTCCTGCATTCAGAGCAGAGGGAAGTGGGCATTGCATCACCTTGTGTCTCAGTGTGATATTTTTGAGAAAACACTGACATGAGACTAGTTTAATTGTATCGCAATGTCCTTGGGATAAAGAACATAGAACTGGTTTTGATATTCTTAAATTAGAAACCAGGAAAGTTTATTGCCACTGCTTCATACTATAAATAATGTCACCTGGATTGGAAGTGCTGCAATGGATCATTGCAAAATGCTTCTGTTGATAGAACACAGTGGACCAAGCTGGTCTAACCTACTATGATTAATTATCTCATAGGTAAATTTCACTATCTTCAAATAGTTGTTTTAACCTAAGATTTAAAACAGCTGTGATGGATGCAGATGGTATTGATGAAAGACAGTTTGTGCATTTGCAACCTGCTCTATTCACATGGTCTAGCTTGTGAAGCAAAAGAAAACCATGAACATGAAGCAAAAGGAAAATAGGTAATTTCTTTGTCCCTTCCACTTTTACTTCTTTCATTTGTCAGTGAAGTCATATCTGAATGCATAACTTAAAATTTGAAAAACTGTAATACTGAATGGCAAAACGCTTTAAAACACATAGAACAAGATATTTATCCTGGTCCTGCCTAAATGCTTCTTTTAATACTAGTTTGTTTCTCCGGTGTGCTAAAATGCAGATTGTTTTTCCACATTCCATGTAGTTATGTCGTATTTTATGGTGATTTGTACCCAATACCATGTGTTTAGATTTATGAATTATTAGACTCTACTCCTGAAGTGCACAGAAACAAGGTTTTCTTATCACTAAAAGAAGCTTTGTATTTTGTTACTCTACAAAGTTATCAATATGCAATCTAGAGAGAGAAAGAAGCCTTGTTTTGTTAAAAGATTGAATCAACTTTTCCTCTCCTTTATCGTATTTATATCTTTCAGGCAGCACAGGGATTAAGACATATTGTTCAAGTCTTGCCTCATCCCACTTGCCACATTACCTCTGAGTTCGTGCGTAAGCGGGCTCTGTAGCTTAACTAAGCATGTTGTGAACCGGTCAGGTAAACGCGCTTCAAATGAGCTGCACCTTCATGAACAGCAGTTTTCCATACCACAACACAACAGGTTCCATTTCTTCCATTAAGGTCCCAAACTTCCATTAAGCCACCCAACAAGAATACTACTTACAGGTCAAATGTGAACATCCTAAAACTTTTTTTTTTTAATCTACAGCTGTTCTAGTTAAAAAAAGGAAAATTAGCAAAGCATCATTAAAATTGAGAAAGGTTTTTATATTGGTCTCTTGTTCTGAAAGCATTTCTTTTTTATTTATTTTCTCTTTTAATAATTCAAAAAGTATTTTCAAAAACAAATTATGAGAAAAAACTTTTAGAGAGATATCAGTGGAAACTAGGTAAGCTGGTATAATTTACATATGATTGTAAATGAAATGTCTCATTTTGAAAAACAGTATCCTTTATTACCTAAATAAATTCATATCCTTATTCTAGGTGCAGAATAAAGCTGTATTGACTATTTGCATGCTTTTCTAGCATGCAGAAAATAATCTGACACTTGAAGCTGAAGCTGTGAGTACCAATATGTTAACAAAGTGTTTCATGTTTTTCACCCCAAAAAATCATTTATTTCTGTTAATCAGGTTCTAAATATTTTCAAAAAGGCAAGAAATAATGAGAGGGGAAAAGTTATGTATTAACTAATTGTTTAATTATGTTGAATATTATTTACCATAATCTATTATTTAATATATGTCTGAGAAATTAAAAACATTTTAAAGGACTTTGAATGCATCTGCAGATCCTAGGAATAGTATAGTTAGCAAAACTAGGGTAAGATACATAATACTGTCCTATATAATTGGATATTTTCTCTTCTGTAATATTTGATTTGACTTTTTTAATGGACATCTTATATGACTTATTTGAGAAGAGCTATTTCTGAATGCCAGCATTCTGATAGACGTATGTCACTTCTAAGTCCCTACTGTGAACAGACATCAATAGCCACTGAACAGACATCACCAATAGCCACTGTCATTTTTCAATTATCATCTTATTTCTAGATTGTTGCAGCGTTGGCAAATCTGTCATTTTCTGGCTATGCCTTACCTAAAGTAAATGAAACTAAACAAACTGTGTGGAGGCAGTCGCTTCCTTGATGGAGTGAGTTCCTCACGAGGCAAATGGAAACCTCGAAGGAGGATACAGCTATGCCTTTTCACTACACTATGCAGTTAGAAACACAGACATTTCCTCATCCAGCAAGATAAATATTGTCACCAATTCTATAAGCCCCCAAGTGAACAAGAGATAGGAGTCATGTGCAGCCACATTTTATCAAGGCTGATCAGCTTCCTCATAGGGGAGGACTGAAGTCTCTGAGGTTGGCAGCCTTTTGTTCATTCATCTTTCTTATTGGTCAGCTTGTGAGGGCCACTAAACACAATAGATATTCTAATGAGTTTTTAGTTTCAGTAGAGAGTTCAGACACATTCTCTAACTTCTGGAGGTTTTATGATCATAATTTTAAACATTTTCATCACAAAATGTTAAGTGTGTACTGTAAATCCTCTTCTATGGAGTGATTGGGATGAAAAATCAAGCACACCTTCATAAGTTTTCTTGGGAAGCACCTTTCCAAGTCTTGACTCACCCTTGTACTTCAGCCTGAGGTATGTTTTTGTAATCTCTACTTTGCTGTTATCCCTCCTGACAAGTGACATCCAGTTAGCCAGCTCACTTATGGAAAGATGTTTCATGTGTCTTCACATATTAAGTGAGGTCAAACCTCACTTAGTCTTGAGGCAGGTGCATAGAAAACCAGTGCCAGCTATTGACAGTTTTTAAAAATTATTTGTTCATTCCTAAACTTCTATTCATGTCAATTGGGTTACCAGGGCGTTTTGAAAAATTACCCTTATTACTAAGCAAGTGAGGATCCTATGGTAATATTAATATCCTCTAACTGACTGAAAATCCTGCCTTTGCTGCTGCAGCAGCTGTTTCTGATTGCAGAAAGGCTGGTTATGTCCAATTGTTGGGGGTTTTCCTCCCCAAGGGCAGACTGTTTAGATAGACAGGAGATTACCTAATTCTTTCTGCCCCTTTGAGCTAGGGTGGCTTCTTTGCAGAGATCATGGAAATGGAGCAACAAAACTGCATTACCCAGTTGCTTTAATTGGGAATTCCTGAGCCATGCTGCACATGCTATCAATGCTCTGTAAGCTGCATCTGAATGATTCACAAAAACTAACAAGAAAGATCCATCAGACCACAAACCATGATAGTGAAGCAACTTCGCCATGGGAGTCTGATCAAGATTGAAATTGTCTAGATTTAACTCCAGTCACTCAACATCCAACCTCGGTAGATCTTTATGCGATAGCTCAAAGAATCCATTTTCAGTTTCTGCTCTATGTAGGCACATAAGTTTTAAGTGTGTGTTGTAAAAGTCCTTCAAAACAGCTGTCAGTCTGTGAGTCTGTACTCTTGAATTACTAGGACTCCTCAAAATGTAACCCAAAAAAACCAAGTTTGCTGGTGCCAAGTTTAAATTAATTATATAAATTTTTGTCTTATTTTTATTATTACTACTATTATTATTATCATCATTATTGTTATTATTATTCAAAAAAAATAAAAGGAGGCATACGGAGGGAGTCATAAGTAAGAAAGACTGAAAACTGCATTCTTAAAATGAGCACCTCAGTTTGCTGCATGGTCCATCCAGAATTCAGGTGTTCCAAAGGAAGCAGTGTCTGCCTCCATCTTGAGGCGCAGTTCTCTCCTCTGGTTACACAACGAATATTCCAATAGACACTGCAAGTGCATGCAGGCTCAGCAGCTCAAGTGTGAGGAACTGATTGCGCCCCAACTTGAGCTGTGGATGCTGAAAAAGACTGGGCACTTCAGTATAAGAACCCTGTGAGTGTAACAGTTCTACAAGGTTTGCCTTAGATGTTTAGGCACCTAAGATTCACATTTTCTTGGCCATCTGAGGAATCTAGCTAACTAGACATAATTAAGCCATCAACCTTTTCATGAACCTTCTTCATTTATATCTCTACCAAAAGATGTTTAGTTCAGAAGCATCCCATATACCAAGGAATCTAGGAATTTGTTGTTTCAATAGACAGATATCCCACTTTCATTATTTATTTTTCCCCCCATACTTAATCTCAATAAAATTGATCAACTATTACATTTTCTTTTAGAAAGGTAAATGGCTTGTTGTTAAAAACCAGTGCATGAGACCTTACACACCAGCCTGGCAATATTACATTTGAAAAAAAGTTGAGACTTGTCAGTTAGGAATTTCAGTCAAAAATGTTGAGCTGAATCCAGTGATATACTTTCTAAAAATGTGTTTTTCATAAACTCTGTTATATTTTGTGACCAACTTTATCCAAAGGTAATTCAACAAAATCTTGGGTTTCATTACTGTATACTGAGTGGCATAAATAATACTCTCTATTTTAATAGAGTCACATAGTGACTGTTCACATTAAGTTGCTCAAATGAATGTCACAGCGTAAGTTCATAATTAGCTACATAATTTAATTTACATTTTCTAAATATTGGTTCTAACTCTAGCTTTCTTAACAGAATTCTGGAACATGTCTAATCAAACAATTACTTAATACAAATCCTGAAAGCTCACTGACCATCTCTTATAAAATTCCTGTTGTGAAGTTTTCCAGACATGCTTAGCTAAGACCATAAAGAGTAGCTGGTTTAATATGCTCTTGAATTACTATTGAAATATAAAGTATTTTGTCATTGTATGATACAAATATCTTTCCTTCTCTTTCCCCAAATGCAGCACAGAAATACCTAGCATTTTTTCTCTTTGCTTATCAACAATTCTGCATCATTTATCTAAAACCAGACAATTGATAGAGTTCTTGATACATTTCATGAACCTTTTTTATTTTTTTTTTCAATGTGAGTCATTGACTTCTTAGGCATCTTTCTTTCTCCATGTTATTTTTCCATAATAACTGCCATCAAAGTTATATTTGCTGTTACTAGTTCTTTTCCCAGCTGTTGAGTGTCTATAATTATAACTGCTTCACAAAATGCCCTCTAAAGAGGCAGAAGGCAAATGGTTATTCTTTTGAGGAAGAGGTGTTTTGACTTCCATGGGATTGTAGACTTTCAGGACTGCACACACTTCACTCAGCCTACAGTTTATTTCAGCTTTGTCTAATGCAAAATTTGCCTACCCTAGATGCAAGACTGTTTGAGTACAGATATGGCTTAGTTTCAGGAATTATGCAGACATTGGCATTAATAGCATGAACTCTCCTGCCTCACCCCTAAGGGTAGAGCTCCATGGCACACTGAAATTTAGGTTTCTACTCTTCTCTGAATTGGGCAGTTCAGGTCCCACAGGGAGCATAACCACACAGGCTCATTAACTCCTCTGGATAGTCAAAGCTCTCTCTCAGGGCCTCTGCAATTCTCCAGGATAACAATGAGCAGCACACTGTACCCTGCAGATACTGGCCTCTAAGGGCCCCAGAATCTTCTTTGAGCACCTCACAGGCAGTTGATTAAGGAGCTTATCCTTTCTTCCCCTACTTGAAAAGACACTGCATAAGAAGTGAAGGAACTTTTTTCTGACCACATCCCTTTATTTTTTCTCTCAATATCACGATTTAGTTCCAAATGAGCATTCATTGCCTGACCTCATTATACTCCTAGGGATTGTTAGCCTAGCAGCTCATTGCTTTAATGCCGTCCTAGCTTATCCAGCCAGACCATTCCCTCTGCCATGTCCAAGTCTGTATGGGCTCCATCTCCCACCTGGCAGATCAGTATTTCACAAGACCCAAACCACTCTCTACTATGTTATTTCTCTAATCAGGAGATTTCAGCCAAAATACACAATTATGGCAGCTTTACAGTTAGTGTTTATTAACAGATCCTCAGCATAAACATTCTGGAGCCAAAAAGTGTCTTTTTTAGTAGTAAAAAATGTGGGTTTGTCTCGTATATTCAAGCAGTTAAAACACCACATAAGACCACTTACTGCTAACAAGCATTGCCAACACCGTTTGCTCTTTTAAGCAGCCAGTCTCCGCTTTGGACAGAGGAGGTGGAAGTAAAGAATGGTGCTGGCTCCCACTAAACTTCCAAGTAATGGGCAAACCACCTTGCCAAAAACCGTGAATGTTATATTTGAAGTACATTAGCATTTTAATTAATCTTGTCTCATTACCTCACATGTACAGATTTCCATCTGCTCTAATAGTACATAAATAATTAAATGACATGCTGAAGGAGCATGTCATTGTCATTTCTGGCCCTTCTGTGCAACAAGTCAGAGCCAAGCAGCTGTATGACAATGGATGAAAATACAGGAAAGACTCACCTCCTGAAGCTGAGTCAGTGACCTGTTGTTCTCAAAAAGACCTGTTGTAATAAATAGCCTCTAGTTCAGACACACTGAACACACAGAGGTAAAAAAAAAAAAAATGGTAACAATAAATTCTTTTTCTGTATTTTTTCCTGTCAGATGGGTTGAAAATATTTGAACTGTACCTGAAACCCAAGTAATATGAGGCTGTTTACCTGAAGTTAAGGCTTCTTAAAATCCAACTAAAGATTGGGTTCAGCTACTGAGTAAGATGTCTTGTTCCCTCCAGACAGGTTGATGATTCTTAATCCAAGAATTCAAGTAATGAGCAGTTGAAGTTTGCATCTTGAAACATCTGTTCCGCCAAGTCAGCACTGGCCTTGATAAATAGCAAATCAGACTGATGCATGCAAGTGTATACACACATGCTCAAGTTAAACTTGAGGGAAAATACTTGAACAGACTTCTGCATAGACAGATTTATATAATTAATCAGTAATTAGGCTTTGTACAATGCAGACTAACTCAGGTCAAAACACAGAAAATGCAGACATGGTAGGATCTTTACCTGTTGCTGCAAAAAGTTTTTTCAAAGGTTGTTTGTGGGTAAGTTTACATACCTTTATTTAGTTGTCACAAACCTTCACTGCTATTTTAATTTACTCATCTTACAGTGGAAGAAAAATATGTTTAGCTAAAGGATAAAAACAAACCACAAGTACAACTGCATCTGCATGCTTTTAGTAATCTTAGCAAACTTTAAACAACTTTAAAAGTTTCCTTAATTTTTAACTGTGCAAAATAAAACCTTGCGTACACCTCTCATTTTATGAAGTCTTTACCAAGTTTTGCAATGGTGACTCTCCCTGAGCCTGCAGAATAAAGGAATAATTTATTTTTGCAGGTTTGTTATAATCTTTATATCCTAAAAAACTGTCAAATCCAGTTCTGGAGTCACTCTGTTGAGAAGGTCTTTACCTGATATGATGTGCCAATTCAATTCCATCAACAAAAATGCCAAGCTAGTTCAGGAAGGTACACACTTCACTCCCAGCAGAGCAGCAAAGAAAGCTTGAGGAACTCCACTGGAAATGGGAAGGTTTGACATAACTGTCCTCTAGAGTATACAGGGAGGTTGGTAAGACGAATCTCACTTTCTGTACATCCTTTGAAACAAACCTTTGTCCAAAGGGAACTAGAGGTATTTTCCTGATTGTAAGGCTTTGCACGTTAGAGCAGGGGTGGAACGAGATGACTACTGAAATGTCAAGAGGGGAAAGAAATCAAGATGAAATGTGTTTTTACTCAAATGCCAAACTGAAACAATTAAGGAGTGCCATTTGTTATTTCAGCAGGAATACCCTTCTCTCCATATGGTCTACCACAGTATTTCTGGTACAGTGAAATGAAAAATGGGAACTGGGCTTCCCTTTTTGCAAAGGGAGCACCTCCGCAAGCAAATCCTGAAACAGCAAGAGATAAAGGTACACAGGAATAGACTGTCATTTCATGATTTCCCACATTCGCTTCAACAGAAAGTCACCCTGCTACATTCCTTGGTGTGGTGGTGCTGGATTATATAGCGCGAGTGGCATTCACAAAGCCTGTCATGAGTTAAGATGGTACCTCATGGCTGGTGCAATCCTGTCTTCAGAGGAAAGTTAGCACGAGAAAAATAACAACTTTCTTAAAGTAAAAGCATTGTGTTGGCTCTTTTGAAAGTTAGAAGTAAAAAGAGAAACCATTTCTTCCCTTGGGAAGATGGAGTCTAATGAGTGGCCAAAAGTACAAAGTACAGACAGCTACTATTTTGCAAGAAGAAAGTTTATGCCCACTTCTCTAGTAAATTTACATGAAAAAATGAGGTGGGTATTTGCTGAATCAGAACAGGCCTCTCAATGTGTTAAAAGCTCCTGAAATTATAATCAGACATCTTCTGTGGCTTTCAAGCCTGGCTTAGTTCAGCTGAGGTCCTTGGTTTTCCTTCACCTCACCATTATGAAACAACTTGTCCATGTCTTTCCAGTCCTTCCCTATGCCTCCAAACAATACATGCAGATCCCTGTAACTCTGGCCCTACTCCTCCCACTAGGACAGTGGGAAACAAGTACCTTTCCTAAGAGATATGTCATAGGGAGCCATGAGTTAGGAAACCAGAGAGCCTATCTCCACCCTGGCCCCACTGCTGAACTCCTTTGCCCCAAACCCCACTCCCACAAGGCAGTGCTCTGCTCCTCCACTGCCAAACTCCCAACTGCCTGGGACTTGACATTTGTTCTTGTTTTCTCCTGTCTCCCCTAATGGGCATAGCACTACTAAGCGAATAGGAATGTACAGAACAAGAGAGTTCAAAGTAATTGAGTCTACATTCATTCAGAAAGCCTGGATCCTTGCCCGCTCAGAACCTGCAGCATTGACATAGTTTCAGAAAGTTTAACCCTTTTCCCCTGAACCCAGTAATGTTCTTTTGAGTGCAGAGTGTTGCACTTCTCTTGCCACTGACCGTGGACACTGAAAAGTGTCCTTCACATACCTAGCTAAGTGTCTTTCACATACCTAGCTCTAGGTGTTTACCAATCAATGCTTTATTCCTCCTTTTTTTCGCTCTGGAGGACAATAACTAAAGACCTTGAACTGTCATTTTCAGAAGATGCCCAGGGACTTGTGTTGCAGAGGAATGATCACTTAGCAAAACTACTAAACATATCTGCCTGAAGTCTTACTTACACAAACAGGGTTGTGCTGGGTTGAAAACAGCTTACTCTCTTTTCTGTGGCAAATTCATCTGTTAAGGTGTAAACTCACTTCTACCTCCGTCTGCAAAATCAGTGAAGAATTAAAAATGTTCCAAAATTATTATAGCTGTAAACTCCTTTTTTTCATTGTGATTATGAATTATTTCATTATGATTTTTTTCATTATGATTAATTCTGAACCAATTCTCATTTCAATTTAATTTAGGAGATAACATTAGTTGGCAGCTTATTATTGACTTTAAATTTGTATATAAAAATTATTTGTTCCAAGAAGTGTAACATCTAGTAGCAATGGGAATTCTTGAAATGGCCAATCAAATAATTTTTCTGTCTGGATCTAAAAGTGCATTTAGACTATCTGTAAACTAAATAGTGCAGCAATATGTAGGTCAGATAAGCAGTGAATCTGAGCAGGAACAAGAGTTTATCTGACTTGCCTTTTCAATTGTTAGTTATAGTAGAAAAGTCAAAATAAAAAATTGCTCTTTAAAAATTTTGCTGTCTTTAGTCATCTTCCACTGATTGTTGCTTCACAAAAAGACTGTAGGACACAGACCATCAGTAGCAAAAAACATGGTGATGAGATTGGATTTATTTATCTGCAGTTCAGACCTAATTACATCCTTTCTAAAAAAATTAAAACACATTCAGAGATGCTTCTGAAAATGTTTATACACAGAGCTTTACTCTGTGATACCATTCTAATTAACCTGCCAAAGCTTTTGCCAGGACAGGCCCGTTATAAATGCATATATATAAACCAAAGCAAAACAAACAAAAATAACTCAAACAAACAAATAAATTTTTTTTAAATTATCTGTTTATAATTCATTAAATCAGATGGAGACAAAACATGCAAATAAGGTATGCAAGTCTCAGAAACACTTCAGTTACTACAGCCACAGGTTTCATATAAATGTCTGAAAGTTACCAGTACATGCACAACATGAGACGCTGCCTAGTCCTATGTTGTGCCTGATCTGTAAGAATTAGTTTCCAGACCGCAAAGTGTAGTACTGCTAGTTTTGCACTTTTAAAGCTGTTAAGAGAGCAGTTTATGTTAACCTTGTCATTTCAGATGGTCAAAAACACAGTTTGAAGCCTAACAGGATTGACATAAGGGACATGTCAGGTATTCAAAAAGCATAGTTTGAAGTTTAACCTTAAACTAGGGTTATGTGAAGGGCATTCACAAAAAACAAGACATGATTTTAAAATCTGATGGTTAAAACACTTGCTCCTAGGCTTGAGCGGGGAAAGAAATGCCAGTCATGAGTCTTCAGTAAAGGACACTGAAGCTGGATATTGTCTAAACGGGAATACGTGTTGGTGTTGGATGGAAATAAGCCTGCACGGCTTCAAATGCTGCGCTGACAGGAGTAGCCGGATCTACGTTAGTAATAACAAGCATCAAGAGGCTGCATATTGCTAAACAGACAGTTCGTGTAAAGAAATGTTATGCTGAGTTCTTCCCTGGTTCTCTAATTAGCTTTCTGCATACAGGCTCTCAGACATCCTACTCACTGTGGACTGGGCAGGAAACAGGAGGAGTGCCAGGTTGACCAGGAAAAAAAATGCTTTTTTTATGTTTTAAAAAATAACTTTGTCTGTAAATGATAGGAGGTAAATACGGGGAGGAGGAGGTTGCCAACATTTCTGTGGATTCTCAGACTCTCTCCCTGCTAACTGAAGGTGCGGAGCTGACAGGGTTGGGAGAATGGTGGAAAGTTTGTGCTTTTTTCCGAAGCTCCACTACATGCTGTACTTTTCCCATACGACGTGAGCCGGTCGGTGTTGCACGAAAGGACGGCGTCCCTCCTTTTTCTGCTCCAGCGAAACATGCGGCAGCTTAGCTCACCGTCCTGTGTCTACGGGGAAATATGTTTTGCGTCGAAACCACACCTCAAAACAAGTAAATAGAAACTTGCCTCATTTCTATGGAGGGGGGGGGGGGGAGAGGAGGGGGGAAAGAAAAGGTTCAATCAAAAAAGCTACCTCTTTTCCTCTACCCGTCTTCCTTGTCCTCTGCGCTATTTCTGTAATATGCTGAAAAACTTCACTTTCACAGTGTACGGGGGATGGGGGGGGGGGGGGGGGCGGGTGGATCTGTACTGCCGGGCTGATAATTATTAGCAGCAGGTTTCGAGTACGAGTTGCCTTCAGGACAAAAAATAATAAATCTGAACGACTGCTTTTAAAACCCTTCTGAAGATGAAAGGTAGGACAAGATAGTTGTTTTAAAGTGCCCACATTAGCAGTGCTTCTTTACAAGACTATAAATAATAGTACAAGCACGAGAGAAACCTCGGCGGAGCGCCGCACTTGCTGAAAACCCGCTTCCACTCCAGGGCGAGCGCCGCGCCGGCCGCTCCTCTCCGGGGACTCTGCGCCGGGCACCGCTCCCCGGCTGCTGGCCGGGTGGTACCGCCCTGCCGGAGCCGGAGCCGGAGCCGGAGCCGAAGCCGGCACCGGCACCGCTCCGCCCCGCCGTCACCTCCGCGCTCACCGGTGCCGCCGCTGCGGAGCAGGGCCGAAGCGAGCCGGACCGGACCGGGCGGCGGGGAGGAGCCGCCCATGCTCTTCGTAGGCAGGGCGGGCGGCAGGGCCGGCCCCCTCTCCGGGCTGGGTGGGGTATAGGGGAGGCCGGGGGTGGAGTAGGGTGAAATAGAGGCGGGCGTGTGTCACCGGGTAGATACTCGCCGCCAGGTACAGGCGGAGGCACTGACGATACCGGAGTGGATGCGCTCTGGGCTGGTGCTTCTGGGGAGCGAGCGCACGAGTAGCCACCGCCCGCCTGCCCGGAGCCGCCCGCGGGTCACTCGCCCTGCGCCGGGGCGGGCAGCCCGTCCGCGCCGCGCCCGCCGCCAGCCTCATGGCCACCAGGGTGCTGACCATGAGCGCCCGCCTGGGGCCCGTGCAGCAGCCCGACGAGCCGGTGTTCGCGCAGCTGAAGCCCGTGCTGGGGGCCCGGGAGGCAGCGATCTTTCCCGGAGAGGACCTGAAGCAGCAGCAGCCGCCGCAGCAGCAGCAGCAGCACCCGGGGGGCGGTGGCGCGAACCTGCCGGCGGAGGAGATGGTGCAGGTAGGCAGCGAGCATCGCTCACAGCCCGCCGGTGGGCACTCGGTGCCCACGCAGCCCCCGGAGCCGCTCCTCGCCCCGGCCGGAGCGGCCGCTGCGGAGCGGGCGGGACTGGGTGGGGCCGGACTGCGGGGCGAGGGCGGCGGAGACCGAACTCCGCGGCTGTGGCGGCAGCGGCAGTGGCAGAGTGTGGGCGTGTGTGTCTGTGTGTGTCTGTGTGTGTGTGTGTTCGTGTGTATGTGCGCGGGAGCGGTCACGCCGCCCATCCCGCCCGTGCGGAGCGGGGAGCGCTCCCGTGTTCCCGCCGGCGGAGCGCGGCGAGGCGGCCGGGGCCGAGGCGGGGTGCGGGCTCCGGAGGCAGCGACCGGGCCGTCCTGGGGAGGCGGGGGGAGCCGGGCTGCCCCCGCGAGTGTGTTGAAAGCTACAGCTGCTGCCTTCGCACTTGCCCGGCGGCAGAATTAGAGCGGCCGCCTGTCCTCCTCGCCCACGCAAGGAGTCATGTTTAGGGGGCGGGGGGGGGGGGGGGGGGGGAGCACACGACTCACTGGTAACGGGGGACTTCCCAGGACTTTGTGCCTGTCCCAGGAGGCTGTTTAGGAGCGGATCCGCAGGCAAACAGCTGGAGGATCTAAAAGCGGGAAGGTGCCAACCGCAGCCGGGCTCCAGCCCGCCGACGGTGTCCTCTCCAGGGGCGGTTCCCCGCGCCCTACGAGGCACTGGTATTACCCGGGTCGGCGGAGAGGGAGCCCCGGTGCCGGGCAGCGCTCTGTCGGGCGCTGTCTTGCGGTGGTGTCTTCCCTAACGAGTAAATAAGTCCCTGTCTTCAAAGCAAGCTGCCCTCGACTCGTAAACAAGAGCTGGAAAAAGTAGCCTGGCATGTCGGGGCAGATCCAGATCAAAGGGACGGGAAGGCGGCTGTGTTTGTTTGTGGTGTTTACCGGGGGTCTTTGAAGAAAGGTCCTAAAATCCACTTTCGGGCAGAGTTGCTGTTTGTCAGCTGCTTTCGCTTGCGGGGTGCTAAACGGGTCTGGTATGAGCACTCTCTTGACAGGGCAGGGGGGAATGTAGCATTTGCCCACTGAAGACTGCATGGTAAATGTTTTGCCGATGACTGTACACCCGTAATGTATAGGGCTCCAGCCACCCACGGATTCCCTCGCACTACTGTGCTAAGAGGGTGATTTTCCAGTAATTAAAAAGCTCTCCGAGAACTGAGGCATGGATAGGGACGTGTTTATCACGCTATTAGACAACTATACACTGCATAGAATATTATTGGTTTAAGTGTAGTCCTGGAGACACTTTACACAAAGAGTACTCTGATGTAGTCAACATGTCTCCTTTTTATTCAATATTATGAATAACTTTACACTTTGGTGTTGTATTTCTAATTAAATCCCGTTCTTCTAGGGATGAAAAATCATGTAAGTATGTTAGATATATGGAGATATATATATATATATGGAGATACATATATATATATATAAACATTATTTAAAGTATTAGTATTCAGATAGTCAGCTGAGGATGTGGCTTTTACAGTTAGCATTTCAAAGAGAAGCGGGTGAAACAGATAGGCAGTCACCCTGCTCGAGCAGTGAATTCCAGAGCAGGAGATCTGCAGATTAGGCACAGCGCCTGTCACTTCTGTGCCTCGCACTGTGTTTTAGGCATAAAAGATGAAAAGTTTGTGTATGCTGAAACATCAGATCTGTCTTAATGTGTGAACACTTTGTACCATGACTTTATCTCCTTGTCCTTGACGATGTTGATCAGTGTGCTGATTGTAAAATCAAGCAGGTTTTCATTAGTGTGAGCATTCATAACTTCCTCTGTAGGTGTCTTGTAGCTGGATGAACAGTATTGCCTTTTATTTGTAAAGCCTCACATGACTTGGATGCCATCATCTTTCTTAGCTGGTAACAAATCATGTGGACTATGGTCTGTTTTGTCTTTGTAGACAAGATGTGAAATGGAGAAATACCTGGCACCTCAGCTCCCACCCATTCCTGTCATCCCTGAACATAAGAAATACAGAAGAGACAGTGCCTCGGTCGTAGACCAGTTTTTCACTGACAGCGAAGGGTTGCCTTACAGCATCAATATGAACGTGTTCCTGCCTGACATCAGCCACCTGCGAACTGGCTTGTACAAATCTCAGCGACCCTGTGTAACCCACATCAAGACAGAACCATCTTCAGTCACCATCTTCAGTCACCAGAATGAAACTACTGCCCCTGCCCCTGCTCCCACTCAGGCCCTCCCAGAATTTACCAGCATCTTCAGCTCCCACCAAACTCCTGACGTGAACAACATTTTCATCAAGCAGGAGCTTCCTACTCCAGATGTCCATCTTTCCATCACGCCCCAGCAAGGCCAGTTGTATCAGCTCTTGAGCTCACCGGATTTAGACATGCCCAGCACCACTCCTCAGGCAGCCGTGATGGACTCCCTTAACAATGTCTCCATGCCCTCAGCCATGGCGGGCCTTAACACGCTCTCCTCGGCTGTTCCACAGACTGCAATGAAACAGTTCCAGGGCATCCCCCCCTGTACCTACACCATGCCAAACCAGTTTCTGCAGCAGCCGGCCACTTACTTCCCTCCTTCACCCCCAAGTTCAGAGCCTGGAAGTCCAGACAGACAAGCAGAGATGCTGCAGAATTTAACCCCTCCTCCATCATATGCCGCAACTATAGCTTCCAAGCTGGCGATTCACAACCCAAATTTACCAGCGACTCTACCCATAACTCCCCAGAACATCCAACCTGTCAGATACAACAGGAGAAGTAACCCAGATTTGGAGAAAAGACGTATCCACTACTGTGACTACCCAGGTAAGCAATCTGTGCCAGGAAATCCCAGCTCTTGCAATAAAATAAAAAAAAAAAAAGTGTGAATAATAATGGATGAGGCTTTCTTTAGCTGTGGTCTACATCTAGGGAGAACCAAATAGTTCTTTGTCCAAGTAGAATTTGTCTTTGTCGTTGTTTTGAGTGGAAGACTCTCACATTCGTTAAATAATTGGTATTCTTCATGTCATTTGTCATTCTCTTGAGCTCGTTTTACCATGTTACAAAATAGAGACTCTGTAGAAAACAAAAAAAAAAAAAAATTTTTGCCTTTGCTAGTGTAAATCAGTGTGACTGTCCAGTATTCATGATGGAGCAGAGGCTCAGTTTGTCCAGTGCAGTACAGCTCTGTTTGAATTTTTTGGCACTGCAAGAATAATTTCAGCTCCCGGTAGCCAAGGCCACAGCCATTCTTCCCTGTTATGAACAAGAGATTCAGCTGCCCTCATAAATCCATTAAAACCATCTCTGAAAATTGTCCACAGATGGATTGCCTTCTGCACTGGAGGGGAAGAGGGATCTGACTGTAAAGTGTGCCTCCATGTAGTACGTGATCCCAGGTACAGGGTGTGCACACCCATTGTAAGCGCAGAGAGAAATTGTTGCTCCCCCTTTACCAACTCTGGGTGCCATATCAACCATTCAGTGTGCTTTACAGCAAATGCCCAGTGAAAGAGTTGTGTTGAGCCCTGGGTGACAATGACATAGAGTCTAGCTTGATCAGGTCCTCTTGGAAATTTTTAAAAAATAATCAAATTATCCCCCCCGTTAAGTTGTTGACTTACATAGCAGGTGTTACTGTACATAGATTGTAGCAGCTATTGGCCTATATACTACATTACAAAGCAGTAAGTCAACCAGAAACATACATGGTTTTCTCTTTTCTGTGTCAAGCAACATATCTCTAGGACCATTATATATAGAATTTTGCTTCTACATGGCAAAAATTATGCCAGAAAGTATGCCACTTAAATGTGTCCAGATATTTCCCCAGCACTGAATGAGGAAGTTTAAGCATAGTGTGGAATGTTTCTGTTCTCCCTACTGAAGCCTCTTTGCTTTTTTTGGTGTTTTTTTTTTGTTTAGGCTGCACAAAAGTTTATACAAAGTCTTCTCACCTAAAAGCGCACCTGAGAACTCACACAGGTATGTATGCACTCGCTCTCTCGCTGTCTCTTGTGCGTCCGTGGCCGACGCGTTTTCTGACAAAGCAAACGCGTTGGGTCTGCCAGCTTCTCCCTGTTTTCTCTAGAGTGGTGTGGAGACTGGCAATTTAGCTACAAAATATTTGAGAACTGGTCAGTGAGAAGCAAAATTTGTTTTATTAATGCAGTTTTGTTATACCTCAATAGAAGTCAAAATAGCTGACAACGAAGTAGATGGAAACTTTCTTTTTCAGTCTAAAATGCCATTGAAGTATAAAAAAAAAATCTTTTTTCCTTCCTGACTAGTGAATTAAACACAGTAAGACATTCTACTTTTGAAGATTTATCTGAGTAGGTAGAATTTTCTGGCTTGGGCTTTCTTTATAACCTTTTAGGTTTATTTAATCCTAGAATTTTTCACAAATGTCATGAAAACTCCCAAGATACGTCCGTTTACTTTGTCCTTGTCATTAAGTGGGCTTTATTATTTTTTTGAAAGACAAGTGGTTCTTCATGTTTATTTTTTTTTAAAAAAGGACATAAGTTTGATTTTTTTTTTAATTCTGTCAGGGAAAGACATTAAAATTAAGAAAATTAAAAGTGTCAGTGTGTCACAGTTGTTTTTTGTACCCTGATCAAACTCTGCTTGCAGCTACAGAGGCTGTCCCTGTTCCTGGACCCGCGAGGAGCAGAGCTGGGGACAGTGTTGACTGTGTGTGGGTGCAGGAGCTGTGAATGCTGAGGACAGTGGCTGGGAGGTGGAACTGCCTCAGATGCTCTTCCTTCCCAAGTGTTCACCTGCTGAGGCGGGGGGAAGAAGGAAAGAGGGAGAGAAGGAAAAACACATAGCTCACCACTAGCACACCTGAAACTGTTAAGAACAGTTATTTGCTGGGATCTTGTTACAGAACCACTCATGCTAAATCAGTGAAAATCTCATGACTGATTTTGTAAAGAAATGAAATGAAAGGACTGTGACTCCTGTTTTTAGAAGTGAGTGTGAGCCCCAGTTCTTTTATGCATGGCTTAGAATCAGAGGAAAACATGAGTCACAGTTCAGGCAACTTTGTTATTGAAGCGGACTGTCAGCCCTACGGCTGTGCCATTATTCAAGGAGTGAGTTTTCACCTAAGCTTAAATCAAAACTTGTTCAGAGCTATGGTCTAACAAAATGTTTCAATATCTCTACGGAAACAAGGCCTTCTGTTCAGCAACTATTATAAATGGATTGTTAGATTGTCATAAAGGAGTTGAGTATGCCCAGGCTAAGTGTTACTAAGGAAATCTTTTTTTCAGAAATGAAAGTTACCTGTGTTGTGCAGTGAAAAATTAAAAGCAAGTGTAGAAAATTATTGTTTTGCATTAGTGACAGACTAAACACCAACGCTGTTAAAAGTATTCTTAACATATAATCACTCGGTAGCAGTAAGGAAGGAACATTTTCATGAGGCTGTAAATCTGAGTAGTGTCAGAGAGTAGAATCCCCGTTTAATAAATAATCTGTAAATTTAAGTGTACTATTTCCACTTGCGCACTTCAGCCAGGAACTAAATACCCGTTTTAAATATCTTGATTGCTATTATAAAATAACTAGGAAGAGAGATAAAAGCAAAGCTCCAGTCTAAACATTAACACTACATAGTCAGCATTTGAAATTAATGTGTTTCCTTTTTGAAATCAATTTATATCTTTTTCTGTACCTTGAGTAGTAAAGACTTCAGGATTTACAAAGTTACTTCTTATGCGCATAGAAATACATACCTCATGGCTAGCATATATTGCTTAGGGTCACTAATGTTTATTGTTGCCTTCACTTTTTTACCTAGAAATGTGGATAAAATGTGCAAAGGTCAGAGGAGCTGATGTATTCATGGAAACAAGAATGTTGTTTTAGATAAAAATCTAGTGAACTTAAGCAGGTCTGTAATACAAAGGGTCTTCTGGGGAGGTGAATGAAGGGATAAACTGTCTAAAGCGTGCATTACATGCAAGAATGTGCGTCCGTATCCTGTTACCTGCAGTATTTCAGAGTTTGGATTAGTTTAACTCTCCTGAATATTCACTTCATACTTGAAGATTTCCAGCAGCGATTCTGATCTCTGCCTTAACATACGATTGAAGTGTGTTTAAAGAGCCAGATCTCTGACTTAACGTTTGATCGATTAAGGAATGCTAAAGTAAAGGGGTGCAAACTCAGGGAAATCTGTGAAGTTGCTCAGCCTTCCCCAAGAGTGCAAGGGAGTCTTGCTATTGATCTCTGCAGGGATCTATGCCGAGGGCTAAATTAGGGGATGTGACTCTGTTTATCCCCCTCCCCCATAACTGTGAATTCATACAGCACTAATAAGTTTTGATTTTTCAGTTTTAAGACATTTTTAAAGGACTTTGTGAAGCTTCTACCTTCAAAGTCTAAAGCAAATGTCACGTAAGCTGTTTTAATATAGTTGCGTGTGATATTCTTTCAAATCCCTTCAGGGATAGCAGACCTGTTTATCTGGCTAAACCCGTTCTTTAGTAATCATGGACCACTGAAGTTGTTCTCTTCTTATTCTTAGTTTCTTAACAATACCTTTTAAAATTGGCTGCAGTCTCTCTCTCATCCCAACCAGTCCCCGCCCTTCTCAGCAATCTGTCATTTTAAAATAAAAGAGCCTACAGCAAAGTTTGTCTACCATTAAAAGTCAAGACAGACCTCACGGTTTTCCTTTTGTATTGGAAAATCTCAGCCTTTTCACAGTTTTTATTTAGCAGCCTTTCTCTTCTGAAAGGCTTTCCCTGGGTTTTGTAGATGTTCTTTGGGAACAAACCTAAGGGAAATGTTTCTTTTGATAGATGGAATGTAGACTGTAGTATATTTTTTTCAGTTCAGATATGAACACACTTGTCAGATTTTATAAACTACATCTTAAAAAAAAAACTATAGGAAATGGGCAAGAGGAAAATCCCGTATCTTTTTCTTCTTAGGTGTCGCCAAGCTGTTTACCTTACACCGGGTCAGGTGGTATAAAGTGATACAGTTGTGCTGATTTAATGTAGTTACACTGGAGTCTTGCTGTTGATCAGGAATCCAGTATTCCCATTAAGAGCTAAGATAGGGTTATATATTTGTACCAGTTGCTAAAGCAGGCACATGTTTTTCTTTCCCAACGTAATGCTTTACCATTTGTTCACAATGAAATAAATTTTAGTTGGCAAACTGGCAACCCCAAAACAGAATATTAACAAAGGTTTGCGTGTTGAAAAGATACAGAACGTTTTTTGTCCATTTCCATCCAGTTCTGGACCAGATGTGTGGTACATTTTAATATCTTAAAACACTTCAGTATGATACCTGAATTTGATGTTAGTTACTTCTGAAACAGGTAAAATGGTATTCAGTATTTTAAAGTACCTATTAGAACATCTTTCAAAACAGGTTGAATTTTTGACCTTTTGAAGCAGATAGTTTCTTTTAAAATTATACTTGTTTGTCATGGGAAAAGTTTAGTTTCGTACCCAGCATTATGCAGCTGCGGTATCTAATGCATGAAGGGCTTGTGCATTTATCCCAGGCTGTTCAGCAGCAAAGCCACCTGAAAGCTCTGGCATAACAGCTGAATGTCCAAATGAAACATGTGCCAAATCTCAGGGAAAAGCAGTTACTTGCGTATTGCAGATAAGCTTCATTCGGTTCTACTGGCATCCAAGTATGTACACATATATCGAGAAATAATTTAGAAACAGTGGTCCTATAACATATCCTTCTAGATTTCTTTATATGCCAAACGTTTGGATTGTGGTCATTGACTGTTGGTGTGTGCAGGCACCTTGAATACCATGTCTGTTTGCTACCTGTAATGCTGCTGAGCAGCTGGCTACAGGGTCAGTGGGGGGGATTAATTATTTCTGTGCAGCTGCAGACTTCAGAATTGTGTATGTTTTTAAGAGGAAGATCTGTGATTGTTTTGAACACATCAAGGCGCGCACATTGAGGACATTTTCCAGCTGCATACTGGTTTTCCGTATACAGAGTCTTTGTACAGGCATGTTCTCTGGTCACATGGTGGGCTTGCCATTAATAGTTTCTAGCATTAACTGCAGAACTATTTCATCTCTATCTATAGATCTAGCTTGTATTTGGTGATGGGAAGTGGAAGCCGAGATAACTCAAGAGAAATGGCATTTCCCTAATGAGATGCACTCAAAATACTTCCACTCTCCCTGGTTATTTCAAATGTTTATATAGGCATGGAACAGCTGCTGACATGTGCGGTTTGTCAAGGTGTTAAACGTTTTATTTTATTTTAGATCTGTGCCTCAATAGATCCAGAATTAGACTGATGGTGCATCAGAATTAGAACCAGTTGTAAGCAGTAGACTTTAGCAGTGCCTGGGACTTGGTGCTCTCAGTTCACCATACCTGTATAGGGACACTTGTTAAGGGTGGTGCCATTTGCCAGGAATTCAGGAAGGGAAGCCTGGTTTGGAAGGGAAGATAAGTAGTAGTTGGGCTCCTGCTGGAAGAAAAGCACATTGGAAAAACATGTATGAACTCAAATCATACCAAGACTTTGGTGAGGGATTTTGCTCATGGTGTGCAAATGAGGAATGGAGGCCCCAAAAGACTCTGCCTTGCTCGTGATTGCAGCCATAGCAGACCTTATCCTGAAATCCTGAAAACAGCAATTAAGTAATACTTCTGTGCAGATCCAGCTTCTTTGACCTGTTAAATGGTGAGTTGCATAGACTACACTTCAAGGAGCTGTCAGTAAATGCTATCATTGATAGAGACCATAAGGAAAGGTGGAAGAGAGTTAAAAAAAACTGTTGACAAAGTGCATTAAAGTGCAGTGTTGCTAGACACTGCTGAAGGGTATGTTAGTATCTTTTATTTATGAATTCTGCTAAATCCATTAGTTGCCTGTGTGAGAAATTGAAGTACATTATTTTCCTGTGCAAACCACAGTTTAAGTGAAAATAATGCATTTTTTTTCAAACACTTCATGAATGATCACAGGCCTTGGGAATAATTGATCTGGTTCTTTATCTGCAGTCATAAGCTGAATGGGAAGTGTTTGAATGTGTTGCTCAAAAGAGGTTGAAATCTTAGCAGCATAAACAGAAATTTTATTTAAACATTACTGATCATTCTCACCGGTATCCAGCATAAAACTTCTATGAAGCAGGAATTAAATTCCGAGGTGTCAAGTGAGGGTATTCCTGTTAGATTTTAGATACTGAAAAGAAAAGCCTAATATTTTCTTTTTTATTAAAAGCCTAGAAAGTCCCTCTAAGCATGACAGCTTAAAAAACACTGTTGTTTCTGTCAATTGCTCCCTGAGAGGATTAAACTTCAGTTCCAGGATATTTGATTCTTGATAAGGAAACTGTTGACCTAAGAGACCAGCTTTAAATATAGTTCATTTTGAGACCGCCCTACATAGGCTAATAGTCCCAAGATTCACAGCAATTGCCAGTGATTAAAACTTTCCATTATTTGATCAGACATTCCTTATTGTAATTAATTTCTGAGGCTTGACTGGGACGACGGACTCCCGATTCCAGCCAGGGTAGTGTGTTGCTTGTTGTTTGTTAGATGACCTGCACCTCCCATTGGTGAAAGATTAGAAACATTTAAGTAATGTCCTAGTTTAGTCTGAGTATCTTGGTAGCAGCATTCCTGTCCTGTCAGGCTGCATTATTTATATTCAGAGATCTCTTAACAACTCTGATTAAGGACATATTAAAACCTTTGATTTTGGCAAGTGTACAGTGCTTTGCTTTGAGTTAAAATACCTTTAATATATTGCTTTTTTTTTTTCTTTTGGTGTATGTGTGCATACAGTAGATGGAAATCTGGAAGTTTAGAGTATGCATTTAATAAATTCCATTTTAAGAGCACCTCTTATCTGACTGTATAAAAGCCAGTGTTGTTGGTGAGAGAGCTAAAGAGCAGTTCTTGTACCACAGGCATAGGTGAGGAAATGTGTTCTTCAGCACAAGATGTGTAGACACAGCCATGCACCCCAAATGGCATGGATTTCTTATAAACCTACTTTAAAAAATTCCTTTCCTGTGTTTGCATATCTCCTTGAAGAGAGACCACCTCTGTTAAGACAGAATGTTATACCAAAAAGAAAATAAACCATTGCACAGGGCAGTCAAGATTCCCCACTAATCCTTGAACAGCATAAGACAACACTTAGCAAAATAAGTGTGCTTCTAGCACTGGTGGGAGTGCTGAGAAGGTAATACCTTCTGCACCTCTGTAGTCAGACAGTGAATTCCTTTGACTGTCTTCTTTGATCACCAGTGAGTTATCTTTTATTCCTGTTCATGCTTCATTTATCAGTGACTGGGCTTTGTGCTGTAACAGCTCTCTGTTACAAAATTCCTTAAAATGTTGTTTCATTGTGAAGTAGTATTTAATGGTACACCTTTAGCCACTGCTATAGTAGGCAGAGATCTTAATGCATTTAGAAGTGTGCAGCTTATGTTGCTCATTCATACCATTTGTGGATGGATGTTTCAAGGACTGCGTTTGTTTTGTCACACACAGATTAAGCTGGATGTACCTGGCTTACTGTCAGTGCTCTCATCCATCTCCATCTTGGACATCTGAGAATTTTAGTGCACTAAAGATCTTTTAAACACCTGAGGGATTACTTATTTTGAAAATCCAGCTTTCTGTTCTTTCTCAAAGAAAAAGACCAAAAAACCAAAACCAAACCTAGAAGCTGCTTTTAATGATGACTACAGCATTTAGCACTTAGTCAGTAAGAAAAAGAAGATCTGATTTTAGGTAAATGTTGGGAGCAAAAAACTTCTGAATGCTTGCAGACATACACCCCAGTAACTACTTTCAGGTCCAGTCACCCAGTCAGAGTTTAAAACTATGGTGCTGTGAGCTAGAGAAACACTATTGTCAGCAAACTAAAACAGAAAAAACATTTCATTTGTTCTTATTTTTTTCTAAAATTCGAGGCTATAGCATGTCAGGAAACTAAGACAACTGATGTTAACGTGAAAAATTTGAAAACATATGCACCAGAAATCTTTGAGACAACATAAATCTTTTCAATAATCTGTTTTAAAACTGAACATGATAAAGATTATGTACAAAGCTGGTGCAGTTTTGGTGCAGAAACTTCTGCTTTGCCTGCCACAATTTTATCATACCTACCTGAATATTTTTAAGGCCAACCACTTGCCGCTAGAAATAGTTCTGTAATAAGCACAAGTAATATTAAAATGAGTGCAAGACTGGAGGGGGCAGGGGCTGTCCTTATACTTTTATACTCTTATGAGCTCTAATCAGGTGTTGTGATTTTGGAGTCTCTGAAAAGTGTACTATTTGTTATTCCTTAAGGAAGCTCCAAACTTGCTGCTCTGATAGAAATTTCTGATAGAAACAAGTGAAGGCATTGGCTGGTGTAATATCTCTATTTGGATTTCTGCATACCAATAGAGTTACCTAACTTTAGGTTTGAAAATCCAGCCCTTGCTGTTTACAACTTTATTTTTAAAGAAAGACGTCCTAGCAGTGAATTGTAGAAATAAAGTCATAAAACTCTTTGATGAAATAAGGAAGCTTATTTTCTTGTTAACGGGGAGATTCATCAGTAATGGAGTCTGTCAGTGACTTGTTTTTTCCAAATAATTTTAAACAGAAACATGTTCTTGAACAGAGGCTGCGTGTTGAAGATAGAGGGTGTCTTCAAAATGACCGTCTCCCCCGCACTGGTGGCACTGTGCCTTACCCAAATGAGCATGGCCATGAGGGTTGCTGCCAGCGACTAGAATTAAATGTTAGGAAAGCCACTGGTGTGTTTTGACACAACTGAATCAGAAGATAGATTAAAAGGAGAAGAGGCAACACAGTGTGTGTACTTTACTGGTCCAGACCACTCTCTTGTGGTATTGATAGGAAATCTGAACCATGGGATCTGCTGGGGGAGATTTTATCTGTTGAAGTGGCTGGCTAACATAGTATGTTATATGTGAGCATCTAAATATCTTTTTGACATCCTTGTAATCTCACAGCATTATAAGTTTTTTTTTTTATAACAAATAGACACTTTGGAAGCAAAATAGCCCCCTTTCAGGTTAAACTCCCTTATCTCTTGCTGCGTGCGTTCTTTAAAAGACTTTCCAGTCTAAATATTAGGGCTTAAAATTTCTGTGCTCAAATACAAGTCTCATTCTCATGCTCCACAAATGTATTTTTTTAAAACTGGAGAATGGATACATACTAAGAGCTCAAGAACTTAAAAATATATTTTGTGATTTATAAGCCTAGCAAAATATTTTAAACCATTGATACTGGAAGGAGGTTGTGCAGAAATCCAATTAAACTTATGAAATCCCTATCCTGTTGAAGTATAATTTAAAGGAAAGCAGCTCTGTTTCCCAGAAGTGCTGTGTATAATATTTCTGGCTTGGGAAGAAAGGGTTGGAGTGTGCTATTTGGCTGGAAATCGGTACCAGCTTCCTCCATGGTGTTTTAGTTGAACAGTGTTGACATTCTAACAAATCCCGTGGAAGCTCCCCTGAAGTGGAGGAGTTAGCTGTTTTCTTGCTTTTACAGTGAAATATCTGTTTGATACCATGATCGTGTTCCAGTAACTGAGCTGCACTGCCCTCATGTTTGATGACCAGTGGCACTCTTGGTTTAACACCCTATAGAAGCCCTAAATTGCTGGAGGAAAACCAAATACTTCTGAAACTTTACAGCTACTGTATTTCGCACAATCATTTAAGTAAACAAATCTTACATTACTATGTAGCCAACGAAAACAGTGGATAAAGAGTACAGTGTCCCTTGTTGTGTATACCTGATTTTTTTAAAAGTAAGCCTTCAATCCAGATTTCTCCAACCTTTAAAGTCAGCACAGCAAAGAAGTAGGATCACTTCAGCAAATATGTGAGACTCTTTTCTCCTTGCTTGCAGGAACTTAAAACCAAATTCTTACTTCTGCTAAATGACAAAAAGCATGTGTATAGGTTGAGAGAGAGAAAACACTACCAGCTAGTTGTTCTTCTGCTTGCTCTAAAGGAGTGAAAAATTAATCTCCACCTACTTTTTCTTACCCCCCTTCCTCCTTGCCCAAAAGGAAAACATTTGAAATTGATTCAGTTCTTAAATAAAACTTTCCAACGGAAACTAGCATTACAAACATAGATATTCAGTATTTTACCCCTAGGATTTATTCAAAATAATCCGAAGCCTCTACACTGGCACTAAAAATATATTTTCCAGTTCTCACTGTTGGCCAAAGCAGGGGTTAAAAGCAGCGTTCTGGCTTTAATTTCCAGTACATAAAAGTAACACTATTAAAACAATCTGAATAAGGCACCAGCTTGTTGCCTCTGCTCATCTCCTGAGCAGCGCTTGGTTTTTAGCTCAGGTCTGCAGATGTCTTCAGCAAAGAGGAGTGCTGCTGTTTTGCATGGCACTGCCTGAGCTTTTCCCCAGAGCAACGCTGTTGTCCAGGATGATTCGTGGCTGTGGCAGGCAGTGATTGTGACCATGACAGTGTGGTGAGTTTCTAAACAGCGTCTCTACAAAGTTGAGTGCCCTGGAGTTTGATGGGGGTTCTGGCCGTGGGACTCAGCATTGCCTGGGAGGCTGTGGCACCCAGCAGGGCACAAGGATCGCTGCTGCCCAAGACTGCCAGCATGCCGGCACTTCCTCTGCCAGGAGTCTTCACAGCACCTGCTCGTGTGTTAGGAAGAGTTTTAACAGGGGACAGCTTTTTCTGTTGTTCAGACTCTGACAGGGTCAGGTGTCACCTACACAGGACAACTTTGAGGCTGCTTTTACCGTGCAGCATAGCCCAACACTCAGTGAAAGGTGCGTGTACTTCATACCTCCTCTGTGCCGGACTTGGAAACAGATCTTAATCTCTGGGTCCCCAATTCCAGTCTGGTCTGGATATTCCTAGGCTTTTGTTAATTAGTGTTGTTTTCCTGCCTTCTTTACCTTCTCTGTCATTCCTTGGATAATTTTGCAAAACACAAGAAGAAGCATTTGGAGTAGATGGAGGCCTGACTGTATATGCTCTCCCTGGACAGTGAGGGTGTCAGGCTCACAGAACTGTCAGTTCATTATCAAGTATAATGTGGTAGCTTTGAGTGAAAACTTTTAAAGAAGAATTTAAAGGAAATAGGGGAAAGGAGAAAGAAAGGAGGAAAATAAATAAATACACTGTCTCTAAATTAAGAGATTTCAAATACAGGAGTATTATAAGAGTAATACTTTTGCGTAACCTCTGCGTGTGCACGTGTGCTTTAGCACAAAATGTTGAAAGATCACCTCCCTGGTGCTGTGCCTTTGGATCAACAACACAGGCTTTTACAGCCTCCATTGTTAAACGAATTAAAGTACATTGAGGATCATCTGTATAGTGCAAAAGATCCCTCACTGAATAGGGACCTTTCCTGTCATTCTACTGTGAAGACCAAATGTGTTCTCATTGGTGTTAGAAAAGCTTTACACACCAGGTTTGAATGAAATTTGTATTTTTGCCTACAGTATGTGTTGCACGGAGCAAAAAAGAACCCTATATGGTAAATCATTCCCATCTTCAATCAGCATCAGAATTTACTCTGAGTAAATTCAGAATTGACTCAGAGTTAATTCAGTTGTGACAGAAATATGTGATGATTTCTGTTCTGATTTGTGATCCACCAAATAATTACAAATTCCATGAGAGGTGATGTCTTTCCTAAGGAATGTTATGTTTCCACCAAGACTTCAATAAATCCCAGTTGCTGTTGAAGCAAAGAGATTGTTGGTTGGGTGGGTGGTTAATTTTTCTTGAAAACGTCTAGTTCTGGTTATGACAGCACCTGCCAGTACAAAGTCACATCCCCATTATGAGCAAAGGGCTGGTTCTGCACTCAGTAGTAGATGAAAACTTTCTAGTTGATCAAACGAAGCAGTAGAAATTCACAGACAAAAGCCGTTTCATAATTTCTCCTGTGTGATAAATAAGTGCCTCTGAAGTAATGTTTTGGAGCTTCTCAGATGGTGTTACCTGCATAACTGATGCAGAATAAGCACTCTGATTGCAGGATACTGGCTCCTCTCTTTCTTCCTTGTTACGTGTGTGGTAGTAAAATAGGGAAAAGTAGGAGGCACCTCACCCTGCATTAGGATTGAGCTGTCAATGTAAAGGCTTGGGACCAGTGGAGATGTAGAAAATCTGTAAAATGGATTAGAAAGAACTGTTTGAAAAGCTCAGCTTTGGTCAGTTTCTGTTCCAAATGAAACTACTGCAAAATGCTTTGATATGCTCAGTTGTCTTTATCTTCTTGACAAATGTGTCAAATTAATACAAAATATATAGATAGCAATTCACTCTCGTAACTGCAAGGTGTTTTTGTCAAGCAACATCAAACATCAACCTCTTTACTTTTATGCTTGTGTGGTGGCATCATGCCCACGCAAGCTCCTAGGCAGGTGTACCTGTGTAAAATTCTGGTTTCACGCAGAAGTCATCATGGCTTTGTGACTCTATATTTCTCTGATTTCAACAAACATCTGTAAATTGTAGGCATGCTTAAAATACTGTGTTCTAAAATGGATGAACGTGAACATTTCAGGTGCCTGGGCCAGTTGCTGCTGTAGCACAACAAGTTTTGAGATGCCATGTGCCTCCTGCATCAGTATAGACTGCTGAAGACAGCAAGAACTTGCCATCTTAAAATGCAGCTAGTTAAGCACCTGATTAAAGACATTTCATTCTGAAAATGGGTGCTTTGAACTTGGAGGTGCTTTCTCCTATTTATAGCTAGCCCCAGGCAGGATACCACAAGTTTTTATTGCCTGTGACATTTTAGAAAATACTATCCCCGTTGTGTTTGTAGCACACTGTGCCCCTTTCTTCACACGTCAGAAGCTCTTGAACAGATCTGCATACTGCGAGGAATCCTTATAGAAGTCTTTTTTCCCATTTCAGACCTCTTAAAAAAGCACTGTATAACTTAACTTACCGATTTTTGGAAGATGCAAGTGTAAGTTACAAACCAGGCTGGATTGTCACATGAGACTGCTTTTTTCCCCCCTACTCCCTCTCATACTGTGATGAGTGTAAAGGGGTGTGTTTTGGTCTCATGCAGGCTTTTTAACTCTGCATTTCTGTACCATAGCTCTCTCCAATTTGCATGTTGGAAAGTTTTGTACATTTTAATGAGGTATTAAATCCTATTTTCAAGAGTAAAATCTGCTGAAAAAAAAAAGGGGCTGTTAGTTTGGGGCCTGATGAATAGAGCTGTGAATAATTAGGATGTGTCAGCTCCTTGTTTGTAATGGAACAGCAATGCCATTTAGTGTGGACTCACGTCGGTTTTCTGCTGAGGAGTGGCAGCTGAGAGTTCCATTTCTGCATGCTGTGTTTCAGGTGAGAAGCCCTACAAGTGCACGTGGGAAGGCTGTGACTGGAGGTTCGCCCGCTCGGATGAACTGACGCGCCACTACCGGAAGCACACGGGGGCAAAGCCCTTCCAGTGCGCCGTCTGCAACCGCAGCTTCTCGCGCTCTGATCACCTGGCGCTCCACATGAAGAGGCATCAGAACTAGGAGCTGGACTGGTTGTTGAGGCTGTTCTGTATCTATGCAATTTCCTATTGACTCTCGACATACAACTGAATTGAGTTGAATTTTTGAGTGTATCCACTTAAAAGAGATCTCAAAATGAACTGGAAATGTATATTTTGTATATTTATGCAGAAAAACGGAAGACACTGTATCACAATTACCAGAGTGTTCAGTCGTTTGTTTGCTTTCATGATGTATATGGCTTTAGTCAGCAGGTTTCATCTCTTTACAAGTATTATATCTCAACACATTGCAGCTTTATACTTTTTTTTTTCCTCTTGCAGTGTTTTGACCAAAGCACTGTCATTATTGTGACAATGTTTAGTAAACAAATTAATGAGAGGATGCAGATGAATGCACACAGTGGAAAAGCCATGAACTGTAATCTGTCAGGTTTTTACTGGACATACTTAAGTACATGTTGGTTTTTTTTTTAATGTTAAGCCATTCTGTGGATATAAAATACATAGAAAAATTCATAAACAGCCATAGAACAAAGCATTTTGTTCTGTGTGTTGCATGTTTGCTATGACAAAGATTTTGTAAATATGCAAATCAGCTTTTTAGGTTTAATACAAAAGTTTTCTAAGAAACATCTGAAAAAAGCAGTTGTTTTACATTTGATAACATGGCACATTTATAAAAATAGTTACTTAATTACCTCTCAAAATAGTACCAATTTAGTCAGATGATGTTTTGTACCTGTTAACTCAAAGGTGTGCACTGAATATTCAAAGCAGGAGTTTGTTTTCAAATTGCATAAAAGGGCAAAACATGGAGAATGAACTGTAAATTCAATGTTGGAAGCTGAAATAGCGGGGATAATTAAAATGAACACAGAATGTTAAACCTCCTCCTATAAGCTAAACTTAGTATCACTTTAAAAAGAAGGATTTAAGATGCAGTTTTCATACACAGACATATTAAGCTAGTTCAGCACCAGTATGATCTAGTTTCATGTGGATATTGGATGTAATTTACTAGAAGGTAAAGGATACAGTAATTTTTAAAAAAATTACAGTGCAGTTTAGTTAATCCACCATTCAGATTGACACACACAGGGGGAAATTTTCTGCTTACAGAAGTAGCTGAAACTCCACTGAAGTCAATGAAATGGTGCCCTTTATGCTAAAAATGACTTTGATCCACCGTGCTCAGCCTTGAAATCGTAGATGGAGGGCCAAAGATGAGGTTAAACCAGGTAGGATTTGGCCAGACAACAGGAGAAAACCAAACAAACCTAAGAAGTGTCTGAACTTCACAAGCCGTAATATTAAGCTGTCAACCAAAGGCTAGAATAGACAATCAAAGTACCAAAAAAAAAAAAAAGGGTCTTGCAGGAAAACCTAGCTTTGTTAAAACTGTTGTTTGTCTTTATTTATTTGTGGTATATGATAGACTTTTCTTTTTTTAAAACAATTTTACGTATACTTGATAAATTATAGTTTTGTTTGTTATGGTTAGAAATATTGCTCTCAGTGTAAATAGTTGACAAACGATGTAAATAATTTTGTAAGGCTTCAAATGTTTATACGTGGAAACACATGCAGAAATTGGTTGCTGTTTTGCTTCTTTTGCCTCCCCCCTACCTTATTTTTGTATTGTGGTATTTCCTATGCAAATGATGGAGCAAACAGCTGTATAGTTGTAGAATGTTTTGAGAGAGAATGAAATCGTTTATATATAAAGACTTTTTTTTTTTGCAAAATAAAACAAAGTGCCTAATGTGTGTGTGCGTGCATGTGCTTTCTCTAGCTCCTGACAATGAAAGTTCTGTGTTTTGCAGTGGGAGCTGGAAATCATGACAGTAATTAAGCAAAGAATGTCTGTTCTACATAGGGACTGCCTCTTTTGAAAGTACATGGCACTTCTGCATCTTGCCCTGATGAAAATGATAAATGTGAAGGGATAAGGGTTGGTGCTTTTCTGCCATCTGAGTTTAAAAGGAAGCGACCGGTTGCCTGAAAACGGTTGCAGTTGATCATCCACAGTAGCATGATTGGAAATCAAAGGCAACATGTTGGGTGTATAGAAATATACAAATTCCTTCACACTTTCAAAATGGTTAAAACCTATTAACACTCATCGACACTGTTGCCCAAAAGAAATTTCTCTCCAAAAAGGTCCTTTCTTGCCCTAGAAAGGCAGGAAGGTCCCACAGCAGCACTATGCAATATCAGCACTATGCCTACCATAGCAGTGTCTTGTTTTCAGTGTTTCTCCCTTGGAAGTGGAAGTACAGTTCACATGAAAAATTCAAGTGGTTGTATATGTTCATCTCTGGGGGTATATCTCTCTTCTTTCCTCCAAGCTTCAAGAGAAAAGGCATGCTGGGCTTTTTAAAAGAAATTTATCTGAAAACCAATGAAAGAGTTGGTTTAAATATAGTTTACTAGCACATGTTAATATTCAAACCAATCATTTATTCAAAACACTATTATTGTCTCATAAGCTCTGATTCCTTAATCCTTTCTTGAAATTCTATGTTTTTTCCTTAAAATCAAACTTTGATTTTTCTTCAATTGATTTTTCTCTCTTAATTATTGTTGCTCATATGTCATCTAATCCCTCCTTTTACAATATAGCTAGGATGATATTAACCAAGTTAGTGAAGACCCAGTTAACTGCTGAGAAATTCTCCCTGCATCTTACCTAACTGCACAACTGCAAAAGTAAGCAGAACAATGTTTTGGAGCATAAGGAGAGAGAGCTCCCAGAAGTGTTGCTGTGCTATTACTCTTTCCTGGTCCAGCCATTAGAAAAACACCCAAGTTTCTTTGAGGCATTTCTGCTCAGAGAAGAAGCTGGAAATGAATTGGGCAATTGTCCACATCACTGAGAAAGAGCTTCTAGAGCTTATTTTGCTGAGTACCAGTGGCGATGAGGGCATTGGGATTGGCAAGCTCCTCTGTTCAGCTCAGCTCCTGGTCTGAGCTGGACTGCTGGTGGGTTTGGCAGCCCCTGTCTCCTCTTTGCTGAGTTTTGTCTCGAGTGGATGAAGGCAGTGCTCACTACTCTGTTTCCCAAGCTTTTTCACAATGAAAGCCCGCTGATTGCATGGTTTCAGCCTCCAACGTTGCCTCATACTTCTTTTAGATGTTTCTATTGCTCAGCTACCTGGTTGCATAAACCAGCCTAATGGCTTCATATTAATCTTGAATGAAAGGCCATAATTAGGCCTGTCTACTTCAGCAGCATTTAACCTAATGCAAACAGAGAGAGAGAACAGACCCATACACGAGAATATTACAAAACCTAAAGTAGAGGGGCTTTCTGTTCTGGCAAGCACTACATCTGCAGAGAACAGTATAAATACAGGAGTTCAACAGCTTGCCTGGTCTGAAAATCTGCAAGAAGCACTGTTACCATAGCCCCTGCTCAGGTCCTTTACAGCACTTGGCACAGAGTCCCCCAAGGTACCGAAGCTATCCTCAAGTTCAACTCTCCAATTACCCTTCAGAACCCAAATTATCATTCCATGCGAAGAGAGAAAATCCAGTGGGCCAACTGGTTTTTCTGGTGGCCACATGAACAACTCGTCCTCCACTTGACTGGGTGCTGAGTCCCTTCCCATGGTTTTCGATGTGACTTTACAGCCTGATCATCCACAGAAGTGCCTCTGCCCATTTGGGAACCTTGTTACCTTCATCACCTAGGATCCTTGCACGGATTCTTGTTTTAATCTGGTGGGTAACGAGGCTCTGTCACGCTCTGCAGCTACCATAGTCGTGTTGCTATTGACCTTCATGAAGAGTCCAGCTCAACAACTTACTATTAGCCAAAAGAATGTGGTTGATTACTCATGTGCAGAATAATGTATCCTGGCACTTTGAGTGTGTTAGGACAGAGGGAATTTATTGGCCACTGTAAATAGCAGAAGCAGCCCAATGGATATGCTTTTAATAAAACAACTGGCATACTTTGCTTGTGTTTACTTATTCCTCCTCTCCTGCACTACTAACCATAAGGTTGTTGTTGTCATCTACAATGACGGCTCCCTCACCAATGCTGCTTATTTGAGATTTGGGATTTGAGCAGACTCAGGCCACTGGAGAACCCATGGAGACCAGGCAGAGCCCAGTATGTCTACAACAAAGGCCAGTCTGTGGCAAATGAAGAGCACCTTTGTTCACCAGATTCCTTTGATGTTGTTATTGTCCTTTCTAAAAGTAGTTGCTGTTTATATATAAATATGTATATAAATATATATTGAGGGGGGGGGGGTGCATGTTCATTTGCACATTCAGTTCAGTTCTGAATCATGGCACATACTTGCCTTTGGTGACCTGTCACAGCAGCAAGCTCCACAGGTTAGCTGAGGAGAAAATGGGTACTCCATGTCCATTCCAAATATCCAAGGAGATGTGTTCCTTATTATGTGTACTGTATTGAGAAAGAAATGTAATGATGAATTTCTCTTTCCAAGGAGTAGATAATTTCTTTATTTTGGAGTCTCCTAAATGAGGGGGGAGGGAGGGGAGGGAGGGAGATATGGGGAGAGGGAAGGGTGGTTACATTACAGAGACAAAGTGAATTCACACTGAAAAAGAAAGTAACTTCAGCTAGGCAGGTTAGAAACCTGAGTTATTTCTGCAGGAGAACCTGTTCAGGTGGTAACAGGCAGCATCCTGAAATGAGGTCTCAGGGATAGCTTGCAGGCTTCCTTTCTCCATGATTCCTTCTCAGTCTCTGCCCTATTTTGTTTCTGCTTAACATCAGTTAATTAATGCTTAATTAGTATTTCCAATTGCTTCTGTAGCTCCAGCTGTTGTTCCTTTCCACCCAACTGGGCAGCTGCGGTGACGGGCTTGGGCCAGTGCTGCCCCAGCCCTGCTCTGCCTGCCTGTGGCCCAGTGCTGCACTGGTGCTGGCTGGGGCACACTTCTCACCTGCCTCAGATCTGAATTTGTGGCATAAACAATAACAACGTGGCTTGTTTGTGTTCTGCCAGTCTCCCTGTGCTGTATAACAGGGGCAAACTTTCTCCTGTATGTGCAGTGCTTGTGTCAATACACAGGACATGCTGTGTCTACTTTTGCATTAATGTGATCTTTTATCCCACACAGTGCTCAGGAGCCTGGTTAGAGCCTTCTCCTTCCCATGGAATCAAGCAAAGATATGTGGTGCCAAGGGAGATTCTCTGCTTTTGAGGCAGCACCTTAGAAAGGGTTCAGAGTGGAGTCATGGGATATCCAGCATTTGTTTTTGTACTGGCCTCCCCATTTTCCTATTTCACTCTTTTTACTGTAGCAGAGTCAGTTCAACAGCTTTGGCTACAGGAAGATTTTGAAAAATGTGGTTTTTCTCTTTCTCAAGTAACAAGGAGTCACACTGGCTGATTTGCCATCTCCTCTGCCTGGGAAATCAAAGTCTCAAGTCTCTTCAAAATAACATCCCCAAAGGCCATTTCTCTTCCCAGCTTCAGTTGTTGTTTCTGTTTATACTTGTTTTGTTTAGCTGGCTATTGTTATTGTGGTTTGTCATTATTTCCAACCCATTGGGGTGGATCACTAGACCAAAAAAAGGACATAGACCCCTCAGAGGGACCAGAGCCCCAGTCTCCCAGATCAGTACCCATGCTGAGAGGATGCAGACTCATCATTCTCTTTTTGCAGTCCCATGAATCTTCCTGGCTGCTTGAGGAGAACGAATGCAAATGCAGTGAGCTCTCACTGTGCCCCTGAATAGCCATGGCCTTCTAGATATCCTGGGAAGTTGTGTATGTGTGCTTTTGGCTTTCTCAGGGCCAGAAGGAGCCAGTACTGCATCTCCAGCCACTGGAGCAGTATCCTGCTTCATAGGTTACTCCATCAGAGAAGGGAACTATCACCAAATGCCTTCAAGCCAGTGGCTTAGCAAAGAAAAACAGCAGCAGCTTGTGAGAAACTTCATGCTTCATGGACATGTAGAAAGTGAGCCAGAAGTGTGCCTTTGACATCAAGATCCCAAGAGGATTTCAGCAGGGTAACACCTTGTTTCTGGATCCTGAAAGGGGATGAGCATTGAGTCCTTAACAGCATGAAGCCTAAGGCTCTGCTAGAAATCTACAAAAGCACAGCTCTAAGACCCCCATAAGGAATTTTAATCTCATAAATTTATCAGAATTTAAACTGTAGGGCCAAACATTAGCAGTATGAATGTTTTCTGGATTGTGTGCTTACATTACACCCCACCGTAGGTGCTAAATCCCTTTTAGGTGGATCAGATGTTTTGTTTCTGTGAGAAGAAATGTGCAGCTTCAGTTACTCACATGACTGAAGCAGGCTTGAGAAATCTGTTTCTGCAGGCTGTGTTGGCACCAGAGATGGCTCTGAGGTCTGGGTCTGTGGGAGCAGCCTTCTTCTTTGGTGGTGTTGGTACAGAGCTGGTACCACTGCCACCACCTTATAGGTGACTCTGGGCACCTTGTACACTTTGGGCTCAACTGGGCAACCATCATCACTGATTGAAATAATATGCTGAAATAGATTTAATTTGAAAAATCGGCTGTATTTAAATATGACAGAAAAGACAACCTAAAGTCTTAGTGTATTGCTCTTGAGGAGTTTTCACAACAAATTTCTGGATGCCAGTCTTTTAATCTGCAGTGTCTCCTGGGGCAGGATCCAGATTTGGTCCTTCAAAAGATATTTATCTTCCAGTTTCATTTGAATACAGTAATATTTCTGCTGCGGAAGATGGCAGAATTCCTGCCTGATCAACACCATTTCCTCTGCTGCCCATTATCAGCCAGTAAGAGCCTTACATGGTCCAAACCTTTCCCCTCAGCCCATCTGTGGTGAATCCCTTAAATGGACACTCAAATTCATAAAACGTTGTTAAGAAAAAGCAATAGAAATATGTTCAGATACACTTGAAGTTGAAATTGGTTTGGCTTGTTTTTTTTGTTCTCTGTGTTCTCATGTAAGTAATGAAATAACAGTAGTTTTCTTATACAAATATTTATATGCTATTACTAAATTTACCTGTGGTTTCCCCTCCACCCCAAAAAATTAATAAATTGCTGTTTTCCTAATACTGTGTTTGGTTTTTCTCCTGTGCTGTTATCAAGCCAGAACTAAGAGTCATTCCTCCTTTGAAGAAGCTCAGACAAGTGGGTAAGCCAGGCTCAATGTCCCTGGGGGCAAACTTACTTCATTTCTGAAACATTAACAACAGCAATCAAATGAAATGTGAGTATTTTCAGAGTACATTCTGTGCCTTAGGACATTTAAGCTAATTTCTTGAATAAAGGAACTTTTCAGTAACCTTAAAGAAGCGTGCCCCGAAAAGACAGTTCTGAATACCAGCTATTTCTGACATGTACCATCTGCAGACAAATTAGTCTCAGGGATCCCACATGTTCCTTTTTCATCATCTTCAGGAGATTATTTTGTGTATTTATGTTGTATAGCTTGCATATAGCAACTGGTAGATGATCCTTCATGTGCTTGTGTCTGGGATTGCTGTTTTGTGATGGTCCCTTAGAGACAACTTCTGCTGTTTCTTCTCCCTTTTGCTCACTTTGTCCCCAAAGTGGGGAACAGGGTTTTATCTGGTGTCTGGTGACTCAAAAGAGGATGATCATCTGACCCATCTTCAACTTGTTTCCAAGCAAGTATTCTTTCCATGTAAATACCAACAGCCACTGCTGCCATAAGGTGTGTGGGTTGGTGCACCTTACCATGCCTAGAGAAACATCTCTGACTGCCACATTTACAGATAAAACCAAATTACTTTGAACTGTACACTATTTGCACAGCTGTGGTTGGGGATGGTTTGGCCCATGCCTGACAGACACCTGATTTGAATTGTTTCCCAGTGCTCCATGTAAGTGCAGAAAGTTTCTATCTGCTCCATCTCAGACTTCTAATCCTTAATGCCATCAGAGAATTGGCAAAACGAACAGATATTTTTGGGGTTTATTTTCCCAGAGTGTCTCATCCTTGCATTTAAGCCTGAGCATCTGAAAAAACCCATGCTCAGCAATTGATGGAAACAAATCAGTCTTACAGCCAAGGCAACGCATACAATCAGTCTACTAGCAAATGTGTATGTTTATGCCGGCAAGATGGATAAGCAGCTTTCTCCTTGCAACAGTGTAGTTGTACAAGCCTTGTTTGAGCAATCGGAGCTGTGTCTGTACTCGTAGATTAAACACGGTTGGGACTGTTCCCTGGTGCTGAGGCCAGGGGAGATGGAAACAGTGCATCCATATTCCCAACCTTCTCTCTCCTCCTTGCTCTGCACACAAGCCACCTGTTGAGAGTGGCCCCAGCCCATGCCAGCTGTTGGCCTGCGCTTGGGAATTGTTTGGGAAAGTTGGCCCTGGCTCTGCTGTGCCAGGCACTGGGCTAACAATTAAGCAGCAGAGACAATTGCCTTCCAGCGCCTGGAAACGTTCCCCAGAGCTGTTTCATTTACCAGGATGGGCATTAGCTTTGGATTCAAGCTTTGGCAGACTCAACTTGGCTTGCCCCTGACTTTAAAAGGAGGGAAGCAAACAAACAAAACCCCATGGCATTCAGGGGAGCAGTTCTGCTGTATGTGGTCCTTCTTAGAGCCTGAGAAATATGCAAATACACAGGCTCTATTGATTTGCTTCAAATTGCTCTGCATTGACAATAGAATAAAGAAAAAAAGCAGAAATTACCCAGAAAATTGCTTCACTATAATGAAACAGGGAAAAAGGAGTATTTTATTTAAATTAAATTAAATTAAATTAAATTAAATTAAATTAAATTAAATTAAATTAAATTTGTTTTATTTTATTTTATTTTATTTTATTTTATTTTATTTTATTTTATTTTATTTTATTTTATTTTTATTTTATTTTATGTTGGTTTGGTTTGGTTTGGTTTGGTTTGGTTTGATGAGTGACAGAGCTTGAGGAAGAAGCCTATTTGCAGGGTTCAATGGAGAGGCTCTGCAGGGCGCTATGTACAAAAAAGGGGAGGAAATATTCAGAAATGTTCCTTTAAAAAAGGGAGACAGAGACAGAGAGGAGAGAAAAGAAAAGGTCTAATCCCTTTGAAGCTTGCAGTTTTATGAGAGCTATGTCCTTGGGAACTGTGCACCAAAGATGACTAGAGCCGCTTCAGGCTTTGCAAAATTACTACAAACATAAGGTAAGTGGCTTTATCATAAAATTGGAGTGGCCATTAAAACTTCAAAGGAGAGGTATGACCTGAATTTTACCTGTCACAGTCTGGAGTATTTATTAGAGGAAGATTTGATTCCTTTCTTTAGTTAACAACCTGATACTCACGTGAGGTCATGAGCCAGATTATAGTTTTCATTGGTGGGTTGACAGATTAAATGTTAATATTTTATTGCTCCTGACCTTGGGAATCCATGAACCATTGGACAGGTAAGAGGTGAAGAAAACTCAACCTGGCTCCTTTAGGAATGAGAGCATATTTCTAATACCTGAGTGTGGTTGTAGTGGTAGCTATCCATTGACTAGCTCCCAACTTGTCTGGCTTTGACAGAACACATACCTTGGAGGATGTTAGGGATGGTAGTGCTTGCTTTAGGAGCCTTGCCAAGCAGTGACACTGCCCCTTTACTGAAAAAAAAACTTGAAATTAGAGTACCTCAAAGGAGGGGCAGATTCAGCAGTCAAAATGGTAGTGAAAGATGCTGTGATAAAGCCACCCTTGTCCAGGAACACCTATGTGTTTTTCAAACCTTGGTCCTTCCTCCTAAATCTGCTGCTGGTTGGCTTTGCTTGAGCCAGAGTGTTTCAACATCTTGTCATCTCACAGGCACAGGTGACTCCTTCCTTTCATTCTTGATGGTGCTGCCAAGTTGGTCACCTCTTCTACTGCCTTGGTTCTTTCTCATTTTCAACGTTCTCTTTTCCATCTTTGAAACTCTTCCCCTAGAGACAGGTCTGCGTGGGGCTTCCCACCTTCCCTTCCAGTACTTTCTGTTATTCTTTTGCCCACCCCCAATAAGTGTTTTTAATGTCCCTTTTAAATGAGCAATTGTCACACAGACCTTTGGCATCCCAGTCTGCTTGCATTGCACCCTAGCATGCACTTGTGGGAATATTCTTGCCTGCAGCTGTGCTTGTAAATGATCAAAATAGTTTTACTAATATTTGTATTAGACTGAGATGCCTATTGTTTTAAGAGAACACAGTAACAGCATTTTAACAGTACACACGGGGGGTCTTCTGTAAAACTGTTAATCTGTACATTTCAAAGTTAGTGAAGTAAGTTCTGCAATGTCCTGTCTGAGGAAATAAAAGTATTATAAGCTACCTTGGCTGAGGCCAGTTGAGAGCAGAACCTGTGGGTGTGCATTCTGAAACAAATACTGGCCCTCGTAACTATTTGCAAATAGTTTCCTAGATACAGATTTAAAATTGAGGTTCCAGTGGTCTCTAGGTGCCTAATCCTGGACAACTGTCAAGATGGCAAGCTTGATAATACTTCTAAAGGTATCTCTATGATCAACTTAAGAACTGTGGTCCTTTTGCTTACTAGGTCTAATGATGGTGGTAGCCAGCTTTTGCATCAAAGGCTTATTACAGGAGTACTTTTCCAAGGACTGAGAGGTCCACAAGATATTTTACATTATCTTCCTGTTGAGGTGCCACTAGCATGGCATCTCTGGTAGCCTAGTCATGGGAGACAAGGAAGGGTAAGGAACTCCTTGAAAAGGAAGTCTGTAAGAACAGAAAACTGGATTTGTGTCAATTTCTAAGCCAGTGATTGCTATGGTACATAGAAGTAAAGTAGACATATGAAATCTAGAAGGTATTATTTTAAATGCAAAATTGTCTACAGACAGCCCTATGACAGGACTCGCTCGGACCTCTTCCAACAGCGTGATTAAACTTGCAGATAAGGTTGCAATCTTTGAAATAAAAGAAAAACAAACTACAACAACAAAGGAAAATGACAACAAAACAAACCCAACCCAATCCAAAAGAAAAATCAGCAATCTGGAGGTGAAAGCCTGTTTCCCTAGTTGAAGACTAGACTGTGTCCAAGCCATCCACTATTCAGCACTGAAGTGACCAAGAACTGCAGCTTCCTGAGTCTTCAACCAAGATGTCTTTATCTAGTCTCGTCACCTCCTCTTTAGTGACCTAAAAACCATCACCTCATCTCCCTTGCTCTGAATCATCCTCTTTCCCTCATCTTCCCTTGTTATGTCCCAGTCCTAGCACCAGGTTATCCTGACCATTCATGGCCTATCTTTTCTTTCTTCCTTTCTCCTCCCTGTTGGAGCTGGTCAGTCTGGCTGGTGGCATGGCTGGATGTCCACCCCAGCTGAGGTCATTTCACCATGTTGCTACCAGTAAGATCATTCCTCTTCCAAGATTGCAAGAGAGTGACTTATCTTATTCCTCACCACAGCAGGCTCATAGCATTCCCCCTGCTTTCTCCTACCACACCAGTATCCCAATCCCCTCACATAAGGAAAACCTGGGATTAAATTATTCCACCACAGCTATAAGCCACAGCAAAACTGGCCTAACTGGTGGGAAACCAGACAAATAGCAATACAGTGGATCATGTGTCATGGGTACTTATAGAAATGAAATGTCACAGCACTCACATAGGGAAGGAAGACTTGGTCCCAGGCCATGAGGTGTAAAAAAACTTTGCTGGAATTTTTGCCAGTTGAAACTGATCATAAACTACTTATTGCCATTGCTTAAAGAGGCCTGGCAAGCATCTTGGTGGGAAACAATTTTTTTTTTCAGTTACAAACATGAGTTGCAAACTGAATGCAATCCTGAGCAAGATTTTTTGTGAATCAAATAGACTCTTTTGAGCACCTTAGAAAAAAAGGCCACAGAATTATGTCCAGAGGTGGGTTATTTATGTTGGAGTTTTATTAAAAAGCCTGTCTGAGACAAAATATGCAGTGTGGCTGTCATCTATAAGGATGTAATCCCCAAAAAAGGAGCTGAAACTTTCAGCATGTTTCTGGGAAGGCCTATTTCCAGTTTATATTATCAGTGTTAAAAGAAGGTCTTAAGCCTAGTAGGATTTTGGTTTAACTGGTCAGGAGAAAGAGTCTCAAAGTGTTATAAAAAAGATGAGTTTTTTAAAGAATAAAACAGAGTGTGTGAGTAGCACAAAAGCAATCTAAGAAAGGTGCCAGAGACTGGCTTTAGGCAAACAGAGAAATCTGTAAAGACTTGACCTGTGTTTTTGACATGCAACAAAGAATTCAGTATTTCAGGCTAGGGCTAGAAATAGGCTAGGCTCCTAGACCCAAATAATCATAATGGATGCAAATACATGCATTTATTTAGCAAAAAAGTTCTACTTGCAAGTGCCACAATTAGAGCATGTCAAGTATCTTTTTACTGGACAGGGTGCATTATAGTCTGATTGTGTGTCACAAGTCAAGCAAGAACTAAGTAACAGGATAAATTGGGCAGTGGATAGTGTCTGAAGTAGGTACCAGTTGCATCCAGCCTCTCCTGATATCTGATTCCCTGCTGGTACCAGCCCACTGTGAGGACTTGCTACAAGCCAGCCTGGTCACACTACTGTAGCTTCTTGGCTTTGTCAGGCCAAGTCCACTTGGTTTGTTCATGCCACTACACCATGTCCAATCCATTCCTGTGTTTCTCCAGTCCTGCTTCCCATTCCCAAGGTTTTGCCTGAAGAGTCCTCCAGTTCCAACACTCTATCTTGTCTTTTCATATCCTGACCAGTCTTTCCTCATGCCCAAAATGCTCGTTTCCATTAGCAAACCATGGTCACATAGTTGTTGTCTTCCTCTTTCTCAAGCTTCTTATCTGGACTTGCTGTCTGTGTTTACACCATTGGACCCAAGAGTGCTTCCCAATTCCCATGTCTGGATGTGTGGTTAGTCATGCCCCAGCTCTGTGTTGAGATGGAAACCTGGACATGTGTGCTGGATGGGAACTGCAGCGTGTCTCAACAGGCCAAGCCATTCAGATGACCAGGAAATGAGGGCCCCAAGACATGCTGCAGAGCAAGTAAGTACAGATGCAGCCACTGTTTCTCAGCTATCTGGCTCTTCAGTCCCAGATCTCAGTCCAATTTTCCATACTCAGTCATCACTCCCATCTCCACACCCAGCCAGCATAGGTTTCTGTTCCCTGCTTTGGGACAAACTCTTAAAACTTATTCTCCCAGTGGATCCAATTCTGATCCCCTGGTCTGACTTTGATATCTCACCCTTCAAACTACATCTCTGCTTCCTCCTCCTGCTGCCTTGTTTCTTGCTCTTGGTTCTTGAACATGATCCCTTCCCACTCCTAACCATTGTTAACAGCCGCTAAACCATGAAGAAAGCCTGCTTTGCTTCAGCCCAGCTGCTTTGTGGGGGAACTCAGGGTATAGTTCCACAGGGGTCAATGCTTCCACCTCTGGCCTGTAAAGGATCCTGTAGTCATTAAAGGTTTGACACCAAGTGCCTTGGACATAGTGATGACCACAGTGTGAGCAAAGACCTTGGCTTTTCATGCACAGTGAGACTAGAGTCCTGCAAGGGAGATTTAGAAAGAGATACCTGCCCTGACTTGCATGCCCTGCCTGGGACCATGTTTGTGCAGTGCAGTCACATGTAGGAACTTGTGAGAAACGTAGAGTTCAGTGATGCTGAAGCAATTTAACCTGAGCTAGTTAAAACACCTGTTCAGATGAATGCTGAGCAGGTGCAGACCTCAAATTTTTAAAATTTTCAACTTCCTGAGTTTGTGTAGATTTTCATAGGGGTGGGAAAAGGCACAGAACTAGGTCTGTCATTATTGAACTTCCGAGAACTGACCAGAAAACTTGAGAACCCAGGGCTGTTTAACAGAAAAGCCCAAGAATTGCTTTGCAGGCCAAAATGCTAAAAATCATTTCAGAAATAGCAGGGAAACAAAAGAAAAACCAGGCAGGAGATAGACAGACCTGTAAAATTTTGGGCTATATTGTTACATTTTGACAGATTACGTGCAATCTTACCTCAGCTGGAAGTGCCTAAATTTGTACTCTTAAGGGCTCTAGATGGGTGGAAGAAGAAGAAAGAAGGCAAAGAACAGGGTATGTAAAGTTCAGAGCTCTCAAAAGGGCAGCAGTCTGTGAGACTTAAACTGTCCTGCACTCCAACTGGAGGACAGATTATAAAATCATTGAATGGTTTGATTTGGAAAGGGTATGAAAAGTCATCCAGTTCCAACCACCCCCCCTGCCATGGGCAAGGGCACCTTCCCCAAGACCAAGTTACTCAGGGCACTGTTCCAGCCTGGCCTTGAACACTTCCAGAGATGGAGCATTAGTAAGGTCACTGGAGTCTCAGCACTTAACCCTGCCTGCTGAGGGGCAGTCTTGGGCTGTGGTGTCTCACACTGAGCTCTGCTGGGGTGCTGCTGGGGCTGCCCAAGCATCCAGAAACCAGTGTGCATCCCTGTTTTACCCCTTTCTGGAATCATGACGTATACCCAGACCTAGGAGCTCAGAGAGCCTCCACAATCCACACCTCTCAGGGACCTGCCAAATGGCTGATGTTTTCTGAGGGTCAGCTGCTGTCTCATTCCCTTGGTCCGATGTTATTGTTTCCAGTTCAGTGTTTTCTTTTTCCCCAGTCCACCTCTTCCTAGGTCCTTGCACTCATTCTTATACTTCATATTCTCTTGATGGTTCCTTGCCTCCTTTGAGGTGTGCATGGAAGGTGACGGAGGCATTGAAGTCTCCCAGCTGACTGACACAAAACACCATGAAACAGCCCAGGTGACATACCACACCCAAGTCAGCCTAAACCTAACAATCCACAGTCCTTCGTACTCCTTTGGCTAGTACAGTCAAGAAGAGCTGGGACTTTCAAGTAGACCTGTCATATCAAACTCAAGCAATTTGCAGCCTCTTTGTTCCACAGCTGTGTCAGGTTCTAGTCTGACTTGAATGGGAGAGGTATTCTAAAAACTGCTTTTGTTTATTTATTTTCAGATGTGCATACCACAAAAATTAGATTACGGTTTGGATTTTGTCACAGCTGTCTCCTGCAAGACTGATTCTGTTTGTAGGAAGTATTTTCTGGAGGGTTTCTTCTATTAATTATATGCTGCCACCCACTTATTTCCTTAAGGCACATTTTGCATCTGTTATTTCTCTATGAAGTTTCTTTTCTTTAAGGTAGCACATCTCTATGGTGGGCAGACTGACAGTGTAGAAAAGGCTTTTACAATCCAGGGTCAAATATGTTTCTTCTGGTACATCAAGGGATAAAAAGTGCAGAGACTGTGTGACAGACAGCATTAATTTACCCTGTGCTGTAAGCAATTGCAAACTAAGGACACAGTGGAGAATCCAGCACTGCCTTGATCTTGCAGTCCCACACATGCTTGACATTTTGTGAACAAGGAGAAGCATAAGATAAACACAAAACAGTAAGGAGATTTTAATTTGGAAATTTGTTAACATAATTTGGGGTTTTTTTTACAGTTAAATGGCAGAGTGGTTGAGGCATCTTGCTGTGTATGGAGACCCAGCCATTTGGGCTGGAAACTCAGAGATAGAGGCTGACTACCAGAATAGCTGCATTGTATAAACCTCACAGGCCAGCCACACACAGAGACATCTGTAATATCACAGAGTAAGTGTTAAGTTTTGTGGTGCAGCATCTCTCTAGTGAGGTAGTGAACAGTGCTTGACACACAGAAGAACTTCCAGCATACTATTACTCTATGTCTCCATGGGAAAATCTGGGAAATCCGGAAACTATGGTTCTGTGATAACTGGAGGTGATCATCACCTCTAATGAGTTTGTCACTGCTCTTTTATGGCAGATTTGCTGATACAGGAAATTTTGGGGCAGTTCAACATGGGACCATTTCTGAGGGAAGGATCAGAGATCCCATCTGCATACCACAGGTACCCATGGCTGATGGCAGGGATGCCAGGGAGAAGGTTTAAGAGATGTATCCTCCCTCCTCTTCCTCTGTCTCACAAAGGGATGGAAGCAGCCTCTTTGATCTTGAGCAAGGGCTTTAAATGTGAGGTGCTGGGTAAAGAAGGATTTGCTACTGTGTCCTTTCTTAGCAAGTCAGGCTTAGTGTTCATGGTCTTATCTTCTCTGTGTGCCCAGAGCACTGCAGGTAAACCACGGATGGCATGTGTACATCCTGCAAAGGCTTTACTGCCAAGCTGCTTCACATGGTTCTGCCTGAGGCCTTCACCACCGGGGTGCAAACACACTACTTACAGGTTCTGTCTCTTGAGCATCTCTTTTTCACCTGAAAGCCATCTTTTCCTTCTCCCTTTCAGGTACTCTGAGTTCAGACTGGCGTGCAAGCTCAGCCCTTTCACTCTTTGTAGGACGTTGATAGAAAAAGCAGAAAAGTTTTAGCTTTCAGTTTGGTATTTTCACTTCAGTTCTCTGTCCTTGCTCTCATCTGCCCTTTAGTTGTGTCGAAGGTTTATTTGGAGTAGTTGTAGTTTAATACTGGAGAAGGAAATAGTCTGCTTTGGCAAACCTTGCAGCAGAAAGTCTCCTGCAACTTGGTTGTCAGATTATGTTTTGTGACTTTATTTGCAAATACAGCTCAAGGAGTAGAAACTGAGCAGTGCATGGTTTGACAAATGCGTTAACCCAACCACCCTTCAAGAGAGCTGATTTGGAATTTTCCAAAGCCCTTTTCCAAAATCAAGAACTTATGAGCTCAGTTCCTTTTTATTTTCTGGGTATGTAAATTGTACTTCTTCCCATATACTGACTTCACAAACCATACCAGATCACACTGCCCATCACCTGGAGTAATAAGGGGTGGAGAATAACATTGTAACATTTCTAAGGTACTCAAAGCATGTTAACTTTCTTCAGACTATTGATACAGGAGACCTCATGATGTTGGTAAAACCACAGGAAGCTATACCTCCAATACCTGCCTTTCCTTTCCTTTCCTTTCCTTTGTTGCTTGGTGTTTTTTGTTTTTTGTTTTTTTTTTTTTTTTTTTTTTTTTTTTTTTTTTGTTTGTTTGTTTTTGGTTTTGTTTTTGTTTTTTTCCTGGTACAGCTGGCCTTTGCTGATAGAAACCCTCTTCCCAATAGCACAAATAAAGCTATAAATCCCCAAATCCCGACATGAAAATTTGAGCCTGATATCTACACACTTAAAAATATTCACCTATTTAGAGTAATTTCAAGTTTCTGATAAATGAAAGTAAGAATATGCTTTAGTATAAGTCACAGTTCTCCACTTTCTAAATCTACATAGGGACCCTGATGCAAGTTATCAATGAACAAGATTTTTAGCTCTCCTAAGAACACTAACATGACAACTGCATTTACTAAGAAAGCCCAAATGCTCCTTAAATAAAACTGAAAGGAAGCTGTGGCACCCCTGCTTAACAATAGCAAACAGAAAACAGTGAGAGAGCACTTGATTTTGAAAATCTAATTTTCGTCACCATGTATTTATCTGAGCTTAGTTCCCATTCTTGGCTGATAAGGAATAACTAATCATGATTTAAGCATTTCTTCAAACCTAGCAACCTGTTGAACAGCTTCTTAATGTGCCTATCAATCATTTGGAGATAAGGATAGTTTGCACTCATAATAGCTAGTTGTAAAAATAAACAGAAGTTACTATAACTAGTTCAATCAACAATGGGATCTTTGAGGTCAGAGTGGAAATAATCAAACAGTAAGTATGAATAGGCTGTAATTTTTCTGATTAACAAATGTTTTGCTTGTCATGTGATCTTGAGAGCTGCTCTTAGCTCTTTAGAGGACTAAAATACATTTCAGAATGTATGTATTTACATTAGGGGGTTAAACAAATGTATGCACATACCAGCTATTTTCTAAAGCTATCTGTTCATGTGAAGTTTTTTTTTTTTTCTTTTTAATTTTAAAAAGTATCTTTGTCCTAAAGTTAAATTCTTAACTGGCCAGTCTACAAAGCATCTTGGATAAAAAACGGAAATCTAGTAACATGCAAAAAGTACCATGGAACGCAAACTATAAATTACTGACATACAAAATAAACATATTACTCACATCTCTCCAACACAGCTGAAAATATAGCAGCCAACAGGAACATACTACATCTCAGCACCAGTTGCTGATCAAAATAACAGTGTCCATATATAGCTACTAGTTGTGTGAAAGGAGTCAAAAAGCTGTGTCTGTATCTGTATGTACATCCAAATCAATGCCATTCACAACCTGGAGACTGACGGGACATTGATCATAGTTATATGAATCCAAAATAGATGTCCTGATCACCTTCTGGAGGCACCTATCTTTGTCAAGATTATTCAAAAATCACAGGCCCCTCTCTTTATTTTAAATTGCACCTGTGGTGCATATCTAATATATAAATGTAGATGATGTGGATATAGCTTTCTTCTCTCCTCACATTGCTTGTACAAAAATACAACTTTCTACCCTGAGGTAATCCTTGCAGTGAGTTCAGACAAAGGTAGATACCTCTGTAGCTCATAGATTGTACTGGTATGTGCAGACAACCTGGCAATGTGTCCTCTGAAAAGATATGAATCACGGAATCAGTCAGACAGGAAGAGACCTTGGGAAGCCTCTCATCCTACCTCCTCCCCAAGGCTGGGTATGACAAAAACTCAAACCAAGTTGTTAAGGCTTTGATCCGGTTATGTCTTGAAAACTTCCAAGGAGCTGTTATCTTCATAGTGATTTTATTATTTTTTTTTTTTTCTTATAGTCACTCTGAACGTCCCCCCTTTTCAATTTAAGGTCACTACCTCTTTTTTTCCTGACACATTGCACTGTGAAGGACCTGGCTCCATCTCCTTGCTGGCCTCCCTGTGGGTTCTGGGGGCTGCTGTTGGGTGCCTGAGCAGCTGCCTCTGCTCCAGGCTGAACAAGCCCCACTGCCTCACACTCTCCTCACTATACAAGTGCTCCAAGTGGAATTAAATTACTGATGAAAATACCTGTGTTGTCAAGAAACCACAGTATATCTGCTCTATCAGTGTGTTACTTCTAACCTTATTCATTCAGTCATGAAAGGAATGACAGACAGCACTTGACAACTCTCTGGGATCTTACACAGTAAATTCATGTCAGCCTTTTCTAGAATACAAAGTTTGGCCTTATTTTGAAAGGCAATGAGCACTCAAAACTTCTGTATGTCTAACACCTCCCAACAGCCAGCCCTCTGTTAAATACAGCAAGGGTGTTGGCAATTTGGTTATTTTGGTATTCAAAAGGAAAAACCAGTCAGGAGGGAAGAAACTACAAAGGAGCATTCTAAAGGAAAATTTGCTTAAAGACCATGGAAAGGATGAGATTCACTGATGTCTAGGAGGAAGAGGCTTCCAATACCATGAAGTTATTCTGTAAAAAAACCACCTTTCTGGAACACCTGATTGTGTGGAACTCAATTTAGCATATGAGATCTGAATCAGTTTTGTTTGAGGAAAAAAGATGTTCTAAATGAGATGCCGTGACTGCTTATCCATCAGCTACTTTGATCTCTTTTGAGTCACCTCTTTTAATTTGAACACAACATAAGAATACAGCAATAGCAGCCTCTTCAGGATTTGATTAAAGAAAAAAGACTATAACAAAGAGATGAGCAAATCTCCAGCACTGCAGACAGTTTAGCTGAGATGTGTCTTTTCAAAGAAAGATCCAGTTTTTATTTAGGGGTCTTGGGTGGAGAATCCTTTTGACCCCTTTGTAGATTGTTCCACTGGTGTGTCTGTTTTCTGAATACAGAGGTTAGTGCAAATGCATTCATTCAAAGGGTCCAAACCAGATATTTAGATGATTTTTGAAGTTATAGTGGGAGTCTGTGGATGTGGTTTGATTTAAGCCCAAGTCTATCACTGTACACTTTGGTTTTATTTCATCAACTTTATTAGATCTATAAGTAAATTGAGTGGGATATAATGAATAATCTACTGAGGACATCTCTATATATGAGTCATTGGCTTTAAATAATGAGACCTTTGGAAACCATGCTGAGCAAATTTATATAAGTCACTCAGGTCTCCAGTAACAGAATTCTAAAAAATGTCTTCCCTCAAGTAAATGGCATAATGAGAAATCCTGCATTACTCTGACTTGATAAAAATTCATTTTTATTTGTTTCTGAGACTGCAGTAAGGGCTTATTTGTGGTGCCAGCAATGGCTGCAAAGCAACAGTTCTTATTTTAGTGTAACAGACAAGCATCTGTGATGTTTGCAATAGTATCAATTGCAAGTTTAAAAGTTTAAAGCTTTCCCATAAATGCTGGCCATGAGGAAATGGATTAAAGAAATAAAATATAGAACTCGTCGAACTTGTATCTATTTTAAACTAGAAAGATTATACCCAATAAAGCCTTTTGTTTTAAAGCAGCCATCTCAACATTGGCTAGAACAGATTGGGTTACTTAAAGGGCCACTGACAACTCTGGAGAAACAAACCCCTGTGACTTAAGACAAGATCGTTCAGCGCCTCTACTGTGTGCTGGGTTTCTGCTGCTTTTGTTCATTCCTCACTCTCTCATCCCATTGCCGTTAGAAGCCTGTGATTCAATCAAAGAAGACATGGAATAAGAAGGAGGGAGAAATCCCCTTCCTATAATTTCCACCTTGATTAGTGAGTTCCCCATTGGAGAACAGAGTGTGGCTGCCTGGGAAGTGATGCCATGCTGCTGGGGAGGCACATGGCTGGGGCATGGAAACCTTCTGCACCACTGGTTAAAAATATGGGGGGACAATTTAAGAAATCAAACTACAGTTAAACTAATATTTAAAAAATTTATTTTGAAGGTGAAAAAGTGGGTGGTTTTGAAGCCATTGTCTGAGCAAAGGACACAAAACTGAGAGAATATCAGTTAATGAACGAGATTATGCAATCTGACTGGTTATTTGCCCTTTCAAACATCTCCACCAGCTAAGAGAGTGCCTCACTGATGTAGGTAGGATGGAAACTGAGGGCATGACTCAGATGTGTGAGCTTAGGTGTATGATGAGCATTTCATGTTTGATGACGTTAGATCTCTTGGGACAGACAGCGCCATTGCATGAGGCTGGCTGCTGGGACAGGGATAGGGCAGATTTTTGGAGGCCATGTGAGATACTCTGGAAGTATCTTGTGTGAAGTGTGAAGACCAGAGTCCATGCAATTGAACTGAGGCCTACAGGACAGTCTGAAGGGGTGGGATTCAGCTCCAAGTTGTAGACTGAAGCTTAGGTCTCATTGCAGGCACAACAGGGGAACCAAATGCCTGAGAAACCAGCGGGGTCAGTGGAATTTTAGCCAACATAGTTAGTGGGGTCCAGAGCTTTGTGGTAGGTCTTCCAACGTGACAGATAGGTCATTCTTGCTATGAGCTGAATGGCTGTCTGAGCCCCGGCCAACAGACTGTACACTCCAGTTTTTATAGATGAGTGGTTACACAGTTTTGAATGAACTGCTTGGGATGACACTGAATATAAGGGGAAAAAAAAGTAAAAAAGCCAAGACTTATCTACAGTTATCTGTTCAGGGAACCGAGCAAATCTGAGGCAATCTCTGTTTTTTAATGAGTTGAAACCAAACTATTAATTTCATATTTTTGTGAAATGTAGATGGCACGTGAAGAAAGTATCTCCTTTTTTTTTTCTTTTCAACTAAAATCTAGTAAGGACCCATTCAGCATGCAAGTCCTGCACAGCAATCCCATACCTTTGTTTCCCTTCAGAGGACTCACTGTGGTGTGCATCCAGCCCAAGTTCTCACTGCTGGACAGTAGCACTGATTTATTGGGGAGTGAAAGAAATGTCCACGTCCTGATCTTCTGCTTCCCTGCTGGTTGCCCAACATCTCTGTGGAACAGAAAGGCACATCTTTTTTCTGGTCCCTTTCCTTATATAGAAGGAAATAGTTGGGTTTGCCAGGTAATGAATAGGTCTGACAGCTGAAATCAAATGAAAAAACAAAAAGCCTTTAATTTCTGCCTTCAGAATCTTGGGCCTTATTGATACTTTCCCCCTTGTTGAAAGTCAGTCTTCCTATGCAGGAGGCAGTTAATAGAATTTTTATTTTGATTATCAAAATGTATCTTTATCCTTGGAAAATAAAGAAAAATGTAAAGCTTTCAAACCATATTATTACTTAATTAATAAACAGTGAATCCGCAGGGCACAGCTATTCAGGGCATGTGGAAAGCCAAGTTTTCCTGAGATTTCAAATACCAGAAAACTGATGTCTAGTTTTTTACATCTCTGTACTTGATGAAGATGTGTCTGAACCATTTTCAGAAATGAGCACAAGAAATGCAACAGCTTGATCAACTTCATGTTTTAGTTTCACTTTAAGGACTAGGAGTTTATAGTCTTATACAGCACTGTGTTACTATGGTGACAGGCTCCTTAAAATATTTATAAAATAGGAAATTGATTGTCTGATTACAATAAGGAGATGATATTTGTCTTTTACAAACATTTCCTACTATCTTGTTACTTTTTCTAGGTTTGTGGTTGCACACAGAGGTAGAAAAAGGGCTTGTGCTGTTATGTAGATACTAAACAAATTCAGTGTTAAAAAGATTGTATGTGTAACATACAATCATATACATATGTATATACATATAATATACATGTATATACATATTATATACATATAATCACATACATATGTATGTATAATCTAATTTTATATGTAGATTTGACAGGAATAGCAGCGTATTCCAGAAAAACTTAGGCACTCTGTGTTGTCAGAAGAGGGTACTAATAATTTTATCCCACATGAAGAATAAGGGAGGTGCTCAAGGAGTACCCAAGGTTTTCCTGATTTTTTAAAGAAGTGCTGACATCCTCTGCTTTAAGAATAAAGTGTGCATGTGTATATACCTGCAAAGACACTAAATAACACAATTGTTTCCATACATTCTGGTCATATTGGTCCCAAGGAACAGAAACACCCCACATCTGCATGCCATGCAGAAGACCTTGTTTAGGCAGCCAGTTGCTCAGGAGACTGTGGCATATCCACAGCTGGGGCCAGCTACTACTCTGCTCTAGGAGACTGATGAGTATGGGTGGCCCATCAGCAACAGCATCTAATGACAGATTGGCTTTTCTGGAGTAATGGCTTAGGACAGGTTATGGCTGCTATTCTCAATTTTTTCTGTTGCTTTGTTGTCTACAGCTGCAGGTTCTCTATTAATGAACACTGTGTTTTGACAAACTGCCTCAGCAGAAATCAATTACTTGGGATCTGCACATGATCTTTGATATCTCTGCATATGAACTGCATCTTTCTTTGATAAGATCAATTTTGGAAACAATTTGCTCTCAGGTTTTAACTGCAGATATAACAAAAATCTTACAGCAGCCCACACAGTTCAGTGAAATGAACTGCATTAGAACCAACCTAACTAGTTGGTTGATCTTCCTTCCCCTAGCCTTATTTAGATAAAAAGAGATGTGAAAAATGTGCAAAATGTATGAAACAAGACCAAAAGTTAGAGTCAAAAATCTGCCTTTATGCTAAACCTCCCCACTTCTAAATTTAAATTAATATTTCCAAAATACATTTCTGAATACATTTCTTATTTAAAGCAAAGAAAAAGCCCCTGTATGGATAGGCTTCAAAACTCCCTAATTATTCCCAAGTCTTGTTATAGTCTGTCAGATAATTGTTTGATCTTCCACTCTTTTAAGTCAACGTCAAAACTCTTACTGAGTTTAATGGGTTTAGAACTCAGACTGAAGTAGGGAATTTTAAAAATACAGACTCTTGGCACCAGGTACCATAACATTTTTGAAGGTGTATAATGTTAAAAAGGTTTTTTTAGCGAGCAGCAAAATTAATTTCTTTGAAGTTTTACAGCCTATTGGGCATATGAAAGTACAACAAGCACGCAGGATGTTTGCCCATTGAGGACTCTTGGAAAGTTTTAAATTATGAAAATTCCAATTGCTGTAAATGATGTTTGAAACCCTTGTTTGCTTTCATGGTTCTAAATATCAGATTTTTCACAAAAAATAGTGCACAGTTCCCTCTTGAGTACAGAGCTTTATCTGTGTTATGGTGACATCTCCATTCTTTATCCCATCTCTGAGTTCAGACTTCAATTCTTTGTTGCTTTGAGAAGTTATTTTTCTAAGTGCAACTGGCTGAGAGGATTTTTAAATACAACTTTCAGCAGAAGTAGTCAAGAACAACCTTTGCATTGATATCTTGCCATAGCAATGGATGATTTTTTCCTTACCACACATGAAATCAAATTTACAGACAGAACCAAGGGGCTTTAGTTGCGTCCTTGGTAGCCCATGACAGCCTGCAAAAGGAAGTGCTCGTTGTACTCTGTAGGTCTGTTTACTTTAGCTACTGGCAGTGTGGGTGCAGGGTACCTACAAAAGGGAAAAGCATATCTTCCCTGTGTCCTGCAGTAGGATTAATCCAGCAGCCTCCGGACAGTCTGCAGGGGCTGTGCAGAAAGATACTTTGCATTGCATTGCCTACTGGGTACAGATGCTTATAGAGCCAAGGTGGTTCACATCAAATCAAACACTGCTCCTCCTTTTTCTTGCACCTCACCAGCTGGCAATATGAATGCCCACAATGTGGTAACTCACTTGAGAAATACGGCATGTGGCTGGTCTACCTGTCTACCAGTGTTTAATTTATCTCTTTAACTCTGTGGGGCAAAGATCTTATCTCACTCTATGGAGAAAATACTGTGGGGTTCTCAGTTGAGCAACTTCAATTCTCATTGAGTTATCTCACAAATTACACATTCTACTGGACTGAGACATTGACACTTGCCATGAGGAGATCCCAAGTCAAAAACATGGGCAGATCCAGCACCATATTCAACAAAACACCAAAGTATAAATAATGCATAAAATGGATTACAGAATCATGTACTGTATCTGAATTTATTCCTGCACTGGAGTGTTAGGTGCTGTTACAGTCAGGATAGTGTAGTGGCTTGTATGTTAACTGAAACGCTGTGCAAATTATTAAAGAAAGTTTAAATTGCAATGAGCAAATTAGACTTGTTTAGTTGCCAGGAAAACAGTTTTAATGGAAGGTGTGTCCTTAGAAAAAGGAACCTGAGCTGGAATCCTTGCATGTGAAACGGCAGCTCATCAAACTGCAAGCAGGAATGAGGGCCGTGGTCAAGGCTTGGTGGTGAGACTGTGCTGGCTTGTGCTGGCAATTGCATCTAGGAATATAAGCTTTGTATTCCTGAAATCACTAAGATAACTGATGTTAGTTTTCAGTTTGTTTAGATGGTATTTTTCTGAAAAAAGAAAAAAAAAAGCCGGCAATTAAAATCTCTTTGCTAAAATTTTGTACGCCAAACTTCAACCTGGGACTGATTTGCCTGGTCAGAGGGAAGCAGCAGTACCTGCCCCCGATAATAGAAATACCAAACTGCATGACAGTTCTATGGGGAGGGCAGAGAGATGCACCGTAAGTTGCAATTGCTGCAGCTGCTGCAGAATCGGAGGGTGTGCATTGTTTGGAATAGAAGGATAGCTAGCATGTCTACGTGGCACAAAGCACTTCTTTGCAAAGCTGCCTCTAAATGAGTCGGAAATGCTCTATCTGCATGCAGTTTTCTCCTCAGGCTAGTGAACTCTGCCTCTTGGCAGGACTGGTTAGCCCATATGAAGTGCTATGCTAATACAGCTAAATTGTGTTTGTTACCCACGTTACGAGATTTCAGGTCAGGTTGGCTATCTCTGCATTCAACTGCAGCTTGGCAGTGCCAAGCACATCAAAATTCCTGCAAATGTGAGTTTCTGAGCTTGACTCTGCCCATCCTCCTCAGAGCAAGTTCTTATTTGCAGGCAGTGGGAACTTAGCCCAAGGAGCCCATGACTGGGCCTTTAAACGTTCAAGACCAACATTTTGAATAATTGACTCTCTAGTTTGCCTCAGGATATTATGATACTTTTCAAAGGCTGGTTCCAATATAGCAATAAGCCACAACAACGTGTGTGTTAGTATGAAATCGGTGCTTGCCTCCAGTGCATTGGCATGGAGCCCTTACCACCCAAGAAGTATTCCCAAAGTGATCCAAAGCCTACTGAAATCTGTAGAAAACTTTCTATTGACTTCAGTTAACTTAGATTTCCATTGACTTCAGTGGAGTTTGGAAAAGTCCCAGAGATTCTCATGCCTCATATGAGGACTCTTTACATGAAATAATCATTAGCTAAGATATACAAACAACTCTTGGAACAAAGACCAGCACCTAGGACTCTTCTCCTTTGTGATGGATGCAGAGTCAAATCCTTTCTTGCTTTCTTTCTCTCTGGGTCTCAGTGTTTGTTTTTGCTGCAGTTTGGCAACTTCAACATGGTGGTGGCTGAAGCACTCCCTGGGGACTTGGAAGCTGACCCTCTCCAGATGGGAAACTACCATAGCCTCCATATCTCCCATGTTCTTCAGGAACACCTTAACTGCTAAGTTGTATACAAAGCAGTTGTTGTCAGCTCTTCCATTGTCTAGGCTTTACAAAATGTGGTATGAGACACTCTTTTGTCTATCTAGGTCTTTCAAGTTAGTGCCTTTGGCAGTCACATCTGGGTACATACTTAGTTTTGCTTATCCTTCTGTTGAAGACAAATACAGATGGAAACTTCCAAATAAAAGCTCCCAGATTGAGGGTTGTCAGGAGGACTTATTAAGGCATTACTCTGGCACCAACGTTTTTTTAAATTGTGGAATGGGAGCTTCTTGATGAGTAAACTTTGATAATTGGTTCTGCAAAGGTTGTAGTTGTAGAGGTGATGATAATATCTGTGGTTATAGGAATGTACTAGGCTCTTTGGTGATCATACAAGTAGAGTGGTATTTCCACAGCCAGATTAGGTAAAATATCCCAGTAGGGAAGGAATTTAAATGCTCACAATTGTTTAATCAGTATCCTCATGGAATAATAAATTAGTACAATTATTTCTGAGATAAAGATGAGCAATTTTTTCAAATCATTTAATCTACAGGCATATTGATTACTGCATTAATGGAAAGGCAATAATCTAATAAGGGGTTTAGGTAATGTGTTGTTAACAATGAATGTGCTGTTAATAATAGTATGTATACTGTTTAGTTAAATGTACACTCATTAATCAAAACAGAGCAAGCTCCAACAGTGCTAAGTAGTGCTCTATCAGAGTATTGTCAGCTTGGACAGTGCTGTTAATTATAGGCCAGATGTTGATAATCTTGCTCAGCTCAAGGAGTTGCTTGTGCCATCAGTAACCTCAGGGGATATTTCTACATTCACTCTGAGATGCTCCCTGAGGCTGCTCCCAAGACCACATGCACTGAGTCTTACTCTCCACAAGTAAATTAAATGGTGCCAGGGCACTGGAACTTAAGTCATCAGAGCAGATGCTGACATGATTTTGGCCTGGGCCACCAAGAACTTCCCGAAACAATTCCCTGGCATGACTGGGGACTCAGCAGAGGCCAGAGACTGTTCCCTGGTGGTCACATGAGTCTGGCCACCCTGGTTTGGGAAGTAAGAGAATTTAATACTAATGACATGGTACACTGTGAGTTGGCCAATTTTGATGCTGGAGAATGGTCCCATGCAAGCGTCATGCATTACTATAAGTGCAGCTGGGCTGCACAAAGAGCAAAGTCTGCAAGCGCAGTCCCAGCTGTGGTTGAAATCAATCTTTGCAGAGTCCCAGAGATTCATGCTCAGTTCACAATCCTATGGTGCACCCCACAGGCCCCCATCCCAAAGACAGCTCTGCCAGGCACACCACTACAAATAGGAACCAGGGGCATCAAGGGCAACCCTCTTCCCCAGACACACGGGCATCCCTGTGGGTTCTAGTAGGTGCTTTTGGAGTGCTACAGCTATTTCTAGTTGCATGCAAACACTTTTCTTTTTTGTTTGTTGCAAACAATGGATTAAAGAGATTCAGGTACTTGAAACAACACCCACGGAGGCCCTTCAAAAAAAAGGCACAGGTGCATCTGTGGCACCCTCTTGTAGTTTACATGGATATTGACTGCTCGTCCAGTCTGGTGTGTTCAGTGTGCTCACTCATCTGTGAAAAGTCAGTTGTGACCATAGCGTTCTGCAAAACTGAGCCTGAGGTAACCAAACCAAATATTGTCTCTTACTTCAAGCAGTATATACATATATACAGAGATATTGCTGACTTGTAGCAATTGTTGATAGAGCAAGTTCTGATGCTTCAGTTAAATTGCGCTGAGTCATTAATCAGTGGCCCTACCTTATTGTTTTTGACATCACTTTCTACAGGTTGAAGAAGTTTACCTTTATAAGAAGCAGAAAGTTGACAGATATAGTAGATAATTCTGTTATGCCTGTTTAGAAATGATTAATGCTAAACTTTTGAACAGATCTGCCTTGAAAAGGAAATGTCACCTGTTCAAATGCAGCTTTGTATGTTCTCCTGCGGTAATGTATTCAGTGCTTATCAACATGCTGATCTGATGCTAGTTTCAGGGAGTAAATGTGAGTTTCAGCAAGTGAAGCCTGATCCTGCAGGTGCATGTTTAGGCAAAACTACCATTAGTTTTAATGAGAGTTTGTCTTATTCAAAAGTGCCTGATGAAGCCAGCAAGTGGGTAATGAAATATGTGAGCACAAGGGTGGGTTTTTGTTGCTCAAAATACATTGATGTGCCTTTGAGACTTCCATTCTAAAGTGTTTGGAGTTTGCTTGAATTTTTCGTGCAAAGCCAGTCATTGGAACATTTTTATGTTTTATTAAATTCTCATTTTATTTCACTCCCTTCCGGCTGCTTAATAAAGAGCTTCCAGCTGTTTGTAGTTCCACTTGGTAGATAAAGTAGACCCTTATTTTGCAAAGCACCCAGGAGCATTTATAACTTAAAGTGTGTAAATGGCACACACCTCCAAAGGCAATTAACTATCAGTGGGCTTGAAAATAGTGACTAAAAATATAGATACAGGGCAATGGGGTTTTTAAGGGTGTTTCAACATGTTAATTGATTGCTCTGTAATGATTTCTTTAGTATTCCATGTAGTGATTAGAGAATAACAATTGCAGAGCCCACTTGTACAATAATGTATTTCAACAGATTGCAGTTTCTGTATTATGGAGAATTAGGAAAAACAGGTTAAATTTCACAGGAATGCAAGAAATAAAGAGAGAGAAAATGGTTGCAATACATGAATGTAATTTCCTCTCTGGAGTTATATTAACCATCTACAGGTTTATTACCACTCCACTTCTCAGATGCACTAGGCTCCCACTCTTTCTGGTACTAAGCAAATTAAGAGCTCTTATGATCTATCATATTGTTTGAAGAACTCCAACTGTTTCTTCTCTTCATGATTTGCCTATGAGCTGTTCATGTTTTCCATGAATTTGTCCATTGTTTGGATTTGTATGAAATTTATTTTCTGGGAAAAGCCTATTAATTAACTAACCAAGGAACCAAAGACTGGGGCCAAAGGGACAGATTTTCAAGCACTCACTAGGGAGAGTTCTGTTTATACATATTTCATGGGAGGGGTTATAATTTCAAAAATAATTGTGGTGGTTTGGAATTTGTAAATGCTTTGGGTGGATATTGTTACATACTAAGTTTTTGAAGTAACTAACATTCAAAAGACATTCTTAGTCATTTAACTATTCAGTATTTGAGCTTCTCCTTAGAAAGTAGTTTGACAAATACCAACACCATGGAAACTGTAGTATTTATGTACTGATTGAATACAAATAGAATATTTCCCCAACCACTTATCTTTGTACAGGGTAGACAGTTCCGCATTCCAGATCTGTCCCTCTGTCTGTCTGTCTGTCTGTCTATCTATCTATTCATGTTAAACTTGCCATATCCAATTCTTAATGCATATTATGAGAATTGTCTCAATAAAATTTTTGTTGTACACATTCTGTCATTGATGTTTGTATATCAATATCATTGATAGTCCATTTGATCCTTTAGGTTTGTGACAGCTGAAACTGCAATTCAGTATGTCTCCTTTTCTCTGCTGTAAAGTTGCCTGCGGACCTTACAGGGCCAGAGGGTGAAAGAGCCACTGGAGTTTAGAACCTCCTGTGTCACTGTGCTGAGAAAATTCAGCAGGAAATGGAAGGCCTGTGGGAGATTTTTTTTTTCTGGTCATTTTCTTCCTTGTCATTTGCCCTACTACAGCAATGGAGAAAGATGCAACTCTTCTCAGCCACCAGAAGAATGCACTCCACCTGGTTTTTGTATCGTCCTTGTCCCTCATGTGATACAACAGCACCATTGCCACTGTTGAAGACTTTCCACTGCTCTCCTGCAAAAGCCCACAGGACTCTCAGGGTACGCAAGTAACAGTCTGATTCACATCCTGTCCCCATGTAACGCTGAGTGGAGCTGCATATACCCTGTCTGAAGAATAGACATCATTTTGTAATCACAAATCACTAACTGGTCATGCACCATACACAAGCATAAGTTATCAAATTTAAATTATTTATCAGGTTAAAAGGTGCTGTCTTTCACTGCACACAGAAATAAAAGAGTATTTTCAAAGAATCCCTGAAAAAAATCCTTTTAATGCATGAATTGCCAAACCCTGAAATGTCATTCCTGACACTGATTAAAATAAAAACTACAAAATAGTGGCTGTTCGATGACAACCTCTATAACAATGCCCAAGGTTTTTGTTTCCTCACTTGTTCTGTGTACCAGTATGGACCTAGTGTAAACAGAAACATGAGCTTTCATTATCTTGTATTCAAGCTACTGCAATAAAAACTGCTAATGGAAGAGGAGGAAAGAAGAGAGAAAAGATCAAATGCCCTATTTACACAACATAAGAGTTTTGTGGCCATGGGATACTACTCTGAGCTTACATAGAGGGGGTGAAGAAAGAAACTGCACTTTCAGAAAACTTTGTGACAAGAATAGGTGGGAAAATAATTATGTTGCATGACTAACCTTTTCTTTGTACAGACACATTATAGGGCAGATGCCAAAGCAAACAGTTTCTAAGTGAAGCGTAATTTTTACTCATTTACTGTCTGATCAGAAATATTTATAAATGCCTGTAGTATGAGTGTGTTTTGTGTACTTTTTCTTTTTTTAACATGCAAAGTTTGTTAAATCACTGATAGAAAAATTCAGGCATTTATTTAAAAAAATATTTTACTTTAGAATTTTGTCTAGAATGCAAGGATAACTTCATGTTTCAGCATGAAAATATTAAAATAATTTGCCCTCTTCCTTCTTGAAGTAGATAACTAACCTACTGAAGGGTGGGTGAACAGTGGATAAATATTTAGTGAGAATTTTCTGACACTGCATTTCATGATGTTGTGAGCAAAACAAGGCAAAACAGCCTAGAGGAAATAATTGGGTAGAAGGATAGCCTGAAACACCTTTCTTAAAGAGTAAGCATTCACTGCAAAATTGCAAATTCTTTGTGTAGGGTCCTTGCAGACTTTCATCTTCATCCCAACCTTAATCTGGTTTTTCATGAAGGGTCAAGACAGCAGGCTAGAGAGTGCACACACACACAAACACACACACACACGGAGTTAATTTGCAGATGGCACAGATAGGATGATATTCCAAGCACTCTGGAGATCTTCACAGATTAAAAAGGTAAAGTGGGGGAATGACCTGAAATTCACAAAGAGAAACTAAGCAGGGGGAAATGCAGAGAACTGCAGTTTAGAAGGAAAAATCAAACGCACAAGTGAAATAGAGAATAATGATAGTTACAGCAGCACAACAGGAAAGGATTGCTATGAAGCAAAAGCCAAGTCAGCAGTCTGAGGCTGTTGTGAACGAGAAAAATTCATCACAATGTGATGAAGAACATCATCTGTAAGAGACAGGAACTGACTGCTTAGATCTGTTTGGCATTGATGAAACCTCAGCTGGAAGATTCTGCCTGCTTTTGGGTGCTGCACTTGAACAAGGATATAGGCAAGTTCCAGGAGGGGGTAACAAGCAGAGGAAGAGGTTTAGAAAACAGGACATACAAAAGAAGAGCCATAGAAAGATAATTACTTGGTCTAAAAGGACTGAAGAGGGGGTGCAAAAGTCTGCTACAGTAAGGAGATTACCACAAAATAGATAGATTCACTTGAGGGAATTGAAAATCTCCTTTTTTGGATGCGCTAGAAAAATGTCTGTAGGGGTGATTTGGGAACACAGAAACCTCTTAAGTTCATTTCCAGCCGTATTCCTTTGATTCATTGACCCACCACATAAAACTGTTTCTGAAATCAAACATCTATTTTAAAATTGATTATTAGGAGACTTCTTGGGTTAGTATACTTTTAGTATGACTCTACTACTTTTTGTCTGCAGAAAGAAAATCTTGTAATTCTGATGTCAGTGTTTTCTTACTACTTGATGATTTTCATGTATATTCATGAACATTCATATTGAAGCTCTAAATTTTGTAAAGCAGAATTATGTTTCAAAGGGTTTTGCTGTAGTGTTGTGGAAATATGTTAGTTGGCAAATACCCCTTTAATCTGTTTCTTCCCAAATAGTTAATCCCAAAGGGTAAAGTTTTAATCTCTCTCAGTATAATTGAAACATTTGTATTTAATGTACACACTGACATTTAGTAGTAAAATACATGTTTCCACTTGCTTTTTATTTGTCTAGATTCTTGTTTCCAAGCCCTATCTCAGTTCATTTGCACCACATTTGTTTCATTTGCATCACTTTGCATTGTTTTTTTGTTTCAGAGCACTTGTCCTTTAGAAATATACCTACCAACAAGTAGTGACCTCTGGATGTTGCCCTCAGTATATTCAACGAGAAAAGTTTGTGAGAAGAATTGGCTTTTTTGTTGTCTTGGTAAAATTTTGTTACTGTGAATGTCTTGAATTCATTGAGAAGAAAATGTGTGGCACAGATTTCAAGTTGAATTTAGCATTCTGCTTAAAAGAAAGCCAAAATGCTTAATTTATTTTTGCATCGAAGAAAATGGAGAAGCAGTTTTCCTTTAGAAGAAAAATTGTGAATGTGACAGCAATTTAAAAAATATTTTGTCTTAAATCCACATTTCTTTCAACGGAAGTACTTGTGTCCTATGAACAGCATTCATCCAAGATCCATTTGTTAGCAAAGAGACACACACAAACTAATGGCTGACAGAGTACAAGGCTGTGCTCACTGTAACAATAAAGCAGGCTGTGCTGTGCAGAGAGTGAGGTGACAGACCATCATCTTTTAGGCACCTTAAAAATCAGACATTGCTGCACCTGATGCAAGGGATGTATCATCTGTTACAGATTCATGGACAGCACAGATTCTGTAGTCACAGGATAGGAATTTTTTTAACCTAGGATTTAGTTGGGGGTTTAGTGCATTCTTTGTGGGCTGCATATTAATGCACACAAAAGGCTTCTCCTAGGATAACTACAATACAATTAGTGTTCACGTTCTGTGCAGTAGTGAGATGTCTGTGTCCTCCTTCCTCCCACAGGGGTGGCTGCAGGTTGTCTGGAACAGAGCTCCAGCCCCAGCCTAGCCCATAGGCCATGGATGCCCAGCCCAACTGAAAAGGAAAATGTTTTCCTGTAGGGATGTGGCAGTGGAGAAAGTGTTGCAGCCCTGGGGCCCAAGCGAGGCAGGCGCCTGGCAGGAAAGCTGTCAGGTCTCTGAGGCATGAAGCCACTGAAGCCCCCCCACAGCTGTCCCAGCCACTGATGGATTATGTGTGTGTGCTGCTTCATGCCATTAGCAGGCCCCCATAGGATGCCCAGCAAGACCACCAGGTATTCCATGGAAATTTCCTCTCCAGCACCCCAAAGCTGACTCTTTCTTGGTAAGAGTTCACAGACAGTGCCACACAGCTGCAGGGATCTCAGGAGACCTGCTCGCTATTCCAGCCCGTTCACCTAGGAAGGTGTGTGTACACCATGGGTGTACCTTCTGTGGTTATTTTCCCTTTGAGGCAAGGCTGAGGGAGGTGAAATTATTTGCCTGGTATATATTTCTTTGTGGTAATGGGCAAACACCTTTTTCTTGCTTTTGGCTTTCCTTGATTGAACCTGCAAAGCTACACATCTTTGGTATGTATTTACCCAGCCTGTAGGGCACCATATTCTAGTTTCATTCTTCAGGTTTCCTTGAAGCCAGTGAGGCAGGACTAGCTTTTGGAAGTGCAGGGGCTGGGATAGAGTCCATATTTACACAGTGTTGTGCCATAACTGTTCAGGTTATGTCAAAGGATGCATCAGGACCAACACAAATGTTAACTCACTTCTCTCACTTTTAAAATCAACAAAAATTAATTTTTTTATTGTATGGATTTTTACCCAGTCATTAATCCCAAATTTTTAGCAGCATATTTCTGTTAATGATTTGAATTCAAGCCTTGCCATACCATGTAGCTGAGTAAAGGAAAATAAATTATTCTTACTTGATCATTTCTGCTTGAAAATTAGCAGATATTCTCCACTACTTTCAAATCAGACTAATAGTTTCCTGAAACAAGGCAGAAGACTCTGATCAGATCTGAACAAAATACAGAGATCTGTAAATCTGTGCTTGCAGCTGTCTACACAGCTTCAAGCACAGAGCATAGAAATGTACTCTAGCATAGAACATAGAAATTCTTTACTATAAGGATGGTGAGGCACTGGAACAGGTTGCACAGAGAGGTTGTGGATGCCCATTCCTGGAGGTGCTCAAGTCCAGGCTGGTGGGTTGAAACTAGGTGATCTTTAAGATCCCTTCCAACACAAACCACACTAAACTTCTTCTGGAATACCTCGCTGGTGTAAAAGTGGTCTACTTCTATGGCCAGTATAGACAGGCCTCCTACTAGAGTGTCCCTATTTTTGAAAACCTGGAAATTCCATGTGTAGTGACAGCACTGTCCCAGAAGAAATGCAGAACACAGACTAAGCCCTGGTTGCCCACGTAACTCCAGTGTTGAATTGTGTTGAGGAAAGAGACATGTTGAGGAAAAAGATCAGCTCTGAAAAAAGGAGAGTGAGCTTAATACAAGGAATGGGAGGATTGAGGAAAATATTAAAACAAGGACCAAAAACTCTCACATATGCAGTCAGAATCAAGCGTAAACAATTTCTGGGACAAAGCACTGACAAAACATGAACAGTCAGACATCTTGCATAACTCAGAGGCAAGCATACCTTCTTGCTCCTTGGCTGATATATATAACATATTCTTCCTACTACTGCAACAACTTGCTCTGTGTCATTTGTGTACTTTATCCTCCTTTTCCTGATCCTTTTGGCAGAGCCATGTTTTCCCTGTCTCATGGACACAGCATTATGATTATTTCTGTGGTACGAATTGCTTCAGCTGCTACAACCTCTACATTGCTGGAGTCCTCCTGTCATTTTCTGGAGAAACATTTTAATTATTGTCATCAAGAAGATAGATGAACTCTTGAAATTGGTGATCTTTGAACTATGATAACTCATGTCTCTGAGATAGCACTGGAAGGTGAAGGTAAATTTAGGAAAGAGAATCTGTCTCTTATTTCCTAATTTGTATGCCAGCTGTACCTACCTTGTTTATCATAATACTTTCAGTGTACAACAAAGAATTAGGGTGAGTCTGAGGCTATTCTCTATACTCCACTGGTGTTTCACTGAGGGCTGGTTAGACACATGGTGCTGATTGCTCTTTGTTGTCAACTGCTAAACTGTAGCAAGTCTCTGGTAAAGACAAGCATAAATATCTTCCAATCATGGTATTTGCCACTGGAATTTGGAAGGGGAATGAGTTCGGTTCATCCCAGCTTTCCTCCAGACAGAAAAGTGGGTATGTCCACCCTGGATAGACAGCTGGTATCAACTTCATTTCCAGAATCAATGTGCTGTGAATCAGTAGATCTACATTACAGCTCTACTACAGTAAATTGCACCACATTATGACTTCACTATAATGAACTGAACCAAGTCAAGCCCTGGTTGTTCCTTTTTTTGGGAGGACCTCTGTGGTAGTTACTATGGATGCTAGTAGTATAGTTCCTACTTACTGAGAACTTATTTTTGGTCCAATGTGGTTGCTGTCCATGTGACGCAGTCCAAACATCCACAAGTGGCTTCAATGGTTGGGTAACCTGATGTGTCCAGAAAAAATGAAAAGGAACACAAACTGCCTGCTTGACTGCAGTTAAGACATCATCCCTTTAGTAACAACCATTTTGATTATGAATCAATGATGTAATTTATTAATGTTATTACACGACAGACAACAAAGTCTAATTCTTATGAATAATTTCATGTACCTCCACAGCTGTGGTTGTTCCTATCTGTTAAAGCACCTTCTATTGTTGCCAGAGATGATTTGTTTTAGATCCTCTTTCAAGACCTCTTCACCCTAGACCTCTCTTCTTTCCCCTTTTCCTTTTTTTTGTTCTTTTAAACATCTCTCACATTTGGAACCTGCTCCTTTTCTTGTCCCCTGTCTATTGTGAAAGAAACTGTCCCCCTAACAGCTCTATGGCTGGACAATGGACTGGGGAAGGCTGCCTCTGTCTCCTGATCATTACTTGCCTGGCTCTGACACGTCATCTCTCCAAGATGTTGTGTTGATTGCCTTATTTGAGTAACCCAAGCATTACTTATCAAAAGATATGTAACAGTGATAAAAGAAGTCTTTTCCATCTACATCTAAGCCTTAGTCCTTGTGTGTTTTCCACGCAAGTTTTTTTCCACAAGCCTTAGTCCTATTGCCCTTCTCTTCTACTGGAAGACACAGATACCCAGAAAATGCTGCTTGTTTCCAACCCTTTCTATATCAGGCTGCCTTTTAAAAACTTTTAAATTTCTTTGATCTTGGCCTTGGAAACATCCATCTGTAACCTACCTGGAGCCAGATGGTAGACATTTCATTGTTAAAAGTCCCTGTTCTGAAAGACTCCTAGGTATTATCTCTGAAAAATATTGATCTTTGCCATGATTCTATTTTGTATTTTTTTTTCTTAACAGTCTTCCTTAATTCGGTACAATTGAAGGAAAATATTCAAACAGATAAAATGAAGTACCAATGATAGTCATTAAAATTATAGAGATATCTCATTCTTTACAACAATCAAATGAATATGAAGTGTTTCATACACTGTAACCTTGCAAGCTGGATATTACACAAGTAAAAATAAATGCACACACCCATAAAACTAGTAAAACTGGCTGTTGCAGCTACACATAGTTTCTTGTGTTCATTAAAATTCTATCTTTATTGAGTTTATCTAGATTGGCATGCAGATCAAAGTGAAAATGTAATAAATAAAAGAATATACATAATGGAATCCATGGAAAGAAGCTATTTAGAAGATAATTCCAGTAGGTGAATCGCAATGAAGTTTTAAAAACAACAGTGCAGAAGCATTTGAAACACAACACGTCACACAGTATTGAAGGGCCGGATCCTGAGGCCATTACTCACATGCGTAGACACACTGACTTCAAAAGAATTACTCACTATGAGTAAAGATAGTTGGGATACAACAAAACAACAGAGCATTGGCTCCTTTGGCACAGCTGTGTAGCTGAACATCTCTGTGTAAGCATGATCCTGCCAGCGATACCCAGCTTAGTCCATAATGGCAGCTCCAAACCCCCTCTGGAATGTGGTAAGCACCTGCGTAAGCCAGAGGATCCTTGACCAAATGGAAAGTGGGAACACAAATACTCACAAGAATGAAATGACTAAGTTTTCCTCCAGTTGTGCTCACCTGTGCTGCTTATGAAAATAATTTTCTTACTTCCCTAGCTCTGGCTGGTCGTGCACAGCCCATACATGGAAAAGTGAGCTGGATCAGCCTTGTCTCATCCATTATTAAGCAATTAGTTGTACTTTACTGAACTGAGCCCCAGATTTCCAAAGCTGAAATTTTATAGCTGTTTAAATGCACGGAGAAAGAGCAGTTTGACTTTCAGATGTCAAGAATGAATTTTTAGGGCAAGCAACAAAGAACAAAAATTTTTTTACACCTTAAACTGCTAACTTGAGTGTTTTGAGACAGTCATAGGACATGAACACAATGTTATTTTGCTGAAATTTTTATTGGCACAATTACACAAGTGAGATAAAGGAGGATTTAGAAGGTTAGTCACAAAAGGTGAACAAGACAGAAACTAGATGACAGATTGTAGACAACAGAAACTGGAAGACAAAGTCTGAATATTGTGGGCTATTGTGCAGAGTTCAATCCACAGTATGAGAGAATATGTAAAATAAACAGACAAAAGAGGAGCCTAAGAGAAAGCTTTCTTTAATAAATACAGAAACCTAACTGGCAGCAAGGGCTGTCATTCACATCCCCTGTTTCAGCATCTAGAAGCAACAAAAAGATTTGGGTATGCCAGATTTTGCTTTTCTGGAATGTAAAATTGAGAGAAATTTCTCTTGCTTTGGTCTTTCGTCTCTTTTATGTTTAAACATTCTTATTATGTATGTAGTATAACCAAGAATTAGCCTGGCTGTCGTGCCATAAGGATGAGTTTCAACAGAGAAAAACATTTGTCTGTGGTTACAGACTGGCTCTCTGGGAAAAAAAACAAAACAAAAACTGGTTGCGGCAGTACCTACTGGAACTTCTAAAAGCAAAGCATGAGGCTAAGTTTACCTGTCTGCCTACCACTGCCTAGAGTGTTTTCCCAGGTCTCAGCTAGTTTTTAACACATGGTTACCTGCAGTCATGTGAAAGTGTTTTCAACCAGCCTGCTGTCTTATTGGCAGCCACTGTTATTTAATGTAAAAAAACATTGCATGTTATTTTGAAGTAGTAGGAGGCAGTGTCCCCTTCCTCAAAACATTAATAGATCTTTTGAGCCAAATCCATCCTACCTCTATGACCCAATTTTATGTTTATGTGACTTAGTCGATCCCAGCAATATTACATCCATGTGTCACTTTGGAATAAAACACTCCAGTGAATAAGTACCCTTTGCTCCTTTCCACATTTTTCCACTACCACTGCGAGAGATTCAAGGAAATTTTCCACATCTGGGACCTTTCTGAGTAAGGAGTAGAAGATATTGGCAACCACAAAATCCTCATGCACATCTCAAGAGATTATGATGTCTATAATACTGAAAAAACATGCCACCCAGGTTATTTCAGTAGGTTTTTTTTTCCTTTTTCTTGTTTATATTTTGTGAACAAAACTAAATCAGACTCAATTAGATGAGTGGAGCCTTCTCTTTAAAGAAAAGAGTGTACTCAGCTCATTGAAACTCCTAACTAACTGACACGGAAGTTAGCTGCATTATGTGGGCTTCAGGCCATCCTCAGCACAATCAGTCCTCTTCAAGCTGAAACTTGCTGTGTTTAGGCAGGTTGGGATTTCTGAACAGGTTGTTCAGCCCTATTTTCTATGCTTGGTTGCCCAAGGATTTGTTTTCTTCCAAGAGCAACAACAAAGTATTTAGCTTACAAAAGTTTTGAAAGAGTCTATAATTTTGAGAGAATTTTCTAGCCTTAAAATGTACAGTTCCGCTAGGAAAGACACCAGGTTTTCAAGATGGAATGGCTCAGCAAATTATACTGGAAGGCTGATACCTCTGACTTTTCTACTAATATTGTGACCTTTCCAGTATGCTGTGACATAACAACAGTTTCTCAGGGTCTAGAGGTCTAAGTGAGGACATTTCAGGACTCTAAGGAAATATTCGTCTCAAGTGTTAACATAATTTTATTGGATCATATTCATTAATAAGGTGCTTAGAACCTAGAAAGAGCATGACTGTCAATTAAGACTTAATATCCTTTCCTGTAGTGTTTATATTTGTGTGGTATTTGATGGTGTGGGGCTTTGCTACAAAAGTGTAACAAAATGCTTTGTCAGCATGTCATATCCAAGTAAACATATATTTACTTGAAAAGAAAAAAAGAGAAAAAGAAAAAAGAAGACCCAAGCCCTACAGAGGATGTAAACTAAAGGGTCTGCCAGCATCTCTTCCAAAGCAGCGAGTAATAGTCTGAGTTGCTTCCCATGAAGGGAAGAAACCGAAATCTAGCATAAATTCATGTAAGTGACCTAAAGATTAAACAAAGTGTCCAGCTCAATTGTCAAATGAATCAATACGATACAGATCTTGCAAGGTTTTCTCCTGCTGTCAGTCCTGTCCATGCTAGAGATTGATCTTAGTGTAACACATTGAGCTGCACATCTAAACAACACTGTATGAATAATATATATATATCCAACTTACTCAGCTTAGTAGTTATCTTTACTGGTGGAGTCAGCCTTGCACTTGTAGAGTCCTACAAAGTTCTATGCTGCTTTCACAAGCTTTATACTACTGCAGGAGTTCAAAGAAGAAGAAATTAAAAACCTAGAGTTTTTAAACAGGGGTTTCAAAACATGCCAGTAGTCAGTGTTTCTATTGGTAGCAATAGACTTAGATATTCAGATCTCCACAAATCTGTGGTAGTCTGCATACAGCAAACATCCTATCTGTTTGATATGTCCTTCCAGTTGTAATGTGTTTTTCTAGCTTCAAATTCCAAATAAGAGAAAAGTCTGGAGGTGTTAAATGCCACATGGAGTGCCTAGAAAGAAACAGTCCTCATTGTAAAATGTTTGCAGAGGTTGCAAGTAAAGGAGAAAGAAAGTACCGTTATTCCTGTTTTATAAGTACAAGCATCAAGAGATGAAAAGATCTCCCTCTGTTATTCATGGAAAGATTATCATTGACTTCAGTGGGTGTAGTATCAGCCCTATAGCGGTATGAAACTTGGCTCCTAATTACATCAGGCCCACGTAGACTTAGTTTCAGCCACAGTTCATTTTATCGCCAGGTAGTTAACCTGTGAACCAAAGGTATTTCAACTGCTGACAGAGTCTGACTTGTGGTTCTGGGCTCTCAGGTTGCCTGACTAAGAGAAACCCATGTCCAGTCACGTTTCATTTGTGCTCCAAGTGTTTGGCTTCCATCAATGGCTTGGGACGGCCTGTTCTCTGCAGATTAAGAGGAAATAATATATGACGCACAGGCTTGTCTCTTTTACTTCAAAGTGTGAGCAACAATGACTCACCCACCTCCACAGACATCTTTAAACCCTGTGCTGAGTTTTCTATTTTTCTTCTTGTATCATAGATAGCACTGCTGCCTTTTGTTTTCTCCAGCCTACCTTCACCAGCTTTGCAGAATTTTGAATCCAATCTGGCAATGAGGTTGAGCTTTTTTTTTTTTTTTTTTTTTTGCAGTTCTTTTGGGTCCCCATATTCTTTCATAATTTACTTAACCAAACAGCATGTGTTTAAGTTTCTCAGTATACTCCAAGTGTTATCAAATAAGAATAATCTGCATAATAGCTACGTGAAAAGGAGGCTTGTTATTCACACTTTGTTATCATCCTGTCCTACAGACAGCTGCTGTCACTGTTTGCCCTTTTCAGTGGCAGTGGGCTAAATTCATCCTAGTCACAGACAGGGGTAGGTGGCTGTGGTACAGTCGCCATCCATTTGGAATATGACATGCTGGATTGAGTTATTCTTTCACAGAGCAAGGAAGCTTATTGAACAGAAAAGGTTAGTTAAACTAACTGCAGGCAAAACTGGGGCAGGAAAAATGTCCATAACTTATTCAAAATATACTTCATTAGGGAAACCATGAAAAAATTCAATAATTACCTTATTATAAAAGTTTTGCCAGATAATGCCATGACTTTACCAGGAAGGATTTATCTGCTCTTGTGCTTACAGTCTGATGCCAGAATTCAATGAACCTGGGTCATCCAGGGTGGTGTAGGCAGTCAGTCCTGTAGGCTAGTATGCAAAAATTGGATTCCACCATCACCACCACCACCACCACTGCTTCTCCTACACCAGTGTTTTTGAATTAAGGTGACAATGACAACTCTGCCCTGTGTTGAACCTAGTGCTGCTGATATGCATTAGACATGGTCTAAGCATGCCCAGAAATGGGGGATCCTTGGGGACCTTGGAGAGTGAAATACCTACTCAGTGAAGCCCAAATGCACTCTGGCAAATGGCATTCTATGTATTTAGTTCAGCAAGGTGTCAGTGGTGTAATTTTAAGCATGAAAGTAAATTTCATAATGGAAGTTTTGAATACCTTAGTGGGGCAAACATTATAGGGAAAACCACTTTTCTCCTTCTTTGATGAAATTCTCCTTGTTTGCACCATAAGTGCTTAGGTGTTTTATTTGAATCTTGCTGAAGGCACCTGCCTGTCTGAGCTTCAGCTCTTCTGGGTGTCCAGAGCACCTCTTTGGCATATGCCCAGAACAGTTTAAGCAGCTTGATAGATATCTCCCTCCTATGAATCAAGGCATTCCTCTGCTGAAGCCTCCTGGGGAGCTCAAATCTGCAGACATTCTCAAAAAAACACCCAACACACACCCAGAAAGCTCCTTGGAAAATGATTTGTGGGTGATTTTTACAACAGACAGCAGAGGAGGATCTGCCACCCACCTTTCATACAAAATTCTTTGATTAAGTCATTTTAGGAAGTTAGGTTCAGATTCAACACTTTGCTCTGTCTGAAGGGGTTGAAACCAACATTTCTCCAAGGAAAACGTCCTCTTCTCAGGGACTGCATTGTTTCATTCACAGCCTACTTTTTCTCTTCAAGTTATATTAATGTGTAGGAAAAAATCTCAAAAGTCAATAGACAGGCACAGAAGTACATCATTCTGCAGACTGCACAAAGTAGTTTTGGGCAGAAACTTGATTATATGCTTTATGGTCAGCATCCTTTCAATTCAACTCAGACAAGCAGGACATTTGATACTTGAAAGACCAGAGGAAATTAAATTCTGGTTTCCCACTTTGTCCTCTATGATTTTACTTCTACTAAATAGACTAAATAAACTAACTAGAGAGAAACATTTCCATCACCAGACCATTTTAGAATGAGGGAGGGTTAGGAGAAGTCCAGACATAATCAACATTTAGAAGAGACAAGTGTAAGATCTGAGAATTTTACCAGGGGAGGAAATTTTCCCTCAGGAAAAAGACACATCAGATTAACTGGGAGTTGGTGGAGTCCTCTGAGGAAATACAACTACGTAGATCAGAATGGTCTGGAGGAAAAGAGATTCTGAGATCAAATTGAGTGAAACTAAGGGAATGGGGGCAGCCTCTCATCTTTCCCACCTTCCTGCTTCTACCTCCAGGGTCCTCAAAATTCTTCCATGGGAGCAGTGATGCAACAACAACCTCTTTCTCCATCCTGCATCAAACTTTGATTTTGAAATGACAGATATGTTTGAAAGTAGTGACCATATGATAACCTTTAATGTCTCTGGGTGATTTATTCTACAAAAACTACAGCAGTTGTGGGTTCTCCATCCCTGGAGGACTCCAACACTCTCTCTGCTGGAAAAGGCCCATCTGAGATAGTTCTGTATTTGCAATAGCTCCATTTTGAGCTGGAGGTGCTGTAGATGACCTCCAGAGTTCTTTTTCTACAGGTTTTCCCATGGCCATGGTTCTAAGAATCTAGAAAACTTTTAGGCATAGAGGCTTCCTTATCCTTGACACCTTATGTTATATCCTTGTTCCATTGCACTTAATTTTTGCTCAAGATGACAGATATGTGAATCTGCAATATCCCATAAAGTTTGTGTTCTAATAGGCTTGCAAAAATTCTGAGTTCTCATTTCTGTAAAAAAAAACAAAACAAAACAACTTAATTCAGAGAAAACAAAGAAGACCACCTGAGGCATTTATGTGTTTCTTGCTAAATTCATCTTGCTGTTCAGGTGTCTTTCTAATCTCCCTATTTTGGCCCTCAAAATCATAACTTCTGCTCGACCTGCCTGTGGGCCAAAGAGCAAGTTGACTTGGATCTTTCCAGATCCTCTTAAAGCCTATTTCTGAAGTCATAAAAAGTTTGCTGAAAAATGAAAGCACACCTTTTCCTCCATGAATTGGTAATACAGCTCCTTTGTGCTGATCACAGCTAAGGCTAGTGGGCTGATGGGAGGGTTTGGAGCAAATGCACTTTGCTTTTTAATGATGTAGAAGTTTTTGTGGAATCAGAAAGATTTTACTTATTTTTCCTACCAAAGAAAAACCCTCCCCAAAATAAATTATGATGTAGGAAAAATTACACTATTTCATTGATTTGTTTTGGAAAGCAGGAGGTATGAGGCAGTGCCTGAACCTGCACTTGGCTCCACCACTGAGGTACCAGAGTTATATCCCAGCCACTCTGGCTCTCTCCGCTCTTATGGAGCCACCAAGTCTCCCTGCCACCCTGAGAAAGTGCCCATCACCCTCCTGTGACATTAGAGGGAGTCTGAGATGACTAACCCCTTAATTTATGTGCCTTACATGGGTGATTAACGTCAGGTAGGATGAACTGTGACTGCAGTGTATCATTGAAACATCTTACCTTATTTTCCAGATCAAAGTATCTCATGTTTTTGTTCTGATGAAACAGTTTGGTACTTAACAAGAGGAGCACATAAACATTCAACATACAAATTAGAGAAGCCAGATGTTTACTGTATCTTTCCATTATCCTGCAATTCTAGTTCAAATAATATGCTATGACATGTAGTTTATTATGGACTTCCACAATGAAGCCATAAAAATAAACAAGTATCTCTAACTGTTAGTAACAATGAGAAATTTTCTGTTGAAATGCAAATTCCCCTCCAAGTCAACGTTTTTTAAAAATGTAGAACTTTTTACTCTGTGTTGGTTTTTAAAATATTTGGTTCAGTTATGACTCAGCACCAAAACAAATTCTGAAATTATATTTAACATGAACCATGTTCCTAACTTTAACCAGCTTTTCTGTTTCAGCAACAAGAGGGCCATTTGGGTACCAGATCTCATAATAAAGACTGAGAGAACGGTTGAAAAGCAATGAAAAATTCCAGTGATCTTTGTTGGTAGTGGGTCAGTGGGGTAGTGCATTACCACTAACTGCTGGATACTACTCAAGTAATTTAGCTTTAAGATGCAAAAATAAACTAAGTGTTTAAGGATATGATGAATTCTCTTCAAAAAAGTTCTAGGTCAACAATGTCTAAATGGATATTAAGTAGAGCTCCTTACCAAAGTGTTTTCTAATAATAGTAAGAAAGTAACCAGAGACTTATTCAACTGTAAAAAATACCCAACCAACCAAAAAAAAAAAAAAAACCCAAAACCACCCAACAAAAACAAAAACAGAAAAACCCCTTAGATTTCTTTGAATAGAATGTGAGCTGAAGAACACACACAAAATCCATTTGTGACACACACACACAAAATCCCTTTGTGATACTGTTTGACTATGCACTGTGCAACTAAAAATGTTAAGAGCATCTACCATTAAACTAAACAGCAGCATGCTGTGACTTGATTGACCTATGCATCATTGCATGCCAATCTATTTGAGTTGTTTCACAGTTTGGAAGCACTCTCACATAATCCTATATACATGCTCACTGCACTTGTTTTTGGAGTTAACTAACCCTTCTTTTGAATAGTCTTCAAGGTTCAGCTAGGAAAACAATTTATAAACTGGGACAGAAAAAAAGCAGCTCTGATTCTTCTTGTTGGTGGCATGGGGCTGGTACTGATTTCACTGAATTTCTTTTAAAGTCTATTTTATCTGATTAGCAAGAAATCTCTATGCAATGGTAGGAAGAGATGTCATGGTGCTATTACAGATAACATATTTGAGTCAGCAGTGGACTGTGGTCAGGACTATGTAATCAAGGTGGTTTGTAAGCTGAGACACGTTCCAGCCGGATGCAGAGGAGGTGGCTTGGCATTTGCCAGGAATATCCATCCTACAACTGTCAAATCCACAAACACAATCCATCATGCAGAATAATGGTTTCCTCCTTCCTGTCCACTCCACAGTCTAAGTGTGATTATTCATCTTGAACGCAACCAGTCTTTCACATATGCTTTATTTTATTGCACACAATCAGAGGCACGCTATGCTAAGGATACTTAGAATGTAAATATTTATTAATCTTCATTAGCAGAAATGCTCTCTCTGTATTGGCATATGATACTTGAAAGTAACAATCTGTTTTACATGTTATGGTATGACAACAGATGACAGTGGTTGATTTTTCAACAATAGTCACCAATAGGGTGAATAAGTACAAGGTGATGAGATAATCCTTACTCCTACTCACTTCTCTGTGGTAGGCAAGGCCTGAAAAATCAGGAAAAAATGCAGAATTCCATTTCAGAATTTCTCAGTAAGTATTCAAGGTATTCTTGAGAAAGTCTGTAGCCCTAACGAAATAGTCACTTTCATTTGTAACTTTCATCAGAAAAATTTCACCTGCTGTCTAAAAGTGTTTTAAATGTTATATGTTGTCAGTGACAAATATATTAATATATTCTAGTTTTTGGTATTTTAACCTCTAGTAACAATATGTAGCATTCAGTGCAGCCTTTCAGGAACTGCCTTGAAAAGAAACCCTTGGTATACCAGAGATTCTTTGCCAAATGAGAGCTTAGAAAGATGAATGCATTTATCAGCAATCTCCAGGGAGTTAATTTTATGCTGAATTAGAATGCAACAACAAAGTAAATCAGGTTTTTTTTTGCTTTTTAGTGCTAAAACACTTTTAAAAAAATTATGATTTTGGGTTTGAAAGCAGGATTTCTCCAATACGCTTGCAAATTGAAGTCTGAAGGAGAATTAGGAAACAAACGTGTTTACTGAGTAAGATTGAGCCAGTGCATGAGCAGGAGAACAGGAAGGAGCATAAACCAGAGAGACCAGTTCAAACTAATTTCCACAGAACTCCTCCCTTCAGTTACATTACTGTAAGTCACAAATATTACATCATCAGAACAAATGATTATTTGCTAATCCATGATTCAGAAAGACAACCATTGTTAAACAGCAGCCTTTGGAAACTGCTTAACCCTTCATCCTCCCTTTATCACCACACAATAAAACAAAGACGCTATGAATGAAGCATGTTGAGAACACAGTGACTTATGAAATCAGTAAAGCACATACACACTCCTTTATACAGAGAAATGGCAAAAGGTGGCAGGTATTCAGTGTGGCAAGAGAAGGCATTTGTACAGTCATAGGAGTGCTGACAACTCATTTTCTGGAGATTGAGCTGAACTTTGCCTGAAGAATGTTGCTTACAATAACTTCTTTGATGTAAATCTCTAATTTGTATAATGGACCTGGGCAACCACAAATGTTTCTTACAAAGACATTGATATCCACATCTGCTCAGACCTCTAAATTTTTTTCTATCCCAATGAATACTCCTGTCAGAGGACAGAAACGCTTCTGGAGATCAATGAATATATACAGTGAACCACAAGCAGAACACACTACCAAAATCAGAAGATAGGAGAAGGAGATGTTTAAGGATAAGCCTCTATTAGTGTTTTAGTTTAGGTTGGGAGTGCTACTTTGATGGGAACCTCCTGACTGCCCCTAGCTAGTGTAGAATCATAGAATCATAGACTGGTTTGGAAGGGACTTTTGAAATTCATCTAGTTCAAACCCCTGCAGCAATCAGGGACATTGTCAACTATATCAGGTTGCTCAGGCTTCATCCAACATGGCCTCGAATGTTTCCGGGGTTGGGGTATCCACCACCCCTCTGGGCAGCTTGTTCCACTGTTTCACCCCTCTTTTAATAAAATTATTTTCCTTGTATCTACCCTCTTTTAGTTTAAAGCCACTACACCATGTCTTATCACAAAAGGCCCTACTAAAAAGAGTGTCCTTGTCTTTCTTATAATCCCCCTTTAAGCAGTGAAAGATCACAATAAGGTTTCCATGGAGCCTTCTCTTCTCCAGACTGGACAATCCCAATCCTCTTAGTTTTCTTCATAGAAGAGGTGCTCCAGACCTCCAATCATTTTTATGGCCCTCCTCTGGATCTATTCCAACAGGTCCATGTTCTTCCTGTACTGAGGACCAGTGCTGGATGCAGCACTCCAGGTGGAGTCTCACCAGGATAAAGTGAAGGGGCAGAATCACCTCCCTCGACCTGCTGTCCAATGGAGCTTTGGTTTGCATCATGGAGCCTCTTAAAACATGGAAGCTAGATTCCTTTTGGATGAGACTAACTAAATAATATGCTCCAAAAAACTACCTAACACCCTTCCATTGCTAATGGAACTTCAGTCAACAGGACCAACCTAGAACGAGTCTGATGTCAAAGCCCAGAAATGTGTGCAGAGTACCCAGCACTCCTCAGTGCCTCTTCCCACTAGTCTGGATTTGCTGGGGCAGCTGGAGGCTTCTATAGCTCAGGTTTTGAGACACTCATTGCAGAGCTCTGAGAGGAGTCAATAAATGATCCAGAACACCTCATTGCAATTTGCAGCTATTCCATTTGTCTGCAATATGAGTGTCATTTAAAATTTCGTCTGTTGTAGATACTTTATTCTCAGAGAGCATTTAGGAATGACCATTTTTTTTTGTCACTTTTGAGTATTCTCCTATGCACTGTTGAATATAACTAGGTTGCAGATGGGGCTGATTGTGGTCTGAAAAAGTGTGTTTCTTTTTAGGGGAAGTTCTTATGGATACTTGAGCATTAGTTGATTTCCTTGGGGCAGAGTTCACAGTGTCTGCAGATGATCCTCTTGACTTGGTGCTTTGTTGGCTGTTTTATTATGACAGATAGAAATGGATTACATTGACGTAGTCATGGATTACACTGATGTAAATGACTGCATAAAAGATATGAATTACTTTCACTTTCTGTCTACAAGTAGTAGGGAATTTTTCAGTCTATGTGTAAGAACTTTAGGTATAATTGCAAAGGAAAAAGCACCTCATGAGAAGGACGTCTGAATTCAGAAAAATTCCAAATTAGACAAGATAGGTCAGAGAAATCTTCACAAGCCCCTAAATGGATGAGTGTCTGTTTTCCTCAGGTCTGAGTGTGCAGGATTCAGCTCAGCCTAATTTATGGTGTCTGCAGTGTAGATATCTGCACCTCAATTAGGTGTTAAGCTCCTATTAAAATTAATGGAGAGTTTGAAGATTGCCTAAGCACAGCCTTCTAGTGTCATTTGAGATGCCATCAAGAATAAAAGATATCTGCATAAAGCCTGAAGATAACACCCAAGACCTAGGGGTGACCCATGCTCTCCTGGAGCAGCCTAAGGGTGACAACACATAGCATCTAACACTTCAGTAAGACTTCTGTGTCTAGGACACTGGCTTGGATATGAGCTTTCCCTTAATTCTGAGGGGAACTTGTTCAAGCCCAGATACAGACACCTGTGATACATAGCTTAAATTCAGGCAAGATAAATTCTTCTCAGTATTTCTTAATGAATAGAATGGAAGTAGTAAACAAGTGCTGGGAGTGGGAAGAATAGCCCTGTTCACAGAGAAGAAAAGGCAGAAGTAGGTTGTGGTACTATTAATGAACACGAGTGGCACATTTATATGGAAACAGAACTGTACAAATAATGGATTTTTGGGTTTGGTGGTTGGACTGAAAGTTTTACAGTAAATTCCTTTTAGTTAACCTGAAATAGATTTTTTGCCTCTGTGTGTGTGTGTCTTTAACTCATATAAGAAGCATGTGTCTCATCTGCTTTGTTAATGACAAGGAACTAAACTTCTATGTAGCTGCATCCAGGAGTTAGGCATGGTAGCCTGTGGCAGTGGATTAGAAAGGATGCTAAGTAGTAACTACTGGCTCATGAACTGAAAATTGCCACCCAGTGATATGACAGGAAAGATTAAATAATCTTTTTTTGCAGCATGACTGGAAAGCTTATCTTAGGTGTTTTATGGGTTCTACTCCTCAGCTTTTGCTTTGGATTGTGTTCACTGGAAGTGCCACAATATTTATTCACCTATGTAAGTGAGCAAAAGTGATTCATCATGCAAAAAGATTGTGAAATCAGGCAGTATATCTTATGTATCTATGTTTTCACCTGTCTATAAAATAATCATGCAAAACCCATCATTTGGGGGATATATGAGCAAGATTCTTGTGCTCTGACATCAGATTTAGACCTGAAAGTTTTTCTGGTTTAATTATATTGTTAAACTGGTAAAATATGTCAGTTTAAATGATGCTATTACAGTTTTGGAAGCACTGAAACTGCTGCAGGTTATGCTCACTCAGAATCTAGAATAAATTATAACGGCATTAAAACTTACATCCCAACATGACTGTGTTTGCAAGACAGCATATACCTGTGCTAGTAAAGCTGCTAGATTTTACCAACACAAATGGGAATTCTCAGGTGAATAAAATGAACAGGCTTTGAGTCCTGATCAACAAAAACTATCTATATTTAAAAAAAGTAAAAGTACCTGTGATATTAAGTTGATACCCATGAGCAGTTTAACACTACATATATTTAGGAATATATAAGTTGAATTTTTCAAAGATACATGTTGATACTTCAAATTATCACATGGAAAGTTGTGCATTTGGCAGCAAAACTTGCTTTTCCTTAAAAACAAGGAATTATATTAATATTTACTTGATTGCCTGATAAAAGTAATACTACAGAAGAATATTGCAAAACCTTGGAGGCTTGGCATGCTTTTCTATGTGGGTGGAAAAATGTTGTGCTGAAGCCAAGCTGGAATGAATCATGAAACTGTAGCATAAGAAACATACTAGATCTATTTTTTTTAAGGAAAAAAAAATATTACAGCTAGAATAATAAAACTATGGGCCTTACAAGTATATGCAACGTAAACATGTTGCTGAAATAATATTGGAGAGTACGTTATGCAGGACAGACTTTGATTGTAAAGAGAGCAGTAGGGTTTTGGCCTTCATTCCCAACTTTGAGCTCTGAACCGAGAAGTGCCATCATCCAAGACATTCTCTAAGGAAACTCAAGAGGCACAGGATATCATGTGCCCTATAACTTTCAATAATAAGGGGCATATAGAGGGACATAACTTCATTTATTTCAGTATCTTCAATATTAATAATAAATGCCAAAAATAATACCCCACAGGTAAGTGCCACAGAGGACAGTAAGCAGGCAGGTTTCTTTAGCCTTTATGCCTCTGGTGTCTCAACACTTATGGGACAACATCAGGGAAAGGCATGCAAAATTTGATTGCTATGCTGACACCCCATCTGTCTTTCTATCAAGCTAATGCCATAATTACCAGCTTGAAATAAAGACATGTGTAATGCCAGGTAAAAATAAGAGTGCCCTAATCTCATACGTGAGCATCAGTGTGTGTGTATGAAACGGTGCTGGCTAAAGCAAGGGCAGGGACCCTGCCCTGACTTGGAGGCCAAGTGACACTGGCTGCCTTGCATCAGTCCTTTCTACACATGACTCATCCCAGAGCCTGCATGGAGGGACAATCTTCAGGACAAGGCCAAGAAGTGAGATAAGACTCAAGCAGTGTGACCATCAAGAGTCTGGTGAATAAGACCTCTAGCAGATTGTCTCTATAAATGTACCCATTGTGGTTTATCATAGGGAAACAGTCTTTGCAGGTAATCCTATTTTAGATATTAAAATTATGTTAATGTATCATATTATAGTATCACATACTCCATTAACTGTTGCAGTCCTGTGTTTCTCCTTATATAACAATCATTTAAACATGTTTACCAGCTGGCAAACATGGAACTATGCTTGAAGCACTTATGTAAAAAAGTTATGGTGTTTTTTGAATTCAAGACAAAGCTCTTCTTTGGATGGACCAGCTAAAGAAATGCGGAAACAGAAATACCAGATGCATGGAGAACTATCTTCATGGTACATCCAATTTTGATGCCTTTTTAAAAAAATGAGGTGAAGTACTATTGAAACTTCAAGGAATTTGCTTTTAAGTTTTCATGCAGAAAAGAGTAGTTTGGAACAACAACAACAAAAAAGTATACTCCTTTTTGAAAGGACCAAAACATCATGAAGAGTAGACAGATCAACACCCAAATGGGAGGCTCAGAAGTACATTTGGATGGGAAGAGTGGAGGAGTGGGATGTGCTTTTGCTTTGTGGGTGCTGCTTGCAGCTACGTCTCCCTGCCTTATGCACAGGTGTGAGTAAAATCTCAGGCCTCTTATCACTCACCCCATCTGGATTTGAGGCCACTCCCCAGGCAGGGAAATTTGTGAGGAGCTTTGGCTGGGTATTATGATCTGCATCTGGCCTCCAGGTCTTCACTTGAGGAAGTTTGCTCCAAGGTCCAAATTCTGCCACTCTTGCTGTCATCAAACATCCCTTATTTCCCAATCCATTCGCTTTCTCTCAGGTCTCAATTTGGCCCTCAGTCAGCAACACAGATAAGGTATCATTTGCCTCATCATTTAAGGTATCACTGAGATTTTTATTAACATCAGAGAAATTCATTCTGCATGACATCTCCATGTGCTACCACTAACAAATCAATGAATAAATAATTGTGTAGGGGCAGGGGACACTGAAGAAGAAACCCTTGGACTCCACCCTTGTCTCCATAACCAAAATACAACATGCCTTGCTCTGGTGCTTTTGTGCCTACACCTCCACATAAATATTTTAACTTATTTTACCATTGGTTATTATTATTGGTTGTACAATTCTATAAACATGAGCTGACTTCAAAACACATGGCTGGTGGTGTTCACTATAAATGAAAATTTTAAGCTTTGCAGAGCTTATATAAATATTCAAAATGATATATATATTGCAGAGCTTATATATATATATATATGCTCAAGAAATATATATATCCTTTTCTCTCTATTTTTTTCACTTCACATGAAGTCAGGAAAAATGTGTTTCCTCTCAACAGTTTTTATAACAAAAGGAAACACATTTCAAATATATATATTCAAATAACATTAAAAAGAAAATGTATAAGAACTAAGAGCTAGAGAAAATAATTAATCACAGTATTCCTGCTAAACAATCTTTTTTGTCAGCTGCATTCAGTCAATACAAGAGAGAAAACTGAAGACAAGAAAGTGTATGAATAGGTAGAGCCTACTGTCTGTAGTTAGCCAAAGAGTACTATAAGTGTACCCCCAATATAGTACTATAATCAACTACTTCTTTCATCACTTACTGTGAGCAACACTGCTTCCACAGAAGTAATGTCTCCATGTTTCCTCAGGGAATTCCCACAGGATTTTCTGATAATTTTAATTCTCCATTATTGAAATGGAAATTAGAAATTTCATAGTGTATTTTTTCTGAAACTTTGATTTTCTTTTCTGTGTTTGTAGCACATTTGGCAGGTGATGAGGTTTTACACTTTCATTAGAAAGCAATCCTTCCCTAATAGCTCTCACAATTTCTCAGAGCTTGGTATTTCCTACACCACTGAAAGACAGAATGTGAAGTTCAACTTTTCACATCTCTCCCAGAACCCAGGATCAGCAAGCAGATGAATAGTGAGTGAAATAGCTTGTGTTTCCCTGTGTCTGAATGAGCCCAATCCAATCACAGAAACACAGAATCACTAGTTTGGAAGAGACCTCCAAGATCAAGTTCTACCTATGCCCTAAGCTAAGCCATGGCACCAAGTGCCACATCCAGTCTCTTTTTAAATATATCCAGGGATAGTGACTCCACCATCTCCCTGGGCAGACCAGTCCAGTACTTTATCACTTTATTCCGTGAAAAAACAAAACAAAACAAAACAAAACAAAACAAAACAAAACAAACCACCAAAAAAAAAAAAACAAAACAAAAAACAAACAAACAAACAAACAAAAAAAACCACTGATTATTCCAATAGAAAAAGCATAGAGCTAGAACCCAGAGTTCTGCTAAGAAGTGTCTTGGTTATGCCTCTGCCCTTTGAAGACTTTTCCCTTTCCTAAGATGATAGCATAATTCTTTCACTTAGCAGTGGACTACGTGGTAGGAAACTTGCTGGACAAGAATAGAAACAACAACGAGAAACTCCAGCTGGTAGAAACATAGCTGTAGAAACAACCAGAATGGGGACCTCAGGGAGCACTCTATGGGAAGGGTTTTGTGGTAGCACACGCACACCCCTGACATAATAGTGGCCCACGTAGTGACAAGGCAAATTCATCTCCACAGCTGTGACCAAGTGGCAAAATGAGAGACAACTGCCAAAAAAAACCACTGAATCCCAGTCAAAAGTATTCAACAGTTTGAAGTTCTGTAGGTCATCAGGGAGAAATGTAGGGTGTAAAAAGATCACAGAGAAGATGCAATGCAATGAACCTTCTTAAACAATTTGTTTATGTGGTGATGTAAATATGATATAAATTTCCTTCCACATCCACCTTTGTCAGTGGTTTCAGAGGAATAAAATAATGAGAAATGCAGGACCAAATATGACAAATATCCCCACAGCTTTGTCTTTGATACCACCCAGTAACAGGGTGATACACCCATTCTCTAAATGAGTAGAGTATCTATTTTTAAAATAAGTTTCTGGATTTTCATGATCAAAAGAGTTTGGAGTTGTATCCAAGTCATTGTACATAACAGTCACTGATGAACTCTTCTGCCATGTTTGACTAATTTCAACTTTGAACCCATTCATACTTTTGTCCCTTTGCATTATATACAGGGAATATGTAGTCATTGTATGAAAAAATTCTGTGACCTCTCTACTAGTCCCTTCATTAAGCAATCTCCATCTCATGAATTTTGTGAGAATTGTGCTTCTCTAGCAGTCATGGAGATCTGTATAAATTCTGTTCTTCACTAACTGTTCTTTAAAGGGAAGCATCCTTTGTTCTGCAGTTGCATTAAGGAACACAAAGAAGAATATATAATAAATACAGATGTAGGAACTGGAAGTATGATGAATGCTCCAAGTGTTGTGCACATTGCTACTATTAGTCATTCATTAAAATTAAAACCAGCCAACTCTTAAGTCCCAAACAGATAAATTTGATGCCTTGGTCCTATTTTCTCAGAGGAGAACCGGATGCAGAGATGATTTTACAAGGTTTCTTTCTTGTGGTCTTGTCCACCTAACATGAACACTGGACCTTAATCCAAAGTAAGGACTTAAGTTTCTTGTACAGTCAGATGCCTATGGAGTCATTTGCTATGGAGCAGAATTTCAAAGGGACATCCAACTTAGGTTAGATTAGTCATGTCTCCATACTTTTTTAATGTTTGAGGTATTGTTTGCCATATTAGTGGCTGCTGCATATGCAATTATTAGTGCCTAACTTCTGCACACATCATGTAAGACACATAGAAATGTATAACTTCTGCTCCAATAACCAGAAATAATAAATTATTTAGATCACTTAAATATCAAATATTTTTCATTTTGTTTCCATGTAATTTTATTTCCAAGACAGCATTAGTACTCCAGTATGAAGCCAGTGGGTCCATCAGGAGTCAATCCATTGTAAACTAAATTTGCTTATTTAACTGTACTTGCAGTCATGGGAAGCTATTTCTTTACCAATGATAGAACTACATGCTATACTTTTCTTTTTTTAAAAGTCAACCTTAAAATATATTGCCTTACAAACATGCTAGCAGCCTTAGTGTTAATAGGGAAGATCTCCACTTTATTTATTTATTTATTTGTTCTAATTGTAGTGGGCCTGTCCCCAGAAAGAGTGAGCTTGGCCCCCATTGTCAGTATCGGCCCTTGAAACTACATTTGCACTGTGGTTGTTCGTATATCTCACTGAAACTTATAAGAGTTTGAGCAGGAGCAAACTTCCCTAGAGTGTTGCCTGTGACTCCAGATAAAATCCCTTGGCAGCATCCTCTATTTTAGAGCAGGAAATTTTTATTTTCTTCCAGTTAATTCTTAGTTATGTGTTTCTTTAGCTAATGTGTAGCATTCTGTTCATCACTTCAAGAACAGCAAAAACAGTTTTTGTAAGGTTAGGTCAGGGAAATGTTTTTTCCAGTATTGATGACTGTTCTATAACGGAACTATTTCATTTCTAGAACTACCTCTTTCACCTTTAGTGTTGCTAAAACAATGGTCCACAGAAGCTCTTTCTGGCCTTCAGAAGAGGCATATTCTAGAAGGATGTTGTTTCCCATTCCTTCCCCTAAAGATCATAGGAAGCTGAAGACTATTGCTGCAAACATTTCCTTTCAGTTTAGGAGTGCTGGAATCCTTGTTCCACTCCAAAGTTTGTTAGAGACCCAGCCCTTTTTAGGAGTCCTGATGTGAGATTTGGCTCAGACAAGGCTCCTGTGTGCCTTCTACTAAGGTTTCAGGGCACCAGAAAAGCAGCCAAATCCTCCTTCACACAATGTCCTGACTGTGGTTGGAAAAAACATTTTTCCTCAAGGTATTGAAAGGGTGGATTGCATTCCTTGGCCTCTGGAAGGGAAAGGCTTCATGTAATTCTCAAAAAGTAGCTCATGGCTCACAGCTGTAGGCAAAAATAGTGGCAACAACAGTAGCAGCTTTTCCCTGGAACAGGTTTTTTGGTAGAGGACCATTGATAACATCACTTTGGACAGCTGACAGAAGAGTTCGACCCTGAGTGGACTTCCATACTTGCATCCCCTGCTGTGCTGGGTCATAAAGCTGCACTGACAGAGCCACACTTGCCGCTTCTATTGCATGCAGCCTATGAGATGCAACTAAAGTAATGAGCCTTTTCTAAGTGCTGAAAGGACCACCTCATTCATCCTGCTGAATTCTTCTGGACTGAACAAACTTATTTTCTCTGAGATGATATTCACTTCAGGAGGTGCGGCTTTTGTTCTTCTCGCCCCGGCCTTGGGCAGCTGGGGTGCCCGGCTAGGCTCTGCCTTTCGGTGAGACTGGGGCTGCCGTGTGCGTGGAGGCTCTAGAGCTGAGCCCTCCGGCGTGGGTACTGTAGCTTTCGTAGCCGTACGCTGAGAGGAGAAAAAGGGACGAGAGAAGGCACACCTTGTCCTGCGTGGCTGGAGAGCGTTTATTTCCCACGTGGCTGCTGCAGTGGCTGGAGCGGCTGTCTCCAGGCGCGTGCAAGGACAAAATGGCGATTGAACAAAGGAGGCATGGGGTTAAATAGGGGGCGGGCAGACAGGGGCAGAAGCCCCCCTCGCCCAATGGGGACAGGCAACAGGGGAGTGACGTGGATTACAACAACCTGTGGGGACATAACAGAGGTGGGTACAGTGTTCTGGGACAAATAGGATTGCAAGGATGGGTTGACTGACACAGAACTTTCAGGAATGAACAGGGGGTAGCTATAAGATGGACATGTAAAAGCTCCTATGGCAGGCAACCTGGAGCAGACCATTGTGAGGGGAAAATGGGGGTACAGAGAACCAACTGACTAACATTTATTAAAACCCCTAACTGAACCAACCCGGCATACAACAAGGAGGTAGTTCACTGATGTCAATATAGACACATCCCCGTCAATTTTTTTTCCTTTTGTCCTCCTCAGCTCTCCAAAAATATGCCCCAATCTTCCCCAAGTGAATATGTGTCACCTTGCAAGACACATAACATGTACCCTCAGAAAGCACTGTTCCACTGGCTGTAGGGCAGTCTTCCTATCAGACACATTGAACTTTAAAAATGCACACAAAAATGATCAGTATGTGTGCTGCTTTTGTCTGGGACACAGTTAATTTTCTTCAAAGTAGGTAATAGGGGCCACACTGAAAACTAGGGCTATGTGCTGTAAGCAATGTTGATAACACAGGGTATTTTAGTTCTGCTGAGCAGTGCTTACACAGTCAAGGTCTTTTCTGTTCCTTATCCCACCCCAGCAGAGAGGAGGCTGGGGCTGCAAAAAAGCTGGGAGAGGACACAGCTGGGACAGTTGACCCTAAGTGACTAAAGGGATAACCCACACAATATGGCATCATTCTCAGCATGTATAACTGGGGGAAGAAGAAGGAAGGGAAGGACATTCAGAGTGATGCCATTTGTCATCCCAAGTCACCATTAGGCATGATGGAGCCCTGCTTTCCTTGAGATGGCTGAACACCTGCCTGGCCCTGGGAAGAGGTGAATGAATTCCTTGGTTGGACTTGTTTTCATGTGTGGCTTTTCCTTTACCTACTGAAGTGTTTTTATCTCAACCCATGAGTTTTATCACTTTCTCAATACTTTTCTTCATCCCACTGGGGAAAAGTGAGTGAGCAGCTGTGTGGGGCTGAGTTGACATCTGGAGGTTAAATCATGACGTTATACCTTAGAGCTTCGAGGGAGCTGTGGTGTTCCCATTTCACGCAAAAGAGATCCAAGCCAACATGGCCATAAGCCACCCTGCAGTACTTGGACTGGTGGGCCACAGATCTCTCTTTTGAGAGAATGGCTTTGGCAGATGTGTTCCATGAACCCCTAACACATCGTTTTGTTAGCTTCAAAAGTAGTAAATTCCTAAACCACTCACTTTGACGAGACAAGTAGCAAATAGCTCAGGACTCCTTTCTTCACACAGAGATACTAAGAAATTCCTACAGACAACACAGAGAGAACAACGTCTCACATACCCTTGGACATTTTCACATACTACAGATAGTCCATTGGTTAGCAAAGGAAGCTGGTGAGAAATGTGTATTGGATGCTGACAAATGTAATAATAACCTCTAAACCAGATACTGTTAAGAAACCATTATGAAACTCTTGAGTTTTTATCTTTTCCTTTGTCCATGAAACAAGGAAATGCTGGCATGGTAACACCACTAAATTCCATAAAGACAGAGTCATGTTTATGTCTCATGTTAGAGCTTTTACGTACTATGGTCTCATCCTTACCTTTGCACCAGATTACCTATTTGATTATTCTTTTTCAAAACCTGACTCTAACATGTATATTCTGGATATACACAGAGGTGTTTTTAAAATCAGGATAGGACCAAAGTTTTGAGATGCCCCAATGTTGTTTGCCAGTTTCACAGATAGGACAGAAAGTCAGACAGTCAGCCAGAGGCTATTTTAAGTGGGTGTCTAATTGCATTAAGTTTGTTGTGAGCTAACCAGATTAGATCTACCAATTCGGGCTAAAGATCATGCCACCACCAGAGTACTGGCAGCCTTTGTGGTTTCTCTGAGAAGTGTGCCTATCTCTGAAGATTGGGGATCAGGCCATAGATTTACACATCATTTTTCTTTGGTCAAAAAATTGAAATCTAAAGTTTGTGTTCACTGAGTTGTCTTATAGACATTTTTTAAGGTAGTCTCCATTAGTCTCACCTCCTACACATCAGGTCATTGCTTGTGAGTCATGGCAGCAGAAAGCATAAGGATGTCAAGGAAGGATGTCAGCTATGGAAATTTCCATTACTAGGGTTTCCCTTTGGCATAATAGAATGTTTGCAGTAACCATGAGGATTCTCTGAGATGTTGCCCAACCAGCTCTCCTCACTGCTGGGGAGTTTTATAATGCCTGAATTCTGTAGTGGCATAAGAAAATTCAGTCTTGGTGAAACTGGTGGGGGGCTTTAGTGTGCAGGTGCAGGCTTGGTGGATGAGGCTGGGCAAACATAGATATGAGAAATTCAGGCATGCCAAGAGAGAAGTGGAGATGGACAAAGCATTTGAAACAGCCATGGCTACTACAGGGTAAATAATGAGTCCTACTTGCCAAAGGGAAATCCTACTCACTGCAATTTTCCATAGTCTTCTTAATTTCATGACTTTGTGAGAGCTGTGCCAGCTCTAAGGAATAATAATTGCATGGTGAACCCTTGATTTTATTATCTGTTGTTTGCCATAGGAATTTGAAACCTAGGTGTTGACAAGGACATACAATAAAATCAACTGACTTGACCAGTCTGGTCTCACTTGTAAGCCTGCTGAAAGGAACATGAAGTTTAAATTATGCAATCAGCATCAGGAAATCAAATAGTAAAGTGAAAACTGCCCCCTTTTTTCTTTCCCAGACTAAGATGAAAATTAGTTCCTAACCCTACTGACAGCAAATGATGGTTTCTGCATTTTTCTTAGATGTTGTGTTGTTATTGGACATATTTTCAATGCACTGTATGAGGTAATGCTTAATGTTTCTTAATAAATAAGCCTGAGGCATGTTCATAGTTGGCATAGTGGATAATATTTTTAGTGGAAGAGGGTGGTAGTGTGCTGATGATGTACCTGATAAGATAAAGAGCGAAAAAGTACATTTTTCTGCATGTTTAAACTTTTTAAATTAGAAAATGTGATCAACTCAGTGTGATGATTCACTTGGAAAACAACACTGTGAAACCAGGCCTAATTTATAAATTGACTTGGCTTTTCTGCTGCCACTCCCATAAAATACAGGTAAGTAGAATGTGCGCTACATCTTCTGAGATGAACTATTCTTTCTCTTTCTATTCTGCCAGGGTGAATTTTCATATGTGGATCTTCACCCATGCCATTGCTAGGTCTTAAGGGAAAGCAGCAGTAGGTGGGAAGCTCTTCAGGAAATGAATTGTGCAGAAGGAAGTGATGCTGATGAATCACTAGGTTGTACTTCTTGTTCTGAGTAGGAACCAGGCTGGTGCTTGGCCAAGCTCATGATGGTAGATTTGCTGTTGAATTGCCACATTTGGGGTGAATAGCCAGTGTCGTAGTGGTTTCTGCAAACTTCCAGTCTGAGGAGTACATTTAGCTTTTCCTCATTAAAATTCTCACGCTGTTTGAAATGAACATTTTCAGCATCTCCTCAATTCCTCACCTCTTTTATCATGTCATGCCATTCTGTGCCTAACACTAATTGCCCTCTTTCTCACTGTTCTTACATGACATCTATGATTCAGAGACTGCTGGAGTCAATCAAAAGTCTGTAATGACCTCAGCAGCTTGTGGCATGGGTCTGAAAAATTTTGCCAAATGACAAAAGAAAACACTTTAGTTCTCAGGTTCCTTGTTCACCCTACAGTGCCATCTTTGAGAGAAAGACCAGCACCAAGTAGCTTAAAACAACACTTTAACTCCAAAAGCATGCTACCTAGGCAAAAGGCTGCCCATGATGCCCCACGCAGCCCTGCTGACACAGGTTTGTGTTCAGACACTGATTAGCTTCTCTCAGCATCTCTTTCTGTGACACACTTTCCAAAGCCAGTGAGATTCTCTCATTTATTTATATCTCCCTATGTGTTTATATGCGTGACAGTTACTGAAGTGAATGTATGAACTTCTTCATTACCATTTTACTCAAAAAGGCACATTTTATGGCAACACAGACAATATTACTTCTCAGTTTCAGCATCAGTCATAAAATTGTTGCCTCTCCTTATCTTGACAATTTCTTACTGCATCAAAATGAAGTTCATTGTTACTTGGACTTCTGGGTAGCATAGATTACATCGACTTTTCCATTCTTACCAGTTATTGTTGCCAAGTTTAACAAAACACGTAACCTTCAAACATACAGTTGCATGCCACCTGTTTCAGAAAGGTTATGGCTGGACAAAATTCTGTTTGCATTTTGATAGCAGAGGTGACTTACTGTCCTTTCCTGGATACTTGGTGTTCAGACAAGTTGTTCAAGTTATTTTATATGTATTGTATACACACTATGTATTTATATAAACATGATTTCCTTCAATCTATCACACAGTTCCTCATGGTGAGTATAAAGAAAACCTGTTCTCCCAGCTCTGCAGATGGCAGAGAGAGGCATAACAGAGGTTAGAGCAATATCAATATTGCCATCATATTTAAACAGTTTGAGCCACACAGATGGTGAGCCTTGACTGGGCCTTTTAGTTCTTTTAAACCACAGTCAATATGGGTTTTATCACTAAAGGGAAACAATGAAAGGTCTTTCTCTAACCTCAGTGCAACCATCATTCTGGGGGGGGGAGATAGCAGTGTCATTTACAGTACAAAACTCTGCTATTTAGGAAGTTTGCATGTTCTTTGTATCACGAGCAAACTCTTTGCGGATCTGCAACTAAAATGTTTCACTCTGGCACTTTGAGCCAGCAATCACATGAAGGTAATTTCTTACAGAAATTGACTCAAAATTTTATCACTGTACAAAGGATCCAGTTGCCCAAACATAGCTGCATCACATGCTGCCTGAAGCAGACTCAGATATGTAATGCACCTGGATAGCCGAGGCACCTGCAGGGCACTAGCAGATACAGGGTACCTGTGCAGTAAAGCTGCTGATCAGGCAGGATAACATACTGTGTTCAAATGGTGCTAAATGGCAATGTTTAAGCAGTTAACGTGAATCCCAGGGACGGGATTCCCATCACAGGTTTGGATCACTGAAGGCAGGTGTCTTCTCACAGGTATTTACATGGAAGCCTGGTGGTTAAGTCAAGGTAGCTCAGTCTGGCTGCTCACAGGTGGTGATATCTTGAACACCCCAGGGCATCTGGTATTGTTAGAGGCCTAGTGACTGTGCCTGTGTACAGGTAGATGAGACAGGACTGTACTCTACACCTGAGGGCTGATGTCAATATGTGGCTCACAAGCAGCTCGAAGGTCCTCTATCCACAAAACAAAGTAATTGCATCCATAATTTCCTTAAGGGAAATTGGCCCATGTTATCCTCTACACCATGCCTATGCTCCTTCTGACAAGGTTACCAGCCTGCACCAACACCAGCCTAGGGTGCAACTTAAAGGATAGAACAATAAGGATACTCACAAGACACCAAAGGAGCCTGTATCTGAAGTGCTTTTGAACTTCCAGCAGATAAGAACATTGTTTCAAGTAAATCTGTTTTTTTCCTATCTCTCCAAAAAAAAGTATAAAATTTATTTATACTTTAAAACCTGATGACATTAATGTCTAATGCATTTCATTCTTTTTTTTTTTTGGCATTTTCTCAGTTCAAAAGCTTTAGGAAAGATCATCACTGTGGAAACTTTGCTATATAAATATAGCTATGATTATTTCTGTAGCACTACAGAACATAACAGAACACAGCATAGTCCTTAATTTTAGTATTCTCTAAATCTTATTTTTAAAATAACACAATTTCTATGTTTCTAGCCCTCAAATAATTACGTGTTTACATATTTATTTCTTTCTATTAAAAAAAAAATTGTATATTATTCAAGAATCTGTTCTAGTTACTTTTCAGGTGTATCTCTAAAGCTCAATGGATGCATTTCTGAGATGCAGTTCCCAGTAAATGTTATGTCTTTAAATCCTGTGAACAGGTACTCTTCAGACCTAATAGCTATGCCAGTGAACTAGCAGTCAGAATAGGAACAGGCACCCATACTTACTCAGTTTACCCCTGAACAGATATTATTAGCATATATGCAAAGTGACTTTGCATTATTATAATCATAGATATTTCCCAGTTCTAAAGTGATCGTGGAGAGGATGAGGGACTCTTTGTATAATACACCATTACATCATGTAGCTAGACTTTTAGTATCAGTTATAAATTAAAATTTGGAGTAATTCAGGCATTTTATCATCTAAAAATAGTGCAACTAAGCAGAAATTGAGGTCAGTATTCTCTTAAATTAAAGAATATTTGCTTACCTCTGTTCTGAAAATGGCTATTTGTTGCTATATCTCAAGATTTTATTATGAACCCTTGTGATAATCAGTATTTTTCTTCAAACTTCTGGTCCTTGAAATATTGTACTTATGGAACAGTTTCAGATTTTGTTTCAAATAAAGTAGGATTGCAGAAATACTTGAAAATGCGAACACTATGTAACTCAAATGTGGCTGATCTAGGTAAAAGGGAATTTTCACCACCATTAAAATATGTCATTCAATGTTTCAACAGCCTTGTGTAGTTCTGACAGAGAGAGAAAGGAAGAATTTATTTCAGTGTAAGATTTTGACAATATAATTGCTTGATGGAGGTATTTGCATTAAAAAGTTACTGAAATCCTAATTTCAGGCAGACAATTAGTAATAATTGACATATACAATGACTTATTGCCAGCCAGGAACATAGTTTATTAACAGATGTAACTGACAGTAGCTGCAAGAAGTTATGCATGAAATCCTGATTTAATTCCAAAAGTTACATTTAGTAACGTGGAGGTGGGATATTACTTGCTCCTCTAAGAAAAGGCAAAGGTACAAGAGACAATCCTGTTTGCATCTCCTTTGTAATTATGTGGTTAACTGACATGCTCATCACACTGGCATGCCAAAATGGTGGCTGCATAATGAGATACTCCAGCAAAATCATACATTTTATATAACTACAAATGCATGAATCAGTCTCTCAGTTCAAAGAGTTTTCCCCCATTATTTTCAAAAAGCAAGCCCATATAATTCTGCTCGAGGCAGGAGATGTGTTGCTGGGTACAGTAAAACCATGTATTGTTTTCCCCATGCAACTGACTCATGAGCCAAGATACCGAAGAGCACATTTCTGAAGCCTCCAAGGGCTCCCAGTCATACTGGCAGCAGACTGGCCTTCCTGAGGGAGGTGTCTAGTCTGTATCTCCCAACCAGTCTCACCTACAGTGAGTGTTTGTCTGCCTCTCACAGACTACTTTGTGTTGGCATCCACCCCCTACACGGCTATGCCAGAAGAGTGAATAAACACTGGGATACCCTGGCACTTGGAAGCATTCTCATAATGATGAAAAATGAGGATTCCACACACTGTGTGACTCAAATTCTCTCTCCAAAGATAAATTAGCTGAAGTCTTCACTATGGCCAGATGATGCCTAACCCTACGTGAGGGAAGTGGGGGTTGAGGGCAAAGGCAGCCTGCTCTCGTTTGCCTCTCGGCACAGCCTGGAATAAAGGTGGTTCACTACCAGCACAGCTATCCCATTTGCTTACAGCTGGGAACAAGCAAACAGAGTATTTTGGATAAATGGAGCAAGCCAAGATGCCCTCCTCCCTAGACAGAGAAAATCTGGCAACAGGCCCTTTTGGAGACCAAGAGGCACAGCATCAACCTCCCACCTGCTCACCTGAGCTGTTTTTTTCCCAGTCTTTTGCCAAAATGTCTGAATGATACAATCTCTACCTGAAAGAGTGGCAAAACTGCTGGAATGAGTTGAATTGTCTTGCTTTGCAAGGGACTGGATATCAGAAATGAGAGTCTTTTGCTAAAAGCAATTACATGGATTAATTACCCCAAAGAAAAATATTTTCTCTCTTTCCATGGAGTTGTGGAGGAGAAAACATAATTAACTTGCATGTTTTATTTACTAAAATTAGATGAGATCAAGACACATAGTATGTAATTTTGTTTACCAGTTGGGAAACAATGTTCTACTGCACCTGCACTTATGTTTGAAGCTGGCTTACATTGCTCTAGACAGGTAGGAGTAGAAACAGAGAAGGGCATCTGATGTGGTGCCTGGAAGTGTGGTGTCAGGTGCTTGGCTCCGAAATATTTAGGTGCACCATTTTACCCATAGTTTACATGGTCACATGAATTTTTACTCCAGCCCTGTAATTACTGTTTAGTTTTGAGAGAAAGTGTAATCTATGACTGACATTAAATAAACTCAGTTATCATTAAGATAACATGTCTTAAGAGAGCATCTCAAGGTAAAAATATTTTAAATGTGTATGATAAAACAACAATGATAATGATAATAAAAAGAAATTAATTTTGTGGTTCTGGTTATTAATTATGCTAACTCAACTCTGGAGGTTTATGGCATTCCTGAATCTTAAAGAGTGAATTACAGCTTTCTCTTATACAAAGAAAGATTTTACAAATCATATAAGTGAGAAGCTTTTGTATTCTTGTATTCCAAGTACAATTTCAGGAACTAAAACAATACTTTGAAACTGGGCTTCACACATTTCAGAGAAATTAGTTTGCATAACAGGAAAGAATGAAACTGATTCCCAGGCAGCAATACCATGATATAGTGCATAGTACACATGAAGTGAGTGGCTTCATATTCCTTGTGCCACAATTTCAGTCAGTTTTTATGCACTTTGTCCACCTCTATTTTATCTGGAACCCTTTATAGAAAAAAGAAAATCTGCCTTGCCTGCAAATGTTGTAATTCCATATTATTTTCAATGGTGGAATCTGGTAGTGTTAAAAGTGTGATAGAAAAACACACAGAAATACTGCTCCCTCTCTAGCTTCCTCTGGGTAAGGAGTGAGTAGGAAAGAAAATGAGACAGAGCCTCTAACCTGGAAGTATGCATTACATTGGGTGCAGGGTCACAGCAAGGTTCATCATCATCATGATCTCTATAATGATGATCATCATCCACAATAAGGGTACTGAACAGATGCATGTTTTGGTCTTGTGGGTCATCCCACCACCAAGCAGCTCTGTGGCATGTGCCTGAGGCTGCTCCATGCAGGGAGCCCTTTGCAAACCACAGCTGAGCCCTTGGAGCAGCCCTTGGCTGCTGCCTGGTAGCATGATGTCCTGCACGTACCCCATTTTTTTGAAAGGGCACAGAGTTAATGAATGTTTAGGTTGCCTGAAGAAATAACATTTGCCACACTCTAAACCCAGTGGATATCACTGCCCCCACCACTCCATGAATGGAAGAGCAGCCTGTGCCCAACTGTAAGTGTCTACAAGGAGACCAACATGTTAATGCCATTCAGACTCAGGTACTGAGCTACTCTGCTTCTCCATGCATACTTCCTCATGGCCTCATAGTATGTGACTCAGTGCTGCTGACCTTAGGTGTCTAGTATTTGCTTGTCTAAAGGTAATCTACTTGTTTCGTGCTTTAGTGGAGAGAAGCAGGTATGTTCAGCTGATGATTCAACTGCCTATTCTAGATTCCTGTCCTACACTGGGGTGATTTGCCTGTCTCCTACCATTCACTGAAGACAGTGCCTAATCAGCTAACTTCTGAATTTTAGAGGTATAATGTTAAATGAGATGCATCCATGCCTAGCTGCTTACTTGTGAGCTATTTGATTACAGATCACAAAATGGAACAAGTGTTACTAGAAAAAATAAAATCCAGGTACACATTAAAATGGCTTTTATGTTGAGTTTTGTTGTCATATGTGGGCAATATATCCTGCTAACAAAAAATGAAAAGAAGGTTCTTATGTGGACCTGCGCATATGTTCATGTACACAAAAAAATTAAGGTGTGTTGTGAAACTACCTGTTTTAGATTAATAAATTCCAGGCACACAAAAACTTCTAGGTTTTTTTTTGCATATGTGTGTGTGTGTGTGTGTATACATATATATATACACACATCTAAAGTCCAAGTACAAACTGTATTCTTTAATGACATGCCATAATATTACATGCAGTCCCTTCAAAATCCCCCTTTTTTTGAAAAAACAATTGAATAGATGTACTTACATACACTCTAATATATATAATAGTAGATCTGAGTCAAGTTTAGTTTGGCATATTAGCTATTTGACATAGCAGAGATAAACAGGGAGATGTACACTTGTGTGTGGCTGTGGCTGATTGTCCACACACCTACATGCAATGTAAGCACGGATATGTCAAACCTGTAGGGCTTGCTCCACACTTCAGTGCTCCATCAGGATGCTTTGCAACTAGCAAACAGCCTTGAAGAATTCACTTGGCCTAAGATGGTAAAAGGCACTTTAAGGAGCTCTAAACCCCTTTCTGTTCACTTTGCTGATGGTGTTTACAAGAGGGCAGGAGAGGTGACATGGCAACATGGTTGCTCTATTACATTGCAAAAGAACGTGCCCCATCCCCAGAGAGATGTGAGCTTAAAATCAGCCGGGGTGCTCAGCAGTGTGATCAATCCCATCCCAGGACTGGCACAGTGACAATGTCACTTTGAACAAACTAAGCACAGCTGGGGATAGGCCTCATCAATGAGAAGCAAAAGGAAAAGAGAAGTAAAATAAGAGTGCGCTAGCCATAAAATAATTTATTTGGAATATGTGCCTAAATGTTGCAGATTTAAAATATTCCTTGCTATAGTGTTTATTTTATGCAGACACTCACTGTGTTGTGACTAATGAGCTAATGTCAAGAACAAGAAATCAATGAGTTGAAGAGATCAAAATCTGTGTTTTAATTAAAAAAAATATTATCTGCACTGTAACCTCTTAACTTCTTTTCACTTAATAATGCAGGTAATTCTTAATGTGTAAGTCATAAATATTACTAATTTGAAAAGTAAATTAGCTCTTTTCCCATCTGTAGCTCTTGCATTCTATTTCATTTACTTCTGAAAATACATCTCAGGGCCAAATGTTGCCCTTACCTGTATTTGTCTCTGAAGTCAAGGGAAACTATGTCTGTAGGTCTGAAAGAGTGGAATGGTTGGGTTTTTTCTTCTACCCTGCCCACATAAATCCCACCTATGGACCTTATCCAAAATTTTCTGAAATCAAAGGAAGTTTGTAGTGACTTCAATGGATTTTGAAGTAGAATTAAATTATTATGAAATGGTTTTAATTAGAAAAAAAAAAAAAGTAGTTCTTCAAAGCCAAAACTTTTCGTTTTTATAAGTAGTAGCTATTTTTTGATATATTCAGAGTCTTGAAAATAATTTGGATTGAAATGTAAAAAAAAAAAAAAGCTGTTTTTCCTTGTCTCTTCACTTGTTATTTAGAAATATTGACTGCAATATCAATTATGTGGTTCACATAGGATTTTAAAGCAAATATTTCCTTATTATCAAACTAAAACCATCAAAGTATCTGAGCTCTGTGTTCTTTTGTTTTCTTTCAAAAATATGATGAAATTTGAGATCTTTCTCTTCCTTCCTAGTGAGATTTTTTTTTTTTTTGTAAGTATGAAGAAAATTTAAATGGACAAAGTTTATGAAGAACTTCCCTTTGGCCCAGGCCTTTAGTAGCAGAAAAGCAGGTAAGTTCATGTTTCACAATAATGCCAGCTGTGATTTCCTTTACGCTGAGTTAGGCCCACTAAAATGAGACAGAGATCATTGAGCTTAAAAAAAGAAATTTGGGAAAAAGAAATAAAACCAACGTATTTGTCTCTTCCCAACCCCGCGAGTCACCCCCGACAACTTTTGCTGTCACCAGAGGAGAGAAGCGTTGATAACTTGAACCTGTCAGCTCTTGCCTTCCAGGTTGCTAATGAGTCTCAGCATTCAGCTGCTAATTGAAATTTTGATGGACAGACCTTCTAGTCTTCTCATTGCATTACAGAATAAAGGAGATCTTCCTATTGTGACTAAACATTGGCTGAAATACCTCAGCAGAATAACTGGTAAAGTGATTACTGAGAAATGTTCTGCTCTTGTAGAATTCCTAGTCTTTATGGAAATGCATCAATAAACAGATTTAGGGTGTATCTTATTAAACTGAAATGAGGTACTACCTGAAGTGATAGAAGTTCAGTCAAAAACTACTAAAGGAACTTCCAAATGCAGAATGTTCCAAAATGCAGAATTTTTTTTTGCCAACAAGCCTGAATTTGGGTGAAGATTGTGGTCAACTGTTAAATTCGGAAACAACACAAAAAAACAAGCAAACCAAAAAAAAAAAAAAAAAAAAAAAAAGGAAACAAAGTCCTATGGAATTGAAAAGGAATGGCAATAATCAAAAATAATTTCCATGGTGATTTGACTCCTAGAACCAAACCTTTGAGTTAGGAATGATCATATACATTGATAGGCATTGAGTGTATTGTAGATGGGCATAGAGATAGGCATTTGTGTTGTGTGCTGAGCTGAATTTTAAATTCAATTTCAGTAGAATATGAAATGTTCAGATACATGATCAGCTTATTGTTCACTGAGTGGACCTCATTGCCTCTCTACACATAACCTCTTGACTTATTGCAATTAGCGCAATTTGCAGTCTGGTCTGCAAAGAACAGGAGATGAAGTTGAGTTACATTATTTGGCAGTTCTCTAACCTATCCCAGTCTGCAATTACTTGCTGCACAATACAACCATGCAAAAATTTGGATTTGGTACAATATTCAATTTGTATGTCCACTGAAAATCAATTCCAGTGTTATGGAGACAGCACAATTATCTGTAGGACGTGAAATCAGTCACACAGCTCTTTGTTTGTTACAACAACATGGAGGAGTTATTTTGCCAACACTTTTATAATGTGGGCTAATGTCATGCAACTGTACTTGATATCATGTCTAGGAATAGGCATTTGACATTTTCCAGAGAACTTCAAAACCTACTGTTTAACAGATATATCTACATGATATAAGGAAAAGAAATGTCCATTCTTTTGCAGAAGTCAGCTTACAAGCTTTAAAATCAGGGTTGCAAACTTCTCTCTGTGTGATAAAAACCCTGAGAAATCCAGAGGAATTCAGAACTGCCGTCTTTTAAAAAGATATCTCTGTTATATTCATCAAGTTTTTTGAATCTAGCCCCCTATTTAGAATGTAAAAATGCAATGAGAAGTGCTTTAACCTCTTGACCAGGTGTAATGTTGACTCTGGAGAAACCAAGTAGAAAAGGGGAAGAATTCTATGGCTTTAGTCCTGAAAAGCAAAGTGAAGAATTTATGTGAATGTTTGGGATGATATTTACAGGAACAGAGCTGCTATCAAGTTACCATGAAAATTAAGATATTCATCTGACTGGGCTGAAAAATTTTGAAATGAGGAAAATGACAGCTGATATTTTTTCAACTAGGACAACAAGGCTGTAAAATTATGTAGGTGCTGACTCCAATCTTTGCATTACCTCAGCATAATAGAGTTAGTGCAGTACTTGAGACTCACAACATGTGAAAGGAGAGCATGAAAATTATATCTTGAAAAAATTGCATTGATAGTTCCATTCAAATCCATTTCTCCACATGCATAAATGATAGACTATATAGCATTGTCCATTGCAAAAACTCACTTTGGCTCAGATGAAGAATAAGATTGAAGCAATATTTGAAATCTAGGTTTGGAGTCCTATACTGCATATCACTGTGGTTTTAGGTGAAGTATTTTCAAGGTGATAGGTAAAAAAAGGAGATGCTTTCTGTGTAAGGTATATACTCTTATTGTCAAACCTGCATCAACCATGTTTGATATTTCTCAGGCTACATTTACACTATCAAACAACTTAGAACCCCAGTTTATTCCTGGGTGTCTGTCCCCTCACAGTACATGTTGCATAAATTTTCATTTGCTGCTAAATTATTATTCTAAGATATCTCAAATTGTATTACAATATTGACTACAGATGGATAGATGGATAGATAAAATGCTATCTGTATTTAAGGGCTATGGCAGTACCATGAGATGCTCTATGCTACATTAGATCAGAAGTGTCGAGCTCTCCCTGAAAGAGGCTCCACTTGAGCGCTGCATATGCAATCATTCTGCATCATTTGGCTAAGGATCCTGCTGTAAGCCTCTGTGTTGGTATCACACGATGCATACTTTGCAGAAATAGCTCATCTGTCCCTGTTTTGACAGGAGAGTGAGGTGATATCACAGAGATTAATGGCTTCTTCACTTAGATCCTAAATTAAAAAATGTCACATCTTTTCATTCTGGAAAGTGTGAAACATTAAAACAGGAAGAGCATGCTTTGTAATTTTTCTCTATTTTTCTTCCCATCAGAGACAGCAACTACCATCTCCCCTGCAAGATTTTCCTTAACATGGCTAGTGAATGCACAGTGGGAGATACCAGTGAGGAATGTACATCTTGCAGTAAGAAGTCCATTAATTAATCAGGGCCATAGCAATCAGGGCCATAGCAATGACTAACAGTGTTTCAAGTTTTTCAGAGTGAAACTACTTCACTAAAAGTTCCATGATCCTAGATAAAGTGAAAGGCCTGATATTTGATAAAAGTATGGTTAGTAAGTTAAAGTAAGGGAAGATACAAATTTGAGAACATTATATACTAAGAGTGAAAAACATAGATGAAAACTATGCCCAGAGATATTGTTACACTTACTGATTTAGGAATCATTTCATATATGGTTAAGGTTGCATTTTAATAGCTTGCCCAGAATACACACTGGGCAATGCCATGTCACTCTGGGTTGAATAATTTCACTCTGAAATCAATACTTTCAGAAGCCATAAGTCAATCTGCCTTCCCAGCACAGTTGTCCTTTTATTTTTCCTTTTTATTCCTTTTTCTTCTTTTTTTTCTACTTTGTTCTGTTTTGTTTTGTTTTGATAATTCTTCCCTATCCATAAAGGGTATATATATAAGGGACATAGCACTGACTGCTATGTCAGTGCTGAATATCTAACTTTTATGGGAGTAAGATATTTATTAGGTAGTTAAACTAGGTGAGCAAGGTACAGGACTGTAAGAGAAGTGTAAACAAGAACTTTGAAAAAGATTGTTTCAAGTGGGCTGTATGTAATTCAGAATTCTAATTTGCAACTGAAACAGTAATAACTGCTCATCTGTATACTGAAGAAAGATTGATCTTGACAAACACATTCAGCAGTGTCAAGGTGGATTTGACTAAAGAGAGATGTTTTTGAGGTAGATGTTTCCACCTGAGCTGACAGGCTTACTGGTACAGGTTGAAATTTTATTAGGTCAATTGTTATAACTTGGAAAGGAAGACAAGGCTTCAAACCTACAAGCCCTTTTCCAAATAAGAAGACTGAAAAGCCCAGAAGTTTTTGCTACTTTTACTGACACTAATGGTTGTTCAAATAGAAGATTTTACCTCTACCTACAAACTTTGCTTCACCTTTGCCCTTTAGACAATGAAGGTTACAGCAATATCCAAGCCAGTCACCACTTTGTAGTCAGTGGTGACAAACAGGAACTTACTTCATATTCCTTTTTCTGTATCTACAGAAGTATGAAATTAACCTTTTACTTATATTGCCTTACGTTTCTTATCTTATATTAAGAGATGACAATGATTGACTTAAACAGAAGTGTCACAAGTTCACTCATATCAATCTTATCTGATGCCTCTACATTGCAATGTATTTCTAAGCTATCCCAAATGCTAGATGTAGTGTAACTAAGGTAAAATGGAAATCAGTGGAAATTAATTTATCCTATGAAATTTGCCTTTTGATAGCTAGCATTAAGAATATGAACTTGTTAATCAAAATAACCTGATGGAAACAATAATTTAATGTGCTAAAGGATGCTGTGGGAATAACTGACTAGTGTGATGTGCTGTGTGACTATTGGAACAAGGAAGATCTAAAATAAAATAGTAATAAAAATGGCTTTTTAATTTGTTGCCAGATGTATTGAATACTGTGACTTTCTAAGAGTTCTCCGTGAGTCATCTTCTCTTGGAAAAGACTTCCTCTTCTTCATCATTTATCACAAGTGAAGGAAAATTCTGAGTTCAAAGAGTATTTAGGTTACTGAGAGATGATAAAAAACAATTTTAGTTCTTGTTTGTACATAGAAATACTGCATTTTTTTCATTCTATATTCTTTTGAGTATTTTTTACATACCAATTGGTAGTTGAGTGCTCTATGAAAAAATGCACACATTATTTCACTGCCAGCCCAAGAGTTGAGAAGTCAAGATCACTCTTTCAGCAGGCTTCCTTGGGCATACAGCTTGAGCCTGTTTTTCAAAGGTATTTAGGCATTGCTCCAGTCAGTTTTGCAATGATTCTGTAATCTATCAAAGCTGTTACATGAACTAATAGCTCTAAGTTAAGTCAACACAGCTTAAGCATAAAATAAGATGAAGTTTTTCACAAGGCTAATTAACCCTTGTTAGCAACAGACTATAGACACAACAAGTTCTCCAGATCCCCAAGTATAAAGCAAGGTGAGAAATCTTTCCAAAGTATATCTGCACTTTAGTGATGTTATAAAAAATTGTCACTGTGCTTTGGGGCCTATGAATTTAACATGGTCATACTATCGGCCATGGTCTCTTTCAGCTTCAAAATCTACCTTAATTCCTCTTTCTCATGACTACTATTACCTACCTGCTTCTGCAAGGCACCATATGGTCCTCTCTTTATGTCTGGCAACTTTTGAGGTCTTAATCCTCATTAAAAACCTCTGAAACAGAGTTATTGCACCCTATGGCTTACCTATAAGATACTTCTAGGATTTACCCAGATTCAGCATCAGAGTGTTTCCTTGACAAGTGGCATGTCAGTGTTCCAGAGTGAGGCAGTAGCAGGGCCCCTTGGCCAAATTATCAGGTTTAATGAGATGTGAAGGTTTCTCATAAAGCATCCCCCAAATATGACATGTACCTAGCTTGTGGGAGAGTGAAGTTGATGTCTCTTCCTTGCTGGAAGAGAACTGAAGCCTCCAGTCATTCCTGAGATGTGATCTTGGAGAGTGGGAGAGGAGCTGGGAGCTGCACACCACAAGGTCTAAGCAATCCTTGATTGCTACTGAAAGGAACTTACGTTTTAAAATCAGCTGCTTCTACAATACCTCATAGTGAGCTCTGGCTCATGCTTGCTGTGTGATAGAGCAGCCCCAAAGCCTGTGCAGCAAAGACTGAGCAGTGCAATGAGATTTTGGGCATGACTTTCATCTGATTTCACAAGGCATATTTTCTAAATCACAGATCCCTGTTGTGTGTCCTTACTGGGTTTACAACATCCACTTCAGTTATGGCAGCAGAACATGAAACATAACTTTTTAATGTCACAAGCACCAATAATACCACTAGCCAACTCTAGCTTAAAAAAAAAATTCTGCTTGTGTAAGTGAAAAATGCCTTAGTTTGCTTTTGCAACAACATGCATGGGAACATGGGAATCATGTTCAGGTGGTTCTGGACATTGACCTCTCTGTTTTTTTAGTGTCACTGCTTTACTAATTGAAGTCATCCGGAAAACGTGACTAACCTTTTTTTTTTTAATCCTTCCTATGGCTGTATGACAATTAGTGTTGCTAGGTCAAATCTAGCCCTCTGTTGCACTTGATTTTGAGTTTAAAGATTTTGAAACTAGGGTAAGGGATGTATTTTAACTTTGACATGCTTTTGGTTATTTAATGACTATAAATTTAATACAAGGATCAGAGTGCTGCTTTGTTTCCATTTGCCTACATCTTTCCACCTTCTTTTTCTCTGTCATGTTATCAGCATTCAAGGAGACACATTGGATCTGATGTACAGGTATTGCTTATAAGTCATATTCCTACTGCATGATAATAAACTTGTGTATGTATAAATATTAGTATACCCTTCACAAAATTTGTTTTTTTTTTCTTCTGAGTATATTGTTGATAAAATCCCAAGTAAAAAAAAAAACAAAAAACAAACAAACAAACAAAAAACCAAAACAAACAAACAAACAAACAAAACCTGTTACCGAAGCTGCAGTTTCAGGACACAGTAGCTATGGGGTAATACCACAGCTAAAATGCGTCTCTTCTGCCCCCTGCCCTCCTGCTTGGCTCTCATCGCAGAGCAGAGGCCATGTCATTTGTGCTGACTGACTGCTCCCAGAACTACAGCGTGCACCAAGCTTCTGAAATAGTCTGGGCTAAAGAAAAGTGCTGATTAAATGGGGTTCAGAGCCCCATCTGTCAAACAGTTGTGCTGACAAAGTGCAAAGCACCTGGCACTGCAGCACTGTAGTAGGAGAAGGACATGGAAGAAGAGGAGGAGAAGAAAGAGAAGGAAGAGCAAGAAGGAGGAGCAGGAGCAGGAAGAAGAATTAATAACTGAAGATTGGTGGAATGCGAATTTCCAAAACTAGCACTGCCACCGAGTCTGTCTGCTGACAGCCCACAGCCAGAGCCTGAAGGATGAAACCACCTTGAAAAACAGTAGGATAATAAGTTTGTAATCCTTTTTCTGAAATGTTGGTTATTGTCCTGTCCTCATTTCTAGGAGAAGTAATGAATGCTCGAACACCTTTCAGGGGTTTTGCATGTGAAATATTTTCCCAAGTTCAGTTTGTGGGAATGACTCATATCTTCAAGCTCTTCCTCCATGCTCTTTGACCTTTTCATACGCAGACATCACTTCACTGGTAAAGATTTGATGCGGATCAATGTGCATGCTAGCATCTGGGAACAAGACAGATAACTTTTTCTCCCAGCTTCCTGTTTAATTTCATAAGGTGATAGTTCCAGTTAGTCTCAAAAGGCATAATATTCTGTATTTTCTGCATAGTGAAAGAAGTTGTCTTTTTTTTTCTGGGATACAATAGTGATCAAAATTCTTAAAACTTTAGTTAAGAAAAATGGGACTTCTCTGTTCTTAAGAATTAGGGGTGGTATTTTTTGATTGGTACTGAACATGACAATATAAGCAAATAATACCTGGATTCTTAGTTCACAAAATATTTCTTTTCTCTTTTTAAGCTGGTATTCCATTTTAAAGTAGCTTTTCACATAACTGAGCTGTCATCACTTGCAGACAAGGACTGAAGGTACAGATCAAGTTTGAACATGTGGCTTTATACAAGGTCTCACAGAGATCCTGATGGCGTGAAATATTCCTGAAACATTGTTTTGACTTTCACTCAATACTGAAGTCTATTTAGTCATGTCAGGGATTTTGCCAGTGGTCTGAGATGTACTAACAATCCTATAGACTGTCTACTCTCATACACAGGCAGAAAATATGCAGGTGCACAAGACTACCCAGGCTTGGCCTTCACATATGCCTTTAACAGTTTTCATCTTATCTCAGTGATAAGGAATTTCCATGATAAAATGATTAGGTAGAAGCAATTTGACCAGATATTAAGCAATTGCTGTAGATATACTAATCTTTATTAGTTCATTGTGGGGTGACTAAGATTTTGAAAGAGATCTTGGTGACATAAAAATGAAGCAGCAAATAATTCAATTTAAAAAAATATGGAAGACATAAATTTTTGTGTGTGTGAAAGCATGAGAGAGCTAAGGAAGTATTTTCATTATATTTGTTATTTAACAAGGACTTACATCTGTTTCCAGTTTGCACTGTTTATTGACACATCTGGCTATTTGGCCTTAGGAACTACAAGTTGCTGTTGTGGCATTATTCTCTGAATCAACTTTGTAGACCACCCGGAAAATAATATAGCAAGTGCTGTGAGAAGGTTGTGTTATTTGTAATAAGATTACCTTTTGGCACCTAGATGTATTGTACAAATGGGATTCTGTCATCTTCTGTTTTATAAATTACAGTTTTGCATTTTTTACACCTGTGGAGAAAATAAGTCTCTCGCCAAAGGGCTTACTAGTTGACAGAAATAAATCAGGATGACCTGATAGAGTGTCAAGTAGAGGCCAGATACAGTAGTAACTACTTGCCTTACATGGAAAAATACCTTTGTTTCAGTAGAAACAAAATACAGCTAAAGTCACACAACTGAGAAAGATGCTTCTTTAACCTATGGTGAAATGTATTTTTTCTGATTAATATCCCACTGTTGGAAGTGAATACTGTCCAAGTCCTTGACCCTTCAAACAGTTTTTTCTATAACAAATAGTTAAATTTTCTCCATCAGCAGTTTGAGAGTAGCAATCCCGTCCAAGAGTGTGAAAGACATATTCTGTGAAGTATATGGTGAAGATTTTGAAAAGCCAAAGGATAAGATCACAGGACAGAAGGGACCACCTAGATTATCAAAACCTCTCGTTTCCAATTGCATGCAAGAGATAGGATAGTCCTGAAGGATTCACAAAACATCTACTCCAAACACCCCCTCAAACCACAGGCCAAAAACCAGTTCCAATACTCTGTCACGGATTTAAAACATAATAGTAAAAGACTAACAGCCACAGCTTCCATGTGCCACAGGAAGGAACATGATGAAACGCTTACTTGTTTTATTACAAATACTTTTAGACTTTGGTAATTCGTTGTTTTTTAAATAATAGTCTAGATAATCTATAAGCTGCAATACAGCTTCACTTGCTGCATTGATTTACATGTGGAATTAATTTGACCTTCTGCATAAAACTAACACAAGCCTTGAAGATGCTTAGAATAAAGACAGATAAGAAATAATTCGCTAGTTTTTGATGAATTGCAGGTTTGTAAATGGTTTTGTGTGCTTTCTCTGAGAAAGTTTAGACAGCCTCAACAGTTATTTCCATTCCTTCAGATTAAGGCTGCAGTTTTCAATGTGCATTATTGAATTTTTAATTCCTTTAATAGCTAAAGAATAAAAAGTACAGAGGGCAAGGCAGAAAAATTACTGGGAGACAAGAGCAGAGGATGAATTCTGTATTCTTTGCAGTGGTATACTATACTCTGCTATTCTCTTTAGGCTTGCTTTTTGTCCTCTTTGACATTGTGTCCCTGTGAGTGGTCTGATTTCTCTTGTTTTCTCCTTAGGAAAAGAATCTGAGGGCAGTATCTATGGTAGGGAAAGACATAAATTTCCTTAGGAAAAGAATCTGAGGGCAGTATCTATGGTAGGGAATTGTCACATCCTGCCAGGCATGCTGCCATATAGATCATCAAACCTTGCCATGTCTTCTGTGCACCTTCATGGCAGTGATGATGATGTCTCTTGCTAGCTGCCTGGCCAACCTCAGTGTCTGCAATCGGATAGAGCATACCCAGTTAGGAAGTGTCTGCACTAGTGCACAGTTTTCCACCACTCAAATGAATACAAGAACAACTGAGGCAAAACAAATATGTAAAAATAAAAACTTCTCTGGGTGATTTTCATGTGCACTTAGTGGACTTAGACCTTTGAAAAGTGATTTAGAGCTAGTTTGATAATGCCTGTTTTGGACTTTATCTTTGCAGTGCATGCCCAAAGCATGCAAACTTTATGCCCAGTGCTCAGGGAGTTATGTCAAAACACCTAAATTAGGTGTTTAGGCAGCCTAATCAGACAAGTAAGAAAGTTAGGCACCTTGAGAGGATGATTCAGTTTCCCACATGCTGGGCAATAACTAGCCCAGATTTCTGAGGTCTCACAGTTAGTGCTCTCTGCAGGGAGCAAGGAGATGCCTGGTTCCCCTCCCAGATATGTTTATGCAGTTTGCATGTGGGAGATTTAAAAAAAAGTAGAGACTGGGATCAGGACCTGAACCAGGTCTCCCTACCCAAGAGTTTCCCAAATTATTTGTTGTTCTCCTCCCCACAGTAAGGGAATGATCTGTCTTAAATCTGAATCTTGCTTAAATAAACAAAGCCTTAACAGGAAGAAAGTAGAGTGAGTAGCTGCTCTACAGCATGGAGTTTAGGACACAGCTCAAGCTAAAAAGGCTCAGGCATCTAAACTTCCTGAGTGTTTAAACCATAAAACTGATATGCAGAGGACAGACTGTATTTAGAAAAGCAAGCTCTGCTTTTGTGAGTGCCTAATCTCAAATGGGATACAAGAGCCTGAAGCCTATGCAATTAGCAGTGCCTCTCCCCAGATCCTGGGTTACCTGCCTGAGTTCTGGAGAAGGGACAGCTCAATACTGTCTTCAGCTAGGTGGATCCCAACCATTTTCTTGTCAGAAGGAGGGCTCATCATGCAGTGCAAGCATCTCCTTTATCTACTGATTGCATTAATCAATTCAGAAGTCAAGCAGACATCTCCAAATCCCTCAGGAATGGTTCCCTGCAAAATCAAGAGTGCGTTTCAATTCCTATGAGGCTCATAGTTACCATTCATGGGGACTCAAACTGTTGAGTTACTAAGGTGCTTCAAATTGTAGATAGGATTTTCAGGTAATATGCAAACACATTCTTGAAATTTGAACCTGGTCTGTCAAGCTACTCTGCTGCTTGAACAGAGTAAAGAACAATTTTTTTTAAGATACAATCCCTTAAAGATTCAAATGTGCCTTATTGTGAAGTCAAAGGAGATTTAGTTACTTTTAGGGACTATTTTGATGTCACTCTTCTGGGTGCTGCCAAATATGTGCTCTCTTTTATTCTTTGGCTAGCAAAGCTAAAGATAACGCCTAAGAAGTTAACATTTTCAGTCAGATGGCAAAGGTTTGAAGTTGTTTTAACATATATGAGGACACAGATATCCTATTGGGATTGTATGCCAAAATTGCTTTAGTCAGGATACAATAAACAGTTGGGAGCAAAGTGCCGTAAAAACCTTCAAACAGAAATTCTTACTTTACACAGTTCTTGGAAATAGGATCCATCTCTTTTCCTCTGAATTCAGCTCCTGAAGCACTCTGTTAACCATCTGGTATCATGCAGGAAAGGAAAAATGTAAATTGCATCTGTCCTTTGCACGGTGTGGGGGACAGGGGACAGGGCAGCAACAGCTATATTCATATCCAAAAAAGAAGAGACTCATTTCAACTTTGGTGAAAGCTTTGTGCCTCTCAAACTGTTACTTGCATGCACAGAGCAAAAATTCTCTATGAATTATTCTTATATGCAGTTCATTTCCATGTAATCTACTGATTTACATGCATGCAAAAATAACTTGCAGACTTTCTTGCTTAAAAAGACCATCCCAGATCAAACTATTTGGGATGTGAGGTCATTCATTTGTGTTCATGCAACTTCTAATGCTCATGATTCAGTGTACAATTTTCTACTGCATCTTGGGGGGTCTTGAGGCTTCCATGCCAGCATTAGTCCCAGATGCAAATGGCCAAAAAATTAATGGTGTAAGGATAGTTGCTCATTGATGATGAATAGGTACACTGTGTATGGAGAATGGATGAAATTTATATTATAATCAACTGTGGAAAAATCAGTATGCGATGGGACCCCAGGGTTTTGCTCAGTAAAAAATGAAATCAAATAACGTATTTCCTTTTATTCAGAACGTATTCTAAGTTTTTTCCCCTTCATTTTGCCTAAGAGCTGCCTTTCTGAAGGCTGAATACCACATCACTTCTGTTTTCATTTCTCATTAGTTTTGCCTGGAACTTCTATGCCTTATTGCCAATATTTGGTTTACCCCAGAAAGAAATTGTTTCATGGCATCACAGGAATGAGTCTCTAGGAGGACCTCCACTGAAGTCACAGGTTTTTTTAATAGGAAGGCTCTGCTCCAACCTCCTACCCCTCCTACACAGGTGTTGTGCTCCAAAGGACAAAAGATCTGTCAGTGACCGCCCTGAATCTATCCAAATAAGTGGTCTGTAGTGATAGTATTCAACTAAGGAGCAAGAAAAAAAGTGGAGGACTACTAGGACTGTTAGTAGATGGGAAAGTAAGTGAGCAAGGAAGCAATGCTTCTGAAGTGCTGCTGGGGTCACCGGAGTGGTGATAGGTTTCCACCTACCTCAGCAGTGCTGGCTGAGCAAAAAGAGTTTAAAGGGATCACAGGGGGAGACACATATGATGAACATACCTCATGAAAGGGGGTGGAATGAGTGGGAAGATACAGCATGTGCTGTAGGGATGGATGGTAGTAAATCTGTGCTTTCATAATCACTTATGTCTATGCACTGAGGGTGGGATTCATTTCACAAAAAGTCAATGTTTTTATCCTAGCTGCTCACACTCTGTGCCTCTCACAGGCAGTGGAGAGAGGTGAGTGGTTTTTAAAGCATTAGTTTGTTGTTTTGCTGCTTTATTGGTAAAGAAAGAAGAGTTAGTTTTCCACATAATGCAAAACTTTTGTCCAATCCCTAAAGAAAAGATTTATTGCTATTTTGGCAGGGAGCTGTGCTGGAAACTCTCCCGCTTCAGTTCCCCGGACAATGTCCTCCCCTGAAATATGGTTTGAGTGTTCGGAACAGTGAACTGCAAATTTGCACACAGTGATATTGACATCTGGCTTTAGCATATGGGTTACAGATAGTCCTTGATTGCTGAACAGCTGTGATGCTTTGAAAAGAAACAATTGCATTTGAAGACTATGGGATATAGACTAGGCCTTGTACTATCCCACACATCTTGCTGACATTTCTTTTTCTAAATTACCAGTCTGTTTATTAAATTTCCACAGTATAAAACCATCAAAATTTAGAAGAGATTGAAGTAGATCGTAATATTGTCAGATATGCCAGCAAACAATCCACTGACAACACGTGTTAGGAATCAGTCCATTACAATTAGTCAAGAACAATGCCAGAAGATGATGGGACTGACTAAGAACAAACAAATAAGCACAAAGGAAGGAATGAGGCGAGTACTGGAGGTTCAGAAAATGTTTCCATCAGTTTTGTATATAAAAACCACTTTTGTGAAGAGTTTTTGCAGCAACTTCAGCAATGTCAGCAACTGTATTTAGTGAGTTCATTTACACAGTAACAAAGAGTTCTGCTATCAGCTGAATATCAGTTGTCAGTTTGTCAGGAAATGGTCCTCCAAAGCAAAGTGAAATACACTTATACAGGGAAGGGAAGCAAATCTTTGCAACCCAAATTTATCTGAAGGAAACCAAAAATCTTGGTGCATCTTGTTCCAAATTATAATGTATATAAAATATTACAAATTGAAGTTGGTTGCCCAAACCTTACTTTATTTTGCGGCCCACTAGTTTATATCCCACTGTGATTTGGTGATTACAGGACTGCATGTATCATTTATACATATTTCATATACTTTTCACCTAGTAAAAGTTCTTGCAGCCAGGCTACCTGTAGACACTTTCCTATCAGTCCTATACTTTATGCCATAATTTCTGGGTGCTAGGATTTAAGGGTGATAAATGTCACCCAAGGGTGATAAAAGTCTGCCCAATGTCTGACAGTTTCATGAGTAAATTTTGTATCAAAGACATAGTATCTGCTTGAAAGATAGTGCATCTTTAAAAATAGGTGTTTAGCACTGATTTAAAGACTTCAGGACCTGAAATGATCCTGCCTAACTGAGGTGCCTATAGCAGTCACTTCAGCCTTTCTCAGTATTGAGTGAAATGAGAATAGGAAGTGTTGTGGTGAGTCAAACTGAATCTAACTTTTGAAAGTGCCTCTTGCATATTCAGGAAGCTGTTAACCTCCTATATCAGTTATGTGCTTGAAACCCGAATGGGAAAAATCTAAGACTATGTGGGCCAAAGTTATTTGTAGACAAATTCTAGCAAAAAGGAAAATAAAGTGGAATGTTTTGGAATAATGCATTAGCTATAAAAAAGAACCTCCTGGCAACACAACCCTGTGAGAATAATTGCAACTGGCTTGCAGTACAGAAAGTGAGAAACTGTTGGACAGAGGAATAATAGCGATTTTTTTTCACAGGAAAAGAAATGAATGCTATCTGTTCAATTCAGGGTAATGTGAACAAGACCATATTTATACTGTTCTAGCAGGTTAGTTCATGATCAAAGCCCTTTAATGCAACAGATCTCTTCACAAAATTTATTTGTACTAAAAAACTAATGTGACAAAGGACTATGATACCAAGCAGCCAAATGAACCAAATATGTATTTTCAAGGTCTTTTAGATATATTTTCAAAGTCTTTTATTCTTCTTACATTTTCTTACACTCTCTAGTAGATAACCATTTTCTCATACCTCTGCCAAGTTCATACAAGTAATATTCTTTGATTTCATCTTTATTTGTTATTAGATTTTCCTAAAATTTGCCTTTTGTTTTCAGTCTTTTTAGAAGATCCTAATTATAAACTTTAAATATGTGGAGCACATCCTTTCCAAGTCTTTCCCTGCTCTGGGCAAAAGAGTAGCAAGTTTGCAGCAAAGGTGCTAAATGTCTTTTTCATATAATCTTCAAGGAAGAAACACCATCAGTAGCTCAACCTCCACATCCACAGAATCCTTGATTGATTTGGCACTTGGTCTCTGTGGTATATGTACTTTTAAAATCTGCCATGCATTCTTGCAAATTCAGTACTGCATTGCGGTACAGTAAACAACTGTGATCCAAGATGCATTACAGGTCTTTTTACAGATTGTAAATACAGGAATATACAAGAAGCAGGAAAAAAACAAAAAAACTACAACAAAAGCAAACAAAAAAAAAAAGGACACACTATCCTACAGCACAGACTGCATTTTTTAGAGCATTGGCATTGTTTTTAGTCGAAATCTGAACACTTCCCCACCAGTCTGTGTGATTCATGGCTGTGTTGCTCTGGTTTTTGTTTTGACACTTGACTAGCCCATTTCAAGATACTTTGAAAATGTACCATGATCTCTGATTTTGCTGAAACGTCACAGAGTGTACAAAGGCCAAAGCAAGAGATTGCCTGTGAGGAGCTCCGCGCTTAGCTACTTCACTTATCTCAGCACACATACCCTGTTCTCTTTTCCCCACCTCATATTAGTGATCAGGTCTCTCTGATGAGCTAAGCAATTCCTTAATCACAAGAATTAACAATGAAAGAACTATGTACAAATGAAGATTAATAAATAGTAATAACTATTCCTACTAGTATTTACTAGGGTTTACTTGAAAAGCTTTTAAAAGTCTAAATCCCAACAGGAGCTGAAGTTTTTTTAAGTTCAAGCCAAAGCAGGAATCTCAAAAGTAGGGCTGTCATGGGTCTGATACTGCAAACATGGTCATGAGTACAGCAAAATGTATAGGCAGGGAACGCTTTTCTCCTTCACACTAATAATGGGGCTGTTCTGAGAGCGATGTGAAAGAGGCTCTCTCCTAACAGACAGCAGAGACTGGATTCAGGCCATCCACATACCTATTCTGCTGCATTCCTTGATTTCAGTTCCCCTTGCCACAACTATTTCATTTGGTATAAAAGTATTCTGCAGTGAGGATTGGTACCTGAATGTCCCATTCCTTAGGCAAATTGTGTCACCAGTTACTTAGAAAAACATTTTCTCTTTTGGTCTTAAGCAGACAGTGAGTGACTCCAAATTACAATAATTTCCAGAATCTCACTGTCTTTTGATTGATGGGCTAATTACATGAAATATATTCTGTATTAAGGAATTGCAGAGTAAAAACTGCAATTTCTTAGGAATATATACTTCATTTCCTCAATTTGACTTTCTTTGGACCTTCTGGGGCACTTCAAGCTGTGTGAAGGCAGATTTAGTAGTTTCTTTGGTAGAGATGGACATTAACGAGGGGTCACACGGAAATTCATGTCCAAATCTTTCTGATTTTAAAGGATGACAGTCACTTTGGATTTTTAAAAAATCCTAATCCTATTTAGGAGTAGGGAACATTTTAGAGGAGATTTAATGAAGACTGTGAGGATAAGTAATCATGGCATTGTCTGTTTTGCAAGGTCAAAGCAGAAGTTATTAAAAGTAGGAATTTTATTTAGGGAATGGATGGCATATATTTTTAAGTGATAAGTCCATAGGATGTTAAATATGTCCTCCTGGAAATTTCAAAAATGTAAACTATCATTACTCTGTTCTGTTCTGCAGTTGCAAGTGCTGGTGCCAGAATTTTTTTATGCCTATGGTAACAAAATCTCTCTCCCTCTCCCTTTGCCCTTAGCCAGCCTTCCCAAGCCAAAAATTGCAACTGATTTTAGGAAGAGGCATTTTAGACTTGATGCATAGAGACTTGTGCATACACATACAGAAATCCATACACAACGTGGTGGTTGTTCTTCAGTTGGTTTGGTCTTCAAAGTCCTCCACTGAGGAAATGGACAAGAATGTCCTCCATGAAAAGAGGACTTTTTAAAATACTGCAGAAGCAAGTTTGCTTTACAAATTGAGGAACATCTGAATTTTTCCTCTTCACAGTGAGTTATTCCTTCTTTACATAGTTCTTCTGCTTGCATTCTGTATGGCAAAATGTCATTGCCATCAATACAAGCACCATATCCTCATATGCTAATGGTAAAGGAATGCTGGCAAATTAATGTTTTGCATATGTAGGTTTTATTACTATTTTTTAATTGTGTAAAATTTCAAAACCCCATTTTAATACCCACTGCAGTCAATGAGAAGACAGTTGTTAACTCCCACGGACTTCAGATCAAGACACAGTTTTGGGAAATGGGTATATGCATTAGGACAAAATTGTTTTTAGGACTTGGCATTTTTAAACCCTCTTGTCTTTGTTTTGTGAGCCACATAGTTTGTGATCAATAAAAAGACGTTATGCTGTCGTACCTGTTGTAACTGAACCAACAACTTAAGTTGCACTGTAACTAGATCACAACCTTTGGACAAATTACAAGGAAAATGTATTTGCTTTATTGATTTTTAGTCTCTTCTATGCTGATTGATCATTTACTTTAAATACAGAGACAGAAACTAGGATATGCAAATGAATAGTTCTTCAGTCTTACTAAATGTCATATTCAACAGAATAATCTTTTGTGACTCCACATAAGAAGTGATTTAATTTATTCCTTCACTATTACTATTTGCAAATATTTTAAAATAGGAGTAGTAAGAAACTAGTTAAATAATTTTGCTGAGGAATCAGATCAGGACATGCTCTGATTTTTTTTCTATTTTCTGACAAAAATAACCTGTATTGTAGCAGCTAGAACTCTGAAGCAGACGACAGGAAAAAGTGTCATAGGTATGTTAGACTTCTTGGAAGAGAGTTTCTTGTTCTGGTAACAATGCAGTCTAAATTAGGATAGTTCCATTGACTACATCTTTGTTCTCTACAAAATTGTTCTCTACAAAATTGTTCTCCAATTTTATTGAGATTAAATTTATGGTGTTGCTTCTGCTGTCTGATTAACTGCAACATTTTTGAAGAGAAGAGAAATCAAAGAGGTTTCAAATTAGCTGTGAAAATGCTTGCCCTGAAATTCTTTAACAAATATTTGAACAAACTTCTATAAGGAATTTGAAGGAAATTATATTATGTGTTTATTTAGGTGCTGTCATCAATCAAAAAAAATAATCTTAGGAAAATCTGTAGAGTAATATATATTGTTCTTTAATAAGAGACAGAGCCTATCTCCATGACGAGGACGGTTGTGCAAGAAAGGGAATTTTACAGAATCACAGAATATGCTGGTTTGGAAGGAACCTATCCTAGGAATCATGTCATATGCCTGAGAAAGTTGTCTAAATGCTTCTTAAGCTCTTGTCAGGCTTGGTGCTATGACCACTTCCCCGGGGAGCCTCTTGCAGTGTCCAACCACCCTCTGGGTGAGGAAACCTTTTCCTGATATCCAATCTAAACCTCCTCTGATTTTAGCTCAGGGGCACTCTGGCTGCAGAGCTGGCTGGCACTCAGCTTGCCCTTGGTTTTGACAGAGAATCTCCGCAGAGCCCTGATGTGTTTTGCGTGCCCACGTAAACATACACACCAGATGTGGGAAATTGTCTGAAAAGGACTGCTGGTCAAGCATGGATTGGACAGTAATAGATTGCTGCTCTCAGAAAACCCTTTTACAGGTAGCACTTTTGCAATACCTATAAGTAATATGTCATTATTATTTGATAGGACTTTATGAACATTGAACAGATGTGTTTGTCCTTAAAACCTAGTATAAAACATTATCATAATAATTAGAAATGAAAAAACAAAAGTCATCCTACGTTTTGTTCTTATTTCCAAACCCAACATTAAGAGATCACATAAATAGCTGATTTAGAGGGAAGTTAAACTCAAATGGCAAGTTGCATGAAGGGACTCAGAAATGGTATTTGAACTCAAAATTTGGACTCATAACTACCCATCCTTCTAGGGTAGATGACGCATTGACATGAAAAACTTTAAAGGAAAAATAAAAGGCATAGGCTCCTTCCCAGTCCGCTCTTATTCTCAGGTGCTCTTTACTCTGAGTGATTGTGTACTGTGCTCCTGATATCAAGCTTACTACTGCTGTGTATATCTAGCAACTATTTGTTCAAATGCATGATACTTGAAAAGCACTGGCACATATTCATTTCTTTATATGTATACATGTCAAAAGTGGTGTATTTTTAGAACTAAACAATGGCAAGCTTACCAGATGCTTTTACATACTGAAATAAAGCATTACTCTCATCTTCCCAAGATACTGCTTCATGAAAATCCTCTTTATTAATCTTCACTCTCTTCTTATTATCTCAGACAAAGGTTTATATGTTGCTCCCACTTCAAGAAATTATATATTTATTTCACCTTCAGAATGCAAGCAACAAGATGACCACAGCTTCTTATTCATGATCAAGGGACTGAACTTTAATTTTCTATTAAAAAAATATCTGAAAGGAAAATTAAGTTTGAATCAATAAACTGGCATTGTAGGTTAGGAAGGAAAAGCAGGAAGATATATAAGATATGGAAAATAGGAAATAAATTGGACAAGTGCTTTTGTGGCCACTTTAAAGAGTAAAATATATGCATCTTGAGATTCAAATAAAAATTGGCAGACATAGTTTTTGTTTAATCGGAACTTTCTACATTCTAACAGTCTCAACTGTTTTGCATGTGCAATATTTTTTGGCTTATATAATAAAATTGCAGAAGTTCTTATGGAGTAAAAGGGATTCTAATCTATTCTAATGTTCATATTATAATGTTACAGTTATTACTTGTTGAATTAACATATTTACACTGTTATTTTAAATCTTATTATACAGAGAACTTTTCAAACTATGCAAGCAGTTCAGCCCTCTCTGGTTAGCGACTTATTTATGAACTGACCCTCTTTCTCTTCAGAATTATTCCATTCTGTAAATGAAAGAAAAACAAAGGGAGTGGTGGAAAACTTTAATTTCAGACTACATGTTGTTCATGAACTGTTTGTTTAACTCTATTTGTATTGGTTGGGTTGATATCTGTGTCACATGATAATTCTTTTCCTTCATGATCGGAAGCTAAAAATGAATCACAAAAACAATCACTAGTGAGTAACAGCAATCACTCTCATTTTTATTATCTAGTCACAGCAGCAGTTGGGAAACATTTTAGTCCCAAATACTTTCACAGTCACCTGGCAATTGTCAGCATTCTCAGACTAGAGAATGTGATTGAGAATGATCTGCACTGTCCATGTCCATTCACACACACATTTGCTGATACAAAGATCCGTTCACCACAGAATGATTTTTCACAGCTTTCCCATCTCATCTGTTTCACCACCAGTAACTTATAAGTGCAATTTAGTGATGTTCTCATATACAGCAAAATGACATATGTTATAGGTCCAAATCCTGTTTGCACAAGCAAATCCTGCAACAGAGAATTTACATCAGTGACAATGCAAAATCTATTGTCCCTCAGCTTTTGCAAGTGGAAACCCCCTGGGCAGCTGGTCCTGAATGATTTTCTGTTAATTATCTCTTATTTATCCTTTCTGTCTACAGTCACACAGTGACTATTGTGTGTCTCCAGTAAACATCCCAGCAGAAGCTCATAATGAGAACCTAAAGATGCCCTGTGTTGAGAAATAGATCGTAACCTGGGTGAATGAGTGCCCCAGCTCTTCTGGCACTATGAATCCTTTAGGAAGGTTGTTTAAAATCTGATTTCAATCCATGTAAGCTGCATTTTTTTAATATATATTTGTGGCTCTGTCCTCACAAATCTATGATTCATGACAGGAATGCAGCTTGGATCTCTTGCAATGTAAGCAGCTGCAGATACTTCAAATACTTGGGTACATGTGATCCAGCAGCTTGCTATAAATTTGGCCCTAAAAATAAAGTAACAAGTGATTGAACAGTGATAGGAATTAAACGCAGCAGTGAGTGAATGGAATGCGTAAGTCCTTACCTCAGAAACTTTTTTTAAGGCAATTGCTATAATTAAAATCAAAATGAAAAAAGAAACACTCTAGAACACTCTCTTTGAACAAACTTGCCCAAGATTCCTTTAAAGATTTCTTTTTTTAAATATCGTTGGACACTGAAATAAAGTATTTGCTGGTATGCCATGTCATCGAGCATGATATTTATATTGTTACATCATCTGAGAGTCAACTTTATTTACAGTTTCCATGAGTTACTGGACTGATTTGGTTGCAAATTTCCCCTAACTTTTTACTATGTGAACAAAATAGGCAAGTAACAGCCCTGAGCTTTTGATAGCAAAAGGATATTTTGCTGTATGATTTATCTGGAAGCTGACTGGAAGATTTCAGGGTAAACAGAAGAATTCCCACTGGCAACAATCAGCTTTGTCTCTGATAACTGGAAGTCACAGTTTATGTGACTCATTCATTTGCCCTCATTTTTAGTCCAACACTGTCTGTGTTCAGTAATGCACATAGGATAAAACAGCATGTCAGCATTTCTCTGAGCTGGTGCTTCCATGTCATCCCTGTTTTCACATACAGTTTTAATATAGAACCTTGGAGAATATGGAAAATTTTAGAAGAGAAATTTAATGGTCAGATGATATAATTAGATTCCACTAGGAAGTCTCAGAGTAGCTGACTAGAGACTTTGTTGAGAATTTCAACCTAGAGGCAGAAGAGTAAATGGGAATTTGGTTTAGCTACACTGCAAACCTAGTGTAGCTACACTGCAAAATTCTAGAAGAACTAGGATTTTTTTCTTAGAGACTCAGATCTGTAGATCTGTAATCTGTAGATCTGCACAGCCTCCTGCACACAAGCTTCCGCTTCTGCAGGCCTTTTTTTTTCTGCTGTACTCAGTTTCCTTTCTTACCTATGCCCAACAAGAACAAAGGTGCAAAATTTGATTTGAAAGGGGATATAATAGATGTAGATTATTCAAGTACTTGTGTGCCTCCCTGCATTTTAGGGTGGCTGAAGACTAACTTCTGATTTTCTTTGTTTAAAGGCTGGGCATTGGCTCTGAACTCATTTCCCAGGCTTCCTCTTCATCAAGAGAAAGAAGAAGGCATCTCCAAAAGGGATAAGTGAGTTGGGGATTGAATCAGGGAGGAATGCCAATGGAAAAGTTGACTGAATGTTAAAAACCATTGCTGTTTCCTGAAGTTGCTGTTGAGTTAATTGTAACTCAGCCCTTACACTGACAAAACTAATATTGAAATTTATTTGTTTAAAAACACATCTGCCTAGATACAGCATTTCTGTTATTTTCCCTGACATTCTGCTCTTATCTCAGTAAAATCCATGTATTGCAGTACAGTAGCAGTATTGCAGTCCTGTTCAAATAAATGTAATATCATTTCTCTCTGAAGCACGCTGTCTGTGTGTATCCGTCAAATGTGCTTTGTGTCTCCCTCTTTAAATGTGACAGGACGGAGGAGAAAACAGTGTTTATTTTGCTCTTGACTGCTGCACAAGCTGTTTAATATGTTTCTTATGAATTACCATTAAGAAAGGATTCCACATTTAAAAGGAAGCTTATGAGGATATAGGTAAGTGTGAGTGTGGTCTTTTCAGAAGAATGTTTGATTGAAGACCTGTTTTTGGACATGAGGTAAGGAAAAAGATCACTTAACCTCACTTGAATAAGTGGAGATTAAAGGTTAAAAGCTTTAAAGCTTTAAAATGCATTAGCAACAGAACAGTAAATACAATCCATGGAGACATGGAGGAATTAGCAAAACAAATGTTAAACTAAGAAATGCACTCTAAGATTCACTGGAATCTCCACACAAAGTCTGAATGCAGAGCACATTTAAATGCTTCACTGGCTGTTTTAAAATTGTCTTTGTATTCCTTATATTTGCTCTAATGGACATAATGCTAAGCCTTGCCATGAATTATGCAAGCAACTTTTATGTAGATGTTTCCATGTTTTAGCCTGCCTGAGTTTTGTAGTTTTAAAGGGCAAATTTTGCCATACACCTCATTTAACCTATTGCTTATTTGCTTGGCATTTATTGCTGATGTATCAGTAATGTAGTCACAATATCGTTCAAAAATTCCAATACAGTATTAAGGTTACAAAGTTACTGTCATCAGTGATGTAACCTTATTGTATTGTAGACACAATATAATTTCTATAAGTACAACATCTGCTTAATGACAGTATTTGACTTAGATATCTAAATTTTAATTCGTATCATGACTACCTTCAACAAATGCTTTGTTTCTCTGTTTATTAATTTATTACAGCTCTGTAAGTCCCACAAAGCACAGAACACTTTCTGAAAACAGTTCCTCCACAAAATAACAGGGTGATCCCAGGCAGGGCATTCTGCAACAGGCTAATTGTAAAATAGGGAAGCTGTTTATCAACAAAGCATATCTCTATGTGTAAAGGTAGAATAAAAATCAAAATTGTAATTTTTAACTATTTCCACTACTGAAATAGTGATTATTTTTCATATCTATATCTATCTATATATATATAATAAATAGTCGATATAATAGTGAATATTTTATAATACCTGAGGTTCTACCAGGGTTCTCAAACTGGCAGTCACCAGAGAAGGCAGTCAAAATCAGCACCTCTGCTTGATCTTCTGCACCCAGGGCAAAATATTACTGATGGTGGAAATCTTGTGTTTTTATATGCAACAGATTTGAGACTGCACCCACAGGAGTCAGTGTCTACTTCAACCAAGTGATGACATGGTGCATAGGTGAGACTACAGAACAGAAAACAATCAAAGATTTAAAAACAGATTATATTTGATAATCTGCAAGTGTAGTTATAACATATGACATTTAAAATAATGGGAAATTTGGAATATGTGGTAGTTTTTTGCTAGTATGAGCCACACCTTTCTAAAATTTGACTTCTTAAATCTTCCAGTTAATACATAACAAATTGCTCTCATTGCAGAATTTCAGATATAAGAGCTTCTCAAGAGTGACTGAACTTATTTTGAACTTTTATTTTCATTTAAACTCTCCATTAAGGAATTTGGGAGGGTGAGCAGGGTAGAAAGGCATTTGTTTAGATTCTGCTTTTAATAAAGTTTTAACACTTTGATATCAGTCTCTGATTAGATGCAGTATCCCACATTCCAAAGTGAAGACAGGCTATTTGCTCCCTCTCTCCTCCGCCCAACACATATCTTACTTCTGTCTTTTAAGCAGAGCCTCTGATTCAGCCTAATTATTGTCATTAGCAGTTTTCTGCAGAGCAGCATTCCTTGCCTGGCCCCTTCTTTTCAACTCAATAAAGGATTATCCTTAAACCCAGTCTATTAATCCTATTTCCAGTTACATTGTGAGGGGGAGGGTACCAGATTCCCTGTGCTCATTCTGTGTTTGAAGCTTGGCCCCAAATAATGGATTTTCCTGATGTTTATCACTTTACTCTGTAAAATGCCCAAGGATGGGATTCATCTGCCGTGTAGATGGCTGCATCTAAGCAAGTCCTGGTTCCTTTTATAGTCAATAGATATCAATAGACACTCTGAGTGTGTGATTCATCCCATCTCAAGATAGATGTCTAATTTAGGTCAGGTGACTCACTCCCTGGAAGTACTTATTGACTATAAAGGGAATCTGAATGACTAACTCAAAGACTTTTAGAGTGAGGTGAGGTGAAACTCACCCTACATGCTTCACATCCTTAATACCCTTCTCCTTGGACACTTTCACTGTATTTAACCCAAATGCTTCACAGAGCTTGCTGCCATTTTGCAGCTCTCCTGTGAAACCCAGTCACCATTTTCATTTCAGTTCATCCCACCTGTGAAGACAGTCCTCAAGCCTTGCCAGTCTTCTTTTCCATGGATACTTAATGACTCCACTATTCATCCTTCCTTGCCTATTATCACTGAGGACTTCAGCCCTGGTATCATCTTTTCATGCTTGCTTCCTGAAGCAGGTTCTTTTTCTTAGCTCACCTTCAATTCAAAGACAGAAAACCTGTTTTTTTGCTTAATATTAGGAAATGGTATTGAATTTTTAAGATCCATAATATTAAATCATAATTAACAAGACATAATTGATTTGTTTGTTTTACATTAAGGATTTTCATCAGCCATTTTAGTGGTTACAGCATGTGGCTTTCTTGCTATGTTAATTTAGTTCTACCTTCCTCTCTGGCTACACTTACTCAACAGGGAAATCCCAGTGGAACTTGTATTTGTAGTTTCAAAAATAAATAATAAGTTTGAATTTTGGCCAATGTCTTCCTCCTGTAGTGAGTGAGAGTCTCTGTCTCTCATGGTCACATAAATTAGAGTCCTGATCAACGGTGACAAACATTCTGCTAGCTCGACAAACATTAATCTGGTTAACTCCCCTTCTTCCCACTCCTTCCTGACACAGAGGAAGAAGGCCTCTCGAGAAAGTCTGAGATATGAAGTTTGATTTTATTGCAACTATAATGTGGCAAGGGGGCTTCAAGTACCTTCAGAAGTTTATGAAAATTCAAAGCAGAAAACAAACAAGCTCCACAAAGCATAAAAGGCTGGGGGTTTTGCTGGCTTTCTTTTACAATAAACAATTAAAATAATTATTTTTATTGTTTATGAGATCTTGAAAAAAAATCCACATGTTCACACAAGTATTTAAATCTAAAGTCTGAGATTCTCAATTTTTTTTAAATGTAACTTTTTTTCTGTAGGAAACAAACTTACTTGAACAATAGAATTAATTGCTGCATTTAGGATTAGACTCTTATGGGGTTTTTTTTTATTTGGTATGTAGTACTTTCATACAGTTCTCTGCATCCCATTCAGGATGCATTCCTCATACTTAATAAAATTATGCACAGCCTGTGGATAGCTTCTTGTAATTTAGGAGGCAGAGAGAACATCTGGAGGTGAAGTCTCCTGAAGTCTTTTATCTATCAGGCATGAGTGTTTGTGATTGCTTCACTCCCTTTAAGGGTTCCACAAACTCCTTATCAGGGGCTCCATACACTATTGTCTTTATTACCAATTTAAATCACAGTGATGCTGGTGTTCTATAAAATTTGAAGCCCAAGGAAGTATATTCTTCAGTCTATCCTATTTGTCACATATTTCTTTTTAACCTTTTTATCGGTTTTTATAGGAAAGGTTTTATAAATCCCTTTCCCTCAAGGAGAAGAGGTTTTAATTTTTTTTTTTAAGTGAGGAGAGTGTTTTGAAGATTCCATATACAGTTGACTTCAGGAATGAAAATCTGTTGTTTTGATCCAGAAGGAGTTTATATAAGGGATAAGAAAAGGAAAATATTCTTGAAAAAACAACCCCCTCCTCTTAAGCTGTATATTTTGGAGCATAAGGAAACATAATCAGAATCTTCTGTTTTGATTAAAAAAAAAAAAAAAAAAAAGACAAGAAAAGAAAAGAAAAAGCAAGACAAAGTTCATGGTATTTGTCTAATTTTCATAGCTCATTACAGACGTTATGCAAAACTGTGAGCTGCCAACAGCAAGTACTGTTTCTGCCCAGAAAATGTACAGGCTCCATATTTTAAAAGTGTAAGATACAAGGTCTTCTGTAGTATAAATTTCAAAGTTATTTACATTTGACGGAGGCTATGAGTTTAAAAAAAAAAAATAGAAAAACAGCCCAAGGCTATCCAAACTCAATACCCACAGCTTTCCATTATTCCATTCTGAAATATCATCTTATTTAATTATATTTCTTCTGTCTCCTTTTCCTCTTCTATAAAAATCAGAGAAATTACTGTAACATTGATCCTAATGTGTTGAACATCCTATGTAGTCTGTGAAGGAACTGTTGCAAGCATGGCCTTATTTACTGGATCATCCTGGGACACTTACCTGCTTGTAACTGCAGAACACTGTTGACGAAACACCTAATTTTCAGCCATTGAACAAGCTCTTTACCATCTAAGTCCTGAGAATATCAAACCAGAATTCATATAATTCATGACAAAAACACGCTTTTATCCTACAGCTCAGGTGTTGTAGAGCAGTTTTGCTGTTATTTGTGTAGGACCTATAACAATCCTATTCCTATAAAAAAGAATAATTAAACCACCAGCAGCAGCACTACCACCAGTTGCTCCTATGTTTCAACAGAAAGGGTAATCCATGTATTTGAATACTGAAAATTACCACACAAAAGCCCACACTCAGCATCTTCACATTTATAGGTGTGCCGAAACTTCACAGATCCCTTTGGTCAACACCTTCAAATTTCTGTTTACTTCAAAGTTCTACAGCTATGTACACACGTGGAAAGTACCTCAGCCTTCGTGGAGCAGAGCAGCTTTCTGCTTGTTGTTCATTCTTTTTGCCCAGGCCACAGCCAAACCTCAATCAACACATATCCTCAGGTGTGCTGAGTGGCATTATATCCCCCTCTGGGTGCTAAATGGGCTGCTGCTTTCTTCTCAATCCCTAAACGAGAAGACAGAGATTTTACTCTCCTTACTCATAATTCCTTGCCTCTTTATTTTTAGAAACACATAGTTTATGGAATGCAGCCTTTCTCATGTGCGGAAGATCAGTGTACACAAGCTCTGTGTAGTTATTGTAAGAACAAAGTGTAAAAACAGGCCTGCTAAATATGACCATACATCCTTACAGTGCAGTATCCTGTCATAGACAGTGGCCAATGAAAAAAATATTCTGGAAGAAAACTGTAAAGTACAGGGTAACCATTCATGGTGACAGACAGGAGAAAGGTCTTTTGCATACTGCTGGAAAGTACTAGGGGTTTTTATTTGATAAGCACAGGCATTGTGAAATTCATTGGGGAAGAGGGTAACAAAAAATAAACAGATCAGAAAGCAAAAATAAAAAGTACTTTAAAAAAAAGTTGTGCACTTGGGAAAGACTACAGGGCAAAAGCAAGTGTGCATGATGGCTGTGGTAAGGCTCAGTCCCTTTCTGAAGATGCTTTCCCTCTCTGGAGCCCTTCTTCAGTTAGCATGCAGTGTTCTACACCTGTGTGATGCTCAGGATCTTCTCTGCAAGGGCAGACTATGTGCAGGGTACAGTCTGAGGTTTGTTTGGGGTTTTTATCTTTGGACTTACAAGGTACATCACTTCAGTCTGTCTTCATGTATATATATCCTCTTTAAGTACAAAAATCAATCACTGCTGAAGCCAATGCAATACCCTAGGCCTGAAATATTAAAAACTGAAGATTTGTCAGTTGTTCAAAACAGTTTGAGTGCTCAGAACACACAATTTTTCTCAGGGTTTCTTTGATTAGCCTTTGTTTTATTTATTATTTCAATAATTTATTAATAAATGCATTGTTCCTGTCCCATGGAATAAATGTCTTTTTCAAATGAAAATCCAATTAAAGTAGCAACCTGCAGCTATGCATGTCACAAGTGTACATGTTTCCAAGACAAAAATCTAAACTCCTTTAGTGTACAAATGACTAATGGCAAGCAAGTACTGCTTTGTTTAGGAGAAGCTATTTTGATGTGACTAAAAATTTCTTAACTAGACAAAGAAACCAGCTTTTGTATTTCTTACAGCATTTGCTTATCATGGATTCCTTCCCAGTAGCATGGTTTGAGATTTATGGGATACTTAATATCTTTGCTTTGCATTCCAGAAACAGAAAGCTGATATAAAACATAGATTAAGATGATTAAGATATCAAAACCAATTCTTTTCTGCTTTTTTTTTTTCATAAACAACAACAACAGTCAAGAATTTAGTACCAAATGCAGTTGATTGCAGCAGATTTTTACAGTATTTATTTTTTAATTGCTTTGAACACCAGAGATTTATAAGTGATTTCTCCTTCGGGTCAGGGACTCTTCCAAAGTAGTACAGTAAATTTTTATTTAGTAAGCTAACCTTCACTAGCATTATTTATTATCACAGTTCCTTTGACTCAGGATAATTTTAAGATGCAGTTGAGCGTAGCTGAAACAGCAGAGCACTTCAGCCAAAAAAAGTGCATTACCAAGTCACTGGTGTATGATGGAAAGCTTAGCTGAGTGTGTCTGCAGCACACAACGTACTGCACAATGCAGATGCTTGCCGAGGTTTTAAGAAATGCAGCCACACTGACATCCTTCTGCTGCTCTCTGGAGCTCAGGGCAAGCAGGGGGTATGGCTTTGCTGGCTTGTATCATGAAGACAGGCCCCAGAGGCAAAGGGATTAGCAAGTTGCATCTGTGCGTAAGAGTGTGAGAAATACCACAGAGGCAGAGGAGATACAGAAAAACCAGAAAAGCTGCCAGAAGCAGCACTGGGGAAATGGCTGGCAAAAGAGGCTCAAGACATGGTGCAGACCTGCTGCCCTTATCTGGATCCTTCTGAGTGTAGGAAACAGCAGCTTCAGCATTTGCCACAAAGTGGAGTGAAATAGGAATGTGTAAAAAAGTGGTTGTGTCCATCACTAATTCCTCATGAAGTGCAAAGAAAGTGGCAAAATTTCTACAACTGTTTCATTGATGGGGTCAACATTTTGCAGTGGAATTGCAAGGATGACACAAAGAGAAACCAGTCTCTTAGTTCAGCTTAAACTGCTCCTGCTAGTTGTATTTTTAAGAATTTTGTCAAAGAAAATGTCAATTATTTCCTGTTTAACTGCTGACATTACTTAAAACTTTTAGCTAACCATCACAATGGAGTTACCCCTATCAGTTATTCCTTTTGACACCTGTTTTAGAGGGTATTAATGCAGTGGAGAGTGGTAGAATAAAACATGCATGCCAAGCAGATTAGATCAGTGCTCAGCTCCGTGCACTGCACTGTGGTTGTTCTCGTAATTAATCTAACCGTAAAACAAATTATCATGCCTGTGTTCCTCATTCAGGCCTGTGTGCAGTCTGTGATGCCAGTTTTGTCTCAGTACAGTGGGCTGGTCATGTTACAGGTAAGTCTTAGGGAGTTGGATAAGCTTCACCTGGAAGCTTGTCTAAGTATCCGGTGTAGCTCAATTTGGGTTTGCTGGAGGGGTGCCAGAACCTCTTCAGTCTTCCACAATGACACACTGAATTCCTCTCCTTAGGTGTGATGGAGTGGTCAGAGAGAGCAAGTGATTTCCCACTGCCTTTTCTACCTGTGCAGAGTTCAGCTCTCTCCCTGCTCTGCACAACATGCTCCTGGTCAGTATCCACTGGCAGTTCAAAGGGTGCAGGACCAAATAGAGACTCTGCAAATGGAGGCTAAAAACCACTAATTATTAGTGGATGTGTCTCCTCCACATGAGCTGTTATACTCTTCAAAAGACTAGTGTGTTCCAGGAAATGCTTTTGGAAAGAGATTTAATAGTGCCTATGCCTAAGAGGCACCATAATACCAACTACTAGATCTATTAAAAAGGGTAGTCTGGTCCTTTTCTTTGGAAAGCCAGTCTTTGTCATTAGAAACAGAAGCAGAGAGGGATTCAAAGGCAGTGACATTATGGGAAATCCAAATCTTTCTCCCTTATTACTGAATTAGGTCATACCCTTTGTTTACTTCCCTCCAGACTTGCTGATTCAGTGTAAAGAAACCACTTTCTTGTCTGCAGCCTCCAGGCCATGGACTGTTCATTCCTTCTGGCCTTGCAGTGAGAAATTTGCCTCTTCTCCCATGGGAGTCAGGTGGTATTTGTCTCACCAACCATTAATCACCTAAAAATTAAAGACCAGTTCTAAATAATTTATCTTGGCTCTCTGCAGTCAATGGAAAGAATTAGATGCCTACAAAGGGCAGCTCATCTACCTATCTCAGACAATTTTAGTGGAATAAGATGAATTGCTACTTCCCATTGACTTCTCCAGAGAGAATCAAGGTGGCAAGTTTAGATAAGACAATTCATTTTTAGATTGCAAAAATCAGGAGAGGAATCTCACCCCACCAGAGTCATGGCCTCCATCAACCGTATATTTTTCTTGAAAAATGCACTTTCTGTTATCAATGACATTATTTGTTTCTTTTCCTGTTGTAAGTCAGATTAAATCAGAGTCACTGATACCCCAGCCAAGCTATGCAGGATGAACATACTGTAGGCTTACATGGCTGGCCAGAACATGTTCTTCATAGTAATATCTTTTTTAATTATGACTTTTCTATAGTGTTCTGTGTATCAGTGTATCAATTTCCAAATACATGCTTTGAAAATCTAGTTTGATTATTTTTGTTGCTGTTCAGTTTTTTTCTCACAGATCTGATATAGCACAAAAGTGCATGTGCAAGCATACATTAATATAAATGTCTATATAAAACCAAAAAAAGACACGTGCCTTCTGCAAATGTTTTGCTGTGTTTGCAGCAGAAGTGGCTCCTGCCCCATTTCATGCAAGCAGTAATATAAGCTGAAACTATAAAAGTTAATGATTGTTTCTCTGCCAGCAAAAAAAAAAAAAAAAAAAAAAAAAAAAAAAAAAAAAAAAAGAGAAACAATTAGCAAAATCTGATTTTCTTCTAAATTAACTTTATTAATAGTAACCTGCACATTTTTTGAGTGGAGGTGTTGCTGGAATAATGATTGAGAGTGGAACAGAAAAAGTACTGGTAGATGAGGAATGTTTTGCTTTAGATTGGTTAGAAATAAAGCCAGAAAGAGGAAAAGCTATTCCATGCAAAATGCTGGCTCATTTTTCTGATGTTAAAATTGCTAGTAATTCTTCATTTCAAGATCTGTAATGTCAAAAGGACAGAGCTTCCTAGAAATGAATGTCTAACAGTACAGATAATATGTATTGCTTTGCTCTTTTTGATGCTTGCCAGATTTTCAACAATACTTGAAAGGCCAAGCAGGATTTTTAGATTAGCGGGGCCAAGATAAGGTTTGTAAATTCCATCATTTTCTTGATTTTTTTTTTTTTTTAACCACTGGCTAAGTGGATAAGTTGACTTGAGGGTACTTTTCTTGTGTGAGGTCTTTGTAGTGGCAACCACATGGGATTGGGATTTGAGAAGCTTTCAGGAACATAACAGCAAAAGACAGGTTGGAGAGAATTCCCCGTTCCCATTTCCCTGAGCAGCATATGATTGTTAAATGACTACTGCTTTCTAAACAGGATTATGCTTAATTGTAATTAATCAGTTTCCATGACCTTTGTGTCAGAATTCTGTCAAGCCTGCAAAACTTTATTTTGTGAATACATATTCAGGGCCATTTCATGTGTTCATTATTGATTGAGGGACCATTAAGAGCCAATCTTTATATATTTTGACACAGTAATGGTTTGTGATGTAATTCTATACACAGAAATTTTTACACGATGGCAGGTGTTGTCCAGGAACTCCTCATAATATGTATTTTTATGATCTATTTTGAAAGCTCATGTCCATGCACATTGCAGAAGTTACACTTCTGATGAAGGAAGACAAAAAAAGCAAGACACATTTTCCATACGAGGCTAGAGATGTAACTCATCTTGGAATATTCTAGAGATGAATTGAAATTCCTCTGCTTTAAAATATATATAACAACATCTCTTTCCAGTTACATAGCTACACACAAAATAGATTGGGTTTCTTCTCTTTCAGCTGCTGAGTTTTGTACAGTACAGCATAGCAGCAATCCACACATTAGTAATAAACAGAATTTAGTCTACACGCTGTAGGAATTCTGGGAGAGATCCTATATTTAGTTTGTACTCACTTTCCATTACAAAAGATTATTGTGACCTTTTTATGAGTAGCTATAATGCCTTCTTTGTATATAGTAGACTTTGACTTTTGGCAAGGGAAACAAATGCCTTTTCTAGAGAACTGGCTGGCTTTTACGCTACTAACATTTCCCAGTTTCCTCCTGACTGAGCTCCTCAGGAATATGTTGGCTGCACAGCAAGGCAACAACAAGCTACACAGCCCCATCTAAAGCTGGGCTGGTGCCACCAGTGATGCAGCAGCAGTCTGGGCTGCACCGGGAAAGCCTGAGAACTGCTGCTGGGAGGGGATCCAGGCTGCAGCCCTGCTCTTTACCCAACACGTGCTCACCCTTCAGCCTGCCCAGCCTCTGACCAGCAAAGCCACATGGGCAGCTCTGGAGAAGAAAAAGGAATATGGCTAACAGTGCAGATTATTGATTTTCACAAAATTTTCAACTGGTTTAGAACATTTTGTGATGCTGAACAGCAGGGATTGAAACCTTACCCAGTAAAAATCTGGGAGTCAGGTTCTCAGCTTTGTAAAACTGCAGCCACTCATATGAAGCTAAAAATGACCCAAATTATTTAAAGATATTCAGCCAGATTTTGACACGTGACCAAGCAAATCACTGACTCTGAAAAGAGTATTATTTAACAGTAATCTGCAGATAGTTCACTGGAACATAATGAAGCAATAAAGCTAAATGATTGTGTGCATGTGTAGTTAAATATGTGTAGTTACTCTGCGAGTAACATTTATGGTACAATACATTCAGACACAGCTTCCCGACCCACAATCTCATCTCTCGTGTTCTTTAGGAGTCTGCATTGATGGATCCCTACAACGGCCTTGGGAGGGAGGCTAGTTTTGTTATCCTAAAATTACAGGAGAGGAAAGAAAAGCACCAACAGTTCAAGTGACTGGTCCAAGTCAGGAACAGGAGCCAGGAAGCAAATGTACTTTGATTTAGGGTGGGTGTGCCTCCAAGTGATTACAATTCATGTTGCTCCTGCCTACGCCTCAGGTGCTTGGCTCCATGTTTTCAGATCCCGACTGGGGCTAAACCGCAAGACCATTCTTCGACATCTGGATGATAAAGAACAACAAGAGGAAAGATTTTCTGGTGGTTAGGGTGCTAGCCAAAGCCTTTGCAAGACCTGGGTCTGACAACATTCTTCCATGCAGTTCCTGGCAGAAGTCCTCAAGACCTTGATGATCTTAGAGGTCTTTTCCAACCTTAACAATTCTATGTAGGTGCCTCAGCTGGGACTTATGGCAAGTATGCACTGGGTCCCAGGTGCCCGCCTAGGCAGTACTCTAAATCCTGCTGCAACAGCCTACTAGGTGAATGCCTAGAGCTGTTTGGTTTTCGGTCAGTGCCAGAGTTACTCGAGAGAAGGTCTGTTTGCGCCCCCACTTCTGGGCTTCCCTGCCCCTGTGGGTGCTGTGGCTCCTGTGTCACTCGTGTCTGTCGGTGCATGGAATATATGTTCAGTATGGGCACTATGTAATTCCAGGCGCAGCATGGTTTGAATGTCAGATGGCAAGTTGCTCGAGTGCAGAGATATATACGGGCAGGCAAAAGGGAGGAGACATTCCATTTACTTACTGTTTTCTTGGTTGCTGAAGCAAGTGCTGTTTGCTAATTAATAGCACAGTTCTGTGCCATATTTCACAACTTCCCTGTATTTATTTTCATGATGACTTCCTTGAATCACATCCTAGGCTTTAGTACACATTAACTTCCTAGCGTGCTTCTTTCCAGTGCTTACCCTCAGTAAAGCAGATGACTGGGAAAAAACTCCACAAAACAACCCATTAAAATTACTGTCAAATCCATATGGAATAAATTAGGTTCTTAACCCAATTATAGTGAAGTTTCAAGTACAGGCATGATGGAAAAGCTAACAAGAAGTTAGGAGGCTTGTTCTGATGAGATTTGATATCCATCTGAATGGCAGCTTGGCTTTCAACCACAGTTTGGTTTTGGAATCCATTGAAGTTTTGTAAATTTCAGTAAAACTGTGTTTGAGTCTTCACATTTGACCCACCCTGAGCAGTGACACAATTGTATGCTTCAGGGCACATTTCAATTCAAAATAGAATGGAGTATTTGTGACATACAAAGAGAAAATGATACTATCAAAGGGTACTGAAATTTGTCTATTGTCTTTACAGTTACATAAATTTGGAGGAAAGAAAAAGTTCACATATGTAAATGATGAGAAATGGATTATCATGTAGGAAGGAGCCACTGTGAAAATGTAGGTTATGCTATTTGTATCACATTGACTTTCTTCAGTGCAAAAAAGAGCTACTGATTTACTTTCCCCTGCAAGAATTAAAATAATATTGCTTCTGCTTTGATTTGAGGTTTTAAATGTTTGAAAATTTGGTGTGAATTTTTATGCTTCATAATCACATCTGAACATACTAAAATTTTTGTTACATAAAAATTACTTCCATCCCTGGAAGTGTTAGAGGCCAAGTTGGATGGGGCCCAAAGCAACCTGCTATAGTAGGTGGCATGCCTTGCCCATGGTAGGTGAGGTTGGAGCTCGATGATTTTAAAAGTCCCGTCCAATCCAAAGCACTCCATGACTCTGTGATTCTATGATATACTGACAGATGCTCCTTTGTCTGTATCACACAGAAACAGTAAAGCTCCTCTGGCTCTGTGTGGGGTGAAATGACTGATGCAGTCCATCTAGGTAATGCATAATGTCTCTGGAATACACACCCTCATGGCAACTGCCTGCAGTTGTTATGCCAGATTTAAGGATATGCGTAAGACATAAACGCACCAGAACAGAGTTCTTTCAAAATAGGTACTGAAGTCAGGGAAGTAGTTTCTGAATGTACTTTGCTCCAGGATGAATATAAATAGAGTAGTGCTCAAAACATCCATGCAAGGAAATTCTTTGGAAAGGATGAACTGCATATATAAGGTTCTAAAAGACACTGAAATATGCCTATTTCAGCATGTGTGTGCATTTGCAATACATAACAAGCGCCAGGGCTTTTTTATTTTAAGACTTGAAAACATTTTATATAACATGTTTACTTTGTCATTCCAGCAAAGCAATCATCAGAAAAGAACATCATGAGCTTTATACATAAATCATATTTCAAATGTACTTATTTGATAAACCATAGAAGTTGACAGAGCTGCAATTGTTTGCACTTTTGTCCTGGACCAATGAGTGAGTATTTTGCTATCCCTTTTTTTATCCCTTTGTACTAATTATTACATAGTGTTGCATTACTGAAGGGAAAGGCAAGCTGATACCGAAACATTTACCAAGGAAGTGTAGTGCTATGGAAAAGCATTTCTTAAAGGAACCTCCAGCTTTCCTCAGAATGTGTGCTTAAAGCTGCATATCCTTTGTGGATACTGCTAGCAGTGCTCCCAGCATTTCCCTTGCATGCCAGATCATGACTAAAGAACTCCAGTTTTACTTCCATGTCTGATCAAAGCCATGTATGCCATACACTTAGGCCAGCTGTTGCAAGAGAACAATTAAGATGGTCTGTGGCATTTGCATTTTCTTTCTGGATGACTTTCATGCAACCCAAGGCACATCAATACCACAAATTAATTCCATATATGCTAAGAGAATTCTTGAAAATTCAGGGGGACAATTTCTGTAGACTCTGACACTGAAGTGTTCTTAGATGCCAAAAGACCAGTTCACAAGAGTGAGGGGAAGAAGATTAAATTCTCCTATTCCTGTAATAGCTGGAGTTCAGATGTCAAAAAACAATGTCCACATGTGTAAACCTTCTCTATAATGTTCTGTGAATATTTAAGCGGGAATAAAAACCAATGAAAATTAAATTACACCTTGCATATGGAAAAGGCTGAAAAAAATATGTTCCAGAGTCCTCTAAATGTTATCTTGATTGAGAGTATTATTTAAAGCATGATAATAAGGTAGACAGAAAGGAAGAAAAACCTAAAATGAAAATTAGCTATAATAGCTCATTGAACTCTTAATACCTTCTGCTTGTCCCTTGGCTGGGGAATCTTCCTTCTGAAAGCTGCTGCATCAGGCTCTACACATGTCCAGCTATTTTTAGGCTTGCAACAGGCTGTTTACAGGGGATTTGAAGTCTGGCAATCCAGATACTCTAGACACAGTTGGAATGCTCGCGCCTCTCCACAGGTTACACTTGGAATTAAAAACTGCGATGTGGCTCTGTCATTCAAACCTTATAGTGTCTGGCATTGGGTATCAAAAAAATCTTGATGAAATAGAGCACCGTGGTTTTAATTTAAACTACTTACTGCCAAAAATATTCATGGACAACTTGTTGGCCATTGGGCAAGGAAAAAGTTTTTGGTGAGCTTCCATTTAAAGATTATGGATTTGGTTCAGTCAGGAATCATGGGGGTTTTTGGTTCTGTTTTGATTGGTTTTTTTTTTGTTTTTTTTGGTTTTTTTTTTTTTTTTTTTTTTTTTAATTTGGCAGCATATCTTCCTTTTAAAATCGTATTACAGACATTCATATTCAGTATTGACCGGGCACTTCTTGAAAATTGGTATTCCATCCCTCCTCAAGCATGGATTTCAGCAAATTTTTCATTCTCCATTACATGTAATATTATACCCATCCACATGACCAGTGTATATGAACTGACAAGATCAGCATAACAAGACATTTTAAGTTCTCAGATACTCTTCACCATTATATCTCTACAAGCTTTTCAAATGAAACATCTCCACTATTTTCAACTAACTTTAAAAATTAATTATAAATTATTTGTAACATTAAATTCATACAACTTCAAATTGTTCAAAGCATTTTATCACTGTGTTATCTTTTTTTTTAATAACATACATTGTATGATTATATGATTTATTGTAAATTTTTACAAGTCATCAAAATAAATTGGTATTTTACTTATAAGCATTTTCCTGTTTTGGGAGTGGAATTTTTAGGGCATTCTGTCAGTTCTAATTTGAATTTACTTGTGTCATGTAGTCCACATATGCCTTTAGCATTTGTAGGTGCAATTTGCTTTGGTAGTCATAGGACTAAAGACTACATTTCAGTGAAAGCATTTGGTGTTAGTTGCTCCTGTTGGATTTTCACCCAGAAACAAGAAGCAGGTGTGATGTTATTATTACATGTCAAATACTCACTCTTGAATTCTGTCATCACTGTTTGATAAATATTGTTAAGTTGGAAACAAATGGAAGGTCAATGTTGATTTTAGAGAGACTTGGGAAACTTGTTTGTGTGCTTAGTTCCAAAATGCTGAAATGTGAAGGCTGAAACCTTAAAGAGAGATCAGTGGGAATTTAGCATCTGAATGTCTTTGAGGATCTGGGATTTGGTGCTGTAAAAGTGGAGCTTTTTATTCCAAAGGTAGGCCTGAGGCCACTGTACTGATTTGCAGATAGCCCCTTAAGAGCTCTGATCTTAAAGCCAATTATGCCCCGTGAATGTCAGAATACAGCTTTAGGGTCCAACTGCACTTAGCACTGTTTGGAAACCTTGGTATTTTTATTTGGTTTCTAAAACGCCACCTCTGTCAGAGGCAGGGGTAGGACAGGAGCACATGTACTTTGCTTTGTTTTCCCTCCAACTTGAACTCTGTGTTGTGAAATACAATCAGTCTGGTCATGGTCACACAGCTGAGCTTTCCTTAGAGGCAGGAACATTCCTCTGAAGGCAACAAGCATGTAAATGATGTAAGGGGGTTTCTGACCCCCATGGGTAATACTGGCAGACAAAATGAGGCCTGAGAAGTGCATTTACTTTTTCTAACTTTCCAGAAAGCCAAGAGGAAAAGTCTAGTGGAACAAAGTCCATAGTTGAAGGACACAAATAGTTTTAATGTGCAAGCACTTGTACAGTATTGCTATCTCTTAGATATTCTTCTGCTGGGTATGAAGGACATCTCTGTCTACAGTGAATAAGAAGAAAGAATGTCTTCTGGTAAGTGAACTGCTCCATCCCCACCACACATCTCTGACAGGGAGATTGTTGCCTTGTGTAGCCTCATGCAATAACTTCAGCTTCTGCAGCTGTCCCTCTGTCATCCTCAATTGTGCCTCCTTCCCCAGGTACTGATAGCACATAGCTCATGCATGAGCTAACTACCCAAGTATTTTGTCAGCTTTTTGATCAGCCTTTGCACCTTGCCCAAAGTTCTCTGTTGTCACAGCTACACAGCTCTGTTGCCTGAACTAATGAGCAGCTCTGGTATGTTTACCTGAGCTTTATCCTCTGAGACTTTATCCTCTGTGTGTCCCTTCCTTGCTTTATTAATTCCTTTTTTAATGCACAGGATCCCTGGCAGGCAGGCAGCTCAGATAGGTGCTGACAGATGAGTTCCCTGTCCCCAACAGCATTCTTTGTTCCCAGATGCTGGGATTATGGCTGCTGTAAGCACTTGCTCTGAAAATTCACTCTGAAAAATCCAAACTGTTTTCTGGTTCATGCTTTCAAAGGTGGACACCAGGTTGGGGAGGACAGTCTCGACAGTCTGCCTTGTAAACAAAGCAAAGCAGAAGCTTAGCTTTAAGTGCCCTGAACCTGTTCAGGAGGGGTGGTGAACCTCATTAGACTAAAATCAGCCTATCTGTGCCAGCCTTTATATCCTTCTGCAGCAGTCCCGTCACTAGGGGCCATGCAGTCTTCACAGCTTTACCTGAAAAATCCCTGTTTCTCTTGACAGTCTCATGTGTGCTGAGAAGGAGCAATCACAGCTTTGACATGAAAGCATATTCTTATCAATTAATCCTTTCAACAATTTCAGATGAGAGAAGGCACTGTCTCACCATGACAGACTGGGTCTGTAGGATCTTACATGCCTACAGACTAGTGAGTATGGGGATGCTTGAAATACCTGTGAGATTCTCCACACACTACTTACTGGAAGTGCCAGTGCAAGTTCCACTACACCTGTTTCAAATAGTTCTGGGGAAAGGGTCTAGACTACTCCCATCAGATAGAAGTGAGTTCAATTGTTTCTTACAGAGAGAGAGGCTAAAGCTATCATACATGTACCTGTAGCTGCCTTCATGCTGGTTGCCACATTTTCATGTGACCAAACATCCAGAGAAGAAAGAAGGAGGAGGAGGAGAACCCAGTGAGGAAAGAAGGGACTGAGGCAGCATTGGTGATGCTTTCTTCCAGGCACAGTCATGCCACAATTATCCATCTGCTACAGGTACATTTCATTGTAATGTTCATTTCATCTGCTACATTTCATTGTAATGGGGTGCAAGTGTCCCCTAAAGTGAAAGTCTTGAAAGTGCAGTCCAGTTCACCATAACAGGAAAGTAATAACCTTTATCCTCCAGATATCCAACCAAACTTGTTTCATCTCTGTGATATGCTGAGAGCTTGTTGTTTCCTGGGAGTATTGTTTCAGCTGCCTTTTCTCAGCAGCAGCAGCACAGAGCAGGCGAAGAGGTGATTCTCGAAGTAAACACATGTCAAGCCTTTCAGGAGTTTATAGATTAGAAAGAATACTGAAACAAGGAAGTTGTGATTACAGGTCTACATGGAGGAAATGCTACAGTTAATAATGAGTCCACTCCACCTTCAAAAAAATCAATAGGTTTGGCTCTGAGGGGTCATAAGAGCAAGTTATTTCTAGTCCTGTGAGGCCTCTGCAAGGAATGCACTGTTGCCTCTGTGACACCTTGAGGACACAGAGCAATGGTGATTCTCATAATTGATGGGAGAAGAGCAGTATGGAATATGGTGGGTGAGATAGATGCAAAGGGTAGAGAGCTTCCGCAGTTCTCTAGAAAGTTGCCACTTTCTTGAATTCATCTGGAGGAGTGAAGATTGGTCAGTTGTAGAATTCAGGTCTTACGTTAACTCAGAACATGATGTCACCTAGAACTGAATGCAGTTTTGCTATCTTTGTTTCTTGCAGAATTTAGACCAGTGACAGGTAATATAGTCCTGGGTGACATCAAGTCATTTTCACTCTGACAAATGTTGTGCTGAAGATGCTGACAAGCTGCTTTCCCAGAATCCCGGAAGCTCTTCAGGGTAACAGGTTCCTTTTTCTGCCTGAAAAACTCAGGCTCACCAACACTTGTTCTGAGTGTGCTGATAAGCTCTGCCCAGGCCCCACTGAAATAGACACTTCTTGCCTTTCCGAGTTATTATAATTCTATAGAGAGAAAGTTGGTCTGTTTTTAATGAGTTCTATTAATATCTCCTTTTGTAAGAATAAGTCATCTAATACCCTGAAGCCAGAGGCAGTTAGGTTCTTGCTTGAGAGACCATATCATCCTATTATCATTTTCATCTGGCAAGCAAATGCAAAGAGCTAGAATGAAAACAGTGGATTAATTACACATTTTCAGTGGGATTCCTAATCTCATTAAAACTTTCTCAGACAGGACTGAATTGTATGGCAACATCCGTTATTTGTTTCTCATTAATGGAGGTCAGACTCTTGGATCCCAACATCTCTGGAAGGAGGCATTGCCTGGCCCAGGCTGCCTGGACTTCTTTGCTCAGGACACTGCAAGAGACAGATATGCCCATCCTGCTATGTCCAGGCATCTGCTCTGTTCGTGTGAAGTTCCTTCTCTCTCCTGGTTTTCCATGTGACTGTCTCTCCATGATAGTGACTCCCTCTGTATTCATCCCATGGCTTTTACATTTTGTGTGCTAAGTCTTGTAAAATGACTGGAAACCAGTCATTTTAGGAAAAGTGGTTAAAATGATGGCAAGAGTTTGGTGTTCTTAAGTAAGTTCCATTAGGGGTCAGACAGATTGTGCTCTGGCAGTTATAAGTTTTGAAAGGAAAAGTAGAATCTGCATGCTTTCATTTAGCTTATGGTTTCATTTCCTTGCTTAGCCTTGATTTGGACACGTTGCATATATAGCAACCCTGTGAGCTTCACAAGCAAGATATCTGTGTATAAATTACAACTACTTTATTATTTCCTGGATAATAACATTAAATTCTTAAAATGTCAGCTAGATGCCAAACACTTAAAATTCAAGATGTAGTGTATTTAAGAAAGACTCTTATCTTGTGTTACAGAAATTGTGCTTTTTCTTTAAGGCAAACAGTTATCCCTGAAGTAATTTACAAGTAGATATTTTCAGATGCCTTAATCAAGCTTTTTAATATACATGCAAATTGAAGCTGCAAAATGTTTGGATACATAAAAGCAAGAAATAAGTGCACATACTGTCTTTATTTGTAGATACTGTATAAGCACACAGTGAATATTTTTATAAATATCAGCAAAAATGCATTGAAAAACATGCTTAAAGGTAAGCTTTCTAAGCTGAATTAGGACTTAAAAACCTCATTCAAAGACAAGGTAAAAATGAAGACTAAAACCACCAAAGAACAGGGCACTGAACAATGGGATTAAGCATTTACCAAAAAAAAAAAAAAAAAAAGGACATTCTGTAATTTCTTGTTTTGAATCTTTTTGTGGGTGGAATCCTGGCTTGGCTGCAGTCAATGGGAGTTTTGGCATTGACTTCAATAGGCCTGAGTTTCACCCTGTGTTTTTAGGATAATTCTTCAAGGGATTTATAAGACATAATTTTAAATCATAACAGAAAACACCCACTAAGGAAGCTACTAAATATTTTTTTGGGAAGAAAAATGGTTTTAAGATGTGAGCAATTTGAAATACTCTTCCAGCTAATTTTCATTTGCTCTCCTTGTTTAATGCAAGCTTGAGTTTTATACAACAATGGAAAAAGCAAAAGCCACGTGACTGTGTATGCATGAGGATTTTTCTCTTATGAGACTTCTAGAAAAGTTGCAGCAGACAAATTTTTGAGTTTTATATTTGCTGAACTTTAATGAACTTGATACCCTTACCTATTAGATAAGAACCACATCTCATCACTAGTCAGCCAGATAATTAATGGTTGCAACCGCTGTAATAAAAACTGATATTAATCCAACCTGCCATGGTCTGTTTATTATTGTGAAGCAACTCGTGTATGACAAGTTGACAGCAAAATGTGGAAGAAACAGAAAAGGTATTCATGCGGATTGTGTGTGTTGGTGAGTGACACTCTGCATTGGTTAACACCATCTGACACAAAGCAGGTCGCCATGTGTTTTCAAAGGCCTGCTTAAAGGTCTATGGTAGACAAATAGGAGCCTTTATGTTGACTTCCGTGTGCTTTGAAGTCACTAATGAGTATGTTTTTGAATAACACAGGGTGTGAAATCTCAGCTGAAGCAGTAAATACATTAGCATTAGGGTGACTATTTGCCATTCTTCCTCTTTCCCTCTACTTCCTATTTTTGTGGTTTTCTGGTGCTGTGCTTTGTTGGTGATTACAGTATAAAATCTTTGAGACGAGGAGACTGCCTATTTATGTATACACATACATATGTGTGTCTGTGTACCTGTGTTTCTTTATGTGATATCTCATTTGTTCTGAGTCCTTTGCACACTCCTGAATTTCTCAAAGCGCAGATACATAGTCCCAGTGACAGTATGTCTTACTGTTCCTCACTTATAAAAATACAGTTTTTTTTAATTGATCAGCACTTGTACTTTGTTTTAATGCCAGTTCCTTTAAAATGTGAATCTTGTGTGCTAGCTAAAATCAAGATAATTTTCAAGGAAGTTTGCTTAAGGGCCATGGAATTGTACCAGAAGATTAATGCAGTGAAGAGTTCTGATCATCCTCTTCAACTGTTTAGTAATGCCATTCTTCTGCAGCTCTTACCAGAGGGGTTTGTTCATTGAGGTCAACATTTTCCGCCTAAGAATTAAATTTAGATTCTTCAGTCTATATTTATGTGTCTAAATATAAATGGTTTCATTTTCAAAGGTGCAGATTACTCCTGACTGGTGCTGACAGCATCTATTCCCATCTTCCCTGCTAGAATTATTAGCAGGCACCTTCTTGCCCTGCTATGCCAAGCAGGGATTCCTGCCATGCAAACACATGTAAGTATCATGAGTGCCATCTGACAAATGTAAAAGGACCAGGATGAGGAAAGTTGTATGGACCCACTTCAGGGAGAATGGGTAAGTAAGCACAGAAGCTGGGAAGATCAGTGTGAAGACTGATTGTTCGATTTTTTTATAGCAATGAAGGTCTAGCTAGACAACAAGTAAAAATGAGCCACTTGATCCAAACCAAATCTTGAATAATGGAGTATGCAGTTACCAAGGCACCTTTTTAAGGAAATGTGTGTCCATGACAGAGGAGAGTTGCAAAAGGCAGTAGTTTTGCTGACTTCAGCCTAGGAGAAACCTTAACACTGAAGGACAAAGCTTATTGTCCACACTGAGTTTTATTGATGCATTTGCATATGGACAGGTATAAAACCCCTGATCTAACTGGAACTGCTGATCTTTACCTTGTGTGGTGTGAATTGGTGAGAACCAAGAATCATCAGACAAAGTGTGCAAAAACACCAGCAAATGCAGGTCAAACCCCTTCTGAATGAAGTATTATCTTTTAAAAGAAACAACATTTATGCTGCTTATCTTGAGACAGCTAAACTATATATGTTCTTATATCTAATTCTCAGCACAGTCCAGATTTGCTTGTCATGTACACAGTAACTGACAATAAACAATTAAAATAAAATATTGGTTTGGTTATTATAAAATTTGGTCTCCAAAGAAAGTTGGCCGGTTCAGGTAAAAACACTTTTATCTCCAAACTCTTGTACATACATGTCGTTGTTCAGGTTCACGGGTACCTTTGTTACCAGGCATCTTTGTACCACGAAAAGTCTCCTCTTTCCTGCCACCACTCCCCAGTTTAAGTTGCTTTGTAAAAGTAGATTATGATACTCTTTGCCCCCCTAATTCTCTATTATTTAAAAAACAGTGCACATTCATACTTCAGATGAGAAGTTGTTACCTGAAAAATGCTAGAGGTCTTGTAGTCTTTGACAGTATTTGGAACAAACCATTACTGTTTGCAGACTAATTGTTTGGTGAGAATAAGGCGAGCTACTTTAATGACAGCTTGTGAAATAACAATCTATGATATAGTACTTGGATGTAGCAATGACTGTGTTTCAAGCCAAGTAAAAAAACTGTCAGTATCTTGTGCGTGAGAAGCTTGTAGATACCCTGAGGTGACTTCATATAATTCTAAACCAGCAGGTAGCTTCTTGCATAGCTAATCATGGCATCAGTGCCTGAAGCAAGTGGAGGTGGTTGACAATGTACTTTAGTTTTAGATGAATTCAGCTCCTTTTGAATATCATTTTAATTCTCTGTTCCAGTTTTTAAAGTAGGCATTTACATGCTTTGTTTTTACAAAATACAGAAGGTAATCTTGGGGAGGAGAAAGCGTAGCTTGTGTTAAAAAGCAAACAAATAAACCAAAACCAACACAAAAAAGCCCCCCAAAACCCAGCACTGATTTTGATAACTCTTATTATTGCCTTCTAGATTTGGGAAAATAGCAACAAAAAATTATTCTTTTTCTCTCTTTGTGAAATACCTCTGAAATACTTCTGAAAAAGCTCCATGTAAGTCAGTTTGAACATAGAGATTATTTATAAACTACTTAAACTCTACATACCTTAAACTTTGCTAGATACTATGCTGTTTGCCTAGTTGTGTGGTACATTAATGTCTGCTACCTCCTAGAATTGCTGCAATTTTCATAAAACAAGAGGAATACAAGTGCTTTCAAGATTACTGTCTTGATAAAACTCTTCTTTAGAACAGATGGTCAGTTAAAACAGCCTGTAAGATATGTCAGATGCAGAGAGCTCTTTAATGGGATTAAAGATGGGTAAGGACTTAAATGGGTAAGCACTTAAATGCTTACCTTTGAAAAATCCATTAATTCATACCTTTTAACACCTTTGCAATCAAGGGCTTGAGACTTTTTTTTCTCAGCCATACTCTTGTTATGCCAAATAACAGCACATTAACACTGTTTTGACACTTCATAACAAAAATCAAGAGAAAACAATGGCTTGTTTTCAACTCCGTGAGAAATATTTCAAAACGTATCAAACTGGATGTTTCATTCAGTAATGCTGGCAAAAAGCGTGACTCTTTATTCTCCCTCTTCTGTTGTCTTCACTATACCTAGACTGAAACATAGTCTAAACTCTGAAATGGTATGCATGTAGCACAACTTGTGTACTCATGTAAAAGCAGTTAGCTTGCTAAAATATTGGGTTTCAGCACCAGAGCTGACATTGCTGGGCAAGTTCAATTCCTTGGTTTGTACCCTGCTGCTTCACGCCATTGGTGAGGAAAATAAAAATTATGAGAGGACTATCTTATAAATGTGTTTAAGCCACATGAAGGTTAGACTCAAAAATCAAGTCACATAGACAAATAATTCACCAAGAGCCTTTCCCCACCGCACAGATGTCCTGAACTCCCCACTATGCTGCCAGAGATTTTCCAGAGCTCTACCTTCTCTCTTTTCTTTTTTACTATCTCTAGCTTTACATCTTCTGAGAGCTATTTTCTTCTCATCTGCCCATTCGGAGCAGAATGGACAATGCAAAGGTTATCTGCTGCTAAGCTCTTTCTCTGCAGACAAGAGACTGGAAAGGTGCTCGTGACAAAGAGCAGCTCATCATTCAGGCTCATTATGCTCCCTTGTGTATCTCTTGGGGGTCACTGGGGAAGTCAGGAGCTGGCTGAAACTTTCAGAAACTTTCCAGAAGCCTTCATAGGCTCTTTTGTCTCTGTGTCCTTAGTAATTTCGGATACAATGCTGGTGGAGTAAGCCAGTGTTCAGAGGGAGAAGCAGGAGGGAAGGGTGCTTTCCATGTAAATCTAGTTAAAACTTTATGCATGAAGGGCTTAAGAAGCCTGATGATCTACCTGCAGAGACTTTTGCTTTCCTTCCCTCTGGAACAGTATTGTCTGGCTGGTTAGGTGTAGCAGTTAAACCCTTCTCTTCTGGGAATAGTATTAATGGTCAAAAACTTTTATAGTGTGAATGTAAATTTAGGTTGCTTGAAAATGGAAAGTAAACACAGGAGCTGGATGGAATATCAGTTGGCTAGCCAAAAATCCTCAAGAAATAAACCATTTTTAAAGCAGAAAAGATTTTTTTTTTTTTTTTTGCCTTTGGCAATATAATGAAATATGAGTCTCTCTTAAGAGACTCTGAGTTACTCATTATAATTTATTGTCATTTTCTTGAGGAAATGTTGTGTTTATGTAAAAAAGGACACAAAAAATGTGAAAAAATTCTTTTGATCGAATACTTAATTTTTCAAAGGATATTAAAACAGAGAATATAACCCTCTTCCTTCAGTAATGTATCAGATCTCATTTATTGTCTTTTCCTCTTTCCCTGCATTTTCTTCCACTGAAAACATGAAGAATACAAGGGAAAAGGGACCAAACAGACCAAATAGTGTTCTTGTAACAAGACTTTTCTAGAATAAAGTATCAAAGGATTCAAAAGATGAGAAATATATTTTCCAATCATTCAAAAAAATCACTGGTGATTTTTTACAGTGAATGAAGTGCATGAAAATCCACCCCCAAAACAACAGGGAGAGACAGAAATATTAAAAGGAAAATCCTAAATAAAGCAAATATTTTTTCCCATCAGAAACAAAACTTCATATTAGAATTAAATGAAAACTGTTTAACTGGTTTTGAAAGCATAACATTTTAATCAGAGATCCTAAGAAACTGAGTCATTTGGCTCAGTTCATTACAGCCTGTCATAACTGTGAAGCAGAATAGCCTGAGAAGCAGTCAGGAAGTCACAGAGGACAGATCATCCATAGATAATCTGCAGGTCATGACTGAGGTCATTTAGCACAGAACAATCACGATTTTTTGTTGGTATTATGAGATCAACTCCCATAATATGATTTCTACTTGGGCATGAGCAAGCACTTGTATGTTTGTATGTGCCAAAATGAATGAATGTTTCAGACCTTGTGTGGTCAGAAATTTGGTGTATGAAAAAGTTGTGATGTGTGCAAAGGTGATTACGCACAGATATTCAATGCATTATAAACAAACAAGCAAACAACAATTAAGTAGGCAAAACAGAAAGACTTAGGATCATGTGTGATGTTATGTCATAAGGGTAAGAAAGGATAGAGCATAATAACTGCATACAAATTTTGACACATAACCTATAGAATAGATGTTCACATCCGAGTTAATCCACATCGTTCTCCTTAACAGTCACCAGGGTGAAAAAGGTGCTTGTAGCGTGTGATGTGTGTCTATCTTAACAGAGACATAAAGCCAGTTCAGGTGAAATACGTCCTGTACACTTATTCCTTTCATCAGCTGTAACTAGCGTGACTAGATCAGATGTAGATGCCTACATGGTACAAGGGCAAAATTAGTTAAGAAGACTCCTTTTCCAAGAGGCTCACCAGACCCCTACTCAACTTTGAAAGATTTCCTTAGGAGTTTCTTACAAAAGAGGGAATTGAGTGTGCCAAACAGTCAGAGGAACCAGGTCTGCCTGTGATCCATTTTATGAATAGTAAGATTAGAAATTAATTAATAGTAATAATGTTTACCTTTCCCTCAAAGGAAGAAATAAAGCCCAGACCACTGCAATGGTCACTGTTTTGATAATTCATGCATTGTTTGGAATAAAATCTAAGGACTCCATAGATCAGTGTTAATCTGAGCTGGACCTTAATTCCAGTGTTAACTGTGGCTATGAGTGGTTGGAAAGGTCATTCTCTTAAAATTTGTTTCTGGTCTTATTCCAGCATTCACATTAGAATGATTGCTGCCTGTTCAGTCTCTATTAGGACGTGATTTTCTAGTGATAATGTAGCCAAGTAGCTTAATCTCCTCTTTAATTTTTACCAGCCAAAAACCACTGGCGATATTGTGCCTCTGATGCTGTGATATGAGATCTAGGAGGGGGCTAGACAGAAACATTCAGGTTCACTTCACTCTACTACCATTGAAATTACAGTGAAATGTCCATTTCTGGCTGTACTCTGATCTGTAGAAAGTTAACCGGTTCTGTGTGTTTCTAGGTGTAACAATTATTCTTGCTGTAGTGATACAAAACAGTGGCTGAGGCTGAGCTTCATCTGCAGCCTCATCACCCACCACCTGTCTTCTCCTCTGCGCCTGTCAGGGGTACACATAACAAGTTAAGATTTCTTCAACACTTTCTCTGGTACTCTCAGCTGTGGCCAAGCTGTAGCCACAGAAAAGGCTACAGGGCTGCTCAGTGTGGCTGGCAAGGAGCAGACAGACATGAAATATTATCATACATGAGCAGCATGGTGGGAAGCATGCAGACCAGTGCCAGCATGTTACCAGATAATTCTAGTGTGGTGGAGGGACTCCTGCTGGGATGTTCCTGATTTGGAGCTACAGTTGACTGGCTGTTAGCACAGCCCAGCTATTCAGTGTTTCTAAGCTCTCATCTGAAGTAAAAGGTCAAACAGCAGGATGTCTAGTGAGTTTTCTAAGCAAACAAACAATCACTCAAACAGAAAATCCAATCATCCCACAGATATTTAATTAAAAAAGATAATTGAAAGATAGTTTAAAATTACTATGTCAGGTGATAGAGACAAGCCCACTGTGCTCAATAAATCAAGCATAGCTGAAACAGTGGGTTTGGCTCCCTTGCCTCACATGAAGCAATTCACAGTTAAATGTGAGTTTTCTTCTTTAAACTATTTCCATTGTTTAATTTTCTTTTTTGTGGTTATTTGTTCCCTTGGAAGGTGTGCTAGTCATGTTGCTTTTGAACTAAAACTCAGCATACCCTATACTTTTTACTAGCATCAATGCAATTGCTTCTCTTTGGCCTCCAGAAGTCCCCAGACTAGAACTGGTGTGGACTGCTGTTGGCACCTTTTCACAAGCTCAAAGTGCATCACCCCCACATTGAAGCAACAGTAATAGTTCTTTTTTGGTTTCAAGATCCAGTTCAAAATAACTCCCCTGGCTTTACAGATTTTTCAGGCACTTGCTTGAAGCTATTGTGCCTCATACATCTTGGGTTGGATCCACTCCTGGCTACAGAAGAGGCTGAAGAACTGCCTGAAGCGTGCAGCTGACCACTCTCCCAGCTGGAGCAGCTGTGACCAGAGCAAGCTGTTCTCCAGTGATCTCTGCTGTGCAATTCCCCTTTGTGCAAGGCTACTCTCCAGCATGCTTTTAAACAGCCACAGGACTTCTAAACATGCAGATGATGACATGCTAAGAATCCAAAAGCCTCTTTCCTGACACAGACCTACAATAGGTGCTGTGTGAAGTAATTTTTCATGAGAAGTGATCCTCTTCGCAGCAATTCTCAAAACTACAGTGTGAACACTGTTTAGATTTTCACTTTTTTTCTTTTAAATCCCCTGGTTTTCCTAAAGTCATGCTCTTCTCTGGGCCTCCAGGTAATCAACAGCCAAGTGATGCCTATTTTGTTCCCTTGGCTCCTACCACCTACAGTTCTCTGTTTCCACAACTCAGCAGTGCTGACTACTAAGATTTTATCACAAGTCTCATAATATTTTGTATTTTTTATCTAATCCTCCACTGAAGTAAGCTAATTATAAGAAAATTCAGTCTCATTTTTTATGACACTGATAGATAATCTTTCCAAGTTGCAGAGAACAGTTTGGGTCATGAAAATTTAAACTGTCAAAAGCTTCATGAAAACCTCAAGACTTTTTCTTAATTTCATGGGTTTTATGGCTAACGTGGGAGTCTGGTTTATAATTTTTGAATTCTTATACAGTCTCATCAACATTTTACCCATTTTCATAGGATGACTGCATGTTACCTCAGTTTACTTTGTGCTGAGCTCTTGAAATTCATATTGCTTTCAGGTCAAAGGTAGCATAGATGATTAATTAACAATAATAAACTGTAACAATAATAAACTGTATAGTCCTATTCATCTACAGCCTGAGCAAAATGTAATTTCTTCAAGAATTAGTTACATAGGATACATGTGCATGGATGTAAAGAAAACTATATTAGTAAGGAAATAAACACCCAAGTTGGGGTGACTGCTGTATTCAGCAATATAAACCTGTAGGTAAACTGTGGAGGTTATTCTGTCTAAGTGGCAGGAAAAATTATACCATAATATGTATTCTGAATGTGCAGTGTATGTTGGAGCATAGTCTTTTAAATGTATTTTACCAGAGGACATTGAAAAACTTAGCAAAGATCTGAGATGACTTGTGATAATTCTCTATAAATACATTAGAGAGGTAAATACAGGGAGGTTGAAAAGCTATTATAAATAAAGGATAAAGTTGGCACAAGAACAAATGGTATAAATTCACCCTGAATAAATTGGAACTGGAAATTAGAAGGAGGTTTGTAACCATCAGAGCAGTGGGGAAGTTTTGCCTGTTTTTACTGAGACTATGGTATGTAGCCTTGAAAATCACATGCCCTACTTACCATGAATCCAACCTTTCAGGGGTCAAGAAGAACCATAAAAATCTTTAAAAATCTCTACTCCCAAGTATAAAAGTGTCACAATTCTGGGAGCAAATATTTATTAAAGGACCTCTTCAACTTTATTAAAGCATTACTATGAAGTTCTTGCTTCTAGCCCTGCCGAGCTGTATAGTTTTTCAAAAAATAGTAATTGAACACATGTTCTGCATAAGGTGCCTCGTAAATTCACCTCTCCATATGGCTGAATGTCACCTATTCTGAACATCTCTTTTTCTCTGCTATCATTGTGAGGGGAAATTTCAATTCCAAGGCAAAGAAGGAAATGCTTTTCATTCATTTTAAAATGGATACTCCTGTACTGTTAGATCAGTGAAATTCAAAAGACAGGAAGCTATTTTCTGTTTTAAGAGAGAAAATCTGTCCATGTTTGAGGCCTGTAGGTGTGTTGTGCTAAACTATGATTAAAAAAAAAAAATTTGGAAATTTCTCAGTACAAACAAATTATAGTTATTATATTGGAGGCATTGCCTGATCCCACTTTTAGGGTCCCACTACAGGCAAAACCTATATGGAATTGTGATTATGAAATAATAACTTTGAGACTATAGTTGCCGACTTTTAATTATATTCTGTGAAAAAGTCAAAATTCAACCTCAGTCTGCTAAGCTAGTGAATTCAAGTTCTACATCTGTAAGTTCTCCCAAATTGACTGAATTTTGCAGGTTATCACTTTAAAGAGTATTTTTATATATTTTGTGTCAAATAACTGTATAGAATTAGACCCCACTTAAATCTCAGAATAATTAATTTCAAATGTTCTTTCTTGCTGTGCTTGCACCTGGTTTCATCCCTCGCCTAAGTTCTGCCTATTCCAAGGCCACTGTTTGCACTGGCTGAATCTGCAGTTCTGTGTTAGAAGTCTGCCTTATTTTCCACCTTAAATTTAACTTGCATTTGTCTTGGTTGTCTTAATTTTTGCAGCCACATAACAGTGGTGGCTTCTGCACCTGACTGTGCCTAATTACCTCTGGAAAGCAATGCAAGTAGCTCTGGCTTTGCTCTGAAAGTTTTCCCTGTTTCCTTGCTGGCTTCTTTGTTCGTGCCATATTCATTTGCTAGTTCTGAAAATTCATGTTCAGACTCAGCTACGCATCCAGCTCACTTTGTTTTTATTTATCAGCCACCTAGCAACATTTTCTTCAGACAGGATCCACAGTGACTACGTGCCATTCAAAAAGCAGTATGTTGTGTAAGTGTTTGTAGCTGTTCAACCACCTCTTTTTTGTACTGAAATTATTTGTCTCACAGTACTTGCTGTGAAAAAGAGACACATTCTTTTTAATCTTTTCAGAGAAGTCACAAACATTTTTTCTAGGGAAAAAACTTTCAAATTCTTATAAACCTAGCCATAAGTATCAGTAAAGGTAAGAGGAATAGTGAAACCTGACTTTCCAGAGTAATTTGGTTACATGAGACTTTTAGGCTTCAGCTTTGCCTGAATTATAAGGGAGAGTTTAAATATGTGACTGAAATGTGCCTTGAAGGCTGAACCCGCCCCCACAACACAGAAGGTAAATTAGCAAAAAAAAAGTCTAAAATATGTTTCATCTTTAAATATCTTTGATATTTGGGCCAAGTTCATAATTATTAGCAGGTATGAAAGAAAAGTTTTGAGCATTATGGCACCAAGACATCCTAGCACAGAAGTAAATATTTTGTTTACACCTAACTTCAAACATTATAATGTAGACATCTCCATAGCTCTATACTTCCTTTATTGTCAGGATAAAGAAACAAATGCAGGCAGCCTCTTCATCTAACCTTTCACGTATACACCAGTGTGAAATGAAGAACATCCTGTCCATTGCTTATTCTGCTGTATTGAGCATAAGAACAGTTTTAATTGCTGGATCAGATTTGACACTGGGTAAAACCATACTTCCTTCCTACCTTTATGGGGCTGTTATTCTTGCTGTAACAATGGCACTTAGGCTGTAGTATTTTAGAATCTGAATCTGTTGCTTTTCAGATAGAATTCCTTGTTTCAGTGGCTATTTTGTACCTAGTAGAGATGAGACACAAATACATATTTTGACACAGTAGCTGAAGTACAAAATGACATTAGAGTCTGTAACCAGGGGTATTAAAACAGACACCTTTTTACAGAAAAAAAAAATTGAGACAATAAAGAAAAGCATTCCATTGAACTAACTCTTTATATTTTTCCTCCATTTAGTTTCAAGGTTTGTGACTCAAATCTTGGTGACAAGACAGCTGGCAACTGTGCTGACACAACAGTCTACAGAGCAGCCACAGATCTTCAGCACAAAAAGGGAGATGAAAAGAGGACCCTCAAAACCAGATAGATTAGGAAAAAAAATGGAGACATTTTTGGGGGAAAGAAAAGAAGTGGAGGGGAAAGCAGGTTTTTTAACTCTTTAAGCACCAGTGTGAGTCACTTTAGGCTTCTCTGCAGCTGCTAACAGTGGAGGGTGGCATGCTGAGCTCTTGGCTTTGTGTCCCCTTCAGCCTGGCTGCTGTATAGTGAGTGGCTCATGTCAGGTGTCTATACAGCTCGCTGGATAGAGGGGGAGGCTGGACCTAGGCAAGGGATCCTCCCAGACCTGAGATTTGTGCCTGGTAAGCAGCAGGGGCTTACCAGCTGCTCTACCAAACTGCTTAACTCCCCAGGGTGCTCCTGGGTCCTGATTCTCCAGTGAAATAAAGCCTGGACACTGCTCTGGGATATTTGCACCAGAAACAATATAACTACATTAAATGGCACTGGGCTGCCTCCACCAGACACTGTGTCCTTAAACTCCATCCACCCCCTTGTCAGACAACACCAAGGAGTACGCAACATACACTCTTTGTGCAGGGACAGTCCTTTGGTTGGCTTCAACGCAGCCTTTACCCCTGAGCAGATGTAAAAAAGCACAAAGAAATTACGAGTTGATTGTTAAGGCCATAGAGGCAGCTTGGAAGAGAGATGGAGTCATGTTCTCCATAGCATGGGCACTGGCTGCTCCATCTATGACAAGTATTCTGCTTTTTCCAGGTTCAGGGATTGCCAGTCTCCAGTTCTGCAGTTCCACATGGTTATATTCACAGTGTCACACCGGTCTGACTTTATTGTATACGTATTGTATTTTTCAGAGATAATAATGGCCCCAGAACTGGCTTGGGGTTCTGTGCATCAGCTTTTACTCTCATTGTAAACATGACCTTAGTCATGATCAGCTTCATGCTCTATAAATATTCCATTGATTCAGACAGAGGCTGCACTAGTATTCCTCCTCCAAATAAATAAAGCTAGCAAAGTACAGCCCAAATTAAATAAGCATGCACAAAACTCCAATGCCCCAACCCTGGCCACATAGCTGTGTAAATCTCAGCCAAACTGAAAGCTGTTTACATTTGCATTGCAACATGTCATGGTGATTTCTCTGAAATCTTTTACAAACTGTCCTTCCCTTATACCTGTATGCATTGGACTAATGCTCTGTCCAGCCTGGAGTCTGGACATTATTTCAATGTAAAGCAGTAACAGTAAATGATATGTGAAGCATCGCTGCCAGTAACAGCTGAGGGACCTGAGTTTTGCAATATGCTGAAAGACATCAAATTGCATCAACATGAATGAAAAACACTGCATCATTTTCAAAACCATAATTTTAGAGTATGTTATATACATCTTTAAATAACAAATGTTTTTACTTAAAAGGCATTTTAACAAAGCCAGTGATAGCACTTATATTAGTAAGCGCTTTGAAAATGGATATCAGAACTTGAAGATACTGTGTCATTGGCATTTTTAAAATTGAAATGTAGCTTTTGACCTCAATAACAATTTTTCGACCATTCTGTCTGACATTTCTATTTTTTTTCTTTCCTTTTTTAAATAGGAAATCTGCAAACAAAAGCTGTCCCCTAGTGACCTTTGGGGACTTTCATAAGAAAACAAGTTGCTATTGCTATTCTCTTGAAATGCATTTTTGAAAACACTTTTCAGCTTTACGGTTACTTGAAGACACAAATTAAATGAAAAATTTATTATTTCACACATTAAAAATGTATTAAAATATTAAACCAAAATTCTCAGAAGTCAGAAATTCCCAGCTAGATTTGCAGGATTGGGTTCCACAGTTTGGAATGAACCTGGTTCCTCTATGCTACACATTTATTATTGTAGACACCTTCTAGACATCCATTCTCAACAATTGTTTCCAGTGTAAATGCTCACATAGAAAGATAGGCCTAGATTTATCCTACCTAAATTTGAGCCTTTAGGCATTGAGGGAATTGAGAATACTGGCTGCCCATCAGTCTCTAGGCAATGGAAGAAGAGGAATTTCTGGAGGGCAATTCAGGTTTTAGGTGGAGGTGTTGTGAGTGCCTCCCTCTCAGCCCTTCTGCAGGGGCTATGTGGGTGCACCTTAGTGCATCTCCTTTCCTACCTGGAGAACCTCAGTCGAAACTTTAAATTTAGGAGAGCTACGGTGTGTTTTGGCTCTGTGAAGCCTTGAGACAGAGCAGAGGGTAGGAACTTCTCTTGTCACACCAAAGTCCTTCTCCCCATACCTTTCCTCCCCCAGTGGCTGCAAGGATTGCTCCTGCCCTCCTCATGGAGGCAGGAGGTGTTTCCTGAGCCAGTGGTGGTAGTTTAGTGTTTAACAGCCCTCAGAGTGTTTGTGTATCCTGTGTTTGATCAATCTTGTGTGAACAAATTTAAGATCCCACATCTGCAGCACCTTGTGGGAAGGACTTCCACAGCTTAATTGTATAGAATAGAAGAAAGAAGTAGCCTCTTGAATTGGTAGAACACAAGGAAGATGGGAGCTGTGAGACCAGTAGTAGTTGCTCAGAGTGCACCAATGCAAAGGACCAACCCTTCAGACCGTGTACACCTCTACAAACATGTAATACTGAAAAGTTTGATACTCTTTTTTTTTTCCTACTCTGATTCTTGGCAACAAATTGACTCTTAAATCATTACAAAGTACATGCAATATGAAATCCCATGAAGTATCCTATCTGTTTGTAGGTGTACCTGTAAACTAGTTTAATGCCAATATGCCAAGTTTGGGCTGGGGACAGGGAGAAATGATTCAAGGTCCTTATTCAGACCTTTTCATATCATGCTACTCTTGGATACAGGTTGTGATTGCCTTCTGTATTGTTCTCAAATATTCTTTATGGACTTTCCTGCTCAGGAGGATCACAGTTCGTTCTCACTGTACAGGACACATTATGCCCTTTATCTATTGGAACTTCGTTCTTTGCAGAGAAATGTATTTTTCTTTTGTATCCATGGGAACTACCTCCAGCAAGGGTGGCTGTCCAAACATAGAGTTCAATTCTGCCCCCATTTTCTCCCCCTTCCTTGGAGTGTGTTCCAATCTAAATGATTCCTGTCTCTACAGGTGTTGAGACAGGCAACTCTCACATTAAAAAAAAAAAAAAAAAAAAAAAAGAAAGAGAAGTAAAAAAAGAAAACAAAATGATGACAAACAAGTTTACCTAGTAACCATCTGAAAAGCTACCTCCTACCTCCATCTGTCTATAAAAGGAAATATGTGTTTTATTCATTCTCTAATCACAAGGCTTCAATCAATGTACTGTAAGAGCACATTCATCATTGCTAAGACCTAAGATTTAGAATATGTGTATGCTTGAATATCTTAGCCATAGAAACCTCAGAAACTGCTGTTAAAGTGCAGAAATCCTTTCTTTAGTATGCATAGGCATAACATCCATAATCCTTTATCTCTGGCAAAGCTGCTGGGCTTTTGCCAAGGGCATGTTTGGTGGTGTGTGGAATCTGAGGCTGCTGCATGACATCGCTGCTGAAGGTGCGCAGATTCCATGGCGATGGGAGCGATAGAGGTGCCTGGATGGATAGATGGATGGATGTTTTCTTTACCCACTTGCCAGCATTTTGATTCAACCAGTCCAACCTGATTTTCCAGATTATTTAAGTGAGGAGGCTCAAATACATCTGTTTGAGAAATCTTGGCAAGCAATCAAGCCCCATGCAATTCACCCCCACTGCCATCTCAAAATTAAAGGTAAACAGAGCAGCTCTCATTTAAATTTGAAGCATCTGATGCAGCCTTGATATTTTCTTTTTTTATTTTTTTTTAAGTTGCTGGAGAATAAAAACAACAGTTGAAGGAACTGCAGTCAGTAAAAAGGTTTCTCTGGTAAGGAGGCCAAACTAAATAATGACACCCAAAGCAAAAACATGCTTCACTGAAACTAAACTTTAGTCAATTCACTCTTTGAAACAAAGGATTTTTTGTAATTTCAAAAGTGAACATTGTACTTTTCTCTGGCAGCCATTTGTATGTTTTTCAATGATCTGATTATGTATAAATCCCAATTTAGCATGCCTTTCAGCACCTAAATCCTATGAGTGATTTGAAAACATTAATGAAGTTTTCTATAGACTACAGCTGTGCTTCTCTTTCTCTAAAACTTTTTTGAAATGCAAGCTTTAGTGACAGTGTTTTGATGTGCCTCATTTGTTGATGTGTATTTTCTTTCCTTTTTTCTAATTACTTTGTAAATATTTATGAAAGATACAAGATCTGTTTCACATTCACACAGCAAGTCAATGCTTTTCCCCTCATTCCTGTCCTCTGTAATTGCTGTGCTTTCATGTGTGCTCTCAGACATTTGATGAAACCTGTACTTCTTACACTTACAGCCATCATCAATGCAGTCTGAAACTTAGCATAAGATGGGTTCAAAGGTTGCTCACTTGGGGGATGAAGTCTCAGCTTCTACTTTGAGACAGAATAACCAAGCAGTTTGCAAGATTGGCTAGATTTCACTTCTGGCTTTGCTCTGGCTTTGTCTCCCTGTTTTTACAATTTGTAAAACATCTCTAGTCCCTGTTTGCAGGATAGTACACCTCCTTTACACTAGCCTGAAGGGGTACTGTAAATCTACCCCTCTCAGAATGATTTAAAATGCTGCAGGTGAAACTGTCTCCCCTCTGCCTTCTCACAGGCACTCTGAAGGGGCTTCATGTCTGAGCACAGAGAGGTGAAGGTGTAAACCTTTGGTGGTGGCCTGGGATAGCTCCCTTTTTCCTGCACCGAGTGCACCCTACTGTTAGTGAGGTTTTTTGTGCCAAGGGAGCAGTAGAGATCATACCAACAGTCCTGGTATTCCAAAGGAATTAAATTACTTGTATATATCTGAAAAACTGTTTAAAAAGAAATGCATGTAGAGTTGACAAGAAGAAGATAATTCTTAGCACCTTTCCTACAGAGCAGCTGTGTTCTAGAAATTGTTGTGGGTTCACTTTTTCTTCTTTTAAAAGTTAATTTTCCTCCACTACTGTTTCCAACCTTATTAGCAACAGAAAAATACATTCTGAAAATAATTCCTAAAAGCCTGTGGGTAGAAAAAAACTGTTAAAACCAAATCTTTTCCCAGCTAAGGTTTCCCTTGACTGGATCGTTATTTTCAGCTGAAAGTCTGAATTGTTGAAAATTCCTACTCAGCTCTATCCCTACTTACCCTGTACTTTTCCTGTAGGAGGAAAACCAAAACCTGAGTTACTGTGAATCATTTTCCTAAAAGTTATGTTTTCTTTTACTGAACTGAGAAATCATTTGTAATACCCTGAGTCCTCTTACTTCGTCAAAATAATCCCCTGCCTTATATGCAAGTAGTGTAACCACATTCCAACACAGTCATACTTATTAAAAGTTCAATGTCCCATGTATTTTAAGCAGAAGATGTTTTGGTTTAAGAAACAGGGGGAAATGTTAAAATAAATATTGTTCCAATCATTGCCCAACCAGTGCACTTAATTAATTTTACAACCAGGTGGTGAAAATGAACTTCCTATTAATTTTAGGGCAATTTGGCCCTGCTGAGCAAGGGCATGGTATGATCAATACCATGAGTCCTACTGCACAGGGCTAATACAGCTCTGGGTGAACTTGGTGACAGAGATTTTGTGCCTCACTCTTGTGACTTACCATCTTCTATAATATGCTCCTTCATTTCTGAACCCAGATACCTGGATGAAAGGAAAAAAAAATCTGTGTTTTTCAGTACCACAGGCCACAGGTAAGTTGTCCCACTGTCTTTGCTCTGAGGAGTAAATTCTTAAGCCACTTTTCACTGTTGATCTCTTTCTGATGCCTTGGCATCCTAAGCAAATTACTAAATGGTTATTTTAGTGCCTCTTCCAGACATGAGCCTTCATTCCACAATCTCAGATAAAAAAGTATAAGCTCGGGCAAATTCCAGACTGAAGGTGTTAATGGATTGCTGGATTAAAATACATTAACTTGGTGGAGTTCTTTCAGAATAACACCAGCATAAATGAGGTTCAAATTAGATCTCGGTAGTATTAATAAATGTTTAGTTAAATACTCAAAATATCAAATTCATATGCAGCTCTACAAATGCAGCTCTACAAAATTAGAAATAAATAAATTGTACTGTTGGTGTCCCATTTCTGATGGATTTTTTCCTCAGGGTTACTCTTTTGATGAGGGTAAATATTTTTATTATTCTTCATTTGTGGAGTAATGAGTTTTGAAAACACTATCCAGAGGCACATGCAAATGCATGTGACTTTAAAGGATATTGAATTCACTCTACCTTGTTTATTCTGGAGCTGGGAAGGGAAGCGAGCACACATCACCCATCACCTGAGGAGCAAGAGGCAGGCAGGGCTTGGTGTTTTATGCTGTCCACGTTTAATGCCAGGGACACGCGGGTGCCATGCTGCTTTAAGGACATTCTTGCAACACTCTTGCATTGTCTATGCTCATCAGTGACTCAAGGATAGAGCACTCTGACTGAACAGATTTGATTAAACCTTTCTGGGAGTAGATCTATCACAATCCTGCTTCTTCATGTTGCATGATAACATCCGGCCCCAGGCAGACTTTTGATTAAAAGTTCCCCTGAAGATTTGTGGAGAAATTCTGTTTATTCCCACAACTCTGAGAGCATTGAGGTTATGTGCCCACATTTTGAAGTGCAAATTACATAAACTGCAAATTGGCAAACATGTTTCTGGAGCTGGGAAACCAACTGGAGAGGCCTATAGCTGTTTTCCATTGGACTGCAATCAGGAAAAAATTGCCCATTTAAAAAAGATTTCTTTAATTTTTTGAGTTAGCCCACACAATCTTTAAAACTGGGAATAATGAGCAAAGAGAGGGACAGAGCTTGGAGTAGAGGATGGGAACTGGAAAAACTTTAGAGAATCATTTTTCAAAGGAGAACCACACACTGAGGTAACGAGCAGACTCTTGAATTTTTTTTTCTATTCAGCACTTGTTAGATTCTTGCCTCTTCATTTTTTTACCTTTGTTAGATAGACATCAAATTAGTAAACTTTTTTTTCTTGACTTTGGAAAGTTTTTGTTACTTTTAGAAGAATATGAAAAGGTATTTACCATGTAATTTTTGACCTGCACATCAGCAGAGTGATTATTTAATACACTTTACTCTGTTACAAGTACTTTGGTAATGCAAAACTAACTTGATTGTACAAGTTCAAACTCCTTTTCACTATTTTTTTCCAACAAGACCTTGGGTGAGGGAAGAGAAAAATCGGCCCATGAAAAATAAAAGAAGTATTTGAACTGTTAGTTGGTAAGTGGTTAAGAAACAGAGGCACAGACTGAAATATTTCATTGATAGTTTGACAGCTAACACTGCAGGGGATGACTCAAGGCTTCTTGTTCACTCTTCACTCAGCCTGAACAATGATGATTTTTATCAAATTGAGAAGTGAGTAGAAATTGCTGACTGGATCTCTTTGTTGCCAGTATCAGTTTAAATTCCAGATTTCTCTGAATCCCATACACCATGGAAAATACTTGAAATTATATTAAGACATTTAAATTGCTATTATATGATTTCCTGTGATACTAATCCTTCTAACCCTGCATGTGCAGCACACTGAAGGGCCACTACAGACCAAGGTCATTATGTGAGGCATTTTACAGATGAAGAGGGATATTGAGAGCTCCTGTTCTGCCCTCAGCCTCAGTGAGTTTGATGGTCTGGGCCAGTATGGTAAGGTGATTGACAGTACCCCATAAACACAGATTGCACAACAGTCACTAAGCACTGTGTGAGTTTCAGACATTCTGCTTCTGATATCAAACTGTCTGGAAATATCTCTGGTATTTCTGGGTTGAAACACATCTGGTGTGCGATAGCAGTGCCAAGCAGCAGCAGCTCAGTACAGAAGAAGAATGAACAGAGACTTCCATCCCTGACGTTAGTGAATACAGGCAGACAGCATCTGATAAGGCAACTTTTATTTTTCCGGCTGTTTACAAAATCTTGGCATTCAGAATGTCCCCCTGTGCTGTGCTCAGAGAACTGAGCAGCTGACTCTGCTCTTGTTGAAGGTTCTTGATTCACTAGGCTCCATGGATCAGGGGTTACTTTTTATCAGTTGCTCAAGTAAAAGAGATAAAGACAGATAAAGGAAGCACGGTTCTTCCCTCATCTTCCAGGGTAATTTGCCTATCCCCAAAGGACTCGTTTACAATGAAAGAGATCAATAACAGTATACCAGTATAAGTAGGATTCCTTTCAAGAGTCTTTATTCATGCAATTATAAAACAGTCTCTTTCAGGTGACATATATACTTTACCTTTGATCTCAAAACAGCATGTTTAGCTATAACAGTCATGTTCACTATCTGTAGCATTTTGAATGTGTGATTCTTATCTACATGTAGAGACAAAGCAAATGAATCGAAGATAGGCCTGTGATTATTCCCACTGAAATATTTTCCAGTCTCAGAAAAAATATGTGAAAATGTGTCAGATCAATTTCTAGTTAAATAGTTGGCTAAAAAATATGAAACAAATGGACAATTTCTAATGACTCAAGCACTGAGCTATGGAACAAAACACAGAACCACTTCAGTGCAACAAGTCTATAAGTAAACAGTAAAATACAAACATTTATGTGATACAGGCCATGCTCCTGTGTTGAAAATAAAGGAATATAGATAACTCATCTGACCCAGAAATAAACTGAAGTTGGCTGAACCTTGCTGTGGAGAAGTTACTGAAATCAACGACAAACTTACGTATCCAGATGAAACTGCTTTACTTTTTGGGAAGATTCTGACAAGAATTCTTACCAATTTGCAAACAGCACTCAAAGTATGTAAGTACGTGAGTTAGATAAAAAAAAATCCAATAAATTAACTACTAAGATTAGATTTCCTACAAAAACTTTTTTCCTTTGCTAACCACCTCATCTCTTCAATTAGACACAAGAATCATCTTGTGCTGTGTTGCTACAGTATTTTTCATTTACAGTCAAATCAACATTGGACTAAATGTCAGGAGACATATTCTTTGTTAAATATTCTCACTCTCACTGGTTTTATAGGGTTGTGGGCTCATAGCACTGGAGGACCCCTCCAGCCCAACCTACTGCACAAAGCAGAGGCAGCTCTGTGGCCAGACCAGGTTGCTCAGCTGGATCTTGGACACTTGCAAGGACAGACGCTGCAAAAGGTGTTTGGACAGCCTGCACCCTGTCTGACTATCCTCACAGAGGAAAAGGTTTTCATTCAATAGCTTGTGGGAGGATGTGTATAAATAAGCTATTGTTGTCAATGTTGTTGTTATTATTTATTGTTTCTCAATAAATATTTCATGAACCATCTGCCAGTGACAGTAGAATGAGTAACACTGGGCTACAGCATAAGGGCAGGGTTTCTTAAAATGGTTTCTTGGCTGCCTTTTTATGCCAAATTTGCCATTTTTTTCCAAAGAATTCTAAAAATGTTCTAAAATTTATGATTAATACAGAGATACATACAGACAAAACACTAACTAAAATAGTAAAAAAGATTCAGCTGGGGGAATTAAGTACCTGCCTGTGCTAGAGTGGTTTAGATGTCCAGCTGCAGGCAGGATATAAAAGCATGTTGTCCAAATATACAATAATTTTCAAAGTAAGACTAATTATCTGTACTAGTAGCTGAGGAATGAATGGGAAGGCTTGATAGATATTTTGCTAAAGAACCTGAAGCACAAATGCTTGCTGGTGTAGATGCATCCTTGACTAATACTGGCAGAGATTAATGAAGTGCTATTTTTAGAACTTCTCAAAACTCTAAATACTAGTGTGTAGGGCAATAATAAGACTGGAAAAGTCAGCTAGGGCCATTGACCAAGCTTGAGCATTAATGGTTCACAGTTTAATTGCTACTGGTCTCTGCTTGGGCTGCTCCAGTTGCTTTTGCCCAGAGGAAACTAACTGTAGAGGCAGCCAGCCCAGAGAAGAGTGAATGCAAGGCAAATAGCATCACTTGACTTGGGACCAGGTCCCAAATCTCTTCTGTTTGTTGGTGAAGACCACATAGCTAGGCCCTGTGGGGCTCCATGAGAAAGCTGCTCAAGGGAATGCAGTCGGGCCTGTTCTGTGCTCTTCTACCCAGGACTGCATGGCCTAAATTCCTCCCCCAAACACCTTTAGCTGAAGAATGCAGGCCAGAAACTTCATTGTTCCAGGCCCCCAGGGAGTCAGCAAAGAAAGTAAGACACCTCTGGAAGGTGATTCAGCATTCTGAGAAGTGTCTGCTTCTCCCTATTGACTGTTTAGGTCACATCCATCTCTACTGCAACTGTCTCAGATACCTTTAAAATTACTTCAGGGTTAATTTAGTCTGCAAAGAACACCGTGAAGAAAATCTCATGACAGCTCCTGCTAGAATTAGGCAGGATTGTTTGAAGGGCTCTGGGCATCTGGGTACTAAGTGTGCATGTTACTCTAAAGCAAAAAATGCAATCTATCAGACCTGCCAGAGTGACAGTGCATGGTGTGCATCCAGACATACTTCAGGGTGCGATGCAGACGGTCTGCATTGAATGAACACTGAGTGAAACTGTGTGAATGGTTATGCACAAAGCATGCATGTTTTCCTTGTACATGAGGGAAATGGATGAGGCATTAATTTCCATATGCTGCACCCAGATTCAATAGTTTTGCTGATTACGAGGTGTGTGTCTTCCCAGAAACTCTTAGTTCATATGACAGCACTATCAAGTTGGGGTTTGAGCTCCCAAATGAGCAGCTGAACAGAAATGCCAGACCATTCATTCCACCCATGCTTGGCCAGTCAAAGAAGCTTATCTTTTTCAGACTGATGATTACAAGGTTATTTCACAGTATTTGTTGTCTAGTTTTTTTGTTGTGGTTACCTGTTAGACTGCACATATTGAATACATACTGAAATATGAATACAATGATTTAAAGTGCATTGGATCATCCGGACCAAGTCTTTCTGCACAGCACAATGACCACTAAGCTATCCAGTTATGCTGCACAGCCTCCACTAGAGAATCTTCTGACATCTCCACACGATGTCAAAAGATTCCACTCAACTCCACTCAAAAGCCATCTTTCTTTTAGTCCATCCACTCTTCCTCTGTTTTGTCAAAGCCTGGGAAAGCAGGTGCATCTTAGAGTTAATCCTGAAAGTCATAAATCTTAGCTGTCAAAACCATGAAACCTAGAAGAGGCCTGTGAAGTCCAAGATGATAGTCCATTCATCTGATGAATAGCTGGGGACACTGCTGTCATAAACATGACCATCAATTAGTATTCATTGTCTTGTACAAGAAGCCATAAACCGAAGTGGAAGAATAAAGGTCTGTTATGCATGTTGTAAAAACTGGAGTGATGAAGGAAACCTGCTGTGACCACTTGAACCCCTAGGCCAAATGTGCCTGGAAATTGCAGATATTTCATTGTCACTGGTTTCATGTTATTCAGGGTGGTAGATGCATGGAGGAATCCCTGTGGCTATCTTCCTCCCCTACTTAGGTCAGGACAGATAAAGAAATTCTGTTCCTTGGGAGATATCTTTCTGTTTTCTTCATCACTTCTCCCAAGCACTTTACAGCATTTTTGCCACTATTGCTTAAGGTTTGCTGCAGGTAGGATAAAACATTCTCTCTTCAGGGAATTCCCTCAGATAATCTCTCACAGGGTGTGCCTATGCAGTCTTTTTCACTCATTGAGTGCTCTGCCCAGTCTTCAAGGAAGTCAAACTCCATGTGGATCCCATTAACACAATGCAAAGCCCAGGCTAACTGGTCTCATTCCTGAGGCTCTCAGTGCCTTCAGATGGCTTCCAGCTGTCTGAAAATTGGACATCTAAATGTGACCTAGTCAACCAAGGCTTCTTTTATAGTTAGTGTAGGAGAAAAATAAACACCACCAGAGGCAAATTGTATGACCTATCTTGGATGCCTATCTTACGATGAGATGAATCACCTTCTGGGGGTGTCTCTTTCTTTGCATCTACTGTATACAGAAAGAGCAATGTGTCTTAAATGCTCATTAAGAAAAAAAAAAAAAGATCTTTAGATAACCTTTTTTCTCAGAACTTGGACTTTAATGAAACATCAAATAGGCAACTTGTCATGTGAGACAGAAATGCTGTGATCCTAATAGTAGGTCTCAGCCTTGGTTTTAAAGTCTTCTAGGAAACTCCTTTAAATTTGCTTACAGCAAGGTGTCTATCTCCATGCAGTCATCCTGAAAATCAGACTCATCTTCTGTACATTTTTCAGGCATGCAGCAGTAGCCTGAGGCTTGGACAAACCATGACCTCCCAGATCTGCCAGGGCAAGTATGCCTCCCCATGCCCTGCCATGGTGACTTCTCTCTCCCAGGTGACTTCTCTCACCCAGATTCCTCCACATTAGGAATTCAGGCAGGGCCAGTTCATTCAGTCCTTGAAGAAATAACATAAATGGAAGGATCACAGGTCCTGGTTTTTCAAGACTGCTCTTAATTACTATGTAGGCTTACCTAATGTCCTCTTCAAGTTGGCGCAGTTAGAAATTTTGACCTCCTCATTAAAAGTTTCATTCTGTATTCAGACTGTCTTGAAGAATTTAGACTGTTTGCCTCTGTTTCTGTCGTGATCGTAGGAAGTTCTCAGGTTTGCTTGTAGTCATAAGAGTTGGGGCTAAACAGACTAAAAAGTTTATTCTGGAAGTCTCTGTAACAGAGCAGTTAAGAGTTTAAATAGGTGTTGGAGCTGATGTTTATTTATGTAAACAATTGTGATCATGGGTACACCCTCTTCTGAATCATAGATTATATCCCTTTCACAATTGATATATCATGACAATTAATCTAGGCTTTCATAGTTGCTGATGACAATGGCTAGAGTTGTCATTTCAGTCCCACTAATTATATTTGTAAAAGCTATGTAATTCAGATAAAAATTTTCATTTTTCTTAGTAGTCATGCTTTCTGAAGTTGACAGATTCACCAACAGTACATTTGTATTTTATATCCATTGACACACGTGTACACAGTGTGTGTACACAGCAGTGCAGAAATATAGGAACAGATCCTTTGAGCCAAAGGTATCCATTAAGAAGAGTTTGTCCAAAGCATGCCACAACACAGCAGCTCCAGACTGGAAAGGCCAGTTTCATACTACTATTCAACATAGCGTCCCTTCTTGTCAGAAGAGACACAGATCTCCGGAGGGAGATTTACCTCACTCCAGAATTAAGCTGTCGTCTGATGACGCTTGTTTCTTTTCACTGATGGCAGGCGTAGGTATTGAAAGTGTTACACACTCAGAAACAGTTTAGATTTGCTGAATGTGGGGTGGGTTTGCATGTACTTGAGACAGAACAGCACTGCTCTTCCAAAGCACACGGCCTGAAATGGAGTACATAGAATGTAGGAGTCTACACAAATGGTTCTACAGTTTTGCTGAGACCTACTCAGTGTAAGTCACTCTCAGAAAGACATGATAGTGTTCACCTGGTCAGCTGAGTTGTTGCCAAAACTCCACCAAATTTTTACCTATTAGAAATTTAGATAATTAACTTGCATATAGGCACATTGGACAGCAAAAGCCAGGACAACCTACATGTTCCCCACTTACCTCACCTAGCGGCTTCAGGTCAGGTCACGAGGCTTCTTCACTAAGAAGAACCCTCTTCTTCACAGGTCAAGCCACCTGCGTAAGGAGAAAAGAAGACCAAGAAATCTGAGAAAGCCAGAAAGATTTTGAGGTTTCTCTCCATAGCATAGTGGTTAAATGACCAGATCCCTCAGAAGGACTAAGGTTTGAGTGTTACCATCCGTATTTAACTCACTTTGACCTCCCAAAAGAGTATCTTAGTGCCAAGATAAAAGTTATTCTGACAGAACGGGTCTCATTGTTTTTCGTTTGGGCTGTCTCAGTTTCTCTGGAATTCTTATGAAATAGGCTATAGGAAAACAATTACTCTATGTTTGAGGATTGTACCTCAAAAATGGTAGGGCACAACTCATTGGAGCTTGCTGCTGTATCATGTTGATCAATCAGAACATGGACAATCAAAAAGCTCTGTGGTCTTGGACATCCCGGCTCTGGCTGATTTCTAAACAATGCATTATTTCCAGAAGGAACTCCTACTGATTTCAATAATTATATTCTGATGGCTGATCTATGCTTTAAAAAATCTTCACCTCACATCTCTCTCTGAATCTTTGTCTATCTAATTGACTTTAAAAATCTGCTTATTTGAATTACAAGGTTTGGACTCCCAAGTCACTTAGAAAGTGACAGTTTTCCTTGCCAAAATTTGGACTATTACAGGACATCAATTTTTGTTTTTCTTTTTTTTTCCTGTTCTTTCCTTCCCTTCCCTTGGTTCTAGTGAGAAAAATCAAATAAAATGTTACCCTATTTTAGGTCCAATGCTTAGTACAATTATCACAGATGAATAATACTCTCACTGAGGTCTCTTTTCCAATTAATACTTAGATGCCAACTACTACTACTACTACAAGTTCACTACTATGAATTGCATAAGGAGTAATGGAGAAGGTTCATCCTGAAAAACTGAGTAATAACTAGGTGGTAAGGGTCCTTACCACAGATATATGAAATGACAGGACAGGAAAGTACTCAAAAGCTAAGTGATAACCAGCCTCTTTGGAAGCAGGGCTTTCTCATTTTTTATTTGTTGATTGTGAAAGTCTTCTGTTTCATTCCTGCAGAAAATAAGAACACTTTCTTAAATCTTGGGAAAGCTATGTATAGGAGCTTTGGGGTTTTCTTGCAGTCCTCAAGGCATAGACACATAGCACAGACTCCCATGAGAGGCTTTCACAAAACTTTGACTCCTCCCTACCTGACATGAATGTCCAGAAATCCCATGAAATATAGTGTATCTATATGTACCTTTTTTTTTTTTTTTTTTTTTTTTTTTTTTTTTTTTTTTTTTGACCAGCAAAGAAACAATGTGGATTGTTAATCCAACTATCCCGGTTTTAACATTTAAACTGAAATTCCTCACTTCCATGAATTAACAGGGGAGAAAGTAGACTTGCACCCATACGTGACCCCTTTCATCTCTATCCCAAAACAGTTAATACAAGTACTCCTGTATTACAGTAGACAGGTAATATTTAGTAACTACTAGACAGAACCCATGACCTCTGGCCAAATTCTATTCTTCTTGACATGATGTTAGGGGTTCCCCTCACAGACACTTCTTAATGACAGGCTGGAGTTCTGTTTGCATATCCTCAGATCCAGATGATTCTCTCTCTTTACATGTCAAGGTTGTCCTGTTGTACTTTACAATGGTAATTGTGGATCATGAGTTCACATAATGTTGTACTTGATGTTAATAAGCAGATAAATGTATAACAAACAGTATTGCAAACAGTTCTAAGTGAAGGAGTAAAAGACTTTGACATTTTGCTCCACCCTTCATGAGTCGGTAAAACAGATTGGATTATAAAGAAGAACCAGCATTTCTCTGTGATGAAACTCATAAAAAAAACCCCATAAAATATCACTACATGTTGGCAGTTTATAAAAGGAGATTAACCATCTTATCCATTGGTATTAACATGTCTTTAATAATGGTAACCTTCTTTGCAAATTAAATAGTTATTAATTAAAAATCCTGCCCAGATATGCTTATATGCCCATGTGAATATAGGCACCTACCTACCTAACCTATCTAATAGACCTATATGAAAAGAACTAAGCTGATTTCTATGTTTTCAGCAGATTATGCATAGAATTTAAGACCAGTTGGCTCTAACCTAATCCAAAGGGGAATATTTTGGGTCTCAAAGTTTCCTTTTTACATCCACTCATGTGAAAATCTTCCTTGAAGTAGTGCCTGGAATGATGTGTTTTGCAGTGCATCCTGGCTCTGATGTTTTGTGTTTGTGTGATTCCTATCAGTGCTATAGGACATTACAACAAAAGCAGATGAAATGGCCCACTGCATTGAGGAAAAAAAGTGTCATACGTATTCATCCACAGCTGCAGCACAGTTTAGAGGCACTGGAAAAGATGACAGACAGGAGAATTTTTTTTAGAATTTCTTCCCATGTTTTATAACTACAAATATTATATGCAATTAAAAAATTATTCAATGCATTTATGACTTGAAAATGTACTCAGTTTGAAACTATTTTAGTGGTCTAAAAATTCAGACTTGCTGTAATTAAGATCTGAGTCTGTTCAGATCCTTTTTTCTTTAGCAAGAATCTAAGTGTCAAAATTAGGCAATGTGGTAGTCATAACTCATAATTGCTAAAACAACAGTGACAGAACTTAATGGTCAGATGTATCTGGATGAAGATGGAGCCAAGCATAGAGAAATAATCTTATTAATCCCACTTCAAGATGAGACATAAAGAATAGGTAGGAAAGGCTTTAGATCTGTAGAAGAAAACAAATGAAGAAAACAAATAAAAAGATTGTATACTAAAGGAATCAAAGGATCCAGAGATATGGATCCTAGAGAGTCACTAATTCTCCAGTGTTCTGAACTGTCCTGACTCCCACTACCTCAAAAATCCAAAGTGATAGCTGATGTCCAGTTGAAGAGTTGTGTATTACCACTGTGTTTCTATTTTTGATAAAAGAAGATAAGAAGCTATATAAATTGTACCATGTGGTTAACCTTAGATTAATGTGGACAGGGTTACAGATAATTAAGAATTTTTAAGCTTTTTATGAGATACAAATGAATAACCATGAAATCATCATCTTAAATCACAGTTTTGACTCTGCATCTCCTCGTACCTTGGGCAGAGACCTCATACACTTTCATGAACAGCTCCTAGTAAAAGTATTAAGGACAGGAGCCTTTTCCTAACTTTGTTGGAGCTCTTGATTTACTGAATTTTAGCAGTCAGATTCTAGTCTGGAGAACTAAAGAACAGCTGCTCCATATCCATTCAGACTGTGCCTTAAATGACAGTCCTACACAGTAATGAAAGGAAACTATCTGTTTTGTATCTAATTAGCCCACACAGAAGGAAGTTCTCAAAATGTGAATTCCCAGTCCCTTTCTTTTGTTTTTTTCCAAAACATACGTCTAAATACAGTTCTGTGCTAGGATTATGGATTCTTTTGTAATTGTGCCTTATTTATTAACTGACTAGATGAAAACAAAATAAATAAAATATCTGACTAAAGTTTCATACCTATTTGAACTTACAATACAGGCATAAAATCAAATACCAGCACACTCACCCCTCCTCCTGTCCCCTATACATTGATCACATCTGAGCTACAAAAATTCACAAGTGTGACTCCCAAGTAATGATTTTTTTTGTGACTTCCATCTGAATGCTGATTTTTAAATTCTTGTCACTTAACCCTAGCAGCATGTATTATTGCTGGCTTTTTTTTCTGAAATCTTAAAAGCAGTTCTGAAAAAGTTCTTCTGTCCTTAGGCCTCACATGATTCCTCACCTCAGCATCACCTTTGTTCATCTGCAGTGCCCATAACATTCATGGATAACATGGATCTTCAGCTCTCTGCATGAATTGTGAAGGACTGTTAGGACTGTTGAGTGAGAGAAGTGGGTGGTATCTCACCCTAACTATCTCTGATCTTCGAACAGTCTGAATTTCCCATTGTTGGTGCCTGTTGCAGGTGCTGGTTCTAGAGACATGCTAGGCAACAAGGTTAGGCTTGGCTGACTCTGTCAGGAATCAATCAGGCTGTGGAAATTTAATATGAACAAGTCTAAGTATTTACACATGAGATAGGTGTGTGAGTTCTCATTTTAGTAAAAAGGGTTGATTCAAGGGTTGATTCATCTGTCTTTTCAGGAGTGCTGAGGAGATGATTCTAGGTACCTCGGATATAGTTTGTGGCTGGCAGATAGATCACCCCAAAAGACAATCGAACTGTCTGGGTCTCAAGTTGGTTGCATAAAGATAGCATTATACTTATATACTGAGGTGATGCCCTGGAGACAGGTCAGATAAATTAAGATTGCTTGTACATTGCTTTCAAAAGAAAAAATAAAGATGTCTTGACTAAATATTAAAAGATTCACTCTATTTTCTTCTATTCCTATGCAATTATTTTAATTAATTGTGTTAATTTAATATAACACAATTAAATTCAATCTCTACTGATCCATACCAGTATTATTTGACAGCCGTAGATACCAAATGAGTCTTTGCAATGAGAAAAAAAATACTTTCTTTCAATAAAAAAAATTGTAACAAGCATACTTATAAAAGCATCTTATATTAATTTTCCAGCAACTGAAGGTTTTAAATTTTACATTAGTGTGTCCACAAATATTTATAACTGTGAAACAAAATAATTTCACCAGAATACCCAATCTAACTGCCACCATGACTGCTGAATGATACATTTCTGGCAACTACAGCAAATTTGCCACTGGGGAAGATTTGAATGGAATGTTGCTATGTAATCAAACTACAAAAAGTGTCTTTAAAATAGTGATGAATGAGTGAAGTCCACAAATAGGGTTTTTTTTTTTCTGCCACAAATGTAATACTTACTAGCACCTTTTAATTGCATCAGTAACTGAACTGGCAGCCAAATAAATCTGACAAAGAATGCGAAAACCTTCATATATCGTATACTATGGGTGGGGAAGATTTCAGGGAAGCTCAAACTAGTTATTTGCTTAATAACAAGGTTATATTTGGTCTTACATTTGCAATTATGATTTCATAGAGTTTCAAAATCGGGATGACAACAGCCTTCACACTTTGTGAAAAAATCTAGGTATGTTCTCTTAGTGGGCTAGAAATACGACTCAGACTGAAAGAGAAAGATTTAACAGAAGCTGAAAGATTTACTGTTCTAATAGATTAACAAAATAATTTTTGTGAACACCTCATTTGTATTAAACTTTTCTAATATCAGAATTCCTGTGTATGATATTTGATGTCACTTTTTGTCTGTTTTGCTTTTGTATGCTTTCGTAACATGCTTTGATGCTTTTTTTGGTGTAAAATTGACACAGGTGATGATTCTCTCTACTTTTGCTTTTAAAATAAAGACATTCTAAATCCTTCTTCCTAAACAATTCATTGCAATGGCATAATACTATTAAAATAATAGAACATTGTTAACTCTTTTAATGTTTTCTCTTTTTTTTTTTTTTTTTTGGTGTTGTTAAAGCTGAGATTTTTGATTACATTAATACCCCAGCATATCTCAAAATAATCCACAGCCATTGTGAACAATTTCAGGGATAGTTCTACCAGTCACATCAATTCCTATTTGCCATTTCAAGTCTGAACTTCTGCTGTGTGCATAAATGCTCCAGTATGCCCTCGCTGGATTCCCTATTGAACTAGGAACTCAGATCTCTGAAGACAATGGGTTAGCATGTTATTCTTAGGGTGTACCAAACAAGGTATTTCAAGTGAAAGTAAAACCAGAAATATGAATATCGTGGTACAGGCCATGGTAAGAATCTCAGACACACTCCTCACTCTGCTGTGTCTTTTGGGGCGAGTTTAGGTGTCGGCGTGTTGGGTCTTGTGAGTGAATGTCATTCATAAGCATCGGGCTGTACCAAATCCTTGGACAAAGAATTGAAATGCATCACAAGGGATTTCCACTCTTGCATTCAAAGATCAAAAATTCGTGTGGCCTTACGTGCAAAGTCCCCCAGTGTGGAACCAAGTCTTTGATTCCTTAACTAGGCAGACTGAACGCATAGAGGATAAATAGATGGCTTCTCCTTAAACTAAGGGGACAAACATAAGAAGGCAAAATAATTCTTTTAAGCTAAATTATCATGCTGGAACAGAGCAGATAGTTAAAAGTTAGTAACAAAGAGAGTTCAGAGTAGAAAATAAAAGAGTATTCTAAGATACAAGTGCCCCTTCCCTTGAAATGTTCAAGGCTAGGCTGGATAGGGCTTTGAGCAATCTGGTGTAGTGGAAGATGTCCGTGTCTGCAGAGGGCTTGGAATGATATGATCTTTAAAGTCCCTTCCAACCCAAACCTTTCTATGACTCTATGATTCCATGAAAAAGCTGTGAGTCTTACAAAAAAAGTTATGGAAGGAAGAAACCTAACCATTTAGAAAAGTCTTTGATCAGTTTATGACAGGCATTCTATAGTCTGTTTGCTCATGATAACAAGGAACTGCATATGATGTTGGGATATGCTCTTCACATGGCCTTTATTCTTAGCAATGTTAATTAGTAACACAGAATTTGAAGTCATGTGAAGCAGAGGATCTCCTATCTTGTTGCAAAGTATTTGTTGTGATTTATGATCAAGATACAGAGAGCCTCTTTCTTATTGTGGACTTATGGTAAGATCCTGAACGTGCTTGGAGTACCTTTATCTTCCAGTAAAACTGAAGAATATTCTTCAGCTTTTTCCTTATTCTATAAAACAAAACTCTTTCAGGTAACATAAGATAAATATACAGTGAATAATAATCTAACAAGACAGCTGTAACTAGGAAGGATATGAATGCAGGTGGAAATCATGATGGACCCCACAGAAGTTTTTGATTCAAACTATTTACTGGATTTGGCAAGTGCACTTCAAATATTTAAGTATGTCTTATGCTGTACTTTTTTTTCACACAATGACTCTCAGAAAACTTGAGAGGGGGTGATTCCTAATTTAATGAGCAGCCTGCCCTTTTCAGAAGCATTTCCTACAGAGGCAACTGCTACAAACAGTGGTATTAATCTTTACAAATTTCAATACCTACACTCTGTTGGTACCTGCTTCTGAGATAATAATACTTTATAATCAGTGAAAATATCCTATTATGCAGTGCTTGAGGAAGATTTTTGATAAAGGTCAGATGTACAAGAATATAACTTCTTCAAATGCAGTTACATCAGCACAGGTCATATGAATTCCTCTACAAGGGATTGCAGCTGTCAAGCTTAGGCAACTAGTTTTCAGGGATCTTGGGAATCATCACAGCAAGCACTGAAGTTGTCTGCATAGTAAAAGAGAAAAGTAGGTGCCTGCTTAGGTATCTAAAACTAAATGGGCAATAATTCTTTTTGGATGACTTTGAAAGCACCATTTTTCTGTTGACTTTATAAGCACCTACTTATAGAGAATAAGTTCCCTAAGAAACTAAAATTAGTAGCATGTTAGATGTGTAAGCTAGACAAACAGGACTAATTTTTCACTGACATCTCTATCTGATGATGACCCAAGAAGACTGACATAGTAGAAGAAAAGAATGACTGAAGAGAACACAGCAAAGATTAGCCTTATATTGATTTCTGACTACATACTGCAGTAAGTTCTCGCCTAGACACAGGCACATAAAACTATAGATAAGCAAAGAAGAGAGAAAAATAGATGAAATACCAAACTCCAGACACTCCAAAAATATATAGGTAAAGATCAACATGAAAAGTTCAAAATAAAACTATTTTTAGTCAAAGTCCTTGATGGACATCAGCAATGTTTTGCTTTCAGACTACATATTTGGACTAAAACGAAAAAGTCGTATTTATCTACAGAGAGTTTAGAATTGACTTCTGTATTCCTAAATAGCTTTGAAACAGATGACCCAACAGATTTCTCTTGCATCTGTGATCTCATTATTCAATTAAGTGACAATATTGAAAGAAGTAGATGGAAATAAGGAAATATTAAGATTATTGTGTTATCAAGATTTACTTAACCTAGAGAATTATTTTCTCTGTTAGGAGAACCAGAACTCTAATTATAGACAGCATAATAACAAGAGATCTGTTTACAGAATTGATTCGTCTTCATCTAATCTCCAGTGAAAAAATAGCAGAAGTTCTATACTCAAAGTTTACATTTTAAAACAGCACATATGCCAGCTTTAAAATCACATATTTAGGCACGAACAAAAATAATATTTTCTGTATTTTTCTTCACAAATTTCACCACCAGACACATTCAATATGCTTAACTTGTTAAAGTGCATCAAGTGTGCCATTTAAAAAGTAGCACTCGTGTTACTGTGCTTACTTTCACCATAAAAATAGAACTCCCAGCACTCAGAGAAGATGAAGAGAGCTTCAAAAATAAGCATTTTAACTCATGCCCTAGACACCTCTGAATCTGCTCTACACTTAGAGAAGGGTGGTCTGCACATGGGAAGAAGAGCACTTGCCACTGTGCAGAAGCTGCTGTTAGGGAACTTGGTTCCTTTCAAAGCAATTACAGCTTAATGGACTTTAAAAAGAAATCTTATTCTCACATATTCATTAATTCTATCTTGTGAGGCACAGCTCCTCTCTTCTCCATTTCTTATTTTCACACTCAAGGTCAGAAAGAGGGCATTTTTGGGCATCATTCAGTTATCTTTTCTTATTGATTTTTTTAATTTTTTTTTTTTTTCCCCCAGGAATGACCAGCAGATCTTTTTGGGTGCAGCTGAAAGCAATAGCTGGCTGCTTACATCTTGTCTTGCAAGGACATGATTTACCCAGGCAGGTTCTGGCAGACCTGAGCTCATTTTGCCTTCCCTCAGAGCTAGCTGACTGAGCAGGAGTGTGGATGGGATAAACTTAGGGCTGTCTGTACCCACCTGTGCAGGCACGCTCCATAAATCATTAGTCACATCTCTGGGATTAATTCCCTTAGCACCATCCATATAGAAAGCTGGTTTCAGAAAGCCTACTAGGTGCAGAGGTTCTCTCTGTCATAAACCAAGAAGAGTTGGGCAGCTCAACTGGAAATCCCTCACAGCAGATGATGGGGTGATGAGTGTGCCTTGGAAAATGTCCTCCTTTTTTATTATCTAAGGGAACTTCAGTGATTACCTTAGACTTCTGTCTAACTTAGAGATGATGGCATTAGGTAAGTCTGATTCCCTAAGGATGAAAATGTGAGCACCTTCCACAGAGTGGGCACAGCTCACAGGAGTCAGCAGCAGGACATTGGCCAACGTGACTGCAGTGGTCTCAGTCTGATATTAAAGACAGGATAAACCAAAGGCTTAATGCCCTTTTTTTCAGAGTTTTGAAACAAAGCTAGACCATGGAAAATGAGATGTCCTGGTTCAGTTTTAAATTGTTAGCAGGTCTAAACAGATTTATGTAGCAGTCATGGGCATTTGCATTTAGGAACCATAGACTATTTAAATCCTAATAAATATCTTCTGCTGAACTGTGTCAAAACAGAGTGGAAGAAATTTTGAGTGGGCTCCTTAAACAAATAATGTTTTAACTTACTTAAATGATGCCCTCCAGGTATTATACTGAAACACCTGTTTTCTTGAGCAACAGCTACTCCCATGGGAAATAAGTTCAAAGACAATATAGTAGCATACAAAATGTTTTTGCCAGATACAAATGCTGTCTACATTCAGTATTGCAAATGCAATTTTTTCTTTCATTTGCAGTCATCTTTCCTTAATAACCCAAGGTTATTTATACAGCATGACTCTTTGTATGAAAGAGATTATCAATGGAAATATTAAATTTCACTTTATTTTAAAAGACCTTGTTGAGTTTAAAGGCAAGGAAAAAAGTAAACCTTTTCACAAACTGAGTTTTAGTGTTAATCTGGAAAAGGGGAAAAAGTTTTTGTACCTCAGCAACAGTTTCCCTTTGGTCCTCCACAAGAATCTGAAATGAAAACTGTCCAAATTAATGAAAAGATCCCAGTTTCCTTCAACGGGCTTTGGATAAGGACCAACTGCTGCTCTCACTGATTTCAACAGTACACTATCTAAGCAGGGCAAAATGATCTAATACTTATCTCTCTGTATATCAAGATTACACAAAATCAATAGTAAATAGAGAGATTATAATTAGGCCCTGATAATGCTGAGTTATTATTCAGAGTTAAAATCTAATTTGCAATGCATATTAGTTTTGGGAAGGATGACAGAAGTAGAGGAGAATAAAGGAGAAGCAAATAAAGGCTGCATTGGCAATGTCATTTTTGCCTTTTAGCTGACAGCTCAGTTTTGTTCAGATAGGACAGGATTTTATCTGTTGCACTCCTTCTCTGCGGTACATTTATGAATCATGGCAGTTAAGTCTTCTGAGTAAGTAGACAAGGATACACTTGATTATGTTTAGAGACTTTTCCACTACTCATATTTTTCCATTAATTTCAGTAGAAGTTTGATTGAGCCCTTTGCAAACACTAAAACCCACTGAGGGCTGGGCGTGAACATTTCCAGAATAAGTGGCAAATGAACATTTTCAAAAATAATGTTCTAGCTGAAACAATTTCCTAGTAAAGTATTCACAAGCAGCAGTCTTCCTGCAGTTCTTGGCTGTGCAAAACAATTTAATCATACCTTAAAGCCAACTGGAAAAAAGTTGTCTAAGCCCTATAAACACATCCACTAACATTTCCAATGATCTTTCCTAATTCTTGTTGGAAAGAACTCTTACAGTGCAACCTAGCAGTTCAGTTTGCATTCTCTGGAAATCATCTCTAATGAGGTGATTACCTCAGAGCAATTAGAAGTTTAGAAATAAACACAACTAAATAAACAAAAAGATGTGAAACATTTTTCCGGGTTGACTTTGCCAAAGTCAAAGCAAATCAAATTCTTGGAAAAGGACTGACATCTTTCTAGGCATTGATCAAAATTCTCATTTTAAACACATCAGAGGAAATCTATCTCAGATATAGCTGGAGGTCCATATCTCCACACATGCCAACTGGTGTCCCAGTAGCACCTTCACTTTTGAAAAACTGTCTGGACTGTATGGGCTCTATCTACTTGCACACCCTTCTCACCTTTTACATGAGCTTTATTGTCTGTGGCTTGGGCTTAGCAAAACCCAGCAATTCCTGCCAGGTTAGAGAAGTGGACTAAAGCTCTTGAAGTAAGGGACACCTGAAACTGGTAAAAGTCAACTGGGCTTGCAGACAAAACCGCCACCAACCAACCAACCTACCCAACCATTAAGCAGTCAGTTTCTTTCAGATAACTTCAGAGACTTCATTGTCATATCCAGTCTCCAGCTGTGGCTTGGAGTGAGGCTGGCCTGACTCTTCCACTCTTGAGCTCTCTTCTGTTGTGACTACTGTGTAGGGAGAAGCACAAGGGTACACAAGGTGCCTTGCCACAAGTAGTGGGGTAGAGGAAGGTAAGATGGGAAGCTCGGAAAACATATATGGGTTAGCCCCTCCTTGTGTTCTGTAAACATACATACTAGACCTCACTTCTCAAGGCACTGAGATAATTTTTTCCTCCTGGAAGAGAGAGAAATGAGGAATTCTCAGATGAGACGACATTATTACGGGAGCTAGGGGTGGGATAGCAGGACAAGCTGCTTTACCTGATTCATAAGATAGTGTACACGTGGCTGTTGGACTAATTTTTGCAAGGGAAAGCTTGCAAAATTATTTTTCATGAGCTCACTAAGTTCAATTCTTCAAGCATAACTGTGTTATTGCTCAAGTATATCCGTACATCAGTTCATAGATTAATATGATGAGTGTGTTTTCATTGAGTCCAAGGAAAGGTTGAAAGCTTGATATTATCCAGATTCAAAGGAAAAACGATGGAGAGAGTAAATCTCATTGGTGAAAAGGAGGGCTCAGCCAGCCCTACAGCAGTTTGACCTGAAGATAGCCTCTCACAGCCACCAATGCAGCTGTCAGTGGAGTTTTCAATAGCCAGATGTTATTACTGGAAAATACATTCCAGAGTTCACTGGAGCTACTTATAGTCCTAACCTTGTGTGACCAAGGCAGCTGATTCTGTAGCTAAAAAAAGGTATTGCAGATTAAGCTGAATGTGAAGCATCAGCTATAGAATTAAGTAGTATTTTGCTGGCAAAACTGTAATGACTAGAACATGCATGTGCTTCTTCACTGTGCCAGAACAACTGCTTTCTTGTTTTAAGCCTGTTCTGTATACATCAGGAGGTGAGCATATCACTCAAACAGTGGGTGGAGCTGATATATTTTCTTTCCTTCTTTGCATTAGGCTGATTTACTCTCTTGTCCCTTTGAGATCATTTTGTCCTTCAGTGTGAATACTATATGATAGCTGTAAAATTTTTTTGGGGAAAAAAAAAATACAAAAAATGCCCTCCCATTCTGCAGAGCAAGAAGGATTTTCAAGGTCCTGGAATGTGCATGTTTCTCAGCCACCCACAGAATGCATGAAAAAATTAAATGCATTTGACATGTACAGTGCCTCATGTCATGTCTGCTGATGTGATCCAATAGAGATATAAGAATTGCTCAATGTAGGGCTTATAGGAACAAGAAAAGGAGAGTATGATTGCTTAAAATTTACTCTAGTCTGCGAAATAGAATGGATCCACACACCTTAATTTCAGGGGAATATTTCCTATTTCCTGTGTAGAAAATAAAATTCAGTTAGAAAGATTTATTTTTATTAACTTCATATAATGTTTACTGAAATGTGTGATCAGGGGCTTAAAAATAAAATGGGCTTGCAGTATGAGATGTCCCTTTTCAGCAGCGAGACAGTAAAGTAAGTGGAAAACTATATTCTGAATCCGACCCTGTAAACAAGGACCACCGATACTCTTTTACACCGTTCTTGATCTGCACCTGAAACACCAGTACAAGTACTGAACTACCATTTTCTGTGTGTGCTGTAAGCTTGAGAAATCTCTATGAATCTCAAATTGTAGAATATTCTACAATTTACCAGGTTACAGCAAACACTGATGCCTTATTTAAAAATACGTGCACTGTTTGGATGGGAAGAAGCACAGTACTTACAATTCCCACATTCCACCTGCTGGATAGGTGTCCTGTGATATTAAAGTTTTGTTATATTCTGTGTTAGGCATGCCCTGTGGGTTCGGGTAAAAGCATTGTTAAACTGTAAGTTCCTCCCTCCTTTCTCACCATCTCCATTAAGCAGGAACAGATGACAGCAATCATTCCCACCACAGTTGCATTTTCCAGGTCTCTTATTTTCTGCAGAAATAGTGTCACTTCAGCTCCTGTTTTTTTAGTACAGGCTATACTTCTGGCTTGCTCCAGGACTTGCTATTGCTAATGCCAAAGCAATGCCCCTTAAGATGTCATCTGTTTGGTGTGTTTAGGGGTCTATCAGAGGTGATCATATCTTCGTAGAATTGCATATTTTGTATTACTGCAGGTAGTCTGTGTGTTACAGCTTCTCCATTACTCCGGCCTTCATTTTACTGTATGCTAAATGTTTCAGAATTACTAACAGCTACCTTGTAAACCTGGCAGTTTTCTCTAGAATTTCCAGTTGTTTTTCTGCACTTTTTGTTGTATGGAAGAATATTTCAGGTACTGTTCCTGCGGACTTGACTTTCCTTGTCTTCCTAAATGCATGGAGGTGTCTGTAGTACACCGTTTCTCTTAATTCAGGTTTTTAAGTACAGTTTCCACTTTGACAATATTTAGATTGCCTATCAAATTTAAAATCACTCAGTACCATTTTAGGGTATGTTGATATTTTTACAGATCCGAGGGATATTATATTAAAATGCACTTTTAAGAAGAGCAACAGAAAATCAGTTTTTGTAATTATGACTAGGATGTGTATGTCCTAGGGCATCTAATATAAGGCTACTTCAATTAAAAAAAACAGAAAACTCATAAGGAAGGAAAAGGATTCTTTTACATACTGGAAATTTACCTTCTTCCATTGCAGAAAGATCTACAGTCCAAGAAACAAAATTTTGGTTGATTGTATTGAGCTATTATTAGCAGTAAACATTTAAACAGTTCATAGATAAAGGAAAAAAGTAAACCAATTCATGAATCATCCAACCTAAGGTAAACTTTGGATCAACTCTGCATTTAACTCTGTGATTAAATTCCATTTGAATATTTATGGACTTTTTTACCTCTATACTTATTAATGATAAATCAACTTATTTGGCCATTTGAAACACATCAAAGTATATTTAAATTACTGTGGAAGGAGGACTTTATGATGGTGATATCCTAACTACAAATGTACAGGACAATTACTGAAAAAAATTAGAGACTCATGGGGTTTTTTCCTTTTTTTTTTTAAATAGACATTGCTTACCTCACAGATTCCTGTCTTAAAATTGAAGGCTGAGTTTATAAAATTACTATCCCTACCCATGCCAGATCTTCTCCACATATTTCTAGTTGAAAAATTAGAGAGGAGACATTAAGTTTTATAGAAACCGACAATTATGAAAAAACAAATATGTGCAGAACCATTAGAGGTGCATTTGAAGGGAAATCTGTGAAAAAAAATGTTGATTACCAGACTTAAAATGACTGCAGAATTGCAAAGTAGTGGGGGATTTGATTTTGCAGAGTGCCCATCCCTGGGGAGTCAGTTTTGGAACTTTGGCTGTCTGGAATACACTGTCTCTGATCTTCTCCGGGCTAAATGGCTCTTACACAAATAATTATGTGCAGGATTGAGTTTTTATGGCATGTTGACACTGCTAAAAACAAGGAGACCAGGGACTGAGCTCTAGCATGAGTCTCTTGATGTTCCAGTTCCTCACAGGATGTAGCTTATTCCCTGGGTTTGGTCTGGAGCACTCCAGCTAGCTCCTCCCGTGGAAATTCACTTTTGGGATCCAGCATTAAGCAGCACACAGAGGAACCAAGCTTTGGCTCAGCGTTTGGTCTGGAGACTTTTGTGGCATAGACACAGTCCCAATGCTATGTATCCTTGTATCCCATTCCCAAGGTGTGCTGAACCTCATGGAAGGAGTAGGGAAAAGGCAACATTTTGCAGGCATATATACCCACAGGCTAGTCACTCTTTGTAAAGGAAAAGTGCAGTGGGATTGTAGCTGTGCTGGGAAACTACACATGTACAATGGATCTTACTGTCTGCCTGCTTATAATAGCCAGTTCATGTACAGAATTCAGACTTCAATACTTCACCTCACAGCAAAGACATCTTTCTAGTCAGATTGCTGGGGTTTTTGAAACATGAACTGCTAAGCCTGAAGCAGTCCTCCAAATACCTTTTCCATTATGGTGATGAGATTTCATGGACAGATTTTGGAATCTTTGCTTCTTTCTGTCCCAGCCTCCTTTAAGGGACCAAGAAAAACCTCTGGACACTGCCTCTTTGTTGTGGGTGCCATCTAAGGCAAGGATACAGGCAAAGGAAGAAATATTCCTTTCTGGCTTTCAAAAGGGTCTTTAAGTGGTAACAACCTCCATCTATTTCCTTTCTCTGATAGCAAGGGAAAGGGATAGTGAGTAGAGAACACAGGAGATCAGTCTGAGGCCACAGCTCCCCAGGTATAACTTTGCTTCCCCCTGTCCTGAGGGAGTAAGGCAGGTAGAAATAGCCAGTTCAGTGGATGAGAAGAAGGCCTCTGAAGGACTGGTGTGTGGGTATTCTAAGCTCAGTCAGAGAGAAAGAGAAAGGATTTATAACCAGGCAAGAGCCTGGGAAACAGTTGGGGAAGAATGTAAATAATTCTCTAATCTATCTTGTTATTCACATTGTTTATAGATATGTTCTGCTGCTGTGCGTCATTCACTGCACACCAATGGTGTGACATGTTTTTACTCTAAGACCAATGAAATTAGTCTTCTCAATGTTCTCTATATATAGAGTGGTACATTTGAAATAAAGGAGAGAGTTCATTTTCTTACCCTTCTGATCTGGAGTTCTTTGTTCCTGTCCTGCTCAACCGTGTCACTGGTGGTGTATGGCCAGTCAGAAGGTTCTTCCTAGGGTTGCTTCCCCTTATTTTGAGCAGAGCACAAAACCTGCCCAAGTGGAGGGGGCAAGGTAAGGATCTACATTAAGTTCAAAGAATACCCCCTCTTCTCTCATCAGGGTAGCCACATTTTCCATTCTTGGAAAAAAGTAGGAAAAGTGCTGATTCTGGAGAAGAGGAAGATTGGGAAGCTGGAGATCAGAGAGCACAATACAGAAGCGAGATGGAGTTGTAGGTAGAGGAAGGTGAAAATAAAAAGCTGAGAGAAACTGTGAGGAAAAGTTTAGGACCACACAGACAGGACAACAGAGAAGGAAATAAAGAAGTCAGAAATTCTGAGGAAAAAGAAAAATTAGGTGTACAAATCATGTGTCACCTATCTTTGTTAGCAAATTCATGCCACAACCCTTAAATCCCTTTTCTCTTTCTCTCCGTTATGTTGATAGATAGAGAAGTGAGTTCTAAGGATTTTCTAGGCTGTATGAGTGGACAGAAATAACAAAAATAGATCTCCAGAGGTATCTCCACAGGACAGTTATCCAACTATCTCCAATATTTATTTTACAATAAAAATGAAACTGAAGTAGAAATGGAAATAAAAAGGCTTTCCATATACATAGTGAAGAAAAATTAACAAGGGAGCATTATTCTTTCTCTAACTGCATTTACATTTTCAGAAGGATTGTAGCTTAATGTGATGGTATGTGTCTTAAAATGGGACCACATGCTTGGCCATCTGTTAATCTCATTTTGGCTTTCCCTCATTTTCATAGCCTAGTGTTTGTATCCCTCCAGCATATGTTCATTTCTTCATTTTTTAATCAAGCATTAAAATACATAGGGAAATGGCAGAGACCCTGGGGAATAAAAAGTTCTTAGTGTGGCCTAAGTGAACTTCCAAAAGTGAACAGAAAATTCCCTCTCTTTGTCACACAGTGTTATGACTTGACCTGTCTCTTTTCTCCTTTCAAATATGTAATAACAGCACTAGAATTTACACCTTTTAGAAGTTATAATATTTTAAACAATTTAATTCAAAAGTAAGGTTTCATTTTATTCCAGTGTCACCTGACTCTTTTTTCTTTTGACATGGAAAAATCTCAGACATAGTGTGCCATTTTTACTAAGACACTGAATTTTTCCTGAGTAGTGTGGTGCAAAAAACTTGGTACTGCAATGACATGATAAACGAACTCTTTCAATATAAGTGAAAAAACACGTCCACAGGGAGGTCAATCTAAAAATCCATGCAAGATTTAGACATAGTGTGAATACACTCCATCTCCTGTAAAGAGATGAAATAAAGAACACATTCTGACTAAAAAAGAGGCATCAAAAAATCAACTCTTGATTTACATTTTCATATATATATAGGGATTTTTAACTGTTTCAGGTTGCTCAAGTAGCTAGCATAAAAGATCTTGGTGCTAAAAGCACTTCCTGAAAATCAAGGTCTTTTAAAGCTGTCTTTGACCGAGTGTTGAGACACCAAGGAGGGCAGAAGTCATGCTTCTCACACTTCTCTGAAGAAACACTTTATTTGGAATTCTGAAGCATGTCAGCAGCTCCTACTAAACACTTGCACTTCTCGGGTTTTTTTCGAGACAGCTTGTGCAATGTGACATAGAAGTCACAAAAAAGAAAAGACATTTACATATGTATTTAATACATGTTGAAGAGACCCCACGGTAAGTATTAGACCAAATCAGGAGCTCAGTTGAGCTGGTTGTTTTCTCTATGACAAGCCCTGATTTCAGCACCATTACTCAAGCTACAGATGGATCCAAGGGGAACTTGCCTTGCCCTGCTGATGTGGAAATGTGACAGAAGTGAACAGCTTCTGTACCTTTTTCAGAGAGAGGAAAGCTTGAATATGGACAACTGCGTTCTTATAAGAAGCCTTATCTAAAGCAAGAGGTCATGGCAATTGCCTCATGCTGTACCTGTGTAGCTTGTAGGAAGAGGAGAATATTGAGGAGCTTAAGGAGAAAGACTGACTCTGCAAAAGCTTGCAGCACTTGGCTGGGCTGTAAGATTAAAGCCTCGGCTCTGCTCGCAGTGGAGCAGAGCCTCACAACTTACCTCCATCATGAGATGCCCTCGCTCACCTGCAGGCACTCTCTGATGGTGTTTTTTATTGTTTCCTCCCACACAAAAAAAGACACCAGAGTTCTGCCCCAGCAGCAAACCACAGACTGTCAGAACCTCTGTGAACTGCTGGCATTGTCTTCTGGCGACCGTTCAGGTGCAGGGCTGCCCTTGGCACTTGGCTTGCTCTCCATGGCGTATCCGCTATTTCAGCTCCACACAGCCCTCCTTCCTTCCCTCCCTCCTTTCTCTTTACTACCAGTTGCATGCTTTCTACACCCAGCCTTCCTGAGAAGATGTCTGAAGGCTTCTCAGCCTTCAGACTGTTTACCCACGCAGGGGTAAACAGAGGAATACATAAAAGTTTTTAGTGAGCTGATGCTGCTTTTCTCTCTCTGATTTGATCCCACTTCAGTCTTAACTGTCTTTTTTTTTTAACTTAGGAATTCTGTAGAAATATTTTTCAGAAACAAAGAGAATGACAGCAAAATTGTCCCATTTAAATTGTAAAAAGAAAATTGTAAAAAGAAGAAATGTAGGTATGATTACATTAGGAAGGAAGAAAATAATTCAGAACAAATGAAAGACAGTGATGAGAGTGCCATATTACAATTGTGGAAAAAACAGTTGACGTATGAAAGAGACGCAGCAATCTCTCCATAATCAAAGAAAGCAATTTGGGCAACCTGGAAATCAGTAGGAGGACTCTTAAAAGAAAGCCTTAGGTGGCTTTCAAAAATAAATGTCTCTTATTTGTTACAGTAAGCATGAAAATTCATAACAATATGATGCTCTAATGCTACTCGACGTGTTAAGAAATTGCAAGGCAGCTGAAAGTAGTGTGGGAGAAGGGAAACCTCCTCTGCACATCAGAAAATGGCAGGATTCAGGTTGTTTAGCCTAGATTTTTTTAACCAGACAGCCCCCAGATCTTTTGCTAAGTCATTAATGCTTTGTTATGAAAGGCAGCTATCAGCTGAAAAACTCCAGGCCTATTGCTCACCTTCCTGAAACCAGATTTGCCATCTGTTAGGATCCAGTATATAAATAATGACATCTAACATTAAGAACTGAAATTTCTCCAGCCCCTCAGAGGACCTTTTCCTTTACCATTATGTTTTGCCACTTGGAGCTGCTTTTCTACACAATCTCAAAGATATTTCCTCCTTCACACTGCATTGAGTATCTTCATAGTCTTCAAAAACACCTGCCTCTAGTAAAGGCTGTGCACTCAGCAAGATTTCATGGAGGGCACGTAGAAGAAACAGCACAGCAGTAGGTGATGATCCATCCCTGAGAGTGCCTACAGCCCATCTGTAGAGAGCAGATTCACCCAGCACAACCTACAACCTGGTACTCACCATCCAGACCGTCCTGGGCTACAGTCAGTGCAGTCTGAGTTGCAGCTCCAAGAATGGCTGGGCTCAGTTCACCTTTGATTTCATAAAGGCTTGATAACAGATCTCTCAGGTACAAACAAATATGGATAAGTGTGTTTTTCTAATACGTTCATTTGTTTGAAATTATGTGCATGTCAAAGCACTCTATGAATGTGTGGATATCTACTAACTTTTGGAGGTAAAAATCTTCTAGCCCCAAAATTCCCTTGGAATTTTATCACAGAGAGAAAGTTTAATAAAGCAGAACTACTCACCAAAACCCTCAGTACAATATTAACCTGTTTGTGTCATCTGTAACATCACAACCCAGCTTTACATAACAGCACACAAATTGGCCTGCCAGAAGTTTAATCTCTGATGGCAAAGAGGAACAGTTCTTTCACCTTTCTCAGGCTGGAAAAACACCTCTCACCTCTCTCCTCTCTCCCTTCTGAGTACTCTTTGTACTTAGGAAAAAATGATGAGCAACCTCATGCACTGAAAATTCCTGCATAATGGCGAAACGCTAAACAAGAGAACTTTTTTTTTTCCTCTGCAAATATAAACACATTCCACTTGAAGGTACAGTTAAAAAATAGCAAAGATATGATTAAAGAATTCCGTGTGGATTCATTACAAGCTTTCATTTCTGGTAAACTAATAAAGCTTTCCAGCTCATTTAAAAAAATAATCTCCCAACATTACACAGGAAGAAAAAATTATTACTCTTTGGGTCTCTGATAGGATATTAGGAGCAAGGCAAAATATTATCTATGCCAGATATACAAGCCAATATCGCAGAAAAACTCATAAAGTATATCAAGTCCAGGGAAAAACATAACAAGCAAAAAGCAGAAAATTACTTGAACTGTAGCAAACTGATGGTAGACCCATAAATATAACTACTATACTTGCAGCCAAAGCTAAAACCTCAGAAACACATTTTCAGAGACATACAATTAAGACTGGGAAAAAAAAAAACAAAGAGAGAGAGAGAAAATTAACAATAAGCCCAAAAGCTTTTTACAGACTGTAATGAAGAAGGAAAAGAGCACAAGGTACAATAATAAAGCAGATGAGGTAATAATATACTCAGAAAGAGTTGAGAAGAAGGAAAGTGGACAAAAGTCATTCGTAGTTAAACTTGACAGCAATTTCAAGAAGCAAGAAAAAAATATATGTGTATATATATATATATATATATATATATATATAAAAGCTTAAAAAACATTCAGGACCACTGCCAAGATTCCTTGTGGTGCTATTTCTGTGCACACAAATACTCTTTCACAAATGCAAGTGAGTAGCCACACGATGCCAGACATTAAATACAGCAAACAAGTTTTGTTTCCATTCAGGGCCTTTGCATTTCTCTAATACTCGGTTTTGGAATGTGGAGGTCTGGGGAAGAATTTGCTCACTCATGAAGATTTTCCATAGTAACTTTGAGGAAGGAAGCAATATCAGTTATATTGCATGAATATTACAGGGACATTTCCCTCCTAAGTGCTGTATATATGGGATTTGTGTGTTGGCAGCCCAGTAGATAAATTAATGTTTTACACATTTCTTAGAGATCTTTAAAAAACCCAAAACAAATAAAAAATAATATTGAGCCTTTCAGTATACATTGAAATGCCTAGGATGTATTTTGCAAAGATCCAGTAAGCTGAGGTTGAAATACATATCTGGTAGGCTGTTTTCAAATCAGATTTTTAATTTCACGTAGATCATATTATTTTTCCACCCATACTGGTGCCTGTGGTGCAGATCTGTCCTGAAGGAACATCTTTTGACGGTGCTTTGAAGAAAACAAAATCAAAAGGTGGAATTGTAGAGGGAGAAAGAAAGCAAATTGTTCCCACACATTTATTGCCAAACAAGAAAAACCAAAAGAGCTCTCTGGAGAGTTGTAGCTACAGTTGCAGCTATGTCTTGACCTGCTGCACTGCTTTTTGTTTTGTAGTCCTCAGAGGCAAATTGCATAAGGTTCACCCGGGCGAACACATAATCATCCAGCTGCACATTCATCCCACCTTGCTCTAGGTCCCTACACAAAAGGCTGTGTGAGTAGCAGACCTATCTTACCCTCTTTGCACAGCCGGTGGAGAGGGAGGAATTTCCAGAAGACTCTGGTGGTCTGTATCTAAACTGTACCTAGAAGAACTTCTGTCATATTAGGAATAAGCTAGTTCCATTTTTTTCTTTGTGTTTCAAGAGCACTCTGGTAGATGTTCTAAGTTCATATTGGAAAAAAGGCTTCTTTTAAAGCTTTCCTTTGTACCACTTTGCTTCCCTGCTTTTTGAATCGTTTCCCCTAAAAAGTGGGATATGAAGAAAACAGCTTCACTTACTGAAATACTAAATAATAAAATGTTAAGCATTACTCTAATTTACTGGGGAAGTCACTTGGGATAAGGAACTTAGTGGTAGTTATTGGAAGGCTCAACCTCGTTAAAAGGAAGTTTGCAGACTTTGGAAACCTCGAATGCCATGTTCTCAGTACTCTGAAGACTCCCACTGTCTGCAACTTTATAGTGTATTTTTCCTCTATTTCTTTTTGCCACAAGGAAGGAGTAGCAGCACTTCTGGTAGGCTCTGCTGCTACTACAACTAATGCTTGTGTTGTTTTTAAATCCCGTTTAATCCACTGCATCCATTCGAGTCACACTGTATTTCATCCTGTTTCCCCAAGTGCCTCCTTCCCACTCCAGAGCATTTGCTAAAGCAAAGCTCATTCCCTGCATTATACAACACCAAATTACTGCAGGAATTAGGGCATTTCTGATCCTGCTGCTAATACTGGTGTTATACAACTGAGGCTCCCTCCAGATCTGATCCATCCTAAGGGCAGATAATGGAAGTTGCTGAGAGGGACATGCGTTTTGCCAGCTCTGGGCTGCTACCTGCCTGCTTCAGCTGGGGACTGATCCTGAAATTTGCAGCTGAGATCCACCCTCTGGAGCAATCTGCTGGGTGGAGAGACAAGGAAGGCGGACGGGGCTCCAGCAGTGCTCTGAGGCCAACTGAGCATCACCAAAGTTTTAGAGATGGAAGGACAAAGTTGAACCACTCTGTCCTGGTAGAAAGTGAAGCTGGGTGCCCAGTTGGCCTCTAGATGACCTTGTTTCCAAGGAAAGAGGTTTTATGGGATCTCAAGGGACTTTCTAGATTGACCAAGTCTGGAAATACAGATCAGAGAAATCCACCTCTGGCACAGCCAGGATTTACTGAAAGTTGGGTTAGTGGTAGACTGAGGGCAATCAGAGATCCCTGAAGTCCAAGACCTCTGCCAGAGCTCTTATAATTTTTGGTTTTCTTCTCTGGTGTCCAAGTCACAAAGGCAAAAGTCTGGAGCAATGCTGATTAACTTTGGACCTGAGAAACTTGTGGCTTTTCTGTGTATGAATAAGTAATGAAGGTGTTGGCAGCACAGTATTCGGTACATGTTGTTGTGAGAGAAACAGAGAACAGCAGGCTATCACAATCTCTCAGTCATATCTTATTTATATATTGGAAATAGGCTATAGTGTTTGTGGTACTCTTTAAACTGATTTCAGTGTTATGCCTTAATTTACGCTTACCTCGGGAGTTAAGAAACAAACACTCCTTAAAATGCAGATTATAAAACACATACTTATGGCCATCTGGAAAAAATTTCTGATTGATTAAAGTTCAATCTATCTGCTTTAAGACCAGCTCACAGTAACTGCAATGATTGCAATTCCAGCTATGAGCATTTTCTTCTTAAAGCATTCCTTGCTCTTATCAGCTCAATTATTCAGCAGAACTTTAACTTATTTCATGTATTTCAGTGCCCAGGACATATCTGATAGTGTGGAGAGCAGTTCTGCAGAGAGAACAGGATTTTGTGCCTGGTGACTCAAAATTGCTGAAGAATATAAATGTCCAGGCTCTGTGAAAAAACAGAGATACATTTGCATACCCCCTGTACCTTAGAGCAGTTGAGAACATGATCCAAAATACTGACCACAGTTTAACTACGTACTGACATGTTCTGCCTGACTTTATATAATGTTCTTCTATTAATATAATAATTAAGCAATTAGCCTTAAGGATATTTTGCAAAACAGCCTACCAGCACGCAAAGCAAAATGTAAATTCTTTAAGTGTTCCACTTGCCACTGACAAAAGAACAGTGCATTTCAGTGCAGGAAAGTCACTGAAATTGTATACTTTTAGATTGTTAATCAAAAATGCATTTTGAAATCTAAAATGAAATGTAAAAATATTTTATGACTGCATTAGCAGAAGCTGGAAGTCTGTTCTTCTTGTGTTGGTAAGGAAAATGAGGCAATAGTCTTTTACACATTTACTATGTGATGAGGTACATACACCTTTTTTGGAAAACTTGCAGTGATCTCTTGGCCTGGTGTTAGAGTGGGTCAGTGTTACTTGGCCTGGTGTTAGAGTGGGTCAGTGTTTCCCCACATCTCCCCATTATCTTCTCAACCCTGCATTAAATACTGTTGATTAAATCAACCTTTAATTTTTCTAATACCTTAGAAAAAAGATAGCTTGAAAAACACAATGTGAACCAAAAGCTCATTGAATATTATTCAGTGTGCATTCCCCAATTATTCTACCAGTGTAGTCAGTTTCCAAACCACTAGTAAATTTGCCATAATAAAATTTTCTATTGACTTTCCTTCATATACAGGTCGCACCTCTTCCATACCACTCTGAGCTCCTCCCAGATGGATTCTTTTGCTGCTGGCAGGAGCCAAATATTTCTCTTCTGTCTTCTCAGTATTTGGTTCATGTACTGTTTACCCTTTTTATTCAGTCTGTTAACTAGTGGAATACCAAGTCAAAGTAACAGCAGGACTCTATTCATGTAACATGGACATTGACTGTAAGGCAACTGATTTACCACATGGAACAGGTGTGCAGAAGAAAACCTGATAACAGATGGTAACTACTACTGCCAGTCATTAAAATTCTTATACTGAATTGAACTGTGTCATGTCCAAAAGGAACTCCAGATCTTAGGCAGATGAATCAGCCCCAAAAGTCTCTCCTTTCTTTTTGTAATGAGGTAAACTATTTCTTCTGGTCTTTGTTGCTGCAGTTTTAGAAACCCACCGTCTTTCAAAAATCATGAAGCAGGAGAAATAAGGTGTAAGAAGAGAGGCTGGAGCAGATGACCCACTAATCTCTTCCAAACTTACCCATTCTGTGAATTCCTGCATAGAAAAACTATTGTAGTGGCAGCTTACCAACACCTGTGTTTTACAAATGATAGGGGAAATTTCTTTTGAAGCATAAACAAGTATGTAGACAATTAGTACTGAAAAAAATAGAAGAAGATTTTGGCCTGACGTTACTTTGTTGGCTTAAATGGTTAATATATTGTCCTATGATTTGCTTGTAAGTTCTCATTTAGATCACAATCTTGCCTAAGGACTCATTTTGGTATAAAACCTTTATCAATATGGTTGTAGCACAAACCCCTTATCTATATGTTTATAGTGGTTTGCAGCTGGGATAATGATCTGCCCATGGAAACATTTCAGTCCCTGCTGAGTCTCATTGATTTCACTGAGACTTAATGGCCAACAGCACTCTCTGTTAGCAGACATTACTAAAAAAATGAGGTTGTACTCAAGCGCCTGGGTTTGTAGTGGTAGCCCAGTGTGTTGGCACCATTGTGTGGCAGTTTTGGGGGGAGACAAAATAGATTCCTTCCAAAGGAAACTAAACCAGAGACTCTGCTCCAGCTGCACCCCAATGTTCTCTGTCCCCAAGGCAGAGTGTAAAGGCTAAAGCCAATGACTGGCCCTTCACACAGCTTTGAAGCATGAGACTTGCAGGGGTATTCAGTCCAGAGCACTGCCTAAAGTAACCATAGCTGCAAGGCCTTTGCTGTTAAGCACTGGTCTGTCCTGTTGTGGTGAATTATTTATTAGTATAAACCTAGGCTCAGTTAGACATCTATGTTTTTTGGAGAGGATTTAATGTAATTAATTTTAGCCATCTTAATCCAAGCTAGTTGGTCTGCAGTCTTGCCTTATTCACCAGGTCAGGGCTTTCAATTCTTTGAATTTTAAGATTGATATGGAATATGGGATATCATATATTTAAGGTATGAGATGAGGACCTTTGGGAGCTGCTTCTCTTCCTCCATGGGCTATCAAATCAGGTAAATTACGTATTTTATACTACATGTCTAAATTTTAGGCAGGTAAAATTAATGATCTGTCACAGTTTGAGATATGACATGGAGTTTCATGAGCAAATTCTTATGAAAAAAGTTAAGAACATCAATAGCCAGATGCAAATTAATTTTGGGGACATCAAAACTCATGCTTAAGGAAACACACTTTAAAAGGCAAAACCTCCTATTCTGCCACCCATATAGCTCTGCTTGTGTTTAAGACTCAAAGAATGTTCATTTGTTTTGTGCCTTTGATTTGTCTATGGAAATAACCACCTTTATGTATCCTTATCTACTAGTTGATTTCATGTTCTGACAGCAAACAGCTTCTGAGCATATTTGGATAGAAATTTATAGTTACATTGGAAGAAAATACACAGGGACAATAATACTTCCCAAATTATACAATAACACTTTCATGCAAAGCACTTCAAAGAAATGTACATGAAAAGAAAAAAAGAGAGAAAATTGCCCTCAAGAAGGCAGCTGAGGGCTTTCCAACTGTGAGACTCTGCAAACTAAGATTTTTTTTTTTTCCCCAGTCTGCTTTTAAATGGCTTTGAGGACCTGGTAATTTTTCTTGCTGTCAGATATCCAGAGTTGGGGCACACCAGACAAAGACCCTCCACAACTGACTCCCTCTGGTGAGAGGCATCAAGTCTCAGCCTGCCCTGGGAGCAGGTTCTCTTTAAGTTACAGTTTGTATTTTCAACATGATGTATAACAGCCATAGGAACACCAACCTGTAGATTATCTCAAACATGATTTTTTAAGAAATGTACCAGGACCTCCTCATTATCTGAGCTACTGAGGATGAAAGAAGAACTTGGATAGCACAGTGTCTGAATACTTGTTATTAATGTCCAGCTGAATGCAACTGGCTTGTCTTCGTCAGAATATAGAAGCACTAGCCAAAGCACTAGCACAACTCAAAAGACAGCCAGAGAATCCTCTCTGGTGCCTTTGTATCCACGTTTTCCATCACCCTGAGGACCAGGAGAGATTCTTTAACTGACTACAGAATGACTATACAAAGGTAACTGGGGTCAGGCAAGGCTAATAAACCCTGCTAGGTGTGAACTGCTCGTGTAGCATGTGCCATAATTTTTACTTGTTTGGATCCCAGGAATATGAAGCAGGGTTATAGGACACATTGAAGCAGCTATGATGCTTCTGCACATGAGCCATCCGTAAGATGCAACATATTCGTGTTCAGGGACTGCCAATACTGAGTTGCTAAAGAAGACTTGACCTTGAATCAGTTTATATGACCCTGTGGTCTTGACCCACGTAATCCTTAATCTGGATACTACATGTGCAGATAACTGATAAATTACGCCTGAAATTTATTACTCTTGTATCCTCCAGGTCTTCTCTGCCATTTTTATTGATTATGACAGTTTCTTGCTGCTCTGATTGTTTCTGTCTAGAACTCTGGGGAGAAAGAGCAGCAGCAGAACAATGGCAGCATCAATCGTGGTGAACCCAGATAGCCCTGCTCAGAGTGCTTGTGCAGACACTTTTCTTAAGAAAAGCTCTCTCAATGTTTACAAGCGACATATGTGCTGCAGAGCCAGAGCTCCTCTCCAAGTCCCTCAGATGTATCTGCTTGTCACAAAAGATACTGGGCAAAGAACAGTCTTGCTTGGAAAGGAACAGTAACTCCTAAGAAACTCTAAGAACAAATTTCTAGTGGCTTCAGCTGAGCAGTTGAGTCTCTAGACTAGAAGGCGGCTCTGACATAACTGCCTTCACAGCTCCAAAATCCTTGGATGCCTGGAAGCCAGTGACCTGGCTTCAGTGCAAAAGTAGGAAACCAGATACTGGCCTCAGAAAGAACATCTCATTGTCTGTGAGCCTCAGGAGCTGACACAATAAGCCTAAATCTTCTTGTATGCTTAAAAACTGAAATCTCTCCTTCCTTGTAAAGGGGAGGAAGAAATCTGGCAAAAAGATGAAACCACCTGACATACATACAAACCACCTTTCTTAATAACACTGACTGAAGTTTTTACCACAAGTGAGCCTGGAGGCTTTTTTCAGGGAATACCAACAGCATTAAGATGTCTGTTTACCTACAGGTAGAAGTAATTTACCAGGAAGAGATGATCCTGACTACATGTAGGTGACTAAATCTATATGCCTTAGAACCTTTCAGGTAAATAGGGAAGGATCTAGAAAACTTAAGAATATGTAATATTAAGCAGTTTTGAAAAGCAGGCAAGTTGACCTTGCATTTTGGATCAGATCAGTGTTTGAGCAATAATGCTAAAGAATTTAGGATGCTTTTATCCTACCCCTAACTGCAACTAGATTCTTACTAATGGGTGGCAGAATATGGAAAATAACCAGTTCTCAGCAAATGGTTTGGATCTGTTATGGATAACAATCAATCCCACACAGCTCATTGGAGGAGGCAAAGGTAGAGCTGGGGTGTGGAGAGGAGCTTTAGGACAGGCACAGCTGTGGGAAAGGAGAGTGTCCCACATCTGGCTTTCCAAGGACTTCCTCACACTTAATACTGCACTATTTGACTTGCTGGCCAAAGAGTGTTGATCTCAGAAATAAAAGCAAACATGAAGTGTAATTAGCATCAGTGCAAAGCCAAAGAATCCAAGGCAAAAAATGAGGCATATCTTGCCCAGAACCACCAGGAGAGTAGCAGCAAAATCCACATGCTCCGACATCTAGTCTGGAATATTCCAAACTGTATCTTACGAGTGCTTCCTTTCACATATTGTCATCACATTTCAAAGTTATGGCAAAGGAGACACTTTGGGATAAATGTGACAAGCTCTCTTTTAGCTACAGGAGGCCTGGAGGGGCTTCCCTCCAGGTAGGTGCAGAGAGAACAGCTGTACTCTGCCCTAAGCTGGTGAGGAACAGCCTTGGAATTCATGAGTTACAGGAACTGTATTAGCACAGCACGAGGTCACAGGGAGCATAGGCTGCATTGGATGTTGCCCACAGCTGCTGGGAGGGCCACAGAAATCCTGGACTGGCTCATAGTCATACCTGGCCATAAACGGAGTGACTGTGTTTAACAATCCTTCCAGCAGAAATATTCCAAGATGCCAATTTTCTGCTGTCTGTTCACTGCTCTCTTCAGGCTGATGAACATTTCTGGAGAACAGCCAAAAATTTGATTACCAGTGGAAGCAAGAGAGAATAAATATAGTACTTCTGGCTAGCCCATAAAGCAAAGAAATTCTGTGATTCATCCTAATAATTATAATGTATTTGAAAATATTTTGAAAAGGAATATATTCAGCACTTTGGAAATAAATATATTGTATGCAATTTGATTTTTAACCTGCCATGGAATGTTAATGATGACAAAATATTTGTGTTATAAAGCCAGAATGTGGATATAAATATTTTCTTACTGAATTTTCTACAGTTTTATAGTGTTTAGGATATGAATTTGTAAGTGAAATTAAATATATATTTGGGTCTGGTCTTCAGAAAGCATAATAAAAACTGTTTTCTGCAATGGAAAAAAAATCCAAACAGATTTCTAAGAGGCATTAAAATATTCCTGAAGAAGTATGATTTTTATACTACTTATACTTAAAACCAGAAGTACAAAAAATGCATTCCAAGTCACTTTAGAAACATAGAAACCCATATTTCAATCCCAGGCATGTGATTAATTCTGTTTAGTTAACGGGAAGGAGCATGTATATAAAATTGATTCCACACGTAACTGCCATCAGAAGAAGGCTCTAAGCAGAAGTTGATGTCCAAAAATCTACAAAGCCAAACATGATTTTGGACTGGGGCTTTCACCTGCTGAACACATCAGTCACTGTGGCCGGAATCAATCCTCAGGGGAGCTTTTCCACCTCCTCATCTGCAAAACAGCCTGAATGTCCTGTCCAGTTGTGATAAAGGCCTGAAGCATCCTGGTCTGTATTCTCTAATAAAAAGAAAAAAAATATCACTGATTCAAACCTATCAATGAAATATAGCAAGAGCTAATACCTCAGAGCAGAACTATTTACCCAAAAGTAAACCATCCTGTAAAAGGAGCAACAACAACCAAAAAAACTATACTCCATCCAAGTAAAACTTCAGGTGATAACATATTTCAGTAAAACATAATTAGTGGGATTGGAATTCGGCCAGTAGCCTCGGGTAAACATTCTTCTTAAAAACAGGAATTGGACATTGTTCCAATGAGTTTTTAAAACCAGCCACAAATGTATGTGCCTTCTCTAGGTGCCTGGAATATTTCACATTGAGTTAAAGTGAAGCATAGGTACCACGCACATCAAAAATGCTTGGTGCAAAGGAGAGCTTTTCAAAAAGGTGACATTTCTGTGCAATTAGTCATGCTCATTATTACTGGGTGATGCCTAGCAGAAGGGTACAAAGCTGGCACCTGTGCAAGACCAAGTATAATACTCTAGAGTGGTAGGACTTGATTTCTTCTCACTGGGTTTAAAAAAGCAGTGTAGAACCATTAATGACTTTTTTGTAGACTTTTTTTTGTTTCAAGTTTGTGCCTTACATGCCTCAGAAGTTTACTGGTGGACAGTTCTCCCCAAGGTCATTTTAAAATGATTGAATTTTAAAAAATGGTTGAATTTACAGCCCAATATGGGTAACAGTAACAGAGATTCATGTTACTTTATAAACAAAAAATCAGCACCCCTTTTGCACGTGTTCTTGAAAGATTTGGAAGTCTCAAGCAATTTCACATGTCACTAACATCCCTGCATGATTATATAGCAACCATAGAAAATGTCTGCTTCCTGGTATTTTGGGGGTTTGCAATCCCATCTGTTACATTTCACAGTTCATCGCTAAGAATATGAGTTATATGATAAGTTGTGGAAAACACATAGCAATGTCCTCTGACAGAAGCAAATGTAGTAAGATGAGGGTCAGGTGGGGGATATGACAGCTTCAGTACGAGTCTGTCAGAAAGGTCTTCTGGAAAAGGACTTGTCCATCTGCCAAGCATATGAGATAATTGACATCTTGGATGTTCCCACCAGCTGTCTCAACAGTTCAGGATTGAACAGGGGCAATTCACAGTCATGGAGAAGCAGAAATGCATGTTGTAATGCAGGAACTGGAAAACGTGACAGGTGATATTTGCTAATGACTGGTCATGATAAGGAAGAGATGTTAAGCACTGTAGCTATAATCCAGCCATTTTAAAAGACAGAAGGTGAAATATGAATTAATTTTAACACTTTCTAAAATTGCCCTGAGATGATCTATCATCACTCAAGAGTATTCCTTGTACATCCTCACTCAACATCTAATGCTGACATGCTATCTTTTGGGCTACTGATAACCCCACAACCTGGACAATCACTGAGAATACAGAATAAAAATAGAGGGGGAGTAAACTTTTAAGATATCTGTCTTTCCAGTAGATTTGGAACAACTATACCTTATAGAAACATCTGAAAATCTTACATGTAACTTATTCCTAATGCACAAAAATAAAGAATAAGTCATTAAATCTTCTTCCATTATATCATCATATCATCCTCTGAAGAGGAAGCGCTTTCTACCATGCCAGTAATTAAGAAACCTAACAAATGGCACTTCTTAATATACAGACATACATTTCTTGAACAATAGAGTAGTAAAATGAAAAGATGAGGAGAAATCAGAAACATCTGTCCCACCAGAATTAATAACACTCTCCCCCACTCAACCAAGCATTCTGCCAGCACTTCAAAAGGGTAATTAGAGTGACTTGATAATTTTAGATGTGTCATCCTGATTTCAATACCAGGCAAAATAATCCAGCAGGTGGACATGAATTTAATAAATAATTAAGAGGGAAACCCATACAATTTAACTGAGTTGGTATCATTTGTGGAAAATAAAACTTAACAAATAACCATTACAGAAAATATTATACACTTGTATGGAACACTCCAGCTTTAACATAAAGCCTGTCCCAGCTTTACCGTCACACTCAGAGCATCTTGCAGCACAAGAACTTGCAACTCTCAGAAGGATTGTTCCTGTTGTCCTTCTACCAGCTCTTCTGCTGATGCAGCCTGAAGGGGTTCAGGCTCAGGGACTTTCGCATCCCAAGTCCAGATTTAATATAAATTAAAATAATAAATAAATAAATAGAATAGAATAGAATAAATGCATTACTTCAGAAATTCAGTTAAGTAGAGCTGGGTTTGCTGGTCTTTTCACTGCTGCCAGATTCTTGACAAATATTATTGAAATTGAAGTAAATATTTTGTGATAGCTGGGAGAGACCTGTGATAAACATCTTGATCTTCATTTTGTGCCAATGTTGTTCTTCATTTAAAATCTGTTTCACTTTCCTGTAATAGTTAAATTGTATGAAGTTTGGACAATGCCATGTGTGTAGGAGGAGAGAATTCAAAGTACTGTACAAGCTCAGAGAGCAAATCTTTTGGTGTTTCTAAAATACTCAAGCTCATTCAGTGTCCCCGTTGCATCAGATTGGATGAGATGATTTAATGTTCAGCCTTAGATTGTGGGCAGTGCAAGACGATGTATTAAGTGTTTTCCTTTATCATGATTGCTCATATGTAACCATTAAGTAGACCATTACCTCATGAAACACAAGAGCCAAAAATCACTCATACTGACAGTATATATTTACTAAAGTGACATTCAGAGTAGTCCAGCACTAGTACATTGAAGATTTTGCCCTCTAAATCACAAGAGGAAATAATTCACTTACTTCCACTACTACCACTGGGTCTCTGTTCTTTATCCAGCTTTGCATAGCTGAAACAGCATAGTAGAACATGCTGTATTAGAGTCAGACCACAGCTGTGCACTGTACTTCATCATAATTTGTGACTCCGAAATATTCTTAATTGGAAGTAGCTGGCAGACAGCATGACAGATGATTGCAGAATGATGGTATCCATTTTGTTCTCGCTATTTTTATTAAAGACCCTAGTCTTCATGTCCTGTCCCAAAATGAGGGACAAAAACAAATAAATAAATTTTATTTTTAATGTGCTAGGGTTGAGTCAAGCAGGGTTAGAGATCCCACCGGTACAGAGCTGGAAAGCCCTAGCGATGCCTGCACTGACTCAAACCTGGTGATTAGTTTTGTCCTGAGCAGGAGAGATCAAGCTGGCATCTGCTCCCCCTGAGAACATTGATGGGCAGCCCTTCCTCCAGCTGGGATGAAGCTGCACTGATTCGGAGGGAAGAAGAAGTACATAAGCATAAAAAAGTATCTGGACATGGAATAAAAAGGAGGAGTAGGAAGTCATCTTCTGCAAACTACTGACAAAGCAGCATATGAGATACACTCCAAGTCTCTATCACAAGGTGCAAGTTAACAAACATAGCTCCCCATGACGTGGGAGGTGGTCTGAATTCTCCGGAGGGACAAGAGGCCTTGCAGAGGGATCTAGGTAGACTGGTACCTAGTCTGGTAGACTGGAGCATTGAGCTGTTTAATTTTACAAGTTCAAAAGCTGAGCAATACACTTAGTAACAGGGTTTTAACTTTTGATCAGCCCTGAAGTGTCGAGGCAGTTGAACTAGATGATTGATGCAGGTCTCTTCCAGCTGGAATTTATTCTATTTGATTCAATTAGATTTGATTCTATTCTACTCTATTGCCTCGACCATTCTCCATAGAAAATGTGGCTATGAAAAGTATTTAATAATTTTGAAAAACTGAATCTCAGAGTTTTCCTGTGACAAAACAGCGCCAGTAACTCCGAGTAATAAAAACATGAATATCCCATCAAAAAGGAGAATATCCCATCAAGACTGGGAAATGCCAAGGCTGTCCACAACACCTTGACAAGGCTGCTACTGTGATATAGATACCAAGCCTGTCTCAAATCCCCATTTCAAGAAGAATGTGGAAATACCAGTGTGGTTATAAATGAGACCTAACTGTTGGGAGACAAACCTTTCCTAAGAGTTAAGATGTACAGCTTTCTAAATTCACTGAAAAGAAGAGGAGAGGTTGTTTATCCCATATGTTAGTGTGAGTCCTGATAATGGCATGCTTTCCAATCTTGTTGCCAAAGGCTTGACAAGAGATAATGACTTGAATTCAATTTATGCAAACTGGCCTTGACATTAGATGCATTATCATAGAAGTTAAAATCTAGAAAAGCTTAACTAGGATGGGAGTAGATTTAGGGTCCCCTAAGTAGGGTCAGAAATATTGTTAAGGATGTGATACAGTCTAGAAACTGGATTCAAATGTGAGGGTTATTCTGTTGATTTCCTTAGGCTAGAAGCATCAGGTCTATGGACTATGTTTTTCCTTTTTTTGTTTTATGAGCCACGGTGGGAAAAAGGAAACGAAACACTTAGTTCAGCATGGAACAGAATAGAGTAGAATAGGGTAGAATCATTTCAGCTGGAAGGATCATACAACAATCATCTAGTCCAACTGCCTGGCCAATTCAGGACCAACCAAAAGATAAAGCATATTATTAAGGTCATTGTCCAAGGGCATCTTAGCCATTGACAAGCTTGGGACATTGACTACCTTGCTAGGAAGCCTGTTCCAGGATTTGATCACCCACTCAGTAGCAAGATGCTTCTTAATGTCCAGCCTGATCCTCCCCTAGTGCATCTTTGAAGCATTCCCACATGTTCTGTCACTGGATCCCTGGGAGAAGAGATCTCCGTCTCCATTTCCATTTCCCTGCCTTAGGAAGCTGTAGAATGAGCAACAAGGTCACCTCTCAGCTTCCTTTTCTCCAAACTAGACAAGTGTCCTCAGCCACTTCTCATAGGGAACTCCTTCCAGCCCTTTCACCACTTTTGTGCGGTGTTATGGATGCACTTGGGTATCTTCCCATCTTTCTTAAATTGGGCCCAGAACTGCACACATCTCATCTAAATTTATACCCCCAACCATGGCCACCTGATTGCATCTAAGTTGGTCATAAAAGACAAAATAATAAATTATAAAAGAATTATAATTAAAAAATTAATGAACCCACCATTCTGTGTAAGAAATTGTTTTTAGAGGTCTCGTGCGTGTCTGTACTGAAACATATTTTATGGAACTGTAACTGTTTAAGCAGACAGTTATGTTGATTCTGCCCTTATTGTGTTATTTTCCATATTATTTTAACCCAACAAACTTTGTGTTGCCTAAGAACCCCACTTGAAAACACTTTGTATGGTCATCAATGTTGTTAATGAAAACACTGAACAGTGCCAGCTTAGAAGTCAGTGCTTGAAGCAGATCTGCTCTTCCATTGTAACAACTGTCTGAGATCTCCCCAGGAGTCACTTATTGACACTCTTGTTATGTGTTATGCTGTGTTAATTCTATAAAATTCATGCTTGTTAGTCAAAATGTAATTGATAGAAAGCCTTGGAGAAATCCAAGTATGAGACATCAGTATAGTTACCATTGTCTGCCAACTTAGAATGAAAGACAACAAACAAAGCCTACCTTCCAAGCAAAATACTTACAGCTTCTAACCCTTTTTTCTGAAATCCAAAACCCATGGCCCTATGTTTTCTAACCAACACTGTCAGGATAACTATCTGATAGCTACCTATGTCATTCCTTCCATCATTTTCAAAAACAAGAATCCTAGATTTAAATCCTCAGGAATTCCCTCAGCTTTCCAAGCTTTGCTAAAATTTATGGTGGGCCTTCAAAAATCTTGGCTAATTTCCTTTATGACTTCCAGATGCAAGTCCTTCCAGATGCTTCCATCCCTCTTCTGCAGTCACAGATGATAACTTCTGTGTTCCATCCACCACATGGAATGTAATGGACTAAAGCCTCTTTTCAGATACAGAAGAAAACCAGTTGTTGAGCACATCCAACCTGCTTCCTTCATGAGACACCACTTTGTTATCTGCAAACAGGTATCATGTCTGTTATAGGGATTCTTCTTCTCACAAACATGTATTTTCTTGTCTTGGCACCTCTTTTCTCAGATTGGAGTACTTTACCCTTGGAATCTTTTCTATGGTTTTTCTGAGTTGTCTTACAAATCTCCCCATAACAGGCTCATAAGGCATAAGTTTCATTAAATCCTGTACTACAGTTCAGCAGTGAAACAGAATAATAGCTGCTCTGTTCATGTTTTTTCTTATGATCACTTGTAAGGCAAGTGCAGAATCATGGCACAGTTTCTGCTTCCTTCTACTTCCCTTGATACAACAGAAGAAGGGAGTTATTAAATTCAAACTGCGTGTTTGTCAAATGTCAATCCACAACCAAAAGCTCTCAATGAAACTACCAGAGATGTACAAAGCAAGTTGCACTGCTACTAAATTTTGGATGCTTGCATGAGGTGTCCCTATTTCCTGCAATATTATGACAATCCTTCCTGCTGGCTGATCTAATTGTCATTGCAGGTACTTTAGGTAATTAGACAGTTTTCAGTATTGTATTCTTTCATCCCGTAACTCAGTGTAACAAGACCCAATCACTAAAGCTGTATCTGACCTGCTTGAGGAAACTATGACAACATTTCTGCACTTATCCATACTTGATCCCTTGAGGAAGAAAAAGTATAATAAGTAAACCCCCAAATTTCTTGTGAGTTTTAAAATTAGTTAATTAGCTATTATGCATCTATTTAATTTTTGTTCTGGAATTTCCAGTTTGCAAGGAATTTCAAAAAAACAGACTTCCCGAGTAGCAGATACCTTGTGTTCTGATAGTATGTCAAGCTTTTAAACAAAATTTTACTTCCATTTTTTGTCTCCATAAAATGTTGGGTAAATGTATAGTCTTGAACAGTTTCTCACCAAGTTTAAAATAGAAATTGCTGCAAATTTCACTAAAACCAAATGCCATAGTATAAAACATTCATTGAAATATGCAATTATTATAATTAATAATGCCGCTATTAACAAAAGGCACTTCTCTGCCAAAGCCTGAGGCCATCCTCAAGTCATTAAATGAAATCACAATAAATATCAAAGAAAATATACCATCTAGTAGAACTTTGAGATGGGAAACAGTTATTACATCACCCAGTTCATTCTCTCCTTGCCAGTGGAGGAATGTAGTACTAAGTACAAATTCATTCAATTATTTGGATGCAGGTTTCCAACTTTTTTTGGGCACAGCAACAACTCTTTCAGCATAAGAGTAATGAAATCTTGGCACTCCGGCCCTCAGTTCGAGAATCTCTCTGAAAGCCAAAGCTTGTCCAGACTTTTCTGTGTATGTGCCCAGATAAATGTAGTTAAATGGAATTGTTTACACTGCTGTTTTTCCTGTTGCACTTGTTTTTTCGCCAGAAGCCATATATAAGAGAGAGCACTTTGCACACAGTCTTGCAAATTGGGACACCTCCATACAGCTAACATATTTTGATAGAGCAGAAAGTAAGTCTGGACATTTTTTTCATTTGCTTGCAGCTGCCTGAATAAATTGCCACTATGTCCCAGATGCTGAAAATGTACATTTTCTATATGCGTATATTTTAAATAAAACAATAATTTTATAAGTGGCACAGTGGAACAGATCTGGCTGAGGTTCTAGATGATGCTTCCAAGTGTTACTCTTGAACGATCCAGTTGCAGGCACCAGCGTCTAGGAGTCATAAAAGCTCATCCAGGTGATGAGAAAATGAGTGCCTGCTGTCTGCAACACACATATTAGATTTGTGCATGGCAGCACCCTTTGAAACCTCTGGATCAGGACATTCTGCTCTGCCAGACGCTCAGTCTCAGCATGTTTTAGACTGGAGCTAAGCCCCGAAACTACTCAGACCAGTGTTCTGGGACATGCTGGGGCAAGTGAACACTAAGGCAACTTTCAGGTCAAACAGCAAATCAGTTCAGCAAGTCTGGTGAGCTCAATCAGGTTGGGCTGAGCAAGTGTGAGGCTTCTGTTTGCTTTTGGATCAGATGCACCTAAAACCTTTTTCTTCTTAGACTTCTCTGTCCATTTGTTTTTAATTTATGAAGTTCAATCAAAGTCACATTAATAGGATGCATGGCTCTCCGAGAAGAACCTGATCTTCCACCTAAATGTCCTCAATCCTAGGAAAATGAGGCATACGGCAGAAATTTCTCCTCTATTCCCTTCTTCCACCAGGCTGGAAAATGGAACTAGCTGATGAGAGGAAGAGAAGGACTCACTAAAATATCTTCTAGGTGGTTCTATTTTTCCTGTTTTCACCCTCTTGACATTGGCATAAATAACTTATTTTAGGCGTGCAGGCCTGAGTTTTCAAGTCCAGATCCCCAGTGATTAAACAGGCAATTCTTATAAGACCTTATTTTTCCTCAGTTGTGATTGTGAGTCACTTCCAATGTGCTCAGTCTGGGAAGGCCGTCTTTGCAGGTGGAAACAAATCACAGATTCGTTTACTCAGGTCTGATTTTTTTCTTGTCCTGTCAGAAATATATACACCACAAATCTCCTCTTTATTTCAGAAACACTGAAGGTGAGGCACATCAGTGGAACTTAGAGCAGCTTTCACCTGCCAAACCCTTAAGATCTTTTCTCTATTCCAGTACCTGCAATGTCCTCCCTCAAAAAAACCCAGAAGAGCAAAAAAGATTCAAATAAAACAAACAGAAAAGTTGTTGTTTATCTAAGCTGGCTAGGGAGAAAAATAATTAAAAGGCTAATTATTGTTCCTCTGCTGCAATTTTGAGGATCTGCACAATACATTCTCTACCGTGTTTATCCTGCTATGCCCAAATAGCTAAAATCCAGTTTTTAAAATTATTTACCTTTGTTTCATTCAGCAGTATCCTCTGGGATTGCCCTGTGTACATGAATAGTACTTTTTTTAATAGCTTCTTTTGCTATTTATAAGCTCACTCGGGTAATAGAATAAATTCAAAATCTACGTCACAGTGCTCAACTCATTGCCAGTCATTTTCTCTTCCAACTGTTTACAGGGAGAAAAAAAAAGACATATTGAAAATGACTGTGTTTGCTATATAATACTACACAATTACTGGGATTTGGTTTAGCTCTAATGAAAGCATTTTGAGCTCTCCTGAGGACTTGAGGAGGTGTCACCTTAATCACCGACAGGAAAGTTTTCCTCTCCTGAAGCATTCCCTACCTCTGTGATAGCTAGTAAGAAGCTAGGGACTGCAGCAATTCATCCATGACCTCTCAGGGACTGGGTGGTCAAGCACTTTGTGCCAGGAAATCCTTGCTTACCTCAAGGAGTACTGTGGTTTCTTGCTACAAGCACACTGCTGTGCTGAAGGCTCTGTGTGCTCAAAGTTAAAGAGGGACTCTCTGAGAGTCCCCTAAATGAAGTTTAGATACTAAGACAGGGAAAACAGGGAGAAGCCTTAGCCCAGGCTTTTAAACTCCAAAGGAAGCATCACTGTCTGCCTGACCTATCCTTCCACACTTGTACTGGAGAGGAGAGGAGATGGCCACGAGGGCTGTGTAGTGTGGCCATTTTTCAGTTCTTCACTGAGTCACTTATAAATGTCTTTGGTTTTCAGCTCCTTTGCAAGGCAGTGTAATTGCTCTTCCATATAGTCCTTCCAAAAGTACAATTGCGCCATTAGCAAACAACATCAAGGAGCTTCTAAAGCCAGTGCTGAATCATACTGGCTGTTTTCCACAGAATTTTGCCTGCTCCACTGAATCAGAACTCATTACTGCTTTGGTTATGCTTGTGACAAAGCAATTTATTAGACTCCTTCACTGCAATTTGTCTGCCCTAAGCTATGCATCCAAAATACAGGTAGACACCTCTCCCAGTTAAGTGTTGGCTCTAAGCTGAAAACAAGGTGCCTGCAGGAGGCAGTTAATTCTTCCCTACACCCACTATCAACCACCAAGACATCAAGGTCTTCATCCTCGGTGGCTTCCTCAGATAGGACAGCAGATATCCCAACTACTCCAGGCAAAGATTCCTTTAAAATTCAAGCCAGTGCTTTGAACATAGGCAGGTATACAATCCACATGGGATCAGCAGCTGTGAAGCCTGGCCTGTGGGTGACCCTTGCCTTCCTAGAGAGGCGTCAGAGGCCAGGTGTGATATCCTAGGACTTCTCTGGTTACACTAGATATGCACATTGAGATAAACATTTATACATCTTATCACTTCTCCTGCCCACAGCCACTTGCTGACAAGTTGCACATCACCCCGCCTGTGGGTCACTGTGCACAGCTCTCTGCCCATCACAAGTAGCTAATGAGTTTAATTCAAAATTTCACAGGGAAAGAAAACAAAACCTCTCACCTTTGTTGTCTCCCTTCACAGCTGTGTAAGTCCTTTCATATATGTCCTAACATATGGTTTGCAGTTTTTCACTCAGAGGGTGATTGAGCGCTGGAACAGGCTCCCCAGGAAAGTGGGAACCAAGCCTGTTAGAGTTCAAGAAACATAGATAATGGTCTCAGGCACATGGAGTGATTTTTGGAATGTCCTATGCAGGATCAGGAGTTGGACTTTGATGGTCCTTCCACCATCAAAGTGTATCCCTTCCACCCCAGCATATCCACTCAGTATGATTCTATGATATCCTAAATTTGACTCCCAACCCTTAGCAAGCCCTCAGCTTTCAATAAAGAGGGATAAAATAGAAACTGCCTCAACTTCTATAAACACATGTGGATGAACTTGCTGCTGAAATCATGGGCCACCAAGCCACAAGAACCAAGTTTCCCTACTAACTAATGGCATGTTAATACATTAAAAATATACCCTGAAACCACCTTCTGGCATTGATGCCAGCTGGCATGAGACACTTCTTGTCCACACTGTTCAACTTGCCTAGTCTCCAAAACAGGACAGCAGCATCCAGCTGCTTGTTGGGAAGGGTCTGTGGGTTGTGCTAAGTTCTCAAGTATTCCCAGGTGTTGTTTGGAAGAATGCTAATGCAGGCCAGAGGCCACTCCAATGGTACAAAAGCACAGGTGGTGGCAGTGCTCATCAGTGCTTCCCACCACTGCTTGACTTACAGGTGTGACTGTAGCCAGAGCAGACAGCTCTGTGCTTGGGTTCATCAGGCTGACTCTTTCCTTCGAAGGGAGGATTAATTTAGTAAATAAACTACAAATTCCTTGCAGGCTTGGTTGATTTCCATGGATTTGCAGATTTGCAGCCTCCTTTCTTTTTTTTTTTTTTTTATTTTTTGTCCCACAAGCCATATTCACATCTCATGAACACTGTAGGGCATGTGATTCCCTGGATTCCTGAAAACCTCAGGCCTCTACCGAGCAGCCTGAGGCACTGTTTGGGTGTGACAGGTGATAGCCAGAAGCCCCCATGGAATCACTACCCACTCAGGCAGGAGAGACAAACAGCTGCAATGCCTACCATAATCAGATGGTCAGGTTTCTGACTGGGAAGTGGCCGGTTCCTTTGATGAAAAAAGTGGTTTTTAGTATATGTTCACTTCATCCATCTGTCATGTTTCCTACTATTTTTAAATCTTAATAAATCCTGTGAGTTTTTCATAAGTACAACATTGTGGGTTGAGTCATCCCTTTCAGGATCAACTGGTTGATTACGGATGTGGCTATTTGCCACCACAGTCAGAGTATTCAGGGTTAGTCTCATGCTGGACTTAAAGCCAGGAGAGCAGTGGTAGCATGGGGATGAGATGAACCAATGACAAACATCTGGGTGACTGAATCAGCCCAGCTACCTGAGATGGGGTAGGTAAATTCCACTCAAATGCAGCATCTCCTCAAAAAGATAAATAAGCTGTATTGCAAAGCACTGAAGCAGATATCATGTAGATAGGGAACTCGCAGAAGAATTAGTGGGGCAATACTTCCCTTTGGAAAAAGAAATAGGTCATCATTGGCATCATCTCACACTGCTTTTTGTTTATCTCTGTCTTCTCACTTTTCTAGTGGCATAGAGGCAGTTATCCCTTCTCCTTTACTGTGGTTATCTTTCATCCTTTCTCCTCTCTACTTAGAATTTACCTCTTCATATCAATAAACCCACAACCTGAATTAATCTTGTAAACAAACTATATGACAATGAGCAGTGGCAGCATCATTTTTACCAATATTTCTTATAATGACTTCCTCTTGAGTACATATTTCAGTTTCCTATGACACTATTGTTTCAGAACGTATAAAAATCAATATGTAAAATATACGTTCCTTAATGACTGTCAGGTGCTTTTGACATTTTATCTTGAGTAATCTATTCAAAAACTGCTTGTGAAGAACTTGCGGTTTGGATTTCTTCTCAGAAAGTTTCTAATGTCTCTTTCACTGAATTCTTAGAAGCATTCTTATTGTCACACATAGTGACTAAGACAACATCTCTAATTTTGCAATCCCTGTTCAGATGAACTTTATAGCTTTAATAGACACTTCCATTTGGGGCAAAAAAAGGAACCAGTTGCAAGCAACTATCTCTTAATGATTTCACACTTATCTTCTACTAAAATCTGCATAATTTTCCAATGGTTAATCAGCATAAATTTATTTCATTATAAGTAAGATGCAGCTGTTGTTAAGAGCAGTGAATGAAGAAAATTTTAGCATGGTGTCCCTTAAAGCACTTGAGCCTAGATTCAGGCAGTCTAAATTACTTCTGCTTCCCTACACCTCATGTCTCCCTTTGCTCATCCCTTTGTCTGCAGGGACACAGGGCACACAAAGCACAGGAGGCTGTAAATTAAGTTTTCAGTGTTTGAGTCTGTACTTTGATGTCCAGATGTATAAGTACCAATACCTCTCAAGTTACTTAACTACTTCTCAGCAAGTGGCCTTGTTGGTTGGTTGGGGTTTTGTTTGTCTTGGGGTTTTTTGTTTCTTTGCGGTTTTTTTTGTTGTTGGTTTGGTTTGGTTGTTTTCATTGTTGTTTTGCTGCTGCTACTTATTGCTATGTATCAGAGTTCAGAAGTAACCTGAAATGCCATGGAACATAGCTTCATATACACTTCTTCTGAATATCTAAATGAGATTGTGGGTACTGGTGGCAGAGCTAGGGCTTCCCTGATAAGATTTCAAGTCTTGCTCTGCACTTAATTCAACTCATCCTTCTGTGATCTCCTTCCACTCCATGCACCTTAAATGTGTACGTGGTTATGTGAGCTGAGATCTGACCTACATCTAACACTGAACACATAATTCTCTTTTGTGCTGCTGGCTGCAGAAGCATTGTATCTTAACCAGCCTTGCTGCAGCAGCCAACTGTTTTATCTTTGCTTTGAACAGATTCTTGGTCTTGGATAAGGATGTGTTACTGTCAGTCAGATAACACTGGCTTTTGAGGAGCTATTGCAAGCAGCCACAGTCTTTGCCCTCTACCTAGCTTTCAGTCAAATGCTGGGTAAGAGATTTACAAAAGAAGAAACTTTCTTTATGCTCTTCTTGACCAGATCTTTCATAAGATTGTTGTATAGCTTTGAAAATCTTGCTGTAGAAAAGAAAACAACAGATTGTCTATCACTGATTTCACATAAAAAGGAAGATTTTTTCCATGGTCAACTTAATACTGCTGAGCAGGAGAGAGATTATATCAAACAGGAGAAAAGTCTGACACAGTCTAGACTCATAGGTAAGAATGCACCTCAGGTACTTTAGCATAAAAAAAGTCTTTGCTATAATATAGACTAATGCAGAAAGATTTAACACTTTGAAACCGTGAGTGTTTAGCCATGAATGTTCTCATAAAGGTCCTCAGACTAATTTTATCACAAACACATCTATTCTTTCATAGCTTTACATTAATTCATGTACAAAGGCTCATCAAATAGAAGTAAAGAGTCTTCTGGAAAAAAATATCCTTAAAATGTTTACCTAGTTATAACTAATAGCTTTTGATTGTTCCTTAGTAAGTTTGGAAGCCATTATAGAAAGCTCGATGAAGAGTCTTGACATTTACTGTGCATTCCAGTTCAAATTTACTAACGGATACAATTCAATTCCTTTTTGCACCACACAATGCCACAAATCCAGTTTAGAGTAATGCAGACTTCCAAGGGTGAGTTGGGAATAATTACACAGAAGGTCAAAAGCCTCTTGCCCTGCAATAAGTACCATTTCTGACAGGCTTGCTAGTTTGTTTAAATAGAACATTATAATCAAGCAGATATTGGAAAATATCTCAAGGAGAGTACTTTTATACAATACAGAGTCCCCCTCATAAAGAAAGATATACCTAATTTTCAGTTCTGTGGAATGTCACCTAGAAAGAAGGGCCCTTTTATTAGCAAGGTGCGACTGCACTTTTGGTCATTGTGAGCTGCAATTCCTTCTCTAAAGTAGGATTTTGTTGCCAAACTTGAAATTAATAGTGTGTTGAACATCCGGCCCAGTGCAAACAGGCTCCATAAGTACCTTCAAATCATCCTTTCTGCATGAAAGAAGCAGTGCTTTTATGAATAACACCGGATACTGAAGAATTAGATATGTAGGTACTCTGGTCACTTTGCAGAGAAAGGATGGGGGAGGAGAAGTAGAAGAGATGGTGATTACAACATGTTGTCTATATAAACTAAACATGTGTGAAGGTGTGGGAACGTGCATATAGACCCTTCCAGAGTTTGTTGTTTCATTAAAATGAATAAAACTCAAAGAGGTGTTCCTTCCTCTCTCCCCCCTCCACATAACAATTTTTGCTGAGAAAAACGTTAGACCTGGACAGGCGCTGATGTCACCATTTTGACTGATAGTCAAGTTCTTGTAGCAAAATAGCAAAACTAATTCATCTGCATTTGAGAACAAAGGCCTGTAACACATGGATGCAGTCTCTTCAGGCTCTCTGTGAAGCCCTCTGAGCAGCACAGACTTGCTGCAGGTTCAGGGTACAGCTGGCCATGCTGAGAGGGGTACAGCAGCAGGCAGACATACATCACTGTGCTGAAAGCAGTCTTGGGGATCAGTGGCATTCCTCAATACAAAGGGTGGCATCTTTCTCACTTCTTTGGTTTGTTTTATTTTATTTACTCCAAGTATCTGATCTACTCCTAAACCTTCGATTAAAAAGAAAAATTCCCTAATTTGACAAACAAGTGTCTTGTGAACTCCTGAAGCATTTCAGCTTTGAAAGGAAAACAAGTAGAAACTTTTGCCAGTTTGCTCGAAACTGCCATTCACTGTTAAGTTATTTTTATCAGAGAGGGAAGCTGGCTAAAAGCCTGAACAAAGAGATAGATCTTCATTCCCTTGTTGAACATGAGGAAGCTCAAGTTTAAGGTAGCAATTATCTGTCCTCTGCAACACCACGCCCAGTCTTCCTTCTGCCCTTTTCAGTACAGCTTGCTGAAAGAGCACTGGGGGCACAGAAAAGACAGTCCTCATCAGCTGATCTCTGGCTCACACAGTGATCACCACATGATACTTCATCTAGAGATGAAGTGTGCTATTCTCTCATCACCCTATTTTATTCAGAAGCCTTGTAGGTTCCTTGACTCGTTGCCCCATACAGTGTGTGCAGCCTATCTAGTCCGTATGGGACAAGGGTGATAGCACTGGGCTCTAGTCAGCAATCATGAGGCCACAGCTGTTCTGCTGCAATAATCTCCCACTTGCAGCATGTGTCACAGCTATGAACAGTTTGGCCTGTAAATCAACAGGTTTGATCTTGCCTTCTGATGATTCCTGAATAGGTTGCTGAAAGGCTCTCAAGAGCACCTCCACCTCCAAAACCGGTGCCACCCTTTTTACTCAGAGTGGGTTATGAGGAAGTTGCTGCCTATTTTGTTGCTTAAGCTGACCTGTGAAAGACATTTTATGCCATACATAAATTATTTGGCTTCTTGCAAGGCTCACAAAAAAAGAGTACTTAAGTATGAACATGTTACCTTGAAGACACAGGTAAGGGTGTAGGATGTGTTTGTTTCAGGGTTCAAAATGTGCACACAAATTGTGGGAGCTCAGTTGGATGCAGCAGTGTTGATGCATGGACCTTTGGAAGTTGTACTTCCAAATATAGAAATAATTCACTTGTGGTTCTGGCCACATCTGAATCAAATCCAAGAACTATGATCATGTTTTGAATCTGATGCCATATTAAGGACAGATGGATTGACACAAGCCACATTCTTGAGGCGGGTTATTCATAAACACATACATTTTGACACAGTAGATCAAGTGACTAATATTTCATACACCTCAGCATTCCAAAGCACTCACCTGCAATGGAAATGATTCCTTGGTAAAGTATTTTCTTCAGCAACTTGAGCAAATGTGCTCTGTGTCTGTAGGTTCATGTGTGTGCAACAAGATGTTATTCAGTCCCAATTCCACTAGTCATTTTATTTAAATAAAGGTGCCACAGATCTTACTTCTTCCCTGAGTGAGCCACATGTACATGTGCTAAGTGTTCTTTGGACACAGCTACATCTGTAGCTGTGAATACACAATCCTACCTCCTCTCCACCTGAGCTCCTCTTAGGCATCCTGCAAAAAGTCTGTCCAGGTCTGCTTGGCCTGACCTTCTCACATGCACCCTGACCCTGTCATGGCATAATGATGGGTAATAAATGTGCTGGCAGTGCCTGAGCACATAAAGTACTAAAATGTTCCAAAGGAAAGTCTTTCCCTGCATCAACCTTGTGGCCTTCCAGACACTCATGAGCAGATTTGGCTTTTGGATGGCCTTGGGTAACCCTTGAGATGTAGTGCACCTGCATCAGTATACCTACATGTTCTTACCAAGCAGAATTCTCTCTTGGCTTATACAATGGAAATTAGAAGTAGGTGTGCCAACATGTATCACTAGGGAAAGACACCCTTAATCCACAAATGGTTGCTTTATAAAGACTGAAGTACTGTAAAAGCCATTCTTTTATGCAATGCAGTCTACAGATTATAAGCTTCCAGAGACAAAGCATGGATTAAGTGCATTACCACACAATGAACATATGTCAGTTAAGTTTTTATCATTGTCAAACAAGCACTAGGAAAGAGTCATAAGGAAAATATTTATAGCAATAAATCCCACCTCAACATGATAACATTCAGACTGAACACTAAAAGAACTAAAGGTATGTAGAATACAAAGTGACTCAGGTATTCCAGGTAACCCATGGCATACTGTAGAACAATCATTTTAATATTTCTGGCTGGCTAATAAAAGTAGCAGGAAAAAACTGTGTTTCATGACTTTTGGATAAGAAACTAGAAGTGTCTGGTCTGGCTGCATGTTCATCTTACTGCAGTTAAGTATAGACAACTTTTCTTAACTATGCTAGTACACATCTTCCAAAATGTAAGGAGCACAAATTATAACTTCTTTCATAAGTCATATAACAAGGTGTGCACTGTTCTCCAGACTCATAATCACGGAAATATCATCACTGCAGTAGTTTGCCTCCCTCTGGATTTTTCCCCTTCGCAAGTTTGTGCTGACAGTTTGCTTTGCTTTACTTTACTCACTAATGTGGTTAAAATCCGTAACCCTCTTGATGACTGCCATGGTTACAGAGCACATCTCTTTCAACAGGTTCCTTTTTCCTGGCGGCAATACAACGCCTCTGATTCACAGGCTGCAGGATAGTGGTGGTGAAATCAGTGGAGCTTACTGTCCCTTGGCACTGGGGACCAAACAGAGAGCTGGTGTAAGCTGAGGATTACCATGGAGCATAGAATAACATCCTTAGCTTTGGCTTTGAAGATTTGGTTTCCTCATCAGTATTTTTCTCTTTTGTTGCCTTTCAGAAATGCAAGTGTTTTCATATCATGCTGTATAATTTAGCAGAAGATTAATATTTTGTCTGGCAGCCTTTGTAGCTTGTATAGATGATTTCTTGCACCAAGCTTCCCCTTCTTTTTTCCCTGTCTCCCCCGTCCCTCTGAGTTTAAGCATGATGTTTTGAAAAGCAAATCTTTTTGACTACAAAGTCCTTTCCAGTCTTTAATAGGTTAGGTATGGGTTAATAGGGCAAATGTCTTCAGCTCCTCTTCATCTTGCTTTACCAAAGTCTGTTTTACCAAAAACATGCTCATTTGTATTGGCTATGTGCTCCATCACAGCTGAATTTTAATGAAAATATTATTTAAAGAGAGTTTTCAGTGTGAAGCGTAGAGAAAGAAGGGGCAAGGGTTTTTTTTGCTGTTGTTGTTGCTGTTGTGCTGTTGATACAGTAATGTATACTTTCCAAATTAAAAAACCTGGATATGTAGATCCCCAGATGACTGCTTTGTGTCCCACAGAAATCTGTTTGTGCCTTAATTCTCCACTGTGAACCAAGTGTATTTTGCTCATTGAGAAATAGTTTAAGAAAAAGGTGAGCCTGACTTGAGCAGTGAAAAATCTAGGAATCTATACTGGAGGGCCTGTTTTTAGCAATTTCTCTCATCAGTGATTTCACTTTCCTTTCCAAATTAATTAGGCTCCTGGAATTTCCCCTTAATATACTTTCTCAGGCATAGTCAATTAATTTTGCATTAAAAAATATACAATTGCTGCAACTTGTTGCATGTACCATTTTTTTCCAGCCATGAATTACTACCATCATTTGGGCCATAAAATGAAAGTTAAATAATGCTGCCATATTCCTTTTGACTGAATGAATGTAAATGTTGATCAAAGCTTCCATCAGTTTAAAATATCAGAAATGGAGAATGATGCTGCCAGAAAGATGGGTATTTAATATATGGCACAGTACTTACATGTTTTTCTCCTTTGTGTTTATCAACGCATTAATTTCTTCTTGTTGCACCAGCATATTTTTATTATTTAAGCAAATTATCATGGCTAAAGTAAGTAGGGCAATTATTCTTTGTTAGCTGGCACACTGCCATTCCTTTCATGTGTTCAAGAGTCAGCTATGAATTATAAGGATGTAATGTCCCTGATGGATTTAGCGGTGACATCATAAATTCTCACTCTGATGAAGACACTAATATGTGCTGTTGCCAGTAATTTCCTGACACCACTTAGAGTGAAGGGCACAAACAAAGATGTCTTTCTTGGCATATGACCAAGGAAGCCAAAGCTACTGTGAAAGAAAACAGCAGCCAGGTGAATTCAGCTCCTTTGGAAATACATCTATTAAATGGGGAACAATACACCTGCATAATGAATGGTACTCCTCTATGCACATGGCGTGCTTTGGAAACCACGGTCAGCTGAACAAAAAAAAAAGAAAAAAGAAAACAAAATATGTATTTGAGGGTTCTGGCAGTAGTTTGTTAATTATTTCAGCTTAGATAAAGCAGTTCTGGAGTAGCTCGGGGTTCACCACAGAATCAGCATGTAGCTGGATTGGACCCAGCACAAAACCTGAAGTGGTTCCCTGTATGAAATCTCTTCCTATCCTTTCCCTGGTGGGGAGTCCTGCCTTGCTCCTCTGGCTCCAGATTCTGATTGAGCACTGGTAACACATTTCATAGCTACAATCCAGTGAGGTCAACATATCCACATGGGCTTTTGGGGCAAACTTTGGGAGCACTCTCAGGTGAAATGGTGACCTATTTCTCCTAAGAGAACAGAGAACATGGTGGGACTAATGCCTGGCTTGTAGTGAGGTCCATTGGCACAGATGAGTTTTTGGGTCTCTATTTTTGATGTACACCAGAACAGCAGACTGGCACAATCTGCAGGCCACAGAGGAGGCTTGGCCTTTTCTTGTCAACATGACATGCGGGATCACTGATCCATCCCTTCACTTTACCCATCACCCTTCATTCTGTCTAAGCTCTCCAAAAGGAAATTTTATTCACTGCACACATTTATAAAATACTGTTCGTCCTTTAAACTAGTTCCCTTAAACATACCCTAAAAACCAGCACCACTGTTGCTCAAGAGACCCTTGTTCCAGGACCTTGCAATCCCTTAGTGTCTTTTTTAGGTAGATTTAACAGGTCTCACATTTCTTCCCACCCACCTCTGCCATTCAGGCCTCCCTTTCCTCTAATAAGATCCCACCAGGTGCCTTAAGGTAGCACATGCTGAATTCCACAACACCATTGGGAAGCTGAAGATTCTGGATTTTGCTTTAGGAACTGTATGTTGCTCTTGCAGCAATATGAATTTTTTTTCTGTAATAAAGCACACTAGGATATTAATTATTTCAGTTAGTCCAAGGTGCCAAGTGGCATTATCAATACCACATATTATAAAAATGTTCATGTTAGGGTTCAAACTTTGAACTTTACTTAAAAACAATAATGGCCTAGAAATCTGTTCCTTCTCTTTGCCTTCTCTGTTCTTGAACAACTCCAATTTTTAGATTTTTTTTCTGCGACCCCATGAATCATCTTTCCTGCCCCAAGTTCAAATGGGCGCTGCATCTCATGATGCCACATGACTTCAGAAGCCGTACCTTTGAACAGAAGCCAAAATATTTATCTTCTGCGTATAAAATGCACTTTTTATCATCTTGGCAATGAATATGTTTGTGCATCACGTCAAGCAGTGCTTGGCTTCCCTATGGCACATGGTGCAGTTTTATTAATAGTATTGATTTTAATCTAATTTACCTGAAAGTTTTCAAACTTCCTGCTTCTGTATGGTATCTGAAACACTACCCTACAGGTCAGTCCAGATCATACCTGTTTGAAGCACTCCACATGAATTTCCACCCAAATTCTATCTCTTCCAAGAGTGCTGGGTCCTGTCAGTGTTTCGCCTTTGTTCTTTTATGGCAAAGCATTGATATGACATTTGTAAATGTTGCCAGATGAGTCAGTGGCCTGGGTTTGGTACATAATTCAGAATTTCAGTTTTTCAAGCCCTCTGAAGCAGCAGCCACTGTTGGAGCCAAAGTTTAATGTTGTTAGTGTATTAATTCATGTCAGTGGTTAAGTAAATTTTTTTTAACCACATTTCATAGAAAATCTTCTACCACCAGCAATTGATCAAATATGACAAGCTCCCACTTGGCTAATGACTGTGATATGGACTACTTAACTCCTGTATTTCTTCCCAGAATGGAAACTATGGCTTCTGGTGAAATAAAGGAGCTTCTGTTTCTCTGCCACTGTCAGAAATGGAAATTCAGAGCAATATTTTCATCAGCTTGAAATGCCAGATCAGATTAAAATCCTCGTGCCAAGGGGAAGGCATATGCTTTGAGCTGCAGTTCTTAATGCTCCTCAGCCCACCACTTTGTAAGAGCATCTCAACCTTCCTGTTCCTCCTCTCACTGGAGCAGTGCTAAAGTGTAAAATCATTAAGAGAGCCTGAGATCTTCTGGCTGATACAGGACTGCCAGGCTAAGAGGGTTATTTTAAGGAGGGAAGCACACTGGTGGAGATGTAAACTGGAACTCATGGGGCCCACGAATCCTACCCACCCATTTATGATTCCCATAAATTTTCCCATAAATTGGATTTTGCAGCCTCTCTGATGGGGAGAGTGAATGGGATGAGCTGACCAGGGAGCAGGGCCTTTGAACCACTGCCTTAACCTTGGACATCCTAAAGTTTGTGATAACTGAGGTGGGCTCAGGTAACAGAGAACACCATTGCCTGCAGCTTGAGGAAGACATCTATCCTGCTTGGACATGTTCTTGTTACTAAACCTTCTCTGCACTTCACACATATGGAGAGCCTGGTATGAAGTGTGTTGTTGTCATAATGAAATCACTGGGAATCAGATGGAGAAATGTGTGTTTGAGCATTTAAAGCTAGACTTGTAGACCACAAAACAGACTTCACAAGTAGAGGTCAAGGTGGCACCAATTAAGACAAGATTATATTTAATGGAAAGTCACCTGGATTGAATTAAGTGTATTTTCTTGGACCTAGCAGGCTGGAATCAGGATAAACAAACTTCTCCAGAATTCCTAGGTGACCTTACAATAATTATGACCAAATCTGAGTTTCAAGTCTTCAGAGCCCCGAAATTATCTTTTATATAGGAACACATATTGCTACTCGGGAGGTCTGTTTGTTGTGATGAACAGAGCATAAAATAAATCCCTCACACACAATACTGCAGGTGGAGGCTGCAAAGCAGTTTCTGTGATCAATAGAGCTAATGGGCCTCCAGTGTAAAACACATTTTTGTAACTCTCTTTCTTCAGACCTTTTTTTGTTAGAAACACAGTGCCAAAAGAGCTTAATGGCTTTGTTTTCCAGTCCATAAACTGCTGATATGTCACTGGTGTTGCAGTTAAGCATACACAATAAACCCACCAGAGTTCAAGCTCATGCTACAGTCAAGCACTGGGGCCACCACCTTTGCTTTTTTCCTTTGCTTTTTTCCTTTGCTTTTTTCTTTTGGTTTTTTTTAAAAGTTTATTACTGCTGCATGATTAAAATATTATAATATACCTCTACATGGAAATACAGAATAAAAAAAATGATACACACACTTCTCAGTTTTGTAGGTTCAACCTGTTGCATCTTTGCCCCTTATGCAGACAGTATGCCCAGAATAAGTATGGAAATCAGCCTTTAATTCCAGTTTGTTTGCCAGTCTTGGCCTGCACAGTCTACTTGCTCACATTAAGATGAATGCTGGTCAACAATTTTTCACCACAAGAGGGTTTCTTTTGAGAATGTGTTGGTTCACTGAGCTTCACTGATGCAGCCAAGGCATTTAAATGCCTGCTTAATGAGTCCATGCAGGTTTTCAAATATCTAATGGTGTCAATTATTTGGACCCTATGTATCCCTGTCAGTTTCTTAGTGAATGCACATTCTTGTCAACTTTCACTATTTCCTCATAGCAGGAAAAAAAAAGAAAAAAAAAAAAAAAAAAAAAAAAAAAAAAAGTATTTCCAGGCAGATGCAAAGAAGTTTCCTGAAAGTTCACTAGAAATGTCTAAAAGTTTTGAGGTCACGCTGGACTAGAACATGATTTCAAATACAAAAACATTTCTTGTGGACCTAAAGTAATTTTATATATGCTTTTCAAGAATCAGCCAACTTCCAATCCCTCAGTAAATTTAAAACACCTGTCCTAAAGAAGAAAATGCCACTCTTGCTGTATTTGCTTCACTTAAAGCTGATTTTAACTTTTAAGCTCATGGCTCATGGTCTTACTGTGATTAGAGATACTGGTTTTATGCTACAAAAAAGAATGGGAAGGCCTAGATTTTCAGGAGATACAAAATGCTTATTCTTTCTCTCTCCATTAAAATGGAGGTAAATCTGATGCAATTGATATTTTGAGTGTTTTTGTAGAAGTTTTTGAAGTGTGTGCTTCTGTATTTGTTTAGTTTGAATCCTGGGGGTAAGGAACCATATTGCAAAAGAGGAGAAATACACCCAGCATCAGTAATTCTTACAAAGCTTGCAAGGACACTTCTAAACACCTTTATGTGGGATGTGCAGAGAAAGGTGTAATGAAAGTATAAATGATTATGTTTGGCACAGTCTGATTCAGTGTTTTGTATCTTAGTGCTCCTGCCATGCTCTTTCCCCCAAACCATGACCCCCTAGGACCACTGTATAACCATACTTCACTCTCATCTCAGCCCCAGGGGTACTGATACTTTCTCTTGTCCTTTCATTCCTTTTCCTGACTTCACATCTCTCTTCAGCCTTAGTTCTTGATTCAAACCACAGGTGTCTGTCCACCTCTTCATACTGTAACTACTTGCCTTCTACCCCCTCCCCACCACCCCCTGCTAGGCAGGAATTAAAGATCACAACCTCAAATAGACCCAGCTGAATCTCTGTACCTGGCTTGCAGCAAGGTCAGAAAAACAATCTGCTTGGGATAAGAAGTGTGGTGTAACACTTGGCCACCCAGGTGGGAACCAGTGACTGGTGTTACCCAGTGGTGTTTTCTGTGGCTGAGAGAAAAGCAGTAATGTTTGCAGAAGGATACTGTAAAAACCTGAATTCTGTATCCTGTGCTCCTTCCACATGTGAAAGAACCATCTCAGACTCCCAACTACTGTAGAGAAAATGTACTTGGTTTCACAGACGCATAGAGTAGTTCAGGTTGGAAAAGACCTTAAAGATCATCTAATTCCAAGCCCCCTGCCATGGGCAGAGATACCTTTCACTGGACCAGGTTGCTCAAAGCCCCATCCAACTTGTCCTTGGAACACTTACAGGGATGGAGCATCCACAGCTTCTCTGGGAAACCTGTTCCAGTACCTCGCCACCCTCACAGTAAAGAACTTCTTCCTAATATCTAAACTAAATCTACTCTGTTTCAGTTGAAAGCCATTACCCTTTGTCATATAACTTTGTAAAAAGTGCCTCCCCCGCTTTCTTGTAAGCCCTAAAGGTAGTGGAAGACTGCTATAGGATTTCCCTGGAGCCTTCTCTTCTCCACCTATACAGGAGATATATTCCCTTATATATTTATCAGGCCATTCCTGACTCCTATAGCAAGAAGTCCACTGTGTCTTTGATAAGTGGCAATCAATCTGCTGGATATCACCACCACTCCTGCAAGTTACAGCCAGTGAACTAACATTTGCTCACTATTTCTCTGAGATGAATTCAAGCATGAAATTGCTATCAATGCCATCCTTACTTCCTACCAAAATCCTTCCTGCTAGAATAGTCAAGGAAAATATTTTAAGCCCTGAAAGCTTCTTAAAGTTTATGGGTGCATGGCCATCCATGTGAATCAAACTAAAGCCAACAATCCCGAAGGGCCACATTAGTTTTCCCACAAAAACACATGAATGTAGCACTTCTGTCCCACACTTGGCAGGTTATTCATTTATTTTAATTTGCAGCAACCGTGACTGAGTTACATTCATCTTCCCAGATGTTGTTAGTGATGAAAGCTGAAGGAACAAGTCTTCTGATGTTGATGTACTGTGTGCCAAACCTCATCTTGAGCCCCTGGCTCCTGCTGTACTTTTCTTGTGTCTGTACTGCTGCCTTGTGATAAATGAAACTTGCAGAATCACACGTACTGTGGTACAGGAACAAGCATCTTGTCTGGGGAGTGGTCAGTGCTGGAGGCTAAAAACTTGGGCTGTGTGTACATCTGCGGAGGCTCATGTAATAACTCCAGTAAACTTATTATAACTAAAGCAAAGGTGTTGAAGCTTTGATTACAAATGTCAAACAAAATGGGAAACAAAGCAAGGCTGAGGAAGGAAAAAGGCCCCAGCCCCATGTTCTCCTCCCCCCACCTCATCACAACAAGCAGCTTTTCTGTCTTCGTTTTATTAGCTCCAAAAGCCTTTGCAGTCTTGCCTTCTTGGCACACTTGTAAAGTCCTGGGAAGCTCAGAGTTTTCTCTCAGTTACACTGAAAACCACAGATGGTCTAAATGATCGTTTGTAAATACATGAATAATCGGTACCAAAAAAGCTCTGCAGAAACCCTCTACCAGCCTTTTCTAATTTTCTACAAAATGCCTCTGAAACAGATTGCATACTTCACCAGCAGACTGAAACAGCCATGTTACCAGTTTCGCAGATGGAGATCAATTTCGTCTCAGCTAATTCAGGGTTTTCAATTTCCATGAAACTCCTTCCCACTGGAAGCAGTGAAGTACCAGACCCCTGTTTGCTGAATGAGAGATGGGCACCAAAGGAGCAGCTCTCATTTCCTGCTCACATCCCTTGACTACAGACCCATCCACCAGCCTGGATGTGAGACAAACCCCCCAGCACAACTGGGGCTAAACTTCTGCTTTCATGTCCCTGTTGTCCCCTGGGCTCTGTCCCTGTCCACACCTGGGTGCTGAGGTGATGGTGCGGTGTGCAGGACCCCAGGCTGTCCAGGTGACCTTGGACCCCTCTGTCATGGGGGAGGCCACACTGTCTCCTATGGGATGCTCTTTGCAGTCCAGGCTTGGGGTGAACACCTGCTGCCAGAGGGGAAGATGAGAACAGGCCAGGTCTGGGGGCATGTGGGGCTTCAGAGCACTCCTTAAAGCACCAGCTCAGGTGAGGCATAGAAGGAGTCTGATCATTCATCTCCTCCCTTGACCTGTTACAGAATCACAACATGGTTTAGGTTGGAAAGCACCTTAAAGATTATCTCATTCCAATTGCCTTGCCACGGGCAGGGTACCTTCCACTAGGCCAAAGCCCCATCCAACATGGCCTGTGACATTTCTAGGGATGTGGCACCCGTTTTAGCTCTAACAGCTCAAAGTAAAGGACTTTAAAACTGCTACTCAGATGTTGCATGCCTACATGAACACCTGGCTCCTAAATATATTCCCAGTAGTGCTTCTGGTGCCCCAACTACCTTTAGAAAGAGCTAGTCAGTGCACACCTACATACATGCATACAGTGCATGCATGCGTGCGTGTATAAATACACATATATATGTACTAAGCAGATACATGCATGTACTTGCATGCCTATACGTGCTAGCAGTCAGAACTCAGATGTCAGTGTAGACAAAGCAGGTATTTAAGGATAAACGAGGAATTAAAGCAGCTTTATCTGCTGGATAAAGCAATAGCTAGGGAACAGTTGCATCCTGCTTCCCATATCAGCCAGCCCTCTCTTTCGGCAGCACATTTCCATGAGGCTGTGGACACAGGAGAGGAAGCAACTTCCCAGCCAATCCTCTGCTGTACAAACCTTGGCCATGAGCAGAGAGGCTCCCTGTCATCTTGCTGATGAAGGAATTTCACTGTCCCTCTCCCAAGTCTGCCAGCCCCTCAGAAATGGCGCCATGCTGCTGAAATGGAATGGCACAGCAGGATGGCCATGATCATACTGATGGGAAAGACTGAGATTTTTTCCCCCTCAAAATTAGACACAGTGTCTTAGCTAAGCTACCACAACTCTTATTTTATTAATGCTATTTGCAGTAGATTCTCTTCTACATACGTAACATATTCAATGAATATATTTAACTGTACTTTTGCAGCCAGAGACTGCTAGATGGAGACAGAAAACTCCTTTCCAGAGACACAGGCTTCTGTGTTTGCATCCAGTCTCAGAGAGGGTGCTCAGCCGTCAGTGCTGCTGCACCTGCTATGCCGCATGTGCCACATTTATGATCCAGTTGATCATGGGAGAGGGAGATTTAATAACTCCTTAAAAACTGCATACCAGAGCCTCTTCAGGGCATTGCATTTTAAAGAAACACAGAGGAGAGCCCATAATAAATGTTACAAGGGGAAATACCTGTGACTGATAAGAAGCTGAGCGGATGACAAATCACAAAAGCCTCCAGAGAACTCCTCAGGAGAAGATAACCTTGAGACGTACCTGTATATAAAGATTAAACAGCAACCCGAGCTCAGCAGAGATTTATAGCGCTTTGTAAGTGTCTTGGTTTCACTGTTTGCTTTTGCAGTAGTTTCTGGACTTTACTGTTAGTTTCTGTCTGTTAATATTCTGCACAGGCCCAAAAATACAGGTGTAGAAATGTCACCCCAGAAAAAACAAAGAATTTATTTGAAATATTTTACAAGGAGGTTTTATAGATCAATATCCCCAGCAAATGAGAAAGATAACCAGGAAAGGGCACAGTGCACCTGCGAGCAAGGTTGTGCAAAGATACAAATGAAAACATAAAGGATAAAATGTATTGACATGTTTCAGCTTACTGGCTAAATCTGGTTATTCATTCCTTTGTAAGGGGCAGGTCTGGTTATTATGGGCTATATATTTTTGGTAAGACAAATATGTGAGGTAGTAAATGCCTTTGTGAGTACGCTTCAACAGGAAGGGTATGGCTACTGCTGCTCTGTGGGGCCTCTCACAGAAAATACCCATGGGTATAAAAACCATAGTCAGTTACAGACTGGGTCGAAACCTTAACCAGAGAGCCTGTTCTGCCTAATGGCCCAAGTGAGAGGGAGGGACTCCAAATGGTCAGGTGCTATTATGAATATCAGGAAACATTTTCTCAGGTTGCCTAGCAAGGTTGTGGAGTCCTCATCCTTGCAGATTCTGAAAAGCCATTTGGACACCATCCTGGCCCTAGGTGTCCCTGTTTGAGCAGGGGGCTTGGACCACATGACCTCCAGAGGTCACTGCCAACTCCAAACATTCTGTGATTCTGGCATTTTTTGCTTAACTACTGAGTCACTCCAGCTTCAGTTAAACGTCTTTGCCTCTTTGTCTATTTAAAGGGTTTAACTCTGCCGGGTTTGCTAGGATGTGAGGGTTGTTTAGGGACAGGTTTCCACAGTGTGCATGGCACACACTGCTGAAGAGACCAATTACAGCTGTGGCAGCCTGGACCACAGTGTTGGCTTCTCTTTGGAAAGGTCAAATACTTGGCGACCACCAACATGTTTTTCCCCTAGCATTGCCTTTTCAACTCCCAACCAAAATCTCATGCCACCAGCCCACAGGGCAGCAAGCAGATGTGTCAGACAGACCTCTCATATGGATGAGTTTCCCTGTTAGATGCTGGACCTGAGGACTTGCACTCTGAATCCATGGGTGAAAGTCTGCACAGCCAGAACTCCATCTGGCAGGCGGGCAATCTCCCTGGGTTCAAGGATGATGCCAATGTGACTTTTTTCTGCACGTAGAGAGGGAACTGTGCTTATCTGATCTACTAACTCTGTGTGCAAAGCTGAAGGTGGTTACCAGCAGCCACTCCTTGTCATGCTCACGGAGAGCCAGACGTGCCCCATACGATGTACTTAACGTGCCAACTTTTCATTCCAAGTGGACTGTTCAATAACAAAGGGGAAAAAAAGGGGGAGGGATCAGAGGACAATTGAGCAGTTGTTTGTGCAAGTGGAAGAAATAACTTTTCAGGAACAGAGCATGGGTCAGGGCAGAGGACAGTGTGGGCGTTCATTGAGGAGGTCAGACTAAACAGGCAGTGATGCATTTTATACTTATGTCACTCTTGGGAGAAAAAATGAAATTAAACACACACAGGACACTGAGGAAGAACAAACAACTTATTGTGTGGAAAGAAGTGCTTTGGAAGGGCGAATGCAACTATCTGATTTTTAAATTCATCACTGGTTTGAGAGATGGAAGATCTGTTATAGCACAGATTTGGTTGAGAAACATCTCTTCATAAGGCTCAAAGGTCTCCAAATCACTTTGTTTACTTGTTTCTCTGCCTGTAACCATGTAACACTGTGGCTTTTAGTAGATAAATGATCATATTGGTTAAAAGTAAGCCAATGGGAATTCAGGGGAAGGGGAAAAATAATTTTAAGGAGAAATTTCACCAATAAGGGTGCTGTGTGGCTCCAAGCCTCCGACTTTACACCCAGTTGTCCTAGACTGGCTCAAACATAAAGGAAGCTCTTTTATGGAAGGGCCAGACACAAGGGAGAAGCCCACCCAGGCCACAGAGTGCCCCTAGGAGCAATTGCAAATACCAACTCTCTTCAACCAGGTATGAACTTGCAATTTCCAGTGTGCCACTACCCTCCTCCAGCAGCTGTTCCTTCACTTCAGGGGCACACAGTGAACAAATCTTCTCCTAGCTGCACATCAACTGCACCAGCCTCCCCACACACAGGGAAAGGAGAGGGGCAGAAGTAAAGAGTTCCCCTTTTAAAGTACTTGGGGAATTCAGATTATATAGTAATGCAAAATATTTTTATATCATCCTAGGACATTTTTGTTTATACTGCTCAGTGGTATTTTATTTGTTCCAGCTTTGCCACAGACGCACAAATTCTGTGAAAGGAGAAAGAATGTCTACTCTGTATGGTGGCTTTTAAAAAATCAGAAAAGCGAGTAAAATCCATTTCTTAAGCAAACATTCAATTAAAAAAATCACTATATGTTTATAGAAAACAAAGATTTAATTTTAAAAAGTTAGTATCTAGGTATTCCAGAAGGTTTGAGTCATCCACAGTAATAATTAGGGGGTTTGTTCCATACAAAATGCTTTATTTAACCTTCATGCCTCCATTCAGATAATTGTACAAATGCATACATTTAAAGGTTTAAACTCTATTTCAATTCACAGCTCAATTCATAGGAAAGTTGAATACAGAAAAGCAATGCACCAACAAAATATGTCTGAGACACCATTTAAAACGATAACACTTGTTCATTTAAATCTTTGAGAATAGAGTGGAATAATCATCCTCTGACAATTTCATTAGGGGACTCCCTTTACATTATCATAGGGCAAAAATCACCTTTTTACAGTAAGAGGAAAAGAAGCTCTGAGTATATTTACAATACATACACTATACATAAATACAAGAACAACACTTACATAATATTAATAAACTTATAACATAGGCATTGCCTAAACACTACATAGTATATAAATGCAGAGGAAACTATTGGGAAATTAGATCTTCAGAAGTTTACTTTAAGTTTTGAAGAAAAGTAATTTTTGTATTTAAAAGCTTTTGAAAAGAAGGCAAAAGGAAGTCTAAAAAAACTAATATGCTTGCCTGCTAGCACTGGTATTTTTATTCCTTTTAAATGTAGGAGCTCTATTGACACTACTATCTCTATGGGGTTACCGATAATGGCCCTCCCTTTCGCATCTTATCTAGGAAAAAGATTGAGGTGCTGTACATACTAATTCCATTGCTGTGAAGCTTCAGTCCCAAATGAATCGTTTGGTAAACTACGGGATGTTTTTGTATTTTTACACAGGAGGATCAAATGAACACTCATTGGTAGATACAACAGTAATGACCTGATTCGAAGGAACAATTTGGGGCCAAATACAATCCCATCCTTAGGTTTTCCTTCAAATAACACCATGGGGGAATTTGTTTCGTCCATAAGTAACTTGGCCAAGAATTGTTGTTTTTTCCTGAACACAGCTGAAAGAACTTTCTGATTTAAGGGTATTTTTGACCCCACATGTTGATAGCAGTGTCCAAATCTCTCTTTCCCTTGATGTGTATGAAATGCATGTGCCTGAGTGTGGGTTGAAGGTCTTAAGGCTGATGGTGCATGAAACTTAAGTAATTCATTACTATCTCTGTGTATATTCTACAAATGTGCAAATGGGAAATACAACTTTGTAAGAACAGACAGAAAGTCAAGTGAGCATATTGTGTGGGTGTTCAGTGAAGAACTTACATTACCAAGGAAGCCATGTATAGGACAATCAGGAAAGAAAGAAAACACACGGATTTTTTTAACATGGAAATGTAGCAGTGAAAGAGTCTGAAACCAGAAATGACAACAACAATCTGAATCGTGAATAATGTTAGTTCAGCCATGAAGATTTGGCTCAAGCTGTCTTTCCAAAGCTCTTTTGTACCTAGAAAGGCAGGGAGAGGGAGAAAAGTGGTATCTGAACTTATTTGTGTATTTCATGGTTCATGCTTATGACAATCCATCAAAGCCATCACTTGTGATCCCATATCAGAAACTGAATTACTGTTTTTCTACGCTGAGGTCACAGCACAGAGCAAGGTTTAGTGAGCCAATGTGTGAACCACCTCTTCTTTTGTAACTGAGAGCACCTTGGCTCACTGAAACTTCTGACTCTGAATTGGGAAAGATGTTGCAGTTCATTCATATAGACAATAGGATCTCAAGTAATTTTTTGTATTCTTTTTTCTGTAATAGCTAAAATTCGTATGTTCAGTTTTGTTTCTCTGGAGGACTGAAAAACTCTCTATTGAAGTTACCACAAGGGTAATTATTTCATAATTCAGGCAGTGAGCATGAGGTTCTATAGAATAATGCTGGCAAAACAAAAACAAAACAAAACAAAACAAAAACAAACAAAAACCCAAACAAAAAAAAAAAACTCACCAACCCCCCCAAAAAACAAAAAACAACAACAACAAAAAAAAAAAAAAACCAAAACCAAAAAACCCCAAAACAAAACAAAACAAAAAAAAACACCAAAAAAGTAAAAACAAAACAAAACAGGCTAAAAAGCCAAACAAACAAAAAAAAAAAGAACCCTTACTCAGAGTTTGCTTTTCAAAATGAAGGGGAAAAAACCTGTCTCATTTTGGGATGGTGAAGACAAAGCACCATTTCCTACCAAAGAACTAACACGTGCAGGGCTGGAATCAGCCAAGCCTTCCAACATGGTAGCTTTCCTAGGGTGCCCCCTCGCAGTGTTGTTGCTCCAGAACAAAGAACTGAACACTGCTCTCCAATAAGGGCTCAGGTACTGGGTAAAAAACTAGATTACTTTGTCCTCCTGACAACACATTCCCTGGTGCTCTCCTGAAATCCCCAGCATGAGTTGTATTCTTTTGCGTGCTTAATATCTGGAGATAAGCTCGGGACAATAGAGTAAGTATATGCATGTTCTGATGGGATTATTTCTGCCAGTATTTAATACTTAAATTTGTTATTGAACAAGCAACCTTGTCACGTAATCAACTCATGTACATGAATACCAATTGTTACATGTGTGTCCACATGCACTTTTTTTTTTTTTTTGGGGGGGGGGGGGGGTGGTGGTTTTGGACCTGCACTTTCATCTGTGTATGAGCCTCAGTGAGACTCTAGCAGCAACCCACTCATGGCAGCAGAAGTCTAAACAAAATACAGGATTTCTCAAATACAAAATTTTGCCCGGAAAAATGACAGGTACAAATTTGGAGGATGAAAAGCAATTTTCCCAGGCAAAGGCATCAGGACAACCAGTTACATTTTGATTTCTGATAAATTAATTTTTAAAAATAGAAGAAGCATGAGGGCTGGCATTACACTGCTATTTTAAGAATCCATTAGCAGTAGTTAATATTTACAAAAAAATTGAGGAAAAGTAAGAGTGCAAGAGTCACAGCTGGCCATTTTCTGGTAAGATCAATTAGTCTACTGATGCAAATGTTTAGGCCACACAAAATAAAAATCTCCATACTTCATCTTAGGAATATCAACTTCTTATTTGCTATTCAAAGAGTCTCTACACTGACAGACCCCAACTTTTCACTCATTTGTCCCCAAAAGAAAGAGAAGCGATTTATTTTGTCCACTCATGAAGTCAACCAAGATGATATTAAATCCTGTGAGCACTACATGATGAAGAGAAAGGAGACATAAGGTGAACTCTTGTGTTTCCAGAGTTTAATGCAGAGGATTTTTCAAGAGTCCCTATTCTATCATATTCCCTAAAAAAAAAAGCTCCATTGGGCTTATTGCTGGTTTTGGATTACTTCACTAGAGAATACCGTGGATACATGGGCATATCCAACATAAATTGGGAAGAAATTCCGTAAAACACCGCTCTGACAACGACTTCCAATCACACCTACTGAGAATCGGTACAGCTACGAGTAATTTGTAAACTAAGATTTATTTTCTTCTTACAAATATATGACAGATGTTATCTGAGAAAATAACTAAAAACTCTTAACACAGTATCTCAACATGTGAACATACAAATGGCACTTTGTGTTTGTTTCTGTGCTGCATTATTGTTCTCCAAGTAAAATTTCATTTTCACCTTATTGTTAACAGAATTCCATTAAGTTATTGCTGTGTAAAAGTATAGGAACATCCCATCAATTCTAATTACAGGCACTTTCAGTTTCTGTTTCACCTCTAAAATAGATTTCAGGTTATCTCACTGAAGTGTATGTGTATTTTAAATGTCAGAACCGTCCTGCTACAATGGATATTCTTGACATGTTACTGCACCTAGAAGACTAAACTCCCCTGGAATCAGCAAAAAGCAGCTGCCTATTTCAGCTCTGCAACCTTTCATCAGGATGCACTGTAGTTGGGGAAATACAAGAAGAAATAAAATCATATAAGTGTTTGCCATTCCTGTATCTGTAGTTCATTGTAAAATGCCAGAAGGAAAAAAAGAAATCACAAACCGACAAACCTTTCATATGGTTTTCATTTTGTTTAAATGTTTTTTTTTCTTTATTTAGTCAAAGACATTGAGCATTGACTTATTTGACACGGAAGGACTCAGTAAAACTTTGTTATATCACACACCATCTGCAAAACAGCAAAGAAGTGGCCACTCCATTTTGCAGAGAAAACACGCTCTGATAAAACAGAACAATTTACTTCCTTGTGTTTTGTGTTTAAGCTTTGCAAGGCATTATCCTAACAGTCTTCCCAATGAAAACTGAAGGTAAGGATTGTTTAAAAATGTATTTCATTTCAGCTATTTAACACCCCATGTAAAACTGTGAGTTTGAAAATACTTTTCCATTATCACACGTATCACATTTTAACTTTTACAAGTATAGTAAAATACTTTGAAGTTACTTTGATTTCTAAAGATGCAGTATCCTTACAGTTACATTTTTATGCCAAAAGTTACATTTTTATGCCTTTCTTTTATTGTGAAGAATTTAAGCCTTTTCAATGTTCCAGTGGGCATGACTTCATAAGCATACATTACGTAGCAACTGCTACGCTATAGCAAACCTGTGAAAATACAACAATTTCTTTGTGCAATTCTCCAGTCACGTATCACAGGCAAAGCCATAACACTATAATATGAGCTCGTTTCTTAAGGTAGTATTTTCTGTAACAGTGTTTACTTAAAATTCTTCCTTTTCTGATCTTTTTTTTGTTTTTTTTCCCCCGTAAATTTTAATTACAAATAAACTTGTTTATTACCTGCACATGGGTAGAGACATATGGAAGTGCTGGAGTTCATATGCATGAGCGTAAGGATGAGCATGTGGGAGTAGCATGGATTTACTGAACGATCTTAGGACTTGACTGCTGTGGAAGATACAGTTTCACACAATGACCTTTCCAAACTCAAATTCAAACTAAAAAGTAAGTGGGATATTGTTAGTCACACCTACCCTGATTTTGAGGTACCCACTTTCAATAAAGGGGAAAGATTTTTTTTTTACATTAAACAGCATTTATTACCAGAATTTAAATTTATAAATGGTAACTAGAATACATTTTCAATGTGGCTAATGGAAAACGAGATTTATGATCACTGTTACTCTCATTATTAAAGGGCAGAATGGCTGTACAGCTATTTGTCCATGCTCTGCACTGTAAGTTTACCCAAACATGAACATCACTGATGTAATTTTCAACACTGTTAATTTTGTTATACATTACTTCAGCAAATAATCATATATACAAGTCAGTCTTAATCTATTTAATTAATTATGTAAGCATGAGAGAGAATAAGGAATACTGCATCTTCATCCCCAAGTAAAAATTGCTGTTGCAATGAGCCAATTTTACAGTGCTGAATATAAGGGGTGCTCAAAAAATAATAACACAATTAAACATTTTAAAAGTTTAGTATCAAAGCTGTTTGCTCATTACATTTTCCTAAAATGCTGGCTCCTGAGGTTGCCTGACAAATCCATTTAGAACTTTTGAAAATATATGAAATCTGACACTTCATGGCATAATTTCCCTCTCAAGCTGTAACATGCAATGCCACGGCATGATGGACTGAAATCTCTTGCCTTTCTGAAGGAATGGGACACTGTATGTTTGTGTATCCCAACTGCTCAATTAAGATGGGCTTACCGCATCGTGTCAGGATGAGATCTGGTATTTCTGCATGCTACACATGACGTAAGCCTTCGCCACAGCCAGGAAATGTCACAGACCTGTGGTGGGGTACCAGGATTTTTGAAGAAACTACCTCGGAGCAATTGCCCATTGTCTTTGCACAAGCACAGAAACTTGGCAGGTTTGAACCACATCCAATAAAGGCAAAGACACACTGAGGATCTGGGGGACATCAGCTCCACATTCAAACACCCCCATCCTTCCAAGTAACTTCTCTTAAAATACTTCTGAAGGGGACAAAACCCAAAAAACAACCCTGTGGAGTAACTGGGATCAAAGCCTGAAGGTGATGGTATGAATGTGAACTTCATCAAGAAAAATATTGTGTATTTGAAACCCAGCAGTGGACTACTGCTGGTTGTGTAATTCGTCTACAGGTAACAGCAGCATGAGAAGCCCTTGCACATGTGCTGGAAAGGCTGAGGATGTACCTCCTGCCTGTGAAGTAACAGAATGTAGCACACACTCCTTTACCTTTTGGCTTCATTCTCCTACCATTTGCCACACTCTGCGCCTCTGTCCCTTGGCATTACTGCTGCTTTAACCCTCTATCACTTTGGGGTTCTTTGAATAAAACCAGACCCTCTTTCTGTTGCAGTGCTTCCAATTCACAACAGTAACAGGCAACCAGCTGAAAAAACAGGGATTCACAGAGACCAACATCGGCCTTGGGAGATGAGCCTCTCCAGGGTCTGTTATACATACGCTCTTCCACAGGGCATTTCAAAGCTGAACACTAAAATTAAAGGCCTTTCCATTTCTCTTGTAGTTTCTCTGTCTTCATTGACAACAGGGGAAGCCTAAAGAGGAACACTGATCTCTCCCTGTTGCACCCTGCAACTGATGTTTGAGAGTAACGTCACATCCTCCTCTACCCTAACAGAATGCTCAGTAGGAGTTTCTGCTCAAGCAAACTTAATTTTCTATGAGAGGGAAAAAAAAGAAAAAAAAAAAAAACAAACAAACCACAGATCCCAAAAGGAATTCTGTATGCCATTGGTTCTTCAACTGAATTACTGCTATTCAAATAATTAGTTTGTAAAATATTCTTGGGCAAGAAAAGAATTTTATCAATGGAGTTCTACCTGACCTGACTTCTTTCCCTAAATGCCAACAATGACAGATGCATTTAAGGGGATGATATTGAAGTACACAAAAACCAGACCTCAGACATAATCTATGAAGCACCTCACATACAATACTTTGACAACCAGCTTTTAAAATCAACAGTAGTAATGCTGCTCATAAAGACACAGTTCTGCTGTCCTGCAATGCCTCATGGTCTATCCAGAAGCCCTGCCCTGTCCCTGATTTGGAGATGGATTCTAGAATGTTATCAAATGTGGTGGAAGTAGATCACTAACATGGTCAATGGGAATTGATAGAGGCATTTTTCCCACAACAGCTGTGAATAATTTGTGTTGAGTTTCTCTGCTCACCACTTGGCAGTGAGTGAATTTCTTCTAAGTTCTTTCAGAGAGCTGATAAACTATCCATACTGGCGAACATTAAGGATATTTAAAGACAATCAAACTCTGGAGTCTTGTGAATGCTGTTATAAACTATAATCCCAGTCATATTAATCCTCAATTAACTGTAATTACTTTTGTATCTGTATGGGTACTCTGTTGTTTTTTCTTAAAGATTACTTGGATTCCAGAATCCCCCCAACATTACTACATTTACTACAGGAATCTGATATTAACTGAGACAGTCAAACATTTAAAAACAAACAAGTGGCATCATAAATTTAATCTGGAATCACTGCAACAAAATATTAATAATTAAATGCATTGCAAAAGACCTTATGTTTACATCTTTCATTTCTAAGCTATGAAAATCTCAACACTTAGAAAATATTGCCAAGCCTCCCCTTTGTCAAATTTAGCTGAATAGGCAGATCCTTCTGAGGAAAGAAAACAGAAAAACACTATTCTGTTTGCATGAATAACTAATGACTAAGAGTTTCTCTCTTTCCTACATAATTCAATTAATAGAAATTGGTTTGCAATTACAGGGCTGTATGGGAATGATCAAGAATTTCCTTTTATTTAATCTGAAAAGGCTTGGATTGAAAATCCAAGCAGAGGCAGCCACTGGTACCCTACAGAGGTCCATTTATACTATACAGCTGGCAAAATTTTGTTATTCCCTAACTCCCAGGGAGAAATCTAATGTCTTGCAGAGCACAACTGCATGTTTCTCTGTCCTACTTACAGTTCATCCACTACCTCCTCAACAATCAACTCTTTCCTTTATCTTCCCTGCTTTCCACAAGTATTATGTTAAAGGAAATAGAAGTACTTAATTGTGGTGCCTAGCAGGTCAGTGAAACCAGCAAAAAGATTAATTTAAATCCTACATGCTGTTTCTGCATACCCCCCACTTCTGTTGGTGTGGAGTAAATTATTGTCTCAAGAGCCATTTTATTCATTATTGCTTTTTCTCTGCAAGAGATGCAGCCGTTTCTTCTCTGTTTTGTTTTGATGATACATTCAATTCCATCTCATGAATGGCTATACCACTAACCTTGGTACCAGCAAGTACAAGATCTGACTATTCCCCTGGGTTCAAATAATGGTTGTGGGAAAGAGGATACCTGCATGAAAGAAAACAGCACACTGAGAATAGGATAGGAGTTTTTAGGTGGGTTCTTTCTATACAAATCAGAAAATGAATCTAATTAATTCCATGGTAAAACAGATACTTAATATGGTATTTCAGCAGAGGTGTTGCTGCCCTTTGCTTATTTTACAGACTTCAACAATGACAACAACGAAAGAAAAGAAGGAAAAAAACCATAAAAGAAAAAAGTTAAATGGCTGGTGTCCTCTAGGGCATAATGACAAGTTGTGGTATGATATTAAAATGCCACCATCATTATTGCAAAAGTCTGATCATGCAAACCTCCAGCTCTGGCAGCAGGACCTCTCCAGCAGAATCTTCTTGCCTACTCACATGCAGCTTGTCTGTAGCACAGCTCCAGTGCAGTGCTGACACCGGCCAGATGGTATAGAAAACGAGGGAAAAGATGGCATAATACAGATCTAGCGGTCTTGCTCTCATCATCATCATCATCATCATCATCATCATCATCATCACTATCAACAGTTCGTGGTATCTATACTCCAACCAGCAGTGATTTTTCAGGAACAAAATGTCTGGCAGCTGAGAAAACATACAAGCTATAAACATTTTTTGTCAAAGGATGCAGCATGTAAAATAATGCCCATTCCTGTAGCATCTCGGCTGCTATTTCCCAGGTGATTGTGATGACACTTTCAGGGGTAGCCATGCTGAGGGGCAGACAGGGTTAACTTCAGATGGCGAGGAGAAGAGTGGCACTTCTTTTCCTGCTTTTTTTAAATTTCTGTTATTATTTTTTGTTACAGATATCAGGGAAAGCCCTGCCTGTTAACACTGTAGAGGGAGATTCAGCCCTGCTGAATTCACTGTGGGTAGTTAAGAGACCCAGCTCTTAAACTCAGCTGGAACAGGTAGCATTTCTCAAACCAGCATGTGCCTGCGGCGGTGGAGCGCCAGGTGATCCGAGCGGGAGAAACTGCGGTCACAGTCTGCACACTTGAATGGCTTCACTCCTGTGTGCTTGCGGTAATGCCTCGTCAGTTCATCAGATCGAGCAAACTTCCAGGTGCAGCCTTCCCAGGTACATTTGTAGGGTTTTTCTCCTGGGAGAAACAAAAGAAAGAGAGGAAGGGGGAAAAACAGGTTGTGACTTTCCCCTTGTTGCTATTAATCCCCACAATCCCCTCTGCATGCTTCTCATGAACAATCACTGCCTAGGGGTTGCTTTAGGCCAAATTACATAATTATGAGGTGCTGGATCTGCTGAATATAAGGAAGAGAGCCTTGAGATTTATCAATCCCGTGGCATTAACATGACTAAGAAAATCAACAGTATTAAGGCAATAATATAGATCCTACCTTGCAGGGGTGATGCGAGGATTAACATCAGGACAGAGGGCTGTGTAATTATTCTCATCATTACCATACAAGTTTGCAACCCTCATCTTGTCAGGCTACACTTTCTCCCCAAATGACCAGATTACCTGATATTTCTGCAATTTACCATGGGCTGACACAGACTTCCCATTATTCTATGATGCTTATGAAGGTTTCTGATTATTTGTGTAAACAGCATTCTGAGACATTTCTTAGTAAGCTGGCAAAAATCAACTACAATTTCCCAATAAAACATAAAAATTCAGTCTGCAAAACCTCCTCTTTATTTACTGCATTTACTTTCAGGAAAAATAATTTTGTGTAAGATGTTATTAGGAATGGTGTACAATTTTTAAATGTACTTAGCCATGGGACTTGCACAACACTGTTCATAAATACCCATTTACTTTAGTGAGCTCAGACTTGGGCTAATGTAGATTTTTTGAAAACCCCACCATCTTGCTTTATATTTAAGGGTAAGAATTATGTCGTATCACGTCAGAGGAGAATAATACAGCCAAACTGGATTTTGTGCTTGCATAAAGCACAAACTGTTTAGAATCCCATTTTGGCTATGTTTTTAGGCTATACTTCTTTGTGACTTCTACCACTCACCTTCAGTGTCTATAGAAATGCTCTTGGCAGTTACCTCGATCCCATAGTTCAGCATAAACCAAAACTGAGGAAAGGAAACTGTGTGAGGTCCGTATTTATCTTCCTTTTGTGTGTCTAAAATTTTACTTCCCCTCTGACCAGCTAATCACAACCTAGACAACAAAAGTGCATCTCTGCAACAACTGCTTCCTTTGTTAGGCACAATCATTCTTCAGTTAGTTATTATCTCATATGAATCATGAGCAGCTTGCAAGCTCATGAACCAGTGACGCAACACTTGCCTTTTCATAGGCAGAACCTCCCTCCTTGTGTCTCATCAAAAGTCAATAAATGCTTTGCAGAGAGCCTTTGATTTCAAAAGAAAATTCCCAAGTAAGAGTATCATCACAAAGTTCAAACAGCCCTGAAAAATCCAGCTGAAATGGCCTCTGTAAGGAAACCGAGTGCTGTACAGACATCAGCATGACATGTCAGCAAGGTTGTCAGCAACATTTGAGCTCCTTGGGTTGGTACCTTCTGTGCACCATCTGGGCTGTGCTGCAGTTTTGATGTCAGAAGGGGGTGGGAAACAGTTGCTGTGAGGAGAACCCAGCAATCAGGGCTCTGACCACAACCCGTAGTTGCACCAGCAGCAGCTCAGCCTAGATAATTTTGTACTCTCCAACCAAGCACAGAATACCAAATATTGCTCATTGCCACTGGGTGGCCACAGTGTTGGGCATCTCAAATCCACCAGCTCCTGTGAGCTGGACAGGCAGGCACAAGCTACATGGCAGATGGTGGGATGCACTCTCTTGCCAATGACACAGTGCTACAAAATGCGCTCAAATTCGCCACCAAACTGTCTTACATAGATATTCTTGCCACAAACAGTTGGTGCAGAGCACTGTACAAATATAGCAGTACCCCCGTCCAAATTGGCAGGTTGATTCCAACGCTCCTGTCACACCACATCGTTTTCCAAGCGCAGTGCTTGTCCTGCCCACCCCTCAACACACTTTTAAACTCTCTTGTTCACTAGATATTACCTCAGTTGTCTTCTTTGACCACACTTTCGGACAATGATATTTCTTAGGCTTTGGATTATTACTTACAAGCGTCTGAAATTTTAAACATCTTCAGGGATGGAGACTCAACTACTTCACTGGACAACCAGGGTGAGGAATTTTTTCCCAATATCCCATCTAAACCTACCTTGGTAGGTTTGTGTAACTGGAGGCCATTTCCTTTTGTCCTGTCACTTATTATCTGGGAGAAGAGACACACCTTGCAACAACTTCCTTTCAGGTATTTGTAGAAAGCAGAAACGTTCCCCCAATCCTTTCTTTCTGCAGGCTGAGAAACCCCACTTCTCTCAGCCATTCCTCATAAGACTTCTGCCCACACCCTTCACTAGCTCCACTGTCCTTCTCTGGACACACTCCAGCAGCTCAATGTCCTTTTAGTCAGAAGGACAAAATTCAACTCAGGATTCAAGGTGTGGACTCACCAGCACCAAGTGCAGGGGCACAATCACTGCGCTGGCCCTGCTGGACATACCCTTGCTCTTACAGGCCAGGATGCCATTGGTCTTCTTGGCCACCTGGGCACATGCTGGCTCATGTTCAGCCGCTGTTCATCAGCATCCCCAGATCCTTTTCTGCTAGGCAGCTTTCCAGCCTCCCTTCCCTCAGCCTATAGTGCTGCCTGGGGTTGTTGTGACCCAAGTGCATGATACAGCACTCAGCCTTGTTGAACCTCACACAACTGGCCTCAGCCCATGAATCCAGCCTGTCCAGATCCCTCTGCAGAGCTTTCCTACCCTCCAGCAGATCAACACTCCCCAACTTGGTGTCATCTGCAGACTTACTAAGGGTGTACTTGATCCCCTTGTCCAGATCACTAATAATAATAATATTAAAGATATTAATGAAATCCTTCCCCCTGGTACACAGAATTCCATATCTTCCTTCCCTCAGCAGAAAACAGAGAACCCAATGCAAAAACGGATGGTTTGCATGAGAAATACCAGAAACAGGTTTTTAGTTCATCCATTAAAACAGTATTATTTCAGGTAAGAAACGAAAGTCAGCTGACAGAAGGACGTGAGGGTAGATCACTCAGCTGGAGTTCCCACATGTTGCTGCCAGCATCCCTCCTCAGTGAGTCCTGCCTGCCCAGCCCTCACAGAGCTATGTGAAAGAGACAGGACTGACGACATTCCTTGCAAGGTATTTACTCCACTGAAGGAGAATCACTCTTATAAGCTCAACCTAAGAGGACCTCTCATTGCTTTCAATTAAATATATACATGTAGTGTTAACGTGAAGACATTTACTCACATGCACCTTAAAAAGGCCGCTGTAAAGACAACTGTGAAAGAGACGATTGCTCATTAAGGTTAATCAACATTTTACACAGGTCTAATTTTTAGGGAAAGAATAGTACTACTGCTTTTCTCCTAAACAGCTACATTATCTGTGCATGCTTGAGTGCTAGAAAATAAAAATTCTTCATATACTAACTCTTAACCTTTTGTTTGCTGTCATCCCAGACATGAAGACTAACCACTGAGGTTGTCAAAACCAGAAGACCCAAGAGTTCATATGATGGAGAAAGGACCAGGAGGAGCAGAATTGCTACAAGCCGAGAAGTTGGTGTCAGCTATCGCACACCAGCTTTGCCTAGTGAGAGCTTGAGCACTCATGGCTGAAATTGTCAGTGCAACCAACAGAGAGGAGCTGGGCTTCAGCAAGGCAACCCAGAGAGCAGTGTGTGAGGAGGCGGACAAAACTGGAAGAACTTAATGACACTACATCTATCTATCTATCTATCTATCTATCTACATTTCAAGACTGGATTGCAATGGAGTCGAAATCAAACACTCGACCATTCTGACTCAGACACTTTTGTCTCCTTGCGAGCACTTGAGTTTAAGTGTTTAAGAAACTCTTGGGCTTCAAGTATGGGCACATTTTGACACCTCATGCACCCAGACACTCAAATTCTCGTTCAGCTTTAAGGAGCAAATGCAGGCTGTGTGAGTTTTGCCTGGGGTGGTGTAAACACAGGAATCAAGAATTCAAAACAGTAGACAGTTTTGGGAAATTGGAAGCAAGAAGAGCTGCAGAAAGAGACTAAAAATGTGGCAGTTAGGAGGACGGGGAAAACTGAAGGAAGATAAAATCCTGTTAGTTCAATATTCTTAATCTATGAAGTTTTAAAGAATCTATCAATTTAAAAATAGATGCCTGAAGCTGTGAATATTTGCTGACCCTCTAATTTTGCATGTGCCTTTGAGAGCTCTATTGTTTCGTCCTGAAACCTGACAAAAATATCTCAAAACAGAGAAATTCCAATACTATTCTGCAGCTTTATACTGCAATACATGGACAGTGAACAGTACACCACAACAGCCATTACACAGATCAAGCAGGACCCTGGAGCATGAAAAAGTATTTCTAGACAGTTCTCTGTAGAAAATTAGTAATTTCTATTATTTGGGGGAGTTAATTACAAAGTTTTGAAGGGATGAGTCAATGCTCCAAATGAGAATAGTCATTTTTCAATCTTCTATTAACACAACATCTATTTCTAAGAGCCCTCCAAAACCATGCCTTTTATAGTACAGATACGACAAACCAAATTAGTTTAATTACTTTTACCATATTATTTCTCCTAACCTACCATGACTCCTCTCACTTAGGCACTTAGGAACATGGTTACAATTACTGCTCATTAAATCCTCCAAAACTCTTCAAGTATTGAATTAATAATGCTGAATAATGACCCCTGTTCAGGCACTTCAAAATTTTCCACCCTTCACACAGCCCAACATCTGTCTTCCCATATCTTTATTCATATGTACCCTGACATCTGGAAGACCATTCACTGAGGGAAATAAATCTCTTGAACTTTTACTTTATAACCCAATGACATTCATGTATGCCTTATTAAAAAAACCCTGTGTAGGTACCAGCCCAAGACATGCCATGTAACAGATGAAGGGATCAGAGTCTGTTCTGCACCATGCAGAATTTCCCATGTGGGATGTTCCTCATCAGTTATCCTCTGCCCATCAACTAGCTGGTATCAACAGCATTTGATGCCAGACCAGATGTTTCAAAGACAGACACCACAAAACCACCACGTAAATAGTTATGGGTTATTCTGCCAGCAGAGAAACTGTTCTGGAACTCCAGGAAACAGAGCTGGGCTTATATTCATTCCTTAGGTGAGGAACCTTATTTACTGCAACTGCAGATGCCCCATGTACTCCCTCTGTCCATTTGCAGTTCCTTTCATTTGTCTATTATTTCAGTTTCATTTATCCAGCTGTTTAGCGGGCTCTTGGCAGCCATGAAGCAACACTGTCTACTACCAGGACAGAAAATATCCCAGTGCTCAAGCTGTAAACACTTCTCTTCCTCTGGCATCAACTCCCCTCTCTTTCTGGTATTACAGATAAGTGCCATGTCCCTTCTTATTTATGTCCTCCTCAGAAACCCCTATCATTTTTTTCTGCACATGGAAAAAATGACACCATGACTCTTGAGTTATTATGTCACGTCTCTGCAGCTCCTTCCTGCAGTGGCAAGCAGCATTTTGAAACGTTGCTAATGCTTTTATTCCAAGTAAGAGCCAACGAGGAAATAAACATAGGGGGCTGTTCAGGGGTAAAGGTTTAGCAATCTAGTCAGATTTTTTTTCTATGTTAAGCTTTCATCACCCTGTGAAAGACGAAGTCAGAAAGCTTATGGAAACATATATATATACATAACATATAGGTTTGTATAGTAATTCCAGACAGGGAGGATGGGGGCACGGAGGAGATGACTGCTTACCCCATGCACAAAATACAATGGTTTTTAGTGAAATTTGCACAGTTCAATAGGTAGAACGTGCCCAGTTCGGCTATATACATCTTTATGCCCCAAGTTTCTACTGTCATTATTTTGGAAAGTATTCCCCACATAAAAACAGAGTGAGGTCACAAGGATTTAGCTCGAAACAAATTGGAAGAAAATAAATAAGCCAGCAAGCATGCCTCTGCCTACGTCTGATATGCTACATTTTCAGTCGAAGTGAACAGATCTGCAGTTTTGCAGGGTTGAGGATATCTCCTGGTGATTCCTGGTTTGGTTTCTACAGGATGTTATGCAATATATGTAATGTATAGTATTTATGTCAGCTGTTTTCAGCTCCTATGTAAGCACCAGAATTGTTCTGAAGCATACAGAATAGTCCTAGTGCACCCATACTGACAGGACACTAGGAGAAGAAATCATACATTGAAAATCACAAATGATGGCTAATTAGATTTTGCGTTTCTACTAAAAATAAGACATTTCAGGCAGAAAACAATCTTATAACAGCAAAAACACTATCTGATCATGAACATCCTCAGGCACTCCCAGAGGAAGAGGGGAGCTTAGCTTTCAGACATGGGGAAAGGGAAAAAGGACAATTCTCACATTTTATGTGATATTTTTATTAGTATAATTTTTTTAAAGAAAAAATAGAGCCCTTATCAAGCACTTTACAACTCTGAAATGCCTTACAAAGCTTTTTTGAAAATGTAATCCCTCACAGAAGTCTCACTTCACAGTAGTACTGTGTAACAAATATCAAGGCCGTTCTGCAGGTAGGAAAACCAAACCAGCAAGCATCAGCCTTCCCAAAACTGACGAGAGTGAACAGCAAGGCTATGACTTACACATTAGGAAACACTTTACTTTCTGTAATGAAAGTGCTAGATCTTAGCTTAAACCCTTTAAAACTTTGAAATATTTTCAATCATTTTGATGCAAAAATCTAATTCAATTATTTACTTAATGCAGTTACTAATTCTCTCTTTGGTGAACACAGGCAATTTGACTTTTATGTTTCAGTATTGTCAAAATATGCAAATAAAATATCTTTCCAGGAAGAGATTAGTTTCGTATCAGTTGAGCAAGTCTGGCAAAACAATTTCTACGAGCAGAACAGGAACATACTGTGCTGCCTGAGACACGTCTTGAAGTTCAGGTTTTTATTTCTTGTTCTCAGTCTGACTTAGGCAAAAGACAGGGACATGTTTTCTCCACGTGGAAACCACAAACAAAACAATTTCTTCAGTTCAAATATAAAGTGACAACCTCCACTCTAGAAGAAGAGACAGAACTTCACTGCACTTTGGCAGCCCTTGAACTCATTATTTACAAACTCCACTTGTGATAATTCAGGTGGGAGTCCTTTTCTCACATCAAAACACACGAACACATTTTCATTTCACTGCACTGATGAGCTTTGGTCCTGTTTGCCATCCTGGCCCTTCTTCTCACTCCCTCTGCAAGACCAGTCCTACTTTCTTTCCCTACTTGTTTCCTTCTACTACTATTGTCCCACATGCCACTCTAGGCATACAGCTGCCCCAGTCTGTTGCTATTTAAATACAAATCCCAACAAAAAAGCCTTTGGGACTAAAATCACAAAATTCAATTTGCTGTAATTTAAGAAGGCAAACCCATATTATCAGTCTCTGGTCTGTTCTGTAACCACATGCAAAGAAAAATGAGAAAGAGGGGGAATCCAAGCAAATTCCGTATTTTCTCTTTTTGGGGCATCTGCAGAGACTTTGCCCCAGAATGGGCCCTACTAAGCACTATGTGACATATGAATGAATTAATACTTGAGGACAAGGATTAGTTACATACATTGCTAAGGGTGCTGCTGATGCAGTATGATAAATTTTAACTCCTGTAAAAATAGAAAAAGTAAAACACTTGGAAACGTAAAAGGCCTCCTCCTGTGCACGTGAATCCAGGAGCCAAACCAAATCCCAAAAGTTCATGGAAAATATAGTTTTATTAACCTTGCTGAAATTTGTTTTCTCTATGACATGGTGTGTATATGTAAGTTTTAAAGTATATGTTAAGTGCATATACATATATACTTAACGTATATATATTATAGATATATCTGTAGTGAAAGATGACATGAAGTTTTCTTCTTCACAACAGCCATAGCAAATACATGGGAGGGACTATTGAATTTCCAGTACTGTGGGAAAAAAATGAGGTTTTGCTTCTTATAGCAGCTTTCAGTCACCGAAATATTTGGGAAAGATGATGCAACAGATCCATACTTCCATCAGCAGCCAAGTGTATGGAGGGTGCCAGCCAATCTGCACATTTACTCTCTGTAACTGGGGCGCTGCAGTCTTGCACTGTGGTCTACAAATGCAAGGGAGACACCAAACAACACTTCCCTACCCATCCACCTTCAATGCTGGTACTGTGACTCCTCCCAGCACTATTCTACCATGTTCATCAAAAGAAATGCTCATGTTTCTCAATATGAAACTTAAACTTTTTTTCTTGAAAAAAAAAATAAAAACCCCAAACCAACAATGAAAACTGCCAAAGAAATAATAAAGAACACCCCAAACAAAAAGTAACTAAAAGGCTTCAAAGGATAAGCTTTGTCTCACAGTTTTGCACAACTGATTATGTGGTGTTTGCACTGTGCTAGAAGTCAGGCTCAAGCAGAGGATGGGCACTGCTGTGCTAAGCTGTGTATAGAAACAGAGCATTAAAAAACTCACCTTACATTTAAGCGAGTTGGAAATGTAATTAAACTTTCCAAGAGAAGATATACCAATTTTTATCACAATAAAAATCAGATTAAATATATACAACAAAAATCTACACTTAAGAAAAATATCAGCTGAAAAAAAATGTGCATGAGAAGGGACAAGGAGAAAGCTCATTAATGTGACTGAAATACCACTATTTCATATCCTACATGGATAAAACACTGACATACAGAAGATAACTCCTCATCCTACACAGGTTTCATCAGATCTTTTTACTTTCCCATGAAACAAGAAGTTTTTGTAGAATTTACCCATGTTTCTAACTGCTTATTTGCAAAAAAGTGAAGAGTGAAAACAATAATTTTCAGTATCTAGCTCTTGTTTGCTTTTATGCATGAAAAAAAAAAAAAGAAAGCAGGAAAAAAAAAACCTGATTACAACATTTTTTAAAAAGCTTTTATGATGCTTACTTGCAGTTCTGAGCATGCTGCACTCTCAAAAACTGTATTTCCGATTGAAGGTTGTCCTGACAAGCACAGGATGGGCACAAGCAACTTCAAACACACTTCCCAAAAGACATGGGTTGTCACCAGCAACAAATTGTTGTTCCCTCTGCTGGGGACTGAGTGGGCTGCAAGAGTTGGAAACCCTGTAGTGTGTATTTATTCCTCCAGGTCTGGGTGCAACATCTGGGAAAATGTTTTGGAAGCAGTGGGAGTAAAGACATCTTTCTTGCCTTCATGGCACTTCGGGGCTACACATGGTAGACCACAATCACGCCAGAGACCTCAGATGAACTGCAGTTCTTTGGAGGTAGAGCATTAAGTACTAAAAGGTTGGCTTCGAGAAAAATCTTATTCTGCATAATGAAATTATCATTATTCCCTCGTGCCACACACAGACAAAACACATATGCACCCCATATTTACAAAGTCAAGGGGCACTGTTGAAAATATTTTTCATAACCTTGAGACTGAAAGTAATCACAGATGCAATTAGACTCGCTTTCCCATCAAAGTGCCTTGGAATAACCACATGGGCACTCTTCCATATCGGCACAGCATCAGACCTACAATGCAGAGGAATGACTCCCTGTGTGTAAGGTGAATTCAGAGCTTGCAAAATGTGCCAGAAATGAAATAATTTAACTTTCCATAGAGCAGCTATTGGAAGAGAACTGGATGACAAGCTCCTTCTGGTATGGACACCTGCCTGTAACCTGTAACTAGCTGGGCTCAGACAACGATCGCACTTCATCCAGAGGTTCCCACTTCTACATCACTTTTCTAGGCTGTGGTGGCATTGGTGAGTCTGCCCTTACACCCCTGGTACATAGTGCACCAGCAGACATTTGCTCTTAAATATATTTCTGTCCTGAAACGTGAAGCCTGCCACATCAATGGAGTAGGCTGAGGTTTCATTTATTAAATAACCAGTTTATCTTCTAAAGAGAAACTGCATGAAGAAAGAGCAGAAGGGCTAGAAAGGAAAACTTCTGTGAAATATACTAGTTTTCACATTGGAAAGCTCTGTTTATTGAAACTGGCAGTAAATTTTAAACACTAAAAGAAAGTATTTCTTACAAAATAAAAGCATCACCCAACACAAATAGACCCTCCTATTTTACTTAAAGCAAATTAATTTTTAAATTGGCTTTGTTTATTTAAATTCCCAGTTTCTGAAACAGCGTAAGAACCTGCTTTTGGAGGTTTTTTCACTTGATAGATTTTCACGATACAGGTAGAGCTCAGGGACAAGGAGAACACAGGACATGAAAAAGAAAAGCTGGGGTTTTCTTTGAGTGAGTGAGTTTGCTGGGTAGCGAGAGGTGCTACAGACCAAAAATCTACACAGTTCAAGTAAAATCCAGACAGATTATTTTAAAAATGTTGCTTCTTCCCAATATTTGTCTAAAGAACGGATTACAAATCTGTAAATATCTCTCTGGAACTTATAGTTAGCAAAAGGCATTAAACAGACCTTAAAAAAAAACAACAGATAATGAATGGAGTTTTAAAACCTACAGAACAAAAATAGCTTTTTTGGTGCCTCTGACTTTTTAAGTCCACTCTGAAAGCGCTCAAAGGAAAATGTGAACAAAGACTAATGACAGGGGCCCTTTCATATTAAAATAATATATGGAGCAACAGTGAGTGAGAGGAATGCAATGTTTGAAAAAGCACAGACTAAATAAAACACCCATGTATGTACTCACTAGTCCTCTCTCTTCTAGGGTGGTGTCTCAACACAGCTATGAAGGAACATCTTGGGGAGGGAATGCTGTTATTTTCTCAGGTACAAATCTGTACTTCTGAGATGTTTACTGTTTCTATGTAAAACTGCTGAAGACCCCTTGACGCTGACAAATAGGCTTCATTACGTCTGTGGCAAAGGTATTTGCTCTCATCTCTCAGGAATGATATAGGCGTTGATCAAGGACAAAGCACCAAACACTAAAACAATTCATTTGGCCTGGGGGCTATATTCAGCCTGGCTCTGCAAGAGCCTGACAGAGCAGCCCCTCTACTGCAGCAGCAGCACTGAGAAGGTGACTCAGACCCAGTGCCCACTGGGGCAGGACCAAGAGCAGCAGTTGCACCCCAGTATCTGAGTCCCACAAAAGTGCTCTGGTTACAGACCTTGGCCTCCTCCACTCCTCCGAGGCAGGAGCAAAGCCATGCCTGTGGATATATGGTGCCTACACCCATGGATTAAATCCATTCCCACTTCATGCTGGAAAGTCCCAGGCTTTTGCAGCTGTTGACCCCAGAAAGCCGCACTGTCACGTTCTTTCAGAAATTTTAAACTAACAACCAAAATAAGGTTGCACAGAAATACAGAATGCTGATTACTGCTACAGTAAATGAAGATACCGTGGAGGTGAGACAGAACAGATCTCTTGTGTTTCAGACACTAAAATTATGTCCCACATTACCTCAAAGCAGGCATCTTCTTTCTTTGTTGACTTCTTCAGGATGATTCATACAATGTTTTAAACTCCTTAGGCTTCTCCATGTGCTAAGGGGGTAGCCATGATGAACTAGAACTGGATTTAACCATGAGCAACTTCAGATGTTTAGAGGTACATAGAGTGGAAAGAACCAGTATTACTCAGTCTGTAGGACTCAGATGTCATACTGGAAGCGTCAACGGCAACTTTTGTATTGCTTAAAAGGACTGAAATAGCCACTACAGATCATAAAATGGCATTCTGACTTGTTTTCTTCTCCAACTTCCAAGTAAAAGCAGTGAAGTGAAGAAGGTGGGTCCCACCAGGGCTGCACAGGTGCACCCCTTAGGTGCACACCCCTAAACAGCATTTACACTCTCCCCATTCCTGGGGCCAGCACCAGCACCTGTGCCAAGTGCAACACAGATGAACACAAACTGGGAATGCAACCCATGGCTGCTGGTTTTCCCATTTTTAAAGATTATTTCTTTGTGGAGTCACACATTAGTAATTTTCTTTAAGTTCTTTGAAGCAGAAACTAGCTCAATGCAAGTCCAGTGAGCCAATTTCTCACAGTTTCTCCTTGCAGAAAGAGTTGATAAACCTGAGCTGCGAGATTGCCTGCAAGCCCTGAAGGCTCTCCATCACAGCTGATACCTCCTGATAGCTTTATTTGATGATCAGGCAGAACAAAAACAAGAAGCTGATACTAGAAAGAGAAATTTAATACCAGTGCTTGTGATTTATGCAATCTATCAGAGGTTCCACTTGCAGTTTTCCCAGTCAGAGAGACAATACATAAGTCAAGTTCGCCCCCCAGTGGACTCCATGCCCACACTAGCACACTAAGTTTTGAGGACACTGGTGGCAAGTATTGAGGAGCTAGATGACAGCATACTTAAAAAAACCTAGGAGTTACTCCAAGAGAACTAAATTCAACTGTTACCATCTATAATATTCCGTTTCCAGTCTCTATGAGGATGAAAAGAAGTATACCTTCCAACCAACAAATCTGTTCATCCTGTCATAATACCACATAGTTTTTCCTCCTGTGTCTAAACTACTGTGAATGTTTCAGTGGCTATCCACACAAAATAATGTAGTTTGGAAAAGATCTTTAAGATCATCGAGTAAATGAAAAAAAAAAAGTTCTCAAGCACATACTGCTTAGGTAAACAACTGTCAGCAAGATCAGCCTGCCTAAAAAAATAAGGTACAGATTACGCAATGCTGAGTTTCTGTGATCTTTTCTCAGAAAGTTTCCTACTGAAACTTGCTCACTCTTGCATGCACAGCTGTCATACTTCATTTATACTTATCCAAAACTGCACTAATTACTGTGGGTCATATGTGAATAATTGACTTTTGCCTGAAGCAAAAGTAAAGGCCAAGATAAAAAATGCAAGATGAGATTAGTACATGGCCAAGTACAAGATGAGTACGCTGATGGCCAAGGCTACATGTAAGTCTGAATATACCAACTTCTTAATAAGACCTCTGAAGTGTCCCGTAAAATACATTTAATTTTAACAGAATGACACAGGTTTTCTCACAAAACCGTTCAGGCAGCTGTGTTTTGGCATGGGAATTCGTTTCAGTCAACTCACAGCCTAGCAGGTATCCGGGCTTCCTCTGTACTCAGCAGTGAAAGAGAAGCACCTTTGCAAGCCAATATCTGGGTACACCTGAAGAGGGAATAACGTGCCCCAGAGGAGCCAATCCCTCTTCTCTGACTACCCAGAGATCCCAGACAGATAACATAGCCTTGACACCAGCTGCTATGGGAACCACAGCTGGGGATATGGATCCTACGATTACAGCAGGTAGACAAACTCCCTTTTGTGCTGGTGGAGAGCTACATATGCTTAGACTGGGATTTGCCTACATCCTCTAAAGCCTTCAGTGCCTACTTCTGAGCACCCTATGTACACAGCCTGAGATTCAGCTATGTTGACTATCTAACACTGATTTAGGGTGCATTACCTGCAAGCACTGGTCTGCCCCATGAGATCACTGATGAATTACAGACGTTTGACAAATGTAATTCTCAGTGTTTTAAGATGTCATGGCAGAAAAGAGCGTCTTCTGTTTCTGGGCTGCCTTGGATGTGACATTTCTGAGGTTGTCCACATCTAGTTTGGTAACCCACATGGTGATTGCTTATACTCCTGGGCTGGTTGCCAGTCTGGCAGGATAGAAAAGAGTGACTTCCCTGTGGTGTAAGCAGATAAATGGTATTTTTGTTTCAAACCAAACCCTCTATGGCTCTTCTCTGCTAGGCTCTCTGTCTTTAAATCTGTTACAGCCATGTAATGCTCAAAGGGTGATACAGGCAAGAAAAGAAACAACATGGAAATCCAGCAGGGAGAAGGAAACAACAGAGTAAGGTTAGACTGGGATAAAAGAGGTAAAATAAGAATGACAGAAAATGGTGACAGAGTAAGGGTATATAACAGATATTAGAAGAGTAGAGATGGAAGACCACATTTAAGATGGGAAAGAAGAAGGAAGACAAAAAAAGAATTAAGACAGGACACGACAAATAATGAGAGAGCAGAAGGTTCGTCTTAATGGGAAGATATGAAAAAGCCAGGAAAATTGGCCTGAAGTAAATGTAATTAAATTTCCAGGTCACCAGAACATTTCTGTTGTTTAAGGAAGGGACTTGTACCTTACAGAAATTGTTTTAGCAGGGGATATTAGGATGGAGCCTTGTTCAGAACTCCTCTCAACAAAAGCCCTACCAGCCAAGAGACATTTTGGAAAAAAGTGATGGAGATGCAGCCTCAATTGAAATGGAGAAGTCTTCACTTAATTTTCTAAAATGTCATACGCTTTAGAGTACATCAGATCACAGAAAGTGCCAGCAAAGATCCTCAGCAAAGAACTACATTGTCCTATATGCTGAATAAACCCCATCTTTCCTCCAAGGAGTTACAGGAATGCTGAAGTCCATTAAGAGCGGAGAGATCAATAAATTTAAGCAAATCAGCATCAGAGTAAGGAATAGCACTGAGGCTCAGAGTGTTCTGTCCACTGCCTTTCTAGGCATCCAATCAATCCCCTTTTAGACTTGCTCTTGATAACTTCAAATTGCTGCTCCCGAGTTTATCCACAATAAAATTACAACTATTACACATCACTGCTTCAGCTACCCTTACATGCCTGTCATACAGATTAGTAACAGCCCATAAAGTTAATAAGGACACCAGGTACTGACTGAGTGTTAGGTATGGTCACCCCTGAATGGGGCCCAGCTCCTCTAAGCATCTCTCTTGCATCTCTGCTGTAGGAATCTAGTGTGACCGATTCTCATACAGTGATTACTTCCCTCTCCAGTATGGGTTAGGTGCCTCTGAAAGCCTCCAGAAAGACATATTGAGGACTTGAGTTTACCCTTGAATTGAACTGAAGGATTTCAGTAGCTTCTGGCATCCAAAGGCTACATCCATAAAAGCAAGTAGTTTCATAAGGCACAGGTCTGTAGAGTGAAAAAAATGTTGCTGAAGATTCATGAGGAACACACTGTATGCTCTTGATGGTTCTCTCTGGACTAGCTCTGGTTGGTCCTAAGCAATGATCACCCTTTGTTTTTTCAAGCACAGCAAGTATGTCCCTAGAGGCAACTTTTCTGTTTAGTTTCATCTGAGAAGAGTCTGGTTGGTGCTGACACCAGTCTTGGGCTGCCAAGAGGGGATGACAGGGAAGCTCCACTCAAAAGAACACTCTAGATCTGCACCAGAATGCCAGTGCACTCACAGACATCTCTGTTATTCAGGTACCAGCTTTTGGCTCTTAGTGTAGGATGACAAGCTCATTATGCCCTAAACTGGACAGAAAGATAGCTTCTTCTCTTGATCACAGTGCACAGTGACAGCAAATCTTACCTGTGTGCGTTCTCCGGTGAGCCTTCAGGTGGGAGCTTTTTGTGTATACTTTGTTGCATCCCTCAAAGTCACACCGATGGATGCGCCGCTTCCTGGAGTCTGGAGACTCAGACCTCCTCTGACGCCTTGTGCTCTCAATACTGAACGGTGAAATTGAGCTGAAAAACAGAACAGAAGCAAAAAAAATGAAGCAAGAGCATGGTGTATAGCCCAGGCCCCAAAAAAATCAGCTGTAACAGAAGTGACTGTGCTAGAAGTGGCATAAAGAATGAATTATCTATTTCCCTTTCAACATTTTGACACAATTAGTGCTTGAACTAGAGCATATTCTGCAGTATGAAATAACTGAAGGTTTGATTTAGAAGTGCTTATTGCCCAAAAAACCCCGCCATGATCCTTGAAATACTGCTCCAATAATGAAGCAGCCTGACTTTATCTGAGCTCTATTTCTATTTGACATGTGTTCAGGCACAAGCTCACTGAACTGTTTTCTAAACAAGTTTATATATAGCCTCCATAACTTCTCTTTGACAAGTTTAAATAGATAAAAAGCCTGAAACCTTTTATGAAAAAGTGTTTCCAGTACCCAGATCTGAACTATGGATCCTCACATTAGGCCAAACACCTGTTGTTTGCTTGAATGCAGACTGCTAACAGATCCAGATCACCCTGCAGCAGCGGTTTTTCCATTTTCTCATTAAACAGTTCTCAATCTATCACATGCAAGCCAATGAAATTTATTTTCTTTCAGACCACTGATAAATGAAGTTTATTAGAACAAGGCCAGAGAGCAATCCCCACAGAAACACATAAATGCTTATCAAAGATACTTCATTAACAGCAATGTCCTATGGCCTATCTGTTACCCTAATTTTAAGCAATTAAAAATACAGCACTGAAGTAATGTTGCATGAGTTTCTAAGTACAGTGTGTGCTGGACCCATTACTTGTAAAAAGCCTTGCTACTGCAATGCATTTGGCTTGATTAGATAAATTATTATCAAGTTGAAAGGCCATGATTCAAACCCTCATTGACTGCCAGTAATGCCAGTAATCATACCACTCAGCCATAAATCATTATTAACTAATCATTCTATCAACCTCACTACGATTATATTGCACAGCAACCAGGATCACCCACAGCTACAGCAGCCTGTTTAGTTAAGTACTAGAACAACTCTGCCCTTCATCAGGTTTCTGGGGCTTCCCAGGTTTATTGACATTCAAGGTAAATGGGCTACAGACTCATTAGCCTGCTCTTTTAGACTCTTAAGATCAATCTGAAGGAAAAGCATGAACCTTTGGGAAGCTACAGGGTACTAAGGTGGGCATTTGAAAGGAGCACTGATGTTGATGCATCTGCTGGGAAGCACCTCTGTTAATACCGCCCTGCAAGCTCCTGTCAGAGGAGCTCCTGCACAGCTGTAGCTGTTACTGCATACACTGAACTCCTAGAGCTTTCCAGAACTTGCTGAGGACTACTAATATGGGGTTAAAAGTTTGTATAAAGCATCTCACACCATTAGCTCATGATTTCACTGATGTTCTAATTCTCTGCATACAAATCTCTAAGCCTTGAATTAGTGGTAGTCCAAATTACGCAGTTTTATTTTTGTTTAAATATTTTCACAGTACAATCCTAATTTGAAGCACTAATGGGGAAAAAAAAAAGTACTTTCTTTCTAAGCAGTACTCTTTTAACATATATTCATATTTCCCCTGCAGGCAAGAGATTCTCCAGATTAATTATATTTGCCTACAATATGATGCATGTAAACAGATGTGCAGAGAATTCCTGAAATGGAGACAGAAGTGGACAGAGAGCCGTAGTAACAACATTAGCTGGCAAAAAATGTCCCCAAGAGAGTAAGAAACATTAGCACTTTATGACTGGAATACAGATATGGTCTAGCTCTCGCAGAAATGCCTTAGGAATTGCATTTAAGCATCTGAATCTCAGAACAAATAAAAGTCTTGGGTTTTCACTGAGACAATTCACTGAGAATGGTTTCACTACTCCAGTAGGGATTTTTTTTAAACATCCCACCAGCTGAAATAAAAGCAAACTTGTAAATCAAATGTTAAAGGTCAATACTGAACATATAAAATCCAGTGCTCAAAACTAGGAAATCCTGATCTTTAAAAGTAAGTATTTGTGCATCTTTTTTCTGCAAGCAACTTATGAGCTGTCTTAAAACCCTATTTTGTAACAGAGTGTTCAAATCCTGGATAGTACAGCTCATTTAAATAGGAGGATCAAGCTTAAAATGCTGCTGCAATTTCTAGCCCCGAGACAAACTGAACCTTGAGAAGAGTCAGCACCTCATAAAAAGCTATTTGTCACATACGAGAAAGTGATCTCACTGCTCGGGACTGCTCTGTGCTTTCCCAGATATTATATAGAAGAGGATGACACAGAGAAGTCCGTGAAGGTGGCACACGATCAATGCTGCTGCTTTTTGACTGGATTGCTCCCTCTTTCTAAATAGTGTAGGACCCTACTTATCCCACAGGAGGGAAAATAACTGAGTAAGCCACAGAAGGTGATGAATTTTGTCACCATCCCTTGAGAGCTTCACAGTCATCGCTTGCTCAGCACATCAAGGAGAAAAGCTCTTGTCAGCTAGAACCAGCAAATGTCACCTCATGCTTTCCCTTCGCAGCCGTGCAGCATAAATGACAAACTAACCAGCAGAGGAGATGCACATGGCAAGTGAGAGCATATGTCCGAGGTGGTTTTCCTCTGCCACTTCAACTCCTGTGGCATAGGGGGACCCCCACTGCAGACATGTTCAATGGTGGAAAAGGAGCCAGAATCTACCTAACACCACCAGCTTGGTTTTAGCCTTGCAAAAGCTGTGTGACTTTAAATGGGAATATCACCAAAGACACTAAAAAAAGCACAAAGTGCTTTTTTGAGCTTCCTCAGGTTAGTCCCTCTCACAGTAACTTCCAGATGATTTGCTGATATTCTTTCCCTTTGCTGTGCAAACAGTAAAGGGACACATTCTTCTTTCCCCAGCAATTTCTATAAAATACCCTCACCAACCAAACAGATAGAAGGAAAATCTAGGCCTTTTGAAGGCCACAAGGGCTGTGCCAGCTGTCTCTGGTCAGCACAGGGTTCCCAAAACTACTGTTTGATGGCACCATGGTAGACAAAGATTTTGAAATGGATGCATCAGGGAATTCACAGGCATTTATTTTTTAAACTAACTTAGTTTTCCTCTTTCTTTAAAAATCTATAAAATAAATAAAGAAAAAACACCACAGGAAAGACCACAATGCCTCTCTTTCCCCAACCAAAACCCAAACAAAACATATCGTAGCAGCCTCTTTCAAATTTAAGTGCCACCCCAGAGACTGCACAGAGGGAAGATTTGGAAACCTGTCATCAGCCAAGAGCTACCAGGGTATACCCTGAGGAGGAGCTGCCAATTCTTCTGTTAATGGCCACAATCCCAGGTAGCCTTTAAGGCTCAAGGTGGACTTTTGCAGTAGGACTGATGCCATACTTAACAGCCCAGCAGGATGTATTAAATCACTGCTGAAACATGAAGTTTGAAAGATAAATTAACAAAGAAGAAAACTGGGTTCTAACGTGTCAGCTTGATGGTTATTTATTTGCAGCTCGTTATTTCTAAAACCAGTGTAATTTCTATGTTAGTGTAGAAATTGTTACATCTAATGGGAATCCTGGGAGACCTCTGGCTGCCTCCATAAGCTGCTGCAACACCTGTAGTCCGTATGGTTGGTAGGGTGAAATGAATAAAACCAATGTGAGCATTTAGGGTGATTTATAAAAATTCAGCCATGTTACTTCCAGCTAGAAGTGAAAACATGCATCTTTGCAACTCGCACAGGGCCAAGTTCTTGTCTCTCTGATAGAAAGAAGTCTGCAAAACATAACATCGACTAGGGCTTCACCACTAGGTGGCCATGAAGTTCTGCTGAACGGGATCTGCACTGCATGAGATGTGGATTATAACAACCTTGGTTGCAGGATTATTTTTCCTTTTTATGAATGCTGACCATGACCTCCTCGGTGTTTTGCCTCTGTTCTGTATGGACTGTGAAAAGCCCTTGGCACAGGCAGTGACACTGTTAAAAACCACATGTAATGGGTGAATTTACACTGATCCTGTGTTTTCTGAGCAATATGCCAAGCAGAGCTGTCTGGGGAACACTGTTTATTAAAGCTTTGAACTGTGTTCAGTCTCGTGACACACCACAAGTCCCTGTACACTGGCTGCTCCCCACTCACAATGTGCTCAAGTGCGCTCACCCTGTGGCAAACACACAGGGTTACCTTCGGCCACCGAAGCACGAGCTCCTGGGTGCTGCTGGCATGCCAGTGAGGTGGCCAAGGGCTGGCTGACATGGCCAGCAAGGAGCGAGGGACGTGCAGCAAGCCACGCTTCAGTCTTTGCTCTACAAACCAAACAGCGTCCCAGTGCTGCATCTTCATCCTTGTGATTATCATTTTTACTCCTCCTTGGCCCCTCCACTATGAGCTCAGACTCTTTGGTAACACATCCTGCCTGCCTCCAAAGTCCTCATGGAAAACACATTGATTCAGGGCTAACAGGTCAAACCAGTTTGTACCAAACATCCCTGTCACCTTATCTAAGTCTCTCCTCTACAGCAATCATGCTGCATTACCTTCCTCTCTAGCTGGCCCGATAGTTAATTGAGAGACTTGTGGCTGCACCCTAGTAACAGTCCATGACTGCTAAAAGCAGATGCTCTCTTCCCTTTGGGGTGAGACCCAGGATGTATCAGCCATGTCCCCTCCACTCTGGCTACTATAGGAAGAAAAACCAGATGGGGTTCACACCCATGCAGCATCTGCTCAGCCCATGTAACACAAGTTGTGGTCCTCTTGTGCTTCTTTTGGGGCTTCTTTTTGGGGCTCTGAGTACAGGATTTGGCTGAGATGGCACATCAGGACAGTTCCATTCCAGCTGCTCTCTGTTGTGTTGGCACCAGCACTTGCCTGATTCTGCAGCAAGCCGGTGCAGGACCAACAGTAATGAGAAGAAAATTCTGCCAAAAAAATCAGGGAAGCTTTTGGTAGCTTGACTCCCTAAGTAGGAGAGTATGCCAAGTACCTGCACTGACACATGGCAGAGGATGGGAACCTATGGCCATGGGTTAGGGGAGTGTCATCACCCCTTTTAGTGGCAACCAGCTGTGATTACCACAGCTTGCATGTTAATTTAGAACATGTGTGAAGAAATCGAGAACGTGGACATAGCAATCAACATCAGAAACAACTGGACAATACAGCTTTTGTTCCACAGAAAAGTGTTTCCTGTAATATTTGAGTATAAAACACATAGAAAAATAACCACATGAATAGATAACCTGAAAACAAGAATTGGGAGATATGACCATGTTGACTAACTATGAGCTGATGATGTGCTTTGGCAATACATGATAGAAGCAGTCATAGTCCACCCTCAGTTCAGTTTTGGATATTCAGATATTTACAGGTTTTATGTTTTTAAGGGAAAAATATCTCACTATACAATATTCAAATAATGTATAGATTTAGCAATGTGGATCTTTACTTTATGAGACATGCAAAGGTTCTGGGTCAGCCTGTAAGTTATAGTAATTAAAAGTGCAGGCAAATTAAATAAAAGCAGAAAACTAGAGTACTACATGCCTGTGTTCAGATGGTAATGAGCAGTTGAAGAAAATCCTTGGATCTCTAGGATTTGTTCAGTGTTCGAAGGGAACCAGGGCTGCAGAAAGAAGTATCATGGGTTTTGGCTGCTTAACATTTATAGAAACTAGAGCTGTTAAGTGACTAACTATAGACATAATTTTTTAAAATCCCAGCTTTTGGATTCAGTGTGGGATGGCACCCCCTGGGCACACTGAACAGCATGCTCACACACCCCCACGGCAGCTGTCAGTCCTCCTTTGGTTCTCAGGGCAGCTGCCCACAAAAACCCTCAGAAGCAGGGATAAGCACAGTCCCAGCACCTTTGCTTGGCTCCTCTGGCACTTTTGTGAATGAACACACCCACAGCATCACGCCACTCATTCGAGGAGCTGATGTCACTTAAGACAAAGTATCTTCTGTTAGTTAAGACCTTAAGTTTCACACGCTAACAGACATGTGAGTACTCTGTGCCTTTTTGAAAAGCAGCTTTGAATCACATTTCCCAGATTCCAACTCTCAATTACTTTATTTTGTAGCAACTTTTCACATAATGTAATTTCATTTTCTGATAGGCCATGTAATGTTACTATCCCACTCGGGATAGTGGTAACACTACACACTACACCATGAAGAAATATGACATGGATTTTATTTCTCATTACAGTTTATAAAACTCCTTCTAGTAGTCAGATGCCAAAATCCTACTATATAAAAACATAGTAGTTTTTTTTGCTATAAAATGCTTAAATATCAGTGCCATCTCCTGATAAAAATCTTCACTCAAATATTTTTTTTTTTAAATTACAAAGTTGCTATTGTCCCCTGTTCATAAACAGATGCACATGCGTATATACACATGCATTTTTTCTCCTCTGATTCTTAGATTCTAATTAATGTTTCATGAAAGGCAAACAGCTGCCTTAGGAATGTCAGCCATTAAAACATATCAAGCAGTACTTAAGGTGATCATAAAAGGAAAATATGTGCTACTCCTTTATTAGCAGTAGTTACTTCAATCACTGTACGTTAAGGTGATGTTATACTCTAAATTATACTTTTTGTCAAGAAAGAAAGGAGGAATTTGGCAGCATACGTAAACAGCACACATATTAAATGGGAAAATTACATGGATAAACAAGACAGAAATACAAGATTATTTGAATACATCTGGTTCAGAAAGTCCTTGAGCTGAGGCTGGAGCGAAGCTGCCCAAGGAGCAGGTGGGTAGATGATAGTAGGAGCACAGAAGTTTCTCTGTTATGCTCTGAACTAGATGTCCACCACCAGCTCCTGCCAGTGTCCGGTAAAGAGGATCCTCTGCTCCAGCTCCATATGGCCATTCCCATCCATGCTGTTATATCCCTGACCTGGGCAGTCAGCAAACAAAACATCCTGCACATCTTTGACCTTGACTTTATCTGCAGCATTTACTGCTGAGACCAGATAAAGGTACTTGAACTGCTGAGCTGCCTTGCAAAACCTGAGCATGCCACAACATTGCTCTGGCTGGGGTGGAAGAGGAAGCACTTTATTAAAATATACATGGAACAAACTTCTGGCAAAAGGAAAGAACTTTGGGGCCTACTAAAAGCACTAATGTAAACCACGGCACACCTGACCAAAACTATTCATCACTTCTGTTACCAGCTGTGTTAAGCTGAGACACTAGACATTTGTTTGATCTTTCTGATCTATATTAGTGCTGTGGGATCCAGGAACACTTTCCAGCTCTTAGGATTTGGTGTTCTGAGGTACATTCCAACTCCACAGTGGACTGAGACCCAAATACACACCCTAATCTCCTCTTTCATGCTGCTCCTCTCTTCTGACTTTCTAAGGAAAGGAAGCTGTCCAGAAAGCATCTCTGACATGCCCCAGCACACCCCCCAGATCTGGTGACTGGAGGACTGTAAAGCATTTCTGACAGAGAAAACCCAGGAATTGAATCTATTATGAACTCTGAAATGTCACAGGACAAAACCCTACCAAAACTTTTCCATCTATTTTACCTTTATTAACCAACAAAATTTTACCCTAGAGAGCTACTTTGTGAAAAAGCAAAGGAATTACATGCTAACTACTTTGCACCTAGGCATTGCCTACATTATTAAAATGCTTCTTCCTGGTTTTGAGAAAATTCATGGCTGTATGACAACTTGCACTACTACATCCAGCAGTAGCCAAACCTGGGCAACAGCAACTCCCACACCAGCCCTACTGAATTACTGAGATGCTCTTTAACAAGGATGAATTTCATGTTTCTCCTAACATGCCAGAGCATACAGAGTTTGCTTCTACCTGCAAAGCTTTTAGAAACATTTGACAAGAAGGCTATTATGTTTTACACACAGACTTAACGTTTTCAGTAATATTAAACATAGTTCTGTTTCACTGCTCTGTCTTTCCCTTGGTTTGGACAGATGGACTCATATTAAATGAGACACTTGCCCTTAGATTTTGTCAGAGATTCTGAGGTGACACTTGAAAGCAGTTTACATATGTTTATAAGTATTTTTTCTAACATGTGCATGTTACAGAGAAGGCACAGCTGCAATATTGACCCTTCCAGCCCATCAGGATGGCTGAACAGAGTGCAAAGACTGCTCTGGATGCTGAAGCCCATGTTAACACCTATTTTTTTAACATGGTGTATTATCATGGAATAAGGACTAACAGAAAAACTCATCTGTGGAGGGAATATAGATTTTCTGCTCAGCAAGGTTCTTCAGAGTTAGACTAAGTTGTTCACAGTCTTGTCCTGTTTAAGGATGAAGATGTTCAAAGACAGAAAAAAAAAAAACCAAACAAAAACCAGCAACAGTTTCTGGGCAATGAGTTCCAGTGCTCAGCCACACTCATACTCTAAAGAGAGTTTCTAATGAATGCTTATTTTTAGTAAATAGTTCCTACAAGGATTTTATATTCATAAACACATGTATCTACACATTATAATGAAAGACTACTAAGTGACCATGAGCTAACATAAACCTTAACTCCTCTTAGAAAAACCTCCAAAATTAGCTTATTTTGCTTTAGCCTGATGTTTTTTTCTCAACAGGAGTGAAAATTAATGAAAAAAAGGAAACCTCAAGCCGTGGGGAAACATCTTCACAATGAATTTGCAAGCAGACTAAAGTGCATGGGCAAGGGTCTGTTCTTTGAATCTGAAGACAAAGCATTGTGTATCTTCCTGGAAGCAGGAAGAATTCCTGAAATCCTGTATGCCTCACATGTTTGATGCATGCTAGTTCAGGCCTGGGAGCTGAACCTGGTCTAGCAGAGAAAAAGTACCTTATTTCGTCCCCTCTTTCAGAGGTGGCAGAACAGCAGTGATCATTCACAGGGGCTCCAGCTGCACTAATTCTCCCTCCAGACAGAGGCTGCATCAATGCCGAGTCTGTTCTTTCTTTCTTGTTTCCTTATAAACAGAGCAGAAAATTGGGTAACTGAGCACCTACAACTCAGCTCTGAGATCACAGGGCCCTCTCCTGCTTTTTATCTCTCCTGTTTCTGATTCATACTTTTTCTTCACACTTTTCTGGCAACACATATTGCAAACAAGCCTTGTCAATACTTGTACTCTCAGCAGAAAATTATTTAAAACAGGGAATAAAAACTACTCTGTTGCAGACATGGGATGAGCTGAAATGCTCTTCATGGAAATAAGATAAGTATGTACATATATTCATGTCTTTCACCTTTGTTCTGGTTATTTGTTCAAAGAGCACAGACCCTCCACTTGCTAGTGCAGGACTCCCTGAATGTTCTACCTTGCTCTCCAGATTTCACTTTCTTCTACTATCTCTAATTCTGATTCTTCACGCTGTACAACACAGTAGTCAGTCCCAGTGACTGTACAATGATGACTCTTACATGTGCATCCACCTCCTCTTATTGGTCAGAGTAACAAATGTAGTGGTGATTAAAAATTCTCTGTTCTGTATCCTTAGGTGACAAAATTGCCACTAACATCTTACCAAGTCAGTGATACTAAATGAAGACATTGTTTCCATTGGGACTGAAGCTCATGCAAATGACCTGCACTTTCTTCCTGTTCAGAAGGGTTATTACTGATAAGTTAAATATTTGATTACCCTAGATACCTATGTGAAATCCAATTATGGGTGGTCATCTGTCATACTCTGTGTCACCAAGCAGATTTTGTTAACTACTAAATGGTCGACCACACTGAAGTGTACATTTTGGTGTTTATATACATATTTATGTAGACAGCCTGCCCCCCCAAGCCATCTCAGAACACCAGTTTTTTTGTGCCCCACAGCCTTTTACAAGCTCTTGTGTGAGAGTATATATTGCCAAGTATTCATCTATAACTGAGATAATATAACTATCATACCTATTTGATCTGTCTATGAAAAAAAAGACTAAATCATTTAATTGATTTGGGGGCAAAATAGTTACTGAGTGCAAGATCATACTTCAGGGATTTGGGTTTCTCTTCCTAAGATACTTTCTAATCAATAAATTCTGAGATTTATAGTTTTGCTTGTTTTGTTCTTCTCGAGCACCCTCTCCTATTGAAAGTAATTTTTAACAAAAGAATAAGAGAAAAACATCCTATAAATCTAAACTGTACCACTCAAGGGCTCTACAGATTGTGTTACTAAGCACTTTCATTAACAAGGAATCCTGATGTATTTATTTTATACAAGAAATCAGCTTTTCTGTTCAATATGCTACCTTCTACCTGGCTTTACAGCCACTCATATCAATGATGTATTCCTTCATTTGGATTACGAGATCCTTGCCACATCTTCATGGCTGTTTGTGTTTGCAAAACAAAGTAGAGTGAGGTCCCAGTACATGAACAGAGTACTAATACCCTACTGCAATATGAAGAAAACCCACTACCTCTCCTTGCATCTGTGATTTTCCACACCTATTTATAGCAATGGTCTCACCTGAAGAAATGTTCTAGGCTTCACCAGGCCCAGCCTCTTATAGTACTTTCCCAAGGACAGCCACTTCTTTTCTCTTCCTTAATTTCTCCCCTCTTCCCCCAGACTTGCTACCAATTCCCCAGATGGAAACTGTCTCTCTAGAAAATCACAGGGCCAGGTTTTGTCACTGAGTGTCATAATTTACAGAGGTAGAAATTTACATAGTTGTAGTTTCTGTATTTGCTGGTATTTGGAAGATTTCTGGTGGCTTCATCTGTGGCTTCACCCTGGATGGAAAGTGTTCCTGAAAGCTGCAGAAATCGCTCAGACATACAACTTCCGAAAAAGGGGAACTCATGACTACCATCTATGAGCTGGAAGAGGTACTGCATCTTTTTACTGGCCTTGCACAGATCTGTTGCATCATGTGGGCAACATTCCTTTTCTTCTATTATTAAAATCAACCCAATTTCCATCCAGCAAATAGTCAGTCTGCGGTAAGTAGAGTTTTTCCACTTGTAATTAATTATGCACCAGAGCACTAATGTACTTTTCACACATATCAAAAAGCCAAATTTCAACAATTCCTTGTTTATCATCACACCAGGTCACCAGCCACAATGATACCCAGCTTGGACACAGGCCTCATAAGGTCTGGCAAAACTCCTGTTCTCTTCAGTGGAGTCAAACATAGGATTTCCCAACAGAAGGAAGAAACCAGAGTACTGTTTTCATGAAATGGTCGTCTCAGCACTTTCTCAGCAAGGCAGAATTGCATTTAGACTCTCAAGTCTCATGAGCAAGGCAAGGTTTGATTAAGATAAAAATTTCTTCTGCAAGCAGGCATATAGTTTACATTTTCTACTAGGAAATATACATCTTTAACACATCTGCTTGTCACAGAAATTGTTCCAGTTGCACTCAAGAGTCTGCACTCTTGAGTTTGCACTCACTTTGAGTTTGCAGCACTTTGAGTTTGCACTCGAAGCCTATTTTTCCTGATAAATACACCATAATACTTTTCCAAGAGCCTTGGTTAGGCTGGTAGCCGAGAAACTCTACTCCTCTGGGCTTCACTGGGTCGAAGTGACTTCATGGGCTTGCTCTCATGGTCATCCACTTGAAAAACTAGGTGGCCCTCACTGTGGCTATTCCCTGGACAGGGAAAACTACAAGTATCTTTAGGATGACAATAACCTTCTTTAGAAAGGCAAGAACAAAATCCTGATGACTTCTTGCCATCAAAATAAACCTCAAGATTTTACTCCATGCATATTCCACCTCTGCTAAACCAAAAACTGAACTGAGGACTTGGGTGTTTATATTCACTATCACTTTGTATGTGAATTTTTGCAGGGATTTAAACTGGGTAAGATTTAAATGAAGTTGCCTCTTCAGGTTTTTTGAAATGTAACATAACGCATTCTGCTGGCAAGGAATGCTTCCTTACTGGTAAAAAGGGCATATGTCTCCCCTTGGGATGTCAAGTATTCAATTATTTGAGAGAAATTATTCTGCTATTTCCAACAGACGTTTTGTGTTCTGTTCAGGAAAGGATAAAAACATACGAAGTTGAACAAGCTTTGCAACCATCAGATTTTTTCACCTGGCCCTTCCCTAGACACTAGAAAGAGGGGAAAAAAATTCCATGTTTGCAGGCTTTATGAAAGCAATTTTATTTCATTTCATCCCACAAGAATTAGTCAGGTTAATCACTTGTTAACAATGCTGCCCAACAAAAGAAAGAGAATTCACAGTAATATAGTACAGTAATTAAATTAACATCTTCTAACAGGAGGTTAAATGGCCATGCTTTTTTCAGGTTAGCAAGCTTTTTCCTTTGATTTGAAACTGTCTCAGGGATGAGGGAAGGAACCAAGTTTCCATCTATGCAGAAAGATCATCCTGTCACCAGCAGAATTTCTTGCAGACACCTTAGTAATGAAAATCAAACATCCTTCACCCACATGATGTTCCTTGTTCTATTTAGTGCTACATAATATTTTCATGGCCTCGTTATCAATACTTGATGTATTTATTATTTACACTACCATCATTATAATTTATTTTCACACTTGGAAGCGCACTCAACATTACAAAGGGAACCTTGCAAAGAGGCAAAGGGAATCTGCTCTCTTGGAAGCTGTCATATCCCTCCCAACTGCATCTCCTACAATGCTGAGAATCAAGGGATGGTAGCAACGGGACACTCCATTCACCTTGCTAATTTATGCATGTTGCTCATTAGCGCAGGTCCATAGATCTGAGTGGCTGGAAGACAGTACTCTGAATTTCAAGTATCTTAACTGTACAGTCAGCAGCACTGGTGTCACGGTTTGATGCTGGCACAATGCCAGTGCCCTCATGAAAATACACTTTTCTAAATAAATGCTGTGAGATGTGATCAGGAACAGAGCAGAGCAGGCCTAAGCTTAATAACAAAGGGAAAAAAAAAACTTTATTAAACTACTAGTACTATAAAAGACACACTACTACTATAAAAGACACACAATACATCCAGGATGAAAACCTTCCAAAACATTCCTCCTCCCCCCATAATTCTAACAAAACTACAGTGAGACACAACTCGGACTCTCAATCAGGTTCTCACCCTTCAGTTAATCAATACTCAGTGCATCAAGCGAGAGAGGAGCCTCTCCTGTGCCATAGACCCCCCAGGAAACACAGTTGCCACCTCCTGTGTTTCCCTGTCACACATGGCAACCGCCCGGAGAAAATCTGCCAGTGTGACACTCTCCTTTCCATGTCACAGTGCTCTCACCACCGTGCATGGACAGACTGCTCATAGGGCTCCTTTAAGGATGCTTTGCCAAGAGCCAAAAGAACAACAGTTCAGTTTCCTGTTTTGGGACAACAGTCCCCCCCATTTTTCCCTCCCCTGGGGCCGAGGGTCTCAAGAACAGATCTTCTTCTCCACTCCTGCACTTGCAGCTGCTGAAGCAGGTCACTGCCACTTTCGCACTTTCTTGGCTCCAACCATTGCATCCCCCTAAAAATGCAGTCTCTGTTGCAAGAGAGATTGGTTCAGTCTATGGCTATACAAGAAAAGTCCAGCCAGAAGCCACTCCATCATCTCCTCCCACCTAGAATTCTTTTCCCCATCTTCTTCTGATATCTCAGTCCTAGACTGTCTCCTTTCTCTCCTACATCGAGGAGGAATAGTGTTTTACAGAGCTTTCCTTTCTCAGGAAAGGGTTAAAAGTCTCAAGCTCCCAGGACCAGGCCGGCTGAGATCCCACAGCAGGCTGCCGAACTCCCACACTCCCACGGCTGGGCACTTGTCTGCCCCCACACCTCTCTGCAGCGATTTCCAGGTGCCTCCAGGCTCTCTGTCTCTTCCTCTCCGGGGAGGCTGCCTGGGACATCTCAGGGTTCCTCCACCCTTCGGTCCTGTCGGGGTGGGTCAGCCTGGTTCCCTTCCCTTCACCCCCGCCCCCTTCTCTCTCTGGGGCTCCGGCCTAGGTCTCCCAGGCCGCATGGCTTCCCCTCCCCCACCGAGCCTGCGGCCGGGCAGGGCAGCTCTGCACTGCACTCTGACGGGAACCAAAGCGAGAGCTCCCTTCCCAGTTCTTGCTTTTAACCCCCTGTGTTCTCAGAGGCGTGTCCATGCCTTCAGTGATCACTCCTAATGCTAATATCTAACCTCGACTACTGATTGGTTTGACTACCAACTTCCTGAAAAAAAATTCACTTCCATGTCAAACCGCGACAACTGGTCTAGGACCCAGTGGTCCCTTGTTTGCTACAGTTTTCCTGCATATATTAGACCAAAGCCAGTTGTGCTGACCCAGGATGCAATTCATTCATCTCTGGAATTCTTATTACTTCCCTGAAAACATTTATTTTCCCAAATCTTCACCAACATGATATTTGGCTTAATAACTTAAATCTACATCAGGACTCATTTAGTTCTACTTTTCAAATTTCCATTTTTGAGAAAAAAACAACAAGAAAATTGCCACATCCACTTCTAGATATTTTCCCCTTCCTAATCTGTTAAAATCTCTGTTTACTATATGAGATTTTACAAACAGTCACCAAATAAAGCATCAGCTAGCGCTGCCAATGTAGTAATTAAGAACAACTAGTGTGCTTACACTCAAGCTTCTTTGGGAGAAATCGGAGTCTGTTAAAATCTAGCAAAACTCAACTCTGCACATATGTTGTTTTCCTTTGTTTTGTTAAATGGGATGGAACATACCAGAACTTTAAAGATCAAAAAACACCCATAATTTCCTAAAACATTTGGAGCCTTCACATGCAGTAAAAAGGGATAATTATCAAAGCATTTTGCTGTCACAATTGCTCATTTGGAAGAGGCACAGGAAAAAAACAACCAAATCCAAATCCAAAACTCCCAGCATAACAGAATGGCATCACTGTAACTGCAGTAAATAAGAGAAAGTGTTAGACAGATGGAGGGGAGCATCACAGTGGCATTCAGCACACCATCAGATGAGACAACAATGGCCACCACAAGCAACTGAAGCCAAACATTTCACCCTGGCAATGGGGTTCCCATATCCTATGTGCCCCATGGAGCCACCTCCACACTGGGCAGGTGTCCCTGTTGATACTGCCTCGGATGTGAGGGTGCCTGCTCAAGGCACCTTGTGACACCCAGTCAGAGGTGAGGAAACGTATTTCAAGGGGCAGAAAGAACAGGGCTCTGCCTTTGCACCCCACTTCTCATTTCTTTGCCCCGTTACATATTTTTCTCCTCTACGTAAGGGATGGAGCAATGAGGACTGTTGCTGCAGACTGAAGCAGAGTTTGACACAAGACCACAATGTGGACACACAACCACGTGCTAAGCATTTTTTTCAGGAATATTGTTTTTGAGAAGCCATTCACTTCATTTACATCCCTAAATCCTCTTTGGAAGCTCCCATTTCCCATTCTTTTGGGAGAAGGCCACCTTCTCCCCCCTTGCCTGGGTAGGAAAGTGGCAGTCTGTAATGAATTTCATTTTAGCTGTAACAGCAACCACAAAATCCATTTCTTATTTACATCTCACACTTGGCCACTCAAATGCAACCATATGAGTTACACATACATAGGTAGTCTTTCATACTGATAGAATGGATTTTTTAATAGTAATAATGTTAATTGTGACCTAGAAGCACCTTATGGCACGATAAAGTCCCTCTCCTGCCATGCACTCACCCCACAGCAGGCACAGAATGAAGCTGTAGCATTTCTGCCAATGTATTTGCTCCAGGTAGTGTTAAACAGCTTTGTTCCCTGACCAGCATTTCTTGTTCTTGTTAGGGTCTTTTCAACAAAAACAAGCTGTCTGAATTTCAGTATATTTTATGTTCAGTAAATTATAGTAATTTTCATAATATCTTTAAGCTTTTCAGTGGCTGATGGCCTGGCAGGTGGACCTTTTGCATCTTTTTGTACTAGAAGCCTGATAAATGTCTTATGGAAAAGGCAGGCAAGGAGATGGTATGAAAAAATCACAGAATATCAGCCAAATGAGTGGTGCATAGTGCACTGCTCTCTCTTTCACACCAGGATGGTAAATCCTACTGTCTTGTTTCTGTGACAAAAAATTGAGCAATAACAAAAAATTGTCCAGTGCTCATCTCGTTTTGTGACAGGCTGATTTTATTTCAGCCTCTCGAGTTCAAAGAGCAGAGATGTGGTTTACACAGATGTCCCATGGGTGAGCTTGTATTTCTGAAGGGCTGAAGTCTAACCCTACCCATCTGAAAGCACTGCATTTAAAATCCATTTTGAAAGACAACTCTGTTATGAAGTCTCACATTATTTCAATGCCCATCTTACTCAACAATACCTTTTGAAAGTATAGACAAATTAAATGCACAGCTTCTCATTAAAGCAATGTGTTATGTTTTAATAGAGTGAAGACAGGGAAAGGAGTAAGAGATGGCTTGGAGCCCCAGAGCACTGCACGTGATTTTTCCTGGTATTCTTAGTCATGCTCTGTATCATTTTTGTAGGGGCAATTGTGAGCATATTACCCCTACCTCCTCTCCCTCTTCCTCCTGCCACCACAGTATCAGAGTGGTATCATCTTTTTGGGACCGGACTGAATCACATGGCTGTATGAATGCACATGTTCTCCAGGCAGAAGAGTAAATGTTAGCACTAAACACAACCAGCAAAGGGTTACTTTCTGATCTTTTCAACTACCCACCTGGAAGTAGGTAGTAGAAAAGATCAGAAAGTAACCTGTATTCATTTCTGACTGGGCTGTAAGTCAGAAATGCTACTTACTGTTTGTAATGACTGAAAGGAGTGTTTCATCCTTCAAGTAGGTGCACATTTTAGGTGAATGTGGTTAGGAGAAATCCTTACTGACACTAATATGGTGACGAAGCCTATGGTGCTACTTCATGCTTTTCTATCATATACACATCACCAGACAAAATGCAAGCCAAATACTGGCATGGGATTTCTAAAAGATCTCTTAGGAAAATGTCAGGTTTTCTTTTTCTAAAGTAATGATTAAAATAATAATTAAATAAAACAGTTGTGTGACCAGACTGCTTCTGCTCTGCTGGTAAACCGGCCAGAAACTACAGGCTCCCGACTCTGGGACAAAAGAGCCATTATAGACCAAATATTCACAGGAACTCAAAGCTGCAACCTCATGTTCTGGCAGAAGTCCCTGAAAAAGGTGGTGCTGTGATTTATGTGCCATTCAATGTTGTTTTCAAGACATTCACTGAAATGAAGAAGCACCATTAGAATACATCAAGCACACATCAAAACCCATCTAAATCAACAGTGGCTGAAAATACATCATGTGCTTGACATACAGTAATTGACACATCATATTTTACTTGACATTTCAAGGACAGTAATGCCTATTTAAATGGAAACACAGTAATAAAAATATTTTTTACTTGAGCTAACCAAAATCTAACAGAGCATCTTAGTGAAGAACTGCTCATTGAATATCAGAAATAAAAAAAAAAAAATAATTAAAACAGTAAAATCTCCATTGACTCAAATTATGAAACACAGAAGAATCAACTTACAAGAAGATACAACTCTACTAACACATCATTATCTCAGGGGAAAATTCTGGTCACTCTGGCTAACAACCTCCTACTGATTGCCATGGAGCCATCATTTAAACCATCCCTCTCCACTCCCTTTGCAGCTCTGCCTGGGTTTAGGTCTACAACAAACTGTCAGGACTATCAGCATGACAGCTGATACCAAAACATGGATTAACATGATGGGAGTATAGGGAGCCACGCACACAACATGGGTCACGCTCTTTTTCCCAGCACAGACAAGACATTGCAAGGTAGCAGAATTTTGAATCACATATGCTTCACCTGACACCTCATCCTCTCTCCTGAAGGCAGCTGCAGAGGGACATCACCTGTAATAACAAAGGTCCTACAGGACATCTTGACAGGAGAAAGGGGGATGTAATATAAACCATTCAAAGAGCAGCAGCCACATATGCTACTCTTTACAACAGGACAAGGAGATTCCCTCAAATTTAACACCCAGCAAATTGAGAGCTCACTGTCATACCTTCTTCTTTCCCGCTTATAAAGATCACTCACAAAAGATCCTTATATTCTTTTGCTTCTCTTAAATAACCTAAAGGGTTTTTTTTTCCCACCATATGTTGTGATGTAAAAGTAAGGTGCTGACAGTTTTTAAATTGAGGACTAAACTGACTAAATTCATCTGCTGTCACTGCTTTCACCTAAAGTGTGCTGTACAGTCTTAATTGATTATTTCTTGTTCCATCTTCTCTCCATTTCCAAGACATGAGGTTGCACTGCCCTGAACTGCTGTTCAGTCAAGCCAAATGTATTTAACTCTTTTACTCTGCCCTCTCAGCTATACCCTCCAGCAATCTAAGCAGTTTGCTGCTTCTCTCTTTTATTCAATTTGCTGCTTCTCTTAGGTTTTATTCAGATTTGTACATGTACTGAATGCAGCAACCTTCCCTGAAATAATGCCATGTTCTCACTGAATGCAGGACAGGAGCATTTGCAGGACGAGACCCATGTGCTGTATGTGTAATGTAATGATATTACGTTGTATGGATGCCATGTAGGAAAAGCCACTGTATATGAGGATGGGTGGCCAGCATAAAGAGTGAAGAAAGCATGTAGAAACCTAAAACTTCGGTAAATACCTGCTGTGATGTATTCTTCCCCTTCATTTTTTTTCCCTGTAAGCTCTTACTTCAAAGAATGCAATGAATTTATTAATGAATAAATACAAACAAAGTTATTTACCTTTTTTTTTTTTTAACTAAGGTCCTGCTCATACATTCTGAAATGTCTGTGCCCAAGTAGGAAAGTAAACAGAAATCTTGGGTCAGTGTAGAAGTTTATTAAACCAGAAGCAGGAAAAGGAGATTGAGAAGGTGGTAATCATGTTAGGTCAGCAAGCAGAGAATTTTAATCCCCCCACAACCCTCAAAAAGTTTTTGGTGACGTTTTTTAACTGCAGCAACTACAAAGAAAAATAGTATGAGTAATGTGTCATATACCTAATTCTCCTTTCAGAACTGTGGAGAACTGAGCAAGGTACAGAAAGATACAGTGCCAGAGTTTCATTTTAGGCTTCAGAATTAAATACAGAGATCAAGTAGTTCAAAGGACATGAAAGAAAAAAGACTTGATGTACTTTGTGAATTTAACTTCTTCTTAATAGCTTTGTCTACGCTGCCATAACAAGACAAGAGCATACTGGAGGAAAATGGAAAAAGACAAAACTACTAACGAATGTGAAGTCATTTTCAAGACTCGGAATAGGATAATTCAAAGAACTGAGAACAAAAAGGAGGAGTAACACTATAAAGCGATTTTTAACAGCCCTCTTTTTAGAAAGTGGCTGAACAGATTTATCAAAGTATGTGAAACGCCTGATCCTAAGCTGAAGTTCCATGAAAGTAGAATCATATTCCTTTCTGTTCATAGGTCAAAGAAATGCTGCCAGCACCAAAGGAAAGGACAAAGAGCACTTTCTGCTTTTAAATTAGGGAGTGCTCCATGTACACACACAAGTGCCTCTATATATCTAGCTAAAATGTGGTCCCTGAGCACAGAGTGTGTACACATTTAATTGACTAAAACTGAGAGGTCAAAGTCTGAATAGCTGAAAATTAAAAGAATATTCAATGACACAAGTGAAAAGGAGGCTAATTGAAAACACAGAGAATGGAAATATGCAAACTTACTCAAAATGCTTTTTCTAAATAACAGTTATATCAAGGCTCTGAAGTAGGATGCACCAGAGATTGAAAGACATAATGATCCTGTAATGCCAATAGATATCTATTCTGAAAGCACACACAGAACCAAATGTTAGTACACAGTATTTCAAGCCTGTACATGTTGTGCTGAGCCCAGTTCTGCTCTACCTGATGTCTGCCCTCTTTCCCCTTGCCCCATCTACAACCCACCAAGGAGAATGAGGCCGTTCCACCACCCTGCAAGCCATACATTACAGGGATGGGCCATTCTCCTACATTCAAGTCAGGACAGTCTGCTTGAAATGCCGTATTTCTACTCCCACATGCATGCAATGGGATACATCACTTCAGGAACTGGATGGGATGTGCTGCTTTATGCAATGGATGTGCTATGAGGCAGCTTGCTTCCCAGTCCTTATGAAAACATGAGTTTCTGCTTGCTCCACATCAGGAGAGCACAGGTTCCTGGTCTCTCATCAACAGTGTTTGCTTGTTCCTGCAAGCTCAGACTTTGGGAGGGTGCTGTATCTCCTTGATGGGAGATACTGGCCTTGTGCAAGAGAGGCTCTCTCCCCAGAAGGACCCATCATGAATCTTCCCTAGGGGCTGTGAAACTGGATGATGAGGAGCAGAGAGAGCAGCAAAGGAGACAAAGACAACTGAAGGCATCAAATGTGGCACAAGAGAAAAATGTGTTTGCCATTGCTCCAGTTCGAGGTGCAAGTCTTCAAGTTGTGCAGACTAAGGTCATTGATTCTAAGTGCAATTATGAGAGGGAAAAGTGTAAGACAACTAAATGAGCTTCTTTTTGATTTTTGAGTCCAAAGTCACAGCCTTCCTCCAATCAGCTGCACACTGGACCTTTTTTGTGCACCTGCACTGCTCCATCTCCCCCATTAAGCTGCCTCCTGTTGTGCATGCTAACTTCTCAATATGGCGTTACACAAAGGACTGAGAGGCTGGAGCTGAAGAAAAATTTGAGGGAGAGGGCACAAAGGAGAGGAGAAAAGCCCTGCAACACCTCAGTGGGGACAGCCCCTCGGTATACACCCTTTAACACACAGGCTGCTTTTCCATCCATACTCCCAGGATACTCTGCAAGCTCTTGCAAAGAACGCCATCAGCTTGGAAAGTACTGAGCAGACTTTTTATATCACGCAAGAACAAGCAAAAAGACACTTGTTGGGTTAACAAGTCCTAACACAGCCCAAAATTCCCACAGCATCTTTACGTGTACTCTTCTAAATCTAATTTGCTTTCAATGCAACTACTTACAGAAATACAGCCACAGAAGGGTTTAAAATTCTGGTTCAATATTAAGTTGGCCAGAAAGCAGCCATGCCACCTTAGGAGCTTATCTTCTAACCACCTTGGTTACCTGCTATGCTCATACTTTCAAGGTCTATTGTCATGTTACACGGTTTGTGCTTCAAATTAAAATTTAAAGAAAACTCAAAACACCTCAACAACTCAACTAGGCCATTAGGTAAAGTTTAGAATTCAATATTTTATTATAAAAGTAAACATTTTAAAAGTTTAAAAAAGCAAAACAGGCATTTCTGCATATCCTAGCAATATCATATAGGAATGAAAACTACATCATACTAAAAACAATGTTGAGGGGAATGTTTTCAGTCCTAGTTATCTGTATCCAGCTTGGCCAAGATTTTTTGTCAATTCCTCTAATCATGTAATAATTGTATTTGTAGTGTAGGAGTATTGTCCTCCTTTTAGTACTATGTTAAGTATCAATTTTCATGTGATGAGAATATTTTAACTGAAATGAATACATTAGATTACATGTAAGCAAAAAAGCACTTACTAAAAATAAAAAATACTTTTGGAAGTTCCTATTATTAATACTGAAATGCAAAGCAAAGAAAGCAGTTCCATTGCTCTGAGGGGTTTTCCTCTACTATTGTTTTCACATACATATTACTTGAATGCCACTCCTGAAGAGGCAAACAACATCAGGACTTGACTCTAGATGGCAGCAGCCTCCTTTAAATTTTGGTTTTCTCATTCCCTAGTGTCCTGGTCTTCGTTCCTTAACACTCCAAACAATCCTATACTTCCTGCTCTTCCCCCAAAATAAAGACTTCAGTGCTCCAAGCTGCACAGTTTGGGGAGGTGACTGGAAGGCATTTTCAGTAAAAGAAATTAGGCCGTTCCTGCAGTTAAGCTACAAGGTTCTTCAAAGCATACAGGATAATTGAGGCCTGAAATGGGAAAAAAGAAAGGAAGATTTCTCCCCTCACCCTTTCCCTATCAGTCACCCGAAGAAATACTGGAAAATAGTGCTTTTTTTCAGCTAACAACACCCCCTCAGAAAGGAAGGGGCAAAAGACAGGCAAAAAAGAAAAGAGACACCCAGGAAATGGAACAAAAAGGTGCCATTTCATAAGGAATCTGAACTGGGAAAAAAGTCTACCTAAACAATATGGCTTTAAAGCACTGAACAATTGTACAAATCTCTCTCTTTGGACACAGTATACTGACACTATGCTGGTGGAGTCTATTAGATGAGCCAAGGCTACTTTATGTATCATAAAACTTAACACATAAAGAAAGCTACTGCTCAAGGAAAAACACTTTGTCTGAACGCCTCTCTTCTCCGAATATTTACCTTCAGCTTTGGCACTCAGCCACTAGTATTGGCCAGTATGTCCTTGCCCCATCCTGTTGCTAGTGTCTTCCCCCTAATGGGTTTAGGTTGGATACTGTACCTCCTCCAGTTCATTAGTATTTCTCACATGCCCTTTGACACGATCACAACTCCAACATTCACATGAATGAAAGTGAAACACAGAAATACTTCAAACAGAGGTTTCCAGAGGTTCATGTATGCATAATTCCTTAACATCTGTAAACTGCTGCAATTAGAGCTGATTCTGTGAGCCCTTGAGCACACAAGACACTTTATTTGGGCAAACAATCCCAGTTCAATTGGATCAGACCCCTCTGTGCAGTTTCCCATAAATGTGTTTTAAAAACCAAGCTACTAGACTTAAAGTTCACAGACACTATCAGAATTTTGAAGATTCCCACATACATGTGTGGCCATGGTTGGGACACACAGGGACATCAGAAAGCACTCAGGGAACAGCCTTTTGGAATAGTTACAGATGGAAGGCACTATAGTGCTCTAGGGCATCAACATGTTATGTGTGGGCTATTTTCAAAGCTCTAACCCTAACCCTCTCCACCCCAAGCCACAGACATCTCTAAAAGTATGGAGAAGCAGGTTAGGGAGTTAACATGTGCCAGTGCCCTCCCTGGCATGATTCACCAGAACTCAGCTTAACTTGGGTACCGACACAAGACAAGTGGTAAATACCCACAACTAGGGACAGGAACTGGACTCTGCCTGTTAGATTTGTCCATTCATCTGTGCAACCAAGTTATCCCTGCTACTTTTGGGAATGGAACTAACATCACCAAGATATGTTGCTGCTAAAGGGCTCAAATGTTAAATCAACAAATGAAGACTTCCACTCACATATATTCCAAAACTTGACTTCCTTGTCACATCACAAGTGAAATGTCCCAGACCCAGAGTGTCTTCTAGAAGACCACACCCACACTATCCCAATGCTTTTTAAGGAGCAAGCCCCAACTACCCAACACTGGCAGAAATAGTTCTGCCTTCTGTGTGGGTAAAAAAATCCTGAAACTGGTGGATCTATACCTTAAATCCTGCAATTGGATACAAATGATCAAACTTGTGTCAGTGTGGGACCCCACAAAAATGAAAGGCATTCTCTGAAGGTGCAAGGCTTGCTTGCATGAGTGTACTTGCACCACCGGGATCAAAATCTTTGCTTTTGGGTCTAACACAATTACAATTCAGAAATGGCAAGTGAACCATGGCCACTTTAAAAACTGCATCTCAAGGGCCCAACACAATTTATGAGAGCAGCAGAAATCACCAGTGGTCTCACCCTTAGGACTACAGTAATAAACAAGTCATTTTTGTGCTACCAGAAAGAGCAAAAAGAGAGCAAACAAAGCAGTAAACCTCCATCTTCCCTTTACTCTCAATTATTACCAGGTTTATCTATAATTCATTGGTTTGACTATGAGAATCAACATAAAATCTGTTGAACAGAGTTCAGATTTATGAATTTCTTTTCTCAATACCCAAGTGAGGCTGATGGACAATGTTACTACCATTTTTCAGAGAAAGAAATGACACACAGAATAATTAACTGCCCAATTTTTTTCTTCTATCTTCTTCTTTTTTGTATTCTTTTTTACAATAGAAATAGAATAGAAATATAGAATGGAATGACAAATATGGGCGATTGGGGCATCCTTAAAAATCAGGAATCTATGATCACCAGGGTGGCATTTGGCAGATAAGAAATCCTTAGTCACAGTCCCATATACCTACTAAATGTAAAGGTGTGTGTGATTCAAGGTAACTCATCCTTCAAACTCCATTTTTCTGGCCTTCACTGGGTGTTCAGTTTAGGATTAGAACTCACATAATAATTTTTAAAGAGGGATTTTTTTTTCTCCATGATGATATTTTTACATCTCCATTTGTTACGTTCTTTTTAAAACTCATTATTTTTTTCTGTTCTTAGTTAAGTGGTTTGTTTAGACTCCTTTGATGGCCAAAGGAAAAACAGATCCAGGGAGAAACTGACAATCCTTGGGATAATTCACCGTATTTGTCTTAGACATAAATGTCTTCAAATGGGTTGGAAAAGTCCACCTCTCTCCAGTAAATGCAGAATGAACTCTACTCACCAAAGGAGTCATACCAAGAGAAGCACCTAATGTTTATTTATCCATGGCAGTATCTTTAGCTGCTATACTGAGGGCAACTGGTGACATTGGGAAATAATGGCAACTATTTTCACACAGCTGATAAAAAAAGGTGGTGATTTGCAAAATATTGTTAAGAACGGAGAAAACTGAATGGAAAAAAAAAAGGAGATTTATTTGGTTTAGAAGCTGTTTGGTTGCTCAACAAATTGCTAAGTCATTTGCCTACTTATATTTACATATGTATGCATTTATGAAAATGCAGTCTGAGTGAGGCACAGTGGAAGGTGTCTGGAGGCAACACAGGGCATGCTGATACACCCTTGACTTTAACGTATCAGACTTGTAATGAGGGACTAATTTGGTTCTAAGCACTAGCTTGGCAGAAACAAAATACTTATAGACTATTAATAGAGAAACTTCTCACAGAAGCTGTGACCTTTATGACTTAGCATGGTTTACAGCCCTACCTCTGTTACAATTAAGCAGAGCCTTACTGCAAAGCAACAGATTTCTGCCTTTTTTTTCCTCCCCCAATTATAAGGAAAGGACTGCTAAAGTAGAGCTACTGTTTAGTACACATCCTGATGCAAATCCCTTCTGCAGTATGGAGGTGTACTGAAACTCAGCAGGTTTACACTGCTCTGAAACATGTTCCCTAATGTCCTGCAAACATCTAGCCTCAACAGCCATCCTTAGCTGAAGGCCTAGGGAGATTTAAAGACAACTATCCCTAAAAAACTAATTAATAATGAGAAAATATTATCAGTCACAATGTTATAGTGGAATTGGGGGAAGGGGGAGAAGTTTATTGAAGGGGTTACTTCTCTCACTTCCAAGTCAGACATACATAATAAGTTTCTAATGACTCTGAGTATAATTAAACATTTAAAATCAGTATTGCAAATGCCTGATGGAAAACAGTTATGAAACACATCAGAGAGGACAGTCCATTTACTATTTCAGCCTTTATTTGCCAAGCCATGTGTCAACAAAAAATACTGGTTGTTAAGGTCACTGAGACTGGAAGAGCCAGGGAAAAAAATTATCAGGATCATTTTTAACACAAGTTGTTCAAGTCTATAACTCAGGGAAATATGTAATGCAAAAATACACATTTTCATTTTTAACCACACTAAATAAACTTTTTGTAAATTGTAAAAGATTCACTGACTCCATCTGCTCACTGATGTAGTTCACAGCAGCAAACAGCATCAGTGAAAGTATGTATAAAAGCACAGGTGCATGGGATTAAAAAGCAAAAACCAAAAAGACATAAAATAATGCAAAAAGATAACAAATTAGTTCCAGAAATACAAGCTAAAGAGATATTCTGCAATAATTACACCAAGAGGCACAGTAATCCTAGTTCTTCCTGGCACCGCAGAAATGAACAGCTCTATAGGGATATGCCAACAGGTCAAGCAGCTGAACAAGCAATGAACATAATTTTGCCTTACCTAAAAATGAGAATTGAACAAACTACCATCTCTTTAGAAGCAAATGGTGAGAGCAGCTCAATGACTGGTATTTCAGCAGTTTTATGTTTTGTACCTATTTGTGCCGGAAGAAGTGATGTTCTGAATGTTAGAAGAAGTGATGTTCTGAATGCTGTGAGTGACAGAGCAGTCCATGGTAAGCATGTTTCTTTAATTTATCCTAGTCTTAGTAATAGATTCAAACGATGGCAGATCTAGGATTAATTTGGTCTCAAGAAGAGAGTGCAGAGTGGAAAAGGCTCCCCAGGAAAATTATTTCAGTCACCTCTTTGACAGCTGGCCCACAACCATGTTACCCTGTGAATGCCAAATTTGTGAGATAACTGAGAGGAGATAGTAGAGCTCTGCACAGCCAATAATGCAATGATAGGAAGCGATTATTCACTGTTTTTTCAAAGAACTGAGGACTTAAATTGAACAGAGGGAAGAACTTTATTTTTTTCACATAACACACACTTAGAGCTCACCGCCACTGCATACAGCAGGGGACGAGAATATAGATGAGCTCAAATGAGGATTAGACAAGTTCACAAAGGGCAGGGCCATATACGGATATCAAACATTAAGATCAAGTAATAGCCTCAGAAGCTGAGGGGCAGAAACTACTAATTTTTTTTTTTAATGCTGTAAGGTAGAAGATGGATAGAGAGAGGGGATGCAGGTATTCCAGTGGAAGAATCGCTCTATCACAACCTTGTTTCTCTGCTCTTTTGGTAAACACTAGCCAGGTTACTGGGATCACTGTGACCTCAGTGGGAAGTATTTTAGACTTTGGTCAGTTGTTTCTACACACACACTAGTGAAACTTTCCTTTTGAAACCAGCTTTTGCGTGCCAGCTTTAGTGAAGGATTCCCATATCAGAGGAGTAGGTTTTTGCTGGCTCTTATGCCAACAGGACCATCAGTAAAAGGTCCCAGGAAGATACTACCTGGAGTGCTTACAAAATACACGACAGTTTTAAAATGACGGCTTTAAAATGACAGCAGAGCAAAGGAAACATGCTCATCAGAAAGTGGAAGGTTCAACTTGCAATACCAGGCTGTCCTGCAGTCTAGCAAGGCTCTTCACTGTACACTGTCCATTGTTTTGTTCACGTCAAACCCAGACGACAAGCTGAAGAGCATAGTATCACTTCCTATTCAAGCGCGCTTCACAGACCAAGAAGGACATGCCAGGAATCTTCTCAGTATCATCTAGCCCAGGAAACAGGTGTAGGGAGCATGAAGAAATATCTAAGGGCATGGGAAAGTGGCGAGTGGGCTTCTCAGTCTCAGAGAGGCCAGAGGAAGGGTAGAGGAGCCACTGCCAAGGCAAAAGGGGAATGGACAGCAGCAAAAAAAGACATGTAGGCTACTGAGGTTCCTGAAAACATATTCTAAGTGCCAGCACGAAATCTGAAAGGTTGAGAAATGGCAGAGATTTCAACAGCTGGCTCAACAGAACAAGTCTCCTTGATTTCACTGTTGGGACAAGTATCTCCAAAAACACTTCTGTTCTCAGAACAGGGTACCTTAGCTACTTTTGTTTGTCAAGTCTGGTAGTAGAAGTAACAGTAGCATGAAAACTACTTTAATTTTCTTCACTGAAATCATTGTAGTGTTTAGTGCTCATACCAGGCTCAGACACAACAGTGTTTAATGATATTACCATGACACAGTGATAGAGAGGGTGGATAAAAACCTAAAAAAAATTAAAAAAAAAAGAAATCAAAAAACCCTCCACTAAATTGCCTGACAAGTAATTTTTATGAAATGAAAATAATTTACACAGCAGTTTTACAGAAAAAGAGAATTATGCCATTAATCAGCACTGCTGGATAATTACACTGTACATGAGGCCTTGCTTTTAGGGAAAAAATATAAGCTAATAAAGACAGTCAGACGATCGGTAATGGCAGGGCTTTTGGGAGATACCAGAGACACAAAGCTTAATAATTTACCACTAAGGAGTATAATGACTGAGAAACCAAAATATTTTAAGTTTACATTAATTTTCCACCCAATTACATATTTAACATTAAATCCAAAAGCTAGAGAATTCCCCTCAGCTGTGAACAACCACAGCAACAATGAGAAAGCCAAGGGGATGTGATCTCAAACATGACTGGACTCTGAATGTATTCTTCCAACTGCTGTGTACATCCTTAATATTCAGAGGTCTGCTCGAGAATTAAAGCCAGTTCACACTTCCCTCCAGTTACTGCCGGTTCAAATAAGGTCTCTCCCTAATACAGTCAACTGCAGTCAATCAATTTTCTTTGTGGTGTCTCTTTGCACCTCCCAAGCACCAGCAGCAGATGGCTCAGCCTGGCTGTCTCACTGCCACATTTGTAAGGGAGAAACCAGTGAAAAGTTGAACAACATGGAATTAACAATGAAAATGAGGACTGGAAGGTAATGAGAATGTTTCATTACCTTTGCGTCGTAAGCAATTTAACCCTGATTATTACTGACCTCTGGCAATATTGTATCCAAGTAAAATGTGCTATCCTAAAAAGCATGGGTATACTGGAAGGCAGACATTGCTTCTGAGTGTACTCATAAATAAACCAGAGCATTTCCCTTCCTGTGTTAGAGGCTTACCTTACAGCTGAGTTATCAGCATTCAGCAGTCCCCCCATACTGTGTGTCTGTGCAACAAACAACACAACTTGGTATAGTACACCTGGAAAATGATCATTATTATTATTATTATTATTATCATCATCATCACTTATGTGGCACCCAAAAGAGCATTAGGTAGGTATTCACAAAGTAGTTAAAAAGACAAACTATGTGCTCCAAAGGGCTAATACTCGGTGAAACAGTAGAACTACATAGGGCGGAAAAACAAGAGGAGGTGGTATAACAGGAGGAAGTATACAGGTTACAGGAATACCATTAAACAGTTACTGATCTGGGGGACATGAGGTTCAGTGCACGCTGCCTCTTCTTATTCCACACTGAGTTCACAGGAATCCCTGTGACAGGACATTTTGTTAGCATGCTTTCCAAATCCACTGATTTTTTCTGAAGTGCTGTTTGTTTGCATGCTAATCTTAATCTTTTTATCTCTGAAGGTGTTGCAGCCTGAAAGCAGATAGATTTAAAAGTTTCCCAGTTCCGAAGTAAATTTGCCTATTAAGGATTCAGCAGCAGCCACAGATTTTGAAACTTTCACTGATTTTACAGTGATGGCACAATACAGTCCGTGACTTCGGGCCAAGATGCAGTAGGCCAAATGCACAGGAACAGCTCTTTCCCCTGCACACTGTATAGTGCACCAACAACCCACACTGAGGAGCTCTGCACACTTAGGGACCCCTGCAGCCCACTAAGTGTAGCTGAATGTGTGGTCTATTCCCACTGAAGTGCTATGATGTTGTGTGAGCCTGCCCCTACTATGCACCTTGGTGTCCCAAGAGCTCTTCCCTCTCTTCTGCCAGAGGGATCACAGCATCCTTCACGAGCTGAGCACACTGGGGACAGCCCAAGGAGGAGGCAGAATAGTGGAAGGTGAATTTTAAAAAATGACCAGTAAAAACTACAGTGCTCATTATCAAGTCCATCTACTAATACTAAAACAGTGGCCACACAGTTCCCTGCACTGTGGGCAACCACATTCCATCCAGAACAAAGCATGCTGCTGGCGCCTCCAGAATATTAATAATAGTAAGGTATGTACTGCAGCAGGAGGGAGAACTACAAGGGGTAGCGCTCCACGGGGCTGGCACAAGGAATGGATCTGCTTCAGGCTGCCTGCCAAAGGCACTGGAAAACTTGACTTTTCAGAGGCTGCCCAAAGATGCTTTTCTCCTGCCTGCAGTACTCTTTGGAAGGTTTTTACCCAGACCAGACTGCACTGTAGCCAAATGCAGGTGGGAAGTATCCCTGCTCTCCAATTGGTACTGCTGCCTCCTAATAGAAAAGTCACCAGGATCCCTCACCACTCTACAGATAAAAGCTTCTGGTTCCATGACATCCTGCCACGCACATGGGGCTTTTTAGAGGTCACTAGAGTCACGGGCTAGTATCTTAGAAGGAAATCATTCCCCCTAACCCTGTAACCCAAGGGGAAGCAAGTAACAATGGAGGCTGAAAGAGGGACTATTCAGGTTTGCCCGAGACCCGCTGCAAATGCAGGGATTACGATGGTCTTCCAAGATACAGAGGAGAGAATAGAAAAATTCACAAAATGCTGACAAAAACACCTCACTCCCTGCTTACAGCCTTTTATACCAGAGGTTTTCGTAGGGAGCAAAAGCAGCAAACCAGCATGGAGAAAGGAAGGGACACAAGGGGGAAAAAAAATTGAGATGCCAGTATCCGTTGCACCATTGCAATGGTGCACCCTTTACCATGGGGAGACATGTCCCCTTGGGAAGGGGGAAGTGTGTCTTCATGAACAACCTGCTGCCAGTTCAGGTCTTGCAGCACCCTTAGGTTTGCACAACGTAACATATCCCTGAGATGCAATGTATCCCCCACTTCCTCCCCCATCAGATGGCTGACAAACTGCAGAACAACACAAAGAAGAAACACTGCTGGCTTAGTCAAAAGGATTGCAGACATATAGCTGCTAGAAGCATTACTAAATATGTTGATGTTTCATAACAGTTTGATCTCACTGCTGTTTGTGTACAGCAGGAACAGCCAGTCAAGGTGATGCATTTGCTGTGCAGATCTGCTGCAGCACTTCAGTTTCACTGGTGGAACTGATCCAGGCTTCCCAGTTCCCTACTCCCCACAGCTTCCCCTTGCTGTGGGAATGTGCTGTGGTTCACTGAAAGAGCCCAGCTCCCTACAGAAGTGCACATAGAAAATTTAAACCTTGTCTACATTAAACCTTCAGCTTTCAAACTACTAACAGTGAGTCCACAGGTGGAAGAAGCAATTTGGCTTCCATATATACTGAGCAGAAAGAATTTGAGATACCATCTATTTTTCAAAGGATTAAAGTTAACATGTGTCTATCGCAAAACATCAGCTTACCTCACAAGTACACACATGTAGTTACAGTTTTCAGGGACACATTATCTCACATCATGGAATATGCCAAGGGGTTAACCTAAGCCTTGGAGGTATGATTTTAAACTGGTTTTGCTAAGCCATTGTCATCTATTAAATATAACTTTGTTTTCATAGGGAAAAAAAAAGTCCTTTAGGAGTTTCCTCTGAAAAAAAATAGCATTTTGAGGCCATCCTGAGGGTTTCTGGAATTTTTTCACATATTCTAAAAATCATCCTTGTGAAGCCCTGCACAGTCATGCCTCCCCATCAATGCTGTCCAGAGAATGCAGAGCTTGTACGGCTCCTGCTCCAGGTGCCCCCAGTCCTACAGCTTGAGGTGGTCCTTCCCAACCAGATTTAACTCTCTGCCCAAATAATTTCAATGTGATTTTGCAAGCTACTCCTTGTAGAGAAAAGCTTAACTAAATTATCACCTCATTCTAAACTAGTTCCTATACAAATGAAGAAATCCCATGAGCATAACACTGAAATTTATTGAAATGCTTACTTTCTTGCACTGGTCGATGGAGTGCATATTACTTTACAGAAGCTAATACAATTTTGTTCCTGTTCCTTACAAAGGACCAGCCACAGTTCCTCCCCAAGAGGGAGCACATCTCTGCACTTACACAGCCGATATTCTTTCAGGACTCTTTATTACCATTTTCCCTACAGCTGATCTGTTCTGCACAGATTTTCTGCTCAGTATGAGGGGCTGGGGAGGGGGGCATTAATTATACAGCAAGATGGAGCAGGGCCAGGCAGCCCCTCTGGTGCACTGTCTCCTCCATGCACAGCCTTCTTCCTGCTGCTTTGCAGCTACAAGGATCACCTGTTGGTCTTGGCACTTTCCCAAGCTGGGGCCTAGCGGAAATGACAGAATCAGCTAGAAATGAGAGCCAGCTCCTATTCCAGCAACCCAAATGAGGGAAATACAAAAACAGATGATGGCAACGTGATCTAGATGCCGCACATGAGAGCCAAGAGGGGGTGGGGTAGAGGGGATACATAAAGAAGGGGACAAAAACCCCAAAACAAATAAAAAACCAGAAAACCTCCAAAACCACTAAAAGGAAGTTTTTTTCCTGCTGTTGTTCTCTTTTCATATTCAGCACAGCAGAAACATTAGGTGAGTTTTACTCTATCTGAACACCTGCCAACAGGGAGAACTAGCTACCTTGTTCCTACTCCTGCTGGAGTTGTCAGATGTTTCCATCTCCCATATGAGAGATGTCAAAGGGATATTCAGGTACACAACAGAAACAACCTGCCTTTTTCAGGCCAGCTCCTCTCTGTACTGCATGGTGACACACAAGCTGTTCCTAGAGCTGTGTAAGGAGTTCCCTTCTTCCACAACAGTGCTCAGCAAAACCTTTTACTTGATGTTTGGGTGAGATGCAATGTTGTGTAGCAGAAAGATTAAACATTACTCGCTTCTCATTTTAGTCTGCCGGGCAGAAAAAGCAGATAAGTAATCCAACAGAAAAGGTAACCATCACTAACTATTTAAAACAGAGCAATGCTGCCTTTAAAATGATAAAAATACAAGCTAATTGCAAACTGCATTTCCATATCTAACTAGTTTCATATAAGCCCTCAAAATCCATATTTACTCAAAGCAGTAACCATCCTAACATCCAAGATGTCTCATCAAATTTCTGTGAACCCTTGAGTTGAGTGACACCATATATATTTACGCTCTCCAATACCTTAACAGGCTTTAAAAATGAACTTTTAACATTTTTTAACCCAATAATTTTTAGAAACCATAACAGTAAAAGCAGGAAAAACCTAATACTTAAGAGGAAGTTTATTTCCTCTCCAAGAGCAATGGAATGGGTCCCCAGAGCTTCCTTCTTCCTGAGAAAACACTCTATGAATAATCAATGTAGAGTCCAATTCCTCAACAAGCACCGAGCCTTCAAACACACCCAGCATTCAGCAGTCTCTGTGACTCTGGCCTTTAAACTGTAGCACTCTTTGCCTTTCTCTCCCTGGTTTCCCAAGCATTCTTTATTCTTTTCTTTCCAGCAACTAGGTAGGTACGCAGAAGCAAAATTCGAGCACTGGGAGCAAGCTGGGGCTAATTTGCACCTTATGAATTATTCAGGTCCTCCTGATTCCTGCACCTGCACTGAGGCAGGAAGCTTGCGAGAACAGTCATTACTCTTCTCTTGGGTTTGCACAAGCTTGGTTACTGCTCAGACACTTTGTTCTGTAACCAAGGGCTTCAGGTCCTGTATTAAGCAATAGGAATGGAAGAAAAAAAAATAACTGCCTGTTGTCAACCCCCCCTCCTCTCCTGCCTCAAACCCAGGATAATCACTCAACCCTGTTCTGAGACAAATGAATTGTAGGGTGTATCAGACTGATGCTGAGTTTATCTTACATATGCTAATCCAGATCAGGGCATCAGGAGAGAAAGAGCGAATGGGTGCTTGAGTCCATCCTGTCCGACATTTACTCAGCTGCATTAAATTGCACATTTAAACTTCTCCCTAGCTCAGTAGGGAGTATTTCACATGCATCAAGAATTTCACATGCTAACCTGATCATTAAGGCATACTTCTCCCCAGATACAACCCAAATAAATTCTCTGCCTGGCATTCTGGCTGACATAAGGGGTGCTAGCAGTTTAATACTATTGGAAAAGCCTATATTGTGCTTGCACCGGGGTGGATTTAACAAGCAAATAGGTCTTTTTCATCTCTATCTACTATTATCTTGGTAAACAGAATGTGACATCTAACTGCAACTCCAGATACAACCCATGAATCTAGACAGTCATTAGAAGCATTTGCAGATAGCAGATACAAACCAATTAGGACTATGAACATTTCAAGATAATGATATGTTTTTGAGCTAATATGCAAAGGCAAACAGACCTAAAAGTATTACGCAAATTCAAAGCAGCAAACACCATCTTTACTGTATCTCATGTCCGCAGCTGCACTGAGTATCATTAGGTCTTGTCCTTTATTAACACTGCTGTTACCAACAAGTTTTCCAGTTAAAAGATCGTCTCATTAATCCCAAGCAGCTAAGCATCATGCTTTGATTGATTCAGTAAAACAGATCTGTGGTAACTGATAATGAAACCTCTTTAATCCCCTCTTCCAAAAAAACCAAGTCAAACACGAGCGTTAAGCATTCAGAAAAGTACAGTCAATCCTTATCAAATCTTTGCTTTTGTTCTTTCTATGCCTAAAGAAATTAATGCATTTTCCTGTTGATGCAGGATGTGTGATTGGTCCTCTGCTTCTCTTATCGCATTCCTTTCCAACAATAGGTACTCTGGCGCTTTTTTTTAAGGTATTTTAATCGAGCATGTAAACATGTTTTATTCTTTGATGCTCTTTCATTCAGCATCATTAATCCCCAGCATGAAATCAATAGACTTAAAACATTTAATCACGTCAAAACGCAACATACAAATCCACAAATGACTTCAGTTCATCACACACACTGAATAGCTTGCAAATTGGAAACTATGCCTTCTTTTTGCCTTGGGAATCAGCAAATCCTAAGCTAGTCTTCCACTGAAGTAAACAGATCCTTTCTCCAAGAATCTGCCATTAGGCAAACAAAACAAAGTTGATAAACAAAACACGGGATTTTCTGTTTGCTCTGTCATCTTTTTTCATCCCTTGCAGTCTCACTGGCCTTATGAGAAACACTTGTTTTACTGCAATCTCTTGACAGTATGCATGTTTAAAAAAAATTTAAAAACAATTACAGTAACTGGGTTACAGAATGTACTGGAGGTGCAAAAGAAGGGAAAACATCTTTGTGGTTGCTTACTTTCCCTTTTTAACAGCATACATTGTTTCTCTGCTTGAACAGAATGCAAAAGGAACAACAATCCTAGGCACTTAAAAAAAAGGAAAAAGAGAATAAGCTCAACTTTATATATGATTATGATTTCAAAAGCCCATAGGACACAGAAAGTGACAAGAATAGCTTTGATGGGGCAAAAGTTGTGGCTGAGCTGAAAAAAAAAAGCAGAAACAGGTAAACAGGCAAAAGCAATAGTCTAAGTAATGGAATAATATTTTTAATTCTACTACATTAAAAAGCACTGAAAGCTTGCTAATTTGAAAGAAAAAAATACAGTTTGGGAAGTGGTGAAGTGTGAAAATGGGCATGCTGAAACCTTGATTTGGGAGGCAGATACCCAAAAACCTGCCTAGGTCCATGATTCCATCCCCACCCACTGTCCCATGAAGAGTCCTACACAGCCTCCCCCCAAACCCATGAGGTCCTTCACTGTTAAGATGGAGCTTCTCTGGGTACCAACCACTAGGCACATGTCCACACATACTCATTCTGTCAGCTATCCATTTACCACCTACAGACAGAGCCCTGTCCTGAACTTTGCCTGTGTCGGGTGAAGAAGCCCCAAAAGGCAGGCAGAGGGCTGATGATGGTGGTACTAGCAAGGTGCTGTACTGTAGCCCTGAATTCAGGTAATTCACTCAGAGAAGGAGCATCACCTCAGGAATAATCTGGCTATATGTGTCCATGGAAGTAAGGCTACTCTGTAATCAGGAATGCAAGACCCACAAGGCTAAGACGTTGGGCAGAAAAGGGGGATCCTGGCTCCATACTGGAAATCTGGACACTAAGCATCTAGAGAGGAACAGTCAGTGAAAGGTCTGTTTCAGTATCCACAGCTCTTTCTGGCCTGATGTTACTTCAGGGAACGGAGCTTACAGACCAGTCCTGTCCACGCTCAGGCAAGGATACAGGTTCTTCTTACCCACTCTCCTTCCCCATCCCATAACTTCTGTCTTCCTGTTTATACAGCTGCCCATATTCAGCAAGAAGGGAGACGACACTCTACTGCTCCCCTCGTATCTTATCTGATTAAGCCTGCAGTGAGATCCCAGTGAGATCAGCTTGTGCTCAGAACCTACACCTCAGGTCTCCCATTCTGTTGACAAGCTAGTTCATGAAGCTCATCTGTAAAAGTAGCAAAATTGCTGTTGGTGCTGCCGGCTTGTTTGACAAAAGACTCATCTCTGCTCCATTATAATCTAGAAAGGGCTACAGAGACTACCTCTAAGGGAAAACAATGTTTTTATTTCCTACTGGTTCTCTAAGCAGTCCATAATGTACATAATGTACATAATGTCCATCTGATGTAACTGGGCTGTATTTCCAGAGAAGCACTTACGTTCCCTAGGCCATCAAAGTTTTCTGAGAGTGTAACAGAGGTATCAGTGCCTCTAGTGTAGCACAACATAGTCCCACTCTAGTTGAGAGAAGGAATGAAAATTTCAGAGTAGGTATGATTAATCTGTACTGTAAGTATACAGAGTGTAAGTGACCTCCTGATTTTGTAGTTTTTCCCATTGAAAGTCATGTTTATGCACTGAGCTGCATGAAGGAAAATATGTAGATTAGGGAATTGCTTCAAATGCTTTGACTATTCTAGACACATTAATTTTTCATTACCTCTTTTATGAAAAAAAAAACCAACAAAAGCCCACAGCAAACTAACAAAAAAAAAAGCCCAATAAAAAACATGAAGTAAAACTAAAATGTGAAATGAGAACATTCCAAATCCGGCAAAGAGAAGATCAAGTATTTTCTGCTGGCAGTGCTCTTAATTATTACCAGTAACTTCCTATCTATTATCATCATCATTATATTTTATCCTGCTCTTTAAAAATGATCCAGATTACCTCTGCAAATGTGGGGTTTTTTTTTCTGTTTGACAGATGCTAGATTCGCTTTCGGCTGAAAACAATCAAAGTTTAGACACAAGAAATATCATTTAAATATCCTTTAAAGGAATATCCTTTAAAGCCTGTGCTCTTCAGTTAACAATTTGATCCTGGAGATGAATTGCAAGTAGAGACTTGGGCCTTAACATTCTTACTAACTAATGGGAATGCTAGCAAGTAAAGCAGTGTAGTCTGCACTGCAATGCTTATTTGCTTTTTGAACTGGTGACAAATGAGAAGGACTGCTTTGAATTAGTCTTACAGACATCACCAATACAACAAAACACTGCAAACATTCGTCTTTGAACAGTGGAGAGTCAAAGCAAACTAAGGTGAAAATGGTGTCCAGCAGAGCAATTCAGATCAGGAAAGCCATCCAACTCCAAAGCAGCTTGACCTGAACACAGCCCCAGAGGCCAGGCCACAGCTGCCAGCTAGACAGTAGCCAAGAAGTTAGCAGAGGTGCAAGCCAAGAAGCCAGCCATGGACCCACGTGCCAGTGCAGGAAAGCTGTATTCCAGAATTTGGCATCTGGGTCCTCCAGCTGCCAAACATCTCCCATCTGGCTGAGCCTGTGGACAAGGTGTTAAAAAGAAGATCAGGGAAGATTATACAAGAGCGAAAGCAGCACTCTTTGCAAGACAGCAAAGATGAAGAGGCACATTGTGCCCCAACATGTGAAACTCACACACATTATCACTTTGTTCCCAGTGGATCAGAGAAGGCAGTCTGGACAAAATGCTCCACATTTTAGAGGAAATGAACAGTTAGATGTGCATGAACTGAAGCAACTGCCCCAGCCTCTGGCCATCCACAGAGGTCAGCAGATGCAGATTTGTGTGGAATTGGTTCGGAGTAAAACTTACAACTTTTAGCAGATTTGATGAACCAAATAAGAGAAAAATAGGAAAAAAAAACCTACAAAAAATGTTTCTTCAAGTCTTTGTGATCCACTCTGTTCCTCCGTCATCACAAAGAAATTGAAGTATCAAAGAATGTTTCTGTACTTTCCTAACTGGAATACCATACTTCTCAGTGTAATTTTATGGAAGGATAACTTTCTTGCAATTTAGTGGAAAAGATAAGTTTAGTAATACAAAGTTGAAAAATACCCAAACCTGGGTAGTCATGAAATTTAATTCAAATGAAATATATCCACTTGTACAACTGCATTTAACTGCAGCAGAATACACTTCTGACAAGCATTTACTGTTCCCGAACTCCAGCAGTGCCATACCCCAAAAAGAGGGACCAGCTGTGGGGAAGACTCCTAGCACTGCCAGCAGTTTTAAATGTATCATAAGAATTTGTATTTTTAAATAATACACTGAGTTTAATGTTAATCTAATTGATCTTACTTCCACCTTTCAATCTACAGGCAGGTCCACATGGCCCAAATGAGGTTTGACAGATGTGTTGTCTTGATCAACTTGGTTCTTGTTTTTAAAAACACATTTAAAAAAAACCCTACAGCTCTTTTCCAAATTTCTGTTTTTATTAGAACCTATTTGTCTTGCCAAATATTATCTTTCAGTCTCATCTCACTCCAGTCAGAGCACACTAACTGTCAGCAGTTTAGAACTGCTGCATGAGATGACTTAGCCATCTTCATCTACATCTAACCATGCATGTTTTTCAGGCGGCCTCATTAGTAGGATCTCATATTTATTGCTATGGTATGTAAATACCAAGTAAATTCATGAGGGATTTTTAAAGCAAAATACTAACAACCTCAAGAAAGAGCAAAAAACAACACAAGTGTCCTTCTTGAAAATGCTTCCTGCAGAATAGAAGCCAATATGCAAAATGTTCTATAGTTAATTTAATGCAAGCTAAAGAAGCCTGCATTAAAAACTGTATCTGAAATATACATGTATTTTAGAAACACAACATTCTGAGAGCCTAGTAGGCTCATCAGAACAATTTCTGACGTTGCACTGATAATACAATCAGATCAAAGAAAATCTAAGTATTTTTAAACATAAATGTATCATTTCAATTTCATAGTTAAGGAAATCTTAAAAGATTTGTATTAGTTCTAACAGAGAAATTGCTCCTGCTGCTACTTTGAAAATGTTTGAGTAATAGGATCCTGCAAATTTTTAATATAAATATACCAGCTGTAGTGTAATTAACTGCAAATTGGAGATAGGAGTAGTCTTGAGGAATGACTTCTGTATTTGACTACTCATTAGCAATTTGAAAGTGTAATTGCTCTTAAACATGCTTTCTTCCTTATTTTATTACAAAGCTTAAGTGTACTTATAAATGTGAAGGATTTATTCTGGAACATACTTGCTTATATTGAATGTGAAGTTGTTTTTTCTTCTGTACTCCAAAGACAGGGGGCACACAGGTCACTAAGAGCAGATAAAAGCAGTGAGCTGATGGGTTTACACTTGTCCCATAATAAACACGACTCCAAAGGAACCTTCTGAGGGGCGCACAAAACAAACAAAAGGAGGAGGAGGACAGGCAAGCAAGCAAGCGCACTGACAGTGGACATTTCACTGCATACTGTTTTAAAATCCACTAAAGCAACAGCCATGAATCCCACAAAAACAGGAACCCTACCAGTTTTGGTACATCTTTCTGTCATTTGACATAATTTCTACCTGGGCAAGTGGGGTGAACTCGAGGGCCCTTATGATATCACAGCACTTGCTGAAGCCTCCCAGTCACCCCCCGCCACTGGATTGGCATGTAAACCCTGTGCCATCTACAAGGCACATTGCACAGTAAGACTTTTAAATTTTGCCCTCCTTGAAATAAAAGCAAGGAGATGTTTGCAAAGAGCTCTTCCTACATTTTGGAGCTTTGCTTTACTGTAACTGGCAATGATCCATTGTTACATGAACTATATTGATGCACATTAACTTTGTTACTCAATTTCAGTAGACTACTTTGAACACTTTATTATTAAGCATCAGAGAAGGTATTTTCTATTCTCATATTTTAAACACCGGGATTTATTTAAAAAAAAAAATTGCAGCTTTCCCACCACCCTCTGAGCCCCAAGATAAAAAAAAGCAATTGCAAAACTCGACTTCAGATCTTGCCTACCCCCACGTATCCCCCAGTCATGACATAAAGAGGGAAAGAAACCTGAAAAGCACTGCTTCTAGATTTTATCAATAAAACAGAATATTATATAATACACAATAAAATGCTTCATACCTGGAGTTGAAAAAACGAAAAGGGTTAACAGCTGACCTGGCACAGCCCCACATGCTCTCTCTGGAAATTGAACACAGACAATTAGGAATTTTAAGTTACCCCAAATAATCGAAGGGGACTTAGACAAGCTTGAGGAACACTTACTGCAAAGTAAGTAAGGTACATAGCCTCAGTGTGGAAGGCACTTTAGGATTTTCCCATTCACTCAAAACTCAAACTGAATTTGCTCTGTAGATACCCCATCTAATGAATGATAAGTAACTTATTAGGAGCGCTGTGATTAATTTTCATGGCAGCAAAGTCAAAGCTTAAGGGCCCACATGTTGCTCAGTGGTAATTCTGGATCATGATAGATCATATTTTCTTGTTTAAAAAATCATCAGCAACAAAGAGGTAAACTCTAATGAGAATTTTAAGCAGGCAGACATTGCATGAAGAGGAAATTATGGCTGCAGTGAACGTCTGCTCCCAGAATTCTGCTGTATCAGTAGTATTATTCCCACACAAAACCAAAAAACTTAGGCTTTAACATTTTTACTTAGAATTGGGACTCTAGGGAAAATATACAATCTTCTAAAATACCATTTTGAATAATGAACAACACCAATATACAGTGCCATAGCTGTACAAACTCCTATGCTTGTTAAGATTTGGACTACATGATGTGTTCCTTTTCACTGACAAATTCTGATCTACTGCATGTGCTCAAACAAGAAGCTTCATAAAGATGGTTTTTGGAAAACATTCTACCAACTTAAGGGAAAAAAAAAGAAAAGCCTGCAGAAAGCCAAGAACATGAATAAGCCCCTTTAGTCCTTTGTGGTTCAGACCTCAAATGTACTGTGAAAGTAGTCTGAGGCCTATGCTTAAGAAACTAGCAAAAATATTAGAATAAGAATATGAAAAATAAAAAAGCTCTAGCACACTAGCAGGTATTTGCACTGAACATGTTTTGAATCTTTTATAATGCTCAATTAAAATATCTAGATTGGCACAGGAACTGTTGAAAGTGAAAAGGAAACTTTCATAACAACTTTGCTTCATTTATACAATTGCATTTTCCACTGGCCCTTGGAAACCTACAAATAATCCATTTTCTCTCAAAATTTTGCACTGAATGCTTTGAGCCTGTCACACTTCCCTGCCTCAAGTGTACAGCAAATATTGGCTCTTTACTGTTTTTGCCATTTTTTAGATGCTAAATTTCTGATAATGACAGAAATATGGTCTGCAGATGACAAAATATTGTACAGAATTCTTGAAGTATAAGTTATTAGCTCTATCACTGCCTAACACTGTTTTGTTTTTTTCCACACTCTTTTCCCACTCTCCAAGTAGAGTCTTTTCCTTTTCAGAAATATATCTCAGGTATTTTGTCCCACAGTACCAAATAGATACAGATTTTATTTTACAACTGTGTCATTATTTAATCAAAGAGCACTGTGACAAAAATCTCCCCTGCCCCATCAGCCCTCAACTGAAAGCAATATACACTGGAAAAATGGTTACTGGAAACCATTAACACCAATGGGTCTCTTCCATGTCAATTAACTTGCAATCATCTCTCTGTCTCATTGGAAAATAATTTATTTGCACAGGTGATATAAACATCAGTACATTACCTGGAAGTCGTAACTCTAAATTTTGGACACTCCTTTTCATAAAGTTCCCTTTTTAACAACTAAGCAACAGGGCAGACCAAAATACAGTAGTTGAGGTTAAGTATTTGCATGCTGAATTTTTGACAGTGGGAAATTTAGCAGACAACCAGAACTCTGTTCAGAACCTACAAGTATCCAGGCACTGAAGCAAAAGACACTCGGGCATCATCCAACCAACCTCACTGACTCCTAAAAGTTACTATGCTCCTTTCTGTTTGGCATGAAAGCCAATGGGCTGTGGCCTCCCCACTCAGCCTCTTCTCCAAACCAGAAACCTAGAAATGGAGAGAAATACCTAATCCTTGCCTCTGGAACTTGAAGCTTATCTGTGCTGTGAAAATGGCTAAACCACATCTCAGACCATGTAATCACCATAAAAAGGATCTGTAACAGTCACTTCCCAATCCAAAATGCAAGTATAGAATAAAGAAGAGGAAAAGGACCACTCCAGGGTATCTTTTGCACACAAATGTAGATATCTGGCTTCCTGAGTTAGTGCTCTAACATCAGGCTTTTATGCCATAGGTGGGTGGCTGCACCACTGCTGGCTGTCACATTTTTACACCGGGAGATGACCAATGGGAAGAGGACATCTGCCTGTTACAACAGGCAGAAATAGGTAAGCTCAAAACTTGATATCTTAATTTCCACAATGGAAAGTTGGGAACGTGAGCTGCTCTTTTTTTTTCCCAAACACTTTAATGAACTACTACATTTCAGAAGCCCAAGCTCCAAAGAGAGCAGAGACAACTCACAGCCAAGTACCCACCCAGGGTATAAGTGGAGACATCTCTAGGAAGATGATTGCTCTGCCTGTTGAACTTCAAAGCCTTTAACTCTTTGTTGACTGTACTGTAGGAGTGTTAATGCCTTGTGCAGGTGCTCTGTCACACTGCTGGAGCCAATCACCTATCTCAGAACCTCACAACACTTCCATCAGACCTCCCCCAAAGCAGAAAATCTGCATCTTGTCTCAAGTGCCTGCACTGTTGTGGCTCATCTTGGTCCTGGGTACCTGCAGTACTTCATGTGTGTTGCAAGCATTTGGGGATAGTGCAACCTCTATGATTTGCAATATATTGACAAGGATGTCAGAATTGCATGTACTTGTAGTTCCTCTCAAGCAAAAAGAGAACCACTTTATGTTATTCTGACTATACTTTAGGAATGGCAAAAGATCTCAGAAATCATGTGGTGATACAGACAGCAAGCAGTTCTGAAGTGAAAAAATTGAGTGCAAAAGGAATCAACCTGTTCAGCTTGGTAAATATTTTTCAGCAAACAATTTATTATGCAACATTACCCTATTATTGTGCTTTTGAAACTTTCATGACTGAGATTTTGGTCATTATATAGTTCCTCCTGTGAACTTATTTATCAATGGTTTGACTCTTTGGCCTTGACAAGCAACTGATTACAGAAACAGCAGTGCTCCTCAGTTCTTAAGAGAAACACCATGGTGACTTATATGTCTATCTGACAGCATTGTGTGTCCCTGATTTATCATGCATTATCCCAGCACTATGCTAAATATTGTACTTTTCATGCAAATAATTGAGGGACATATTTTGACAAGACTGGGACTGCTGACTTTTAATGACTACATAAACAAAGTGTTTTTTTACTGCCTGATGTCAGCTTCTGGTGATTTTCAGGTTAATTTATTTTCCAGGCTCTGTTTGCAATGCTGGGCTTTTCAGCCAGCAGCAGATCCTGTATACAGGCCTTAAGGTGAGCACTTTCTAGGGCAGTCTCTGGCCGCAGTGCCTGCCAGCCTGCTCCATGCCCCCCCCCCCCCCCGAGCTTGCAACACAGGCTAGATGACAGAGCTCTGGCAGTTGCTGCCTCCTCTGATCCACCCTGGTCTCTTCCTTATTTTCTGCCTGCCTCAGCTTTCATATTTCCTTGCACTGCTCTATCCTCTGGCAACTCAGTATATTTCACAAGGATAAATAAAGTATGACCCAGAATCTCATGCTTGACACATCTTTTGTCACTGCTGTAATGATGGAGATGCAGAGTTTGACTCTGAAACCTGTGACTATCATTACTCCAGGATTAGATGCTATAATCAGCCACTGTGCTGCTTTACTCCTTATTTTAGCCTTCAATTCCTTTATTTTGACTAGAGTAATTTCTTATTTGTGGTGGCTGTAAGGTCCAACTATCCTTTCAGCAATGTATTCAGAATAGCAATGCTCATGTTCTAAGTCACATGACACCTCCTTGGCACACAGGTTCAACGCAAAAAAGACTCTCTTCATATCCATCATCCAATAACTCCCATTTACTCCTCCTTTATCTCCAGCATCAAAAGAACTTGCTGTGAGAAATGAGGTTGTGGTGAAATCACAAAGGGGATTTAACTAATAGACAGGGAAACCTACCAAAATCTTTTCCCATTATGCAGGAGAAAGGAAAATGGCAGGAAAAAAAAAAAAGGAGGTTAATTTTTTTTTATTCCTGTATTTACATGCTCATTCAATTATACCTTTCCAAACAGTGTCCCCCTCTTAATAGTTCCCTCCTTTACATGCAGTTTACATACCCGTGACCTACACAACTTTTGTGGTTTTGCACGCATTGACCTAAACACTCAGGACAATATTTCCATAAATCAATATAAGCACTGCTATTAAGATTTAATTGTGCTGCATGTATGTCTGTCAAAATCACAGGAACTGCCTTATGGAAAAGGTAAGATAAAAACTTATCTAATCTAGATAATGAAACAAGAAGTAATTTTGTCTCATGTGACAGCAGAGGACAATGCTCTTTTTCTTATCAGTAAGTCAAAGTAGCAGTTCACTGAGAAGGTTTTATTGTGGCTTTTCCTGGCAGTATTCTGCTATCCAATCCACACCTATGAGTATTTGTTAGAGCTCTAAATTTCTTAAAGCACAGGGCTCTGCCCCTGCTTTCTGTGCTGATTTAGAAAGACAAAACATAAAAAGCTGAATAATGAATCACTGGGGAAAGAGATGCCAAACAGGTATACAAACTGCTAACTGGGTAGTACTAATTCTACCAATATAATGTTATTTATAATTCATTCTTCAGTGTCATGCTCTTCAAGCAATTAAACAATGCCTGCCTCACTATCCATAAAATGCACTTCACATATCTAACGACTAATGACTTGAGCTTCACTCTGGAGCAACACATTTTAGTGATTTTAGTGGATTAAACAAGGAAGTAAGAGGCTGATGTACCTGATCCCAACTCATTCTCTGTTTTGCTGCATGGCCTTGAGCAAGTGACTAACCTGTAGATAACAGTAATATTTGAACACACAGGGGACCTGTACAATTTAATTAGTTAATGTTTGCAAAGTAGTCCAAAGATAAAAAATGCTGTATGAATGATAATCACACACTATTGTTTCATGGCATTTTATTCCAAAGCATGTTTGTGTAAACATGTTTAGAAATGTAAAATTCCAGTAAGGGCAAAGTTTGACAACTACCTTAAAATGATCGGCACTTCTTAGACTAAAATTTAAATTAATTAACAAATTTAACTTATGCTAAGAAGATATTTATATGTGAATTCAATACAAACACTAAATTGGAGCTGGGAAACAAGATCTTTGAAAGTTTCTTTGTGGCAGACAAAGGAAGTGAAAAAGACATACAGAAGGTATCAATGAACCAATAGGTGTAACTCTTTCACTGCAAGATAATGGTCTCCCAAATAGCCTAAGTGTTGAGTTACTTTTCTTTTCTTTAGCATCCAGACTTCTGTTAGTTTCAGGACTAATCATTAGACCAAACAATGGCAAACAGAAACAGGATTTTGGACTTTAACAGAACCAGGATTTCTTAGTTCTTCAAGCTTATTACGCAATTAATTTAAATATTTCTCTCAAAATGAAAATATTACTCCTAGCAATGGTATAGTAAAAGCTCCAGAATGACCTACTCAACAGTCATGGAAACTTATTCTTACAGAGGACATAGGAAGATATGATTTTATGTAGACAAAGGTCTACTCTTAAAAGCATTCTTGTTTTCAAATTAGCTTTTTTCAGGGAACAATTTCACAATACCCCTATCTCCTGATACACTTCAATTTAAGCAATCCCTTTCAAAGCAGGAAGTGACATTAATTTCTCTGAAGAAGCCAGTTTTGATTTACAGTTGCCATTCACCTAGCCTTTGTTTCTAATGATCATTGGCTAGTGGGGAATCCAAAGCAAAAGGCTTTGGGACATATAGCAGAAAATTTTCATACCAAAAATCCTAGTGCATGCACAGGATGGCATCCTTTGATTTTATTGCCCAACTGTCAAGTTACTGAACTTTTCTTTTGTCAAACATCACATAATTTTAAGAAAGGAACCTTTTCAGAATAATATGGGTTTACTGGATTATTGAAACCCCAGGTTCATACTTAGTGCCTAAAGAGCAATCCCCACAGGTCTTTCAAGCTCCTGAAATCCTTAATAAGGGCTTTAGGGCAATTCATTTCTATATACAAACAGAAGTTTCTGAGAATTCATATTTTGCTAGAAATAACTTTATAAAATGCCATATAAACACACTGTAGAAGAAGTCAGTACTTCTTCAACAAGCTGTCTGAACTGCTTTTAGGGAGTGCATGTAGGTAGGAGAAATCACACCTGTAGGTGTCAAATTTAGATGTAGTAGGTTCAGCTTCTTCTCAAGCCACAGACCTCCAGCATGGCCTTAGAAAATAACATAGAGGGGGTTTCCTCATATATAATAACTTCAGCAATGTAAAGTTTTATCACTCTCTAAATCACTTGTCCAGGTTTCTTTACAGCTGCTGGAGAAGACAGATACCTTTTGAAAGGTAGGTGAGCATAACTGAAAAGATGACTGGACTGAGAAGTATCTCTCCACTAAAGAAATCCAAAATACTCGAGCCTAACTTTTAGATAGCTTGCGTTGTGAGAGATGAACTTTGCTGCAAGGTTATGTCTAAATTGGACAGTGCAGCACTACCTAGAGGCTGCCTCAGGTAGCTGAGACAGAGCACATTGCCAGCTCAGCAGTGCCCTTGGGTCTAGCCAGCGTCCAACCCAGCAACACTTTTCACTGCAGAAACCTCTTCTTTTCTGCCATAGGATACTTACTTGAGACTGCTGACAAAAAATAAATCAAAACTAGAACAGAAACATCCCTGAAATAATGACACAGTGGGGGCACCAACCATAACACAGATGCCTTGCAGGGCTCTGGGTCACTGCTGTCTTTCGCTTACGTATCTGCACAAATGCCTCTCAATGCTTTTAGCAAGTCAGTTCAGTTTGTAGAACAACTCTGGAGGAGACCAAGGAGAAGCCTTACCATGTTACAGCCTGTGGGGAGGTCAGAGGCCCACAGACAGTTCTTTCTGAGTGTGTGGTCCAATTTCCCTCCAATTGCAGCAACTATGTAACCTTCTGCTCTAAAGTCTTGCTGCAATGGAAAAATGCATCCCGGACTTGGGTATTCTTCATGAGACAAGTAAAACTGAAATTGATATATTCCACAATTTCACTTCAAACCAATTAGTGTTCTCCAGTGGAAAAAAAAAAATCCTTTATTGAGGAATTCTGGATGAGCACTAGCCAATTCTCCATATGTAAAATCACCACTCAACTGTGTGCCAGTTTTAAAATGAGCACAGGCAGATGTACCAGAAAAGAGGGAAGCAAAGTTCACACAAACACTGCTGAAACACCCTCGCTTATGTTTTTTTGGAGGCTTGGGACAAAGTATTTTGTCTGCAAGTGGAAGGAAAAAATGAGGTGAAAGTTCCCTATAATGAATAGCACAACAGTAGTAAGGATTGCAATCAAAGCAGGAAAACAAACTGTAGAGAATGAATAGCTGATGGAAACAAAGATACAAACTTCAAAAGAAATAAAAATAAACCACAGAAGCTGATTTACACTGAAGAAGAGAAGGGAGAAAAAAAAGACATCTAGGAAAAAAAATCAGATTTGAAAAGCATGTACTAATTTAAGAGAGTACATTGGTATGATGCTATCCTGTCTGTCTGTTGTGGAGTCTTTTTTTGTAACTGCAGTATCCAAAACTAACTCCTACTGTACTGCAGTAATAGATGCCAGAGATTTTAAGAATAAAGTAAAATGATCACATTAGCACCAATGTATCAATCACATAAAGTAGCCAAAGAGAACAGGGATTGAGTCCCTAATCTCATTTTCATACAAGCACTCCAAGGCACCCAGCTCAGCCTAAAGAGGAATTCATGTTAAAGGTCAGAGCAGTCACATACAAATGACAAATCCTATCTCTGTGAATTAACTGCTGCTATAACTACAAGTAGACAGGATTTCCTCTCTGAAACTTCTGACTCTCCCTTACTCCAGAAAAACAATACACTGTCTGAAGCATCATCAGTTTATATGCACAGTTCCTCTTTTCCTTGACATTTGAAAGAAAAAATGGATCCATCAAAGGAGTTTCCTCCACTTACAACACCTAAGGAGAAAAGGAGTCTAGAGAGAAAGAGGAATTTCTGCACCTTTGGATTTTTACCAACATACTGGTCAAAAGTTCATGCTAAAAATCACCCTCTGCCTCTCCTACTTCTGCCCTCAGCTCCTTCAAGTAGGAGATCTTATCTTGTATTCAGGGAGGGAGAGATGCATGCTGTAAAATAATGCATTTTACCACACAAATGTGCAGGAAATAAGGAGATGAATGCTCTGTTCAGGGTTTGCATTACTATGTGCCATGGGGATGGCTCCCTAGGCCATCCTGCATCAGTTCTGCCTAGGGATGGAAAGGCTGTCAGGCTGATGGAACAGCATGCTGCCTCTGTGAGGGACCCTAAAAAAGTTTTACTGCTCTTCGAGGGGGGGGACTAATGCCTTCTCCTCCCTTGGCTTCATAAAGATTTCTGGAGTGTATCTGAGATTTGGCTCTGAATATATGATGCTTTTCTTGCTTTGTAATAAGCATCAGTGGTATCAGGCATATAGAGGCAAATCTGCTCTTTGTTAGATGTTACATGTCAAAATGAGTTTGTAAAACATGCCATAGAAAGGATGAAATGCTGCTTACAATGCAAAGCCCACTGGAATCTACATAATGTTGCAATATTTATTATCAGCCAGAGCATATTATTTGAGATTAATAAACAATTCTTCGTCCGTATTTTGTAAGGCATAGCAACTGCCATAAACCACCACTGTCACAGGAAGAAATTTCACTGAAGTACCATGCTTGAAATAATGACTTTATTTATCTATAACTTTACAGTATTGATTGGGTTTGTTGAACTGAAGGAGAACTATAAACTCATTCCAAAAGAACTACTGAGTAAGAAGACTGGAAGCTCAGCCAACATAAAGCTTGCAACAAGAAGGCAATTTCCCTGAGAAAAAATAGTCATACTTGGTCACTTTACAAATATGCAAGCAAATTACATTCTGTTTGTGTAAATAAGAACTAATGCCAAGCACGTGGCTCTTAGTGTTTCATTGTCACAATTTTTATTCCTAAGAATTTTGTTTCTGTAAGACTACAGTGGACCCGAAACAAAGCAGCAACATAGGTGGATGCCATCCAGTTTAAGAGGACATGAAAAGCAAAGCTTTCAAATAGGTATTCCAAACTGTCCTGTGACCCAGCTAGATAAGTGTCATTTCCAAAACAAGCTTTAAAATGGCTGTATTAAAAAACCAGTTTCTCCCCAAAAACTGACAAGCTGATTTCCCTGTGGTTAAAACCTGGCAGACTGAGATACAAGGGAAGATGCAGGAGCATTCAGTACAATGCTGCCACTCCCAGCTTCTGGCACAGTAGCTCCCCAGTCAGGCGCTGTGGATTGCCGTGGCCTCACCTCGCACCAGGGATCTGCAGTGTTGACGTGTGTCCCAGGCAGCTGCCTGCACCACCCGTGGGCGATGGAGAGGAACGGGAGCTCACAGGCTGGAGTCTCTCGCTGTCCCTAAATTAGACAGCTCCAACAGGGTGAAGGGGTTGCTGCCTGAGCGTGCTGAGCGCTCCCGTAGGCACGGAGTGAGGTAACTGCATGGGATGCAGATAGCCACGCAGGCAAGATGAATCCTGAGCCCCACCGACAGCACACAGGGAAAGGCAGGAGGCAAGGAAAGGCAAGGCACTGAGACAATCCCTCACAGCCCCACATGCTGTGTGAGGGGCTCTACAGGATCAACCCAAATAAATGCCCACCTCCAGATACTGAAATCCCCAGAGTCTGAACCCCCTTACTGCTCTTAGAGAATAGGTGGCAGTAGGCACCTATATATATATGAATATATATATATATATTCATAATCCTTATGCAGAATAATTTAAAATATGCCTGCAAAACAAGCAAGAAAAGATCAGCTGTTGTCTCACACCTGCTACCAAGCACCTACAAACTGGTATTGTGTTTAACAAAGACAAGACTGTACAACACCAATTGGTACTGAAGAAAAGGATGCTGCCAATGCTTTGGAAGTACTGTGGTGTACTTCCCAGCCACTCTTTGCAAGAAGTTATTTTTTGGGCAGCTATTCACCAGAAAGAGTTTACAAGCTCACTTAGAAAACAACGCACTCTGTGGAACAGTCACCCAGACTCAAGGGCCAACCTGTCTCTGTCAGGCACTAAGCTTTGACCTACGCTTTACTGACTGCTGAAGAAGTCTTTCTATGCATGTCCCTGTGCTGCCTGGTTATTCAGCAGAACAGTAGGTGCCTTTCCATGTCCTCAGAGGAAATTCCTGTCTGCTAAGTTTAGAAGCTGAAATTGAGCACACAGGATCTCCTTTTGGAAGGCTTCAGAGGCACTTTCCTCTCTGCAACAAGGCTATGTAGAATGGGAGCTTCTTTTTCAGTGGAGTCCTTTGCTAAACATCTAACATTAAGGTACATATTAGATGCCTAAAATCAAAATAGAGCCTGCCCATAGGACACATTATTGCAGACCAAGTAAGAAATAGATTTGAGTGCAGTCGGCATGAAGCGCCAACATTCCTTTTGAACTCAGCAGCTGTATGTGTGGTGTCTGTGACCAAGAATGAAGTAAAGATGACAAATTGCAGATCACAGTCAAATTAGATTTTCCTAATGGGGCTTTTGAAATAAACTAACAGATTACTGTTTAAATAAAACTTGTATCAAGAATGAGTTGATGTTATATTATTAAATTTCTTAATTTGATTCTTAAGCTCCAGAGCCAGTCAAGTAATACTCAACATATTTACCTTCACAAACTGTGGAATGCATTGTACAAAAGCTAAAAAAGCTTCCCATGGTTTGACCAGTTCTCTAAGTGTTCAAGCAATGCCCATCACAGAGAACAGTATCTGCCTGCCAGTCGCATATTAAAATTATTTGCTAGCGCTCCATACTTCCTTTGTTCAGTAATTAGTGCAAAATCATTTACTGCAAAATCATGATGTATTGTTTTATTTCTCTGGCTTACTATGTGTGCTATAAATTGAGAAAAAATACTTAGCACTTCAGGGCCTGCTGTTGTGACTAGAAAATTGAAAATACATATGGGACCTGTCTATCAAGCAATAGCCTCACTGGCAAAGAAACCTTCCCCTTCTTTATTACTGTTAGAAAGGGAGCCTTCTAATCACAGAACCAACACCTTGCCTTGCCTTGCCCACAAACACCTCTCTCTCTGCTTAAGGAAAATATTGGCCTGAGATTCACAGTTATGGTGCTTGGCTGGAAGATGAGGTAGTTCATGTCTGGTGAAAATTAAACAAAAAAAAAAACCAACCCCAAAAAACCCAAAGGCAGTACTTCCCCAAACGTGGCTTTAAAATGTCAGCTCTTTTAGCTGTTGATGTCCAGGAAAACAAAGCAAAACATTTTTAGATACCATATTAAGACATTTAAAATGCATCTATAATAATTTACACAATAGCAGTGTCTACTGGTCTTCGTTATACCAATTTTTTTATTTAATAATGTCCAGAATGCCCATATTTTGAACCTCTCAGATAAAGTAACGTGTTTTGTGGGTCTAACACAGGCTTCAGTGCCTAGAGGCTCTAGTTCTATTTCCAGCTCTGCTTCAGACCTACAGGGTGACCTTTACGCATAACCTCCTTTTCCTCACCTATAAAATGGGGATATTAATACTTATTTACCTCACAGTTGGTTCCCTTCCAGCTGCTACAGTGACTGACCAACCTCATGCATCTACAGCATTGCAAATGTTCAGGATAAACTGCTTCTTTCTCTTCAAACAAGCAGTGCAGGTACTAAATCAAGAAATCATTTGTCCAGCCAGTTAGCAAAAGTACACAGAAAAATAACCACAGTGGAAAATTTTTCGAAGCCCCTCAGTAATTTCCTTCCAATGATACTGTCCTTCCAGAGAAATGCTGCTAGTTCCTATCTGACACCAACTAGAATCAACTTCCTGATGATGCATTCAGTCAAGGAAAAAATACATGGTTTTTGAGTGGTAATCTAACCTGGTCTCTCTTTGGAGAGGATATAAAACCACTGCAAGCTTTCCAAGTTATAGGGGAAGAAACAACTTCAGTATGAAACTCAACCTAATAATGAGGGCAGAGAGAAAGAAAGGAAAAGATCACGAGAGAGCCAAGAGATACAGACATCTCTTCCAAAAAAGGGAATAAAGCTCCACGGAAAAGGTGCTGGCAGGTAGGCTGCCTGCAGGCAGGAGGACAGCCCTGCAGCACCGGTGCCTCCGTTGGCCTGGGAACACCTCAGCAACACTCATCTTGTCTGGGAACGTGATACTTACTCTTGTACTGCTCTGGCTATGGAGAGCGCTGTAGATCCAGTTTCATTAACGCTATCTAAGGTCACATTTGGCAGGTCGTCATCATCACTGTCACTTTTAATTTGTCTGGGAGATAGGCCTCGGGGGTCCATTTGTGCTGGAAAGAGACATATAATGGATTAATATGAGTGTGCTGAAATTAATCTTGTCCCAGAACAACATCAGGGCGCACAACACATCTGCCTGCTCCGGCTGGAGAGCAGCGCTTGTGCTGAGCTTCCCAAATCAGCTGATAGGTGGGCAAAGCCACCCAGTGGTGCCACAGCTGGATGTGAGCACGTCCAGGGGCATGCAGGTCTGTGAATTCAGAGGCTACACCAATGCACTCAGCAGTACCGGAACATCACTGCTCAGACCGCATCCAACAAAAACCCAGTTTACTCTCAGGTAACTTATGCTGCCTGACTTCACAAAGCAAAGGGAAGGGGAAGAAGGGAAAGGATTACATCTGCTTAGTACAACACAGAACACTCAAGAGTACATTTGACAGCAAAATTTCAGGAGCAATCTCTGATTATGAGCATTCATTGTGAGGTATCAGGATGGAATCCATGTCACTCCACTTAACTAAAATTTAGGCATCCAAAACCCCAGTCCTCCTGATTTCTGACATAATTCAACACCATTGTCAGCCTCTGAAGGATCCTTCACTCCACACTACGTGTAACCTCACACAGGCAAACAACATTCAGGTGACCAGTGTCAGTAGGGCTAACACATTTTTTTGAAAAATCACCCAGTTGCATGTCTTACAAATGTCTGAAGATCAGGAATTTTAGGATTGTTTTACCTGTCCACAGCTTACAGTATCCATACTGCATGGCAATGGAGTAAGTGCCCGGGTCCTGGCAGTGACAGCCGCAGGGACTTGTATAAAGAGCAGCCAGGGCTGCCCCGTGGCAGACACAGATGGGTCCAGTCGCTGCAGCTGACCCACTGCTGGGCACAGCTGAGCCCTACAGACAGCAGGGGTGTCTCAGGGAAAAGAGGTTTAAGAAAAGGCAAAACAACTGGCCAAGAAAGAACTGAGGGGAAAAAAGTGTGAGAAACACTTTACATTGAGGGTGGCAGAGCACAGGAACAGGCTGCACAGGGAGATTGTGGAGCCTCCCCCTCTGGAGACATTCACCTGGATGTGTTCCTGTGTTACCTGCTCCTGGTGACCCTGACTTGTCAGGGGTGTTGGACTGGTTGATCTCCAGAAGTCACTTCCAATACTATCAGTTCTGGGATCATGTGAAACAGCTCTGAGATACCAATGTGCAAGGAGATGGAAGGGAGAAGGTTCTCCATAATGGGGCAGTTCCTGGAGGAGACTGTCCTGATGGGAACTACTATCTACAGGGAACCCACAATGGAGCATGGGAGCAGTATGAGCAGAAACAGCAGCAGAGAGGAACTATCATGGACTAACCACAGCCTCCAGTCCCCATCCCCCTAGGACGGGGAAGGAAGAAGAGCTGGGAATCAAGGAGTAGAGTCCTGGAAAAGGGGGTTGGGGATGGTGGTTCTCACCATCCTAATCTACTTTTAATTAGCAATAAATTACTTTTCCCTGCACTGAGTCCTATTTGCCTATAAAGGTAATTGGTAAATTATCTCCCTGCCTTTATCTTGAGCCTTGAGCTCTTGCACCTTATCTTCTCCCCTGTTCTGTAGAGGAGGAGGAGTGAGAGCAGCTGGGTGTGAACCAGGCAGATGGCCACCAGAGTTAGCTTTTCTGCCAAAAAGAATCAGGAAAGGAGAGGAGACCAGAAAGGCAGGTGACCTGCCTTCCCTCTTATGCTGGCTGCTGTCCTTCAAAGGGGAAGAAAGCACAATTCAGCAGGATAAGGGGAGGGAAACAAGAGATGGCTATAGGGGGGAAATATGGGGCACAACTGTGTCTTGGGATAGTGCTGAGAGGAACTTGGGGTTGCTTGTGCCATAGATAAACTTCAGAGGTGATGTGGAGAAAGACATTTCTCCTTACTCATGAAATACCACATAGGATTAGTAAGTGCTGAGAGACACCAAAAGCAGCTGGAGAAGAGTAAAACTGGAGAGATGTCTGACTGTGCAAGGGAGGCATAGGAAGGGGAAAGACAGGCAGAGATTTATGTAAAAATGTGTTTATTTTGTCTGCTATGGTGAAATAGAGGAATTCATGTTATTTATTTAAAGAGCTAACTGTTGCAGTTTGTTAGCTTGTGCTCTCCTGTATTGCAGAGGAGACAGGACACTTCCTTCTGGGTCTTGCAACATGATTTTTGAGAAAGGTATTCATTCCTACTCAACTCTGGCTAACCACAAACCTAGACAATAGGTATCACAGGCTCCCTTTAGAGATCATGAACAGTTCAGTGGGCCCACAGCTAGGGAGCAACTCCAAAAGTCATAGTTAAATCTGCCATTATGCCATCTTTCTTATGTTACAGTGTTTACTGACTCTACAAAAGGGACTGAGTTACAGTGAAAAATGGGAGGGCTGCAGATACTTCAGGAGCTGTGCAGCCGTAACAGTAGGACTGATGAATAGCTAGGCTCTTGAAAAGAAAGCACTCCACAAATGATTGATGAATCCAGGGAAAGCTGGTCTTAAATTTTAATTTATATCTTAGCTGCAAACCACCTGTGAGTAAAAGAACACTGATTATAAACTAACTTTCAGTTGTGGTTTCTATGTTACAGAATTTTGTAAGGAAAATGCTGTTAAATATGTTCAGTAAGCTGATGGAACAACCCCTCCTGGAACCACAGTGCAGGGTACAGTTGCACAGTACTACTTCTATTATCCTTCTACAGGCACAGGTTAGGTGCCTCAGTAATGCTGGCTACGTTTGGACTGCTTACTATTTCTTCATATATGGTAAACACCTTTTGCTTATCAAAGCAAAGGCTATTGACAGTGAACCATGACCTCCATGAGACAAATACAACAATTTAAAAATTGTTTGAAACATTCATTCATTTTAGGCAGAATGTACACCATTCTAACTATGCTTCTTAAAATCACAACTTACACATGATGATATTCAATGTGTAACCTCAACCTGAGCACTAGGGACAATTTAGTACTTTATTTAAAAGCAACTGAACCACCTAGTCAGCTGATTTAGGCCCAGAAAACTATTTGGAAAGAAGTGCCACTTCTGCCTTGCTCCCTAATGCTCCTTCTTAAAATAATGAGGTTATTACTATGTATTTAATTAATGCTAAATCTAGAAAAGATTATATTCTTTTCAAAGAATCACAGAAAGGCATAGGTTTGTAGGGACCTTAAAGATGATCTAGCTCCAGCCCCCCCGCCATGGACAGGGATGCCATCCACTAGACCCAGCTGCTCAGAGCCCCATCCAACCTGGCCTTGAACACTTCCAGGGATGGGGCAACCACAACTTCTCTGGGCAACCTGTTCCAGTGCCCTACTACCTTCTGAGAAAAGCTTTTATTTTCCCCTTCGAGTGAATCTCATTACAGAAAATTATGCTTGTATCTGCCCGATATTTAAATGTGCTACAAGTGATGCACTTGTGAGAGCTAGTTATTTGTTCACAAAATTAAAAATTGTAACAAAAAAGCTATGTATGTTAACTGAGGTTTAATCTGACTTGCACTACACAAGTTTTAATTAGCTAGCTCAGAAACTAAACCTAACTCGAAATTATGAAAGTTGTTACATAACTGTCTATAATACAGTTCTTATATTTTAATTCTGATCACTTAAGCGTGAATACACCTACACAAAAAGAGATTGTATAAATGTGTATGAACAATGTTACATACTTTCCTTCTTTATGAGACATGTTGTTTCATTATTACTGCAGATTGCTGGCTCATAAGTTATTCTTGAGACGCCTATGACATCTGGTATTGATTTTAGATTACTACAGGAATGTGCCAGGATGAAAGCTCTCACTTAGCTTCTCCTTGTTTCTGCTCAGTAAGTCCTACTCTGTACACTTCTAGCACAGACACGAAGTTGCTAATAGGGTTGTACTTTTTCACCCAGGGACAATTTACTGTACCCACTAGGTACAGTTTGCCCCATCAGACACCAGTGTTTGAGCACATAATGAGGTGCTGCCACACCTAAGTATGGAGAGGACAAAAGGTGAGGAATGGAAATGTATCAGTGGGTAAATTCAAAGGCAGGTATTTCAAGTACTGCTATATATTTGCAGAAAACCCAGCTAAGGATTGTAAGTAAATAAAACAATGTTCTACAGATTATTCCCTTACTTTTTATGTCAGCCCACATATATATCCTTTTTTGTCTCTCTCTTCGTTTGTCACTTCCTTCCAGCTTGTAGACGTGGGTGGCCGAGGCACTTGGGAGCTGAGGTGACTGACCAAGAGGCTGAGCTTTGCTGCTGCCAGCTGGTGTAAACTGCCCTGATTTCTCATCAGCATGGCTGCAGCTGCTAGGGGAAAACAGCCTTTAAAGCTACTCTCCTCCCTGAAATGAGCCATGTGAATAACCAACTGGCCAAAAGCCTAACAAGTATCTCCTCCTCACCACTCTCTGCAGCATGCAAACAGCAGCACAGGACTGTCACACGTTAGGAGTTCATGACTCCTACTTATGTCAACAGCTCTGACTTTCTCTTGGACATCTAAGAACAACTGTTGAACTCCTGGCATCAAGGTTTATAAATACCAGCCTCAGTTCATAACCACTGAATTAGAAGTAATTACTGGCCTAATGAACATCAAACAGGAGAGGATGAAGAGATGCAGGCAACAGATAGTTTAGCAAATGAGATAAAAAAGGTGGAGGACAAGTGAGTAACAGAATGCAACTGGCAAGCAAGGTGGAGGAAAGCCCATAAAACATGCCAATGCATTTTAACCTCCCTTCATGCTGTACCTTGCTCTAACAACCAAGCTCTTCCTTGAACTCAGGACCATGGGTCCACAGGGGACTTGTCTGGGTCACTGAATCGAGTCCTCCCAAATACAGGCAGACACATGAATTAATAAAGCTCCAGCCCTAAACCTTAACTGGTTTTCTTACCCTTACGACGCCTCTTGAAAGGTAAGATTTGTCCAACAGAGCTATCAGGTGTTTTTGTGAAGTGTGAATGAGGTTAATGCAAGGCAAGCAAAAAGAAACCAGTCAGAGACTGCTGCTTTCATGGGACAAAGGTGCCACTGAATGAGTGCACAGGAGCTACAGAAGCAAGCTGTTAGCTCTCCATGCTGAATAGACTGGTGAGCCAGGGGAGTTAAGAACGTCTGCAAGTGCTGAAGGCTACAAGCAGCCACGTTGCTTCCCATCATTGTTAGCCTCAAGAAACAATGATCCTTTTTTGCTAAGAAAAGTAGAGAGAATTGCTCATGATATTATACACACAAATACATGCAAACACTTCTTAATGCCCCTTTGCCAAACTGTACCAAAAAGGAGCTTCCCTCTGGGCACTATGAGCAAATTCACTTCCTGCACTTATTTTAAGTGAAGATGTGCAAATGGATCTCACATAAAGCACATACCAGCCAGTAAATACTACACAACTTAAGTCTATCATCATTAATATTGTATCTGCCAGCTGCCAGTTGCCAGTAGGAAAAAGCTGGATCTGGATCAGATATAAGCTTGCTTCTATTTCTGTCAAACTGAACAGTTTGGGGCTTTAAAATTTATTCTGGCTGTGGGGTCAGACAATACCTGATCCCGCTTCTGAGGACAGAATTGCCTGTTCTACAATGCTGGAAGAGATTTAAACTTACAGAGGAGCTTTTTAATGAGCACTGCATACATTTGTGCTTTCTGGCACACGGCTGCATTGGTTTTGACATGGTACAGGATTAGCCATGTCACGGAAGCACAATTTCTGGGAAGGATCCAGCTTGTCGGTTGCTAAGGGCAGATGAACCCCTTGGAAGAGGATCAAGCCTCCACCTCCCCATGGGAATAACCTGAGCCCACAGCCACACCATCAGGGGACCTTTTTCCTTCTTCATTGGTGCTCCTGCCCACATTCTGGAAACTCTTGGGAAGGAAGGGATTGTGGACTTAAATTGCTCCAGGCTGACAAGAGCCCAGCATCCCTTCTCCCACTTCTTACACATGTGCTGCTGATACTAGGATGGTAGGTAAATTTACTCCCCATCTGTCATACTTGGGTATCAGCCAGGTATGTCCTAACATCTTGGCTTTTTTTCAGTGATTAATCAGGGATACACACCTCAAGTGCTCTGATGTGGTCAGACAAAGCCAAGCACTGTCCGAAGCCCTGCATCTGGATGGCTGCAGGTGGCATGAAAAGGGCCATACACCACAACACTGCTGTCACCACTGGCAGTTCTCAGTTACTGCAACCTGATTTACTTTCCCTAGTCAAATTTCCTGTGAGTGAGATCATCTCATCATTAGGCTCATGAACACCCACTAGAAATAAATTTTATGTCTACATCCTATCTTTGATTTAAAGGCAAATATGAGACCCTTGGGCTAAAGATTAATGAAATATTTAAGAGCAGGAGAAAACTAAGTAACCATTAGGAGTTTTACCTCAATTTATAGCTAAGCTAGATAGTAATTAACTGGTGTCGAAATGACTCTGTGAGATGATGCTTGCTGGTATGAAAGCAGAGAGAAAATTTCAGCATCCTGAAATACCTCTGTCTCACTTCAGCTTAAAAACTCAGCTTTCTGCATTTACTTAACTTCTCAGCTAATAACTTTGTAAACTTACACACATGTAGGTTTGCCAACACACCACACCACAATAAGACTCACCATTACTCTTAAAATAATTAAAAATTTGTTCCTGCTCTTTGAAAGGATTTCCAAATTCACAGTTTGCTTGCTTTTCTTTCACATTTTAGACTCCCTACCCTGCTTTCTCTGAAGGATGCCTCATCAACTTGCTAATCAAAATGATTGTTCATGATGGGATTTCCAACTGGTCCTGCCATTCACGCACAAGGACTTGCCTGCCAGAAGCAGGGTTACACATTTCTGCAGTGGGGGCAGTGACACCAAGACCTGTGCTAGCTGAGACATCAGCCTGGATGGTGGGGAAGCCCCTCCAGCCTTGCTAGTTCAGATCCACACCTGGTGATGGGTTTGATCTCAGAAACACAGATTTTTATTGTGTGGAAGTTTAAATGAAGCAGAAACATGGAATGCCTCAATAAGCCAGAAAGGGTCATCTTTCCTGTTTCCAGTAAACTCCTCTCTGGTTGATTTCAGTCCATGTTGGCATACAACAGATTAAAGACTGTCTCCAGCTGCAAGTAATGCTGCTTTGCACTTACTTCCATTACAAATGGAAAACAAAATACTACCTCACATGTCAAAATTAACATTAATAAGAATCTCATTACTACTGCTGTTATACATGTATGTCCCTGTGTCTGCAGAGCACGAAGGATTGAAGTAACAAAAGACATTTGCTGCCAAACTCCTAGAAAGATGGAAATGGAAAATATGGCTAAGTAAACTGTATGGCACTCATGTTTTAGCACAATACACAATTAATCTGCCAGCATCAGAAACACTGCAGTTATGAATACTGCGGTGTCTAAAGCATAACTTTGGACCCTTAATTTCGGCATAAAGCATAGTTCAGTATCTGATATATTGCAAGAAAGCTCCCAACCAAGAGCAAATCTTCTGCTCTTTCTTAAACTGAAACGGTCTCAAAATGTCTCTGATAACAGATGCATCTGGGTAGATCAAACACCAAGCAGAAGGATATCATCTCCATCCTTCTTGGTTACTCTTGGAAAACTGGTTTTAGTGGAAGTCAGCCTTACACCGCAGTTTGATGTTTGAAACAAATGAACATCCCCCTTCTTCGAAATTTTTTTAGAGAACAGTACACCATCATGGACTTAGCAAGAGAGCATCAAAAAAGACTGCAACACACATCACTATGCATTTTTAACGGTGGAAACAACACTTCCAGATGCAGATGTACAGGAGCTACTTAAAATTACAACCTCAGAGACTGTGTTGTACTCAGGTTTATTTAATGCATTCTAGGAAACAAAATTGTGTCTTTACAGACCTACCAAATGCACATGAATGATGCTATTCACTATTTCCTTCTCCTAACCTGGTTCCTACTATATAAAGCATATATATGGCATTTTTCTTCCTATCTAAAGTTCATTATAAATGCTTTATGCATCGGAAAAATGCTCTGAGTGCACCTATCAGATTTTTCATCAAAACAGCTTGGTGCCTGGTAGGGGCAGCAGAATTGGTCGATTTATTTCATAAAACTTTATGTACAAAGCAGCAGTATCCATGAACGTAATGGTCAGAATATAGAGTCTACAGGGGTAATTTTTATTACAATTTATAGCAAGATTACCCATACTCCACAGTTTTCAGATTTTATGGGACTATATGGCTTGAGCAGTTAACTGCACCTAGCATGGTTATGGTTCACAGAGAATGGGAACTGGCACTGAATGCACAGTGTAACTAATCTAGCAGAGAATATTAATTGCTATGATCCAATCAAAGGCAATATTTAAAATCATTTCAACAGTCAAGTAATTTGCCATAAACCTGTAAAATAATAGCTAATGGAGAAATACAGAGCTAAGAGTGATCGCATGGATGTAATATATGCACATATTTAAGCATCTGTCATTGGGTTGTATACATAAACATACAAACCCATTTTTTAAACAAAGGACTTTTCTCTTTCTAAGCTATTTCCATGCCAGGAGACCTCATCTACACAAAAAAGGAAACTACTAACACTACTGAGATTTATGTCTCACTGAGCATCCAGTATACAAACACTCTATCATCAAAAGTAAACAAGGAAAATAATAAGGACAGAATGTATCTAATATTAAATAAAATACTGTGAAACTACTATACAACGGTAGCAGACTGTAACTTACACAGTGCAACAGGCCAGAGGTATTTTAGACATCAGGAAGCTTCCAGCACGTTGGTCCAAGGCACAATAAAACCCAAGGCAGAGAGAAAATAAATGAGAAGTTTTAGGCATGTGTTTCTACTGGATCCAAATTCATGGGATAAAAGCAAGCAGATCAAAGCTCAGCCCTGGTGAGAATACAGAACTGAAGGGCCAGAGGCATTCTTGGCATGGAAGACAAGGAACTAACAGCTTCCAAAAGGTGCAGGGACTCAGGATATGTCAAAAGAGATTTACTCATCCCGCTTATGCTGGGCTTCGCAAATCAAGTTGGAGTATGCCTGTACCTCATTCCCTTCCTCAAATCCCTCCTAGGGAACAATGAAAACGAACAATGAAGATCAACATGAACAAATCATATTGATGAATCGTAAAAGAGCATTTGCTTCTACAGTGAAAAAACCCAAGTATGTCACTAGTGAATCACTAGAAGTAGCACTTTTCTGGAAAATTAAGTAGAAGATTGTTTAGGGAAGTCCCTATAGTTAACCTAATCCATTTTGTCTTAAATTCAACCTCCTTGGTTTCAAATACCACAGTATATCATATATCCCGTGTTTTAACTTTCCACTCTGGCAAAAACTACTGTTTATTCTAGCTCTTAAATAATGTGCACCATCTTCAGGAGCACAGGTCCCACCATGAACACAAGCCTCTCCTCCGCCTGCTTCTCCTCCTGGCCAGCCATTGCCAACCTGTTCCTGCTTTCCCAGAACCACTAGTGTTTCTTCACCTGAACCAACCAAACAAGGGGGAGAGAGATCCAACATTCTGGGGACAGCAGAGGGGGAGGTGGACAGGCTGGAATACATACAGCCACAGAAGATTTTTGTGCATAACCAACAATGGTAGCTAAAGTAGAAACTGCCAGCCTCAATGCAACTCAAATCCAAAATAACCGTCCACTAAAATGCAGAAAGGATAATCACTCCACATGAAACAAAAAAGGCAACACTACTGGTTTTAATTAAAAGTCTCTTCCATAGCATAATTTATACAAACAGACCATATAATCTGACCTCTAAACATATGGAACATCTTAGTTTCTATCTTTGTACTACAAATTGCATTTACTTTTGTGAAATAAACTTTACAGTAGGCAGAAATAACAGGCTGTACTTAAAAAAAAACAATAAGGGAAGTGGATAATGTAATCTAATGGTACTACTTGTTTGAAGTCACAAAAAATCTGCAGCAAAAGATAATGCATTTACTACTTATCAATATATCCACAGTGAGGAATATGCCATGTGCAAACCGTGAAAAGACAAAACTGTGTATTTTTGCCAGGTCTATGTACAGATATAACATAAAAATAGTTCAAGACTATGTCAATACAGCTATTTATGTAGAAGAGAAGCAGACAAAGTTCAGTTGGTAAATTTAAATTTATAATGTTCTGACTGGTGAATTTTGCAAGTGATTGTGCCTTCTGAAAACATAAAAACCCGCAAGAATGAGAATCCATACATTTGATTCCAAAACTCCAGAAATATCAAAGTTGCACCAGCCCTTCGTCCTCCATTATCAGTAAGGAGTTTCTAAAAGGCTCTTAAATGAATGCATTAACTCCTCTGAACTACAGAAAACAATTTTCAAGGATATTGTATTTGGCAAAACCTGCTGCTACAGGGACATGATTTGCCAGTAGTATTCATATATCTGATGGATATCTGCTGAAAGCAAAGAACAGTGGTCCAAACCAAGCATGACATTCATATCATTAAAACCCTGAGGTTCTACAGTTTTTCACCATAAAAAAAAAAAAACAAAAAAAACAAACAAAAAAAAACCCCAAAAAAAAACAAAAAAAAACAAAAAAAAAAAAAAAAAAAAAAAACAAACAAAAAAAAAAAACAAAAAAAAAAAAAAAAAAAAAAAACACAAAACAAAAAAAAAACTGGAATAAATTTTTCAACATAGAAAATGCTATATTTTTTTTTTCCTCTATGCTCAGTCTCAGGAAGAGTGGAATAGTTTTTCTTCTTGAAAATTTCCTCTTAAAGCAAGAAAAAAAAACAGAGAAAACACAGAAATAGCTTGGGGCAGACATGCTGTATGGAACATGTTAGCCTCAATGCTCAATGGTTAACATACAGACAAACTTGGAGCAACTGAAGAGAGGGTTTTAAGGGAAACGATCAAGCAGGCAGTCTTATCTATAGGTGCTGCTACCTGCTGGGCCTCTAATTAAACTTTTAGCAATGCTGCTAAACAGGGAGCAAAAAAAAGCAAGGAAAGAGTTTTTCTGGGACTATAATACTGTTTCATGGAATATTTTAATGTACAATAATGCCTAGTCATCACCACCTAATCCTCACAGAAAAAAGCTCCAAGCACCTTTTAAAGCTGTGATAAGAGCAGTGACCACTGAAGGGAGTGAACTTTGACTCTGCCATGTTGTGGGAGTGGCAGAGGGCACAGCCTGGCGCCATGGTATCCACGAGGACTCGTGCCTGGCTCCCTTCCCCTCTGTGCCTGACAGCCCTAAAGTATTACTCTGCTTTGTGTGCATGAAACAATGAGAGAAGAAGGTTGTAGGGGGCAACTTGCACAGCCAGGCGGTGCTGTGGGGGCTGCAAGAGACCCTGCTGCTCTGGGGATCTCCCTTGAGTGTGTCCTCCTCAATGGGTGGACCAGGGGAGGAAGGTGCATGGTCAACAGGGGAGTCTCCACATAACTGTGTGTTCATAGCTGAGTGTTGTGGTGTTAGCAACTTGTAGGAATTTACTAAGATTTGCAAATGGTAAGTGCTGTATTACTGACACCGAAAATAGTGCTCTCTAATTACCTTCTAATTAAATTAATTACAATTAAACATTGTTATTAACTTCCTAAAAATGCACAAATACTGGTTTTGATTTAGACTAGGTTTTTAATCCTACAAAGGCACATCACTCTGACATAAGGGTGCTTTTGCAGCATGACAGGCCTGTCTCCCATTGCCTGCCTTGGGGTAGAGCATGTGGCACAGGACCTGATGGGATGTTGCTGGCACCTTGTAAATACTAGGGCTACGTGTCTTCAAACAAAAAGAAACCTTGCAAGCAAAAAAAAGGGGGGGAAAAGAGGAGGCAGGAGAGACAGCAGAAATAAACAGCAAACTGGGAGGCAGAAAAGGAGACCTGAGACTCTTCTGAAGGGTGGTGAGACAAAGAACACCATGATGAATGGCACCACGGAGAAGGATGCACAGAGGCGGAGGAGGAGATGACAGTATAGGTTGGAAATACTAACAGAAAAGGAAGGGAAGACAAAGCAGAGCTGCTGAAAGTGGCACTCAAAGAGCAGTCAGCAAGATGGGAAGGACTAGAAAAAAATAGAGAAATAGAAAAAGACGGGGAAACAGAAGACAAGGTAGCCACTTTCTGTGCCGGAGGGAAGAGAAAATTCAAACAGAACATGAAGAAAGAACTATTTGCTTGAACTGCCTAAAAAAGCAGCCACCAGGAGAGTTTTGTCTGCAAATGAGAGAAAGGAGGACTGGGAAGCATCAGGGGAAGCAGAAAGCCACCTGCACAAAACACCTGGAAACAGTATTAGAGGGATGGTGACAGCCTGAGAAGGTTTTGCAAAATAACTAAAAATTAAATGGTTCTAGTCAAACCTGGAAGGAAGAGGAAAATTCAGCATGAGAAAATAAAATTGGGAATAACAAGGAAAAAGCTTTTCTCTATGCCCTGTTTCTTGTATTTGCTCTGCTCTGCACCTGAACTCTAGAAAAACAGGAGAGGTCTGAGCTCAGGTCTGATGTAATTTTCATTAATTTTCACATTAAAATATATCTTTTCAGAAAAGTGCCTTAGTCTCAGTTGTGTGAAAAGGGCTTAGATAAAGGTTAATGTAAAACATAACTTTAAGTGCTTCCCAACTGGCACTCCTGGATCATCAATGTCATCTCTGAATTAGCACCAATGCAGGAATAACACAGTGATTATGCTGCTGATGCTCTCTGTGGATCAACTGTTTCAGTGTGCATATTTTTCTGTTTCTGAAAATTAGCAGCATTCATGTAGAAGTTGAAAGCTGTGACTCTAGATGATTCCAAACCTGCATTTGTCCATCAGCTGGTAGAGGATTAGGAACTAATTCAATTTGGCAACAATGTCCTGCTAGGATCTGTGTACATTTATTTTTTATTATCAACACAAGAGCTGATCATTGAATGGAATTTAGTCTGCAACATATTAAAATAATTTAATTGGTTAATTGGTGCAATATCACTGCATTTAATTATTTATACTGTTTTGCATTAAAGAATGAAAAACACTCCAGCAGAGCTGATAAAAGATTACTACCTAGAGTGGATTGCTGCCCAATTTACTTCTATTGTATTTATTTAAATTAACCCGAACTTCTTAATCAAAAGAATTAGGGACATAAAGGCACACAGGGCTAAAATTACATCACTGTATGAAGTGTAGTAAAAGTTAAACCATCATTTTGAGGCTTAAAAGTAGACTCAGATCAACAGTGAGTTCATTTCCTATGTCCAAGCCTATTGAGAGGGCACAATCCCCACCAGTTGGACAGTCACAGATTAACAGACAACAGGATACCCCTAAACATCTGAATGACCCATTACTGTAGTCCTGTACAATAACACACAGTTGCCAGTTAAGGAAAAACAGATATAAGAGGTAAGAAACAAGTTGTTGAGACCTGCTCACTATGCAATTAGGAACACAGGAGATGCTACAAGACTTAAATGTCCTGCAGTCTCATAAGCCCCAAAGTAAGGTTATCTGTCAATATCCTCCCTTTCTGCCTAAAGCAATACCTCATTTCAGGGGAAAATTACCATATTTTATTCACTGACATGCAATGAGCCTTTAAATGAGTATCTCATTCCTTTCCTCATATTCCCATCTTGGTCACTAATGCTCCCTTTATAAAGCTATGCTTTAAATTTTCTGGGCACATCTGTTTTTTCTTTCCTTCCTCCACCTATTGTCTCACTATCCCTAACAAGTTTTTGCTCCCTCAGTAACTGTTGGGTTCTCATGCTTTCTTGCTTTCGAGCTCCCCTTTCTGTGTTCTTTGGACACCTCAAGAGTGTATCCATCCTTCTGACATGTGCCTCTTCCTCCCTTCACACCTCCATGTGTCTCTTGGGTCCTGTGTCTGCAAAACTCATTCCCAACATAAACACTCTGGGTGGCTTCCTTCCCTTCTGCTGTTTAATCTGGAAGAAGAAACCTAATTCAAAGTATTGCACTGCCACTCCTTAAGCTTAGTAAAACCTACTTCTCTGCATCTGCTAATGCTCTTTGGTCCACAAACCTTTCCTTCACACATTCCTACAGCCCCAATAGTTGCTTTCTACTTGCTGGGGAACAAACCCTCTGACATTCCTCCCCTTGCTAAAAAATCTGAAACACCTGGTGAGTTTTCCATGTTCATCTATGATGTTTTATATATTGTCATAAATATTATACACTGACATTTTTTCCATTCTCCTACTTCTTCAGCTTCTGAAGAGGACTTATTTCTCTCAGGACAAAACCTGCTACAAGTTGTCTGAGCATCTAACACAACACCACTGTTGAACCCAATCTTAGTTTAAAAACTTAATTATTTTAAAGATTATCCAGGATAAGACTTTTAAAGGTTCCTCCCAATTATGTAAGTTGTATGTCTTTTCAACAACAACACAGTAAGTGTGAAAACTAACAACTTTATAATCATTATATTTTTCTCATACAAGACCAGTTTCAGAGATGCCACAGATGCACAAAACTGGCTCCACCTTACCTTTGACATGGCTTCTCCCATCCTCCAACAGTGGTACTACTATAGTGTTGTTCATATTGCCAGGTGATCTCACAGCTGTATAGACAACAGGCACCGACTGTACCACCACGGGGATACGGTGCACATGACTCATTTTGTTGGACTGCAAGTTCATGGGACTTGAAGGTGGTACTGGATGGATAATGTGCAAAAACTGCTGGCCTCCAACACCAGATGCAGAGGCCACAAGAGGACCTGGAGTTAATACTGATGGTACAGATGCTGCCGAGGAGACTGATGTTATTACTGTGGGGGATGAAGCTGGCCGACTGGAAGAAGTAGAAGTAGAAGAAGGGGAGGAGGCTGATGCTGTCATGGAAACCGGTGAAGATGAAGCTGCTGTAGGGGATGACCTGGCTTTGTTTATTGACAAATCCACAGGTTCAGTCTGTGTTTGGAAATGGTCTGTAGATAATGAATCCTCCGTGGGGTCAGCCTTCATGTTGTTTAGTAACAAGGGTACAGCATCCATATCTGGGTAGTTGTGGACGTTTGGAGACTGTTGAGGAAGAACAAAGGGACATAGTTACACATGTGGCTAAAGATGACTCGCACACCCAGTTGCTAATGCATACCACACAACTTGATCATGAAAGCCACAGAACTTGTTTCCTTTTCTTGAGTCAGCTCATAATTTTGAAGTACAAATCGTGTTAGAAAGCACAGACAAAATATTTGAACAAAATATTAAAAAGAAAATTCTACTCCCATTTCTTAGAAAGTGTCAGGATTAACAGCACAAAATCATCCTGCTTCTTTGCACTATGCAAAGTCACCAATGACAAAAATTTTAGTATTTTCAGCAATAACAACTATTTATATTGACAGAATATTATTTCCCAACATCTAATTTTAAACCACAGCATTACTCTCTTGTGTCATCATCACTCAGACATGAAGAAAAACTGGTTACCAGCATTTCAACAACTTTCTGCATGCTCAAAGACTGTAATTTCCCCCCAGTTGACTACTTTTTTCTAGACTAGGCAGACCTGACTGCTCCTTTCTGTCACACATCTGCTTTAAAAGGACAAGCCTTAGTACCTGTTTGCTTTTAACAGTGATCTTTGAAGTTTTGTCCACAACTTTTCAGAAGGTGGTGCCTTACGCTACCCTCAGTCCTTCAGTTCTATGTTTGACTTCTGCATTCTGAATGGTAGGCATTGATAATGAACTTGCGTGTCAGTACAGAGCCACGCATTTGTCTGATTGCCCTGTCAGAGCGAGCAATGGTTACAGCAATTCATTATTCTGAACTAGCCCATTAGATAGCCTTCCTCATTGTTATTGTTATTATTTCCATACTAATTAAGAACAATTTTCCTGACTTCATGAAATAATCTTATGCTTTAGATGAATTCTTTCAAAGCTGGTTGGACTAAATTTATTCTAGAGCAGTACCATCTGCTATTTTTACAGTTTTCCCTTATTTCCATCATCAAAGAGGTTAATAGAATTTTTGAATAATGCTAGACCAAAGACAGATCCCTAGAGAAGTTCATTTGATATATCTTTCCATTTTGACAGTACATCATTAATAACTGGTCTTTAATGATGTTTTTTCAAGTAATTTTCACCAGGCAGAGCAAGGATGGAAATGCCCATCGATAATCTGGTCATAAGACAAAGCACAGCTCTCAGCTCCTTAGCTAAGGAACTCCATGGCACTGCACTGCAGCACAGCTTCTCTACAGACAGGCATTCACACAGTGTAGTACCAAACCACAACCTCACACCTCACTGCTCCTTCAAACCTCACTTGACCCAAAACAATTACTCCCTGTACAGACCTAAGCAGCTCTAAATGCATTTACTCGATCTCTAGATTATAATATTTACTAAGTATCTAAAAATATTAAGTCAGAAATATTTAAGCTAGAAATATTTTAATGCATCTACTGTCAATAAACTAACAATCAGTCAAGCTATGAATTCCCTCTGGGGTTTTTATAATCAACTACATTAAATATTTCCAAGGAAAGTCCTCCTTGTTTTGAGTCAGAGTCAAGCTTCAACAGAGAATGAAATTCTATTGAAAAAGAAAAATACAACCACTTATAATGAAAACTGCAGTAATAAGGACCTAACTGGGTATTATTCCTGGCATGCTGAAAGATTAGATGTTCTAGTAGATCCCATCTATTCAGCTGATTTAGATTGGTTCTTGGATCTGACATTTCCCCTTATTTGAAAGCAAGAACGTCTCTGGAATGTTCTCTTCCTCTATTCATACACAAATCAATTTAAAATAAAGGGACCACCATCTAAATAATGGATTCACCTGAACCCTAAATCCTGCTATTCTGTTGTAATACAAGTAACAAAAGCAAAATATACCTTTTTATAAAGACAATGGGAAATTCTCCTAAAAAGGACACAAAGTGAAGAACAGGTTTCTTTTCAATGCACATAACCAGCCATGAGTGACAAGGCTACATAAAGCTCTTCCTCAAGAAGGCACACCTGCCCATAATTGCCAGGTGATGATTCCTGGTAACTTCCTCTGAAGCACCTTGGCTATTGTCCATAATGAGATCCCCACCATGCCACCATAAAGACATAAACATACGTGGCACAGGAAGTTAATTTGTCAAATCTTGACAACTCTCATCTATATGCACTTGGGAAGATAGACTGGCTCTGCTGAACTGAACCATAGGTACCACAGCGAAGTGGAAAGGGACACCTGCACCCTCATAAGGCCAAAGGCAGCATCTCCTATCTTAACTGTTTGAGAGGAGAGGGATAAATGGCATCAGCTTGTGCAAGAGAGATGAGGGATCCCCTCATGCACGTGGCCACACAAATGTCATCTAGAAGCAGCATGAATTGCCAGCTCTAGCCACAGTGTAAATAAATCCACCATGCAAAATCCTATTGCTTTACTCCAGGTTTGCCCTGGGTGCCAGAGGCAGATATCAGGTTGACCCACTGCCACAAGAGACTCAACAGAAGGGATCCACATAGATCTCAAAAGCTATTGCCAAACGGGTTGCATCTGCCCTGAAGTCCTAACCTGCCTTTGCAGCAAGCAGCACTAGGTCCCTCACAAGAAGAGTAAAGAGCCCCAAATCCTCCTGTACCTGATACCACATAAAGTATTTGTTCCGTGGGTAGAGTTAATGGTCTTTGAGACAAAGCACAGGTCATGACTTACAGATTTTTCTAAATTGTGCTAAGAACAGGCCTTTGTTTCACTATAGTAATTACACCTACTCCTTTGGGAATTCAGAAAAAAGTAACATGTAACTTCAGACTATCATACAAATCACTTTCTCTTATAACAACTCCTCTACATTTACTTTTGTTTGTACATTCCTTACATTCCATATATCCTTCCCTAGGTACTCTCTTCTTGTCCAGAGCTGCTGGAGGGGCCACACAGTCTGTGTACTATGGTAATGCAACTGATATTTTTATTTCAGTCTTCAGTAGTGAAACAAAGCTCGAAACCTTCACAATCCCTTCATGAATATCTCCAAACAGGATGACAACTGGCATGCCCTTCCATAGCTGCTTTTCCCTGACAAAACTCTAAGACTAAGGACGCCCTTTCTTTGGTAAATTCAGGGTGTGACTGATGTCAGCTGACATTACAAAAACCAGCAAGAACCTTATCAAAACAGGTTTGTATGTCTCATATTTAAGACAAAAATTGTAAGCAAGTGCTATATTTTGTTCTGCTGGTGGTAAACGAAGAGATCTACCCCAACAACTCACACTGCCTTACAGTGAGCTACAAGTGTTATATGTTCCTCCATGACCACAGATTTTATCTAAGCTGCCAAAACTCTATTTAAGCAGTGTGTGAATCAAAACTTTGAATAATAAATGTATCATTATTTTCTGAAAATGGAACATATAAGTAAACTTTTCTCAATGACGACAGCTATTCCAGAATGAGGAACTAAGGGAAGAAGAGCAGCAAGGAAGCAAAAAGGAATGGGTGAATTCTCAGCATCTTCCACTAATGTTATTAACTGAGAAATAACTGTTGATTGCCCTAGACACTGAGTGTTGTTGTTAGTTTTATTTAATGGAACTACATCTTTTCTAACTGGGAATATAATAAAGCTGTCATTGCGATATTCAGTGTACCTTCAGCCATTCTGTCAGCTCAACTGGAAGGGAAGCAAATAGCTGTGGTGCTCATTTCTTCTGTCTCTCCAATTCTGTCTTTCCATTCTCATCTAGTGAACTGGGTTTCTTGTGGTAGTGTGGGCTCAGAGGATTGCTAGTTTGGGCATCTGAAGCAGGCTTTTCCTGTCTGGCTCCCAAAAGCATCTGTGTTGGTTTTGCAAACTTCATTTTGGTTTTAGGAGTCTAAACTCCACTTTTGAGAGTTTGGCAACTTTCAGAACATTTGCTGGCTTAGAAAGGGTTCATCCTAATTCAGTGGGTTGCCCTGGACACCTGCCCAGACCATAGAAATACAACATGAGGGGTTACATCTCCACCTGGCCTCCCTCATCTCACTGCTCAGCCCACTGGTACAATGGAGAGGGGCAGCTTCAGCCCTGCCACCAGCTGGGACTTGGAAGCAAATCTCAGCAACTCATGTCTCTGCAACATTGCTGTTGCATCCTTATGCTGTTCACCATCCACTCCAATCCAGGCTGAGCCAGAACTGGAAAGCAGGTAAGGATGGCTCCCTGTTAGAAAAGGCTTTTTAATAAAGCTGCAGCCTCTGTTAATCAATGCTCTTGGCTCATGCTTTTTGTGCCTGCCCTTTTAAAGCTGTACACCAGTGTTCTCTGCAATGCTCTGTTTCATTAACTTGTCATTAATAAATACTGCCAGGAACATAACACATGATTTCCCTATTCACAAAGATTTTTTTTTTTTTTTGGCTGAATAAAAAAGCATTCCTTACTCCTTATTCCCAGACCACTACGGAAAAACAACCAGTCTACCTCACAACCCGCCACAATACCCAGAGCGAAACACAGTGATGCTGTGGCTGGTAACATCCTATCTGCTGGGCAGCCATCCTTTCCTGCACAGTTCTTCATCTTCTCTCCAGCCCCCTGAATTTCACCTCCTCTTAACTTATTTGTGAGAAAATTTTACAACAGCCCCTTTTGACTCTACTTTTATTCTACTCATGGCAACTCCTCTGTGTATCAGCATTGTCTCCTACCCTAAAGAAGCCATGAAGAGCTCACAGTTTGCAAACAGCTGAGGTTAAAACCAGAGAAAAAGCAAAGATTATTCTGTTGTCATCAACTCATCCTGACACCTTGCAGTTCACCACCTTCACATGGTACTAAGCCACAGTGAGTCTTTAAGCCTTTGTGGACTTCTACTGAGCCCACACAATTGAGCCACACAACAGAGTTTACGAACCTCCAACAATCAGCTGTCAGTTTTTGAAGTGTCTTCCTTTCTGGCAGCAATCTCCCAAGGTCAAACATTTTGTAAGAAAGCATACCAAAAAAGCTGTCCTTGATGACGGAAACAGAACAGACTAAATTTAGCGTTTATAAAATAAGCTAGCTTTGAGGACAGGAAGTTAAAAAATAAATTGCTAAGCATTTAACTCTTCAGTCAAACCACACAAAACCCCTTCTTGGTTTTCATTATGCTCTCCCACCTCATTCTGCTCCAGCAGGAGCAATTTTAGACAAGATGATTTTGTTTTGTCAGTGTTAAAGAAGACTGAGATAAGAAAAATCATACTCTATCTGAAAAGCTCCCCACAATTTTAACCACATCATTGCCACTGCAGCACCAGAACACCAAGGCTCAGCTGTGCAGGCATGCAGTCTCTCCTGGGCAGGCAGTGCAGAACGTGTGGCCAGCTAGAGCAGCTTTCAGCTCTGGTCATGATGCCTGGAGGGCAAAACCTTAATAATCAGAAATACTGTGCAGGTCACAGATTTTCTAACACTTCACAGTAAATGAAAACCAACACATTTTAAATTACAAAACCCACTTGCTCTAGAAGGTTATTTTGCTTTTGCATAGCACACAGATGTGCTTACAACTCTGATGCCATGAGATGAGCAGGTGGGTTGGGTTTAGAACATGGTGTACCCATTTTTTAGTACACAGTTTGTTTTTAAAATGGAATATTTTTCTTATCTTGCTCATGATACGGTAGAAAGTTCATGCCCCTGAAACTGCATTTCTGTAGGTCCTGGCCATGAAAACATACCTGCCTATGTCATACCTACCCCACCCCATGGCACTTGATGAGCACAGAAGGCTGCAGCTAGCTAGGGTCAGTAGCAGCCTGGGCACTTCAAAAGCCATGTGGGTTATGGCTGAAGTACCCAGCGCTTTACTTCGTGTCTTTTTAGGGCTTATTTTGCTAATCTAGGAGTGAATTCTCTTTGAAGTTACAGGAAGAGATGTTTTTCAAAACCTCTTCCCAGCATGAGAAATTACCTTCACAATATTCACTTCTCTCTGAAAATCCCCACTTTAACCAAAGCAACAAAATACTCTCAGAAAAAGAAGTAATACAACCTGCAAAAAAAAATGAACTAAACAACCTCTACTTGAAACACTCTGCTATTCCTCTGAAAAAATGACACATCCAAGACTCAACTATGCTCAATTTGAGATGAGGCTATTATTATTATTCTATGTACCAGAACAGTGGCAACAGACAGCTGTATAAAGGCAGAAGGACAAACATGTACACAGCTGAAGACTAAAACTGAGCGAAATACTTAATTTTGTTTCCACATGCTAAAGCACCAAGAGAACAGGCATTTCTGCCTTTTTGCTCAAGGCTGCTCCTGTAGGCTTTTCCAGGCTCACAGGACTGCTCAGCTTGGATGTACTGGAGAAACACAGGAGGTCATGCTGAAGAAGAGGGCAAAATGCAAGACAACGAGACCATTCTGCTTCCTTTCTGGAAGCACAAATTAAAATGTGTCTTACTGTCAGTTTTCAACAAATAGTTGCTCAGGGTCAAGGTTAAATTTGTATTCCAGGGAAGAAAAGAGATCCCCAAAAGATGGCACTCCCAAGTAAGGCTGAGTCAGACTCTGTCACGACTCATACTGAAACGTTTATAAAAAGCAGTAACCGGCGCTGAGAGAGACAGAGGGTAAAGTCCAGGAGTTATTAAAATAAAAAAAGGCTCAATGAAAATGCGTTTAACCAAATTGGAATTGATTCAACAAGAGAGACTGAGAGATACTCACTTTAAAATACTCATGATTCACTTAATGTATCATTATCTCTGCATAACACTTGGAAGTTTGATTTCAAAGTGGAGGTTTCCAACCCTCAAGGCCTGAAAAGAGTATTTCTATTCTCTTTGTGAGTCTGAAGAGGCTAAAGAAACTCTCCCAGCATATCCTATGAGGCACAGGCGGCCTTATTAGCTGAGTGTTGTTAAGTGTGTAGAATCTACAGAAGATGCCCCAAAATAAAAAGAGAATTACCTATGAAAGGAGGAGACCAAATGCAAATCAACCATTCATAAACACACAAGCATAATTCAAGCTCCAAGGCTGTCAACACTATCTTCTAACTTTTTCTGATCAGTGACACAATGATGTTTTCCACAACTACTTCAACATTAAAAAAGTACCACGCGCTGCAACCTTTAGTAACACTTCAAATTAGGACTGGGCAAACAAATTAGGACTGGGAAAACAAAAGGAGATCCCTATGCAAACAGCGTTAATTTTTAAACATGTTTAACAATGAGTGCAAATACATCTAATATGAAATGACTTATTTTTAAATAATACATTTGCCAAAACGTAAGCGTTAACATTGCTTTGCATCCAGCTCTCCTATCCCAAAATTGACAGGTTTATCCAAGGATTTCTATAAAAGCACAGAAGGAAAAGCGAGTGATTACAGATTTCTACGCCAAACAAACTAACCAGGCCCTGTGCTATTTAGTATGTTAAATGTAAAAAAGATACATACCTTGAAAATGAAGACAAAGTCTCAGTACCTCAAATTCTGCATGGGCCTGCTGGAATACTTCTGATAAGCAACAAAACTTAACAAAACCTTGTTCCCTAAATCATGAACACATTCAGAACACTAGATGCTCAGCTTAGATGTTTTACTTCTATATGACAAGCGTTACTAGAATGCTCTGTCAAAGGAAGAAGTCGTTGAAAGAAAAAAATTGATGCTCATTGCTATGACACAAGTCTTGAAGAGAAACAGATCTAATAAAAGTGCAGTGCTTGGATTATTACTTTCTTAAGAACAAAAAGAGTATGGTGATATAGCTGTATTTCTTGTACTGATCCATTTTAGATGTGAAAATAATTTCTGAATAAATGGTAGATCCCTAAATAGTTGGTAAAGGGAAGGTAAAATACCAGGAAAAATATTATATTACCCCAATTCAATTCTGGGGATTTAAAAAAAAAAAGTTTGTTTGTAAAATTCTAGACAACAAGAATTCATACAATCACCTAGCAGCTCCCCTTCTAACCCTTCCCCCCACCTTACACTGAAAACAATGAAAGCCTGAAGAAAAATTTGCAGTCAACAATTTTTTAAGATTTTGATGTAAAGTTTTGATACACATTTTCTTACCCTGCACATTACTCCAAAATATTTATAAATATACTAGCAAAAATGACTATGACAAATAATGCAAGAAACTATTATTTATATCCTTTAACCGCCTGCAAGCTATCACTGAGTTCCAGGCAAAACTGAGCCATGACCAAACGAGCCTTTGAGCTGGACTGTGTGCACCTGGTAAACAGAGCTGATGTGGAAAAGTCACAAATGACTGGGCAGTACATCTTCTCAATCATTCCTCAGTCTTGCTCTGACGTATGAAGGTCTCCATTAACTGCTTCAGCACCTGTGCACCTACTGGACACTTATGTGGTGGTGATGAAGGTGCCATGCCTGAAACTCACATCTAGTGTGTCATACATACTCTGCAATTGAGCTTCTCCATGTCGTTCCTCGCTTGTCATTGTTCATCTTAATTTCCACCAGAAGAATTCATTTTCCCAAATGAACCTCCTTCTGTTTACTATCCTTCAAGCTGAAGTTTAAATTCATTTTGTTCTTCTGACCTCCCACCTGAGGCTGCACTCAATGTCGACATCTTTTCAGTAAAATAAATAGATGGCACAGAGATAGGTACAGTTAGGTCTGACTGAAATTAACACTTTCAGTGGCGTAAAAAAAAAGTGTTCACTCTAGAGAGAAAACATTTAAATCAAGTTTTACTAAAACTAACACCTTCTGCAGTCTGTTCCTCAAACTTATTGCTGGTCTTAGTAAAACAAACATGGCTGGTACTGTTCACTGGTACTGAGGGAACATGGCCTGAGTTTATATGTCCAAAACCTCTCAACCTCCAAGTGTGCGTAGCTCTACTCCAAGCTCGTTAACCATGGTGAAAGCAGTCTGCCTCATTAACCCCCTTGAAATCCTTGCCTGCTTCCCACTACCACCCTTCCTCTGGGAGCAGGCAGCACTGAGGTGCACATGAGCAGACCTCAAGGAAAGAAAAAGAGCCAAATTTATGAAAAGAATAACACTGGCTAGAAAAAAAGACCTACCGAGGCAGACAAAATGTAGAGACTGGGTCTGGAACTGTCTGAAAGGGGAAAGTTACCTACTACGTCTTGGCTAGGAAGGCAGGGATACTACCAGCAAAGGGACCCAGGCTCCAAGGGGTCATGCCAAGTGAGTCTGTAAATTAAAGAAATCAGGCACTTTAAATCCTACACAAAGCATTAAGACACCTGATGTCACCTCATATACAACAGGGAGGCCTACAAGATGAAGATGAGGGTGGGAAGGAGATGGTGATTATCCCTCTGAATGAGGGATTGGCTGGAAAGGCTGCAGAGGTTGACTATATGTCAGGGAGTGTCCCAGCCTGGAGAAGAGGAGGCAGGTCAATCTTGGGAGTGACCACAGAAAAGGGCTTGTGCCCAGTAAAGCAAAATGCCCCACCAGTGCCTGGGACATGAAACTGCTGAGGTTCACCATTCCTCTGATGTCAGCAGACATCCCAGAAATCTGCTGGTGAAACATCCTGTCCCTCTGTAACATTCATCCACAGAAAATTTAAGACAAGAAATGCATATTGCAGTAATGGCCCACTAAGGGTCTGAGCAAAACTAGCACAGACAGCCCTCCTCCCAAAGGCAGACCAACACTTCCCAAAGGCAGACTGCTTCATTGCTTAGGCTCAATGTTTTTTAGCATAGCTTTTGGAAAAGTAGAATTGGGATGGCTATTTCTGACTTTCTGCCCTTAAAGCAAACAGTCATATAAACTATGAACATGTATATTTGGGAAATTAATTCCTAATGCCTCTGGACTGGATTTTGATTCAATTCACTGTCCTGGTATATCACAGTTATAGAAGAAAACTGCTATTGTTACAGAAGAAAAAAACAAGAATAAAAACCAAGCCCTCCCTGCGCACCTACTTTGAGTCTTTATATAAAGTTTACAGTTGAAGACTAAGTAGAACAACATATGGATTATGAGATGGACAACCCACTGGCACCGACAAACACTCCAGTTTAGACCATTTAATGCAATACTCTGGAGCTGACCATGAAGATTTCCTTGTTTCAGTTCTTATCCTATGACAATAATAATCACTTACTGATTGCTGCAATATTTTTAGTCTTCAGAAATCTTTTTTTACACATAGATAACATAGACTACACTTCCACTTTACAGAAGGGGAAATGTAGGGAAGAATCTCTAGAGATTTTCCCACACTACAATATCAAATTTAGAGTTGTAACAGTAGAGCTAAAACATTGTAATACTCAGTATAAAAATTAAATGCATTCTAAATATTAAACCCTCTTTATATTATTTTATTCTTTCTGACTTGTAAGGGCTGAATAAAAATAGCATAAAACAAAGTATCATTATTCAGAGTACTTCTCCTGCTCTTAAGTAAAGCCTGCAATGTGTATCTGTAACAACTTCCATTATTTGAAAGGCTCACCTCTGAAATCTGAGACAACTGTACACACTCAGTATTTCATTATACTTTTAATCTTAAAACAATAAACATCTTAGCAACTGAACTAAAATTAACTCAAACTAATTATTTTTTAATAGACAACAATATTACAGTGATATTACACATCAGAAGAAACTCGGTATTTACTTGTTTTTCTCAGAACAGAGTTAATACGGAACTATGACCACCATGTTATTACTTATGGATGACATCACTTCAAGTTTGCTCTGAAGAACTAATTGCTTATAAACAGAAAAAAACATCAACTTTCGAAGAAGGTCTTTGTAATAGCTGCTTAATAACTTTTCATTTCCTAAGCTTAGATCAACTTCAGAATATATTACTATACCAAATTAAATTCTGTTAGAGACAAACAATTGGGTTTTGACAACAAGCAATACATATAAAAATGCCATATTAGGCACCTAAAACTGAACTGTAGGCAAAACAATGCTCTTGAACCCCCCTCAGAGATATACATTTCAACTTAAAGAAAACTCCTTATATGCTATCCATGGTGACAGGGGCAACAAGACACAAGCTATTTCTCTTGCTTGTGAAAAGAAAATATGGAAGAAATGTAAAAGGAAAAAAAGTAGTTTTTATTTTGGTGCACAAATTATTTTTCAACAGAATAATTAGTTTTACTTCAAAGTAGAAGTTTCTATTTAAAAATAAAGGAAGAGGGGGAGAAGTAAATATTAGAATGAACCATTGTTAATGATGAACATTGACCCATTTAAACTTTAGGTAAAGAACACATCAAGTATCTTCTGATCTTTTTGTTATTTCTTTACTGATTATAACCAACTAGTGCATTTGAAAGTGATTCCCCAAGTTTTTGGTTGACCTAAATCCTTCCTCGCCTCTTCCTCACCAATGTTTGTTGTTGTTAACAAAACAACATTCTGTACAAGGTTTTCTCCTGGCTCTTTCACTAAGAGCGCTGAACTCCGATGTCCAGGCAGAGGCACATGGGGCCGCCTGAGACCTCCTGGAGTGTGAAGGATGGCACTGAGCTCATGGACAGGCTCTGGCACCCTCATGGGGAGGAACTGGCAGTGGCTGGGGTAGACCAGGGTACCCCTGAGGACACAAGCTGTGCAATTACCTACCTATGCCAACCCAGTAAAAGATGCACACAAGCACCTCTTAGAAGTACACAGAGGGACAGAAGAAAAAAAAAATTGCTTTGTGCTGGTAAAAAAAAAGGTTCTGTAATTCTTAAATTCATTCTAAGTACAGACATAAATGGACTGCCTGCAAAGTGATGTTGTGTAACATTATAACAGTGACATCAGGATAAGCACTGTCACACTTCCCCATGTTAAACCAAACAGGACACATCACCTAGTACTGGTTATGGAACTGATGTTTTGCCACATCATTGCTATCACAACCCATATTTGAACAGAAATTATGGTCACGGTCAAAGAAGGAAGGTGCTTAACTGCATGTGTCCATCGACTCTGAGAACTTACTGCTGCATTTTCAGATGCATACACACACATGGATACAACCCTTCTCAGCAGTCAAGGCTCATGGGAAGGATCCAAGGGTACCAAGCATTTCCAAATACTCCTCCTGACTGTTTTAGGAGTAGAATTGTTTGAAGCGCAAGAGCTGATCCCTACATGTGCACTGCCTTGCTGCTCTGATTCAGAAGGAAGACTTGCAAATCCAGTGTGCTTATTTACTTTGGGAGAGGTGCATGAAATAACCTAAAAAAGTATAGATTCTAACGCTCTCTTTTTCCATTAACCATAAATATAATGCCCAGCCAAATGCAGATGAGCACACCAAATACATCTCTGAATATGCATACTCAAAATTCTGCTTCTTCTGAGACACTGTCACTATTACTCTTGACATGTGGGTCTTATGCTTAAGCTATTTTACAGCACTACACTAATTAGTACTGACAGCTCCTAATATATTACAAATTAAATAGGGAAATTCATACTTGGGTTTAGGAGCTCTTTTACCACTGAATTTAAAAGAGTATCTCTAGCTTCAATATATAAGTAATTGCATGTTACAGGCATGAAAATCTAACAGGAGAAAACTATAGGCTGTAACGTGCAGCTGTTTCAAAAAAGGCTTGGCATCTCACAACTTCACTTGGAAATTCAAGACTTCTGCTGTCAAGCAACACAGATTCTGACACAGAATACCACCTGCATAGAAAGGGCCATGGTTCCCCTGTGGAGCTGCTTGTGGCATGGCCACAGTGTAACTGTGCTCATTGATTGGCTCAGGTGTCTCCTTCAGAATGCCTGCACACTCACCACTTTGCTCTATTTCGCCTCTACTACTGCACACACTCACAACACAAATGCAGGGAATTGTAGGAAACCTTAGGTTGGAAAATGGACCTTGAAAGACCGTCCAGTTAACCCACCTGCTGTGGGCAAGGACATCTTTCACTGCACCGGGTTGTTCAAAGCCCCATCCAACCTGGCCTTAAACATTTTCAAGGATGGGGAATACACAGCTTTTCTGAGCAACTGATTCTTGAGTCTCACCAACATCACCAGAAAACTTACGTCTCTTCCTTATGTCCAGTCTAAATCCATGCACTTTCTGTTTAAAATTATTGTCCCTTGTGCTGTTGCCACAGGCCTTTATTCATCTTTCTTATAAGCCCTGTTTAAATACTGAAAGGCGGCAATATGGTCTCCCTAGAGCTTCCCCTGGTACTTTTCTTCTCCAGAGTGAGCAACTCCTCTCTCAGCCTTTCTTCCTAGCAGAGCTGTTCCATTCTACTGTTCAATTTTGTAGCCCTCCTCTGGACCAGGTCTAAATGTGATTCCTCAACACAGAAATAGCTGATACAGAGCCAACCACTCCCCCATCCACCAAATTGGTTTTCTAGAGGCACAGTGACATAAACAAATTAAAATCATGCTCTGATAGTGTATGTAATCCCCTTTTGCAGTACTCTTCTTGCCGTTTCAACAGCTTGTCTACTCCATGACTTGCAATCCACTACATAGAGTAAGGTTGGCAGTTACTGCCCATCTTTACAGATATTTTGGCCACGGCAAAAAGCTCATCTTCTGTGTACTTCCCAAGCAACAAACTCCACAGTAACTGCTGCACCAGCGATGAACAGGTCTACCAACTGTGAACAGGCCAATTTTCCCAAGAAAGACTGAAGCAGGTATGGAAAATTCTGATGGCAAGGAAAGTTTCCTACACCCTCAGTAATGATGTGCTAGAAAGAGTTACATGCTTCAGATTAACTTTGTAAGAAGGAAAAAAAAAAAAATCCCTGACAGAAAAAGCCACATCACACTGAATAAAAACCCTAACTTAGCTAGCAGGAAAGTGGTTTCTCAGGGCAGCAGAACACTGCACTGCCTGTCCAGCTGGTGCTGGGCTAAGCCACCCAGCACCCTCACCCTGCCACTAGACTCCAGCAGTGAAGCTCCTCTGGAAAAAGGAAGTTGGGAAAACAGTGTCTCACACCAACCTTCAATCTGCATTTTATAGGAAAATAACAACACTGAGGAGGGAGTCTGGAGTTCTGATTCTACATTATTTAGATAAGCACTGGATGAAATCAGTGAAGTGTATTTTCTAAGCAATGTGTGAGGTGGTGTAAGCCTGTCTTCCTCTAGCACAGCTGTCAGCAGCCTCTGGCTTACGTGCTAAATTGTGGCATGTGGGTAGCCTGGTAGTAGTACACAGCAGGAATTAGATGCTAAAATCATTTGTCTTTCACAGAATCAAGATATCATGAATTACCTCTCTGGTAATACACAGCCAGTTAAGAGAAAAATCCTGCTGAGAACAAGTCTTGAAAATTTGCCTAGCAAGTAAGCTCTGATCAAAACATTCTCATTCTCTTGCTGCTGTGCTGTAAATTTCGGAACCTGTAAATCAGACTAGTTTGAAGAGGATGCATCAGAAGATCCCATCTCAGAACAACAGCCTCATAACTGCACCTCATAAATCACAAAAAGCCTCATAAAATAGAGCTCTCCTTACATGCATGAGAGACAGACTTGAATCCCTTCAGGCGCTGGTGCAAACTGAACCCACGTCTTCCACATCATTAGTGGTTAAGTGACCCATGCTTCTATGTAAAAAAGAGATCAGGAACATTAAAAATATGGGGTTTCAGGGCATCTAAAGCAGAGTCTGAGTCACAACAGTGAAAATTTCAACATTTCAACCACCAGGTCAGATATCCTCAATGGGAGAGGTATACATCACCTCTGTTCCTAGTCCTGATTAGAGGCACACAGCACTGAGCTGCTCTACCTTTAAGGGGTCCACATACATATAAAAACTATTTTAGGCCTTTAGAAATGCAATATATTATAGCTAAAAACAATGATATTCCTCTGAATTTTTGTAGTCAAACAGAAGAGTTAAGGATTTCACTTTTGAATTCTGTAAGTGAAACCCCTACTGGTGGTCCACTTCAGGAAGAGATCAGGCTAAACACCCATTTATTTCACTGTGTAGGCAATTAGAATAAAAGATTAATATTTGCCTATGACAAAGTGTCCAAGTGGCTAGCTGACATGGGCATCATTTAACACAAAAACAGTGCTGTGAAAAGGTTTTATAATCCCATTACAAGACTTTGATAGAAGGGCTCACAGTTCACATAAACTGAGGTGGTCTTCACAGACAGATGAAAGTACTTTATCACATTTCACGGTAAAAAGAACTTTTTACATACATAGGACTACTCCTCAAGAGCACTAAGCATTTCTGAACACTGTTCAACTTCAAACCCTGAGACCTTACAGCTTAGACATCCCTTTATATTTAACTACTAACTAACCCACTGCCTGCATAGAACATAATCAATAGCTTTATTATCCTGGAATCTAATTACAAGGGCATTTTTTGCCCTTTCTCTCCCTTTTCAAATATGAGTTTTCTCATAGGGAATGAAAATAACAGTTTTATTTTACTGTCATAGATACTGCATTTTATTAAATTCAAAGTAAGTTCATTATCATACTGAAAGGTCTTCATTTGGTCTTTACAAAGACAGTTGTACAAGCCCAAAGACTTTACTACAGTGACTATGCTACATGAAGGAATACAACAAGCTGATATACTTCTAGATTAAAGGAAGCCAATTTCATTTTTTGATGTATAATGTGTTCAGCATAACATTAGATGATGAATCAGCTCAGTTACCAATCCTGTGGGACACCGGCATTGCTTAGAGTGACCAGGGCTGCTGCTGAACCAGCTAATGACTCCTGTTCTGAGGGAAGTACTTTCCTAATGGCCAAGGAAGCCAGCTTACCAACCGATCCACTCTATTAAAAATACATCCCAACAGGGTTGATAGTTAAAATAGTAGAGCCGACTGCCTGCCAAAAAACCCTCAAATAATCTAATGTGTGAATCTGTTGAGGGAAATCTCAGGTTATTTATTCATACTCAGGATCCCAAAAGAGAGAACATTTGTTTAGGCCAGAATTTGCAGACTGTACCCTGCTTCAGGCATTAATGCTCTTTTAAAATGCTTGTCATGATATGCCTAAACGTGAAAGATTTAGGAACAGCAGTAAGACAAAACAACCAATCTTTTTACAGTATTACAAAAGATGTAAACCTAAGAAAAGGAGATGTTGGACAAGTGAAACTTAATTCATGCTTTGCCTTCATGCTACCTGTCTCCAACAACTTCTATATAGAGAACAATATAAACACATCTGATTTTAGAAATATTGGTTACACACCACAATTATGATATTTCAAATCAAATCTTCCTTACATCCTAAAGTAACAAATACTACCATGCAGGGAGATGTTTATCACTGTAAGGCTAAACCAGTTACCTCTGGAAAATTAGTTTACTTTATAACTCTTTCAAGACACCAAAATAAGTCTTAGGAGGATAATGCAGCACTTGCAGGAGGAATTGTGTACAACAAAGGCAACAAATACAGTAACTGGTGGTGCTTGGAAAGGTATCATTAAATTCATGTTGAGTTCAATAGGCTTCTCCCGTATGAAAGGTTGTGAATGATGTGAGGCATTTTTTCCAGTATTTCCCTTCCAGATTAGCTTTGTCCAGTAGAAGAACTAGTCAGGCTATACTCAAATGAGCAGTCAAATCCTCCTGGGGAACAGATGTTTCTGGGTCTCACCGTCAATATTTCAGATCTGTCAGAAAGGTCACATTCATGGTATATAAATAGTGAGAAGTGTGCCACTCATTTTCCTTCCCTATACATTTTTGGTAATGATACAGAACACTGTAAAAACTAAGGGAGAATAAAAAAATTAAAAATTACACAAAACAGAGAGAAATTTGAATATATTAACTCGTTTAGTTCATCGAGCTCATAACTGGAGGATCTAAGAAAGAAAATTAGGAAAAGCAAGCCCTCCTTTTAAAATTCCTGGTCTCGCATTCGCCCTATAGAGGAGTGTTGAACATACCAAAAGGGAAAGAGTTCTCTGGGCAAGGTGATCTCAAAACCACAACTAGCACTGAACTCCGTTCCTCAATCAAAAGGATATAAATTAAAAAATTAAAAATAAAATTAAAATAAAATTTAAAAAAACCACCGTGGAATAAAATGGCTTAACCCCTAGAATATATTATCTATTTAAATTATCATAACATGGTATTTCTGGTACATTACTGCTATCGAATTAATCCGGCCAAACTTCCTTCTTTAACAGGTAAGGAGCTTACGAAAATTTGAGAGGCACTTAGTTATCAAACTTTACTCTACTTATGGCATTCATGGGTCAACATGCCTCTTGGAATCTTGCTGTGAGTTTTAAGAGCTGGGTTTTAGTTCACTTTACGTCAACTTAACCAAATAAACTCAATAAAACACTACAGCTTAAGTTAATAAACCAATAACCTACGTTACAGAAGATAAAATCCATAAAAATTACTAATGCTGAGTGTGTCAAATTGATGTTATTATTACAATAACATCTGTTAGACTTAAGTATGAATATCTGGGGAGAGTATAGGTTGAATATTTTAAAAAATCCACTAAGACCTGTCATCACAATGGTGTACTACAAACAGGCTTCAGGCAGGCTAATATTCCCTGATCCTGCATTTCAATGTCTACAATGTAATTGTTCACAGGTGAGCTATGGGAAAGTAATCTTTGCCTATAATCAGTAGAGCCAGGAGAGGCCAGAGAGCCCCTGGGATGAGCAGGGCTGCTGTCTCCCCTAAGCATGAGATCTGGGCTTCCACCTAAAAAAGCTTCCCCTCATTAACCAGGTCCAGTTACCAGCTTACATACATGCATTGAAATGGACTAAAACTAAGGTAAGAAAACACATCCCTTGGTGATTTTTCTAACATTTCACCTGTATGGTGAAAAAAGAGATCTCTCACCCTAATTAAAACATTCTAAAGGATAAGCAAGGTTTCATGTTGGGAGCTGCATAATCAGCCCCTTTCTAAATCTTAACTGTAGACCTCAAGCTGCAGGGTGGGTAGTTAATGAAGAAGGGAAGCAAAGTATCTCTATGAAAGGACAGTCTCATTGAGAAAACCTGATTTTCTCCATCTGCCAATATCCCTTACATTTTGACCAGATTAACTTTTGGTCAAAGGTACACATGGGTCAGAATGAAGCTGCAGTAAAAATAATAAAAGCACAGTAGGGAGCACAAATAGCTCAATGTTACTCATCCAAACTAAAACAGAGATGACAATAGGATACTTCAGAAAGACTTCTTTTCTTCTTCTTTAAATGAGGCACCTTTTAGAAGGCATTAGACTTCAGTGATGTTCAGAATCCTGAATTTTAACTTTAGCTTGGCTTTCCCAGTAAGGGTATTAACATCTTTAGGGCAATCAAGAGAACTACCATAATTAAGCATATTTAATACCAGAAACCAGTGAAGTGTTTCAATTTATTCTCAACACAAAATTCTGAAGTGACCAGCACAATAAAAGTACCTCTATAGTAATGAATTACTTTGATAAAATGGAGCAAAGTTCATTATTTACATTCATGATAGAGACATCTTTGAAAAGGAAAAATTAAAATTATATGGGTGATTAGAAAGAATGAGCAGGACACATGTGAATTGCTGTCTTTTCTGTTCTACAGTGTATAAAAAAAATACTGAAAATCAAAATATTGTCTGAGTTTATATTACTGAAGCCACAATATAACCTGATACAATTTGTGATTTACATACTATTACTATAGATATAAAACAAATGGAAAGATAATACAACGCTTGTGTGGTTACTAAATAGCACAGGTGCCTGAGACCAAGTTCCATTTGGCACTGAGGTTGATTAATTGGTCCACCTTATGGAATAACAATTTCTGATGAAGAAGATCACAAACATGAAAACCAAATTTAATTGCCCTTAATAGCAACTAAATTTAACTCTTCTCTACAAGCAATAAGCTATAGCTTTTTGCTTGCTTAAACTACCAAGATTACTACCAAAAAAAGGAGAGGACTGCAGACCCAGCCTCACATGTCCCAAAAGCCCTGGGGAGCTACATGACCCCCACTCAGTCCAGCAATGACTGACTTCATCAATGGTTAACTCTCGCCGCCCTCCATCTGCTTATACCACAGTCAGAGAGGTGGCAAATGCTTAACGGGGAGGAAACTGATGACTGAGTATTTGGCAGCTATAATCAGCACAGCACTTATTTTTGGGTGATGAATCACTGCTTTTCTCCCAGCCACACAGTGCTGGTACATTCACTGCACAGAAAACCTCTTTTATGCAAGGGGCTGATGGCAGGACAATGAACACCTCTCCTGGTACAGTCATGTCAAGAGACTGCTTTGGAGAGATTAGAAGATGTTATAGCCAAAGGCTGCTGTGTGCAGTACTGCTCACTAGCATTTGCTAGCCACACATCAAGCTCTGGGAATGTGGGGCTACTTGCCAGGAGATCTCCAAAAGTCTGTTTACAGTCAATAAAGATCACCTTTTCCTTCCTAGTGAAAACAAGACTGAGGATGCAATGAAGGAATGCTAGGTGTCAACAATGGTATCAAGGGAGAAAGCTAGGTCTCCTCCCTTGTGAGCCACTTGAAATTGAAGTCAAATCACATCACAAAATAATACTTCGAAGTCCTGTCAAAACTTTGAATAAATGTGCAAAAATTGGAAAATTGGAAAAAAAATGACTGAACAACATTTTCATAAACTCAGCTGAAGCACACCTCCGAAATCACGCTCCCCACGAAGCCCTTGGCAGCCTCACCACAGGCTGCCTGGGACCAGAGCCAGGAGACCTACCCGATGTCATCATGCACCAAAAATGGCACTGCAGCTACCTTCCAAACCCACAATGATGGCAGTGAGGTGCAGCATCTTTATTTGGCACTACAGGGCACATGCTCTTCAGCAGTGCTGTGCATTGTCAAGATTTATTGCTCTCCTCCCCCCTTGCCTCTCAACTCAGAATCTGGCATTAGTTCAAGGACTGACCTAGGCTTCTGGTACATCCTCCATGGTCTCTTGAACACAAATTTCCACCACAGCAGCGCTCTCAGTCACAGGATAATTACATATAGGTCAGCAACTATTTTCTGTGGCATATCAGCTGTATCACAAACGACATCCTAATAAAATTATAACAGATCCACTGACATTTTGTCTCAGCATTAAGAGATGTGACAAAGTCAATAAACACATCATATGCACTTCAGGGTAGTGAATGGGTGAGATCAGTGCTTTTGCTTTAGTGTTTACTATAGTGGAATCCAGAATCCCTAAGAAACACAGCAGATTAGTTTTGCCACCCCAAAATAGGCACCTCATAATTTAAACATTTGCTTTGCTACCACCTACCAAATTATTCTATCCTTTTCATTCTGACTTTAAACTGGTATCAACAAGTGACAGCACTTTTATCTAAGCTCAAGCCTGAGAATGCGTCTGTTTATATTAATGTCCAACCCAAATCCGTTTGTTGTGGGATCCATCAGGAAGACTGGAACAACAATTATTATTTACATAGAGAAACACATACAAAAAGTATAAAATATAAAACCTGAAATATTTAAATGTCATTGTATACAGATAGATATGTGTGTTAATAATCATACTATATAATTTTTAAATCTGTATATATAAAGATATAATTATAGAGACAAGTATTATCAAGACAAATTTTTTGAGGCCAGGTCTATTCTTTGATTCAGAGTTTCTACTCAGTGGCCTGCAGAACAACTGAAAAATCTGTGTCAAACATAGAGTTCACTTGAGTATCTATTTTTTGTGGTTTTTCTTCACCTTTGCAAAACCTTTAGAAAAAAAACCAACCAAACAAACACTAATGAGCACCACTTTCTTCCTTTTTAGCCAGTTAAGTTTTTATTACTATTCCTGTCAATATTACAATAAATATTTTAGTTTGAGAATTTCCATCTCATTTCTGCTTATGACACCACCAAAAGCCTAATATTGTCCTAACATTGTCAAAGATCAAAAGAGAAAAGAGTGAATTCTAATAACATCAGCTCTATTCCCATTAGATTTCAAGCTGTGCTCATGAATGTGCTCCTTAGGGGCCAATCACTAAGATGGCTTTTTCAGCTCTGGCTTCCTATTTTTTGTATCTTCTTCAGAAATTCAGTAGCCACTTAGGACATTCAGCAAAGAATATTTTCGTACTGAATATACAGTATATTGTGGTGACTATTTCCCACAAATAAAACCCTAGCATACAATACACACTTGTTGATTCCAGCCCGCAATCCTTCAGTGTGTTGAACAGACCTAATACCACAAAGGCTATTGCTGCTCCTCTTTTCCACTGTCACCAATGGAGCACAATTGTACCTGATTGTTTACAAATCATACATAATTTAAAGGATAACACAAATATGTCATACATCGTCCTATAAAGCAATACCCCTTATACTACATAAATACCCCTTTATCAGTTGTCCTGAATCTGCACGTAATTCCTATTCTTAAATTATCATACACAACAGTAGTAATTTTTTTTAAAAACCCACAAAATTTTGCATGACGCTATCAGATACATTACTACTTTTTACAGTGACCAATTGAAAAATTTTACTTCAAAAACCACCACACAAACACAGCGAGGTGTTCTGCACTGCAAACTATTCTTTCCACAATATAGTATCACTTTCCAAAATAAGAACTTAAACAATTGATATTCTTTTAGTTTATTGTTAGTTCAAGGTAGTTAACAATTAAAGTTTTAGTACAGTCATGTACTAAGAGCCTGTAACAACACTGAACAGTACCACAAATAAATTAACCTATATATGAGGTTTCAGTAACATACATAAAGAACTAAAATATGTAGAAATCATTTTTTAAGTTTATACATTAGAATAATCTTTTTAACAGGACATGTAGACTAGGATGGGTGATTTGAGGAAAGACTATCCCTCTGCTATGGAATATTCTATTTCAAAATTTCCATAGAAACAGTAAAACCCATTGAAACTGCTCTAAGGCTACCACCACTGTTACTACCTGAAACACCTGAGCCCACATCTATAAACTATCAAATTTTAGCACAATATCAGAGTGTGGGTGCCTTATATCTTGCATCCTGAGTTATAAGGCCTCTGAAAAAAAAGAGCAGGGCCAATGCTACAGCTGGAAAAATAAAACATCTGTGACTATACACACATATTTAAGAGACAATTAAAGAGATGATCTACATATGTAGAGAAGTATGTAAATCTCCATTGTTTAAGAGAAATTGGAAATGTGAGTGCTGTGGTGGGTCTGGAGGAAAGTCTGCTTAGTATAGGGCAGAGATTTACCTTCAAGCCCTGATTATCTGTCTTTCTGCTTCTTCCCTCTCCTCCCTCCTCCTTTACAATGTGCATGGCCACCACCAGTGTAAACCACAGGTGATAATTTCTCAACCAACCTGTCACACAACCACTGCTGCACCACAGCCAGTTAATCAAACGTGTCCTTTTTGAAACCTGCATAATGGCATCGTATCTGCCACTTCAAATTAGTGGCTCCAAATATTCAGGTCCATTTGCAACCCACAGTCTGTCCCAATCCATTATCACATGACACTTGGTCAGCAAGCAGATTGTAAATTAACATTTCCATCTTCTGCTGTAGCCTTTTAGTCATAGTAATTACAATAAAATCTCTTTAATCAGCACACTCATAAAATAACCAAGATGGATGTCTTTTATTTGAGAAGACCTTGTGATACACATTATGCCACCAGCTGCAGGGGGAGAATATCAGGCTTTGCTAGGGCAGCAAAGCAGTAAGCTGTCTCACACTCAAGCCAGAACAGCAACTCGAGTTCCTCAGTGATGCAACACTTTCTGCTGTGATTAAAGTGAAACAAATAACATATTTCTGGTTTCCTCTTTTACTTTCAGTGTACTTCCAATGTTCTTAATAAAATACTCCCACAAAATGCTTGCAGTTCACCTAAGCAGAGACAGATGTGCTTTGTAATGTCATTTCTTCAATGTTCAAGGCAGCCTTTTCAACAGGGCTTATAATTAAGAATGCTTTTGATGGAGAAATTGGGCCTCTGCTGTTAATCAAAGGACCAAAGACACCCCTCAGCATGCATAATTCCACACCTCTTTGTTTCAAGGAAATCTTGACAGGAAAATAATGGTTCCTTCCATTCCTTTCTTCTCTGTCAGTTAACCACAGAAGGTTATTCTGCTCCAGCCTCCCAACTGCTGAAGCACAGATTACTGGAAGGCGAAAGAGTCAGAGGCACAAACTTACCAAGAAACCCTCTGCATCATTTTTGCACTGGAAGTGAATGAACTGACCTGAGTAAAATGGCCTTCACTATGGGAATGTCCCAGGGAAAATTTAGTGCTCGTTTAAAATTCAGGAAAATTGCAGTCAACTGAAACAGTCTGTCCTTCAAACCAACCTTGTTTCTGATATCTTTAGATATCCCCAAATATGATCTCAGCTCAGGCACAGCTGAGATTCAGAAGTACAGCACTGTCAAAACTTTTCAAAGACTTAAAAAGTCTGGAAACAAAACACAACATGGCTTTGCAAAGCTTCTGTATTGAAATGTGTTCCATTTTTGAGAAAAAGATTACCAAATGATTGCATTTCCAAAGAAAATTCATAGGGTTTGTAGGACACATCTGAGTTTCCAACTTCTAATGCTAGCTGGTACTCAAGGCACAAGAACTTCTGCTAACAGAGAAAAAAATCAATTAAAAAGTGCACAAAAAGTAACAGGGAAAATGTGTGCAAGCAGAAGAAATCTAAGAAGCTTTGTTCTGTCTCAATCTTCAAGACAGGTCAAACAGTTCCTGATCCCACTTTTCAGTGTTTTGATCCTGTCATTGATTTATCCACCAGAGAAAGTAAAGAAGTGTAATCTTCACACAGTTATTGAAATAATCACAACTAAAGAGGTAGAAAGCACTCAAAAATAAACCCACCTCAATTCCAAAACCTTTTTATACTTCCAAATTGCATTAATTATTCTTGTTACAAGGTGCAAGTATAAAACAACAAATCTAAACACCTAAAAATTACCAAAGTCACAAAGATAGAGGTTGTAGGGCAATCTCAAACATGAGTTAAATACTTCTGTGCTGCTTTGTTAATGTTACTGGCCAAAGGGGCTTATAAGAAATGTGGACATGCCCTCACCTTATCTCTACTCCCTCTGTGCTACCTCCATGTGCTTCCCCCATATACAGCATTCATAATACACTGAATTTACAGTGTTATTAGGAAAGGATCCATTTAAAGAAAACTCTGACATGAATTTTACATCAGTTTGATCCTTTGGGTATTCCAGCAGGCTTCAAAGAGAATGTGTCAGTAATTAATGCAAGTTCATAAGTTTATTTCCTAGGAGTCGGCCCACATATGTGGTTTTGTCCAACAGGATACGTCCCTCGGCAAAGGCCTGAGTTGCACTGGGAGCATTGTCAGCTCTCTAGTGAACCATCAGGCACTTTCATGTAGTCATCTACAAGTCCTTCTGAGAGAAGCATGGTCTACATTTTTCTTTCTTCATATGTTTCTTCACACATTTCTGATCATCTTGATATTATCTAAATATCTCCTTTACTAACAGACCCTATTTTTACTGGCTTTGTATTTCTTCTACACTACCCAACTAGGTATTAAAAGACAAGTGAAGAAATTGCAGAAGAAACTGAAATACTTAATGTGTTTTGAGGAATGGAATGAAGTTTCTGGAAAGAACATTACTCCTATCTTCTCACCAGAACTGGACAGAAATAGTGGTAACTACAGCCAACTCCTTCTGGTTTACAGTTACAGAGGGACAAGAATTGCATTTACAGGAGATGCCACAGAAAGACATCTGGGGACACAAAGACCAAAGACTGAGGGAAATAACAGATATGGCATTGCCAGTTACAACAGCAGCTAAATCCATTTCTATCAAACATCATCATGTGGCTCTTGGAGCAGACATGAGGGCACAGAATTACAAGGTATCTTAGAGGACTGCAGCAAGTAATATTTTTAGTTTTAAATCAGATATCATTATAAAGACTATGTCCCTAAAGGCCATTCCCACACATTAAACATTATCTTTTGCCACCCACAGAGATCACATGGCACAGCCTCTCCTTGCTCTACCCTGCACTCCATACTTAAACCATAATAAAAGCATGGTTTTCTCACTAGCTCCCCACTGCTGCCCCTGAAAGTACCTTCTTGTCCAGAATTACTGATTCATGCTGTTGTGCAACGTCTTCCAAAATTTACTTGGACTTTCTTCCCAGACATGCTAGTCCAACCACTGGAACAGCAGGAGAGAGATTAAATTTGATACCAGAAGTTCTGCATCAAGGAGAAGCCAATTTTTAAATTAGGAGCTGTTTTCAATCACACTCAAGAGGGTTTTATTCTGATCTCAAAAAAAGAGCTGTTAGTCTGAAACTGAAAAGTTCACAAAAATTAGATGACATTCTTGATGGATTTTTTTTTTTTTTTTGTGTGTGCATAAACAAATGTTCTAACCACAGCCACAGACATGGGCCAAAGATTATGAATTTCAATATCTGAAGTTAGGAAATACACAATGTAAATACTGAAAATTCAACAGCAGACACCTTCAAGTATTCCCTTTGCCCTGGTGAGTGGATTCAACCAAATAACAATCACAACAATCCAGAAGCCCAAGAATCCAGAAAATTGACTGTAAATGCAATCTAAACTCAAAACACTTCCATGGACTACACTTGTTTAATGTCTCTCAACTTTTCTACGTCAAAAATTATGTTAGAAAACGAGGAGAAAGTGGTGCTCTAACACTCCATTCAATCTAGAAAGTTTGAAAAAATACAAGTAAGCAAGCAAAGAAAGAAACCAAACCCACAGACATCTTTTTTCTATTCAGTAGCAAGCAGAGTTTCTTTTAAAAAGAAGGCAGTATCATGACATATACTCCGACTCAGACTCCTTCTTTAGGGCTTTCCTCCTTCCTCCCCCCTCCCCCCCCCGCCCTCTCCCCACAGAATAGGAAGCTTATATGAAGTCTTTGTAAGTGAAATTACTAGTTCAGTATTTTTCCAATACCTACCATTAGGCAACATTTGGGGTTATTTTTACTACTTTTAAACTAAATTTTCATTGTAGTATAGACTACATTGTAGTATAGACTTCATTGTAGAAACCTGCAGACAGTTTTGACATTTGAACCCCACTCACTGTAAAGTTAACATGCTTGCAAAAACTAGATTGTGAACTCAGGCTCACATGGTACAGTGAAGCCCACTGATGTGTTACCTCCCTGCACCTTTAAAACTTGCGTATTTTCCAGAGCACCCTCATTGTTCTGGCACTTTCAACTCTGATCCCTTGCTGGCTAACTATCAATTTCCTTTCAAGTCCTTTTTACTACTACTTTCCAGCAGCAATAAACACAGTTCTTTCAGGTAACAGCTGCCTTGCAGTTTGACACCATTCAAAAACTTATTACAATGACTGCTACAGGAAGGTATCTTAAAATCAAGCTTGTCTCCAACCAATTTTGAAATTATCTAAGCTTTTAAATACAAGTGTATGAAGCTCACTTTCTTTGCAACACTTGAAGCTAAGCAGTTACCTTAAATGACCCAGGGAAGAGTGAAATGCCAAGCAGCAGCTCTCTGATTTGGACATGCTAGAGTGCGCAAAAGAGCAGCACACAGCACTTGAAAGAAAAACATTGGGATTTCTTTAGTTTGTGTTTTGAGCTGCAAGCAGTTGCTTTAAGTATTTCAAACACAAAAGCAGATCAGAATTGGGTAAAACATGATGCCTGTCATGGTATTTTTGTTTTCAAAGATTATTTAAGAAAATACTTGAAAGCATCCACAAACCCACAGTGTCCAAGACCCCCCAGTTCACTCCAGCACTGCTTGCATTGTAGCACTGCTAGATGTTTATAACTTCGACAGAGGAGAAAATGCAAACTTCACACTGACATGAACAGGCACACCAAATATACCACTGCCCTTTTCTGATTATAATTATGACTGGGACATACAAACAGGGCACAAAACCCATGTATTTCTCCGACCTGTGATGTACAAGCAAGCAAGCAATGTAACACATAGTGTCACATTCAAATGCCTTGGATTTGGTCATGGACAGTTTCGAGACACCAAAATTCTTCAAAAAGCCTTTCTGCACCCTTCTGTACCTGATGGAAGCTATGGGGAGTTTAAATCAATATGGATTTAGCCGCTCCTGTGCTGAAGAACACTTGGAAAATAAACTGAAATAGTTATGTGGTAAAATACAGACATGCTTTTGCACTGAGTAGTCTACAGAATAAAGGACAGGATTTCTTTCAGGCTTATAGAGCCAGGAACAGGACAGACTCCTGCAAAAAGGGGCTCCTGTCCTGTGATAGAATTTTCTACATCCCAAGGCAATACAAAATCCAAACTCCCACTGCAAACACCACTAGGGAAGGAAGGATAGTATTAATTGCTTTATGTTACTCACCTCATCTACAGATGCCAGAGATTATACCTGCAATAGTCACTTTATCTACACTTGCATAAAGCATAGAGGCTGAGGCAAACGCCTCTTTAATTTACAAAAAAAAGCTTTACAAATAAAGTCTTGGGGTTTTTGTTTTCATTTCTATTAAAAACTAGTAGATGATTAAGCCCTTACAACATTAAGAAAGTGTATTGAGCATGAGACATGGTTTAAAAAGTAAATGCATCAGCTTATCATTCAAGTCAGAGACTGCCTAGCCTCGAGCAAGTACATCAGGATCTCTGCTTTCACACTTCTAGAACTGTGCAACCATCACTGTCTAATTCAAATAAAATAGACAACCCCCCAGGAATCTTCCTGCAATTAACACAAGCAGCAATTAAGCACAAAATAGTTGTAAGGCTCTGAGAAAATAAGTGAATCAAAATGCTCTAGGTTCACAAGGCTCAAGGAATAGGCCCATGTTTGCAAGACCACTGCTTTTCTCCCCACAGACACTAACCCAGAAATAATCTGCGATTAACTTAATAATCAATAAAATAAAATAATCTTCAGGAGATACTAAAATTATTATCAAAAAGAAAAACAAGAGGAAGGCAAAAGTACTTGCTCAACTGTATGTAACTTCTGTCTTCTATGTTTGAGTTACTTTTTGTTTTAAACGCTGCAGAAGCAGTCAGAATTTCTCTTTCATTTTTGGAAAGTTTCAAACATTGATTAGGCACTGGCAAACTCTGCTGAGACAGGCTAGCAAGAAATCAAAGGTTGATATGTTCATCTTAAGGTACACAGAGACGTCCCTCTGTTTTTAGCGGATTTTCTGTTATTGGGGTGGTGTATTCTTGCTACCATCTCAGCTGAGATCTTGCACTACACATATGCAAAATGCCTCTCTATCAATATGAACAGAAGAGCACTGTACCACATTATTCATGCAAGATATTATTATAAAAAAATAATTTCACAAATCTATTTGCTGCATTTCTCCACCCTTCTTACTCGCTTGTTTACCTAGCTGCCAAAATCACTAAATTTCAAATGCAGATGTGAACCTTACCATGACTATCAACTAACATCTTCTGACTCAGCTACAATCTTAAATGTCAGTTCTAGGCAAACAAATGAGCAAAACTCATGAGGGCATAATTTATTAACACTGTAAAATGGACTGCTGTTAAATGTTTTCCTCTAGTCATGACAGTGTTGGCCTCTAATCAGACATGTGCACACTACCAGGAGTTACAGGATCACCCTAATTCTGACCGCTGACTCAGGTTTTCACATTTGCTACAGGTCCAAACTGAAAACCAGGCAAATTCTAATGTAACAGTGACAGACCACATCCTATAGCACATTCAAAGCATACTCTACCCCTCACAACAATGAAAAATCCCTTTCTAGAAGATCACAGCAGCATAGAAATACGTAAGATTGCACATGATAATAAGGTAGAAACTAATGACTTTTGTTGTCCTAGAAGTTGAATCAGATAGGTTTAGAAAGGTTTGTTCAACTTAATGTTAAAACTTTGAGAACTAAGGTTTTACAACCTCAGAACCTGTTAAGAGTGCTTAGCTATCAAAGTTATACGTTTTTTCCTGGGAAAACGAAACTTTCTCATCATACTCTCAGAGAATATGAAACATTTATTTTGCTGCCTATAAAGACCCTTTTAAAAATTTTGGATGCTGCCCTTTTTTCTCCTTTCTTGACTAAATGAATGTTTATCCATCAAACTTATTCTATCCAGTTAGTTTATGCTATGCATTTACTGACTTCATTTCCCAGTCTAAAATTATTTGTTATTTTTCTGTACTGATCTTCCTCTTAACTGATTCTAGATCTCACCTCCAGCTTACCACTTTTAATCTGGTCTTCTAGAATGCTTGCAGTCCAGCTGGAAGTTCACAGGCTTTGTTGTCTTGGTTCTGGCCAAGACAGGGTTAACTTCTGCAGTAGCAGGGAAGGGGCACAGCCAGGACATGGAAGTATATTCTATACCATCTCATGTCAATGCCAGGGACAAAGGGAGAAGAAGGGAGTCTTTTGTAGGAAGAAGACGTTCCTTCCAGTCAAGCCAGCATGGTGGCGGTTCCCAGCTGGAGGGAATGGTTGGATAACATCATTTCCAAGCCAGAAGGAACAGCTGGGTAACTGGTTCTGAGCTGGAGAGAGCATTTGGAACAATCTTAATGTTTATAACAAATACCTATCAGAGGGAGTAGAGAAGATGGAGCCTTTCCCAGTGGTGCCCAGCAGGACAAGAAGCAACAGCATTAACTGAAGCACAGAAAATTCCATTTAAACATAAGAAAAAAAAACCTTTTGTACTATCAGGATGATCGAACACTGGAACAAGTTTCCAGGAAAGGTTGTGAAGCCTCCATCCTTGAAGGCTCCAAGGATGGAGGCCTTGGATATGCACACAGGGACTGCATACAGCCTTGAGCAACCTCTTCTGGGTGGTCCTGCTCCTGAAGTGCCTTCCTGTGCCAGCTATCCTGTGATTATGTTCAATTGCATCCTACCATCCGTAATTTGATAACCCCACAAGATACACATCCCTCTGTTAGACAGACTACCACCACCATTTCATCTGTTTGCAGTCATCCACATCACATGCTTGTGTATGTCTGAAGTCATCCACATAGTCATCATTTCATATACACTGTAAATCTTCCAGATTGTTTCTGAGATGTTGCATATTACTCCAGTCAGAGCCTTACTGAAGTTGAGAAGAAACACTTGGACTGCTCTTTCACCCCAGCTGAGCTACAGTGTCACCAAGTCATTCTATCTCAAGCAGAAATTTCATAAAGGCCATTTCACAAGCTCACTACATTCCATCATTATATTTTTGTCCTCAGTACTGTAATCAACTAGAAGACCTAAAGTGCTTTATTACAAAACTGTCATAAAACATCAGCTTACACTTACTCATGAGCACATGCTTTTGAAGAGTTATGTGTCTGAGCAGCTTTCATGGTTGCCAAATTTGTTTGAATGGTCTGCAATCACAACATCTTCCTTCTTTGTCTCTTTTAAGACCATATTCCCTATGTGTCCTCTTTTGGGATACCACCTGTCCTTTATGATTTTTACAAGGTAATTGGTCTTGGACTCAAAACTGCTTCAATTAGTTGTTTGGGTAGAAAAGAATAAACTGCACCTTAAGCTTACAAACCTGAATGCTCATAACTTGAAAGCATTCCTTAACCTGTTCTTTCCTTTTCCTGGCCTGTGTTCCTTCTACCTTGCTGTTAGCTTCAACCACTCTAAGTAGCTTATCCCAATCAACCTTCTTTGTAAAGACAGAAGAGAGGTAGATTACTATTCCAACTTCTTCTGTCTTCAATTATATTCTCAATTTCTCCCCCCAAATAAAAGTTTTATAATTTCCTCTGTCTCCCTTTACTTACAGAAGCTTTTTGCTATTTACAAAACATTATTTTGTTGTGCACTACATCCCTTACTATCTGCAGCTCTGCATTTTATAATTTGTCCAGCATGCTTCTCGTGTTCTTTAATCATTAATAATCATAGTGCCAAAAGAGTTTGTCAACATTTCAAACTATCATCCTTGTACTGCTGTTTGGATACTTCACTCAGATTAGCCAACAGTCTCAGCTTTCCTGCAGAGAGAAACTGCTAGATGATCTCAGGTTTTTAATATTCTTTTGTAACTGTATTTCAAAGCTGTGCTAAACAAATCAGTCTGAGAAGCAGTACACCCACGTTCACAACCTTTCTTTAGCTAATGATAATTACAGATTGTACTACAGACAGCCTTTAATAAACAGCATCAGGTTTAGAAAGAAGACATCTGTAGGGACCTTTCTGTTGCCATGGAAATATCTGTAGGCCAAGCTGTCTTTAGCTCCACACATTACCTCTGTATTAACCTATTATTTTACTTTGAATATTAATACAAATTATGGACTAACTCACCCCAACAGGATTATTATAAATGATAATTTTGTATGACTTTGAGGGATTCCAAAGGAGGAGTCACAAATGCTACATAAAAGGGTAAAATCCTGGACTTTCAGAAAACTGAACACTTGCCTGATGCTGCATGGCTTTTATTCCATGGAGTCTTGCATACCTGCAGCTTGCTTCAGCAACACGGATAGGTCAAGGCTCCGAGCAATCGCTAATGCACTTTCTGAAGGCCAGGGAGCAATTCACAGCTAAATTTTTTCACATCATTATAAAAGTCTGGATGAAACTTAAACCATGCCAGCTCAAAATATTAAACAGATGATTACTTTCTGAAACTATGTGATTAATGCAGTAACCATCACGAATGCAATAAACAATGATGACATATGGTGTGGAACACTACAGGAACAGGCACAATATATGTGTGCAACAGACAGTCTCGCGTTCTGAAGACTGTTCTGAAGGATTCCCAAATATTTTGCAACTATGCACACTTAACACTGCTGAAATGCAGTTGTCTCAAAGGTTAGATGGTACTAAGTAACTTGCAAATGACATATAGCATAACAGGGGCATCTCTAACACCCACACAGAATAAGCAGGATCTCAGTTTTTAAGATCTCATCCAAAACACACCCACATAGCCAAGTGCATACTATTCAATTTACTTATTTCATATAAATGAAGAAAGAAATTAACCTCTGCTAAGGTATGAACCACTGGACTCCAGAAGAGTGAGGGATCCAAGCTCCAAAGTTAGATTGTTCACAATTAACAATAGCACTTTGACTGCTTCACCAAAATTACAGAGGATGTAGCTGAAAATGTACCTTACTCTGACAATATCTCATAATGCCAATAACTTTTGAACAGAAGATCAATCAGAAGTTCTCCCTAATGGCTTCCATTGCAACATTAATTTTTGTCACCAAGTATCTGATGATAGACTTTTGAAGAGAATCATTAAGAGTGCCGCCCAAAGAAGCACAGGCAATCTCTTTAGCATGAACTAACCTTGAAATTCATAGAAAAAGAGACCTAAAAAGAATTCCAGGAAATACTAAGCTATTGTTGCTGGTTCTTACCTAGTATGAACTGTATCTGTTAGTGAAAAGGCTCTAGGTAAAATTTCTCAGGTAAAGAAAATCGTAACAAAAATATTTCCTATATTTTTTCTGTATTTTTTAAATACCTTGTAACCTCAAAATTAAAAAGAAAGTAATTTTATCAGACTGTCCAGAGTGTGAACAGCAATTTAGGTTCCATTTCAGAACTGCTGACTCACATAAATCTGTGGAAATCTCTCCACAGATCCTAGAAAATCTGTGATTGTTGCCCAGAAGTAACACTGAGTTCAGTCAACAATTAAAACCATCTATTTTCAAACAACAAAAGGCAACCTTTTCTCTTTTTTTTATATCTTTATTTTGTTTCTTGATCTTATTCCCTTCAGTAAAAAAAAAACACTCTTAGTAAGCAAAGGGATATGCTTTTTATGCAAACTTTAAAATTATAAATACTGGAGAACAGACCTTCAGGCTGAAAATCCTCATAAAATAACAAGTGGCCTAGCTACCACCAGGTAAGAACTTAACTCATGACCTTGGTCTTTTTAACCAAGAGTAGCATTTGCACCACATCAGTACAAAACAATATTAAAACCTGGTATTACAAGAGGCAGTAACCCCACTGCTGTCCTGTCCCCAACTTGGCTCCTCCCTCATGCTGCCATAGGGACTTGCACACCAACACTAGGGAACTGGTGGACTGAAAATCACCTCCTTCTCCCAAAAAATTAATAATTTTTATTGCATATCCATTCCTCAATCTGATGCACTTGGAATACTATTGTTGGTGATAAAGAAGGAGCTTGAGGTCAACCATGTGCAGTGAAGACAACGAGGTAGGAGTGTACTGCTGTGTGCTGGCAGCAGTACTGGCAAATACTATGGGATGGTGACAATGAAATGAAGTGGGGATCTGAGGGCAACAAATGGGGCACTGACATCTGCCTGAGCAGCCAGATTCCTGTATCATCAACTCACATTCAGTGGTGCCTTCTGTCAGTAATCCCCTGGGATCAAACAGGACCACACACAGACGACTTCATTGTACCACTGTTCCTAAAATGTTTTCCCTGTGTTTCATTTACATGATTGCACACGATCACTTGTGCAAAGCTCTCCATTTTTTCAGTGCTCATGACAAACAACCCTCAATGACCAAGACAACAGATTGTACTCATTATTCCACTGTCACCGGTGACCGCTCAATGCTGCATTTCCTCTGGAAGATGCACTCAAACACTTCAAGTAATACTGAAGCTTTCTTATTCATGTCATAAAAGAAACAATCAATCCAAGTTCAAGGTTTACTGAATTCCCCACACCTACCAGCTGGGCCTAAACACCACAGGGAGCCAAGACCCTGGAGTGTAGAGGAATCGCTGCCTCCAGAAGCTCCACTTCTGTTCCCAGCAGGGTGCAGGAAACATGTTGCTTGTCCTACCACCCTACCTTTCTAGAAATCCTCCTTCGCATGGAAGTGCCACAGGAATGACGTTCTATGGACATGAAAAACATCCCCACCAAACTAAATGGACCCAAAGATGGGGTGGTAAAGCCAAGGACAAACTTCATGTGGAAGAAAAGGAGGATTACACTTCAGAAGCTGAAGAAGTTAAAGACAAACAGCTGAATAAGACTGGAAACTCACTACATTTAATTTAAGCTGTATTAGATCCAAATGATCCCTTATGAACAGCAGGCACAGGTAAGCAGATCAAAAAAAGTAGTATAATTTTTTAATTAAAAGACAAACTAAGATCTCTGCAGATCCTAAGTTCAATATAGTTCCAATTAAGAACAACGAGATAGTGAAAAACAAGCAGAATTTAGCTGTACAAAAAATTGTCTTTGGTCATATCACTGACTTTGCAAACAATGTATTTGCAAAGAACAGTGCATCTACTTAAAGAAATAACCAATAAACCCATTAGCATTTTCCAGATATAAGACACATAATCCCATGACTTCTGAAGGATATATTTTACATTTCAAAGTAAACACAGAAAGGATTTCTTAAAAATATATACTTTCCATGCAATCAAGCCTAGAATCAAAGAGAAACTGAAGTGAGTAACAGCCAAAGCACAACGTGCACAGTTACACTGCCTAGGCAAGAGGGCTTCACACTCAGCAGCACCATGCCAAGAAAGAACTTGCCACTTGACATATAGAAGTTGCTTAAGTGAGAAGACCGATGTCAATTACATCAAGAGATTGGCACTAAAGGTCACTAAAGGTTACTTAATATGCAGTATTCCTGGCCCTTTAAAGAACACTTAACATATGGCATTTCTGGCTTTTAAGTCACTTTTCAGAGACTTTCCTTATATTCATGTTCAATATCCATCTACAAAGACTTGCAGAAGGAACTTGCAAAACTGAGTGACAAGGTAATGACACAAAATGCATGTGGGAGAACTAACCCTTACTGTGCCTATACAAGGATGACCTGTAAACTGGATGTGTAAATGTAGCTGTCTTGGTGGCAATGGATTATATTAGAGCAGCTCTCTTGGGAAACAAAACATTGCCTTCAAAACAATGTCAGGTAATGGTATACGAAGAGTAACCCATTATTTTAAATGCTGCATGGAAGACAGATATGGGCAAAACGGTAATAACCTCTTATCTTTCAAGAATGAACTCAATTTAGGCCTTGCCTGGTTTTGGCAGGGGCTGGGGCTTTTTTGGTAACGTTTTTGTTTTAAGCCAACCAAAACCTAAAGCATGAAAACTCACTGGAAATCTGTAGTGGGTTGAGCCTGGCTGGATGCCAGGCACCCACCAAAGTCACTCTATCACTCCCCTCTACGACTGAAAATAAATACAAGGGAGGGTTCATGGGTTGAGATAAGGACAGATCACTCACCAAATGCCATCATGGGCAAAACAGATTCAAACTGTGGATATCACCTAAATTAATAACTAAAAACATCAGAGTAGGATAACGAGATATAAAATAAATCTTAAAAACACCTTTCCCCCACCTGTTCCTCAGCTTTACTTCCTCCCCAGCAGTGGCACAGCGAGACTGAGGACGTGGGTTATGATCAGTTCATCACGCATTTTTCCTGCTGCTGCTCAGGGAGAAGAGTCCTTCCCTTGCTCCAATGTGGGGTCCCTGCCAAAGGACACAGTCCTCCACAAACTTCTTCACTGGGTCCATCCCACAGGCATCAGTTCTCCACAAACTGCCCCAATGTGCGTCACTCTTCCACAACCTGCAGTCCTTCAGGCACAGACTGCTCCAACACGGGTCCTCCAGAGGGTCACAAGTCCTACCAGGAAACCTGCTCCAGCATGGGCTCATCTCTCCATGGGTCCACAGGTCCCTGCTAGGATCCTGCTCCAGCATTAGCCTCCCATACGGTCACAACTGTGTTCATGGCAGTTGTTGTTCATGCACGTGTTCTGGTGTTGGTCTCCTCCATGGACTGCAGGTGGATCTCTACATCCCCGTGAACCTTCACAGACTGAAGGGGGGCAGCTGCTTCACCATGGTCTGCACCATGGACTGCAGGGAAATCCCAGCTCTGGCACCTGGAGCACCTCCTCCCTGCTCCTTCTCCACTGACCTTGGTGTCTACAGGGCTGTTCCTCTCACATATTCTCATCCTATTCTTCTCTGGCTACAAATCTATCTGTGCTATATTTTTTTTTCCCTTCTTAAATCTTAACAGAGGTGTTACCACCATTTCTAACTGGCCCCAGCTTGGGCCAGTGGCACATCCATCCTGGAGCTATTGATGCGTTTGACACCTTAAGTTGCAGTGGTTACTGTACCTATTCTACCTAGTGGTGAAAAATCAAGGGGGCCAGAGGATTTTTGTCTTGCAAGTTCTAGAGATTAAGGATGATTAGCTCAGACACTGCTATTTAACATTTAAATACTTAACTTACTGAAAAAGAACCCTGAACCTGATATTTAAAAATGTGTGTTAGCACACATTTACAAGGTTGATGTGAGACATGAATTTTCAAGAATATATAAAGCAGATAATATGTTTAGGTTTTGGAAAATGATGACTGAAGTCCTATGATAAACATCCAAGTAGCAATTGATATGGAAACTGATCTTCAAAACATAAAACCTGATGTAATTGGCGGACAGCAGTTGCAAAATAACTGAAAAGAAGTAGCCTACATTTGCCACCACATTGCCACCAGTGTCCCAGAACTCAGAAGGATAAAGGAGTTAAAAGATGGATTAAACAGTTTTACTGGGAGGAGTTCATCACCTGCTATTAAATACAATTACTCAAGTATAGCAATGGGCTTAAAATCACCTAAAAATGCCGACTGATCAAAGTTATGTCCAAGGAAGGATCACACAGCATGGACCTTTTTCCATCTTCCCTGTTTTCCTCACCTGTTGGGGATACTACTACAGTGTTTGGTCCAATGGACCTTTGGCTTGACTCACCATGGTGCTTATGAGAATTCTAAATAATTCAGTCTGCTACTGCTACCACTTCACTCCACACAACCAGAATGCAATCATAAACTGCTTTAATGCACAGTATGTTTCACCACATGCCCACGTAACAAAGGTTAAATGTCAGCAAAGCTCCGTTGTGGATATTACCACATGATGTCATGTCATGTACTCAGTCAGATGCCATTTGGATACCAATATAAAGAACACGTTGTCAAGCATTTAAAAAAGAGCTGCACTTAGATTTAAGAAGAGTAGTGAAACACACAGGTTGATGACCATATTTTAGCCATGATTTTTAGACTGAGGAAACATGACACAGGTGTTAGTGTAATAAAGTAAAGAGGAAACCAGATATATTGGATGAAAAGCTGTTTTTTCCTATTAGGGACACAAAGTCCATTTGGACATCATCTAGAGCAGCAGTCACCTCACTCCCCAAGTAACAACAAAACCAATACCTGGGTTTTGTAAAAGGCACAGACTTCTTGTTCTTATCAGGGTGCAGTGGAAGCAGTTGTTTTTCATCTATTAATCCCTTTCTGACTTAGAGGCTGGTTAGCCAAGAAAAACCGTCCTCCATACATTCCTCCCTGACAACTGAACTCAGATAAGGTTCTCCACCTAACATCTGACCAGATTAAGATGTTCTGGGCATTCGTGACAAGAGCATTTCCCTTGGCCCAGCAGAGTCCAGCCTTCTTTTTTCTTCCCTGCCCCAAGCTTTATGAGAATGATGAGAAGTTCTTTGACTTCCTCAAGGTCAGACTTGAAGTGGTGGGTAGCAGTAAAGTAGGTAATTTACTTGGGAGGAGATACATGCTGAATTTAAAATTAGACCAAGCTTTAACTGAAGCTCAACCGAAATGTATTCATTTATCTTTATCTCATACAAAGAGGTCTATTTTGAAAGCTTCAATTTAGCCACTTTTTGCCTAGAGCAAACTGGTAAGTGAATTTTAAGAAACATCTCTAGAAATACACAAAGTGCTACAGATAAACAAAATACTGAGAACAAGAAATCCATAATGAGATCAGTCTTAGGCACACACTGAAAACTCTGGTGTTGCAACTGCTTCAAAACCTTTATGCTGTTACAGTAATAATGTCCAACCAATAATAGTACTATCTGTACTGATCACTGAATGTTGAATGCCATTCTGATTAACTATCTTCTGCTACTTGCCAGTGACCTTCATTTTTAAGATATTCCACTAGCAATAGGCTCTATCCATGCTAAAACATTGCAATTTCATGTTTGGTGCATCACTTACAGGTTATGAAACTCTTCTCTCAAAAATGGGGAGTTCATTCATTTCAAGTTCCTTTCCTGGGATACATACTAAGATTGCAGAATCACATAATGGGTCAGGTTGGAAGGACCACAGTGGGTCATCTGGTTCAACCTCCCTGGTCAAGCAGTGTCCAGATGGTTCTTGAATTACTTTAGCACTTTATTATTACTCCTTAATAACGATCCCCAAAAAATAAACCTATGACTGTAGATGGAACAGCATTATGTCATGGCCTGTATCTTGAGCTGTGCAGTCTCCAGGTTCTACAGACAGCTGTAATTGCTGATTCATTACACTAAGAGAGGGTATATTTTGTATGGAGCTCGTTGTTCCTCCAGCTCAGTAAGGAAAGGGATCAGTCGTTATGTTTCTTCAGTGTAAACTTCCAAGTCAGCTGCTCAGGGGCTTATCTGTCAGCTTTTACAGAAGCAAACAGAAGCCAGGAAGAGAAAACATACCCACTTACAGAGATGAATACATCCCATCTATGGAACACACTGAATATGAAAATGTGATGTAGATCCAGCTTCCCTCCTCGAAATGACTGTATTTGAAACTACATGAAACGGAAGACCTTTCTGCTGAGGATGCCTTTGCTTCTGGAAATGTCTAGGGATAATCGGCAAGTCGACAAAATAAATAATGATACTCTCACATTATTGGTTTTGTTCAGTCATGCCAGGACAATCTTACTGTTTCATGTGAGATAATGATGCAATAAATCTTAAGACATCTCTACCACTGCATTTTTTTTTTTTTTTTTACATGCTCCCAAGACTTTTAGCATATAGATACATCACCCTCATAAAGGCCTTGATCCTCTTGTGGCTGCAAATGTTGATATACTCCATTACTAACAATAGCACAGGTTACACGGAGGTGCTATAAAGGATGAGCCTCAGACACAGCTCTCCATGGTGTCTGAGAACTGCTGTTCTTTTACACGTGCAATCTCTCATGCTCAGAAAAACAGATTCAAAAACAAAAACAAAAAACCAAACAAACAAACAAAAAAAAAGAAAACCAAAACAAAAAAAAAAAAAAAAAAAAACAACCCAGAAGATTCCATCAGAAAAAACAAAGCTGTAGGGAGATCTCCGTATCACCATAATAAGCACAGGCTATGCTGTCAGGCAGCTCCATTCTTTCAAGCTATGTCACTTAGCTGTCTTTTGCTGGAGTCAAAATGCCTTCCTTGTTCAGTCACTTAGCACCTGCAAACTGCAAAAGCAAAGCCCTAACAGCCATTTCATCCACATGACATGACTAAGAGCATGAGCCATGAATTAGGGTAGCACATATCCAGCCATGTGTTGTCACTCTTCCCCTTCTCTGCACACTCCTTCTGCTTTAAGACTACTTTGGCATTTGCCTGACACCTAAGAAAGCCAAAATTTTGTTGGGTTTTTCACCCCCTCCCTCCAAGCTACTTTTATGTCAGACTGTCAGGCTGAGCTGGCTCACTAAGCAATCCCGTGGTTACCGGCATCAGTTCAGGGATGGTAGCTGAGGAGTTGGGGAAGGAAAGAAGTGGGAAGAACAAAGGAATGGGACAACCTCTTCAAATGTCTGACCTAGACTTCACTGCAACTAACAGTAAGGCTACTACTTCAAGGAGTATTAAATCCTGTTAAGGCTGGTAAGCAGTCCATGCACCCTGCCCAAGAAAGCAGAGGTCATCATTTAAAACAAAAGCACACAGAAAGCAGAGATGTGTATGTACGCAACAGAAAGAGAAAGGAATTGAGAGAAGGCAGCAGAGGAGCACAAACCATCCACACAAGGTGAACAGCACAGCTATTTGCTTCAGGCCATGTTGCACAGGGCTTTGAGGAACCTGATCTAGTGGAAGGTATCCCTGCCCATGCCAGGGGGCTGGAACTAAATGCTCTTTAAGGTCCTTTCTAACCCAAACCATGCTATGGATTCCATGATACCTGGCCATGCCAGGGACCAGCAGCAGCCTAGCTGCAGCAGCTCAGAACTCAGCAGGGGCAAATTTATCGAGAGATACTCCCTACTAACATGTCTGGCTTCTTCCGATTCCAAAGATTGCTCATACCACCCTAAGTGCACAAACCCTCATAGCGGGAGTACTCATTTAAACACAGATCACAGCGCAAGCTGAATAATGCTTTAAGGGCTCTGGAGGTAAAGCAATGCAAGTGCCTTGCACTACTAAATGCTCCTGCAATAACTCAAGACAAACAAAAAGAAAAACCAACATTTTAGATAAAGTTTCAAGGTATTTTTTGTTCCTCCTTTTATAAAATCAGAAGGCTATAAAGAGCTGCAGACAAAACAGGAACAAAACACATCCAAGTTCCAGAACACATGGCTTATCAGAATTTAGAAATAAGTATTTTTTTAAGATGCCTGTTCTCTGCAGAGCTTTCACACTGTGTTAGAAGAAACAGGGAAGACAAAAAGCAAATATGCTAGTCAATGATTTAAGGGAACACCCAAAATAGCTACTAAGGGAGACAGCCTCATGAAACCCACACCTGGCTTTCACAGCTCCTTGAGAAATGATTCACAAAGGGCTCGGGTCAGCCTGCAGCATGGGCTCAGGACTGGTACCCATCACCACACCACAGGCAGACACTTCCCAGATTAGCAGATGGGCACAGCAGGGTCTGGTACAGGACAGCAGGAAGCTCTGACAGACAGATTGCCAGTGCAGAATTTCATAGATGGAATGGTGAAGGTCGATTATCAAAAATGTAACCTTTTGGTTTTCCACAGAGCATGTTTTTCTCTTAAAGTTCCCACTCAGCAGTTATTCATTACCAGTTTCCTCCTGTTAGAGAAATTACTTGGTTGGCATGGCAACATATTCCCACCATGAATTTCTATCCCTCTGCCTACTTTCAGTTCCCAAGGACTGAGAGCTTCACTGATCCTTCTTCACCCTTTCATGCCATTACTGCCTATACCATACTCCTTCACAGGGGCTTTTATTTGAATTGCATCTGGCATCCATGGGCGGGCACAGTCATTGTGGTTCTCTGGCAATGACATTATGCAGAGGAGCTGTAGCTCAGGACTCAATTACTCAGTTACTCAATGTAAACAGCAACTCCTAAACACACCAGAGAAATGGTCAAGGCTTAGTTACTGACCTACGTCATTAATCTTTTAGACGGTCAAAGATATTTTCCCTTATTTTAAAATGAGCAAGGGAAATTCATCTAATGTTACTGTGGAATTTTGAAACAGAAAGTTAGCTTAACAGAGGATGCACTCCAACTACATTTGCTGATGTAATTTGTACTCACCACTAACTGATGGATAATGACAAAAACATTTATCTTTTTAGAGATTATATGGTTTTAGAAATCATTTGAGTGAAGGCAAGGAACATATTAAAAATCAGGTACATAATCAACAATAAACCCTCTCATACACACTTCATCCCAGCATTTGATACGAATAAAATTAATCCATAAAGAATATTTAAAGTTCACTACTTCACAAAAACTTTCCTCACTGTAGATGTACCGTGTATTAGCTTAACAGCAGGGTTTAAACAAAACTAAGAACAAGCATCATGTTAGTAATGTATTACATTAGTCTGCCTGAAAATGCAAGGACATTTAATCCAATTGATTTATTCCAATTATTTTAATGACTGTTAAAAACTTCTAGAGATTATGGGAGCAGTTTTTATAGATTTAAGGTTCCTGCATGGTACACCCTGGCCCTGAGTCAGTGCCATGAGCAACAGAACTCCTACAGTTCTTAAAAGCCAAGCAGATACTTACATTCTCTGCTGAATGCTTAATATTCAGTATCTTTCAAAAAAAAAGCCCACAGCATGTTTTCCACTGCAGACCAGATATTTCATACTCTGCATGTGTGATCTGGATTTACTTTATCAGGCTGGATATTAGGACAAACTTCTCCACTGAAACTGGTTAAGCATTGGGACAGGACCCCTAGGGAAGTGGTGGAGTCACCATGCCTGGAACTGTCCAAAAACAAGTAAATGCGGCACCTTGAGAAATGGTTTAGCGCACTTGGTGGTATTAACATCAAAGACTGGATTTGATCATGGAGGTCTTCTCCAACCTTAATGACTATGATACTTTGAGTAACATTTTGTTTATTTTCAGCTGGGGTTTGCAGAAAACTTGCAAATACCAATTCAACAGAAGCTGCAAGTGTCTTTCCATAATCCATTTAAAGCTACCAAATTTCTAGAGCAGGCAGCTATTTTATTTTTTAGCCTTTAAGAAATACTTGTTCTTCTTTCTGACAACAGTAAGGTCACAATCTAAGAGTAAAATTGTTATGAAACTCAAGGCGACCTCTTTTTAGTCTAGAAGTATTTATGGAATTTTAATGTAAGAATAAATTAATATCTGAGTATTCAATACTAACAACGTACATGCTTATTTTATGTTAAACTAACTCTTTATCCCATCAATACTATGAATGGTTATTCAGTAAAAAAGTTAAGCACATTTCAAGTAATTCAGTAATTCAGCATATTTCAAGTAATCCATCCATGAAAACTAATATGTACAGCAACAAAGGAAAGAAACTCAAGCTTCAATAAACGAAACTATAAACTCTTTTCCAAGACCAGACATAAGTAATACTTAGCTTTTCACTCTATATTTTTTAGCTTATTATGTAAAATGAATACCATTCAGAAGCCAACAAGACTGTTTTGGCTTCTACTCTATTTCTCTATTTTATTTTACAATTTTCTATAATGAAAATCAATAATGTTTTCTGTGCCATGTTTGCACAGCATGTTTTGACCTGCAGATCATACAGAACTGTGGATGCTGCAGATTTAACATTTTTATTAGTCTATACCTACACCTTAACTTGGATATGTAAAATAACCTGAATTTAGAGACGAAAACCTCTTAAAGGTGTTTCAGTTTTTTCCTTTTTTTTTTTTTTTTTTTTTTTCCCTAGCTTAGAGCACATCTCTGCACTGGCAGAACCTCAGAGCAGTTAACAGTGGACAGGAGCTTCCAAACAGCTGTTCTGCCATATAAATCATGGCCCAGACCACTACTACTTCCACAGGGGACTTTTTTTTTGTTGACAGCTGTCAATAACATCACTACTGTTTACTCAACAATAGAACAACATATTAGTATAAAAGCCCTAAGTACTCTATTAAACATTAGGTTTATAGAACCATGAAGTTATCACAGACCATTGCTCCACAATACTCAGTAGCTGAAGGAATAAAAACTAAAGTCTTTTTTTCTCAACAGCATACCTTCTGCCCTCCCCAGACATCTCATCATATAGACTCCCCAGAAATCCACAATTCTGTTCTACTATAAGTAATGGAAAATAAATCAAGAGTCTGTCACAGGAAGTGCTCTCATTGCCACCACCATTTATACTACTACATCTTAATTTCCTACTGCAGTCTCAGGATGGCAGTAGGCAGGTGCAAGACAGGGTTTACAGGTCAAAACCTACACCACAGTCTCTGGTTATCAGGAGAATCTCCACAGAGCTCAAAGAACAGTGAAAACTTGCAATACTAAACTTCTAACCCTAATACTAACCTTCTGCCCATGTGGTCCCTGCACAATGACAGGTACAGGTAGGTATACCAGGGCATGTTGCTGCATGCTTGCTTTTTGCCTGTGCTTTCTGGAAGTACATGGTAACAGCTCCCACTGTATGCATAAAAAGAACCTATCATCGGGTTCACTGTGATCACTCCTGCATTCTTGTAACATCCCATATGGACAAAACCAAAATGACCACTGTTTGTGTGGAAAAAAGAACAAGAGGAGCTTTGGTAATCAGTGGGTATCATGACCTCTAAGCAATGGAGTATTAGAGGAGAGTGAAGAAAGAATGGTACTAACAAACACCCACTCCAGGTCAATCTAGACTCTCAACTAGAGAAGAGTAGAAGTTGTCAGGGAACTAAGTGGGATCTCATGGGAGATACCTCTAAAAGAGTCAAACAGCACAGGCGTACTGGAAGGTCTTTAAGGAGATCAAAGTACAACACTAGTATATGTAACCACTCAGAAAAGCAAGAAGATCTAGAACAACAGTTTGGGAGACATGAAACACATGAAGAAGCTCCAGTACAAAAAGGCAGTATAGCAGGAGGAGCAAGAGAAGGATGAGCACACATATATCTCACAGGAACACATGGGTGGTGCTGGGAAAGCCAAAGCCCAGCTGGAGTCTAGATTTGCAGGGTATCAAAGGCAACAAGAACTTCTACCACTACATCAGCAATACAAGTATGAACAAGGAAAATGTGGGTTTGTGGCTGAAACAGGGGACAGCTTGCTGATATCCTTGCAGCACCTTCCTCTACCGTGTGTGAAAGGTGCTAGAAATTGGCAAAAAGAAAGTGGAAAATGTCGTGGAAGGGCACACACAATATTGAAAACATATCAAGCATATCTGTAACCCAGACAGATGCTGCTGTCTTCCAAGGACAAACTGATTTGATTGCTACAGAATTTCCAGCAACTCCCTTACTGCAACGCCATTAGCTCATCACAGAGCATCACAGAGAAGATCAGTGTCTCAGCATCAGTATCAATCTCATTGTACTTTCCTACAATGAAAGTAGGAAACAAGGTACAAACATCAACAGAGACAAAGGAGGAGGGTGCATGTGACATCTGCGTGGTCAGTGTTCCCTTCAGGCACCAGGGGAATGGAGGCAATTTGGAGGAGACAGGGCTGAGTGGGCTAATCAAACATGATCCTTTCCACGAACAAGCCTTGCCTGGGAAGATCACCTGTCCTCCCTTCCACTGCATCCTCAGCACCTCTCCTCCTCCTCGTTCCCTGCCCACCCCAGTGAGCTGGGTCTTACCATACTTGTCTGATTGGACTCCATCCTTGGGCAATGGGAAGCATGAGCAGTGGCCTGTGCTGGTAGGGGAGGACAAACACAACCTTTGGTTGCTGCTGGCTTTTTCTGCCTGCAGTTCCTATGGTTTTCTGTTATGCTTAACTGATGAAACCAAGCAATAACAACATCTGTAAAAAAATGTCTGAAAGCAGATGCTCCTCTAAATAACAGTTTATTAAATACTCATCCTCACAATGAGGGGTAAGGGGTGGGGAGAGGAGGGGAGTGAGGAGATTATGAAGGGAATTAAAAAAAAAAAAAAAAAAACTAAAACAAATAAAAAAAATCAAGAAAACAGAAACCTTACAGTAATTTATGTAAAGACTCATCTCCACAGGGAGAAATAAGGAAAAAAGCCAATGATGCTAAAAAATATATACAGCTCTTTCAGTACTTCCCCAGCAGGATACAGAAAAAAAGTAAAATATACATCAAAAAGAGTATTTATAAGACAACCTCCAACAGAAAAGAAAAGCTAAGAGAACATCAATGAACAAGAGAAAAGTAGAAGCAATCCTTTCTTATACTGAACAGCAAGGATTAAAATAATTTTGGTACTTTCATAACATAATGGCATTTCTCTCATGATGCTGAAGTGCTCGTGATACTGTAAATTATTGAGTTATATTGGCTTATGCTTATTTTTCTTAGGCTAGCCAGTATATAATAAAAATATAGTAACAATGAACACTTACACAATACTTCTCACTTCAAGAGTCCTTGAAGAAATAGAGTATAGCAATTACCAAACTGAGAGCCAGGAAGAGAGAAGATTTCACTTTACCGAAGTCAAAACAAAGGGAAAGGACAAGAGCCCAGGCACTTCCATCTCATTTCTATTTTGAACATATCAAGGTGCCCTGGTGAGCAAAATATACACTGTCATAATGAACTGACTACTCTAATGAGCATTATAACAACAAAAAAAAAAATTCCATCAAACTCATCTGTGAGTAGAACAAAATGAAACCTAATGACTAACTTTTCTCCTAGTGAAATAAAAAAGATTTTGTGAGTAACAATTATTTCACAGAGACATTTCAATGGAAAACATTTTTAATCATCAGCTCTGGACCACAAAATTAGCATGCATCAGCAGGCCTGCACTACCCATGCACATATATAATCGTAGACGGAGGTAAACAAGAGGTAATTCAAGGTAGCTTTCTTGTAAGAAAAGTGAGATTACCTAACTCACTTTCCTCCGTTTCTTAATATGAACACTTATGTACATATGTACACTTATGTACACTTGTAACCTACTGAATTTCACTGCCACTGCAGCCTAAATTAAATTTCAGATGCCCAATCAGGTGAGTTACCAGACAAGAAGAGTAACTGCTTTTCATATGCCAATAATAGTTTCACACATGAAGTCTAAATACTCATTGTTGTATCTTAGAATTCCACTGCACTGTAACATGAAACAACACAAACCTGTGATGAGTTTCAAGGCAAAGGTGCAACAGGATTTTAGAATACAGCGCTGTATACCAGCTGATATATGGCATGCTCTGAGCTCCCATGACTACAGTGTTAATACCCTTCTGGCACAATGCATAAGAGCAAAAATCTGTACCTCACTGGTTCCTCAATTAGGATTGCAAGCTGAATCACAATTACAGCTAAACTGTCAATACGGGATTCCCCAAGGAGAAGGAAATAGAGCGCACACGAGTGTCATGGGAACTTGGGTTATCAGGGGGAGTTCTATTAATTGTAGATATTTGGATGGTTAAAATCTTTCTTGCAATTTTTTTAAACCATTTTCAATGACTTCTTTAGTGCAGTAATGGAAATGTTGAACATCTTGCATAGGAATCTATTTTCAACCCAAAATGTAGATTTTGGAATTCACAATAACCACAGATATACAGCTTGTATATATCATGCTTGTTTTTCTTTATGCCCAGTTTCTCAGCTGAATAAATCTTCCAGGAGACTCCCAGCATAAGCTCTGGTAGCAGAGCAAGCTGAGAGGTCATATGTCATCAAAAAAGCAGACTGACTTGAAGGTGAGCTCACAAAATAGTTGATTGGGGATAGAAGGCAATCAAACTATAATCTTGCAATGAACTTCAGCACTATGCTGCAATCAAAGGGTCAACTTTTCTTCTCCCAAAGGCAACATTATTTTTCTAATCCATATAAGAATATAAAACATATCAATTTTCGTATCTAACATGATAAATTCTGTAACCGTGTTTTTGCTATGGAACTGTAACAATATTAAGCTATGTTAGTTTCTGGGTAACATTCCACATTCTCTATGAGACTTTCTCCAATCTTAGCAGATAAAGTATTACCCTTCTCCTCTACCAAACAGTTCTTCCTAAAAAGCTAAATTTCTTGTAATTGAAACCATCTTATTGTTGCCCTTCTATTACTACAGACACAAGAAATCTCTTGGGCCTGGCACTGTTGGCTAAACACACACTGTTTGGAGCAGAGATCTTCCTCTGCTTCACTCCTTTACACTTGCTCCTGTATTCCTAATAAGCACCATCACTAATACCTGAAGAACACTATTAAAAGACTGTCTAAACTTCTGATTAATTAAACCTAGATACCCTGGACCACCCTTTATCAGTACAACACCTCACACAATTAAGTTTTCACCGAAAGTGAAAATCCCCCTGTTCCTACCATACATATAACAAACAATACCAGACAGAATAAGGAGCACATTCCCTGCTGTGCTCTGTAACAGTCAACTTAGCTGCCTAGGAAAGGAAAGCAATGGCAGACAGCGGTCAGTAAATTAAGTCTCAGAGGATTTGGGATACTTCACTTAGTGTGAATTTCAGCATCATACATCTTACCACCCTACCTGCATTTTTAGTCTGCAATTTTGGTTAACTTGGCAAAAAGACTGCCTGGCAAGTGTGCTGAGCTGGTTAAGCTATCATTTCCTGTTAGTCTTAAATCTATTACCTTTCTATTGCATTTTTGGGTTTGATCCCTGAAGAGAAAAAACAAATGAAAAACAAACAAGGAAACCATACCTACATCCATGACAAAACCCCTTGGCTCCCTACACATCAGCTGACTTCAAAAGCAGTAAGAAACATGAAACACTGAAAAGATTCTATGTTTGATAATGCAGTAGTGCAGAGACATGTCAGAAGTGGGCAGCTGTGGTCCCAGAGGAGTAAAATGTCTCAGGATGTAGTTCCAGATACAGGTCACCAGTTGTAATCAAAAGCAGCACCCAAAATCTTTTTCCCACTCTCCCCATCTCCATATAATACAGGCTAATCCGTGAGTTCACATGCAAGTATGATTTGCAGGACATATACAACCCTTCCCTTTCTCCCTTTAGGTAAGTTTTTTCCTGGACCAGTGATCACTTGACCCTGTACACCCCAATGTCACTGAGTCACTGGCAATGGATTGAGCAAGAATGCCAGGATGACAGCAAAGATGTAGGAGTTGGCTACCTTTTTTCTTCATGCAAGCTTCCACTCAACACGAAACAGCACCTGCAGCACTCGTGAGCTTGTGATGCTTGATTTGACCTAATTAATCCAACTGACATAATCCTTCTAGGATGTGACTTGCACCCTTCTGGGTTGCAAGCACAACCTTCATCTGTGCTCAGGAAATACAGTGTATCTCCTTAAGTACATCTCCCAGGGCTTTGCATTGTGGCCTGTAGGTTAGGTCCTTACTGGATCTGGAGTCAGATCTTGACCTCTTTCTGAAGACTGTTCTACATTTATGGCACTGCAAAGTAACCAATGAATTGTACCAGCTGTGATTCTAACACCTCATAACTCCCTGAGTGATGCCAATTGCAAGATGAAGAAAACCAACAGAAAGCAAGACGGGCTTTCTTTGCAGAAGAGATCAATACATGTGCACTGTCCATACACAACTTGTTTCCCCAAATCAGTCATGCTAAACATTAAGTAATTCAGAAAACAAATAAGTAATTAAATGAAGCAGAAATTCACAAATGACAATACCAAATATCAGAAGTGCTCTTTCTTCTACTAATACAAAGAATGTATACAAGCTGAATGAATCACTGCAAAAGAGTTCCCCATATAGTCACGGAGTAAGCTTTGTTACTGAGACTATTATCAACTGAATATGAATAGGTATTTTTGGAAATCTTTAAAAATAAGAGATTTATGTCAGTATTACCCAGGCTGAGGTAAAACATGTTTATGTATATAACAACATAAGGATGGATGGCATTCTTCAGATATGAGACAAGAAGATAATTTGGCTGGCTCTGAAAGACACAGAACAATATTGGCTTTTTAAAGGGTTTTATCATTTTAATAATTTCCTTTCATAATTCAGTAATTATAAGTGATTCGAATGTAGACAGACCAAGAAGAATTAGGAGGAGACTCCAGAATAAGATATATAATCCTCCAGTGATGATTTGAGAGAACAAAATGTAGGCAAAAGAACAGATGAGACTGCAGATCTGGAAACAAAAAGACTGATGGAAATTAGCAGTTCATCATTCTCTGTATTTTAAGATTAATTGTGGGATATAAGTCCCACATTTATATCTCCTTTTAACAACAGCTTATGGCCCAATTCAGCAAATACTTGAAAAGCACAACTGAACACTAAGTCACACACTACCAATTTTTAGAAACTGGGCCACATTCTGCAATTACTAGCAGGACTTTCAAACTCCACACTGAAGCCAGTCAACACTCTTCACCCTAACTTCTTAATAGCAGCCACCACATTAAATTCTCCACCCAGTCTCTATTGGCAATACATTAATCCAGCTTCCACGCATTTTCACAATCAGAAGTATTACTTCCAGAATAGCTTTTGGCATACACAAAGAATGAAGTTTTTTTTTTTTTTTGCTGCTGAAGTACCCCACCTTCAGCCTCATGGGGAGGGATTGCCTTCATGTCCTTTTTTGAAGCTGGTAACTGAGAAAGATTTTACTGCAGCCCAAAAGATCTAAAGTTGTAGGTCACTGGAGGATATTAAATGATAAGCAAATTCATATTTCTGAAGTAATTCTCCCAATTTATTAGCAATGTTAGCTCCTATTCCACAGTAGGGGAGATAATAATGAAGCCTTGTTAAAGGGCGATGCAATATCTTTTATGTAATGTCTTTTTTTCATTTGTGATAAAGTCATTAAAGCAGCACTGTGTCTTCCTGAAGCCTCAACCAATAGACTGCATTAAATCTCCTGTGCAAAATTAAGTACAATAGCTCACTGGAAAAATAAGCATGTGTTCTTGCTAATGCTGATGGCCTTCTTAAAAGCATTAAACTACTCTAAATTGGTGACAATAAAACAATACAGAACTGTTTAGACTTTTTCCAAAGCAAAGAGAAAATCCATTTCCCTTGTAAATACCTCTTTGTTCCAAATCTGACTACTAACCTCTATCTCATAAGGCATGTCTTCCTTACGGACTGACTAAATCCTATTCTCCCACAATGACCTAGCTTCAACTCAGTGTCTTAAATCTGGGTTGATAAAGGTTTGTCTTCATTACACCAACAGAGGCTGCAGTTCCAGAGTCCTACTCACCTCTTCTCTAGTCACATGGTCCAAGGATCTAGTGCATGGGGCACAGCTGAAATCTCAGCTCTAATTTCCTTTCAGACTCAGCTAGAGAACTGGGCTGCTTTGCAGCTGGGAGTACCTCACACAGTTTCATTCTCCCAGGGCTACCCTAAAAATCTCAGCTGGACTACACTTTCTTTGCTTACTCCTTCTGCAGTATTGCATTTTAAATTCACCTTCATTTGCTCTAGGTAAGTAGCACTTGTGCAGCATAAGGGCTGGGACTACTATTTAAGAAAACTACTTAAAAACTATTCAGTGGTATCAGACCAGGTTTGGACAGGGCACCCAAATACAGCAAAAGACACAGAGGAATCATGATACACAACAAAACATGTAACACAAAAGTTAAAAGATCTTAGAGCTCACGCACAAATAGTAGAGAAGAACATTACATTATACTTAATCTCTTCTGCAAAACACTGAAGTCTCCAAATTAAAACAAGAAACAAGGGAATATATTGGATTGATTGGCTAGCTTGGTATCTAAATACAGCAAGAACTGCTAGTATCTGCTCTGTCCTGGTTCCTATCTACATCATGCATGACTTCTACTACTACCATACATAGTCAAGAGACAACCTGGTGAAGACCAAGTTGCCCAGAGTAGGACAGGGAAGATTAATTTCTTATTAATGTGCATTGGCACATGGTGCATTTTTTTACCACAACTGTCACAAAAAGTAAGTGAAAAAGTAACCCAAGGTTAAAAGCTGGTGTGTTTCTATAAAAACTTTTTTTTCCCAATTGTACTCTCATTTTGGCGCTGTAGGTGGGCATGTTCCTTCTATCTGAGTTTTTTTACTTCCATGTTGTTGTCTAGTTATTGGAATAATCATTTTTCACTTTACCAAGAATTATAAGCTAGGTGTTTTCTACTTCTTTAGTTAATAGCTCAAGGGGAGGACCAGTTGGGTGTGCAACACAGTCCTGCACACATAAATGTCCAGACAACACCCAAACTCCCCCAGCAAGGTCCTGTGGGTGAAGCCAACCTCGGAGGCCATGAATCACAAGGTAGAGTTATCTGAGGCACAACTACAGAGTTGTGCAAACCTACATTTTCTGGATGACATATTCATGTGTCCTGCAGAAAAGCATTCAACATTCCTACAAGGAATAGGTATATATCCTTAATAATTCTTTAAAATTAAGAAGATGTTTATTTGAAATATGGGCTCACACTTAAAAAGGAAACAACTCAAAGTGGTCCTGTAGCACTTCTAAGACAATCGCACCCTAAAGCCTCATGGGCAATGCATGACAACTCAGCGTTCTCTAGTCTGATAGAGCAGTGCTCACCATCCTGGTCAAGGGCCACTGGTGCTCCAGACACTGTTGGTTTCACTTCTCCACAACAGATATTGCCTTCATGATTCTCCAATCACAGATGAAACCTTTTTTACATAACCCTTAGCCCATGTCTCACTTTTGCCCTTGCAAACCTAGAGCAAACAGCTGATACCAAGCCAGAACAGCAAAAAATCCAAATGTCTTCCCCTCTGGGTTTTGTAAGAGTTCATCTGGTGTTCAGCTCCTACATGATGAAGCTCTGGCCCTTACACTCAGAAAACTCAAAATGCCATCTTAGTTCCCGAAATTTCAAGTAGAAGTCACATTACCTGTACACACATATGCTGTAATAGAGGTGCAAATCTAGGGACTTTGGGTGCTGTAACAACACAGACAGACACCACAATTTCAAACTCCTACTACTTAGATCACACTTCAGTTCCCACTCTATGCTTCCCAGTTATGATATTCATCTTCCCAAAGAGATCCACATGCTGATTTTGGTAATCACAACCTTCAAACACTTGTCCCTGTTATGTATACCAACATCTACATATTCAAAGCATATTCAAAGCATGTCTCCGAAGTACATGCCAAACATCTGTTTCAACCAGCTCTCTTTAGAGTTTAAGCTGTTTGCTGGACAATTGCCATCCTAATGGCCAGCTCCTCTGTTAGTGAACTGGAGAATTCATTTTGTATGTATTGATTGTTCCCTAATGAAGAATCATAAAGGTGCCAGAGACTCTTGACCAGACACTACTTAATTAGTACTAAAGTGCATAAAATTCCAAATCAAACGAGCTCTTTGTATAATGGCTCAGTCACTGGGGGAAAAAGTGATATCATTTTCTGCTTATACGGAAGTCCATAAAATTTGATTAAAAAACTCTAAGGAAATTTAAAAAATATATAGATTATTCATTTCCTTCCAGTTCCTAAGACACCAAGTAGGTCTTCCAGAAACAACTCATGCTTTGCTAAAGGAAGTACTCTTCATAAAGGACGCAGCAATACATATCACGCACAGAATTTATTTTATATTGAACAAAGGCAAATGCCAATGGAACCTTTGTCTTCTGAACACTATATAGAAACGTCTCCGTTACATACAAAGATATGCAAAGCATCCAAAAGGTACTAAAAACAAATGGATCTGTCTTTTCATCATCATGGCTCACACAATAGTTCAATTCTTGCATTCCCACAAATTACATTATATTGGAGTCATTTCTGAGGGTACTTGCTCTCAAGAGGCAGTGGTGAGCAAGAACTCGATTAAATGCCAACCTTTTTCTTCCTCTCAAACTTAAAGCCTCAAAAACACCCTGAATAACTCGTATTGCCTTGCAAGTATTTCAAATTAAGTCACCCTGAAAGTTAATTCCCTCTTTTCCATATCATTCAAATTCTCAATTAAATAACTGAGAAAATAACAGAAAGGGAAAAAGCCAAGTAACAGAATTAGGCAAAAGCCTACAAGGCAATAGCACTGCTGCTTCTATTAGGCCGCTTTTGAAGGCATCTGTCTTCAGATTAGTAAAGAGGCTTGGACTCTTTGGAATAACGTTATCATGTAGACAAGGAAACAAAGTTTCATGATAAAAAATACATTAAAATAGATACCCTGGCTGTAATCTACAATCATTGATATCACATATGCAAGAAAATCCCTCCCATCTTCCTAAAAGCTATTACTCCAACACCAAGTTCTGCAAAAAAATTCAAAATCCAGTTCATGATCTGTACTGTATTCAGCAGCTGACATGATACCAGATTCATTCCTCTTATCTTAATGATAAACAAGTGCATTTCACCAGACAGAGAGCAGGTTTCCACAAACAGAAAATGGAGTAGGACGAGCATATAAAGGATGAAACAATCGCAGTACAGCAAATATCCCTAGAAGGCAGAATAGCAAACATACATACATACATACTTATATGGACTTCCCAGACATATGGCTTCCTTTACTGAAATCTATTCCTTTTTCCTATTTTTTTTTAATTAAGCTGCACCTATTTTTAATAGGTGTAAAATTACACCAACAGCATCTTCGCTATCTCAGATGATTTCAGTAAGTCTTCTGCAGAGTTTTGCTCTGTGCTTCCAGCAGATCAGACTAGATGTTCACCGGTACAAGTCGCAAGAAAATATGCTCCAGGACAGTGGAAATAAAGAAAAACAGAGAAAAGAAAATGGGAGGGAAAGCTAACCACAGAGAAGCTGGGGAAGGGTTACCAGAGTGAGGTCACACAAACCTCTGCTTACCCCTTGCTCAGATTCCAGCAGCTCTGTTTTGACTCTGACTGCCGGCATCCCATCAAGCATTAACATTCTGTTCTCAAAGGCGCTGATGTCCTAAGGCAAAAAAGGACAAAGTTAATAAAAAAGTTATGAACAAACCACTTGTTTCAATTCACTGGTTTAAGTTCTATGATACTGTAGAAGTATGTTTCTTTCACCGGAAATAAAGTTAACGAGGAGGATGTAATAGTAATTTGAAGGAGTAGCTGCCAAGTTACTACTTCTGCTAATATAGTAAATCATACTTTCAGTTATCCTTAAAAGAGAACTAAATCCTTGTAAGCAACAAGGAAAAATCATCTCCAATTACTATTTTGTAATTTGAAATTAATTACACAGGTACACATATATTAAGTCCTTGCTTTAGAACTGAAAAGGAAAGCAGTGGTGTCAAACAGTTTGAAGATTTTGGCAGTATGCTTAGGTATAGTTGATTTCAGTCAAAACACTTGTACTTCTGGTAGAGAAAGCTTACATGGGGAGAAGTTACAGTGAAGGCCTGTACCTATACACATTAAAAATTACTACACAATTGCTCAAATTTCTTATCATTGTCTTATAAAGTTATCAGCATTTGTGAATGAAAATCTCCACACTGTGGCAAGCACATTTCTCTCTCTCTCAAGATTTTTTATTGAGGTGCACAGAGATAAATGTGCTTGCCACATCCACACAACTCTGAAACAATAAAAATTATCTCTGAGAGAGATAAAAAAGCAAGTTAAAAACATGCACTGTCCATGTAGTTATGGGCACTATATGCTGAGAGCTTCAAGCTGAAGAAGGATTTGCAGAACTGTGCTTCCCTGAATCAACATTTCTGCTGTTACTAGAGCAGTTTATGAGGACGTACAGAACAGTCCTCTTGTGCCTTCAATTCAAACAGTACCTCAACCTGAATCAATTTTCTACTCCAGACAAGGCTCAAGGCTGGTGTTTGAAAGCAAGTGTCTTCAGCCACCATTTAGTCTGGACAACATGGAGAGAATAAAAACCCTTTTATCCTTCAAGCTAGAATGTGAGCTTACAAATCCAGACACCTTGGTCAGTGCTACAGAAATGTGGAGACATCACACCCATTTTTTAAATAATGTAACTAGAGCACACTTCACTTACAAGTAACTTATTCACAGTCAGTTATTAATCTACAGCCCTGTCTGGAAGGCTCTAAACTAGAAACTCACCTCTGCTCTGGTACCTTGTAGTCCTCTAACTGCATGAGAATAGGGAAAAAAACATTTTCCCTGTGTTTCACAGGCAGCAGATCCATTCAGCACTGCATGGTGCCATTATTCGTAAGGACTGCATTCACAGCCTTGTTTCTTATCATGGTTGCTACAGTCAAAGTTTAAGGAAAATGGTCTATCTGAACACAGCTTCCAAAATACGTTTTAAAAACTTAAACTACTTTAAACATTTTCTTTTTTCCATTCGATACACCTCATCCCAGGACCTCCACTTTCCAGGATATAAATACTGCAGAAACTGTTTATTTTTTGTATACTCCTTTACTGTAATTTAAAGAACTTGTTGAAAAGGGAAACTGATATGCCCAACACACTGCCAAAAGCAGAGCAAATGACCTGCTTAAAATGCCTGTCACCCTCACTTTAAGTCCTGTGTATTTTAGCACCCAGAGTTGTGGCTACTTACTACAGGACAAGAAGCAGCTTGATGGTGAAGCAGATAAGCAAGTGTAATCTCTATTTCTTACCTTTAAAAGTAGATTGAGATCATACACAAAAAGCTCTAAATGCTTAGAAGTTATAAAATTTCAGATTGAACAAGTAAATTTCAGCAGGACACCTCTGCATTCAGACATGCAAGAATGCAAACCAGTCAAGCTATTGAGATGTCTCACTCCATGCTATGCTACTGCTGTACATCTACTGTACTTTTAAAGCTTGACACAACAGGAAAAGGAAGAAAAACAAGTTCTTCCTATGTTTGCTGAGCAAATTATTTTGTTCACCTTGATGTTTATTCAGTGTTTGAGACATGAGGTGGAAAACAGAGGAAGGGTCTCTGATGCCACAAAGAAGCTGGATGAAATTGTGTCTGACTTTACATCTTTCTTCCCAGCAAGGGCACTGCACTGTTTACTTATTAGCAGCAGATCTCAGGTGTCACTGAGCCCCATCAGTTTGGATGTGGTTTGAGTGGAGAAAGAGCAGAAGCCAGTATGGCATTCCTGGCTCCCCCAGTGCCTATTTTGCAAGCTGAGAGGTCCCTCTGCTTTCTTGATTTATAGGCAGCACAGTTGAATTTTACAGCAAGATCAGGAATACACCATCATCAAACATCCCTTAGGCTGTTTAGCTCATAGACAAAGAAGGATGAGCTAATGCTGCACCATGTCCCTGAGGAAGTTTTACCCGCCTGAGCACAGGGACGAGGCTGGCTTACACAGGAGGCACAGGCAGAAGGAGGGGGGAAGACAAAGTGCCACGGAGGAAAGGCAGGTTTAATGAACTGTTAGAATCTGATTAGAGGCTAATGTCCCTTTTAGTGCTTTGTACCAATTTACAGCTGATATACTTGAACCATTTTTTCCCCACTGGCTGTGATAAACTCATTAGTTTTAAAAATGCAAGCTAAACAGAGCCTTTGAAGTTTAAAACTGATAAATCATGAAAACCTGACTAGTTCATGTACCATTTAACACATTTACATTTAACTAAATTTTCATCGTGTTAGCTTCTCCTTTTGTTCCCCAAAAATCTTATTTCTTAAAAGCAGCCTTTCGAGAGCTGGTCTGAAGAGCAAATACTCTAGCTGCAAACAGCTCTGCCTTTTGGGTAATTCATAATTCACAGGAGCAATAATCACAGGAGTAAATTATTTCCAAACTATTTGATCTCGTCTGCATTTATAACTTGAAGTACGTTGTGTGACACATCCTGAGAGGCCACTGCTGAGTAGATCCAGTCTGTGTGTGATCACAGGGACGACACATTCAGCCCAAAGTCACCTAGAGAGATGATCCAAACAGCACTCTCCTGCCATAACCAGTGCTTGCACTACAGTACGTTCAAAGCCATGCAGCAAACCAGGTAATTGTTGAGGTTTGCATAGAGTGAGCTGTCACCTAAGGCAAAGGGGCTTGAGTTACTCCCACTGGGACTGGGATATGAATTGAGCTCTTCCAGGAGCCTCCAAGGTCAGGCAAGCAGATTGAGCATCCACATCAAGAGTGAGGCCAGGCTGCTCCAGCGCCCACATTAACTGATGACACTCATGAGACCCACTGGCAGAGATTCAGGCAACCCCATTTTCTTCATTAACTGTGGTAGCTAACTTCCAGCCCCCAAAATTGCTCAGGTGAAGGGTACCTTAATTCGTGTGACAGTCCTCCCTTTTCTAGTCTCCCACCTCAACCCTCCTGCTGGACTCCTTTACCACCTTCGTAAAACACACAGCAGATGTAGGTCCTAAGCTGGGCAGACAGTGAAGCCAAACACTGCATGACCTTAGCAAAACATCTGTTCTCTTGGATGAATAACTCATCCTAAAAGAGATAATGCTCTCTTTCTCAGTGCCATCCACTGGAACCTGCCACTAATCACTTTTGGCAGGTTGAAATATTAATTAAAAACACAAATCATACCCGGGTCCGTATGGGCAACTGCTACTAGAGCAGTTGTTACACAAGACAGACACGCTTTCAAGCTTACAAGCTCTTTTGAGAAGCTGCAGCAGTTAGTTAATAACCAGACTCTCCCCACTCCTAAAAGGACTACATTTTCTGCACAGCACCTCTACAACCATCACTGACATTTTCTTCGTGAGGATGGCTTTCTGCTGCAATTTTTAATCAAATTATCTTTCACTACTTTAGCGGAAGAAAAAAAAAACCCAAATCGTTATCTCATCCTGATACAAACCCCCTCAGCACCCTGTAGTGTTTATTTAATTATGAATTACACTATTATGACATTTGCCATCCACAAGAAGTGCTAAGGTTTTGTAGGCAAGTTTTTCATTTGGCCAAGCCATACATTTTAAGAATCACACTGCAAATTTTTAACAATCAGAGAGGATCTGATGCCACAACTCACCTCCTGTTCTGAGACACCACAAAGACACCCCTAAACACCCTTTATAAGACAATCATAAGATTACTGAAACCAGATATCCCCACCCCACATCATAGTTGTCTCTCTCACTCTCCAAGATTTTCACATCTAGCTGCTCAGTACTAAAGCCTTACCACGCAGATAGGCCCTACCCCAGGCAACCCCAGAAAGCGAGCAGTGAGCTCAGGCTTCAGAGCACCCAGAACTCAGACCTCACATTTCCTGTGTGGGTTGACAAACATTTACATTCCTGTGAAAGAAAGCCTCCTCATCTTGTTTCACTCCTGAACACTCAAGTGATAGAAAGGCAAGGCAGATGATGCTTGCTACTACTGCTACTAATGAAAGGCTTAGTCTCACTGAAGAGCTGCACACTGGTAAGACAGACACTGATGATTCTGCTTTTTTCCATGGTGACCTAAAAGTTTCAGCTGACAATTCAATCTTCAAAACTCTTGTGGGCTTGGCCTTCATCATCTACCATATGCCCTCCCAAGCCACTGCTGCATTCCTCCTCTCCCTCAACAGCACAAGGGAAGAACAGAATAAAGAAATGCTTAGGAAATGAGATAAAGACAAGAAAATTACTTATGAGATACTGACACAGGCGAAATGGATTTGATTTAGGGAAAATTAATTTATTGCCAATAGAGTTGGATGATGAGAAACAAAGACTAAAACTAAGCACCTCCATCCCCAGCTTCCTTCTGCCCAGTCCTACTTCATTCCAAATCTTCCTTTACTTTTCTGTACAAACTTAACTTCTAACTCGACACACTTTGATTTTGAGAAATGAAGTATCAGCTGGGGGAAGAGCAGTCACAAACTCACCGTTCAAGCTACAGTACAAAGTTTCAAGCTTCAGGGAGTACATTTGAACAGCTAAGAGCCATGAACAACCTTCAGGCAGTCCTTCTCACCCAAAACTATGACACAAAACTTTCCCTACCTTATCTTCTAGTTCTTTTTACACAAGTTTTCTGTACCTGTAATAATTTCTTAATTCATCGTTATATTCTTGGGGTAATTTTTGTTATAACAATGTTCTTGATAGTTGATAAACATAGGGTTTTAAGTCTTGCTTTTTTATACAGGCGTCTTAGAAATATCACTGAACTAACCATGAAGTAACCTATGTCAGTTATATGCCCTATAAATAAGATTACCTTGTTGATTTTTTTCAAACACGTATACCCAAATTCTTATTATTCTCTTTTCTTATATCACTACATGGAAGTTATTTATCAGTCAAAGCAAGAGTCACATAACACATCAAGACAAAAATGTGAAGTGATCTACTTGAGGTAAAGGAGAACCTTTTAAAGGTATGATTAGGTAAGTTTTTCAAAACATGAAAAAAGAGAAAAAAACAAAGAGAAAAAAACAATTTCTCTTAGTTTCAAGGGATAATAGAAGATTGAAGGATCACCATTTCTTATCAAATGTAACAATCTTCATAGGGAGAGAAAGCCAAATAAACCTGTCAACTCAGTTTTCTGAAGACCTTTATATACCATACAACAAGATCAGTTATTCATTTAAATGCAGTTCTCTCTAGGATGAAACATACCAGTTAAAGAAAGTGCACTGATGTGGCTAGAAGAGAATCACTTAACTGGGAGTTCTGCCAGGAAACTAGGGGTAACAGCCCATGACTTGCCATAAGATCATCATATGTAATTATATCCATAGCTGTGTAAAATGTTCATAATGAAAGCAGAGATTCTGGTAGTTCTGTATTTTACTCCAAACTTGAATTTTCAGTCAAATTCACCAGAAAACTATGGTTTGCCTTTACTGATGCTTCAAGGAAAGCCAAAATAACTTAAGTGAAGTAAAGCCTTAGACTTCTTACTGTTTTCACATGAAACTGGGGGGGAAGGGGTGTGTGGGGGGGTTGATTCTAGTTCATTTCAATTCAAAATTAAATTTCTTTGGTGAGAAGGGACACAAACATTCAACTGCATGGCATCCAGTGAACTGGGAGGCATCACAGCTCTGAGTGTGGTCTCTTACTACAATTGTGACTGTCAGGTAGAGCCCAGACCTCAACAGCACCTGTGACTTGACACTGTCAGTGCCTGAGGCACATGCAAGGGTTGGCCTTCAAGCTCATGTTCCCCAGCTCAGATCCTTGCTAGAACTACCAGACCATGTCCAGCTGTATCCCTCTCATACCAGTACAAAGATGTGCACATGCAACACAAGTTTCTCAAATTCCTAGTCCATTGCCTAGATCTCTTGCAGAGAATACTACTAATTTTGAAAACAGCAGACTTCCAAAATTATGAAGTACTCAAATCCCTAAGGATGTAGCTATGTTGTAATCTGCAATATATTTTTACAGATCTGTCTCCAGGAAAAGACTTCATGTCGAGACAGTATTCAGTGGAGATAACAGAGATCTCAAATTTTGCTGCTATAATCTTTTTTTATTAGCTTGGGTTTAAGTTAGTTTTAGGGAATATAAATAGAACTGAAGAGATGTGGTCAGCTTCTAGGTGACAGAGGATCACCAAGTGCATTGGTAACTAGAGGCCAATCTGCTATTTCTCAAAATCAGCAGGCAACCCTGTCAGCTTTGATGGCTTAAAATCCTTTTACATCAGCTCTGCTGTCCTGCCAGTTTTAGCGATTCTACAAAGAATTATGGATCCTTCCTGTGGTACAGACACAATAGGTTACAACCAACAGTACTTACACCAAAGCCTCACATTTAACTTTTATCAACATTAATGACTTCATTGTCTTCCTTCTACTACAACATTCACAGAATATTTGATTTTTGTGAATATCAGTGGATTCAGTAAGTATCTGTGGATTTTCTTAACCATACACTTGAAGTCCCACATAATGAAAAAAGCCCAACCTCTCAGTCAAAGAGAGAGCGGGAAAAGAGCCATCATTTAGGAGTGCCACATATTTAAGAAAGGGTACATGTGCAGAAAGCATGTACTACTTTTATCTTTACACTAGAATTATTTTAAAAGACATCTTTTCAGAACACTTGATAAGTAATAGTAAAATAAACTCTTTTGGGTTTTTGAAGTGCAGACAAATAGTAAAGATTACTATCAAGCCAAAACTCATTACTTTTTCCCAAATAAACCAAACAAAAACAACAAAAAACCCTCTAGCAATTCATTTAGATTGGCACTTCTCCTTCACCACTAATATAAGACAAGTGTTTTTAAAAAACTCTTGCTCAATTTCCAAAGCAGTGTTCTAGTATGTCAACTGCCCTTGAGACTGGAGAAGAGCTTAAAGAAGAGTTTGAAGATGAATAAGGCTTAAAATTAAAAACAAACCTCACCACCTGGCAAAAAAAAAAAAAAAATTGTAACAGGAAACACAGAAGAATTGAAATTTCTAGTATTACAGTGACCAAATTTGCACATATTACTTAAAGGTTACCTTCACTGTTGTCTAAATGGTGACTATTTTGTACTTGCTGAGCAAATGAATATTAAATGGCATTGCCCAGGAGCTTGCCAGCAGATACACAGTGACTGCAATTTTACTCTGAATTCTGACTGTACCTGCTCTGGTCAGAAAATTAGCTGCTGAAAGCACAGGGAGCTGGCTGGCACAGTTCCCCCACCTTCCACTGTGCAAAGTGTGCTTCCATAAAAACAGATACAACATGGACTCTGTGCGCTGGAGAACAGAAGGAACATTTAGCATGTAGCAATAGCCACAGTTTAGTCCAAAATTTGTGCATGAGATGGTATGTGGCATCCAAACATTGTTGCTCTTTGCCAAGAAGAGAAGATGCTCTCTACAGGATCTGCTTGGCACCATCGTCTGCGCAGTCCAGAGGGACCATCACCTCAAAGCAACAGCACCTTCAGCTCTACAACTGCAAAGCTCCAGAGGGAGCAGTGAAACAACTGGGTAAGCACTTTCATAAGTCTGGGCATCAACACTTGCTTCAGAAATGGCGCTGGCCCTTGCCATTTGTATTTCAAAGAAAATAAACACAGTACCAATAATACTGTCTGTCCCACTGCTGCATGGGATCATACCCAACCCTTCAGCTCAGCAAGAAAACTGCTGCTCCTCCAGGTGCCATGTTCACGCCCCTAAAATAAAACATGGCAATAAACTGACCATCAGGGCCAAAATCTGGCTTCTTATAAACCATAGACATTACAAACTGTATTCTCTGAATGAGAGCAATATCAGGTTATGCCAACATTAAATACGCCTAGTGCCTTTTAGCAGCAGAGCCACAGAAATGTTAGGCAACTGGCACTGCTTCTGTACAGCAGGTAAGTAAGGGTAATTCCTTGTTTCTCACTGATCTGGGAGCTCCAACACAGAGGCAGAATGAAAAGGGAAAACAAGGAAAAGACAGCTTTTGTAACAACTAAAATTTAGGAATTTCAGCTAAGATTTGCTTTTATTTCAGATTTACTTTGTTTACATGCAATTTTTAAAAACTTCTGGAGTTTTTTACTATTAAAGACAGAGCAGTATATGACATCCATAAGAGAACAACCTGTTCCCAGAAGTCAGTGGCTCAGTTCCAGTTCAGCCTGCCATGCTGCCCATGACAGGAACAGCAGCCTTGAGGAGGAGGAGGAGGAGGACACTTTGTGTGCAATTGCACCTTCCAACACCAGGTATTGTAGGACACACCGCAAAGCGCACAGAAGGTTCACACAGAGCATCTGTCACAGTTCATGTACAAAGTCACAGATACTACAGGCAGTAAGTGGTGAAACCAAGTGCTCTTTCAATGGCCCTGTTCCAGCTGCCAGTTAGAGCTGTGACCACAGTCTCAGCCTCAGAAGCAGAGTCAGTTAGCAAAGCATACTTAAAGCTCATTTGATTCAAGGACAGGCCAAAATAACACAGGATTAATTAAACAAAACTGAATGATTGCACACTCAGATGAAAAGGTCAGACTACATGCCAGAAACTAAGCATTACTGTACATGCTTCTCACCATGGAGCAAACTCACTGCTTATTCTGACATGTTTAAAGAGAGGGAGTATACTGTGATAAAACTCCCAAATTGCAAATGTTTAACACCATGTCCCAACCCAATCTCTGTTTTATTTAACAACAGTTTGAGGTTTCCTGCTCCCTGCATACTTCAGTGGAAACTCCTGAAAAAATATGAATATTAAAGCTGGTGAGTAGTACAAAGCTCAAAAAAAGGGAAAACAGTTTAAAAAAAAAAGGGAAAACTCTTGACTTCTGTTCATTTAGTGAATGAAATACAAAGCACCACAATTCATGAGTAATAATTTTTAAGTATCCACCAAATATTTTTTAAATTGTATAAAATAACATTTTGCTCTCAGATTGATTGCATCAAGCCAATACCTAACTACTCACGAGGTACCTTCTTACTCAAGACAGAATTATCAAAATGCTTGTGTACAAAACTGCCAAATTAGATTTCACAAGCAATAAATTATAGTAGAATTAGGGCCCATTTTAAAGACAATTTCAATTAAGTGCTAAGAATTTCTAATTAACAAGTGTTAAACGTCGCCAACATGCGTTTCCCACAGATTCTCAAAGAAACTGTGATTCCTCAAACACATTTAAAAAACAAGTGCTCTGCACAAAATTACTGCAAATTATTAAAATAATGGCAAACGTCAAGATTAAAGAATAGTTTAAGTAATTCTAGACAGAGTAATAAAAGTCTGGAAAACATCAGAAAGAGATACAGAAGTAGCACATATAGCAGTACATTAAGAGACGCTTTGAACTTTGATTAAAACTTCTTGAAAAGGCAGAGATACCAAATTTGCTATATAAAGCAAATCAAACTCGGCAGTTATATTAAATTAGAGATTATAAACAAAATATATGGGTGTGTGTCTAGGCAAAAGACAAGCTAATGCATAATTCATTTATACCAAGTCATTTTACAGCATGAAATATCATGGAAAAACTAGGGGAACAATGAATGCTATAGCCAAACTGGTTTTTTCTTAGGATCAAAGGATAATTTAGTGGGAAAGCTTTTCAGGAGATCTCCAGTCCAACCTCCTACCCAAAGCAGGGGCTAACTGGAAACCATAGGATTTGCACTGGAAGCCATAACTTCACACAGAGAGAAGCTAGCCTCATGACAAGTCTGCTTGTCTGATGAGCTGGATATTGGTTGAAAAACAACTGGACTTTTCTATAGATTTGTTTACCAAGAGCTATCATCAAGCACAAAAATACAGATACAACCTCTGGCTATGCAAACTTGAAAGAGGTACTGGGGCAATACCATCACTCATACAACAGCCTGGCTACATCCTTTCCCTAAGCATCCATTATTGACTACTCAAAGCAGAAGCAGGTAAGGTAGATGGACATTTGTTCCAACAGAAAACACATTTCTATTTTTATGTTTCTTCTTTACGCATAATACACACCAAAAACACCAAAGTTAAATCAGCTCTAAACCATAGCATTTGGTCTCAAGAGCTGCACTTCAGAATGAATTGACATTCTTCTGCCAAGTACCTGGTACAGATCACTGCCAAAAGGTACCTTAAACTAGGTAGGCCACTGTTCTTCTGCAGGATTTCACCACCTGACATTTACTGTAGAGCTAAATGAGATGGTCAGCCCATGGCATATACAGCTTAGTATGGACTTCAAATAATAACTTCAGAACCCTCTCCCTTTGTTCCTCTCAGTGACTATTCGATCGCTGAAAATGCAGTGATACAGCCTGCCCATGCGTACTATTGCTCCTGGCCAGCTTCACAACTGGCAAAAATCACAGCCAAACAGCAGCACCTGGCAAAGCACCAGCACACTGCAACCTATTGCTGTGCTCACTGAAACACTGAGAAGTATTACACCAAGCTATACAATAAAACTATTCATTCCTACCTGCTTTTGAACTGCACTTTGCATGAGAGGGGCCCTTCGTAAAAGCATTTGACAGAATCATGTGTGACTGCTAAATGTGCACCACTGGGTCTTTAAATCCTCATTAGTGCTCATGAAGTCAGAGCACCTGATTATACACTGCGCAGCAGCAAGGTCTAACAAAGTGTTGTTATTTGTATCATCCTTTCATCCTGTATCAACCTAGCATCACACTCCCTTTAAAAATGTATAGTGACCTTACCTATGTCAAGGCTTTCAAGAAATAATGCACTGAGATAACTGGTTGCTTGGCATCATACATAGCATTCAGATCATGTGTCAAGCCCCGAGTCATACTAATATATTTAACATTTTTCATTAGGACATAAAAAGAAATTGTGCCTGTATAAATCACATATTTATTCCCAACACATGGCTTAGTTACACTGTGTAAAATGATGAAAACGATTTCCTGTCCATATTAGCTATGTCTCACATAGACTAAAATGCTTTTATTAGATTTACTTTGCACCACAAGAACTGGATGGATTAAGTTGCTCATATTTTTAAACAACGATCTCTGTATAGACATCAAGTGTTATGTGTACTGAATCCTTCTGAAGATACCCAGACCTCTAACATTAATAACATGACAAACTACCTCCATCATTATTCTGGTTGCTGAAATTCAATAAACATTACTAAAATCTCACCACTAAAATCACAGCCACAGTCGTTTCAAGAGCAGTGTTTATCAGACACTGAATGATGGTGCCACAAATCTGGTGAGCGATTCCCATGATCAATGTAACTGATTCACGAGAATGCTTTCTGTGCTGAAAGCTCAAAGCTCATGCCAAGTCAAAACTTCACATGTAAAGTAAAAAAAAAAAATAAAAAAAAAAAAAAAAAAAAAGAATTTTTTTATGAATACGTTTTCTTAAAAATCACTCATCATGGGACGGACTTCAGCTAAAAGAATCTGGGTTTTGTGATGAAAAGCATCAAAGTCACATCACTGTTTAGTGCTGCTTCCTAAAATGTTCATCCCCTGGCTCAGTACCATCAAGTCAGTTTCCATGCATTTGTCTGTGAGCATGTGCATGCCTTTAGTATGTGGAGGTATACTCTATACTGTCTGAAGACATTAATGCATTTGTTTCAAGAATTTTAGAAAAAAGCTTGGTAATTTTACTATCTGTTTGGTGCCAGGGAGAATAAATTATCCACTCTTAAGCGAAAAATGTGAAATTCTACCAATATTTATTTTTAAGTTTAAAACGGTCGCCAAAAAATTCAGGGGTGGTGGTTCCTGTCTGTATTTGTCATTTGTTTGGAAGTTTATGGTAGTTTTGTTCTTGTTCTTGTTTTGGTTGGGTTTTTTTTAAGTAATGAAAACTCTAAATTTATTTGCAACATGAAAGAATACTTGCAAACTTAGTGGATTAATCTCTTACTCCAAAGCACAAAATTAAGTATTAACCAGAATATACCACAACTGTGAAGAAAAAAAAAAGTAACATCACCCATTCAACTGTGAGGAACTACTAGATTAATTAAAGACATCACTGTTAATATTGTTATGACTATATCTAATTATCAAGTTCCACAGAACCCTACTCAACAGGGCAAAGCAGGCCTTTTGAAACGGGTTCCCAAAAAAATCCTTCCCATTCTGCCACACAACTGCTTTAGAGTCAGATTTAAATGTTTATTCTTGGATTGGATAATTTTCGTTGAAATTTTGCAGTGGATACCACTAAGTACCTCACATGCTCACCACTCTGAAATGCCTACTAAGAGGTTAGTAGTAACATGCACCCATGCAGGGCACAATCCTGGCTGAACAACACAACAAGCAGTAAATGCTTACTCTTTATGATTTGTACAACTTGTAAACTTCTGCAACTGAAACCTTCAGGGTATTTAACTAAAGGAACAACAGTTTAACAAAACCACCACAGTCATGCTAGAGCAGATGGAGACCAGCACTGTTGAGAAGGACTTGGGGGTGCTGGTGGATGAGATTTTGGACATGACCCAGCCATGGGCACTCCCAGCCCAGAAACCAGACATGTCCTGGCCTGCATCCAAAGCAGTGTGGGCAGCAGGGACAGGGAGGGGATTCTGCCCCTCTGCTCTGTTCTGATGAGACCCAACCTGGAACCCTGCATCCAGCTCTGGGGTCCCAGCAGAGGAAGTACATGGACCTGTTGGAGCGAGTCCAGAGGAGGGGGGACACCAGGATCTTTAGAGGGATGGAATATGAAGAAAGGCTAGGAGAACTGGGACTGTTCAGCCTAGACAAGAGAAGGTTTTGGGGAGAACTTACAGCAGCCTTCCAGTACCTGTAGCGAGCCTACAAGAAAGACGGAGAGAGACTTTTTACAAGTGTCTGTAGTGATAGGACAAGGGGGAATGGATTCAAACTGAAAGAGGGTAGGGTTAGATTCGATACTAGGAAAAAAATCTTTTCTGTGAGGTTGGTGAAACAATGGAAAAGGTTTCCCAGAGAAGCTGTGGATGCCTTATCTCTAAAGTGTTCACAGCCTGTTTGAATGCTGCTCTGAGAAACCCAGTCTAGTGAAAGGTGTCCATGCCCCCAGCAGTGGGGCTGCATCTTTAAGGTCCCACCCAGCTCAAACCATTTAATACTTCTGGCTCTGTGCAGGCAACTACTGGTAGGTCACTTAGGTTTGGATTACAAATAAGAGACTTCTCTGATACAAATGTACACACAGCCCAAAGAAGGGCAAGCTGTGGAGAAGCAGGGCATGAGGAAGCTGTCCTAATCCAGGGGGATGTCCTTCAGACACCAAGACTCTTCAGAATCCTCTCCTGTGTACACAAAGGTCTGGTGCTGCATAGCTACATAGTGCAAATACTAAGTCTGGAGGCTGAAGTGAACTTTTCCCCTTGTTTGCCTTGCTCATATCATATTTAGGATTTTACTGCTGTTTGGGGAACAGTTACAAACACTTTAAATCACATTTGCCTGGTGTGATCTTTTATTTATTTACTCTAAAGATCCCCACGTGGGAGATTTCAGAGCCAATGGGGTGGAAGAATTTCAGTGTTTTAAAACACTTTCTGATGAAAACAACACTGTTCTTATAAAAGATTCCTCAGTCTCTGATCCCACCAGGCTGGCACTGTGGAGAGACACCAGCAAATATAAGCAGATGGGTTATCATGTAGGTGCCCTTCCTTCCACACTCCAGTAACTGTTACTGATACAGACTTGTTATTTGACAGAAATAACACATTTACCAGAAATACAGAAAAAAAAAACCCTGACTGGCAAAAAGAAAAATCTAACTTTGTACATCAACTGATAAACAATAAATGCTACCCAGTATCCAGAGGAAATCTGGCAGAACTAATCCCAGCCTGCACCTGGGAATTACGAGTGGAGCACAGCATACCTAGTAGACTGCCTAGCTATTGTTCGGCACAGCTGAAATCATTGGAAATATGTTTCTTCATTAACAAAAACAGAAACTTACATAATACTACTTCAAATAAATTAAGACTTTTTTCTGATAACCTGGTTTTACATTAGGTAAATAAATGCCTTATTTCTGTGCACTAGGCTCTTCTAGAAGAACTAGCAATTGACATAAGATTAATACAAAAGAATTCTTAAGCTGCATACAGCTCACAAAAGCCAGAACCTAAGGACATCATTAACTCTTCTGGAAACTTGCTATGCCCCAAAGTAAATCTTTTCCTTCAAGCAAAAGTGCTAAGTAGCCTTGATCATTAGGAAGTTTTGCTAAAGATCAAAGAGCAATGGCACATTTACATTCAGAATAACGTAAGAGTCCAACTCTTGCTTGAAACCAAATACACAGCTGAAAAGGATACAACAGGAGTTGGGTGTTGTTATTACCTCCGAAACTTAACTATTTTACTTTTCCAGTGTTTCTTTGTCCATTTTCCAAGCTGAAAAGGTATTATCAGCTGAAGTAGAAAAACAGACTTCCACACCAACCAAAGTGGCTAAATCGGTTTGATAAAAAATGAAATCCTGCAACTTTTTAACATTAAAGCTTCTTTCCAAAACGTACCCACTTTTAAATGACAAAGGCTCTAAAACTTCTGAAATTATCATTACCACTATAGAACTAACAGCAGGTATGCTTGGTTTATAAATACTTTCCATATATTTAAATATATAACAGTTAGAATAATTACCCAACCTGTTATGAGCATCTTATATCAAGCCATGAATTAATATCTCATTTCATTACATAAAAAAATATATTTTCAGAGATGTATGTTGCTTGTCCTCCCTGAAGAGCTCAATAAGAAAGCATGATGGCTGAATGGATTCAGGTCATTCTAAAGAAAGGTTTAGTTCCTTGTACATGAACAGCCAGGATATTGTGAACTCTCTGGCTCTCTTTCTCCATATTAAAAAAAAAAAAAAAAAAAAAAAAGATTACCCTTGCTTTATGCAGAGATTATTATGGCAATTCACTTGTTTTACATCCTGTGATAAAATAAACTCCATTGTCATTCTGCCTGGAGCTCCTGTATCTCATCCACTATGTAAATCTCCAAAGAGTAGTTCAGCTAACATCATCTCAGTTCCACTGCACTTAAGACAACCTACACATCTAAGTTAATTTTCATCTTCCTAAGACCAACAGGCACTCCTTACTTCTTAATTTGCAAGAGAGATTCTCACTGTCATTTCAGTTCAGAAACATCTAATCCCATATTCGTATAGTTTTAAATGAAACTTAGACTGTACTCCAAATGTCTGGGTTTTGAGGGTTGTACCATGCTCTTAAAAATATGGAAAAAAAAAAAAAAGACAAGGAAAATGTAATGTTTTGTATCTTGCTATTTCTAAGACACCTTTTATCATGTGTTTAGCCTTTAGTGGTTGGGGGTTTTTTGTTTGTTTTTTCCTAATACAAATACTGAAATGCTTCTATATTACTTTAAAATTAAGGTGGAAACTCAGCATGTTTACCTATAATGTTTGAAAGCCTAGGCCTTTGTTTTCACCGGAGCTATGCCCACATGTCCATCACAGCAGACTGCAATCACAGCTGCAGCTGACTGCTATCAAACTGAACACCAAAAAACTTCAGTAAATAGCAAAGTTCAAAAGAAGGTGACAGCCTCAAAGCAGAGAACTTGCCCTTTCCTGACTCATCACCAGACCTCTGCATAAGAAAGACTTAATGAATCATCACGTGGGAAGCACAAGAGTGAGTCGAGATTTAGATTAATACTGGGAGCTTGTTTTCTCTTTTAGACATATGTCCTTGGGTATAGGAAATACCATACCCAGTGGAATCATTATTCAGGCCTGTTAGCAGTGGATATCAGTATTAAACTGTCTTCTCCTTATGTGCTAGCTACTGAATTCTAACACATTCTTCTACACCATCATATGAGAAGTGACAAATTGCTATTGTTTGACATCATGCTCTCCACAGGATGTCAAAAATACTAAAATCCAAATGCGCTTACTTCTACCACTAAATTCTTATTGTCAGATATGTAGGAAAAGGAAAACAAGAACACATAGTATTTCAGTATCTAGTTCAATGTATCTTAATCTGCACCACTGTTCAGATGGAGATTATTCCCTTCCTCATCACAAAGAAAAGATTAACTCCAAAATGCAATTAGTTGTGATGCTTCATGATATTGAGAATTAATATCTCCACACAAGAGAAGTATCTTTTTTTCCCATGCAAAGTTATATGCTTATAACTAATGACCAGAAAGAGGTCATAATAAACTGAAGTAGCAAGTAGCAAGTCCTGTATATCTGTTTTTAAATTGTTTTATTTTATGGATTATGCTCAACAGAAATGAAGATTATTCTGTTTCTTGGAAACTGAAAACCTGAGAGAATGAATTTAAAAATTTTTGTCCCTATTAGGCACTTTGGAAACTTGTGTCATACTTCTGAAAATACATATATCAAAATGGTCTTGTCAAACAGCTTTGAAATTAAATGCCTTGCGCTTCCCTCTCTGGAGTAGTATAAATTTATTCATTACTAGAATTATTATAATTGTTCACTAAGTGCACTAGGATTAAAAGGTGAAACGGTCATGGTGACTGCTCTTTCATTCCCAGGAGACCGAATGGCAGCGAAGAAGTCAGGCTGCAAGAGCAGGGATGCTCAGGGGTGTTTTGGAAACCCAAGGGCTGGAGAGTGAGTCCAGCAGCATGGAGCCTCGTGCACTCACAGTGTCTGTACCATCGTATCTTATAGGCAGAACAGATGTCCTTCCAGGGAAGACAGAGAAATCCCATGGAAGAACTGCCCTCTGGAGCTGCTTATTGCTCTCTGCTGACTAGTACAAGACAGGAGCCTTCAGCAAAATGACTAAAATTGAAAAGAACAAATCCAGGCATTTGCAATTTAGTTCTCTGTGGGTTATGTCCCATCAGTTAAAACTAGTCCCCAGAAGAGATGTCAAGGCTGAAAAAGGAACTGAAGAAAGTGGTTTGAAACAGACAGTGGTTTGGCAACACCAAACCATGTTTATTCCAAGTCACCTAGCTTGTGCAGCCCTGGGCCATGGCATGAGGTGAAACCAAGCCTGCTGGGCCAGGACATGCATGAAAGCATTTCCTGATCTAAGCTAAAGCAGTAACACTTCTTGGCTCACTTCCCACTATAGCCTGAACTGAGGAAATGCTCACTTGAAAATTTCTCACCTAGATCTTTAGGCTGTTTCCACCATTTTATTTCATATATAGCCTGCAAGATGAATTTTGGAGACAAGAGGTGGTATGAGTTTCTGCTCCACCTGAGATGCAGGAACTCTGTTTTTAACACATCTCTCCCTCCCAGCAGGGGAACACCAACACACACCACACGTTTTCAACAGAAATGGGAACCAAGGGTGTCTTTGCCCACATTATAAAGCTATTTGTTATTTTATACTCACAGACTAGTTTTTGTTAACTCTGCTCTGAGCTCTTGCTGATCTTTTCAAGATGAAGTTTTACATTTTTTTTTTTCCACTCCCATAATGAATTAAAAACCAAACAAAGAAAACCCTCAACCCGACAAAAAAATTCTCAAACTTCAAAAAACAAAGCAACATTTACAGGAGGATTGTGATCACAGGATGCATTTAAAAGCTCCCTCTGACCTTAAAAAATCAGATGAAGTTACCACACTTCAAGTCTTATAATCAACAGCAGTAAGTAATACAAACTATAGACGCTAAACCATTTACTAAATAAGAGCATAAAGGGTTATCTATTAACTTTCAGAAGTAGTTTAAACGGCACTCTACAGAACTGAGTTATGTCAGTAGGTGAAGAAGTAAGCTCTTAAAACAGCTTTCACCTACATCCACAATTTACTACCCACAGACCATCCTCACCACCTATCTCTTTATGGAGAAGTGATCCAGGCAACACCAGCAAGATCTACCTTTGCTTTACAACGACATTTAGTAATTTTCATTACTTGAACTGTGAAAAGAACATTTTAAATATTCCATGTTTTTATCACATTTTGTCAATTCTAGACAAATTACTCTCCTGTAAACCGCACTATAATGTGGGCTGCCTTACTCCCCCACACATCACCTCACATGAAAATTGCTGCCATCCTCTTTTATGCAATTCTCCATTCTTCCTATTTCAAAAAACGGTTTAATAAAAAGGATTTTAATTCAAAAACCAATGCATCTGAAATATTCCACATCAGCTCCAAGCAGAGCAGAAGTCTGTGCAGACACTGGATGCAAACCCTGCACACCACTGCTGAGCCAAAGACATTTCTCCCAATTATGAACAAAGCCTTTTGGGCAACTTTGCTCTGACTATTTGAGAATACAACCTTATTTATAAAATATGAAGATATCTGTATTGATTTTAGAGCAAAGCTTGAGATTTTGCAGAAGACCAGGCTTTGACAGGGCAAGCCTAACTCACTCTATGCCTACTTTCTACGCCTTTCTGAAAACTCAGAGTGCAAAAAGACCACAGCTATCTTCAATCAGTAAAATAACACTTCTGAAATATACTGCATTTTTTATATATAAAACTTAAAAGAAATGGTGAGGATACTCCATGGATGTTTTACCCCTAACCCATATTGATAGAAACTAAATACAAAAACAAAACCCTCAAAATCATAACCCAATTTTATTTAAACAAGGTCAGATCACAAGCCAACTCCTAAATATGATTTGTCCACAATCTACACATATGTGTGCCACCAAGAGAGTTAGGAAACTAATAGAATGTAGCCAAGACTCAGGATCCATAGATGAGAAACTACTTAGATTATGCAAGCATCTGTCTGGAAGAAATTAAGAAACGAGCTGTGTAGAACAAATTTTGTACTGCTGTTCATAAGGAAAGCCTAATAAGAACACCAGGGTCTTTCCAGAAATCATTCCATAACTTTGCAAATGCAAGGGAAACAGGAAAGAGCTCATAGGCAAACTCACAAAGCTGAAGTGGTTTGTTGCAAGCCATCTTAAAGCCTTTTTCTCCTTGGAAAATTTCAGTGTTGGAAATTACCTCAGCAATTTTTCAGTCATGGGCCTTAGCTCCAAATTCACCTCACCTTACCTGCAGTAGGACTGAGCCTACAGTGAGCAAACCTGGGGCTACAGTGTGCACCATGCGCAGCCCTCTAGCACCAGTGGGAAAAGACAGGAGCAAGAGACAGCACAGTATGTGGCTGCTGATGTGAAGAACAGGAAAAGAAAGAAAATCACTGCTGTTCCTCCCTTTCCGCAACGTAAGATTTCGGGAAAAGCTTTCCTCCCACTCTAGAGTTTCAGTGTTAACTTTTACATTTTTCACCAACAGCAAGTAAAAGCAGATCTGTCCTGTGAATACGACTGAGCTCCAGACAACTGCCTGCTATCTGTTTACATTGTGAAATATTCATTAAAAATCAACTGTTAAGGGACCCATCTTGATAAATGCTAGACAACAGATGAAGCCAAAAGATCTTCACATCCCCCTGCCTTGCTGAAGGCCATCAGTCATTTTTAAGTAGTCATTTGTTACACTGTTTTATCCAGCTAATTTATAATCACAATGAATTAAGACAAAACATCAAACTACAGCCTCTTTGCCTGAGAGTAATCTAAACTGAAAAGCATATGACAAAAAGATAGATTGATGGTCAGTGTGAATTAATTCCCTTGAGATTCATATATTTTACCAAGTTGATGTTTCTAGTCATAAAGATATTCCAAGAATTCACTGAATGATGTTAGATGAGAAAGACTCCTTAAGAGCAGCCGCTTTCTTTCTAGAAAAACTGCATTTGTTTGCAATACAGAGGGGACAACTGACAAGAAAAACCAAAAATATCACCACACTGTTACCACTATACTGACTATGCAAATAAAACCATAAAACTTCCTGAAAACATTCTCAAATACATATTACAAAGCCATTTTTAAATCATGATCAGACTTTAAAAAGCATGAAAAACGGAAAAGATGAAGTCAAATGAATCCAAACTCCATACAAAACCAGGGCAGATCCTGAGTCAGATGAGATGACCCAGGGGCTTGCCCAGCCGGCAGTGGAGCATGGGGTAGAGCCCTAGGCCTGCAATCAGCAGCTAGCAGGTTCTGCACCCTCCCATGCCCTGCTACATGCAGGAGCCAGAGGAGGTGAGGCAAGGGCACATAAAAGATTGGGAGATTCCTGAAATGGAGGGGGCTTTCAACAGTTCAAGAAACACCTCCTTAAGTCCCTTCCTCTAAACAGCTGACCTGAAGTTTGCTCTTGGTTGGTTTGGTTTTGATTTTTTTGAAGACATGACATACAGAAAATTAGGAGTCATCCTTACACCATTAAACTCAGTTCATCACTTTTCCAGCATTAAATAACTTAGAATATCATTAAACCTGATCAGCTGAACTGCCCAGTGTTATTTCTAGAAGCTGTTCATGAAACCACAGTGTGAGTGGTGTGATTCACCCATGGCCACTCGTTAATACAACCCAGATCTCTGCTTTTCCAATCTGAACAACCTCTTTTTCCCCTTTAGTTTTGCTCTCTGACCTTCTTTCAGTCCTGTTTACCTGGTTTTGAAGTCTTGATCTTTATTTTGAGCTAGTTTTTCTCTGTCAGTTACCCATTTCCTTACCAGCTCCTACCCAAGTCTCACCCCCCAACACCCCCATTCAGCCACTGTACACTGAAAAACATAAACTTTAAATACCTGATTCAACAGATAAATGAACCTCTGGATGCAGCTGGACATGGAAAATGCAGAAGCATCATAAGCTGCATGCATTCAACATACCCATGTGCTGTCAGATTTACTTTTGCATATTTCTTTTTTCTGCTAGATATTAATCTAACTTTATTTTATGAGACAAAGAATTATGCCCATTTTTCCTTCATCAGTTGCATATATGCTTAGATATCACTTATTTATACAACACAATGTTTACATATATTTTGATGCAGACAAAGGAAGACCTAAAATATACCAGTATAACATACAGTCAATGCAACACAAGTTGTTTACACTCCCAACAATACACCAGCATTTTAATGTTAGCAGTGAAAATCTTTCAAAACTAGATTAGTAGAGGAGCATTAAAACAAAAAGCTAAGGCAGGGTGCTGGCTGAAATCCAATCTCTTCTCTATTGGAGTCAGAACTTTATCAACTGATCTTAACAGTGACCACAGAGAAGCCTTCTCCACCTCTGTTGCTTAAGCCTTCTGGAATAATTTCTTCCCAGAAAAGGAATTTTTAGCCTCAAGCTTTGAATTCCTCCGTGTAACCACATTTTTCTTTTCATTCAGCGATATGATTTAATCACAGTACTTTCCTAATATAAAAGACTACCAGTAGGATTCAGAGTCCTACATTTGCAAAGGCTGCCAAACAGAATACATGTAAAGAAGTAACTCAGTACCCCCTTCCTTATCTGCACATATTTAGAGCAGCTTCCCACAATTACTGCGGGAAGTCATCAGAAGGGCATGAGAGAGTGGAACTATGGCTTGACAAGAAAGAGGTCACCCTGTTCTCCAGTTCTTCCTTCCTCATTCCACCACTCTGTGTTAAACCAGAAGAGCAAAAGCAGAGAGAGGAACAGTGATACACAGCTAACAGAGATACAGCTCTCATGCAATTACAGAAACCTGCAAAAAGGTCAAATTCTTTCAAGAGTCTTTTACTTTTGCTTGATCTGGAAGCTGTCCCTCCTCTGCACACACTCTGGGTATGACAGCCCCTCTCAAAAAATAAATCCTTAACTTTTTCTGCCCTGGTGTCACTTCCCAAACCAAATACCTAAGACATAGCCTGTCCCAGTTAGTTCTCAATCCAACACAGAACATTACTACACTATGGTAGTACTACTCTGTGCTGTCTCCTGGACAGCAAGAGTTGTCCACTGTAACAAAATGATATCCACAGATGGCTTACAGACAATTAGTTTGGTTTTTTACCCTCTCACACTTTCTGTAAGTGAAGTGCCTCCCCAAGTTTGTAAATACAAGATTTTATCACCTCACTTCTGAAAGATGCAAGTAAGGTTTAGGAAGTATCAGGTTTTCACTCTGCTATTCATAGCCAAGAGCTCTGAGCAGGGAAGTGTTTGCTCTGCCATGACGCTGGCCCATCCCAAGCTATTAGACATCGGTATGGGCAGCAGCCACTGACTTGTCAGCAATCAAACCAAAGAGAAATTCCTCAAGACTTTGTGTTCTGGTTTTAGCAGGAACAACTGCTGCCTCGTGTGGGCATATGGGCCCCTGACCCCATGGAAAAAATTGTGTACATTTCTGCACAGCTACTAATACCACTTTGTCTCTATCAGGGTTTAAATTTGGCTCTGGGAGGCTGGAGGTGTTTTCTGGGACCTGCAGCATACAAAACAGATGTTCTATGGATGCTTCTGAAGATTGTTTTGCTGGCTGTTATTTCAGGAAACAAAATTCAAAGACATAGATCATTCCCTCAAATCTCATGCCGCTTGTGAATTTGGAGGTAGCTGGAATCAGCATGTCCACTTCTCTGTTGTGAACACTCAAGAAGTTTACCCAAGAAGGAATTACACTCTACTGTATCCAGGTCAGTAGTTCATAAACAGCAAAACTTCTGAACCACTAAAAGCTTGATAAAACCAAATTACCACTGAGAAAAATAAGACTCTGTCCTCTTGAACTATTTTGCTAAGTTAAAAGAACTGCAGACTTACATTTCTTGTATTGAACTAATACTGTGCTTTTGAAAAACAAAACCTGGGGTTTTTGCTGGTTTTTTGATTGTTTCCATCCCTGACTGGGATTCAGGGTTTGACAGAAGCTCTCAAGGAAGCAGGCTTCCCACAATAACACCCCTCCTTGACTATTAAGAGTTTTCTGAATGCTTTATTTAGCCAAGCTGCTGCACAGCATTCCCCTGGACTGTGCCCTGTATCCCACTGTACCACACCCTGCATTTGTCAATACAATTCATTTGCTCTGGTGTAAATCCACAGGCAGCATCATCTGTGTTTAAACAGCCTTGGTGGGAACTGGTTATCATAGTATCCCAGAAAAAGATTATCCCTCATAGTCACCAATAACTCAGATTGGCAGAGGTCAAGGCTTGGTGTCTTAAAACACTAGCCAGTCATGGAGGTCCATCAATAGCTTCTTCCTTTTTAATGATCACAGAAAACTCAGAGTGCAAAACAACCTTCTATCACAAGAAAACAAAGCACCAAGATAACTTCCAAAGAGATCCTCTGCTGTTTAACAGATCCATCTTAAACATTGACAGATCCATCTGTCAATGTGGCATCTGAGTGCTACTCCACAACATACTAACCATCATAGTCAGTAGCTATAATGGAAGACAACACCCCTCTAATTCTCCATTCATCTTTGCATGGAAGAATGATCAACACCACTATGTATGAGCCCACTCAAACACCTGGCTTCAAAGGAATTGCCTATTTCCTTAACCATACTACTGGTTTTTCTGCTGAACATTCAGTTATTGTCAGCAAACACTGCATTAAGCCACGACTGTTAAGGTACAGTATTCCCCTGCCTCAAAGACAACACTGCATACAAAACTCAGGCCAGTTATGTAAGCTATTCTGTTTAATAACACAGTGTACATTTTTGATACCAACATTAATACATATAATGCATATAGCTGTAAAAATGTCAACCAACTTTTATGGCTTTCCTCTTCATATGAATATTCAGTCATCCATTTGTCCCTAGATCCACTTCAATCCTGAAAAAGAAAGTATTAAATCATTTAATTTGTGTATTTTCTGAGAAGTTCAATAATTTCTCAAGTATGTTGTGCATGTAAATACAAAAAATCTAACCACAGATATCTATTCCATAGTAAACCGTAGGTCAGAAGAACAGTAATTTTGTAAGCACTTAAAAATGGATAAATACAACAAAAAAAGTATATTGCAGAAAGCCTTATGTTTCCTCTTAATTAATGATTTTCGTCAAAGTTCTGTGTTTTTAACTTCTGTGCTGCTATTTCAGCTCACTAAATCCCAACTGCTTTAATTAGTCTTCTGAGCCCACTATGTAACAGTACCCTGCATTTGTACAGGAAAACTTTCCAGCAGCTACAGAGGGCAAGCATTCTTTAACAATATTTCAAACTGTATTTCCCAAAAATACTATGCACAATCCCAACAGTGACACATTAAAAAACTGTCCAAGACCACCACAAAATCTGAATATGTATTTCTTTCAGGGTTTCCTATAGATACATGATCAGTTTAGTTATGAGTGCTACAAAGAAGAACAGAGGGCTGCAGCATCCCTCCTGTGAAGAGGGGCTGAAAGAGTTGGGGTTGTTCAGCCTGGAGAAGAGAAAGCTCTGGGGAGATCTTACAGCACCTTCCAGTACCTAAAGGGGCTACAAGAGAGCTGGAGAAGGACTTTTTTCATGGGCTCATACCGTAAGACAGCGTTTCAAATGAAATGAGGAGAAATGTAGATTAGATGTTAGAAATAAATTCTTTACTGTGAGGGTGGCGAGGCATTGGCACAGGTTGCCCGGAGAAGTTGTGGATGCTCCATCCCTAAAAGTGTTCAAGGCCAGGTTGGATGAGGTTTTGAGCAACCTGACCTAGGGGGTGGCATCTCTGTCCATGGCAGAGAGATTGGAACTAGATGAACAGTAAGTCCCTTCCAACTCAAAACATCCTATAATTCTATGTTAATCTATAAAAGAAAAAAGCATATAGAGATTCAAATATTGTGTTCTGTGAGGCTCCTTCAGGTTTAAGAAAACAAACAAACTCAGTAGTCCAACTTTTTAAAAAAGTCTTGGGGCAGAAAAAAAATCTTCAGATGTCCAAAATTTAAATAATAGACAGGATGTCTTAAACCCCTTGACAGAATATGTTCATGTATCTGGAAGCAAATGCTACTTACATATGTCTCTCTTAATAATGGAAATGGTGTGAAGTCAAGAATCTAAATCTGCTGTTAGACTTAGTATGAACAATTTGCTGTTATTTTTCTGTCATTCAAAATAAGGTTATCCTTCAAATACCAGTACAGCATCACCTGCCTGATTTTAAACCACATTCCAGTATTTCATTACTGCTGTATATATGACAACATGACAGGTTTCCAAATACTATACAAACTTTCACAGTGAAAAGAAGCAGCTCCCTTAAGAAAATAAAAATAGTCCATTCATATAGTGTGTTATTATCATACTGACTAAACATCACACACTTATATTTTATTCCTAAGAAAATATTACATTTAATAGAAGAAAGTAAGTTTCAAATATTTGTATGAAATATAAAAAACTGCAAAGTCACCACACTGACCTAACTGAATACCATAGACTGTAAGCATGCTAACTGTTGTAGACCATTTGTCTTCTCTCATGCATCCTGTAGACTCTCTTTTCCTTTTTTATTTAATCTCCCTAGGCATTATTTGGATTATTTCAAAATCTCATGTAGCAGATTCCTTTTTTTTTTTTTTTTTTTTAAACTGCACACCTGAAGAACCACCTTTGAATTTGTAGCTGCTCTTTCCTCTGTGCTCTTGTCCAAAAATGGGACAACTGGACCACATTTTCCATATCCTGGACTTACACGATGTGGTCACCTAACCTGTACAGGAAATTACTTAGTCATTTCCTTTCTTTAAATTAAATGCAATGTATCCAAAAGCTTCATGGAGTCTCTATGAAAGAAGACAGAGTTTGACTGGTAATTGTTTCCAGTTCTCCAGGTTTTCTCATCATTACTCCTCTCTACATGCACACAGACACACATGTTCCTACAACACAACTTAGCTTCAAGTTACACACCAGCGCTGGAGTCCTATTATGTTACGGTGGCTATGGTGACACAGCAAACATGGGTCTGTGTTTCAGAACTAACCACTATCCAACCAGCCAGAGCTGCAGCTGTGGTTTTGCATTATTAATTCATGTCCAAGGGTCCTCCTCATGGAAAAGCTACTTCTTTAGCAATGACAAGTAACTGGGTTTGCTTATTAATGCTCCTCAGGTTTGCACAATTAACAAGCACTGAATTGCCCACATCCTTGCACCACTGGGTGTTCTCCTCTATGGAAGGGCTTCTATTTTAGGCTGCTTTTGAGAAGATTAAGAGCAAACCTTTTTCCTCTGAAAATAACATTTAACTAGTAACTTTGTAAAAGTTTGCCCTGACTTTCAAAAGTGCTGAAAAGCTTTTACTTCATATGAAAGGACTTCAACATGCATATGAAAAAAGGGCCCATCCATTCTGCCGCATGCGTCACCGCCATGAAACCCGTTTTGGACTTTGGTTTTCAGTCCCTTGCAGTGAAATGTTACTTTTTACTATCAGGAATATGGAATCAGACATTGAAGTCCAAGTAGAAACATCTTTCATTTGAATCAAGCAGGTTTTACAGTCGAAGAAAACCTACCCAACGAGACAGCTGCGCAATATTTCTGATTTGAAACCTTTAAGTTAAAAAGGCTCTTAAGTAATCACAGAGCAAAGCACAAATCATCATTTTCAACCAAAAGAATGAAATTTAAGCAAACACAGAATTATGCCCTCCTCAACCCAAAGCCTAATTTTCACCTTAAAATAGTGTTTTGGGACCCCAGGAGTTTATGAATGACACCAAACATTAGATTCCTTTTTCTACAGCAAGAAGAAACCAAATAAATTTGGTTGGTTACACTTAGTCCATTTTGAAAACCTGTCTTGATCAGATTAGATGCCCTGGTTGTGCCACCCCGACCAGCATGGCTACCCCCTGGTGGAGCTGAGCAAGACTCCTGGATCACATTAAAGGAGCATGAGAAGAGTTTCAAGACAATCATGCTGAGCATATTTCAGGAAAGACAGAAGTCCCTCCAGGTGCAGAGGTAGCCATACCCCTACAAATAGAACACTTTTGAACATATAAACCCACACAGTTCATTAGTTCACAAGACCAGACTGGTATCACTTTTACTTATCTTTTACATACTGATAATTTTAAAGAAAATTCACATTAATACATTAACAAATTACTCCTTGTGCTATTTTTACTCTTTTATAATTCAGATAGGTATGGGAATATACATTTGAAAAAGACCAACTCATTTGCAAAGTTAAGTCATTTGCTGAATCAGAATTTACTAACTTTTCCCTCTACAAAACAAACTCCTTATTTGGACATAAGGGGGCTAGTCACCTTCTTACATAATCTATTTTTTTTCCAAGTATGCACTTTTCTTCTTGAAAGCCCTTAGATCTGTATTTTGACTTCTGCAACCCCTTTCAAAGGCCCTGAGTCACACCAAACTCCCACAAAACCATCAAGACTTCTCCCAGACTCATCAAGACCACCCTTGCCATCAGGTAAGGCAGGATCACTGAAAGCTCAGTTTCAGCACTATTCAGAGATGAACACAGGTTATCCTCAACCCAGTGTTAAGGATAGCTACCCTTTTAGTAACAGTGATCACACACTTGTCCTTTTTTCCCAAGTTTCTGACTCTTGCAGGGACATTCATAAACTCCATAAAGTGACATTTTGCACAAGCTACAGATAAAATATACATTAACCACAAGTTACAGATCCACAACAGTCCTTGGCAATTAAAACTGATACAGGATAGGAGATGCTGGCATACAGTCCAGCACTGAACTGAGAATAATATCCCGAAGTCTTCCTCAACTGGACTTCAAGTGTCTCCCTTTCCTGACTTGGGTCTGGTCCCCAGGATATTTGTAAACTGAATGCTGTACCACTGTAATTGAAACTAGCCAATACACTTTGCCACAAAGCCTTGCAAAAAAAAAAGAAAAAAAAAATTTGAAATTCCAATACACGGCACTGTCCCCCCAGCAGTCACTACAAGCTGCAAGACAAACCATGTAGTACAGCCTAAAACTTATTCAGTTTAGGTTAAGTGTAACTGCAGACCTCACAAGACCAAAGGATCACTTGCTATGCATCCTAACAACTGTGATCATAAGGGTTATTCCGTCCCCAGATGAAGTTTTTGCTAATTTTTGATTGCAACTGCTGTTCAAACAAGGTACAGTTACTTACTTTAATATGCCAGCCCCTACGCTAACATCTTTGTTGCTCTGCTGTAATGTCATAACAGAAATACCTAAAGTTGCTCAAAATATTTCTGAAAATTACCTTAATGCTTCAACTTCTGGTTTTCAGATACTTTAATAAAAGTAAAGAGAAGCAAGAGGTAGAGAGGAGGATGCTTGTTGCTAGGTGATACCTAGTTCTCCTGAACTCCTGAAGACTGAAATATTTATCCAGAGTCCCATGAAGAATGACATCTAGCAGGGTGAAGAGACACACACATGTACTAAAGTATATCAGGATTCAAAGTAAGAAGCAGCAACTCTGCCACCTGCTTGGTCCCTAGGGCACCTAAGATGAGAGGACTGCAGTCTGGGATGGGGATGATGCAGCTCCTCCTAAACATCTTACCCCAACTTTCACTGAGCCTATAGGGAGAGATGCCTCCAATACATTCATGCCAAACCAGATTGATCTCAATGCAGCTGCAATCATGGCAACACAAGTAAATACATCCTTGGCTACCTGACCAAAAAGCAATGTTGTTTTCCTGATGCTTGGGGTACTTTTCCCCAAAACACTATACTCTGACAATGGGTTTCCATTAAAAAAAAGCATGCAGTTGGCCAAATGTGGATGAAGAATTAATCAACTGAACACACAACCTTCATGCCATGTTCCTCCTGCTCCTCACTTTAAAAGGTTTATACTAAACGTTCAACAAGTGCTTACACAGTCCTTCAGTAGAGACTTAGAGGAATAAACATTATTCTTTACAGGGTCTTTTATTTGACATTAATGAATTATTCTGAACTGATCAGCTTCAAGGGTAAATCCCAGACCTCCTGAGTCTTCAAGATGAATTCCAAGAACAATTTGCTCTCCCTAGAACTTAAATGTCTGGTTTGACAACTATTAGATAAAATTTCAGAGAAAGACGAAGTCTTTCCGTAATCCTTAAAAAGCCTTGCTACTGCATCAATGTACAAAAATTACATTAGAAAGTGTATGTGCACACTGATAATATCTTAAATAGAGAATAGGACTTAGTTAAACTCTGAGAAGTAGTGGAGTCCTCAAATGACTGGATTTAGATAATAATCAGTGGTCAATCTAGGAGAGTGCAATAAATTGCAGGGAGCAGAAAAAAACACAAATACAACTATTTGACTTCTTATTTTAGAAGTAGTGAACTTCAACACCCAGTTGTTTGAATGGATAGCTCTGAAACCTTAATACTTCCTTCACAATTCTAGCTTAAACAGAATGACATTGTTTTTCATTAGATCCAAATGAAACAAATAGTGATAAACACAATCACCCATCACTTTGGGCAGCTTCTCTGACATACAGAAATGCTCAGTTACAGTGCAGGACAAGGTCTGTTAGTTCACCACCTTATCCTCGCACACAGTTCAAACTCTGTTAGAGGGAAAATTTTATTCACCAGCCTGTGCACAATGTTGAAGGACGCGATAAGCCTTGTTATAAAAATTATAGCTTTTATATATATACATACATACTTGTACGTATATATTAATATAAAAATATGCATGTGTTCAGTCACAAATTTTTGATGAATTAGGGGTTTTTTTGGTAAAAAATTTTCTGAAAGAATGTGCATAAAGCATACTTTTTAATATATCATTCAAAACAACATACACTTTAAAGCTTGAATGAAAACCCTAACTCCATTTCTGAATTCACAAAAAAATTATATTAATAAAAAAATGTCATCTTTTCCTCTTCAGACTTCGCTTTTCCCCTTTCTTCAGGAAACAGTATATATTTCTCTCCATATAAGGATTATTCAAGATTTGTATTCATAAGGGCTTATGAGCATCTGAAAGAAGTATTTAAAATAATATTTAAATATTTAAAAGTGGTTATTCCTAATTCAGATTGGGATTATGTATGCTTTGTTTCTACCTTTTGTTTGGACTTCATATGAAACAAATGTGACTAAGTGTACTAAAAATGAAGTAAAACTTTAAATTAAAAGGAAAGTAAACCACAGGAAACCTGCCTGTGCCTCAAGGAGGACAAGAGGGAAGAGACCTGCTAGTGACTTTTCCATATCTCTGCAGTGGGGGAAGGGATAAAGATCAACCTCTCTAGCAGGAGAGCTCCATCAAGACTAGATCGACACAGTAGAAACTGCACAGGAAAGGTCCTAACTTTATAGGTTTCATACTCTTATTTTGTCCTGATAATACAGATTAGCATTACCAGACATTATCACTCATTGTCCCACTTCTGGTTGAATGCTTTTACTCAAACTAGGTTTATGCTCAGTACAGAATCGAGCCTTACTTGAGGTACAGGCAGCAGTACTTATTCTCTCTTCTCCGAGTTGCAACATAATCTTCTATATTCTAACTAATTCCAAAAATAAAACAAGGATTTTCTTTACCTTCTGTTAGGATGCTGCTGAATCCCAGAGACCACCAGAAGAATAAATAAGTCTCACACTTGTATGCACTTATAAATGAAATTACCTGATCTTAAGAACCAGTTTACTTAGGAATACAATTTGTATGTGGATCATGTCTCTGATGTTTCTCAATGTGATGGCAACCTCCTGATTACCTGATGTGTGGGAGGGTGGATGAACCCCTAAGGCCTCATGCTACAAGTCCAAAGGAATGAGAGCAACTTTACTTCACACTTTTGTCAAAATCTGCTCTTTGGTCAAGCCAGCTGTAGTGAACAGAGCTACTGGTGTTTTAGCCTGCAAGACAGTCTGAAACACATGAATGCCTGAACAGATTAATACTGCCTCAGACGGCAAATAGTACCTTACACCACTCAAAAATTTTTAAAGTGCATCCTCATACTTGACTTCAGAGGGCATACCAAGACAATGGAAAAATCAGAGCAGGAATAACAAATGTAACACTATGTAGTAGCTTATATAAACCCTGGCATATCTTCCCTTTTTACACTGTGCAAGATGTTTTAACAGAACTTAGAAAATGGCAGTAACCACCATCCCACTATGGACAAAACACTGTGCAGCTCTCCACCACAGTGTCAAGCAGTCTGAGCCAACTTTCACAGAAAGAATAAGCAAAAACAGAGAAGTTGTGCCCATTAAAATTCCTTTTAAAAGAGGGAACAAAATTGTTCCCACAAGCAGCAGAAAAAAGCTGAACAAGCTTCAAGTTTATACATCACCAGCAGGTGGTCGTAAAATCAGTGTTAATGTCGCTGAGACGTGCATAGGCAGAAAGACCCAACACCTCATCCCACCAAGCCCCAGCCTGGAGATGGTCACCACTTCACAAGTGCCCACATATTCAACTTCTACCTCACTGCATCAATAAATGCAAGATAAGTTAGCAAAAACCTAAACTGCTTAAACAAATCTATTCTGATCCTCCAAAGTAGAGGTGGCAATAGTTATGAGGTGGCTTTAACCTCTCTAACTACAGCTGCAGCATCTAAGGACAGGCTTCCACAATTTATCCTAAAGTTGGGAAAAAAGAGCAAAGAAAACCAAGCAAATGCTATTCCAAGTTGTGATACACACTGAAGAACCCCAACTTCCAGGCTCAGCTACACTTCTAAGAAATAGAGTAATAAGCCGAGTGCATCCTGCTCTACACAGTAGATAATAATGTTCAGGTCCTATTCCTGCCTTTACACAACAAATTCCAACACCATATTTTTGAAAATTTGGGCCCTTTCTTTTGCTTTCCATTAGAAATGTATCAATAAAATGCTTTTTCAAGAAAACAGTATGGTATCTACAGCACTGTATCTATCTATGCGCCTGTGTGGTTACATAATCAGGCTCTAAACGAGAGGCACTACATGACACCAGTGATGCTATTAATCAATTTAAGGAGCCTATTTGGCTGGCATCCTACAAATGTGGGTGATGAGTGTCTATTTTAATAGGAAAGTACACTCTCTAAAATTGATCAATTGACCACAAGTGTTTCAATTAATAATTTTTAATGTCTTTTCTCCTAGCCTGCCCTTCCTTAAAAGTGCAGACTGGCATTATTACTAATAATCATCTCTCGGCGTACTGAAGGCAAAAGGTTCAGAAAAGGGAGAAATTCCAAAATCTGTCAATGCACCATTCCTATCAGGCACTGACCAGCTCGAAACAACTTCACTACCGGATTCAACAGCTACAAATCTTTTGGTAGCAATTTGAAATCCAGAGAAAATCACTGAAGCATACTCACACTCTTGATGCCTTCGGAAGGAATGAGGAGAATAAAATTTATCTTTGTACTGTTTCTAGAGAACTTGCACTGTAAACTCTCCATCCCAGCTTTTCAAGCTACCAATACATGGTAAAGTTCAGCAAAAGCCATCATTAACCTTAGGAAATGGTACACGTGTCTGGAGATCCACCCAATACATACCTGGTCGTATTCCATCAGCCTCCCTAGACCTCACCATTTTCCTCCTTGTTCCAACAGCCCTCGTATTTTTGATGGGACATGCAGATGGCTCTTATTATTTTCCTGTCCTGTTTAGACAGGAATATATTTGCTTCTCCCCTTCAGAGAAGGGGATGGTTGGGAAATAATTTCATGCAGTATTCCAGGGGGACATAAGTATGTAGTTAGATTTGTAGATTAAATTCCAAAATCCATAAGGAGCCTGATTTCCAAAGGTAATTTGTACTTTCCAGTCTCCTACTGAGATGACTGCAGCAGCCTGCAGGACTCACCATCTGCATGCAGCAAGCCAGTGACATTTCATTCTGCAGACCAGCACAGGCAAACAACCCCCTTAATCATGGCTTGGCAATTGTTCACATTCACAGCCCAGAAACCATAACCTGAAGAGCTACTTTAGCAGATAAAAGTTCTTGCCAAATGGCAGGTTCATCTCACCTACTGACAGACACCTACACCTGCGCTAGCTGCCCTTCATGGCTTTGCAGCTAAAGGACAGAAAGGTGCAGTGTGAGGGCCTGAGTCACTGTCACTGCAGCCAGTCCAGCAAGTGCTTTTGACAAAAAATCATTTTAAATAAAACAGTACTTAGCTGTCTACAAAGTGAAGGGTACTCTAAGTTTTAAGAGCTTTGTTTTTTTTTAAACCAGTCTTGGTTCATTTGTTTTCCTGATCAAACACTCTAAATTTTAAAACTTAAAAAGAGACCATTTCAATGGAGCCTGGAGGACTTGGAAAAGCATCCCATTTTTACAAGAGCTTAGAGGGAAAAAAGGAAAAACAGAAAAGTAACTTGAGTTTAAATACTACTGCCAAGCAGGAACTGGTGACACCAGCCATGCTTCCTATACACCAAAGCTCATTAGTTGTATAGACATCACCATTTAAAAAAATTACAAAAATCAGAAACTGAGAATGGTAAGGAAATCACATTGCCTGATTTAGTAAATGAGAGTCAAAAACACTGCAATGAAAAAATCCTGTATTTTATGGGGAAATGCACAATTGTAAAGACCAAAGTTTTTCACAAACTTGGCCAGACTGTTGATCCCATACTCTATGCCACCCCAGTGAAACAAATCAAGTTTATGCTCCCAATATTCTCACTCCCATAGTAGAAAGTGGACTCACTGTATCTAATTATCTTTCAAGGAAGAGAATGCAACAAATAAATTAATACACATAATTAATCACAAGAGACATGAAAACCACAGGCTGACAAGAAACATTTTCTTTTTCCTCCCCCTCAATACTCCAGGTGTAACAAAAACAATGTGACAATATGGATGCTGTTTAGAATTAAGCATGCCTTCTACCCAAGACACCCAAGAACCTGTCCTTTCCTAACCTACATAATCCATAACCCCCACATTATCCTGATGAAGAACACCATGACTTACACAAACAACTTGACTCACCACTTCCCCAAGGATAAATTCAACAACTCCTTGACAATCAAAGCTTTTGTTTTTCTACCAGTTGCCTTTGATTACTTTTTTGACTTGCAGGACATCATACATGACTTCAAATGCTTAAAGCAGTCCAACTGCTTTAGTTGAGAGACACATGAGCTGAAGACGCATTGGGGCTATACCCATCCTCAGCTTATTGCCAGAAATACACTTACCTGGTATTTTGCAATTATGAGGAAGGTCCTAAATTAGATCAACTACTGAAAAATATTTCTGTAATTTGATTATGTAAGAGATAGCCAACACAGCTTCTGCTATTTTACCAATTTCAAACAGTTGCCCATCAGCTACTGTCTGTATCTTAGAGATCACCATGCCTTTTCTACCAACTACCCCCTTTGGTGACACAGTTTCTTCTTTCCATGTAACTCTAACACAGAAACATTGCAGTTGTCCACCTCAACCCTTAAGGATCCATCTTTCTCAGGTTCAAGAACCTTTCAGCCACCTTTGAGACACAGGTTCCTGGCCCAGGACGGAAATGCTCCTTTCTCAACCACTGGACATCCCTTTCCACCTTCCCTTGCTTTCAGGATAGGCTTCTGGTAGGTGAGTTGGCAGCTTCTGCAGCTCAAATGCAGTTGTCTCCATGCACACCTCAGCATCGGTGCCATAACTGGCACCTTCACAGCCCCACACTTCAGCAGTGTGAGCCTGCTAACCAGACCACCCTGTCCTCACCCCACGGAGTGAGCAGTCTTATGTTCCACTGCCTGACATTCAGTGGCTTCAAAAGAGTTTAAAATTACAATCTAAAACAAGGTGATATAGAATTTGCGAGCCAAACACTCCTCTGTGCTTTGTCCCACCTACCCTCATCACTACTCTTACCATAGCTCACCCTTCAGCTTCTTCCCTGAGTTTCAGTCTTGGGCAGACCACTCATCCAGAGGCACTAATCCAACAACAACCCTCTCAGTATCACTGAAAGTGGCTATATTCCAACTAGACAGCCAAATCCTGACTCCATCTTGCTGTTTATTCCATTACTATGGAAGATTTCAAGGTTGGGTTTCTTTTTTAATACAAAAGCTAATTATTTCTTCTACATCCTTAGTTGTGCTCCTGTTTATTCATTAGGTACAAATATTCCCTGTTCTCCACCTTCTGAGTTTTCAATATCCTGAATTCACTGCCAGCAGTAGAGTGGCCGGTGCTATCTACTCCAAAACACCATGAAACACAACCTGTCTCACACAATGCTCTCCCCTACCAGAAAGATTTTGTTACAAAAGACAAAGCAATTATCAGAGCATCACCACAGGAGCAAACTTCAGTTAATAACACCACCAGACACAATTGAAGTACTGACAGTGGTCCAGAAGCAAACAGCAGATTTCGCTGCATGTTGGAATATTAAGACATTCTGAAAACAGTTTTATTAAAAGCAGAGGTAGCTGCAATAGTCTTTGTAATAAACATAAGGAATACTGCAAGCAACTTCCACTCCCACAAGTGGCAAGTGTCATCATCCTAATGATAACCCCTACCGAGTTGCATCCTGTAGAGTTATCACAATTAAGATTCTGTTAAAATACCCATTACAAATATCTATTTTTAATTAACTGTGATTCAGACTTATAATATGAAGCAGGTTGTAACTTGATGATTTTCATAAGACAATGAATTAAAGATTAGAAAAACAAAATAAAGATTAGCTGCTTGGGGGGGGGGAGGAAATCAAACCAATTTCAATATCTATGGGAAAAAGCAATATAAGTCAATAAAAATAAAAATCATAAATTTTGGTTACACAGACCAAGTTTTATAGATAATAAAAAAGTAAACCACTGAAAATAAGAGTCCCCTAAGTGTGCATTTGCATTTTAAAAAGAACAGAACAAGAATCAGTGTTATAGGCCTGAAGTTGATATGGGAGAAAATATGGAGGTGAAAACAATGTCTGTTCTACACTCTACTAGACCCTTCACAGCTTAGCTTAAAAAATAAAAAAGAAAAAAGTTAATTAAAAATGCAAGCAGATATTTCTACAAACCCACACAGGAAATGCACATAAGGGTTAAAACCCAAACTGCTCCCAACAGGGCCATATTCAGCACAGGCAGATTTACTATCCCTCTTTGGCCCATGAGGCCCTTGTACCAAACCGAAGTCTTATAGCTGGGGAGGGCTAACAGGGCTTCTTAATGTAAGGGCCATTTTCACCAGCTCCACTGCTTTTAGTCTTAATCCCATTCATGCATTAGTCAGATTATTTTGTTTTTCCAATCTGATACATGGAGAAAGCCCACTTTTCTCATCTCTCTTTCCTTTATCAACTGACCAAGTGACAACAACATGAGATCAGTCTGGTGACCCATCCTCCAGTCTGCTTCCGTGTCCTGCTGTGCACAGCAGGCATGCTAAAATACAAGTGTCAAGCAGTCAAGAAATCTCGACAAGCCCCCAATCTTAAGGGCATCAAATATGGTTAAGTCATCCTCCTTTATGGAAAAAAATCTCATGGACTGGAGCCAGCAGTTTAAAGGGCTTTGACAAGCGAAGAAGGATTAAAACAAGCCAGCACCATTTCAAATTGAAAAGCAGAGAGGTCTGGCTTCCTAATAAGCAAATTCACCAAAAAGCCACAAGCTTAACTGGAAACATCTTAACCTGCAGTACTGTCAGCAAATACAAGTAAGCTCTTTCAAACATGTACTGAAAGAAATAATGCTGTATTTTCTTTATTGCTGTTTTTCTTATCTGCATTTGAAAAGAGCCCACAAGGAAACACTCTATTGAATGAGTTCAGGAGGAGCATATTATCTAAATACGCACATTTCTATTAATACCCAGGGATGACATTCACAAATATCTTCCTACTATCCTGTAAATGCCCTCAAAACAAACATCTCTGCACTGTATCAGGGATGTAAAAGTTTCATAGAAGCTGCTCTTGAGAAGCTTCCTGAAGGCCAGCATGCCAGAAAGGGCAATCACAGCACCTGCTCTCTCTTATGAGCTTTTCCATACCCTGCACCCAGTGCGCTCAGACTATCACTGTTTCTAGATGCTGGAAAGAGAAGGGCAATAAATTCTCAAGACAGAAGACTTAGTAAATAGTTGTAACATACTTTCTCTTGAAGTGCAACAAGGACAAGACGTAGCTGTGTCAAGTTCTACTGCTCCAGGACTCAGCTTCCTGCCCAACTCATCTCCCCCTCTTCCATCTCCCAAGCTAGATCAAGACAAAATACCCCTTCCACAGAAGTGAGGGGCATTTACACTATATTAAGTGAACATTAAACTTCAAGAAGCTGGTCTACATTAGTTTAAGTTGAAGCTGCCACCACTCTGGAGGCAAGGTCCCACAAGACCATGGCATTTTCCAAGCTGTTCCCAAACTGAAAGAACTGAGCAGGCAAGGGTTGCATAGCTAGAACAGTATCTGACTTTTTCCTGCACTCCAGCCAGCAGTATGCCAGATCAGGATACTCATCACCTGTCCCTCTGTTGCTTTCACAATTTCCTTTTCTTTGTTGCCACCTAAAGAGCCATCGATAGAAAATTCACTCAAATTGTAAAAACTAGGATAGAGGAAACCTCAAAAGGTATCTAGTCTTTCCCTAGCAATTTGCACCACTGTGATTACCTCAAAAATTCATTCCGTCTCTATTATATCTATTATAGACAAGCTTCAGGAAAATAATCACTGAACCTGCAAAGAAAAACTGCCTGTAGCACCAAGATTTCATCCTGATTCATTCTAAAGACAGAATATCTGCTTTAGCATACCACTAGGACCACAAATAGAACAATACTCAGGGTATGGAGCTGAGAGCTTGCCAGAGCTCTGATATTTACTTCAATTGCTCCTAGAGACGTTTATGAAGTAAACGTTTTTCAACACAAAATTAGGATTAAATCTGCCCATAAAATATGACTAATTGCATGTCTTTTAAGGATGTTTTCCAGATCAACTATCATAGATGACATCTGCAAAATTATTTGAAGATGGAAAGCAAAATGAACTTCTATGATAAAGTTTTAATTGTCCTGAACAAGAGGGAATTTAAGAACAATATGTTTTCATTCCTCAGTATGAGATAATACAATACTCTTTTAAATTGAAAAAAAAATGCATACACAATAGCAATCATTCCTCCAGCTTCTTTAAAACTGACTTCATACACAAGCTTTGTGATCCATGCCCCCCAAAAAACAACAAGAGTGACAAAAGGCAGTTCCTTCATGTAGAAGTCCTTGTTCCCCTGGCTAATTTTTTTTTCCCAGAGAGGCAAGGCTATTGCTAACCCTAGTCAGACAAAGTTTCGAGATACCACTCGAGAACTCCAATACTGGCACATCTAGGTCATTACAAAGTCTGTGGAGCTGATGATCTAACTGGTTGAGATCCCTAGTGAAATATGAGTCAGTACTTGGTCCATGTTTTGTTTTGATTTTTTAATTTCAATGCATCTCGAGGTACAAAAAGACAAACATAAATTTGTGAGTGCAAATCTACACCCAAGTCTGTACGTTAGCAATGAACAGTAGTGAATGCACTCAACACTGTTTTCACAACTACAAAGAAAATATTTTTAGTACAGTAAAAAGACACAAGAAAATTTAGACACTCTCAAGGTAATCAGATGCAGAAGTTATATCTACAGACACTTCTAAATATCTCTGGATCTTTTGGGATTTGGTTATATCTGATTAGTCACACCCAGAGAGTCACCACAAATAATACCAGGATTTTTTTCCTATTGCATAACAAGACCTCACAAGCTAATTTATTTAAAATTACTACAATTTGATCATACAGTGTTAATATAGTTTTGGCTATATGGATATTTAGGTAAGTAATGGTCAGACAGAATGATTCACTGCTGTAGTGTGGCATAGGGATGCATTGATTGAAATGAGTATTAGTAAGTCCATTATCATAAGCTTTCACTGGTATGGAGCAATTATGCAACTTTTAATTATCTTCTCTTATATGTTACAGTCACAAGAGAAAACAATGCTGTTAAAAGCAGTAATGAGCATAAACACACACTTGTGAAAGACAAGGCCAGACTAACAGCAATGGAAAAGAAATAGGAAAAAGGGGAAAAAATACTCAAAAGCAGATGAAAAGTAGAGAAGGAAAACAAATACATTTGCTGCAACTCACGCTACTTGATCTGCATTTTCTTCACTCCTCAGAAGTGGAAACATAGGTGTATTAATCATAGGGAAGACACCAAGCTTACTGGCACCATAGAAGAAACATTCAAACCCTGGAGTGTAAAACTAGGGTTCTACACAAAATTTCTTTAAAAATATTAACAGATATGCAAAATATAACTAATAGAAACATACAATTTATATTTATTTGCTTTGTTAATTTCTGTGTATGTCTAATATTTTTGTGAGGTTTTTTTCAGGGAAGTAGCAGATGAGCCCAGCAACTGACTGCTCTTTTGTGACTTTACCCTCCTACTGCCTTTAAAACAGGCATATCTGTAAATTTTTGCTTTCTTGCTCACACTCCAGTGCCCCAGTTTTGTCACTTTTAGCGATTCCTTCCTGTGTGAATAAGCCTGAGCCTAAGTGTTTTCTTTCACACACCAACTAGGAAACCCTGCCTCCTAAGCTGCTAACAGGGTGCAAGGGAGAGGTGCAAGGAAGAAGCATGGCCAAGACAGAAATTTTCATGTAAAACCAGGAAAATGAGAGAATAGATAAGCAGTCTAGAAGAGGAAAGGTTAAAATTGCTATTTAGAGCAAAACAAAAAACTGTGATTTATCACGTACACCAGATAAACTGTCTTTCACCTCCAATTACTGGACTACACAGCACAGCTAGATCACTTGGCCTCATGATGTATTCACCAGCTACTCCAAGTCCCACTAGCAGCCAATTTCTAGGTGCCAACACTGTACAACAGCTTAATTAAAACTGGTATGACAGGACAAAGTTTCAGCAGGTTTGCAGGTGACAAAATCTGGGGAGGCCAACACACTGAAGGGCAGCACTGCCATTCAAAGTGATCTCAGCTAGTTACAGGAATGTTTTGTCAGGAACATTGTGAAATTCAGCAAAGGCAAATGGCAGGTCCTGTACCTAGGGAAAAATAACTCCAAGAACCAGTACATGCTGGGGCCAACAAGAAACTTGGCAGAAAAGGAGCTGGGGTCCCAGTGGATGAAAACTTCACCATGAGCCAGAAATGGGCCTTCTTGGAAAAGAGGGCCAACAGCCTTATGGAATACATTAGGAAGAGTATCATCAGCAAATTGAGGGAGGTGACCCTTCCTCTCTGCTCTGCTGAGACATCTGGAGTACTGGGTCCAGTGCTGAGCTTCCCAGCACAAGACAGACATGAACACAACAGCATCCAAGGCAGGTCACCAACCTGAAACACACGGTGATTCTTGAGGGCCACCAAGAGAGCTGTAAGAGTTGGAGCTGCTGAGCCTCAGGAAGGAGAAGAATTGGTGGGGAACTCAGTGGTCTCTGCAACTACTTAATACACTGCAAAGACAACAGAGGAGTCCCAACTCCTCTCTGAAGCAGGCAGGAACACAACCCAAGGTAAAGGCCATGATTGCAGCAAGTGGAATTTCGATTAAGGAAATTAAAATATTAAGTTTTTATGATAAAGGTTATCAAAAACTGCAACAGATTGACTAAAAGGTCACTGAAAGTTCATCCTTGGAGATACTCAACACTTGACTACCCAGGGGTTGGAAGAACCTCAATGAACTTGGTGCTGCTTTGTATAGGGACTGGACCAAATGAATAGTCTACAGACACACCCTGCAACCTACGTCAGTCTACCATTCAGAGGGTTCTTCCCCCTGTGTATATTAGGTTTCTCCAAGCATTAAGACTTTGACAACACAGGTCTTGAGAGTATAAAAAGATTCCATCCCAGTGACACAAATTTTTAAGACCCAAAGTCCAGGGGAGCTTCACACAAGTTTTAGTATTCGTACAACTGGAATGAAAAAAAAATCCCTCCAAATTCTGTTTTCTTTCTAAGCTGCTAAAAAGCAAATGCATTTTTTCTTCAGAACATCTAATCATGAATATGCAGATAAGTGTGTATGTAAAAATATATATTGTCCATTTATATGTATTTGCTAAAATATCTTGAAGTCTCCAAATTCTCATAGTTCTGAAGAGGTAGAAGAACTCAGCAGCTTCATATTTAAGTACTATACCACAGAAACACAAATCACATTGTTAATTCTCAGTGTTTATTGTTTATTTATCTCACTGACATTTCAGCTTTACCATAATACAAATAGTATTTTAAATCATTTCCTGTGCCACAGGTTTCCTATACTCATGATGCCAACTAGTGTAACAAGAGCTATAGCCACAGTTCATACAGACAGCAGAAAAGTGACAGAAGGTTTTGAACTGAAAATAAAGACCTGCATTACTTCAATGCTAAATCACATGCCACCACTAGTACATACTATTAGAGTACATCCAGGGGACTTCAGCAGCTCAAATCAACTGCTCTGTCAAAGACTTTGTAAACTTTCAAGATGTGAAAAGCAAAGTAACAACAATTCCACCAGTTTGGATTGTTTTCTTCTATGCACACATGATATGTTTAGGTAAGCATGTATATACCATCTGAGATATAAAATATATGCCAAAAGGAAATTTGTAGTTTCAGATTTTTATGTACAAACCAAGAATACAGATCACAGGAAAAAACAGAAGGAACAACAGATTTCTGTAGTTTCCCATCATCTGTGAACAGAGCACCAGGACACATACATGATATTAATCACTCAGGACTCCACAGATTGCATCAGCAGAATTACATATGGAATCCACAACTATTAGTATACTTTGATGCTAAAGTTAGACTCCACACAGCACTGAGAGGACAAGTTCAGTTCCCTTTTCACTTTAAAAGTGGTACAACTTCAGACTGTATTCTTTCTCCCTTCTAGAAAGAAAATGGTGTCCACGTTGTATGTCATTTCCAATTTGTAATAACTGCACATTCAAAGAGTGGTTTTCAGCAACATCAGTAATTTTTAATTTTTTTTTTTTAGTATTTTTTTTAGATTCCATATAGAAGCAGCAAGAAGGAACACAAAGCAGATTGTAGAACATTTTGCTTGCACTTCAACTGTAAATCATGAAGGTCATGCTTGCTTTCAGGCCATGGGACAAACCTATCCTTGGGAAATATCTCAAAGAGAGCAAAGTAGCTCTGCCTTGGCCCAGCTCACTACATGCACAGCACCTTTGGGCATCTCTCCAGAGCAGCCACCACCCTCAGCAAGGAATGCTCACCACCATGGCTCTCCACGGACTACACAATCAGGTGCCCAAGGGCAAGCAACCATACCTTCCTGTGTAGCATCGCACCAGGGGTAATGCCTTTTAAGCAAGCAGAAATCAAGAAACTGGCAGCAGTACTCAGTGCAAAATTTAAAAAAAAAATTAAAAAAAAAAAAAAACAACAAATCCCAGAGCTGACACCAAATATCCAACTGTCTGTCCCATAACCATCTGTGCATTGCAACAGTAATTTCAAAGAGAAATACCACATTTTTTAAATTATCAAATCATATGCTAACAAAAATATACAGCTCTGGAGACAAAAGAGGAAAAACAACCCAAAAACCCTATACCACCAAGAAAAAAACACAACCCAACCACAAAAGCAAAGAATCCTCTTTCTCAAAATATAGTCACAAGTCTTAGCTGTTTTAACTTTTAACCCATATTCTCCAGGGGAGGGATGGAAGGCGGGAGGATAAACACATGTTGCCTAAGACATCTTAACAATCTGTTAATTGACACATTTATTGTCATACTACTTACTATTCATGAAACATAATGCCAGTTTCACCCTCATGGATTTTGAAGAGGAAAACACAGGTGATTTAAGTTAATTATTATATTGGTGAGTAATAAAAGTATTAAGGGAAGTATGGCAAATACATTTTTACATATTAGCTCTCACTGAAAATAAGAGGGAAAAAAAAGACTTATGACAATTATTACAACTGCATAAATATAAACCAGGGCATGGGAAAAAAACCCGCATTGGTCAGTTCAAAATTTTAGTATCAGAAATCTGTAATTAATCCTTCAAGATAATGTATCAGTAATGCTACAGGCCTAGTGTTTCCTTTATCCATACATAAAAACACTTCCTCAATTGTGTGAGGTGCCAGACCAAGCACAAGGTAGTGTCCAACTCCAGCAACATTTTTCATGCTGTACCACCTTTGTCCACCCCGGCCACAGCTTCTTCAGTTGTAAAACAGAGCAGCAACTCTACCAGAAGACAGTCATGTTCTTGGTGAGGGCACAATTCATCAAAACAGAGGGACACATCTAAAAGCAATGCTGCCATTAGCTCCTTCTTTCCCACCCCCACCCCCACTCTCAGCTGACATCACTGACTCTTGGTTCAGGAGAGGTTCCCTACCTCTGATGCTGAACTGAATGCTTTGGAGAACTAAGGTCACCAAATGGGCAAATCTATGATTGACTTTTAAAAATAATTAGTTTTCAGCCAGATTAGTGAACTCTGCTTGCCCAGAGGTCAAATCACTGCTGGAAACAACACACAGAAGGGAGTATGAGTGCAGATGGAGACCACTGCTTCCGGCATAGCAAGGTGCAGGGTTTGCTTAGAATCTCATCAAAACCATAGCTGGTGGACAAATGGGAGAACAGGCAAGCTGCTGCTACTGCAGAACTGAAAAACTTCCCAGAACTTTTTACATTCTTCATTAGTGGCATGAATTTTAAAAATCGTGTAAGACAACAAGTTAAATTGGTGTATAAAGACAGAGATGTCAAGAATTCATCAGCAAGACCTGGCAGAATGATGTTCTCCGGCTCTGTAATAATTTCATTTTTCCTGTAATTCTGAAATTGTCTCAGGACTCGTCTAATGTTGACAGAGATATCTATACATTTTCTCATTAAACTTCACTGGGATCAATCTTTAATGTAACTGTACTCCCAAAACAGTAAGTGAAACATAAAAAGAACTCTTCAAAAAAAAAGGATATGAAGGGGCCACAGGAGTATTTTTATTTCTTAGAACACTCTCTTTACTTTACAGATAGTAAACTGAATTAACCCACAAGTGCTATTTATCTGTCAGATACAATGCCAACAGGCACTTTAACAAAGACCAGACAATCAGAGACCAGGTAGAATATGCTGTGATGACTTTCAGGACCTGGCTTCCATACAAGCAAACATTCAAATCTATACATGCATGGTCTCTGACAGCAGGCAGCACAGAAGTTATATTTAAATTACATGTTTATTTACTGAGGAAAAGAAAATAAAATTAGAATGAAACCTCCAAGATTTGCTTGTAGGGCCAGCAAAAGAGAAGCAGTATTCCGGACTCAGCTGCTAAGCCAAGGGAGAACACATACTCCTACATACATCTAGGAATAGCTTGGAATAGTCTCTACAAACAACACATTCATTTTCTTTTTCTTTAAGAAAGCTGATCTTTCCAAGGTAATTCAAAGCTAACTGTATTACTGAGCGACACCTTAACTCCCCTCACATCCAGCCCATTAGCTTCCTTTTCTGGACAATACATCAGTTCTCCATTACATAGAGGACTTCCTTGCAGTACAGTACAATGGATCTTCTCCAGTCCTGTTGATTCGTTTTGTACAGGTAGGTGGTAATTTATGCCTGACATTAATATTTCTGTTGAGTTATCTTATGCTAAATTTCTGCTCAGAACACGTTTTTACAGCTGAGACTTATCAGTCCCTGAAGACAGGAATTCCAGCAGACATATTTAACTTGAGATGATAAAAGAAATATGGGGTTTCAGCTACTTAAAATTATCAAAAACTTTTATGGTAACAATATAAAAAGAAATGGATAGTTCAAGGTAAACCATTATCTACAATTGCTTCCATACATGTCCTATCTTTATGACTGCAAGCTGCAACATTTTTAAAGTCCTTTCACTGATAGTGCTTGTCACCCTTCATTTTAAAAGCTTTTTTCTTTCTTTTGTATGGTTTCTTGCAATGAAGTATCCTTCAAGAGATCGAACTGCTTCATTTTGACTTTGTCTCAAAGATTTTTCACCACCAGCTACCTATTCATTATCCCAACTACCTTCTAGTATCAAAACCACAAACAAAAAGATCCCATAAACTGTGATGCTTAGAAGGCAAGGCTAAAGGACCTTCTTCATTTTGTGGAATTATTTGGCACCTACAAACAGATGATTGAGTACACAGCAGTGTCCACACATCCCCCACTGCAGCTCCAAGCTCACAGGCTTGGCTCTGGTCCTCAGGCTCTGGCACCCAAAGCCCATGATGGGGATTTTGTGCATGGGAAGAGAGAGGCACTTCACAGCAGGATCCAAACCTTCACCCACACTTTTAAGAGCTGACCAGAATTAGCAAACTGCTAATGCACCAAAAAGAGGCTGATCTTAAACCCAAATCCTCTACACAAGGTACCAGTTCCGTGGTTCCCACAACCAAAGAACAAACATTATTCACTTGAGAAAAGCTGACAATGTTCCATTCTTCTAGGCTAAAACAGAGCAGCAGCAACAGGAGGTCAGCACCACTCTTCACACCCATCAGAAGCTGCAGAGCAGACTAAGCTGCTCCTCTTGCATCAGGAGGGTCAAAACCCATGCTCAGCTTCTCCCAGCCAGGAACAAGAGATTCACTCTTCCTGAAGCCACCGAGAAGCATGGGACAGCACAACAAGTCGTGCAGCAAAGGCAGAGCCACCTTGCCAATGCCGTTTCATTCATTTGGATATTCACTGGAGAAAGTTGCTAAATCCTTCACTGAGGTCCAGCCTCATGTATACCTTGGATGACCCTCTCTGGTGGACACCAAGTTGCCTTGCTCTGTAATTAGAACAGATTCTTCTCTGAAGCTCATAGAACAGCCACTGGGGCAGTAGTTTCATCAATACAAAAGCATATGCTGATTTTTCAATAAAATTTAGGCACTCACAAACTTTTACCCTGAAGGAACAAGATGAACAGACCAAGCACATCAGCCATGCAACAAAGAACGCAGCTGCACAAGAGCAGAGGAGTGTCCTCCAAGTCATTCACTAACAGAGGAAAACAAAGAGAGGGAGAGGGCAAGCAGGAGCAGTTACCTTAAGGGACAGGAAGAACAGCAGCAATATAACCTCCTCTCTAAAAAGAAAAATGACTGACAAAGGAAGGGAAAAGAGCACTAGATGGATAAACATGAGGACAAGAACAGAATATGCAACATAAAAATGATGAGCAAAAGGAAGAAAAACAGGCTAAGAGATGGAGAGACAAAGTACAAAAGAAATGGTGTACACTTCAATCGCTCTTTCAGTATGGAAAATTTTAAAGTACATTAAGAAGTTTCAGAATATTCCTCTGATGAAAAAAGTCCTTTCAGTTGCTGTTGTTTTATTAAGTGTAGTGGTTTTTTTTTCCCTGCTTCTGCTTATATAGAAATTGTTGGATCAGAAAACTGAGTGAGTTAACCACTATCAGGAAGTAAAATGAAGTCATTGAGACAAGCTGCATTTATTGATTTTACAAGTTTTTAAAAAGAGCATCTTGCATATGCATACTCATGAGCAAAAGACTAGAATGAAATGAGACACAAAAAGGTGAGAGTGAGTGAACCATAAAAAGGAACGGTCAGACAAATATAAGACACTAGTATGAAGATGAGCCAGATACAGAAACGGATAAAAAAATGCTTTCAAAGAAACGAGAAGGCAAAAAATTCAGAAAAATGCAGAATATCAAGTTACACAGCTGTTATGTTTGTGCTCCTACAATACACATATCTGGCAATGTCCTGTATTTACATGCATAATAAAACGGTGATAAGAATGGTAGGAATACTTTCATTATACCAGTATTTCTGGCTATTCTGGGTTTCAGCAAACCAGTAGCAAGACAGTAAGAGAAAATAACATCTATTGTACTCGTGCTCCAGCTCTGCAGGAGCATGGGAGTCCTCCCTCCATAGGTTGCTGCTTTACTTGAAGAATAATTTCTCTGAAGTACTTTCAGTTGCTGGCTACTACAGCAACCTCAGTGGAAGGGATAAAACCCCACAACAAGAGAGATCTGTACTATCCTAGAGAAGTTCCTGCTTTTTCCAACCCCTACCTGATAGTAGCCAATTAAAGCTGAGGATTGCTTTTAAAGCCTTGAGCTGGTTTTATTCCCTCTGCCATTAACCTCACCTAAAAGTGGAGCAGCACTCTGGGTCCAGCACACTTCTGTATTTTTTTGCTCTCCAGGTAGTAAACATCTTGTTTTCTTCCAGCTTCTTTGGCAGTTTTCCCACTAGATGCATTCACATAATAATTATAAGAATTTCCTAAAAATGTTAGTCTGAGTATTCATGAAGAGTAACATTTGGACTCAATGACCATAAAGATAGTTTCCAACATAAATTATTCTCTTTTTTTCCTCCTGTTTGTCTCTCCTATCTGCATTCAGTTCCAGCCAAAAAAAGATTCAAAATGGTAACACCACCTTTCCTCAAAACCCCTTCCAAGGATTCTTCCTGCAACAACTCTCCCTCTTTCAATGCACCAGGTTCACTTCACATCAGAAGTTGTAGAGACAAAAAGTTGCACAGCCTCAAGAAACTGCCAAGGAAGGGAGAGAGAGTAACGCAGGACTGCACTGTGCTATCCCACCACTCTCCACAGAGCGACACAGTGTGCCAGAGCGCTCACGCACATCCGTCCCAGCCAGTGGGTATTCTCTCTTCAGACCCAGTATTTCCTGTTAGGGAACCATAACACACACAAATATCCTAAACACTGGAGTATGTAGCAACTTATGATGGGGTGAGGTTGGGGTATCAGGTTTTCCATGGAGCTCCTAGAATATGGGAACGTGGTCTCACATGGCAGTTAATCTGCCATTTGTATGCTTATGGTTTAGTTTGAAAGTCCTTCTGTACTAGCTTAAGAGGCATTTTTAAGAGCATCACAGCCAGTCAGATACACCCCATTACAAGCCAGAGTCACATTTAGTTGCCTCATTCAATCTGAAAATTCCTACCTTTTACATTATTTTTTGCCTTCATAATCTGTTTCCCCCAATGTCAGGCATCTAATCAAAGTAATCAGATGGGGGACCCAAGGTGTCCTAGACTCTCACTACTGGCAATTTACACTGGAACAGGCATCTCTGGAGGTTGCCATAGTCCACACAATATCTAGAAGGGCTTTTTAACTCTCCCTTGCCCACAGCACTGTGCTGGCTACACATTTACCTGAGCACAGTACCTCCACCAGGTGTTAAATGAAATAAGCCAAGGTCACCTTCCCTTATTGATTTATTTCATATCCATCTACACATGCTATACATTTTCATGAATGAGTACATACACATTCCTCAGCAAAACTGTTCTTGATATTCTTGCACTCAAGCAGTAAACTGCTTTAGCAAAGAAATTAGATGATACAAGCCAGAACAGACATTCCTTCCACACACCTTTACAGAATCTCTAAGCCTTTTGTGGGTGAGGGCGCTTCTCCCAAAAGACTTCTGCAATGGCATAGCCAGAGTCATACACAGCAAAGAAATAATCCCTATTAAGTTAAAAAATACATTCTAGAAAAAGTAGTTACCATAGATAAAAGAGAGTGACAGATGTGTGGTTTTGCAGATCACTCATGAATTTGGCAGCACCTTCCTAATGATCACTTCTGCTTGCTTTCTTGAGTTGCCAGTGGAGCCAAAACCTAGCAAGAACCTGCTTCCAAGCAGGCAGAGCTTTAGTAAAGAAAGAGTCAGAAGAATAATTTCATACTTTTGCCTACTACTTCCCGGACAAGGGGATTTACAAGGTAGCACGGCTCTCACACTGTTACTGATCATAGACATGCATTTGGCAATGTGGAATCTAGCAATTAGGAGTCAGCCAAAAATACTGGTTTGCTTCTGTTTTTAACATCAAAAACTGGCACTCTGCCCTGCCATTACAGCAGGCTGCACCAAGATGAGACAAGAGGGTCCTTTGCATTCCACCTTGTTCTGTCCAGTCATGCTGTATTTACCAGACCTCATGCAGATCGTGCTGCAAAGTCGAGTCCTATATTCCTACATAAATATTGGTCATGTTTTTGTGGGGCACTCACACACCATCAGGTAGACAGATGGTATCACAGTCTGTTGAAAAGAAACAAACACAGATCAATAACTACAGTCTGATTTGTGTGCTTTAAATATTGTCAAAACATGCAGGAGGAAAAGGCTGGTGGACTTCACAGCACAGAAATCTCAATGTACTCCAATATTCCATACAGGGAAGTAGCATCCACAAGAGTTAACTACAGTGGGGGAAGTGTCTGCAGGCAGACAAGTAAATAAATAAATAAGGATGGGGAGCATTTCACATTCTTTCAACCATTTATATTTAATGATCTCTATACAACGTAGTCTACAGTTCTCCCAATAAAAGAGCCATGCAACATGTGAATGAGAACAGGAATGCATAAACTCTGAGATCAAATCCTAAGTCCTCTGGCTTTAAATTGAAAATAACAGTCCTTTCCCTATTGATTTTTTCCCTCCTCTTTCATTTGTGAAAAATTGATTTTTCTCAGCTGTGTTTGCTGAAGTGTCCACACCTGCAGCTCACTGCTTGCTTTAATCTTTGTATTTGTTCATCCATACTTCCAAGTAAGCCTTGTCAAATAAGCACCTGAGAGCCCAAGTCCCACACTCACCAGTGGTCTTAACAAGTCTCAGAAATCCTATCCCTCACACATTATGACTGAAAGATGAGAAAGCTTCTCCTGCCTTCCAGGAGGATGCTCAGAGACCATTACTGTAGCTGGCCACCCTCAGGACAAAGCAGTGTCACATATATTTGCAAGACATCTCAGGGCAGCACAGACACCGGAGAAAAATGCAACAGAATCTCATGCTGCTCTCCCAGCAGCTCCTGAGAAGACAGCAGAGTAGTAACTCCAGGCTTGCCATGTCTGAACATCCTCATGAAACCTGGCACAAAAAAAGGGAAGCCTTGGAAGAAAAGAGAATTTTAGGAGATCCAGATGAAAAGACAGAAAGTACTCACACAATAAAGTCCTCACCACAGCTATGGCCTGTTTCTCTCACTCTCTGATGCATTTAACAAAGGAGCTCACACCACACTTTGCCAACCTATTCAGTTCCTCTGAAGACAGCTGGACTAGCTGGAAAAATGCCAGACTACAGAAGTCCTTCAAATCCAACTTCAAAATTGTAACATACTTTTTTTTTTTTTAAGAGTTAGACTGAATTTTTCCAGTAAGAATCATTTGGAGATTAATCCAAATCCCCAAAATTAAAAAACTGTAACAATTGAGGCTAAATCTGTACTGCTTATGAAACACTTGGATTTTAGCATGAATCCTTCCTACAGAAAAAAGGAGCTCTTAACTCTCAGACCAGGCCAGTCTGTGTAGCATTCTTGACATATGCACATGTCTGCTCTGAACACGTATGGCTTATTTCACTTTTGACCTGAACTAAGACTTGCAGATGTGAGAGGCATTAATCCACTTGGGCAATCAATCTCTTTTGTGCTACAAAAACCTGCACATAGTACAAAAAAACCCAGTAATTTGCATGTAATAGTTAACTGAATTTTAAGGTGTTTTAAAGGAAAATTAAGGTAATTAGCCATGCTGCAAGTCTATGCATTTGAAATCCTCAAACATACTCCTATTCCAATATTCTCTGAGTATTAACTTTTTGGGGATTTAACTTAAGTCCAATTATTTTAAACCCTTCATGACTGTTATTGGCTTTCCCTTGCCCTTTGGTCCAAGGCACAAATAAAACATTAATTACAGTGTAAGCCAACAATTATACAATTATACAGATCATTTATCAGATCAGCAAGAATGTCCAAATGATTATGACACATTAAGCAAGATACACAAATTATAAAACACATCTACAGCTCCAATTATCTATTTACTATAAGGCAACACATCCTGCTTGTAGAAGATATGGGAATAGTAAAGAATGAAATTAACTGACTGCAGGTGCAAAAGGGACAGAGACCCCAAGTGAGGGGACGTGGGGGAATGGTCCTCTGTAAGGTTACATCCTAAATGAACAGCATGCACATGGCACTTTGCACTGTGACCGCCAGAGACATCCTCCAGTACAAGGCAAGGGGCAAATTGTTTTTGTATAGCTGCATCCTATTTGGTTGATTTTCTATGCAGCAGCAATTCCCAAGGAAAAAAACACAGCACAAGTTCTGCCACAGTACTGTTCATTAAAAACTGAAGTGTCTCAACCTGTGCAGAGATAAATGATTCATCCGTGTGCCCTGAGGAATATCCAAGTCAAATAAAGATGCCACAAAAGAGAGAATCCCTCCGCAAACCAAGTTCAGAGTAAATAAATGAAGTGAGACCTCTTACCTTTCTGAGAAGGGGAAGAAGCTTTTTTAAGTAAATTTGGGTCTGCTCTAAACTTCAGAAAATTTAGTGTGCAAGAAATCTTTCATCAGAACAAGTGATAAAAGTCACATCATAAGACCACAAACTCTACAGTAAAAAGAGCAATTTTTTACCAATCTTCAAGCAGCTAAGTTTCACTGCATGTAAGCTCTAAATGCCAAACCATCCTAATCACTTTAGTGACCCTAAGTTTCAAATACACTCAAGAGAGACAGAAGAGCTGAACTTTCCCTGCAGATGTGTCCATCTCAGGAGATACCTTCCAACAGAGATCACCTCTGCACCAGCAGGTGGGCCCAGACTATCAGCTCACCCTGGTTCCCAGGAGAACCACAGTGCCTGTAAACCAGGTTGCTTCTGGAGGAAGCTAAACCAGAAGCCCCTCTCCAGCGGCACAAAAATGTACTCCAAATCCCAACAAGACAATAAGGGCCTGCAATAACAACTGCTCCTCTCTTTTACACCTGCAGCTGCACAGCACCTGCTCATGTAGAGATGGCCTCCAGCGCATAGTTAGGAAAAACAAATCTAAATCTGGTAATTTCAAGGTTTTGCAACCACTTCAAATCCCTTTTAAAAAGAAGTCATGCTGCTGACATGAGACATGTAGTTCTTTAATATTACTTGATCAGATTTGTTGAATATTTTATGGTTCCCTTTACTTTGCTTGGCTCTGTTTCTTTGAACCACCCTCCCTTATTTTCCAGTTCTTAATCATCACCTCCCAGCTCTGAAATATTTATCACATCCCCCAATAATGGCTGAAAAAAAGAATCACAACTAAACTATGTTGAATTCTGAAAGCCAAAACATAAAATACATCAAGAGCAAATGGTCAGCTGCTCTCAAAAGAATAATTTTGAATTTTAAAAATTAAAAACCCTTCTCTTCTATATAGTGTCATTTATTGCTAAGATATTTACCGTTAAATATAAGGCATTAAATATATGTAATTTATATAAATTATATAAGAAAGATATCAACTCTGTATGAGATCACCTTCATGCAATGATCTCCAAATTTATTTAAACTACTGAAGTAATAACTTCCAATTACTAAAGCACACAGTGAAGTGCAGGAGAGCTGAGCAGTTCAGCAGCTTTCTATAGGAAGCCTGTCACAGAAGGAAGAATGCACTGCTAGCCTTCCATCTTCTTGTCTGGAATCAAAAATACAGCTTCAGACTCCTGCAAGCTGAAAACTGAGATGCTTTGAAATCAAAAATGCCACTGTCTTGACAAATACTAGGTAAAAACCAAATCCACGAAATGCTTTGGCATTAAGATGCCAAATCTTTGTCACAGAAATTTCAGATTATTATCCTGTAAGGGGTTTCACAACTGCAGAGATCAATGTACTAAAAGGAAAGCCTCTCTTACAACATACTGGCGTATTTTTTGGTGTATGAGTAGTTCTAAGTAAGAAAAAAATGTGAGAGTTTCAAAAAGGGTTTCATGCATTGTTAGTACATTTGAAATGTTTGCCTCAGGCAGGAAAAAAGATCAAGCAGTTATAGAACAATCTCAAGTCCGCTGACCATAAAGAAAGCAAAATGTAAAAGGTACAAGTATATTTAAACAAACAGAATGAATTCAGGTCTTTTGGGGTCTGAGCCTCTTCTAAAAGAATGCAAAGAATCATAACTAATAGATGTCATCTTTGGCTCAGTCTATCCAATCTCTCCTGGGAAAAACCACATATGCACTGCAGTGTTTGGGGGATTTGGAGTTTTTTTCATTCTTTTTGCCCCTCACATGCATCTGCACACTTGTTTATCCTTAGTCATGAGAACATGGATGATTTGATAATGGCCTCAGGGAAGATGGATGGAGTAGCAAGATCTAGATGAGTCTAAGCATCATTAAGGAAATAGATGTTCTGTAGCAAGAAACTGGGAGAAGTCAAAAAGGAGAAAAGATAAGCTACAACTCACTTTATCCAACATGTCTTGCTGTGTAAAAATTAACACACACTATGTGCATCTTCAATTTTCTAAATGACTAGAAACAAGGATTATATTGGGTAAGATCAAGTTTTTCAAGGTTTTCAACTGTCGTAAGGTATAGACCCCAAACATGCTCGTTTCATTTCAATCAGCTCTCACCATAAAAGCAGTTTCCTTTTTTCTTCCTGAATACTATAAGGCAATTACAACTTGAGTATCTGGAAATGTAGTTCCAAGCTTCAAAACTGCTTTCCATATACTGCATAAGGAATGCTCTGCCTCCCTCCTGTGTTCTTGCTGTTCCCAGAAGAACCCAAAGTTCCCACTCTTTGAGATTTATAAATGGACAAAAAAGTATGTCTTTTGCTGTAACCCCACCACATTCAAACAGGAAACAACCTCAAGGAGGAAGACAAAACTGCAATGTATTTGGTAATAACCACCACGCAACACCTGAGAAGGTCACTCAGGCTTTATTTCATCTTTCAGGCACTGTAGGTAACTTTAAAATAACATAACTGTTAACTGGTTACCGCATCAGACCCAAACACAAGGAGATATTTACAGTCACCAAGCAATACGAAGTTTAATGTCTCTCTCTTCAGAACAGAAGACACTCAAAAAGGAAAGTGGGTAATATGACTAATGACTAGGTGTTAAATTGCACACTCTAACCCTAGAGAACCCTGGAGTCACTCAAGCATTGCCACCCTAAGTCTCTTGCAGCCACTTCAGCAGGAAGCTCCTACCATTCAGCATTAGAGTTCCCACACTTACAGTGTGCCTGGAAAGCAGAATTTGGTTTGGAAAAGACAAAGATTATAGCTTTCTGCCCAATTCTGAAGCACAGAAGAGGCAAAAATGTAACCATGTCCACAACTGAATTAATTCTATTCAATCATGACTTGCACCATCACCACAAAAACATCTTCAAAGGTCTTCCCTTCTTCCTCCCTTCCCCCTAAAAAGGAAACTCACATTTCACTTAAACATCTGTGCTGGGACACTCTCTTGAATCACTATTCTTGCTTCCCAGGGTTTCTCTTACTGTTAATTCTGTCATCAGACTACCTGCTCTTTGACTTGGCAAATGGATTGTACCTTTCTCATCTATGCACAGGCTCTTAAGATATAGCACATTTCTGCCCTTAGGCTTCAGGTCAAGTAAGAGAAGTCACATTTAACTTCCAAAAACCAAATCTTGGTCTAGCAGCCCATTTTTAAGTTTCAGATCTCTGAGACTCGACCCAAATAGTTTTTCAATGTCTTTTGAAGTGAAATATCTAAATGGAAAGCTCTGGAAAGGTAGGTGGGAGCAGCCAGAACCAGAAGTTTATCATAGAACCTGACAGATTTCACTTAGGAGGGAAAAGACCCCTCTTGTGGGTGTCTGCTACTAAAGACCACTGGCTCACGCTCTCACAGGCAGCAGCCACTTGCCCCAGCCAGGCCAGCAGCACACAGGGACTATAATTAACCCCTTCCTTCCCACTGGAGGACAATGTCTAGAAATGTGGGGTGACCCCCACACCATGTGTCGTGCCTGTCCCTCCCCACCACCATTCCCAATTTCCCCACTTGCACTCCCCCATCTCTCAGACACATCAGTCCTCTGGGCCTGCTGGTTTCTCATCTGCCCTGATCTAAACAATCTCAGGTCTCTACATTCATTTACACATCCCTTGACTTGCCCAGCAACAAGAAAGTGAACCCAGGCTTCCTTCACCAGATGAAGTGCTCCACCAAAACCCTGGTGGTGGGGACAGACACGGGAATGGAAGAGAAAGGGTGTCCAATCTCCAGTGCATCCCTGACTCCCTCACAGGGCTCTTTCAGGCTGCTGCAAACCCTTTGGTCTCAACTTTGCCAACTCTGGAGTCTACATACAAAAATCCAAACCCCAAGAACATTAAAAAAATTAAACAAAACCTGCATTGCCAGACAGGATTTTCAGAGGAGTCTGGTCTTCTCAGAGCTTATGTATCCAGCTGGAGAGGTCCTAAAGTGGTTAGTTTTTATGCTTGCTATTCCTTTCAAAGCTAGTCTTTAAGGCTGGAAGCAAATCATCAAAAAAATCTAAGACTCTTGTGGCTTTCACAAAGTTTGAGAGTCAATCTAAAGCAGCGCTCTGACCTTTAGCTCTTCCATGCAGACTTGACAAGACTAATCTGTTGTAATAGATTTAACGGCATCACAGCCCCCTATGTATTTACACTGCTCTGCAATACTGAAGTTTTCCAACCCAGCAGCTTCAGATCTGCATCACAGAGGAGCAAAAGGGAAAAAACAAATAAACAAACAAACAAAAACCCTCTACACAGTTTTAGGCACTTCCCAAATCTGGTATATTTACAAACACAAGAAAGCAGCCAGGAGCTGCTCACCAAAATCCAAAGGCAAAACCCAAGCCAGCTGCAAAATTCATTTCTTAGCACACAAATGACAATGATTCCTGCTCTTCGAAGACATCCAGGCATGAGTGGTTTGCACTGTACTCTACAGTAAACAGTGATCTGGGCAAATTCATTAAGTCCAAAGCCTAAAGCTCCCACACAAAATGTCTTGTTAATAACAGTCTCAATGTAGTTAGGACTCTGGTTTGGGTAATTTTTCTAATCACAAGAGTAGAGGTATCAGAGAGGAAGAGAAAGGGGCTCTTACACGTGCTGCTCCCCAGAGACTCACTACGCATTAAGTCAAACAAAAAGCCAGGTAAACAACCTGTATAAGGAAATTTCACATTCTCTACAAAGACGTCACAAGACAGGGGACTGGCATCATCACCTCTGTAACCCAACAAGACATTTTATGACAATACCATTACATTTAACCAAGTTATCAGGAATCTAGACTACCCATAACTGCATGTTATTTGTGAATGCTGGGCAAGAGCAAGATAGCAGGAAAAAAGACTCTAATCAGTTACAAAATAAGGTGTAGACCAGCCAGATTCCATCTCTTGGTTCCTCTCTTCCCAGCTGGAGGGTTCCTCATATGCCCAACCCACATTCCATACTAGTAATTCAAACTCAGCAGTGACCAAATCAAGCTCAAGTTTTCTTTTTCCTGACTCCTGAAGAAGCAGGTAACACCAGTGAAGTTAAAAAATAACTACATTTCGTCAAATTTCCCTCTGATGCAGATCACCAAGAAGCACCAATAAAGAACAAAACTATAAATGTGCAGCAACTTTCCCTGCACACCCCCCACCCCCATCCCTTCCCCTCTGCACCAATTTCATACACTGTGCTTATGCAATTCATCACAAATAACCTTGTGGCAGGTTACCAAAGGGTGGCAGGGGCAGGCTGCCCTTGTCCTGACTCCCTGGGAGGGGCAAGCAAAGCCAGGATGCCCCAGGCACAGAAGCAGCACAAGGCACTGAGCTTTGGCAACCAGATACCCAGTCCTACAAGGATCAAGGCAAGACCAGCTCAGAGCTACAAAATAATAGGAGGAATCTCATAGAAGTCGATACTGACACAGAAGAAACAAAAGTCAGGACTGAACCTGGTATCACAAAGGCTCAGCAACCTTTTAAGCATCCACAGTAACACACCAGAGAAAGATACCCAAGACTTGAAAGAGATTAATAGGCTGCAGAATGAAAAGCCAACACAGAAAACAAAACTTATTTTGAAAGTTGATTTATACCACCTCTTATGTGGAATAATATAGCATGTTAAAAGCAAAATGCGTGCCTCCTTCATGGTAGAGAAACAGATTTGCAGTGGAAAAGCTTGGCCAAAAATTCTCAATTTGTCTTTGGCAATTTAAGCCATTTTAACATAAATGACGTTAAGAAGGCAAAACTGACTGATACTTTGTTTCACAACACATCAGCCAAAAAATCCTGGCTCTTATGCTTCATTTGTTATCACATCCACAGACTAGGAAGTTCACATCTGATACTTTATGCTTAAATATCATCTACCTACACTGCAAAACGCACTGGGATAGAGTCAGCCTTACCTGAGGTGTATAACTTTCAGGGATTTCCCTTCCCTTAAGACAGAAAAGCACATCCCTTGTACAAAATAAAAACTACTGCAAAACTTATAGTTTGTTTAACAGTTTTGGTCTAAATTCTAAGTCAAACTGCAAGTGAGATGTATTTGTATGGCAGTCAAATGATTAAGACAATTCTACAGTTAGGCTAATGCATTTTCAGAAAGCATTTTAAAATAAAAACAAACCCATCTGATTTCTGCAACAGAAAAAACCACTGATAGGAGAGGTCTTTTAAACCAATAGTGAGCAGCAGACTGTAAGGAGCTCACCTTTTCCACATCTGCTGAAACAAACCAGAACTATGGTGGCTCTCCTCTGTCCACACTCCTCCCACATATCAGTGTAATTGTTGTTTTGGAATTATTTGATATTCAATCCTTTTCTGTCTTACAACAACCATGATAGGTGCAGAACCACAAATTTTTATTGTTATTGGGAGACAGAACTCATGTCTCCTTCACACGGTGTCTCCTGCTGGTATCTACTTTTTTTTTTTTTAACCTGAGCTTTCAGCAGCCGTGCCTGCTATTCATAGCAAAAGCCACAGCAGAATCTTTCAAGGCCGCTGGCAGTTGTGGTTACTCCGCTTCTTACAAACACAGCGGCTCCCTGCCAAGGCTCCCTTGCTACATCAGGTTGAATCATGGCATCCCTCACCACCGTGACCCCTGAACGCAGTCATGCCACAACTCTGTCTAGTTCCATTAACTACACTGCAGTGAGATAGCACTTCTGTGCCTACCTCCAGAACAGCCTGCCTCTTCCCTAAGCCAGCCGAGAGGCTGCCAGCACACTCCTTCAGGCTGCCTTCAGTTAATCGTATTTTCATGTTTCAGAAATAACAGTTTTCACTAATTGCCCGCAATATGAACTTCATGGTACACCTTTAAATATGCTGTAGCAGCAATTATGTAATCCTCAAGGCAGGCTCCTATTCATCATTCACTCTTCTAACCCAGCAGATACAAGCACAGGAAATAAAGCTCTTAGATTAAGTGGACAATAAAGAACAACAGTAACTTCTTTTTAACTAGGTGAAAAAAAAGGTGAATTAAAAGAACAAGCAGAACATCTTATCACTCTTTGGTGATCCTGTAGCAGAGTCATTTATTGCACAGCAGGACATTAAATGTGTTTTCCTATACACTGATAAATTATAAATTATGTGTGTCCTACTTCTGGTAGTACCACTTTTCTTATCTCTTCCAGGACTGAGTCAACTAATAGCAGCCTCAGCATTTCTGACCTTTACTTCATAAAAAAAAAAAAAAAAAAAAAAAAATTCTGCTGTTCAAATTAAGGATTCTGCCTGCAGCCCCTAATGGTGGCTGTTTCACCTACCCCCAGCAACCCGGTCAGTAACAGCAGCTTGATACTGAAACAAATGCATGTGAGGCTGAGACCAGCTTCTTTAGATGACATATGTTGAGGTGCCCCTTCAACACTTCTAGCTGAGAATTTTCCATCCCCTTCACATCACTCCATCTACCAAAATCTTGACAACGGTAATGCTGTCAGTGAGCAAGAAAAAATTTCTGCTGCTTAGGGAGCAAAGGAAGGAAAAATAAACCCCACCCTAGCTTGTTGTGTGTATGCACCTACAGCTGTCTTGGTGCACTGTGTCAGTGGATGAAAACAGATGGGCTTGACAACTTCACTGGCTCTCTAAGAGGCCTGCTGGCAGAGGCAGCAGTCCTGTTCCGGGTAGAAAAGGATAGTTTATTATTTCCTGTTCCCCAAGTCTGAATGTTCACTTTCATTTTGACTACATGCGAAAAAAAAGAAAACATTTCTCTTTTGAACACATAATCTGAAAAATTCACACATCCACCTACTCCTGGCGAGTAAGAAAACTTCACCAGTGTAATCTGGTTCTGCAAAAATTAATCACCTGTTTGAAAACTAAGACAACCTAAAAGTTATGACTGCAGAGATAACCTCTCAAACACAAAGAATTTTATAGCAAAGCAATGAGCTAGAGAAATGCCCCAGTGTTGCTGATTTAATTCTTTGTACCACTTCAGAGCAAAAGCATTCCTGTCCAGAAAATCTGGGGACAACCCCAAAACTGACAAGCAAGCCCAAATTTCACACTTCTGCTATTTTGCTATAACTTTAGGGTACTCTGGAGAAGCTGACAAGAAAGAGGTGTAAAGAGCCAGAGGAGCACACCAAAACAGGACAGTTAAGAAACGTGTGCAAGAGTGAAAGCACTCAAAACACCTCCAATGCAACCAGAAGCAGGAGGAGATGGATGTTCAGCCTGCTGAATAGTACAAGATAATCCAGAAGATGATCTAAATTCAGTACACTTAAACACAAATCAGCAAGTTCATCATAAGGACATTTCTGGTAAGCTTTGCCCCAACAAGACTGTAAATGAGTGGGCAGTATTTTTTCAATCAATGTTTTGCATTTCAATGCACAAACTGATGCAGAGTGCAAGTGCCTGTAATGCGTCACAACTTCACAGCCCTGCCTCCAGACAGAGCCTGAAGAGCAATGCTGCCACAGCTGCATCTACCTCAACCACCCAAGCTTCCAGAGCAGTGTTTCAGGAGACTTCAGCATCTCCCTTGTGCACCTCAAGATGCAGAGGAGCAGTCTCGAATTGTGTTTACAGGTGAGGTAGCATGGTCAACACACTTTTTTTTGGCCAATGACCACTCTACATCTTTTCAGGATCAGATTACCAAAGATGTGAATCGCCCCTGTAAGATATTAACCCAAGCCCGGGTGTGGTCATGATGCACTGGCAGCAGTCACAGGTGTCAATACTATAGGAGGTACTGTAAGGCAAAAACGCTTGAACTGAGTAGATGTGAAAAATCTATGCTAACTACTTCACTACCACACAGGTAATTTTCCCACTCATCTCTCCACTTCAGATGCTTTAGAAACGTTGCTAAAGCTGCTACATCTTGAAGCCTATTCTCATTCAAAGTCAAGATGACCAAGAAGCTTTTTGAAATTTTAACTCATGATTTATGTCCAGAAATAAACTAAAATGTGAATTGGCTATGAGAAACCATGAAAGAGGAAGGAACTGGACAAGGCACTGGTTTTAAGAACAGCTGTGACTGACATTCACACCAGAAAGTCACCACAACGGCAGCAAGGCAGGGTCACCTATCTCCTGGCTGCACAGGTCTTCATTTCCTCCCTACTAAAAAGGACCCTTTGCAAGAAGGCGCTCCTAAGGAGACATTTCTACTTTTAATAAAACAACCATTGTTTACCCTAATGCTTTAGGGCTAGCTTGTGAGAGCAGTCTTCTGCACAACTGTTAGCTGACTTCTGTGAGCACTCTCACAGATTGTACCATTGCTGTAAATATTTCTGAGAGTTTTGTACTTCAAAAGAAACTAATCCCAGCTGACAGCCCAACAGCATCAGTAGAATTTTCAACAGCAATTACTTGGCAGGTTATTGCAGGTGTGAGCTCCTCAGAGTCAGGATGACCAGAGCCCAGAACACAGCAGAACTGCTCAGCTGTCTCCAGCCCCGTAGCACAGGACCACTGCAAGCCCAAGGAGAGGCAAACATTTTACAAAACCTAGAAAACATTACTAAAAGAACACTGGAAAGTTGCTGGCAACTGTCCACTAAGGAGTCATTTCACACCTGTCAGGTCCATAGGCTTCTCAAAGGGCTCATCGGCACAAATTATTCAATCCTTGCACAACACTGCAACTGGGCAGTGACTACGTGAGCTACTGACCAGGGACAGCAAGCAACACTTCTTCCCAGGACACAGAGACTGTGCTGGAGATGCAGAAACCTTCTAGCAAAGGAGAGAGGTCAAAGCAAGGTTCACAAGCCTTTCACAGCAGGGAGGAGAGGCAGAAGCTGCAGTCAGGACACAATCCAGCTGCACTGAGTGAGAGTGCAGGAGAGGGCAGAAAGTTCCTCAGAGAGGCAGCAAGGCAGGCAGGCCAGAATGGCCAAGCCCACATACCAAACTCACCCTTTGCTCTGAGGAACACAAAATATGTACATCATCCTTGAAGGAGCAGGGGGGAGGTGAAAATGAATCTCAGGGGGTCTCATTCTCAAGTGCAGGACGCAGCGCTCTATGTGACGAAGTCCAGAAACATCACCCTTGGGAGAAGATGTTGGCTCACCTCCTCCTACAGCTGTGCATTCCAGTCATCCCAAAGCTCTGTGCCAGAGCAGCCCCGCTGCTGGACACTTCTGCCTACATGTGAACTGTGAGTACCGATCCAGCCACTTCACCATGGTGATCCCTCTTCTCCTTGCCACCTCAAACAGCCCAGCTGAATACTGGTGACATTGCACAGTGGAACAGATGGGCTAAGGGATCCCTGAACTCTCCTGGGAAAACCTGAGTTACATTTTTCATCTGAGTTTCAATGAACGAGTTTGCTGATGCTCCACCCAGAATTCCAAACCCACAGGCAAGTCGGCATTAATCTACTGGGTACTTCAAGGAAGCCTAAACACAAATTATCACATAATCAGTATTCTAAAACTAGTTGTGGGGGGAGGGTCCAGCCAGAGAAAAATAAGCTATTTAGAAGAACAATGCTCTGGCAATCACTTTACATTCACTGCCCTTGGGAGAAGAACTCTCCCCTTTATGAGCTGCTCTTGGGAATATAGGAAATTCATTAACTTGCCAAATAAACTTTTCAGAGGGAAGAAAGGAAGACAACAATTTCATGTCTCTTCCCCAGCCAATACTGAATATACTTACCAGTGAGTGAAGGGAGTGAGGGAATAAATCTGATTTGAGAAGATGTAGATCAGAAGTGGGGAAGAAATTCAGAGGAAAAAAAGAAGAAAAAAGCAAGTAATTTGTTTTGATTTTTAAATAGCTCCACTAAATCATGGAACAGAAGGACAGGAATTCAGAGTAAAAGGAAAGGAAAGAGTGACTAATGAGAAAATTTACACATGCACGCTCACCTCAGTGCCTGACTGATCTGATAACCATCCCTTGCACATTATGTAAATCAAGTTTCCAAGAAACTTTACCTTTTACTCAGGCCTTGTTGTGGAGATACATCAAACACCGAAACTATTGCACCCTCTTCGGGTTTTGTTACTCAATATTTTCTGTATCAGCCTCCTCAACTTTCACCCTCTCAGTCTGCAAGGTGACAGAACTACTGGGCACTTGGAAGAAAATAACCTAGAGAAAACATACAAAACACGTAGAATTTTAATTTCTTGGGGGACAAACAGAGGGATGAAGACACAGATCAAGAACCACTAGTGGAAAGATCTTTAGTATTTACATCTAAGGCTCATTCTTCAAGTCAAAATTAAGTAAGCACCTAAGAGGTTAGATACGCTCCTGGAGCACGGCACTTAACATCTCTTCAATGTTTAATAGCACAGAGCACGGTGAGGGACACCCACTACAAGCAGCATACTTCCTGCAGTCTGCAGAGGAGTAACTGGGGGATTTGGATCTGACTGATCAAAGCAGAATGCTGCCAAAAACTCAAGGACAATGAAGTCTGATGATGGTGGAAGCTATAAAGAGGAACGTAAAGGGAGGAACTAGGCTGATGAGCACCACTCAAACTACCATAAATTGCTGCAGTACTATTAACAAACTGCACTCAATTCATCTCTGGCTTATTTCCATCATGTTTTATCAACTTGTTCAAAGTGAGCATTAAAAACTCTTTAGTACCTTGCTACATTTGTTACTGCTGAGCAGACATAACTGACAAGTAAGAATCTATCTGGCACAGCCTGCTCATTCTCCAGACAGTGGAGGTCATGATCTGGAAAACTCTGACCTTGAACTTATCCAAGTTTCTAACTTCAACTGAAGTTATACACATGGGTACGACAACTTAATGACAAAGAAAAATGGAGGTGAGAATCAGATATGCAGCAGAGCCTCACCTACTCCAGAATCTTTTTTACTTTTGAAACCATACAAGAAATATTAGGAATTTATTTACCCCCATTTTAAAGTCATGTATTTGAAAAACAGAATTACCATTGGTGAAAATATAAGTGATCCCTGAAAAATATATGCTGGCCTTGGTACGGCCAACGCTGCCTCCTCTCTCCAACCACTCCCTCCCACAAAGATGCATGGAAGTACCAAATCTATTCTTGGCTCCTTGTGGAAATTCTTTGTCTGTAAAGTTTTCTCTAAAAACAGTCCACAACTGACTTTCTTTTCCACTCCCAACACAGCAGGATTCCATGTCATTGCCCCAGCTTCTGCATGAATCAGAGGTGAAGGAGTGAGCTTTGAAGTCTGGCCGTGCAAAGGCTGTCCCACAGGATGCTGGAAGCTCCTGCACACAAAGCACCAACACTACAGAACCACAGGGACCAAACCATTACAGCACATCACAGAAAATGCCTCGGCTGAGGAACCGCTGGGCAAGTCACACTTGCCTGAAGATCTCTCTCTACATGCAGTAATGCACAAAAAAAAAAAAAAAAAAAAAAAAAAAGCACTCCTCCTCTGATGTCATTTTTCAGCCAGAAATGTCAGGAAGCAACCTCATTTTTACATTTCTTGTTCAGTTATACATGTTATGGCATATGGCATTAGAGTTAAGCACCATGTCAGTAGCTAGTGTCTGACTAAAGCTTTGTTAAGCATAAGGATTTCCATGAGATTTCCATGAAACTATCAACAACTGTCATAAACTTCCCAGACTTCTTCAAAAATCTCCCAGTTGCCATTAAACTGTTAGCATCATATTTTACACCCCCCTTTCTTTTCTTCATTAAAGTTGTTGACCACACAGCATCACATTTCACCTTTCTTACTCTCACAGCTCACACAACAGTGCTGCGCTGGTAACCCTCTTTTCCTGTGCACAGGGATGCAAACCCAGCAGGACCAGTCCTGCCTGCAAGCACCCTCCCCATGCACAGAGCAGGCTAGAGCACCAAAGTGAAAGGTGTGCCAAGAGCAAAGCAGCTGCCACTGGCAGAGGTGCACTCCACCTTCAGTGGCAGCCCTTAACTCTGTGCCTGTCTCCCCTCACCAGACTCTGGCAGTCTTAAGTCTTTCTTTCAACTTTTACAGATGAGTTTGGCTTAACAGGTTGTTGGAGCGGGGGAGCAGTTTTGTGCACCCAACATGATGCCCAACTTTTTAAGTCTGTATCTAGAAGGACTCAAAATCTCCAAAAGAAGGCACAGTAAAGACATAGACCAGAAGATACTCAACACACAGTAAGGGACAAAGTTGTCTCCTTGACAAATAAAAATTCTGAGCAAATATGACAGATGAGAATGCATGTATCCTTTGCTCTGAACTGGCCTGAATGTCAACCAATTAGGTAAAATAGGAGGAACAACAATGAATGGCAACAAGGACAAGACATAGCAGAATTGGGGGGCGGGGGTAACCAAACCAACCAACCAACCCAACCAAAAAGGTTTGCAAATGGTTTTAAAAGCTAAGGGAAAAGTAATTTTGATGCATCTCAAGTAGATATGATGCAAGGAGCTGCTTTCTAAGTAGAGAGGAAGAATAAGAGGGGGTCAAGGAGAGCAAAGAGACAGTGAGAGCAGTGAACCATCACTGCTATAAACAAGCTCCTTTGCTGCACAAGCACCAGTTGTACTGAAATGACAAACACTCAGAAAAGAATAAGGCAGTTGATGTACAACACAGCAACAATCAAATGAAGAATGGCTGAACAGAAAAGACCATCTTTATCTACATGTGTAAGTGTAGTATCTATAGAACACACCTCTATATATACACAAACACTACATAGTGCATTTTGTAGTCACAAGAAGGGTTTGTCCACATTCGAACTTTCAGCATGATGCGCTAAGACCTGGGTTGTTTTTTCACTTGACTTGCTTGTGGCTTTTTTTTTTTTTTTTTTTTTTTTTTTTTTTTTTTTTTTTTTTTGTGTGTGATAAGTATCACCTCATGGCTCTCCTGTGTGCCTGCTTGTGTCCATCTACTACTCCCCAGTGTCCTACTCTAAAGACTCTTAAAAATTCCTTTGTGGAATGCTTATCATAAGAGGATCCTGACCTATGACCTACAAATAAATTATTTGAAAATGGAACATATATGACACATTTATAGATAAAATTCTCAGACAGAACAAGAAAAGCACAGCTCAACTCTGTGATGATGCAGAACCACTGATTAACATAACTGAATAGCTTTTGTGTTCTCCAAGCAAATTACACAATTTACAGTCACTGAATCTTTGGACAGACCCAAATGAGGAGATCAGCTTCTCTTCCTAGGGACCACCCACTCTTTGTTATTCTTCATGGCCTTCTGATCAGGCACTACTGTTAGCAAAATTGAAGTGTGCTTTGAGTACTGATTTAATTACAAAAAATCCTGTACAAAAGATCTTGGCAAACAGGTTGATTATAGTATTCATACACTTCCTGAAAGATTGAATAATCAATTTGGATGCACTGTAACTTCTGATATAATTCAGTGTGAAAACAGAAAATATAGTTTTAAAACATTACTTTTCTGAGTTCTGAGGCACTAAACACAGATAGGGTTATGTGTTCATATAGTTGGTATCTGAAGAGAAAGATCAAAATTGTTCTTCCTCCCTTCGTTCTAGTAGAAACACTGACAGAAATCCCATACTATCCAAAGCCAGCCTCTCCAAGATTTCACCTCCTTGCCACTGCTATGCTACAATTTGCAAGAGTTAAAACCTGAATCACATTTTCATCTATCTGAAACCATTATCCTGGTAAAATTTGTAAACCTTTAAAGCGACACAATGTGAAGAACATCTCATACCATTCACAATCTGTACTGATGAAAATTATGGCAAAACTTCTTGAGAAAAGGGTAGTAGTTACTATCTCCTCTGTGTTGATATTAAACCAAGTTTTATGTCTGTAAACACAAAGGAAAATGATGCAAAGGTAATAATTTCATTGGTTGCCTCTCCGTATCGCCCAAATGTAGAAGGATAACAACTGTCTCTAGTTACTTACTCATACAAGAACTTTTAAGGAGAACCATCTATAAAGAATGCTTGTCGTTAACATCCTATGCTTATTTATAAATACATACAACCCTCCCATTTTTCAAAGTCTCAGTATGAAGACTAACACCAGAATCTGCTCTGTTTCAAAAGCAGATGCACTTTTTCAGCACCCAACTGCAGATACCTACTGTTTATACCCTATGGGTAAATTTTCAGGCTAATTTTATTCCTTCAGTAAATGCACTGAAACTCTGCATCTCTTGTCTGCCCCAGACTGTCTCAATCCAGTCTAATACAACCCCCAGTTTTAAAAGCTTTACAACAACACTCACCTCCCTCAAGTATTATCATCAACATTTAAATAAGAGAAAAAATGAACACTGATACCATTTCCAGATTCACACAGACAACCTGTACCAGGAATTGAAAGGGAAAGCCCTTGCCTACACTCCCACATTCTCCAGTCTTTATCTTCCTCTGTACACTACTATATCAGCTAGAGAAGTTAGCCACTGGGAAGTGAATTTGGAGAAGGCTGTTGCCCAATTACCTGGGAAATAAAGGACAGTATAACAACACCACAAAAAAAGGGGAAAAGAAAATTATACACACAGAGATTAATTAAGAGGGAACAGCTGGCAACAAGACTGGCGGAACTTTTAAGTGCTATGAAGAATGTAAGTGCAAGCTTGAATTAATAGTTTCTTCTATGTATTATGCTTGAACAAGATGAACAATGCTTTGTTCCTGTATTTTCCCAATGAAGTTAGCTATTTTCTTAGACAGGGAAATAAAAGTAGACAATGCAGCAGTCTGTATTTAATTCCTTTGCTATCACCTGCATGTGAATGGAGGTCTCTATTTATCTGCTGTGCTTTTATTATGAAAAGGAAGCAAATGGCAGCTCAAATTGTCAAGTGTTAAAAAGGAAAAAAAAATAACCTTTTTTTTTTAACTTGAAGTCCAAACAAAATGATAAAATACGAAAATCTGCATGAAGGAAAGTTAGCTTAAGTATCTATAAAAAGAAGCAAAAAAGGCCCCAGTGTATCTGCAAACTACAGGATTTTTCACTATTGGAAATCCAAACACTATAATGAAACTATAGGAATACTTTAGTTTAACTGTAGTGACATTCAGGACACACCAAAATAACAACTCAAGCAAAAAGCTGCTAGTGACAGAACAGAAAATGAAACTACACTGCAATGTCCCTGCTGCTTGCAAATTAAAAAAAATTTGACTTTTCAAAAGCACAGTTGTTTAAAAAAAATCCCTCAGGGGCCATTTTAGATTTTGACATGAAGTGGTTTATTTCCCTGAAAAGATATTTTTCTATCTATTGTGTAAACAGTGAAAACTTCACTCTTTAAACTTTCAGTAAATCAAATGTTAACACACTTTTTTTTCCCTTTGCCACAATCTTTGTATATTTGTAGAGCATCTCAGGTGCAGCTGAGATGAACCTCTGGTTCAGAGAGGTGTGCTCTCCAGTCCCCTCCAAGGATGAAGCTTCTGCTAATGAGTGGAAAATGATATAGTCAGAAAAGAGACAGATGCTCTGCAGGTGCACAACTCTGGGCAAAGAGGTGCTCTTACAACCAAACAACCTGGATATGTACTCCTGCAGAAACACAGGCTTGTCAGCTGAGAATTACAAAGCCCACCAATGCATAATTTCAATATTCCCTGTTCACCAAAGCAGGTGGCACCCTAGCACTTTCAGCACAGCACTTCCAGTAGTTTATCACTTCTGAGCAGCACAACCTTATTCCCTCATTCTGTGCTATGTGGTGAGTGAATTGCCCACTTTGATCCTCAACTCTTCCCTACTTTAATTCAATTACTGATTAATTTCAGAAAAACAAAACACCTTTAACTCAGTAAGAAGCAGATGGTCCTCCTCCCTCCTCTCCCTCACCCCACCACACATAGAAAAATACTCATAAAGCTCCAATTAAGAGTAGATTCTTAAGTCCTGTCCACAAAATCTCAACATTCATTAGTTTGGGACCACCATCATGACTAAGTAAGGTATGAACACCACACTGTATGAACTGCGCCATGTGTTGCAGGGTGATTTTCTGACCAACATGCTCATTTGTACATTCTACAGTATTTCACAACACCTATAATGTTTCAATTCAAGAAAGCTAGCCAAGTAAAGGCATTTCCCTTTTTGCACAGGCGTGCTTCTGCAGTTTGCTAACTAAAGAGGGTGTCTGGCAGTATCTCAGATTTGGGGTTGGCTTTTTTAAGAGTACATTAGAACTGGGCTACTTTAACTTGCCATTTGACAATTGCATCATTCTCCCTTAAACCTAGTAATTTTCATTCTCTCAGTAACTTTACTATTTACCTGTGCCCAGTCCATTATATTGCTATTTGGTGAATGTATTTTCAAGTCACACAGATCTGAGCCCAGATCAAGTAAGTCTGAAACACAAATCCAGAATAATTACTTCCTTCCAGTCAGTAGGAATGACTCTTTGGGCTTTGCCAATTCTACTGTAACTTCTCTTTCTCATCCTTTCGTCTTCTCAGAGGAAGCCATCTGCCACTGGTTCAAACCTCACAGTCAGCAATGACAGCTTGGTGACAGACAGAGAATGGAAGACATGAAACAGCCCTTTCTGATTTGAAGGACTTGGTGTCTCCAACTTACCTCCACACTAGCTCCTCTCATGTAGAATCACAGAATGGCTCAGATTGGAAGGGTCTTTGAAGATCAACTAGTTCAAAAGCCCCCTGCCATGGGCAGGGACACTTTTCACTAAACCAGGTTGCTCAAAGTTCCATCCAACCTGGCCTTTAACACTTCAAATGGTGATTTCAGCTTCAACGTGAAAAACATCTTATCATAGAGCTGAAAACACAAGTCTCCATCTTCCTCTAGCAGAAACAGCTCTCCTTCTTTCTTTCATAATCAAGTTACAGATAACACAAGTGCTCTCTGTCCAGAAAGCTTTAACACCTTGTAGCTCTCATACCCAATAAGACAACTGGCTGATAGTCAGAGATTCACACACATTACAGGCTGAAGGCAAGCAAGAAAAAGATACTTGTTTTCTACTTGAATTGATATTTTTCTTGATCTGTGCCTAATGTCATCTCTCACTTCTTTCATCACCTTATTCACAAAAGTCAATATAACCTAGAGTAAGAGCCGATGTATCTGAGGACAGACACTGATGCTGGGTTGGAGCTGCTTTAGAGCCACGAAGACAAACGTGCTCTGCGTCTCCAGTATTACACAAGCAACAGCTAAATAATTATCACATAACTGTTTCTAAATCTACCTATATGTGCTAAAAAACAACAAGGATTCTAAAACTAAAAACAATATCAATATTCTGCCAGAAAAACAGTGAATATATGAAGTTCCCTTGATGTTTCTACTGGAGTGTTTTTGCAATTACCAATTTAGGGGTGACAGCCTAGAAAATCAGTAAAAAGCAATAGGTCTAAGGGTGTTTTTTTCCAGCTTCTCCCTTAAAGGGTGCATACCTTATATGGCTATGATTCTAATCACTTAATGTGAGTGATACCCAGAAGACACTCATCATATTATGAAATGAAAAAACACAGAATAATAAAAGCAATATCACACTGCCATCTCATACATTTTTGTCTTCTACTTTTGTATTCTAAGAATTCTCTGTACATCTTCACTGCAGTTATTCCTTTGTCCTTCTAAGTTTAAGTTAGTGTCTTCTCTCCAGATTCCTCTGGAGGCATTTATCTTACAACCAATCCTGCAACATGAAATTCATTTTGTATTGGCACAATGGCTTCACATGGAAACAATCCTAATTTTAGCAGGATTCTTATGCTGTAAACCCTTGTTCCTATCTTGACTGACTCTGCAGTAATCCATGTAGTTTATTTTGTTACACAAAGAACTAGAGTTCATTTGGTATCATTATCTTCCTATGTTTGCCATCCTAAGCCTTCATACTCAATTTCTGAGGCATGGCTACAACCCTTAATGAACAATTCTGTATACCTGTTCTGACTTCATCCATACACAACCCTACCTTCTGCTCTGATTATCTGTCACCTTAAAAAATAACCAAACAAAAAAACACCCCACCCTAAAACTCAAGTGCTGCCCTTTCTCAGTCTTCCTTCTGCAAACACCAAGAAGACTTTTTTGTAGTTTACTGACCTCCCCTTCAGCTTAAAGCTTCAGCACACGTGTTACCAACAAGAGTCTCCATTGTTTTCTGGTATTTTGCAACATTGCCATTTTCCACTTTTCTGTATTTTTTCTGCATATGAAGTTTCTTTTCCACAGGTCCCTAATTCCCTCCTCCTATTCATCAATCTCCCTGCCTTCTCACACCCTCTTCCACTGTAATCTATAGCCATTGCATGGGGTAAATCAAGAGCAAGCTGCCCTCACCAGCTAGAACCAGCCACTGAAAAACAATACAGATTAATCCCTCCTTAGCATCCGGAGAGACAAACAGCTTTGTAGCCTTCAGGATGTTAGACACTATTTAGAGAACCACTGGGCAAAGCATTTCTGCTTAGTTCAACTGGCTTGATAAAAGTAGCACTGCTTGGCCCATGCAGGGAGGTTTCTGTGGTGTCTTATTTGCTCTCAGTCCTTTGTCTCACAAGACATACGGCTCACACACATAGCCATCTTATCTGACACACTGACCTACAGGTCTCAGCAGTCCTTCCTTGCCTACACCACCAATGCCTCTGCATACTGAGGACCTGATCCTTACAAGAATCTGTGCAGCCTCCTGCCTGCATCCCACCTCCCACTTCCAGGGTAAAATCCTCCTGCAACCCCAGATGAAGGTAGACCTAGGCTCATCCTTGCCTTAATTAATACAGTTACATAAGGCCACCTCAGGCCACTCACCATAAACACCTTTATAATCTCCAAGCAAAGCACAATTCATAAGGAGTAATGATGTTTTGTATAAAACATGGAAGACATCTTGGGGGAAAAGAATCCAGTGGCTTGGGACACAAAGTCTTACCCCTGTCTAAAACAGAAGCAAAGATTTGCATGCTCATATTCCTTCGAATTACTTTACCTTTTCATCCTAATACATCATACCTTCTTAAAAACTGTACCTTGCCACCTCCTCATGGCCATGAAAGTACTAGCAATACAACCAGCAGACAAACACATGGCTTTTCTGCAGGAAAACCCAAGATCTCACCTCATCTCTGCTCAGGAGGTGTTCTCCTCCAGATTATGAGTGCAGGGAATACAAGGCTTTCCCACTCTTAAATCTGGGAATGGCTAGAGGTGCTTTCATGCCTCCAACCACCTGATTGCTCCTGCACAGCCATAGCTGTTTTGGGAGATGAACTGGGAAAATAACGCATGTTAAGAATAACTCAGTGAAATGGATGAAGTTTGGGCAATTTCTTGACCCAATCCAGCAGAAGATGTCCGAGTGACAGAGGGACATGCACCACAGGAGATGGGTGATAACTGGAAGCACATAAGCCAGCACTGACATCAGAAGCACAAATTAAACCACGGCCAGAAGCACCTCAGTTAGATTGACTGACTCCTGTAGACCTGCTCCTCACTAATGAGTGAGGAGCACAGAGGCAATCTTTACCCAGCAGTTAGCACTCACAACACATATGCAACAGTCTGCTGTACACTTCTTCTCTCATACTGGTGCCCCTTTCCATCCCCCCAGCATAAATCTAACACCAATTTCAAGATAACCTAACACTCTGCTCCAGGGATAAAGCAGCTTTCCATTGAAAAAAAATTTAATGAGGCCAGCAAGACCAAATTATGACCAGGAGTCTTTAAAAGTAAGTGTATATGAAAATTCCTATACAATAAAAGTAAGTTATCCAGTAAATGTAATTTACTTAAGCTTATCACACGATCTCTTGCATCTCTTGCAACTCCACTGAGTTTCAATACATCTACAAGATATGAATGGTAATTCACAGTATCTAAACTTGACCATGAAGAAAGTATTCCACTCCATCAGTGGTAATGCACTAACTACCTGACTTTTAAGAGCATCAATTTTTTTCATTTCATCTGGAGTTGAGCTGGTTAACACAGGTGAAACTGGAGCCAAGATTCCCAGTTCAGTATCCCTTTTCCAGTAAAACTCAGATTCTTTCCAGTCCTCCAGCATTCAGAATTGGCCATTACACCAAGAAACAGAATTATTATAAATGTCATTTTGTAGATATGCAGTGACTTTCAAAATGGCCAGTACTCTTTAGAGATATTAATTTAAAAGCCTGAACCAACAGTTTAGGATTTCCTCTAAGCTGCAGCTTTCTGAAGTCAATATTTGTAAATCATGTTTCATGTTTCCAAGGAAACCAAGTGGGTAATACCTCTTGCAAACAGCCTCCTTCAATACACTTTTCATGGCTACAAGGCTCATAGAAGTTATTCTCAGTCTGACAAAGCAGTTACGCTTTTCCTTATTGTTGCATCCCGGGTCTGAGTTCAGATTAGGGGTTCTGATATGTGTTAGTTAGCTGGTTCTGTGTACCCCTGTGCACCCCCCGTGTTTCCCCTCCCCGCGGTGGTCCGGTCCTGGTTACTTGCCATTGGAGCATCACCACGCCAGTCCTGTAACCACCCCCCTGTCGACTCCAGAGAGTTCTGTGTCCGTTACCCCATCCCCACAACCCCGTTCGTCCCGGAGCCCCATGTCGTGTCCCCGTTGGTTACCCCTGTCCATGTCACTCCCCCATAGCCTGCCCCCATTGGCGAGGGGGGCCCCGCCCTCCTACAAAATCAGCCCACCCCCTATAAAATCCCGCATGCCCCCAGTCCTTGGGCCATTTTGTCCACATGGCACTGGGGAGCGAGCTATGGTTCTCCACCGCAGCTCCCCGCGGCCATTAAAGCTTTCCAGCCAACCGCACAGACAGAGTGGACATTCCTTCCCTCTTCGTCTTGCCCCCTGTGTCAGCAGCAGAATGCAGCCAGCCCCACCCCAGTGCACAGAACACAGCAGCGCCCGGGAAAAGCAGCAGCCCCCAGTCCCGCCGAGAAGCAGAGCCTTCGCCGGGCTCTCTGGAGCTGCCCGGGACCGGGGAAAATGACGCCTTCGCCTCACCTTTTATCTTCCAGAAAAACATATCAGCATGCAGAGGCAACTGAAGTAATGTACACAGCAAGCATCTACAGAAATCTCTGTGGACCCTGCCATCTGAAGCACACATCTTATAACCATTGTATTACTCAGCTTTTGTTAAGTATTTTTCCCAATGGTAGACCTAAAAGTGTCCTGAGTAAATAGCATTATATTCATTTTGCACATGTAAAAATGAGACACTTATTAAATTACTTCCAAATCAGTCAGTGTAGCACTTAGAGTGTGTATCTCACCACCCTCTCTAAAAACATTATTATGCATCTTATAGTAAAATTCAAATATTAATAAAGATAGAAATCAAACCTAGGAACAGAGCAGCAAGTTTTAACAGAATGCTGCTTACTTGATCTTTTTTCTTCTCTTTTTCTTATTTGACAGATATTTACAACAATTTAAGGCATGACTGCAGACATAAAATAAATGGTGAGAAGCACAAAATATACTCAAAATAATTTTGTTGATGGGATCTTCAGAAGAAGCAAGATCATAAGTTAAGCAGCAATAACATAATGTCACTACCTGGAAGAAGAAAGGAGGAAAAAGTAAAGTCTTAAATAGAAATAACAAATTTATGAATTCCACTTTGATAAATGTGAAGACTTAAAACTTTAAAACAAAATGCCTGCAACAATATTTTTGTGCTCTTTCACACTGAAGGCAGATCAAAGCAATACAGAAATTCATTTTCCTGTCTGTTAGAAGTTCTCTAAGACCTGTTTCCAAACAGCCAGGTAATGTGTTTTTACACAATATATTTAGACAGCATTTTGAGTCCAAACATTCCTGCTGAAAAACAAAGATTCTGAAGCTTCACCAGAAGAATATAGACTAAAAAAAATACATATCACACCCTCTCATCTGCTCACATCTACCTACAAGACACCTTCAGCAAGTGTTTTCCTACACAAAACACACCCAGAGCTCAAGATGCTGCATTTTGCTTACTCAGAGAAACTCGACCCTGGTTAAGACATGGATGCTTTTTGGTGGCTCAGGGTAACCAAAGAAACAGCCCTTCAAGAACCTCCTCTGGATGTAATACGCACGGAGCCAAGCTCACGGGCTTCAGCTCCAGCAAATCACTGCATCCAGCATGAATCTGCAACTTACAAAGACACATATTCAAGAACAGCACACACAAAAAAAACCCAAAACCTTGAAAGAGCAGCCAGAAGACTTCTGACACTTCAACAGAGGATTGTTCTAACAACATTGCAACAGAATCACTTAACACACCGGACATCACACTAGGTACATGAACTTCTTTGGCAAGCAGTGAAAACCAGTTTCTGCCTTGCAGCAAGTCTCAAAGTTGTCTGCAGAATAAAAAACGTCATTTCACAACTCATGATTGAGATTATAGTAATGGACAAGATGTTCAGGGAATAATAGCCAGTGCTGCAATAAGAGAAATCCACATTGCATAGTAAGTATATTCAGCAGCAAGTAGTTTTCAAAAGACCTTAAGTCAACACTGAGCAACAAAGGGCTTTCTTTTGCTACCATTTACTCATGAAACACACATCTTCACTATTCTTGGACCATTTATGTCCTCTCCACACTCCTTAATTTAGTAGTTTCTCTCCTCTGCATCCTATCTTCATCCCAGAGAAGAACAATGCACAGAGTTCAAGAGAACAACTGGGAAACAGATGGACAGAACAGAAATACTTTCCCAAGATCCTGGAGGCAGAACAAACACAAGGACACATAGAAAAGGCAGACCACACCCAGACTGCAAGGAGAGGAAAGGACCCCCAGGACCCTCATGCTGGATTGCAAGCAAAGTCACGGTCACCTCAAACCTTAGCTGTCCCAGTTACAGAAGAGCAGGATGAAATAAATGGAGTTGCTTTCCATGTAGCAACTTTTGAGGTACACAAGCTTTTCCAGAGGTAATACAAGACACCAGCACTGAGCCACCACATGCAGCTCCAGCTGCCTATGGCACCAGCCCAGAAACCAAGGGGTTACTGCTTCACCACGCTGTTTTCAGGAACTGCTGCAATAAATCCTCAGCAGGGCTCCAGGGACCTATAACATGCTATGTCATCTATAACACAAAAATGTAAATAAGGTATGACTGGGTCTTACATTTAGAATTGTGCAATAGAATCAATTTTTGCATTTAAAAAACCCTAAAACCTCAAAAGTAAAAACAGATAAAAGGGCTAACAGTCGTTGCATGGAGAAAGCAAGAGCAACATTACTGGTGAAGAACAAGAAACAACACCTTAACATTCCACTTGAATAAAAAAATTGAATCAGTATTAGCCTTTGAAGGGAAAAGATTTTAAGCTCATGACCACAAATGCTTTAGGATCACGTTTCTTCTTTGCCATGCAAAGCACTGTACTCAGATGACAGAGTTCAGAAGTTCTGTGTCGAGAAGTTCATGAACTTCATTCAGGAGCCTTGCATATCACTGCCAGATAGCACAGGGCTATTTCTTAATAAACTGGTGGCTCCTGAACATAATGATCATCAACAGTAACAAGCTCAACAGAGGAAAGTGAAAGCATCCCACTGGAAGCCTTCACAGGCACCGCACTGAAGAACAGTCTGTCAAGGAGGAGGAATTGGAGCAAATGCTGGGACTAACAAATCACCAAAAGTCAACTGGATCTTAGAAAGGTGGTACCTTTCCTCACAGGCCAATTTGTTTCACAGTAGCAGTGCATGAGGTGACTGTAAAATCAGCTTTGTAATGTGTTTCATTTTCCTTTTTTAAAGCACAGATAAGTAAACACCCATTTGGACTTCTCTCATGAGCATAAAGAGACATTCTTTCATCAGAGAGTCTCCACTGGGCTGAGATGTGTTTTTAGTGCTCTTAACCTGGTTCATTTTGCTCTCAAGCAGCTTGAAGCATTAATAAAACCTTTCCTCTGACCACCACTTTCTAGTTTCCTAACTTGTTGCACAAGGCTAGACTGCACAATGGTTCTTGTTTCCAGCCCTGATCCTTCTCACAGGATCTGCACTAGTTACGTCAATTTGCAAAAAGAAAGTAAAACAGCCAACAAGCTTCCTTCTCCCTCTTTGAGGAAGAAGCAAATAACCTTTTCAGCTGTACTGCTTTTTGATAGCTCTGTGTCCTACATCATTTTGCCTAGCTCCATGACAAAGTAGAAAGGAAGTTATCACACTGAATGAAACAACACAATGAAAAAACTGGCAAGCAAAAAAAATCTTGCTTTGGCCTTTAGTTGCTATTTCAGGAAGACAAGGAGAAGGCAGGGAAAAAAATTTGAGAAAGGCACACCTTTAGTTTCCCTGCAAAATAAGGTTACTTATGATCACAGTTTTGAAGTCAGAATATGCAGAAATTAAGTTTTATTTAGATAACTGTATCTCTTTGAAGTCTGAGGAAATAGAGCAGTGTAAACCTAAGCACTGAAAAATGTCCCCAAAAAAGATGAAATAATTTAAGTGAAAAGGTCCGGTTTGTTTGAGTACTAGCAGGGCTTCAAAGGTAAGATTACCGTTAAAGAGCAAAACTTCCCCAAGTTGAGCAAAGCTTAGCAAAATTGCCAGGTTTTCTTAGTAACTCTTTTAAAACTGGTATGATTAATGAAAAGCAGTTGCAGTGGAGAGGGAGCACACTGTCCCAGTAACAGCATTATAAAATTTGAAATTATCTAGAAAAAGCATAGGAAGAAAAAAACAAAAAAATAAAAAATAAACAAAAAAAAAAAAAAAAAAAAAAAAAAAGCCACCAGAGCAAAAGACTTGAAGGTCTGAGAAGTGCAGCACCAGGTAAATATATGAAACACTGGAGCCTGGGTGCTCCTGCTCAGCTGGTACCTTTGGCCTATGAGCATTCTATTTCATACTTTAGATAATACACTGAATAGACATGTCCAAAGGGGCACCTGAGAACTGGGGTGTCAGTGTCATCAGCTGAGAATAAATCAAGTATTTGAAAAAATTATTTTCATATGCAGTTTCACAAAGCAAGAGTAGCTGGCCAATCCTACCTTTGACAATGTTTGGAAGGAGCAGGTTAACCAAGGCTGCTCCAAAACCTGTCTGGTAAAGAAATGGCTTTTTCCTGTAACACTATTTTATGTTCCAATGAAAAATTCTGACTCTTATTTAAATTTTTCACCAAAATTACATTTGAACTTATGAAACCAATTTACATTCCTTCTTTCATCAATGCCCAAGCAGTACCCATTTGCTGTTAAAGTTTCAAAGGAACTACTTACCCTATAAAAAACACAGACTAAACAAAACTGAAACACAAACTAATCAATAAGCAGGTGCAGAACAGAATATCTTATTTCTCACAGTTTATTCAATCGCCACAAATTACTGGATCATTCAGAAGTTGAAAAAATCTACCATGAGCAAATTAAACTAGGTAAAGATGTTTCTCTTACAGTATTTGAATATAAACAATATGCTGAAGGGTGATAGCTACTAGTTCTAAAACTCCCCAGGGTATTTTTAACAGAAATTGAGTTTTTCTTAATAAAGAAATACTATTTTTCCTTTATTCATTGTAAAAGTTAATTATACACTAATACAATTTATTAAGATATTTAAAGAAACCTGGCATATCAAAAAGAAATCAAGATATTATTAAAAATTATTTTATTGGTGTTTTCCATAGTTTACGAGTTCTAAGTGTAGTTGACAAAGTCAATTGTAAAACTGAACTACCTAGTAAATCAGAAACAGATCAGCCATACTGCAATATTAAACATCTGAAAATTCAAACACAGCAAATGATCATTAATTCCACAAACTTTTAAAATATACAGGAATACATACAATGCATTTGCTCAAATAACAATTTGAGTATACTCTGTGTAAAGACTATTTCATCTGCTGTGTATCAGCACACTAAGCATCACTTACCCAAAAGACAGCACTAGGAATGGAAAATGAGTAAGAACTGTAGAAACCAAACAAGATTTAAATTGATTGTGTAAATCAAGTTTTCCTGCCCACTACTTTGAAGTTAAAATTATTTAAATCAATTCACCGTCTTTAACAACCACAAAGTAAACACTGTTCAATTATGCATATTCTGAAAATGAAGACAGAGAAGGAACTGACAGGAGACTGGTTGACCACTCATTTAAGAGACAGAAGTGTAACAAGGTTAAGTGGCTGGAAGCCAAATATATGGCTAAATTCAGGGAAGAAATAATGCATAGAGATTAGAGTAATTATAACCACTGGAACAGCTCACCGAAGGTGACAGTTGATTGCCCACTGCATTAAGATTTTTACATTACAAACATCTACTCACAGGATGTTCCAGCTCCAAGAGATCATGCACGGTTTGCATAGGACAAGGTGATACTCTACTGATGGCATTATTGAAATTGAATTAGATGATCACAATAGTCTCCTCTGATACACAAATCAATGAAACTACAATTTGACCCCATGAGAGATACTATAATATGTATTTCTTCTCACTTCACCGCATCCTGCCTCCAGTGAGCATACTGAATTTGACTTGTAAACCTCCTGTGCTATCTGCTTAAATGCCAACCCATCCACCACCACCTAAGACTCTGAACATCCGTGGCTAAATTCCAACTTGTTCATCCAGGCAGAAATCCTTAAAAGTCTTTGCAACTTCCATCCCTGTCTAGTTAAATGTGGCTTTGTGGGTTCACTTCTTCTATGGCATTTCAACACTGGCAAGAACTTTTAGGACACGATTTCTGTACTTTACACAGCTGCCAAGAGCTGTGTAAAAAGAGCTTCAAAAGAGCTGAAATCTAGTCATTCAACTTTTAAACTGAAAATTCTATGTCTATCAAATACTGACTGGAATTACTGGTTTAGATCATACCAAATGATTACCATACTATGAGTCTCATTTCTGTTCTCTCCTTCAGAAATTACTGTTACAGATTCTTTGAGAGATTTGAATTTCTGGGTTTTCTGAACTAGTTCTAACACTGTTGAACACAAGGAGAATATTTCCACTGATTATTTTCGTATTTCTAATACATAAAGAAATGTATGAATACAATATGAAAAGACTTTTCACACTAACCTCACGTTTCTATTTTTGATATCACAGTAATATGCAAGGAGTCAGCTTGGGTATAGCACTAACCCTAGCCTGCTCTGATCTGCTGAAAGACACTAAGGTAACCCCCAACCAAATGCAGGTAACACCTTCACCCCACCTTTCCCTCTCTCTGCCACAGAAAGCCATGCTTTCAGGAGGGCAGGCCTGCTCCAAGGGCTTGACAGCTAGGCACTGAACTACTGAGACTATAATCCTTATGCAAATCGAGTAGCAATTTCAGCAAATACACACACACACATATATATATATAAATGTAATCTATAAAGGCTTCTTTGGTCAGATGTCTTGAAAACACAACTGTACAAGTAGAAATGTTAAAAAAAACTGGGGGGGGGGAGTAGTTAAAGTGGCTAGGGTTTTTGTTAAAGGGAAGCCACTTTCAAATAATCCAGTATCCAGAAAATGCAGTTGCTTTTAAGAATTCAGCATCTTTTTAATGACAAAGTGATTAAGGGAAGGGTTACAGCAAGAGGAAGAGAGCAGCATTCCTTGCCTAAAGAGAGGCTGAGCAGCGCTGCTGGCAAGAGGCAGAAAGCAGCGCAATAATTAAACATACAAGGATGAGAACTGATGGATGGGAACAAGCAGCATCAACTGCACTTAGAATCCATCACAAGAAGAAACTTCCTTCTTTTACTTTAATTCCTCCTTTTTATTTCCTTTTTGTTTTGTAAGCCACACAAGCGGAACTTCAGTAGTACTGGGGGGAGATGTGGGATCTGAAAGTACAAATATCTTTTATTTCTGTTGATGGACTTCAGGCTATGACTTCAAGAGGACTTGGGTACCAAACCACTATGCTCCTGATACTGTCCCTACTATAGAAAATCCCAGCCTGACTGCATCTACCTGCTCTCAAAATACATGGGCTAAGTTAAACACCAAATAACTAAAGCCACAAGAAGAGCTCACAGAAACTGCTATTCCTTCTTCACCACCACCAAACCCTTCAGGGCCTCCAGTGCTTCTCCCATGATTTGAGCACTGTCAGTGATCTCTCACTTATTTTTTTAACAAGTACAATGTACTCATTTACATGTGAACTAAACATCTGAGACTTCCTGTACTGTCAGCCAACAGAGGGGTTTTCTGAAGGTCTTTTGACCATAAAAATATTCTGGTGTCGTGATTTTAGTACACACTTCTGAGGCGAAGATGAGCTAAGCTCTTCTTTTTTGGAAAAGGAAAGTATTTTATTCAAACTCTCCATCAGAACTGACTTAGGCAGGTGTCTGTGATTGCTATGCATAGAGTTCAGTCTTCCATCCCTGCCTATCCCACATACTTCTTTAGCATCGCAATGCAGAAGAAATGCTGTGTTCCTAAATCCAGCAACACGTGAAACCCTAAGGAAGCACATCTCCAGCAAGCACAAAATAAATCTATCTCATATACTGGCTGGGATGCAAAGCAGAGAATGTGCACTAAATCTCTCTTTTTTTTTTTTTTTTTTTTCAGTTTACTATGTTTAATTGTATGATGTGACTACTGTAAACTTTATCCCACTGAAGCCACAATCAAAAATTACAAATCTACCATCTTCTCAAAATAGGAGGTCTCCAAGTATTAAGATACACTCTTTCAAGATAGACATTTTAGCCAAATGTTGATTTAGCTGAATATATATTTTGAAAGTAAAAATAAAAATGGCAATGATATCAGAAATAGCACCCTCCAAATCTGCCTCCTAACTAGACGAACTCCGCATGCTCTCACTTTCAAAACCTCATTTTTTCCTTTCAAAATTGTGTAGGGCACTGTCTATACAAAAGATTTCCTTGGCCAAATGGAACAAGGGAAAAATTAAGTCACCTTGTAACTGTTACCAATTTATAGAAAGTGGAAAGCAATGTTTTTCTCTAGTTTTTTTTCTTAAGAAAAATTTTTCAATTCCCACTTGGAATTTTCTTGCAACTGAAAGATTCTCTGAAAAAGGATCTGGAAGAGCTCCAACTACTGTCCAACACTTTAAAAGATTTTAAAGTGTCATCAATCACAAGTCTTTACATGCTCTTCTAGAGCACTGCCAACTCGTATTTGAAGACTAACTCAAAAGTGTTTCATGCCAGCATTAAACACTCAAAATAAAGACAGATACAAAAAAAAATCTACATTATTCTGATTTTAAGTTAATTCTTGTTCAGATTCCTGTCCAATGTTACTTCATAGTATTAATAGTCATTATCTTCCTTTTTTTTCTATGAGGAATTGGCAATTGATATCATTAATCCTAAATATCTCAGTGGCTACCTCAGATGACAACCTATTATTATATCTGCTATAAAATGTCCCTTCAATTTTCTGCAGACCATCTGAAAATGCTGGTACCATGGGGAAAAAAACAAAGTAATAACACCCATGGTAAATACCAAGTCACAAGTATTCTTTGAAACTAACGTAACAAATTTCTAATACTACATATTCCAGTTAACAAACTTCAATTATTTCAACAGAAATGCTCAGTAACTCGTTCTTCAAAGTCTGATTTGAAAGTATCTTAGAACACCGTGTATCTGAACCAGCCACTTCTGACAACTTTGGTAGTTAAAAAAAAAAAAAAAAAAAAAAAAAAAAAAAAGAGGCAAAAGAAATCAGTACTTTTTCTGTAAAGAGTACCGTTTTTGAAAGATTTTCTCTCAGGTATCCACAGCGAGAAAATACTGGGTTACATATAGCTGCCTTTACTCCTGTCAATGGCAGCATCTCAAGACTTGAACAAAGTATATGAGAATTACAGCTCACTCACACTCAAAGGCTTCCCGAGCTCACTGATAGCATCTCCAGCTCTGCAAATGGACCTGACCTTATTTCCAGCTTTCCAGCTGGCCTGAGCTCTGTGCACACACCGCTTGCACCCACGCAGCCTGCCAGCATCATTATGCTGCCCATGCTGCTGTCAGGGACCTCTAAGGCTCCAGAACAGAGACGCAACACCACCACCAGAAAAGCTCTTCTTGGGCAAGGCAGAGAAATTATTTAGGCAGTCAGCAGGAGGATCAGCATTAGCACGCAAAACCTTGTGCTCTTTGCTGCTCTGACCACTGGACAACACCCCGCATTAATAAGGAATTAGGGTCACTGCTTACCACCTTAAGGAGAGAGTAGCAAAGTGCCTGTCCCAGGTGACACATGACAAAAACGAGTCTAGAACTCGGGTCTCCCGACACGATACATCATCTGATTAATTATCCCCTTAGCGGCGCTGATGTCCAAGGTCATGCATTTGATTGTTCTATGTTTAAACAACGAGAACACACTTGCCCCACAGCCAGGCCAGGAACAAAGCTCGGGATTTTTGAGTCCCATCATTACTCTGCTATGTAGCAAATACCGTGCCAGCCATTAGCAAAGAGCACGCCTCATTCCCCTCCTGAAGGCTGGTTCACAGAGAGGACAAAAGCTTGCTACTGCAAACCAGACATTCCTTAACTCAAGTGGTGCTGGTCTGCACTGCAATGCCTAACCCTGTTATTGCCAGCACTGCCAGAAACCCACGAAAGGATAAACACCATTGCACACGAGGGCGTTTGTGTTAAGAAACAAACAAAAAAAAAAAAAAAAAAAATTTTGTGTATAAGTAAATAAGATTTAAAAAAAACCGCAAGACATTACTAGGATCGCATTCATTGGGTCAGAAGTGTCAGCGTGTGAGTCTTGGCCAACTTTATTTAGTATCACTAAACATATACTTTTAATAGTCTTCAATCATAGCATCTCCCTTGATCCTGACAAACAGTTTTAGCTCAAATAAACCTTAGCTTTTTCATCCTTGTGATTTTACTGAACTTAAAAAAAAAATCAGCTAGCCAACACTGAGGTAAGTCCTACCCTTGTAGCTGTGGCTGAAGGGACTCTTCTGGCACAGGAGTTGATGTGTACAGATGTTGAGTGCATGAAGAAACAGAGAGTATAAAATATACAGTCCCTGAATATACATCACATGATTTACATATTCACTCCCAAGTTTTACCATGTATTTGAGAAACACTGGGATGGCTCATGCCACCATGCCATCCCAAAAATCCAAGAAATTATAGAAATAGCTACAGAACCAAGACATACCATAATTCAAATTTGTCTTCTCCAGATCAAAACACATTCTGCAGCAGACATAGATACAAAAAAAAAAAAAAAAGTACATAATAATTCAATTTTGGTTTAGTCCCAAGTTTAGATATGGCTTTATAATTAATAAGAAGAGCTGTTACACTGAACTCAAGAAAGTCCACACAATCTCAATGTTACATACAACACAGATACAGATACACTTTCTGGGCAAAGACACGTTCATTTTCCCTCTTCTTCCTATCTCTCAGTATTATTTTAAGAGTTCTCTGCAATCAAAAAGTAAACAGAACTAATTAAAGAACAGTCTATCTTTTTCACATTGTAGAATAACAGAATATTCTGACTTGGAAGGGACCTGCAAGATCACAGAGTCCAACTCTTAAATGAATGGCCATACAGGGACAGAACCCACAGCCTTGGCATTATTAGCACCATGCTCTGACCAACTAAGCCAATTCCCTATAGCCATTGCTTGGGAGCAAACAAGAGCACAGACTTCATACAAACTTCAAACCTGTTAGTCACACCAAACTTGGCAGAAGTATGAAAAAGTTCACATATTCAGGGCACAAAATCTAAGCAAACTTTCTGCACAGAAGATTCAAAATGCAAACACAGCATGATTATGGCTGGAATTTATATACATATATACATACACACACATATATATATAAAAACCAAAACTGACTCCACAGCTTTCTTCAAACTGGTCCAATTTCACCCACTTTTGCAACAGTGCCACAAGGTCTGACCAACACTTCAGTCAAGTTTGTCAACATATGTCTAGCTATAAACTAATGCAATCATGTTGACACTGAATCATCAAACATAACTTTTGCTGTTGTTTGGGGGTTGAGTTTAGCAGCAATTTAAAAAAAAATCATTCAGTTGAAGCAAGGGGACTGTCTAAAGTTCAGTTGTTGACCACAGGGTAAGATTACATGGAACTTTTTCCAATGACAATGTTAACAGTGTCCTCAGTACTTCAGTGCAAAAGCATTTCTCCTTTCTAGTGTAAGCATGAATTAAAAAAAAAAAATTCTTTTTTACTGCATAGGAAACATAGTCATTTCATGCTTTCACATTTTGCACTCACATGATTCAAAACTTATCTTACAGATACAGCACAGTGCAATTGGCACAAGGGAAAGGAAAACCCTCAACCTGGCTGCTCAACACTTTACTTAACAACTCACTTTGAAACAATATGTTTATTACATGTTGTCCTCTAAGCAGGAAAAGTGAGCATGCTTGTGTTTGCAGCTCCTCCTCTTTCAAAGACGCACAGCTGCAGCTGTAGTAAACAACCACTAGTCAGGAGCTGAGAAGGTCAAAGTCTGGGTGCTGCATCCATTTCAGCTTTTCTAAAAACAAATTTTTTATTTCAGGAAATTAATTTTTTGACTCATTTTGTAGTTATATCAAGGAAAGGCTAACCACAATCATTCTCCAACAAAAGAAACCAAGACATGGTATTTCAAAAGCCACAAGCAAGACACTTCAGTAAAAATAAAGTGTTTTCAGATCTCCATCTTTATTAATGAACAAACACATCATTCACACTCTCTTATTTTACTTGATTCAAACTAAGACTTGATCAAAACCAACTTTGTACCGATGAGACCTGTTCCACAAAGCAAACAACATTTACTGAAGGAAAGAGCAAGGAGGTTGGCCATGCAGAGAAGTGGTGCCAGCAGCCATGCAAGGTTCACAGAGGTCATCCAGCAGCCTGAAGCAAGGAGGCTACAGCACTCTGTCTCTGGGAATGCTTGCATAAGTGGACATCATGCACCCAAGCCATGAGAAAGGGAACTCAGCTTTCCATTATTTTACAGACCATCCAAAATCTAACCAATGGGATACCCTAGCGGCACTGAAAACTCCATCAAATTACACAGACATTCTTCAACCCTCCTGTGCAACAGAGAGCTCCCCAAGCACCCAGGAAAGGCATTGCCCACTTTCCTCAAATACATGGTCTGTATTTCTATTTAACCATGGTGGCTATCATCACATACCACCTTGGTCTAGGCAAAAAGGAAAACAGTCACTACCAAAGGGTTCTGCAGCCCAAGCCCTTTGCTGACCCCATTCTAACATCTCCCAGGGGAAGAGCTATTTCAGCCCCACATTTCTGCCTCCTCTCATCTGGAGTGAAACTGCTCATGCATGTTCAGGTCTGGCAGATCCTGACAGAAACAGCTGGCAGAGGACTCCACGATTAGCCTGTCCTGGAATCTTAAAGTTTATTTTTAAAAGTTGTTACACAGAGTCTTCTTGGGCTGTCAGGGGACTTTCCAGAAAAGGCTTTTTCTACAAGAAAGCAAAGAAAGGCCTGCAAATCTTATCATTAACTACTGCTGGGTGAAAAAAAGACAGAATTAAAATTACATTATTTCCCATCCCCTCTATTTACACATCTCATATTGCCTCACTATCGGAAACAGAAAACAGACAGTATCTCCCATATTCTAAACTCCTTTCCAGCCAATCCAGACTAGGTGCACTCACTCATCAAATGACTTATGAAATACATCTATGTCAAAAAGCTTTTTTCCCCACAAAAAAGGGGCTTCTCTGACTGCTGCCCTCCTCCCAGTTCCAGGTGCCACGCACCGTTAAAAAAAAAAAAAAAAAAAAAAAGGTGGGAAAAAATACTAAAAGGGGAGAGAAAAAGAATCAAAAAGAGGAAAATGCCACCACTGTTGTTCTGGAGGCAGTGGGGGGAGCGGGCGGGGGTGCTGGCCCGGGGAGGGGCGCGCATGGGTGTCACCGAGGGGGTGATGTCATCCACCAGCCTCCAGCCCGGGCACCTGCCAGCAGCAGCGCAGCAGCGGCTGCCAAAGCCTCCGGCAGCACGGGGAGGGGAAAAAATAAGAAGACGGTGGGAAAAAAAAAAAAAAAAAATCCGCAATATTTCCCTTCGCTATGCGCGGTTGGTTTGTGATGATAGGTGACATGCCAGCTTGCAGAGAGCGGTTTCAACTTGATTACGTCCCATTAGAAAGATATTCAAGACACTCCCCCTCTCCCAGCACGAATAATAAATTAAAAAAAAAAAAAGCAGCCTCAGTTTATGCAGCCTTACGTCACTAATCAAATGCTCCTATCGCCCCATCTGTGACCTATTCAGCACAGCTACTAATCCCACGCTGCGACCACTTTGCTGTTCCTGTGCATTTCAGACTTGCAGACCAACCAGAGAGCAGAAAATGGAGCCCATATGCCAGCGCTATATAAAGCAGTCTCGCAAAGTTGCCGCGAATAATCTACCTGCCGTGGCGAGACAGCAGAAAAGTGAAAAGAAAAAAAAAAAAAAAAAAAGGGTAGTGGAAGGAGGAAGAAGAGTACCATTTACTTCACGATAGGTAATTAAAAAACTAAACTAGTTTACTGTCTTGCTCAGGGGAAGGGGGGCTGCCAAGAGCTAGCAAGATTTTACAGACCCCGATCAAGTGAACTTCTCTTCAGTGCTTCCTACCGAAACGGCTCGTACCTCCTCCCTAAGCGCACAAAATACCTTCTTTCCCAACCAAGCCCGTTTGCAGGACTGAATGCCACGCCAAAATCCGAAAAAAAAAGCCCAAAAATACGCTGTCTGGACCGGAGCATCGCATCCCTGCAAACCACGGGGAGGAGAATATAAAATAACCCGTCTGGTGGTAGCTCCTATCCGCCACCTCCAAAATCCTGCACCACCGCTGGACGTTGGGGGAGGCGGATAGGAACCACATCTCATCCCAGAGGAAATTTCATCCCAGCAGCGGAAAGCTTTCGGAGGGCTTCACAGGGTGACGCTGATGCCATGGGGTAACCCACCTCCCGCAGCGGCTCTGGGCTCACGCGTTCCATGTAAATACCAGCGGTTTGCTCCCCAAGCTCCCGACTTCTGCAAGAGCGAGCATTTGTTCCACAGAAGATCATTATTTCTGTAGAAGGTAATACAGCACGACACTCCTGCTTTTTTTAATTTTTCCCCCCATAGAGGGTTATAGTCCGATTTTTCCCCCCCATACAGCGTCACACTCCGATTTTCCCCTCCATCGAGCGCTACACTATACTTTTTCTGATATTTGTTTTTATATATTAATTGCCTAGCCCCGAATGCGCACGGGGGCCGCCCGCCCCCACCCACACCCCCTCCGGGGACGGCAGCACAAAGGACTGGGCGCTCCCGGCTTACTGCTCATCACTCCCCGCTTATCGCTTTTTATTTCCCCCCCTCGCCTTTTTCACCGCCACCCCCACCCCTTTTTTCCCCCTCCGAGAGCCTCAGCAGGAAAGTTGAGGGAAAAGTTCGGGCCGGCGCCTAGCACCCTACCCCGGTATCGCTGCCGCCGGGGCACCGGCAGGGATGGAGGGAGGAGGGGATGGATGGAGCGGGGGAGGGAGCGGGGGAGGGAGGGCACCGCCGTTAACCCCCGGCTCGCCCCGGCGGCGCCGGGGGAAGCGGGGGGGGGCGCCCTGCCCCCCCGCCTGTTCTTTAAAATTATTTAACTTCAGTATAGGAGCAATATTTTGTTTGTTTGTTTTTTTAAATAGAGGCTGGCTGGGACAGCAGCAGCAAAACCCACACACATTAGCCGTTTATCCTGCTAAGAAAGGGAATCGGCACAGACCTGAGCAGAAGCGGCAGAGCAGGAGAAGAAACTGTTTCCTTCCCTGACACAGGGTCTCCGCTCTGTGTCTGTCTGTCCGCCCGCCCCGCGCTGCCCGGGCAGTGCCCCGCGCACTCGCACCCCGCACCGGCGGAGGCAGCCGGCGGCCGTCCCCGGGAAATGAATGGGGGCAGCCCGGGGAGCCGCGGCGCTCGCTCGCCACCGACTTACCCGCGTCACATGATGAGCCCGGGCAGGGTGGGCCGGGGGTGGAGGCTCCCGGCGCCGCCTGACCGCGCCTCGCGTGGGGCCGCCGCGACACCCCGCCGGCCGCTCAGACAAAGGGTCCGGACCGGTGTCCCCCTCCCCAGCTCCCGGCCCCTGCTCCGGCCACGGCGGGCGCCGGTGGCGTCGCTGGCATGCGGCGCGTCCCCGCCCCCACCGGCAGCCGGGCGGAGGAAGGGAGGGAGGGGCCGCGCCCCCGCCCCGCGGCCGCCCCGGTGCGCCGCCCGCCCCGCCCCGGGGGGTGGGGACGGGAACGCCCGGCCGCGCCTCCCCCTCCCGGCCCCAGCCCCGGCCCCGGCCCGGCCGCGGGGAGGGGCAGGGCAGCGGGGCGCCGCGGGGAGGGGCTGGGCGCGGCCGGCAGCGGGGGCGCCGAGGGGAGGCCCGGGGCGAGGGGGCGCCGAGGGCGGGGCGGGGTAAGGAGGCGCCGGGGGAGGCTCAGGGGGGTGCGGGGCCATGGGGGAGCCCGGGGGGAACTCGGGGCTCTGGGAGCGCGGAGGGTACATTGAGGGGGGCGAGGCGCTGGGGACGCCTGGGGGAGCCCTGGCGGTACCAGGCGGAGGGGAGCAGAGGGGAGCTCCGAGGGGTCGGCGCGGGCGGTAGCAGCGCTGAACGGGCCCTGGGGGGACACGCGGTCGCGGCACCGGGGGGCGTCCCGGGGGCAAAGGACACACTGGGCGATGTGTCCGCCCCAGGGCCGCGCCGCCAGAGGATCTGGCTGGGCCTGGCCCCCGCTGTTACCTGGGGCTGTGCTCTGCAAGCCTTTCCCTTCTCTTTTATTTTGTTTTCTTCGCACAGCCAGACTGCAGCTCGTGAGAAGTATGCGAGGCGTGGGGTTGTGGTTTCTTTTTTTTTTTTTTTGGTCAGCGCTTGTAAGCCCGAGTCGCGCCCCTGCAAACTGAGAACTTCCTTTATGTGGAAGATTTTTCTCACGTAAGGGCTGCGGATACTGTGTTGTAAAGGTTTTAATAACAACATATAGAGAAACAGATTCCGTAGTCTTAAAGTTTGTTTAAAGCACAAAATCTTTGTTACATTCACGTTTTAAAAGAACTTTCAGAACCTTAGGAAACAATATAAACTCTAAGAGTCAGTTAAACCTTTAGAAGTAAATCTCTATTTCTTTTCGCAAGCATTCTTACACGTGTTTACACCGTGAAGTATTTTGGTGGAAGGATCCTCCTGGTCCATGCCTGGGCAGTATTGAAGCTATTAAGCTGGCTTGACAGGTTACCTAGGGATTCTCTTGCCTTGGAGAGCCTTTTGTTAATGTAAAGCTGCTGTGGTTGTTTTCTGCCTCCTCCCCTGTGGTTGGTGTTGCATAAAGTAAACACGGTGTGGCCAGAGCACAGGTGAGCTTTGACCATCGCTGCCTGCTCAGATGGTTTCTGGCCAGTGGTCGGGGGCCATTCAATTTAAGGAAACTTAATAGCCTTTTGAATAACCAGGATGCTGTGCTGGCCCCTGGCAGAAGCCATGGTCAGAGCAGGTACAAAACGGCAAGTTCTTTATGAGTCCCACCCCTTATTGTCTCAAATTCACAGTCAGCTCAACAGTTCCTGAGAGTCCCCATCATAACTATTACTGGGTAAATAAAAAGCAAAAAGAGGGATGGATCCCATGTCTAGGAGGTTGGCCTCTCATGTGGAGGTGTTTGTAAATGCCCATACAGCTCGTGTATTTGCACAGAAAGCCGGGTGGAGTGCAGGTAAATAATTGCTGCTAAAATGCTATTACTTTCAGTAAATACAAACTAATATTTGCTGCTCATCACAGTATTTACTGAGGAAGCCAGAAGAACCAGAACCACTGTTTGTTCCTGAAGAGGATTTCATGCCAGATGCCAGAAATACATCTACTCATCTCTTTCCCTATAATGGTTCTCTCCCTCCTCTTGGCATAAATGTTTTGGATAACATAACCCTTTACTATTTGTCTCTGCATCTTACCTCTATTTCCACAAGGAAAAAAAAAAAAGGCAGAATAATAAATAAGAAATGTTAAAATGGGTATAAACAGAAATATATGTCTCCAAAAGCCATAAAAGGGATTAGGCATAATTTGCTATTGTAATGTTGCCTCTGGTCTAATAATTTCCTTTGGAGAAAAGTGAGCACAGAGTTAAAATGCAGTCTAATGACCCAAGTGACATATTTCCTATGCTAGTAATTTAGATCAGAACCAGCTCCAGCTACTCCTGGTGAGTTACATATGTGATTCATTAGATTTCACCTAAGTCAAAAGTTAACCTTGTAACACTTGTTTTAAAAGATAAAATATGCAATCCCATAGGAAGCCAGCTACTACAGAAGACAGCTGGAAGCATTCCCTGGACAGATGCATAGTTTATATTCAGATTTATCAATAAAAAAATGTGAGTATTAACAACATTCATCCTTCTTAACCACTTGGAACAGGAGCGCCGAGTGTTCTGCAGAAAAAAAACTGGTTTCTACCTACCGAGGTTAAAGGATTAATGAATACTTGGCACATGAAAAATGAATAGTGATAGCAAGAAGAAGATTGCATGTAGACAGTGTGATAAGGTGTGTAACAGAGAAACACCACATTACACACATTGCTGTGCCCTGAGAAGAAAAAGCTCATTTCCATTGAATTTCAGATAAAATATTTTAAAACATCAATATTTATTTTGTCATACTTGAAAATATTTTATTCATTTATATAAAATATCTTAAGAAATCATCTAGAAGAGGCATTGGCTGACTGACATTGGGTGATAAAATTAATTCTTTGTGAGTTTCATTATGTGCTATGTTGGCTGCTTACATGGTCTATTGCCTGCTACTAAAAACTATAACCCATATACATGAATTTGCAGGGCAGTATTTAAAGCAAAAAAATATGTGGCTACGTTTGCAAAAGGAATGTATTACATGATTATATATCAATAGATTGATACAGAAGTAGGGATATTGCACATTAGTATTTGATATATAACACAGATTTATAGAGAAATGTAGTTCTCAATCACATGCTTTTATGGAAAACCTGTCCTACTAAATCACCATCTTGGCTCACTCCATACACCTGACCCCTCTGTTTCCAGTCTCCTCTAGCTTAACAAAGCTGAGCATACATTGTCAGTTTGAAAATGTTCTGGCTTACATTTTAACACATAAATACTTTGAAAGCATTTAGTATTTATCAAGATTTAGAAAGTTCTTTTTATTCTTTTTTTTTCCCTTGAAAGTAGAAACTTTAATTATATTTCCTCTGAATCAACAGGACTTTTTAACATTTTTTCAGAAACACAGTCCTAAATTTTGAAACAGTAACCTTAATAGTGTACTGTCATATATTATTCTAAAATTAGAAAACTACTTTTGAGGCCAGGAGAACAAATCAGCCCACAGACCATTTTTGGTTGCTTGTTTTTTCTAAAGCTCGACAAGTGTGTTTATGTGTGATTTTAGACTTTTTCTGTAGTTCTCCAATTCTGCCCTATTACCTACAGAGCAGTACTACTGAATCGCTTTTATTGAGTCCCACTGCTTACAATATCAGGTGGCTCTTTCCAGTCTTCCTGTAGCTGTTCTTCCCCTAATGGAGTTTCCTAAAACTTAAAAAACAAGGTGCTACAGAATCTCCCCTTAATGTTCCTCAACCTCTCATCTCTCCTGTTTTTGTTCTCCACTGATACAAAATTTTCTTCATTGTCTTCTTTGTTTTATAATTTTTTCTTAGATCCTAATCCACGTGCAAATAAATAATACTGTTCGATGCAATTTAGCAACTTCTACCTTTAGGCATGCATTAAGGTTGTTTTTATATTAATATCCAATCATTTTTCAAAATGGAGAACGGCACCACCAGCAGAGAGCACACTGGAACCTCAGAACAAAAGAAAACAAAAAATCAATGGCATATTTTAACAATGTCTGCCTGAAATTGAGTGATTTTATAATTTAAATTAACACCAGTTTTAGAAAAAATCACTTAAGTTACCTATTGTTTATTCCATTTCAGATTGTATTCAGTTTTCTAATTCAAATAAACAACACGCAAAAAAAATCAACCTTACTACCCAAACCAAAACCTAAATGCATTTTTATTTGGCATGCATGGTTAGACAAAAGCTTTAACAAATTACATGATGCATTTTAGAAGACAGATTGTGTTCATTTGCTGAACTTAGAGAAACCTTTGGGTTGACAGATAATCAATTCAAATACCTACAGCTGAGGGATTGTATTACTAATTCCTTTCACAAGCCTTCCCTTTTGGATACAGGCAAATAAGTGTTTTCTTTGCCAAGGAATTGACCACACCAGCAGATACGACCTTTCAGGTATGGTTGCTGTCTTGCAATCAGTCCAGCCTGTGATCATTTGCCAAGTGCTTCCTCCACTCTTTCTCCATTCAAACTGGTGTTAAGCTCAACATGAATATGTGGACCTTTCCCCTTTATCTGACAGCTGCCATCAAGCATGAGAGTACAGATTCTTTTGAGCCAGGACATCAACTACTGTTTCTTTGAATCTACTTAGGAATTGTTTCAACATGCATATCACTCTGCCATTGAATGCTAAGCTTTGTAGTCAACTTCTAGGTGACCATTAACCAAAACAGTCAGTCTAAAATGTGGAAGCACAACTATCAAGTATCAGGGTTGAATTTCATGGGCCTTGCTCAAACATCAGCAGTAGTATTCCTTGGGTATGAATGTTGGAGCTTTTGGACACCATGTCTTTTTTCTGTATGTCATATAAACAAATTGTTCTTAAACAGGCTATCAGGAAATCTTTCCTTCAGCCCACTGATACTAACCCCCCCCCCTAAAAATACACAACCTAGCTCATTGCTTAAATTGTAGTGTTCGTGTAAACAGTGAAGCCTCTATGATACAATAAAGTATATAATGGAGAGTAGTTCAGTTACGCTACACAAGAGAGGAAAATTATAATCTGATATAATTAATAAGCGTGTGTTTTTCTCCAGGAACAGAGATCAAAATATTCAATTTGCCAGATTTAGACTAGCAATGTTGCCAAGACACATATTCTAGGAAAGTGGGGCCACAAAGTATTAATGCTTCACTCCCTTGATCCAAAAGCTCTGTGCCCTTTTTATAACCTTGAACTGAGATCATGCTTTTTTTTTTCTTTTTTAACTTGCCTTCTTTTAGAAAGAGCCCTTAAAGGCTTGTGATTTTATTCCAAATCCAGAGGAACAGGAGGAACAGTTCCTTATTTAGTATAATCTGAGACTGGCAAAATTTAATAGGGAGTAGGAAGTCATCAAAGGATGTCTTCTGGGGAAGGTTTGATATGTACATGTCTTTAATGTTTGGTTAACATTTTTGCAAAAAAAAAAAAAAAAAAAAAAAAAGGATATGAGCATTTCCTGGCTCTGAACACCATATCAATGCAATGTCCATGAATGGAATGGATTGCTCTGGATTTTCGTTTCAAAACTCTGTAGCTGAATTTATGAACCTAAATATCACCCTAATAAAATTTTTTATGTTATTTTAAGGTCTGTGTTCAATTCCATGATCTCAGCTCCTTGCATTAAACACTGTGTTGTTTGGTTGGTTTGGAGACCAAAAAAAAAAAGGATCATCCCTTAAACTGCTTTATAAAGAGAGGCACACAGTAGTTTCACATGAACATTAGAGCTACTACATTTCTCATGGTAAGATAGAGACACAGTATAAGACAATATTTCCAGTTTTCCCTGTAACTCCCATTGTCTTGTGTTCTCTATGGCTCCTGGTAATTTTGTGTTCCACTGTGTCTTTGTAAAACCGATGATGTCTAATTTGTTCCCTGTGTATGCGTTCCATAGGCTCCAAAAGAAGTTAAAGACCTGGAGGAGAAGATTCAAAGCCAGAAGAAATGTTTCAGAAACAGCGGCAGGTCGTGCACAGGAATAAGGAGCGTTCTGCAGTCACGTTAGCAAAGGAGAGCGTTTAGCTGGACATGGATTTTGCATCTAGTAGGCAGCCAAAAATGTCTGGGATATCTTCTTTGCAGGTATTATCGTAACAGTCTTGCATGCTTTTCCTGATAAACTTTAGGTATAACAAATATTTGCAAGAACTTATGGTTTTTATCCCAGTTGTTTTTAATTTAGCAAAGTTCTTTGTTCTCCATGGAGGTGTTAAATAAATTACAATGGAATAAATCTCCCAATACATAAGCACTTGGATGTTTTCTCTTTATTCATACAGCATTCCTCCTCCCCATCTTACAGATGCTTTCTGGTGTTACTAAAGCATTTATGTTGATAAATTTTGATTTCAAGGCCATTCAACTTGGCTTTTCCAGTAGCAGAAACTCTCGGATTCAGGAAGCATTTACCCAGCATCAAGAATGGAAGAGATTAAGAATCAGATTAGAAATGGGACAGAGCTTTGGGGAAAGGGACTTGCAGGCTGAACATTAGTCAGCAGTGCCCTGGCAGCCACGAGGGCCAACCCTGTCCTGGGGTGCATCAGGCACAGCATCATCAGCCAGGCAAGGAAGGGGATTGTCCCCTCTGCTGTGCACTGCAGTGGCCTCACCTCGAGTGCTGGGGGCAGTTTTGGGCACCACAATGTAAGACATTAAGGTATTAGAGAGCATCCAAAGGAGGGAAACAAGGATAGGTCTGGAAGGAGAGCTGTATGAGGAGTGGCTGAGGCCACTTGGTCTGTTCAGTCTGGAGAAGAGGAGGCTGAAGGAGACCTCATTGCAGTCTACAACTTCCTTGTGAGAGGAAGCAGAGGAACAGAGGGACAACTCTTGTGACTGGTGACACGGCTCAAGGAAATGACATTAGCTGAGTCAAGGGAGGTTTAGGTTGAGTATCAGGGAAAAGATTTGTCTCTCAGGGGGCAGCTGAGCACTGGAACAGGTTCCCCAGGAAAGTGATCACAGCACCAAGCCTGTCTGAGTTCAAGAAGTGTTTGGACAACACTCTCGGGCAGAGAGTGTGACTCTTGGGCCAGGAATTGGACTTGATGATTCTGATGGGTCTCTTTCAACTCAGCATATGTTTCTGTGACTGAAAATGGAAAATGGTTCTTTTCAACTCTTCTGTTACGTAATTAGGTAGGCTTGAAATGCCTGGGTTTGCACCTGAGCATCATGGGCATATCCATGATCATGGTGATTTCTGGATAGTATGCTTTCTCAATACGGAATGTTGATGCCACACAAGCATTGAGGGGCTTTATCTGGACTCAGTTGTACATATCACATTACAGATTAGTAAATTGAGTAAATTTTTTTAAAATTAATTTTAGGGGTTTTTTAAAATGCTGAATTTCACAGATTATTAACCATAGTTGTACCACTGGGTATCAATATAACAGCTGAAAAAATCGAAGCATAGTATTATAGGAATTTCTTACTTAACATCTGGGCTCGTTTGTGTAATTTTTGTTTTATGAGCTAAGAGAATAAATTTGTTTGAGTGACTGCAAAGCTCAGTTAAGTACCAGTTATCAATTCTTTTTCTAATGACAACTGATGACATGATTTTTACAAATGGTTGAGCATTTGGCAAATGCTAACCATAGAAACTGAATGAGCTGAAAGAAACTCCAGTCTGCCCTATTGTCACTACTGAGCTGACAGATGGGAGAAAGAGGAGGAGGTTGTGATGCTCTCTCAGAAGCCCAGGGGCTCACGGTAAAATGACTGCTGAAGTGCCTTGACAGACCGTAAGTGAGAGAGGAGCAGATTTCTGAAGAGCAGACATCACCTGTGTATTGCTTTGATACAAAAGTTACTCTGCCTACCACAGCCTCCCCAAATGGGCTGGACAAATTCTCTGCGGAGCACTTAGCACCAGAACTCATTTGAACCTCAGCAGTGGAGGTAAAATTGAATTTCCCTGACAGAAGGAGGAGCTGGAGCCAGGCTACCTCCTCCAGCAGCTGCTGGAATAGTGAGAGGGCAGGACTATCCTTATAGCTGCCCCAGGCAGGTGGCCCGAATGCCAGCATCTGCTGCTGCCCTGGACACTGTCACCTGCCTGGGCCCTATCAGCATGGCCAGGGTGCTTTGCTATCCTGGCTGTCTGCTGCTGTGAACATCTGCTTGCTCTGCTGGTGCCTAAGCAGCAGGGAAAATCACCCAGTATGCAGAAAAGCCTTTAAACACCAGAATAAGAATTGAGAAATGGGCAGTGGAAGTCAGTTGGGATTAGATCATTAGACCGCTGGGCTTTGCCTTTCCTTACCTTTTTTTTTTTTTTTTTTAATCTCCACAATTAATCTAATGCATCTCCTTTGGTTTTGTAAAAAGTGACTCAAGAAGTTAAAAGTACCAAACTTCAGTAGCTTTACCCATATGTGCTCCGTGCCTCAGGCTAGACAGCACATATTGGTAGCCAGACTGAGAAGAACATTTACCACATTACCTCTTCAAAACTCACTTTATTTTTCTTGTTGAGCTGGCCCCCATCCAATGTGACACTCCAGCGTGAGCTGTGTAGTGACAGCAACAGCCTCCATGGAAACACACCCAAGCATGAGGCCAGCCGTGGGGTAGACAGAAAAGGCAGCTCTGTCCCTTGTCCTTAGTCTGTGTGGTTTTGCTCAGAAGAAGCTTTCTTTTCATTTCTAAAGCATTATTATGAGTGCTTCTCCTATGCTGTTTTGTCTTTGCTGTGTCTCTTGTAGCAGTGCAAAGTTATGCTGAACCTGGAAAACCTGGGGCTGTTTGCAAGCCATCACCATTCCTCAGCCTCAGAAACCTCCAGTCCTCTTTTACATGCTGGAGTCAGGAGGGAACCTGGCTTTCCAACTGAGACATAAATAAATGCTGGCTGCTATGGGTGGAGGTTTGAATGTGCACTGTGGAGTGACTGGCTCTTGTGGACAGTGCCCTGCTGGCAGCCTTCGTGCTGCTGCGCCAAAGATCCTGCTAACTGAATGCCTCTTCTTGGCAAAATGGAGAAAGCAAAGGAAAACAGCATCTCAGAAATTTCCTTGACGTCTCAGAATTTGATATACCCCCTGTCTCATCCAGGAACAAGTGTATTGGGAAAAAGGTAGGTGGAGGGCAGGTGTTAAGCAGGTTACTCTCCCAGTAGAGTACTGGGGAGACTTTGATGATCAGGATGCCCCGAGAACAAAACACCTCATCATCAGGGCTATCACCATGCCTTCCTCTCTAGTTGTCTAATACCATTATAATATAATTCATTATATCATTTCCCCTTAATATTTCTCTGAAATTTTCCTTCTTATACCACAGAAGTAGATCTCTCAGTCTGACTATCCACTATTTGATGCAGACAGTGAACCAAGTAGCTGTTTGGCATTGTTCCAAGTCTTTGAGCATTTCACAGACAGCAGTGTAAATCCAGCAAAATTTGTGCAGGGTAGCTGCTACTGTGCTAAACTTCCAGAAACCTGGCTTTACATCCACTGACAACATGACAATACTGAGTTTCACTGCACATCACTTGTAGGCTACCAGCTCTGAATTCATACTGTGCAGTGGGAAATACCTATTCTGGGTGTGTCATGGGGAGAATCAGGCACCACAGCCAGAGTACTGAGCAGGGAGTGTCTTAAACTAATCAAGAAGAATGACTGAAAGCAGTTGTATAGTAAAATTTCCCATCTCAGCATGTAAGGAGCCTACACATGGGTTGCAATGCAGTAGTTTTTGGTGGTTGGGAGTCAACGGTGGGGTTCTATTTTGAGCTGAGCGCCTCAGCCATCTTTCCAAAGAGCTGAATTAGCTCTTTTTTAATTTAAATGATACATCAGTACCCTGACCATATATGACATGTAATACAACATGCAACAAGCACATTTTAGTGTCTAATGCTTTAATACATAAGTTATGAATAATAATAATAACAGATTCAGCAGATGTCTTTGTCATATCAAACATTTCAGTGGACATCAAGCGTCATGCTTGGCTTCCACATGGACTCCAGCATTTCTGACATTGATTTGGTTGCTCCTCATGTCTTTGCAATCCCAAGTGCTTTGGGTAGTTATGTATAACACCACGTCACTAGGCTGTCTGCTGTAAAATCTTTCCGGTAAAACAACAGATCTTAATAAATCTGGGCACTGTTTCCTTAGTTAATTTCCTTGCAAGATTCTTTGTTCCCTGATGTCTCAGACACACAAGAAAACTAATTGTGCATCCTAAGGGAACCACTCACCTGGCTTCCTAAGTGATACTTTTCATCTACTGAAACTACTTCTCCAAAATCACCACGGGTTCTAGAACTCCACTTAACACCCTTAATATCAATTTCCTGTGTATGAGCCTAGGTCCTGAGTTTATATTAATTTGAACATTTACATTGAGTTAGTGGTCCTCAGCATGTTTATCAAGTTGTTCATGTGGCCCATGAATGTGAGAACTGCCTAGGATCCTTCACCTGACTTTTCACCTTTTCTCTTCCTCATCTATCTTTCCTTCTTGCCTATCTCTCATTCTAAGAGAGCCTGATCATTCCAGCATCCTTACAGTGTAATATATTGAAAAGAAACCTTTTTGGCTACCTTTAAAGTACTTTATATCGCTTTGTATCACTTACACTACCATAGCAATATGGCAAAGAATGCCATCTAATTTATATAAAGTGACACAGAGGTTAATTAGTATATGGAGGTTAATTTCAAAAGAGTGTGCTAGGAAAGAAGCAGCAAAAAGCAATTCTTTCCTTAATTGGTTTTGTACACACACCTCCTTCTATGTTTTACAAATGTACTTAGGAATTTCTGTCTTCATTTTCTGGGAAGATTGCATGTCAGGTACAAAGGAAGTCTGACACTGTGTCTGTCTGAGTGGTTACTTGCTGACCTTTTGTTGTGGGATATACTATTTGGAAATATTGCCATCACATGCTATCACATTTGCATGGTGAGCACTGTAATGCTACACTTGCATGCATCCTCTGCAGTGGAACAAAAATAGTTCTCTTTCTACTTGAATAATTTGATACAAACATCACATTAGAAATAATAGATGTTGATACAAACCTCACATTAGCAATAATATGTTCCCAGCTCTGTCCACAAGAAATGGAGAGAAAGTGTTAATTTGGTGAGCCCACATGCTGGAGGAAAAGCAGGGTATTTAATGTTAGTAGGGAAAGACAAAGGTGATTATTTTTCTGTTTGAGAAGAAACAATCTGGGGGCTATCAGAAACTGCTCCCAGGTGACAAAGGTAGAAGGTAGTCTCTGAGCCTTGCCAGATTAATCTCTAAATTGCAACACTCAGATCTGTATATTGGCTCCATATCCATCTCTAGATCCTATGACTTCAGTGGAAGTGGTTATGTTTTTCAACAAGAGCTTTGATGGACACAGTACAGTTTAATTTGAATATGCTTCTTCTCTCAGAAATAATAACATACATTTCTACTATCAAGTCCCAGAAACCATGATGGGTTATACTACAGTGTTTTTAATGTGTAATTAGCATTATCATTTATTGCAACTAGACATCTGCTTGAGCTTGGTTCTTGATAAACTAGAACTACTTAATAGTATTGAGTTTTGCTTTTGAAATATGTGTTAGAATCCTTGTGTTCACAGAGGCTTTGGAGCTATTCTAATCCCAAAATGTTTCTTGCTCAGAAGTAAGTAGGAGAAATCCCTGCAGGAGGGTTGAACAGCAATAGCAGACTATGAAGACTTCAGTGTTATTTCTGTTTCTTCACCAAGCTGGTTAGACACCTAACAAAGCAATTCCAGTGGTGGAACCAAGGACCTATTCAAGCTCCTGCTAGAAATGGAGTACCTCCTGCCCCTGGATGCAGTGTCAAAACCATGGGCACACCACCCTGCCTTCCTGACTCCTCCCTTCTCGCTGCTGCAGCAAGGTGGTGGCTTCACCACTGCTCCTTTGAAGGATGAAGTGGGTTTGCAATTCTGTAAATCTTATTTCTGGTGACTATTTGTACAGAGGCTGCATAGAAACCAGACCTGATGCAAGCATCATATCCATGATGAGTGGATATATAGTGGTACAGCCTCTCCTAGGTCACATAAAACTGGATGCTACATTTGGCAGTGGTAACAAGGTAGTCAGCACCCTTCCATTTTCCTTGGAGATGAATAAATCCATCCTTGACAATAAACATCTCAGTGTTCATTTAAAAGATGAAATATAATAAGAATACCAACAATCAACACTGAACTTATTTATTCTATCTACGCATCCATTATTCCTTATTATTCTTGGTGCCTAGGAAAATATTCTTTCTCTTCCTTTAAACAACTCTTATCCATTGTTGCTGTTTACAATCTCCTTATTGTTGCTGAGGGTTGTCCTGTTCCCTCCCTGTCATCATTTAGCAAAGCTAAATGCATTTCATTATTTTAATCTTTCTTGAAAAGTCAATCCCTTAATTAGAATCTATGGCTGTGGAGCTCCACTGGTGTCCGCAGGCTAAACACCACTAAGGCTGTTTTCTTACTAATTGTGCTCACAGGCAGGACATTTGTTACTGTTGTTGATGGCATTAATTTGTTTGGGGATTTTGGTTTTGTTTATTTTTTTTTAAGACTGTTTATCTAGGTGAGAAGCAAAAGGCAAAATTCCTTAAGTCAGATTTTCAAAGGATCAAAGCCTACAAGGCATAGAAAATTATTATTTTCTTGGTTGGAATTTTAAACTGAGACATGCAAAGACAAACCTAAAAGTCTGGGGTTTGTAGACTGAGCACATCAAAATCTCTCAGTAAAATATGGAGATTTTAAGAACATGCTTTTAAAAAAAGGCTGTCAAATGCTGACCTGCTCTCTTCTACTCTCTTCTAATAAGCATCAAAAATGTGGAAACAATCCTTCATGCCTAATCTATCAGACACATTTTGCTAAAGAGGCATTTGGAAATTCAGTGGAATGCAAAAAAAAAAAAACAAAACAAAACAAAACAAAACCAAAAAAAAACGCTTACCTTGTCCTTTCCCACTTCTGTCTCCAGTTTAGCTCACTAATCACCCTTCATGCAAGTTTTTAGGAAGGATTTTGTTCTTCTAGCATGCAATTGAAGAAGGATCAAAGAACACAATGACTTTTTGAAATAAGTTTTAATGAGCTTCACAGTTTGTAATTTCCTTTCTTAGGGTTGTACGTTTTTTACATATGCCACTGCTCTCCACAGCACCACACACACTAGTTTAGACAATAAATGTAATAACTACTACCTGAGGGATGTATCTTTCACCCTGCACATAAAATTACTGCAGTTTGAATGTTTCTTGTGCTGGGATATGTCCCATTTGATTCAGTTCTATTTAAATCAATTTTTTCATTACACATAAGTTAAAGTTGCATTGTTTGGACATACAAAGTAGTGGTGTTCCATCAAGGTGTGTTCAGAGTGTGTTTCCATCAGAGATTATTAGGTTCAGAGATTATTAGGTTCAGCTGTGTAGTGTGGCTTCCTCTACAGTGCTCAGGATGAACCCTGCTCTATCTATCATCATGTAGTCAATTCTCCTGTGTCCAGCATTGTAATCTTCTACCTACTTCCAGTCTAAAAAGTAGCCTTTAAAAGGCATTTCTCCTTTACTTGGGAGATGAATCTTAGCAGTTGGAATTTCCTAGGCCTTGCCATGGCCGCAACTGATTTTTTCACATCAGTGCTAGACTTGATGTGGCCTTACCCCTGGTGACAAGAGCCAAAATAGCACCTGTCCCACTTAATGATTTAGCTGTGTGACTAATAGCATGCTAATGTTTGGACCTCTGCCCTGGTTGCCCACACAGATGTGGCTTGAGAAAAACTACCTGTTGGGCCATACCATCACCATGCCTTTGGGGATGTACCTGCCTTTGTGTATGAGCTTCTTAGCATTCAGTAGCGCCTGCAGCATCTATACCTCCCCTAAGGTGTACAGCTGCTGAGGCAGAAAGGATTTCTCTTCCCTGTTCTCCTTCTGCCCATGCAGCCTTTCCTCCACCACCACTTAACTTGAACCAGCAGAGTTTACTCCCTCTACAAATTTCTCCAACACTGTGATTTAAGCATTCTTGAGGTTTTTAAGAGCTGCAGCCTAAAAACCTGATAGTTCAAAAACCTTCCCATTTCCAAGGTGAGGTGGCAAACACTGAAGACCCTGAAAGCTGAACCCAGAGTCCAGTAGGTTAAGGCCCCTCTGGGAATTTCAGAACAGGTTGGGCATTTTGTCTGGTCAGTCTGGAGTATGAGAGATCCTAGGTGAAAAACATGGGGAGTGTTCTGACACTGGGCTGCATCTGAGCTGGTTCAAAACTTTTCTTTGAAGGATTTGACAGCTGGCCAGGATGTTTCTGGAGAGAAAATATCTAGTAAGTTAGACAGTGCTAAAGAGACATCTGGCTGGATCCCTGAGATTTAGGCCTGTGGATTTTGTCCAAGTCCCAGTATAATTTTGAAGGGTGTGTTGTTATTAATACCTGCTCCTCAAAAAATCTGGAAAAAATTTAATGTGCTAACACCTATATATCTATAGCCATATATCTACTGAATTTGATTTTCAATGAAACCCATGTTTACACAACTAAATTATGTGTCTGCATCAAAAGTCCCTTGGCATCCAGCTCGCCACTGTGCATTGTACACTACAGCTCTGTCCCAGGCTGAGGGCAAAACTCCCTGACGTTCAGCCATCCTGGTACTGTAAATGGAGAGATTCATTCCTCCTGTGTAAATAGGAGCTTTTACGTAGCTTTTAGGTAGCACAGAAAAAAAGCAGTGAATGCTTTACCACTTACGAGTAAAAAGCATCTGTAGAAGGAAGACCCATCATTTAAAAGCATATAAAATACTTAAATTTGGCAGAGAACAAAATATTTTGAAATTATGCAACACAAAACAATCACTGACACTCTTACTGAAACATGACACTGGTTCCAGGATGTTCAGGCACTCCTGCTGGGATAGATAATCTGCATTTAAATTACAAGATTCAGCCATATGTCTGTCTGGGAAATGAAAAGTGTGTAATGATAGATACTACCTTGTGCTTCTGCTCTTGGAGTCTTTTTCATCCTGCTCAGTCACTCTCATGCACTGAGGTCTGTTCCAGGATAAACCCTCTTCCTATTAGATAATATCCAAATGTCTCCAGGGCCTGTTTCAGAATCCAGCAGCCTCTTTTTTTTTCTTTAGAAACTATATATCAAATCTTCGGTGGGAGCAAGCTTTTGACTAATACTCCCCTCTGGTTGTTTAACTTGTAATAACATATCCATTTAACCCATGCAACTTTTATTTGAGATTTAGGCTATGACATATGGTTGAGGATTCATACTGTTCAATTTAGGAAAAGACAGATCTTCTTCATTTACAAAAACGGTACACCCCACCTCCCCACTCTTGTGTGTGTGTGTGTGTGTGTGTGCGCGCATGAGTTTTAGATCAGTATTTCTCTATCATTCAAGTGATTTTTTTTTTCTCAGCTCATGTTGACTGTCTTTTGCTATTATCTTTCATGGAGAAATATGTATTTTTGTTGGACCTTCAAGTCAAAGCAGCATCTTCTTTGTAGCTACTGAATATATTCTGTAATAGCTTGGGTTTTACTTTGTTTAGACTCTGAGAAGTTGCTGTTATATTTCCAGTAATTTAGTTGCACATTCTGAACCACAACATAATTAATTGGTGAGAAAAAAAAAAATCTTAGTTCTAGTATTATGAAGAAGAAAAACTAAAACAGCTTAAGAAAAAATGATGTTTGAAATATAGAGACTTTTCCCACATTTCCAATGTCTTACTATTTTTTTGACTTGCTATTGCAAATAGCTTGGATTCAAGAAACACAGAATAATACAGGCTTAGTGATTTGGTCATGGTACCTGTGAATGGTAAAGGCACGATCTGGGTTTAGAAATCTGGTTGCTGTGCTCTTCAAATCCGAAATACTCCCATAATATATAGTAATCATTGCAAACCATGCAGGTAGCCAGGAAGGACACTGCACAGCACCAACCAATTGCCATGCTTGTAAATGCCACTTGGGAGTTTGATGGGGACATTTTTAAGGTACACATGCAAGGAGATGAGCTGAAAACTAGTGTTCTTCTGAGGGACAATCTGCTTTCCTGGAAAAGACCATTTTCCAGGTGAGCAACACAGTGGTCAAAAGAAGCCTTACTGTGGTCTACATTCTGTCCATCCAACCTTGCTCTGGTTTGCCCTCCCTGCTTTTGAGACCCTGCAGTTGGACTGAGCTCCTGACTTACCCCTGGCCAAATCAGTGTGGCATGAGGAGTGTCACTGCCTCTGGGAATGACAAGGACATTCCATGTGGTCCCAGGCTGCTACTTGGATTCTGCTGTCTCCAGCCAGCAAAGCAGAGCTTTGAACTCAGCTCTCACCTGCAGATCTCAGTGCTTTTATCACCACTGTGAAAAAAAGGAAGGACCATTAGTTTAGACCAAGTGTGAGCTGATCAAAATGAATGTCCTTGTGAATTGCTCTTAGAATTGTCACTGGTTTCTAGTAAGAGCAAAGAAATACAAGAATTAGCATAATTACTCTGAAGGTACTTATTTTCATATACTGTTTGTTGTTGTTTTATTTCAGGACAGGTTTAATTAGAAGTAAGCACTGAAAGTAATCATATGGTGTATGCTTCCTTTTGGAGCTTTGAAAGATCTTGCCTTGTGAGGGTGATAAATCATCTAAATGAGCATGCATGAAAACTTGTAAAATGTAACTTTGTACAGAATTTTTCCACACATGGCGCATGTCCTAGGCAAGTGTTTTATAAGTGAGATGTGCAAGTTTTATGGAGCGTAGTTCGGTATATAGCTTAAACAAACTGAACTTTGCATATAGGCCATACACAAAATACTATAGTTATCTGCTTAAAGGAAGAGAGCACGACGAACCTCTAGGAGCCATACAGTCTACCTGGTACATATTAGGCATCTCAAAAACAATTGCCTAATGGACATGCTGATGCCAAAAGAACCCTTTGGGTCTTTCTGAGAAGAATACATACATCAGCTTCCATGAAATATGTCATCCCTTTCAGTCATTTTACTAAGGAAATACCAACAAAACACTGTTTTTAAATAGCTTTAAGGATCTGATATAAATCAACAATAGCCAGGAAATTTAAGAAAGCCAAAGAATGACACTCCCTCTTCAGCACATTACACCCTGTTTTTCAAAAAAAGCTAGAAACCTTGGGTATCCCATCTTATTTCCAGTTCTTGCTATGTCAGACCCTATGGAAAAAGTACCAGCAACAACAGAAGCTTCCACCTCAGACCTTGCATGCCAAGGGTGAAATCACAGGAAGTCATATGTGATTTACACAAAGTATCATAACTTTTTCCCCTGACACATGACCATTCAGCAGCTGAGTCTCTGTCCTGCCCAGCTGCTTTCACCCCATGCTGCTGCTGGTGCAGATACAGTGGCCTGAGGAAGGGACAGACACTGTACACATGTAAGAGGAGCTGTTCCCCAAAGCCTGTGTGGAGGACATTTTCCATTCTGGCTTTGGATCAGGGGCTGAGGTGATCGTTGGACAGTAACACTGCCACTATCACTGCTTTGTGTCACACTGATCCGTATTTATTTGGCTCAGGCAGGTGATAATTATTTCAATAAGAACCTAGATATTTTAAAGAAATGTCTATAAAAAAATCAGAAGAGAAACGTAGTCCTATTCTGGAAATATGGGTTGATTGGATGCAAATGAAACCTTCTGGATTATGACTTTACTTCACATCAGGCTTAAAATGCAGAATGTTTCTATCTGATATTTAAATATGAGAGAGATCAGATATAAAGACATAAGAAGACATGACAAGTTCTAAATAAGCAGAAAAATCCTAAACATATGCATGCAGAAAACCAGCTCCTTGGAGCCAAAAAATTTTAGAAAGGGAAATAAAAGTTTTTAAGCCTTCAAGACCAGGCACATACTTACCCCTAGATTTACTGTTTAATCCCATTAAGCACAACCAACCATGTCAACACAGAACCAAATTATTATGTACAAACCACCCAAAAACCTTTACTGGTCATTGTTAAAAGGCTCGTGTGCTAGGTGCCTAATTGCCATAAATACTGATTCTCCTAAGTTCTTTTCACATTCCCATCTAAATTTTCAATAATGATAGCAATCAGACAAACCATTTCAAAATCCTAATCAAATGTCTTCTCAGAGCATTCATAAAATGAGATGCTGATGCATCACATTCTGTTTAATTGAGATACACTTAGACTAGGAAGTCCGCTTAATCAGGACGTCTCTCTGGGAACAATTTAAGTCCAATGATACTTAATGGCAATGACACTGCTGCTCCCATATAACAAGCAATGGGACAAGAAGAAATGGCCTCAAGTTGCCTGAGGGCAGGTTTAGATTGGATATTATGGAAAATTTTGTCACCAAAAGGCTGCCCAGGGAAGTGGCTATCTCCATCCCTGGCACCATTTAAAAGATGTGTAGATATGGTGCTATGGGACTTGGTGGACTGGACATGGTGGACTTGGCAGTGGTTGGATTCAGTGATCTTATGGTATTGTCCAACTGAAGTGATCCAATGATTCTTTGACAATACTTGATTCTGGTGCAGGGTTAGATGATAAAAAAGGATTAGTAAAAGCTTTTTTGGACATGTACTGCTTTTCTTCCAGTCTCTTCTGTTACAGTGATATCTGCAAGTTATCAAGTGCTGGTGTCTATTTTGGACCCATGGAAAAGGAAGGAGGCATCTTCTCCAAAGACTTCTGGACATCTGTAGCCCCAGCAGCTTTATCCTGAAGCAGCAGCTTCTGTGGTCCTATACCTTTTGTCCCAGGCATCTCCCCTTGTCATGCCTGGGCCTAGGGGATTCCTCCCAGACAGAGGCAGAGCTGTCACCACCTCTGCAGCAGCAGGAATATCCCAGGCTGGTAATGACACAGGGTGGTAAGCCAGGACTGAGGTCAAAACAGGTCTGAATGAAAGCCCTGTCTCCTTTTGCTGCTTTGTAATCCTAGTTACAACCCTAATTCACAGTGAAACAATCTGATGAAGTGAAAAAAAAAAAAAAAAACCCAAAAACCAAACTTCCCTGTAAGAAGATTCCTTTTTATTGTCAACTTTCACACAGTCAGAGGATGAAATTCCCTAAGCAATTAGAGCTTCTAACATTACAGGCAAAAGGTTTATTTTGAGAAAACAAGTGCATGTCAGCATTTTAAAAGTTATTTTTTCAACCTTTAGACATGTTGGCAAGGCATCTATTCAGTGGGTTTTTTACTTGAAGGCATATAGACAGGAAAGCACAGTACCAGGTGGGAGTACAATATGCCACTTGTCTGTTAATGATAAAGAACAAAAATGCAAAGAAGCTATAAACCAGACAAAGCAAAGGAGAAGAGAGACATCCACAGAAGTGGGTGTGTGGCAGTTACCCAAGGACTGGACATTTCCCTAATATCTAAAGTAATTAACGTAAAAGCAACATTGGTTAGGGATATCTGCATAGCTGTGGGTAGCTGAGGGTTTTTGGTTTGGTATTTGCTTGTTTGGTTGGGTTTTTTGTACCAAGTCTTGCTTTCCATAGTGGCAGTGGTATAAAAATAAACTTAAACTAAAATCGATTTGCAGGGAACTTGATAAACACAGTGTAAAAATGACCACTCATGCAGCTTTCACCCTCTGTCTATTAAATGTTAGCCTTGAATTTTTGTAATACAACTTAATAAAGATTACAGCATTTAAAATGAAATGTGATCATTCTGTGCTTTTATCTCAAAGTGCTGCTTTCATTTGTGCTAAGTAACCCCTCTGATTCAAACTTGTTTATTACTGAGGTGGGCTGTAATTGTAGCCATCAGTGGCAAACATGAGATAGTTCATATCTAAACAAAAAATTCAGTGTTCCTGAACAATACGTCTGAGCAGTGTGAAAGGTCCAGCACATATAATATTTTTTCCACTCAGCTTGGTGAACCTGTGTTGAACAGGTAAAACATGAAACCAAGAAAGTAGTGACCAAAAAAGGAGAGGAGAATTTAACAAATAATGCTAGAGCCACGAGCTAGCAGTTTCATATCTTTTTCCCTGAAGTGAATCCGGGACACGCAGAGTCAACAGCAGAGGTATTTCCCAAATTCGAGCTCCTGACCTTGTGGCTGGACCCTGCCCCTGCAGAGCCTCCCAGTGTCCGCAGCAGACTTGCAGCCAAGCCGAGACAGTTGCGCATACAGATGTGATAACTTCACCAGTGACCTACATAAGACGCATTTCCTAACCCACAGGGCAGATAGTTTAAGGACACACTGCTGCCTCCCTTCCACAGGAGAAACTTGCCCCAAAAGGACATCTCTGTGTGGGACAGCTGTGGTTTCAGACCATGGCAGAGGCTGTCATTCAGAGGCAGAGATTGTGCATGGCAGCTCTGTGAACGTAGCAAAGAACTGGAGGGAAAATATGAAAAGAAGATGAATCTGTTCAGCACTAAACGTGTTTATTTTAACTTTTTTGCAGCTTCTGAAAAATCACTGAGCAAAACTCCAGGGTATAAATCAAAGTGAGAGAGAGAAAGAAAAACGGGAAGCGAAAGAAAGTCATTACTTTGATTGGCAATGAAGGATTACTCAGGATCCATAACTGTGTTTACCTAGCTCAGCTTAAAGTTCACCATTCTAAACTCCTCTAAAGAATCTCATCTTAAAAACAAAAACTAAACTAAAAAATGCCAGTGTTCATGGAAAATTGCTTGTGTAATGACAAGTGGAAGTTTGGGGTTTGCCACCTATGCTTACATGACTATGTTTTCTTTACTATGAAATGCACACTTTATGTAATTTCAAGCTTTGTCTACTAAGGAGTTAAATTACAGAATAAAGCCTAAAATTATGAACATAAAGATCTGATATTATTTTTATCCTTTCAATTTCATGTTCTTCAGCTATATCTTAGCACAGCCCAATTTACAGTCTAAGGCCAGAAAGTTAGTAGTACTAGGCACACAGTTGCACTAAGTACTGTTCTCACTTGCTCACTATAAGCTCTCTATTTCCTTCTTAAAAGTTGTTTTCAAAAGGATCTGATTGCATAATTGTGCAGCAACAAGGCTTGGTAGCCTCAATCCCCAAGAATGTTTTCAATGACCTCTTCCTGCCCAGTTTTTCCATGAGAGAGAGAGAACTGTTGGGAAAGGGGGAGCCAACAGTGTTACCAGAGGGTAAATGAGTAGACAGATGCAGAATAGAGATTAGTGGTTTAGGATAGAAAAAAATTTTCCCCCTCTCTGGTGTTACAATTGCTTTTAAAACACACCCTCTCCTTCTCACATTTCATGTCCTTTTTGTAGGCACTTCCAGCAACAAAGTAGACCATAATTTTAGAAATTAGAATATTAAAGCAGAGGAATGGGCATGCAGCGTGGCTGCCAGTAGGGTCAGTCCTGGCAGTGAAGAAGCTGGGCAGATTTGCAGGGGCAGTGTGAGTCAACATGGCCATTTGTGGACAGATAAGAGAGTGCAAACAAAACCAGAGCATCAAAAGTGAAATGTCTGCTTCAGAGGAAAGCCGAGCTCACTAACACACACATACCTGTACCACGTGCCTAGCAAATCAAGATTTGTTTATTTACAGTATCAGTTTTGGTTATGGAGAGCTCTTAAAAATCTGTGGGTAAAATAACCTTGAGAAATTCACATTATTAAGAATTAATTATTACCCTCTGTCAGACCCCATTTATCACCATGAAAACCAGATACATTAATTAGAGTACTTCTGGCATCACAGCAAACCTGCTTCCTTCATGTTAGATTTTGGTTTAGATTTTTTTCCCAGAGGGACAACAGAAATTGTTAAATGTACCAAAGAGCAGTTTAAAGGTTTTTCCACTATGATGAATTTAAATTCAGGGTTTTTTTTTGGTATTTTTTTGGTTTTTTTTGTCCCTGAATCAGGCTCCATAGTAACTTCTATTACCAAAGAATTATCTTTGTTACTGACAGACTAAATTAATAATCAGAGTTTCATTTTTATCCCTGTCACCTACAGCACTGATACTGACGACCATGGGGTAGATTATTTAGAAATTAACATTATGCCATGTTGCTGAATACAGTGTATTTCCTGTAGCTTAAAAACATGCCATGCTGTGGCAATGCAGAGTAGGCAGCTTTTAAATTTTGGATTAAATCTTAGTGAAAGTCTCCCTTGACTCATTCAACTCCTGCCATTACCTTATGTATTGTGATAATGGTGTAATGCAAGGTAGGGATTTAAAAGGACAAGAACATAAATCTTTGAGATTGATGGCATTTTGCTATTGCCTGTGTGTCAAGAGGAATGGGGGAGCTTGCTGTGTTACAATTTCCCATCCTAGTCATAGTGGGAGTGCAGAATGAAAGCTTTACGTTCAGATCAAATCCTGTGTTTGCCTCCAAGACAAAATTTCCTATGAGATTAAGACCTACAAAATGTGGTCCCATAGGGAAGAACTCAGAAATTCTCAATAACATTCCAAGGAGGCCTTACCACTTTTTTATCCACAATCAGCTGCCTACCACGACTTTGGTTGCATTTTTCTCTGGATGGGAGAAAAATATCTGGGCAAGCATGATACCCCAGTGCTCCATAGCTTAGCTATTCACCACAAATGGTCTGCCTCTTTAAATAAAGCACAGGCTGGGACACGCTATCTGCTTCTCAGAAAGCCAAAGGTGGATGCATGCCAGGGATTTGTGCAGCTTCCTGGCTTTGCTGATAAAGAAAGGCCACTGTGAGGTAAACCTCTTCTCTGTCCCTGACACGTTTTCTCAGTGGCTGCCTAGAAACAAGGCACCCGAGAAGACAAGGAAAGCATGGATCCTGTGCCACCACAGCTAGTTGTCTGCACAACAGGGCTGGGAGGAAGCCTCTGAAGAGTCCACACGGGCTTGTGCTTCTACATTTAGAAATGTGAGCTTCGAGCCCAAGCATTTGCATCAGCAGGTGGAAAGTATGAGACAGCACATCCAATGCTGAAAGTTAATGATAGCATTTGACCATGTTAACCAGTAAGTGACAAGGCAGGGTCACGGGAGTTAATTATTCATGTAAGTGACTGCTAAAAGAAATGTTTAAGAAATGCTGGTAGTTTGCACTGACTGCAATGGAAAGTGACTAATCATTTCAAAGTTTAACCTTGGCAGCTCTAAGTAGACCCTTCTGGTTCTTCTTTTTTTTTTTCTGGTTTTGTTTTTTAAATCAATATTGTCTACTTCACAGGCAGAACATTAGAGGTTTCACAGCAGAAAACATCCTAGCTAGCTAGGAGGGCCATCCGTGCCATGAAGACCTGAGCTCCAGGAGAGAAGCAATCTGGCTTAGAGGTGTTCAGCTTTGTGAGAAGGGATTGCTTCAGCCTCAACTCCCAATCTCCAGAGTGATGTGACACCACTCTCCCCAGCTCCCAGTACTTGTGTATTTAAGTTATAACCTCTTTGGGGCAAACTCTACCTTGTTTGTTCAGTGCCAAGCACAATCAGCCCCTGCCTGTCACCGGTGTCCCTCGGCAGTGCTGCCATATAAACACTGACAAAGACAGACTGTTCATATCTGAATGGCCACTACTGAATCCACCACTTTAAAAATGTCATTATTTTTGTTGGTGCCCAGATAATTTAAAAAATTCTCAGGAAAAAAACAATTACTGCCCTGCCAGAACTGCTAAGCTTCTGTGGGACATAGCTGCATAATTTTAAGAGCCAAACATTCCACTAGATCTCTTTGTTTCAACAATCAAATACCAGAGAGGGAGGTAATACTGACAATATATTGCTCTTCTTCTGTATGCTGAACTGTTTTATAACTTGTACTCATAATATGTGAGTCTACAATTAAAAAAAAAAAAAAAAGCAAGTTTAAGCTAACGTTTTATAACACTACAATATATATACAGCACTTCTCATCCCAAGAGTACTTACAATACTTGAGGTCTCAGAGAAGTACAGCTGTCTGCAGACTGGGACATAGCATGTGCTTAACAAACAGTATCTGAGGCTTGAACATGGAGAGCAGCAATTTTCCCAACTTACACCTTTGGTAAGAATAAAGCAAAAATAAAGGCATGTTTAATGAATGTAGCCTTAATAAGATACTGAAACTAAAGGGAAGACTTGGTGAACTTAAATATGAAGAATATATTAAGTAAGGGTAAAAATTAAATTTGAGCTGTAAGATGAGAGGATAGCTAAGTGATTATTTTTTTTCCTTAAGAAAAAAGTCCTTAAGGTTACAATTTGGCTATTAAGAAGCATGACTTATGTGAAAACCAGAACCCTCAGTACCCATTGGTGTGGGCACTGCACTGGAACATAACATCTGGGAATACCTCAAAGGGAAGGCTGCAAAATCATCAGGGAAGTTCTGCAAAATTCCTAGTGAAAAAAAAATTATTTGTTCAAAAGAAATCTTCTGAATGTGTGGCATGAAATCCCAGAGTTTGTGGGAACTTCCTGTTCTTCCTGCTCATGTAGGAGGGCTAGAGGTGTTATCTTACTGAGCTCTCAAAGAGACAAGGAAGTTCACTTGCAGGATGGATCAATACGTAGGCATGGTCAACCATTTAACCCTTTGTTAAATGTTGCTTTCCATCTGTTGCCCAAAATGCCTCTTCAACAACAGAAAACACTGGGAGAAGGGTGGTAGGAGGAAAGGGGCATAAGTGTAAAAAGAACCTTTGATGTAAGTAATACGTAAGAATAAATATAAAAGAACATAAAACATTTTAAAGTTGCTGTTGCAAACAATCCAGTGCCAAGTCAGCCTACATTAAGGGTAAATGATAAGCATGTAAATTAAAGATTGCAGAAAGCAGATGTTTAGGTTTTAAGCCACATTGCTCAAGTCAAGAGCAATTTCCTCTCATGTGGTACTTGGTCAGAGGCAGAGGGACATGGTAAAGGCAGTGTGGGTGGTTCATAGTGTTCACTTTGCTTTGGCATGGGAAGCTAGGAAGCCACAACAGTTCTTTGCTTGTAAGCTTTCTGTTGCTTTAAGCATGAATGTCCTTTCTGTCCTCTAACAATCCCATTTTTGTTTTTAAGAAGACAACCTTTGACCCTTTCCTGGACTAGGAATGAAAGTCATCTGAAAGAGCAGTATGCTGTTCTTTCAAACCTACTTTCTGGTGCTCTCTTTTGATGCCATTGCTGGCATCGTGCAAGCCAGGGTGACTTCAACTAACTTTGCTCATCTGCCTTCATCAAGCCTATACTGAATGATAACCAGTGCTTGTATGATTTTTTTCAGTTTTTCCTGCACCAACCTCATTCCCTAGGGGTAATTTCATCTGGTGATGATATTTATAGATCTTCAGCTCAATCTTATGTCTCCCAGAGCAGGCAAAAGGGATGGAGAGTCCTGCACTATCCTCTCCTGATGCAGGCCTGCTTATTTATCTGTACAGTGAAACTTGCAGTTTTCAGACAGTTTCAATCAGTTTCAGTCAGTTTTGAGTTTTCCTTCCTTCTGTAAACCTACCAGGGTGAGGTAGTGTGGCAGTGATACTTTCAGGTAAGTGCTGGGACCTGTATGTCCCAGAGCTCCCTTTACAGACACTGGACATGATTTAGAGGCAGCAGTCGCATATTCAGTGTACTTATAGGAACCCCGAAATACCTACTGTTCTGTCTATCTGTCTAGACTCCAGCTGCCACTGTGGAAGGGTCTTCTGTGGGTCAGCCCTAGGTCACATCTGCCACATCCATATGGATATTTTGGGTATCTTAAGTGATCTCAAACAGTGTGAGATCCCTACCTGTGACAAATAAGTGAAGCATCTGTCTTATATCAGCTACTTCTGTCTGTACCTATTGGTAAGAAGCATGTGTTTCTTTCACCTATCTGAGAATGGGCTACTGTGCCCCCTGGGGATTCCTGTCTCTGTCCATTGATTTAATAGTAATTTAGGTGAGTAGATGAGATGTGATGACTAATTTTTAGATAGCTATAGTGAGATGAGATGAATCCCATCTGTCCTGGCACATGATTAATGTTGTAACAGTAAGCACCTTGCACTTTGCTCTTAAATGTTGCAATAACTTTGGTCAGATTTAATGCTTTTTTAAAAGTGTTACTGTTTTTATTAAATTGATCCTTGTTAATTATAATCAAATAATTTTTAAAAGAAGCTTTAAACAGTAATAATTTATGTGTCTATGTTCAAAAATCAGAAATATCAGACAGCAAGCCAGCAAACTCCTACAGAATGCAGAACATACATTTGAGAAGTGATTTTAAATCCCTATGCCATCAAGCAGAGGGAAAAGTATGTACTAGACATACTGCTATATTGTGACAAACCATAAGGAAGCTTTCAGCTATATAGCATCTTGACAGGCTGTTCAAAATCAAGTGTTTAACTTCACTCTTTACCTTGATAATCAGGTTTCCTTCTTTGCTCCATACATATATTATACCATATTTAGCACACAAAAGGAAAAAAAAAGGCAGTAGTTTCTTTAGAGACATCCAACTTTGTTGTGATGCACCCCATCCCTCTTCTTGTCTTTTATTGTAAGAAAATCCTGGATTTGCTTGTATAGCAAACACATCCTTCCTAGCTGTAGTCTTGATATGTGTAATAGGGACTTAGGCAGCTGTAGTCCTATGCCTCAGGAATAACTGTGTTAATCTGCCAAAAAAACCCCAAACAAAAAAACAAATATAAAACAATCCCAAACTTATTTTTTTTTCCAAGTCCTGTCTGTCTAAAAATATGGGCTTTACTTACTTACTCTGAGCAGTGTTCACATTAGTGACATAACCTTAGCGTTCCACTAATGCTCATAAGACTTTCTAACTGCATTTAAAAAATACTTATAAACTCAAAAATAGAAATCAGGGCATGTCCTATCAGAAACAACACTTCTTTTGCAATATTTGTTCCACAAATTTAGTTATTCATTGTTCAGTCACAACTAGCATGGTAGTCTTTCTGGTCAATAAATACCTACATACATGTTGATTTTCATGCATTATCTATATAATTAGCTTTTCTTAGATCGCCCTCAAATCATTGTATTTCAGAGTAGAAACCCACCTCTGTCCAAATTCAGTGAAGGTATAATAAGTGTGAAACAAGAAAGTTATTATTTTACTTCAATGTACACATGTACCCTATGCTGTATTTATCTTTCTGGGGAAAAAAAGTGTAAAAATAGACACTGCTAGCAGCAGGAACTCTGGATAAAGGGACTAGCTGAAAGAAAATTCATGTGATTTTGAAAGCACCTATACTAATCAGACGTCAGGCACATGCTGGTCTTTACTTAATAACGAAGCAGTCAACATGTTACCTGGTAAAAATAACAGCCACTGTACCAAATACAACCCAGCACTCTACATACAGTGACAGTGACACCTGATGATACTTGTGACAGATTATTATGGTCCTCCATCATAACACTGCAGCAAAAACTCAAGGCTGCAATAAAAATTAATCTGGCCATGAAACTGGCCTGTAGTTCTTTTCTCCCCCTTACTACTACAACACTGATGTATAGAAGCCATCAAACATGACTTTGTGAGGGTATTAGATGTACATAAAGCTTGCAGAGAGAAACTGATGGTTGCTACAGAAAACTCAGTAACCAGCTACTTAGAGGGTGTTTTTTCACATCTCCTGTGTCATTACAGATAGTTCCATGAATATCTGACTTACTAGTAGGGTGTTTTGAAAACCTACTACCAGAGAGCTGGTAACAACACTTCACCTTTTCTGCTCAGACTATGGCTTCGAAGTCTGGCCTGAGTCAAGGAAATTATTCTAATGTAGTCACTTAATTGCTGATTTGAAATAAGTCTATAGTTTTAGTGAAAACCCGAAGGATGAAAGCCTTCTTTTCAAAACCAGGGCCATCCCTAAGATTCCTCTGGATCCTCAGAGAAGGTGAAGGAGCTAGGTACCCAGAAGAAATTGGCATCAAGCTGGGTAAAAGCCAGGGGCACTCTGTGTTGCTGCTAGTGGCAGGGCAGTGTAAGAAGACTTCTCTCTGAGACTTACCAAAGCTATTAATATGACACTTGCTCAGTCACGTACTGACTTGGAAGTCAAAAGAAGCACTGTCTCCTGCTAAGGAGAGGAATATAACTATTCATAACATAAAGGGCTGTAAACTATGTCCTTGGGTTTTCCTCCCTCATGTGATCACTTTTGTATTCTCCATTTGCAGAGCATCTGTATAATCCATATGTGGCAATAATTTCATGCACAAACTTTAGGATGCGCAGTGCCGTAGGAGTTGAACAAACCTTGTCAATCACCGAACACAGGAAAACCTGTTGGTGGAACAAATTTACTGCATGCTTTAATTGTAGCCAAAGAGGCCTAGCTTCCCCTAGATTTTCATGGTTTGTCGTTCAACTACAATTTCTTCCATGCATCTGAAATTTGCTCCAGGTTATATGACGTTTTGTGGTCCCTCACAACATGGCATAGTACCAATTGATACTATATAATCCACAATGAAAATATGCCCTTAATGCCCCATGACAAATGGAAAGAATGTGAATATCTTATTTAAAACAGTACACGGGAAATGGAATACAGCTCAGCTCTGTTTTTTAAATCTATCATTTTTGTTAAAGCAAAAGAAGTATATAAATAAAAGCTACCTGAAACATAGATTATCCATAACAGGAACTTAAAGACTTCAGCTCTTCTGAGCTGGCTTGTGTGGTTTTTTTACTGCTTCCTATCCATACTTATTTCTGTAATAAATGTGCCAGTACATTTTTGGATGTGCTTTTATGATATTAAAATCAGCTTTCTGGAAATACAAACTAGCAAACTCTACCCTTTTGAAATCAGTGAAAACAGCCCTATTGCTTAAGATTCCAATTGCACTGTTTTTTTTCTTTCTTTTAACATTCCACATCATGGTAGATGCAATGCCAACACAAAGAAAGGTATTTGGTCTCTACAAACACCAAGCATTGCCAAATAAAAAATTTTCTGTTATATTCTACAAACTCGTTTCAAACTCAGTGGACATGTGGTTTTAAATAGATTTTATAGGCTTTTAAAATGGTATCCATAAATTCTCTCACTGCAATTACATTTAAAATTTCTCTCAGTCTTTCCCCAGGGATCTGCTTATGAATATTAGCATTATAGTGTTAATACTTTTTGGTTCAGGCTTGTTTGTAAGTATTACTGTGACAGTACTGTAGGAGAATAATTAATTATGATTTTAAATGCATCCAAATATTTTGGAAAAGAAATAAATAGATTTGATTACTGCTTATGATCTACTTAATGCATATGTAAGCACATGTTTAAATACCTTGCATTTGCAACTGGAATTGAACCTTTTTATCCTACCTGCAGCTGGGCTATGAACTGAGTGCATAAATAACAGGTGTTCTGGTTTCACTGACTCATTTCTCAGCTTCCTCAGGGCCAGATAAACCACTGAATATTTATCACATGTGCTTACAATATAGGGTCTCAATTCAAAACATTATCAATGTGGAATGCCTCAGGTTGAGATTGATCATCCTCTTATTTGAATATCTTTCTTCTGGATCAGTGGCTGTTCTGAAATGGCCGGTGTTCATGGCTGTACTGGACAGGCACAAAAATATCTCCTTTTCTTTCACCAAAACTCGGTTTTGTTTTTCTGATGCTGCACAATACATTTTAATGGAAATGTTTTAAGGAACTGAAGTGAGATAGGGCCTGGAAACTGTTTCACAGTCTTCTGTGCTTTACAGTTCTTCCCTTTCATTCCCTCCTCTTCTTCTACCATGTGAGATGGACTGCATTGCATCAGTGCAGTGGCAGGTGACCAGCAGTGCTACATTTAACTGTTTGTGACAAATATACCTTGAATTAAGTGAAATATTTCTACCTTGGGAGCAAAATATGATACATTTTTTTCTTCTTTTTTATTCTGCCTGAATGAGCAAGAGACAAGAACTGAAAATCAGCTCCAGGAGCCTTGCGTGACTCTGCAAAATATTGCCATTAAACTTATACTGGCAAAGCTGGTATAATCTGTAGTCATTTAAATTCACCTTTACTGATTGAAGGCTTAATTATTGCATTTTGAGGCATATACTTTTTAGGTATAATTATACAGTTGAAGACATTTCAAGATCATAATTAACTAGAAGACTGAGAACCAAATCAATTCAAAGTCAATATGAAATATGGTTACTTCACGGGATAAAAACAGAAACTGCAAGAGAGAATTCTTCACTGAATAGGTATATTCCTAGATGATTTTGGCCTCTATACTGTTGAAATTCTTGTCACAGATAAAGAAAAGGCAGAAATATCCCTCCTAAAGTCTGTAGAAGTCTAAAATATTTGGAGAGTAATCAGACAATATAATAGATTTTGGTTAATAGTTTAATAAGGCTACATGGTTTTTGGCATGGTGACAGGAAAACTCATTCATCTACAAATAATGGGCGAAGAAATAAATCTGAAGAAGCCCAAGAGAAATATATCAGGTGAACGGACTCCCCCATGATAATGCAATTCTTACACATAATCCAGGAATTTATACTCAAAAAATGTAGGAAGGTTACACAATGCTGTGTGTCATCCTGCTGGAACAATAAGCCCAGCTCTGGTGTCTACAATTTGATAAGGGTTCTGAAAAATCAAAGACATTTCAGATAAGGTCCTCAAGAATGATTAAAATGGAAATTTTTCCTCATGGAACTTATGGAATGAACTACTTAAGACATTGAACCAAGGGGAAAATTACTTAAGTACCTACCTGGAGAACAGGAATTTAGTAATAACTGACTCTTTGATCTCACAAATAAAGGGGTGGCATTGTGAAGGCTCAAAAGGCTGTTTTCAGTGATTTCAAAAGGGCAAGGCTTCCTGTTCCACTGAAGTGACAGAGACATGGTCAGTATTAAAACTGACAGGATTTAAAGTTCATCAGTTCAGGGGTCTTCAATCATCCCTTCTGACGACTGTTGATTTTCATGCATGAGGTAACTGACTAGAGTGAGAAGGACACAGTTCTTTCAATTGAAAAAGGGAAAAGCCTTATGACCAGCTTTCTGTACTGGAACCCAGACACTTCTTGGAGAAGCACAGTTAGAACATTTCAGCTAGGTGCTGAAATAGATTAATTCATAGGAATTTCTGAAGTCTGACCGGTCAAAAAACCAAAATGAGAGTGAGGCCTTGAAAGAAAAATTGCTCAAATACACTTGTCATGTACAACAGTGGAGAAACAAGCCTGACACATGAAGGGTCTCTTGGTGTTAGTGAGCAGTGTTGGGTTGAGTAGACAGCCCAATGACCATCAGGCACAGTCATGGCCACCAGCCAGGTGCAAGGTCAATCCAGAATGATAGTTCAAACTACAATTTGAGCAGAGGGACACCTCCAGAATTTCTCAAAGCAGGGCTGGGTGCCTGAGGCTGGACTGAAATGGGGCCCCTGGGTCATGGACAGGGTGTGGGGGGAGGCCCAGGCAAGGTGGCCAAGGCCAGTAAGATCCTTTGGGGCACGGATTGAAGCCTCATAAGGCTCAGCAGTTAGTATTTCTTTAGGTTTATGCCAGAGACTCTCTCAGGAGAGATGTTCTCAGCATAACAGCATTTTCTGTGGATTGCTAATTTGTGTCTCTTACTATCATTTCTGAGAAGGGGTCGCCCATCCTTTCACAGCATATTTGAAGAGTGATGTTCTCACACAAGCATGACATTGTCTTCTGAGACTGTGATTCCCTGAGGCATAGAATCAGTTTATGAAGTGATGGCAGCTCTTGGATCATATCAGTCTTTTTATCCTGCAATTCTCCTTTCTTTATACAGCAGACAGCAGGTTTTAGTAGTCTTCAGCATCCTGTCAAGTAAAATATCAGTGAATGACAACCTAAATTTAATCACTGCCCTTCTGTAATTTAATCTAAATACAGATGAGTCTGGTTCCGCAGGTTATTTTACAGTGCTTTATTATTTTGATACTGTTTTCTAAAAACAGTTTAAATTTGAGATAACAAGCATTGGCAGTTACATGACTCCCCTCCCCACAAAATTCTTGAAGGTGTCTTTATTCTTTAATTAATTTTTGTGGCTTGTGTTTGGTTCTTTCTACACTAGAAGATAATTTGTTACAAATAATTTCCTATTTAGTTGCAATATTTTCTAGTAAATATATCAGAAGAAAGTGAAAATAGCAAGTTAAGACTAATATTAATTTCTTCAGCCAGCATAAACAAACCTATGCCTATGTTGCTCCAGGGGTCCAAACATGTCTGTGGTGCCAATAAGAGCTCTTTCATTTGACTTGGCTTGTATTTCTGGCATACGTGACAAACTTAGAAATATTTCCTTTTCATTTCTTATATTTCCAATACCTATGTTCCCTTTTTGTGGCTTTTGAAACAGTTTTTGTGCAACATCTTGGAAACATTATCTAGGCATGTTTAGAAAAAATCTCAGCTAGTATTGTGAGGATCATCCATAAATCATTAGCAACAGCTGGCCATGCACTATTAAGATGAATTTAATATCTTATACTTTTGTTTTAAATACTGTAATACAACAGTAAAACTAGTACTTTCCTTAGTATCTTACCTCCACCAGTAATCTGAATTGCATCTAAGAACAGACAGTTTGATATTTTTTCTTTATCAGATATTCAGTCTACCTTAAGACTTCGGTTTGGTGTACTTCTGCTAAACCTTTATATCAGGGATGTCTGACCTTTTGAATCAGGGCTGGATATCTGTTCTGGAAACCTCTGCAGTTTGTGCTCTCACACTACTCCCCTGTGTCTTATGGATGCAGCAACAGCTCACAGCAGTATATCTGGTAATGCATAAATGCATTTTAGAAATGTAAAAAATATTTTTTTGGGGTAGATTAAGTTGTCATTTGTAGAGCCCTGCTGTTGTGAACATTACAACTAATGCATTTTTCCACAGATGTGAATTCAATCTGAAAAAAAGAAAGTACGTGTTCACCTAAGTGTAGAAAGGCTGCTTGTGAAGTGTTTTTGACAATGGCAAGAGTGGTTTATGATTACCTTCCATCCACACCTCATAAATTACATTCTCACTAGTGAAGACAAAAACTTGATATACCTAACCACTTATGCCAGAGTCCCTCTCCATTTGCTCTCATCACCATTCTGCATTTGTCAGTCTCTCTGAGGTAGTGACCTCTAGTTTTGACAATACAGTTATGAGAAACACGAAAATAAAAAAGAAAGTACCTTTTGGCTTGTTGAGGCAGAAAGGTGTTGGCCTCAGCTGTACTTTCATTTCCCTGGAAGTATTTTTGGGTTAGTTTCTGAATGAGATCTGCTATTTCCACTGAAATTTATGTATGAAATTTACATTTTTTGCTTCTCTTTGCTTTATTCCAGAAGCTCGAACACTTTTCAAAGCTGCCAGGAGTCTTTTGTCAACTGACTGTATTCCTCACATCAAAGCTTCATCTATGTGTAACTTAACAACCTCTAGACTATCAGAAAGTTGTATTTTCAGATTAAATAGCTGTTAAAAACAACTGAGATGGTGATGTCCAAAAACAGTATTTCCCAACGGGGAGGGAAATGGTCAAAAAGCTACTTTATTTTCCTTTTGCATCAAGGGCGGAAAAATGTTTCTGACTCTTCTGTACAGGAATGTGATGGGAAACATTCTCACTTTAAAGGTTTTGGACCTATACAGAAGTGAAAGGTTCCACCCTTTTTTCCACTGTGCTCCGTGCTCTGGCCAGGAAGCTGCACCCATGCTACCTGCTGTTTCACTTGCTCTCCTCCTGCAGAGCAGTAACACTGTCCTGTTCCAAAGCAGTTTCTATTTTGGGATGAAGGGCGTCCTCCTAGGAATTTGAACAGGGGGGTATAGGAGAGTGGCAAAAGGAAGAAAATATGATTTTATCATGTGTGCTCTGAAACCCACCGAGTCCTTGAAAGACCAGCTCCAAAGCTTTTGTCCCTTTCTTTCCAATGTAATCTCTGCACATTTTTAAGTCCTAGATCTTAATTTTGTATTGCTCATTTAACAGTTACCCCTTCACCCCTCAGCCCTGTAACACAGCCCCTCGCCTTCTCTTCCCATGTAAAAGAAGGAAAAAAATCCTCTAAAAGCACAAGACTCTCTCAGTGAGCTCAAGACATTGATAGTTTTACTTGAGCAAATGTTGCTGCAAGGTTGAAAAGTCAACTGGTGCCTCCATTACTGTCACAAGTGCGGGACTGGCATGAGGAAACCTGTACTTGTGCCTCTGCTGTGCTATCACAGAGGCTGGCAGCCAGTCTGAAATCACCAGTGAAGGTGGGCTTGAACAAAGTACAGTTCCTGTACTGACGGAGATTGTGCGTGGACATACATTTCCTCCTGTCAGTTCTGATGACCTGTTACAAAAAGACCATAGCAAACAGCTGGGAAGAAGTAACATAGCATCTGAGCCGTTCACTAAGCAAAACTGAATGAAAGCCCTTAAACCAGTCAAACTGCTCATAGTTTCATTTTCCAATTTTGTTGGTTTAAAAAACTATTTAATAATTTTAGTTTTTATATGAAGTAATATTTTCCTCCAATTTCTACAGTACTCCCATCATTAGTTTCTTCTACTGATGTTAATTGAAAAGAGTTAAAAACATTAAATGATTCTAAACCAGCTCTTGTCAGAAATAAAGTTAATTTTTGACTCTTTCTTCTGGGCACTACTTATAAATAGAGAACACTTATTTACGTTTTTCTAGTTGTCTTACAAATTCAGAAAGCTTTAACTCCAGTGTGAGTTTTTTCTTTCTAGTTCATTTCTCCCTATGGGAATTTTAAAATGCCTTTTATTGTTGATGCCATGTGTGATTCAGTGGTTACTGAATGTGTGTGATTCATTCAGCATCTGAATTTTAACTCTTCAACATTTGCCACGATCCTCTGTGACCAGTGACCCAACTGGATAAGAACCTTATAAAATATAGTTCCCACATTTTTCACTTCATACTGTTTGCATTTATTAACAAACTTTCTGAGAATTATCATGGTGCAAGAGTAAAACTGAAATTAGGATTTCACTCACCACTCTTCTGACTTACCTTTGACATATTGCTGTACATGAGGCTTTTTTAAAATTTCAGGTGGCATGGACTTGAGGTTTTGGGCGATGGAAGTGTAAGTTCTGTTGACAGAAACTGTTGAAATCCAAGGGCTCATGAATTGCTGCATGGTAACAACTGAGATGCTCCTAGACAGGCACTGATATATTGCTATTGGTTTCTTGTCAAATGTGTTCCCCTCAGTGTAATTATGCACAGAACATGAATACATTAAACCCATTTCAACTACTGCATTTTGCCTCCTCAGCTCTTACAAACAGACCTGCAAAAAACATGCCAACATTTTTTCCTCACTCTCAAAAACCCCAGTATCTTTGCTTCCCACCTTTAAAGAAAATCAATATTTGGCAGCTGTCTTATGTTTTTGCCATGTTTCTGATTTCCCTCTGGTTTTGGCATTGCCAACACACTCTGCAATATGCTGCAGTGTCCTTAATAACATTTTGGAACACCCTTGCTAGAAATGCCAGTTCACAGAGGATTGAATTAGCATGCATCATCTACACTATGGACAGTTATGAGTTTTATGCCTTTCCCAGAATTTTGTTGTTGATATTTCTTTTTACATGGGTTATACCTATGTGCAGAATGTCCCAGTCCTGTGACATGCTTCCATCTTTTTTTTTTGCTCTTATAGACTTTGACATAAATATTGCTGATGGTGCAAAAAAATCTGCATTTGTTGACCGACCAGGCGTATTGTTATGGTTATTATTTTAGTTCAGTTTCATGTTCCATTATTACTAAGTGTATTTGCCATATACAGGTTGGCTATCTGTGTTCTTTGGCTGAGTATCAATCATTTTCAGAGCCTGAAACTGGATTCTGAGCCTCCAGCTACCCAGACAAAAATAGGAACTGTAATTTGTCACAGGTGTTTGCTGGAGCAATTCCAGCAATGGACACAACACTAAAAATTGCAGAATAACATTAGATTTATATGACATGGTGGGAACACCCTAACCACTATCTGGGATCTGTTTCTACAGTTTGTGACCCTGTGCAACCTTCTGTGCTAATTTCTAGGCATTGCTGTTATAAATACATCTTCATCTCCACTTGAGAATTTTGAAATCAAGTTACAATCAATACTTACTTCTTCCTCCCATTATGGATTTTTTAGTAGGAGCCTTAGACCACATGACACAGAATCATGGATTTGCAGAATCAGGTAGACCAGATCTGGATGACATGCCACTCATCCACCCTGCTCAAGGCAGGATTAATTAGATCAGGTTTCTCAGATTTGTGTCCAGTTGAGTCTTTAACATGTCCAAGGATGGAATGTTTTTCTCACAGTGTCTCTGGGTCTCTTCCAGTACCGAAACAACCTCGTAGTAAAAAAAAACTCAAATCGTATCTTAATGTTCCCCCTTGTAGCCACTGTCTCTCATGCAGTTGCTGTGCATCTTCAGGAATAGTCTGGCTCTGTCTCCTTTGTGTCTTCTGATCAAGTAGTTGCAGGCACAACATTTAGTTTCAGATTTCTCCCCAAATCTCTCTTTTCCAGGCTAAACAGGTCCATCACCCATTGCCTTTCCTCATAGGTCATGTGCCTCAGCTCCGGAGCAGCTTGCTAGCCTCCTCAGGACTCAATCCAGTATGTCCAAGTCTTTTGTTCATTGGAGATCCCCAAACTGGGCATGCTATTCCAGGCACAGTCTCACAAGTGACAAATACAGAAGGAGGGGTCAACTCCCTAGATCTGCTGCCTGCAGATCTTGCTAATACAATAACCAGGATGCTGTTGGTTTTGCCAGCCAGTCACAACTTTGGCTCAACATTGCTGGCTCAACTTCTTCTCCTCCAAGACTGCCAGGACCTTTTCAGAAAAGCTGTTTCCCAGTCAGCCGACCCTCAGTCTGTATTGTTGCATTAGTTTATTCCATCCCAGGTGCAAGACTTTGTATTTGCTTTTGCTGAACATTGTGAAATTCCTGTCAGCCCATTTCTCCAGGCTGCCAAAGTGCCTCTGAACAGCAGTGACTGCTCCCCCCCAGTTAGGTGCCACCTGCACACGTGTGGAGAATGCAGTTTGTGCCATCAGCCAGGTCATCAATAAACACTGCTGTCCCAGTCAGGCTTCCTGAGAGAGCCCAACAGTTAGTGGCCATCATACAATTGACTTTGTGCCACTGATCACAACCTGCTGAGCCCCATATTACAGCAAATTTCCACTCACTTTATCACCCATTTTTCTAGCCCATATTTCACCAGTTTGGTGATAAGAAGTCTACAATCACAATCACAATCTATAGTCACAATCTGAAGGAGATTGTGGCAAAACTTGCTAAAGTCAAAGTATACAATACACATTGCCCTCCCCTTGTGCACAACATTATCATAGAAAAGAAATTAGGCTGGTCAGGCATGGTTTGCCCTTGATAAATCTATGCTGACTTCTTACAGTCACCTTCTTGTCCTTCATATGTTTAGCAATAGCTTTCAGGAGGTTTTACTCCGTAACTGTCTCAGGAACTGAGGTGAGGCTAACCAGCCTGGAGTTACACAGATGCTCTTCCTGAATACAGGTGCAATGTTTGCCTTTTTGCAGTTATCGGGAATCTCCCCACTTTGAAACTGTCATGCCCTTTCAAAAATGTTACCAGCATCACAACGACATTACCCAGCTCCTGCAGAACCCTTGCGTGCATCCTATGTGAATGTCTAAGTGGCTTAAGTAGTCCCTGATTCCACCTTCTCTTAGTGTGGATACTACTTCATGCCTGCAAACTGCTAGAAGTCTTGGGGAGCTGGAGGGCCAGGGGGCAGACTTGCCAAGGAAAATTGAGGAAAAAATGCATCAAGTACCTGAGTCTCTTTCATATATCTTGTCATGGGATTCCCTGCCCCATTGAGCAATGCCCATTCTCATTGTTCTTCTCATTAGTCTTCTTTCTGCTACTGGTGCACTTAAAGAAATTTTCCTTATCGCCCTTTTCCTCCCTTGCTACTTTAAACTGGACTTGCATATTGGCTTTCCTGACTGTATTCCTACACACTTGAACAGTGTCTGTTCCTTCCTCCCAAGTAGTCTGTCCCTGCTTCCACCTGCTGTGTACTTCTTGTGTTCGAGCTCAGGCAGGAGCTCCATGTTCATCCACACTGGCCTTGTGCCATACTTGCTCAACTTTCTGAACATTGTGCGCTGTTCTTGTGCTCTGAGGAGGCTGTCTTTGAAGACCAGCCAGCTCTCCTGGGGCCTTTTGCCCTGCAGCACAGTTTTCCATGAACAGACTCCCTGAACAGACCTAAATCTGCTCTTCTGAAGTCCAGAGCTGTAATTCAGCTATTTATTTCACTCACTTCTCTTAGGGTCATAAACTCCACAATCGCACAGTTGCTGCAGTCAACACTGCCCTTGACCTTTAGGTCCAACATCCCCTCATTGGTTCACTGATCACCTGCATCAAGAAAAAGTTTTCAATATAGGCCACAAACCCAATTGACTGTTTGTGCCACATTATCCTTCCAGCAGATACTGTCGTGGTGAGAGTCTTCTGTAATCACCTGTGCCTCTAATTATGAGGTTTTCCTCAGCAGCCCAAAGAAGGATTGATCTACCTACCTTCTGTTACTGACCAAGTTATCTCTAGGGATATCTTTTACAATACTGCCTGTGCAGGTCCATGCCCTGATCCTTACTGTTGTGGAGACATAAAGTTCAGCTGGTCTAGGAGCAGATGTCAGAGATTTTGTGGTACTGGGTGGTAAAAGGCAGGCCATTAGCATGGCATCCTGTGCCAGAGCACTTCATTAGGAAGCTGTCAGCATTATCAGCATTTCACCAATGACTGATGCTAGCAGGCACCAGCTGAGATGGGGAGCAGAGGCTACAGAGTAAAGTGAGATTTGCACTGGCAGAACTCAGTTCCACACTGCAATACCTGTATTTAAGTGGTGGTTATATAAAGAGGTCTGATCTCAAGGTATCGACACAGGTTTTATCTGCAATGTGATGCATCTCATTTCTAGGTAAGGCAGCTGAAATCAGAGCTGTGGAGATGGGCTGCATTTCATCAGTGAAAAAAGGGAAAGATCCCTGCAGCTGGAAGATGATAACTAATAAAATACTCACTGTAGAGCTGTAAGCATTTGAGAACCTCTAAGAATCAGCTACAGAGAGGCTTGATGGAAAAAGTCCCATGAGAGGTGAGTACCTCTAACAAAGCATAGAGTTTGTGCTGAGATGGGGGCGATCCAAGGCCCCCAAGGATGAGCTGGTTTGGTATAACACACACTGCTATAGCAACATAACTGGAGCCATTCAAGATGATTGAGGAATTTAAGTCTATACATAGACCATTGCAGAGAGATTTAAAATCTAATGAAAAACCTTTTACTAGCAATAATGAATATGGATCTAAGTTTCTTTTCTGAAGCTTGGTGGCATTTAAACCTACAGGTATTATAACATTATATATGTATTGCTATGTTGCACTATCTTTTATTGCAGGGGAAACTAATTCCCATGTTTTAAAAATTCTTTTAAAATTCTTTACATTCCCCAGAATGTTAAACAAAAATATTACATTTCAGATAATATTCTTCTTTCACTTAAGTGTCATAGGCCTAAATACAACACTTGTTTTCTCTCTTGGACGTCTGTCAAGATTTTATGGGTCAGATATAAATTACTTGATATTGTTCTTTTTTTCCTTCAGCTCCAAATGTGTATGTGTATTTGTTTTTTCTTCAGACACCTCCTTGTTACACAAATCAGGAAAAAAGCTTGGCAAGCTGGTGTTTCTTGTTATCTTTTTCTCTGTTTTGGTCTCTTTTTCTTCTTTGTTTATAGTTGCTTATGGGGGCTCTCTTTGACTCTTACAGCCCCTGGTCAAACTCCAGTTACCTGCCCCGCTCCTTGAACTTTACTTTTGCTTGCTCTTTGCTTCAACTAGAAAGCCAGCTGCTTTCTCCTGAGATTATTTCACTAACCCCAGGAAATCTACCTTCATCTTATCAAAGCTGATAAATGCTTCTCACGCTGCCTCTATGTTGCTATCTAGAACAACTATTCCTGGACATTCCAGTAAACCTGCTGGTCTTGCTCTCACCTTCTGTCAGCAAGGCTGAATTCAGGCTTTTCCCCATCCTTTTCCTTCATTATACAGGACGTGGATGACTGTTCACTTTTGCTTACTATTCCAGTTTAAGGTTCTGATTGTTCAGATATTTTGGAAGCCAGGATACTGATCCTACAGTTCATAATTTCTCCAGCAAACTTGGGTCATACATATATGTGCACAAAATCCAGCTCTTTAAAATAAAGAAATGTTAGTATATAAAAATAAGTACATTTTTAGGTACATTGCTGTATCTATTATAATAACAGAAATTGTCCTCCTGCTTGATTATCACAAAAGGTAGCTAGTGCCTTTTCCACTGAAATCCAAAGTAATATTATTAATGTTAATGTAATTTCTAAAATACACTTCTGCAAAATTTCATTATCCAGTATATGACAGTTAATACAAGCAACTGTAAAATATTAAGTTCTTTCACAAAAGCCCATACTAGTACCAAGTGACACCTAATCTACTGTATGTACTGTAAAATCACCCTTTGTGACGGGGGATAATAGCAGGGTTTTACTGTGAAGCTGGCTTCTGTTGTCAACAAGAAATCACAATAAAAACACAGCATTAAGATCAGGCTGACATCAGAAATGAGTGCAGATTGTTAAGTACAATCAGCTAACTTAAATCATAAAATCAACTGAATTACATTTTTCCTTTCCTGTTTTGTGAGTATTTTATATCATAGTATGTTTCTTAATCTGCTGAACCCCAGTTTAATTTCTCACCCTGGGGTTTCAGAAATGGTCTTTGCAAGAAGGGTTTCAGAGAGGCATGTCCATGTTAATTCAGGCAAATCACCCTCCTCACTCCCAAAAAATAAGGGGTCTTGGGAAAGACCATTCTGAGATCTCAACTGCTATAAAGAGGAGCAATATTAGCTTTGCATTCCTGTCTGGAGGATATATGACTGATATCTAAAAAGAGCCAGGCCCACTTGCACAGCTGTAGGTAAGAGACCCAAATGATATCTTGCCATAGTTTATAGAAGCTTCAGCTTTGACTTCACCTTCAGCTTTCACTTCAGCTAAATTCCAGTTTTGTGACTTTTTTTAATGTGTTTTGTTAGTTTGTTTTACTCATGGAGCTGGTTTTGTAAATGTGTAAGCTATTATTCAATATTGCTTCATACTGAAAAGACCACAACACAACAAAACCCCAGTTTGTTTATCTTCCATTATGAATCTACCACATTCTTCCTATAGTATCTCTCTTCAAAAAATCAGACAGCCTGAAACTGCTTCTGATAGTTTTACAGACGAGAAAGCCCCATTTATTTCAATGATGCCACCTCTGGATAGAAATGTAATCAATATAAATAAAGCTGTCCAAAACCTGGGTCACTGACATGGTTAATAATTTATTGCAGGCTTTCAGTGCATCCTTCTCATAGAAACAATCTCTTATAATGTCAAACTTAAGAATCTATGGAGAAACTTTCAGCATGTATCACAAGCACTTTTAGAACATCTGTAACAAAAGTTATGAGGCTATTAAAGTTGTTCTTTACTCCAAAGACAGAAAATACATAGTGCACACCTCAACTCATACAGGTGATTAAGCTGGCCAAATTATGTTCTCATGTATTCCAGTGAAATCCAAATAATTTTACTCATTTCAGGATGCTTTGCCTAGTCTTGAATATTGCAAAGGAGAATCTGAGCAGTATGTACACATTAGCAATGCAGATTCATTAGTGTCAGAAAATTAGTGTAGTGCCTGGAAATTACTTCCTCACTTGTTAAGCCTGCCTTGCCAGGAGGAAGATATTTACTTTAAACAAAACACAAACTTGGAGCTGAAGATTTCTCGTGATCAAATCTGTCAGCTTGAAAGACATTCTTTTTTTAGTTTCCTTCCTCCCACCACATGCCCACTATATGCAGGTCTCACAGATTAAAAAATATTGCTTTGTAACATGGATTCATGTCAAGTTTTTTTCATCCAAATTAACCTTTGCAAGCTCCATTACTTTCCTGTCAACTTTCTGGTTACTGTCATAATCAGATTTCTGAAGGTTTAGCTATGTTTGAAAGACACAAAACTGCAATGGGCATTTAATCACTCTAGTCAGAGCTCTGGGAGAATGCTGTCATGAATATTGAGTGGGCACATGCTGGTATATGCTACAAAATGGTAATGACAGAGGTCTCTTTCTGTAGCTGTCCAGGCTATGTTGGCTCATCAGGAGAAGAAGTATGGTCACTCTCTCTCCTCATACCCACTTGTATCACAGTGTGAAGGCAAACGGCTCTAGAATGACTTTTAACAGGGTTTTAAGCAAGAAATCCTGTTTGTAGGGTATGTAAGCTAAGGAAGAGAAATTCTGAGTTAAACATCTAAATAGGTACCTCAACAAGCTAGTGCTGAACAAGTAATTTTGTATCTTTTTGGAGAGAGGAAGTAAATATTTTGTTTCCTCTCAAGTTGTTCAAATGCAGTTTGATTATGAGCCTGAGGACAGGGAGATGGTCAGTTGCCTCTGAAAAGCCAGGGAAAGCTGTTAAGAAGAACTGGGAGCTGGATTCTGAGAAGGCCTGGTTTCATGATGAAGGGAAGGGGCCAACTGCCAGCAGTCCAAAAGTCTGATTTACAGGAAAACACACATTTGAATTTCTCTCCACCACTCCAGTTTTTGCTCTTGAAATTATGAATGTTAATGATTATTGTATGAATTAAACAAGCAATGGTATTCCAGGAGCTTAGAAAGCTTAACCATTGGTCATGTTATTGGGTTACACTTAAAAGGGCTGCAAGGTTAATCTGAAGTGATAACAACCCTTGACGTCTTATTCAAAAAAATTAACAGACTGGGTTCCAAGCATTTCTAGAGGTGTGAACCACAACTCTGAGAATACTGTTGATTGCCATAACACATCTGAGATATCTTCAACATACAGGTTACTCTTGTAAAATTCCCAAGGATAGTGTTTGTCAAGAAGAAAAATATAAATTTAGTTAGCCTTGCTTGTGTTTTAGCTTCTCTGGTACCTCTTTCTTCAGATAAAGGGAGGAGCATAACTGTGGGCCTGCACAGTCTGATGAAATGCTAAAGCACTGGGAAACTTTGGCTTTAAAATCACACTGGAAACAGCTCCATTTAATGTGTGTAACATATTTGTTGTAAATATAGTGTATGTTGTAGAAAGATGTCCTTTTCAAGAAATACCAGTTCTGACCATGAAAGCAAAAGGCAATATACAGTTTGTGAGTTTGCTACAGTAAAGGGGATATCTGAAATTGTAAGCAATTCTTTTTTTTTTTTTTTTTACCATCTTTTATTTCACCAGAAATTATATCGGTGGATATGTTCACCACATCTTCATTAAAATTCCTTTCAGACTTTAACTTTTCATCTCTCTGCTTAGATTTATTTCAGATAATCACATCATTTTTTAGATACTGTGCTTGAAGATTATTTTGTACAACTGCTGGTTTTGTCAATCAATCCATAATATTTCTTCTGACTTTCTCAAATGCCAAACACATTTGAACTGTTACATTTTCTTTAAAATGCAGGTTTTTAAGCAATGGTAAAAAGAATTACTGTCATCTCAGACAGCTCAGTAACTGCATAAAAATAAATTCTATTTTTTACTTTGCTTAACATACATTTGCATCAGCCACAAACAGTGTTTTCCTAGGTAGCGAATGCAGAGACCAGAGGTTCTGCTGCCCATCCCAGCTGAAACATTCACTTATACTCAAGAGATTACATCACAAAATGTATGCCTTTACCCTAATCCAAGATTTGGTTACATATTCAAACTGAATGTGGTATGGTTCTCAAAAAGGGCAAAGAATGGAGAGTTTAAAGAGCTCCCTCCCTGACAAGAAGATCTCAGCAGATGTTTCTGGACTAAGGCACCACAGCCCCACCAAAGCACAAGGCAGTACCCAGCTGTTGCTCCAGCCCTGAGGCAGGCAGCATCATGCAGAGGGAGACTTTCAAATGATTGATAGCAAGTGGAGCTTCAGTGCCTAATTGATGCTTATAACTTTGGGGAAAAAATCCCCAGCTTTCAGTATCTTTGACAAGTGGGCTCAATTTTCTCTTCTCACAGCACCAGCAAAAACACTGCTAGGTGCACCTGAAGGAATCCTGTATGGCAGGAATGATGCATAGGCACCTCATTCCCTCAGTGTGCCCACAATGATGCAGTTCAACCCATTGAAAATCCAGACTAAAGGCTGCAATGTCCCGCTAGTGAATTGCTCTCTACAGAACATTTTCCTATGCCTTGTTGCTTAAAGTGACCACTCCTTTGCTGATCAACAAAAACTACTCTGTGCTGCTCTGTATCAGCACTGGGTACCTTTGGAAGCTGTGCCTGTAGAAATCATTCTGAGGATCAATTACTCCCAAGAGAATTAATTCAGGACTCTGATCCCACCACGTCCTGCATGCCCTGCTCCCAACTGGGGAGATGCTCAGCGACAGGTAGAATTAGAAGACCTCAAGGCCTGCTCCTGGTCTTGCAAAAATGAACTGCAAAACTTCAAACATCTTGTGCCGGTGAAGGATCAAGAGATTGCCTGGGAAGAAGAGGTTACAAAGGAGCAAATCTGTTTTATCTTTTCACAAAAGATCACTCGGTGCCACTGTGTAATGTGAAAATTCACCAGAAATTTTCTTCAGGCTTACACACAAAATAATTTTACACAGAGAATACTGTAATGAAGGCTAATAGTGTATCTCCAAAATACCATGTAAAATACATAACACTGAGATCAATGGTGACAAAAAACACTGAAATGATGGCCTTTCAGTTCAAACAAAGCACAGTATTAAAATTCTGGTGGGTGCGTTTGGAAACAAAAATGGTCAGCTTCTGACTGATGGAGTCACCTCCCTGGCTGAGTGTCAAAATAGGTCAATGGAGCTTTCTCTTCACAATAGCTAGAAGTAAATGGAAACTTTGCTGTGTTCCAGCCTAGATCAGTAGGGAAAGAGACATTCTCCCTGACATGTAGCTTTTATATTTGTTACATGATACTCAGTGATATTGAATAACAGCTGGCAGGTTTTCAGCAAAAGAAAAGACTCTTGTCCCCGCAGATGGCACCACCCCTTGCATGCTCGCACCTCAAACCTTACAGCCCAGCGATGTAAAACACTGCAGCACCTCAAGGTTCAGCTCAGCCAAGCGTGGCAAGGTCAGTCGGCAGAGCGAGGAGGAGGGCGGGGAAGGAGGGTGGGGGTGGAGACGGCAGCCTGACCATAACTCTAGCCACAAGGGCTCAGTTTCTAATGGCAACAATCTCCAAAGCTTCTCTGTGCACAGCTTCATAATTAAGTGTTAAATAAAAGTGCTGTGCAGTGAACACTGCATCCTCCCTTACAAATTCCGATTTCATCTTTATACCTGGTCATCTATTAAATAATTCAGTCTGAAAATTCCTAGCACTGAAGCAGGGACTGTAAAACTAAGACATAGTACAGATCTCAACTGTTAAACACAGTGATTTCCTTCATCAAGTATAGCTTGTGATCAGCATGTTCCTACGATATCTCCATGTTAAAACATTGCTAGGACATTTTCTAAATGCATGTCTAGCTTCATCGTGGAAAGACAAACTTGATCAGAGTAATAGATTACAACCACAGGATGTGTGCACAGAAAGGTGTAAGTGGAATGAAGGTAAAAAAAGAAGCATAACTTATTTTTCAAACTTACAGCAGAGTTTTTCCCAAACATGAAATATAATCCTTTTAAAAACAGGCTTTCAGTCGCACAACAAATCTGCAACAAAGCAAGGCTACCATAAAAAGTAGTATTTGAGTATTTTTAAAGGAAATGCAGAACTCATACCATAGTAGTGAACTAAAAAGCAATATCTCAAAACATCTAAATGAGAACATATTATTCATCACAATGCTTTCATGATTGCAATTAGCACAAACACATTTGTGATGCTTCCAAACATCGGTGGGTATGTTGATATGTTTACATCTTTTTAACAGAGATTTGTCTATTTTCCATGGAGCAAACTTATTTTTCAAACAGTGTAGGAACAGGAAAGCAGACATCACAAAGAATGGTTGATCTACTATCTGGTTTATAGCTATCACTGTTTTTATGCTTTTGGAGACAATTACATATATAATCCACATTAGAGTGAGATTTTAACATTTAATGTGGGATTCCACCATGTTACAGATGCTACAAACCTGTTCTGTGCATGCCCTGGACACATATATTTCAGTATAGGGTGGATTAGTGTACTGAATGAGGTGTGGTTCAGAGGGTGGTTACGGCAGAGGTTACTTCTCCCATTTGAATTCCTCAAGTACAGGGGTACCCATGGTGCCCTACAGCACCGTATCTGGTTTCTCAGGTAACTGCTCCGTTTTTTCGGCTCTCCCTTTTCTTTTTGTGTGTATGTGCCTCTAGGTGTGGTGCTAATGAAGGGAAGAGGGGAAGAAGAAAAAAGGGTAGGGTTCAGTATGTCTTCCACGACCCTCTTAAAGCTTCTCCAGAGCTAAAACAATGGTAATATTTTTCGTCTTCTTTTTGGGGAAAAGGGCTAACTTTAATTAATCAAGGCAGATTTTTTCCATTCAGCGAGAGGCGTTCAATAGGAGAGTTTTGGCTTCTAGCCACTAGAGCAGAAAAAAAAAAAAAAAAAAAAATCACCACAGCACCTCATATGGCTTCTGCATAAAGTAGAGCTAATAGTTTTAGATTTTTTTTTTTTAATTGTCCTGCCACCCCGGGGCGGCCCTTTTGTCCGGCGGGAGAGGAACGCGGTGCGGGAGAGCCGCCTGGGGCTCGGCGGAGCGAGGCACGGGAAGCTCCAGCTTTCCACGGGACGCGGCGCTGCGGCTCCCTCCCGTCCCTTCTCCCGGCCGGCGGCTGCTTCCCCGCCCTTCCCTCCGGGCCGGTGGCGAGACCCCTACCCTCGCCTCGCCCCTCCCGGCACAAGCGGGAGTTGCGTGCGGGGCCGGATGGAGCCGCCTTTGTCCGCCCCGCAGCCGCCGCGCATAACAACGACCCCGGCCCGCCCGGGCCCGCCGGCCGCGGCACGGCCCCGCCCCCGGGTTGCCGCGGCAACGGCGGGGGCTGCGGGCGGCGGCGGCCCTTCCCTTCCCTTCCCTTCCCTTCCCTTCCCTTCCCTTCCCTTCCTTCCCTTCCCTTCCCTTCCCTTCCCTTCCCTTCCCTTCCCTTCCCTTCCCTTCCCTTCCCCCTTCCCTTCCCTTCCCTTCCCTTCCCTTCCCTTCCCGCTGCCGGCACCGGTAGCCCCGCATGGCTACGCTGAGCGCTCGCAGTCGCGGAGGCTCCGGCGGCCCGAGGCAGCGGGATGCCCCCAGATGGCAGTCCTGTTTCTGTGCCCCTGCTAGGTGAAAGCTATGGAGACACTGCTGCCGCTGCGCTCTGCTGAATGTTGCTAAGCGCCCCCCTTCACTAATGCAGCTGGAGGGCGGACACGAAAATCACATCTCCAGAGGTTTCCGCAGCGTCTCGCTGCCCTTCCCTGGCTCGCTAGGGTTAGCTGAGGGCTCCACACGCTGAGTAAGGGACAGGCGGCTGAGTTGCTCTTTCAGCTGAAAACCGTGGGCAGCTGTGCCTGGGTGCTGATGATCCCAGGTTGAGCCCTTGCCGATGACTCACTGCGTGTGGACATCTGCTCGGGGAGCTGCTGCACTCCCTCCTGTGTCCTGGAGCTGGATTTCCATACTGACGTTTTTCAGCTCCAGACAGGGTTCTGTTTAGAAACAATTTTCTGCTGGGAAGAATTAAATTGCCGGCTTTATACAGTTATATAATATTTTCTAGTTTTTGTATGCTGGGTTTTTTTCCCCTTTAAGATTTGTCATCGCAGACCAAAAATAAAGCAGAAGAGAGCAGAAAAAAAAAATCTGGGCTGAACTGCACTATGAGATCATTCGTGGGATAGGTTTTGATTTGGTAAGCTATTTAAGATGAAATTGGAGAGAGGAAAAAAAAAAGAGGATAGGAGATTAAACACTACTTTAAAAAAAGCTAAAAGTCAGCAAAAATAAGACTTAAGCTAAATAGCATAAATTAATTTCATTAGGAATTTTGCTACTGTAAAAGCAATAAGCAGTTCAGTCTAAGAGGGGCTGTGTACCCTGCAGAAGAATCGTGTTATGTATGCTCAGTCATAAATTAAAGTGAAGCCCTGGCACACAGAAAGAGTGGCACAGCTTTCCTGTGTGCTTTCATTGTATCTCATGACTTAGTGTATCATGTCATTTGTATTATGTAATGGCTAAAGAACCCCAAAATACTAATTCTCTTAAGACATTGCTGTTTATTTATATACCTGATCCCGAGCATTTAAGAGGGCGATACCGGTTAATCCTCATGATTAATGATTCTAAATGTCTGATTTCCTAGGTAGATGATTTTAGGGAGCATTTGTATTGAAAAAAAAATGCCACTCTCAACTGGCTTTTTGGTTGTACTTAGCAATGTATTGCTATTGTACTTAGCAAGGTTGCTATCATACAAAATGAATGAAAAGTGACAAAAAGCAGAGACTGAAGAAGAGCACTGGGAATTTTAAAAGACTTTCAGTTCAGCACAACCATTTTTCTCTTTTATTCTAATCTCACCAGCAGCTTAAACAACTACTGCAGGCAAGCCAGGTTGTGCAGGTGGAGGCGGTGTTTAGCAAGGCATGCTGCTTTAGTAAGTCACCTGTAAAAAAAGATCATCTTCAATGTTTGGATAAATTCAATTGTTCTTACTATTTCCTTTGTCACCTGCATTATCTGAAGTGCAGCTTGGAGTATCCACCTATGAGTTAAGCAGTAAGTGTTCTGTCAGTATTCATGAAGCTGGGATAGTCTTCCTGTGTGAGTTACTTGTTAAAAGACTGCTTTTTTGTCAAGGAAATCAAGAAAAGTCATGCCTACAATTTCTGTTCCATGACATTCTGTAAAAAGGGAGTATTAAATCAGGGAGTTACAGAAGTATATATGATATGGTGGGGAGGAAGGAGCAGTCTGGAGAAGTTTCAGAGAAACTTAGAGAAGGTCCAGCCAGGATGCGGATGAGGTCATAAGAGAAACAGAACTGAGAAAGAATCTAGAAGCCTTACCAGAAACCTACTGCTTACCCCAACATTTCAAAATGGGGTTTTGACTTTGAGAAATAAGTACAAAAATGAATTATCTATACTCTGTGGTTCCCAAGGTATTTGAGAATGCCTTTAATGTTTCCACTCTAAAAGAGGGTTAGCTCTTTTCTCTGCACACTGCATTTCAAAGGCAGTCCCCTAGAGTGAGGTTCAGCTTTGGCTTCAAGCATAGAAATTTAGCAAGGAGAATGTGAGTGAGGTGTCTTAACTTTCCATTGCAGACAGTGGGGGTGGGTTTCATGTTCCTCCACAGGAGCCATTTGAGCCTTGTGCTTTCATGCATCAAAAAGAGACCTTCAAATACAGCACCAGGTGATTTCTGGAGAGACAGATAGAGGCCAGGCAGGGTTAGCTAAGACAACCCCAATGGCACAAGATGCCTATTTAGGCAACTGGAGATAACCCAATACGCTCAGAGGAATTTGTACCCTAAATACATTGGTACTTTGATTTGGTCAGCTGAGTAAGTCTGTGTGCTCCTGGCTGGTACTGGTTGCACTGGCAAGACCTATAGTGACCATGATATTGGCTTGGACACCTAGCTCACACCAAGGTGTCCATGCTTAGGACCTTAAATTCAGGCATTGAACTCTATCCTTGCAGACCTAATTTACTTGACTAAACACTTGTGTAGTTCTGTCAGTTATCATACAGTTCTCCTAAGACCCACATCTTTTGGAGTGGCAGCCAGTCCATGCACTCAGCCTGTCTGGAAATCCTTTCCTCTGAAAACTTGCCTCTGAAAACTTTGTTTGTCAATCATTTTTCTGAGGAAACGCTCCTCTTTAGGATTACCTTTTTCCATCCACAAAGATGTTTTATACACAGACTCAATATTTTCTAAAAATTCAAAGCTATCTAAGCCTAAGTATGAAAGAACTAAAACAAGACCTTTCTTTTCCAGATTCTTTATTGCTATAGAAAGCAAACCTTTGTTAAATGGATAAAAAGGGTGGGGAAGGGAACCTGGGTGCCATTTAAGAAACTGAAAAATGTGATAAGATAAAAAACATATTGTTCTGTGAAGTTAAATGTTGATCAAAACCTTTACAAGACAGGGCTGAAAGCACTTACCTTGAGTGGTTTCATTCAGGAAAGGACTGCAAATGAAGAAGGGTGAAGGAAAATCATTGACAATAACAGTAAAATAAAAGTATACAGACAGTGGAAAGAAGTCTGGGAAAAAATAACAAGCAAACATGCTTTTCTAAAAAGGCAACAGAGAAGGTAAAAAAAGGCAAAAGAGAAAGAAAATCTGGTATGTATGGGATGTATTCTCAGAGACTATTTGCTATTGAGCTTAACATAAATTTGAATAGAAGGGAGTGAGAAGACCCATCCCTAGCTGTAGAGATCTCCTACCACTTCCTTCCCTTACGGCATTTCTTTATATCCATTCCCTCAGAGAAACCTTCTCACTGTTAGCTCCAGAATTTCCCTTATTCTTCCGCCTTTTTTACGCCTGAAAATGAAAAAACTTCCTCTACCTTCAGAGGACTTCTTTTATGTGACAGAAAGTCGGGTCATCTTTTTATTCTTTTCAATGTTTTATGAGAAGCTTGGCAGGCTTCACAGGTTCTTTAAGTTTTAAGACTGTGAGAGAAGCAACTCAACCTTATGCTCTTGTGCAAAGACTGACTGCGCTTTTCCTGGTGCAGTTTTTAAGCCAGCCACTCGAATCCTCCAACCTTTTCACCTTTTCACATGAATATCAGCTTGAACTCTCAGCTGCCGTAGATACTATGATGGGGCTGAAGGCAATAAAAGAGTTAAAGCATCTACAGCAGGACTTAAGTGGAATTGCATTGCCTGAGCCCAAACTGCTGATCCAAAATCCAGCTGTTAATCTGCTGCCTAGCATGACTGGGTGCCTTCTTGTAGCTCTGTGAAGTTCTTGAGACACTTAGAGCCAAATGAAAGAGCTCAATACCTTTCTTTTGTCTAAAGTAATGGGAAGTTTGGGAAAGCAGGCTAGGCTCCATCTACAAATGCTTGAGGGACACAATATGTCAAATATTTTTGGAGTGTGCCTAATGGATTAGACCTTCACAAAAATGCAATGGATGCTTTCCCCTGAAACACAGCTGAAGAGGAGGCAGAAGTGCTTCCATGTCAAATACACATACACGCATGCATGCACACCAGATACATCACCAAATGTTCAGGACACTCTCCTGCCCAGGAATGGGGAATGGAACACTCTTCTCAGCCTGAAAAATTCAATGGGCACTAACTGTGTTTCACTCATTTAACTGTGTTCTGCTAGTGGTAAGGACTGAAGCCTACAGATTCCATTTTCCTGCTGATCACCACAGCCTCTGACTTAAAATGTCATAATGTATCAATGCTTTTCCCTGCTTTGCTGTACAGAAAGATGGAAAATCCATCCATTCTGGTTAGTTATGTGACTGATTGTTAGAACCTTTATTTATCAGGTGGGTGATGTGGGTTGCACTGTTTGCTGGGAGAAGCTGTAATCTGAATTTTCAAATTGATATTTGGACAGCATACCTTATGTTAAAAGTGGGTGTTGGCACCACTTCTGTTGTGTTTCAAAAAAACCAAAAAAACTCCAAACCAAAACAAAAACCCTACCAATCCAAACACATGAGTTCTACATTTCCTCAAGAAGGAATCAGGATAGCATGTCTTTTAAAGACGGAGGAACTTTTTTATAGCCCTGACTAATCTGAGTTCTGCATAGGGATGGATGTAAGGTAGTCTCGTGTTGTCAGCGTTTCTAACTCCTTTGCTCTCAGTAGCTCCTCACTAAGGGTGCTGGCTGTTTGAGAACATTGTTGAGAAGTTCTTAAGGTTTCCTACCTGGAGAATGGCTGCTTAACATCGATTTTGAGGGCAAAAGCATGGACATGCTACATCTAAGTATGAAGTGACCATGTTATTATCTACTCTTTCCCAAACTGTTTTTGTTAAAAATGTTGCCCTAAATCTTCCTCTTCCTGCACACATTTCTCTCCTTCAAATCAATGAAAGGAGATATTTCTTTGATCAGTCTCAATCCTTTCATAAATGTCCAGTCATCCTTCATTGCCATTTGACTTTGTGATAAGCTTTAATCGTCTTACCAGGTGGTCGACTGTTTGGTTACTGGCCCTACTTGGGTGGGCTGGGCATGTCATGTGTATCCATCTGAACAACAAATTACCAAGGGATAACAATCCTCCCCTGTTTGTCCTATGTCAGTTCAAATAGGAGGTAAAACATCAGGAGGGGCACAGACCAACCTTATAATCAAAATGCTTGCACAGAGACAGAAAACAGAAGAAAAATATTTATCAATGGTTCACTGTTTAGCTAATACTGCTTTTGAAATTAATAATTATCTACAAAATTTTAATATATTTTCATCTAATTTAATGTTGTTTTCTCTCTCTGAAGAATTTATCTTTATGGTAATTTTCTACTGTACATTCGAAAGGGCAGTTTCACCTTTATTGCTTTAGAAATTTGAATCTGAACTTAGCCAGAGAGACCATCCCTCTGTATTTAAAATCTGATATCCCATGGGCTTTTTTCATTGTGTCCATTGGCTGACAGGAGGAGTTTTAGCTAGATTTTGAGTTTGCATTCTAGGACATGTGGAGAAACAAATTACCAGGTAAGAAATTACCATTCTTCAGAGTTCTCTATTTTTTTTTATTTCCATTTTCTTTCCCAGTAAGACACACAAAGATAAGTGGCAGCACATGGCTTGTAGCTGCCCTATTATAGCAGCCCTCCCAGAGGCCAGTTCAAAAGTCATAGTTCTGATACTAGCTTATCTGGCAAAAGGATTTCAATGAGTGGATGAGAGAATAACATCTGCCTTTCAAATCTTACACTTGCCAACATAGGCATGTGAGGTTCTGTGTTGTTCCAAGAACCTCTCAAGCATAGAGAAGGTAAAAGTCCTATGAATTGGAACCACCTGCTTGAACTAATGTTTTGGCAAGCTCCTGTGTTCCTGGAGCTGGTTCAGTGTATTCTGAGCTGTGTGGAATGGGAAAAATCCACAAAAATTACTTACCGGCCCATAAACATTTTTGATTCTGTTGTGTTCAGATGGGAAGAGTGTACAGAAGCCTAGTAATTGTGAAACACATACTGTGTCTGTGTGACCACTCCCTTTACTTCACAGTCAATTGTATTCCTGTCTCAGACAAGAGAAACAGAGCTTAGAGATCAAGAGGCAAGCCACTTTCAGTCTTGATACTGCAAAGAACACAGAGGATTCACTTGCTGTTTTCCTGAATCCTCTATTGCATGGTCTCAGTATTTGTTTTGGAGAGCTGAACTGGATGATGTTGAAAGTTTCTGAGAGTCCTGTTATACTTAGATTTCTGTATACAGCCTATATACACCATACCACATCAGTGTGAAGGGCTCCTTTTGAAACCAGAGGCTTGTTATGAGCCCCATGAAACAGCCTTGCTGAAGGATTGCTGGTTTATCCTTCAAAAGAAAGACAATGGAATGTCCTCAAATACTTGTAAACTTTTGTTAAAATGACAAAACTATGAAAAGAGCACATTTTCTATACATTTTGTTTTTTCAAGCTGGATGAAAATCATATCTACCACTCACAAAATCAAGGCGTTATACTTCATTACTTACATAATTAAAAATTGAACCATATAAGTTCTTATAACCATGGTGCTAAAATGTGCTGTAAGGTATTTAAAACAAACCAAAGGTCTCCTTGATCTGAGGACACTCATAGCCCTTTTGAGTGCTGACATGCCCATAAATGCTTAATTTATGCAAAGTGAAATGTTCTTCAGAGAGAACTAGAAAGTCTAAGCCAGAATGCCATTGAATAGACTGGTTAGTATGTTCCCCAGGAGGTTCAGATGGCTGCTCTGAATCAGGCATGAGAGATGTTAATGCCCATATCTCTGTAGCCTTCAGTCAGGGCATGCCATGTCATTACTTTTATGAATTTTGTAAGTGATGTGGACAGTCTTAGATTTTTCTACTCAGCTTTTCTTGGTTGGTCAGATTTTCTGCTGAGCTGCTCTACCAGCTGTAGAGGAAGTGCAGCTGAAATAGGTTTCTAACATATGTGTCCAGATGCCTAAAGCTGTGTGATATTACTGCAAGCTCTTGAGGATATCACACTTTCTTTTAGAAATGCCTGTAATTAGAGTGATAACTCAGGGTCAATCAAAAAGTTTAATGTGACCTCAAAGTATTTATCTTTTAATTATGGAATTACTGTGGATTTTTTAGAAGGGTTACTTTAATCTCAGCTCATGTGTGCTTTTCAGCTTTCTGAGTATGAATAGACTCCAGCACTGACTTTTTCCTTTGTCCTTTCTGGTGTATTTGCTGGATTTAAACTGTATGTTATTCTTTCTTTAAAGTGGATACTTATGATCTATCTTTCCTTGGCATTAGCACCAGCACTGGCACTTTATAGTGCCTCAAGCATTTAATCACATCCTTCCTCTGAACTTTAATCTGGTGGGCATAATTTACCTCTCCAGGGAAAAGTTAAGTACATAAAACAATTTTTAAAAACATTGAGAGCCTGTTTGCCCTTAATTAGAAAGCACAAGGGATGTATGAACTCAGACAAAACAAAAAGATTCATGTATGCCATTTTGACTTAATTTTGTTACCACTCTTGGGTATTCTTTGGAGGATGTGATCAACATCCTTCAGTGCATGCTAAATTTCCTTCCATGAGATACTTGCCAACCTACATCATGGAGTAAGTCTATATCTCTGCTGGGGATATGGATCATTTTCCATTCATGCAGAATGCTCATTCTTTCACTCATTAAAATTACCAGTTATCCTTTTTCTTATAGGCACTAATTCTCTCCGTCAAATAACCAGCCATAACATTTTCTTTATAGGTGGTTGAAGGCTATCTCCAGTTAGTGAATTGTTGGTCTTTTCAAGTTCAGATTGGAAAAGCTGGTGTTTGCCTGAATGAGCAATTTTTTTTTTTTTCTTTGCTGGTGGGAAAATCATAGTTTAGCAGCTGATGATTGTCAGCCTGTGCTAGAAGGTCTCTTGTCCAGATCTCTGGGTTTTAAATCAGTAGCAGGGCAAAAGATAGAAGGGGTTCTAAAGACATTCCACATTCAAATGATTTGGTCTCTGACATAGCACCCTTCATTCTCTTGGTGTAGAAAGATTCCCAAGCTGTCTCACCTAGAGGTGTTTTGCAGAGCTGCTGAGAATTGATAGTTCTCATGGTTTTCAGTTCATAGTATGGTATCTCAGCATGCCTGAAAATTAGGGTGATGTTTTTCTACATGTCCATGTGAGAAGAGTCCACAACAAGGTCACTTCAACAATTTAACCCACACATAATTGTGGTATTTTGAGTGCTGAAGTAATGATATGGTTACTAAGATACCTTGGATTAATTTAGAGTTTTGCTGAAATTAACTGGTTCCATCAGTGCAGAGATCAATTTGCTGAAGTTCTTAATTCAAGTGCAGATGCTTCTTGCATTATGTGATATTTGGAAGAATTTCTTAAAATCTGAGTGTATACATTTAGGTTACTTTCACAGTATTTAATATCTAAAGTTCCTCATAGATTGTAATCTTGGAACCTGTATTCATGAACACTCTAGAAATGGTTAAAAAGACTCTGAAACTTTAATACAAAACTGAAAGTTAGTTTTTTAAGCAAGAAAGAAAATACCTTTACAAGATCATACTATGATAAATACGCATAGAAATTTTCACAAAAGACAAACATAACTTACTGTTTCCTCTGCTGTTAAAAAGAAAAAATCTGACACAGAAGGAAAAACAAATGTACTACTACATTTTAATTCAGAATTTATCCATATCTTTCTTCACTACCCACAAAAATGGTACTGAAGAAACCAAACACATACATGCAGAGGACTATGATTTAATGCCTGAAATAATCAGAAAAAATATCCTGCCATCTCCAATCAAGTTTAGCCTGTATATTATGGTGAAATTCTGCAAGAAAAAACAAAGAAGCTGTCATCACATCTAATGGCTTTCTTACATTCAGAATCCCCTCTGGAATAATAATGACATCAGTGTATCTGTACTGATGTATCTCTGCTCTGCCTGCTCCCACTGTTGTGCCTGCACCGTTAGATGTTACCTATGATTTATGTCAGGCGTCTATAGCATGCTGTGCTGCATTGGTGGCTGCACATTTCCATATGGATGGGTATCCCGCCGTTCCTGGCACTGCTCCCGGCCCTGCTGAATTCCAGGCCAGTTTTATACTAGATTGCAAGGTATGTTTAGAGGCATGGGGAATTGCGGGGATGGTGTCGCAGCGCACTGTCGCGGGGCGTGCTGGGCGGCGAGTGCAGGGGCACGACCGTTCCCCTGCGAGTTCTGCAATCCCAGCTATCGGCAGGTTCGGCGCAGGGACAGATAACGAAGACACGGGTCTTGGGGTAAACCAGAGTGTATTTATCGGATGGACAAGATGGAGCCCCAAGACAAGACTTGGGGGGGGTGAACAGAAGTTTTATACAGTAACTCAGGAGGAGGGGTACAGGAACATTAACCAATGAGGGTAAAGCTGGGGAGTGGTCTAAGGTGGGACTAAATTATTATAGGAGAGGTAGGGGAGTGGAATAACACAAAGTAACAAATAGGGTGTCGAGTATAACAAAATAGACAGGGAACACTCTGGAAGGAAGGGTAGGGATAGGGAGGATTGACAAGGAACATTCTGGAGAAAGGGGTGGAGAAAGGGAGGACTGACAACTTGGAATGGAGGGGGTTAGGGAGGACCTTGGGAAGATTGGCAGCTCGGGAGAGGAGGGGATTAAGGAGGAAAACAGGGGGCAGACATGAACTTTAAACAAAACACACTACAACAGGATGGGAATCAATTGCTTGTAATTGAGTTCTGCTGTATCTCACAACTCACATAGCTGATCAAACAGTGTGCCCAAGCACATATATACATACATATACATATACATATACATATACATATACTTAATTTTTTTTTTTTTAATTTTGACTATTTTTACCTAGGTGTATGTCCATGTCCAATTTTCACCACAAGCAGCTTTGTGTGCAGATCTGAATATTGTAACTGTGTACCTGAAGGCGTTTTAGTTATTAATTAAAGTGTTTCAAGTTCTTACAAAGTTCATTGAGTTTTAAGAAGTTGTAAGTCAAGGTCCCTCATTAAGAGTGGAGAATCCACTGGAATTTATGTCATACTAAAATGACATCTGTATCTGCTTGACAATCTTGGATTTTTTTTAATGCCTTAAATAACTTAATGGAAAGTGTACACTAGCTTTGGGCTAATAATGACATTCATTCTTAATGATAAAGAGCAATTACTTTCATTACTACTGCTATTTTTGTTGTTGTTGTACTACCTAGAAATCTTTCTTTCTAACATGTTTGCATGTTTGAATGATGGTCTTCTTACTTATGTCTCCTGACTATTACAATACAGATTTTGCACAATACTCACCTTGTTACCAGTATGCTATTCTTCTGTCTTGAGAATGCAAATTCCAAGAACCAGGGAGGAAACAACACTGTAAAGGATTACACTCATCACAGGAATGGTGTGGTTTGTGTCCTTTAGCTACATAAATTGGTCTTGAGAAACCCATGCTTATATGTTCCTGATTTTATTTCTGGTGGGAGGATGGAGGTTGGCATTTCTAGCACTTCAGGGATTCATAAAAAATATTAAGACAGTAAGCAAGTTAGGAATCAGCTGGAAATTGTTCCTGGCACATCTTACAATTTTATCCATGATAGCAATGTATCAAAACAAGTCAGCTGTGCTATATCAGGAATCACACATAACTTGATAACAGGCCTCTAGTCAGACAACATCATCTGGTAAAATTTGTCTTCGGCCACAGATGCCTCAGAGGGAATGTTTTATATTGACAACTTCAGCATGAGCAAGGAAGCAGCGACACTGGTAGTTTGAGCATTGTATGTTGTATTTTCTTTGATTTAACCTTCACATCTCTCACCCTGTAATTGCTTTCTGCTTTTGGTTTGGTGATGATCCAGGTTACATAAAGACTGTTTGACTGGAAAGATTTGGATGAACTCCCAGTGTCTGAAAGGTAATCTATGTGAAATGGCAGGAAACAATTTTTTCTCCCTCCCAACTTCTTCAGCAAACCAAGTAAACCTTTTGCTTCATTGGTTTCCACCCTCCTTGTGCCTGCCAGAGTGACTAATCATAGCAACAAAGTGCTTCCCAGCACCTTCGCTCTCCTCAATTAAACATCCACCACTGTCCTGTGAAAACTTTTACCAGATTCACTGTGGAGCTTTCTTTTGTAGCTGGAAAAGACATTTTATACATATACAGGTTTGTCTTGCTTAATTTACTGCAGTGTTCACTGTAACAAGTCACCACTGCAAAGCATGTTTCCCAGGCAAGGAACCTGTCTTCTTATCTCTGTTACAGCGTCTAAAAAGGCTGCTTCTTCTCCATTGGTTTGTGTTGGACATTATTTTGTCCTCAGCTTCTCTGCCTGATTCTGTAGGCTTATGCATATATTTTGAATTCATAGTACTATAAGTAGACATGTCTCCTGTTGATAGATTAACAGTTTCAAATCCAGAAATCCCTAATTGCTTTTCCAGACAGCAGTGCTTATCCAAAGTTGAACACAGCTCCACGGAGTAATCTATGAAGCAATCAGTGGTGCTGTTTCATAATAAATCCATTTGCAAGCAGTTTGCTCCTGGTTCATGAGTGCCATGACTTCCATGGTAACACGTTTGTCCTTGTGCTGTTGGCATGATGTTATGTCAAATCAATGGGGCTGAATGCCCATTTTACACACCAGTTTAACTTCAAATGAAACTCAGTGTTATGGGAATATTTACATATTTCTATTGCAGAAGTGCTTTTTAAAGCTGCTTAAACAAACTAGCTGTGCAGCTTAAATGTGTACAGTGCTGCAGACAGAGTGTAGAAGGGGAAAGCTTCAGATTTGATGAAGCTTTTTAACAGATGTAACAGTAATGTCACTTACGTTCAAATGCAGTCCACAATTCACTGCCAAACATTGCAGCAACCTGCATGAAGAGTCAAGAGTATATTTCACAACAGGAGAGGCCATTCACAATTTATATTTCCATTTTTTTATTCTAACTGGACTACTGAATACAAATACCAAAGAGTTATCATTTTGATTTTGAAAAAAAACTGTCACTGTTCTGTGGTGACCTAATGCAGAAATGCTGCTTCAAATTTCTATGCACTACCTCTTTTCTTAATGATGGTGTAGACCATAAAGGGAGTGACAGGGATAATAAGTTCTCTTCCTTTTCTGGTACTGGCTTCACTGGCTTTCTTTTAATCCAGGATGTGAATAGTAGATATGGTTAGGAAAATGTTCATGTTGATTATTATGAGGTAGTTTTAAATAGTCTTCTCATTTCCAGACTTCTTTTTCATCCTACACACTCAGGTTGTATCTGAATCCCATCTCACCTTCATTTATTTGATCCTTTTTAAAATAGGTTTCAAAAAATCCCTGTCTCCTATAGAAGCACAGTGTAATTTAATTAATAGTGAAAAAAGGCAAGATCTACAGCAACAAGCATCATAAAACCCAAACATAAAGTTCTATGGGAATGACTAGTTCACAGAGGAAAAAAAAAAAGGAAGTTAGCTTCACAATTTAGAAGAAAATATTTTGGTGAACAAATTTTTGCAAAAAATTACTTTTAAAGTACTTTATATGTCATAACAGTCAAACCTTTGTAGAAGGATTTAATTCTTAAGTATCTATATATATGCATGATTACATTTTGTCTAAAATGATAAAAGAAAATATGTTCCATTCATGAAAATACCAAAAACTCATAGAATAATCAAGCCTCCCTCCCTCCCTCCCTTCTTCCCTTTCCCTTTCCCTTTCCCTTTCCCTTTCCCTTTCCCTTTCCCTTTCCCTTTCCCTTTCCCTTTCCCTTTCCCTTTCCCTTTTTCCCTTTCCCTTTCCCTTTCCCTTTCCTTTTCCCTTTCCCTTTCCCTTTCCTTTCCCTTTCCCTTTCCCTTTCCCTTTCCCTTTCCCTTTCCCTTTCCCTTTCCCTTTCCCTTTCCCTTTCCCTTTCCCTTTCCCTTTCCCCCCTTTTCTCCTAGTCTCCTTTTTTCTGTCTTTCTCTTTTTTCAGAGTGAAGTTTCTTTATGTTAAAGGTCTGCCATAGAAAGTTTCAGTTTTGAATAAAGAGTGCTTTTTTATTGAAAGATTTTGAACTCCTTCAACCCAGAATGAAGTTAATAAATTTTCAAAGCAGAGCTTGTGTAGTGTTCCATAAATAAAGCTCAGGGCAAGGGAATGTACTGCAAATATTGAACATATAGCTGCTTATTCATTTTAAAGTAACCATCTGCTTTAACAGGGAAAGGTCTAGTAGAAAAAACCCCATGAACCTATCTTGAATGGCTGAGAGAATTGAACATGTAAACATTGTGCAGAATTAACGATGAAATTTTCTAACTTTTAACAGCTTTTCTTAATAACCTTTATTTTAATATAGTTCTTCTATATAGTGTGCATATAAAGTGTGCATATATATGTATTTATAAATACTTATATATCTGTACAAGTTTTATATATTTATGTACATGTTTTAAATGTGAATCATCTGCCCTGCCATGCAAAACAAAAGCCTCCTCTTCCCACTGCCTTGTTCAGTGCGGCTGAATCCGAGTGCCACGAGGGCTGCAGGGAGAAAGGTGAAGGGTAAGGTCTCACTCTGAAAATGTTGATCCAGTCTGCGGCAGCAGGAAGGATGTGTAGCACAGACAGTTAAAGCCCTCTGTGTGTGTTCCTCACTGAGGCAGAGATATGAAAGAACTGGGGTCTCAAATACAGTAACTGAGTAGCTCTGAAAACCACAGTGCAGTTGCTGCTGTTTCCCAGGGGCAGAAAGGCAGAGCATTTCTCTTGCGAAGCTGGCACTGGATAGTGATGGTGTACACCACTTTTACCTGTCTCCTTTGTGGCACACCATTCAACAGTGTGCAACAGGGAGAAGTCTCTGTTTCCTACCCTTCAACAAAACAGTAGGAAATAACGCTGATCACACTAAAAAAAGACGGGTACACATGATCCAAGATACTGCTTCTTACAGAGCTTCAGGGAAATAATTTTTAAAAAGGAATGAGAATGAACAGTCTTGAGTATGCTGTCTCACCTGTGGCTTATGAATATCCTGAGGCAGGACACATGTCATACTTGTTGCATCTAATGCTCATTGGTGGAAGCATGAATATGTCTGATGCTCTTTGGAATCTGTAATAACGTCCATCATTGTTTAGCACCCAGCCTTCTTGAGGGAGCAAATTCCTCAATGCCCATGCATTGTGTGAGAAAGGACACCCTTCTTTGGGTTTGAACTTCTTGTCCCATTACATAGAACATAAAACTGGCAGAAACGTGGAGTGTCCTGCTACCAGTGGTGACTGCAAGGGTGTTTAAGCACACAGGGAAACATGGAATTTCAGTATGACCTCACACCACAGCCAGTAAAACACATTCCAGCACTGTAAATAAGGCCCTTTACTGTGTATCACCTTCACATGGCTCTTTTTGAAGTGGACGAGTTGTAATCTTTGTCACTCCTACTTCGTATGTAAGCTTGTGTGCCTAATTTATAGCATACTTTTCTAAAGTGGGTTTATGTGCTCTAATTGCCAGTTCATCCATTATTTTCTTCTTGATAATATTTTAATTGATCAAGCACTACCAAATCTGACACAAGGGTAATGATGTCATAAAAATTATACATTTCATAACTACCGGTGGTTGACTTTTGGTAGACTTATAAACTGAGTCTCCACTTTGACCAGCATTTTAATTTTAAAATGACAATGTCACTGAAAGCATTCCTTTCCTCCCAGCATTTGAACTAGCAGTGAACCAGACTGGGGGACCAAGCCAACTAAATGAAAATAGTAGTAGACAAGAAAAAAAAAGGAGAAAAAAAAAAGGAGAAACAAAATGCCTAGTGCTGACATGGGTACATGCTAAAAGGGCTTCTCCAGGGCCACCTGATGCTGTTCAGAAAGATTGCTAAAGGAGAGCCTCAGGAAAGGGTCTCAGCCCAAATTCAGCACTAAACTGCCGAATTTCACCTGACAAGTGGTCAGCCACTGGGGATGTTACCCTGTGGCTTCAACAACACAGCTCTGCTGCTTCATGTTAGAGACAGCAGTGAGGATATGGGCTGGGAGCGAGGAGATTGGGAAATAAGCAGAGAAGAATATGGAGGCACAGAAGACAAATCCATAGTAAATGAGGCTTTGCTAGCTCTGCTGTTGTTGGAACAGTGTGTTGCCCATCTGCTTAGGCTGTTGTGCCGCCAGAGGTGTATGGGGAAAGAAAACAGGCAAGATAATTATTGTTCACTGTGCCATACTTACCTATTTTCCTACTATTCTGTTTATTATAGTTTTTTTACCAGTTTGTCTGATACTGTATTAAATATATTCCTCTCTGCCTCCCAAGATCATCCTTGGACTTCTTTGAAATAAACATGATCCCATGTCAGCAAAGACATTTCCTGTCTCAGCTGGAACCAGATGTCTCTCAGTTGTTTTTATACTTATGGAGGATTTAAGTGAATGTGTTGAGAAGTGCTATTATTTTAAATACAATGCTCTTTAACAACTAGAATTTTGCAATAAATGCAGCAGAAACAGATCCATAAAAAACCAAAATTATGTTTCTGCTACAAGGCAGGAAAAGCAGTAAAATTTTGTATATTTCCTATGCATATGTGTAATTGCAAAACACACCATGATGCAGGGGGCCTAGCTGTGTGTTTCTTATAAGAGGCATTGTAGAGGAGAAAGTTAATAAAATAGTTCAACTAAAGCTATGTGCAGCAGTAATGGCCTTAAAAATGCATTTTGAAGAGTCCTAAATGAATATTTAGACATCATTCACCAAATGATGGCTGTATTTTTTAATAAAGTAGTTTCATAAAAGCCATCTATATGTGTTTTGCACTATCTGAGTTTTGGATTGTTGTTTGATATTGATGATGATTTAGCTACTTTAACAGTCTGTTATTCTGGTTGACTAGAATATATTTAGGAGTGAAATTTTTTTTCTTGACATTAAAATTAATCTTTTTTCACCAAAAATATCTCTTAGAAATTGTTTTCTAGAGAAAACCTTGGATTGATACGTAAAATGAGAGGATACTTGCACAATTCTTATTGAATTGCTCATTCTCTACTACTTTGTCACTGCACATCAAGCTTTGAATATATCTACATGGATAACTGCATGCAACATTTTGGAAAAGCTGGATGGTCTGTGTGGCTTGTCCTTGGATGAATCAAATTCCTGTCTCTGAAAACGGAGACAGCTCACGCCTGTTTCCCTGTGCTAAGCAAATTCCCTTTTTGCCACATTTTTGTCATGAGCAAAGTCATATTGATGTTAGTTGTTTACACAATAGCTGATCTCAAGATGTCATATAGAAGCTGGAAAATTTCCTTTCACAAAAATGGTGATAGCCATATATTGATTTAATTGGAGTATATTTGGTGTCTGTAATTATCATAAAATGTGGGAACCGTGATCCATTAATGATCCAACACTTCCCAGATACCCTTGATAAAGAAGACTTTGTTAAAGATTGTATGCCATGTGGTCATATGATTTTTGAATGCGCTTAATGTCATTTGTTTAAATGCAATAAAGTTGAATTAGCAAAAAACCATACATGTGGCAAGAAGAATGAAGAACTAATAGAGGCAGCTCATCATAGCCAACTCTCTGAAGGACTGCATATTTACGCTAACATCTAACTTTCAGTAAATAACACAGAATCTGCATGGATTGAAGCTCCAAGGTGAAACCAGGAAATGTCACATTTGAACTGTTTTGCTGATCCCTGTACCCTCTCAAATCTGACTGTGACACACTTTAGGAGATGAGAGGATCTCTCAGGACAGGAACACAGTCATAATGAGAGATGTTAATTACCTCTGTGTGATCTGGATAAATCTTTCTTCAGAGTGTGATGCAGAGACTTAATTTTTAGCCCTCATGAGAATGACTGCAGCAAATGGCAGCCAGTGAGGAAATGCACAAGTGGTCATGCTGATGTGCTTGCAGGTCCTGGTGCGAAGCAATGCTGTCCAAGGACTTCTTTGTACCAGAGGTTGTAAAGCACATGGCTGCAGGAATGACACAAGCGAACAAAATAAGGCAAACCCCTGCAAACACCACCACAGTGTTTTAATTTCCAAAAGTAGCAAATAAAAAAAATAAAAGAAATCGTGCTTTAAAAGCATTAAAAGAGGCTGAAAAAAAGGTATAAATGTACAGATATGTCCAGCTTTGTTGAAAACTACCATTTTAAATTTCAGAGGAAATGCACATCAAACCTTAACACATATTATGCCAAAATAATGACGAAAAAATAAGATACAATAAAATTCAAACCATTGTGAGTAGCAAGTGACTTAAAAGGTAAAAAGTCTATTCAGATAACTATATATCATTCCAGGAACTATATATTCTCATGGGAGGAATGAGTCATTTCATCATTCACAGATTGAATGATATGCTTCCTTCCTGAATAAGAACTATGGAAAAATGCAAAATTTGTAAAATTAAAAATCAAAATGCAGTCAGATAAAAATATTTTGGGTAAAGACTTGCTTGAGAACTAATAAACAAATGCAATTTAATAAATAAATCCTTTGGACACAAATCATGTACATGAAGTTTCCTAGAAGCTGTTGGCTGCAAGGCTAATAGATAGCCAAAGTGTAAATGATGTGCTTATAGACCACTTTCCTGGAGAAGACCAAACAAATGAATGAACTCTTGATATTTGTGTTTGCCATGGAGGACCTGAAAAAGTTTGTTTCGTGCAAAGAAAACCATCTTCATCAGAGATGGTTCAAAAATCTGTCATAAGTCATAAATTAGTCCAGAAAAGAGGGTGTTGCACTCTATAGACTCTTGCAGTATTCTTGTGGACATGACTAGGGTTGTTTGCTTTTCAAAAAAAGAAACAAACAAACAAAAAATGTATCTAATTGTGTGGAAAGTAACTGACTGAGAAGGATATCTGAGTATTTTTATACTAATCTGTGTTGACTCTGTGAAGTCTATTATTTTGACCTTTGCAGAACAGATCAGGAGAGGGAACCTACAGCAAGGAATTACAGCTGGAAGGGCTGGCAGTGAAGGGAGGGGAGATTGAAGGGAGAGTGTTTGATTGGTACATAACGAAGGCAAAAAACATTTGACAGTTACACAGCATGTTAGGGATTGAAATAGACAAATGTTAATGGGTTTAGCTGAAGGAAAACGGAAGGATGCAGCTAGTTAGAAGGGTTCAAAATAAGATATCTATGCCTTAAAGAGAGCTTGCTCCAGAATTTTAAATCTATGAAATCCTATCTCTGAAAGCCTAATACATGATGGTTCTTACCAGTGGATCCACTAACTGTCCTCTCTGACTGTTTAATTCATATGTTCAAGACTTCTTTGAGAAGGTAAATATAAGAATTATTAATATAAGAATTACTCTATATATTAAGATCGTAATATTTAAACTACAACTAAGGTGAATATAGCTATATGAATTTTATAGATGATCAGTAACATTAAACTGGGATGGAGGGGTGGGTGAGAGGGTGTATTTGCAGTTTAACTACAAAAGTTTAAAAACACTCATAACCTCAGCTGCAGACTGTGGAGTTACTCTTTTCAGCAGTAGAATGAAGAAATGTGTTTCTCAAGAGCTTTTCAGAACATGCTAGCTCTGAGCTAACTTAGAGATTAGGCAACCTCACAACCTAACTAAAGAAACAGAGGAAGATTCTGATCATTGTTTCACCTATTAATGATTACTTTCCTTTACTGCAAGATCACATTTTAATTTTTAACTGCATAGAGTGAGGTTAGATCTTCGCCTTGAGCTTGTTGTGCTCTTTATCTGAGCTTGTCATTGGTGACTCCCCCACATCCTGAGTCATTGCAGAGATCCAAGCCCTCTAGGGCATGCTACTTATTTCAGCCTAAACTAGATATTAGAGGAATCATGCTGTAGTGTTTATTTCTCTGTTGACTCTATAGGATCCTAAAGTAACCAGCTCACATCCAGCTTTCTATGTTGCAGATATCCAAAGTTACATGAAATTAATCTTATCCTGAGTATGAGTATCTTATACACACAAAATTTTCCGGTGTCCCAGTCTTGGAAATTGCATATGAAGGTGAACTTGAAACTCAAAACAGGTTTTCATCCAGAATATGTGGAAGAGTCTTTTGAACTGGGCAAAAAATATATACAGAAATGTGCTGACCCTGGCTGGACACCAGGTGCCCACCAATGCCACCGTATAACTTCCCTCCTCAGCTGAACAGGGGAGAGAAAATGTAACAAAAGATTTGTGGGTGAATATAAAGACAGGGAGATCACTCAGCAAAAGAGAAAAAATATTTGGGGAAAAAATATTTCAATTTATTACCAATCAAATGAGAGTATGATAATATGAAAGAAACACAGATCTTAAAAATACCTGTTCTCCATCCCTCCCTTCACCCAGGGCTTAACTTTACTTCCAAGTGCTCTACCTCCTACTCCCAAGTGACACAAGGGTACCAGGAATGGGGACTGTGGTTAGATCACACATTATATCTGCCACTGCTTACTCCTCAGGGGAAGGACCCCTCACACTCTTCTGCTGCTCCAGGATGGGGCCCCTCCCACAGGAGACAGCCCTCTGTGAGCTTCCCCAACATGGGGCCTTCCCACGGGTGGTATTCCTTATGAACTGCTCCAGCGTCAGTCTCTTTAGGAACAGGCTGCTCCAGAAGGGCACCCCTGCTGAAGTCCTGCCTGCAAACCTGCTCCTCTGTGGATCCTTTCTTCCAGTGGTGTTGCTGGGAGCCTGCTCCAGTGCAGGCTTCCCATGTGGTTAAAGGCTCCTTTGGGTGTCCACCTGCTCCAGCACGCCTGCAGGGCTATTTCTCTCATGTATTTTCATCCCTCTCTCGGCTACCATTGTGCAGGGCTTTTTTTCCCCCTTCTTAACTCTGTTACCCCAGAGGTGCTATCACCATCAGTGATTGTCTCAACCTTGGCCAGCAACAGGTCCATCCTGGAGCCACCTGGCATTGGCAATGCTGGACATGGGGGAAGCTGCCCACAGAAGCCATCCCTGTAGCCCCCCTGCTACCAAAACCTGACCATGCCAACCCAGTACATCTACCTCCATTAAAAAGGCTATTTGAGGAAATTTCTTTTTGTAAGCAACAAAAGGAAAATAATTTTTAATTTTCTGAATTGCATTCTCTTTTCACACTATCACTGACAATACTGGTATTAAGGAGGCTCAGACCATGATTCAAGATGTCTTGAGTTCAAGCACTGCTGCCTGTGGTTGTTTTCTGATTGTGCATCTGCAGAGGCTCTTCACATTTTCTGTGAAATTGTTACTGAAATACTGTCCACTATGGATACGAGTCCATCTCACCTTTCACTTCACATTTCGACTCACTTTCTTATCTGGGGGAGGTATTGTTATGTCAATGAAAATGAGATACATTTTGACCATACTGTGTTTTTCTTGCCCTCAAAAGTGGATTCATGCTGCTAAAGTAAAGTACCAAACTGGAGTTGGTAAAAACACAGAGGCCTCTTTAGTTAAACTAAAATCTGAAAAGGAAGAGTCAGTCATTGTTACTGCATTTATGGTGTGCTTATTATTGGTTTCCTTGAAGTACAAGTAATTTTTTACTGTTATCCTTATTAATTATACACTGACTTGTAGCTGTTCCCAGGTCAGCACTTTTATGGGGCCATGGCAAGTTCTGCATCTAAACATTCACATAGATATTTCTCATGCTCTTTGTACCTACACTTGATATTTTATATCACATGGCACAACTGCCTTATCTATAAGTCTAGTCCAATATGTAGCCATCAGGGTGGGTTCCTAGAGGAGAGAAATAGTTGCATGGAGACTACTGGTATGAATAATGGGATTTTTTTAAGAGGATTCCCAAATTACCCATCTATAGGATCTAAAGCCACATTTTTTTGTCTTATCTTTGGAGATTGTATTGTATTTAGGACTGCTCAGTCCCTCACTCTAAGATTTTAGAGCAGCTGGTATCACTGGGAAATCAATGAAGGGGCCTCCTGTAACTGTTGCTTTATTGAAAATAAAGAAAATGCTGCAAACAGTAAGTTAGTGAAATCCATGTATCTGTTTTTATTTGCTTCATCCTCTGAAAGTTTTAATGTAGGATATTGATAAAATTTGTACTACACACTGATATGGGATACACCACTGCTTTCTTCATATTTCAAGTCAGTTCAGTGTCACAGACTCTCCCATACACTGGCTGTAAACCAGTGATAACTCATAGGGACAGAAAAAACCCCCAAACTCCCACCTTCAAAATAGAAAGTGAGCAAAGAAATTATTTTATCTTATGTTTGGAAGTTTCTTATTTATCATTAAATTCTTTAGGTTTAAGTGTACTGTGCTTTACATGTAATCACTCTAGAGAATATAAACACTGAAAAGCATTTGCTGATTTGTGTTGAACTATGAAATGTTTTATGCTATTTTATTGAAATTGGGTAAAAAAAATAAAACCAATTTTTAAGAACCCCATATAGCAAACAATCCATGTGTGAAAGCTAATAAAAAGCTTTAATGCTTGGACTATCAGCTTCCATGGTATCACACACACTTCTATTGTACAGAAGCCAGAACTGGAGTTTTAACTTAAGCATTAACTTAAATGGATATTAATCTCTTGGGTGCCATTTGGAAAGCAAGCTGGGAGCTGGAAGACAAGAACACAATTGCAAGTATTGCATATCTACAGGGAAAAACACTACTTTACTTATTAGACCTGTTTGACCTTGTACATAAAGATGTGAAAAGAAAATTGAAATAAAAGAGATGCAGTGTGATTTGCAAGAGTTAAATGAACAAGAAAGACCTAAAGGAAAAAATCTATGAACAAACACAGCTCCACAAAAAAACCAAAATCTAAGAATACAATCACAAACCAATTATTTTTTGATTAAATTTAGTGACTGCATTGTTAAATTGCCATTTGTTTCTACAGTTCCAAAGATAGAAATAGTTGTTATGGTGAGTCCTAGGTTTACACCTGATACACTTATTTTCTGAACCATGGGTCAAAAAAATTACTTGGATTCATTTTTTCTTTTCCATTAAGCCACAGGTTATTTTCATATATCTTGCTGTGTGATTCTGGATTTCAGAAATAATTTGCACAAAGGAAATGTTGGTGTTCTTTAGCTTCATGGAAATAGAGGACAATATAGAATCATGTGCTACCCAAGATATTTTGAAGTTAAGTATTCTTCAACAGATGCATGGCAAAGCAGTACCATTTTGTGTCTGGAAGCACATTGGAGTTATGGCACAGGTTTTGTAGCTGTTTTCCAGTGGTTGTCAGAGTCTCTGGTTTGTTCTTCAGCAATACAGCTGAACACTTATGTGATCAATGCTCATGTCTTTTTCCTGTTCTCACCTCTTTTTGCAGGTGTCCAAAGTGATTTGTGACAGCAAAGACATTTTGGTTTCTCCCTTCTCTCCCCTAAAATTGCCTGAAAAATTAATCTATACAATTTCTTATGTTACACAAAAAAGCCAAAGCAAACAAACAAACAAAAACCCACCAAACCCCAAAAAACAAACAAAAAAATCCAAGCCAAAACCAACCAAACAAACAAACCTATAAGGTTATATCAGCTAAAATTTTAGCTTGCAGAGATCAGCTTAAGATTTTGGTGAAGCAAGTACACTTCTATTGACTTATCTGGAGAAGCTGCAGCTCATTAATCTATCTGTTCCAGGTGCTGAGTTTACTCATCTATATCTTCTCCAAATCAGTGTTTGTTAGTTTGTTTTTTTTTTAAATACTCTGGAACTGTTTGGGGTACAACTCCCTTCCTGTTATGAAATGGACACACTTCTTCTTCAGGCTTTTTTTTACTGTAAAATTTTCATTTCCCAGCCCCAAACTCTTTTTGCCTGGTGTCACAGACATTTGACTGAGACAATCTAGTTAGTCTTTTTTAACCACTAAACGAGTAAGCTGGATGAAACAGAGCTTTTCCTCCACTGATGTGCCAAGGGCTGAGCAACTGAACTACAGTAAGCTCCCAGGTTTAAATGCCAAAGTTTAAATAGCATCAAGTCACAGACAATTGCTTTGTAAAGACTTTTAGGTAAACCCGAGTAATGCAGTTATTTAAAAAAAAAAAAAAGCAATCCACACAGCATTTTTTTTCAGGAGGCTTTCTTAATTCACCCTAAATATAGTTGTAGATCTAAAACTAAACACTATCTGAAAAATTTCAGTAAAGTCTCAGTGAAAATTTTGACAGTTAAATTTCATATCAAGCAGCGCTGTTGCCAGGGAATGTTATCTTTTCATCAAATTGATGAGTTCTGGGTGAAATCTGTACATTCCTGGGGTGTGACTAAAAATGTTGAACCTCCAATTTTCACTGAAAAATAAAGTCCCAGCAGTCTCTCTGTCATCTCCTGATGAGTTGGACAAATACCATTGCAACACTGACTTTACATAGGAGAAAAATGACACCTCCCAGCCTCTCTAGCTTCTGTGTGTATAAAACACAGCCCCCATTTTCTCTCCATTTCAGATGGAAGTATCTGCACTGCTGAACAGAAGAGCTGAAACTCAGGCAATGAATCCTGATCCTCCTGTTACCCCAAGAAAAACCTGCTGTATCACTTGTGGAGAAAGCTGAGTTTGCCACTCCTGCTAAGGGCTAGCAGGTCGTCCCATCACTTCCTTGTTTCACAGAGCTGACCTGTTGAAATTGCATGGAGCCTGAATGAGCTACCAGACACAACTATGGCAGAAGAAGGCAGCTATCGGGAGGAGGTGGTGGTGTGATAAGAGCCCACAAATTGTCCTTGGGCCACCTCTTTGAGTCAGGGAGAGCACCATGTCTCTCTAGGTCACCCTGAGCCATCAAAGGATGTTTCCATTCTCACGAGGAGGAGAGTTCTCATCTGGTACCACAGATTTTGTAGCTAAGTTGTTTTCAGACTTTGTATATCAATGGGCTTATGATAGGTATGGGAAAAATTAGGATAGTCTACACTCTTCCCATTTCAACATAGAGAGTATATACTAGAGAGTATTTTTTCCCCATGTATTTAACCCTAAATAGTAAAGGATAAGATTGTTAGAAATAGCCAATGGAAAAAGAAATGAGGGACAAAAATCTTCTAGGGGAAAAAAAACAGTGATACATGTTTCATGTCAAAGATATTAAACCATAGCACACACAAAAAATGTAGCAAAACACTACAAGCATTGTTCCTACAAGAGCAGAAAAATTAAGTCGTGCAGATATTCAGCTACAGACAGTGTTTTTTATTAGAACATGTGGTTTGTATAATGTCTACACAAAAATAACATCACAGAATTATAATCATTATGTAAAACATGTAGACATGGCTCAGGAAGGTTAAATATTCTGAGTGGAAATCAAATCCTTTCAGATACCAGGGGAAACAGCAATTTTGCATAGTCCTTCCTGAAACATGTGACACAATGCTTGTAATTTGTTCACCACATGCAGTTTTGCATACAGAATAAGTACATTAAAGGAATTTTGAGCCCCTTGAATTTAAGCCGATATCAAAATGGAATGAATGAAAGGTCACATACTAGGACAATATTCTGATATATTGTACCTATATACATTTAGGGAGAATTATATAGTTGAAATTAAGTGATCTGAAGAAAAAAAAGGAATCGCTGGAATCTGCTGCATCAGAAAGCAATTTCTCAGAAGGAGTTTATGCATTTTTTTTAGAAACAAAACAAAACAAACCCAAAAGTAGAGGACACAAAGAATGAGCAATCAAGTAGGCTGTGCAGGCATATCTGGAAAGCACCTATGAATACTATTTTATGAGCAATTCAGTCAGCAGATCAGAAAAAAAGCTCTAACAAAACATATACAACTGTCAGAATATGTGGCAACAGAGAGGGAACAGATGTTTTGATCATCCTTTCCAGCTCAGCTGAAATTTCAAGTCACACCCACTTGCCTACCGTTTATGAAGACTGAAAAACTGTATGGAAATACTGAAGGTTAGAACATAAAACAATATGTTGGCATTAGAAGTGACACAAAGAAATGTTGTCAGGACACTTCTGATGTGATGGATACTACTGAACTCAGTGGGAAGAACATACACTAGAAACAAGGTTCAATCTCTGGTGGTAAAATATGAAGACGTGAGCTCATCAAAGGAGTATTCTTATTATGAGCTCAACCGAAGATGAATACCATGCCCTAGCACTTTGAAGTCATGTCAGTAAAATACAGTGTATTGAATCTAAAGTTTTAAAATACTACTCTTATGCCATGCTTATTGTCCAGGAATAAATAGCACTAATATTCCCAGGACTGTTACAAAATACTTTCACTGCAGCATTTACTAGTGTACTGACAGAAGCCCAGATGGAGACAGATTTTTCAATTCCCTGGTCTTTATGTAGTCTTAGAAAGATGTAAATGAAATTAATTTTCTCTTCCTTCTGCACCCCTGTGCGAAGCTTGGCAGACTGTGGATTAAAGTATAGTAATGATTATTTAAAGTTAGTATGATGTATGAAATAATATGGAATAATGTGTTTTTCTACACCTTGAGGTACCTGAAATGAGAGCCTGTGCTATTTACAGGAAAACAGAGACAACCCTTTGAAAAAAAAAAAGGAAAAAAAAAAATCCTACTTTTAGGCATGCACTGAAGTATTGATCCAGCACAATACTAGCACATGCTAAAGCCTTTTTCTTAACACAGGCAAAGTAAAGCACAAGCTTAAAGTTAGGTTTAGCAAAGATACTAAATGGAAACCTTAATACTCAACCCAAACTGTGCAGCAGTGACAAACCCATTGCAAGTCAGCCTAACACATTAGGCACATCATCACAAATGAGCAAGGGTGTGATGTCTGATCTGCTAAGAAATGATGTTTCTGTGGCTTGTACACACCACTCTTTTGGGATTGTCAGTATTTCCCTCTTTGGATCTTCCCTGTGCATCTCCCTTTATAATAAAACTCCTGCAAGCAAATGAGAAGGGCTGAAAAAAAAAAAAAAAAAGAATGACATCAGGAAATCAAAATAGCACAACCACTACAAATAAAAAGCCCAGAGCTACAGTGCTGTTTCATGAGGCAAAGTAAAAATTACCCAGGAAATTTAGTAACAGCAACAACCCAGTGCTCCCTTGTTCCATATCATTCACCCTCTGTTCTTAAGCACACTTCTGCAGAAAAATACACAACACACTTTCTCTTTTAAATGTTCCTTTTTATGCAGACTGTCCATTCTTAATACACTTTCAGAATACTTTGGGGATTAAACTTTGTATATGCAGCCCTCACACTCTGCAGTTCTAGGCCATGTAGAAAAATTCTTCTGTTCCTCTCTCATTGTACATATTAGCTTCAGTTTAATATGATTAGTCTGAAGAGACACTTACAGTATTGCTGGCTGGCCGAGTGGAAAATACCTTTTATGGCCTAATGCACCAATGTGTATATAACCCTTTACCCTTATGCTTCTTGTTTGTTTCTTTTTATAGTTATTTGTGTGATTATATAATTAGCTGACCTAGTTTATGATGTTTATTCCATCATTTTCTCCTGGATCACAAAAAGATCATAAATAACAGGGAAAGAAAAGAAACATTTATTTCCATATACAGTGACTCAAAATGTTCCCTGTGATAGATTTTTGTAAAGAAGGTGTTGTAGGAGAAAAGAAATTCTGACATGAGACTTAAGCTTGAAATAGTCTTCATTTGATGGAGAATGGATATTTCCCCTCTTTCTTGGAAATTTTGACTTTAAAGGGAGAAAGTGATATTTTAATCCAAAATAATGCACACATTATTTGAGGCTCTGAGGAAAGCTGGAAGCTCTTAAAAACTCACGTGACTGAAGCTCTAATGTAGCAGTTGATGAAAAGCTATAGAAAATGCAACTGTTTACTAACAGTCATTTGTCTGGCTCCATTCATAGTTTACAGTAAAAATAATTGTGATGGAAATTATACCATACATCTGAATATTCCTCCTTGTCAGCCAGTACCCTATTATTTTGATTATTTGTTATTTTTGCCACTATTTATTTCTCATGTGTCTGCTCAGCATGCAGTATTAGTTTGATCTGTAGGAACTACCACACCGTAAATGCCAACCATAAAGAAAAACCTTTAAAATGGACAATTAGGAAGTAATCTGTCCTTGAGGAAATTAGCTCCCTAATTCTCTATTAGTGGCAGGTGATACCAACTGATCTAGAAATGTTTTCATTCCTTCAGTCTAAGCAAATCACTTTCCCATTCTGCAAGCTTTCCACTGTGTTTGAAGCTGACATTATAAAATATAGCTGTTTTGGAAGCAGAAGGCCTGTAAAATGTAATGTGATATGTGAAATTAGAATTTTGCTGTATTTTTTGTATAGCATTTTGTAAAATTATATGAGTGCATCCTCTGTAAGATTTTTCATACCTTTGAATTTTCTTCCAACAGAAAGAAAATCACATTTCACACTCTGCAGCTTTCTAGAATAACTGCTATGTAAGTGAATTGTGAAGTCTTACTAATATTCTTCAGAAAGTTTATCTACAGTTTATCTAGCTTTTAACAAAGCACTTAAAGGACTGGAAACACTTCTGCATGAAGTGCTAAAGATTCACTTCAATAAGCTGTCCTGTGCAGAAAAAGTTCAGTTGCCACTTTTCTCAAAGGAAGTGGATTCTTCTAGCATTAACTTGAAGCATGGGAAAAAAGTAATTCCACCTTCTTCTCTACATAAATTAACCAAGGTCTGGCTACAATTCTAGCCCTACATTGCATTTCTTTATATAGTGCATGCATTTATCAGATTTTATCAAGTGCAATTCTGCTATGGATCTAAGTTTCTCGTCCAAACATCTGTTGCCTGAAAAAGCAAATGAAATGAAATTAATTTTGGACCTACAAGGAACAAATGAACTTGTTTGAAAAAACAGAGGCAGAGGTTTCCTGACTTCCTTGTCTGCTGGTAGCACTAACCCAAGACGATCCTTATGTGAACACCAGCACTTTAAATCTGGGGCCTCTTCCATTGAAGGAGAAAAACCACAGTTAAAGCAAAAGGAAACGCAACATCCTAAAAATAACTTAAGGCCCAGCCTCTATCCCAAGCAGAAAATAAAAACAAAACCGTCTTTGTCACGTTTTATACATCGTATCAAATTTTTAGATCTTTGTTTTAAAAAGACTGAATTATTATATGAGAAAAAGGTTACTTGGGCTTAAATTTTCATGAGGAACTACAAGAGAGATATTCTAAGGACGCCACATATTTACCCAGAGACATCACATGTTAGAAACATGGATGGAGCTATAAAGCAACTTATGGGAGAACGTTCAGAAATGCACAGAAAAGCATGGAGAGGCTGGAATACACTGTTAGCCCTTGCTGGCAGTATAACACTGCTGCAGAGCTACTGTGACTGCTATGTCAGCTTGTGCTGCTCCACCTTAACAAATTGTTTCCAACCTTGTAGATAATTAAGCTGTATTTTCATTTTAGCACCCTACTGTCAAGCACCAACCTATTATGCTTTAGGTTTGCAATAAAATATACAAACCTATTATGCATAGTAAGAAGTAGAAATCAGGAATATAATATTACTGCCTTTCTCTTTGCTACTTATTTGCTACTGTCTTCTGACAGGCATTTGTCTTGCTGTGTAAAGTATCTACTGTCTCTGGGTATTAAATCCATAGAAGACTAATGAATAAATAGTAGCAATACATAGACTTCACTTCCATTTGACATCAATTTGTAAGTTTATTCACTGTAAATATAAAGTTTCAATGTAGTTTAAGAGATATACCAGTAATGAGATAGCAAAGAATACCATTTCCATCACCCATATGTAAACAATAAGTTATTGCTGCATTCAAGATGCATTCCAAAAGCTTATCTTACCCATCACAGGCCAGTGATTGTCCTACCAGAAGCCACTGATCAATGTAGGAGCTTTCAGATTTGGAACATGGTAATTTTTCATCACTTCATACTTCTTCTAGAAGGGGGTGTATTTCAAAAAAAGACAAAGGAAATGTAAAGAAAATTATTGACTAAATTCAGAATTGATTTTGTCCTGCCAGTGTTGAGCACTTACTGCCTGACCTCTTTTCAAAGTGTCTATTGTAACTCATTGTAATCCTTGGACAGTGCAACTGTTCAACTCAGCTTTAGGAATGGAGACCAAGATCTTGGAGACACCAATATCTATTCCTGCTAGGACGGTAACATCTTTCAGCAATTGCAGGCATTTAGCAGCTATTCCAATCCATCCTACAGTTACAGTAGCTTCTCCATGCCCTCCTAACCTTAGGAAAAAGGGATGTGGCTTTGGTATACTTTGCTTTTTCTAATTTTTTGCAACCTCTGAAGAACATGCAAACCATGTCTGATAAATAATCCTAATGAAACCGATGGCTTTAAATTCCATGTCTATAAGTCATGATGTACCTGTAAGTCTTCCTGTGACTCAAATCGAACTCAGGAATGAGCTAATCTGGTAATACACTTCCAACAAACTGATCTTTCTTGCTATAAACCAAAGAATGTGTACTGTTGAGTCTTAACTTCTTTTTGCCAGGGTCAGGATTAAATGCTCAAGACGGTATTTCTTGTTTGGACTCAGATGTTTATTAGTTCTTATCCATATTGCAGTCTCACAAACTGTGAGTTCTACAGCACTTCACTCTAACAAACTAAAAATATGGAGCTATATCTTTCTCTCTACAAGGTCTTTTAAGGATAAACTGTCCAATTAAGAAATGACACCTAAATTATTTTTACTTTTAACCCAATAACCAACCACCCATGCCCTGCAATGTGGACTTTTTTATCCAAATACACAATACCACTCAAACCCATGAAGAAGAAGGTAAAGAAGAAGGACCAGCCTCTGCCCTAAAACCTTCATCTTGCTTTATATATATTACTATATTCTAAAACCTTGTGATATTACATACTTCTATTCAAACTACACACCCATAATCCCAGTTCTATAATTCAATAATTTTGGAAGATTTCTCTATGGCCTCTAATCAAATGCAGTGTTCTCTTGGGGGGTCACTGCCTGTTCACACAGAAAGTCTAAAATTCTCAGTAACCAGGGTTCCAACAGTGTACTGGACTTCAGGCATGTTGTATCTAATGTGTTGCTGCTGAGCAATAAACTCTTCAGTTTTTTTAAAACAAAATAGTTCTATTTATACCCATTTCAAAGATTGATTTTGTGTTAGGTTTTTGGATTTTTTTCCTGCAAATTGCTCCCACTGGCTATTGAAATTTTGACAAAAGGAAATGCAGAGGTCTTCATCATCTCTTTTCACTTTATGTTTAACCATGGCTACAACAAGGCTAGAATGTAATTTTGTTAATAGCAATGTAATTCATCAGATATTCCTATGAAAAAAAAGTCACTGAAAAAAAATCAAATTTCAAATAGTCTTTCAAAGTTCTCCTATCTGCACTAGTTATCTGAACAATTTTACTGTCATGGATTCAGCTGCCTGATTGCTCTAGCAAGCCTCTAGCTATCAGTTTTAATTTTTAGAACATTTATCAAAGAGGGACTTCTGGAGCAACTACTTTAATATTTCCCAATAAAAATGGAAACCGAAGAATGTAAAATGCTAAAATAAGTATGCCTTTCATTGAGCCCCTTAAATTGTGAGTCTATTGGCAGATTATATTTCATGTTATCATGCTGTAGTACAATTGATGTTAACAAGATTTGTTTAGGAGACCACATTAAAGAAGTCAAAAGGAATTGAGAAAATGCATCTAAGGAGCTGGGAGCTCTTCTAATTGCATAAAATCTTCTTTTTTCAGAAGATACTGTTATTGATAGCTTTGCCAGTCATTCCCTTAGCTGTGTGTTGGAAAGAAGCCCTCTGCAAATCTAGGGCAAATCTGCATTTATCTCAGACACCTGTAGGGTAGGCTGGGTGCAAGGGGAGATAAAGGGGGAGTGGATGGAGCATGGTGGGCAGAACTTTCCTGCAAAAGCAGTGTAGTAATGTAACTGCTAAGCACAGAGCAAGTTTTCAGGGATGAAGTGATCCCTCTTGTATATTCAGTGTACGTGTCTAATGTATAAACAGCAGGTTTTTACTCTACAGAAATCTTTGAAGTTTTCCCAAGAGCTGCTAACAATGGTAAATGGCAAATCCCTTTATTGGCTGTTTACTTGCTCTCAGCATCATTATATATACTTTCTCTGGTAAATATTAGAAGACATGCTGGTATCAGACCCAGTGGAAACTTTTTACACTACTGTTTCTAAAACTGAAATATTTTAGTTTTACCAGTCTAGATTTTCCCCTCACCTTCCTGTAGTTTTTGCCCCACATTTCCTCAGAAAGGTTTTTCTGCATTACAGACCTTGTAAGCTTATAGGAATGAGCAAATGCCAAACATAAAATTCAGTGATTGGTTAACTAGGGTCCTGAAACTCATGGTAAGTACTCAGGTTCAAAGAAAGCGGTGTTCAAGATGAATGGCACAGCATCTCCCAAAAAGTGGGAATGATTGATAGAAATATGCCATTTTCTACACTGGACACGTGCATGAAAAAAATTATAAAATAAGGCTGTGAGTTATAGAATGGGGAGTCCTAACAGCCACTGAATTACAGATAGAATCTTAATCCCACCTGAACAAATGAAAAGTAAAATTGAGCTTTACCCCCTTTCTTAGCTTTGCTTCATTTCCTTTTGTTTTATTTACGGAAGGATACACCTGCTTGAAATGTTCCCTTAAAATCAGACAAATTAGTTGATTCAGAGACCTTTTAAAATTCTTTCTGCTGCTGAGAAAAATTCAACTTAAACCACTCTTACTGTTGCACATTTAGTTAGATTTTTTAGTCTTTCTTTAATTGTTGTGGGATTTCATATGACCAAAGTCTTTAATGCACTGGGGTTAAATAGCAGATTTTTCTGCTTTATCCTGAGCTTTGGACTCCCAGTATATTGTTCAGAAAATATAAATAAAAATTATGTCCAGGTGGGCTCTTTTACAACTCTAACCAGTAGAAAATACACCTTCCTGTCACCTTCTTAAAACAAATTATTGTTTAAAATCAGAAATATCTATACCAAGGAACAAAAGAAATCTGAATTTAAAATCACCTGTACCTTTATTCAAGTTGTTTACATGGTTAGGTAAGCTCCTTCTGTCCCAGGCTCTAAGGTGTGGAATTTGATTTTTAGTTTCTTTCCTCTCCATGGCATTGTTGCTATTTCCCTTCAACAAGCTGATATCACCAAGAAAGTATATGATAAATTGAGCTTTTCTGGAGTTGTGACCTCTGGATCTGTCTGGGAGGTGAAGCACTCTTGAGAGCTATCAAACATGCTCAAGGATAGACATAACCTGGCCATCACAAATTAATGGTTCCTGCATGATCATCTTAGGCTGCATTTTCTAACAGTGACAGTTGCATCTGTCTAACAGATGCATTATTGCAGTGTCAATTACCTACTGAAGAAAAATTCTAGATTTTCTAGGAGGAATTTCAGAACTTTTATCCCATCTTGTTATGACTAGGGTATTGACTTGTTAAGCTTTTCCATGATAATCAATTTGATGTGTAATACTTTCCACATATTGCATTCCAGTATTTTTAGAGGAAAGCTTCATGAGTCTTTGATGCATTATTTGGTTGTCTTACATCTTATTAATATTATTACTACAGCAGTTTTAGCAGCAAGACTTCACAGAAAATTCTCTATCAACTACTTTTAAAGCATAAGAAAAAAAACTAATGGTGGGAGACAAATTGGGCTAAAATCTTTCAGATCCAGGACATTGGATCAAAGGCAGAATGCAGGAAACTGCTATTCCCCAGAGGGGCAGCCAAGGACTAGGAAAGTTAGAGGTGTGTGAAAAAGTATGACTATTTAATTCTACACCTGAACTCCCTTAAAAACTCTCATCTCAGTGGTGGAGGGAAAAATGATTTATTAGATGTATTCTCAAAGCTTGTTGCTGTGTTTGATCAAACACTAAATCAAATAATCTCACAGTGATGGCCCTTGCGCAGTTTTTACATTTCCCTGAGCTCTTCCAGATCCCTTGTTTGCACTCAAGTCAGAACTTGGCCAGCTGCTCAGGGACTATGAGTGCAGGGTGAAGTTATGCCAGCATGTATCCAGGTTCCAGCTACACCCTGTTCTGTGTTTTTTAAGTGGTGTTTTACAACTTTACTGTAAATCCCTTTGACTCAAGGGATTAACCTGCATGCAAATAACTTGAGCTAATTCCGCAGGAAAGGTGTGTGCTAAGCAGACTTTCTGAAATGAGGTGTGCCACTCTTTAGTAAGTAAGAACAAAAAGGCTGGTGGAGGTGGGCTAAATGAGCCAAAGTTACCTCTGCACCTGCAAAGATTGTGGGCAGCTTGGTAGACACAGAACTGCTACAATTTCATTTTGAAGTCACTCCGTCGCATAAACTACCCCCCAAAAAGCAAAAAATGTAGTGACATGCTTTGCAGGAATCTCATCAAGCAGACATGCAGTCAAATACAAATGCAGTCAACCTGGGTAGAAATAAATTGTGTGTGGATATCCAGGGATGCATGTGTGTGAACAAATACACAGATATAAACTTACCCATTGCACAGTGTATTTATTTTCTCCATAGCCCTCTTCAGCTGAAGACTTGTTTTCTGCACTGTAAAGACACAGTGTGCAGGTGTTTTGCTTCACTGGGGTAATTAGCCCTGGTGATTCTATTGGGCTTTAAAGAAGCATATGGAAGTGAATAGAGAGGAGAGTTTTTTGGGAAGGGTGCCATGTGAGGCTGAGGTGTGGTGAACAGGATTTTTGGATAGAGAGAATCATTCATCTGATTAATTCCTTCCCTTTCAGGAGATATACCCAGCATTGTAAGAGTCCCTAGATGCTTATCACTTCCAGGCTCTGCAGCTTGTTGCTGCACCTGCTTCTCTTGTCAGCCTATTGTATTCTCAAATAATTCTGTGCACTGAAAGGCTCTTCCTGATCTTCAGTACCCAATAGGCATGGACAAACAAGCTCAGTCAAGCAAGAACTGCCCAGGAGCCTTGGTCACCTTTAGATTGCAGGGCAAAATCTTCTGGGTTTATAAAAGAGCTCTCATCTTCATTTATGTTCCCTGTTCTTTGTGCTGCTCCTGTTGGGGTGTGCAGATGAATGGGTTGCCTATGGTTCATGGCATATACAACATTTATCATAGGGTGGGAATATGTTCCTGACATGAAGATCTCTGAATGAGACTCTCGGTTCTTTGGTTCTGCTTCTGCAGCCTGCTGACTTTTCTAAAACTGTGTTGATGGGAGTAATATGAACTTCTGTGATCTGACAGTACATAGGATGGCAGCAAGACAAACTATTCCCATGGAGACAAGTGCCAAGAAGGCCAAGAGAACGACTAATATTAAATAATTGCATTGCACTGCATCTCTCTTTCTAGGATTGATTTATTACACGTATAAAAATATTATGATCTTTCCTCCCATTATTTCAAAGCAAAATGCTTAAAGGGCTAATAAAATCAGTATTTAGCACACTTTTTATTTTGTAGTTCAAAACTTCAAGCTTAGCATAAAAACATTACCTCTAGGGAGTGAAAATAGCCTTACCCAGCAGCTTCAAATACAATTATCTGAGTCATTCCTTCTTTCATTCCTTGCAAAATACTAAACTGAGGTAAAACTTCTTTTGTCTGATAGACAAAAGGAAATTACAGCTGTCTGGAGTTCAAAAGAGTTGCAATAAAACTTGAGTTATGACAAAAATATACTGTTCGTTATTAAACTCTCAGTTCACAAATTAAACAACTTTCTCTTCATGTTTCATACTGCTTATTTTTCCTAGACACACGTATTTCTGCAACATAAGGTGCATTTCCCTATGTCTGCATACAGAAGTGTTTCATTCTCATCTCCTTATACACGTATGTTGTGGCTTTTTGTGGGACTGTACCAATGTAAAGTAGATGAGAACTGGGTCCATTGGAATTATTTGCTAGGGCAGTGGACAATGTTAAATGTGTGCATGTGTAGTCACAACATTTGCTAATAATTTGCTGACTGTATTGTGGAAAAAAGTCACTCCATAAGCAGAATATACTTTATTGACTGCCTTGGGTAAAAGGTAGATTAAGAATATTTAAGCAACAAAGGATGAAGCAAGGACTTGCTGACAGTACTGCAATATTTGTTTTTAATTGAACACGTGGACTAGGGTTTTACCTTTGAATAGGACCTCAAGATTAACAGGTTGTTCATATTTCATATAAGGATATGTTGGCAATTGTGTTCATTCAAAAATTTCTTTCATGTTTTAAATTATTTATTATGGCCTATAAAACAAGTGGATTAAGGGGACCTAATTCCTTGACTTTGAATTTAGCTCTTCATCATATTTTCAGCAGTTTATAAATGGTGGAAGTTGCCCTGCCCCTGGCATTGGTGCAGCAATTGTTGTGCCCTTGTGGGGCTGAGGGCACTGGAAACCACAGTGCCAAATCAGGCCAGCACCCCAGCAAACTCAGGGTGCATTGTTCCACCTATAAGTACTGGATTTTACAGGCAAATTTTCAAACAACAATCATCAAACACCTATTTAACTACCTGCCCAGAGACTAAATAGCTTTCTCTTGCCACTTCAATATCTGCATGAGAGACTGATACCTAGAATTTTGAACTTAGAGCTCAGAATGTTTTAATTAGCCATAAGAGCACACCCTGTGCTTCAGATTCAAATACATGTTGTGTTAATTGGCTCCTCACAGCAGGAAAACAATATTTAGCTTCAAGCATGTCCACTAAATGTTGTTCTCTTGATTTTATTGGGTTTCCCTTTATCATTTTGTAGTTTAGTAGGAGTATTGTATTGTGCACTGCTGACTAAGCATAGTCTCTGTCACTCACACGTGCCACCTTCTCTAAGGTTATCTTTTTCCTGGCTATTTATCTTTCTCCTGAAGGAACGGTCCTAGTCTCTGGAGTTTTTCTTGAAAGTGGTTTTTAATCCCATAGAGTGGATCAGTGGTCACCCTCATCTCCCTCATCACCCTTCTGTGGACTCCTGGGTTTCTGCCAAGTACTTCCAGGTGTTGGTTGAACTGAACAAAATACAGTGTACAAGGTAGGAACATTACTGAGTAATGACTTTACTCCTTCCCATTCCTGTATCTCAGTCTATTCTTAGCTAAACAACAACAACAACAACAAAATCTTTGCTGCCCCTTAAGCCTAATTCAATGCCTCTCAACTTTCTACCTACCAAACTTTTACATTTTAAAAGAAAATCTCTAGGGGCTTTTTTTTTTGTTTTGTTTTGTTTTCTTTGTTTGTTTGTTTGCTTGTTTTGTTTTTGTTGTTTGTTTGTGTTTTGTTTGTTTTGTTGTTTCCTCCCCCATGCCTTTTTTTTTTAATTTTAAATTTTAATTTAAATTTTTATTTCTATCACCTTTCTGGATGCCCTGCTGATTAAAATAAATTGTTCTAGTTTGAATTTAACATTATTGTTTAGATATTAAACTAATTTTTGACACACTATTTGAATGTGTATTTTACAAATATATAATTTAAAACAACGTAAAATTATTTATTCTTAATTTTTTTCTGTCTCTTTCTTTGAGTCCTGTTTTGATGGAGTTTTTCAATGTGGCTAACATATATATACCAAATTTTTTATGCTTGGCACTGTGCTTGGTCACCTATAGCTTTCCAGTCCCAATGTCCAGATAATCTCCCTTCATCTCAGTTGACTGCAAACCACCACCAGCATTCAGCCCCAACCTCAGGCTTACACTTTCTCAATATGGAGCAAGTTGCTTGAACTACCAGGCCACCAGGTCTCTACAGAGCTGTGTAGAAGTAAAACAATAGTACACAATGAGGGGTATTTATTTTAAAATATATTGCCTTGATCGTAATTTGATTTGATAGAATAAATAATGCTGAGATAAACAAAAAAGGTGAAAATACAGGGATACAGAATGCTGGAGACATAAATTTTCCATGAACACAACTCTTCAAAAATAGAGCAATGTTACAAAAGGTCTCCTACCCAAACTAGGGAAGCTGCTGTGTGCAGGCAGTGTTCAGCAGACTGCCTGACAGAAAAACATTACTCTTTCCATGAGTGTGTTCTACTAAAGATTAAATGTAAGAGTTTCAAAACGTCATTAAATGCTACGTTATTTTTTACTTTTAATGAGCCTGTTGTAGCCTCAGCGCTGAGACAGGACATTCTTGCTAGACATCCTCATTATATTTTTGGTAATAACTGATATTCCCTGTGCAATTTTCCCTCTAAAAACTCCTCCCAAGTCACTTGGTTCATGATGTTATTGTAAAAGAAAGACATTAGAATTCGTAAATCAGTGTCTAATTGTGGCTAAACCTAATGTTAGCACAATTGGGCTGGCAGCCACAACAGATATGCCTGGATCTGAATTAAATATTTCAAAGGGCTTTATTTGGCATGTAAACCATGATAGAAACTCACAGATTAAGCATCCAAATAGCTGGGTAGAAACTGGTTATGTTGGATTCGCTGACTCAAATGTGGCCTGTTTTATATATATAAAAAGAGGAAATCTGTTAAAGAATTGTTGCTCTAGAATTGCTGATTTTGTAACGAACTCCTTGTCTGAAGTCTGCATATTTCCAAAACACAGCAAGAGACCAGGAACTCCAAGTTTAATTGGTGAAATTAATTGGAAGCAACAGTGAGGCTACTCAAGACTCAAGCTCTATATTTATGTATTTGTATTTAAAAGTAGTTTGAGTGGCCTTGTGCTTCTTACTATGATCAATAAGTTGTGAATGCACTTCAGACCACTAATAAAATAAGACCCTTTCTGTTTGGAAAAAGCCAAGATCTATCAGACATAGAAACAATACCCTGAATAAAAGAAAATGGAAGCTAAATTGTGCCTTTCATATTAAGAGTTTTGAAGGTGATGATGAAAAAACCTTTGTGCTAGCGAGCAGGCACAAAACTCAGGAAAATTAGAAGAATTGGGTAAAACCAGAAAACCTTTATTAGTTCTTGGAAAATTCTTGGAAAAGCCATTGGTTTAATGGCTGAACACTTAGGGGAATACCTGTATCGATCCCTTTTCTACTCCCTGCAATGTCCCCTACTGTAATTAGTTCCCTTTACATCTAACAGAGCCTGAAAGGCAGCTCCAAAATGGAGCTCAGCGTCTTGCATCTGAGTCATGCTATATGCTGCTGGAAAACAAAATGAAAAAAACCCAAAACATGAGAAAATTTAACTCAAATGACCAACTTTCTTTTGATAGTTTTTGAAAACCTTTGTCATTGCATACATCATCTTTTTGTTTAATATAATGTAATTTGTTACACATAAGCAAAACCCTCTGAACAGCATTGTCTTTAGCAGAGAACAGACACTGATAATGAGGCAGAAAATTATGTGAGCACCCAAAACATTGATTCATTGCCTAAGCTGTCTTTTAAACTGCTTATGAAAAGAGTGGGTAGTCAGTAGCCAAATGCTTCACATGCCCCATCAGTATTAAGGAGGGCACTTTTCTTGCTCTGAGCTTTAAAAGAGCTTAATATCACAAAAATTCAGAAGCTGGTTCTTAAGAAAACCCCAAGTGCCTGGAATGATTCTCACAATTTTCCCTGTGTGATGATTTGGCAGATCTGTCTTTTTATAATCCAGGGTTTCAGCTCATACTACAAATCAATGCAAAAATAAAAAAAAAAAAAATAGAAAAAAAAAAAAGGATATGAATTCATTGTTCCTTGACAGCTTTTGGGGTAAAACTAAATTGTAAAACCTTAGTTACTGAAGAAAAACAGATCAGGCAAGCTGAAGCCTACAAAAAGATTTCTTGAAAAGGTTTTCTACAGGGTGTGGTGGCTTGGGAGCAGCAAATTCCCAGACACAGCAAAATGAAGCCATATGTGAGTTAGGTGAAATATAAACCTGGAAAGACACAGTGTCAGCTCTGAGGTGGAGAAAGAATTAGGTGGTTATGCTTTCACAGGGAAATCTGAAGCTTGGATTTACATTTAAGGAGAGGTAAGGTTAGATAAAATAGCTGACCTAAGGAGTTTTACAGTTTTGAAGAGAAGTCCTGAGACTCAGGAGAAAGACCCTGGGAGACACAGACCCAAAAGAGCACTCTAGGTGCAATGGGAGGAACACCTCTAGGAAATTATGGATAGGGGCATGTTTAGTGCCTATGTGTTTAAGAAGGAGCAAGAACCATCTCAACTTGAGCACCCTGGAGCTTGGAGATCAAGCACAGGCAGGGAGTTCAGTTGTAGGGGAGCCAGTCAGCAGGGCTCCTCAGGACTGGAGGATAGTAACCATCCTGTCAGGATTGTGGGGACCTGACACAGGGGAAACTGTAAAGAAATAGACCCACAGACATAACAGTGAACGTTGAACATTGAAGGTACAACCATGGTTCTAAGCAGTTCCAGCTGGCCACCAGCCACACATGAATGTGACACCTAGGATGGCCTCAGCACTTGCTCTTACATACATGGGAGACATGCTCAAATGCACAGCTGAGAGGGCAGCTACAAGCATAGTGGAACAGCAGATAAATCCAGAAGTAACCATATGGCAACTGTCTCTATGCAAGTCACAGTTTCCACACTGCTGGGGATTTTAGATTTGTGACTCCCACTGACTCTAAAAGAAAAATAAATGGATCTTGTTTTGTCTTCTGCAAACAATGCACTTTCCACAGCCATTTCACTCGACAGGCCAGCGGCCTCCCTCAGGTATGCACCTCTTACATAGTCAGGTGACTTTCTGCAAATAGGGCTGAGACATGAATGGGTATAAAGTGGACCCTTGCCTTCACAATAACAGGTGTCACTGGAGGTCTAGTTCATGGCCCCTTTTTGGGTCCTCAAGTAGTTTTAATGGACATAATTAGATCCTATAATTTATAAGAGCTGCTGAACTGTGCAAGTCTGTATTAAACAGAAACACAGAGTTCTGGGATGTTTGCTCTGAGTAGCCTCCTAGGAAAAATATTATTTGAAGTAATTTGCAGGGTGGGCTATTGTGCTTAGAGGAGGGTATGAGGCAGTGAATATTCCTGATTTGGACAAATGATCAATAATATTAATTTCAGTAGACCAGTAGACTTCAAAAGAACAAGGTTTTCTTTTAATGCTTTATTCTTCTAATACCTAACTAGTCACTATGCTGATATTGAGCATGATAGAAAATACCTTATCTTACACAAGGTACATCGCCCTGTATAGCCTCATCCACTTTTGTGGGAGTCTGCCTGCATGCTAGGACCCTCTTGTAGCTTGAATGACAACAATAATTTATATATGGTACATATGTATTAAGTTAAGCTGATTTAATATTTCACGCCTTGTAGTTTACATGCCAAATTTGGCATCTTTTTCTTCTCACCTAATATTAGTGGAAAGATTGTAATTGTGTGTTATCTGGATGACGATGTACACTTTCTGGATGCAGCCCAGCAGACACCACCAGAGTGGCGTTGATCAATTGTGTACAATAAGATGAGAGTAGTGCTATGTGATTGCTGCTCCTTGAGGCTCACATCCAGATCCCAGCAGTTCTCTTCCCAGTTTATTGAGCTGTTGTTAAAACTAAGCTTACATTGAGCACTTATGGGAAAAACTTTTGAGCATTTTAAAAATGTGGATGGGAATGAACTTGTTAGAATAAACTGGCATCAAAAATCAGCACAAAGATGATGTCAGTGTGACAGAGGGAACTCATCACAGTGACTGTGTGTGTATGTTCACACAAATTTGTCCCATTGCATCCACTCAGCTTCTGGTAAAGACCTTTTAGCTGATAACCAGGTTTTATATTTAGTATCTGAGCGTAAGGACTACCCTTCTCTGAAATACCTTTCCCATTTCACATGTTTTTATTTCAGAAGATACCTTCTCCTTTTTTGGGTGAATGGTAGACCTCTGTTCCAAGAAAAAAGTGGTTCTGTTAAGGAGCAGAATGGGTCTGCAACTATACTGATCCTTGAGGAAACCTGGAGAACATACACTTTGTAACTCTGCAACTTAGTTTTTGTAAGACTGACATATGTGAGGATTCTCAGGAGAACAACAAGGGGAATTTTTTTTCAGGAATTCAGAAATTAAACTGAAAGGGCAGACTACTTAGTAACACATTCTGTTGAGCAAAATGCCTTAGAGTGTTGACAGATTGTCAGTACTAAGTTTTGCAACATTTGACTGAATTTTGCAGTGAGTTTATTAAAGTGATTTAGTGCAGTGCAAGCAAGTGCAATATGTGTTCCACCCATTTTGATTAAAACAAGGCAGAACACTGGAAATATGCCAGGAAAAAAATTTAGCAATCCATTCATATATTTTGAGAAATTTTCTAGAAATAGTTCCTGCTTCATGAATGATATTGACATGCTGAGAACAAAAAAGTAAATAGTAATTGAGCAAGCAGCATAAAAAAACTCTCCTTGTTTGTATTTAGGATTTCACAGTATGAGTATGGGGGAATTGCTGTTGACAAATATTTCTCTGGGGAACTAGATCCAGCATTGTTGTATTAGGTCAGTTAAGCAGGGAGGCTGTTGTATGTCCATGTAAGGGTCTAGCAGGGCAAGCAATGGCAATGCCCTTCTTTGCCAAATCAACTCGGCTAACTTTAGCGAAGATTGCAACATAATGGCATGAGAAATCCCCTCCAGCTGTACCAGTAAATAACAAAATGGAAAATGAAGCCCTGTTAACAGCAACCTGATTGTGTTTCAGCTAACTGGATGATTTAGTGGTAGAGGTTAGAGGCTTTGTCAGTAGTTCAGTTAACAGACCTGATGCATGAGCATCTGCTGCAATCACCAAGGCTAAAGTGGGCCTGTTGCAAAGAATGAGCAGTTAAGAGACAGTGTTCGGGCTGCAGTAATATGACAAGTGGCTTCTTAGAGCTAAATCACATACTATTAGTGCTGACCTACAATCTTTTGCCTTGTCAGCTGCTGGCAGAGTATCTTGATCTCGTTGTACCTATCTCTGACAAACACCCTAGCTTCCTCGCCTTATTTTCCTTTGGCAACCCATATTACTTTTGATATGTCAATAGAATATTTTTTCCATTGAGTGCTTATGAGAGATGAAAGCAGGTTTTTAGCTGAGCAAACAGTGCCCCACTTGGTTCTAAAGATTTCTCTATATCAATGTTCTTGCCATTCTGACAAGAAGAAATACCAACCTGTGAGGATTTTGACACATATCACACTGTATTCTTCTGGTTGTTACCCATTTAAGATGTACAAAAGCCTATTGAAAGGATGTTTTTATTAATTGTAGAAAATATCATCCTTCTGCAATGTCACTGTGGGTTGCAATCAGGATTTGAATTTGTTTTCGTTATGGCTTTACATTGCCACTGGTTGGAGGGAAGATTTTATGAAACTGTCAGCATCCAAAACTGTCAGGGAAGCCAGGCTGAGGATATAACACATATATGTTCAAACAGGATGCTTCAGAGACAGAATAACTGACTTGTGCATCATATTGACAAAACTCAGCTGCTAAGCCTGTCTTGATGGCCCAGGAAAAACTGTGGCTTTTTTGGGGAAACGTGAACACTTGGCACTGGGACCCATGTCCATGTAGCACTTGTTCAGACTAGGGGCAGACCCAAGCTAAGCAGCCCTGATGAAAAGTGGACCTGGTTTGGTTTTGGTGTTTTTGTTTTTTTTTTTTTTTTTTTTTTTTTTTTTTTTTTTTTTTTTTTTTTTTTTTTGTTTTTGTTTTTTTTTTTGTTTTGTTTTGTTTTGTTTTGTTTGTTTGTTTTTTGTTTTTTTTTGATACTACACTTTATTGATGCAATTACAGTGTTTCACTAAACCATTACCACTACATCAGAGATCATTGGGACATTAATTTACCAGCAAGTGCATATAGCTATCCTGGGTTCATTTAGATAGTATACGCTTGCCAGAGTGCCTTTTTAATAACTTCTCAATACACAGTCCACTGCTTATTTCTGTGCGTGTGGGACAATAAGCCTATGATAAGCCTATTCATAGCACACTGGTCTTTCTGGGATAGATCTTCTGTAGATTTCCTTGTCTTTCTTCAATACTTCCCTGTAACAACAGCAACATAAAGTCACACAGCTGTATGCTTGTTTTGCAGACAGTATTTTGAACAAGTTTGCAGCACATGAGTTTGAGATGTTTGTCAAGTTGTGTTGCACCATGGTTTATCTAATATCCTTCCTTTGACAGCACTTTATTGCCTGACTTTAGGGAAACCATCAGATCCTCCATTGATGAGTTTGCCTCACCTGAGATTTGGTGAAGAGTTCTTTAGAAGTGAAAGCACTTACTCGTATTAACTGATGTGTATACACCAATGGCAAACGTCTATAATGATCTAGCTATGGCTAGATTCTATAATCTTTATTCATCCTAATTAGACTCTAAACTGGAATGGCCCATTGTTTCCAGTACTCCAAAAGACTGATAGAATATGTTAATTTATGTTGAAAATTGTAGGCATTTTAATAAAGCTAAATATTCATGTGAAAGACAATGAAGTTCATATCCCAAGCCACTTGCTAAATACAGTAATGTTTATGCAGTGTAGTAGTAATGTGTAAATGCAACAAAGGTGTTACTTAAGGTTGAAAATACCATATGTCTCTAAAGCATAGGAAAAACGTGGGGTTTATTTTCCTTTGCACATGAGATTTGGAGGTCATGTGCTATATTTTATTCTATAGAGTGACTTGCCTTACTTTTCCCCTTCTCACGTATAATATTCTATATAATTTTTTTTCCTAAACATAGGATGTTGGACTCCAGACATAACTGTAAAAATCTGTCAGCTCAGTTCAAGTCAGATAATGCCCTTAGCTACTTTTATTTTCCTGCATGTCACAAATGTCCACTCATTTCTTGACAGAGGTGTCCGAATCAGAATATACCCAGCTTCCTGCTGGTAGCAATTAAAATTATCCACCACCCATGGGTAGATTTGAATTAAAGTATCAGCAGAAAAATGACTCTTGTAGCCAGCTAGGTCATGAATCAATAGCAAAGTATAAGCAAAGGTGTCACTAGAAGGTGAACTGTATGCTACAAAAGAGTGAATGGGGAAAAAAGAAAAGAATTCTAACCTCAATGCTATGTGAATAATGGAGAAATATTGCCACTGACGTAAGAACAGGCTAGTGCAATGCAGGCAGAAAAGCGACAGGGATGGTAACGATGGCTGTAATATCTGGGAAAATAAATGGAAGGGCCAGGTAAATCACTGGGGATGCCAGCAAGGTAATTCCTAATTCTGAGAACAGCAAGGATCCTCCAAGTAGTGGTGAAGACATCATTTGCAACTGACACAGATTTCAAGGCAGGACATATCTAAAGGTCCTGTGCTGCCCTTAGCTGATTTCAGTAACTTTCATGAGTGAACATAATGGCAAATGGTTATGAATGGTCAAAGAAAATATCTTTTTAAATATTCTGTTACAAATCAGTGTTTAGACATGACAAACAGAAGTTGAGAAATTAATATCAGTCCAGCTCTTGAGATTTCCAAACTGATTTGTGGTTCCTCAACTGGTCCTGCAGCACTTTCTCTCTGCCTGCGGAGAACAGGACTGGAGAAGCTTCACCTCGTGCCAGATAACACTAAAGACAGATCACAGAATTATATCACAGAGTCATAAAATTGTTTGGGTTGGAAGGGACCTTAAAGATCATTTAGTTCCAACCCCGCTGTTGTGGACAGTTTCACTAGACCAGGTTGCTCAGAACCCAGCAGCATGATCTTTTCCTATGGAAGAGCATGAGGACTGTGCTCTGCCAATGCAATTAGTTTCTACTTCTACCTCTCCAAAGCTGAGCATATTTTGCTTCATCTATTTAGATGGTTCAGGGTCAAATTAAGAAGGAAAATATCTGTTCAAATTTTTATCACAGTAATCCTACTGGAAACTGCAAAATAAAAAATGGTGAAGGAAATGTTATTAAAAGTTGGCATGAACTTTTAATCAGGAATGGTATTTTATTGCCTTGTATATTCTTCCCCAGTAAAATTTATGCCTCTAAGTAAACATGTATGTTCTGCAGAGACCATAACAAAACAATTCTATTCCAAGGCTGGTGGTAATTCTAATTTTAAGGGGAACAAAAGAAATTCAAAAAAGAAAAAAAAAAGGTCCTGGGCTGAACTTCAGGTATTTGATATGTATCTAGACATCTATCCTTCAATGCATATTAAAAAACCCCAAACATATCTCTGCATATCCTAGCTCCTCATGCCCACTGGCATCTGCATTTGGATGCTGTAAGCCAAACTCCCATATTCCTTCAAAAGTCAGGAGGAAGAGAGAGATGGCACTAGAATGCCATTGATTTATCTCCTTTTTACATTTGCTGTAAGGTGAAACACAGACAGCATGCCTTGATTGGGTACCTGGGATTTATATGGGTAAAATTAAATTCCGTAAATCTTGATTTTGATGTCTGATAGTATAGATGCAAAGTTTTGCACTACATTCATAGAAACACAGTAAATGAAGACAAGCATAATTTGTTATGATTATTAGTACTTCTAAAATAAGAAATTCTTCATGATGTTTTTTTATTATATTATATCATTACATGTGATTTTCTGCTTGCTAATATATTCTGGCAGAAAGCTTCTGGAGTACTTGAAGTTCAATATCATGTTTTTTGACCCATTTCCATATTTGTAAAACTCATCTATAATGGTAGAACAACATGGAAACTTTAAGAGTAAAAAAACTTACATACTCATGTCTAAAAGATTTGGTTGATTACAATTTTAGCTGGTCTCATATTTCATCATCCATTTTCCTTACCTGAACTTTCACATGGCTGAAAAAGAAGTTAATTACATAATGGTTTCATAAGGATCTGCCATGAAAAATTACAGGTGCAAGATTGCTATTTTATGGTTATTTATTAGCGCCACTTTGAGTTGTAAGCATAAAAAATGCTTAGTCTCTCTGTAATCTATCTTGCAGGTTATGCTCAAGAACACAGTGATCAAAAAGTTGTGCACAGCATGGCAATTACAGTTGCAATTTTCCAAGAACAACTTCAAGGCAATTTGGATAATCACTATGACTGAATTAAAATCTGGAAAAATGATGAAAACCCCCTCTTCCCATTCCTAAAGGAAACATGGCATTCCTATGACTCATCCACACTGAACTCCCTTGCTGCCAGTGTGTACTTGTGCCAGACAACCACAGGTAATGGGACAAAGACTGAAGAGACAGCTCCGGAAAGGTTTGATTATCCATTCCATGGGGTGTGCACCGAATCCCACATAGGTTAGTGACTGATAGATTGATGAGATCTGGCTTGCTGTGGCTCTGTGCCTCATGAGACCCAACTGAGGCTGAGGGATCAAGGCGTGAGCTCACTCCTGCCCAGCTCACCATAACTACCACACATAGATAGTGGTATCTCACAGGTTCGGGAGTCAGGAACCTGTGGTTCAAGATTACAGGAACCTATGGTCTCTCTCTCTCTCTCTGTATGGAATGCAGAAGCCTTATTTTACTAGAAAACTAAGCTACAAAGGTCTAAGCATCAGGCATACCCCACTATTTCAGTTCACTGAGCTAAGCAATCCTTAGCAATGTAATGCTAATGTAAAAGAAGGGTAACAAAGCTGATGGCAAGCCAAAGCTGGGCATACTTTGAACCTCTCCACTAGCCTCTAGAGTCACCAACAGTTATGGTTTTTAAGACTCCAGGGGCACAACATGATCCTAATGCTGTCATCCTAAACCCAGACTAGCATCAGAAGAACAAAAATAATCTCACCTTAACACTTTGCTTTCCTCTTCATAGTTCTGCTCTCTAATGCAACAATGAGAAAGAGAAATGCTAAGAATTTAGCATTTTTCTTGTGGAGGAGATAATTGACTTTTTTATCGGGATTTGAAACAAAGTTTTATCCACATTGTGTAACAATTCAGGAAGTGCCTAGCTATGAGTGAATGCTAAAAGAAGTCCTGTTATGTGTTCATGGATAAATCTATTGTACTAACAATTGGACCCAAATATGCCCTTGAAGAATTAATTCCAACAAATAATAAGTTCCACAGTGAAACTGTAGTTAGAAGGCAATACAGATCTGATACAGAAAACAAAGTGTAACAAAGCTAATCTCTTAACACAGATTTATAGTACGTGTCTTGCTGTTTGCTGAGTGAAATAAAAATTGCAAATGCAAAATTCATTTACTCATATCCATTAGTAGAGGGTATTGCTAAACAAACTCATTTACAAGGAGGAAGGAGATTCCTGCTAATTTTTGTGTCATGAGATACATGTTCCTTGTCAGGCAAAGCAGCCAACATCATGATCTGCAGAGAAGTAATGGGCATGTTACTATTTCTATAAATGGAGCACTGCAGACAGCAGAGCTCATCTTGTTCCACCTGTGGGAAGTGGTGTTGTGAGTTAACAGGAGACAGATTATGAGCCAAACTGTAATCAGCTACATTAGCTCAACCCTACTGATTTCAATGAGGCTTAACAGGTGTAAATGAGGACAGACTTGTCCCTACCTAAGAGTTCCTCATGTCAGATAGAACAAGAATGAAAAGCCCTTAGAAGTTTCTATCTTATTCTCTTGGTAAATTTTTTAAAGCATATGTGTACAAGACTTTTATAAAAAGCAGGAATGTGGCTAGTCTTGTGAGATAATATTGTCACAATACTTACTAAACAAGGAAGTAGACATGACTGCCTGTAATTTGGAGTGAAAAGGCAAGGTCTTGAAAGTTTGGATTATGGGGCAAGGAAAACTGGACAAAATTCTGTCATTGGTCATTCAGTTTATGAGATAATTAAAAATTATTTCCCATAAAAAAACCTAAATATATTTCTTGCTTTTTCCAAGGAAACAACTTCTGTGCTTTGCAAAGATAAAACTTCTGCCTGCAAGTGGGATTTAGAAGCTGAATGTCACATGGTGAATTCCATGAGAGATGACAAGTGCTGATGGGCTTGAATTTGCACAATCAGCAGCATTCAGCCTCCCTAGGGGAGGTAACATGGGGAGTTAAAGGAAGGAGGGAGAGAAAATGAGTTCAGACAGCCATCTCAGGAGGAAATATTGGTAAAAATATGTTTAGAATTCAGAGTTTGCTAATGAAATTAGCTGAAATGCCTTAAAATATTTATTTGGTGGGTTTGCTAATGAAGAATGGAACAGTCTCTTAAAGTTCTTATTTTGCAAAAAGAGGAGCCGGGTGTGGTGGGTTATAACACAGGGAGAGTTATTGTCTACCCATTTTTTTCTTTCTTTGTTTTAGAAAAACAGGCCTGAAGGAATGTCAGAAAAAAAATTGATGAAATAGGAAAAAAAGGGTTAAGCATCTACTTGAAAATGCAGCAGCACACAGCTGGCTGTTATACCTCCTGTGCTATGTGAATTACACAAGAAAAGAATCTGCTAAAAGCTTGTTTCATGTGAATTTGAGGTTTAAGAACTATCCCTGAATATCTTTTGAACTAAAGGTATATCTACATGATAGAAATACCTTCAAGAAGAGATGGTAATGAATTTCAAGTATGGTTATGAAGCAGTGCACATTATAGCACACGGAAAGAAGGGAAGTGCAGCTCAGGTCCCTGAGAGTAGTTGTGGGGTCTCCTTTAGAAACATATACTGGTCCCCTCAAATTAGTCTAAAATACCAGATTGGCACATACTTGTATGTGTATGGCTGCTTATACTAAAGCATGTACACACATACCTCCCCACACACAAAGGATATCTGCAACAAAAGCAGAAGATAAATATAAATAATCCTACCAGAACAACTAATTGCTTAGGCTGCTTTTACCTCTGTTTCTATGCAGTCTGGGAGCACGACACAGGAAGTAGCTTTAAATATGAATATAATTTCTCTACCATGCTATTTCCCCCCCAAAAAAGGTGCCTTCAGATCAGGGGAATTAGATGTAATACAGATCCCAGGTATAAGATAAAAACTAGTAGTTATGTCAGCTGTATGGATACCCAACCAAAGTTCAGAGGCAGGAAGGACCAGTCTTATTAAAGGAGAAAGGACGGTGAATGTGTTAAAAAAGAAATGCAGCCACACACAGTGCTACAATGTTCTGCAGAAACTGGCTTTTATGGGGACAGATACTATCTTCCAGCAGTGTTTTAGAGTATTTTCTCTACTTCCAGAGGTTTTTAATGCAGCAGCTAACAATCTAGTTACCATCAGGCAAGGCCCAGACACCTCTCACATGGCAGGTCTAGCTGAGGTCAGTGCTGTGAGCCTTCCCACAGCTCATTAGGCTGTAATGGAAGCAGGAAGCCTCTGTTTCCCCTGAGACCTTTCAGTGACACAACTGGTGTATGTTCATTACCTTTTTGTCAATATGCACCTTTGGACTGGTGTAGATGTAATCTTGCTCTCAGCTTGGTTCAGACAACTGGTGTCCTCTGTGCTTCAAAGGCAGCCTGGATCTGATTTTTCCCAGCCCTACATACAGAAGTGCTTTCAGATGGTATTGGCTTGTCCCCCACTGGGACAACACTGTAGGATCAGACTCTGACACAAGTGACAACTGAAAAGAAAGCACTGCCAATAGAGAAAGACAGGAATCATAAGCCTTGCACTATATTAATTTCCTGGCCTATTCTGTGAGGGGGAAATGGGGCAAAATGGAAAGGTGAGAATTATTCGTTCTCAAAAACACTAGGCACAGGGAATAAAGAGGAGGCTCTCATTTTTATTATTTGGAAGTGAGGAGAAGCAAATATTCCACAGCATGGAAATAAATTACTGCCTCTACTCAACAATTAAAGGGCATATCAGTGTTATTAGCTTGCCCCAAAATTGAGGCAATTGACTTATAGTTGTAAAAACATCAGCTTGACGTTGTCTTGACAGAGGAATTTCTACCAAGGCTATTGCCTGATGCCTCTTTGAAACCCATGCTTTTACATTGAGCAGAAGGATGCAGATAATATGAACAGGGAACACTGAAAAAGGGAACATCTTCAATATAGAATGATTTTAAATTACTATTTTTATTATCCTCTAAATCTAGGAGAAAATATGCTTCAGTTGTAAAAGTATCATGGATAAACATAACTTCTAGACAATATATTGTGTTGATGGTATGCATGTGGGGAGGGCCATCTTGGGTTTTGCAGAATATCTTTTAATGATATCAAGAGAAGTGTTTAATAAAAGAAAAAAAGTGTTTAATAAAAATAAAAGGTATTGCTAAAGAGAAATAAAGAAGGAAAACATACTGGTGTTCATCTTATTGTAATTACAAGGGAAGCGGCTGAAGAAAATTAGAGAAGAGAGCTAATGTAGGAAACATATCCATAAAGGATCTTACATTGGCCAGTCATGAAGATGTCTGACTACCTGTGTGGTGCCCTAGAAGCACTAAAAAAACATGAAAGCGTATTTTATGGTGGAAATTTTCACAGAATATATGTGTGAGTGTAGCAGTCTGACAGCTCTGCCAGGTACATTCCTCCATTTATTCACAGAGGATGCAGAGCACAGGACTGTTGTGATTAACATTTATAAATGTCCAGACAGATGGAAGGGCAGGTAAGAGCAGCGAACCTGTCCAGGTACAAGTCAGGCAGAGCAAGCACGAACTAAACACTTAACGTGGCGTAGTAAGCTGGTAAAATCAACGTCAGTATTGAAGAATTAATACTTCTATAACACAGAATAAGTGTGACTAGAAACTATTTTTATTATGATAACATAATAAAAATGTGTATTTTCTGCATTTCAGAAGATGTGAATTTTATTAAACAGCCCTATTCTTGAGACTTACAGGTGGAAGTCAAAACCACCTGCATATTTGCCCAAAATGGGGATTCAGTAATTGAGTTCTCAGTTCAATCATTGAAATAATATCTAGAAAACCACTGAAGAAATATGACCTCAGTCTTCCTTGCTGGAATATACCAAGCATCATATATCAAAACCTGGAAAATGACATTTTTTATATTAATAGGGAGAAATACTTCTCTCTTAAATCAATGACTAAACTCACATTACTTACAAGATCCACCCATAATCAAATGAAGAAAGGATTTTTGTTGGACTCTTTCTGTACATAAAGCAACACTTATTCTTGCATAGGCTTACATTTTAATTCACCACTGTTGGTAAGAACAATTTTTATTGATAGGAGTGAGAATTTCTATGATAATGCAAGTGTCACATAAAGTCACTTAGGCATTCAACATGCCAGTACAGGGAATTGTATCCTTTTTTTCTTAATTTCTTTGAGATACTCCTCTGGTTTTCTGGCATGGATGCTCATTTGTGAAGACTCCAGTGTAGCTCTCGAGTTAGATGAAGTCATCTGGAACATAAATCAAGTCCATAAACCTGCTGGGGTTTCCCTGGAGTGGTAAACAAAACATGATATGAGTTATTTGTAAGGAATATGCTAATAAGGCTTCAGAGACAGGATGGGTGAGGGCACCATAGGCACTAAATCGTGATAGGGTTAGAACCCTCTGATCTGCCTATACAGTAATTAAGAAGAATTCTTAGGAAGTTCTTGTTGACAAAAATAAATGAAACACTCATCTACCTAAAGAAATGAACTTATATGGCATTTGTTTGAATCGCCAGTACGTCTTCTTTCAGCTTTAAAGCAGTGCATGGTTTGATGCTGTGCAGAGGCTACTAAGGGGCAGGAAAATTAGTCACTCACACAAACTGAGGAAGATCCTTCAATCTACTGGAGAATGGGTCCTACAGGTCTATTTACTGCCAGGAGAAACCTGGAATGGCATCAGCTTTCCATTCTGTCAGGGAGGGAAAGTGCACTGCAGAAAATGAAAGGGTTTCATTAACTGTTCCCTTCCCTTTCACCCTGAGGAAAAGGCCCCAGACTAGTCATTTTAAATGAGGAGGTTATTGGGAATTCCAATTTTCACATGATATGTTGATCCTTGCTGAATGTGAAGATCCTTGAACAGAGACACATTTGTCTGAAATAATGAGGTGAAGAAAGGTCTGAAAAATATTCACCTATTTATAAGAGTTTTCTTCTGCAGAGAAAGCCATCACTTCACCATGCACCTCTACTAATAGCAGAAGGCAATATTTGTGAAAAAAGCACCACATCCACTCCCTGTCATCTCAGAACTACTTGTGAAAAGGCATTTTCCGAAATCAGCACAGCTGAGTTTTCTGTACATAAAATGTCTGCAAGATTTTTGGGGTTTTTTTTTTGGGTTAGATGTGGTACGCTGGGTTTCCTCAGACCTTCTTAAGAAACAGAAAGTCTCAGGAACTGTAAAAATAGGCTCTGAAGCTGGATTTTGAACCAGCAGGGAAGAACATCTGAGTTTAATGAGGGTTTGCTTGACATCAGCAGGAGTGTTGGAAAGCCAGAGTATACAGGATTAGACCTCAAAATTAATGATGCAATGAAAAGGAAAAATGCATAATTTTAGGGAAGATAATTTTGATGATTGATTTTATAATTATTCATGGCACCTAATGTGAATTATCTGGATATTTTTCTTGATGGCATTTATTAATGCATTAAATTTTAAACTGTGCTCTGGAAGACACAGTATAATACAGGCAGGAAACAGAGAGGTCAAAATATTTCAAAAGAGGCTGAAAAATAAGGATGCTTCATGTAATTAAATGATACATACAGAATTCAGCTATTGCTATGTTACTGTTTTAAGCCTACTCCCCTATTACAGGGCTGCTGCAACTATTTAGGATTGAGTTGTTATATCAGATTTTTTTTACGGTATAATCAATCAATCCATCAATGAAACATTAAAAAAACATCCTTTCCAAGTGCAGGTTCCAAAAGAAAATTAGTTAAAGTCAGCTTAAAATCCCTTTGTGCTGTATTCATGGCTGCTTTGCTTACGCAGTGTTTCAGGGATCCCAAATTTGAGAAAGCATTCCTCCAGTGTGCTCATAGTTCAGACTTGTTTTCTCCCTACACTCAGTACAGATTCCATTGCTTCTGAAGCTGTAGGACTTAAATTCTGATTTTATCATGGTCAGCAGGTACTTGCACCCAACCAAAACTTAGGTAGTTTTCCCACATGAAGCTGGGCTTGATACTCATTACACCATAAGAGATCAAAATTATTCGTAGTGTGAATGGACTTGATGATTCTAAACTCAGAGGGTTTTGCCTAATAAGAATTTAGAGGATGCTGTTGATTTCTTACTGCAGAGACCTTATCCTGTCTTTGCTGTAAGGGAGCTACAACAACTTAGGACCTAAGGCAATCAGAGTTTCCCTACATCACCACAGTAGGAAACATGGTTTGTCAGTTTAGTGTGGTAACAGAAAAATGTCTTCTGCACTCTTGTGGGTATCCAGCTCCCAATTTATCCCCCAACAGCATTTTATCTTCAAGCAGCAGAGGACTAGGAAACACTGAACACTAAGGACAGTACATTTGATGTTAAGGGATTTTCATTTCCACATTGCTCTGTGGAACAATACAAAAACTTCTACACCAAGTGAATGTGATTAATTGTATGCTGTCCCATGATTTGTATGCCATGCCATAGAAAAAGGAGATTAATAAAACAAATCCCACTTAGAAGTTCAGACATCCCCACAGACTAGAGCTTTGTGAAATGTAATGCAATCTCATTAATCTATATGATTTTGTGGATGTTCCAAAAATGCAATGTTTTCAGTAGTAAAATGTGCAATTTTCTTCAACGTATCCCTGATGTTAAACACAGCACTGTTTGTTCCATGATAGCAGCACTGGTAGGACAGCTTTTGCAGGAACAGCCTGATTTAGCTGAGCTTTGTGTTCAGAAAAGCCTGTTCCGGCAGCAAGGTGCTTGAAAACTTTCTTTACAATATCTGACTGGCTGAGTTCAGAATAATTAACTTGCTCTTGCTCTTCCCTTTGTGAAAGGGTATGAGGAGTAAAGCCCTGAAAAAACCCCAAAGATTTTAAGACCCCAGCAAAAAAAAACACAGAAAAACTGTGATTTTTTTTTCTTTACAATAGCAGATAGCTAATATCTTCTACTAAATAACAGTAAATAGTGTGTAGTTTGGGTAGACATTTGGACTGTTACTTGGGAAAAGAAGAGTCTGGGAGATCTATATAGCTGCAGAGTAATAAGCCAACAATCCAAATTCAAGTTAAAGTACATTTTGCCACATGACAGCTGCCTTTCATGTACCAATCTCCCTATAAAGACTGAGTAACAGCATGTAGTTTTTGCATTGGCTCAGTGCTTCAGCTGAGTATGACACCAGTACTGCTGCGTGAGCCGGTACTAAACGTGCTTCCCTTTGAAACCCCTGTGGAAGTGTGCGAGGGAGGAGGGAACTATCGCTACTTACAAACCCACAGTTCACCCAGCTAGCTGCTCTTTCCTTACTCTCCAGTCTGACCCAGCACAAAAGGCAGCCAGTGCTATCCAGGGCCAGATCTTGCTGTTTTTTCTAGGGTTTACAGGGAAGTACATAGGGGAGGGTACTGCCTCTCCCTAAGAGCTGCCAAAGGGTTCCTGGTGCAGCTGCAGGCACCCAGCTCCGTGGGAGGCTGGAGGAGGCCTGAGGATGATCTCAGAGTGCTGTGGCTGGAAAGCCACGCGCTCCGTCTGTGTGCGTGCCAGCAGAGATGTAGCAAGGCAAAGATGGGAGCAGCCTGTTTTCTCTGGCTATGGATTTGCTGGCTGCAGTAAGGACACCTGAGCAGGGACTGAGGCAGCAGGTCTGGCTCAGGCTCAGGTGTCTGCTGACACCTGAGCATTCTCACCTTTCCTGCTGCAGAGAAAGCTGCGCTCACACACGGGACAGATTAAATGCCTTCCAAAATACTCTTCCAGTCATCTCTGCCTAGGGAGGATGTCCTACAAAGTTCTCAGGCTTTTGAATCTCTGTTTAGTTACAACCTGCCTGTCACTTCAAGAAGCCCTGGACTGGCAGCATCCAGCCAGTGAAATGGCTGCTCAGTGACCCAAGCGAGATCATCAGCACTAAATGTACATGATTTCAAATCTCCTGTGCTACATTTCTTCAAGCGTGTGTCATTACTCTTCCTTCTGCCCACACTAAAAAGGAAGAGTGGTTTAAAGACTCTCGCTTCAGCTGTTTATTAGCTGAGTTAACACAAACATTTCATTTTGAGTACTTGAGCAAAGTTTATGGTTTCGCTTCCAGGGAGGCTGACCTGAAACCTCTCTAACAGCACTCTTGAGGAAGAGCATAGATATGTTCTTAATAAAATCAATTTCAGAGAGCTATTAACAATCACAATCTGTATGGCAATATAAACCAAGATACAAACCTCATTATAACACTTTCTAGGCCTGTGTGTAATGCAATACAGTATAAATGGATGGCTTAGAATTGAAATTTCTTTTGACAGTGGTATTACAATAGCAAATAGTACACAGGGAGGTATTAACCTTGGCACCACTCACAGCCTCTGCTGACCTAAAAGTTAGAGATCAAATTCAGATCTGTGTTTTACTTTGTCACATGTTACCTTGTTTGCAGAACAAAAGATTGAGTTCACAAGTGTTCTGCACTCGATGGATGCTCTTGGTAGTAAGAGAGATGCTAAAATCATGGTTCCTCAGAATCTAAACTTGCATTCCAGCTCTTAAGACGATAAGAAAAACTTTAAAACTCTCTGAACCCTCTTTTCTCATATTAGTTGATGGCAGACAAGTCTAATCCTGTGGCCAGGATGGTCTAATAAATGTTTAAAGTGTTGGTCATGTTCATTAAGCATAAATCTATACAATGTTTCAAGTAGAGAATGACAGTCAATTTTTAAATGCTAAGAAGCCATCAGGATGTTACAACTCTTTTTTTTTTGGTGGGATTTTTTTTTTGCCTTTTTTTTGTTTCTGTTTTTGTTTTTGGGTTTTTGTTTATTTGTTTGTTTTTGGGATTTTTGTTTATTTCGGTTTTATAAGGCATTCTCTAAAGAAGTGCTTTCTTCCCACTAGAGAACTCTACAACTTCTCCTTAGCTTGTTTCTTTTTATACATTTCATGCATCCTGGATTAAGCAAAACAGCAGTCTGGGTGCCAAATCTGAAGTCATCTGCAACCCCAATATGCTGTGATTAAAAATTATAGAGCTGATGTCCTAATCTAGATTTTAAGAGATAGTATGATGAGAGGTCTAATTGTGTTACCAGATTTGAATTAATTTTCATTATCTTTCTCTCTTTTAATGAATCATTTTTCTCTCCTTCCTTTCTTTCACTGAGAGTACAGTAAGACCTAATGGTCACCAAGAAAGTGGGAAGAGGGGCGAATAAATGGAACATTGGGCTATAGCAGCAACAATTTTCTCAAACAACCAAGGCTGTTAGGAAGGATGGAATTTATCTTTAAAATTGATTACACATTAAGAAAAAAAGATTAAAAGGACTGGAGAGAGAGTGCCCTTTTGTGATCAGGCTAAACTTTATGGATCTTTCAATTTATACCTAGCATTATTCAATCCCTTCAAAATGAAACACACTTTCACTTTTTAAACAGGCTCTCAGAATGTGGGGCAGAGATTATGTTTTTAAAATTTGGTGGTTATTGCTTCAGAAAAATTGGTGAAAGGAATGAAAGGAAAGCACAACACTTGTCTCATACATGTCTTAGAAACACAGGTTAACAGAGACTGGTCCATGGATTGTGACAATCTCTTTCTGACTGAAATATGTTGAAGCTCACCCAAATTTCATAACAGTCAAGTTTTAGCTGGTACAAGGTCCCCTCTTTTTCCAGAAACAGTGACAAGTCTTAGGCTACACTGACCAAGACACTTTCCAGGTGCTTAGGAGCATTTTAGCTCTTGTCCAATACTTTTGCCTTGATCCAGATCCAAGCCTCAGTGCTACAGAGGAGAGCAAATCCCCCATATTGAGTAATGATGGTGATTGGAGATAATTTTTTATCTCTACTGACAAATGATTAAGATTTGAATGATGAGATTTAATTATTTTCATTGTCTTCAGTTATCTACAGTATTAGAGTGTGTTTTGAATCTGAAAAATAGGGGGTGAACAGGGTACTCTGCAATCTCGTGTTCTGGTCTGCCAGTTATTTGTCCCTTCATCACTACTGTATTATTAACTATTTAAAATTTCCGTTCACTCACTTCAATTTTTCAATTCTTTTAATATTTTCATATTGTCACTGTAAAGATAAGTAAGAACAACACCCAGTGCATAATACCTTGGCAAGAGTTAAAGCATTGGCACAACTCCTCATCGCTGCAGTGGAGCTGAGATTTCAGAGCCAGTATCAATCAGGATTCAATCAGTAGCAAAAAAGACTGAGTCACTGAGACAGAGAACAGCATAATAATATATGCCTAATAGGAAATCAGAAATAAGAGTTTGACACTGGTCTAATTAATACCAAGTGTACATTTCTCTCTGTCTCCTCCAAGTTTTAAAACAGTGTAAGCCAAAATGGCACTTCTGACAAAAAATATTTGATCCAAACACAAATTCTATGAGCTCTGGATGATTCAAAGCCAAAACTGCATTCTGTGACTTCAAATGGGAGGTTTATTCTTGGGAGTGCTAGGTCATTTGGTAGGAGATCTGGCTACATGGTCAGAAGAAGCCTTGCCTCCCACTGTCCTGTTCTCAGGCTGCCACCTTTATACAGTTGTCTCGGAGATGAGAAACTATTAGTCAGGGTCTCTAAGGATATTTCAAATGCTTTAAGTTCATATATATTGCCATATATTCTCTGAAAAGAACAACTCCCACATAAAACCTGAGCAATTAGCTTACTCTGGCCTAGGATTTGGGGCAGCCACCCCTGAAATCCAGTAGCACCCAGGGTGTGTAAGAAGAGGGAGATGCAAAACCCATCCATGTGAGTCTGTGGTGATTTGTTTTCATAGAATCATAGAATCATTAAGGTTGGAAAAGACCTTTAAAATCATCAAGTTCAACTGTGATCCCAGCTCCATCAGCATGTTCAACATTAAACTGTTCCCTCAAGTGACACATCCACATGTTTTTTTTAGAATTCCAAGGATATGAGTCCACCATTTCCCTGAGCAGTCTGTTTCTATGTGTTGTTCTGGCACAGAGCAGAAATGGCCTTTCTCAAGGCCTTTGCTACCCAGACAAATCTCTCCCAAACAGCAAAATGGATAAATTTAGCACTGTTCAGCTAAATTACTGCAGTAGGTAACAAAAAATTGAAGATGGAAATAATAGTCAAAAAAGGTTTGTTTCCCCTTCCTTGACAAAAGAAAGGTGGTCTGATAAAGGCCTTTGTTAGTACACTATCTTTTGGTGATAAACCTTCATAACAATGTAAATAGATTTATGGTGATTGAAACAGTGAGAGAACAGAGAGGGATTTCTTTTCTCCTCAGCCAAACTAGAAGTCTAGTAAGAATTGCAAGAAAGAATTCAAAATCAGCAGAAATTAGAGTGCTAAAGGACTTTTCATGTCATGTGAAAGAAATGAGCAGTATTAGGACTGTGATGTTATTCACCTAAATAAAATACAACTTAGTCTAATTTAAAAGGTTGACTTACAAGATAAAAATGAAACATGAGATGGAAAATACCTGTGTGTTTTCATGTTCTACAGCAGCTGAAATACTCAGAAGGATGAACATATCTGTATTATAAGACCAAGAGAAGGATGCCATGAAAAACAGATTTGGTTTTCATTGGGCTCGTAACTAAGTTTTTCTAGATAAAATGTTATCTGATTTTGTCAAATACCTCCCCAATAAGAAAAGCATTAAATACACATTTATAAACCACGACACTGCATTTCAGATGTTGAAATCCAGTCAACAGCCCCAGAGAGTTGGAGTTGTTCAGCCTGGAGAAGAGAAGGCTCTGTGAAAACCTTTTTGCAGCCTTTCAATGTAAAAGACGGAGAGACTTTTTACTAAAGCCTGTAGAAGAGACAACAGTCTTAAACTGAGAGAGGGTAGATTTAGATTGGACATAAGAATGTTTTTTTCATTGTAAGAGTGGTGAGAGAGAAGTTCCACCTCCATTGTTAGAGTGCTGAGAGAGAAGCTGGATGCCCTAGCCCTGGAAGTGTTCAAGGCCAGGTTGGATGGAGCACTGAGCAACCTCATCTAGTGGACAGGGTCCCTGCCCATGGTAACAGGACTGGACCAGGCAAGATTTAAGGATCCCTTCCAACCAAAAGCATATGATTCTATTTTTTCTATGTTTTGAGCTATCACCAAAGATGTTAAGTGGTGCTCAAAAGGCCATACTTCCAAAAGGAAGGTTCAATGTATGGGTATTTATGTATCTAATATATATACACTATATATAAAAACTAGCATGGATAGGTAAAATCATAAATACAAAACTGAATATGTTCTCAAAATAGTACAAAACACTTCAGTAAGCACCTGGGGACTGCAGTAATCCTTTTCCTGAGAGCAGCACACAGACTGGCTGAACAGACCGAATGCTGGATGAACTCGGTCCCATTACTCGCATCCTGCCCAATGGATAAAAACTGGCATCATGAGTGTTTTAACCTAGCTAAGTAAGTCACATGTTGGCTGGTTGCTCAAAGCTTTTCTAGCCACTTGTGATTGCAAAACTAGGGAATGAAATCCCATAGCAGATTCTCTTGTGAGCTTTCCAGTGTAAAATTGAGGCTGAAAATAATGGGTGACTGATTTGCCGGTGGTTTTTATTCTTGTAATTTACTGTTAAGATTTAATGTCTCTGCTGCCAATGCCAAAAATTTTGCAGTGTTCAGGAAACAGAAGATAAGACCAACTTCTGTCAGTTTGTGATGTGTATTTGTGCCTCAGAAGTAGCTCCATTTGCTGTTTCTACTTGGAGCACTCTGCAGGAAGTTGTGCAGGAGGCAAGCACCAAGCCACTGAAAAGAGAGCTATGTCTTCTCACAACAAGCTGAGTAATGGAGATAGATAGTCACAGCAGAGGGAAACAGCAGTGGGAGTATCTCTGGACAGAACACTTTCATTAGTGTGTGAGTTGTTTGGGGCAGGTTTTGCAAAGCAGAGCCTATTGATACCTATCAAAACGAGTAAGTGAGCACACTCCAATAAGGCTGAAAGGCTTTAGGCTTCAAGGGACACCAAATGTTGACTTGTGAGTAACAAAGAGAAATGTTTGAGAGAAAGCCCTACAGCAGAGTACAAGACAGAGCAAATGGTCAAAATAAGCTGGTTTCCTTCTGTGGGAGAGAGGATTTAACTTCAGATGTAGTGTGTTATCCTAGGACTAGCCCTGGCTGTGTGAAACCACAAGCACTTCTAAATTACAAGTTGTCCTATTCATTGCTGCTCCCTGCCCTTGTGTTTTCCTTGTCCACACCCCAGAGCCAGGGAGACAGTAAGTGAAAACAGAACATCTCCGCTGTCAGCCTGGCAGGACAGCTGTAAGAAATAAGGGGATTCTTGCACTTTTGTATGAGCACAAAAACAACGGAATGTTTAATCTTTTTAATACTCTATTAGACTAGATGAGTTTCTGTTAATAAACGAAGCCTCTCTCTCTCTCTCCCCCCTCCTCTCTCTCTACCTCCCCTAACATTTCTGCAGGAAACAGTGGAAGCAAAGCACCACTGTGCACTCTCTATAGTGCATAAGAAGTATGAAGGCCCTGTCTACGCTGCTTTGATGTCTCCTTTATACAAACAGTTGTGTTACTAAAGAATGTGTCCCCTTTTAACTACCCTGAAGCTGATTTCTCATCTGAGAGGTTATAAATTATTTTTAGAGGTTAATTGTTATGCAAATCTGCTCATCATGGGGTTCCAGCACCCAGAGAAATAAGGAAACATTCTCTTCCTCAGTGACATAGGCTCATAGAGGACACCTTTTCATTTCTAAAACCATTTGGAAAGTATTATGTACCATATGTTTTCTCAAATGTATCACACACTAGATGCAAGACAGCAATATTAACATGGTGTTAAGGTTTCACAATTGCAATATAATTGTATATTAACTTGCCTGGGTTTTGTATCCATATATTTCACAGTATGCATTTCAAAAAATAGTGCCCAGTCCTGTAAATTCTGCTCAGAACAGCTAACACATAGGCAGGTATTCCCCCTGACATCTGCAAGTAAGCCTTTCAGAATCAAATCACAAACAATACATACATTTTAAGTGTATGTATGTTTGAAAAGAACAATAGAGATAGCAAACTCTGTAGGTAAAATAATGAAGATTACTGGATTTCACAATGAGATTTTTATTAATACCTGAGAGAACAGGAAAAAATTACATTAATTTCTTGTTAATTTCTCATTTTGTGTACTGTATGATCCACCTTAAATTGCTACCTTCACTTAGCAGGTGAGCCAGTGGTAAATACCCCTTTGGTGTGAATTTGTGTGAATGGACTATGTACATAACTATACTGGTGTGGATGGAGAAAAATTTCCCACCAAGCAGGCTAAAGGGTTTGTGCTGAGGGGTCGAATGTGAAAGTGTCACAAAACTGCAGTTCCAGAGACTGATGGGCCTATTGAATCCACAAGAACTGATGAGCTTAAGACACCAAGAGCCTCCACAAGTGCCCAGGGCCAGTAACACCCACTGTCATCAGCAATGGGCTGTGTAGCTCATTCACATTACTATTCACAATAAGACATTTTGTACTGGAACAGGCTGCCCACAGAGACTGTAATGTCCCATCCCTGGCAGTGTTCAAGGCCATTGTTTGTGGGGTTTTGAGCAACCTGGTCTAGTGAAGGGTGTCCTTGGCTATGTCAGGGAGGTTGGAAATAGATGACATGGTCCCTTCCAACTCTAACCATTCTATGATTCTATGAATTTGAACAGTAAAAGATGCCAGAATAAATATTTACTGGAATCTGTAGTGCCCTACCTTGGTCTCCTGTCAGGGGATTCTGCTGCACTACCCTTTGAGAAAAAATGTTGTAATGAGATAGACATATAAGCCTCATAGTTGTCTTAGCAGCTCTTCATAGAGGTTTCCAGGGGAGAAGAATGCTTGCACCATTCAGGAACCCTGGGGATCCTGAGCAGCCAGGATCCTGAGTTCTTGGTACAGTGCTGTGAAACTGAAACTTACAGAATCTGTGCAACGGGGCAAGCTAAGGGTGTATGAGGCCTTTAATTTTTGCTAGGACTTGTATGAGGAAAGTCTCTTTACCATCAGATAGGGAACAAGATGAAGAGTAGGACAAAAATAACTGACATTAAGGAAAACCATATTACAGCAATTATCAACACTGCTCTATGCTGCTTGTTCCTTCTAGCATTCGTAATATACCAATAGTTCCTTTTAAGAGTAGGAATAATGACTCTGGCAGTAGAATTTCTGAATTTTGACCAATAATTTTCTAAATTGGAAGTTAATACTCTGTCAAGTTTGAAGAGAGGCCTAAGAATTGTATTTCTTTAAATATAACGAAGCGTAGCTAGATTAGGAACACAGATCAAAAGACTGTGGACATAGTTATATAGAAACAGAAGGTCATTCTGAGGCAGATCTGTGGTACTAATTTACACAGTCCTGATTTATTGAAGTACCTTGGAAATATCAAGAATAAATTTCACCAAATAAACCATACCATTTAAAGGGGTGAAAGGTAACCTTTTTTTTTTTCCAGGATCAGATAATGATAGCTTTTTTCCCCCAAAATTTTCATCAGAAAAAAAGGTAGAATCACCACCCATAAGTTTTAAGTAACAAGGAATATAACTTTTGACAAAAATACACTTCATTCAACTCTTAATTTTTTTTCCAAAAGTATCTGCAAAATGCTTTAAGTACTCAATTTATTCCTCCACCATCCTGTTCCAAAATCCAGTGTCTCATAGGGAATAAATATCTTTGTGGTGCCAGTGTTGTGGCAAATCTCTGCAATTTAAAGACTTCTCTTAGCAGACCAATAGTCCTACTTCCTGGACACTTCAAAGCCTTCCTCTTTGAATACCTTACCTGAAAGTCAAAGCAGGTGTTGGAGCTGGGCAATAAATTCCTCGTAAAAAAATGGACACTACAATACTTGGTAGGGTCCAAACGAAGCCTGGTAGCTTCCCAAGAAGGGAAGTACCTAAAAAACCCTAAGTAGCAGTTTTTCAAAATGTGATCCATAATTAACACCTTTGAAATCTATATTTTAAACCTGCAATTTATGGAACAGTTGATTCTGACAGCTACCTCTATTTGAACTTGAAAATAATGAGTCCTTCAGTATTAAGTATTAAAGCATTAAGCTCAATAATTTTTATTTAAAAGAAATTTACTTATAAAGCACGTAAATTGATATTTTAATGGTGTTTGGGAGCAGTAATGAGCTGAGAAAACAAATAGTCCCTGGTTTTCTCAATTACTTTGAGAAGGATTAGGTGTCTGCTGAATAATGTTACATTTTGAGCCACTGAAGTACAGATGGTGTTTTAATATGATGAGCTCATCCTGAGAACAACACGAATTTGAATGAGAAGAATCACAGAATGGATTATTTGATCCAACCTCCCTGCTCAAGCAGGGTTATCCTAGAGCAGAGGATTGCATCCAGACATCAATTAACTAAGAAATTACAAGTCAAGCAGTACTCTGGAGGTATTTACAGATGAAGAGTCCTAAGAAACAGTCTTAGTCTATAAAGAGAATAGGAAAAGTGCTTGACATAAACATCTGGATCTTGTTTCACAAGTTCCTCAGGAGGAAAGGGTCAATAAAAGTGGCAACAACTGCATATAAGTGGTCAACAGGAGGAGTTTGAATGTGCTAGTTTCAGTGTATTTGTATAAAATCTCACTGAAGTAGATGAATGCTCTAAAGAGATATACTGAGAGGTAAGAATTGGACAATGTCCTCTGTAAAAATGAATGCAATACATTTACCTCTAAGAAGAGAATTGCTTGGTATCTCAAACCGAGGTGTAAGTCTGAACTCCCTACAAAGTTGCCAGAATTCCACACAGCCATAGGAAAAACCCCTACACATCCCTTCAACCAGGGACTCCAGACCCATACAGAAAGCTGTTTCTGCTAAAACTGCAGCTGCCGTAGGTTATCAGGGCAGGCAATTAATTCTTTTATGTGCATTCTGTTAGCAATTTCAAAACTCCATACTTCTCCTGTCTGTGAAACACTGCACTACAGTGTATAAGGGGTTTTTGTTAAACAAGTCAGGGAATTCTCTCAAAATTCTCATATTAGCAGTAACTTGGTTTCTCACATGCATAAGGATGTTATATTATGCTGTGTCACAGCTTTAGTCAGCAATTTGGTTGAAACTGAACTCTTACATGAGAAGTAGAAAAATTACTACTTTGTAGTGTTTTCCACATAATTTCTTTAATTTTGGAAATTTCACACAGCCACCTTGATGTCCTTCCCTGTTTGTAATTGCCTGAGTTAATCTTCAGTCTCATTGTAAAACTATTTTGTTTCCACCAGAGTTTTTGTTGTTTTATAAAAGATAGGAACAATATTAAGCTCCAGTAGATTTTTAGGTGAGATAAGAGCATTCCAGTTATTGTCTGGGTCCTTTCCTATCTGGGCATTGCAGTGGGAGCATTTTGACACCATTGGTATTTTAGGTTAAGCCAAGAACATCTTCAGCAACTGACTGATCTTTTAACTTTCAATTGATTGAGGTAAATAATTTAAAAATTGAGTTCAGAGTTTGGAGATATATCTCCAGTAGGAGATTCAGTTAATCTAGGAACATTAAATATCGATTTCCTGAATTTGTGCATGGCAAGCATCAATTTGAACACTGAGTGGTGCAATCTTAGACCAAATGGAATGTGTACAACTCTAAAAATAAAGAAGAGGTAAAAAAATTACAAAGTATCTAGCAAAAAAGTTCAAAAATATATTAAAAAAATCTTTGGATGTGTTGCATCCATCAGAAATCAGTTTTCCTAGAGGGAAAACATTTTTGTCAGATGATTTCTTTATTGGAACAATTTCTATGACTTCTTGCTCGAAATTCTATTTTTCAATCAGTAAAGTCAACAAGTAAAATATTTCCCTTTGTTCCGAATTTAGGACTTTTCTCTAGCATTCTGCATGCCAAATAGAATTGTAGCTTTTCCTTGTAAAACTACTTTCAATTTTACAAGTTAAGGGGGAAAGAATGAAGGAAACACAGCTTGTTTTAATAAAAACATTGACTCATGGATTTTCAGAACAAAATTGAAAGGGAAATTTTCTCTGATCTTTCTTTCCTTCCTATTATTTTAAAAACACAGTTTCTCATTAAAATCCAAATGATATCTTTGTGCATGTCACAGAAGACATGATTTTCTTTTGTAGAACATCCCAACTGCGTAATTCATTCCTGTCAGAGCTCTACTGGCAAGAGGAAGGTGAATATTGGTTAAAAGAAGAGGGCTTAGATCCAGCAGAGCACTTAAACAAGTACTTGTCAGTACTATTAATTTAATGTTTAAAGTTAAGTACATGCTTAAATGGTACCTTGGTTTGGTGCCTACCTCCAAAGCTTTTGATCAGGAATGACTATTGCTAATTGGTAGTGCCTTGATTTGACAAAATTCATAATTTTCATCTAGAGGCCAACACCACTATTGCAAAACCCATCCACATGCTCAGCAGAGAAGGCAGAGGAGGAATGACCACCACATTCATTCTTCATCTCCACCTGTAACAGCAAACAGAGCATTTGGAATAAGACTTTTCTCTGGATTAAGGCATTGACATCTGCCTAGCTGCCCAGGACTCCCCTCATGGGCAATGGAGAGAATTAGGCAGATGTAGAGACCACCTCAGAGTACTTCGCATCAAAGAGATGGGTGCTTCTCTCCATGGACTGTAGAGCGAGATGAGAGATTGAAATTGAGCATCTTGGTTGCAGACAGAATATGAGCGCAGCTGAGATGAATCCTTTACCACTTAGTATCTGAACCAATATTCTGGGGCTTTACATAAGCAATAGATAGACTAAGGAAGAAAAACTCACAAAAGGTTAAATTCACATTTTATCAAACATTTAAAAAAACTGGTAGGTGTGGTTCTAGAAACTCATGGCATTTCCATTCGTGTTTTCCCTGGCAGTGGTAAATAATTGTCATTCACACAAAATTTGTGTTACCACTAATCTGCAGACTATCGCACTTATTCTCAGAGTGCATCTAAATACTTCTCTGTAAAAAGTAAGAGCCATGGTCCCATCTGGTACACATTAGGAATCCATGGTCACCTGCCCCATGGCAAGTCCTCAGAACAATAATCACAATTTTCCCAACCATGCACCTGAGGGTTGTTAGATCAGCACTTTCAGCATGAAATAGCTGTGTGAGATCAGCATGAGGCTGCTCTGGGTTTCCTGATCCTCTGCCAAAGACTTGGGAAAAAAAATGAAAAAGGGCAGAAATCAGTGAAGAGATGAAGCATTTTTAATTCTTGTTTTCCTACCTCACCAACAAGCACACATTTTCTTTCTAAGATTTTCAGTGGAAAAGAATGTATCTCCTGTCCCTCCATTCCCATTTTCTTATTGATTTACCAGTTTAAATGTGCTGCATGTGCATATTTAGTAAAACTTGATTAACATCATAAATAAACTTGGGGAAAGAAGAACACCTCTTTTGTTAATTTAAAAATTCTTATTTTCTCTGGTGCTGAGGTTCCAAGTGCAATGGGACATGTAGCCATAATGGGGGAAGTGTAGTATGGCAATATGCATATAACCAAAGCTTCCATGTTACCTACCAGAAACCTTGCTGTTTTGCACTTGTATTTAGAGAATTTCAGTTCTGTGATCCATCTCCTTCCTTCTATATGTCTTTCTTTTTCCATTCCCTTTTTTCTGCTCCTTTCTCCCATTTCTTTCGAATGCCTATTTTGGGGCCTGATTGCAAGTGTCTCTTTGGAGGCACTCCCAAACGGCAGAAGAATCCAGGAAAGCTGAGCATTCCTCTAGGAGGAAATTTAAAGGCACAGGAGCAGGTTATCTCCCTGTGCCTAAAAATGAGCTGACAGGGAAGATTTTATAGAGTGTGTGTCAAAGAGGACAGCTGAAGGAGAAAAGTTGCTACTGTGTAATAGCATACAACCTTAATGGCTAATTAATGGGTTTTTTTATTCAGTGATTTGCCTTACATAAGATATGAATGTCTAAAGTTCAAATTGTGTCAACATTTGTATTTAAGGATATTTTGTTCCAAATAATAATAGAATTATTTAATGGTTTGTGTTGGAGGAACCTTAAAGATCACTTAGTCCCACCCCTCTGCCTCATGATGGGCAGGGGCAAATTTGACTAGACCAGATTGCTCAAAGCCCCATTCAACCAGGCCTTGAATCCCTTCCAGGAATGGGGCAGGATATATTGGAACAGAGTCAGTAAAGTTTTGTTAAGTTATTATCTCAAACTCTGTTAGAATGAAATTTCTGCTTTGCATGATGAGGGCCAAAGGTTATGGCCATGCCAGCACAGATGCACAAAATCATCAGGATCAGAAACTTCCCCATAATGTGTGGCAAGTTTTTAAGCTGTGTCCAATAGTAAGTACTGCAGTAAAGTACAAAAAAAAAAAAAAAAAACCAAAAAAACAAGCCACTTTTATCAACAAAGCCATTTGCTTTTTCAGCTGTGTGGTAAGAAAGCAAACTAATGTGAAATTTTGTCCAAGCTAGTTGGTGTACTGAAGTGGAAATGCAAAATGGTATGAGGGGCATGGTGGGTGATATTGTTAGAGGTTGTGGAGAGCTGTGAAATACTAATCTTGGCAAGATTGTTGATGTTAAGAAACCCTCTTTTGATAGTCTGATGTTCAGTACTGCTGAATAGCAAAGCTGATCAGTCCTACTGTTCATAGCAGTGATAATTCTCTCTGATAATGCATAGGACAGAAGAACTGACTAAGACCTCTGATACTTTGCAATTTAAATGCCATTATTCAAAATTAAAAAAAAAAAAAAAGAGAGAGAGAGGGGAGAGGAAACAGAAGGATTACCAGACTTCTGCTTTATTTTTATGCTAAAATTGCTCAGGAGTATGAAAGGCATTGTTTGAAGAACTTTTCTCAAGAAATACAGAAAAACACTAAGAAAGCTGAAAGAAATCATAAGATACCATGGTAAAGTGACAGAGGAAATGTAGAGTGAATAGCAAAAAACAATAGTTTTCAGTTGTGTGTTTGGCCAAAATAGGTTTGGAATTGAGACTGAAGAATTAATTTCTTGTTGATTCCTCTTGTAGTCAAGGAAACAAGACTGTGTATATATCCCTTATAGATTTATAGTTTCATCAAGGAAATCTTAACTCCATAATCAATCTCGTTCTTTTATTGAAACAAGTTTTACAAGACTTCAAGTTTTGGCCAGCTGCCCAGATCTTAAAATTCTTATGCCATGAGGCTTGTAGTATAAAGCCTCCGGCTTGTTTCCAGGCAATCCAATGGCTCACAGCCCTGCTGGCTGAAGCAGAAGGTCAGTCTGAAGATCTAAAGCTGCAAGGGTTAAGATTTGCCCAGGCATGCCTAAAGGGAGTCAGGCAGAACTTATTTGCAATAAATAGGAGCACATAGACTTTTTCAGCAGTTAGTTGACTTCAAATGCTTCCTCATCAGTTGGACATTCCCATGACAGCTCAGGGATCTCAACACCTGTGATTAGCATGGGATAACATGGGAATGCATCATCATGCAATTCTCCTTTTGGGCATTGTTGTAGCTTGATAATGAAGTCCCCTGGCTATGTTGACAACTCCCAGTACATGGAGAGAACTAGGAAGCAGTGTTAGCTCTGTGATCTTGCCCTGGGTGGGATTCCCAAGGTAAAGGCTCCCTGCAGTCTTTTTTTATTTCCCAGAAGAAGGCATCTGACAGCAGGCTTTCACTGTCTGTACTGCCAGTACTGCCTCAAACAGAGCTTTTAATTTAAGGGACCCTTTTGGTTAATGTGTGTAAGAGTAAAAAGAACCAGTGCAAGGGTTTATTTTCATATAAATATGGGATCTGTATGTAGTGAAAGAGAGGGGGAGAAGTAGAAGAATAGAAAGCAGGTCCAAACCCGATTCCATGGACCTGACTCTAGTTCCTACAAAACTTCAGGACAAGTATAATTGTCCTCACTTTCCTCATATGAGAATGTACCCACCCTCACTTCCCCTTCCCCACTCTCAGAGACTTCTATCTTCAGTCAGTTGTCCTTTCTGTAAGTTTCTTTAAACTGTAATTGGATCATCTTCCAGATGCAGGGGGACTCCTTTGTCAGAGGAACTGATGGAGACAGAGCCTCTATTTGAAGGAACAAATTATAACTAAATTAGCAAAAGACTTGATGGATTTGACTCTGTGGTAGAAATCCTGTTTTACTGGCAACTATTTTTAAGGAAACTTCTATCAAAATATGCGCACTTGTTCACTTGATTGTCAAGTGATTTGTTTTATTTTCTGTCAAATGAAGATTTTAAATTTAAGAAAATCATTATATGTGTGTGTGTGTGTTTCTTTGGAAATTTGGACCTTAGCTTGCGCACTCAGTACTCTTGACCTTAGAGATCCCCAATGTGCAGGCACCGTTTGAACCAATTTCCCCAAATTGGCTTAATTTTTTCTCTTTCTCTTTATGTGCATATGGCTTTATCACATGCAGAAGCCCTACATGCAGCAGTGAGTGCACATCTTTGCTTGGAAAGTACCAGAAATCAGCCAAGACCAAGATTGGTGAGGGACTCCCTAGGGATGCCATGCTAGTCCTATTAAAGTTTGTGGGATTTTTCACATCTGTCCTTTGGAAGATCATTTGTACAGTTCTGCTTTAGCCCTTCAAGTGAGTGAGTAGGCACTAAAGTTTAAAAACACATGTCAAATAGCACAGAAATAGCATCTAAATATTCTGAGAAGTGTTTTATTAGTATGTAATTAATCACAGGTTGTGCTCCACAGGTGACCTTTTGCTCTCAAGACAATAAATCCAGAAACTAAGTGCAAACTTGACTTCTGCTTGCCAGCTTTAAGAACTGATAAGCACATATGTTTTCCTGCTCCCTAATCCTCCCTTGCAGTTTTTGTGACCACGAAAAAACCTGCCAGGTTTAATGAAGAAAAGCACAAAACTTGTATGACAGAAAACTGCAAAGTTGATTAAGAAAATATGATCCTAGCAATTGCAGGTCCTATAAGCTCCTAAATTATCTTAGATGAACTGATTATTGTGGAAACGAAAATATATTTCTTGTCACTGCTACAGCTTAGATACAGATGCTGAGTATCACCCTATTTTCCTTGTTTTGACATACTAAAAGCCATTGTTACTTGAATATTTAAGATAGCTATGCTATATCTCATACTGACATTAAATTCTTGGAACAGCAGGAATAAACTTTTTAGGTGACTTAGAATGGGAAACGTCTCATTTGTCTGATACAGACAATAACGATTTCTCATTTTCAAGCAGAATAAATGACCTATGGTGTGAAAAACAACTGAAGTTAATTTGCTGTCATGCATGCTTTCTGCTCAGGTGTGAAACATTTTTATCATGTACAGATACAGTCCTTCTTTCTGCCGTAAGTGAATAATTTTCTTTGCAAAACATTTTGTTTACATTGATGGCCCACAGAATGGCCGATTGAGAAAAAGCTCAAAACTCAGAGCTGGTGCTGGTTGGTTTTGGTAACCAATATTTTCCCTTTAGAAAGGTTATTTTTTTGAATATTCAAAACTACACAGGAAGCCTAAGGAATAGGTGACTCCCTGAGCACTGGCTCATGTCACCACCCAATGCATGGAAAGCTGCTTGAGAATGTGAACTGTTTAGTAGAAAAGCTTTGCCCAGGAAGATGCTGATGAGATACCAAGGATGCAGAGACCTGTAAGCATTGGTAACCTGACCATGCTGAGTAAGGAAGAGAGAATGGCTTTGGGAGAAAGTGTCAGCTGAAGTGGGCTTGGAAATGGGTGCAAAGACATTACCTCCTGCTGCATGTGGATTGTTGCATCAAACATGTTACAGCAAAAACAATCATGAAAAGTGTATCTACCATTAGTTCTCCATATTCGTCCTGCCAGCATTTAAAGATCAAGGTTTATTCTTTAAATGTAGGTTCCCATTGCTGACACAATCAGCTGTGTTTGTAACAACTATTAGGAAGACATTTGGCCAGTAGGAAGTGACAAGCGAATTGTTTTATCGTCAGCCAAATCTTATCCTTTCTCTCCCATGCTGAGTCTGCATTACAAATTGAAAATAACTCGTGTTCTGATTCTTATTTTTTTTCCTTTTTCCCCCTTTAAAATAACCTATTTAGTACTTTTCCCTGGAAAACCAATGTAATTTCTCAACAGTCTTCTGGCATGCTCCCTTTTTCTTCCTTTTGTGTCAGTCTTAGACTCTATTTAAAAATGGAGAATCTTTAAAAACAGAACACTTCTGACATTTGTGACAAGACAAATTTACAGTTCTGTGGCAGTGTTGGTACCCGTCTCTCCAACATCCTGCTTGTCTCACTCACACAATAGCAAGTGGATTTTTTAACTTATATATTAGGACCTGCTTCTGTTGGTAAATTGTATATGCACCAATGCTCACAATTCAAATAAGCAGGTGACAGAAACAACAGTAAACTCTCAGTCTTTGACAGCTTGTTTCTTTACCATCACCACTGGTTTCCCAAAGGGGCAAACACAAACCATTTCTTGCTGCAGCTCTACTCAAGGGTTAAATTAACATGTGCTTCCAGATACAGAATTCTCCCTCAGGGGGAAGTATGTACAAAAATGAAACAACACAAATATCCACTATTATAAAATTCTCAAAGGCAGATGTGTACAAAAAATTCTCTTTGTTCTCCACTAACATTAGACAGCCCTGGAGTCTGTCCAAACACAACATTTAAATGAATAGAACATTTTAAAATAGGATTATAAAACAATTAAATAAGAGACATACTTTGGAGAGGTACCATTTGCTTTGCACTTCATACCCCCTTGCCTGCTTCTGTTAGAAAAATAAATACACATCCCAGATGACAGGCTGCTGAAGATATTGTCCAGTAGGGACATCTAGCTTCTTCCCAGAGCCTGAGAAGAATTGTTTCACTAACTTTGAAGATGTCTTTTTGACTGTAACATAAATAAGTGGTTGCACAGGTCTAAGTAATAATATGTCCTTTGTTGAACACTGCTTCTTTTAAACTAGTTGATATCATTATTTTTTATCTGAACCTCAGGTGCAAAGCAACCTTTCAGGAAGTGAATCTACAAAAACACCCCAAACTCTTTCATGTTTAGTTTGGAATTTTTCCTACTCTGGAAATGACCACAGTAAAGAATCTGATAAAAAAATGTAATATGTGTTCAAATAGAGGCTTAGCAGTTTAAGTTTTGGGAGCTTGGTCATTTTAGCTGTCAGTTCGAACAAAGGTAGAAGTGTGACAAAGGGCAGAGTGAGCTTTGACCACGTGTACCCACATTTACAATCAGAGTCGCTTGAGAAGAGGAGGTCAGCCACAGATCTGTTCAGGACATTCCAGCCTTACCTTTTCCTTAGACACAGGTGGCCTGCCCCAGCTTTTTGACACAGCTCACTACAGAACTGGCAAGTTCAGGGCCATGCCAGCAGATTGGCTTTGTTTGCCTGACTGTGCCATGGAAAAACTCTGGAATCAGTGCAACCAGCTGTTTGTCCCTGCTACGCAGGGTGTTGGTACTAGGAACATGGTTTTCCTTCTGTAAATCCTCCTAGGATCAGGTCTCTTCAAGAAGTCCATGTAGCCAGGCTAATAGGGAAGTTCAGGTTTTCATGCCTGGGTGAGAACAGCCAGAGCAAAAAAAAAAAAAAAAAAAATTAAACATCTCTATAACCAAGCATTTTCCTCTTTCTTCATTTCACTGAACCACATATTTGTAGTTTATGCTTCATTTTTTTTGTGCCCTCATCATGATTTCTTGCTGAACCACTAAATTCTTCTTTAGACAGTAAAGATAATCAGTTCTCACACTCAGTACTTGACACTTAAACAAGTATTCAGCAAACTAAAATTCAAACCCACAGCTTTCAATGATTTGTCTTGCAGACCCAACTTCTCTTTCCCATTTCTGATCCAAGGAAAGTCCCGTACTTCTTGGAGATTTTCTCCAGGAGACAGCATAATCAGGCACCCACTCAAGTGAGCTGAAACATTTCAATTACCTCTAAAGATGTAAACTCCAGTGCCTAGGGCCTGGTTGTGTTTTGCGTCACTTACGTGCTCACTGCTTGTGACTGCACAGCACAACCCCTTGGTGTGAGGGAAGGATGGCCCCAGGAGCAAGTGGCAGAGCAGGCAGAGCAGGGTGCCTGTGGGTCTGCTCATCTCACAGGTTTCACGGGCAGCCCGCAGAAAGTAACCATCTTCCTGAAGGACAGCTTGTCCAGGAAGAGCCAGCTGTGTCCGAATGACAGTGTCACACTAACAGGCACTACATGAACAGGTATGGTGTGCAGCCACCCATTTTGCTCCAGCCACGGCCTGTAGCCGATCCAGGGCTGTGCTTCCAGGTTTCTTGGCTCAGGCAGCTCACATATGCTACAGCTAAATAGACCACAGGTGTGAAAATGGACAGGAAAGCTCTGAATGAAGAGCAAGCTAGTAGCCTCACATTCATCAGTTGGTGAGCATGTGGGTTCAGATGGCACAATTTTCTCCACTGGTAGTATAAAAGGAAATGGCACTCCATTCAGTCAGTGGTTTGCATATCCCCAGAGTCCCATAATAATTTCCATGTCATAGTCTGTATGCAAAAATGTGGTTCTATGGAGTGGAAGAAGTTAAAAAGTCAATGTATTTTATGGCCTTACAAGGTGCTGATAGATGAATTCTGCCTTTTCCAGACTCAATCAGTGAGGCTGCACATGGAGGAAGCTGGATTTTCTCTCGGAGTGTAGGGCTGCTGTTATTATCATATTTATCATTAGCAGCGTGAGCACACATGGTGCAGCAGCACTTCATCCATATTCATGCTTTATATGTTGGTGCCCTGCAAGCATGAAGCTCAAAACCACTGTCCCACTGTCTACAAGTCACACAGATGTACTGGTGAAGTCACCCTAGTCTGCAGATGCCCTCTGGAGGTACCAGATGTTCAGACAAAAGGGAGGATGGGGGCTGGGAGATAAGTCATGTAAGGTGCAGCATGAAGAGGATTTACAGAAAATGGTTCAAAACGGTTGGTGCAAGCAGATATGAATATGAATTATTGTTTAATTCCTAGACATTGGTTTTTGTCCTGTCCCTTCAAAGCACTTTACAAAGAAGTCACTATCATGATGCAAATTTTCCTAAAGCACAAGAGCTTCCACAGCTTGAGAGGTCTCCCTTTTCTCCCTTCCAGACCTGCCTTGCTCTGGGCATTTGGGATGGCTGACTATGTTTTCTCTGTCCTGAACAAAGCAACTCAACAAGGACAAGGTGATCAGGCAGGGTATCTCCCTGCTGCCAACCTGCACCCACTATATTCACTGAAAAATAAATGGCAAGGAAATGAACCAACTTGGTGTTATCAGTCACACAGCATCACTGCTGTTTTCAGAGATTGTGCCTTTCTGAACTTGTCTGGGGACTCTTCAGCTGCAAAGCCAATGACCTCATTTGTCACCTCGCAAATGCCTGCCTCCTGTGAGCCTCGTGGACGATGTGCATCTTTGTTTAACGGGACATACAGCTTTGAAGAACGAGGAAAAGATTACTGATAGTGATGTGAACTCAAAGCAGGCATAAGTCACCTTTCCAGGAGAGCTCAGCTCTGATTAAAGCATAGCTGAAAAATGTACCTCTCCCAAGAATTCCCCTTGTGGCATTCCCTGTTAGATTTTCCAGATTACATCAGTGTATGACAGACTAGGAAAGAAATATGACTACAATTTTGAACATAGAAACAATTCTTAACAAGAATGATTTTTCGAGTCTTAGCAGTAAGATCACAAACCTCTGCTGTTTAGTTAAAAGGAGCACCAATTCATTTAATGATATTAAAGATTTCTACAGCCTGTGTGATATGAAACATCACAATAAATACAGCAAGTATACAGCAAGAATAAAGTACAACAAGTCATGGCTCTCTCAAAATCCCATTGTTGATGAAAGTAGATCAGGGACAGTAGATCAGTAAAATGAGACTAGATAATGAAAAAGGATGAAGATTTATAGCAAAAATTATTTTAAAAATCTAAACTTAGGTGCAGCATTGCTTATTAAAAAAAAGAAATTAGAAGCCACTCTCTTTATATTCCTATGCATGTAGCACAGTGAGAGTGAGTTCTATTTTGATAATAGAAGGCTTCTCAGATGTCATTAATTTGAACAGGAGGTCAGCAGAAAAATGGATTTGCAAGACAGAGATCGGGCCATGATCTGATCCGTTTTGCACAAGAATAAAAAACCCAACATTCAAAGAAGAGAAAAACACATTTTGGAACTTTGTTGACAAAAGGTCAGAGCAGTTTCTTAAAACATGTTTTGGCAGTACTCTCTGAAAGCTTCTGTGTCACTAATAAGAATGTTGAAAGAGCATTGTACTATTTTGTAACCTACCACATGAAATCTGGTGCCCAGCCACAGGTTAAATGCACACAATGAAATTCTCTTTCCTCCCACTGCCAGTTCTGTCACTTACTACACTGAAGTCCACAAAAATACAATATGACTCAGAATATGTAGGCTGTGGCTAGGCAGAGAAAGTTCATTCAAAATTGATTTTCTTTCAGGCGTTCCTGATATTCCCTGTTTCAATTGCTCACCTACTGTACAGTTGAGTGAGCACTTAAGGAAGTTGCAAAGCGATACAGCCTGTCTGGGACATGAAGGAATGTGGAGCAGGATAATCACAACATCATCAACCCAATTCTCCAAGGTAGCTGGCCAATAATACTGTTCTAATTGAATAACTTATCCACAGCTATTTCCCCTGGGAGAGCCTACGGCTTCAGCTCTCTGCGTAGGCAGATGGTGCAGCATACACAATGAAACCTGTAATTTTCTCTCACTACTGAGCATGTTAACAGTGAGCTGTTTTCCCAGTACTGCTACCCCATTAATATTTTATTTTAACTGGTTTTCTCCAAGTTATTATGCACCATGCAGCAGAGAATGGAGAAATCAATGATACATTTCATATTATTTTTACAGCCAGCTCACTAAGCTACCCCCTGCTCATTAAGGCTTCTGCTTTGCTAATCAACAATTGTATATGTCATCATCAGGTATATGCTGAAATAAAAGTGTCATAATTAAAAACAAAGGTGCATGAGTCACCAGAGCCCTGAATTGTTAACTAGCAGCAAAGCATAACAAATAGGCTGCAAGAGAATTCCAAACCTGCAAGGCTGTTTTTTAAGACATGCATTAATGAGCATGTACCGAGCATATTTCTGACTCCAAGACTGATGTCCTGATCTTGCTCTCTGAACTACGCGTCTTAGCAATATACTGCCATCCCCTTGTCCCCAAATGTTGGAACAGCACATAATCCTCAGCAGCAAAAGTGGTTGAAAGGCAAATGCAGCCTGGGAGGGCAAGGCAGCAGAGACAGCCCATCAACAGTGTAACAACATGACAGATGACAGACCCAGAGGCAAATCCAGGCCTGCCAGCAGATCTGCCTGTAGAGCCTGCCAACGAGCCAGATGCAGCTACTGAAAAGATATAATCCCTAGCTTAGCATCTGGGTCTTGCTGTGGCCAGCCATACTTCATGTGCTCTACGTCCTTACTGCTGACCCCAACTGCTGGGAGAGGTTGGAACAATGAGAGAGAGCTCAACTGCATCAACAACATTGCATTTAAATTTTGCTACTATATACACTGAGAATATAAAAAATGTCAATCTGCATCCAGTATAATTATTAGTTTGCATTTATTTTAGCTCTTCTGGCAGCATATATGCACTCTTTCCCCTTTCCCATGGTCTCTGAAAAAAGACAGCTCAGAGATTCATTCTTTGTTTTCCATTTCTACTCAGAAGTACACACTTAGCCACTTCACCATCTCTTAGAAATAGCAGTACACTGTAAATCTGTGTGTGATTAAACTTTGGCATTGAAATGCAGCAGTTCTTGTCCCTGGAAAGGTACAGTTCTTTCCAATTCACAAGTATTTCAGAGCTTGGCTTGTAGTATTAAACATCAAATAAATCTTTGTCAAGTGATTCAGGTGACAATTAAGTGAAAACTAATGATATGGCATCGCAGAAAAGGTAATTGCATCCATTGTTAGGTACTTCCCAGGTCAGGATACATGCATAGCATTTCAAAAATGGTATTCCTTCGTTCACCCTGGCATCCTAGTCTGACTACGAAAGTGTATTAATAAAATCATCATTTTTCCTTTTATAGAAGTTAGGAACATTCTTTTTGGATGATCCTACCCCCCCTGGAGTTCAGCACTGATTTTCTGCATACTAGTAATTGGCTCAGTCAGTCAAGTACAATGTAAATGTAGATCTTCAAAAGCATCCTGTTGAGGAAAGGGTGAGAAAGCTTCTGTTCTCTTATTTTCTCATCTATAATAGTTACTAAGAAATGCTTTAAGCACATGTTTATAAATGCATTCTTCAGAAAATATGTAGTGTTGGAAATTATTGATCTGTAATGGAAATTTCCTTAGTCTTGTTTAAGTCTAAATGCATTTATAGAAACCAAACCATATTGTCCCTTTTGGTTCAAGGCAGGATTAATCTCACTTACCTCAGGCATCTAAGTCACACTAGGATCCCCATTAAGTCAATGGAAAAATACAGGCCCCTTCAGAAGGCTATTCATCTTGTCCTAATGTAGGCATCAGAACAATTCATCTGAAATGAACCCTTCTGTGATGGCACCTATGTCTTTCTATTAATTATAAAGGAAGCCCATGGAGACTAGTTTTGAATAGGTTCCTCTTTTTTACTCTTGTGAGATCAGGTGAGATGTGTCCCAGTCTTCATGTTTCGTTGGCTAAAGAGGAACGTGTAGACAGAAAACCAGGAAGTTAAAAGAGCACAGCCTTTCATTTTAGATTCATATATATTCCCATAACTAAGAAAGGATTACCAAATAAGCTGAATCACAGAGCTACTTTTCTCTATTTAACGCCACAAAGCTGGAAATAGCACAATTCCCCATATACAGCCTTTGAGCCATTTGCAGTGGGAATATCTAGTTCTCTTAGTGAATCATGCAAAGCTGGAAGATCTCTTGACACTGATTCAGTCTTCTTTTCATTCATTTTTTCAAACATATAAGAAGATCCCAGATGTATAAAGACAGCCTGCACTGGAGACCTGGTCTACTCTGATGTTAGCAATTCTTGTATTTATGGGAATATTATATGGCAAAATTATGGAATATTGAAAAGGACACTGGATATGTTATGAGCTTTGTAATCACAGATGTTTTGAGAGGGGCACTTATGTGATCAGCTCTGATGAAGATTCAGTTCTGTAACTAAAACTGCTTGATTACCCTGTGGATGGTATAAGAATTTTTTCATAGTAAAATCTTATTATTTTATTCTACATTTTGATGGACAAACATGGTATAAACCAATTGGTTCAAAATTTTAACTAGCCTGAAAAAACCCCAATACATTATGTTTTTAAAATTTCCAAAATTAACTTTTAAAAATAAACATTTCTTTAAAACATTTATTTAAGCTATACAAATAAATACCATCTGTTTTTAAGAAATGCATTATTCAGTACTGGAATTGGTTTTCCTCTTGCTTTTAGCTAGCTGAGTACTCTGTATGACAAATTACTTTACAGGTTAACATAAAATAAATTCAGAACTGCCAGAAAATTGAAGAATTGGTTATTCACATGGCAGTACTGTGCGGTTGTACTTCATCTATTGTTCCGCTTTTGCTGTGTAATAAAGACAGTTTTGAAAACTGATGTTCTTTCTCTTTAGGAGAGGTCGAATATGGCAATTCAAATTTTTCCAGAGCATCCTGTTTTGGTTTGGGGTCACCAATGCAAAGGAAATGGGGTCACCAGCACATCTCCACACTCACAGGTTTCTCTGAAGAGGAAGGCGCATATTATCTATTATTGCTGAATTCTCATGTATTGGAAAAAAATTATCTTTTTTAGTATACACAGGTATTTTAAATATATTGATGTGTCTTTAAGAGCAGAGGCAAGAAGCTAAGTCATCCAGTGCTTTAAAATATGGAAGGGATGTGGAACTGTTTTTTAATGAAAAATAGTACTGCCAAAAACTACAGCTGCTTCCATGGGTCAGTCTTATTTTCTTTACTTTAATTCAGAACCAGATGCAAATGGTAGGAACTTTTACAGGTGATTTTTTAAAGCTGACATTCAATATGAATGGCATTAAGTTGCTTGCATGGCTGTTTTCATCAATGCATTAGGTTTATAGAAAAGTGTTTGCATTGAAGCCAAACTTGTAGGCGCTTAGCTTACTGCAGATTCCAAAGTGGAGGAAAGTACCTTGACATCACTTAGTTTCATCTCATCTGAAAGGCAGAAATCACTGTGCAAGAAATAGTTTTCTAAGTGCACAGGAAGACATGTAGGGCCAGATCCATTTCCCAGGGAGATTAACAGGAAACCTTTTATTGACTTCAGCTGAGACCGAGGATAGCAATAAAGATACCTGGCTCACAGTCCTCTCCTCTAACCAAATCTACTAAAACATGTCTTAAAAATCTTTCCTTATCATGTGGGATCACCCCAGATCTACAATCAGGAAAATGTAATTATAATCAAGGAACTGCCCCATGCCATGAGCCTCCTTTATATGAAATAATAAAAAAAGAAAAACTAGAAGAAGAACAAATCAATCTTTTTTTTAATCTACTCTGATTTTATCTACTCTGTTTAATATTTCTTCACAGATTTACAATGTAAGTATGTAGTAAATACTACGCATTCTGTCTTTACCTGTTCTCATGATTCTTTGGTCACAATACTCAACGTAGTGTAATATGACAGAATGCAATCTTCATGACAGAATGCAATCAGGTCAGCTAAGATTTAATATCCTTCTAATTTTTATCTAAAGATTTTGAGAGACGAGAAAGAGCATAAACTGTTCATGGGGAAACATAAGTATTTTGGATAGAATATTTATGTTTATTTATGTAAAGGAATATATGTACATATATAAACAACTTGGGACTAAATAGAGGGAAAAAAACACAGACTGGAAATGAAGCAAATGAGTTATAAACTCTAACCACAGGAAAAATAAATCATACAAATGAACACTGCAATAAACTCCTTTTTTATAAGCAGCTGTGACCTGTTTGAGGAGGAAATGCAAAAGTCTGCCAAAAGCATATCATATCCATCTCTCCAGTTTAGAGTATTAGTTAGGTTTTTACTTGGACAATTCTCAGCCCAATCCTGTTAATATTTACATATATTAATAGCCTTGTTCCTAAACTTATTCCAAAATCATCAACTCAGCAGAGTGGAATGATGCATAAGTAAGATGACATGTAGCTGAGATGCTGTGTAGGGCCAAACATGTGCCTAGGCATACGCAGGATTAAGCTGAAAAACTGTACTATTTAGTCATCACTGTATGTAGCCCCAATATTCATAAGCGTGTTTTGTTCTCCTATCTTAATCTTGATTTCCAGGACCATAAATGCATCAGTAGGATGGAGAGTTCCATGTTTTTATTTAGCACTGCAGTTCTGTGAACTTCTACAAGACCGGTGCTTGTATGTCTTTTTCAGCCTAAGTTTTCAGACAAATCTGTGCAGGATCTGATTTTGCTTCCCACACCTAATGAAGTAATCTTTTGATAGAAGAAGTACTCTTTGAAGAAGACTTGGAACTTCTCCATGGCAAACTGACTTCTCCAAAGTCTCAGCTATATATTACTCTTTACTGTCACTATCCTACTTTATTTTAAGTTCTTCTCTGCACAGTCTGAAGGATGGTAAGCAGGACATTTACACAGTGAGATGAAATAAACTCAGATCCAACATCTGGATATTTTTAATTATAGCAGGACTACACCATTTTAAGAAAATACAAGTGATATCCCTACAGAAAATATTTTTTAAAATTCTGTGTTATGTGATTTATAGTACTCCTTTCTGCTCAGCATTTTTCTAGGGGCTAGCTTTATGTGTCTCATGTCCTCTCATCTGGTTGCATTTTGAATGTTTTAGTTATCCCATCTGATGTCTGTAGTCTTCCCCAGGTTCCCAGTGTAAAGTTAGGCATTTGACCCTTCCAGGTACCAATACTGTAGGCAGTGTAGTCTATGGGACTGTAACAGTGAAGCTCTTTTTTTGGATCTCTGGTATGTTGTGGTGTAGTTTTTGCTTTAAGTTTGTGTTTGCCCACTATTCTCCTCCCTAATCTCCTCCCCTCCCGAGCTGCCAATCTCCCCAAGCCCTTCCCTAACTTCCTCCCTCCCAAGTTGTCAATCCTCCCTATCCCTGCCCCTTTTCCAGAGTGTTCCTTGTCTATCTTGCAGTATTTGATACCCCATTTGTTACTTTGTATTATTCCCCCCCCCCCGCTCTCTCTGATAGGTTTATATAATGTTAGTCCTGCCCTAGACTCCTCCCCTGCCATGCCCTCATTGGTTGGTTGCCCTATACCACTCCCCCTATAAAAACCTCTGTAGACCCCCCCCCCCCCCCCCCCCGCCAAGTCTTGTCTTGGAGTCCAGGAATAAATCCATCCAGTTCTACCCTGAGACCCATGTTGTTGTTATCTGTTCCTGCGCTGGACCAAGCGATAACTGGGAATAGCAGAGCTCACGGGGGAAAGGTCGCGCCCCTGCTGTCGCTGCCCAGCACGATATGACAGCACACTGCGACACTGGTGCATTTGTGTCTCATCTCGACGTGTATATCTGAACAAATATTATTTCACCACCTCAGAGAGAGCTGTAAAGACAAATCAGCTGTTCAGAAAAGACCCTACTGAAGCTATACAAATACTAAAGCAAAGATAAAACATGTTATTGGGTCATTTAGAGCCTTGCCCAGAGGGTGTTCTGGGGAAAAAGCAGTATTTCCCTGCAGTGGCCAACTTGGCTATTTAAACCAAAATGCTTTTTCAGCCTCAGAAATCACAACCATAGTCTTCTAATACTAAATTATTGACCATTAAGTGAGCATCTTAGTTATTCTCCAGAATGTTTCTACCCATTAAAAATAACATACAACCGCTTTATAAGATTGCACTAAAACATGCACTTTATTTATCAGACTTTTGATTTTCTTGGCAAGTACTGCATACGTAGACGTTCGAATGCTCCTCCACCACTGCTGTGTTCTCAGCCTTTCTCACCAGTTTTCTAGCACAATGTAACTATAAGCATGTTAAGCAGTTTTAATGAAAAGCCTTATCAGACACTACTTGTTTCTCCTCTCTGGCTATTTGGCAAGCTTGAGATACAGCTCTAGTTCCTAAACATTCTCTGTCAAGCTAACCTAAGGGGTGAAGGAATATTCAGGGATTCGCTGTTTTCTTTGTAAACCAGGCAAAACTTCACAGCTTTATTTTGATTTCCCAAATGTAATTGCAAAACATACTTTGTCTGACTATGTCTAACAAATGCATTTAGCACAAAGTAATTTATTAGATGTGAAAAAATAAGTTATACTATTGTCCTTTTTTTTCCCTAACTCCTTTTGACTTTAGACACCTATTGAGATACTGATATGTTATGTTCGCTTCCAAAAGTACAACAGTCTCCACTCTCCCTCCCTCTGAATGGCAATGTGTAAATTGTTTATTTCTTTCTGGATGCCTGTTTTATATTTGGAGGAAAGTTTTATTAAATTGAGCATACATACCAGGGGTTTAAACAATCTGACTGAAAGGAGGCTGTACATTCTGTTAAGCCCAGTTCCACTTTTCAGATTTCTAGGCTTTTGGGACTACACTGGAAATAGATGTTTCTAATGGAAAACAATGCACATAGTGAAGATGCTTGCCTAGATAATGGCACATCCACGTAGCATCACATCACCTTTCAGCTCACCTCTGGATGAAATTTAGTTTGTTAGCCTGGCCCAGATCATCTCAGTGCTTAGCTCTGTGTCTCTGCAGGGCTCATTGATCCATGAATACAGTCAAGGGAGTTCATACCAAAGCACAAAACTGTACCACATTTCTGTTTTTTCAATCAGTACAGATGGAAGTCCAGATCTGCCTGTGTAAGCTGTATAAATGAGCTCCCCTAGCCTCTAATCTTCTAATAAAGCATAACAGTAAGAGCATTGTAGTAAACGATCATGCTAAAGAAGAAAATCCGTAAACCTGTTTTTTTCCTTATGCATGGAAAAAATATTAAAATTGCTTTAGTGAATTACCTTTAAAGGAGCAAATGCTCTAGCATACAAAAATGTAAAAGTCTATTTTTACTAAAGAATCAGCATGTCTTTCTCCCTTCCTGCCAAGCAACAGGCACAGACATATCTCCTTCATGGCCTGATAAACCAAATAATAGGAATTGTCTTTGCATCTTTTCTTTGCCATCTCTAAGGCTCCATATGCTGCCATTACTCTTCTGATTTACTATAAACACCCAAAGGAAACAACTGCCATCGTTGCCTGAATTTTCACAACAAACTAATGACTGAGCATATTTTAGTGGCAAGAGAGTGAAACTTCTGCAAAACACTGCTATGCTGAAGTGGCTGGGCACTCATACTCTAAAGCTAGGAATCTGAGCTGGTTATTTTCCAAGAACTTTATCATGATACTGAATATTTAACAAGTGTTCCTGCATTTTGGTCACTCCTACTATGGCACAAGGCAACAGTCCTTTGAATTTCAGGGATAAATTTTGGATTCTCTCTTTTTTTTTTTTTTTTTTTTTTTTGTTCTGTAGTTTTCTATTTGACTATTACTTTACATGTCCTCAGTGCATACATAAGGGGAAACCAGTGGTGCATGGAAGAAAACAAGGTTAAGTATCATCAGAAAAACACTGGGTTTGTTGCTCTTGCTTTTTTCCCAGAAAAATTAAAAATCATACTTGAGAGAGGCTTGTCTCTCAAGTATGTATTAATGCTGCCTTGCCAGTACACCACCTCCAGGAGGCATAAGAGAATTGGACATCTTGATTAATCATTTTGGGTTTTTTTAATGTAATCCAAATAATCAGCTTAGTGAAGCAAGATTTTCCCTGACCCCAGGCAAGATGGCCTCTTCCTTGTGTTTCAGATCAAGGGGCTGTTGAAAATGATGGATAGTAGAGTAAGTAACAGGGAGAAGCTACCAAAAAATGTAATTACTGAAAGGTGAAATGAGCTTCTCTTCTGCAAACTTTTTTTAACTCTACCAGTCTGATTTTTGCTCTGTGGGAAAAAAAAAGAGTAGCAGGAGTCCTATCTAACTCACAGAGCTATTCTGAGTGAGGATAGGTACATTACACCCTGTAAGGCACTCAGCAGCTGGGATAATGACAAGCAGAGAATATAGATTTCTAGATAGACTTCTGAATCCTTGAACTGTAAATGTGACAGTCCTACACCTCAGTCACATGTAGGACTATGGGGGGAACATATAGCCTCCTTAACCTTAATACCACCCAAAGATGTTCTTTCCCATTTCGAATATTTCCCCTGGTATATTACTCCTTTTTTTGTTTTGTTTCTTTTTCTTCCCCCATCCTTTTTAAACACTTCCCTACTGTTACATTCAGGTAATTGCAGGACAGTTGCAAGTTTCTGATAGGATATATGAGGAGAGATACAAGGAGCTTTTTGCTCACATGCAAAAGCAACATAAGCCCTTTTTTCAGAGACTTCAGCATCTAAAAATATAGAATTATAGAATCAGAGAATGGCTTAGGTTGGAGGGGAACCTCAAAGATCATCTAGTTCCAACTTCCATGCAGGGACATCTTTCACTAGACCAGTCAGGGCATAGGAAAACAGAAGATAAGGCATAAACAAACTGATTGGGACATGACTGTGGAGAGCAATGTTGGGTCTGGAAGACAGATGTATTACATAGCTCCAACAACGAGAAGGATAAACAAGCATGCAGGTATGCCTTCAGACACCAGGGTAAAGGGAAGATGTGATGGGGTAGGAGGGAGGAAAAAAAAAGGTGTATTGGCCTCATCTTGATAATTGAAAGTTTTAATTGCAGGCTTCCCACCTCACCACGGAGTAGCTGGTACTACAAGAAAAAATATTATTTTAAAAGCACACTGAAAGCTCTCTGATGCCTTTTGCAGAAGATTAATGCAGTTTTAAATTGCAGCTTTATTGTCTGTTGGCAAAGTGACTGCCATGAAGGGATTTAAAACTGCAAATTCTTTAGCGTAGTCAGACATACTTTTGAAAAACGAAGTCCTCTTCTGCTCAGGGGATTAGTTTAACTTTTTATGACATTCATTTTTGCAATTCTTTACTACTTCTTCATCTTGTGTTTGCTTTATGAGGTTATTATTTTTATACATAGTTTGGTAGAGTCTTAGGAAAGCTGAGAGAGACAGGTGTTTGAAATTCTAGGTGCAATAAAGAGACATAACATTTATTAGAAAAGAAGAAATGTGGCATAAATGGGAGTTGCCTTTTGTTGCTTCAATACCCAGCTCAGTTCCCACTGCAGTAGTTGGCAATGATATTTGAAACAGGGCTGCTTTAGGTCCTTAGGTTAGGAAATACTGACATGAAAAGTATGGCTGAGATATAATGGACCAAAGAAAGGACACTGCAGTTCTGAATGCCAGGGTTTCAGCTCTGCCTGTCCTGTTGTGGTTCTGGTTGTGTCTCCTGAAGGCACTGACCTTCACTTATGTTCACTCAGGTTTAGAACCACCTGCTCAAGAGAGGCCTAGGCAACTTTTGTGGTATTCAAATGTCATTACACATGGTGCTCCTTTAATATTCAGTTCACAGAGTTTCAATTAAACTAACTGCCATTTCAGATCTGACTTACAGATCAACCAGAGGTTTTAGAAAGCCATCCCAGAAAAATCCTCTTATTGGGAAATTTACCTATAGCCCTTGGTAATGTCTTCCACCATTTGCCCTGCACCATTAACTAATTTTTTCTCTTTTCTAGCTTGAATTGATATAAGCTAAATGTTCCATTGCTGTATTATAAACAGTTATATTAGTAGCCCTGGTTGATCAAAATTTCCATTGGTAACATATGGGCTGATCAAATCAAAACTTAAGTTTCTGTCAATAACTTAAATTCACTAAGGCCCTTGAGTCTTTCACTATAAGATACATTTTCTAGTCCTTGTGTTAATCTCTTGTGTCTGTTTTTGATTTCTCACTTTTTAAGGAGTTTGCGAATGAACTGGTCTGAGTATTCTAATAGTGATAAAAGAGCCAAGAGATATCAACTAGAGCATCCCAACACCTTTAAAACCAATGATTGTCAAAGATATCTGGGGGGCTGGGGGAAATCTTCATGATTTCAGGAGTTTAACTAAGAATTTAAATGGAATGTAAAACAAGTTTTGAAATGTGTGTTTGACCTTTTTCCTCATTTCCTTTTTTGATTTTCTCATATCCATCTGTGTTTGGGAATGTGTATGTATGAGTTTTTAAATATACTTGTAAAATAAATGCAGATAATTTTCAGATTTTCTAGGAACCTCATGGACTATATTCTTATTTAGGTACCTTTCCCCACTTTTATTCTTTCGGGCCACTTGGCAGTTCAGCCCTAAATATTCAAGTTAGTCTTCATCTCCCAACTGATAGCTACATACTGGCCTCGTACCATCTGATAATTGTGGTCTGCTTTCTGTTTTCTTACATATAAGTTATCACAATCACATTTGTTAAAAACAGAATGTTTTTCTTCCAGCTAATTTGCCACTAGGTTAAGACAGCCCAATCTCACTTATCCATCTCTTTCATTATTAGCTGCTCTATAATCTTCAGATCAGCTACCAGTGTAAATAGTAGGAAGTAATGCCCATTTCACAAGAGTTAAAATGTTGCACTGATAAAAAGCACTTTAAAGTCTGGGAACAGATCCACTCAGGATCCTGTGTATGCCACTTGCTTAGTGATGACTTCTCACTCACATGTTTAAATGATAATTACCCAGCATTTACTCCATTTAACATCCATTGTGCTGATTTTTTCTTGTTTTCATTTTTAATTATAAGGTTGTATACCATCAAATCAAATGCCCCAGAGAAGCCAGTGCAAATATAATTACCTCCAGCAGGCAAAGTTCTAGCATCACAAAAAAGTATGTATTGGGTTAGTTTGACAAGAATTTTTTACCATCAGCCTATGTGAATCAGCATTAATTACATCACTTTAACGTAAATATTTATTTACTTGGCTCAATATAATTCCATTTCTTTTGCCAGTGACTGAAGTCCTAAGGACAAGGCTGACCTCTTTCCTTCCCTCCTCCCTGTGTCTCACACACATTCTTTTCTTGCTTTTAGAATAGTTTAAGGAACAGAAAGGAGATGAGAAGCTATTATCTAATCTCTTTTGCAGTGACATGACCTCTACAATAAGGATACTGACAATACAAGTTTTTCTCAAGGCATTTTAAGTCTGTAGGCAGAAAACGCTCTAGAAATGCAATGGATTATTGCTAAGTGTTGTTGTTGCTGTTCCTAATGTCAGCCTTTCAGACTAAGCGCTGCACTTTAAAGCAATGTCAGAGAGTAACCACAAACTAGAGAACAAAGGGAAGGGAGATTAAGAGCTCAGGCATGTAGAACCTGCTTCTCTCAGCAGCTGTGTCTCAGCGCCTGGACCAGTAGTCAGGTTGGATATAAATGGCAAGTTTCCAGGTCTTGAGGGCTTCAACTGATGGTCTGTTCTTTGGAGCACTGTTTCCCTAGGGCAGAAAAAAATTGGAAGGTAAACAATTAGATGGCTGCACTGCACAGGGCAGTGTGCTCTGATTAGGAGATTCTGCCTGACACAGAGGGATGTCACTGCCTGCAGTGGTATCTGCTCCTGTCACTATCGGCGTGCAGCAGGTGACAACTATGGAGGATGAAGCTCAGCTGGGCTGCCTATAGAGTTAAAGGGAGATGGCAAGAGGAAGGGGAAAAGAGGAAGACAGGGCTGACAACTGTAACTAACCCTTCAGTGCCTAAAGGAGGAGAAGATGGCTGGATGCAGGGTTGGTGTGTCACAGCGCAGCTACTGCAGCTGAATCAGTCCTAAGACAAAAATAGCTACTTATACTCTCTGTCACCACTACCATTGCTTAGAAATCTCTGACAGTCTGACAGTGCAACCAGGCCTTTGCCTCCACTACTTAGCTGAAGGAGCACCCCACAGTCACCAAGGAAACCACCATACTGTTCCACATCTCCATGGTCACCCTACTACCACCATTGCTCCCTCAGGAGGGGAGAAAAAGCAGATACACTCTATGGGGAGCCAGACCTAGACAAAGAGAAGCACAGCTGCTTTAGGAAGCTTCTTTATGCATTCATTTACAGCACACCTAGCACAAAGAAATATATATTGGTAGCCACCTGACTGCTGGTAGGCACTGAAGGTGCTTTGTGTGGGAGAGAGGTGCAAATGCATTTCAGACACTGTCAACATGACAGTAAGCTAGGAAAGAGCTCAAAAAAGCCATAAGATATGTTGGAGAATGGCTGTGTCCCTCGGGAACTCTCTGCAGTAAGTTTGTCATCCCTGTGGCTTGTCTTGGAAAACTGTTTCTCCCTCCTTTTTGTGTCATCTTTGGGACTGATGAGGCAGCCCCTATGGAACAGTTCAGGCAGCTGTGCATTGGACAGCTGATACTGTGGGGAGCTAGAAATGTCCAGCAAAAGTGTGTGGGAATGACCATTCACTTTCTACAAATGCAATGGGGTGTTTTATTCCCATTTATTATCTTGAAGTCTCAAAGTTTGGTGATAAAAACTAGCAAATAAAAATACAATCACTAGGAAGATATAGTCTATTATATTCTATGGGGAACTTTGGTCAAGGAAGGAAGTAGTGGATGAATACTTCATACATTAATTTCCACTGAATTATTTTTCCCAGATTGCCTCACACAATAAACAACTATTCTAGGAATGCAGCTATGCCTGGATTTCCAGTGAAGGAATCTCAAAAACAAACAAACAAAATTTAAAAATTATTTTCACCCAAAAGTAAATTGAAGACATTTTGTTAAAATTCTATTTGTTTTATTACAAAAAGGAATTCTAACCACCTTTGGACAAAGACAATCAATTGTTTCATGATGGCCAGGATGAATTCTGAAGATTCATAAACAGATGTCCCCAGTGCCGAGAAAGAGCAACAAGACCATTTCTCGGGCTTGGATGTCTTGTAGAAACGTAATCCTTTGGCAGGGTTTATTCTATGACTAAGCTCTATTTCTGCTTTTCTGAGAGCATGAAAGCGTGGTTACTTAATGATTGTGTCAAGCTGGTGTGTTTGTAACTCCTTATAAGCTGAGGTTCAACAGTGCAGGCAGTACAAGATACAGTGCCATGTAAGTGCAAAAAAAAAAAAAAAACCAACAAAAAAAGAGGTATATCAAGCAGCTCAATGACAAACATTTCTCTAGGGAGTGCGGGGAGAAAAAAAATTAAATTATTTGTGTTTGTCCATCGTGGATACTCAAATATCACCCTGGGTCTGGAGGAAAAGCATAACTGTTTGTAACTACATCCTGTGAAAAATTTAAGTGGAATGTGTGCTCAGCCTGCAACACTGAGAATAGCAAAATACCTGCACCACCTGTGGACCTTCCAATGTTTTCATATTCAGGTTTTGATTTTTTTCTGTTGGATCATGTAGTTTTCAGTGCTGTATTTAACTCAGAGGATCCCTGTACCATCGCAAGTGTTCAAATCTCTTGTTAATAGAGCTTGTATCTTGTAAGGTATTTTCACCCTTCAAAATGCTGCACAAGCATTAATTAATCTGCTTTTCAATATGTTAATTCTGTCCTAAAGGGCTAGAAAATGACTATGCATGCAGAAGAAAACATTAAAAATATTTTACTCCTTTATTCCTTCTTTCTACCATTGTATTATAAAGCACCAAAGATGTACTGTAAGGCACTAAAAGAATAAGACTGCCTATAACACCATAACAAAATTCTTGCTACTGCTTTTTTGTGTTTCTCAATGTCTTATTTAGAGTAAGAGGTAAGAGGTGTAAGGAGGAATAGCACAGAAAAAGCTGTCATTCTTCAGCAAAATACAAACCCTTACTACCTGAACTAAAACTTCAGAAACTATGTTTGCATAAAGAAGAATTTTCTAAACCACTGTGTGTGAATCATTAGTTTTTCTGTTTGTGGGCAGAAGGTTGCTAACTGTTAGCTGTACATCTTTCTCACCAGTTATAAACAGGTATTAAAAGGAAACAATTGAGATACCTCAAATTATTTTAATTTGAGAAATAGGGAGGCTTTAAAATACTCAGCTATTTTACTTTTTATATAAAATGTTATTTGAAAGCAATATAGCAGATGATCAAATCAATAACAGGAAATCCTGGTAGCATTTATGAAATCACTTTCTTTGATTCCAGTGAGTTTTCATTTAGAATCCAAGTATTACTAAAAGCTGAACGAATACACCATCTTACTTTTTGGTATCTGGTCCCTGGCAACTATTTGCTAAACCCAGGAAGCAAGGAGATATTCTAACCTTTATAGGGTGCAGCTAGATATTCAAAGCCTTGTGTTCTTGACTTTGCCAGGTTAGTACAGCCAAAAAATCAGTTTGAAAAGGAAAGTTGAAAGGAATTGATCCTTCTCTCCCACTAGCCACATGAAAATTTTACCCTGTGTAGCTTGGTGACATGAACAGTTTACTAGCATTTAGAGAAGGTGAGGGTATGGAAACATCCAGCAGAGAGCAGAGAGCAAAGGATCTAAAAACACCTTTGATAATTAAAACCTTTTCATGTATCAGTGACAGATCCATTCCCCCTAGCATCATCTCCCCCAAAATGTTTTGATTACTCATATCTGAAGGTTTCTGCCACCTCAGTTTTACAGAACGTCAAATCAGTTCTTAGATTCCCTGAGCAGAAATTTATGGCTGGACAATTTAGGTAAGCACTAGAAATAGTTTAAAGTTTTAAAGAAACTTATTCACCTTTCTGCAAAAAATAATCGGTAAAGAGTGATTTGTTAATGGCCCTGTTGGAGCAGAGATTAGTAACTCATTAACAAAGAAAAGCCACTAAAAATCTGCCTTTTTTAAAAAGGGATCAAGTTTACCTGAAAGGGTTTTTAAACCCAAAGTGTTTCCACTATTTCTTAATTAAAAAAAATAAAATTTATCCTGTGAGTTCTACTTTATTACTTCCATATTCTCTAAGCTTCTATATTTCAGTGATCATGCTGATATCCAAGACAGAGTTAAAGTTCCTATTTCAGGTATTTAGAAGTCTAACATTTATGTCTAAAACCTGTCATTGCAGGCTCCCTTTATACTTAAAAAAAAGAAAAACAGGCAACTCTAGGTAGTGATTCACTAAATCCTGAAATAGGCCAGATAAATCATCCTCTGGAATTACCCATTTCTCTGCTTGGAAGCTTAGGGTGACTGGTTTGGACTTTGACACTGAGTTAGCAGACTTCTAAAGTCCAATGGGTCTTACCCTGGGGGCTCATCTTCAAAGTAGGTCAAGCTTGAGAAGTGCTATTAAGCTGAATGGTCCACCAAGACTGAGGTCAATGTGCTACTCATAAAGTCCTATTAACAACAAGTGAGGCTTTTGGTACTTGTTAAATGGATAAAAAAAAAACCTCATAGGTATTGCCACTGCATTTTTGAAAGGTCTAAGTGAAGTGTGTATGGCTGGGGGTACAATTCAAAACTTCATCAACCTTACCACAGCAAAACATCTCAATAATTGGCAAAAAAGAAGCACCACATTAGGATTATTATATCTGTGGCACTCAGCATACCATGAGTCTCTCCATCCTTGAGGTGACAGGAAAGTGAGCATGCATCATACATATCAGCTTTCTGCTACACTGACGGTAAGATCTTTTTTTCCCTTTTGGAAGAAATGGTTCTACCTTTCAATGTTTCTGTGTGGGAGTTTGTAAGGAAAGGAAGATCTCTATAGAAACCTGGCCAGAAATTAAAGGAGCAGCATCTGTTAAACACTACAACTTCAGTGAACCTTTAATGATGTGGGGGTTACAGACCATACTGCAGTCTGAGATGGCAATCTTGAGCTCCCCTAGTTGAACATTAAGCAGAATTAAAATGAATAGAGGTAATTTTGGCTGTCATAACTATGATTCTTGTGGATGGTGTTTAACACTGAACAAACTTGAGTCCCATTTTCAAAGCATTCCACAGTGGCCACAATGGGAGTCTTTTTACAAACCAGAGTGAGATTCGGATGTACTCCTGCATCTTCCAGAGCCAAGAATTTAGCCTGTGTTCCAGTCAACCTGAGGAAGCAACATGTGTACCCTGCATTCTCCTCCTGCAGTCATTTGTACTCATCTTTCCATTGTCCACACCATCTCTGTTGCTGTGCACTATTGAAATTTACAGCCATCCTACTGATCCTCTCACATCCCAGTCCTCCCTGCAGCTGCTGGCCTGTTAAGAAGCTCAGAGGCTGAAGACCATGAGTATCCTGTGTCTACTGTCAGAAGGCTACAGTAATGAATGGCACCCTTGCCACATGTGCTTCCACCACACAAGAGAGTGAGGGGAGCAGAATCTGAATGCTGGGAATGTTAAGCAAGAACAAGAAGGGTTTTTTTTGTTTTTTTGGCTTTTAATTATACTTGAATATGAAAGGACTTGGACTCTTCAAGTAGCTTGATTTTACTCTGCTTAGGTGAAACTGAAGGAGAATAGTATGATTTCTGCTCTGTATCCTCTTCCTCTGAACTTGCTTTCCACTTTACTGGTTTTCTGACAAATAAAAAAATGAGAAACAAAAGGAAAATAGGAATTCTGAAATGTGATTAGTTGCAACTTGCTAATTAGAACACATAAGTGTTTGTAAGGAAATCCAAACCCTCCACTGACATAATATACTGAAATTTTCAAAAATCAAGGGAATAAGATTCCGACCTTACCACAACACTAGGTAGGAAGCAGAACTAAAAACTATCAGCTGCTTTTGGTAAAACAATGCCTAAGAATGCCAGTTAAAGACCACCTTTGTTTCATAACACTGCCCATAACATGTCCTTATTATCAGAAGCACATGGGCAGCCCCTTGGAACAAACCAACAGCAGATCCACTCCAGGAAGAGTGGAGGGAGACCTGCTATCTTGTAAGGTATGAGGTATCAATGCAACACAAGAGCAGCTAGTGCTAGGTGAAGGCCAACCAGGTTTACATTGGTAATTGGTGTATTGACTGAATCACACTCTGTGATTTGGCTGTTAGTGAACATAAATAAAACAATGTTCCTTTGCACTTTGAAGTTTCAACAAGGTTCTTGAGGCTTGTACTAAAGTTTTATTGATCCTGCTCTCCAGCAAGACCTCAATTGAGCCCTTCTTCTGATCCTTTTTGTTCTTCTCCACTTTTCTTTCATGGATTGAAGGACTCATGGGATAATGTACTTGGGATACTAAAGGTCCAAATGACAGTCTCTATGAATGGCCTCCTTTGAGTTACTCTGTAGATGTGCAAATAGCTTGGGACAAATAGTGCAAAGGCCATTCTATCCTTTACATACTTCTGCTTTTCATTGGCTACATCTGAACAGGTTGCAGGTTTCCACTAGAAGGAAATGCTTAAAATATCAATGCTTATATCAACAAATACATTCCCAGTTTGAGACACAAATGCTTACCTTTTCCCTGCATTCCTTTGGGTTTCACTCCGATCGCTTGCGCATTTAACACTTCAGTAGAAAAAGAGATGCTTAGTAATTTAAAATCGGTCTATGTCACTCATAGTTTTGACATTTATGCTTCCCAGACCATACTGTATACATTATTCTGAGGACAAACACTTACACAGGTTAAAGCATTTGACTGCCGGAAATGGAATTACTACACAGCACTGGCCATAAGATGCTGAATTTAAACTTTAATTACATCAGTTTCTCTTTTCTTGTGGGACACATCTGCTCTAACATAGCTTCCTCTGGTTAAGCATTTTCCTTGCATGACACAAGAGCATATAAAGTTTTCTCATCAAATTGATGCCTTTTCTTGGTCTTAGAAAATTGAGAGCCAGACACTGTTAAGGGATCCTTATTAAAATACTGAGATAAAAACCCCTTATCCCTTAACCGTGTCTGGCTCTCAATTTTTAAAACCAGGAAAAGGCATCAATAGGAGATTAGTTTAGGGGCACCAGGTTGTCTCTATAATCAATTAAAGCCTTTTATTCCTCCAGAAGGTAACTCAAAGCAGGAACCAACTGTCTGAAGAAGCAGATAGTTTTTTCAAAGTACTCATGTGGGATCTCTGTGGCCCCCATACGTAAAAGTTGTGTCCTCCAGACCTCCTAAGAGCAGCAGGTTAGAGGGACAAGACAGGCTGAGAGCCCAGCTCAGCTGGGAGGCCCAGTTAGTAGTCTGCCCACTTGCTTTCTTTATACCAATGTTGGCCTTTCTGAGACATAAAAAGCTGAAAATGCACTCTCAAAGTGTATGAATAATATAATTCTTATATATCATAAAGGCATAAAAGAATAAATCTCAAAATCTCCCACAGCATGCATCACTGCTTTGCTATACCTTGCAGCTGGATGTCTTCAGGAATACACACCAATAATGTATATCTCCCTCCAAATATTAACTTCTACTCTTCTGACATTTTAGGTTATGCTCTTCTCCATTCCAGTTGAAAATATAGCTAAAAGCTTCACTTTTAACAGATTGAATCCTATGAGAAAAAGGGAGACTTTGCACACTATATGAAAGGCATTTGCATTGTTCAAATAGTGATATGATTGCCTAATTCATATCAGATGCCTTTGCTTAAAATGTTGTAATAAAAATAGCTCACATAAACACTCTTGTGAGGTATTATTCACTCATGTGATCTGTAATAGAATGACTAAGAATATAATTTCGTAACAATTATCTTTAATGATTGTAAATCTCAATAAATCATTGTAAATAAATCTTGTAAATCAGAGACATAAATATTTTCTCTGTTCAGACACTAAAGACAAACCAGTACCTTCAAATGATGTTTCATCTCATCCTAGAATAGCAGTTTAGGACAGCTGGACTGCCCTCAGTGTGACTGTCTCTCCCAACTGATCATTAAGAGTCTGGATGACAGGCTGAGAGGGGAACAATTCATATTTTGGTAGTGTAAGCCAGGTGATAAGAACCCCATTCTGTGATGCAGGAGGAAACTGCACAGGATTGTCTCATGTTGGGAACCATGTGGACAATTAGTTGCACTACTTATCAGCCATAAGTTTAGCCTTTCTTATAGAGTATTACCTTTGTTGATACATACATAATTATTTTAAAAGAGAGAGACAGACAGACAAGGAAGACCTACTTTCCCTTGATGAACTCTGGCAGCAATGGAGTGTCACTGATACCTGAGTCTCCATTCAGAATGTTAGTGTTGTCTGTAATGAACTCCTGACAGCACCTCTAATAGGAAAATAACCCTTTGTAGTCCTCTGCTGCCTCATTTTGTATTGGATGGCCTGACTATGTATTCCATAACTTTCCCCATAGAAGGCTGCATTGCTGTGCTCTGGGTTATTAAAAGGCAAACCACAAATAACCTCCAGTTATTCTGACACGTTGAAAATAGAAACCAACAGTTTAATATAAAGAATCTCAGTCTTGCACATAAACAATCTTTTATATTACATATATTCATTCTATAATAAAGCATCTATCTCTGTTTTACCTGCATATTTTTACAGAAAACCTGCCAATGTAATACGAGGTTTTTCTATGTAACTGTCACATTTATGTAAACTGTATTACAGAACGTTCACTGCCTCCATTTCACTTATTCTTATCTTCCACTAAAACCTGTGTAATTTTACCTTGGAGGCTCTTCAGGACTTCAGTTTTTATGATTTTTATTGTGTTATTTGTTTTGGTTTTTATAGGGCTCAAAGCAAACTGCTTTTGAGCACTGTCAGGATACAGAGTGATATCACAATACAGTGATAATAGGCATGTCACCTAATAGGCATATCATCATTCCAGAATATCTGTCCAGTCAAACAGGGAAAAGCACACAGCTTGCCTGCATGATGTAGCTACATAGACACATTCTTTCTAATACAGTGGGAGAGACACAAAGGACTAGCATTTCAATAGTGGTATATGCCCCCATTCATATGTTTTTATGTTTAATGCAGTATGGAAATAATTTTAGTATTTGCTACCACTTTTCTCCAACCTGAAGAAAATTACTTCAAGTGAATGCAGTCCATTTTACTACCTACATTCTTACAGGAAATTGTGTTACTGGGAAATACTAAAATGCAGTGACAGGAGTCTTTTTAATGAATGTCATGCTCTTGGTAGTGACAACACAACGGGGTTTGGAATAAAAGCAACTGCAGCTCGATGACAGCTTTGGAAAAGGTGTTTTTGCAGAGTGTCACATAATGCAGTTAGCAATTGGCATAATTCTTGCCAATGATAGTGAATGCAAGTACAGCAGCATTGCTTCTTCCAGCTGGATCACAAGTCCCTTGATCTGCAGCTCAAAAGTGATATGAGCTCTAAAGTACTTTTCATGTCAAATGAGGCAGGAGTATTCAAAGATAGCCAGAACATACAATGACTGTGTTTGAAAAGATTTACACAATATATCTTAGGTCACCTCTACCAATACTTGTCAGTACAGTAACTTGTTAACAATAAATTGATTCTAAGCTTTTGGGGGAAAGTATCTAAGCTTCCTACAGATTGTGTATTTACATATTGTTTAAAAGAAAAAGTAAAACATCTTGGATAAATGCAGCTTCTTTTCACTCTTCAACTGACTGCACAATGTTTGTCTACTACAATCAAAATTACCCTGATGATCCAAATTCTCAAAATCTTCTGAAGACCCCATTGCAGTCCTCTTACATTATAGAATAAAATGGGTAAGAATGAGCCAGGCACCTCTGATCAACACAGCTCAGCTGGGCTTGGAAGGCTGTAGTCAGCTGGTAAATATCATCTTCCCCATCACCTGCACCACCAGGAGCCTGTCTCCTCAGGTGGGCTCAAAAGATTGGACCCCATGCAAATAGCCATGTTGGTGGAGGTCATCCTGCTGGGGCCATGTGTCTGCTGAAGTTTAGCAGCAGGGACACCAAGGGCCTGAGCAGAAGTATGCTGATCCAGAGCTCCTTCTCCTCCTGGGAACTGCAGAAAGAGAGGAAAAACAGCCTGAGTGCCCATTGCTCCCCAGCCTGCTGGCAGAGGTGGGCCTTTTATCTTATTACACCATACATTTGAAACTCGAGCCCTGTGTTATCATGGTGGCCAAGAGAGCCTTCTACAATCACATCTCCCATGAACCCTTCTTTATTCACAAATAGCAAGTCTAGGAGGGCACCTTTCCTAGCTCACTGAATCTTTGTGTAAAGAAATTGTCTTCAAGAAATTTAAGGAATTTCTCAGCCTTACCCACCCCAACAGTGACAGTATGGTATTGCCAGTTAACGTGTGGGAAATTGAAGTCTCCCATAAGGGCAAAGGCTATCCAGAGACATCTCTTAATTGCCTGTAGAATTACTCATGAGTGCAATCATCCTGGCTGGGTAATTAAGAACAGACACCCACAATGACATCTTCTTTGTTTTCCATCCCCCAATCCTTACCCAAAGGCTCTCGACCACATTAACATTACCTGAAAGGGCTGTAAAGCTGAACTTTTCCCATATATACAGTGCAACTTTTCTACCTTGCCTGCTCTGCCCATCCCTCCTGACCAGTGAGGTGCTCTTTCCATTCTGCACCAGTGACACTAGATCTTCTCCACCTAAGTTACAGATTCACAAGAGACAATGTTTAATGTTCGCCTGAAGCATAATGTAAATGTAATTTTGGCAAGTGAGTGCAAACAATTGATCCAAAAAAAGTATGTTTTAAGTCTGGTGATACACAAAATTTGCAAATACTCAAGTTTTTGATAACAATCTCTTCAAGAATTTATATTTTCCCCTTTAATTCCGAAAGCACTGCAGTCACAGCTGAGCAGGGACAGCCATAGCCTACGCATAAAGCTCTGCAAATAAAGCATTGTTCTTTCCCTTTGCACATGACAGCTGAATCCTGTAAGTGTAGTCAGGAAACACTATCAGTCAGCCTCAACATGTGATAGAGTACTAAAGGCTTATTTTCTAGTGGTAGCCAGAGATGATGAGACCTGTGGGCTACCCTGCAGCAAGTCCCACGGGGTGACCCTCAGTTGGCTGGTTAACGGGTGCCTGGATAGCGTAATTAAAATCCCCACCAGCAAGACGGAAGGACTCTTGAGTTGCTGGAATCTGAGTGGATTTATTCAGGATTGATCGACAGAGTAGGGAGGCAGAAATAGGAGCAGGGAGACAACCACACTCAGGGGAAGCAGACTCCGAAAAGCCCCGGGGAAGGAGGGGCCAGAGTATAAAACTGGGGAAGGAAGGAGTAACTAGGGTACAAATGATCCAATGGGAAAAGGGTGTAAGGGAGGAACAGGGATGGGGTAACATAAACTGGGCCAATGAGTGTCACTAGATGACACAAGGAAAAACAACGTACCACAGCTTTGGTCACGATGAAGAGACTAATTTATTTTCTCTGACTCCAATCTTTTATATAGTTCTCAAAAGGTGCCAGTGGATTGGAGGGTGAACGTGCCACCTCTCCAATGACACTGGACAAACTACTTGTATATTAAATTTCTCCACCTCTATGAAAGAATGCAAAACAATAGGTTGTTTACAAAAAGTTGTGTGAGAAAGTTCTCTACAAGAATGTAAACTCAGAAGGTTTTAGAAAACTCTTGATAATCAGAACGACAAATGAGGGAAAAGGAAAGGAGTGGTTTACAGAGGGAACCATAGAAACAACGAGAACAGGGAACTTTCCAGAACTTGGGGAGATGACAACCACAAATGGACAGGTGATGGGCACGTGCTTATTTGCATTGTGGGGCAGAGGACTCTGGGGAAATACCTTATCCTAAATGACTGTAGTTTCCCATGGCATTTCCACACTGTCTTCCCCATGGGCACATCCCACAAAGACCCCGCCAATAACACACTAGATGCCCACTGATGGGATTCAGCTCTTCTGACGTTAGCCAGTTATATTGCAGACATTCATATTAAATAATTGCTAAGGTCCCATTATAGTTTGTGTAGTGAGATGAGAAGTTCTCTCTGCTATCTTGAAGTAGGCATCTTTAGGACACCTTTAGACCCTATGCAGTAGGGCCCCAGTTTTATTCTCTACACATAGACACCTTAATGTCATTTAAGATGCCATAATGAAGCCAGCACCTAAAGCCTAACAGACATGACACAGGACCTATGGACAGTCTTGTTCTTATGAGGGGACATCTGGAAACCAGAGGAAATACTTATAGAAACACAAATTATGCCAAGGAGTAGACTGCTGCATCAAGCTCTTGATATCTACTCACTGTAAAGGCTATGTGGACACTGCCTGCAAACAGAAGCTAAATTTAGCCAAATCCCACTCCAGTCTGAGTTCCCTCTTCAGCCAAGGAGGTTTGTATCCTGTATTACCATAGCTGAGACCTGGTGAGAGCATTCTACATTCATTTTCTGTAAAAAACGTGGTATTAAGAGCAAATATTGGAGGAAAAAAAAGACTTTTTTTCCTTTCTTCTATTTCTTGTTCAAACCACGTCCATTTTGCAAGGTTCAGGAAATACAGTGCCAAGTGTTTATTTAAGCAAGTTTTTTTTTACATTTTATAAAAGGACGTGTCTTGTGCCTGTAAATTCCTAATAAACACTTGCTATTTAAGAAGTTATATTAATATGTGACTTATATAAATAATATAAGACACCTACTGAAGTGAAGAGACATTTAAAAATTAGGTATCAAAGAATAAAGGCACAGCTCCACCTCGTATTCCTGCCAGTGTGAGTTTCAGAGACAGTGACTGACTAATTAGCATGCTGAAGCAACAGGCTGTGCCAATAGAAAATGCCTGCCTGCAGCCAGTTCCCTGTGAAATATGAGCTCAGCACTGGAAAACTGGAAACTGGAAAAGCACCAAGCAAATGATAGGTCTCTATGAGTTTTTAAAAGGTCTCCGAGCAAGAGAGAATCACAAAATCAACTGGGTTGGAAAAGACCTTTGAGATCATCAAAAGTCCAATCCATGACCTAATACCACCTTTTCAACTACACCATGGCACTAAGTGCCCCAATCAGTCTCTTCTTAAACACATGGACTAGCTGGTGTGCAGACAGAAACCATGTTCCCTTGTCACTGTCAGTCTTCGATGTCGTCATATATCTTGCTTTTCCATAAGGAGTTTCTTCTCAGAGCTTTGCCTGCCCCTCTTTCATCATTCATTTTGACCCTTCACTCTCCAAAATAGCTTTTGGATTGATAATTCACCCCTCGTGTGGCAAACGCACAGATGGCAGCTCACCCTGACACTGTCTTACTTTTCTGCCGTGTTCCTTAGCCTTTGATTAAAGAGAATGTTAACATAAGAAATCAAGAATATTCTTAATTTAAGCCTGAATCCCACAGAAGTCAGATGCTTGAGAGATTTAGCTAGAGTCTCTGAACTGGATTAAAATTTGGGATCTCATTATGTTCTTTAGTGTATTCTTTTCCTCTCTTTAGCTCCATGTATAGGCTCTGTCTGGAGGAACAGCTTAGTAGTTTTCTTTCATAAAGACTGCAAATGCAGAACTCATATTTTCCCCATGTTTTTTGAGTGGAAGGTTAATTTTTCAGGTCTTGCTGAAAGCAAAATTGCTTCTGTGTAAGTTTCCCCTAATGCAGACTTCAGCTCACTCCCTAAGGTAATAGAAAATTAAAATTCTGTAGAAATCAAAAGTACAGGATGAAAAATAATGATGATAAGCAAATTGTATCCCTGATGGGAAATAAATTTTAAAAATATGGAATACAGACCATTTGGCTAATTGACTTAGATTAAGTGATATTACCCCTTCATTAGAAATACACATTACAGAAGAACAGTAAACATTGCAATGTTGAAGTAAAATTTTCTTCTATCCCTAAGACAGTTTTCCAGCACTTTTATCGGAGGCTGTTGTACTAGATCATTAGGTTTATTACAATTTTAAAGTTATACCAAAACCTTTGAAAGAGAATTTTAATAGGCCAAGTTGGCATCATCATCTCCCCACTCTTGCTGAACTTGGACTCATATTCTACACCACTAAGCTTCTACAGCAGTGGGAAAGCCAACCTGAGCTTCTGTGCACCCTTTCTCAGAAAAAATTTGAGCCTTTCTTCCTAAGGAGTTCAGGTAGAACAAAATACTGACATCTTGTCAGCCTGAACTGGGGATTTTTTTTTTTTTTTTACTTTAATAGCATAAAACTGCAATAAGCTTCTATGCTTAGTTAAGCATCATTTTAAAATGCATTCTACTTCACTAAAATTTGTATGTCATCTCTTGAGGACATTAGGAAAGCACAGCACTGGATACCAGCTAATTTAAATTGTCATTTATATGACTTCATAAAGTTCCCTTTCATATCAAAATACCTAAAATTCTGCCTGGGCAGCACAAATCTGGTCCCAGCAGTCTCTTGAAATCTGAGTATAAACTGTTTTTTAAAGAATAAATGAGAGCAAAAACCCTAGACATCAGAGGGAGTGGAGAGTCTCTTTTAAACAGCTATTTATAAATTTCTACTTGATGGCAATATGTTGAAGCTGCCAAGTAAAGGAAAGTTGACATTGCAGAAGGTGCATAATCATGTGAGGAGTACTTGTGCTTTGGAACAGAACACTAAAATATATTTGATTATACTTTGCTTCTAAAAATACCTGGATCTATTACCAAATCTCATGGGGGAAGAAAAAACAATTCCAATTAGAGATTTATTTATAACAGCCAGATTTCAGTAAGAAGACCTCAAACTACAATGTAAGCTTCACTTGTGACAGTATTTTAGCTTCTGAAAATTGTGTACATTAGAATGAGACCAGAGGGGCTTTCAGTACTTTAGTCATGAAGTTAATTTTGCAGTTATTGAATTACTGTGAAACATTATGCAATATGGCATGCTGCATTATGATGTATTTGAGGTATAATATATTGGTATGAGTCTGAAGAAATGCCTACTTAGACATTCCCTTTAGTTTTCATACTACACCACTACCAAAACACTTGGGAGTTTGAGAGATAGACAAGTTACAACACGCAAGCCAGGTTCTCAGAAGTGTAACAGCCACATTTCCCTGTTTGCTCCCTTTAACAGCAGCTACATTTTCTAAAGCTCCTACAAAGGAATTTTGAAGTGGAAATCTCAGCTTTGAGAGTTCCAGTGCATCTTGACACATACTACTGGATCTCAAGTAGTTTTCAAGATCTGGACACCTTCCTGAAACAAGTCTTTCTGCAAGTCTTTATGAGACTCTGGACTTGAATTTAAATGTATTTTGTTACTACTATACCTATAAACTCAGGCTTCTGAGATAAACGATAGAAATTAAGCCAATGTAGTGAGAAACTATTCTTGAATGTGTAATATGTGGTATATTAATTTTTTTTTGAAAACATTATCTTTCATGGTATCCCACCAAAACTATACAGAATGGTAAGAAGCCCAAGCACTATCTGGAGTGATTTCACTTGCTTAAGAAAGACTCATTTTATTCAGTCAAAACTGGTATCAAATACTGTATCAATTGAGAAACAATATCTTAGCCTTTTATCCAATCTCTCACCATGCTCCAAATGTAAGCACAAAATCAGACCATCTATGAAAGTGATTTCCTCTTCCCTCTGTACCTTCTATCCAGAGAGGAGACAGGGTATCTATCTTAGTTCTTCTTTCTTAGCACCACATCTTTATTTCTTACAGGACTCAGCTGGGTTTCCCGTAAGCTAAAGTCTTTGGCTAAAGTCTCTAATATTCTACATAAAAAGAACTGGAGTGAGATTCCAAGACTGATCCACTATTTCCCACTTGGAAAATAATAAATTGTGAAAACTTAATTTTCCATTGAAATTACTTAGCCAGTTTTCACAGAATAGAAGAAAATCCACATGGGCTTTTGCCAATGAAATAATACTTTTCCCAAAATACATAGGATTTTTGTGCCTTGTGCCCCTCTTCTGTTCCATGAGCTTGATTCCTTGACCAAAATGTGTCACCTTTGCCAGTAATTCTGAGGGGTTCCTTGGGATTGTTTTAGTTTTTTGCTCTTGAAGGATTCTTACTGGGGAATAAATGAAAACAAGAATAGTTCTAAGAGAAGAGATTTCTTTTTTTCCATTCCCAATAAGACTGGTGAAAAGTCTCATTTCTGTCAAAAGCAAACTACTCTCTATTTCCATGAAATATTTCGATGTGGGAGGAGGTCTCAGAGGAGATCTGCCAGGAATGCCATGGGAAACTGCTGTAGTGTAAGGAACAACACGGTAACAGAGTTCCCGCCTCCTCCCATGTCTATCATCAGATGTACCCTCCCCACTTAATGTCTGTCAAACAGTTATGCCATCCCCAGTTCTGGAAAGTTCCTTGTTCTATGTTCTGTTATTGGTTCTTTCCCTGTAACCACTCCTTCCCCTGTCTCCCATTGGTTTGCACTGTCCTTACCCCTCCCATGGGACCTTACCCCATTGGTTCGTATGTACCCTGACCCCGCCTTCCCTCCTCCGGTTATAACCCCGGGCCCCTCCTTTGGAGAGCAGAGCTCTCGGGACTCAGGTCACAGAGCTCAGGCCCTCAGAGTTGGCTTCCCTCTCGAGAGGTGGTCTCCCTGCGCTTTCCCTGTTTCCCTGCCTTCTCCTGCATTTCAGCTACAATAAACCCTTGAGAACTGCAGCGCTCTGAGTGTCGTCCCATCTGTTGGTGGACTCATACTCCTAGTCATCTGGGGCTCCTGTCGACCGGCCACCAGGGGTTTCCCCGCTGGACCAAGGTCCAGGACGCCTCATTTCTTCCCACTTCCTAGCCTCAATTTCCCTTGCTTTTGCTGTCTAACACACTCACCCTTCCCAAATCCTTTAGTGAGGTGATGGGAGGTGCTGTAAGTTGGGGTTGTGTGACATTTTTTACCTGCTGTCATGAGGAGGTGCTCACTCTTGGTGGGGAAGCTGCTAGGATCTGGCTATAAGCATCACAGCATATCTCATACCCTCTGCCAAATAGGACATTTTGCAGATTCTGCCTCCCCAGAGCTACCAGTTAAGCCCAGTGCTGCCTCCCTGTTCTCAACTGAAGGTCTCCAGTCCTACAGTAAGAATTGGAGAAGAAACCTCCCACACTAACAAGAAAGTAGCAGACACTACTCTGATTTTAAAAAGAAGGGGGAATGTGGAGTCCTCAGTGATTACAAAAGGTTTAATTGTCTATCTTGTCTCAGAGTCAGGGTAGATAGTTAAGGGTCCATGGGGGAGAAAAGGCAATTGAATAATACTCTGTCAATACTGTTTTCTGTTCTAATTCTGCTTTGGAAACATAATAGGATGACCAAAGTGAATGCACCTTAGGCTTATGTTATTTCTGCATTTATAAAAGATATATATGTGAAAACTGTGTTCTTTGGGACTTTGAAGCTTCTGATGAATACAAAAAGACACACTGTAAGGTAGCTAGTAGGACAGAACAACATCTGATCACAAATCAGCCTCGACAGAAGTCCAGACAGCTTTTTCAACAGCCTTCAGCTAGAAAGCCAACTCTAATCAAAACTGATATCTCAGCAGAAATAATATATTTACATATGAGAATAGCCATGCTGAAAGGAAATGTAGTTTTAAAAACAGTGAAACAAACACAGGAGAACTTTTTTTAAAATACATCAATGCCAACATAGGATATTTCAGCAGTCAGAAAATAAAATGCATTAGCACTCTCAAATATACAGCATATAGCTTAAACAAAAGATACTAATGATTTTTAAACTCACTTTACATTCAGGGATCCTGGCAACTAGCAGCGTGTTGAAAGATTCCTTGCAGACTTGGGCATCTAGGTGCCACACAGAGCAACTCTGAGGCAGCCTAAGGGGCCAAATCAGTTTGCAGCCCCAGGAGCAAGATGACAAACATAATCACACTGAGTGCTCTTGGCTTTACCTTGCCCTGCCCTACATCTCCTGCCATCCTTCACCAAGCACCATTGAGACAGCATCTTGGCTAAGATTAAAAATGTCACTAAAGACCAGCTGATGTGGTAGCCGAGAGTGGTCATTGTGACACAAGAGTGATTGAGCTCTTTAATATGATGGAGTTACTGGTTTGCTGGGCCTTTGTAGTGTAATATATTTCCTAGTTGGCATTAAAGACCATGATGTGTTCAGATGCTTTTTTGTATGCCTAATTCAGGTCACATCACCTGGCTGACATCATTAACTATATCTGCCTTTCAGCAATTGCATACTAACTCCAGGATCTAGCGCAGTAAAACTGGCATCCAAACCTTGCATCTCACCCAGTATTTTATCTTTCCAGATGACAGGAGATATTATATGGCCAACATCCATTTTTCATTAGTTTTTCCATCCTCACTATAAACTAGATATTTTGCAAAGTAGAATATATTAGCTACACACACATTATTAAGAAGTCAGAGAGCATTTACAAAAAAAAAAAAATAGTATTTAGCAGAACATGCATTGAGGTAATATGTCATTTTGCTGTGTTTAAGAACTGGCTCTAAAAGCAGCATGGTAGCAGCTATCACTCTGTCTGCCTTTCACATAAACAAAGCTTTATAAGTTGATCTACCCAGGATTCGCATCCTGACTATTCTTTCTGGCTTTGTTTGGAAAGTATTAGTTTTGAACAGTGACTGCGTATTCCCTGAAATAGATCTCCACAACTGACTAAATTGTTTATATTCAGGTTTATAATTCAGATACAAATGTACCTGAATTAAGACACATCCAATTTGTAGCCAGTTAACTGTATAGGTATGACCATCATTCTACAACAGCAACCTCAGTAAGATTCAAAACAAATTTTTGCACGTGTTAAAAGAAAGATGCAAAGTATTCAGGTTCATATTATTCTATGCCAGTGAAGGAATTTTTAAGATGCACCTGAAGACATTGAAAATAATGGCAGAGTGAGGCAAAGTTATCCCAGGATAGTGGATTTGGAAAGAACTTGTCCTCTATATCCCAGTGGTGAGAACTGGACCCTTGAAGTAATGATGATGAGCTCCCCTGTCTGTCCTTTTGGGAAACGTTGTTCAATGAATGAACTACTGGAATGCACAGGTCACCAGTCCAAAATAGCATGAAGTGGCAGAGAGGCAACTTTCATTAGTGGCAGCTCACAGTTTATCATGCAGAGGCCAGACCACTGAAGTTAGCTCTTCAGTATAGGCTCCACTGCAAAAGGTGAAACAGCTAGCTGCCTTTCTTTCATAAACTCTTACAGCTATTCTATTTAATTCTCCGAGAGTAAATGCAATGACAGTTGCAGAAAAAAGTAGAATCAGTGAGGTGGAAAGGGGACATTTCTTGAAGTTTACATAATTAAATTACTGCCATTACCAGAGCAATCAGAAAAACTGTAAATCATTCTAGCACACGGATCCAAGCACAAAATATAAGCTTTCTTCCCAATTCATTAGTTTCCCCACATTCACGTTGTTAGTTATAATCACTCCAAAGGAATTAGAAATTATTTTGCATTAAGCAGTTGGAAGACATGAAGCTCCCATCTGAAATAAAAATCTGTAATGACATTACAACTGTTATGGTTTTATAATAATGTAATATGATTAACTATTACCAAATAGATACAAGTATGACTAAGCAAACTAATTAACTATGGTGTTTATCATGTCCTTTATTCTGTTAATACCCTACAATTTGTTCCTTTCACAGCAATTTTATTTATGGAAGGAATACATTTTTCTTATACTAATAAGAACTATTATTATGACAACATGCTTACATTTTAAAGTACCTTTATAGTGTTTTAGACTCAATTGAGAAGTTCAGCCTGGGAGGGGTTAGAATTAATGCATGAGAACAGCCTGAAAAGTGTCCTGAAAATAATGTACATATAGAAAAAATAATATGGAATATAAAAACACAGGATCATTAAAGTTCAAAAAGAATTCCAAGATCATTGAATCCAACCTTTGACTGAACACCACCATTTCAACTAAACCATAGCAGTAAGTGCCATGCCTAGTAAATAACGTGTCGCAATGAAAATTCATATATGTTTTAAAAACAATATTTGTCTTTCCAAAATAAATAGTGGAAATTGCTATGGGCACTTCTGCTGGGAAGTGCCCATAATATTTCTTTCTGTGCTCTTATTTTCCTTCCATCACTATGCTTGTACATTTTTATCCCTAGTAGCAGATAAAGGATCCTTGTCAGACAAGGGCACAGTTGTATAAAAAGACTCCTAATGAAGCCTTCATACTCTGGTGTCATGAGTGTTCTTGGTTGCAATAATGTGGTGCAATAATTGAAGAAAACCTGGATCTGAATGCTACAACCTTCAGGAAGAAAAGCTTTGGATCCTCATGTGAATTTTATCACTTGGTCCTATATCTATTTAAAACCATGCTATTACAAAATACTCTAGAACAGCTCAAGAGGATAATCTTTGCTTAACAGAAGCATCATATGATAACTTAATCAAGCCTTTTCCATTTGCAGTATAGGCTGTCTGCATCAATCTACATTATTAATGATCCCAAAGAGATCAGAATAGCGTGTTTTATGAGGAGGAAGAAATAGCTAAGGGAAATACCAAGTCTGATTCACCAGAAACACAAACCACAAAGGGGAATATGAGTCATAAAGTAACCATGCTAACCCCAGACACTACAGAGATACTTCTTGCTCAGTAATTTAGTGCCACTTATCTTAGTATATACCATGCTTAACGCTTCCAGATAGCAGGTGTACAGAGTGATTTTAAAGACCTTGCTCTGGGTCCTTGAGAAAACTGGAAGAAGGAGGACATCCCCTCAGGAAGAGTCTGCCTCACCTGCCCTACTTTCAATACCAGAAAAACCTTTTGCTGGTAGGATAGGGCTGTGCTGTAGTGCAATTTGAATCCTTATTTTTCACAAAATATGTGGGACCAGGTGCTAGTGGCAGAATCCTCTTCTTTGTCTGTAGCTATGCCATATTCTGTACAGTCCCGGCCATTGCTAAGTTTGGCAGAGGGCCTGGGAAGCAGGAGAAACCACACTCCTCTCCCAGCAATAAGGTGTATAATGAATTCAGATGTTTGTCAAGCAGAGTATAAGAAATTCATATGTACCCCCATGGGGAGGATGGCCAAACACTTTCTTGGTTTGCAAAGTCTGTAGCTGTATGTGTTCTAAAAGGCTTATAAAAACTGTAACTCAGTTCATTCCTGGTGCTTTATCTACCATCAAAGAAGTCAAATTTGAAAATAAAACAAATGCCAAATGAAACCAGTCTTCTCTGGAGCAAAGCAGTTTGAAAGTACCTGATGAACAGATGGCTACACAGGGTAACTCCAGTTGGACTCTTCAGAGCATAAGATAGAAATCAAATAGCACAAAATCAAACTCCCACCTTAACGTTCTAGTTTTCAATTCCCTAAAAATACTCCTTTCTTAAAGTTGCTATATGCAGTAGCATTTGTAGTGGATAGAGCTCCAGTTCTTCACAGTTTTGAATAGATAAATTACATTTTAGATAGAAAAAGTAGCATTAAACCAGTAATATTCACATTTTCTACAGTGAAATTGATTGCTTCCTCTGTGTCTACAAAGCCTGAGAGTTATTACAAAGTTTTCCTTAAACAAATATCAATTCATAGCTATCTGACAGAGACTGTAATATTCAAATACATCTTCAACATATAGTAATAACTTAAACATGAAAGAAGGGTATAACACTAATTATTTTTCATTAAAACTCTCAGGAGCAAGAATCCCCCCCCGCCCCCTCAATACATCTTGGCTCAAAGGTGTCATCACCACTGTACAATCTTGATCAAAACAGCAGTGTTCAAATCTCATTTAGCTGCATGTTCAAGAAATGGTTGGCAGTGAAGATATTTATGTGAAAAACAGCATTCTGTCTATCTTGGGGCCAAAGCATGAATGTAATCTCCTGTGGTAGCAAACAGCTTTGTATCCTACTATATGTTAACAATTCACTTTTAACTTGGCAATCTCTAACGTAGCTGGGGTTTCCCAAGCAGGTAGAAAACTGTGCTTAGCTGTTCTAAAGGAAATTTGTTTTTTTCAGAACCAAAGGGGTAAAGACCATGAACATGACATTTTCAGTAATGCCAAAGGAAGACGCTAAGAAATATGGCTGGAAAGGCTGTGCTAGAGAGAAAATGTGGAATTCACACTCATCACCCATCCAGTGTGCTGGAACTTCAACCCAGAACTGATGAAGTTGTGTCATCTAGTGTCCTAGGGTGACGTTATGGTGCTTGTATCCCCAGCCATGTGTTTTGTTTATGTTTGATATTATGTTCTGTACCGTCAGGACTGACTCTGAAAAGTGAAGGATTGTTTTGTCTTGTTATCAGCTGGCTCACCTACCCCCATGGTCTGTGTCTAGGAGAGGCTAGGTTTGCTTGCTTCTCTTTGCTCTCACTCCTGCTTTTTGCTTTTGCTTATTAGTTAGTTTAGCTAGGCAGTCCAATTTTTACCCTGGACTGTTTTCTTTTCCCCATTCCTGAATACCATCCGAACCAGGACCTGGGAAACACCAAGAGTCTGCATTTTGTGATCTGCAGCAGCCATGCCCAGTGCCGGAGACTGATAGCTGGGTGACCACTCCCAGGAGAGACTTTCTGAATTTGTCATCTCTTCAGAGTAGTGAAAAAGTTTTGTCATCTAGTGTTGCTTTTTTTTTTTTTTTTTTTTGTATTGGGGAGTGTTTTGCTTGTTAAATGAACAGGTTTTTTTTCCCACTTATCTCTGAGGAAATTCTTTACCAAACCAGGTGGGGGAGTGGCCATTGGGGGTTTGCTTTCTGGGGGCTCCTTCCAGAGGTTTTCTCCCAAATTTGCCCTAAACTAGGACAGCTAGGTAGCTCTCACTGTAGAAAGCAGGAAAAATTTGGTAGCCACGTATTTGATATTTCTACTGTAAAGCAGATGTACAGAAACTTTTGTGACTTTGTCAGCTATTTGAGATTTTACAAGGTTTTTATATTATTTTTATGTTTAACTTGGTTTTGAGTGTTTAACTTGGAATTGAGTATGATTCAAGATAAGTGAACAATGTTAGAGAATTCTAATGTTATATGTATGTCAGTCATTAAAATTAGACTTCTTGGACATGTTAGCAAAGGCATATTTCAAGATTTCCCTGAAAACCAGAATCTGTTATTACTTATTGACACTTGGGTTTGGAGGCTGGTAATAATAGAAACTTATGCTGGTGATCACTATTTTCCTTCCTTCTTTCCCATCAGAATTATTGATACAGCAGAATCACAATGTGGGAATGTAGTCATACACCAGGAGGGAGCTTGTGATACTGCAAGGCATCTTCTTAGTTATCAATGGAACCCCAATCCTAAGCAATCATAAGCATTATGTAGTATGACCTCTTCTTAAAATGAGCTCATTACTTTTTAAAAATCAATTAAATTTGACTCCCAATACTCCTTTCGAAATTCAGTTTCTGAAGCTCTTTTCTCTGACATTTTAAGCATCTGATTAATGCCAATCTGAATTTATTCAAGGCTACTTTATATCTATTTCCTCTTGCACCACCACTGTACTCCATCTGAAGCAGTTCTTGAACCTCCCTGATATATTTATAAGAGCAATTACATCCCTTCTCAAATCAGTCTTACTTTGCTAGAATAAACACACTTTTATAAGTATTTTCTGATAAGAACACTTTCCATTTCCACAATCATCCCAGTAATAATAAAATCATAGAGTGGTTTGGGTTGGAAGGAACCTGAAAGATCTAGTTGCAACCCCTCTGCCATGAGTAGGGACAGGTTGCTCAAAAACCCATCCAACCTGACACTGAACACTTCCAGTGATGGGGATCCACAGCTTCTCTAGGCAACCTGTGCCAGTGTCTCACCACCCTCACAGTGAAGAATTCCTTCCTTATAGTTAATCTAAACCTACCTTCTTTCACTTTAAAATGATTACTTTTTGTCCTGTTACTACAGGCCCTTCTACAAAGTCCTCCAGCTCTCTTGCAGGCCCATTTAGGTACTAGCAGTATACCGTAATTCTTTTACTGGTTTAATTTCTTTTGAAGTTGGGCCATCAAATATAAACAGTATTCAAGACAAGGTGTAATTCATATCTTTGAAGGAGCAGAAATATTTCCATGCCTTTTACTGGGAAGATTCCACCAGAACTATATACATGCTCCACAAGTGTATGTCAGGTGCCTTATGACAACACTCAGACAATATATAATCTTCTCCATGCTCATTTCCTGGCGATCAGCTCCTCCTGGTTTCTCTTCCAATTCCCTCAGCAGAACAGATTCCCTTAGCTACAGCCTTGCACTGGGAATGTATAGAAAGTGATCCTATTTCAAGCACTCCAGTACAACTCTTGTACAATAACCTACACCTCTGTCATGTTAGTGTTACCTCCTAACCTTGTAACATAGCATACTTCAGTGTGCCAAGACTGTTGAATGATAAAAGTAAAAAGACAAACATTGCAGAACATGAATAATTTCCTATCAGTACAGGTTTCTCCTTAAATCACACTTTATCCAATCTCCACATCACACCTGCTTTGCTAAAGCCATGTTGAAGCTCTGCATTCCATCCATAAAAATCTCTTATTTTTTTCCAAGTCAGCTCAATTTGACAGTGGACTCCTGACTAACAAAAGCATCCCTGATTATCTTAAAAAAATTCCATACCATTTCTCTCTGAGTTTCCTATGGGCAGCCCCACACAGCACTGACTCCTTCCTCTTCCTTCGGCAGGACCAGCCAACACCTTCTTAGCCTTCACACAACCACCGAACCCTTAATCCTCACAACACAGCTAACACACTCCAATCAAGCCTCAAGCAGCTACCCACTCTTTTATAACACCCATTCTTATTGGATACAGCCGTGACCTGTTAAGGGCGGGGCTGTTCCTCTTTGGTAATTAGTACAGCTGCAAATTACCAGGGGTGAGATTACCTTCAGCACTATCTCTATTTTCCTACAATCCATCACCCTCACAGTGGGTCTTTCTGGAAATAAGAACTCTCAATAAGGTTTGGTAATGCACAGCTTCCTTGACCTGGTAGGAATTTTCCTTTTCCCTTTTATGACATGTAAGGAGGAAATCCATGTTCCTTAGAGGTGTAAGACTGTTGTTATTTGGCAGTTTTCTCTACAAGAGTGTGTGAGATATGACAATATTGCAAGCATGATCAGCAGCATCCGTGTGAACATCTTGGTGTGTTTCACCTTCTGTGTGAACAAAATGGGGAGTACAGCTTTTTCTTAGATTGAATGAGTATATAGTAGCTGTTGTGAGAGTGCCAAGTGGATTTTGAGTAGGGAACAAGGCTAATGGTAAAGTCGTAGACATCCCAATATAATTTCTGACTTGCATTTGCTGTAGTAGCCCTCTTTTCACTTTCTTTTCTCCTAATCTATTTTCCTTTTCTCCCCTTTCCTAGGGTCATTTCTCTGCCTCTCCCTGGAACCTCCCTGAAATCATTACCCTAGGTGCTACAGATTCTGCCCCCTCTTCCTAATCTGTACATTTCTAATCTTGCTCAAGCCTAACAGGTAAGAAAAGCCAGAAAAAAAATGCAGTCGGCAAAGCTCATTGTTAATGCTTCAAAATGAAGATCCCCTCCTGCATCCCTAGGTCTTTATGCACTGTTATATGTCTGTAATAGAAACAGCAAGAGGCAAGGGCTGGGCAGACAGGAGCTTGGGATGAGCTCTTCAGACGAAAACAGAGGCAAACTACAAAGTTTGCTGTCACTTGCTCCCTGTTGACCTGAGCTGTGACCCACACTCAGTATGCCTGTGTCTGAGGCTGCAGTCTGACCATAAACCTCACAAGCTTACCAGGTGCCTGAACATCTGCAGATAGATGTGTTTCAGGAACAGAATTCTGTAGGTTCCTGGATTTTGTAAATGGTCTTTCTAGACCTGTGAGACCTTTTGGCTGGGCTAAAGATTTCCATCCCTGTTTCATGCCTGAAACTATTCAGGTTTGAATTTTTCGCCTGACATACATGGTCTGGTTGAATTTCCTATGAAAAAAAAGTTGTATTTAATTTAAAAAAAACATTTATTTCATAGCATTTTTGCCAGGATTTTCTGCAGATGCTGAAATGTCAATTAACTTGACAATAAAGCCCTCTCAAAAATAAAATAAAACTTTATTTAAAAAGTCAAATAATCATTTAAATTATAAATTAAATGGAACTAAGATTATTCCCTGTATTTTCATTAGTAGAAGAAGAGCTGAGAATTAATTGGATTGGTTTCTCTTCAAACTGATGGAGGGGGTTCTAAAACATCCAGCTTTAAATCTCCATTAAACAGTTTCAGATGTATTCAGTGGAGCTAGGCACTTAATTTCTAGCCTGCAGAGGTTCCACAAGGATTCTGGGAGCTACTTAAACACTGGAAAGATGTAGGTTTTCTTTGTGGAATTACCTTTGATAATGAGGCTGACTTTCTTCCCTCAAGATGGCTAATCAAACTAGCAGGAAAAAATGTCTGTGTCTTACTCCTCAGAGATGTCCCAAAACTGTAAGAAAGTGAACAGGTCGTTTCCTGAAATGCTAGTCAGCTGGGCAAGAGCCAGCAGCTGGAAACTGCTGCGACATACAGCACTGAAATAGGGATCATCCAAAGAAAGCACAAAAATGTGACAATGAAAGACAACGAGCAAAGGGAAGTTGATTGAGATTCCAAACTTTCCTGGTTACTGAGGATTGCAAAAGCCTTTTGCCCCTAATCCAGAAACTAAAGAACAACTTTCTCTGAGGGTTATATTTTTTTTCTCATCCATATTGAATTATATGGGATTATTCCAGTTGCTCAGCAGTAGTCCTTTATACAGGCTATGTTGCCCTAAGGCACCTAGGCTCAGCAAAGGGCATTGGAATGCAATAGATAGATTAGTTTGTATGAGTTTGTTTAGAACTCCTCTTCAGCTAATGGACAGGTCTGAACTGGGGGGGACAGGGCTGTTTGTTTATATAGTTGCTCATCTCTTTGGTTATGCTTTTTTTAGATTTTAGTTATATTTCAGATGCTTTACAACCAGTCCAGTACAACTCCTCTAAATTACTGTTCCAACATTTGTGTGAAGTCTGTAACTGTCAGAGAGCTTTTGAAATTTGTAAAATTAGAATGCCTTTCATTCATAAGTCACAAACACTCATTGATAGCCTCATTAAAAGGTACAGCTTTTTAAATATCTAGATGTTCTACAAATTTGTTTCAAAATGGCACTACTTTATGGCATCTAACATCTTAACCTACTACTCTTTATTCCCTTGTTTCAACAGCAGTATTCTAGAAGGTCTAACAAAAGCCAAAAAAATTATTTGGAGCTACAATTATATCCTTTTCCCACCTTTTTCATGTTTCTACCTTTGCTACGTTAAGATATTGCCTCATTTGCAGCAAGTTACATAAATTGTTGTAATACTTAGAGGTTCTTGTAATAGCCTGGCAGGACTAAGAACTGTTTTACCTTTGCCTTTTAATTTCTCAACGTATTTCTGTTCAGAGATAGACCCCCTGGAGAAATGTTTTCAGTATACCATACTGGCAAATACTTGTAAGTGTGTGCACAATTACAGCTCATTACAACAGTGGGAGTCATTTGCCTGCCTGCTTTCTCAGCCTTCATGTTGAAATGAGGCTTCACTGTTGTTTTTTGACGGATAAAAAAGGGAGAGGTTTGTGCCAAAATTATCTATACTTAGAGATTTGTATGCATCTATGACATTCTCATATGTGCATGCCAAATATCTAGTGACAAGGGGACATCAGCATCACATTAGACAGTTTAAACAACCATGTTATGACTTCAATTTCTGTATGTCTACAAGGTAATATTTTGTTTCATTCACTTATATACATTAAACTGCCTTTTATTTTATTTGTGGGACTCTGATCAAACTGGTAGTTTTTAAATCTCTCTATGATTAAGCACAAAAAGAATAGTAGGGACTAATTTCTGTTGCTGAAATGCCATTTAGTGCCATTTGAAATGCTCAAGGATACCTGGGGCATTCAGATGGAGCTGGCAGCTACAACATCAGATAGAGAAATACAGAAGTGCTGTTCTGGAATGAGACCTGGATGCCAGATGGCATACCCTAGAGCATCTCAATTGCTTCTACATGCCTATGTGTGCATAACTGAAAGGAGAATGCAGTGAACTTTCATTTCAGGCAGTCATTTAATTTAAGCCTTGGCCTAAAAGTGATGCCTACATTCACAATATGCATTCACTGAAGAGAATTACAGAATCAGAATCACAGAATATTCTGAGCTGGAAAGGATCCACAAGCATCATCACGTCCTGCACAGGACATCCCCAAGAGTCACACCATGTGCCTGAGAGCGTTGTCCAAATGCTTCTTGAACTTTGTCAGGCTTGGTGCTGCAACCACTTCCCTGGGGAGCCTCTTCCAGTGCCCAAGAGCCTTTTTCTAATAGCTAACCTAAACCTTCCCTGACACAACTTCAGACCATTCTCTTGTCAGAGGATCACCAGAGAGAGGAGTTCAGTGCCTACCCCTCCTCTTCATCTCACAAGTAAGTGGTAAGAAACTGGCTTTTAGGCAGAAAATACTTAGTCCATAGAAGCCTCTAGTTATTTTTCTGTTTCTATGAAATAAGCAGCGAATATATGCATTTAGATCTGAATTTATCTGTCCTAGATTTAACTATCTAAAGACTGTAACCATTTACAGGACTTTAGTAGTTGGATTCAACTCCAGAATTCAGTAGCCACTGCTATTGGAAAACACAGAATAATCAGTACAGCTGCATGGGCATGGCAGATGCGACACAGGACCTGTGGGAAACTTGCACCCTCTTGGAACAACAGCTGACCAGACCTCTGACAGATCCCGTGCTATTTCAAATGGTGCTAGATCATTGTGTTGCCTTAAGTTTTAGCTTTTATATTTTCCAGATCAGTATTGCTTTAGTGTATAACTCTAAAACTCCATAGCCTGTCAGCTACTGTTCTCCTGTTTTACTCAGACAAAACAATTTCTCTCCAGGCCTGAAACCCAAGGTCACCTTATTTTCACAGGCCTAGAAAAATGTAAACTACAGTGAAGTAGGGGGGCAAACTGGGGAATGGGACTCCACTACCTGAAGCTGTAATTGGACAATTAACCTCTGATATGCAAACAGACCAAGCTTATATCTGTCCGAAAAACGTGAGACGGCCCATCTTGGGTGTAGTCTCTGAGAGACTCCTGCACTGCTCAAGGTGTACCCTGTGAAGACCTTTCAATAAATACCTACCCTTTATCTTTTAACTCTGTCTAGCCTCTGTTCTAGGTAGCCGTTCCAGGCATCAGTGTTTAGGTGACTGTACCCCTCCCTTCAGGTGATGTAGGTGTCTAAGCTCTAAAGTAACCAGTGGAGATCTAAGGCTTGATTCAGGCAAATAGACAAGTTACTGTTTTCTTTCTGCCAGGAAGGGCCCATTTCTGGTTTGTGTCCAAACTAGCACTAGAATGCTGGATCTTTTACTGAAAAGCTGCTTCCCAGATGGTTAATCCCACAGCACATACAAGTCAATGGTGTTATTCCTACCCAGATGTAGGATTTCACTCTTTCCTTTCTTGGACTGCATGAGGTTTCTGTCAGCCTCTTTCTCCAGCCTGTCAAAGCTCCTCTGAATGGCAGCACAACCACATGGCACATCAGCTAGTCCTTTTGATTCCTGAGGGTCCACTCTATTCTGTCACCTAGGTCATTAAGGAAGATATTTATTCATATTGACTGAGAGTATTCTACTATTGACCAAGCTCCAGCTGGAATTTGTGCTGCTGATCACAACCCTTTGTGCCCAGCAGTGCAGCTGCTGCAGTTTTCACTTCATCCCCTTACCTAGCATGTACTTACTTCATCAGTGTTGTCTGTAAGGATGGGGTGGTGGTCTTGAAAGCCGTACTAAGTATAAGACAATAATTACTGCTCACCCCTTGTTCTCCAAGCCAATCATCTCATTGTAGGAGGCAACTGGATTGGTCAAATATGATTTCCCCTTCATGAATTCATGCTGACTACTCCCTATCCCTTTCCTCTCCTTCATGTACCTGGAAATAGTTTCCTGGAATTGTTGTTTCAACACTTTTCCAGGAATCAAGGGGAGGCTGGACAACCTGTAATTCTTCTTTTTGCCCTCTAGGACACAAATAGAAGTGATTGTTTTCTTCCAGTTCTCAAGAAGCCCATGGTCACCATGATATTTCCAATAGAGTAGAGGCTGGCCTCACAGGGACATTGGTCAGTGCATGCCTCCCATGAAATCACTCATGTATGCCTAATTAATTTCTGTGTTCTCTTCCCTGATCAGTGGAGACAATGAAGGAAAGGCTTACTTGCTCTAGACTTTGTCTCTTGTTTCATGGGCTTGGGATTCCTGAAGGTCAGTGTTAACAATAAAAACTGAGGCAAAGAAGGTTTTGGCCTTTTCAGTGTCCTTTGACACCAGATTCCCTGTCCCATTCAGCAGCAGTCTCACATTTTCCCTACACTTCCTCCTTCTGACTCTTTCTGACATTGAGGTCCCTCAGCAGACTCAAGTCAGATAGGTTTTGGTTTTTCTTACCACATCCCTTCACATTTTTGAAATATAGAAGGAATCTGAAGGTTAGCCTGCACTAGGTAATGTTTAGATGTAATACCACACTTCTTTTAGTGGGGTTTTTTCCCTTGAGGCCTAATGTTTGGATTCAAGTTTATTTCTGAAGTTACGTAGGCTGTAACCTTAGATTTGATTTCAAGCTGCAAGAGCAGCACTTTTATTAGACCTGTTTTCTCATTTCTCATGCATCATGTCTTATTCAAATTTACCATGCTGTACACAGCTGTTACAAAAAGAACTAGAAACATAGGGAAAGAAAAAGCCATCCTGTTTGTCATTTCCTGTTGCTGCCTACTCAGTGCATGCAGGGCCATTTTGCTCTGCCTCAGGCTCCTATCAGTCTGATGGATCTGGAACACTTCAGTCAGGTGTAACTGTAATAGATGCAAAACACTGCTGAGCGGGATAGATTTTGGTACAATAACCAAGGCAAAAACATCCAGAGCGCTCAAATATTATTGAGTAGGGTTTAAAAAGAGTAAGAAAATACAAGGTTTTACATGCAAATGGAAGAGTAGAAACCATTACAAATTAACGCAAGACCAAAATTATTGTCAATCCTAAATAAAAAATGGCAGGGATATTACAGTGGACTATGCTAGGGATCATGTTGAATTCTACAAGGAAGCTCAACTGGCAATTAGTTTCAGTAAATCAAAGTAGATTTTTTGTTCTCTTTTATTGAAAAACTATACTATTTGGATACAAAAGGCTTTGTCTCTCTTAAAGAGAGTTATCTCTATGTGTTCATGACTTGCTATGAATGAATCTATGTCCAGCAAGCATAATTTTGAGGGAGATCTCATGATACAGGGGATGAAGCTGTCTTTCACTTGCTTTGTTATATGCTACAGTTATTCTAAGATGCATGTTACTAAACAGTTAAAATACTCTTTGTTCATAAGTAGGTAGGATTGTTAAGGTCATGCCCCAAGAGTCATTAATTTCCCATTCATGACTGACTTCTTTACGAAAAGGGAGAAGAAAAATATGTAGAACTCTTGCTTTTCCATAATTTTTCAGCTGCCAGCTGCTCCCCCAGGACCCCTGTACTAATGGGAAAGAAGTAGCACCTAAACAAGAGCTGATAAATTGCACATATGCAATAGGAGAACTGCAGGATGTCGTGTGTATGGTACATGTGCAATGCCATTGATCTGTGGTGGCCACTAATCCTGAAATGCCCAGGCTCCTGTGCCTACATAGACTGATTTAGTGCCTCACTACAAAGCAAGACTCAATAAACATGCACAGAACTGTGTAGGTAAGATTTATCTGTCCAGGACTATCATGCCTCCCAATCAGCACTGTGCCTACAGCTTCTTTAAGACAGCTGGTTTTAGTATGATGAACATTTTTGCCAAGTCAACACGTTGATTGCTCAAAACCTGGTGATTTTATGTTTTCTGACTTTAATGTCAAATCCGGGACAGAAAAAAAAAGTAACCCCATATTTTTCACGTAATACAAATATGTAGACTTGTCACTATTCTCTCTCATGAACCAAAGTATTGCAACATAGGGTCACCTTCCTTTATGCAGTGTCCTGATTCTCTGACAGTTTCACTATTTTCCCCACAAACAAAATGGCTTCAGTCAGTTACTGGTGCAATTCTGAATAACCTGCTCTTTACTATTGGTTCTGATTGTCTACAGATGAGAAAAAGCTGTATAGCAGTGTTTTAACTCCTAATAAACATACTTTGTGCCCAATATAAGAAAAGAGTTGATATGACTAAATGGGACAAATGGTCAGCTGTAATGAAAAGACATATCCACAACATCTGATTCGCTTCAGACATAAACAAATCTGGGCCTGCGGACTCTCTTTTTTAGCACTTCAGCAGACTTCTTTGGGGAAAACCAAGACTTCTGTTTACTCTTCCTCTTTAGCTCTTTGAAGTGATTCAGGCACATTAACAGTTGCAATGCCTTTCCTAGACGAGCTAGAAAGAGCAAAATGCCAGTTAAAGTTGTTCAATATACCAGTAAGTTATTTCTTATTTACTTGTGAAGAGTACATTCAGAGCTGAACTCAACCAAATATAGCAGTTGACGCCTTAGTGTCCTTCTGGTCCCAAATTGCCACTGCAAAAGGAGGTGGCTCTTCTATGGGTCCTGTGTCCTATCTACTAATTTTGTGCAGAGTCTTACATAATTTAAGATTTATTAAATACATCCATGCATGGTCAACTCACGGAACCGACAGGGCAGGAGTCAGCTGCACATTGCAGACATGCACTTAAGGCATCTCGGTGTAGTTGTCTCAGCTAGTCCAATGTAGCCATCTGGTGCAACATTGGGGTTCAAGACATAGTCATGAGGCTGGCAGATATGACATGGTAGACTTTCTGAAGGCTTTCTGGCTTTCTGAAGCAACAGCTGGAAGCCAGGTTTAATAGCTGAGATACAGGTGAATAAATAGAGCAGCAAAAGTCACTTTAAGCTCCTCAGAGCACCCTGCCAGGTTTTCAGATGCCACTTCAGAAATACACTGGTCTTTGTTGTTAGAAATGTATTAAACTTACTAGCCTCATGCAGATGTCTTGATAACCCTAGGACACCTGCAGGATACCCTATGGAATCCCAAATGAAACCTGATGCCTACACTTTGGCAACTGAATACCTCGCCATCAACTCTGAGGTCATGACTTAGACACCTTGTCATGCATCATCACCTTTATTTAGGAAGCTAAGGAGGTGAATCTCATCTAAAATGGAGTGTGATTCACACACCTCCAAGAAGGGTTTCTTTTGGGGCTGGATATGCTGCTCATAGCTGTTAGGATCTATCCCAGGCTGCAGATAATAGATAACTTCTGCAGTTACTGGAGAGAAAGGGCTGGCAAACATCTTCCAACCCTCTGAATGACACCTCTAGATTATACTAACACTCTGTCCCTGCTTTCTCTTTTTCTCCCATACATGCCACAAAGCAAACACCAGATGTTTCAGTCTGCAATGCAGTGCTAGCCCACAAAGCAGAGTGAAAAAAAGTAGAAAATAACATTCTCAACTTTTACTCTACATGTATTTCAAAGTAAGTAAAAGTCATGTAATCTACTCTTCTACCTTGAAATGCAGTGTAACTACCAGAGTATGCTGCTTGTCACCATATCCCAGTCTTTTCTTCAAGTCAGGTGGATGAGCATTTTAATCCACTTACAAATTTTCAACTATGCTCCCATCTCCTCCTTTCATTCTTACAAAATATTTGTGATATACTCTTGTCACTCAGACATCATTCTGCACCAAATTATTCCCATTGTGACAACCCCAGTATGTGTTGTCCAGTGCTCTCAGCAAAGTGGCACAGGGTCTTGTTTTTTTTAGATTAGACTCTCTGCACAATACTGTGCAGAGGGAAACTTAGGAGAGCTGTAAATTAGTCCTTGATTTCAAAATCTACTCTTCTGTGCCTGGGAAGCACAAAGAAGAACAAATGAGGAAAATGTCTGGCTTGATGCCCTCTATTTATTAAGTCACAGCTAGATTAATACATCTCTACCCCACCCCATGACTTTGCTTAGGCCAAACTCACATTAAATTTCATTGGTGATTTGTCTTGACTGAGGATTAGAGTCAAATACTCCAAGGTATTTACATCTCTTGGAAGTACCAGCACCCTCTGTTCTCACTGGATGCTATGTGAAGGGATGGCACTCAGCCACGTGAAGAGATACTCAGAACATTGCAGGATTAAACCCTCAGAGCCCATAATTCTTCCCAACAGCTCCTAAAAGAGCAGCCACATTCAGTGTTAAAGTTGCTGCTATAGGGTTTCGCTTTCTGACATGTGTCCAAAGCACGCTGCTTGTACAAGAGTGTTACTAAAGCCAACATGAAGGATTTTGTTCCCAGACATCATTTCAAATCCAGGCAAACTTAGAATTTAAACACTGGCACAACAAAGGCTGCTTAACATCCTTGACGTTTTGTCTGTGCTGCAGAGATGGAAAAGTTTAATATTTTAAGAGAAAATTATAAAGAAAAAATACACTCTTCCTGTATAAAGCATTTGCCTCACAAAATGTTATACATTGGGAGCCTTCTAATGATATAGAGAATGCTGAGGATTAGGATGTGAATCACAAGATATTTAGGTTCTGCAATCCATTTCAAAGGAGAAGAGTCCAATATAAATCCTGTGAATTTCATCATCTGCTGCCAGCCAACATTTTTATTCATGAAATATTAGTGCAGTAACAGGTAGATGTGTTGAGCCAGATCCACAATCAGTGTAAATCAATACATCTCTACTAAACCACTGAGAAATTACTCCCATTTGCAGCATCTGGGAAACTAATGCTCTGTCTCTAGACATTAATGTGGTTGGCAATGGAAAACTTTGTAAATACCACTGATAAATTTTCCACTGCTCTTAATAAAGAGCTATTTGAGTTGTGATGACTCTCTAACACAGATTATATTTGAAGACATAATCAAAGCACACAGGCTTACGTGCATTTTAGTGAGTTTGTGTTTTATTTTGCCTGGCGTGAATTAGCCAGATGAAAGGTCTACAGAGCAGAGGCATGCCAGCATGGAAGGAACCTGGAGGAGTGATTCTTAGCACTAGCAAATTTAGTACATCCTCTGCAGGTCACATCACAAAAAGCAGGTGCAGCCACACAGCTGCAGAGTCCTCTTCCCATAGTCATGATGAAGTTATTTCTGCCTTGGAGGTCTTTGTGTGATTTAAGAGCTGCAGTGCTAACGTGTAGTTGCTATGCCAAGACAGGATTTCCACTGTTAAAACAGAGAGAAACAGGGTATTCCAGCATGCGTTCTGGGTGTTGGGTCTGCTAGGGTATCTTCTTTGTAGATAACACTATCTGAGATGGCAAACGTAATATTATTTTAATAATCTTAAATAAGGGGGAAAAATGTGCAAACAGATGGAGCTCCATAGCAGATGCGTATCTCTGTAATTGATATATTTGAAACGCTACCACCAGCAACCAGCAGCTTAAGTTTCTGCTGTTGCTTGTTCTGTAGTGTTTGCCAAGCTTATAACTATTTCAGACCTTGGTCATCTCCTTCTGAAAAATTTACCCTCCAAACAAATAAAGCTGACCCTGGCCAAAGTGAGTCAAAAAAACCTACCCCCCTCTAGGTTCAGTGCTTGCCAAACTGGCAGGCTGTGAAAAGAAATCTCGCAATTTATACTAGAACCAAGTGCACACCAGTTACATTTTATATGTAGGCAATATACATTTGTTTATTTGTTGAACTCACCAAATCACAGAATCATGGAATGGTTTGGGTTGGAAGTGACCTTAAAGACCATCTACTTCCAACCCACCTGCCGTGGGCAGGGGCATCGTTCTCTAGACCAGGTTGCTCAAATCCCCATTCAACCTGTCCTTGAACACTTCAGGGATGGAGCATCCACAGCTTCTTTGGACAACCTGTGCCAGAATCTCATCACTCTCGTAGTGAAGAATTCCTTCCTAATATCTATTCTAAACCTACAGTCTTTCAGTTTTTACCCATTACTCATTGTCTTAATGCTACATGCCCCTATAAAAAGTCTCCCTCCAGACCTCTTGTAGGCTGCTTTAGGTAGAAGCTGGAAGGCTGCAGGATACAGCTGGCCTTCTGGGCTGCAAGCACATGTTGCCAGCTCATGTTGAATTTCTTGTCAACCAACACCTCCAAGGCCTTCTCTCAAAGCTACTCTCAGTCCATTATCCACTCAGCCTCTATTTGTGGCTGGGATTGCCCTGACTTGAGCACAACCTTACACTTGGCCTTGTTAAGCTTCATGAGGTTTTCACGGGATCACCTCTCAAGGCTGCAGCCAATTACTTATGTTTTCACCTCTCAGCGTTTCACAAATCAGTTCTTTGCAGTTGAGGGGGTGGCACAGAATCTTAGAAACGATTATTAATAAGTCCTTTAAAAACAGCCCAAAGCACATACCCTTTTCTTCTTTCTTTATTATAAATTACTTTACTGTTAACTGACCCATAATTCAAGAAAATTTTAATATTAATTTGATTGAAGTTTTCTTGCAGGATTAATTTAGAGTCCTAGCAAATCAATAGAAATCAGATCACAGCTGACTCTTGTGCAGAGTACAATGAAATACAAAGCCTGAGCCAACTCTCAAAAAGCTGTCAATACAGCCTCCAGGTTGAACACTTGAAATTTCTTCGCTGTTAAAAATATTTACATGTTACTTACATGGGCCTTGCAGTATTCCACAGAATTGTCTGATGAAAGAAGAGATTTAGAATTTAAGTACAAAACCAAGGAGGTGTATGAGGGTGTTGGTTTAGGGGAGAGAGAAAAGCATTCCCCAGGTCAGAGACAGTCATGTGGCCAGGAAACCCTCCCTAAACAAACAAGACAATTCATTGTTATGTTTCATGGGTCTAGAAATAAACAACTGACAATATGAAATTTCCCACAGCTTTTACTAATCCTCATGCAACTAGCTGAATATTTTTAGCCAAAAATAGTGTTCCCATTTTGACTGTGGGAAAGACTCATGACAAAGCACATCATCTTGAAAACTAATGCAATACATATTCAGAGTGACCTAAAGTTTGACTCAATTCACAGTATTACTTTATTCAGTCCCTCACATCTCACCTGTTATCTATACACAGCTTTTGTTGTACTATTCAACAGAATAGTGACATTACAGCTGAATAATAACACAAATCTAAACTTCACTCTCTCAGGGAGTAGTATGGATAACCACGTGTGAGAACACCCTGATGTTGGACTTAATGTCTCTGTAAATCCCTGTCCTAGTTATGGCTGGGATAGAGTTGAGCAAGTATCTGCTTGGTGCTTATTTGCGAGCTGAGCTTAAACAATGACAGTCCTTCAGTTCTGATTTTCATCAGAAATATGTGGATTATGACTTTATACATTTCTGTTATCAAAGTGTTACAGAGGAGGACAGAAGTTAAGTTTACAAAGAGGTCATGTGGATATCATAACAGTGCCCAAGAAGACATTCACATTCCTGAAAGTCACATCAAGTGTTCAGAAAGCTGGGCCCTAAATGTCAAGCCTTTCAAAACAGGAGAAGAGCTGTTAAAATTATTTTCTATCTTCCCCTTGTTCTATTGATGTCTTTGGAGACAAAAGTCGAAGATTAGACTGTTTGCTTTGCTTTTGCTTGTTATTTGACCTAAAAGGACAAATAATTTCAACCACTTCTTTTGTTGTCTGCAAAAGACAAGCACAATGTATATGCCCCTCCAGTGAAGCATGATAAAAATCCTCTCCTGGTGTAATTAGCCTGCTATCAGTTTTCATGCATCATGGTGACATATCCTTGGCTTTCTTATAATGATATCTTTCTCTTAAGTAATCTTATCTGTATCATCATGTCTAAATTAAGGTGCTCCATATCCTTAAAATTGTCTAGTAAAAACATGTGAAAATTTATACAAACAACATTTAATTAAATTTAGGGGGATTCAGAGTAGCAACCACTTGTTCATTGTTCAGATATGATCTAAGGCAAAATCATTAATTTTTTACATAATTTATCAAGGAAGGTCTATAAACACAGATGGTACTAAAGTTCTCCAACACTATTCTTCTAAGGACTATTTCAGCTGTTCAGGTTTACTGCTTTGTTATAGATGACACTATCTTTTCATTCAAGAAATGAATAAATTATTTCCTCCTACCACAATTCCTTCACCTTTTCTTACCCTCCTTCCATTTTAAAGCATACATTTTGATCAAAACAGCTGTTAAGCTACTCTTCTTTGATTTTCCTAGAACTGAAAGGTGAAAATGAGCTGGTGTCTTACATACATTACCTGGGAATTGTACTTCCTTCATTGCTGTTTTCCCTTATCTCCCTTTTTGTCTTTTCCATCTCACCTGACTTTGGAGGACTGCAACCTATGGGGTCTGTATCTGAGATCATTCTCTTGGTTTCCTTTAGGCTGTGGTGACTACATTCAGTGGAGGCTCAGCACAGTCCATTTTATCCTAATGTGAAGCTTTGACACAGAGGAGGAAGACTGTTCTGTGAAGCACTTGCTTGTCTCTGTTGACTCTGAAAGAAGTTTACATAAGCAGCTCAGGTGAAGACTTTTCCACTGTAGATGCCTAGAATGAAGATTCCTGGTAGGGCAATGTGCTGGGGTTGCAGTGCCTAATTAAGTGATAAATACAGAAGTTTATCACTGAGGTACCTGAACATGCAACCCCTCTCTGCCCATGACAGCGTAGGCTTTAATTAGGTAATAATTAAAACTATGTGACTTCCACACTGAACTGTCCAGGGCTTCTTTGATAACTATGCCCAAGGTAAACCTGATCTTTCTTTGGTACCTTCAAAACCTCACTTTCTTGCTTCATTGGATTTCCTCAATGGCAGATAATTAGCTGAGTTGTATTCTAGAATTTGCAAGCTTTTCACAGTCTATGAGGAATAATTCAGCTTCTATACCCTACCAAAAAAAGAAGTCTGATTCATTCAGTCATTCTATACTTACTGCTGACTTCAAAGAAAGTTCTTCAGGCCAGTGCCATGTAAACAACTGTAGCTTCTTTAAAAAAAAGGAACAATATAAACATGCAATATTGCTCCATTAAATTGTCTATTTACAAAAAGACAGTTATTCTGAAAGTAATTGAGGAAATTGAGAGGAGAACAGGCTGAATGGGAGCTGTTCTCATTAAGACAGCTCTTGTGTAACCCTGTTATATTCTTACCTGTCACTCTAACTCATTTCATTCATCTATTCATATCAGATTCCCTTTATATTTTATTTTGGTTTTCCCTCACCATATTTGGAGTAGGATCACCCAGTTTTCTTTGCAAATGTCTGTTTATTTTAGGTCATATGTAAGCAGCTGTAGTGCAAGGTTCTATTAGCAGCAGAATTTCTAACTGATCCGTTTCTGGTATTCACAAAGTAGGTAGAGTAGGGTAAGAGGGCATAATCATGTGTGCAATAATTTAATCATCTGCAATTAGAACAACTCTTGGCAACATGCTTTAAGTCACTTGTGAGGCCATCTCATCAGCAAAATCAAGGTCACAGAGAATCTCAGTCCTTCAGCACAGACCATATTAATATCATTGGTTTTGAATTGGTACAGCTCAATCACATAACAACACAGAGGAATAAGTACTTTTCAGTTATCTTCAAGATATTACAAAGATCCTGATGACCAGTGTTAATCTGTTGGTGTTATCACTGTAAATTTGACTACATTTGTGAATGTGTCTCAGGAAAAAAACCACAAGTATTTCTTTTCCTAACAAGATCATACAACAATGACTTTTATAACTATGCATATCACTTAAAATATATTTTTTAAGTAATTTTAAGATGGAGTGGTCTTCTTAGGAGAAATGTTCACAAACTCAATCTGAAAGCTGACATAATAATTCAGAACATTAGTGAATTGGTAAAGACATGCTGTACACCCACTAACTTCAAGTCTCCATCTCACTGCCACCAGCTAATAAAAATCTTGCAAAGTCTTGTACTTCTGAATCTTTATAGCCCTAGGTGTTAGGAGAAATGTAGGAAAGAAGCAAAATTCTGCTCCTCCCACTACCCCCAGTCTCATTCTTCAGAAATCTTAACAAGCATCTGTTGATTTTAGGGCATTCAATTTGGATAGACATTTGGTCTAATTGAGTATAATAAAATGAAGATGTTAAGAAATAAAAGAACCAAATAGGCTTCAAGGTAAGGACAGGCAAGTGACATCCTGACAAGTGATCCACCAGGTAGATGAGCCAAAATGCCCCTGATATCAGCCAGCTGGAGCCTTTGTTGTACTCACATATCATATAGTGACAGGCACTGGCTTTGGGCGATATAATGTCAGCCTCTCACAGCTGGAATTTTTTGTAAAGCTGACATAAGAAGTTTTTTTCAAAATTTTGGAATGGATTATTTCCCCCACTCCCCTCTCCCCTCCCATACTTGACAAAAAAGGATACATTATTGTCACTGACAATTAGAAGAGCCAATTAATTATGATTATTCATGTAACAGCTAAGTGTAAAAGCAAGTAAGATGCTACATATTTTGCTGAAGATAATATCATTGGAACAATTGGATGAATACCAGTTTTCAGTTTTGCTTTTGTAAAATACCATATTTTTGTACAACACCCTAACACTTTTTTTTTTAAAGAAAACTTTCTGGAGGAGAGACACTGACACCAACAGGCAGGGTTTTCCTGTCTTTCATGACTAAATCAACCAAAGGGGTGTAGAACTTCCCTGTTCTAACACTGACATGCCATGCTGGGAAGAACCATGTCCCGGAAGCAGAACATGATGGTCAGCACTTTCAAGGCAATGCCTAGGATGTTGGTTGTTGCCCTCCGAAAATGCAGTAAGCTCCTAATGCTCAGTTAGGAAACTGGTGTGAAGAAAGGGAATTTTTTTCTCCAGGCATGGAGAAACTGACAATGTTTTCCCCAGTGCCATGGAGAAGTCAATTCCTCACAAAGGTTTGCTTTGCAGTTTTGCATCCCTCCTCCTGACCCTGTCTTTAGCCAGCTTCTTCAGCCATCAGTAAGGAGAGATGTCAGGACCAGCAAGACCAAGTGACTTCTCTAAGTCCTGTAGATGGAACTGCCGTGTGATAGGGGCAACCAAGCACAAGCAAAAGATGATGGGAAGGAACCAGTCACTCTCTTCTGTGGGAGCAGCAGCCCATTAATAACAGCCCCTGCTTTGTCTACTCTGCACTTGAATGAAGAGTGCACAGAAAACATCCTGCTGGCTTAAGTGTTCCCTTGAACCTTGGAGATGAGATGCATATGAGACCAACAGGGAGAGCTGTTTTACATTCTGCTGCTCTCTAAGGAGATCCAGTAACAGGAAAGGGTAGTTAACTACTGAGACTGCTTTAAATATAAAGTGCAGGAAGTTCCCCAAATCTTGCTGCTGTGGATGCATATTCTTCTACATATAACATTTCATTATATTGCTTATGTTCAGTGACTTCAGTGTTGTTGTGTAATGAGTAACAGCTCCTCTAATCCCAAAGGTCTGGCAAAATTAAGTTGTAATTTTGTCCTGGTGTCTCGGGCTAACATGGCTTGGCAAAATTACTGACTCCTCACTACTTGTCTCACTGTACCTTGTAGGGAAAGGGTTTAAAGTCGTTCAATATATCTTCATAATATTCACAAAGGAGCTGCTAAAAAACAGGAGGAGAAATAAAGGGAATCAGAATAAGCTTTCTGGTACAGATAGTCATGAATATTTCTGCATCTCCTCCTCTTCTCAGAAAATGCAGGGAAGGGAAACCCCTCCACTGCTACATTAATCAAGAGCAGAGGTCATGGCAGTGTGGAATTGACATAATAGGCATGTTTAAGTGTCTTGATTTGTCTTAGTCCAGCCATGAGATCAATAAATAAAGTGAAAAATGAGCACACAAACCCAAGACTGTCAGTAGAAATACACCAGCCCTGTGGCGCATTACCACTTTCAACACAAAATGATTTAATATTTCTCTACAGTATCCTGTCTTTGTTTACCTTACAGCAAATACTTGAGTGAGGAAAGGAGAGTTTGTATGAAAATCATTCATAGAGAAACACAAGCCTGGGATTCCCAGCCCCTTTTGCTGTGCTCACCTGCTAGTCACTTCCAGGAATTCCAGCCTCTCCTTCTGGGAACTTATTATCTCTTCCTTTTGAACCTTTATGAGGGAATTGCTACTTGTAAATAGAAGGGAAATTATAACAATTCAGATTAAATCTACTCATTTTGAACTAAGGTAAGATAATACTGAACCTACTTATTTTACTCTGCCAATTACATCTCTCTGGACTCCCAAATAACTGCTGCAGTGTTACAGAATTTATCTCCTTGGTTTTTCCTTTTCTTTCTAGCACATATTGCTGATTTAGCATAACTAACAATGAAGTGATACTGCTTACATTATTGTGGAGAATTTTATATCATAGCTGTAACATGGTGTAAACAATGAAAAGTCAACAAAAGTATTTTTAATCATACCATTTAAATGTTATTAAAGAAGACACAAAAACCCTGCAAAAGACTACTAAACAGACTTCCAGAGTATTTTATGTATCATTCACCACCACCACCTCTCACAAAAAAAATCTGCTACTCCTAAAATATTGACACACAGTACACAAATATTTTCTTTCACATTATTCATAAGCTGTTTGCTGAATGGGAGCATTCAGCTTCTCATCTATGAATAAGGAACTTAGTCAAGAGTTATCTTATTCAGTACTGATTTCAGAAAGAAAACAACCATAAAATTAAATTAAACATAATTTCCTTGACTAATTTGAACCATTAGATGGAAAATGTTAGAATAAACTCAATAAGAGCAATTTCATAATATTGTTTCCTTGTGTTCCAATGCATGGGTTTACATTATTGATGTTTGGAACTAATTCATAATTTGCATTTCATGCATGACATCCTCATCAAGAATGACTGTGATGGTGTATTTTCAGGGATGCACTACATTAGTGTAAAGAGAAATAGCAAGAGTCTATTTGCTGTGGCTTTGTGTACCCGCTGATCTATGCAGGCTACATTTTTGCAGTAAATTTCTTGTGCCTGCATTGCAACTTGGTTGGCTCAGAAAAAGACAGAAAGCTCAGGTGGTTTATCTAAGGACACCATGATAATGAGTTTTTACTGAGCTCAGAAATTTTGCTGCTGCATATAGTGATAGCAGTGGCAGCAATGTGTTCAAGGTTTATATCATAATGAGTGTCTTTAAACACCTTGGTTGTCTTCCAATCATGTTGTCATAACAATATTCCTAGTTTCTTTTGGGAAGTTTAACAATATTACTATATAGAATCTTTAACTGATTTTTCTCAATACAAAAATGCATCTTATCAGGCCAAATGTCTGAATACCCAAAAGTCAATGTTTATAAATGTCTTAAGCTCTGAACAAACCAATTTCTTTAGAGAATGAAAAAAGTTATTAAGAGCAGATGTGAAATTAGTGTGATATTTCCTCTTTTCTTATCTTTGCTACCTAATAATCCCTACAAAGACAAATTGCCTTTGCAGATTATTTTATTTGAGCTCTAAACCTTCCATTGGAAGCTGAGTTTTGGTTACAAAGGAATTACAGTTTCTCTTTTGCTGACTGATTTCTCAGGTAATATGTGAAAGAATTTCACTATTTTTCCTGATCCTGATAATGGATCCTTTCTATCACCTCTCTAGATCTTTCATTAATTTTTCTCCTCACTATACATTTGAAATATCTTAATCTATATATTTGAAATACCACAGCAAACGTCATTAAATTTTCATTGTTCTCTCTTTTGCACTACTAATGAAGAAGTTAGTAGGTAGGTCTAATCCCCAGAGATCCTGCTGAACAACTCCTTCTTATGTAATGTATTTCTGTTTGCCATCGTCCTATGTCCACCATCAAACAGACTTTTTTTCAACTTAAATTGGCATGTCAAGCATTTGCAATCAATGGAGACACAGAATCTTTGTATTTGATTCTTAAAAGTCTGTTGAGTTTTCACTGAGAACATGGTCTTAGGCCACCATTGCTTTTTTGGTAGAAGTGTTGATCTGAACAAAAACCAAACTGCACACAGTGCTGTGGGCAGAGCTTGCTCCTTCCTTGTCATCCTGTCACAAACACAGTGAGGGAGAAACACCAGAAACAAGGAGGTGGCAGATTGCAGGTTTGTCCCGCCATCTTCTTAGCAACATGGCTGCCCTCTAATTTCTCATCTGGATCTTTCTGGCCCGTTTCCTGGCACATTTTTTGAACTAGACAATTTTTGTGATACTTCTTCATTCACATCCTAGCTGTCCTCCTATGACTGTTTAAGGGTTAACCCAGCAATGAGGCACCTTTTCTGTACTTAAACTCCACAGAAGATAAGTGGTTTCTTGTACCATCTGCATAGTCTCTTCCTAGTTTAACCCAAGGCCTGCCACATCTTGAAGAGCATAAAAAATAGTCACTTCTGGATTCCACCTTCTGGGTGCAGGACCCCCAAGGGCATGGCTGGGTGGGTATATTCCCCTTTGACTTTGTCGTGGGGACAGGACATTTTCATGCTCATTATCCCAATCGTGGTTTTTGTTCCCTGTCCTCAGTTTGTTTTGTTTTCCTTCCCCCCCCCCCCCGGCTGGCTGCTGGCTTGCCGCTTAGCTGGCTTGCTGCTTTTGCTTGCTGCTGGCTGCATGCTTTGCTGGCTCTGCTTTCCTCTCTTTTTTCTCTGCTTTTCGCTGGCTTGCTTTTTTGCCATTTTTTTTTCCTTTTTCCCGGTTTCCGTTGTTCCCTTCCCCCCCCCCCCCCCCCCGAAGACATCGGACCTACTCCGGGCAGGAGCTCCCCCGGGGTCTGCGAAAGAAGCTCCGTACCCTCTGCGGCGAAGAGAGATACAGCTCAACCCCCTTGGACTGGTGAAAACATCTGTGGTCATCTTGGGCTATTTCTCTTGTGCTGGGGAGTGTTTTTTGTTGTGCCTTAATAAACAAGTTTTTTCCACTTTCCCCTCTGAAGGAATTCCTCCCGAACCCGGTGGTGGGGGGGAGGTTGCGGAGGGTTTGGTTTCCTATAAGGGGCTCCTTTGGAGGTGTTTTCCCCTAATTTGTCCAAAACCAGGACAAATAATTTGGTGGCCCGTACGGGGAGGCCCAGACAAAGTGGAAAAAACTTTATTCTAATAATATTTTTGGCTTTAACCGTTCTGCGGGAATATTGGTATGTTTTTTTTTAAAGTTATGATGTCATTTGGAGTGAAAGCCTGCCTCTATTTGTGGTCATTAGGGTTCTTCGAAGTTTTGATCGCTTTATGGTCCCTGGAGTTATTTTCTTATCCAGAAGTAGCTCCGGTATTGTCCCTAATACGTAGCTTTTGTAGCAGAGGGACACTAACGAGAATATTTATCGGGCTGGGCTTGGCTGTAATACTTTGCAAGGGGCTTATAAAAATGTTGTTATCGGCTCCAGGAATGTATAACTCGTGGTTGTGGCTGTGTACTAAATTTGTTATGGGGGAGGAGGTTTTTCAGCCTTTGCTTTCCTTTTCCTCCTCCGAATTGTTTACATCTCTATTAGGAAATGTCCTGTCCTCCCTGACTGCCAAGGATACCATCTTTCTGTTATTTAATTTAATAACCTTTCTCTATACTGTCCGCAGTTTATATAAGATGAAGGCTGAGATTTCTAGAGGGGCTGGTGAGACCTCTGATTTAGGAGTACAACCAAGGGTGAAAAATCCTGAGTGGTGCGGGAAATGGGAGGATATGGGCAAAATTTTAAAGGAATTTTCTGATCCTGTAGTTTGGGACTTTCCATCCGAACACATCCAGAACCCAGCTGAGGTGGCAAAGTATCTGAAAGGGAAATGCCAGGATAACCCCAAGGAGAAAAGGATCATTGCAGTGAGCTGGGCCCTGGCATATGCTTATCGTACTCTGCTCGATACTGTAGGGCAGCAGACAGAGGAAGGGGGGCAGGGAGATAAACCAGCAGCAATCCCAGTCACTCAGGCTGCAGCCAACAGCCCAGGTTCGAACCCAGTAGTTAAACCAGACTGTAAGCCTCAACCAATGGCCGTGGCTACTAGCACACGAAGTGGAAAGTGCACAGAGAAGACCGATCGACCCGTGGATGACAATGATGAGTACGATGCAGGAGAAGGACCCTCAACACCTCCTGAGATAAAATCAGGAGTCAAAGCAAGTGGCACCAGATCAGAGGCTAATATTGATTCCTTCTCCCTGAAGGACCTCCGAGGCCTAAGGAAGGATTATCGGCGACAGCCCAATGAATCTATAATTAGTTGGCTGGTCCGCCTTTGGGATGCGGCAGGGGAGGCTACCATTCTGGATGGCACTGAAGCGAGGCATTTGGGGTCCCTGTCACATGATCCTGTCATCGACCAAGGCATGATGAGGGGGGCTAGCCCTCAAAGCCTCTGGGAATGGGTCCTGGACAGCGTAGCACAAAGATATCTGTGTGCCGATGACCTCTATGTCCAGCAGACACGATGGAAGACCATAGAACAGGGGATCCAGCGCCTGAGGGAGATGGCAGTGGTGGAGATCATTTTTTCAGAAGACGTAACAATTAGGAATCCGGACCTTGTACCATGCACACCTGTAATGTGGAGAAAACTGGTGCGACTTGGGCCACCTGAATACGCTTCTGCTCTAGCAATAATGAAGCGGGAGGAGGTATATGAGACTGTACTTGATATGGCAAAGAAGCTTCGGGCATATGCGGATGCTGTACATGGCCCGACCCATGCCAGAATTGCAGCTGTGGAGACACGACTGCAGGAATTAGAAGGAAAAATAGAGGAAAGCCGCAAGAAACTCAGGGAAGAGATTAAGGAGGACCTCCTCCAAATCTCAGCTGTGCAAATTAGAGGCCCTGGCACCCAACGCAGACGTTCCTTTGTTGGGGAGAGAAGGTACACCCCACGAGCTGAGTTGTGGTTCTTCTTGCGTGAGTCTGGAGAAAACATGAGGAAATGGGATAGGAAGCCTACTGCTGTTCTGGCACAACGGGTGCGTGAATTGAAGGAAGGTAAGAAAAGGAAAGCAGCCCCAGTTGCCCGTAGCCGAACAGCCATGTATGATGATGACACGTCTGATCCCCTTGAGGGAACCTCCAAGACATATGCCCAAGGAAAGAAGGATAATCAGGCATAGAGGGGCCCTGCCTCTAGCCAGGTAGAGGCATGGGAAAATTGTGTTTTCTGGACGGTGTGGATCCGATGGCCTGGCGCATCAGAGCCACAAGAATATAACGCTTTAGTGGATACTGGTGCACAGTGTACGCTAATACCATCGGGATATGTAGGGGCAGAGCCTGTTTTCATTGCCGGTGTGACAGGGGGATCACAACAACTGACCCTGGTGGAAGCTGAGGTAAGCCTGACTGGGAAGGAATGGAAGAAACATCCCATTGTGACCGGCCCAGGGGCTCCATGTATTCTGGGCATAGACTTCCTCCGGAGCGGCTATTACAAAGACCCGAAGGGATTCAGGTGGGCCTTTGGAATTGCCGCTGTAGAAGCAGAGAGCATTAAGCAATTAAACACCTTGCCTGGACTGACAGAAAACCCATCTGCAGTAGGGCTCCTAAGGGTGGAAGAGCAACGCGTGCCAATTGCGACCTCGACAGTGCATCGCCGGCAGTATAGAACGAATCGAGATGCCGTGATCCCCATCCACAAACTGATTCGTGAGCTGGAGAGCCAAGGGGTGGTTAGCAAAACCCACTCACCCTTCAACAGCCCCATCTGGCCTGTGCGTAAATCTGAAGGAGAATGGAGATTGACTGTGGACTACCGAGCATTGAATGAAGTGACTCCACCACTGAGCGCTGCTGTGCCGGACATGCTGGAACTCCAGTACGAGCTGGAGTCCAAGGCAGCACAGTGGTATGCCACTATTGACATTGCTCATGCGTTTTTCTCCATTCCTCTGGCAGCAGAATGCAGGCCTCGGTTTGCCTTTACGTGGAAGGGAGTGCAATACACCTGGAATCGACTGCCCCAGGGGTGGAAGCACAGTCCTACCATCTGCCATGGACTGATCCAGGTTGCACTAGAAAAGGGTGAGGCTCCAGAACATTTACAGTATATCGATGATATTATTGTGTGGGGGAAAACGGCAGCAGAAGTGTTTGAGAAAGGAGAGAAAATAATCCAGATTCTCCTGAAAGCCGGTTTTGCCATCAAGAGGAGCAAAGTCAAGGGACCTGCTCGAGAGATCCAGTTCCTGGGAGTGAAGTGGCAAGATGGACGGCGTCAGATTCCTACGGATGTCATCAACAAGATCACAGCTATGTCCCCACCAACCAACAAGAAGGAGACGCAAGCTTTCTTAGGCGCCATAGGTTTTTGGAGAATGCACATTCCTGAGTACAGTCAGATCGTGAGCCCTCTTTACCTGGTCACCCGCAAGAAGAACAATTTCCATTGGGGCCCTGAGCAGCAACAAGCTTTTGCCCAGATTAAGCAGGAAATTGCTCATGCAGTAGCCCTTGGCCCAGTCAGGACGGGACCAGAGGTCAAGAATGTGCTCTACTCTGCAGCCGGGAACCATGGTCTGTCCTGGAGCCTTTGGCAGAAAGTGCCTGATGAGACTCGAGGCCGACCGCTAGGATTTTGGAGTCGGAGCTACAGAGGGTCTGAAGCCAACTACACCCCAACAGAGAAGGAAATTTTGGCTGCCTACGAAGGAGTCCAAGCTGCCTCAGAAGTGATTGGTACAGAAGCACAACTCCTCCTGGCACCCCGACTACCGGTGCTGGGGTGGATGTTCAGAGGAAAGGTTCCTACTACCCACCATGCCACCAGTGCTACATGGAGCAAGTGGATTGCCCTCATCACGCAGCGCGCCCGTATTGGTAAACTGAATCGCCCTGGGATTTTGGAAGTGATTACAAATTGGCCTGAAGGTGAAACCTTTGGTGTCACAGACGAAGAACAAGAACCAGTGACACGGGCTGAAGAGGCTCCACCCTACAACCAATTACCAGCAGAGGAAACACGCTATGCTCTTTTCACTGACGGTTCCTGTCGCGTCGTAGGGATGAAGCGGAAGTGGAAAGCAGCTGTATGGAGCCCCACACGACAGGTCGCAGAGGCCACTGAAGGAGAAGGTGGATCAAGTCAACTTGCTGAACTCAAAGCCGTTCAACTGGCGCTAGACATTGCAGAAAGGGAGAAGTGGCCGAAGCTCTACCTCTATACTGATTCATGGATGGTAGCCAATGCTCTGTGGGGATGGCTGGAGAGATGGAAAGGGGCTAACTGTCAGCGTCGAGGAAAACCAATCTGGGCTGCTGAAGAATGGAAAGACATTGCTACCTGGGTAGAGAAACTGCCTGTGAAGGTTCGCCATGTAGATGCTCATGTCCCCAAGAGTAGAGCTAATGAAGAACAGCAAAACAATCAGCAGGTAGATCAGGCTGCAAAGATAGGGGTGTCAAAGATAGATTTAGATTGGCAACACAAGGGGGAGTTGTTCCTAGCGTGATGGGCCCATGATGCCTCAGGCCATCAGGGTAGAGATGCCACCTATAAGTGGGCACGAGACCGAGGGGTGGATTTAACCATGGACAGTATCTCTCAGGTTATCCATGATTGTGAGACGTGTGCTGCCATCAAACAGGCCAAGCGGGTGAAGCCCCTATGGTATGGGGGACGGTGGTCCAAGTACAAGTATGGGGAGGCCTGGCAGATTGACTACATCACACTGCCTCAAACCCGCCAAGGCAAGCGCTACGTGCTCACAATGGTGGAAGCCACCACAGGATGGTTAGAAACCTACCCTGTGTCTCATGCTACTGCCCGTAACACCATCTTGGGCCTTGAAAAGCAGGTCCTTTGGAGGCATGGTACCCCTGAGAGGATTGAGTCAGACAATGGGACTCATTTTAAGAACAGCCTTATCAACTCCTGGGCTAGGGAACATGGCATTGAGTGGGTGTACCATATCCCCTACCATGCACCAGCTGCAGGCAAGGTAGAGAGGTACAATGGACCTCTTAAATAAAAACCGCCTTGAAAGCATTGGGTGGGGGATCTTTCAAAAACTGGGAGCAGCATTTGGCACAGGCCACCTGGTTAGTTAACACCCGAGGTTCCACCAATCGAGCAGGTCCTGCCCAGTCTGAGTCCCTGAATATAGTAGACGGAGATAAAGTCCCAGTGGCACATATCAGAGGTTTGTTAGGGAGGACAGTGTGGATCAATTCTGCCTCGAGTACAGACAAACCCATTCGTGGGATTGTCTTTGCTCAGGGACCAGGTTGTACATGGTGGATAATGCAGAAAGATGGAAGAACACGATGTGTACCTCAGGGAGACCTGATTGTGGGGTGAGACTCATATGCTGAGTCATCTCAATTTGCTGGATGTTACTGCCATTGTTTGTACATTAAACCACACAGACATGGGACAGAAGGAAATGTGTAAATGTTGAAAGTCAGAGCAAGTGAGAATGGAAGGGAATGTGTAAGTGTGGAAGGTTTGAGCAGGTGGGAAGGAAGTTCAGTAACATGTTCACGATATGGGATAAGGGGTGGAATGTCGTGGGGACAGGACATTTTCATGCTCATTATCCCAATCGTGGTTTTTGTTCCCTGTCCTCAGTTTGTTTTGTCTTCCTTCCCCCCGCCCCCCGGCTGGCTGCTGGCTTGCCGCTTAGCTGGCTTGCTGCTTTTGCTTGCTGCTGGCTGCATGCTTTGCTGGCTCTGCTTTCCTCTCTTTTTTCTCTGCTTTTCGCTGGCTTGCTTTTTTGCCATTTTTTTTTCCTTTTTCCCGGTTTCCGTTGTTCCCTTCCCCCCCCCCCCCCCCCGAAGACATCGGACCTACTCCGGGCAGGAGCTCCCCCGGGGTCTGCGAAAGAAGCTGTGTACCCTCTGCGGCGAAGAGAGATACAGCTCAACCCCCTTGGACTGGTGAAAACATCTGTGGTCATCTTGGGCTATTTCTCTTGTGCTGGGGAGTGTTTTTTGTTGTGCCTTAATAAACAAGTTTTTTCCACTTTCCCCTCTGAAGGAATTCCTCCCGAACCCGGTGGTGGGGGGAGGTTGTGGAGGGTTTGGTTTCCTATAGGGGGCTCCTTTGGAGGTGTTTTCCCCTAATTTGTCCAAAACCAGGACAGACTTGCATACTGAATGGTGGCCAAACGGTTGGAATGGTGGCCAAACATTTTGATCCTAAACTGTAAACAAGATTGCTTTTGCCACTCAAACACAGAAACTAGTTCAAGCATGAATAAAAGACCAAGTAGAAGGGACAACTGCCTGAACAACAGGGGTGAGAACGTCCAGGCTTTCAGCTAGTGTTTTACAATGAAAATCTTCAATCCAGGCCTCAGCTCTGCAAGGAGACAAAAAACAGTGATGGAAACAGATCCATTACGTAAGAATGTTCATTAGTGTTTTCCACTTTGTCTTATGGCCTTCAGTTCATGTTTTCATAGACAAGACTAGGAATTATCATGCATATTGCTACAGGCTAAAACTCCAGGACCTTTTTATTTATCATAATAGGTTTATTTTCTGGTTTTAAATGACCTTTAAGCTAGAGTCCTGAAAGTTGTTCTTCCTTATTTTAGTAGTCTTTTGGTATATCTTTCATGACATACTGTTCTTCAATGGTGTGTCATAAAAGCCACATCGGTTTTGCACCATTAAAAAAAAAAACAACGGAAAAACTCAACCAAACAGACTAATAAACATGCCTTGAACAGATTAGATAGAAGTTGGAAAATGTTGTAGTCTACAGGGTCTGCATCCATAATTATTTTTGATCCAGCAAAGTTTATTAGCAATAGTTTACTGCAGATCCTAGCAGACTCGAGCTAAATCCATGGTGTGGAAAATCCATTCAGGTGTCAGAACTGTTGATGTAAGAGTTTCAAAGAAAACCTTTTACTTTTAGTGTTCAGGTGCCCATGACTCCATCAGGTCTTCTAGAACCCAGATAACATACAGAAACACCTGAATTGTGGTTTGTGGAAACTCCTCTTGTCCATCAGAAGATGGACCATGAGTAGTTCTCATATTTCTGCACTGTGCAGCCCAGTGTTGCTGTTCTGGAATGTTGTGAAGAGAGAGAGGGTTTGTGCAGCAGAGGGCATGTGCTTGGTCTATACCAGACACATAAAAAAAATAGCAGCTAAACTTCTTCCAGGTTATTTTGTACTGCAGGCAGTAAATATAATTATGTTCCTATGTTGCAAAGTCCCAGGGTCTCTTGGGCTCACATGGATCTAGCACAGGTTTCTCTGTTCTGGTGCACTCATTAACCTACAGTTCAAGGACCTGTCTGAAAGGAAACATGGAGCTGACTTTTTTTTTGTATTGTAGTGGCCACAGGTCTAAATATTTCTCTTGGTCTGATTATTTTTTAAAAGGTTACCTCAGAATTCACATATTTAATAAAACAAATATTTATTGAAAATAGGACATCCACATTTTACAGTTTTGTATATCTTTCACAATTTATGTAGTTCCATCATAAAGATGTTTCTAATATATTGCACACTTCCTTGACCCCACAATCATCTTTAGTGAAGATCATCTTCCCACATTCTCCAATATTATTATAATCTAATATAAAACTTCTTTCAGGTAAAATAAGTATTCTATAACAGCTAAAACCTAAAAAGAATCATCAATAGAATTAAAATCTGCATTTAAATGCTTTTTCTATTTTTTCTCTTTTTTTAAACTTACAAGTAATCAAATGTAGAAATTGCTTTATCAATAAAATGGAGATGTATTAAATTCCTCTTGTGAATCAAAATAGAGTAAGAAGAAAAATAAAAGTGTACAAAAGAATAAGACATTTGGCCTTTATCAAAAAACCAAAAGGTACGACCTTTCAACAAAATTAAAGAGAGACAAAATTCACAAAACATTTTTTTCTACCTAATCTGGACTTCAAATGGAGAAACTGTGACCACCCTAATCTTCTGAAACGAAAAGTATGCAAAATAGGATTTATGATTTCTCTGGTATCAATGATCCTCAGAGTAAACTTATTTAATTATGATAAAAATAATGGAAAAGATATTGCATCTGTTGCTGCAGAACCAGCACCCATCTCTAACTACTGGAGAAACAGATTATCCCACATGTGCCTACAGATGGGTGTCTTGCACTCTTATCTAAAGGACTGGTAGCACTGCCAGGCATTAGATGAAATGTACTTATGGTTAGCTGAGGAGAAAATTCCCAAGTAATTGTTATAAAATAGGCAGGAAAGCTGACTGTAGGAAAATTCCCACAGACTTCAGTGATTTAACTCTCACTGTACTATTCTTTCTTATACAGCCTTATTTTCTATCCTTTTAATATGGTGCAATTCACTTTTAATTAGAGGGTAGCTGACACAGAATCATTACAAGTAGAATGAATGTTACATTCTAGTTCTTCATCTGCTTCACAATGCCTGGTGTTAATTAGAAGAGATTTAAAGGATGAAAATGCTTGTGGGGAATGTTATCCATGTCTGGACTTCTTGTATAATTTCAAAATGGAGAAGATTTTTAAAAACTGGGTGTAACTTGTCCACATAAACTCAAATTTGTTAGGTGAGCATAAGTCTGACTATCCTGATTGCACTGTTACTGCACTCCTAGTTAGAGGAGACTGAAAAACAAAGGTAGAGAGGTCTGGCCACCGTACCCAGACACAACTTACTTTTTATGTGTTTTGGATAGTCTCCCCTCTGCTTCCCCATCTAAGCAAAAGAGGTACTACTCCTAGTAACCATGTACAGGTTAGTACATCTACACAGCGTGACCCTGTGCATCACAGAAACTCCTGAACCAGCATTACCCAGATCAGACAAAAGCCCAGCTCGGTGTACTAGAAGTGTATCAGCTTAATACAAAGTTGGCAGAACAAGACCATAAAATTTTCTTCCTTCAGGCCCCTTTGAAATTACCAGCCTTTATTTAGTTGCCCACAAATTTTGCAGTCTAGAAATGTCCTTGATTTTTTGGGTTCTGTTTGTTGTATAACTTAAGTGACTTCACTATATTTCCTAGATGTGGAGAAGGAGGAGGGAGTGACCATCTTTTTACACATTGATGTCCATACCCATCTGCAAAAATTCACCTGTTGCCAGGTGAATACGTGATATCTCTGTGTACCCCTGTGTCCAAGATTGCCATCAGGAAATAATACAGAACACACTGGATTACCAGCAGCCTATTGGAATAAAGGAAATGTTGACCGTGCAGAGAAATGTGTTGCATTTGCAGCCATATATATGGAAATAAAACCCAATTAAGGCTTTGTTTGTTAGATGTTTCCTTGTGCCTTTAGTGGACATAATTTTGTTTGAATGTTGGACATAAAAGTAAAATAAAAATAAAATAGCCTGTCTTGAAATGAAAAGGTCATGTGGTTTCATAAGAGGTAATAAGAGCAATTAGCCTTTTACTGAATTTATATGTTCTGCTTAAATATTTGTAGTCCAAGCAATTAAAGACAGTTTTACAGCAACCAGCTTTAGATGTTAATAAGTCTAACTATATTTTACACAATTGTGGAGTTAATGTAGGAGTACTAACTGAGGATAGATAGCAACTTCAATGCAAACAAAACAAGGCTGTTTTTAACATGATTTTTAGTTATGTGTGAAAATCTTGAGATGTTCACATGAAATTAATGTGTAGGCTCTTGTTGATAAGAATTGGTTCTGACATCACACGTTATAATAAGAGTATAACTGATCTTGAAACGCTAAATTTGGTATTACCTATATTGTTTTGATCAGCTTCAGATACTAACATAGTTATAGTCAGCCCAACATGTAAATGAGAGAAAAGCAGAATCTTAGTGTCTAAAGATAGGTACAAAAAATATAAGAAAAAATTAATTATCCTTAATTCTCAGACCTGGAGGGTAACTTGGTCTGAAGTCTTTGTCTATATGGGAGTTGAGCAAGTGGATTGTTCATTCATTATTTTCCTTTTTTCTTATGGTTATGGGCATGAGAAATGAACACATAATAAATACCATGTGAACATCACTCTTTGCTTTGAATTAATAATATCTGTTTAATGTAAAAATAATGTAATAAAACATAATTATATCTGTTTAAATCAAGTTTAATTCTCATGCATGTTAGACCCCAATCTTTGCCACAAGTTGGAGCTCCATGACAGATCTCACATATATGAGCATGATCTGTCCCAAACCCCCATAATAATGATCAAAATGTATAATAAATGAAATAAATATTATCAAAGTGAAATTCAGTTAGATTATATCCTCAGCTTACTCATTAATTAACTGATAGATTTGGTGTTATAATGAACTAGACATAGGAATCATTACAGCTTAAAAAGATCGGTTTTTTTCTCATTTTTACTAAAGATTGCAAGAAGAAAGCACAGAAAAATATTTAAGTTTATATGTGTTTCCACTCTCTTAAATTAGAAACATTTTAAATTCAAGAAAAAATGTGAAACAGAAATTAAAAATCTGAAATCTTGAAGCAGGGCAACGGGAATAAATATAAATGTTCCACAGGATCTTTTTTTAAACTTTAGAAGTAGCATGACTTTTATTTTAGGAAAATTTAGTCATTTTTAATGATAATAGGACCAGTTTAAAAGTTTAAGTAACACACTGCACTTCTTAATTGTTTGAGGTTTTATTCTTTTTTTTTTCATTTTGACTGAATATAAAGAAATATAAAAGCTGTATTTTAGCCTCTGTTCTTTCTATAAAGTACTAGCCTTATTTTCCAAAGACTGTCTTTTTTTCTCCTCACCTCGAAAATGTGTGTGCTTATTCCAGTTTTCATTTTGATGAAGTAGAAAATGTACATTGTTCAAATTTTAATTCTTGCATGGCAGAACACCTTAGTCCATCTAAGAGGGAATATATTACAGCTAAGGAATCTCTGTATACAATTAATAGAAAGTTTTACATAAATAGATTCTGGGTAGATATGCATTTATACTTTAAATAAAGTTTTCTAGATTTTGAAATTAAATGAGTCATGGACATCCCTCCTGTTCCCTAAAAGATTGCATTATGTTATCAATGGGGTTTCAATTTTATGCAAGGCAGTTGCATTTTGCCTTTCATCCAGTTGTCATAGCTGCACTGTAAAATTGTGCCATATTCAATCTTTTTGAAGTTACATACTCTCAAAGAGGTTGGGTTTTTTGGGGTTTTTTTTGAGTTTTTTTTTTGGGGGGGGGGTTGTGGTTTAGAGAAATCTTATTCTTATAGAATAAGAATTTTTGCAGTATGGGGGACAGATTGCCTCTACTTGATATGTGCATGGTAATCATCCATTGTCCAGACCTACATGCACAATAATAAATAGTGGCCCCAGAAAATTATCTTTTTCATAGAAGACATTCAAAGACACTGCTATGTTTAGAAACCATGTCTCATGTCTAGAAATATATGTAAGCAGTCTGTGAGCTGCTGGATTTTGATATTTCTGCAGCATGTTTCTTCAGGTTTCCAGGGACTTGCAGTGCCTCCTTGCTGCTTTAGCAACCCCCACTGCTAACTTTCCCTCTATATATCTTTTCATAGCGCATATGGTAGGTGGCATTACTCAGCTAACAGATGTGTCTTTATGATGCTTGCAATTTGTCCCGTGCATGCAGGGGCACTTGTGGTATATAAACAGAGATTGGTAACACTTGATAAGGTCATTATACTGGCTGGTTTTGTTCTGTGTGTCAGCAGTCTCCAGGACTAGAACTCAGACCCATATATCTAACAAAGACCTCATTTTTATATCTTGCTTATTGTAGATGGGCTGTTAAGATTATTTGATTTATTAGCTTTTTATGGGCCCTCTGCTATGCTAGTATGATGGGTACCTTGCCAGTCCCTTTCATTAATATCCCATAATAAAGTATTTATGATACCACCATGGACTCGTGGAGACATATTTTACATCTCCGTGTAGTATGTTAAAAAGCTGTATAGACGTGAGTTTTGTGTCAGGGGGCAGTAAAAAGGGCTGGATCAAGTCATAACAGTGTTGACAGTGATAGTAAGAATAAAGGTCCGCTTTAAAACTCAAGAAAAGCACATTGGTCTTCCTTTGCCACCAAATATAGTAAATTTTGTGTCCATGAAGAACATTTAAAATGAAAAAGTAGATACCTCAAGCTACACAGGATGAATGCAGCTCCTTTAAGGTATTATTTTTATGCTCTTGTCAGCTGTGGGTTTGAGGGGGCTCCTGCTGACACAACTTGATTAGTCCCAGCAGACTCAGTGCTCTTTCCTGCAAGCGGCATGAAAGCAAATAAGGAAAGTCAGATCTGAGGTCTGAAAAATCTTATTTATGTGCTTTAAATACAAAGGCATGAAACATGCACTAGGTGAAATCTGTGTTCTTTGTGAGTGTGCTGAGATGAGCTATTTTAATATATTCCGTGAGAATAATAAGGAAGTTCTTTAACAAGGATAAAAATGCTACTGGACAACACTGTGTCAGATTTTGGTCCGCTTCACATCTGAAATCATTGGAGTGGGTGAAGAAAAATCTATGGTACAATGGGGCTTTGTTCTTCAAACATTCTAATAATTGCTTAAAAATTACTGTCAGAGTTGTGATTCAGTATAGCAACTTGTATGCACGTGTGGTGATTTTGGTTTTTTCCCAGGATAGGTGTCCACAACTTCTGTGGGCAACCTGTTTCATTGCCCAATCACCCTCATAGTGAAGAGGGTTCCCATCTAGGTTCCAAGACTTCCAGCTGTATCCTTTCTCCATGGACAGTTATCTCCCTTTAAAAAGCCCACCATCTTTCTGCAATCTGTTGGCCCTTTCCTTAACTACAAAGTAAACAGAAACCTTTGCCTATTGCACATTTGGCAAACAAACATTAAAAAAAACAACAAGCAAACAATAATAAGACACCTATAATTTCTTTCATACGTTTTCAATATCTAAATATCTCTTCAGTCATATAGTGGAGATACAAGTAAACCTTAGGTTTTGATTAAAAATCCACTTTAGTATGACCAGGAACATGCACAAGCAACTTGAGATATCTACTGGAATAAGAAATTAAGACTGAAGAAATAAAAAACCTGTCACCTGTAAGAATAAAACCCATTACTGTAAACAATAGAAGAAATTTTGCATAATTTTGGTAGACTAGAATTGAGCAGTCAACATAGAAAGATAACTTTTAAGAAAAGAATCTAATAGCAGATAGAGTGTTGATTAGAGGATTGTAAATAAAGAGTATTATAACATATGGTAAACTATTTAAATTTGGCACTCTGGTGCAGATTTTGTTTCTCAGTCTTCTTAAATAGCATCAAATGTCAATGAGTCATTCAATCTATAAAGCCAGGTTAAAAAAATACTCAAAATTTATTATATGCACAGTTATGTTGTTTGATTTAGCTTGCTTTCTGAGAAACAAGGGTCTTTATGTTTGACAGTAGACTCCACTGATTTTAAACCAATATCCAGTCTCAAAAAAAAATTGACAAACATCAGATACATACTCTGGTGTAATGTTTTATTGCAGTCAGATCCAGTGAGACTATGCAGTACCAAGTAATATCACCTCCATCTGTCCTTCCAGCTGTCCCTGTGGTTCCAGGAAACTTCCAGTTCACTGTACAGCCACCCAGATTAAGGAACAGGAAAGATACCATTCAGGGTGGTTGGTCACTGGAATAGGCTCCCCAGGGAAGTGGTCAGGGAACCAAGCCTGTCAGAATTCAAGAGCATTTGGGCGATGCTTTTAGTCGTATAGTTTAGTGTAGGGCAGTCCTGTAAGGAGCAGGGTGTCGGACTCAATTATTACAGGTCCCTTTCAACTTGAGATAGTCTGTGGTTCTGTCATTGTCTAGAAAATGCTTTTCAGCCTTGTGGTTATTTTGCCTTCTAAAGTTTGGACGTGTTTGAACTGAGAAGTCTCACATATTCAGGGTGAAAGCTCTTTGTAAAGATACGGTATAGCAGAAAAGTGGATGTGCATCCTTCTAATTCCTTTTTACAGGAAAAAAAGCACATCCAGCTGCACTGTCAAGGCACAGAGCCTCTCTTGTTGGTAGGAATATTTGAACTCTTATCTGAGGAGGTAACTTTGGAAACATTACTACCTCTTTCTCTGGTTTCTTGGAAGGTTAGGTTCTAGGCAGTGTTCAGGTTTCCCGGCCTGTTGGCCTGAGAAACCTTTGGGCCAGGCAGGAAACACCCAGGATTCCATGACTGTTAAACTGTTTGGGTCTGAGGCCGTATGTTGGGATTTATGTGCCTTTGTGCATCCGCAGTGAGATTATTTATAGGCATGCAACCTGGTAAACCAAAATAGTTGCCTTTTTTTAGTATCTAAAAAAATTTCCTGAGTGACAGTACTCATCAAATGCAGTCACCTACCAGGTTCTCAAAACATTATTCACTCCATATAAACACAGATTCTGAGCAAGCTGAAGGGGCCTGAAGTCCGTGTGATTAAAAATGTGTTGGCTCTGGACAAGGATCTGCCACTTTTGTATTCTCCTTCATATAAAAGGAGACTCACCATCCCTGGATGTGTTCAAAATTGTGCAGAAGTGATACATAGGATCATGGCTTAATGGTGGACCCAGCAGAGGTAGGTTAATAGTTGGACTTGATAATCTTCGAGGTATTTTCCAACCTTAATGATTCACTTTTCAGAGAAATTGTTTTTGTGAGTGTGTAATCTGATTTACATAACTTGTTAATGATATAAAGTGGTCAAACCTGGATCACACTTTAAAAAGCATTTCTAAAGGGTACTTTTCAAAAAAGTCAGATCTTCCAGCTTATTTTCAGCTTGCCATTGAAATACTACCATTTTTCCATTTGCTGTGCCAAATTTACAGTAGTCTCCCCTGTGCCTAGTTTTGTAATGCTGGAGTGGTGAGACCAGTAGACCTCTGAATCAACTAAGCACTCAGGTCTCAAAGTAAAAGTAACCCTGTAAGTTGTACTTTTGTCAGGAATCTCATCACCTCATGTCCCAGGTGAGGGATTCTGGTCTCTAGAGAGCAGATAGTTTCATTTACGTTAGGAGGGGAACACAGTGATAAGGTTCAGGCATCATTATTACCACACCACAGTAGAATATAAACACGACTGTAAATAGAGAGACTTGGCATTGGAGTGAAGCAAAAACTAGAGTTTTTAAAATTGTTCTGTTTCTCAATTCAGGGTTTGGTCATTAAGCAAATTAATAAAATACCTACTCATTATTAATATAATTTTATAGGATTTTATATCTTAGTGTGATGAAGAAATTAACTAAAATTAAGTAACTTAGGAGACATTCCAGCCTTAGCAACTATAACACACTGGGTTTTACTTAAAGGGATAGAGAGAGGCTGTAACTGGTAAATAGTGCTAAACACTAACACAGCATGAAATATTAGGCTGTATATTTCAAAGGCTTTACACTAATATAGTAAATTGTAAAGATTAATTTTAAGCCAGTGTGAGTAACTGCATTTCTCCTTTATTCCTTGTGGTATACTAAATATTGAGCTTTCAATAGATGCAATGATAGCACAATATTCTATGACTTTCTGTGTTTATATAGAGGACAACAAATAAAAACTATCTATCTAGTATGCTTAGTACATTAATCTATAGTTATCATAGAGTAAAGTCAGAGTGAATAAAGGACAACACTTTCCTAATGCTATGCGTATCAGAGCTGGATTTACTGTGATCTCCACAAAGAACTTGGAGCACTCTTCAAATTTATGTACCAGCGTCTTTGCCATTTAACGATGAGGGTATTGCAGTCCCTCATAAGAAAATGTTCTAAATATTGCAAAATTCCTATGGTTTAATCTCAAATGTTGCTCAACTACATAATGAAGGCCTATAGTATTTGATTGAAATCACACAGTTTGAATTAACATGATTCAAAACATAAACATTGATAGTAAAACTACCTTAACTTAATATGAGTGCATACATATTAATATGTAACTACTGCCCAGCCATCATTTTCTTAGGAAAAATTTGCATTCAAATATCAAGCAAGTGATGAGACACCAGTCCTGAAAATATCTCGGAGTCTGGGTGTCTCTGTGTGTTGGGATGACCCCAAGATTGTAAAAGTCCTTGTTTCCCAGACCATGCAGCCAAAGGAGTCTGAAATGCATAAAATAAGCTTCTTAAGGTTGTTTATTTTTCTTTATCTATAACATTCTTTCTCTGACCTGCTGAGGTCTGTCCAGCAAGTTGGCCATGGCATTCTAAGTGCCATCTCGGGCGGTGTTTATATTTTATACTAGAAATTACGTGTATTATATTTACAATATTGTGCCAATACCTATCATCTGTGTTAGACAGTGTGTCTCTACCTTAAACCAATAGAAAAGTGTCACCATCACACCAAGACATGGAGGACAAGAAGAAGGAGAAGAAGCTCAGGACACGCCCAAATCCCACCATCTTGTCCCCTGAACCTCATTCTAAAAAAGCCCCAAAATTCCACTTTTTCACCCTGTGTTAATTCAACTACTACACTACTCAAACCCTTGTGGCTTGCAATTCCTCATACAAAGTTGGCAGTTTTTTCCACAGGCTAAAATCGAAGCCACAGGTGTTTTTGACTTCGTGCCAAGGTCTCCGAGCCCCCTGCCAGGGTCTCGAGGCAGCCAGGGCAGCCAGAGGGATGTCTGGGACTCCGACAGGAATATAACATAAGTTTTCACAAAGATTGTGCTACACTAGCTCTGAATTGCAAACAGACTTTTCCCTGTGGAAGTCCTCTTTTAGACGTACTGCTTCAGCAGAAGAGAGCTACTTTGCCTTTCAGGTTAAGAAATTGTGTATCTAAGAAAAATATTTTCCCCAAGAAACATTAAAATTATGTTAGACTGGGAAAGTTCCAGAATATCTTTGATAATTATTTTATGCAAATACTCTCTTGTTTCAGCCTATAGACTTATGCAATTAATTCAGATTTTTTTTTATGTACAGCAATTTTGTAATAAACTCCCCTTTCTTCAACGTTGGTTGAAGTGGAGAGATTCTATTGTCAGTTCCTGAAAAGATGAAGAAACAACCATAGCAGAGGGGAGAAAAGCGATATGCGAAAATTTGTTCCAGGTATTCTGACCATTAATAATTAAAAGTCCTTGCAATGATCTGAGCAGGATTACTAATACAGGTTTTGAAAAATAATCTGTTGTGTTACTTTGCTTCTAACCATCTCTGTGCCCCTGGTGAACTGCTGACAGTGTTTGGTGCTTAGGCTGTTCAGACACAGTTATGAAGTGCATGTTTCCTTCGGCCCTGAGTCCAAGGAAATGTAGAAGTCTTGTGTTATCCTGTTTTTGTAAAGGAAATATTTATATCTTGGGAAAGAAAGATGGCTTGATTTGAAGTACCACTCAACAGATCCTATAACTTGATGGAAATTGTATAGCTCTGTGTTAAAGTGATTTTTAAAACAAGTAAAAGCATGGTTATAGCACAATTACAGCCAAGTCTGCCTGTATTCTGATTCTGAAAACTGGGTAAAGCAATTGTCACCTAAGAATAGTGTGAATGTAGCTTTTTTGATACTCACATCCAGAGTGATTTTCTGTATTTTGAAAGACAGTCTTTTTACAGTATTCACAAACACTTCTGTACTGTGACTTCTCCTCTTTTTTTCTAGAATAATGCAAATATCCTTTTCATTTGTTCTCTGTTTTAGTCATGGAGACTTTTACACCAGTTCTCACTGAATTATGAAAGTATGCACCCTTTTCCCTTGTATTCTATGAGGATAGAAAATTATTACTATGGTGTCTATTTTTTTCCCTAGACTTCCAGATAGACTGCCTCATATTTCACATGTGTGCACTTATTTCCTTTCTTCTGGCCTCAATTAGATAATTTAACTATACATGCTCAACATTTTAGCAACCTCGTACCTTTATGCCTTCTCTCTCTGTTTCATGGAGCAACGGAGATCTTTGGAAGATGGTCATGTTCGTAGCTGAGCTTCTATTCCATCAGTACAAAACTTTGCTAAGACCATATTGGTAAGGTCTCTTCCCTGACTTTTAGGCTGGGTGTCACTAGTCCTCATTTTTGTAAAAAAGATTTAACAGTACTCTTTGTATAATATATGTATGTGGCTTCACTTTTTTCCCTGAAACATTACATATGTAATTTGGTGGCTGAAATTGGAACACCACATGTTCCTGCAATCTGTCCATCTCTGACAGCTTCGTTTCTTTATTCAGTGGCTGCTCTGGTGCTGATAGAGGTGTCAGAAGAAATTGTCTATCATTTGCGTGGGTTTCTCACTTGTATGAATCAGTTTTATCACAGCTCCAGAGCATCCCCAGAGACAGTTCTAACTGCTTTGTTTTTAATTACAAAGTCACTCTTTGTGTTCCTCCATACAGACAGCCATGTAGTCAATCATAAAATCACCTTGTTCAAAATCTAGAATACAAATATTAAAATGTATCCATCTTTCCTTTGAAGCGATATGTGAAATTTTCAGAAGGGTCTCAGTAGCATTGATCCCATTTATGGTTCGTCTATTTCTAAGGTATCATGAGTGTTCCAGACGCACAGTTCGTGTTTTAGCACATCTTGTCACAAAGCATATCCTCTTCCCAAAGTGAAGGTTAAGAGATTTAAAGCACAATTGTGGCTTACCTGAAAGCCAAGGTTAAAGATATATTTTTTTTTCAATTGAATTTTAATTGCATGTCAAATAGAAACAAATTCTAGGTATTTCCATGGGAATACAAAGCAGTCCGAGAAACTGAATTAAAGCTCTGAAGGAAATATAAAGCCTAGTCAAGGTATCTTAATGTTATATCTTTTGTTGTATCCTTTTTGCTGATTTTGTTTGGTTTTGGTTTTAAATTAGATATTTAAGAACTGAGATGAAACACTCAAGATATTTTAGCTTATTTTGATATTTGCAGTTAGCCAGTACATGGGTCTTTCAAAATTTTTCAACACCAAGGAGTAATTAGGCAATGTAGTCAGATATTTCTTGGATACAGACATGTATATTTACAAAGAATACACACAAAATTCTATTTTCTTAAATAGCATTACAGTTAAATCGCTATTTCTTTGCAGAACATTTCAAGTTTTATTCTACATAGAATTCTACCACTCCTTAATGCGTGATCCTTATTCCTGCTTGCTGTCTTTTGGATGGTTTTTTTTTTTTCTCTGTTTTTGAAAGTTTTTGAATGTTTCTGAAATACACTTCCATCAAGTGATACCCAGTAAATTTCTACTACCCATTTCCCCTTTAGTCTTCCACTTGATCTATGTTTTGGGTGGAGGATTCTGTTGTTTCAGGTAAAAGGACATACATCTTTTATGCTTTGGCTTAAACCTACTGTGAATGATAGGTTTGTCCCAGCATGAATACATTGTCTTCTAACTTCTATTACACTTATTTCATCATTTCAGTCTTTTTAATAATTAAGTAGTTCCAATCTGCTTGACATTTTAACTGGAGGCAATAATCAGACTATAATATTCAGGTTTTAAATGCCTACTTTACTCTGCTTTTATAACATTGGAAAAATATCTGTAGTAAATGTGATATGCAATATGGTGTGGAGAGGCATAGGTCATACTGCATCTAAAACTTTGATAGCTACATTTCATCCAACTTTACAGTGACTCAGTGAGCAAGATGTTCTTTATTGACTGCCTGCAGCCCCTCTGTAGAAAGAGTGAAAATAAACTTTTGCTTTTGAAGGTGCTTAATCTAATGCCTAAAACTAGGCATAATGTGAAATCAGGTAATTTAGATTTTATCCTATGTATGCCCTCCTCATGTCCTGGAATGGGTCGAGAAGCAAACTTTCCAAATCATTGTGTTTAAGGGTCATCTTGACAGGAGTCAGTTAATTTGCACTGAAGTATTATTTCTTTAGCATAGGTGATGTGTGAAATTTATGCTCAAATAACTGCAACACCAAAAATGTTTTAATATCTTCCAGCACACTCCCTCTTAAGCCCTCAAAAAATGTTCCTTAATTAGTCCAGCTGCAAATGATATCAGCATAATGATTCGGATCACATCATTCACATGTAGTCTATATATACTTCTGTAAAACTTTCTTGGCTTTTATAAACTGGCTTTTATAATTCCATAATGTTTCAGTAGGAAAAATAACACAGAAACAAGTTTACATAGGACAAAAGTTATGTATATACAAATGCTCACGATAATCTTTTATCCGTGGCTCCTACTATAAGAAAGTTTTCTGCTTAGGTTCTTATTGTCACGGACAGCTATTCATACTTTTCAATACTTGGCACTTATGCTGTAAATCAAGGCTCATGACTGAGAGGTATAAATTGTAACGTCATTTATAGGAGTGACAGCAATATAATAATAATAATAATGATGATAATAATAATAACAACAACAACAACAACAACTGTCATTAACTGTTATTCCTGGCTCGCACCACTACAAAGATCTGGCTGATTCATTCTTCTCCACCTCATTCTTGCCCTTTTATTGTCCTCCTCCACCTTTTAAACTCTAGCCAACAACTCCACTAATACAGCAACAAATTTACTGGCAAGGTCTGCAACAGTTGAGTCCATCCCAGTTGATCTGTGCCAGTCAGCCAGCTGGTGAGCTGGAAATTATCTAAGAACTGGCTACAATGCCATTTTATGGGCCAAAAGAAGACTCTGCAGTATTTGCCTTAAAGAGATGTTTTTCCTTTGCTATGACATTGTTTTCTCATCATGGTTATTGGCATAAAAATGTTAATATGGAGGACAGCAAAGAGAAATATTAGCAAATGTACTAACCCATTTAGGCAACTGCACTTGGAGAGTAGGAAAGCATTTCCTAAAAGTCAATGAAGAATTCTGGAAAATACAAAATTGAAAATAAATGTAGGCAGTTAAGCATTACACTCATTGTCATAGTTTATGTCACACTGATGGCATTATTCAATTTAAATTAATTGCATGGGAAAATAATAAGTCTTGGTGCTATTGCATATTTCAAGCTTTACTATGTATACATTCTTTTCTTTAGTTATCTCCCACTCTTGCTTAAGACCTCTTGTTTTCCTACTATTCTGCTACATTTATTCTAGTACATATTTAGGAAAATATGAAGTTACAAGGAAATCTTGTTTAATTCAGGTGTTCTTTTCCAATCCTGGAAGTATTTGCCTCTCCTCAGATCTGTTGGCATAAAGTTCTAGTAACATAAAAATTAAGTTTTTAGCATTTTAGTTACCTCACTGCTTCAATCCATATTGTTCCAATACAGTGAGTGATGCCTATATTAATAAATTATGAAGTCATTTGAACCTGGTCTCTTCCAGCAAGGTTGTTGCCCAGACATTGTTAAGGTCATCAGTCACTCTTCCACTTTAATAAATGTTTAATTTTAATCTATATAGTGTGGAATAGCTCTAACAGTGTTGCATTCCTTGATGATTATTCAGGAGAAATTTGAAATCAAGCTTTTAAGTCCAATTAGTGTTTAATGATAAAGTAGGTAGGTTAATATGATATTGAAAGAAAGCCTTTATAAAGGATGAGGAGGAAGAAGAAAGTTATGCCTGACCCAAACTACTAACATTAATTTTTAACTGCACAGCTTTATATAACATACTCCAGCAAGTCCTTGATTTCATCACCAGCCTCTTCAAGGAATTTTTATCTTTACAAAGAGAACACACTGAGAAAATTAGGTCGATGTTTAGAATGAGGTAGGTTATGCCCCCTTGTTAAGAGAGGTAATACAGGTCTAAATAAAAATGGTTTAAAAAAACCCATAGAACAAACAGTCAAGAAAACTTCTGTGGTTTAAAGTCACCAAAGTCACCACCATGTAAATGCAGTTCCAAAAGACTCTGACACTTCTATAAAACATCCCAAATCTCCCTAGTTCTCGAAGTCTAATTATATGCTAATGAGGAACATGAAAGTGTTTTAAATCTTGGTGATTTTCATAGAGGATAGGTACTTCCAACCCAGCTGATGTTTCTACAGGTAGTATGCCAAATATGTTAAAATTTAACAAGGAAAGTGTGTCCTGTACAAAATGTTATGTAAGTGATGGAGCAATGCAGTTGCCACGAAAACATGGTTGCAAATCACCAAGTCTCTGTGGGAGCTCTGAGTGTGTTCCTCAGGCATAGGCTGAGCCCTCTGTCTTAGGACTACTGGTATGTAACTTGTTTGCTCAGTGCATAATTGCCTTTACAAGCTACTTACAAGTTCGGTGCAGTAATGAATTTTCCTTGATAAATGAGTGAAGTAATTTGTATCTACCACAGTCCCAGTATGATAATCAATAAATTGACTTTCACCTTGGTATTACATTTGGTGTTTAAACAACAACTAAATTTTCTAAGCTCCGGAGAACAGAAAATCCACACTTCTGACCATGAGGACTACTACTGTTACTGTAGTCCCTATCAAACCATGAGATTCTATCTAAAAGAAAAAAAATGTGGTTTTGTTTCATCTCTAACCAACATATGAAAAAGGGGAAACTGTAGCATTTCTTAACATCAGGGATGTTGTAAAATATTGCATCTGCAGCCCAAGTGCCAGCACTTTGTCCTGGGATTTCTGCCAAAACAGGAGGCTGTTCAGTTGTAATTAACATTTCTCATCCCAATATCATTGTTGATGAGTCCCCGCACAGTTTCAAGTACAGCTGCCTGCCACAGTAGGTCATTATGAACACAGGACTTCTGCTGATTCTTCCCTTCTTGACATGGGCAACTTCTCACTTCAAAAGAATCACAGTTTCCTTCTTGCCAGACTTTGTGAGGTAGCCGTATCATGCCTTATTTGAAGATCTGCATATTGGTTTTGGCTTGATCTATTTGAACTTTTTTGCTTTTAGGAAGTCTTTCATCTTTTGTTTGCATCTGCTGAAATTCATGTCTTACTGGAGTGGTGCCATCTTGAGCTAGATGTTCATCCCTTGTTAAATTATTTGTCCGTTCAGTTTGGTGTTCAGATTAGCCATATCAGATCCTGATGTATTTCAGCCTGGCTCTTCTGGAATTCCTTGGCATTGCTTCTCTGCAGTCTCTTGGAAGCTTTGCTAGAGCTACATGGAAGGCTAAGCAATTACAAATTATGTAGTCATGTGAGCAACTGTTCTTGAGGATACATTATATAAATGGTCAGCAGGAGACACAGTAATAATCAGCTGGGATGAGAAAATTGCTTACCAAAACAGACACTTGTTATTTTCCCCTAAAACTGCTAATAGAGAAATCAAAAGCACCCATTTTTAAATGAAATGAGCAGTTTTTACTATGTTCTGTGTATACTTTATTATTCAACTTCTTGCTTCTGCTGGAGTTATTACTTACTGATTTATCTAGCCAGGGACCGGAGTCTGTGCTTCGGCAACAACCCTGTTTCAAACAACTTATGATCCAAGCACAGATGAGAGAAAACAACACTATACAGAGGGAGTTTAGGGAATCAGGGAGACAAATTTGGGGCAGTTTTACCAATCACCCTTCTAACAGCATAGCACTCTACACATGGGAATGTTTTCTTATTGTATTTTAGAAAAAGAGAAAACTTAAATTATGAATTTCAGCAAATTTGACTGATTAGCAGGGGTAGATGACCTTTCAGTAGTGAAGGAGACAGAAGCAGCAATGTAGGTGGAGCTAGGTCACATGTTCTCTTTAAAGCAGAGACAAATTATTCCATTTTTTGCTGCAGGACAAACCAGGAAGCCATGAAGGCAGGAAAATGAAGGGGTGACCTTACTAGTGACCTAGAAAAATGATCTTTGCATCACTTTTCTGAATGGAATGGAAAAAGATCTGTTATGGTCAGAGAAGGTTCCTATATTTCCGTCTGGCAGCAGCATTCTCCTTTATTAGAAAATGGTACACCCAACAATAACAAAAAAATACAGAATTGGCAATAGATGAATAGCAGCACAAGCTGCAAAGTGACACTTTGACAAACATTGTTCCAGCGAACAATCCTGAGAAAACAGAGAAGTGATCATTTCTTAAATGTATTGGGGGAAGGGGGAAGGGAACTCTGACATTAAGAAAAAGGACAAAAGCTAATAAGGAAACTTCCTGACTCTAGATGACAGAAATCCAGAATCTATTCTCATATAGCTTAAACAATTGTGCTCTAATTTAACATAATTAACAATAAAATGTAGTCCAGTTAGGCCACTTCGGTTTTAAACAGGACCAGGGCTTTAAGTGTAGATATGTGAATTGTTGCCTTAAACTGTAATAAATTCTACTGAAGGATCAATAATGTTTGAGAGAAACAACCTTAAGGTGCAATAATATGTATTAAATATTTATTTTTGCTCAAGCAATATGTATGTCTCTAAAATACCCCGAACACAAAGGAAGAAAAAAGGGTATGTCACAGATCTGACACCAAAGAGAACTTGATAACTGATTATATTTTAGTATTATTAACTTCTCATGTTTTGGAATTGTTAGTGAAGTTCATCAGTCCTAGGGGGTCTTTGGAATCTTTTAATATGCAGATGATGAGACCAGCACTTAATAAGGATCTCATACAAAACAATTAAATGTCATTATTAAAAAGCAACTCAGTGTCCCTGAATTCTGAATATTTTTGTAAAACAGTATTTCCATCATTTTCTGATTCAAAGATAAAAGGAAAAACAGAAAAAAACTCAGCATCCACTGTACATCCAAAGAAAGACCACTGGAATAACTTAAAAATAGATATTGTGGATCATTCTGTGGTGCTGGAACAGATGTACAGAGCAAAAAGTCTTCTGACAGTCTCAGAACAATGTCTGGGAGGCAAGGTTTATATGGGACTTGAAAAATCTTTCCAGGAACATACATGCTTTCGATGTCATTAGTGAAAATTAAGGACTTAAAAATCTCAGTGGATCTCAGTTCTGCAATAAAGCCCATATGCAAGGCCCTGATGTCATCAGTGAGTGACTTGGAGAACCATGCCCAGACTCCACGGGTCTCCTGGAAAATTTTTATACTCGCACAAAAGTTATTTCAAGAATGACTGATGCCACTCAACAGTCAAGAGACTAAGCAGATTTTTTTGGTCTGCTATCATTTTGATTGAAATAACTCAGCTCTGCTGAGAGCAATAAAAATAAATCAGACATATTTATGAGGTAAGGACTCTACAGTGTCTACGGTCATTAAAATCTTTCATTTTTCTTGTTTGATTCAAAGTACCTGTCATTCTACCTTGAAGCTCCGGCTGCTTCATGAAGCACCCACTAGTCTCAGAGAGAAGATTCTTTTCATGAAGAGCAATAAAAAAATTTGTCATTTTATATCTGGGGTGACTGTTTTTGATGGGATAAATTCTTGTTTAGAGCTCTGAATTCTTTCAAACATTATCAGTTTTTTTGTTGTCAAAAAAAAAAAAAAGAAGCGTTAAATCTTACTTTTAAGAGGATGTTTTCATTAAACACATATTTTAAAACAGGTTAAAGCCTGAACTAACTCCCAGCATCTGAATAAGAACATGTAATCGTCTGAGGCATCTTCTTCTGAGGTCAGAAATTTTTTCAAGTCTTTCAGAGATTCTCACACTGAAAGAAAAAAAAAATCTTAGGCTTGTTCTGTGCTTTATCCTTTCCTATGGACATAAATGAAAGTGACATAACGTGCTGTATTGCTTGAGTTTGCAAATATATACTTTCTCCTAAGGTGAAAATATACAGAAACCCTGAGATGAATATTTTGTGCCACTATCCCCTGAAGTAATAAGAAGCTCTTTTCCAAGCAATACTTGTGAGGAGTAACATGTCAGGGACATTCTCTATGTCAGCAAAGGACTGAATCAAAATTAATTTCCTCCTTTGATAATTTTTCCAAGCTATTCCAGAAGATGGCACATCCTTAAAGCTCCCTTGGTAGCTTTCCATCATAGATGAGGATATTGTACATGTTCTTGATTTCATAAAATTTAAATATTGTTCAAATGAGTCAAAACACAGCCTTTATATTACTGTAACCTCCTATATTATTTGAACTGAAAAATATACAAAAACCAAATATTTAAGAGCTGGGTTCAGATGCACATCATATGGGACCTAGGGGAGGCCTATGGCCAAGTGCTGTACAGACTGGACACCAGGCAGTGCTTGTCAAGTACAGGACAGAAGGATGTTCCCTTGCCCTGTTTTAGTTGACAGCATAGACATAGCCTTACACTCATAGACTAGCATTGCAAGTGCCAGGGGGTGATTAAAACACCCAGCTGTCCAGGATCTCCACAAAAGGAGGAGGCAGCCTCAAAACACCTCCTCTCACCCACCAAAATCATTATGAAACTATTCTTCAGAGGAAGCTGTGAAACGAAAGTATCTTTCCCCATCTTTACCAACATGAAACAAATGTTTTGGAGTCGTTTTGCACACATTTAAGACACACAAAACAAATCAGTGTATTTATCCTCCAGAGTTTGTTTTGTGTCTGTCAAATATAACACATTTTTAATGCACAATTAAAAGTTTTGATAAAAAATAGAAACATATAGTGTCACATCATCAAAACCTTTCACTGTGCAGTTTATTCCAACTTAATTTGAAATAGAATTTGTGCTAAATTCAGTGAAATCATTAATGAAACTAACTAATTAAAATTTTTAAGCTTCCTTTCTATCCAATGTAAAAAAAATCCATGTGCAAAATGAACTGTTACATGACTATTTCCCTTTTAAACTTTCTGCATTAAAAAATCAAGAGAAGGGAAAAGGATATCATTTTAATATCTGTTATATCTTTATTGGAAAGGCAACATGTTTCATAAGAAGTAGGATGCTTAGTTTGATCTGATGCATGAGCGGACAGACTTGCTGAGCCCTCCCTGGGCTCGTGAGGAATTCTCTGTTGGGATGACGAAAGAGTGTGGCCTTCTTATGGACAAAAGCAAGTAATTTTCTCCAGTCACTAGGGAAACGAGATTAAGGAGACATGACATTTTGTCTATTTAGTCTCCCTCCTGAGAAAGCTGTTTTGGGAAAAGGGCCTTCACACACCATTTTGCTGGTGTGTGCCCTCAAGGCATTGTTGAATCAGATAAGTAAAACTTTTAGTAACATGTTGACAACAGGAGAGTCAAGTCCTTATTCCTCTTTGGTAATCACAAAGGTCCTGCATTTCCATAACATCTGTTACAGGCACCCATTGCAGTGTACAGTCTCCTCATTATGCCCCATTAATCCTCTTTTTGTGCAGAATAAATTGAGGCCCAGAAAGGGTTTTAGCTTTAAATCATGCACCCAGTTCACATCACACACAAATCATCCAGAACTGATGAATGCCGGTTTCTATACATGGGGGAGAGGGGGAGCCAGAGTAGGGTGTTGTGAACAGAACTGGAAGAAATTTGTTTCTTTTCAAATAATTAAAAGTCTAAAATTGATTGTAGATCAAAAAGTGATTGTAGAACACTTTTTTTTTTTTTTTTTTTTTACATAAAATATATTCAGAATTATACAGGAAAGGCAAAGGTTCTTGCATTAGAGGCACAGCAGAAAAGTGTTTAGCCCTGTAAAACATTGTTTAATGGGAAGGAGCCTTGTTGCTCTTCCTCAGATTTACTGATTACTTCTTATTTCTAATTATTTCAGAAATCACATTCTTAAGGATATTCAATCATTCATGAGAAATAGATTCCAAACATAAATACAGCTCCCTCTCTGAAATATTCATTTATAACTGGAGAGGGAAAGAGCAGTTCTGCTGAGTGGGGGGAAAAGGGAAATTAGTCATACTTAATCTTAAAAATAAAGGTAGAGTTTTCTTTGGTTCCTAATCGTGGCAATGATCACTGTTCTAGAAAGGCTACAAAGCCAGAGGTTGCCTCTAGGAGAAACGAAGACAAAAGATTCCACCTGTGATTTTGAAGCAGACTGTACAAGATTGTTTTTTACTATTCCACTATCTTGCTTCATCGCTGTAAACAATTTTCCAAGACTGAATTCAAATATTACAAGTTCAGAAACAGATAACATACAAGATGAGATTAATGAGATCCACCTAATTGAGGGAGATAACACACTGAATAGCTAAGTATTTTATGGTAGTGCTGATAAACACGATCAATAGTACAGGCAGAAAAGTGGAAAACTGGTATCATCATCATTTATCTGCCATGTAATGTAAGTAACTGTCATCATATTATATCTTCAGAAAGGCAATATTAATCCATTCCCTACACCAAAATCCAGAAAATTCACTTTACTGTAAAGTACAAATAGTCTCTGTTTACTCACAGAAGTGCTTTACTAAATCTTAAATATCCAGAAGTGGCAGAAACAAATGCAGTTAAAATAAAGACGTAAAGAGAGCAACAGCAAGGGTAAACACAAAGCACTTACAATAATTAAAGAGCGCGAACAGTAGAAAATTCAGTGGATTGAAGCAAGCAAGTACTGTAACAAGTAAATAAATAATTAGTGGACAAAGGAAGAATAATAATAGTTTCTCAAAGAGAATAAGCAATAGGCAGAGGAGAAAGAAATTATTTATCCTTTTAACCATTATAGTGGGAAATTGGAGCTGATGGGCTAAAAAGAATAGCATTAGACATCAAATAAGCACTCTGGATTCATTTAAAGAATGGAGGTGGGGATTTACTTAAATCAGGGATCAAAATCAGAGGGATAAGAGACAGGGAATCAGAAAATACAGATAATGTTTGAACTTTTAACTAGATCAGAATGGTGATTCTACCTATAGAATACATAACAGAAAATATTTTCCATAGCAGTTTCAGTAAACCGATAGCAGAGAGGTACTAAGATCTGGAAACTAAAAGCACATTCTCTTGTGAACACATCGAAGACCTCTGCTCAGCACGTGCTTGTCAACTAAACAAATAATATGATTGTGGAGAACAATATAATGATATTTTAACACAGTCATGTAAAGTCAAGAGCATGCCCCCCCACTGGCACATTTTATTCAGTAGATTAGGGCATCCTTGTATCTCATGGAGGTGTATCCCAATGGACTAGTTTGGCAAAAAAAATGCAATGCTACTGCTCTATCACTTGTTATTAAAATTACATCAAAGGCCAAATCCTTATTCAGTGGAGCATTGTACTGACCAGCTGTTGTGTTGACTGGTTCAATTCCATAGCCAGGTCCTTCTTAGATAACCTTATCCATGTCTACTGTAGCACTCGTTACAAAAAGCAGTGAATTTCCTTTTCTAATCCTTTAATACTAGCTGGACCTTTTATCAGAAGAGAAAATTTGTGACTTGACTAAGGATTGAGAAAGCTGATCTTGAGGCTAGAGTAATGTAGTTTCTGATAATATTCATCCTTGAGTGCTTTCATCTCCTGTGGTTCAGCCCAAAGCATCACCTTTTCACTATTGTTTTGCTTGAGTGCAGCTTTGTGCCACTTGTCAAAATGCAGCTGCATTACATATTTTGTTTTGCAATACTGACTGTTTGATTTCACACTTATTATCTCTCATTCATGCATGCCAGTAATACCTTGCATTTGTGTAGCTGCTGTCACAACCTGTTCACATTTTATCCACCATCAGAACTTGTTTCACAGCTGTAGGGTTGTCCTTGTTGGCTAGAGCTAAATACATAGGAGATGGATGAGCTGTTCACCTTCTCAGATGCTCTTTTTCTGGAAGCCTTAGAATGAGTAGCATACGTAGCTTGTCTCCCAGATTGCTTTTAGCACATGGGCTATGGGGATCACTGCCAATCTGTTTAGTCAGTTAAAGAAGTTTCTATAATACCAGTCTGTGCAGACTTGATCATATATTTTCCTGCCTTTCTCACCTGGTCTAGTTCATGCAGTTCTTTAAATACTATCCTTAACTTCCACTTTAAGAGCAGCCACTTTATGCAAGAAGAGCATGGAAGTTGTTGCTATTGTTTGTAACATACTTCTCTCCTGATCTAGCTTCTGAAGTCTTCAAATTAATTTTCCTAATCCCTTACTTCTCTGGTGATGGCCTTAAAGGAACAGTACTGATGTGTCTATTACAAAATAAAACCTTTTGCTGTACACTGGTTATTGTACTCTGTTACATAAGCCACAAATTGCATTTTTGCTTCAGCTGAGATGCAAAACAATGGCATAAAGTCACATAAACCACAGAATGGTTGAGGGTGGAAGGGAGGTCATCTGGTCCAACCTTCTGCTCAAGCAAGACCACCCAGGGCCTTTTGTCCAGGTTTGTGTCTGGACAACTTTTGAATATCTCCAAGAAAGGAGACTCCATAGCCTCTCTAGGCAACTTGTGGCAAGGCTTGGTTATCTCACAGTGAAAAAGTGTTTCCTTGTGTTCAGTTACTTTTCCTGTTTTCTCAATATGGAAATGAGTTCAATTGGACACTTCTGAATATGATTTCTTAGATATTTTTATTATTATTCTGTTTCCTTTCTCTTCTTTTCCCCTTTATTAATATACAAGTGTACCTTGAAAAAATCCTTTGAGTAGAACAGTAATCATAGCACTACCAATAAATATTGAAACACATAATGACTGATTCTGAAATTACTTGTTTAATGGTTTGATTAGATGATTTATTTAAATTCAAGTGAAGAGGAGCTGAAAGCTTGATATTAAAAAATGGACTCATTATTACAAAAGAAGAGTCTTATAATTCAGGTTTGTCAATTTAGATTTATAATTGGCAGACAAAGTTCAATGCAAATAGACATAGTTTAATAGACAGAATAAAGAAACCAGAAAAGAATGTTTCAGAGTAAAATGTTAATGTGGGAATTGTTTCTGGTAAAACTGAGAAGAGAGAGAGAAATCTTTTATTCTTTTATGCAAAAGAAGAAAATAATCTGTGTGGGCTGTTAGAAACCAAAAAAGAAAAAAAAAAAGTAAAAAAAAAAGTAGATAAGGTATTCTCCTGTTAATAACTGAAGAATTGATTTGCACAAATTAAAAAAAAAACCAATAACAAAAACCCAAAGATGATCAACCTATCATAGTTTAGCCAAACCTGATAAAAATAATTTTGAAAGGAGCTGTCAGAATATTTGTTTACTATTTTCTTCCTGTTGTCACTAATTTTGCTTAAATAGGGAAGTTAGAGGGCCAAGATATGAAGGAAAAGGCAGTATATAGCAAAGTGGCATTTATGGACATTTACACCCTTGATCACTGCTGATATCACCAGTGGAAACCATTTCCTCCCTTTAGATTTACTCAGGTTATTTATTTTTACTCTAAATCTGTTTCCATTATAGGTTTGTATGTCTTTGATCTGCAGCCTTTGATTACTTTTTTTCTCTGAGAGATGAATGGTTTGCAGAATCACTGGGGTTTGGAGTGGAGGGAAGGGGTCTAATTTTTACGGTACTTGTACACCATAAACAAGTCTCCTGTCACGTCTTTTTTTGGTGACAAACCACACAGAATACCACTTATCCCATGACAGGATATTTTACCAAGCCCCTGGTCCCATTTTTGACTTTCTCACAACTTTTGCAAATGTCTTGGCAGTGTTGACAAGTGTACATCCCTGTGCATACTTACCCAAAACACTTTATAAAAAATGTGTCATTACTAGTGCGGTAAGCCTGCACCCAGAATTTGTATAAAATATTAGCTTGCAGATATTAGAATGACAAAGCCTCTTCTGGTGGACTTTAATCTCTAAATGCCCCTTAGGCCGAAGTGTGAAAGAACACCTGAACTACTCAGAAAATAAGTAGTATTTACTATGCAAAAAAAGCAAAATGGAGAATCTCCCCACATAACTGCCAAAGTTTATGAAACTGAGATGCATAAAGAAAATGTTATCTCTCTAAAATGATGTTTTCATCCCATCCAAGTAGCAAATAAACAGTTCCAATGGGAAGGTTACTAAAAGAACAGCAATAGAAGTTTAACTAAAATCTGTCAGAATCTGAAGCACTGCTTTAACCAGTTAAAATATGAAAAAAGATAATTTGAACCACTTAGTATCAGCTCATGCAAAGAGTGTAACTAAAATACCCACTTAGGTAAGGAGAAATGGATCCTCCAAATCACCAGTCTGTGATAAAAACAAAAACAAAAACAAAAACCAAAAAAAAAAAAAAAAAAAAAAAAAAAAAAAAAAAAAAAACCAAACAAAAACAACAAAAAAAAAACACAACCAAAACAAAATGAAAAGAGAATAGAAAACTACAAATCTGTGAGGGAACATGATATAGTGATTTTTTTGCATTTTTCAAGAATTCTCTTGCTCATAAACCCAGTACCTGACTTGTCCATTTATACTGCTAAGATTTCTCTGTCTTGGTAAGACAATTGCCTGTTTCTATACAGTCTTTATAAGCTTTTTTCTCTTCTCAGTATATACTTTCCTGTATCCATCTATTTTGGGAATATGTTTAAGTTATAGGCACATGGGATAATTTTCAACTGTGGTAATATAATGTGTTTTACTGCCACCCTTAAGAGCTTCTTCATTGTATGAGACCATTGAAGAAAGATGGCACCTCCAAAAGACACATTCAAGATCTGATTTTCCTTCTGGAGATGTAGTTCCAGGCATTGATTACAGGGAAGCTTACAATGGCTCATCTTTAAACAATGGACCCTGTTAAGTTCCCAAAGGTTTTCAGGAAAAACTCATACTAAGGCTTGAGCATTCATATTTGCTTCTTTTCTTTGTTGTATTTCTGTGCAACAAAAGAGGATGTAGGTCGAGGGTGTTTTGTAGCTAACACAGACTTAATCATGGCAATTAAACTCACAGTCATTGTTATAAATATTCAACTACTTCTCCAAGTTTTATTGCTGGCTTTCTGGTTTCTAACCTGGTTTGCTTAAGTTCAGTGCTGTTAGAATATGTGCCTTATAAGAAAAGCTTACACTGATCAGTAACACACATTAATCAGAAATTCTAGTTTCATTGACTCTGCATACAATTTTAATCAATATGTATTTAAGTTTTATACTTCGTGCTGCATCCATGTTCTGTTAAACGTTAATTTATGGAAAAGATTTTACAGAAGACAAGCATGAAATTGAAAAGTGTAAAATGAGCTAAGGTTGCTACTTCATCACTTTAAATAATACCACAGACCTCCAATTATCCAATAGGAGAGAAATAATAAAGGCTGTATATAATGTTGTAATAGATTTCACGCAGATATAGCAGCATTTTGCTTCAAAGAATAAATCATTTCATGTTCTTCATGGCCACCAAAACAAAACTTGTGCTAATTCAGTAAGGTTTATCACAAACCAAAATGGTTTGAATGGTATATATTACTTGTTTCATTAAAATCTGATTATATTATAGTGTAGAAATCTAATTTCTCTAAGTACTTCATTATTCCTTATTTCATCTGCCAAGTGCAAGAGTGATCTTATTGTGAGAGTGAATTAAGCCAAGGCAGAATAACCAGATTGATATCCTGAACAAAAGTCATACTACGGTGAAAGTTTAATTCTTAAGAAATGTACAGATGGCTGTGTTAAATGATCCACAACAAGTGTACATTTTCTACGGGTCACATGGTTCCATTATAAATAAAAACTATTTATGTGAAATTACAAACCTGATCTATCTCCTCAAGAACAATTTTGTACTGAAGTAACAGTGATGAATTTATGAGATCTCTTTACCCATTGACACGTAAGCAGATAAGAGTACAGCTGCTCTGTTAGCATTTTAGTGCACTTTAAGCTTGCTGTTGAATTAAAAATATGTTTCTTATTACAAGTAATATTTTTTTTTTCTTTGATCACAAGGCTCTAGTCCTTTTATTAAAATACCCATTCTCACTGAAATGTACATATCATATCCACTGCTGGTCCTTAAATGGAAAAAAAAGTCCAAGAAAAGGGGAATTGAAATTGCTACACAGCTACAACACATTATAATTAGTATTTTCCATTATACTACTTATTTTTGCTCCCCTAAGTCTTTTACCTCATTTGGATCATAGGGACTGAGTTTAAGAAGGTAAATATTTTCACTTCTGTGTGATTAGCTCAGGCTGTTGGTGTAATCATTTGCCTTCAACTCTTTTCTCCTTCTGTCTGGAGACTGACCATTTCAAAGAACTAGTCAGCTGTGAAGAAGCAGAGTAACTCACATGCACTGCTGAAGCAAATAATTTTCTCATATGGTCACTTTATGCAGCCAGAAGATATATTTGAAGGACAAAACTCTCTGGCTCTTAAACATTTTTAACTGTGCCTTGCATTCTACTGCCCCTTCAGAGAAACTGTGCTGCAACATGGATTTCCTGGACCCACAACCAAAAAATATCTCCTACAAGAAATGTCTTTGCATATTGAATAATCAGTTCTTCATATTAAGACACTGCATGCATTTTGTGGGGCATGTTCTGAAAATATTTTTAAAATTTTGCTTCCAAATAATTGTCTTTGGTTTAAGCTTCCACTGAGAGCATGAGCTTCTTACCACAATGGAGGGGCTTTAAAAATTTAAGGTAGTAAAACTGATCTTCTCAAAATGTTAAAATACTTAAATTATTAATGAAGAACAAACCTCTACTAAAATAGGGACATTGGAAAGAGAGACAGGAAAAGTAGGGACATGAAGATCATCTGCCATGCATGGATACTGCTTCATGGATATGACTTAAGTAGAAATTACTCCAGGTGATGTTCTGTCTCAATTTTGTGGTGAAATATAATCTGATAAGAGGCAGGATGTATAATCAAAGCTTTGCTTGTAACAAACTTAAAAGCAAAGACAGAAGAGCCCTTGGTTTAAAATTTCTTACTATTCTGGTATGTCTTGTCAAACTCATTAAATGGAAATCCTCAGCTCTTATTAGAAACTGTAAAATGCTTCAGTCAATAATAGCAAAATCTCAGTCCAGTAAAATATCTTTTAATTCTGAATTTGTTATGACTACCTTTGTTCTTTATCTGGACTAAAATTTCTTCAAGTCCTGGAGTATGAGAAAGCTTTCTGACTCAGTCAGCAGTTATATTCAGCATATATGACAATTCATTTTCATGTGTTTATACATATTTAAACTTATATTAATAACCAAAATATGGGAAAAAATAGAAATGTACTAAAAATACACATAATATTGTGCCTATCTTGCATGCAGATATCATCATTCTTCTGTCAACCATGTGTCAAGATCTTCTTCTACTGTACAAATAATTTTCTGTCAGTGCTTTTGCCATTGGGTGAGTTTCTGTGAACCATCAGTATGTGAACCATTTCTTTAGTTTCTGTCTCACTGTTCTTCTCCTCTTGTGTAAATGTTCTGTTGAGAACCATGAAAGGGAGAAAAGTTTAATGTGGCTGGAATGCAAAATCTGGATAAATAATAACACCATCATTACCTTCCTCACTCTCTCTTAACTCTGAAATCCCTGTGATCCCAAAACATTTCACTTTATATGAATTATTAGCTTTACAACCTTCAGTGGAAAGCAGAAAAATGTAGACTGTATAGCAGCAACTGCCTCTACCTACTGCCTAAATAGGAGGAATGTAGAAGTACCTTTGACTTAGAGGGTAAAAAAAATCAGTTTGCACAAGACCCTCCTGCACGGAATAGTGAGCTCATCATCCAATGACCCAAACTCCCAAATAGGTTACAAGGAGAGCAGCAAAAAATGCAAGCTATGGTGCAGTAGGGAATTTTAATGGACATCAGTGTCTTTGAAGTAACAGCTCATGAAGATGCTGGTATTTTGTGATTATTCCTCTTTCAGCAAGAACTGCCTGAAATTAATGTTGGTTTATTTTTCTGTGGTATCTAATAGATTTGAATGGAAACACATATATAAATACATGAATATCCTGAGTCCTGTTGACTACCTAGTGGTGCTAGAAAGCCTGAAGTAAGAGCCAGGGAAGTGTGTTGCAGCAAGCTGTTCAGAAGGGTTGCTGCTCCCACAACAGGGACCAGGACTATTCTGCACCCACCGAATGGCTGTTGAAAGCTTTTGTTTGCTCTGATGATTTTACCTTGTGTAAACATCAGAGACAAGGTGAAGGTTGCACCTACTGCCTCCCCAATGTGGACTGTTATTGTCCATCTTTTCTCTAAATTATTGTCTAAAATAACCTCATATCACTGAAGGGAGATCCTCCAACCTTTCTATTCTTAAGAAAACCAACAAACCCCCAAATGGTGGATTTAGGGTTTAAGAGAAAAAAAAAACCACAACTGTATAAGTGTTTTGGCTTTTGGCTGGGGGTTTTTGTTGTTTGTTTGTGGTTTTTTTTGTGTTTTTGTTTTTTTTTTTTTTTTTTTTTTGTGGCAAGCTACAAAAATTCTCTATTTCACTTTATTTAACCTTTTTTATGATGGGATAAAATAATTTCAAGACAATAATAAAAAAAATAAAGACTGCATCAATCTGTGTATCTCTTCCTGCTGAAGAAAATTAACTTGAAGCTACTCAGCCTGATCTCCAGCTGCTGTAAAATCTCCTGGTAAAACCACTATTGAAGCCTTACATTTACTCACCCAGGCATGGTTTTTTAAAACAAAATTTTTAGGAAGACAGGCTCCTCCACCCAGACTCCATGATGTCATTTCCAAGACCTGAGTGGCATGTCCAAAGCAGTGGCAATTTGTTCTGTTGAACCATTGCTTCTTCACCAGTAGATGCTGTGCTCTCATGGAATTTGTTTAAATATTTATCCCCTGACCTACACTTTGCTCTAGGCCGTTAACTACACTGTAACTCCTGCTGTAGTCTTTCCATCTTTCCTAGGAGAATGCCCTTGTTTAAGTTGATGGATTGCATATTTTACTTTATGGAAGTAATGCTTTCTTATCAATGTCAAGAAACTAATTTCTTCAATTATTTCTTTATCACTGTCATTCTTTTCTTGTATAACCATCACTAAGTACAATAAAAACTCCTCATATTGGTTATTATTAACTCCAAGCAGGGTAAACTTGATTGCCTCTCCAATTTAATGAAAATTATATTCAATTCTATTTGACTGACTTTTTTTTTTTCAGTTTTCTGTGAAACATTGTTTTGGATAATTTGCTTGGCATTAATTTCAATCTTTTTTTCAATCTTTCCTCTATTAGTTTATTTTACATGGTATTTATATTGTAAAGAAGTGTGTGATGATTTCTGTAATATCCACCAATTTAAAGTAGATTATTTAAATTATATATATCACAGTTTCATTCTTGCCTCCAACAAGGGGTGTTCTTTTTATAATTGCCTAAAATTCTAAATAATTTTTCTTCATTAAAAATAACTACACTCTTTGAGAATAAAAAGACTCCTTTAGTTAAGTGTTCAGAAACACATACAAAATCCATTTAAAATCAATCTGGTTTTACATAAGAAATGGTAATTTTTCTGTGGATCCAATGTCTTATAGTAAGAGATGGATTTTTGCTAACAAAGCATTACCTTTTCTAGGGTTTGAATATGCCAAACATAGTTGTTTTTTCCCCAGGTAGACATTGGGTTTTCTTTCATTCCTTCCTGACAACACCCTTATGTTTTCTTAATTGTAGAAAAGCTAAAGTTCTTTCACTTTGTGTTTTGTGCATAACAATCCAGTTCACTTCTGATGCTCACTCAGTTTACTGGAAATAACTTTTACTTGTTTGCCTGGTGGCCTGGCAAACATTATTTCACTACTGGAGAGCAAAGTCTGTCAAAGATTTCAAATGGCATTTCCTCTTTTTCTCTTTATATAATCAGATGACCATCTATGAAGGGTTCATATTTACAGAGTCCTCATTCTGTACTAAATGACATCTTCAAGAGCACAGGATGGCCGTAATCAAAGATCTCTCTAGCCCAATAGTCTGCCTTCAACAGTGGTCGATGGCAGAGGCTGTCAGGCAACTCCAGAGTTGATATGTTCCTCCCCTGGTATGCTCCACTACACTGCAGAATATATTGACACCAGGCCTTCACAAGCCAGAAATGTTATCTCCGTTGCCAATGATACCAGATGGATTTTCATTCCTTCACCTTATCTCTTTGCCTTTTCATCTTCTGCAAAGCTTCCAGTGACTGAGTTCCCCAGTTTAATTCACTGCAGGATAAAGGTGCCTGAGGGGTTGCTTTGCAAAGAGCCATATAGAGCAATTGAGGAGTCATTGCATGGCCCTGGCTTGTTTATTTTTATTTTGCTTCTTTTTCTTTTTCCTTTCCTTATATTAAGTGCAATTAAATAAATAAAAAGAGTAATTTTCAAGTACCCTTATTTTCAAATGCCAAGTCTTTTTCAATAGTGAAAGTGCCTTACCTTTCAGCTGTAGTGCCACTTGACTTATCTTCTAATTTTGACGGAGGTAAGGGTGGAACATAGATGCCATACTCTTTTAAGTCTAGAAGTGCATTGTCTGTTTCCTTCCATTTCTGCAGGAAATACAGTTCTGTTATTCTTTGCTTAGCTCTTTCAGAGCTTTCTAGGAATAACAAACAGTAAGTTTTGCAAATTCTATATATTTGACCAACTTCATTAGTTCTGGATGGGTTTTTTTAATGTCTAAGTCATCACAGAACTTTTAGGATGATAATTAGATGAGCTGCTAACTCTTTCTTCCTAAATTTCTGTAGCCTTTTCATGTATGGATGGCTTTTCATGGGAAAGAGAATCTTAAAGATGTATTCTTAAATATTTTCCTGCTTGTTTTCTGACAATGCCTTCAGAATCTCATTGGTAGAAGGTATGGGAATTAACATATTGTTCAACATTTTCATGCTAACTGTTTGAAATTGAAACTAACACTTCAACTGTTGTCAAAACTAGCCTTGTCTTCTGTTACAAACAATATTCATTCTATAGCTTCTCCTTTCTTTGTTTACGTAACAGCTCTCAAGTAACACTCTGTTTAAAGGATGGCTTCATTATACATAATTGCTGAACCAAGAGTTTAGAAAAGGTATTTTTGACAGTAAATTGTTTATTCTCCTTTCTCAGTGCTCCTGCCATGTGAGTAGTTTCCAGTCATGTGATATGTTTAACTCCATGAGTGGGTGGCTGAATTTTTAAACTAGCCTTTAATGGTAATTAATTTCTGATATGAGATTCTGATCAAATAATAAAAAACTTCTAAAGTAAAAAAAATTCTGGAATCTGCAAACAGATGCTGGCAGATAATGCAAATTTGATTTGTGTTCCCCCAAATTGCTAATCAGTTTCGTGTCTTTTATTCCTATTTTTATTTAACAAAATTGTGCCTGTCTCAATATAAAAACTCAAGAATCTACCATAAATATATGTCACACATATTATATCTTTTTTTCCTTTACAAATATGTTATTTATTTTTCCTGATTCTTGTTTTTTATGCTGCTTGCATTCTTTTGACAACTTCTTCCAACATCTGTGGAACTTTGCAATAAGATATCTAGCTTTTGTTGCTGGTTTCCTCTGTGAGCTTTTGGAACGTCAAGTGCCACCAGATCTTTTCTCTTCTACTTTATTCTATCCATGTTTGTCTTTGCCAGCTCATAAGGGAAGTTCCCTGAGACCAGTAGGTTTCTCAGTGTAATAAAGGCACTGACATGGATCTTGATGGAGTGAAACGTCTCCCATGATTTTCCCATCTCCCGTCAATGCTTAATGGAGGATAAATCTTGTAGCGCAGATTACAGGAACTGCTCGCTGAACAAAATTGCATTTTTGTTGACACTGAGGATTGTACCTCAGATAAGCCCAGTATGCAAGATATGCTCTAGCTGCATTTGTCCTGAAAATACATATGTTCACAGCATATAAGATTGTAATTTGAAAATGTAGGGTTTTCAACAGAAGTGGCTAGTGATCGAGATTTGGAAATCACTGTAGACATTGTGCTGATTTCACTGATTTAAGGAGTCTTCAGCCTAGGTAATCTCAGGAAGGATGAATGAATACTTTTTCAAGACTGTTTTTGAAAGTATTGAAGAAAAAATAATACTAAAAACATGGGACAGAGTTGGGAATGCTGCAAAAATGTTGCACATTTCTCCAGAAAGAGCTTGTTTGCAACTTAAAATTTTACATCTTGCATATATTTTAATTACTGAAATTTAGTTATGCAGTGAGAAACAATGAAGAAGGAACAAGAAAAAGTAATTATCATCTTTTCAAAAGAAATATAAATAGCAGCATTATTGGGTTTGCATTTAGTTCTAGTTTTCTTGAATTCCTAGCAGTAAATAATTTAATCCTATAAAGCTATCATTAGAGTAACTGGCACTATAAATCACTGCTTTTACAATGGACATCTAAGCAAGTTATTTTTACTGCCTCAGTATTTTGAATTAACTGAATAAAAGTTAAAAGCTTTTCCCCTAGAGATTTACAATAGGATTGGGTTTGGCCTTTTGTAAACAAAATCAGATATTGTCATTAAAAAAAATATACTTCCAGCAGCTTTATAGAAATTACCACACACACAAATCTCAGAGGATTTCTCTTAAAATGTGAACTTGTGGCCTTCCTACCAAAGAAAGAATAAAACAAAGGGAATCAAGCCAGTGTGGTTGCCTTTTCCCAGGGACTAAAAAAAAAAAGCCTTTGGCAAGGGAGAAAAGAAAATAAATGAGAGAATAGCAAAAAAAGAGGTCCATGTTGCCTTATTACCCATACAACAGGTTGTCACCTTTTCCTCAGTGAAACAAGTTGCAATAAGTTATGCATATTTTTAACAGCAATTAAAAATTGTAAAAATAGAAATTGCAGGATTCAATTGTAAGAAAAAATAATTTTTCTCATTACACATTCAGAGCAGTGTACAAACATGAGCTAATTAATCCTTACAACTCTGGAGAGCTAGGTGGTAGCAGGTATGACATTTTATTCTCAGTATAAAGGGGGAAAAACTAAGGCAGAAAAGAAACTCATCATAAAAGCAGTCTAAAAGCAGACAGAATCATATCTTGGGCAACCAGACCTCCATACTCTATGCCCTTTTGCCAAAATGTACTTATTCCACCAGCATGGTGTAGGTCTGTTGGTGTAGGACAGTACAGTGAGAATTCCAGGGGCTTTGAAATAGGATTATTTCCCATAGCCAGCATGCAGACATCTGTCCATAGACAACATGAAGTTCACTGGAGCCCAAAGCAGTTCTGTGCCACTGGCTTTAGCAGAATCATGAGCCCATCAAAGGTTGCAAAAAGAGCTGCAGTTCTTTAGGATATCCACAAAGTTAAGGATAATAGTATGCCTTTTCCTCCTCTATGTATTTTTCCTTTCCTGTGAGAGCATAAGAGCAGTAGCTCATGCTGATAGGAAGCAAACTGCAGCTGAAAGAGACATTTCTCAGGAAAAAAGGCAGAGGATAAAATCCCTAGGAATAGAAAGTATCCTCATTAAAGAATTTCTTCTAGTCTGGGCAAATGCCTGAAAGATCTCCTTTGCTTCTTTTATTTGTTGTGAAAATATATCATAACATGATTTCTTTGTGCACAATCACACTGCATATAAAGCATTTTTGAGTTATGATTGTCTAATCTTATCAAGACTATAATCAACATTTAAAATATAATCAAACTTCTTCAAGAGTCTCCTGCTCAATGCACCCACTATTCTGAGTTCAGAGTCAAAACTCAAGTTTTAGTCACACATACCTAAAGCTAAGTTAATTTACAGTTTAGCCAAGGAAATTAGTTATAATATTGACTTGATTGGTATTTTGGAAACCCCTAAAGTTGTTTAGTCTTAACCATTTATTACTTTCACAGAAGAAACTTCCCTAGGATATCACTATTATTTGATTTCTTAATAGTATTGAAAAAAATTTAGGCTTTGTATCTGGAAATGTACACTTCTATGAAAAGTTAAGTCTGAAAGCCTCCTCCTGGGAACATACTTTGGCAGCAGACCTGTGTCCTTTGACTCTAGGATAGTCTAGCTAGGAAAGCTGGCAAGATAGCATCCTTATTCTGTATTTCCTAAGGCCTTTTGTTTTTGTAGAAAGTGCTGAATTACTCACGCCATGCTAATAAAGTTCATTTGAGTCATCTGAGCAGTCTCCTGAGTTTATTAATAAATTATTTTTAAAAGGAATTAATTTAGTCAAGTTGTCTCTACAGTAAACTGGCCAGCAATATAGTGATAATCGGATAAAAAAAACCCAAGGATTAATTACAGGACAGGAAACACAGGCAGGATTGTCCTGGGTAATGAGAAAGCCAGTATTTCAGGCTGAAAAAGTCTGGAGAAATTCAGACAGGAAACCTCAAGTAACATGAGGTGGTAAAAGCGTGCACTTTGATGTGGAAGAGACTGGTTCTGTGCATGGATCCAGGATACAGCCAAGACAGCGGCGTCACTGACATTTTCTGGTACAAAGCTCCACCAGCATCCATGCCAGAGTGGGCATCCCAGGAAGCACTGATCTGAAACAGAAATAGATGCAGCTTATTTTAAATAGACATTCTGCAAATACATCTGTTCATCCTTTTCCCTGTGTGAAGTAGGTACCTTTTTCTCACTTCTTTCAGTACTGAGAAAATAGCACCCGTATTTCTTTTGTTCAGCCCTCCTTGATGTATACTTTCAACTAATGCACATTTCTAATCATGATTAAGAGAGACAACTATTTCTCTCTTCACATGAGCCAAGATTTTCATCATTCAATACATACAAATCTCGATCATTTACCAAAGCCACATTTTTTCCCTAAATATTAATTCAGTTATTATGTCCAAGGACATTTCTAGACACAGCTGAGATACCTGTCCAAACGACTGAATCTCTTGGCAGTTTGTGGTGGTATACAAGGAAAACAATGGAGTTCATTGGTTGAAGAATGAAGTTCTAGCTATGTAAAGGCCTGTTGAATCAATTCAGAAATGCATTGCATACTCCACCTACTATTTAACCTATAACAGCTTGAGTTGGGTACCCTCTCCTAAGTTTGGTGTGAATAGTGAGAGTGTGTACAGAAAAGAGAGGAGGTTTTTTGGGTTTTTTTGATGCTTAAATTTTTGGCGGGAAGTGAAAGAATAGAGGGTGAAATCTGAGAAGCAATTGTTGCATTATCTGGGAAGGAATTTCATAGCCTTGTTTTTCTGTCCCTTGCTTTAGCAAGTTGACCCTTGCAGCTGACACCCTTGTCATGCCTACAGAACTTTACTGTGGAGAGATGTTATGATCTCCTGACAAGAAATGAATTCTTAGAAAACTTGATCGAGTGCCAAAAGATCACTGTCTTGGAGGAAATGCAGTGTTCCCCAGGGAAGCAGTATAAGAAGTCTTGGATAAACAGCACTGACTTGCCTTTGAGTAAGAAAGCCGTCAGTCACTCTGCTGAGTTTTCATTTTTACCAAACAGAATTGCAAAAAAATATTCTCAGCGTGAAGAAAAATTCTCATAAAAAGTGAGTGTGTGTGTTTTTATAACTGTTTAAAAAACATTGATATATTGGAAAATCATGCATCCATCCCACAGGATCTTCAAAATTCTGATTCATATAATTTTATTTGTGCCTAAGAAAATATGTTAGTTGTTTAAGCAAACAGAAGAAAAACTGAATTGCTACTAAGATTGTCCACCAAAAATTTCTAAGCAGGACTAGGACATGTTTTAGCAAATAATTTTCTTCCTTCATCTATAGTATTGGTAAGAAGAAAGACAAGGCATTCTTAATTTGTTTCTAATACTCAGGCAGATGAAGGGACCTGACATAATAGGATGGGAAGTATTTTTTTGTGATGGTTATGATAGAGCCCAACTGTTGACTTAGTAGCAACTGTGATATTATTTGAAATCAGTGGGTCTGTTTGCATAATTTCCTTGATATATGCAAGGTAATGAATTCCTTTTAACATTCTTTGTGTTGCTCCAAAGTGCTTTGAAGCACTGATGCCAAAACATCAATAAATTCATTCTGTTACTATTTCAACATCTATATCTATAAACATCTATATTGAAGATCCTGTGTTCTAAATATGAAAGTTTAGGAAACAGGATTCATAACAACTTGTGATAATTTAGATTTTTCTTACAGCACACTTTCTACATTAAAATAATTGCCAAATTATGTCCATCATGTCAGACTTAATATTAAATTTAATGCACAGTGTATCATCAGCTTTGTTTTATTACTTGGTATCAGTGTTTTGACTGACAACCTGTCTTTCTCTTTTCACCCTTTGGTGTGGACTATTGCAAACATTCACTGCTATGTACATATCAGTGTATATGGTATTGAATTGAGATCTGTATAATACATCACTATGCAGCTACTTACAATGAGGCATAAAGAACCTTTTTGAAACTGCAAGAGGAAAATTCTGTAAATTCTGTAAATTCTGTAAATGGGCTGAAAATAGTCAGAACAATTAGAAGCCAGGAAGGACAGCAAAATCACTGTTGGTCCTCAAGCACAGAAGAGCTCCTAATCACTTCAGTGATAACTTGATATACAAGAATTAGCATGTAGTGAATCACCATACACACATACTCAGTGCTTCAGTTCACAAATTCCCAATATATCACTGAATTGGGTTTGCATAGCCAGGTTTTGGTAGCTGGAGGGGGAGGGGAGGGGAGGGGAGGGGAGGGGAGGGGAGGGGAGGGGAGGGGAGGGGAGGAGAGGAGAGGAGAGGAGAGGAGAGGAGAGGAGAGGAGAGGAGAGGAGAGGAGAGGAGAGGAGAGGAGAGGAGAGGAGAGGAGAGGAGAGGAGAGGAGAGGAGAGGAGAGGAGAGGAGAGGAGAGGAGAGGAGAGGAGAGGAGAGGAGAGGAGAGGAGAGGAGAGGAGAGGAGAGGAGAGGAGAGGAGAGGAGAGGAGAGGAGAGGAGAGGAGAGGAGAGGAGAGGAGAGGAGAGGAGAGGAGAGGAGAGGAGAGGAGAGGAGAGGAGAGGAGAGGAGAGGAGAGGAGAGGAGAGGAGAGGAGAGGAGAGGAGAGGAGAGGAGAGGAGAGGAGAGGAGAGGAGAGGAGAGGAGAGGAGAGGAGAGGAGAGGAGAGGAGAGGAGAGGAGAGGAGAGGAGAGGAGAGGAGAGGAGAGGAGAGGAGAGGAGAGGGACAACTCTGAAGACACCAAGGTCAGTGAAGAAGGAGGGGATGAGGTGTTCCAGGCACCAGAGTAGGTGGATGTCTAAAGGAGGCTGTGACCTCCTGGAAAGCCCACGCTGGAGGACATTTCTGGAAAGACTTGTGGATCCATGAAGAAAGGAGCCCACACTGGAGCAGGTTTTCTGGCAGGACCTGTGACCCTGTGGAACTCCACCCAGGCTGGAGTGTTTTGTGCCTGAAGGATGCCTGTGGAAGGGACCCCCACTGGAGCTGTTTGTGAAGAACTGTAGCCCATGGGAAAGACCATGCTGGATAAGTCTGTAGGGGTTTGTCTCCTCTGGGAGGGACCCCACACTGGAGAAGAGAAAGAACTCTTCTCCCTGAGGAGGAAACAGCCGCAGAATCATGTGATAAACTGATGGACACCTGTCCCCCCACCCCCCCCCCCACCCCAGATGGGACATAATAGCAAATTGTGAATAAATTTAAGCTTGGAAAGAATGGAGGTGTGGGCGGAAACTGTTTTTAAGATGTGTTTTCCTTCTTATTAGCCTACTCTGATTTGAATGATAGTAAATTCAATTAATTTTCCCAAGTTGAGCCCTTGATGGTGACTGGTAAGGGAACTTGCCCTGTCCTTATCTTGACTCATGATCTTTTAATTATATGCTCTCTCCCTTGTCCAGTTGAGGAGGGACGTGATAGAGCAGTTTTAGTGGGCACCTGGCATTTAGCCAAGGTTAAACCACAAAAATTATTCATAGTATCTTAGAAACATCAAACACTATCTCTCCAATAGGTTGATTACCTTTTGGGATCAGAGGCCTAAAGACTGGCTGCAGCCCTTGGGTTGAAGGTCTTTGAGCCTTTGCATTTTGCTCAGCACCTCTCAGCATTAACCTACACTGAGAACTGCCCTGAACTTGTTCGTCTCCAGTTTGAATACCTTTGTAGTTCAGACACATGAAAGAAGCCTCTACCATGACTCCAGAACAGAGCATGAATTTACATTTGCAATGTGCTTTAGCTGCCCTGTCACTCCAGTTCTCCAGTTCCACAGTCTTGTATTAATATAAACCTTTCTTACAACCTTTGAACATCTAACAGGTTATGAAATATATACACCTAAACACTGAGACTTTCAAAGGCTTTTGGGTATTCTAAATCACGTAGTATAGAAAAGACAGGTCTCTTCCTCAGTAAATATGCTAAGAATATGTATGCCAAATATTTAATTAATTAATATCTATTAATGTAAAATGCTTCTTCTTTCTATCCAGCTGCCTTCTAAGCTAGCTGACACATCCCTAGAACCATTCCCCTTAAGGGTTATTACACTGTTAGTAATACTTTAGATTAAAAATGTATTCCATCCTCAGGTCTCTTCATTATAATATAATTGTTACACAATCCACGTTATCATTAGGAGCACAGTATGAGAAGGAGTTTCAAAGTAGCATTTTTATGTGCGATTCATACACTGAAATATGCTTATGATGTATAGTTATTTGCTCAAAGCAATTTGCTAAGAGTTTTGAACATTACTTAAAATTTCTGAAAGCAAAAGCACAAAGCTTTTCTTTTGATTTGACTTTTTCTTTGTGAAAACATGTACATGCTTCCTTTCCTTTACTTGTACATCTGAACTGGGGGAAAGATGAGAGACTATTCAAAGTCCTCTACCTTCCCTCTAGCACAGTCTACAGCCCATCTGTTCCCCAGACTGACGTGCTTAAGCTTTATCATGGTGGACAGTTGCCTCCTGGCTGGCACACCACTCCTCTGGCACTCACAGAATGAGGTCATAAAAACTAGGTACTGCTTCTGCATAGGGGCAAGCTGTATTAACTTTTATCTACTCTCTATGAAATAAGAAAGAATAGCAAAATGCCCCCAGCAGCAGCGTGAACAGAAGCACATCCTGAGAAACAGGAAGCAATTTTTTTCTCAGGAAACAATCTTTTAGAAAATTTCCCAAACTCAGCCATGCCTGTGCCAATGACAGAACCTGATAAAATAATGAAACACAAAGCAGCTTACTAAAATAAAAAAACAGTAAGCCTTTTTTCCACTCATCTCAAAGGATTTTTTCTTTCATTTGCCTTAATTTTCTACTGTTATTTAAATTGAAGCTAATTAATTTAATTAATTAATTAATTAAAGTTATTATTATTGTTATTGTTATTTAATTGAAGTTAATTAAATAGGAAGCATTTTGATTCCAGACATATTGGAAAGTGTAGTCATTTATCAGGAGGCATTTACAGAAAAGTCAAAGATACTAAGAAAATTAAACCAGATGAAAGGCAAGTCAAACAGATCTTAGACAAATTAAGGCAGAGCAGTGAATGACTTTCCCAAGGTCATTTAGTGCATCAGCTGCAGAGCTGGGACTAGAACCGTGGTCTCCTGATACACAGCCTAATCATACATTTCTCAATAACAAAATTTGCAAATAAGATACCACACACATAAAAATTCTGTTTATGTATAGTATTTCCTTAGTGAGCAGGAGCAAAATGTAGGTTCAATTATTTAAGAGCTTGTTTAATAAGGAGAGTGTGTTTCAGTAATTACTGAGGCCAACCAGTGGGTTGAAGGTCTTATAAACTGTACAATGTTTTCTCATTTTACTATAGAAGATGTTCTTGATTAGCCCTCTTGTGGTTTGTGTGCTGTGCCTCTCTGATAATGAGTAGGGTGAACGCACATGGTACTGATTGACATGTGGTTCTTACACGTTTAAAGTGGAATTATTTTCATTCCTGCTAGAAGAATTTTATTTATCATGTTTGTGTGACTCTTAGGGGATGTTGATTTAGATGATTTGCTATTTAAGTGCTGTATTTAAGGAAAGGATGTTTAGATTTCTGTGACAATAAAAACATCCAGACAGATATCCATGATCAAGTGATTTTTGGTTTTTTCCAATTTGCAAGTATTACATGCCCATTGAGTTGTGATATGCCTTGAAAAAAATCTGTAAAAAGAAGAATCTCTGAAGTTATCCAAGCTTTCTGAGTTTGCTTTATGCAGGAAAAGGCAGTGTAAAATCCTTTGGTCTACACTACAATAAAATGAGTAGTAATTTTGAATGTAGGTAGGTAGCAGCAAAGTTCCCAGGAGACCTCAGTAAAAAAAAAAGTGATGGTCAGACATCAAGTCTCTTATTCCAGATAGAACTGACTCACAGGTGGGGAGTTTACAATCAAGCAAAGGTTGAAGTCCATTAGTCACTTTAAATTTGGATCAACTTGTTCTCTGTCAAGGGATCTGAAATAAAGTCTTGGTAGGTTTATAGCCAGGCTATTAAATTACATCACTTTTTCCTGAGTTTCACTCTGCCATATCATAAGACACCACATCACATAAGAAATGTCACCAAGAGAAATGACAGAAGGACAATAAATGGATGCAGTTCACATAATCTGAGTCTATCCCCTCTTTCTTTAAAATAAAAGCCAGCAAAGCATAGGACATTTCCTTGGCATTAATGGTCAGAAGGATGTGTTGATATGGTGGGGCATAGCCAAAGCCCATTAGGTTACGGTGGTCACTCAGTCTGCAGGAGTGGTCCTTTGTAAAGGTATACATATAAACATTAATGACTGAGAAGGGACATAGATTACCCATTTACAAGGTATGGCCAGTAGCATCTCACTTTTCCTGCAATTATATTGGGAGTTGCTGAGGTGGTTTTCTTAATTTTCTATTTCCTGCTCCCTTCCTCATCTTGCACTGCAAAACTTGTGCCTCACCTGGAATGGCCAAAGATCTTCACAGTTCTAGGAATTGAGATGTTTTAGTGCTCTTCTTTACATTTTCTTTCCTCCTTCTGACAACCTCTGCCAAAAGCAAGCGTTAGAAAATACTAACATGCTGTGCATAGCAACCTGCAAATTTTTCACATGCTATTAGAAAGTGTCACAGTTTTAACAAACTGGATGTTTTTTTCATTTCCCTCTACTTACAAAAATATTGTACCAGCAGCAGTGCATATTCCACTGGCATTTACTGCATGTGTGTTGAGGTGCTGAAGATTTTTAGGAGGGTCTGATCTTTTCAACTTCTTTTTATATTTCTTCTACAAATTAATATTCTACAACTGCATAGAAAAAAAGGAAAGGGGGAAAGTGCATGGGAAGGGAAAGAGGAAGGAAGAGAGGAAAGAAGAAAGGAGCGAAAATGTGCTGTTATCTCAGGTAACTAATATGCTTAGTTATCTATGGTAAAACTCATCTGAAGATAAATTCTTCTTCTTTGCCATCAGACAGCTACATACTGATATCTTGACCTGTCCTTGCTGTCTTTTTTTTCCTCAATACAAGCAAAGCAGTTTGTCTTGTGTATTAGTGGTTCTACTCAGGATAGCTGCTGATGAAATTTAGTTATTCAAATATTACAAGAATGCCCACCCAGCTATTTTATTCAATCAGCTATTCCAGTCTTCACATTATACATTTGAGGAAGGTTTGTCTTGCCTAACTAGATGCCTGTTATTAAAGTACCCATGTCTAGCCTGGCTACTCTACATTGCCTTTACTGACAATGAAGAGAAAAAGAGCATTTTTAAACTGTGATTTATTTTGTCTTGGGTCAAAAACTGCTTGCTGTTTTCAGCCTTGTCTTTGAAATGTCTATTTCTTCCTAGAGATTCTAAGAAATTTACAGTGACCATTTCAGATTTTTGGATGACTCTTCTGTAATTCATACCAGTCTGACATCTAATGGCAGATGACTGTTCTGGCCTGCAGAAAAATGCATACATTGCCTCAGGAAAAGGCTTGTTTTTCTCTCCAGCACTTGAGCATATTAAGTATTTCTGAAGAAATTAAGGAACTCAAAATCCCAAGGTTTTTAAATAATCCTTGTTGGGCTATGTCTTCCAAACCTGCAGGAAAGACAAGACTCTGGAACATCTGGATTTTATCAACTACATCCTCTGTTTTCCATAAGTGTCAAATGTCCTTGACTCCACACACTACAGCAGGCAAAACTATGTTGTATTTCATTCTCAATTTCTCCAGGGAGACTCTAGTCCCTTCCTTTTTCCAGACTGGTCCTTCCTTTTGGCTGTGCTGGCTATCTTCCAACAAAAGCACAGAAAATTGGCTCAATCTTATATTCACCTGGCCCTGGAATTCAAAAACATATTCCTTAAGCATCTTAATGAAGCTCCTTTTCTGAGGCTTAACTCTTCTCAAAGCATAAATAATAAAGAAAGGCGAATTTTAACTTGGACTCTTAAATTTATGTTGGAAGCAAATGATGTGAGAAAATGAAGTAGTTTGTTAAATTTTGTTTGCACAGAATCACAGAACTGTTAGGGTTGGAAGGGACCTCTGGAGACCATCTAGTCTCTTTATTGGAGAGATTTGCAGAATATTTCCTTGATACATGCTAACAGATTTCCAGTGCACCAGTGAAGACATTTAAAAGCCAAGGATTTGGCATAAAGAGAGTAGTTTAGGAGGCCTGAGGAGCCTCAGATAAGGAGGATACAGCTATAGAGGACTGGAGGTCCAGTGGTGACCTGATTTGGTCCTAAATCCTCCACAGAGTCTTAGGATCTGTCCCTGCTCCCAGTGGGGACACGAGTACCAATTTCTGTTCCAAAGTTTCCGTCCCATGACTCACACCATCTGAGGCTCCAGCCCTTGGGTCAGTTGAGAGCAACCTGAGTCCTGGATGGGATCCCAGCCCCTGGCTCAGCCACCTGCATGGTGCTGGGCATCCCTGGTTGTGTCCCACTTCCTCCCAAAGGAGAGCTTTTAGTATTTGACACCGTCTGTATCAGGCAGTTGCCAAGAGGCACTAAAGCCCTTGTTAATCATATAGCTCCAGAGCAGTTCCCTCCCTCTGTACCTCAGGCCAATTAACAGCTGTCACCAGGGTTTCCTCACCCTCTCATCTCCTGCCTCAAAAGCATCCCAGAAGTGTGAAGTTAGATGCAATTGCCCAACAAGTTTCACCTACTTCTTCCTTGGTTTTTTTTGAGCTCATTCTGGATTAATCCAGTCAAAACTGAGCAGCTTTAGTCAAGGTCTTTCTTACCTGAGAGATGCTTTTAGCTAGGCACTACCCCATGATATCTTGTGATCCTGAATGTAATCCAGCAATAAACAGCCCCTTCCCAGAAAAAAATTAAAGATCCAGTCCGTCCTCCCCATTCCTGGACAACAGGAAGAAATTATCCACATCAAAAGCATAATTCTGCAGTCTGCAGTACTCAAGGGGATACAGTGAACATGAATTATTACATTATTTACTGACAAAATAAGATGTAACTCTTATATAGGTGTTGATAGAGAGGTAATGGTTTATATCAAAAATTCTTCTCCAATCTCAATTTTCAGATGAGATTTTTCCTCTTAGAAGACTGTCTTCAGGTTGACTACATCCTTAAACTCCTTTAATTTCCTTACAAGTGTTTTTGACACTTATAAACATTACAAATACTTCGTATGTTGCTAAGTAGTGTACATTTGCTAGAGGCTAAGTTACAACTTTGGTACATTTTTACTATTATTAGGCACAAATCCAAACCTTCAAAGTCTAGTACATCTGACCTTTAAAGAAGTTCAAATCTGATTTACCTTGAAACAATGCTGCTTTAGGCTGTCTCTGTTGGCATGGTCAGGCAATGTGTTATAAGAAATTCTCCACATAGCTAAAACAGTGACATATAAAAAAATCAAAATCAGCTAAGGTAGAGTAGAACAGACTGTGATGATGCCCATGCAAAAGCAAAGTAGCGTGTTTCCTAAGCTCTGTTGCCATCTTCATTAAGCCAACTTGCCTGGACTAGAGCCACACCAGAGTGCAATGACAAAAAAGGGCTAAATATTGCCTTTGTAACAGCCTTTAAAGATCCACAGAAAATAACAGCTGGAATTTGCAAAAGCTCTGCTGTGCTGATTTAAATTACTCTGAAGGATTTCTGAGGATTACACAGGTTAAAGAATCCAGGACTGATTAGTCTTCTTGACCCTGCACTGACATAAGCCATGGACAGAAGAAGATAGTAAGAGCCATAAGCAGCCTGCTTATTCTAGCAGTCATCTTTTCCTTTCTGTCCCTACTGGAGAAGCTTGGATGAAACACCATCAAAGGAATTGCTCTCCGCATTCCTTCCTAAAGCCTTGATCCAATCATGTGCAACCAGTCATTTAGGTAAATCTAACTACATGAGCTTTTGCAGAGTTCAAGAATAATTTCTGTTAAATGTTGTTGGGTTTTTTTTTTTTTTTTTTGGTGTTGGGGTTGGGTTTGGTTTTGGTTTTTGGTTTTTTTTTTTTTTTTGGTTGTTTAATCAAACTGAGGCAAAGCTTTCAAAAAAAACTCCATTCAACATGAAAAGGAGTTCTGCAGAATACTGGATTTTAGGCTTATCTGCCACTGCGTAGGTTGTCTCACTTGACATAATCTGCTTTCCAGTGTTGTCCTGTTTTCACTGACATTACCCCTATTTATACACAAGCATTAGGCTGTAGCAGCTTCCCCAGCTTACTGCTTCCTGTTTCATTTTCCTTTCCCTTTGATCACTGCTGCTAGCTACCTAATAACAATTTTAGAACAATCAATCAGCAGTCTGTGCAAGCAAATAACTTACTGAACACTTGAACCCTGTAATTGTGTTCTGACCTTGGATGTACTAAAGGTTAGAGTGATAGATTCTTTGCAGCAATGCCATGCTCTGTAGTTCTGTAAATGCAGTTCACCAGCCTAAGGTGAACTTTACTGCAGAGGAAAGAAAAATCAAGTGTGGCCACATAAAACCTAGCAGTACACAGAGAAGTCAGTGACAGCATAAAGAATGTTGACAAACAAGGCACACTAATACCTAAATCAAACAAAGCTTGAGGAGGGAAGAAATGTCTGAGGCAACTGTGTAGAAGACTCAACAGTCCTTATTCTGACATTGCAAAAATGTGAAAAGTTTAAAAATACCTCTTTTTCTTCCTTTCAGGGTTTTGACATATGAATTTAAGAAGATTATTAAAGGTTTTGCAGTGAGATACTTCCACCCTGAACTTATGAATAACGTTGTCTTTCCTATAATTAAATAAACCAATAGAGTTGTTCCTATAACAGTATGTGATTCAGGTGTGATTCCTACTGACCAAATTGTGTTAAAAGTATAGAGATTTCCTACTGGAATGTTATTAAGACCACCACCTCTTCTGCAGCCCCATTAGAAAATATGCACTATTTATATTCTTTCCATGTGAAATATTTTGGGAGTGAAGACCAGTTGGCTGAGGCTCATGGGCAAAGCTCTTTGGGTACTTAAAGTCAAGTAATTTGCCCTTGCTAGCAATTGGGATAGGATGATAGTTTTGAGTTATTACCAAACGTTCTTCTAACTTCTGAATGTGAATGGTGTTTGTGAGAGGAGCCTTGCAGATACAGCGAGCACATCCATGAATGTGTGTAAGAGAGAGACATGCTGAGAAGGCAGTAGTTGATAGTGGGCAGAAATGCAATTGCAAGTGACAGCACCCATGCTCCTACATGAGCCTGTCATGGTGATGGACTGCCCATGCTGTGCTCTGCCCAGATATAGAAACACAAACTCTTACAGTACATCTGTCAAAACAGGTCTCATGTGTGAACATGGGCAAGAATTTGGGGGAATAGAAGAGGACCACAAGAGTAATTCTGATTCTCTGATTGACAGTAATTAGGATTGAATTGTTGTCAAACCTCACAACAGCAGCAACAACAACAACAAACAAAGAAAGAGGAGGAAATTCTTTCCATCCTCAGAAGAGGCATGACAGAAAGAGTGAAGGAATTTCTTTAAAAGTATTGGAAGGGGGCATTGGTATTGAATCAGTGGCATACCCAATACAGCAGCAGCTTTCTGAGAAGAGCATTGAGGTGGAACAAAACTGTCATGACTTTAAAAGCCAAGTGCTGAACAGAGGCGAATAATCACTTCCATAATCTTCTGTCCTTCTCTCCCAGCCCTCTGTGCAGTAGCCTCCCAGCCAGACCACAGTGCATCACTGGCTCATGTCAGCTGAGTCCATGGAGATCATAACTGCCATTCCTCTGACCAAGAGATCTCTTTAGGCATTATAGTTCACCAGACTTGGAGTGCTTGTTTAACTGACACACTCAGGTTTAGTGATGTTCTGGGATATCTTATATTTCAGCCATCCTCCAGCTGCCACTCTGGGTGACCCATAGGGGCAGTGTCATATCAGCCCTATAAGAGTATTTCAAACAGCCTGGGAGATCTCTCACCAACAGTTAGAGAGAAAAGCAGATGTTAATCCTCTTGGATTGAATCCTATTAGCCCAGGTGGCTAACAGGAGGAGAGGAATACCACAGGGCAACCCTGAGTACGGTGTTCAGTAGGCTGTGAAGTAAAAAAGGAAAGAAATGGTCTCTGACAGGATGTAGAATAAAAATATTTTTAAATTTTCAGTCAGTTATAAAAATACATTCAAGCTATGAAGCTAGAATTATCAGCAGTTGGCAAGAAACAAGGAGAGGGATTGAAAGAAAAACAGATGAAATGTGGTCAAACTCAGATTACCAGAACAAACTTAAACCACCAGAATACTTGTCCTAGCAGAAAACATGGCTGTCAATAGAGAAGAAAGATTTTCTCCAGAAGAAACTTGAACACCTGGCACTAAAGGTGTAACTGGTGTCAGGAGCGTGGAAAGTCAGTAAATGCAGATGAGACGATAGAGAAATGACAAAATGAAGCCATCAGAAGCTCACTGGAATAGGCCACCAAAGCTTGTTTCCTTTTGGGGATTTTCTACAGCTGCAGACTTGTCAATGAGCAGAGAAGCTACAGAGAAGTGTTAGTGAGTGATCTTCACATCCCTGGTCTGCCAATGTATTTCTAAGGCTTTGTTCTTCAGGAGGGGAGTGCTGGTAGTTTCCATCTGAAGTGCTTCTCACTTGAGTTTAATGACATGGACTACAACATCTTGTACAAACTTAAAGTTCTCTGACAAAGCTCCTTTTCAGACATTCTCTGTTCTAATTGCCAGTGGATATTTTATTCAACAGACTGCAGTACCAAGTGAGATGAGGCATCATCTTCCCGGTGTAGCACACTGACATGAAACCAGAAGCCATGGACATTATGTTATATCAGATAATTACAGTGCATTAATGTAATTTAATCAAAATCAGCAAGCACAATGTATTTAGCATGAATGATCAAATGCAAACATTTGAATTGAATTTTCACAGTAAAGTATCTCAAAATTACTAAGTTAAATTAGTAATTCAGCATGATCATCAGTCAAATACCATTCATAAACTGGCAGATATTGGAGCAAAATCTGACTCACATCTGGGAGCCTTGTTGATGCGAAATATCATACAGGCTTGATGCCAGATGTGAAATTATCCTTATTAGATATTTTTCTTTAACAATTGTGTTTTACCACAGTGATTAGAGCAGATGGAGCATAAATTTTTTCTCCTCTTTTCTGTTATTTTTTTAACATACATACTTTCAAAATCCAGTTACCATAACAACTTGGTTTAACTGTTTTTGTTAAATAATTTTATTTTTATATAACACCTAGAACTTTTGTCTGGCTCACAAATGAGCACTACAAATTTTTAAAGTTAATTATTTGTTGTCAAAAATCTGTCAACAAGTCTTTATTGGGGAGAGGATAGGAGAAAATTAGTCATGTCCTTTTTTGGGATGTTTAATATCAACAATAAGTAGACAGAGTAGTATTATAAGCCTTCTACAAAACAGTAAAACAGAAGGACTCCCAGCAGAAAGCTTGAAAATCTCAAACCATATTTATACAGACTTCTAATAATAATTTTTAAAGGACATACCTTTTCATGAAAATTAAATACTCCCTGTAATTTCACAACACTAGAGCTTTGTATGTATTTCCCTCTTTGTTTGAATGGGCCAATTCAAACCTTCTTTTATGATAACAACATAAAACCATATTGTAGTAAAATACCTTCCCTTCTATCTCCTTTTTCTCTTGGTTAATATCTATATGACTTTGTTGAGTGAAAAGAGAGACAGTGGGAGGTATGACAAGTTAATATCTAGGAATAAAAAAAGGTGCTACCTAGCAACATTTCTCTGGAAACTAAATCTCATTTGTCAAGGAACTCTAAAACAGGGGCTTCATTGCCCAGGGGATTGATAATGGCATATAGACTTTTTCACTGCAAGTCACTAAAATATAAATGGTTCAGTTGCCCAGGTCAGTGGCAACTGAACACTGTTACCACCTGACAGCTGTTTAGTGGCCTGCATGAAGTGCCTTACTCTTCATCCGATTCCTAGTGGGGAAGTGGCTGTATCCCAAAGAGCATTAATTGGCTCCCTTGTTTTTAGCTGGCAAATTTTTTGCAAGGCAATCAAAGACCATGCAGAGCCAGGGATCTAGGCCTGGAGGCAGTGCGCTGTGACCCACTAGACCAGCTGTGTTTCTGGTTAAACTTAGACTACAGCACTCCTGACAGACTGTGATTCAGTCCCTGCTTAAGAGCTGGGAATGAAGGGGCCTCCATGGTAATCCTTTGATGCCCATCCCAATGGCCCATGTCTCCTGTCCTTAAAACAGGGTTTTCACCTCAAACCTTACTAAAACCATCATGTTAATTAAGGATTCTTTTTGTCCTTCTATAGGGAAACAATCCATCAAAGGAAGCCACCACATTTCTCAGCCCTTTATCATTCTGTGTGCTTTCTTCTGGAGTCTGTCGTATTTTTCTAGATACCTCATAAAGTACAATAAGCAGACACAATGAGCAGACACAGTGCTCTAACTGAGCCTTAGCAACACTAACTACAGGGTAGTTGTTATTTCCCTTGCATACATTAATGCTCCTCTACTACAGCTTAAGATACAGAATCTCAGGTTCATTCATGCTTTCTAGTCCATAACAGAATGCTCCTTGAACACATGTGTTTCTAGTGCTTCAAGAATCTATTTCAGCTGGGCAGTCTGGATATGGCTGCTGGAGGGATCCACTTTACACATGTACATATATATTCTCACTCATGAGCCTCCATCCTGTCCTGCTGGGGGGAGCAGGGAAGGAGGTTGGTGCTGCCTGTGCCTGCGTGGGTGCTCTGAATGTCCATGTGGTCTGTGCAGCTGGCGGTGCACACACGTGGTTACGTGGTGTAACTCTGTGTGCGTCTGCCTGCTGGGGATATATCTCTGCCTCGCTGCTGGTTGGACTCGGGGATTTGGCTCTCCTATCACATCCTTAAATGTTCTTTATGAGATCTTCAGATTAGCACCATATTCTCCTTGTGATCTCTGCCTTTTAGGTTTGTTAGCCTGCTCAAGTTACTAATCATCTAATGTGAGGAGGAGTTCACAGGACGACAGACATTACAAGTCTTTTGAAAACCGACCTTTTATCAGTAGATCTTGACTGAAGAAGAATGACAGATAGCTCTAAAAATGAGACAAAATTGCTCTTCGATAGTATTACTCTTATAACCTTAAGGTCCTATTATACCATTGTATCTCTCTCAATGAAAGTCAAAGGAGTTGATGGAAAGTCAAGGCTGCTAAATATGTTTGGAAATGTTGTAGAAAAGATCCAATTCAGTAGCAGTGTCATCATTCAGATCCATCAGCTGTGTCTTCTGAAAGGCTGGTTTCTTCTACATTTGCTGCAGGGACTTGCACAGTTGAATGCTGCAGCCAATCACCTATTTTATGGTCAGCACAAATACAATGAAATATTCTTCCTTCACAGCATGTTCGCTTGAAATGAACTTTTACCTTATAAGAATGACAGTCTGTCTTCTTACTCTGTGAGATTCTTAAAAGGCTCAGGAAGCTCAAGCAAAAAGGCTTTAAAACTGTTAATCTTCAGCCAGCTTGTGAAGCAGAGATGCATGCTTTGCCCTGGAAGCAATCTCATTTTTGGTCATGGACAGTGTGGTTTGATGCTTTGGAAGCCTTATGGATGTCATCTCTGGTCAAAGAATTCCTTATCAGTGTCAGGTCACGGTGATTTGACATGACTAAGTTTAGACTGTATGTGATGCAGTGGATCTACTCAGCCACTCCTGATAAGGGATTCTAGGCAATTAAACCAGCTCTTTGCTGCTGCAGTCTTATCAAAGCTGCATCCTCCTTCTCTCCAGCTGGTGTGAGAGCTGCTTCGCATTCCCCTGCCATGTCCCACAACAGGACACAGACACAGGCAGTGTGCTGATAACAGGGCATGCAATGAACAAGGACAGGTGCTGTAAGCTTACAGTCTCTGGGAGCTGGGAACACAAGATAACATCTTTTTGCATTGATCTGAATAGAAGTCAAGATGATTGGGCAGTCCCATATATAAATTGTTTGATTTTAGACACTGAAGTATTTCTCCTCTTCCTGCTATTTAACTTCAACATTTGCTTCATCATTGCATCAGTCTTGATGCTGAGACTGATGTTAAACTGAGACTGGTGTAGACTTTGCTGTCACTCTTCTCTGAACTATGACTGTGGTGCAGAGGGAGCCTCTGTGTTCATTGAAAACAAGGCTTTGGCTCTGGAAAGGATTAATGATAACACCTGTCTTGACTGTCCGACGTTTATTTCACTCTCTAATTGAAAGGAAATTTCAAGCTGCTTACTAGGTATCACATTAGAAAGGCTTTTCAAATCCTCTATATTCAATAGCAACACTGCCATTTTCACCAGTGGGAAAGCTCTTGGCAGTATCTTTCCCCCTGCCCACTGCTAATCTGTGTAGCTATCCTAGAGGCTGTACAGTCAGTGGTAGTGAAATTGGCAAGAAGAGTGAACAATATTTGAGAAATGCACCACCTTGAGCCTTGGAATAAGCCAACTGTTTTTTTTCTGAAATAGAAGATTCCTGAGTTCTCTGGCAGGAAAGAGGAAAGCTGGTCTCAAGGAGCTGTGAATTCTCCAAAATCTGTATTTTCTGGTCATGGTCCTTTTGTCTGACATTTCTTTAATTGAAGCACATTAAGATCTGTGAGTTAATGCAGTGAGCTGGGTTTCATGGCAGTGCTGACGAAAGTCAGAGCTTGTCTGCTGGCTACATTAACACTGACAGGTCTTTTCATAGATGCCATTTGCCTTCCATCTCACATGGTCTTTTCTTGACATAGCGGAAAGTGAAACATTTTGGCCTCATGCTGAAATCATGTATTAAACAGTCGAGTAAAACTGTACTGCTGCTCCCTGTTTGTACCTAACAAATGCTCTCAGCAACCAAGATGCAGTTATCAGTCACTCGTGCAGACACACACAGTACAAAGAGGATTGCCTGCTGTGACTTGGGACATGGCCAGAGCACATCTGAGCTCTCTCTAGTGCAGCATTCCCACTGTCACCATAGCCATGGATCAGTAAATGGTACAGTTCACATATGTATCCCAAGGAAATGCTACCGCAGGGGTGTGGAGATCTTAAAGATTTGCCAAGTCAGTGATAAAAACATATTTATCCTAATCATCCCTACCAAAATGAATTGTAACATAATTATTTGACAGTAAAAGATGATTTCCACTTTATTTAATTGGAAAGATAACAATGGATATCATTTTTTTACATTATTCTAACACTATTCTGTTCCTCTGAATTACTTTAATAAGGATATCATATATAAAACTTTATCTTTGCCCCCCAGGACTCCACCAAGGGACAGATCTTGAAGTGGACCACAGAAGCTATTTCAAACTACACAATCACTACACAATCACCCATCTAACTTCTCTCAGCTTAGCTATTATAAGACCAAAATTGTTCAAACAAGCTTTCTTTATACTGAAGTACATTATTCAGGCTTCAGAAGGAAATATCTTGGCCCTTCAGCACCCACTATAGAGACTTCTGCTTTCAGGTTTGCAGGTGCCATTTTCATTCCCCAAATCATAACAATAATAGTAGTTTTTAGAAAGCTACATTACTTTCTCCCTTCCTTTTCTCTGCTCCAGCCATGTTGTACTGACTTCCTTCTCAGTATCAAATATAATTCAGTCAAACTAAGCCTGAGCTGTCACAGACTCTTAATGCTGTATCTGTATACCTGCTGAAGACTTGAACAAATTTTTCACAAGCAAGACTGGTGACATTTGAAAAAAATGGCATCAGCAGATTCAAATTAAGATATGACACTTATCACAGATACAGTATTTATTATTTAAAATTTAATGCATCTTTCTGACCCCTTAAAAGACATGTAGGGAAAAAAGCCATTTCAAGCCTTTAATAAAAATCGCATTTAAGAGAGACAGATCTGAATGAATATAATTAATATTTCAAAGATTAAATCCCAAGTCTCTTAGATGCAGATTTTCAGTGGGCAAGCTGTCTCTAAACACAGCAGGTAAAAAACATGTTTGTGTGCCTGTGTGTGCTTGCTTGTGCAAACGAATGATAAAGATATTGTCATAACTTTGTTAGAGAAAAATATGTCACACCTCTTTCATGCACACCTGTTCTTACGAACTATTCATATTTCCCCACAGCATGTTGACATTGGAGTTCCTTGTTCTGTGGCAGACTGACATGCTTCTGTTTGCAAATAAGTACAGCAACATTTTATACACAATTTTGAAATCACCCAGTTATCACAGTCTTGGAAAAAAGGGAAAGATTCTACTCGACTCCCTTATTTTCTCCCAGGGCAAGGTTTCTGTAAAAAAATCTACACTCCACAGCTCTCATCAGCTCAACTCTTGCTGAAATAGAGCTACCTGAACTTAAATTACAACAGAAACTGTATTGTTGAGACTTACTAAATGAGGATAGTATTTGAGAGGGAGTTCACAAATGCACCTGGGTGATGTTGCAAGATAAGGCTGAGGCAGCTGAAGTGGTTGAGACAGCTCATGGAATCTGTCTCTATAAACTCATGAATTCTGCTTGATTTTCTGATCTTCACCTCTGACCAAAACCTTCAGTGTGAATTAAATCTTTCATTTTATGGGCAAAAGCAGCCAGAGCCAGAGAGACTGAACAAGACCATTAACATTTGAATAACCTTGTCTCGCTAAAACAGGAGATACTGGTAGCCCCATCAGCTGTTAATAACCTTCTGCCTAAATCCTGGCAGAGGTCAGAGAGAAAAAAATTGAGGTGTTCAGAGCATTAGGAACTGTTTTTTATGAAGACATGGTCTCACATTCTGTTTAATAGTTGGAAGATTTTGAAGGAGACAAAGCAGCAGGCAGCCTGTACTTCTCAGGTCCTTTGTATTTCAGTAAAATGCAAAAGGCTTTCATTTATAGTATGGAAGTATAGTTTTGAAATATATTTAGAGCCTTTATAAAAGGCTCTAAATTTAATAAATTTAGATATAAAATTTAACAAGTAAAGACATTAATTTTCTGGGGTTTCATAGTGCTTTTCCCTCTGCTTAGTTCTCAGCTGTAAAATAGTAAGGCCCAAAGATATACATGAGCTATCATTGAAACTCAGTGATGCTTGGCATTGGCCTTGGGGCAAACATCTGAGATTCCAGGGTGAGAGCCTGACTCCCAGAACTAAGTTGAGGAGTTAGGCAGGGTGATGATAATCATTTCTTCTGTATTAACAGTGTGAAAAATTGTCTTTTGCTGCCCTTTGAGTGCCTAAGTCCCATACTCAAACACTGCTGAGGTCTTCAAAACTAACACTGAAATACTGTCTCATGCCAGATATGCCCCTGTCTTGTGCCAGTGGATTTTACAAAACTAGCTAGCTGAGCAACCTTGCAGCTGGGTTCAGACTTCAGCTTTAGCAGGTTTCTCAAAATCTGTCTCAGAGAGCCCTGATCTTTTACTGAGGAAAAGGGAAAGAAGTTTGCGTGAAGCTTGGTAGGACACTTACCTGGGGTGTCACGCCTCAATTCCTTTACCAACCACAATATAAATACTTAGGTAATTGAAACACTGATCAGAAGGAGCTAAAGGTAATTCTGCCCAATAGCAGCCATAGACCAAAGTTAAGAATTGTTTCTGGGTAGCAGAAAAACAGTCTTTAAACTCAGAGTCCAAATACAAGCAGTAAAAACAGAGGTCTGAAGTTAAGCCTCCAAAATCCAAGGTTAGTCCATCCCTAAGCAAAAGTGGGTTACTGGATCTATGCATTATGTGTTTCACTTTGGAAAAGACTATCCTGAGCTTTAAAGCAAGAAAATAATCAAATATTTAGCACAGTGAGTGAAGACGGATTATTTTCTTCAGTCCAGAGTTCACAAGCTATTCCTCAAAGATTCTTATTAGCCATTATGTTTGGACTTGATGATCTTGCAGATCTTCTCCAAACTTAACAGTTCTATGATTTTACATGGCTCCCTGCTTAGAATGATGTTTCATCCTGTTGGGTACCTTTCAGTCACTTATAACAGAGTTTAGTAAGAAATTAACAAAATCAGGCATGTCCACTAGACTGTGACTTCAATATCATAATTTGACTGCTAGCTTAAACAAAGACTTTTGCATGATCTAAAAAAAAAAAAAAAAATCTATTTTCAATACAAAACAATACCTATTCCAACAAGCAGGGTCTCAGCAAAGCTGAAACAAAATCATTACTCCAGGCTGATTCAGGTTTTGCCCTTTTATCATCATGAACAAACAGACAGGTGGAGGTTCACTTGCAGGTGAGCCAAAACCAGAGTAATGCCAGTTTAAAATATCCCAAGATGATGTAGCACTCCTATCAGAAATGTCTGGGCAGAGGTGTTGTTTTCTCCCACTCACATGTGAGGAGAACATTTGCAATTGGGATATCACGTTTCAGTGGAATCCCATATGTATCACTCTAATGCAAATAGAAGAAAGTCCTCATGATAAGGATTGATATCAAGAAAAACAGATTTAGGATGAGATAGCTTTGGTGAATAGGTATTTTCAGAGATAAATTCAGTGACCATTTTAGGATTTTTTTTTTCAGGGTATATGATTTCATGAGAATGAAACTGGAACAAAAGAGTAGTGTCAGAAGGAGTTTATTACTCCATAGTTGTATATAAGAAGCAAGGGCAATGCACTTTTTATTTAAGAGTCCTCAATAGAGACTTGGAGATTTTGTGATTAAGGGAGGGAAGATTCAGGCCTAAAGGACAATACCACAGAAAATGTAGAAGCTGACAGCAAGATGATTAAGGGGTGAAATTTAATAGAATTAGCAAATGTTAAATGGGATTAGTTGGCAGATCCTGAAGATTTACCTGCTTACTTTCCTATGACTAAGATTAGAAATACTGGCAAGCCAATTCCAGTGGTCTTAGTAATGCCACCATGTCTACATCACATCCAAGTTATGTTGAAATCTAGACCTTGGTCTCCTAATTAAATCACTAAAGCAAGCAGCATATGTAGAAATTAAAGAAAGAACAGAGAGGGTTGCAATGTATAACACACAGTCTTTTACAAAAACAAATGTGCTTTCAAATCACTGTACATAACATAAATGGAGCATTTACAAAGACTTTTGTGGTACATTTTCTTAAGAATTCCCATTGCCATTTCCCCCATTTAGAATATTCTAGGTGTTTTCACTTGTTATTTGGACATATATATGTGACATGATTCCACACAAGCATCTTGGGGAGTACTTTCTTGCTCCTTTTGAATGAGGAATAAGGAAACTGTATTTTTAAAATTAAATAGCACTGAAAAATTAATAATACAGCCAAAGGTGAGTGAGTGATTCACAGGGAAATATTTAGTTGAAATGCTTTCCCTTTTATTCTTGCTGTTGGAGACTAGATTTCATAACAAGCCTCAGGTTTACTGTCATTCAAAATCATTTGTGAATTTTTTTTTTTTACTTCTTTGAGCCTTTGAATACCAGCTTTTGATATTTTTTTACTCAATAAAAGAATGAGAGGAAATATTTTGCATATGTTCCAGTGTGGTAGAGTGAGGCATAAGATGCTTCTTTTTACTGTGAGCATATTTTATTTTCCATATGGAACTTGGGAAAAAAAAACCTTGTAATCAGACATGAAACAACAGATGACAACTCCATAGTCAGCCTGTTGTTATATGAATGAGACAGTCATCATGCAAACACACCAACTAGAAGAAGAGTCAAAACAGTTGAACTAAGATGATGATAGAAGACCTTGCTTCCATGAATGAACATAACAGAGGGTAGAGAAGGTAATAATAATGTGTAAAAGTCTGGGCTACTGGGAAAGCAGAACTGGCCATACATTTACCAATTATTTTACAAGAAGACCGGAGACCAATACCTGGGATGATGACATCAGCTGGCTTGCACCCACCCTCTTTAGGCACATTTGTCTTAGTGAAAGCGAAACTGAGTGGTAGAAAACAGAACAAGGGAACAAGCTGGGGATGATCTCAGGCTGGTTGCCTTGTCCCCTTAGAAATACAAGTGTTTCCTTTAGATTATAACTGGAAGACATAAGGCATAGGAAGTTGTGAGAAAGAAGCCTCAAAATGAACCTGCTCTCCTTTTTTGTGTGTCTGAGAGAGCAAAAATGTATCTGTAAATGAACATTGTAAATGAGAACTTCCTTTACCAAGAGCAATAATAAAAAAAGTAATCTGCCATGTTGGGAGTCAGGTTTCTGGACCATATTCTGGGTACTTTTAAGCAACCTTTTTCTGGAAATGAAATAGTGGGAGCAAGGGAGAAAACCGAGGGTGACTCAATATGAAAAATTTTAGTTGAGAGTTGTCTGTTAAAAATGGTTTCTCATGTCTAAAGCCTATAAGGGCTAGGTTATAACCCTGCCTTGGAAAGTTATGCCTTCTGTAAAGCTCTATCAGCTCTTTCCATTTCTTTCCACTTCTTTATCCCTTCCTATATATACTATTCCTTTCATCCAGCTTACTAGTGGATAGGAGGATAAGGAAAGAAGTGTCAGAGCTTGGATGTTTTTTTCACCATGCACTACATAGCATTCCTACAACAATTCCCCACAGAGCACAACAGGGAAATGCAATTCTTCAAACACAGATAAATGAGGAAGATTATTACCAAATAAGATATGAACGCCAAGAACTTTTAAAATTATTTCCCTGTGTGGATTCCATGGCTTACCCTGCTGTAAAAGTGCCATAGCATTAAAAAAAAGTAGGGACTAGAATACAATGAGATCTTTTCTCATCTTTGAAGTAGTGTTAGCCAACTGACATGGCTAACTGAAGATTAAGTGTGAACTAGCCAGTGAGCTTGAAATAGACCATCCTTTAGGTGAATTCAGTGTCTCTGACAGAGCAGATTTGTATTGTAGCTGCTTACAGTATTTGCAATTCATATTATGCAGGCCAGTGCAAATTGTAAAGGACATCTTGTACAATCAAGCTGTAATCAAAATTTACTTCCACAGACGATCCAAGCATTTCATCTAAGAACACACTTTTTAGAGTGTTCCTGATAGTAAATTCTAAGCATTAAATTACCACAGCAAACTTTCATAAAATGGTGTTGATTATGTTTGTATCCTAATTTAATTACTATTCATAGGAAGGTATTATTTTGCTATTTTCTCAGCTATCATATCCAGTGATTTCACACTGTTACACATTTTACTTTGTACTTTATTATTTGGCAGGGCTAGCAGGATTAAGTAGTCCATCTAATAAGGAGATAGGTGTACTCTTCATTTCTATATCTCAGAGGCATTAAAAATAATTAATACAAATGGGCAAAAAAGGAAGAATCCTTTGAATGTAAAATAATGTAAGAAACATTCATGATTTAGTATTATGATATTATACTGATTTTGAGAATGAAATATTTCAATGAAATAAATGACAAGGCTCAGCTGTCCTGTACTGCAAGATCCTGCACTGAACCACTTTTGTAAATTGGTATATTGTGATTATACATAATTATTTTAAACCTCATATTAATTTCAAGAATATTACTTCACTGATGTAATCTCAGATATGTACTCAATGCAACAATTTTTTACCCTTATCATAAATTCTCAGTCTAATACATTCAATGCATTGTAACCAGATTTATTTTGTATTTTAATGCTCAGCATCAGTCATAACAGTTTGATTTGGAATTTGAACAGGAGCCACACATTCCCAATGGGATTCCATTGTTGGTTAATATTAATGTTCCCTTAAAATGAAGCAGTACCCAGCTGTCTTTGTATTTATTCAGTGTGAAAGCCTAGCCTTTCAAAAGATAGGTTACACTGATGTGAGGCTACATCTTTTTGTCCTTAGGGTTTGGAGGCTGAACCTTAGAGCTGCCAGACAGATTTGGGAAATTTGATCTCACTGCTGAAGGCTCTGAGCCAGAGGATGCTCATCACCTGAGCCAGCAGGAATTCACCTACACAGGTCAGCTGGTAGGAGCCCATGTGAATGATAACACTGATCATTAATGTCACCCCAGAGATGTGAGAGCCTTCCTTGCTGACAGAAACAGGTTCCACTAGCACCAAGAGCATACTTTACTGATAGGAGAACTGAGATTTGTAGTATGAAATGGAGGCAGTGGAGCAAGTTTAAATAGAATACAGTGGTGTCTGCTTATTTGATAAAATAACTACTGAAATAAACCACAAAGATGTCACATGCTCTGGATGACAAAATAAATTTAAAGCAGATCAAACTGATTCATGAGTTGCATATACTTTATTAAAGTTCATATAGGAAGTTTTAACCTCCTTTAGCAGTTTGTAAAAGTGATAGGTGAGCATGGGAAAAGCGAAGGAGTTTTGATACCATGTGATCCATTGTGTGATTGTATTATGACTAACATTCAAAAAACATTTTAAACTGATCAGATCAGTTCAAAGATCTACTTCCATATCAGCAAAACAGAAAGAAACTGGAATCAAGGGTGACATACTCACACAGGACCTTTCTTCTGGAATTTTTCTGGGTGCTTTTTCAGATATATACAATCATACTAAGAAGAAAAAGAGATAACAGATTTTGTTTTCCCTTCTGAGATTCACAGTGTCAAAGAATTCTCCCACTGGACACTAGTAATAAATAAACTTGGGCTGATCTAGAGGACATAATAAGACATACAAATGCCAGCATCCCCTCAGCCGACACCTATTCGACTGAAGAATCAACACAGAAAGCCACTGAGGGCTCAGAGAAATACAGTCACAATTTGTATACTTACCATCCAACACTGCTTCCAGGAGTGTAATATATCCAGAGAAGGAGAAATAAAGAGAGCTCATTAACAAACAGGTGATACTGTCTTAGGTATTTGGCAGTTAAGGTGTTGTGGTTTTACCCCATCAACCAAGCACCACGCAGCTGCTCACTCACTCTCCTACCAGCGGGATCAGGGAGAGAATCAGAGAAGCAAAAGTTAGAGAATTCATGGCTTGACTTAAAGGTAGTTCAATAGGGTAAGCAGAACCTGTGCACCCAAGCAAAGTTAAACTTTAATTAATTCACTGCTTCCCACGGGCAGGCAGATGTTCAGCGATCCCCAGGAGGGCAGGGCTCCAACACAGGTAATGGTTCATGGGAAGACAAACACCATCACTACAAACATCCCCCATTTCCTCCTACTTTACTCTTGCCCATTATATACTGAGAATGAAGCCATGTGGTCTGGAATATCCCTCTGGCCAGTTTGGGTCACCTGTCCTGGCTGTGCCTAGTCCCAACCTCCCATGCACCCCCAACTCCCTCACCAGTGTGGCAGTATGGAAAGCAGAAAAGGCCTTGGCTCTGTGCAAGCTCTGCTCAGCAAGAACAAAAACATCTCTACATTATCAACCCTATGTTTAACACAAATACAAAACACAGACCCATACCAGTCATTGTGAAGAATGGTAACTCTACCCCAACCAAAATCAGCACTTAAGGCCGCAGATCAAGAAGTTTATTTTTACATACTTGTATCATATAAAAGCAATGTCACATCAAAGTTTTCTTTTTAGTTGTTCTGCAGATCTAAACACAGAGAAATGCTGGCCAGTTGCTTCTAAGAGTGTCATGCTTCACTTAAGAAGAGCACAGATTAAAAAAAATGTTACATACAGATATCATAAATAAAATATATTCCAGTGAAGTATCTCCTAACCATAAAAAAAAAATCATGCCAAAGGACCCTGTGAAGCTGAAAGAAAGCCTCATCATGTTTGCCACATTTTTGGATGAAATATTTAGACATATCAGTGAACAAGAGCATAGAAAACTCAAGTGTAGATAAGCATTTTCTCTGTTTTACAGCGCTGCCTCTATAGAATATGGAATAATTCCAAAACTTGAGAACTACTGCCTGAAAGGCAGGTAGAAATTTGAATTGTAGATCAGAGTTAAGTGTTAGATTCATTCTTCTGAGAACTCATGTTCAAAATGCACACCAGAGTAATCAGTGGGGACCTGCACATTTCATAAATCCACCTATTCACACACACAAGACGAGCACATGCAAGACATACAGTGAGTAATTGAACCCAACTGTCTTGTTAAAAAGGACTCTGCTTGCTTGTCACTATTGTGTATTATTAGAATACAGTTTTATTTAGTAGGCAATCCTTTATACATTGACTGGTCTTGGCTGGAATATCTATTTGAATTCCAATAATAGCAATTTCAAAATGGAAACACCTAGCAGCATGATGATCAGGTAAGCAGGTTGCTGAAGATGTACAGACACCTTTAAACTACATTTTTTCAGAATATGCTAAGCTTTATTGCCCATTTACAGTACTATCTACCTTTGTAAGGCATTTTATGGCATAATTTCTTTCTCCCAGATGTCTTCTTTCAATTAAGTACTACCATTGTGAAGTTTTTTTCTGGACCTCACTGCTTCTACAGTAATATTTTTTTCACAGAGATGGATACAAAATTTGCACTGTGGGAATATTACCAGCACAAAAACTGGCCAATAACTTCTATTATCCCAACAGCTTGAATATATACAACTGTACCAGATCACACTACATGTGCTCTGTAAAATCAAAGATCCATTCACATTGTTCCACTTGCTCCCATGGCTGGCATTGATGAAAATCAGTAAGGGTTTCAAGTTCATTGGGTTCTTTTTTGGCAGTCTCTTAAATTCTTTCAAAACAGTAATATACTTTGTCACTTTTAAATTAACACTAAAAAATAGAGAAGGGTCAATTTTATTGCAACATCATAAAAGGTTCTGTTGTAAGTAATCTGAAAAAGCCCAGAAAATGGCCATCTCGTTAATCTTTTGCATTCTTCAGAGTTTATTCATAGTCTTAGGATTACAAAGGACATTTCCATTGCTCTAAGGACATACACATACAACCTACAATAGAATTCTGGTATTCTGAACTATTAAGGAGTTACCATTGGAGTTTCAGTCAAATAGTGACTTTTCAAGAGAAAACTGGGTGGAGTCACTTGGAGTCGACAGTGCTTGTGCTGTCTGGATTGGTGTGATTACGGTCAGGAGTAGAACAAGCAACAGCTGAACCTCTGCATGCTCTTTCCTGGGCAATCTTATGTGCCATCTGTTAGTATCATTATAACAAAACACAAGTCCAGGCTGGTGGTCAGAGGTGTCACCTAATTAATACTCAATAGGAATCACAATGCCTACAGTTCTGCAGTCACATACCGAAAAGGAGTGGTGCTGACTAGAAGCAAGTAAGTGGTGGGTGAAGAACTCTTCATGGTTCTTGTTAGGAAGGGGCCACAACAGCTTATCTATTTTAATGTTTTTATATTATTAGTGAAAGAAAGTAGCAGCTTCATTCATTTCCATCTTTGTCATATTTACTACTCACACGGAAGCTGCACAAAAAGGCACTAGCTATAACTTCTATCAGTTAACAATTTTCAACTGAGTTTGTAAAAAAATGCCTCAGAAACAATAGTGATTTGAGAATTTGAAAGAAAAAAGCATTTACTCAGGCACTGTACAAAAGAGCTCGCTGATCGTGTCGGCTGGTAGGGCACAGCAATGGCCCTTTTATGTCTGCTTTGCCAAATGGCATTGGTTATAATATAATTCTTCTCTATGTATTTACTAGAAGAGGAACTGAGTGCTCCTTTTTTTTTGAGTGCTCCTTTTACCTTTCTAAATAACATATTTTTCATAATACTAGTGGTCCTCCTATTATAAAAACATGAATTTATATTTATGAGGACAAGTTGAAAAATTGATTTCTTATGTGAGAATTAGCCAAAAGCCCTAAAACAGAGCCCTCCTCTAATTGCAAATCCCTTAATAACCAAGTTTTCTCCAAATTCTCATTGTTGCCGTTATTATTAGCAACACAACAACAAACAATTTCAGTGGCATGGAAGTGTATTCAAAATGGGATAGAGGTATAGATGTGTATTTATCTAGCTTGCTAAGTATCCATCAAATTGAAAGAGGAAATATGGCTGATAACCTTATATTCAGTTCAGTTAAATGAGACACTCTTGCATATTTTGTTTTAGCATATTCCTCCTCTTCCTTTCCTCTCCTCAGTGCAAATGTTTAACCTCCACTGAGCTGCACTTCTTTTCCAATTTTCAATTCATTTACCACATACCCTATAACATAAATTCTTTTTTTAGGATAATGTTAGTGGCACCTGATACAATATCATCTCACCATGCAAACTATTACTGCTAAATAAAATAGGGCCACCTGGCCCTGCTTGTCTATGCTACCAAACTGTCAGGTCATCCTTTAATTCACTTTTTTTACTGTTCTACCTACAATACATATCCCTGACAGAAGAAGGTAGTGCTCAGCAGTATGGAGTGGGCAAGTCTAGCACCTGGACATAAAGCCTGAGGTTATCCCTTGGACTTCTTCTTATAGTAGTTAAAGGCATAGAGTGTAGTAGTAAAGGCATTGGCTTAGAGTCTCTTTAACTTCAGTGAGGATATATTTAATTTTAATATTTAATTTTTATGTGCCTTGGGTTGCAAGGAGGGCCAGCACTGCTAAAATCATGCCTAAGTATTGCCTAGAGTTCACTATATGCCCTTAAGGACTTTGAGGGATTCAGTTGAGTCAGTCACATTAAGAAAAGGGAAATATCCCAAAAAAGGAGGAATTTTTCCAAATTTTGGGCTAGAAAAATTGTCAGTAACAGTCTAAAAAGTTTATATCTGAGAGTACTGGGAAAAAAAATTATTACACTGACAAGAGTCAAACTAAATTTGAATTTTAATATTAGCTGTGTGGATGGAGCAGAAAAGACTTTTTAGAAATATTACAGAGAAGTAATCTGCAAATGTCTTCTATAACTCTGGTCATAGGGATATAGCTGCAGGCAAAGCATTGGTGTTTCCCTGCTACTTTCTGCTACTTCAGTGGTGACATTCCTTTAGTAAAGGACTGAAAGGCCTTTTTTGCTGTATCATGCTTGAGGTGGCAGTCAGACATTCACAGTGACATGTGAGAGACAACCTGGAGTTTGAGATGAGGCAGGGAAAAGACAATGGAACAGGATAAAATCTCTGAACTGTCAAGGCTGAAGAAGCTGAGTGTGACATTCTGGATTTTGGTGCTTAAAGACTGGATGGAGATAGGCAAATCAAACAGAAACCCCTGAGAAACACCAAAGTCTGACAGTTCAGGAAAGCCCACCAAGGAATGGAATTGCTCAAGGAACAATTTGGTCACCCTGGAAGCCATCCAGGAGTGAAAACAAAAGAAAGAGATAGTGAAGGACAATGACAGCCAAGAAAGAAATGGAGCATTGCTTCTGTCATCTGGGTGAAAAAGAGCTTTGGTGAAAGTAGGATTTGTCAAGTCTGTAAGTTCACTAATAGGTCTTAATGGTCCTGACTATCTTAACCTCTTAAAGGCGTAGACTCTGGCCCTCACCATCCCGTACCCCTGCCTGTGGCCCTGAGGTTCCATGTACATTTGTGCCTGGGCACCCAGAGCTGCCTGAGCTAGGCTGTAGGTAGGCTAGTCTCCAGTCTTGCCTTCTGCTGTTCCTGACTAAATGTCCTGGACAGCCTCATGGCCTGACTTGTTACCTAGCCTTGACTGAAGGTGTAATACTCATTGCTTGACCTCATTTGACTTCTAAGTATAGCTAGTGTTGACAGCTGCTTTTAAACCACCACAGTGGTGTGTACTACTTTTAATGTTCTACTGGGCTAGGCATAGAACAGCTTTTTCAGTTCCACTAAAAGTATCTGTGACTCTTGAGTTCATGGTCATTTATTTACTTGAAATCCCCTTGGCCTAACTATCTGTTCTTTACAATAAACAATCTGGTGAAGTTCAAATATGCTGTTATAGATATTAGTAAATCTGCCTAGGCTGTGAATGACAAATCTATCAGGGATGGTATATTCTAGTGGAAAAAGTCTTAACACTTTTCAGCAAGGATCTGTACTGATCCCCATTTTTCACTTGCTGAATGCCCTAAAAATGTAATGTGAAGTACTGAGTTAATATAAAGTGATTTTACCAAAATGTCAGAAGTCCACTTGTGTTAGGAAAATTCCACTTTCAAATTAAAAAAAAATATATGTTTTTAAGTTCAAAAATAATGACAGTTAAAAAATAATTTCTAACAATTTTCACAGAGAAACAATAGGAAAATATAGTCAACAACAGGTGTAAGCTTTGAGGCAAAGTCTGAACCATGGAAGAGCAAATTTGCATTTCCTTATTATTTTACCATGTTTATGACAATTTAATCTGAAAGTATTTTCTCATTTTTATCAGGTAGAATAATTAAATCTTTTAGTTAAGCTTTCATCCAAATTTTATATCCACTAAAGAAAAGATAGTTGACTACTGCAAAACTTTACGTATATAAACACTAGATTTTACATCAGACAAAATTGATTTATGCTTGTCGCTCATTTTTCAAGTTAACAGGAAACTACAATCATTACAATAAGATTTTAAAAGCTGGTACTTAATGCATAAATCTATATGTGTCTCCAGCATGTTTTTCAAAACTGGTCATACCTGTTGTCTGTGACTCATTATGTAGGCAATCAAGGACCAGACTCAGGAGCAAAATTAAATTATTTGGTCATATGTGTGTTTCTTGAGGTCATCATCAGAATTCCTTCTTTGAACAGTGGAGACAGGCAAATATCTAACACGGCCAGACCCTTATCTTAGAGGGAAAAGAACTACCTTCTGGCCAAGTCCAGCAGAAACCTCCATATGGCTGCTTTTAAACAATCTTAATATTACCTGTAAAGTTCTTAACTAAAATAAGGTTATTTTTCTGAGCTCAGCTTCTAGCAGGACATAGTTGAAGCTAAAAAGTAGTTTCACAGATTTGTTAGGATATTAAGACTTTCATAATAAGAGGTAGTACAGAAGTGTGCAGAGCTCAAAGAGATAGATTACTGACATAGAAGTCAAATGCAAAATGCCTGAGTTACACACCCTGTCAAAAAACTCTGTATTGTCATCACCTATTCTAACAATACTCAAATGTGAAGGAGAACTGAGGTGAATGGAGGCTAAGTTACTATTTTTTACAAGAGGTAATTTTAAATTCAAGACATGAAGAGTACTCTTACCCTAATACTTCAATCCAAACCAGAAATTATACTGTGAATTCTAGAAGAACTAAGAGCTCAGAATGTATGCTTTTTCAGCAGCAGTGATTTTTATAAATTGTCATAAAAGCATGAGTGCAGAAAAATGGAATCTGTGACCATGCACTGTTGAATAAGGACCAAGTATTCCTGTTTGGTTACCAAGGCACAGACAGGACAGTGTGACAGCTCTTTCAGAGGCAGACATAGTTATGTCAATGTTATGCTCCTAAAACAAGTGCTCAGAGATTTACAGCTTCAATTCACTTGAAACTGAAGCTGACCTGTGTGCCAAATACCCCAATGCAAATATTAACCCAGGACTCCACAAGCTATACTATGTGTTAGTGAGCTTGCAGGTAAAGTTTAAGTTGTTGATTTTGATTAAAAGAGCCATAAATTAGTTTAGGACCTCACAGAGTCCTAAAGAGCTGTTCTAAAGAGCTGTTCACCAGCTCAGATAAATAAACAGCCAACATCCTATTTAACAGGCAGTCTTTAAATTGACTTTATTTTCAAATAAAAAACATTAACTCTCAACTGAGCCAGGAAAGAGCAAAGCTTGCTGCTCCTGCTAGTCTTTGTAAGTCTTATTTCACACCAGACTGCATCTAAGGGGCTACTTATATCTTTCAGCTTGGAATTGTTCTAGTTGACCCCTGGTACTTTAATGATTTTTAAGGAAACAATGATAAGGCAGCTGCTTTTGTAGGTGCTTAAGTACTATTGTAAAACTTCTCCATCTTTTTCATCACTATTCACCTCTCCATGAAACAAAAGACACTTCAACAGCAATTAAGTCTTATGATTTCCTGAGAAAAGGCAACAATTGCTTGAATAGTTGAGAAGCAGAGACAGGTTATAAATAAAGCACTGCCATAATTTTTATCAAGACCATATAGGCAGAATAAGCACAGCAATCCCCAGCAGATGCTACTTGAGAGTTTCAACTGCCCAGGTGACAATGAAGCACTTGTTTAATGTTTCAGTGTGTTCCTCTGGAAGAAGCTCTTGACTCAGACAACAATAACTATAATTTTCCTTTGAAAATACCTGTGTGAAAAAAAAAAGTTATGTTAAAGTCTGCATTTTCAAGAATTAATGCATTAAAAAATATGCACACAAAATGCTGAAGTGTTTTGTTCACCACTAAACTCACTGGGGCTAAGATTGCTTCAAACCTACACATGTCAATATGAACTGGTTAAACTCAATTCAGTGTTAGATAGAGAAACTGAATGTAATTGGTTTTGAGTCTCCTCCTTCTATCCTAATTCTGAGACCACTTTTTTCTAATTCAAATAACTTTTTTTCATATTTCCCTCTTCAAATTTTGCAGCATTTGAAGATAAGAAAAGGAACCATATATTGTGATTAGCATATATTGTGACTGAATTTAACCTAGGGAAAAATATGTCAAAGTAGTCTTCCTTTAAAATAAAATACAAAACTTGCACATAATATGTTTCTTTTAAATCATTATTTCTATACCAAAAAGTGATAAGAGCACAGGAATTGCATACTGACAGCTAACCACTGTGCACCACTACCAGCAACAAGCAATAAACTGGTAAAAGTCATAAATGAAAATCAGATCCTCCTAATTAAATGTTCAACATACTTAATGGGAGATCAGCAAATATAAGGAATAAATGGCAGCACTCCAAAAAAGGCAAACTGCCAAATAACAATGACAGTTAGTTTAAAAAATATAAATGAAAAAGAGATCCTTGGAGCAAACCTAGAGGCAGGAAATCCGAATAATCATAGAATTGTCATGGTTGGACAGCATCTTTAAGATCATTGAGTCCAACTGTTAGCCCAGCAACACCATGTTCATAACTAAGCCATGTCCCCAAGGGCCACATCCTCTAATTTTTTTAACATTTCCAGGGATGGTGTCTCTACCACTTCCTTGCAATGCCTGACCACCCTTTCAGTGACTAAATTTTTCTAATATCCAATCTAAACCTCTCCTGGTCCATGTTGAAGCCATTTCCTCTTGTCCTACTGCTTGTTACTCGGGAGAAGACACCAAGCCCCTCCTCCACTACAATCTCCTTTCAGGCAGTTGTAAAGAGCAATCAGGTCTCCTCCCTGCTTGAGCCTCCTTTTCCCCAGGGTAAACAGACCCAGCTCCCTCAGCTGCTTCTCATTGGACTTGTGCTTCAGACCCTTCACCAGCTCCATTGCCTTTCTCTGGACCCTCACCATCACCTCAATGTCTCTCCTGCAGTGAGGGACCCAGAACTGGACACAGGATTTGAGGTGTGGCCTCACCACTGCCACATACTGGGGGACAATCACTGCCCTGGCCCTGCTGGCCACACTATTGCTGATACAGGCCAGGATGCTATTGGCCTTCTTGGCCACCTGGGCACATGCTGGCTCTTGTTCAGCTGCTGTTGACCAGCACTCCCAAGTCCTTTTCTGCCAGGCAGATTTCCAGTGATGCTTCCCCCACCCTGTAGCATTGCATGATGCTATTGTTACTCATGTGCAGGACCAGCACTTTGCCAGGTGGAACCTCACACAATTGGCCGCAGCCCATTGATCCAGCCTGTCCTGATCCCTCTGTTGAGCCTTCCTGTCCTCCAGCAGATCAACACTCCCACCCAGCTTGGTTTTGTTTGCAAACTTGCTGAGGGTGCACCTGATCCTCTTGTCCAGGTCATCAGTAAAGGTCAAAATGCAAATATAAAGAGAGAAAATAAAAGCTTCAATAACCACTTCCTTTCAATGCACTGCTTCTGAGCAGCAAATTAACTTTGTTTTAAGCCTACTATCCCAAGACGCAGTATTTGGCCTCTAAAGGATCTGAAGATTTTTGCCAACTCCCTTGGGAACTCAGACTGTCTTAAGGAAAGTGAAGGGATAGCTAGGCCATTGAAGGAGAAATGGTCATTATAACTATTTTTTTTTTCTCATGATGGGTCTATGCTTTTTGTGGGAACCCAAAGGGATCTCCCACCCATGGCCCTACAGGCCCTGTGTGTAATATCAGAGAAAAACTCACAAAGCAGATCAGAAGAAGATTGTTATGGATAGAGGAATCCCTGGAGAGAGCACACTCCAGACCCCATAGAGAGTTACTATGCCAGCAGAGAGGAGATCCTCAAAAAGATTATTTCAACAAACAGGTCATTTTTCAGCTGATGTAAGTGAAGACCTAGCAAGGTCCCTAATTAGTCCAATAAAGATAAAATAAACTTAAGTCCTGTTTTACGTCAGACAGATGATGCATTTTCCTCTCTCAGAGGAGAGGTAACATGGTTTCTATCAATATTTCTGTGGTTTTGGCTTAAACAAGAAGTTGCTTATTCTGAGCCAAGTCATTGTTCTTTTTCATTGTTCTTGGTGGCTTTTGAATAATTGTCCTCTTTGTAAAAAAAATTATTTGTCACAAGAGGTGCTATATTCTTTAATTGACAACACATACCCCAAGAGGGAAAAGGAAGCAAAGCAACCCTTTTGTGTGAAAAAAATATTGTCTTAGTTCACAATAGGATAGACCACTCTCATTCCCCCACCCCACAGTCAAGTAGGAAGTAACAATGAAAATTTTTTCTAAGATGTAGCATCTGTTTTTTGTATATAATCCATAAAAGATTTCAAAATGCTCTTTAAGGAGTTCTAAATCTTCTACAAATTTGAGTCCTCCATAAATCCTTTGTTTCGTAATCTGTATGACATCCCATAATGGACTGGTCTCAGTAAGAATTTCCATATGTCTTTGACTTGGGCAGAAGGAGGTAAAAGAAGGCAAGAGGAAAGGGGAAGTTGCAAAACAGAAAGAGAAAAAAATAAATTTGTGTTTATATGTTCTGGGGTTTTTAACAAAAAAAAAAAAAGCTTGTAGATTCATGATGGCTTTCATTGTATTTATATGGCTTTCCCAAGAGATTCAGCCATTGTTCTAGTATTTTATGAAGAAGTTTCCCTCGTGCTAGAAGACATGAACCACAAAGACAGTAAGGCTCACATCATCTGAAGTAACTATCACTGGATCCAGCCTCACCCTGGTATTACACCTTGAGAACTGAATCTACTCCATGCAAGGTAAATGCAGACAACTATCTCATTTTAATTGTGTAATTTCCCACCAAATTTTCAAAAGGAAGGCAGCATGGTACGAGAATATTTGTCAAGATCAGAATGTGTTTAATTATTTATCTCAGAACTCAGCAAGCCTTCAGGCAGATTGTTTTTTTCTCTCTGAATAATGCTAAACAAGACCTTATCATACAAAGAGGGAAATGTTATTAAAGCTCCTGTTACTTGAATTCCTAATTATTAGCTTAAATGAGCTTTCAGCTATTGACTTGTATTAGTGATTTCATGAGTGTCCTCCCAAATACAGTGCTAACAACAGGGTTTTCAATAATGGAACACTGTTCAGATGAGGAGAGAAGTTCACTTAGGCACAGATCTACATCTGACAGGTCTGTAATCAGAATTTGTGTAATAAACTGTGAAGTGTCTTTTGGGGAGAAAGACAGCTAGTAAAAAAAATCAGAAACAGCAAGACTCTTTCAAGTGATGCATTTGCTTACTAATAATATTTTTTAAAAGCCACCCCCCCCCCCACTTCATATTCTGTATCTCCTTATTTGCCTACTAATGAAGTAAACTGCATAGTAGACAGGCCTTTGGAGACTAGCAACTGGAATATATGCACCAAGAAGCAGAGCACTGCCTTGAATTTCATCTTCCTTTTGTGATATTTCCATGGGAGAAATTACACTAGTGGATGCCTTAGGTCTGTCCCTTCCATTACCTAAGGCACGACCCCGGAGCACCACCTTTTAGATAGTGGCAGGACAGTGTGGAAATAGCTTTCCCTAAGGAAATCTCACTAAAAAAAGGCCTCTCTAGATGTGTTGCTAGAGGGATGGCAACATATGCCATTATGGAAGAAGCCTTTAATGAGAGCAAATTATGCCTTACACAACAAGAAAAGTGAAAAATTAGGTCTTTACCTTGTCTTTGTAGTTTCAGATATCCATTCAGTGATTATGAATAATAATATTATGAATAATAATAGCAGCTGAAAACATTTCTCTTAAAAAAAACAGATGAAATTTTAGAATACGACTCTTACTCCTCCACACTGTAGCAAAGAGTAAGGAATAATTGTATTATTGGCAGTGGAGGCATTTCTTAGATTTTCCTTCAGTATGTTTGCACAAGCAGTATAAAATCATAGCCAACACTTTGGAAAGCTTTTCCTTTCATTCATGAAAAGAGAACATGCTGGTCAGTTTTCTCTAAATGTGTAGCAATTTTTAAAAAGCTGCATTTCTAGGACTTCCATTTAAGCATGATTTTTCTACACAAACTTTGCACTGATGACTGGTTATCTCTATTCAGCGACTACACAGCAAGAATGTTATGCAGCTTCCTTTCACCTTAGTTTTTTTTGCCAATTGGTAAAGACCGCATACCAAGAAATCCATGGGAAAGCATTAGTGCCGGTGTCAAACGTCTCTCACATTGCAGTCTTGTATTTTGATGCAGAATATGTGAAGCCACCCCAATTTTCTCTAACTTTTTAGACTCTGCATGTGTCGAAACATCACAGTATTTGTGAATTTAAATGTAAGTCTTGAAAAATGAGTAATGCTTACATTTTGGTATCACACCCTACTCATTCCTTTCAGACACATACATTTTTGTCTGGTTAGTTTCTGCTCTCCACCCAAAAAGTCTGCTGTTGCTAAGATCATAGTAATTGCATGTCAGTGACAGTATATTTCAACTGAACTGATCACAAAACAGGAACAAATTCTGTGGGTCTGGCAAAAAAATATCACTTTGAATCTTTAAAAAGAAGCCTTATGAAGGCTTGCACTGAAGATCATATTGGAGCATTTTAAATTTGCTATTTATTTTGTATTTCTATTAATAAAGGGTGAATTTTAATCATTAAAGCTTTCTGTATAAAATTATACTAAATCAAAAGACTTCTTCATTTTTACCCTTTAAACTAAGAAAACTGAATAATCTAGCATTTTTAAAGGTGCCTTGCTTCATTTAAAAATTAACTTGTTCAAATTTATCCAATTAAAATACTCTAAAGAGTCTTTGTCTTGCAATTGTCAGTGGAAGAGATCTAAGAGTGACACAGAATTTTCTCTCTGAAAAATGTATTGATGCAGGCTCTGCACTAGTCTAACTATACTCCCTAGCTTCAAGCTCAGAGGTGATTTATACTTCTGTCTTCTAGAGCATGGCCTGAATTTGCTTGCCTTTGCCTAAAAAGCAGGATGTGAATCAAATTTCTTGTGTTTTCTTCAGAAATATTCTGTGCTCTAAGAGGATATGCTGAGGTACTACCAAGCTCTCAGGAAACACAGGGTGGGGATGGGGCTGGGGGACCTCAAAGTATGAAATTAAATCACGGGAAGTGGAAACATTCCATTCAGCTTAATTCGCACAGCATCTCCCATAATAAAGTCACTTTGGCTGTCCAGTTCTTCCATCCTTTAGCAATGAGTGCATCAAGGTGGCTGTTATTTACTTCCCCGAACTTCAGCATTGGCTGGTTCCTGCCTCGTCCAGAAATTTTTAGTCTAGAAAAGCCCAAGTCCCGTGAGTGCTTTGCCCACATCAGGGGTGGTGGAGCCTTTGGCTGCCCTGCAGCACTTCTCTCAGCCCATGTAATGCTCCAAGGCTCTGGGGCTCCCACTCCCTCACCTGCAGGGAGGAGTGCCAGAAATAACTTTTCAGCTAGCAAAAAGGAATTTTTCAACTCAAAGATTTACAAAATCCAAATTTTTCAGGACTGCTTGCTTTCCCTTCTGTCTCTGTGAAGATATTTATTTCCCAAAAGAAGTCATAGTCCGTGTCATTCCCACTGGTACAGAGACATTCTTTTCAGTCACTTCACTTTATTTAAGTCAATTAATCAACCTGCTCAGTTTGAATTTAAAAAAAAAAAATCTGCAAAGCAACCTGAAAAACAGAAGAAAACATGTTCAAACTGAGATTTTTTTATGAATTCTAATGTAAACCTCGTACTCCTGGTTTAAGAAATCTTTCCATTCCTCCCAGGCAATCCCAGTAACAGCTGTGATCCTTGGGCATTGGTAACTGCAGAGTGCTGCAAAGTGAGATACATGATTTCAACTCGCTTTTCACTCCACCGCCTTGGAGAAATGGGCAGGCTGCCACAGAAGTGACTTCTTGTGTTAAAAAATGGCTCCTTGTATTGCTTGTATCCTGCGATTTCATGCTGGACACAGCAGATTTAGGGAAATGTCAGCGGGCCTGGTTGCTTTTCCAAGAAAGAAAGTAACAAAAAAAGTGTCCTTTCCGTCACATCTATCTGTACACTAAAGCTAATTTTCCGTCATTCTTGGAATATTGGTAAAGTTCCAGACGGCTGAAAGGAAAAATTATGCTGTGACAATATCTTAAAAGCATTAATGAAACCTGAGTCCACAATCAGCCTGTCAGCAGGACTGCAGTTCATGGTAAAACAGGAAAAGAGGGAACTTAATTAATACTACATTAAAGGAGCATAATGCAATTAATGCCAGTTACCCTGGATTTATGGAAAATAGATTTTGTCAGAGAGAAAATTTCTTATCTTTTTTGATGAGGTTACAAATCTGACTCATTAAAGTAATAGTGATAATGTAATAGACTTAGATTTCTGTAAGGCATTTGACTGAGTACTACATAATATTTTGATCAGGGAACTCAAATGATGTAAAATCAATATAGCAGACACAACATTAAATGAATTAAGAGTTGTTTAACTGATAGGTTTCAAAATGTAATTGTAAACAGGCACCCACTTCCATCCAGGAGTATTACTGATGGAGTCCTGCACAGAATGCATTTTGGACCTTTCAGGAACCTGGTAGGGAAAAAAAAGAAAACAAATAAAAATCATTGCTGATCGAATTTGCAGATGACAAGAAGATTAGTTCTCTGAGCAATAATGAAGAGGAAAGGTCAGAGACACAGAGCCAGCTGACTCTCCTTGCAAAATAGATGGAAACAAAGGATATATACTCTGGTACAGCACACACACAAAGATTTAGAAACAAAGACAATAAGATTTATAGATCTATGAAATTTTTGGTCTTTTCCAAGTGTTAAACTCCACATTTTAATTAGACCATTAAAATGTGTCGACTGGATGGTCTAAGCCGCATCCTAGTATATAGAAGTGATAGGCATGAGTTCTGGAGGCATCAGGTAACAGTAATACTCTTTGCATGACTTAATGTTGTTTAAATAAGATTTGATTTTTACATAAACTTGTTTACCTTTTAACTTCTTTGGGCGTAGAGGGGGGAAAAACACCTTCCAATGCGGAGTCCTTTTTTATCCAGAAGTATGTATCAATCTTCCTATTAACTTCAAAATGGAGTTGTCAGCTCGGAAACTGATTTATAGAAAAAAAATAATGCTATAAAATGACACAATTCTCAGCCAGATGTGGGTTTTAATAGAAAAATAAAAGTATTCAGTTAAAAAAAGTCACCAAAAAATTTCATTAGAGATGTGCATCAGAATAGAAATAACGTTCTAAGTATTAAAACATTCAGAAGTTATTTACAATAAATATTCAGGAAACTGATGGAAAAGGAATAGATTTAATAAGCTTCAACTCCAAGGAAATTAAAGTTAGTGGTCAAGATGTGAAATAATAAGAAAGTTATGCTTCTTCATAGTCCTGTTATACAGGTGACAAAACCAGATCATTAGAAACAGAAAATAACTTTGAGATGCTACAATTATTTTTTATACTCTTTGCTGCCTAACGTGATGGACTAATTAGTGGAAGTGATCACAAATTGCCTGTAGGCCACCTCCAGAGAGATAGACACCCTTTCTGCAGTCTCCAGCAGGGCTAGAGAGAGGCTGCCAGACTTGTCACTTCCTGGTTTGCACCCCATGTTTGCAACACCTTGCCTGGCCAGCTGAGGGACACTCAAGGTGCTGAAAGCTTGAGCAGCCCTGAAATTCATGAATTTGTTTAAACCCACTTGTAGAATATAATTTAGAAATTATCTGAACAGGCTGGCTCTTTTTCTTTATTTTCTTCCCCCTTTCACCTCAAACAAAAGCATTACATTGTTTAGCTTCACAGAGGAACAGGAAACTGGAGTCTCCACAACAAATTTTAACTCAAATTTTACAGCTCCAGTGGACTGCCTGCTACCAGAGGTAACCCAGGTACATTTTTCCACTATCATTTTCATGATGTAGAGGATTTTTACAGCTCTTACCTAGCAAGGCATTCTGTGCCTGCAGAATGTGAGACAGAGTGAGGAATGGTAAGATAAAGATCTTGGCAGCTGAGGATGTTCAAACTGAGATTTTCTGGAAGCTCCTGAAGCACAGATATATATATACACACACATATTTTAGGAGACATACATTAACTATGTATTTTTGTAGCAAGAGTCACTGTGTTGGTATTTCAGCAGTTTTCAGGGTTTATCAGTCAAGCCCTTTATTAAAGAAATTGGCCAATCCTTGTAATTTCAGGTTGCCAGCTAGCTTGGGAAAAAAACATTGTATGAGTTTACATTTGGCTCATATTTTTAAAAGCTGTCCAGAAACAGAAACCTTGTACAGTTTTTTAAAGCAGAAAGAGGTTCTTCAATGCAGTTTGTTCAGATTTAACTCTGTGAATGAAAAAAACAGAGGCATTTTGTTAAGGTGTAGCTGAATTATAGTCCTAATACACCTTGGAAACACACCTTCCTAGTTTTGGTGACTTTTGTCTTCTTCTCTTCTGAAAGAGCATTTGGTTAAGAATGAGACAAAGTACTTAAGAGCCTGAAACACCAAAACGTAATGTTCAAACAGATCTGCTGCTTTTGTCCACTTTTTTTCCTTTGGCAAGCTTGGGAAAGTACTTTTCCTTTGAGATCATCTTTTAATGTTTTGATTAATAGATACTTCCATACATAACTTAGTACTAATCTCTTCATCTTAAATTGGTATAATCCTTAGAAATATGCAATTGAAATTGTTACCAGCCGTGTCATTACAGATGTTTTATCTGACTGAGGAGATAGTTTAAACTAGCTTTGCTGCTGAAGAAAATATTCACGCAACTACAACTTAACATTACAGAATAAAATTCTGAAGAGCTTAGAAAAATAAGTGTTTTAAAGACAGATTCCAGAGACTCTTTGGCTCTCAAAGTCAAGTTAATAACAATGACCTTATATTCCTCTTCTCTGTATAAAAGGAAAAAATCAATCAAGCCTAAAAGATTATATATGCTGAATATGCATGGAGAAAATCGAGACTGTCATTATCCTAAGGGACAAAACCTAATCACACACCCTCTGCTGAAAGCTCAGATGGTCTACTGGGAACCCAGTCTTCGCATATGTAACACTTGCAAACCTCTGGAGCCTAAGCTGTGCCTAGAAACCCTTAAATCCCTGTGGCATATTCCCAAAGAGTACATTCTCTGTCTTGCATATCTCCTGAGATCAAGAACTCAAAATGCAGTTGCACGTCCCACAGCAAAGTACCAACTTGTCAGATTCTTCTTGCATGCCAGAAATAGGAGTCTTGTGTGTTAGGCCTTTAGTAGAAATATGTGCATAGTATACAGAAGCTTTGGAAGAAATTGAGACACTGCTCCTTTTACTTAAAAGACAAATTATAAGTTGTTACTGATGATTATAAATCTGCCAAAGGTAGAATGCCACCTATCTGATGTGAAGTACTTCACACAGATGTGATCCATCTCTGGAAACCTCCACAAGCAGCAGCCTTCCCCAGTGACTGGACAGGGATTCAAAGCATCTCAGTTACAGGCTTCAACAGACACCAGAAAGCTGTCTAGTACCTTGGTCAGGTGAGCTGAATCAACCCCTAATGCCTGAAAACTGTCCTTCACTTTATCTCAGGGTTCTTCCCTCAGGGTGTGTTTTTATTCAGTTTCCCTTCCACACTACTGAGCTCCTGAAGCTGAGATTTCTTCTTCAGCCTAAGCTGCTAGAAATGGTTCATTATTCTTTTTTATAAGCTTCTGGTTCCTCTGCCAGTTGACATCTTCTTTTGTGCTGATGTGGAAAAACCAGATCCTAGGTAGGTGACTGTTGCTTTGGTGACCTGCTGCCTATTGTGCCAAATCTGAGTAACAGCAGCTGGCTTGTTGCTTGAAGCAATTATGCTTCAGTGATCCTGGAGTCACGTCCCTTCCTCTGCTCAGGCTGACGTGCAAGGAGACAACAGAAAGGATAAAAAGCCAACCTAACTAAAACAGAAATGGCAGCTTTCCAACAACATAGACATGACACTCACAAGTCATCCTTCACTCTCTACATCCTCCTTCTAAAAAAATTATAAATCCCACAAGCACTGCTCTCTTAGATTTATTTAGATATGGAAAATTTAGGCCATGGTACTCCTTACTTCTCTCTTCTCCAAGCTCTGTAGATATTTATTGACGTTGTAAAGGCTAACTGGGCTTTCATCTTTGCAGTGTCTGAGAACTGGCACAGCTCTGCTTAAGCCCTATCCCTCCTGCCAACATCCCTCTGGCATAAGAAAGGGCCTTTAGAACCTCACAACTTCTTCACAGCTCCTGCAGACCCTTATGAATGTAACTGGTAAGGTACAGAGGAATTGAAAACACCTTCAACTATCGACTAAAGACTAAGCTACCAATTTCCATGGTCATGGGGGCATCACTCACCATTCACCTACTGCCACATATGTGGCACAACATACCTCTTTCAGGTAAACACACTTCTTTCATAACAACACACCTCTTTCAGGTAAAGAGGGCTGGATGTGCATCAAGGTACTGAAAACAAACAAACAAACAAACACCTAAAATTAAAACAAAAAAAAAACCAGAAAGTCTAGGAATACAACAGATATGTAGAAGAAACATGCGTAGAGCTGGTAAAAGGGTTTAATAAATGTACAAGCGAATCTTGAAAGTAGCAAATGTACAAGGAAATGTTGAGAGTATGCTTTACTAGGAAAGTCACAGTACAGAGAGGGTGACTAGAGTTCTGTTACATAAGTTAGTTGCATATACTTTTTTCCAAATATAGCCTGTTAATTTTAATTACATCTTTTAATACAATGCCTGTGCAGAAGTTTTCTAACCCCAAGCCTGTCCAAAGTTTTATAGTCTAGCTAGAAACTTCTAAAAATAGAGCATTTCTAATACAAAACCACAGGATAAACTTCAATAACTATTATATTATGCTGCTGTGGTCAGGGTAAATCATATACTGTGATGACTTAAAAATGGAAAAAAAAAAAAGAAGAGAAGAAGCAGGAGCCCAATCCACTGAAGCATGACACAGGTAGGGGTCCCAGTTTGAAATTCTTCAGGGCTGTTTGCACACACAGTGGAATGTTCCAAAGCCTTGTTTATCACATGTTTCTGCAACATCAGCTGTTTTTCTACAATTCTAATCTGTAGCTATTTTTCTACAATACTAATCTGTGCTATTCAAGAAGTTTGGCCTTAGTTAAATCTTTATAAAATTCCCTTGCTTTTCTTCACCACAGCCAGTCTTCCAGGAATATAACTAACAAATAAGAACATCTCTAACAGCTAATGGATCAAAGCTGAGATCGTACTGCTGTTCTTCAGAGAAATTGAAAGTTTGATGAACTGAATCAAGTACCATTTTAAAGACTTCTCTTCAAGATAAATACTTGAAAAAAAAAAAAAAGAGGCTGTTCTAATAAAACACAGAATATTTTTCCTTCTACTGAACCGTAACTGAACATTTTATGACTTACACAGATTCCATCAGCATTTCTAATGACAGCAGAAATATTTCTGGAACAAGATAGGTTTCCCAAGAGGTTTGCACTGTGAGATGAGTAACCTTTCGAGATGAAAAACAAATATATAAATAAATATATCTTAAAAAAAAACAAAAACATTGTTACCATCAGAATAAATTTGAGGCCAACATTTGAAAAAAACTGAATACTAGCTGAACTTCCAAACCCATGTTATTCACATGAGCACAAAATGCTTGCAAAACATATGCACGGAATGAACAAGACAAGGACTGTGTGTGAATGAGTTGCTCATATTTTCTGTATTAATGCAAAGAAATGAATCATCATAATATGTTAAAAAATAGAAACTAAAGCTTCATATTATTAGAAGGATAAATAATACCCCATTTCTAGCAACGTGCTGTAATTTTCTGCCTCAAACCATGAATCTGAGTTATTCAGCTGAAGACACTCCCATGAGGCTATAGTAAAAAGTTAAATCCCCTCAGTTATTTTTTAATCGCTTTTTAAATATCAGCTCTTTAGATGATACTGTGCGAAAACAAAGCTCCTATAAGTGATTATCCTATGAAGTCTCCAATATGTTTCAAATCATGTTTTCTAATACTTGGACTGCTATAATGCTGAAGAACATGGAGCCAAGTCAGAGAAAACAGTTATGTGACTTTTCAGCCCAAGCAGAAAGAAAATTACATTTGTAAATTATGGCATGATCTATGAAGCAAGACAGAGAGTAAGAATAAGAAATATTTATGAACTTAAGCCCACATCTACTTACATCACAGACAAGTTCAATACCTCAATATGGTGAAGGTACAAAGTGAAATTAGCCATTATTTCTATAAAAAAAAAAGTCTTTTTTCTTTAAATACATTAACTGTTGAGAGTTTTCAAATTTTTTTCAAGTATCACAACACATAGCACTGCCTAATTAAGTGCTTCCAGTTCATGTCTTCCTGAATAAGACTTCTACATATTCAAAAGTGATCTGAAAAAGGAGTGGAGAGCTAGGTGACAGAATTTGCTACATGCTGCTCCTGTCTAACTTAGACACATGATGGTACACCCAAACACATTGTCAGGTTTGTCCTCTAATATTTTCCAGGGTGCTTTCTTTTGGGAACCATATAATGAGAAATTTAGCTGTAGATCTGAAGGCAACAAAAATCTCTCTCCAACACTAGCACTCAGTATCTGCTCAGGCTGAAGTGGTAAGGGACCAAAAGATATAAAATATAAGAAATCAGTAGGAGTTCTACAGGTGGGAAGGGAAAGTGTGGGCAGGCCAAAGGAGGAGAAGAGGATAGGCTGCACAGATACAACACACAAATATTCATGGACATGACACATCACACACCCAGTAAAAAGGAGCTGGTGGAACCAACACTAGAGCTAAAACACTAACTCACAGAAAAGGCAGACAAGGGACTGTGCTGTGGTATCTCTTTATGGTCTGAGGTGACTAACCGATTCAACTCTGAAGGTGATATGAATTTTGTCTTTACATCAGGAGTTTTTGCTTTTGCCAAGAATGAAAAGATCAGTTAAAGCATAAAGCCGTAGGCTAGGGTTCCTCCCCACTACCTAGTGCAGCCTCGTGTCAATTTCAAGCTTGACAGCATGTCTCTAATTACACATATAATTTCAGAAACACCGTATTTCATGGGGAAACTAATGTAGGCAGATAGGTAATCAAGCTTTTCAGCAGACCAGGCAATGCTCTCTGCTGCTATAAATAACCTTTGGACAGCACAGGCATATTACATGTGCATGTAGGTTTAAATCAAGATTGAAACTGTAGATATCAAAGCTTTATGTTTAGTATTTGCAAATATCTCAGTAGTGCTGGATTCTGTTTGAATCTCTTTTATCTGCTGATAGAAACTTAATGATGCTTGCCTATAACTAATGTTAAATTTAGTGAATGTCTTTGAGCCTGTCCCAGCCAACAATGCTGAGGCTGTGCAGTGTTCCAGTAGTCAGCGGTCAGATCCTTTACCATAATCGACCAAGGATGAATAAGTGTTCTGAAGATCTTCCTATCCCTTCAAGGGTTTTCAGTAAATCTTTTATTCAAGTTAGATGGAATAGCAAATTCTTCTAAGAACCAGCATGGCACACAATTTGAATTTTTCCTGGATCCACTCTGAGAACAATACTAACTTGACTGTAGAATTATACCTAGATCCAATAATTTAACTTTACAGATGTCCTTAGGAAGAAAAGACTATATACATATAAAACAAATACCTCTCAGATTCATATGCAGCTGCTCTCTCAGCATGAAGGACCAGAAGGAGGCAACGCCCAGTCACCAGTAGGTAGAATCATGTTAATGCTACTGATTTCCACTTAGAGAACTGTATTTCCTATGCCCCTTTTGGTGCTTATTTTTGACAATGACAAATCCTCCCCAGATGCAATAACTTGAGTTGATCACACTAAAAATCTAAAACTGTTTCCAAACATTTTCATGAGAAATAATTGTGTATGAACAGAAGCAGCTGCTGAAACTTCTTATACATGTAAATGAGTACACATTCTCTTCTCAGTCTTATCTTTAGATATTTTTCAGGTAAGCTTTATGCCATTATGTGAATCACAGAATCACTAGTTTGGAAGAGACCTTTAAGACCATCGAGTGCAACCCCCAAACTAGGGTTTAGTTGCCCTAACACCTCAACTAAGCCATGGCACCAAGTGCCACATCCAATCTTTTTTTAAACACATCCAGGGATGGTGACTCCATCACCTCCCTGGGCAGACCATTCCAGTACTTAAGCACTCTTTCAGTAAAAGCTTTTTCCTAATAGCCAACCTATATTTCCCTTGGGTGCAGCTTAAGACTGTGTCCTCTCATTCTGTCAGTTGCTGCCTGGAGAAAGAGACCAGCCCCCACCTGACTACAACCACCTTTCAGGGAGTTGTAGATAGCTGTAGAGGTTGATAATGTCACTATACTAAAGAGGAACTGCCTTATGTGTATCCCACTCAGAAGAAAATCCTGTAACAGGCACATTTCAAATGAAAAGGAGTAGCAGGGTTTTGAAACTTTGACAGCAAATGTTTAGTGCCTTGGAGGAAATGTTTGCTACATACCCTTATATCATTTAAAATGTGCTGAGCTCAGAGGACAAGGAAAACATAGCATTTTATCTGGAGGGTATTGGCCACAACTGCACAAAAGGGAGATTGTAGGGGAAGTCCTACTTCTGTATGCTATATACAAAACTATAGAAGAACTCTGTTTTCAAAAATCCCACTGTTCTACAGTTTCTGACTTTTTTCACATTTATTCTGTAGAGCTGCACTGTAGTTCACTGCACTACAACAGCTGGGATATTCCTGTATATAAGTGGTTTGCGTATCTTGGGATGTCGTAATAATAAAGAGTGTACTTCAATAATAAAATTCCTGATTGAAGATGTGTTTCCATTGACCTCATGGGACCACTGGGACCAGACCCACAAGCATGATTAATCCCAGAAGGAAGGTTAATCAGTTAAAGACATTCAATACTTTTTCAGAATTATTTATTTTCCCACTGCCTTCAGACCTTCTCTGTTTAGAATTTGTTCACATTAAGGTAGGTGGTTGCTCATTATCCCTTGAGAAGATCTCTAGCAAGTATGGATTTTCAATGGAAAATTATGAGGACACCAGTCTTCCTCACTTGCCTTTGGTAGTTTGTGTAGGACCACGTAGCTGTGAAGTCATCCCACAGAGACTGTTGCTGCATTCACCCGCATGTGAATATGGCAAGCTTTGTGATCTGAAACAAGTCCTGGTCATTTATTTCATATCTTGTCTCACGTAAATACTGGAGATGTTTCCGATTACATCCAAACAACATGGTCCCAGACATTTTGCAAGTCAACTTTCCTCTTTCCTCCAGAGGTTTCAGCGTATCCTCTGTCCAAACAATACACTTTACAAAGTCTTGTTCCATCAGCCAAAACATCCTTCTTCCAGGCAACCCTGTTCTCCCTTCATAAGGGGAAGCACATCAGCAACACATTCACCTCTGCTTTCCACATCCTTCACTGCTAATATTGCATTTGGGAGCCTCTGTGTCTGACTGAAGAAACATATTTTACCCAGGACTTGGAAAGCACAACAGTTGATGAGAATAAACACTTTTATATAGATCAGATGAAAAATTCTTTCCTGGACAACAAGGTACAAGTAGTCACTGCAAATAATCCTCAAAATTCAGTGCTATAAACTTCCAAGCAATTTACTACAAGCAAACAGGACTTAAAAATATATCTAAAAGGCAAACCTTTACCCAAGTCACTAGCACTTTAAAGCAAGAATAATGTGGGAGCTCTAGGCATTTAATAGGAATCCTCTGATTTTGGGTAATAATACATATAATGCAGCCTATAGCTATAACTGGGCAAGCATTCTCCTCTCTCTGCTCATATGCACCTTTTGTAGGAGAGGATTTTTGCACAGTAACTGTGATAAATGGGAGTTTCCATAATCCCTGTTTGTTTGGCAGCTCAGAACTCCCCATACAATGTCCTGCCCATTCTCCCTGCCATAATTTAAGTTGACCTTGTCAATGTCTGATACTTTCTTTTGCACATGCCCAAAGGCTAGAAAACTCCAGGTACTGCACAAGTACATCTGGAGAAGTAGTTCTAACAGTTTGTCTTTCAAAAATGGAATATCATTTATTTTCCAATCTACAAAGAACTGAAATAATTATGTAATGCTTTTCAGAAGGGCACTTGGTGCAAGCTCCAAAGTCTGTGTTATTAAGGCATATAGATTTAAGGAGCCACTCAAGAGTCAGGAGGGTAGTACACTGAGATTCAAAACGTTGAAGAGGTTTCCTGTTGAAATATTGACTGCATGAATCTGGGATGAATTAGAACTATTCCACTCAATTTAATTCATTTCTAGGAGATAAACATGGTAAAATTTCAACCTTAACCATTAAAGGAAAACACCCTTTGTTCACTATCAGCAAGTCCATCCACACACAGAAAATACTGTAGAACAGTAAAATCAGCTCAGTAGTATCAGTGATGAACAGAAATCTTACTCAGTCTAAGTAAAAATAACTCATTCCTTCACAGAGCAAGTCATTGCAGCAGTGTGAACTCCAAAACTCAGTCAGAAACCAGACAATGCTTTTCTTCCTATTCCATCCTTTTCTTACTTGTAATTTCTTTCCTAGAGACATTTTCCTCTGATTCCAATAATAGTTTTTTACCCTGTTTTCACATGGTTTTATCCATAGAATGGATAATTAATATATCCAGGAGTGCTCAGAAGATCAGTTATCTTATTTGTGAATAATAAAAGGAGTTGATGTGAAAGTCCCTGGAAAGGAAAAAGACAAGCTGAAAAAAACCCACAATCCTCTGAATGCAGTGCTTATCCTGTGTGTGCACATTCACTATGAGATATAAATATTCATTTCATTTTTCTTATTATACTGACAAGGACAAACCTGGTTCAGAGGCAGATTTTTCATAGAATCATAGAATGGTTTGGGTTGGAAGGGACCTGAAAGATTATGCAGTTCCAAAGCCCCTGCCATGGGCTGGGACACCTTTCACTATTGGTATTACCAATATCAAGGACAGGACGTGCCTTGGCTTGTCTGGCCCCTGCTGCTGAACCAAATAGCGGCCACTGTGGTGTTTCACCCCAGAGACACCTTTGACTAGCTGGATGTTGCAGCTGGGCATGAGGAGACAAGTCCAGGCATGCCAGAGCTCAGGTGGCGGCGGGATGGAGCTTCCCTCGCAGAGGGTCCACTCCTCAGGTTTCTCGCTGCCGGAGAGGCCTTTAAGGCCTTGGTGAAAGAAAGGAGTTGATTCTGATGGAGGGTTTTAATCCAGAGTTTTTATTCTGGCCCGCAGGCTTTTGAATCCAGCAACTGCTCCAACAGAACACCCGACTACGTAGTTGCTCTCCCTTTTACCTGGGGTGAAATGAACAGGGCTAATGCCTTTATTAATGTTCAGCTCTTTATTAAAAAGATCAGCTGGGGAGGGGGCCCAAATAGAGCTCACCCCCACTGATTTAGCTTTCCCAGGTAGCCAAAAGGGAAGGAGGTGTACAGAATCTGTCGCTGAAGTCCAGAGCAGCAGCTGTCCCTTCTTCTTTCCTTGTGGCACACTGGTAGCCAATAGGTGAGGCAGCGTGCAGAGTCTGTTGCTGAAGTGCAGGACAACAGCTGTCCCTGCTTCTTCCCTGGTGGCAGCACCAGGGGCTCTGTCTTTCCTTCTCTGCTTCCCACAGCCTAATCTAGTCTAGTATTTTTTAGGTGATGGTGACGGGAAAAGTCAATCAGGGGATGTGTTCCCTCTTCCTCAGCTAGGGCATTTGTCTAGTCCCCTCTACTGTGTATAGTTCTTTATTTAGGGGTGTCTTTATCCCCTAAAAATACTCCCATGATCCCAAGGGTTTTTTTTTAATTTGCATTTTAATCCCAGAATGTCGGCATGGTGGGGGAGGCAGGTTATCTCTGGGTAGTTTAGAGAAAACAAACAGAGCAATTAGCTAATTAACATTTCAATATCAGTACTCAGCTAGAGCCAGCAGCTGTTCCAGTGTTGCCATGGGAACTAGGAAGGCCCTGCCCACGTCTCTGGGGAACACCTGGGAACTTTGTTTATTACATGGGGGAGGGGAGGAGGAGACAGGTAGGAAGCCCAGCAACCAGGTACCAGAGAGGAGGTCTCAGGAGACAAAGGATACCTGGATGGCCCAATGCCCCCCCCAGGGGTGGAGGGCATCTTTTGAATCTGCCCAATCACTCGACGCCCTTTCTGGAATTCCAGGAGAGACAGACAGGGCTTGGCAGGGGTCAGGATGGGGAAAGGAGGGGTGATTGACACACCTGGGAGGACAACTTCAGGGGATAAACCCGGGGTTTGGGGGTAAACCATGAAATCACACTGAAACATTTCACTAGACCACATTAATCAAAGTCCCATCCAGGCTGGCCTTGAAGACTTCCACAGATAGGGCATCCACAACTTCTCTGGGCAGCATCTTTCAGTGCCTCACCACCCCCAGAGTAAAGAATTTCTTCCTAGTATCTAATCTAAACCTACTCTCTTTCAGTTTAAAGCTATTCCTCCTTGTCCCACCACTATATGCAAAAAATTCCCCTTTGAGGCTGAAGGGGAAGCAACAAATAGATGTACCAGTTCCCTAAAACTGTAAAAGAAATTTACAGGTTTTTAGACATGATCATCCTGGGCTTGATCACAAAAAGGCAACAGGAAATTAATTGCAACTGCCCTGGGATAACTGGACTCGATGGAGTTATTCTGGTGTTGAGAGATTGTTCATCACCTCCACACTGATCCTTCACAATGATGCTCATACCTTGTTTGAGCAAGATGAAACTTCTGTCACACCAGGGAAGGTGGAAGTGATCATCTAGTGTTGAAAGTAACTCAGGCATATGTACACCCACAGTGAAGATGTACAAAGCAGGCAAAAGAAAGTCCTGCAATTGTAAGTGGTAGTATCCAGACATTTTGCTCTTCTCAGTCAAAATTAAAATATTGGTACAGACACAGACATGCTCACCAGAGTTCAGTGGCTGGAGAGATTGTACTTTCTTAAAACTAGCATTAAAAATAGCATAAGAAATTAACTCTGTCAGGTACTTTTAAAATGTTGTTAATGCAACAAAACTTGCAGTTTTAGAGTTCTACATTTTAACACTTTCTTGTTCCCCTGCTGGGCCATATCAGTTGACAAATTCACTTTGTTACTGATTTGTTCTTTGCCAATGCGCATAAGTGCTTTTTGTCACTTCCATTGGACACAAGCAGTATTTAGGTATACACAAAGAAAATGAGGTAAAAGTGGTGAGACAAGAAACAGGGAAGAGAAAGTGTACTTTTTATTGTAGCACACAGGTGCACCTTTTATTCCAGGTCCTACTGCTTTCTGTCTGCTCTCCTGGGACTTCACACTCTGCTGGACAGAATGCCAGCTTTCTATTGTTACTAGATAGCAGTATACTAGCAGTATACTCACTATACTGTGAGTTTAGAAATTCATTAATCTGTAATGCAGGACAGGGAAAGCTTTTCCCTACTGTACAACTCCAGCACTGCACAAAGGTCAGAACACCAAAGGTCTGCTGGAATTAAATGGTGTCTTTTTATTTCATTTTAAAGCACTAAAGGGATATTATGATACAAAAGATTAAGGGATATTAAGAAACAATTAAATCTGTTGTTTTTTACACAGCCAGCAGCCCAAGACACCTAAGAGTGACTGGTATAAAAGAAGAGTCTACTTACAAGATGTTCAACTCTCCCCAGGAGGAACTGCCCAGAAGGAGGGAATCAGAGCCATGTTCATCTGAGACTTTCTGCCCTTCCACCTAAGGCTGTCATGTCTCCTTTATTCTTTATCCCCAAAACTCCTTGCTACACTGTTTTCCTTACCTGATGTAAACTGGACAGGATTGTGTTCATACTGTTTAAGAAGAGACTGTAATGAGTTTTGATACACAGCAGAGCCTCTCTCACATCCTGCATTGAGCACTGCAGCCTGACTGTATTTTACTGTTCAGGGGTAAAGCTTTCAGAAAACAACAATGAAAAGTACATGTTTAGGAGAATATAACAATAGGATAATATAACAAATGGGACAATATGTAAGAACAAATTAAAAATATATGTGTAGTCCTTTACAACAGAAACCAAGTGTAGCAATTCCATCTACATCATGCCATATAATCCTGACCATATTTACATAACACTTTGCTATGCTTGAATGACTCTTTATCACTGGACATTTGAGTGGTATAAAATGGACAATATTCTTAATTTAAGGACACTTTGCCACAGCACTAGGTATGTGAGACTACACAGTGAAGACTAATTCAAGCCTGGGAAGCCAGAATACAATTTCTTATGCAACCTTACCACAGAGACTGTCCCAATGGCTCTAGTGCCCCAGGCAACCAGAAGGAGACAGGATACTGTTATAATGTGTTATTTCCTTCACCTTGGCTCATCCTTCGCTGGGTACCTGAGCCCACACAAAGATATGGCAGTGTCAGTGACCCCTTTTGCATCTGGGATCTCAGGGACTCATTTGCTAGTGCAGTTCAGCTTCACCACCTTCCACTTCTGGCTGAACCTCAAGTTCCTACAGCCTTTTCTGAAATGCAAAGTGAGTGACTTTGCCAGGTCAGATGGCAAGCACGTGGCACAGAATAAAGCAGCACTCTTTACACACGTAACATCAGATGTCTTAGCACTCAGGTGTTTTAAGACAAGTCCTGGAGTCCAGCCTCAACACAGTGTTTACTTATTAGCTAGAAAGCAGGAGAGAGTGGAAAGCCCAGGGAGCCTCACATGGACCTGGTGGAAGATATCAAGGTCAGTTGGGTTATTTCACTGCTGTTCTTTGTGTTCTGTAAAGGATAGTACATGTGGTAGATTAAAAGAAAGACCGTACTTATCATAAAAGTGCACTTGTGATTGTAAAAAACTTTGGAATTATGGCATGAAATTAACAAAGAAAGTGCTGACAGAGAAAAAAAATAGCTTATAGTCATAAGACTCTAAACAAAAGCTTATTCTTTATTAACACATATTTAATTTCAATGTGTACTAAAATGGATGACAAAAGCTATGTCAAAAATTCAACACCTTTGTCCATTGGGCAATCCCTCATGATTCTTTGCACTTACTGAGAAGAAAAAACAAACAAACAAACAAACAAAAACAAAACAAAAACAAAAACAAAAAACCAACCAACCAAACAAAAAAAACCCACAAGCCGAAACCAATAAAGAAAAGATGCATTGCAAGAAATACAACTAGCTAAAATTTATATAGATCAAATATTATAAAGCCCCTCCAGATCTGCAGCTGTCTGCGTAGCAGGACTCCCTTGAATATCTTAAAGCATAAGACACCAAAGCAACCAAATCCTTCTAACCCAGAGGAAAGTTGTTAATTAATCCATTTTCTATGTAAAATTCTGTGAGGAAAGTCTAGCTTCTGCTACACAATCAAGTAACAGTATTCTTCTGCAACCTATTAATTGTTTTATTAGTTTTGGATAATTTTTTTTTTTATAAATTTTATCTAAGTTAGAAATGTCAGACAAAATTAGAAAAGTGTAGCAGCATTTTTTTTTACAACTTCATGGAAGATACAGAAAAGAGAAAACATCACCATAGAAGGCAGAATAGCTTGTTCTCATATGTAACATCTGGGGAATAACAAAAAGCCAAGTAATGGGATATGGAAAAATTATTCCCTTTTTTGTAAAATGACCAAAAATGTATGGAGAAAAGTATGTTCAGATTCACCATGAGAGAGCCAAAATCAAACAGAAAAACAAAGATAATGTCCCTCTTGGAGTTTGATAGAGAAATTAGTTGTTTATAACACTAATTTGTACAGTGTCTATCACCATTGCCACTAGATGTTCTAATTACAGAAAAGTAATGATGCAAAAGTTGCTAAGCAAATGTTAAACACAACTAGTGCATATTCTGGAAGCCCTAAGGGGCTGTTAAATTTAAGTACTGGAAGACAGAAATAGGAATTAAGTCTTCAGAAGGGAAGGAAATTCTGTGGAGACAGAGCCTTGCTCCAGAGCACAGTATAAAAATTAGGGATGCCATTCTTAATATGGCATTACCTAGCAGGTCCAGGAATTTATGCTATTATTTATATTATTAACAACACTATTTAAATCAAAATAGTTTTCCTGAAGACTCTAATTAGTATCTATTATTATCTCTATTATATTTGGCCTTGAATAGTTATGAGGGCTTCAGGCTTCTCTGACACAGAATGTGCCAAGTGTAGGAAAATATGTTGATAAGTGCATTAAACAGGTTTTCTTTTTCTCTTTCTCTCTTTCTTTCTTTTCTTTCTTTCTTTCTTTCTTTCTTTCTTTCTTTCTTTCTTTCTTTCTTTCTTTCTTTCTTTCTTTCTTTCTATTCTTTCTTGTCTTTCTTTCTTTCTTTCTCTCTTTTCTTTCTTTCTTTCTTTCTTTCTTTCTCTCTTTTTCTTTCTTTCTTTCTTTCTTTCTTTTCCTTTTCTTTCTTTCTGTTTCTCTCTTTCTTTCTCTTCTTCCTTCCTTTCTTTCTTTCTTTCTTTCTTTCTTTCTTTCTTTCTTTCTTTCTTTCTTTCTTTCTTTCTTTCTTTCTTTCTTTCTTTCTTTCTTTCTTTCTTTCTTTCTTTCTTTCTTTTCTGTCTCTCTATCTTTCTCTCTTTCTCTTTCTTCTTTGTTGTTTCTTCTCTTGGCTGACAGCTACCAAGACCAAGCACTTCTCAGCCAAGCAATGGAGGAAAAGGAGTGAAATGGGACTTCTCAAACAACCAAATGATCCATAGAGCACTCAAAGGCAGGCAGATGTTTTCTACATTAAACTGAGCCTCTAAGAAAACAATAGGGCAACATATCAAGATTCTTATGTAAATTTCTCTGATTCAGCTCTTTCTCTAAGGCCCGGGGACAATTAAAAAAACCTAAAAGATAATTCACATGCTCATCCCAATACAGTACTCATCATGAAAAGCTCATCATCATCATCCATAAGGATTTTGCAAGGCTGATTTACTCTTCAGTAAATCTTTTTCAGCCTGAAAGAAGTTAAAAAAGGCATTTAATCTATGATACTTTAAAATAGGGGAGGTGTCTTAGCTATTTCTAGATGGTGGTATGTTTGTGCCACATTTAAAGAGCTCAGATATTTACTTTTCCTCTGTTTACTTTGTGACAGCCTTCACAAAGTCTTCACAGTACTCTGAGGCTGGGATCTGGCTGGTCTACGAAGAGTATCCCTTTTGTTTTACCAGGTGAATCCAATGAGTTTCAAATGTCTTTGTTTCTTCATTTTGAGAATTTGCAACCAGAGAAAACACGGGCCAATGGTATTTCAAGTCCCGGGTGTGGTTTACTTCATATGCATTAGAAAGCACTGAGACAGTAAGAGGTGAAAGAGGCAAAATAAAGCAACAAACCAACCTACTTTCATGGTTAGCTTGTCTAGACCACCCTGGTACAGGTATAATAAAATGCTTTAATTTGCACCACCAGAGATTCTTCAGTGTTACTTCTGCATTATTCTGAAAGACTCAGGGCCCTTGAATTATGCCTCATGTTATTCCTCATATCTCTCTAGTAGCTTCAACAGGAAATATTCCTCCATTTGGGGTTGGCGGCTTCGGTTTTTTTTCCCTGTCTTGGGCGTCTCGGAAGCCCGGCTAGCATTGCCCTTTGGTGAGACCGGGGCTGCCATGTGTATGGAGCTCTAAGGCTGAGCCTCCGCGTGGGTTTGCCAGTTTTGCAGCCGAGTGCTGAGAGGAGACAAAGAGACAAGGGAGGCACACCTTGTCCTGCGTGGCTGGAGAATCTTTATTTCCCACGTGGCCGCTACGGTGGCTGGGGCAGCCGTCTCCTAGCATGCGCGTGGTCAGGATGACGCTGGGACAAAGGAGGCATGGGGTTAAATAGGGGGTGGGAAGACAGGGGGAGAAGCCCCCCTTGCCCAATGGGGACAGGCAACAGGGGAGTGACATGGATCACGGCAGACAACGGGAACATAATGGGGGTGGGTACAGGGTTCCGGGATGAATAGGAATACAAGGATGGGGTGACTGTCACAGAACCTTCAGGAATGAACAGGGGGTGACTACAAGACTGACATGGGAAAGCTCCAATGGTAAGTGACTCAGAGCGAACCATTGTGAGGGGAAAATGGGGGTACATAGAACTAACTAACTAACATTTATTAAAACCCCTAACTGAACCAACCCGGCATGCAACAGGGGTTTCCTTTCTTTTTCTTTCTCAAAAGCTGCCACAACTTGCATGTCTTAATTCATCTTCTGCTTACTTATTTCTATAGAATTATTCCTTCAATCTTTGAGCTTTCTTGTTTCTCAGAACTTGTTTCTGGGGTTTGTGTGTTTGTTTTGGGATGCTTTTTGGGGATCATTAACATTTCTGAAAAGTGAGACCTATGAGATTCACCTGACCTGTTATTAGAGAGAAACCATGTGTACGACTTTGATGCACTACTTTGCCTTTACATGAGGCTTCAAGTACCTCTGAGCCAGCCCGGATCTCTTGGCTTTCAGAGAGTAGAATTTGGCTTTGTTTAGCCCATTAGAGCACGCCTTGCATTCAGGCAAAAGCTGGTGACATGACAGGCAGCTCTCCTTTGGGCTCTTTTGAGAAGATCTGATGCTGTTAAAAGAAATACGAGATAGAAGGCAAGGTTCCTGCAAAGCAAGCACCATGCTGTGGGAGGAATCTGTGCATGTGGTTTTCCTGGGACACCATGCCTCAGTCAAATGCCTTTTGCAGTGACTAGATATGAGAAATAATTTCCATCATGTCACACTTATATGTGGCCAAGAGGATTCTCCTCAACAGTTTCACACTTCCTTTAAAAGACCCTGTTAGAGTTTCTCAAGGAGTGACCTGTCATTATTTTACAGGAATCTGCTCTAGGAATCTCCTGCAGGAATACTGATGGATATAATGACAAGCTCACTCTACAGAAAAACACAGAGTTCGTTCCATGCCATCAGCCATGTTTGGCAAAAACACAGGAAAAGGCAAAAAGATAAGCTGTAAAAATTATAGAGGCACAGCATTCTTTTCTCCAGTTGGTTTTTCTACAAAATCAATTCCACACCCCTGGTTTAAGACACTGTCAGATCTGTATCTTAACAAGGCACAAATTTCAATTAGTTCTTTTGTTTCCCTAATTACTGGGACTTAAAAATATTGTAAATCCAAAACCTATTAATGCCAAAGATAAATCCCAGAGTGAACTGCCATTTCCAAACCTCATATGCAAAAAACATGGCTTTGGAGGAAAAGAGAAAATATTTTTGTGGTAGTTCTTTCTGTTCTACCAGGAGAAGAAGAAGCTGTTTGACGTTTTGACAGAGGTTTGGAATATTAGAAGTAATTCCAGTAGACATTAGTAGGCAAAGTGCAACTGAGGAGTATGTTCAAGGAGGCAAATGCACATAATTTATTTCAGGTTCCATGGCTTACAGAGAGAGAGAATGCAAAGACATAATATACTGCTTTGCTTACAAAGCTCCACCATTAATGAGAAATAAAATACATGGCTTAAATTATGGTAAGGAATAATTTTCCTCCCACTTTTTTTCTCCATTAAAAAAACCTTATTTTTATGTGAGTAATAGTCATCAAATGGAAATTCTTACTCTGTTGCTGGCTTAGACTACTTCAATTATTGATTTTTCTAAAACTGTTCTGCCAGTGGGAAGTGTGTGGAACTTGTTTAGATTGGGGAATTTAAAGGGGGGAGAAAAATAGCTTTTAAAAAGGTTGTGCTTTTCAGCAACCCCATTCAGACAGGAAAATTGATTTAGTTCTTGGAGAAATAAAGGCAGCAAGAAATTAGTTGCCAACTGGCCTCTTTCCTCTTCCTGGATTACACAGCTTACTCCAGCCCACAGGTTTTTTTTAGCATTGAAATGTTTCTGTGCATACCTCATAGCAGAAGCTGGCACATCTGTCCTACCTCGATTTTGCTTGCACAGATAAAAATCAGTACCAAGATGCAGAATTATGTACTTTTAGGGCTACAGCACGGTACAAACTTGACAACATTGTCCCTTGTATTGGTTGTTACTGTAGCTGTTGGAATTACATTACCACACTGCCCCAGCTAAAACCAGGATCCTGTTAGAATTCTGCTGTGTAGATGCAGCCTTATCCAACCCATGACAGGGCTATGAGAGGTATTTGGGTACTCAGTCCCATGACAGATCTCTAAATGTATGCCTATCTGCTAATGGCTTTTGCTAACAGACAGCTTCAAAACATGCACTGCACTTCAGGGCATTGATAGACTACTTATTCAGGAGATAACCAAGATATATATATCCAAATTTCTTAATTAATGAATAGGGAGTTTAATATTGCATTGAACTTAATTGCACATCTGGCATATCATCTAGGTAATGCCCAGTGATACAGCCTCTGTTTTCCAATCTGTCATGTTTTTCATAAGCAAGATCTGAACACAAACAGGGATGGCAGATGTCTCCAGCCACTGCTATCTTGGAAGGTGCTAAGTCCTGAATTTTAAGTAATTGTTAAAAGAGGAGCCCTACTATCTAATGAATAAATATAGAACCAGGGGTTAGGTTATGAACTCAGATGTAAAAAACATGCCTGAGACAATTATTTATTTGCCCTGTGTTGAACAGACAGGACTGGTGTGTTGAACATGAGTTTTGAAAGGACCTTGATGAATTCCCATGAACACTGCACTAGCAGGAAGCAGCTGAGTTTAAAATCTCTGGTGGCAGAAAGAAAGGTGCCAGCAAAACTTCAGCTCCAGATGTGAGGAGATCAGCCAGGAGGGAGAGCTGTGAGTGCATCAAGCAAAGCATCACTGGCCAGTTGAAAGGGGGGATTGATTGTCCTGCTCTACTCTGTGCTGCCATGGCCTAGCCTCAAGTGCTGTGTGTGGTTTTGGGCGCCACAATATAAGAAAAATACAAAGCTATTAGAGGGTGTCCAAAAGAGAGCTATGAAGATGGTGAAGGGCCCTGAGGGGAAGCTGTATGAGGAGTGGATGAGGTTGCTTGGCTTGTTCAGCCTGGAGAATGGGAGACTGAAGGGAGACTTCCTTGTGAGGGGAAACAGAGGGACAGGCATTCTGCAGGGCCAGGAGTTGGACCTCGATGTTCTTTGTGGGTTCCTTCCAACTCAGGATGTTCTATGTTTCTGTGGGCATACCAGGGAGAGTCTACACTGAGATAACAGAGCACTGGAATGAGACTGTCAAGCCAACAGAGGTAGGTGGAGGGATCTCCACCTATCACAGGGATGCTGGGATAACAAGTTGTGCAAAATTCAGTCAAGAAGCCAGCAAAGTAATAACTAATCCTGTAACTTTTCCAGCTTCAGGGCAGGAGGATGAACAGGGATTTTACAGAGTTCCTCAGAGGTATTTACTTTTCTGTGATTGTAGGAACCAATCTGTAGCTGACATCATCAAATCCTTCTTGTGTACAGAAGCCCAGTGTGCATGTAAGATATACCCTGCTGATTAGAGGTCTTATTGTTATTGAGCCATTGCCTTTCATCTGTTAATTACTAAAGACAGCTCAACTGTGGAGCATTAATAATTCTTATAGGTGGTAAAAGCCATGGCTACCGTTGCCATGGCTTCAAAAGGAAAGAAATCTCAAGGAAGTATTTTGTGCGAAAGAAGCAACTCCCCAGAAATAAGAAATTAGTGGCATCCCTTGATTCAAAAATAAATGGATTATACAGGATTAACACCATACAGAGCATTGCTTTGACTTCCAGGAAGATAAGAAAGTTCTATACTTCCTATTCCCCCTCTCTTTGATAAAAAGGATACCATTTTATTTTGTCTAGTGGAGCCACTGATGAGACCACAGTATTCTCTGTAACCTCACTGCTTTAGTATCTGCATATGTGACTCCCAGGGAAAGTTTTTACTGATGAAGATCTATGGTCTAGAGGCAAGTACAGTATTATATGAAGTATTATGCGATTAGTTGCAAGCAAACCTTTTCTGAAAGCATTCATAAGAGCCCTGTGTACAGTGCAGAGGAATCTAGATATACCCTTAAACATCACTGGAGAAATCATGGAGGCTTTTTTTTTTGGCACATTGACTGATCTTGCTGGGCAGATGTCCTGCTTGAAGAGAAAAATACAGCAAAGATTCCAGATGACTTGCTGCACTTCTGACTTTTCAAATCCCAGCTGTCCAACAGCAAGATTCTCTCTACTATCACCAAAAAAAAAAAAAAAAATGCACACCAGCAACACTATCTGCTTTGCCTTCCATCCAAGTAGACATCATGGTGGGAAATTCTGAAGAAAAGCAGAAAGAAAATATTCTACTTGGGGTGGAAGGGAAGACAGAACTTGGAAACACTTTCTGCAACATTATTTTTCTCTCTGGTTTGGCCAACACTTCACCCAGGGAAATCTGATTCCGTAATGTCTTACACAAAGATTTACTAGCTGATAGCAGAATCTGTGGGTGTGTGAAAAGCCTGACAAAAACAGTAAGAATTTATTTATGGCTGCAAATATTACATCCATATGGGAAAGTTCATTTGTCTTTAACTTTTTTCAGACTCATTAGAGACTGTTATTGATTTAATAGTCTAGTGGAACATAGAAATAAAAAAGTATAACAGGAGAAAACTAATTACTATAATATGAACAATACATGTATAATTCCATTTTAAAAATTAGTTACTTCTCTTTCTCTATCATGATTTTTCCCTAGACACAGTTCTCTGTTCATTAGGAGATAATTACCTTCACTGCCAAGCAGTTTATAAATGCACTGTTTATACCAGGAGAGGGTTTGAGAGTTACATTTCTTGTCCAAAATATTATTGCTATTGAGGCAGTCTTACTGTATTATATCCAATAGGTCACTAGACATGCAGATGGATCCATGTGCATTTAATAGTAATAGTTCAAAATTATTTTATTCCCAAAGGACATATTTAAAAAATGGGTTTGCTGATTAGTCTTTTCATTCCACACCAATACTATTAACACACTGAAAGACATGCTCTTACTTCACCCTCCTCTGCCTCTCCTTCTTTTCAGATACAAGCAGCTTCTGACTAATGTGTCGTTCCCTACACAACATTAAAAAGTGTCACTATGGAAATAGAGCACTAAGCTGTCTTGCATTTGAGGAGTGCATGCAATAATTAAGCTTCACACCACCTTTGCAAGTTAATTACCATCATCCTTATTTCAACAGATGAGAAAATGAGAAACACAGGAAAGTGAGACCATGCTGCAAGCCTGAGCTCAAGACCCCCTCTTGCTCGTGCTCATTAATCCTCCCTTTTGAACTGTGGCTCTGCATCACCATTGCTGGCTTGCAGGTAGCTGTGTGCACAGCTGCATGGAAAACTCTACCTCAGTCACTGGGCTCCTGCACCTTAGCCCACTGAGGAGGAGCACCATGGTAAGAAGGAAGCCCCAGTGAGCAGGAAGCCTTCTTCAGCCTTCTCCATCAAGCATGCAAATAACAGGAAATAGGCAATGTGGTCCGTATTTAGCCAACTAAGTACCCAAGTTGCTCTTTTGCCTCCCTTGATAGTAAGCAATGAGTTTGGTACAATCCAGAAGATTCAACATTGAGATCTGAGTTGCCACATGTTAATTAAAAAAATTATATCCTCAAGGAAATAGCCTGTCTCCCAGTTAAAAAATTTAGTGGCTCTAATTTTTCCTCTCTATTACATCTCCCCTACTACTTGCTGAAAGTGCTGATTTGGCGCTGGCATCTGAATTTGCACATTGTAATAGTCATTAAGCAACAGTAATGTGTAGTAATCCCTTTACCATATACTTTCTAAATCCTTCATTTCCACAAGCTCCTGGAAGGCCAATGCTGTAAAGCTGGGATATGCTTCTTACTTGAAGAATTTGAAACATTAAAAAATATGCACAGCACACTATGCAAAACAGCCCAGAAATTATTGCAAAACTATTTTATTTTCTGTACTGTACAATAAAGCATGACAGAAAAACAAAGTTCCCAGAAAAATGGAACAATAGAGAGTAATATAATCTGTGGGGTTTGTGTCCTTCATGAGCTATTTTTAATGGGTCAGACAATGAGGTCATTATTTCTGATATTGAAATTATGATTTTACACAATCAGTAGAGTGCTATGAAACAAGGACCTAAATAAAGGGATTTGGTCATTCACTCTATGGAGAAAAGAAAATATAAAATATTTGTTTCTCCCTTATAAATTTCCACTGGATTGGAAGTTCAGTAGGAAGCCAAATATGTCCCACAGAAATTACTTATTCTTTGGTTCAACACACAAACTAAAAAGTTGAGGAAGTAAAATGAAAATTTGAGGGGAAAAAAGCATCACAAAATGAATAAAATGAGGTTTAGATGAAAAAAATCATGAAAGTTTTCATTCAGTTGGAATTGATAAGTTTCTTTATATTTCCAGATACAAAAACAAAAACAAAATAAGGAAAAGGGGGAAAAGCATGCATAAAAAACTAGCTCTTGGAGCCATTAAAAACACCACAAAAAGCACGTGGCACCATTTGTCACCTCTCTCCAGAATAAGCTGATTAAAGCACTCATCTGGGACCAATTTCCCCTTGTCATGAAACTTGGAAGAAAGACTTGAGATCAGGTTTCCCTCCTCTAGACTCCCAGCCTATAGTGTCCCCTTTTTCACAGTGAATATTTGTTTATAATAATATTTAAATAACTAAAGAAGCAGAATTTGATTGTTCAGTGGGAAAAGTCATCTTAGAAGAAAGATATTCAAACTCCCTTTCAAAATCAAGTAGGGTTTTGGGATCTTCAACATGTTGGGCCAGTATCCTAATCACCAGGATTATGAGAGCTGGAATTACTTCAGCAGATGCTCCTTTTGAATCCAACTCAAAAATGTGAAACATTGTTCTTGGAGAATGCTGAAACTAATCTTTTTGACATTGCAAACTCTTTTTTTGTTTGGTGTTTTTTTTTCTTTCTTTGCTTGCGTTTCTTCAGTCAGAGCTGTTCTTTCAATTTAACCTAAATTTGCCACTGGTTTCAAGTAGAATTGTGTATGTTTAATTCAGAAGCAGAAAGTGGCTGAGCTGGAGTCAGGGCTGGTCTCAGAGTACTTCCGCATCTCAACCCAAACATCCTTTGCTCCTTTACTGTTCATACCAATCTCCTACCCTGCTAGAGCTACACATCTGTGTTCGATTTCAGACATATGCCTCTATCAGAAACTTGATTTTATCTCACACATAGGTGGTTAAGGAAAACCAGTCTAGTCTAAAGCTAACCTTCTGGTAAATTTCCCATGAAATTCTGTAAAAGCTTGTACATGTATTCTTGAGTCCCTTGTGCACAAACTCCCTTAACTGTCTACCTGAAGCCATGTCATGAAGTAAGCAAATAAAGTTGCTTTGCTGGCCCTCTAATACCAGAAGAAATGTCCGCGAGTCTGAGACAACACTTAGAATCAGGATCTGCTGTCAGGGAAAGGGGCAGTACAACATCCAGCCCATCAGAGAGGACCTGCCTGAAAGACCCAAACCTTTCAAATGAGCATAGCAAGAGTGATTTCTGCTCAGATCTTTTTGGTGCTTCTCTCTGATCTTTTTCAGCACTATTTTTTCCATATGCTTTCTGTTTTTTTCCTGTGTTTTGAATATCCTGGGACATGAATATCTGTGTTCATTATGATGTGAACATCAAAGGCATGGAAGCGGCCTCTGTATCTACAGCTGACAATGGCGTTGTAGTTGTGCTAGCTGATTTCAAGCCTGTAAACTATCTGGACAAAAACATTTAACCACCTGCAACAGTTTAATGGTATGCACAGTTAAAAGGCTTTGAGTTCCCCTGATTTTGCTTCAGCTCACCTCTAACAAAGGAATAACAATATATGAGTTCTAGTAAGGGAATTATTTATTGTTATGGGTAGGGCTGGACCTCTTGGAAAGTGGTGGGTGTAACAATCACCCCTCAATGGAGAGAATTTAAAAAACTGTCATGGTATTCTATGGAACTGTTTACACAAACATCAGAGACCTTCTCACCAACTCTGCACTGACAAATTTTTCAGATATTTGTCCAGGGATCAAGGCTTTTAGACTTGTTTTAGTGGAGGTATCTATTTTTGAGAAACAGGAAAAGTACAGGAGAACACAAAGACAAGGCATAAATTACATTACAATGGTTACCCACAAATGGGAGAATGAGCATGATAACAAATCAGAAAAAGCAGTGTGATACAGACAGATAGTTCTGGGGAACAGGTTTACTATGCTGGAGAACACACACTATAATTTGGCCAAAAAAAAGAGTTGAAGTGACACTGAGTATGAAAGAAACTAGCTGTGAGGTAAAGCAATGTGAGATAATAGAGATATTTGAGAACCAGACAATAGAGAAGAATGTGAAGAATTGTGCAAGCAATTCAGCATCAAAACAAAAGATAGATGTGCATCCAAAGGCAGAGATGAAGAGAAAGGACAAGACATGCATATCAATATCAGAAAAAAAAGAAAATATCTGGACTCCAGTCATGATTGTAGGCTCTTTCATAGAAGATCCATCAAGTCTGACAGTGAAGCACATCCAGGGCACAGAGGGATGTGCAGTCTGCCAAGAGCACAGGTACACAATGGGGACTTCAAACAAAGGAACAAAGGAACTGGGCAAGAGCAGCAAAGATCTGCCGATCATTCTTCATGCTGGAACAAGTAATACTGACAAAAATGAAACCAAATAAAACTGATCCTGTAGACCAGCCTCCCAAAAGAAGGAGTATGCAGCAGGAATGTGGAGATACAGAGCCTGGGTTTAATAAGGCGTCTGCAGACAGGTTTTCGTCATTGCTGTTTGTAACACAAGAGGCGATTCAGTGATGTTGGTAGTCTCACTCCTTCCAAAATCCTGGAGAAGATGCTGTGGAGGCAGGAGTAACACTGATGATCCTGGGGTCTTTTGAAATTGATGGCATGAAATGATTGAAATGATTTTGCAAGGAGATCATGACACTTGTCTGCAGTTTAGGCATGTAAACATCCCCTAGTCTAAACCATGTTCTCCCAGTAGTCAGTAGAGAAAAGATGCACTTACAAAGGACTTACCTCATCTGTCTTGGGTGCCCATTTTAATACGGAATGACTTGCCTTTTCAAAGAGACCTTTCTGTCAGATATAGAGGGAACTAAATGGCTTAAATTTGGACAACAAATGCCTACACAAAATTTTATTTATATATGTATATGTATGGATTTAGATTAGATTTAGACATAGATTTTGCTTTTGTTTGAGACTGTAAATAATAGTGTCAGAGAAGCCACTTTATAATAAGACTTAATTATAAGACTTAATATAAGACTTAATATTTCTAGAAGAAAACCTCATCATCTGCATGCAGTGTTACTTGGCCTGCATAGAAGTAGCATATAAATATTTTTGTTTTCAATGATTAAAGTCAGAGGGGGAAAAGGAGTAAGAAAAACATGTTGAAACATTGAGATCTCAATGTTTTAATTGTTATAAGATCTGACCTTTCAAGTGCTAAAAATGTGAAATTTGAGGCTATTTTTGCTACTAATAATATGTATGTTTACATGTCACATTTGGAGCTCTCAACACACAGAGAATTTTAAGTATTGCCAATAAGTATTTGCAAACAAATTCCTTAAAAAGAGGCAATTTAGGTTGGAGTAATCTGCTGTAATTCAGATGCCTACCATTTGGACATTTGATTCCAATGTACTTACACTGCATTCTTTTTACATTTGCTAATAGACCTGTTCTCCTAAGGGCAATTCATCTTTGCTAAGAGAGGCATTTATAATAGGTCAGAAGAATGGCTTTATACCTATTTTCCTTCATTCAGTATCAATCAAGCCTAAGGTAATTGTCTCAGACAATTTTACATATCTTAGGTTTTCAATATCCAAAATGAAGGAAGACAGTCCTACTCTAAATATCCCAGAAAGAGTCAGATCTCTCAAGTATATGGTGTTCCCATCCTCATGGGGAGGCCAGAAAGTGATGTTGGAGCACAGCTGCAAATCGAGTCCAGCATAACATTTTCTGTGCTGTGCTGCCTCCTGTTCCCATCCCTCTGTTTACAACCACAAGCAAGATCAAGTCCAATTTATGTAGCTATTTGTATGCAAATTAGAGGATATTTTCAGATGCATTCAGCTCCATGTAGGAGGCAGGCAGCATTTAAAAATGTGTTTTTTCCCAGGATGATAGTGAAGTTTTCAGTTTCTATTTTGTTCATCCTGCATTTGTTGGCAGGATGTTGTTCCTGACACTGATTTATAAGCATTTTAAAGCCCAATGTGTCATACACTTCCTTGCATCCAACAGAGACTCCATCTATGTTTCCTCTCTTTCTCTGAGACCTGCATCTTAGCCTCTCCATTCTCTTTGCTGGGTCCAGATGTCTCCTCTGTCTCACCAGTCACAAGTCTCAAGAGCCTGCTCCAAACTTGGCACACATCCAATTCCTTTGCACCCCTGCCTTCTCCCATCACTGCCTTATAGGCTCATTTACTTTATCTCCCTGTCCATTATCATTTCTGTATTTCCAGGTCTCCCATCTGCCATCTATGACAATGTCTATGCTGTATCAATCTTAGCTTTATTTCTGCTAAATCTTAACTCTTTTTAATGTATATTTCTACTTCCAGTATCACTATTTCCTGCCCCAAACATCTTTGCTTTTTCCTATCTCTTCCCACATTTATCCCTCACAAGATAATTATTCTCTTGGTTCTTCTAATGTTTTCTCTCTCATATTCTTCCATGCATTGAATTTTAGAAGATTTAGTTATAAGCAGGAGAAAGTGGATGTTTCTTTTCCAAAATGCAAATATAAGAAACCTTTTTATCTTGATCACACCAGTGAATCTAAAGTAACCTCACTGAATCAGTGGAGCTACACTAGCAGGAAATAAAAGTATGATGGCTGTACAGATCCCAGATACTTGCCTCCGCCCTCTAAAACTCTATGCATAAAATAAATTAGTTTCTGTCAGGAAATGGTTCAGGGCAATAGAATTCATCATCTCCCAGTATTGTTGGAGCAGATCCTGGCATGGTTTCAGTACAGAATAGCACTCTCAAAATAGTTCTCTCCTGAGCTCAAGGCAGGAACCATGCTCAGTTTGAATGCTGACACCTGGTTTGAAAGCTAGAAGGTTTAATTGTATGGCCAAAGGCCATTCCATGCCAGCTGTGTCAGAAAACTGTCACAAACGCATCTGATGTTCGTAAAGCTGTATCCTTATAGACACTTCATTGTTTCACACTAAGGTCCTATCTCTATTGGACAGACCTTAGTAAACCATTCCACTCTGAGTAAACAAATAGCTGTCTTGGTAAGCATATCTCAATGCAGAATAAGCTACCCTGAGATCCAGCCTGGACTACAGCTAGCCCACTCTTCTTCAGCCAAAGAACATTTTGAAGCACTCCATTATCAGTGACAAAGACAAACTAGATATGAGTGAAAGGATGCTCTCCAACTGCAAAGGACAGAAGTCAGGCAGTGGCTTCTCCTGACCATGCAGAGGAAAACACAGGAGCCTTGGACGGCAACTACAAGGTCTCTGCCCCCTGCTACCACAATCATTAACATCCTTTCACAGAGATTTCAAGTTCTTCTCACTTCTGACATAGCCATCCTCTATCCTCCTTGCAACATCCCTCTAGTCATACAACCAGAAGCAGGAGTCCTGTGACAGGACTCTACCGGCCAAAGGCATTGTCTGCCAGATTTTTCCAGTCATACTTCCTAATTACTGCAGGTAAACAAAAATTATCTCCCAAAGGTGAAATATTTATACATCACTTGCTATAGACTATTATTTAGTCATTGAATTTACTTTCACATATTTGCATGTTGTCTTTGATACCATAATGGCTGAAAATAGCCAAATTATATGTGTTTTGTTTTGCACCACAGACTTTAATTTTCTGATAGACTGAACGACCAATCTTACACCAGTCAATAACTTACAGGCTCTTATTTAAGTATTTCCACCCAGAAACAGTTAACAAGCACCCAGCAAACTGTCCTAAGACAAAGCTAAGGACAAGTTAATGGTGTAATAAATCAGTCATTACATTAAATTATCAGTTTCCACTGTACAGTATTATTGCTTTATTGATCCCTTCTTAAAGATTTATCACAATAGTATTTTTTTGTGGTTATAGGACACATGGTTGTAATACTACTGGGTGTAGTTTACCTTATGCTTCTGTTTTATTTCTAATTTCATTTAACGCTTGCTGTGGACAAAGAGCCAAAAGTGTTGGAAGCACAACATATGAGGACAGAGAAGGTTACTTTTGCTAAATGGAAGCAGGATAGTAGGCACTGGGGGAGTGAAGGAACCAGAGGCATACTTGTTGTTTGACTCTGAGCTATAAAGCAAATACAGGATTAATGAGGCTGTAAGACAAGGACTCCTTCTAACGTTTTCCCTGTGCAAGAAGTACTAGCCCCAGCTCCACAACCAGGCTATTTGCTTTTCCTGTCTCCACCAATCAAGAGTTACTGTTTCCTCCTATCTGACTGCAGATCTACTTTAATTATTATTTCCTTAAGTGTTTCCATCAAATTGATGCCAGGTTCCAAGAAAAGTACTGTGCCAGTTCTTCTGGAAAGAAATTGACTTGTTTTGGCTGTCACTACAAAGATGTCATATGCATATGTACTGGAAAATATGAGACAGATCATAAACTAAAGCAAGGGTGGCAAAATAGAGAATAAGGCTGTAAAAAAAAATCTTGGCAAAAGTGAGGATGTCCTATCTCTGCAGTGGGAGAGAATTTATTTCTTTATTACCCTTTTTAGGACCCTTTTCTATGTCAGATGGCCACCTCACCCTAGAACAGCAAAGGCCATATGCAATTTTATTGTGCAGATGTGGCCAAAGTACTTGAATCCTCTCCTACCTCAAAACAAGTTTTAAAAATATTAAAAAATTAAATTAACCCATAGGAGAAATTAGGAGCTCACAGGTAACATCATAGCTGGGTACTTCGGGAAGTGGTCAGTATACTGGGACTCCTCTCAGGAATCTTAGCCAGCTGGGAAAGCAGTCAGGCAGGAACCTTATGAAAGTCAAATGCAAAGCTGTAATTGGGGAGGAATAAGCCCATGCTGCAAAACACACTGGGGATCCCCCAGATGGAAAGCAGTTTGCAAAGAAGGACAAAGAGATCTTTATGGACACCATGTTGACCGCTCATGTCTCCTTGTGTAAAGGAAAACCAGCATCTTGGGCTACATTACTGGGAGGTTGGCCAGTACATCTCAGGAGGTGGTCTTTTGCCTTCTGCTCAGCCTGGGCAAGACACATCTGGAGTGTTGGGTCCACTTCTGGGCTCCAATATGCAAGAGAGACATGGGCACACTGAAGTGAGCACAGCAGAGGTTACCAGCCTGGCTGGGGGCTGGAGCACATGACATACAAGGAGAAACTCTGAGACTTAGGACTCTTTGCCTTCAGGAAAAAAAGGTCATTGCTGCCTACAACTACCTCATAGGAGAGCCCAGAAATCTTTGAAGCTGGTCCTTGGAGCTGGTCCTGCTTTGAGCAGGAGGTTGAACTGGAAGCTGATGTCTCTTCAACCTGAGTTATTCTTTTTCATGTGACCCTGCTGTATGAAGGCAAAGACAGAGAGAAAACCTGTGTGCACAGAGACAGCCCTATCCACATGGTGGAAGGAGAAGTAATCTTCCCCTCAGCTTATTTCCTCCCCTCTACAGTGCCAGACTTGTGGGCAGGAAATGAGTTAATAAACAAGAGTTGATGAACAAGTTCATAAACTCAGTTTCTGTGAAGAGCATTGAGAGGGCAGAGAGATGGAATTCACCCCTTTGTTTTCTCTCAAAAATCATGTGGAAAAGTTAGGAGGCCAATCTGAAACAACCAGTTCCAGAGGAAGCACAGTAAGCAGCTAAAGAAACATGGTCTCAAGGCCTGTAGAAAGGCAGGAACCTTCCCTGACTTCTCAGCAAAAAGTTTTGGTCAAAGAACATTCTGGAGATTAAAAAAAACAGGCAGGGAGGGAGGGTAAGGAAGAAGAGAAACAAAATGCTATTTTCCAACTGATGAAACTCCGTGGGACAAATTTGTCAACAAAAGTTGCTCAGTTCCTTCACAGGTATTTTGCTTTCTTGTGACATCAGTTGGAAAAGACCATTTAGAAAAGGATGACATCCTGGGACACCCTAGGTAGCTGCCACATAACAAAAGCGCTGATGCCTGTTTCTTAATTGTAGACAAATATATATAATGAGCAACCCCACTAAGTGACACAAAGGAATGAAGAATCAGGTCTTTAACATATTGAAGGGAGGCAGGCAGTAAAAATGGCATTTTGGACATCAACATAGTTAACTAGTATCTTTATAAAAGCATATATAAGGACAATTTTTCTATTAACAGAGTTTTTTAGTTGACTTTTGTGCTAGTCAACACATCAATTGCAGTGGTCAAAAGAGGATCCTCAATTGCAGTGGTCAAAACCATAACTGAAATACATGCAGACATAATATTAAACATGTAACCTTCTTTTAAACTGATTCTGTCTGGTATCCAACCACTAAGAAAAACATTCTGGTGGTTCAGCCTGTGCTCAGAACCAAATTTCTTGTGCTTTGCTGGTAGCCCTACCCAAATGAGATATTTAAAGTTAGCTTGAGGTATGTCTACATGATCAGCAATCACAGCAAGGGATGTCATGAAATGCAGCTCCACTCAGCTCCATGCATAAGGGATTAGCTTTTAAAAGACACATGGGTGGCAAACAGATGTTATCTCCACATGCACTCCAACCTCTGGATTTTACTAATCTATGAGTTCAGAGCTTCAGATCACACCAGGGCCAAAATACAGAGCGATGTCAAACCAAGTTATCACAGCAAGAGTTTGGGCATTATTAACATTTCATGGTACTTGGGAAGAGAGACATAAATATTCAGTAAAAAAACTGAAAAAATGAAACTAATTGTCTTTCTTTATCAATACTCCATCCATTATTGTCATCTTTACAACTTTTTATCTGATATTCTTTAGTCCTGTCTAGAGGTAAGGGAAACAGAGAGAAACAGAACAGCCAAAATATTAGGATACTTTATGTGAAATATCAAAGTCTTACAAAGAGCGAAGGTGTATTTTTAGTATGTTGATCCAATGTGCACAAAATCTATTAAACTGTTGCTTTTTCTAGCCATTCTATATTTGCAAGCACATTTTCACTCAAAATAGTCTCTGTTTGCCTTAATTTGCTTCAAGGATGCATAAAGAAACAGCAGCTGCTACAAGGAAAGAATTCACATAATGTCAAACAAAATAGTTCTAATCCTGCATAGAAGCAAATAGGAGAAATATGTGGGGTGTTCTCAAAGGGTCCTCCAGTGCCCTCCAAATTCATGGAGCAGATCTGGTCAGAAAATTGGACAAGTTGTTGGATTGTTTTCAACTTTCTTTGAAAGACCCTTTTAAAAATAACTTTCTCTTAACCAAAACCTTCAGGAATTTCAAACACAGAGAATTCTTTAAAAGAAACCACCATGTTTTCCATGGGGAAGCATACATTTCCATTAAAATAATTTTAAATTATTAAAATAAACAATCACGATTGTTTATTGGAAGTGACAATAATTTCCACAAGAAAAAAAAAGGGCAAGATTGAAAAAAGAATTGTCTGAATTGCTGTTACATTGCATCCAATTTTCAAATCCTGTATATTTTCAAACTCTCTAGGTTTGGGACTGGGGTCTTATCTCTGGATCTCAAAAGCAGACATCCCAGGTGCAAACCTGCTGCATAACACTCTTTCTAAGCAGCAAGAGCCCAGAACCCAGCCATCTGAAACAGCTGGATCACATACAGTCAGCAAGACTCCTCCCTCCTTAATCCTTGATGGCATGGAAAAGGAAGTAAATACATACTTTGTGAATGTGATCCTTGCCAGTGCACCGGCACACACCTTATTATTCACAGGCACAAAGATTATGGTCCCTGGCCCCTGGTCCCAGGCCAGCCTGCAGGCAGCAATGTCGTGTGACTTTTCTCCTGACAATGAACAATAGAAAAGCAAAACCTTGTTCTGCCAGACTGACAGGCAGAGCAGAGTATGATGTCACAGGCAGTGGGTGCTGGCTCAGCTCTCGTGTTCACGGGCCCAGTCAGGGTTGATGGCCGTCACGTTAATATTTTGCACATTGGCTATAAATACTGCGCTACAAATTGTCCATGGCACTCGGAGCTGTGCTGGGCTATATGGATGGGCTCAGCTGGACAAAACACATCACATTCATTCTGCCTGGAAGACAGATACAAAAAGGGAAAAAAGTCTGGAAACCATATCTCATATATATAGCTTTACATTGTAGCGTGTAAGTGCCCATGTGAAAAACCACAGAACCTTGAACAAATGCAATTTGTTATTCACATCTGACTGCTTTTCCTGAATTCTGGTCACTAATTCATCTTCATTGGGAGCACCTCTTAATGTTTCAAACTCTACTCAGCTTTCAACAAATGGTTTAAGAACAAGTTTTCCATCTCCCCCTTCAAACGCAGGTTTTATTCCATATAATTATGCTTTCCTGGGGTCTAGAATGAGTCATATTTAATTCTGCAACAGTTGAAGATATTAAATTCAACACAGTACAATTCATTCAGGCTGCAAATTTGAGCTCCATCGCATCAGAAAACTAAGAATCACAATTAGAACATACCTAAGCAGTTTTATTTCTTTCTTTTCTCAGTGTTATATTTTAGGTATAAGTAAAGAACCAAAAAAAAAAAAAAAAAAAAAGAAAGAAAGAAAGAAAAAGATCAGTTTCTATTCTGTATGGAAAAGCTAGCATTGTTTAAATAGTTACTAGAAAACTTAAGTCACTGAAGCCTGGATATCTGGTACTAGGCAAGTCTATTCAGATTCATAGTTTGCATTGCAACATTCCACAGTAGCCAAAAAGAGAAGATAACAAAAAACTGTCATTATGTCACTGTGTAATTTTATAGTGCGATCACTCTTGCCACCCCATTTCCAAAGCAGTCTAACAGAGCTATGAAAGGCGGGGAGAGGGGAAATATGGATCATCAGAGAATGAAGCAGCATATAAAGACTCATCCCAGTAGATTACATGAAGCATATGACAAAGGTTTGCAAAATCCTAAGTACTATGGAATAGATTAAATAAGACATGAGATTTATTATTTCTCATAAAATAAGACCTAAAGAGGTCCCAGTGAATTTATCCAGAGCAGTTTTGAAAGCAAGCAGAAGTAAATGCTTTCTTATACAGCACAGAGTAGCACCCTGGCATTCATTGACAGCCTGTGGAAAGAATCACCACAGGAAAAAGGGTTTAGAAAGTGATTGACTGAATGCACATCAGATAGGTGACACCTCTGTATAATCATCTGCATGCAACTCACATCTCCAAAGCCCCAAAGCAGTTGATTACTGTGAGCTGAAGACTACAGCAAATTCAAGGTCACTCTGTTCACATCCTTATCCTGTCACCCTTTCTCCTAGCATCTGTCACAGGTCATGATTAGAGACAGGAGAGATTTCTAGGCTGATCCAAACAGCAGCATTTAAGACTCAGAATGTATATTTGGTTGATCGATGATAAAATTATTTTGATGTCAAGTGTCTGAACACAGAGGAAAGGATAACCCAGGAACTACTCTGGAAGGGAATGGAAGGGAAAGTGAGATTTTAAGCTCCTTTCTGTCAATTCACCCAGGGACAGCTTGACTGCATAAGGCATTTAGGAGGGTACTGGAGATTTATATTTGTGCACCTGCATCCTTTCAGATAACACAGGATACAATATATGCACAGAGAATATGTATTAAGCATCCTTTTGGGATGAGATGAACAGCAGATACTGGCTTGGACAACTTAAAAAATTATACTATATTTTATCTGACCATCCTACAAAAACATATAAAATTAAGCAGGTGCAGGAGATGTGGGAGGGGAAGGGCAAGGTTTTACTGCCAGCTTACAATCCAGACAGCCACCAGCAGAAAACACAGCAAGTTGCAGATTTGAATATGGCTAGTTCTGCTGGCTGAGCTGCCAGGAGCACTCCTGCATCCTCCACTCAAAGGACAAAGTTATTCCATGCTTTTCCCTGTTCCTACATCCCAGAATAATTTGATGGGGCCCATGTGTGCTGTGAAGTCAATAAAGCAGGTGGACCGGTGAGGTCAGGTACCAGAGAGAGGTATGCACAAAGTGAGCTGGTTGATGGCTCCAACTACTCCTTATTTTCCCAAAAGTTAGTGGAGGCCAGTTAAAATAAGGCTGACATGATGGTGAAAGAGTGACTACCCTGTTTTCTGCCAGCATCCCTGGAAACACAGCTCATAAAATACACTGAATCATATAAAAGTCTTCAAGGATTCAACAAGAGACAGGAAAATTAATTTTTTCTCCATTGGCATCTTTTTTTTTTTTTTTTTTTTTCTTCTGCTAAAATGATGAAACCATACTCTGTGAGTTCTTCTGAAAGTTAAAGACTTTTATTCAAAGAGGACCTGACTCTGCAATCCAGTCATGTTGAGTAACATTTCAAGGGGATTTTGCTGCGACAGCTTGAACAAAAATATATTGTTTTCCTATGAATCAGGCCAGCAGAACGGGTCTTTCAGCTTTTGCCACTGCTGTTGCAATTTTCAAGCTGGCAATCAGGGCAATATGAAGTGTCAAGTGAAATATTTTGTATCCCTTATTCAACAGTATTCTAGAAACTACATGCCATGCCAGCTTAGGGGACCCATTTCTTAAAGTAAGAAAAGGGTTACAATAATAAACTTTACTTCCAGCCTAAAGAAAACAAATGCATGGCACTCCACTGCTAGAATGTTGTGGAAGCAAAAAGCTGTGAGCTTGCACAGCATAAAGCTGCCAAAATTATTATTTTCAAAACCTATCTTCTACTGTTATCACCTCCACAGTTCTGCACCTCGGAAACCCAGAAAAAATAAAAGTAGTTTCATAAAGGGCTTCTCTTTGCAGGTCAGGTAGAGATGTAATCTGATGATCCCTTATAAACGGTTTAGGAAATGCTGTCTCAAGTAAAAAAGCTTTCCCCTTAGCTCTTTATGAAGACTAAAGAACGTTGCACTGTAAAAGCAGAAATAACCTTAACATAGGAGTTCTGAATGTAGGTTATTTCTTCTAAAAGCATCCCATAAACCACGCTGCCTTTTTCTGTAGTGCTCCAAAGAGGCATCTCAGGGCCCACCTCTTGTGGAAGGGAACCAGGAAGATTTGGGTTGGTTTTAACCAGGGTAGTGGTGGTGGCAGTAAGGGTGTCACTCTTGGGTTGCCAGGGGACAAATCGCAGGGTTCGGAGACAGAAAGGGTCACTCTGCAGCGCAGGGGAGAGCACTGCTGCTCTGCTTGATTCTCCTGGGAAGGCCAACTTTATGTCTGCTCTCCTCAGCCCCACGGGGGAAAATAAGAAGTCCAAAGCACAGCACAGCAATAAGAACATTTTTTTCAGACAACATTTCCTTATGGGCTCTGCAGCCTCTGTCTGTGTCTTTTTCAATGTCCTTGGTGTTTGAGGCTATAAAATTCCTCATCATGAGGTTTTTAATGCAAGAAAGACTTTCCTACAAAATGTAGAAAAGTCACTGTTCACCTCATAAATATGTGAAGCAACTGATATTTTATGGTGCCATCCATGCCTCATCAAGCATTAATGTATTCCTTGTAAACACGTATTCTTTACTTATTTAGGACAATAACAGTGCCACGTGCCAGACTCACCATTAAATCCTGGTTCCTCTATTTGTAATGGGCTGTAGCAGATGTTTTATCCTCAAAGAATATCCTTCATTCCATTTTCTGTGCTAAACACCCCAAAAATCCTACATTATTGATCTGTACCAGTTTTCCCTCATTGCCTTTCAAATTACCACACAGAAAGCATTTTGCTGCAGCCACGTGAATAGCTGTTGGTAGGTGAGTGATTTATATCCCCTCACAAGAATGACTGAGAATCACATCAATGATTTAAAATGTAGCCAGTGACAGAAGGTGGGAGGGTGGGAGAGGGGAAGAGAGGGAGAGGAAAAGAAGGGAAAAAACCTCATAAATTACAAACACATCATCATGAATCTCCCTCAGGCTATAAACATCTCACACTTCAGCAGCCTGAACCAGGGCTGTTTCAAGAGCTGGATGTGACACCTCTGCTCAGGTCAGCCACGTGCCCTCAAATCAAGTGTGGGCTGTAGCCAAGGCTAGGCTTGAAGAAATACAAGTGGAGGGATGGTTTTAAGGGGCACACCAGCCCTCCATGCAAATGTCACCTTAGCCACAGGACTTCTTCATTAAAGCATCAGGAAACACAATTTCTACCCATTAGTCCCGTGAACATGCTTGAGTGGTTGCCAGAGCTAAGGGTGGGCTATGAGCTCTCTGCAACTGCCTCCTTTTTTTATCTTGTTTTGCACACTGTGAAGTGAGACCAGGAGAAACCAAATAAACTGCAGTTCAGTTAGTTTCATTTTATTTGGTTATTTTAAGAATAATGGCATCATATCTTCCAGAGACTACTGTGTGTAGCTCAGCCAGGGGTCTAATAAACATATGTCCTCTTCTAAGAGCCTATCAACAAGATAGATAAACCAACCTGTCCACATGAAACTTTGTGCAGCTTGGCTTAGAGCACAGTTTGTGTCCAGCCTGCTTTCTAGAAAGCTGGTCTGCAGTTAAAAGCACAAGTTTATAACACCTTGTCTCTAATACACATACACACAAACCCATTGGCCCACACCACCCTGTCTGTACGTGCCTGTGTCGTATATCACCCTGTGGGTGAGACTGAGCCAGAATGTGCCACCAGGCAGGGAAGAGGTCTCTTTCTGTGCTTTTAATAAGTTTCATTGAATAAAGCTTCATCTGCAATTGGGAAGCTGAAATGTGAATAAAAATAACTCCTCTCACAAATCAAGCAAATAGATATTCCCCTGGATACTATTAGTGGGATTCAGCTCAGCAGAATAAACCCACAATAAATATAATCAGAGATACAGAGAGAATGTCTGTTGATGAACTGCACTGTAATTTTATTTGATGTTTTTTCATAAAATTGTGGGTTTCTACCTGCAGTACTTTGATTAAGGGGTATATATTTTTACTAGCAGCAAGGTTGCATTTCATGTCTAGATAGCTTTGTGGACATCAGGTGAGATGTTCCTCTTTCACGTGCTTCTATAATTCAGAAAAAAAAAATGTGTTTTCTCTATTAGTGCTTTCAGACAAGATGCTAATTGATTTTCAGGTTACTCTTTTCATTTTCTGATTCTTTCTTTGACTGTACAGAGTTAAACAACATTATTTGTTTTACTCTGGGTGATTTACAGGTAAAAATTTTATTGATTTTGCTTTTCAAACCTGCTTTCTGCTGAATGTGTTGTGTTGATTTTACTATCGATTTGTATTAGACAAGTTTAGATTTCACATGGAAACTATATGTGCCTAAAATCACGTATCCTTGATACTTAGATGAATTATACACTACACTGCATCCTATATAATATACAGTATCACACATTGCAATATGTAATGTTGCATGTTGTAATATGCAATTATTAAATAAAATGCTAAATATATTGCATTGTGAGACTGCTAAAAAGGGCAGTGTAATTGGATAACAAGTTCTCAGTTCTCAGCTAAGGGGCAGGATCTGGAGTTGGAAATTCATTTAGGCACAGCTTAGTTTCAGTCACCTCATATATGCACCTCACACCACTGCCAAGCCAGTTTTGCCTCATGCTGCTTGTCAGCCTGTGCTATCCTTCCCACTTGTTTCATGCAAAAATGGCTTCATCTACTCTTATTCTAAAGAAGTTTTCATTTTCTCTAGCCTCTCTCTAACCAGAAATCAGCTTCCTACATTCCCACTATTCACAGCATCTCCAGCTTTGAGGCGCTGCTGACAAAATAACTTGAGATGAGACATCTCATTTTCATGAAGTAAGTCATACCAGCAAAAAATTCTGAGTTCTGATTTGGGGGCAACTGAACTTGTCCTGATTCAATTCCAGTTCAACGAAGCTTCACAATAAAGGCTCAGTTTCAGGATTGGTCCTGATGTATGGAGCAGTTGGTAAGGATTTTTAGCTTTGTTTGGACTCAACTGCTTGAGTCTAAAACATATTTCAACTGAAAAAGACAGTTCTGTTTCCTGCTTTTGGGAAGAAGGGATTTATGATTGCAAAACTGCATTTGCTAATGCATGGAGAATCCTATGGAACCTTAATAGTGGTGATTTTATGCCATTGTGAGTTTAGAAAATTATTATCATATCCTTTATTAATTTGTTAAATTGCCATAATAAAATGTGTTGTTACAGAGAAAAAAAAAAAAAAAAAAGAAGCCAGAAGCCACTGTGAGTACTTTCTGAACAATAAACCATATATTCAACAAATGCAATTCAGGAAATCAGTTGTACCAAAGGTTGCTTTATGGTGTTAGGCACAGAAAATATGGCCCTGTTAAAAGTCCATGATTGTTTTGCTGTTAACTTCAAATGAGCTGGGATTTCATCTTCTTGGCCTTTCTACTGGAGAAAGTCTATATAGGTTTGGGTGCTGGTAACACCAAACGTCAGGGAAAACAAAAGTTCAGTTTTGCTCTGAAATTTTCATCAGATCTCAACAGCACCTCAGTATGGAAAACGAGACTAATATTTTCTTAATCCAAGACCAGAGGCTCTCACTTTCTGCTAAAGTAGAAGAGAATGGGAATTTCCATCTTGTTGGCCTGCTGAGGCATACAGAGATATTTGTGCTTTGTCATGTGGACCAGCTCTTGAAGGATAACCACTGGTGTATGTGTGGCACGGGCTCTCTTTGGCCAGCACAGACAAAAGGCTGTTCATCTTTCCTTTTCTTTCAGTTAATCTAATGAGGGACCAGTCCAAAAAATGAGATGTGCACCATTGAGTTCTACCCATCTGAATGCTGGAAAATACAATAATCTGCAAGATTATAAGAATGCTGCAAAATACTATAAATATTAGGAAGTTCCGTTAGAACAAAATATGCCTAGAAATCATTACAGGCAGAGATGGGGAAAGCTTAGCAATTCATACTTCCAGTTCTGTGCTCAGTTCCCCTGACCAGACTTCCTCTAGTCAACATAAATGGTCTCTGAGTGCTGATGTTTACAGCTCAGATGTGTTCAAAAACATTGCAAATATGAGAAGAAAAATTTCTGTGGTATAAAGTGCTACAGATATATTTTACTGCAAGGAAACCTTTGTATTTCTTTTTCCCCATTTGGAGAAAGGAGGGAGAGAGCAATAGTCTTCATAAACTGGGAAATAAATTGAGAGAGAAACATCCAAGTTAAGTCACCAGGGTAAGTCAAGTGTGTCTGAGAGATGAAAACCCTGGGCCAAAGGAAGATAGAGCCTTGCAGAGTTTAACCTTGAAAAAGTGCCTGAAGAGATCAACATAGTAACAAAAACAAACACACATGCTGTATAGGGAATGTTGGGTATGAGGGCATCTCAAATATGTATCTAAAGAGCACAGAAAGTGCAAAAATGAAGAAAAAAAATGTTCTGTTAGCTGTGGTTTTCCTTTAAACATTAATGCAAAACCAACATTTCTTACAGTTTCTTCCAGTCGTTAGCAGTGGATGCCAGGAATGCAAACGAGCAGCTGCCCTTCCCAGCCCCTATGTTGGATTTTACATAGTTGAGAGAATCTTTAGACCTTAGAGCATATTTATTCTTTGATTTCTTTTGCTAAAACAGACTGCAGCCTGGGTAAACACTGAGGAGGGCATGGAGCCAAGCAGTTTAGTCTACATAGGCAGCTTTTTGTTTCTCCAGCCTTCATTGAGACTTACAGCTGAGCAGTTAAAAGAAGTGGATGCACCCTGGAGAATTGATTTCAACCCACGCAAACAAAGCTGAAATCTGTGAAGTTTCCTTCCCACATCCAGATTCAACTAGTTCAATTGTCAATGTGTATCTCAGATGATTTGGGCAACACATTAAATAATCTGTCACAAGCACTTGCCACCACCCCAGACCTACAAGGTCCAGGTCTGATCTCAGTGCACTTTATACTAGCACAGGTTTTTTGGCACTAGCAAAGTTTCTTCTGATTTATATCAATATAAAGTTGCACCAGAATGACCAAGGGCCACAGTACCAGCTTTGACTTTGACTATTTTAGATAAACAATTTGCTATACCATTCCTCACCTGGAATGGTTTGAGCTTGAGCTCATAAAACCCCAAATCACACTAATAATTCCTGTCTATTAATAAACTCCTGCCCCAAGTCTGAAGCAATCTGAGAGAAACCATAAATTCTGAAGTACACCTAAGTATGTAGCCCACATTTTATGGATAGCCCCTACTTGTACTTCAGACAAATTTATAATGAAGAAGAATCAAATATAAATAAGATCGCTAACTTTCAGGTTCTTGATTTCAGTAATTTAATGTCGCAGCGCGCCGTCGCGGGGCGTGCTGGGCGACGAGTGCAGGGGCACGACTGTTCCCCTGCGAGTTCTGCAATCCCAGCTATCGGCAGGTTCGGCACAGGGACAGATAACGAAGACACGGGTCTTGGGGGAAACCAGAGTGTATTTATCGGATGGACAAGATGGAGCCCCAAGACAAGACTCGGGGGGGGTGAACAGAAGTTTTATACAGTAACTCAGGAGGAGGGGTACAGGAACATTAACCAATGAGGGTAAAGCTGGGGAGTGGTCTAAGGTGGGAGTAAACTATTATAAACCTATCAGGAGAAGTAGGGGAGTGGAATAACACAAAGTAACAAATAGGGTGTCGAGTATAACAAAATAGACAGGGAACACTCTGGAAGGAAGGGTAGGGATAGGGAGGATTGACAAGGAACATTCTGGAGAAAGGGGTGGAGAGAGGGAGGACTGACAACTTGGAATGGAGGAGGTTAGGGAAGACCTTGGGAAGATTGGCAGCTCGGGAGAGGAGGGGATTAAGGAGGAACACCGGGGGCAGACATGAACTTTAAACAAAACACACTACAACAATTTAAATCATTTTAGTGACATTTTACTGTTTGGTTTTCTGCAAAACAATTCTGTATTTGCAGAGATTTCTTTTAGGCAGCACTGCTGCAGCTCCCTACAGTCCATAGGAAGTCTGAGTAATTACCTTTTCTTTTGGGATAAACCTCCTATTTTAGCTTTATTGAGAGTGTAAATAAAAATCAACTGCTGATCGCAAGCTGAATTTTGCCCAGCCTGAGACAATGTATGCCTATATTTAGACAGATGAATGAAATATACTTACAGAAAATCCACTTGTTTTGTTTGAGTTGTATGGCATATTACAGACTGAAGCTACTCAGAAGTTTGGAGGAAGAGCCAGTGGTGAGGAGTTCATGAGTGGTGTAAAGCTGAGACTGGTAAAGCTGGAAGGGTATTCTACCTGCAGAAGAGGAAGAGTTCTACAGCATAGGTATCTTTAGGTTCTCAATTTGTATGTCAATATGTGTGCTTAAATATATACCTCTCATTTCAGTTTTGGGAGCCTAGGCTTAATATTGTTACACAAAAGTTCGGAGATAACAAAGAACAAAAGGAAGAGGCAATTTACATATCATTTAATAAATTCATATGTATCATATCTACATGCATACTACATACATTGAAATATGGGTTTATGACTTCTTTCAATCCAAACAACCTAGAAATAATAAAAAGATCTGCATATTAAATGTTTTATGCAGAAAAATGTTTTAGTATAATTCTATTCACTCTCTTTATGCAGGCATATCTGGTTATCTTTTAACTTACATAATAGGTTGATAAAAGTTTTAAGCATGGTGTAATAACAGAAAACCTAATATTGGAAACACTGTAGGAATAGGGAAGGGAAAGAAGGCCATATTTCAAAAGGCTTTTGAATATTATTTGTGTAATAGATTTTCAGTTGAAGTAAACTAATGCTTAGTATCACCATTATAAGGACTGTATTTTCCTAAGACTTTGTTTCTAAGTGCCTCAAAAGAAAAGTCTATACTGTCATTTTCCTCTGTTTGCCATGAATGTTAGAGCAGCAAACAGTTGATCACAGGATCTTATAGACAAAAATGGTTGTGCCAAATGTGCTTAACCTAGAATGTGTCTCCATGAAATACATAGCAGAGCAATAGTCCTCCTATTCTAAGCTTGAATCCATATTAAGGCAGAAAATAAATTTTTTTATTTGTCAAATTTTTCCTAGTAGGTTATGCCTTTTGATAGACCAATATTATGTCCTTTTACACCACAATGGATCTACACTACATTAGGACATACCCGATGTTTAGCATAGGTTATAAGCTTGCACTCTTCAGCACAACTTTCTAGTAACTGTTTTTGCCAATTTTTCTCCAGGGCAATTAGGTTTAGGTCACAGTAACTGACTGTAATTTTGTCTCAGTAGCTACATCTGCAGTATATTTAAAGCAGAGGTCCAAGGCCAGCTTAGATTTTCCTGTAATAATATCCTGTGCTCACATGAGAAAATGAAGACCTTTGCATTGGACCAACAGGATCTGCCCAGTGGCAAACTGACACAGGGAATAGAAAAGGAAAAATAAAACCAAACCAGGCCTTAACTCTCTGCAAGGCCCTGGTCTCTTAGAAAGCAGCATAGATGCAGCCAGTCTCAGAATCTCAAAATCTCCTTTTCCTCAGTGTATAAAAAAATTGAATTGTACTGTTGCAATGCAGCATGGACCCCAGGAAGCCCTGGCTGGGATCCCAAAGCACTGCAGGTGGCTGGGAGCATTCAGCAGGGTGCTCTACACCACAGCACAGCTCCTGGGCTGGAGCTGGGGGTCTGCTCAAATTTGGACAGAACAAGCCAGTACCTGTCTGCTCTGTCACATAGACACAGCCCAGGAGTGGCAGCTGCTTTGACTCCTTGCTCAGTCACTGCCTGGGAGACAGAGAAGCCTTTGAAATTATAAATTCATTCCAGAACTGCTAGCAACAGCTTTTAAAATTCTTGCCAAAAAGATGCTTGTTTATATGATTGGGGACACACATTTAACAGAAGGGAGGGGAACAAAGAGGACATGAAAAAAATGAAAGAAAATGGGTCATTTTTTCCCTTAAAGAAACAGTGAAAGTGATTATTCTCAGGTTGTTCAGCAGTTCAGGATTGCATCACTTAAACAAAACTCTTTCAAAATCAATATAAACTGTGGAAAAGTCTTATATTAACACTGTTAGATTTTTTTTTTTTGTTAGATGAAACAGGGCAGACAGATACCAACTAGAACATGAAGAGGGCAAGAACTACTAAATGCATCTCCTAATATTTCATTTTTTCTCTGATGAAGCTGGGATCCATTTTGAAAAGGTGTTATAGTAAATAAAGTGTTGTTAATAAATCTGACGACTCTGTAGTAACAGCTTTTTCCTTCTGGTGAAAACTGTTGGGTTTTTTTCTCCTTATAGAAATTATCAGCAGAAGAAAGATATAAACCTGTATTTTATTTGTTATCAAAAAAAGATTCTTTTTTTTTTCCAAAAAGTAACATTTGATAATATTGTCTAGTTGAGACAGTACCAAGTTAGGATACAAGTTAGGACCTCTCCTGCTTGTCTGCTGTGTTCCTGTGAAATGAGAAGTATCATCTCTTCATTCCTTAGTTTTCTCTGTAGCCTAATTTACAAAGTGTTTGGAAAAGTATTGATGTAATACCTGCATTTTGTCTTTACCTAAGAGAATCAGGTTGGACAAATGTCACTAGTGTAAAAATTACATTTGAAGGAACAAGATCAGTGCTGATACCCAAATAATTACAGTTATCTTTTGAATCTCAGCTGAGATCCTGACAGCTGGGAAAACCAAACAAACATTTGTTTCGAAATGAAACTTGAAAACTAATGAGAAAAAAATCCTGGATCACTTCAGTGCTATTTGTACTATTGCTTCTCACAGTAAAAGCATATTTTGGGCCATAGGACATGGTGAATTATACCTACCTCATGTTGTAATAGGTAGGGAGCCCCCAAACATTACATGAATGCACGGAGCAGTACAATATGCTCTCACACATCTTAGTTCAGGAAGCTAAAAAGGTACTGCTGTTCTTCACTGTGCCCTTTATTTTGCCTATATTTAGCATCAGCTCTGATTTCTCACTTCTGCAAAGGTGAGTAAAAACACATTTCTAGCTGGACCTTAGGCCTTGAAGACTTTAAGAAAGGCTTCTGCACCCTGATCCAGACTAAATTCACAGTGTGAATCTGAGATAAAGCACAGCTAGCCCGGGTGGCTGCTGCACAGCCAGTTCTGACTGTCCCCATCCAAGGCACACAGTCCATCCCACTTCCCAGGGCTGACACATCTCTAGGCAAATGGACCTAAACCAGCAGGAAAATATTCCTCTTGTTATTTTAGTAGTTACTCTGCTGCCAGATGAACTCCCTGAACTGGCATGCCACAAGATCATCAGTTTTCTGTGTAGGTCCAAGGGCACAGTGGGATGGAAAGGTGGGGAAAAATAAGCTCTCTTCTCATGGCAGCAGCTGCCAGTACATTTCATCAACACACCAGTAACTGCACCCTGTGTCCAGCCATCACAGGTGCTCCTTAACCCTTTCCTGGGGCAGCCTCCTCCTCATCTACACCACACAGCCCCACCCAGTGGGAAGGACAAAGACATGAGCAGCCCAGAAGGGAGCAGGGAGGAAGAGCGAGAGGAAGGGAGGAAGGCAGGGAGGAACTTTGTCTTCCAGGTCACCAGCACTTCATTGCACCAGCAGATGTGGTTTTGAAATGATGGGGTCAGAAATCTTTGTTCAGCACTGCTGAGTATTTGTAATTGAGGATTTTTCTCTGATTTTCTTTTTCTTTTTTTTTTTTTTTTCTGTTTCCTGGAAAGTGTTGTATTGCTGAGTACTAGATTATCCTCTATGACTTGAAATTATTAATATGTACCGGTTTTAAAGATATATAGCTACTTTTTGCTGTTGAAAAGAACTGTTCTATGAATTAATTCATTTATACTCACAAAGCCTAAATATCTGGAACAAAAATTTACAAATCACCCAATCCATTTTTTAATTTTTCTTTCTTTCAAGTTGTTCCCCTTCCCCACAAATGTTCCCCTGTTCATCCTGATGAAGGCTCGGAAAAGCCTCACAGATTCTCACAGATTTCAGACGTGCTTCCTGTTCATCTCTGGCTCTGAAGCAACATTAGCAGTAGGTAGTGTCTCCTTGTTCTGCTACCCCGTGAAGGCACCAGGAGGAGCATGAGCTACAGTTTGGATGTACCAGAGCCCCTGCAGGGCTGTCTACAACCTTCACCACATCTTGGAGTATACAACTGTTCTGGGACCTGAATCCCCAGACAATTTTTTTAGCAGGAGCCACTCCCCACTGGGAGAAATATGAAAAGAAAACTCCTGGAGTGAGAACTTAAGGAAATGCATTTATCCCTTGTTTAAAAAAGATGAAGTGCTGCAGGGAAGCATTGGTCTCTAGTGGGCACTTCCAAGCTGTGGCAAGTTTTCTTTGTACTTAGCTAGTTGGCAATAGATCATCTACTGCTGTAATAATGTGATTCTGAAGTATGATCCCTGATGCTGGCTTGGAGTTCATGGAAGAAAACCCTTGCTTAGTTATTATTAACATTCTCCATACATCTTAGAGACAGATGAGAAATACCTTTACAAGTGCAGGTCTCCTGACAAGACAGTCATACTTGCTATTTGTTGTGCTGCTGCTGCTGAAACTGTTTCTATTAAAGCTGGCCACCCTCAAATTCGGGGAGAGAATTATTTTCATATAGTTGGGGATAGTTGTTCCAAAATCAGTGGCGTATTTCACACTATATTTGAAGTCGCTACTGCTTACAATTAGATTGGAAATTCATTGGAAAAATACTTAGCTAGCATGACAGACCAGATGAGGTAAGAGGCATTCTTTTATCTCTGATGTGAATTATTTTACATTTCCTTACATGAGTATCATCCTCAAGGTAATGGAGTGAAGGAGAATGGTCCTCTTTGTCACAGCTAAAGAACAGGAAGTTGGGACAAATAGAAGTTTTGCCCAAGTGCCTGTGAGGGGCACAGATATACACAGATATACATTATATAAAGGAGTGAAAGGCTATACATACTAGGTAATCAGGTTTTCATTTTTATGGCTCTACACATCTATCCATTCCTTGGACACAGGACTTCATTATTTAAAGAAAAATGTGGGACAAAATCATAAAGCTCCAAGTGCTTTTCAGTTGTCTCAAAATTCCCTGACTGATATTAAAACCAAAATGATATAAAATCAAAAGAAAAAAAATAACAGAAATGAGACTAAAAAAACAGTGTTACTAGAAATTAAATGTAGCCTTAGATGAGCCCATCAAGGGCTGAATTATGATGTTTGATAGGCTAGACTTGTGTTAGAGAATGCTAATAAATAGAAATAGTCTAAGTCACGAAAACACATGGGTGGGCATCTATCCTGATCAGCCTCAGACCTGCTTTAATATAATATTGAGAAGGAAACAGTGGAAAGGGAGACACACCTGGCTGAAACACTTCTGGCCAGCTTTCAGGGCTCATCCTCTGAATATCAACATTGATACAGCTCACTGTCAGCACTTGGTGTGCTGCAGTGGCAGGCAAAGGGAAGGGAATCAGGAATCCAGCAATATCTTGATCCACCAGGAAGCTGATGCAAATCCACAAGATATTAATTTTCAGACCGAGAAGGGTGAATGCCTGTGCTATTGGTTAACATTCTCCTTGAAAAGTAAAGCACACCTTTGTCTACCTCTTCACACAATTTTCTGAACAAGTAAAAATTAGGATTCATGTGGGTAAAAGTTCCTCATAACATTAATTTTTTTCTCCTGAGCGCTGCTGGTTGGTTCAAGCTGCACCATCTGTGTCTGTACGTATGCAAGACATTTCCAGTCAAATTTACTTCAGCTTTCCATCCTTCAGGTTTTCTGAGATTATAGTGTGGCCTGAGCCACAGGGGAGGGAGGGGGTGTGGTTGTACCACCAGAGAGATGCCTTGGCTCAATCTACTGGCATTTATTTCACCCTTTCTCCATCTCTTCTGTCACTTCAGTGACACAATTAATACACACCTCTATACCATCCATGCACTTGACATGTCATTCTTCACCAGTTTAAAGCCTACCATGGGCCATTCCTACCATGGGTCAGATATTTAACAGTGCTCAATAGTGACAGTAAGTCCTGAAAAGCTACCCCATAACAAATTGCAGTTTTGACTTGGCAAGTAGAGTCCTGGTTTATTGCTTATGACAAAGCTAGTCTTAAAGCTGGACAAGGAATGACTTTTTGTTTGGTGTATTTCGATGCAGAATGTCTCAGAGTACTGAGTGGCTTTTGAAAAGATACTGCCATGGCAAGAAGCTTGGACATAAGGAATTTTCTTAGGTTTTTTTCCCCTCCCCATCCACTTTTTCATTGTTTATAATTTCTCTGGCAGATGAGCTGAAAATCAAAATCTTACTGCTGGAGAGAATATACTGTACATCTGTTTCCAAGATCAGGAATCATTGAGATCATATTGTTTGTGGATCTACAAAGACATTCCCTTGAGAGCAATGTCAATTCTGTGCTGTTCCTTCTGTACATAGTTATATTATTGCTGTTTATATTTCCCTTATTCCTTTTGAAAATTATTGCACTTCATCTTGATCATCAAATCGGTGTGACACACAACACCATGTAGCTGCTTAATTATGCATGTGAGTGTTCATTTTATCAAAACTACAGCTTTCATGAGCAATTCTATAATAAGGAAATGACTCCTGTGTAGTTTTTCTGAGACACATCGCTTCATGGCTTTGCAGACAGACACACCACAGTGTTACAACATTTACATCATAGCATGCTGCAGTCTGCCATGACATGCAATGAGAAAATAGAAAAATACTGCTATTATGTCATGCTGACATTGTCTACTGTAAAATTTGTAGAAGCCACATTTCCCCAACAAAGCACAAGACTAACCTTCTCAAAACCAACCTCATCACAGAAACCAGAACAGAGGAAAATCCTTGGGGGAACTTCCAACAATTACAAAGCTACTGTTTGCCTGCAGTTTTGTTGCCTTCAATGTCACACCTGTGCAATGGCACTGAGGTAGAGGGAAAATATTCCTCTTTATCAAGGTCAAGAGGAATTACTTCTCCAGAGCAATGACCCAGTCCTCTGAGTCCAGACTGAAGTCAACTGACCTTCATATCAAAAATCACCCCAGATGACACTCCTGGTGGTTTCAGCATGCAGCTAATGATTGAGAACTCCCTTTACTCCAGAAGTTGGCTCTATGGATATGGCAGGACACTGCACTGCCAGAGTCTGTACTCTAGGCATAGTGAGGAGAGAGTGAGTCATTCTGTCCAGTTGCTCTCTACAGCTTTCAACATTATCTGATCAAAATATAAAGAAAAACCTACGTGATTGTCCTGTAACTTTTGAAAACTGAAGGATTACTTGTCAGCTATCTCTGTCTCCTTTGATTTCTGTGTTAGATAAGTCTATTCTCTTGGACAAGAAATGTTATGCTTCTTAAACTATGTTTCTGCAAAGAAGACCTAAATGATTTGCTTCTTTGGCTCATTAGCTTGTCCTTGCACTGGAGAAAGGACAGCGCTGCTTATGAGTTGAATGCCCACTTCAGCTGATGAAGAATGGCAAAGAGATTAACATGGCTTTATCTCCATTCTCTCCACACTTCATATTAAATTTCCTTGCAGATTAAGAATTATGTAAAATACTTAAATCACTGCAGAACATTTTTTGTGTTGTCCTGTGGGTAATAAGAAATAATACTGCAAAAGGCAGATGGACAGAACAAAGAGCTAGAATATGGCAAAGATGTCCTTGATGACATCAGTAATGAGCAAAGCAGCAGGACAAGAGCCTGTACATCAATTGGGAAGTAAGTTACAGGGAAGTAAAAAGTCATGATGAATATGTCATTTTCCTACAGATAAGTTGCTGAAAACCAGATTAAGGACATCTTCCAAAACAATGGTAAGCTTATTTTAGTAACTAATGGCATAAATCAGTTTTCCCATATATTTTATCTGCTTTTCCATGTACAATAACAGCACATGAAAGAAATTCCTCATATGACGTGAGTCCCAATATTCAGCAGGTCCTAGCTGTGGACCTCCATTTCTTCTCAAAGCCAGGCCCCCTCCTATGCTGACAAGATGTACTGGGACTCTGCCTGCCAAGGACTCATATTTTACATTTAAATCCCTGTAATTTTTTGTGCTACCCCAAATGCCTTATTTTTAATAGCTGCAATGGAATTTTTTTAGTTGTTGTTTGGGGTTTTGTTTGTTTGTTTGTTTTTTGTGGGGATTTTTTTTTTGTTTTGTTTTATTAGGGTTTGGTTTGGTCTTTTTGTTTTGGTTTAGGTTTGTTTTGGGGGTTTGTTGGTTTTTTTGTTTGTTTGTTTTTGGGTTTTTTTTTTTTTTTTTGAGTAATTACACTAGCTGTGCATTCATTCCCATTTGGATGGAATTTAATTACCTAAATTTTGTACATCAATATATATATGTCACTCTTCCAAAAAATGCAGCTTTCCCCTCTTAATATTCAGTTAAATCTGGCTTTAGTTACTTCTGGGTTTGAATTTTTATAGCTTTGGTGTCCATAGCTTTAGGAAATTAGCATATCAGATGGGTTATCTCCCTTTTTCTTGGCCTTTGTGTAGAATCCTTTCCTATTAAATACAGAAAATCGGGATTCAGTACTATCCTTATTACTTAGACTATGACAGCTGATTAGCAACACAATATCTGTCTCCTTTTATTCCTCTAAACAAGAAAATCTTCCACTTGCTAGAATGGATTTACAGTGATTCATAATGGACTAATCATTCACACAACCCTACCCATTAACAATATTACACCAGGGATTAATTTTTCTTGTGACATTTAGGGCACATGTTGCACTTACCAAGGGTGCATGCAGGTACACATTAACTCCATAATCATTCTGTTATTAGCTCAAAGTCTTTCTCAAAGTGAAAATCTACCAGTACCCATAATCACTTGTGTAGAAAGCCATCATAAAAAATATTCTCTGGGAAGTTGCTGCCTTCAGTATTTTACATAATAGCTGCCCTGGTATTTTATATCATAAAATGTCCTTAGCCATAAAATATTGCCATTTTCAAATAGTTCTGTGCATCAAATCAGAATGTGTGGAGTGTTTCTACAAGACTGCACCCTTAAAGCTTTGATCCTGCAAAAGCTTGACTTTGATGACACTTGAATGTGGCTATTATTCATGTTTCTAAGGTTAAGCATATTCATGTTCACTGGATCACTCCTTAGCTCCTGAGCATCTTGAATCAGGAACATTGCCTAGAGATGAGCATACCCCTAGGAATAAATTTTCATTGATGTGCTTCCATGCACAGTATATAAAGAATCAATGATGTATGTATTTCTTTTCATTTAATGAAAGTAAATCCATCCTGTGTCCTCAGTGAGACTAGTTTAGCACCAGTATATCACAGCTAAATGAGTCACAAGTCAGCTAAGGCCAGTACTGCCTCCTCAGGCCTCACCTCTGTGTCCCATGCTGGTTTCTACCCACAGAAAGCACAGCCTTTAACAGCACTTCATGAGCACTGACTTGGAGGAGGACATGATTACAAGTTCAGATCTATGTGTTTCATATATTTCAGGCAAATTCCATCCTGTTTTTATTGGTTCATGCTGGGATGGAGCTCAAACAGGGAAGTTTGAATTAAACTACTGTAGCAGCAGCCAGCCCAATGAGTACAGGGCTTGAAAGGACCAGGGCTGTAAAAAAAACATTAGTCATATATATGACATTTTATATCATTATTAAATAGTGTTTCAGAGAGTATACCTTGTGTTCATTCTTGCTAATTCATCAAAATAGAAGAATAACTGCAATTTGTTATTCTTCACATGAGCATTTACCACTTCTGAGCAACAGTAAAACAGAGACTTCAGCACATGAGCAGTAGAGCAAGAAATACACAGGTTCAAACAATCACAGCATTTTCATTCACACAAGAACTATTTCTGTCTCCCCAAAACCACGACTGAAATCAGCAGCCAGGGTCACAAAAATAAAGTTGTGCAACTGGGTTTTTTGTTTCAGAGAGAAAAAAGCCACACACCATAACCTCCAGTACAGCACTGCACATACATACACATGCTGACACAGTCCTGCAATGCCAATTTTGTGGACAATGCCAGCTCTGTACCTGCCTTGCAGCCAGAGAGCAGAACCAGGGGCTTCAGAGACAAATTTTGCATGCACTCACACACACAGAGAGAGAGAGAGAGAAATAACAAAGCTATGGCTCAGAAATAACCCTCTGAGCTCTTGGGACACTGCTAATTCATCCCAAGACTCGGTAGCCTGAGTCACCCCATCAGTGCTGCCGTAGGGGGTGGGGGGATGCCACACTCTTAGGAAGGCCTCATGACATTCCAAAATTGCTTCAGCTTCCTTGCCACTGGAAACGTCCCTGCTGTTGCCCCCCAAACCCACGAGCATCCTCCACTTCATCCTTCACCCCAGACAGGTCCCCCAGCCGCGGCGCTGCTGGTGCCCTCCAATCAGCAGATATCCATGGCAACCGCTCTCAAGCACCAGGAGGAGACAGCTGAGTTGGGTTGAAAATCTCCCTTCTGCTCCTGCCTCCATCACGTGCGACAAATGGGCAGGCGAGCGGATTCCCTGCTCCCCCAGATTAGGAAATGCGTTCCTGCCTCCCTTTGTTTCCTTCTCTCAGGCCATTGCCGCCCGCACGGCGCGCTCACTGGGGCACCCTCGCATCGCCGCCAATGTTCACTTAACGAATCCGCTGTCGGCTGGCACTTCTCTCACACCCTCCCAAAATTAGCACTCAGTGGGCGAGCCTTGCAAATTGCTGACAAATGCAGAGCCTCTGGCCATGCCAAGGCTTTTGTTGCACTGCCCTCAGAAACCAGGCAGCCGCGTAATAAATATGTTCTTGTAACACAATTAAATTGGGGGAATCAAATAACTGTTATCATCAAAAAGCGTTTGTTGATGCCACAGATATTTAGGCAAGATAACAGACTGCACATGGCTTTGCCTCTCCTTGCCAGTGGATCCCAGGAACTGATTTGCATGCCACAGCTCCATGGCTCGGCAGCTGAGCCTTCGGAGGATTTGCAGCAAACCTGTGGGCTGTGGACTGCTCAGCGAGCACACGCAGACACAGCCCCTACCACTGACTTCTGTTGATCTGAGGTATCGACAGCCCTGGGCCAAGCCAGGCTGCCAAAAATTTTGAATTCTGTTTGGGGTATTTCCATTCTCATTTGTAAGCTAATATTTTTGGATATCCAGCTAAATCTGACTTGCAGTTTGGCTTTGTGATCTTTGAATGAAACATTTTTTTTCACTCTGTTGCACTTCTTGCCAGATCCTTGGAAAGAAGAAAGACAAAGGAATTTGATGGGCACAGCACCAGCACAATCCCGTCCCACCTCTGTTGTAGCAGTTTAGAGGCTGATGCTAAACCTCTGCTGTGTCCAGGTTGTTTCTGAGTGTTGCATTACCCTAAAGGGAAGCTGACAGACAGGCATCTTACCTTATTTTGAACACAGAGACCACTGCCAAATGTCTCTGGATCTACATTCACAAGAATCTGCCTTCCCTTTGGCCGATGCTGACTAACCCCAGTACAGCTCTGCAGCCTTACAAAGGTCTTTCAGGATGAGTCACTGAAAACACAGTCCATTAAAATGCCTTAGAATATACTGAGGAAATATCAGTGATAAATGTAAGTTGTAAGAAAAAAGCAGCAATTCATAACTATTTTAAATATTAAAAATTTGGGGGTTTCCCCAAACACACAGAAAATTAAGAGAATCTGCAACATGAAGAATCTCTTTATATCCTCTTTTTAAAACCCAAATTCGAATGATGGTAGAGGGTGTGTTCCTGTTAGCTGGGATGCCTGAATGGCTTGGGGCACAGACATGTTTCAGGTGACTGATTGACCTAACTGGCTGAGATGGCACCAACACGTTCTTCAGCTGCACAGTGAAAATAGCAGCCTACAGCAAGATCAGAAACCTGGGTTTTCCCTAGACAGATGCAGCAGATAGGCCACATATGTAGCATATTAATACATAGAGACGATATATACAGGCTCTTTGTCTCATCCTTCTAAAAAGGTTATTAACTGTCTTTCTTACATCTAAGGGGAGAGATTGGCCAGAGCTGTCATATGTTCCTGTCAGATTTTTCATACCAGCACTGCAAATTAGGGCTTTGGGGAGTTAGCAAAAAATATAGATAGGTGGTACAGAGCCAAGGTGGAGAGAAATGTTGAATGTTGTATTTGCATAGGGTTTAACACGAACAGGATCAGAGTGAATTAATTCCTGTTGCAGAGGGCTGGCTTGAGACCCATGAAATACCCTGTTAACCCCTGATGGCTCCACAGCTAAGGTGGAGATAGATCCTTTGTACAGACAGTATACCCCCTTAAAGAATAGTAGTCTGGCTTGGATGTCCACAGTGTTTCCAACTGACTCCTAAAATATGCAGTGCGGTGTCAGAAAATACCATCCCACAAAAACCATAAGACACAGCTATCACTAGAACCTGGAAGGGGAGATAAATATATCATAGCAATTTTCTCCAAGGCAGGAACAGCTATTATTGGCCAGGAGTACAAGGGCTATAGAAGTGATGAATTTCTGCTGTAGAAGTCCAGTTACAAGAATCCTCTGCTTTGGTGTGATTTGTTCACTGCATATGTTTACAAAAACAATACTATCAGGTCTTATTCTTTTCTGTTGGTTATTTATTTATTTATGACATTGTGCAGGCCATATCTTGTCACAAGCCTGGGTATTTCAGAGGCTGCCCCAATGTACAATGTCTTCATGAAAGAGAGGGGGAGAAGGACCACACGTGTTCCAGCCTATTCCCACACTACAGTAAGGCATGCAGTGCTGTGGTCAAAAGAAGGAGAAACTGGATAAAAAACCTGAGCAAATAGTAAATATCATTAACTGTCTGCATTTGAAGTTCAAAGTACAGAGCTACCACAGGAGAGTTTATTTCCAGACTCACCCAAGATTCACTTTATTTAGATGGTGCAGGGCAGCTGGAGGCAAAACCTCATTATTTCATTACTCCAAAAAGTCCCATGAACACCTTTTTCCCCATACATACAATAGAACACTAATAGTTAAAATAGCAGCAATGCAAGGCTCATGCTAAAGGTTTCAAGACCCATCCCTGCACAATAAAAAATAAAAAAAAAAAAAAAAAAAAAAAAAAAAAATCCAAATATCCAAATATAAAAGTGTAAACTGTTTCTCAAAAATCTACTGTGCATCAGTGGAAGGCTTTGCTCACTAGGAGAGAGATAACAAGGTTTGTTCATGCAGCTAGCAAGTTTAACTATTTTACTCCCACTGTTTTGAAGATATTAATGTTCTCTTAAAAAGAACTTTCTCTACCCAGAACTGGGCTACTTATGCTTGGTTATTCAGTGAAATCACCATAATTCTTCTTCATGATGCCAGTCTGTCACCATGTAAATTATTGCCATGTCACAAATTCAACATCATAACTTTAAGGTGAGATGAAGCAAGAGGAAACGGGCAGTGGGGTTAAAAATCCTTGGTGAAGCAAGCCTTTGAAACCAGCTTCTAAATGCCTTTGAAAATGGCCACAGAGGCTTGACAGCAAAATATAAAACCACCTGAAAGGTAAGCAGATGTAGGCAATGACACAAGTCAAAGTGGCCCCCAGTGTGAAAACTCTCCTACACAAGACAAATGAGAGCATTTGGGTCACAGAACAGTCACGTCTGTGTGAAGGGTGGAACATATGGAAATTTTTGCTGTTAATTAGGGTGTGCCTCTGGCAAGGCCACTGCAGTTCGACTTGCTTCAATTCAGAAATGTTCAGCTCAGCATAATGGTCTGGTAGGAATTCAGTAAAGAAAAGCAAGGGTTGTGGGGTTTTTCCCCCTTTTTTTTTCTTTTTTTTTAACAAATGCCAGAACAGACTATGTAGAACTCAGGAGGAATAACAGTACAAGGAATGGAAGCATGCCCAGAGTCTGAGCTGGGAAGGTGATGCCCCAGGTGAGACATCCTGTTTTGGGATGCCAGCTAGGACAGAGGTCCCATGCCTTTCCATTCTGCTTAGGGTCCATTTCTGCCCTTCAAAAAATGAGGATAGTGACATTGAATGGCTCTGTAAAGTTCACTGGGTTGGGACGAAGGGGATCTGGACTTTGTTCTTGTCACTTCCATCACTGGTTGAGTGATGCTGAGCCAGCTCCTTTTCTCTACCCCGGGTTTCTTAGCTTAGTCAGGGCTAACAATACCGACGTCCTCTATAAAGAGCTTTCCAGTCCACAAAAATCTGGATGTTATTATGATGATTGGCAATCACATCATGAGAGTGGGATTATTTTTTTTCAAATTCAGATGTTTAAAGTATTTTAACTCCTTCCTAACAACCCCAAGATAATTCTACAGTCATTTTAGAAATGAACATTCTCTTCGGTGTTTGTACACAATATTTATGAGACTTGATCTAACCATCAAATATAAATGCAGTCCAAAATATGAACTACATTTAGATTCACCTTTTGAAGGAACTGTTGAATACTCAGGAATTGAAATCTTAACCAATGAAGAGAAACACAAAGAAATGTGTAATGGATCCAGCTTTTCCAGGCTTATTTTCGTTACCAATGATGTAGTAATAAAGAGAAGTCTTACTTGTGATTCTTAAATAAATCAAAGCCATCCATATATCTGACAACAGATGATGGCTGTTTCTCCAGTGAAATGGGATTTTTTTGTCATTTTGCTCTTCTTTGAGCTGAACTTCAACAAAAATTCAAATTCAGGACTAATGGTGATGTAGAGTTCTTTGGATATCCAAAGTCATGGACTTTGGATAAGGTCTGTGGTGAGCTATAGCATTGTGTCCTCACTGGGCCTCACACAAGTAGGAACCTGTGTTTCAGACAACCATCCTTGTCACAGCACCCATGATGTATCTTATGGGCCTGACACAGCGTGACACTGAAGCTTAGGGGAAAACCTCGAGTTTATTTAATATACTCCCTCCATGCTCATAAAGAACTTAGGAACTGATAGAGGATTTTAAATAAGCCTTTAAAATGATACTCTCTCACCTGGGCATGAATAGGTCCAAATTAGCATTTTGAATGAGATAAATTGCTGCAGATCCAAGCAGGTAATCAATCACACTTTATCTAAGCCTTTCTAGGGATAGAGAGGGTGAATGAAACTGCAGTATTGAAAAGAAAAAGGACACAATACACCAGCCATGCTTCCCACCCACTCCAGAATAAAGACAAGGAGATTTTAGAGTCTCTACTACAAGGACATGCTCCTTTTTGTGAGTAAGCTTTGTTAAAAAAAAAAGCTCATGCCTTTCATTTCTTCTGCACAATCTGAGAAATGAAGCAAGCAAGACCAGCCAGTTGCATTCCGGACACTATTCTTATGGTCTGTGTCCCTTTGACATTTTCTGCCTACCCATTTTCTGTTCCAACAGCACGTACTCCCTAGTTTGTTTGACAGCCTCTGCTGCCCTATACATAGAGCTGCTGATTACACCAGGTTCAGTGATGTTCAAGAGCAACTCAATTGGGAAAGAGAGCCCTCATTTAGTTCCACAGTAATCTTGTAAATGCTGCACAAAGGTACCTCTAATTTCCCGAAGGACATATTGACCCACAGAGGTTGGGGGACACCACAATTTTTCATCATTTCAGGGGTTGAGAACTTGTAAGAGTTTTTTTGTTGTTGTTGTTGTTTTTGTTGTGTTGGTGGTTTTTTTCTGGAACAATTAAACATTGGAAATCTACGTCATATGAGATCTTCCAAATATAGCCTATACTGATGAGAAGAGATATATTTATCTCCCTTTGTACTTTTCTGAGACCACCACAGATACAAAGAGTAGAGGTTATTAAGTCTGATGTCCCAGCTGATGTCCCTTTCTATACTGCAACTGAATACACAGAGTTGAATTTATTGAACACAGTTATCCAGAAAAAGATTCCTTCAGTGAACTGGGGGAAGAGACAGGAGTGAGGAAAAACATATTTTAATTTTTCTTCAATGAAGAACTTGAAAAAAAAATATTTGAAAATATACATCAGCAATGAGATGTTTTCCACTGTGTATGTACTTGCAGTCCACTGTGTCAGAAAGTTGTGAAATTATTCATGGGCTTTTTCTCTGAGATAAGTCAGTGAAGAAAGATAATATCTCCTCTCAACTACTTTCTCCTAGGTTTGAGATAGCCTCTGATGTTGACTGGCTTACTCATATGGCTAGAAAGATCAAATAGAAGACAAAAGTTGGATGCTTTATTCAGATAACCATCCATTTTTTGTCTTATTTCAAATACAGCGATAATAGCTTAAAATTTCCCAAAATATACACAAAACCTCTCAATAATTTCAAGAGTTATTCTTGCCATATGTGGGAAGACTGTCTACAGTGAGAAAACATTTCTTATTTATGTTCATTGCTACCCTTACAGAGGCCTCAGGCCTCTATTTATTTATTTGTTTGTTTGTTTGTTTGTTTCCACAGATATTTAATGATCGTCATTCACTCTTGACTTTTCACCTCTGTTTTTCCACTTGGTATGTGAAGGACAGTAGTCTTTTCAGAGCTGCTTCTGTTGCATTCAGAGTTGTTATGTTGCAAGCAACAAATTTCATATTTTCTGCTACACTCCCTTCAAGGTAGGTCACATTTGAAGCAGTCGTTAGGATTCTATTTCACTGATAACCATGTCCAAGAAGAATATAATTTATTTAAATACACTACATACACTTGTTCAGTCAAGGAGTACAAAACAGCACTTTCAGATTCAGCTGAGCTGCACATTGATTAGGTGCAAAGTCTTCACCTTCTAGTATGGCTAGTACCAGAATTTGGCTTTCCTTGGCCAATTACAGAGGGATTTCTTTAAAAATCTAGAAATGACCATTTAATTGACTCAAGCCAGAAGGAAAATTATTTATTAAATAAAATGGGGTTTGATTTAGTCACCTTTCAGAACTGACTTTGATGGTCTGGAAAATCCAGGAGGCAGTGTAAACACCTGCATCCTGAGGCCAGTGTGAGCAGTAGCTATACCACCCCTTAAACTGTGCTCCTTGAACAGTTTTGCAGCTAGAGTAAACAAGATAGCATTTATAAAACTTCAGCTGATCTACTTTGAGGCTTAAAGACAATTTCTGGGGCTTCTGGGGTGAGAATCCCCAACCCAAGTTAATTCAGAGGATGGATGAAGAAATACAGATGAGTTATCTGAAAATGCAGTTCACTATCTATTGTTGTCTCTGTCTGCACTTAATATGTGTGACAGACACTACAAGAAGTGCCAATACATTATTCAAACAGTCCATCCTACTGAGAAACAGGCAGCTGTGGTAAAGGGATGCTTGGACAAGCACTCTGTTGGATGGAATTCAAAGCAAAAGGACTTCCCTCAGCCACACAGGAATCACTCTACACAAGCTTTGTTTTTAAGAGAGAAATACCACAGCTGTAAACAGATGGCCTGGATAGCAGGTGTGATCTACAAATTACTGCTCTGACCATCTCTTTTTCTTTCCCACACCAGACCAAACAACATCTGAAGGCAGCCTTGCAGTAATTCATGGCAGACTTCTCCACCTCTCTGCCATTTGGAGCATGTTGCCTTTCTCTCTCCACAGGCTGTCCACACTTCTGGTCTCTGTCTCAGGCCCACAGATACTCATCTCTGGGCTATGAAAGCAGCTGCAAACTCGGATATACAGAGCAGGTGGCAAATCCTTGATCTGTGCCAGGGCTGAAGGAATTCTGTTGTGAAGGTAGTTTAGACCTTAGCTGCACTCACAGACACAGAAATGGTTATACAGCTCCCAGGATATAATAAAACCTGTGGTGCTAAATTCAGAGATGCAAAATGCAGACTTTGGAACCATGGCAGAGATCTCAACAGAGTGACCAGAATAGGAAGATGTGAAAGTGTATGTATGATGGAGGATGAAAACGGGTGCAGGCAGCTGCCCATCACATAGCACAGGAGTACACAGTGTATTGGGCAATGGTCACAGAGACACAGGGGTTTATTCTGCTCTCACCCTGTCTTCTAGACAATCCCTGCTAGGTGGCTACATCCCAGTTACCAGGTTTCCCCAAAATAGCTGGAAGAACTAAGGATCATGTCTTAGCATATCAAGTACAAGCTATCACTTTTCTGAGAAGAAAAAAAAATCTCATTAAAGACACCACTCCCCAATTAAAAGAATGGCAACATCAAAAATGTCGCACATCTCCCCACTTGAAAGGCAAAACTGAGAAGCCCTGCCAGGTTCCCTTGCTTATGGAAGAAAATGTCGCCTGTGCCCCAAAACAGGAGCCAGTGCTGATAATCTCTAACTAATAGATCAAAACAGAAAGACATGCTCACACACTGGTTGGTTTACCAGAATAATTTATGCTGTTCAGCTAATTCCTGAGCAACAGCAACAATATTCACTGCTTACTGAGAGACTAAGTCTGTAAAGGGAGTAATTTTCCCCATGAAATATGTAAGCAGTTGAAGGAGCAGGGACTGGATTGGTTGGTTTTTACATATCAGATATATTTTTGTTTTGCTGTAGTGACAAAACTTCAAAGGAGAGTTAAAATGTCAGGTGTGACTCAGTTTACACATCCATATGTGTCAAAGGTCCAGCACAGTACCTGTTTGAAATGAGCTGCTTACCTCCACAAAGGACTGTATTCCCTGTGCCAGGGGATGGAGTCTGTACCGTAGTCACCTTATTTCCCCCTCTTTCACTTTTATCAGCTCATAAATTCTAAGCATACGTGAACACAAACAACAGGCTTCAAAAACAAGGAGGAAAGACGTGTTTTCCCAGGGCTAGGTGGCTCAAAGGATTATACAGCTATAAAGATCTACTCACAAGGGGATTCACATGAGAAGACACACAGGATATAAATGGTGGGAATAAAAAAAAAAAATCAAGGCAGCTCACAAGGCTAAGAAAAACCCAAAACATAAAAAAATGTAAAAATCCTCAATTTCAGGTTCCTAACTAGTAACTGCTGAAGCTGTGAGAAGACAAAGATCATTGAGCTGAAATACTGGTAGTAGTTTTTTCACAAGGGAATGAAGGGTCACAATGACGTCTTCTCTCCAAGATGTAGTTTCCTAATTTTCTCCCCAGTATCAGGAATGAATTCACTGAGAAAGCTGTGCCCTTGTGGAAGGCATGAAATCTTCTGCTTAATATTTACATCTTTACTGAGTGGTAATATGGAAAACAGGTTCAGGGAGTGTAGAAGCAGGCAGCTTGGGGAATACTCTGGCTTGGTCTGAGGCTCTGCAGAGGCAGACAGCCATCTACCGCCAACAAATGAAATAGAAAGCAGCCCCACAGGCTTCCTGAGAGCTGCATTTACAGAAAACCATGCCTCACAGGAAACAGCTTTGCTTGGCACATCAAGCTATCCATGCTAGCCAGCATCAGGACAAACCTGCCTCAGGAAATGTAATATTTTCTTCTCCCACTGACATGTTCATGCTGTATCTAGGGGAAAAAAATCAGGAGCAGATGATGGAATGGAAGCCTTTTTCATACAGATATGCTTCAGGTTTTTGGATTCCATTTGTGGAAAATCCCTTCTCCCCCTCTCTCCACCCACCTCAACATGCAGAGTCAGATTCACAATGAATCCTCACAGACTGAAACGCTCTGAGCTCTGACAAGGAAGGGCAGCAAATGGAGGCCAGCAGTGCAAATTGGAGCACTGGGAGCACACTGCAGGTAGCTGAGTATCAGATTATCCAGGCACCACAGACTACAGCTTCCACCTGGAAGGCAGAGAAACAAAAGCCTCCCTTTGTGTCCCAGGGTTTTGCAGGAATTAAACACAGCTCCTCTTTGTGGTAGACCCAGACTCTCACAAGGAACAGGGAGCAGCCAGTAAACTCTCAGGCTATCCTCAGGGAATGGACTATTTTAAGCCTGCTTGCAAACATCTCCCTGCATATGTGCTGTATTTTCACGGAAGAATAATTTAATCTTCATTGCCATCATTAATTTTTGACAGAGAGCACCATATGACATCCTGTTTACAGCCCACTAAATCTCCATTATGAAGCCATGCTTACAAAAAGAAGAACAATCTGAAGAGCTGTGTTAACTTTTATGATTATATTCCAGCCCTGAAATAGAGGAACATGATTGAAGTTACACACAAACACACACACACACACACACATTTTTTTAAAAATTTTAATTTTGTTATGCTGTTTTCAGGATCCAGAGGAAAAGCTTCTTGTTTAAATAACCAATACTAATACAACAGTTACAACCTTTAAAAAGACCTGCATAACACATTGGAATTAATCCTTAGGCAATATTTACCCTGTTGTTTCCAGCTGTGTTGAACAACACAGGTAAGTTCTGCTATTCGGAGATATTCTTTGACAGCAGGAGAGATTTAACCCTGCTGGTGAGCAGAATTTCATTAATAATTCTTGTACTTACATTCCTTCATTTGGAAATCTAAGAGTTTTGGTGAGATCTGTTACTTTTCCCTGGGGCATAAAACCACTCAGAACTAAAATCTGCCATCAGCAAGGAGAACTGAGGAGAGCCAAGATCTCCAGAAGGCCTCTGACACAGAGGCATCACAACTACCACCAAGGTTCTGAGAGGGACTCATAAGACCAGGAAGAGTTCAGCAGCCACAACACAGCATGGCACAATTGCACCAGTTCAAACCAGGGAAATCCCATAGTTTAGGTCTAAATTTACCCAACTAAGTTAGGCACACCCAATTAATTTAACACTTCTTCAAAAGTCAGTGAAACAAGAGAGGTCCCTCCAGGGAGTAATTCTAGTCTTAGACTAAACTACTTGAAAGATAACAGAAAGCCAGGATTATCCTCGGAGTTCTCCCACCCTTCCTCCCCTGCAGAGAGTGCACAGAAATACTCAAATAAGTGCCTAAACAGTGTGGGGTAAATGTGGACAAACACTGCCCTCCAACTGACCTCCTTTGAGATGAGACTTTCTCTTTGCAGCAGTGTGAAGGACATCCAAGACACAGCCAAGATTTCTAGTCCTACCTATTTCAGGTGAGACTATTCTCTTCCACTATCTACTTTAATAAGTATATATTCTATTAAGCATTTTATGAAGCATTTAAGCATATATTTAATGCAGTACTTCCCTTTCAATCCTGCTCCTAGCAGCAATCATTCTTCACATACACCCAATCTCCTTTGGATTTAAGAAAGTTGAGTCATGGCTTAATGCTCTAAAATGATTCCCATTAACATTAGCTCCTAGTCATCAGTTTCTAAGGAAAACTTCAGTGGCAGTATTGAAGTGACAGCTCATGACTACACAGGGCAAACCCCTCGTAGTATTTATCTAGAAATCAAGGTGATAAAAATTAGATACTACAGCCAACAGCCCTGTGGTTAATTTAATCTTCATAGATCAACCAAAAATTTCCATACAATTTTATTATTGTGTACATTGTACAAATTTACAAATGTGCAAAGCCTGGCGTTTGGATTCATTAGTCTTTTCAGTCTCCAAAAACCTAGCAGCAATTAAATGTAACTCTCTTTGTTTGAGGAATGAATACAATTCTGGGGATTTTTTTTTTGTTTGGTTGGTTTTTGGTTTTGTTTTGGTGTTTTTTGTTATTATTGGTTTGTTTTCTATTTGGGTGATAGAGACAAATTAAAAACAACAGTTTTGACTGTTTCCTATCAAGTTCTCTCACAGTCAAGAGTTTTACAAAAAGAGCAGGAGATGATTTTATCACCATCATCAAGTATTCCACAGCGCAAGACTACTGATGGCTATCAGATATGACCATATTTTTCTTTCTTTTTTTTCCCCTATTTGTTAATTTTTATTAGTAGTATAGCCTGAACTTCACAGTCTAGCGAGGGCATTGCACAGCCTTCATCTGGGAAACACTGATGTCCTGTTTGATATGTCTTCCATGACCCACATGTATGCTCCCTCTATTCTGTTTTTTGCCTCCCCCATCCATTTTCTTAAAGAAAGGTTGTTCTCCTCTCTCAAAGCTTAATGTTCCCAGCTGCCTCCTGCCTGTTTCCCATCTCAGTGACAAGTGCCCTCCCCAAGACTTCTCCCTACCTATGTTCCTTTTCCTTAGAGCCACATTCTTGCTTCACAGCCCTATCTCAGCCATCATCAGAGGGCTGCAAAAAGCTGGTGAAAGAGCAGAGGAAAGTTGAGGAGTGTTCCTCAGGCCCTAAAGAGCCCACTTTGCTTTTGCTGCCCACACTCCTCTGTGGAGCTCTCCGCTGCTGCTCCACCACCACCCGCACCTGCCCCTTCACTTCAGGTTTCAGGGCTGCAGCATAAGGAGCACAGGGTAGGAGGCAGACAGGGAGGGCACACTGACATGGTCTTGTTTTCTCTGAAGATTACATCACATCTCAGTTGCCTGGGTCATCTTTGTCTCAGCCTGATGCCCTACTCCTCTATCCCTCCCTGCCACAGCTGTGGTGAACCTTGCCCTCTGTGATCTACCTGGCTTCCTTCTGTCTTTCCCTCCAGCATGCAGAGTGCAGAGAAAATAAAGTTTTTGTGCAAGCTGCGGTCAGGAAAGAATTGAGTGAAACAGTTACTTTTACTGACATTTCTTTATTCCCATGGCTGTTAGGGACAAAATTGAATAAGGGGATAGGATTGGTGATCACATCAGCTCTGTCCTGTGGTTAAACGGCTGCAAAACCTGCTGAGAAACTGGTGATCTTCTTTTTCCTCCCATCTATATCTAATGCATTTCTATCTCTATATCTAATGCATTTCTATCTAATTGCTCTGACATTTACCCAGTGGAGATCAGATGTAGGATTTGGAAGAGAGAATATGTTTCAATGAATATAACAACTAGATTATGTAAATGAGAAGAGTGCTTAAATACTTAGGTAGCAGACTTTGCAGAAAGCTCAACACCCCAAACCTTTGCAAGCTCAGTTAATCCTACATGGTATAATAGCCATGACCATGTGTGGCTTTTCATGTGAAGGCAAGGGGAATAATAAAAGCTTCTGTAAAAAGATAACTCATGGAAGCCACTCTCAGTACACAAGTTTTATTGGCCCTGCAAAATCAAAGAAATATGTTACACATCCTTGATTCCTCTGTAATGAAATTATATTTATCATTTACATGCACAGACCAATGTATATTTTGACATTAAAGAAAAAATAAAAGTTCAACAATCAGACCGTAAGGGTGCTGTTACATTTGGAGGGTTATAAAAAAGCTGATGCCAAGGAGATTGTGTGCTCTAACTGCCTGACTTGGCATTTGGATTTTTCTGAAAACAAGAGTTCCTCTTCACCTGCAGATCAGAGGCCAAGCCAAATAGAGGCAGGGATTTTGTGCACTGGATCTTTGTTCAGAAGCTCACCTCTTCCTTTTCATGATTTCAGAAGTTTTAAGTGAACTTGCTGAACTTACTCTTTGGGAAGAGGAAAATGTTTTACCCACTTCAGTGTTACAGTGACTTTGTGTTTCTGGCAAAACACATGTGTGTTTCTTCATGTGTGACTTGTTTCCTGGGGAAAAAGGAACCCCATCTGTGGGGAGCAGTGATTGCAGGTGCCATCAGTGTGCTTTAGGGCTACAAAGGATTTTGTTGCTCTCCTCCCTACATCGTTACTGTGAAAGAGCAGTAAACATTAAATCTTGACATGTTTACAGCTTGGAGAGGGTTGCTGGCAGAGCTCTAGCGACATATCTCAACCCAATTTGTGACTCCGGACCTTATGGGGACAGGCAAGTCCCGCAGGCAAAGTGGCATGGGTTTCTTCTCACATGCCTAATGCAATCCCAGCCCTTGTCCTCTCCTGTAGTATATGTTCCCTCCTTCTCTTCTGTTTTGCCTTTTCCTTCCCTGCCTCTTGGCTGTTACACTTTTAGTTGTGTTTGAAGTGGTTTGCTGCTGTGCACACACTATGGATGGTGATAGAGCACGCATTTATTTTACCACAGATACATGGAAGCAGGCCCTAAACTCCAGTATACTCTATCTACTTGAGGCAGCAGCAGGAGCAAATCCTTCTCCTTCACCTTTTCCTGCAGCCCCAGGCAGCAGCAAATCCTCCTTCACCTTTCACTCCAGCTCCAGGCAAAATTTTATTGCTTTTCATTTTCCTACTGCACACAGGATGGACTACAGTTTACTTCTGTTAAGAGGTTTACACTGAGAGTCTCTTCAGACTCAGACTCCCCTGATAGGAGGGGAAAGAAAAGGAAAAAAATACAAATAATAATAAACCCCCCCTGAAACTACTAGCTCAGGTGATATTGCAGATGAAGAACAGCAGTTTTGGCATGTGTGGAGAGACAGTGACAGCATCACACTTCCCTCTTCTAATTTTCCTGCCCACCCCAGCATGGTGACTAGAGATCCCAGCTTTGGAGTCTGGGAGCAAGAATGCGTTGGAAAGTCCTATCAGGACTGAAGCTCACACAGGGGAGGGAGCACACTCAAAGGAGCAGAGGATCTGCCACAGCCTCTATAGCCTGAGGGTTCATGTTTTGTTTAATAGCATGTTCATTATAATTTCCCTCAAAGCATGTCATAAATGGGGGGGCAGGGGGGTGGGAGGGTCAGTAATTGAGATCCTTTGAAGGTTCAGTCCTGCTCATTATTTGAATCTCTTAAGTATAAGAATAAACAAAGAGGTTGTGGAAGCTGTCCATGTTACATTTCCACTGCTGGAATTTTTTCCAAGATGTATTTTTGACCAGAAATCATGCTTTTTGTTTCCTTAACAATTGTGCTAAACATTAAGCTATTATATAGAGGGCATGAAAAGAGGTGCTGCACCTGTACTTTTCTTGCTGGTATTTGCAGTGGATGGGAGAGAAGGAAAGAGTAAATATTTTAGGACTCATCCCAGACTGAATAAGGTGGACATCAAAATTAGATGAATAAGATTTACTCTTTGGAGGTGTCTCCAAAAAGTCACTGTTGCCCATAAAGCTTGATGAAGGTTAAATCAAACCATCCCACATCTACAGGCACTTACAATACTGTTGTATATCTGCCTAAACTGATCCTAATTACCCTGGGCTGATGCTGCTCTTTCCATGTCTTTGATTTAATGGTAAATTTTTGGGACAGTGTGCATCTTTTGCCAAATCCACGAGATTTGTGTTGTAGCATCTCTCTAGGCACTGTTACATCACAAATAAATAGAGTTTCCTAAATGAAGGGTTCTTCTCTTAGCAGCTTTGCACCATTTGAGTGCTTTGGCTCTCTAGGATGCTATGATCATTTCAGGTGGTGCTAGGAAAAATATATCCTTTTTGTAAGGGGTAAGTAGGACAAATGTCAAGAAGCCAGAATTCCTCAAAAGCTGACATGGTATCATAAGCTCTGGTATAAACAAGTTGCTATAAAAGGAGAAGTGTTTGTCACATCTCCTTTATGATTTCCTGCCTTAATTCCATTTCTTCCTGTCCTCCCACACACAACCACTTTACACATCTCCAGCCCCCTCAGCTGAAGTTTCCTCCAGGGCTATTTAACTGCATTAGGCTGTCTTCCACTGAGAGACAGCTAGAAATAAAAAACCCAACACCTTCATTTACTAGGGGTGTTACCAAGTTCCAAACCCTGGACCTTTTAATTAATGACTGGCCAGCTGTGGCCAGGCATATGAAACATCCTCCAGCATTGCATATGCACAATTTCTGCAGGAGCATGCTAACTAACCCCAAGGAACAGCCAGACAAGGCTCTCTGCCTTTTCACAAAAGATGGAAAGAAATGTTACTGTCCATTGAGCTGTTGGAAATACATTTTTTAGGAAAACACAAGAGCTTAGATGCTACATTTTTCCAGCAGGTTGAGGTTGGTAAGACCATCACGCACAAGTCAAAGGAATGGTCAGAAGTGTCACGCTTTGTGAAGACTGCAAACAGGACTACGGTGGCTACACATGTGGGGGCCAGCTGGCCTGAAGGGAAAAAAAAAGATCCTGTCCTCCTGCCAAGGATATAAACTACTAAAAGCAGTTATCCCACTCTGAGCAGTTTAGTGGCTCAGCATTCCTGGTTTCCTTTCCCATTTAGAGTAGGAATGATATAGCTTTTTACTTGTCTAGGGCAAAACATGATAAAATTATGCTCTTTCAAAAGAACTGCTACCTTTCTTCCTTCCACAACATGCAAAACCAAAGTGCAAAAATAGCCATTTCAGCCTATCAAAGCTCTCTGAATTTTTCAGGATCACGGCAATGGAAGAGGACACAAAGGTCACACATTTCGGTCGGGATGATGGCTTGACAATGCATCTAGCCTCAATAGCTGTGACTGCTTGACTGCTCAGCAGGCAAAGGCCTGCAGGGAATCACTGCTCCCAGAACTGTGTAACCCCATCCCTGCTACTAGGACCCCAGGCTATGCAGTATAGAGGCATATCAGTCTCTGAATTTTTAAGATACTCTCTCCTTCTCCAAAGCCTTAAGCACTGCTGAAGTTAATGTTGTTCCTAATTATATCTTAAATAAACATGTGACATCAAAAAATTACTCTATAGATTCTCCCTCATCTATATTTACTCGGGCATAATAGCAGCTGCCTACATGATTTTTGTCTTGCTAATGCACAGCAATAATCATAGAACCACCCACAGCCCATCTATTCTGGTAGAGTGCAGAAATAGACATTAAACCTATAAATGTCAGAACATGCCTTCCTTTCAGATGTTAGTATTATTTAAATTAGCACTTGAATGATGTTTCCACAACGTGATAGCTTTTCAAATGATGGTATATTGCACATGAAGCGCACTGGCCCTGCTTTAAGCACCTTCAACCCATTAGGCCCATCTATAATTTGGTGCTTTTAGAAAAGCAAACGCATCGTAGAAGAGCTGTGGTCTTTTTTGCTTATGCCCAGAGGTCCCCAGGGAATTGTTGATGCCATAATTACCTGGTCAGGAGGTAAACGTGACTGGTGCTTGTTGTCCAGATGCATTTGGGAACAGCTGTGTCTGGGTGGTTGGAAGATCACATTATCTGAACATGTCCTCACATTTCAGGGTGAGCACAGTGCTCACTATGAAAGCAATGCTGTTGGAGGGAAAATGTGTTAACTGGAAAATTGAAGCAGCAAATCATGTTTTCTCTGTAGATCTAGGAAAATTAGGAGCAAATCCTCCACCTTCCTTTTGACCACTAACATCCAGTAAAATTAATTAAAAGAAAACCAGGAAAAAAGAATTGATTAGTCGAGATTTAGTGGGAGTAGGGAAGCTTATTGCAAGGAAGCCTTGTTTTAAAAAGACAAAAACAGGTTAAGTGTGAAGTCAGACAGCAGCTAGACCAGATCAACTCGATGCTGCTTTCAAGAAACACAAATTCTGCTCAAACAGAACAGAGCAAAAGGAGATACCTGGGATCAGATTGCTGGGAACAATATATGCCTGTTTAAGGGTGAAGCGCTTCCATAATTCTCCTACATGAGAGCGAAGATGAAACACTGTAAGACATCCATTTCTGAGAAAGCCCTTCTGTCAGTTAGTAAGTCCTCTCATTATAATAAAGTCTTTGACCACAAACATCACATTTTATTACAAACAGCATGCAAATAGAGCATCATGCTTCATCAGACAGAGGACTAAGTTCATACCCCTCTCTCAAATAAGAGCCACAGCAACCACCAAACTGCCATACACACACACGAGCTGCATGTACAAAACCAACAGTGACACCTGGTGGGCAATATTCAAGCACAAATCTAATAACTACGATTTCTTCCGGAACATCAACTTTAGGAGATTGATCATTAAAAAAAAAAAATAATGAAAGCATATGTTCTTTTGTAGCACTGGAAAAAAAAAATCACCCTTTACTGAGTGCTGCAGAGGATGATGCAGACAGCCCAGCAGCCCCACACAGAACTAGTCCTGTATCCTGTAGGAGCAGGAGCAGTACCAAAGGAGTCCTGACTGGCACTGGGGGCCTGCCCACTGCCACCAGCAGTGGTTTGAATTAGAATCAGGTGTGCACTTCAAAGGACATCTCCCCCTCATCCTATTTTCTTCAGTTTGGTTTGCACCCCAGTGCTGTCCCAGCACATAACGCTAAACTGGAAGACAACATTCGGGAGCACAAACTGCATGGGACAAATGGGCACGCAGTGCACAGGCCAGGCTTGGCCTCACCTGCAGCAAGGAGCCCAAACATGCAGCGTGGAGTGATGGGCAGCCTGCCCAGAGCCTCCCTCAGACTGCTTCTGGGTGGTTAGCAAGCCAGGCTTTGCATGATGTTACCGTGGCTGCTTCTGGGCTCCAGCTAGCCTAGATCTGCACCTCACACTGTACCCCAGGGCATCTCTAGTCCCCATGATATCAAAGCTGCTGATAGCAAACTAGGAGGAGCTGTGGACTTCCTCAAGGGTAAAGGGACATCTGGATAGACTGCAGAGCTGGGCAATCACTGACTGAATGAAATTTAACAAGAGCAAGTGCTGTATTCTCTGCCTAGGATGGGGCGATTCTCGTCATATGTACAAACTGGGGGATGAGAGGCTGCAGAGCAGTTGTGCAGAAAGTGAACTATGGGTTTGATGGTACGTTCAATTTGAGGCAGCAGTAGCCATGACAGCAAAAGGGCCAACGACACTATGGGGTGCATCAGGCACAGCACACTTTCCCCCATGTAAGTTCCAGCAAGAAATGATGTATGGCACTTGTGTCATCTCTCAGCACACACTCTCATCAAAACTAAAACCTATGTAATAAAAAAACCTTCTTACTTTCCTTTATCAGAGTGAAGACTTCAGTGGCAATTTGAGCACAGAAACAGTCTGGATAAGCTCCAAAAGTTTTTTTAATGGTAAGACTACAAACAACAATTCCCAAACCTCTTGTTAAATGTGGCTGTTGAGCAGGAGCTCTGAAGAGAACAGTTAAGGACTGGAAGACTTCTCAACTCAAAGAATTTAACACCAACAGAACATTTTGGTAAAGGAGCACTGTCAGCTCTTTCCTTTGGTCCACAGTTAAGGTCAACATTAAAGTAAAACCAAACAGACCAAGTGCCAATCTGTCTAGATTCTACTACACTGCAAGCCAGTCAGCACACAACCCGTCAGCTGCTCAAGGCACACTGTAATCTTTGCTTCACTGCACAGCTTTTTACTGTCACTGCAGGGTTCAACACACTTTCAGACAGAGTGAGCTAACATGTTAAACTTTAGGCATATAAACTCTCTTGCACACTGGAGCAAGGATACAGCTAAACATTGGATATGTCTTTTTTTGAAAAGAGCATTAATTTTGTTTAAGACTGAGGAAGGAAAAGCATACGTTAAATGCATTCAAGAGCTAACACTGACAGTAAAAGATGAAGCACAGAAATACAGACTCAATTACAATTCTTCTAAAGGATGGTGTAGCCTGGCATAAATCTTGACATGTTACAGCCTGCACATGCCTGTCAACACCCATCTATGACTACAAAGACTGACAGGATAATCACTATTAACACCGCCTGGGGTTATTCACCTCAGCACAGAAAAGGCTATTCACACTAATACCTATGTGGTTTCAGGTTTAGATTAAGTGTCCAGATGCAGACCCCCTGGATCACAGTAGTATCAAATTCTTGGATAAATTGCTGAAATTCTTTTGTATGCTACAAATTGTTCAGCTTTCTTGTAGTGATACTGAGCTAGGAAGTGTGGTGTTGAAGAGGGCACAGTCAAACCACTTAAGATTAACTAGATTTGTGATTTCAAGTAAGGCCCATTTCCTGTAAAATCTAATGTTTTTTTAGACAAAAGTGAACAAATGTGAGCAATTTTCAGGCACCTTAAATAAACATTCCTCTTTTAAGGAGAGAAATAAATACTCTACTTCTTAGGAGAAGAAAAAAATGCAACAAACAAATTTCTGACCAGGTTTTCCATCCATAAAAAAAGTGAATACCAGAGTCTCCTACATTAGCCCTGCTTACCAGACTGACTTATTTCAGCTATATTCCTGCCAAGTGGTACTCTTCATTTACCAGCCAGTTTGCAAGCTAGAAGGACATATGTCTTCCCAGACTTTGTAAAAAGCCCTCTACCGAAGAAAGCAGTCTAAGTCACCTGTTTCTGAAAACAGCAGATACTTTTCCCTCAACAGTTAGTTCTCCAGAAGTTGTGAGCAAAAACTGAGTTGTGCTTAGCTGAGAGAGAACATAAGCTTTGTTCTGCAAACTTTTTTCCCATCAGAAAAACAAGATATAGAAATAGAAAAGCAATTTTTCTGATCCCAGGAAATGCACCTTCTCCCAAGCAAACATCTTTGCAACAACTGCACCTTAAGACCTCCCTCCTCACAGCTGCACAAAACAATTGTAAAGTTGTCTATACCAAAGACACATCCAGTTCAGTCTTCTAGATAATCTTGCTAGTTACTCATCAGAAGATGGTCTGGAGGACACCTGCTTGAGTGCAGACTTCAAGCTACACAGCCTAGAAATGCCCAGTTACAAGGCACTCTTGGGTTCAGCATACAAACATTATCAGAAGTGTTCTGATGCCATGAGACACTTACCCCACTGTAGTTTTACTTCTGTAGTTTATTCCCATGTGTTGTTGCACTCTCCTCTCACTTCAAAGCTAGATACACAAAGTTCATCAAATTACTATTCTCAACATGCATATGTAGTACTAACTGAACTGCTACAGAACAAAAATACCTTTAAAAATTTCATCTTCAGTTAAGAACAAAGTAAGATTATTCTCCCTGAGAAGAATATCTCTCCTTGTACTCTGTGTACTTTTAGAAATCCTGCAGGTTTTCTTCCCCACAACTAGAAACCAAAGCCAGATCCTTTTCATATTTCATGTGAACGGTACTATTGAGAATGAGATTGGTACTTGAAGTGTAGAAAAATAAAACTAGCCAGAGGCTATGGGAAATGCAGCAATAACATTTATTGGAATTTCTCCAGGCATTACATGAAAAAAATTTAAAGTGAAACAGAGGATAAAGCTCATTCAGTGCATCTTTAAAAAAAAGATGTATCTGAATAATCTTGGTTCTTTGTAACAGACGGTGCTGCAGTTTCTGGGATTAGTTTTTTATGTACACATCAGCTAAAACTCACTCTGAACAAAACTGCAAAGAACTGCTTTTTCACTTAGGATTTCCTCATCTAGTACAATATGACATTCTTGAAATATCTAATTTTATACACAGTGTTAAGACCTTTCACCTCAAATGTAAAAAGAGAGACTGTTATGTAAATCAGTATCTTTAATCAAATAAAACATCATGGAAGTAAAAAAAAACAACAAAAAACCCAGGAGAGCCGAAGCCCCTGAGTTCCACAGCAGTGTGCAGCAAGTAAGCGTTGCTGTTCCTCACTTTTACGGTAACATAAAGCATAATACTTAGAAAGCAGTGATATTCAGTCCTTGCTTTCTAAATTGGACAATCTTATGCGAAAAGACACTGCTGCATTTGGCACTTTGCTTAATTGGTTTTCTTACTAAAAAGAAGAAAACTGTATGTTTCCTGAAATACAGTATAAACAGAAAGAGATAACATGAGCCACTGTAAAACGCAATTAAGGGTTCAGACATACACTCCAAAATACTTGTCTACTACACATTTGTCTAAGCTTTCTCAAAAATTCCATTCAAAAACATTTTCAAATCTATATGCAACTTTTTATACCTCTATAAACATAATTTCTCCCTTGAAATGATCAGAGTTTATCCCACCTTTTGTCCAGAACACACAAATTCATGACTTTTGTTTTAAAAAAAAGACCACAAAGTAGTATTAAAACAGGAATAGCCTGGAAAGCGTCATTAAAACTGCGCCTGTACTTCAGGATCCCCTTTGAAATGTATAGCCACCGTATATGTGAAAACTGAAAGGTACATAATATCTGAGACTTGCTTGGTCCTCTCTTGTGCACTCACACTTCCTTCAGCCTACCTCAATTTTCTTCTCGAAATTTAAAACAGCCTTCTGCATTCCAATATAATTAGACAAGGCTTCTTGCAGCATTTCTTTGGTTAAATGAGAGCCCCTGACACACCTAACTCTTACAACAGGCAAGTCTCCGGCAGAAAATTAACATCATTATAAATGCCATCCCACTGTTGTGCTTCCTTTCTCTCCTCATCACATCAACCCCAGGACAGGTGGAAGCAAACAAGCCAGGAAGGAAGTGGCAGCCACTGCTAGCTCTTGCCTTTGCGAGCTCTGCGAGTGCATGCAGACACCTATTCCTTAGCTCTGGTTATGGAGGCGGAGCAATGATGCGATGCTTGTTCGTTTCCAGTTCCAACATGCACGTGGAATTACGCTGCTGACCAGTACAGCCCAGGCAGCGGATGGCACTACAGCTCTTTCTGTGCAAACCACGTCATGATACTTTTTCTGCTTATTGGTCTGTGCTCACAATATCAGTAGAATTAAAGAGAGGCACGCATGAGTTCACATAGACTTTCCACAGAAGATGTGAAACATGCTGCTCTTTGGAGGGAAAATTACATTCTCTTTTTTTTTTATTCAAGTATTATTCAACATATTCAATATACATATATATATATAAAGACACACTATCCTCATTTCACTACAAGACAAGCACATCCAAAGTGAATTTGCAGATCACCACTGTCTTTGTCTACTCCAATTTCTCCTTTCCTTTAGGTCAAATCTAAATATACATCTACTCATCATAATTACATGTGAGAATCCTTTATTTCCCCCTTGTGATTTATTTACATAACCATAAAAACACTAATAGCCTGAATTTGCATTCTGACACTTGAAGGCCCATCTGTAGCTATAAGTGTCCCAGCACTATTTTTGGGTAATACCATTGCCTATTGCTAAGTAGCTATTGAAAGCAGCATACTTATTTTTTCATTCCCTTTTTGTTTTTGAAGAAATGCTGCCTAGAAAACCCTGGTTTATGGCTTACTCCATATTTTATTATTTGGGTTGTAATTTACTTCCTTCAGGAGCAGTTCACAGTCAGACAACACTTCTGCTGGCAAATACTTCACTATCTGCTCAAGAGTCTTTTGATATATTATCTTCTCCTGTTCCAGGGACTGAATTACAGTCTTCATTTTGTTCTCTCGTGTCAAAACAGTCTCCAGGCTGGCTTCCAGACTCTGAATTTTAGCATGAGCAACCTGTAGACAATAACATTATCATAAATTGATAAATTCTGAATAGTTTTCTTTTAATATAATTATATAGTATCATAATATTAAAATTATGGTATTTTTACATAGCTACTTCTAAAAGACATCTGTGTAGGCAGACAATACAAGGAATGCATACTGTGTATCATACACAAAATCTCCTCATAGTGACTAGATCAATCTGAAGAATTTCTCAAAGCTTTAGAGTGGGAAAGAGACATACAAGTCACAGCAAGCAAGGACAGCTGAGAGTAACAAGGAACTGGAGCTGGAGGGAGAAAAAGGAAATCAGCAGCTGAAGTCACACTGGAAGACATGACCAGTCTGACAGGGATGGAACAAAGGAAACTCTCTGTGATAAAGAAAGTTAGAAGAACGGAGAGGTTGGAGGGAAGGAGAAATTCAACACTAAGTCTAAATACAGACTGTGTTCCCTGTTCTTCAATTTAAAACCTACAACTTCTTCTGACTAGTCAAAGAAACCCTGGACCACAGCAGCAGCAGTTCCCTCTGTGGGAACTGGACGAATTCTGATTGCTCCTAGGAAAGGGTACAAGCAGAGGAATAAAGAAGTTATGCAAACAAAAAGGTGAAGAGGTTAAGCACTGAGAAAGATGCATTATTATAAGGTACTCTGAAAGAACAGAAAAGCCTTGATAGAGCCTTTCAAATAAGCCATTCAATTATTCTATGTCTTTGGTGCATTTTCAGAACAGAGGTAAAAGCCACAGCTGCAGTAAATAAATAAATAAAAATAAGAAAGAAAAATCAGTAATAGCAAGTGATTACTGTTTTCAGTATTAAAAGAACACAGCACCCTTAACCCATATACACAAAAATAATGAGGACTTGATCTTTCCTTTTTTCCTTCCATTTTCCCGTTTCAGAAGCTGAAAGGGCTTTCTGAGCTCTTTGCTTCAAATTAACAAATATAAAAAAAATAGCCTGATGATGAAAAAAACCAAGAATTTATCTTTCAAGAAAATGCAAGACAATACAACATATTGCAACTGAAACAAGTCTTGGCCAAGCTATGAGACAAAGGGTAAATAGTGAAGGAGGAAGGGCTTTTTTAAAGCACAACTTCACCAGGCAAAGTCTGGTGGGCTTTCAGATATCATTAGGTATGCTAGGAGAGACCACCTTCCAAAAGTAGGACTATGAGTTTCAGCAGAAAAAAACAAAACATCACTGCCTACAAAGGCCTGGACCAAACAAATCTGCTGCACTAACAGGGAAGCAGAGAGATGAAGGGACAGAGAACTCACTTTTCAGTAAGATAAACAAATTTTGCCAACTGATTTTATGGCAGATAAGGGTAGAGAGATTTTGGGAAAAAAGAAATCTAAATCAAGAAGGAAAAGTCCAAAGAATGACAGAGGAGTTAGAAGTATGCCTAGCAGAAGTGAATCACTGTAATTAAGAGAACTGCTCAACTACACAAGGTCTTGCAGTAAGATTTCTCACATACACTTAAAACAATACTTTTTCCTCTATTGGCTGAATCACAGAAATTACTTCATCATGAGTTTGTAGTCTAGTTTACCTGTAGCTTCTCCAACAAATCCATATTTTGCCTCTTCAAATGATTGTTTGACCTCTCCAGCTTCTCCAGAGGTTCACCTTCATCACAGGGACTCACATTTTCCTGTAGTTCATCCTGAAGAACATGGTACTCTACTTCATAGGCATGGAGCTGTTTTGAAATATCCATCTCAAATACCTGCCATGAAAGAAAAGACCATTTTTAACTACAATAGGGAGGACTTATTCCATGTAAATGTCTGACTAAGAGTCAACTCTTCTTGATTAATGCTTTTCCTGTTCCCTTCAAAAAAGTATTTTAAGGGGATGTCTACAGTAAGAGCATTTTAACAGTTGTAGCCATAATAAATCATAGACTTCAAAATAAATTGGATCATGCCTTTCACAATTACCAAATACCATCTCTTACTACGAGATGTATCAGCAGAAAAGTCTTATTCAATCCAAGAATTTTATAATATGACAAAGTTTTATTGACTGTTGCTCAGGAATATTAAGAAGTTCAAGACAAAATTTTAAAATCTGGGATTCATCAGATCTCTGCCTTCAAAATTGCATCCCTTGACTCCAAGAGCTCATTTAGAGACTTCTGTAAAAACATTCTTCATGGTTACAGTTTCCACGTGCTCTCTCTGTGCATGATGACACACTACTTTCTTACTGGGATACTTCAGGGACAAAGCATTGTGAATACTACAGAACTGAGCTTCTAACAGTGTTGGGACATATGACGCTGCTCTGTTTGCAAATCTAGTCACAGCCTCTCAGTTCAGAAAATTACCAAAGATTTTAGACTAGGATTGGAAGGATGTCTACAGTGACATCAATTTCCTGTTCCTTATTCTAGAGATCACAAACATTCCATCAACACAAGACACACACAGATTCCCTGAAAAACCAAGTTCTGTATTAGTTTCACTGTTCTATTCTATTCAAATGAGATAAAAAGTTTAAATTATGCAGTGTTCAAGCTGGGTAAGTATCATTTCCCTCTACATAGCTACCTGATCAATCATCTGTGCATTAAAGATCTGCATAATGTCTACATTTTTCTTTCATTACCCATTATATGGGGATGGTCCTGGGAGCTACAAGACTGAGCCAAACAACTGCCCCTGCAGCCAGGCTAGGTAGCAGCAACAGGATACAGGCAGTCTACACATGAATGCAAGTGTGGAAGGCTGCTCAGCATGAGACCACACCACAGGCCAGCAGAGCTGAGCTGAGCTGCCCTGCCCTGAATGTAACCACATTCAGCTCTGCAGGCAATATAACCCATTCTTACTCTATCAGACCTGGCTTTGCACAAAGCCATTTCTACCCTGCCCACACAGCATGGCTGCTCTGCAACCCATGCAGAGCACAGAACAGATTTAATGTCTAAGAGTATCAAGTGTGTTAAACTACAATCTCTATCATTCCCAGAATCAATGAGTTGTGAAAGACACCAAAGTGCCTGACAGAGGTTTAGCATGGCAATGACAGTCAATGCAATAAGGAAATGAAGATTTACATTGTCTAAAAATGAATTCTTATATAACAGCACCTGCAACAGTCAAACCTTAACAAGCCAAAGGAATGCACAAGTGTTTACTCCACTCCTGCACATAGACATGGTTTTCTAGAGCTCTTCTGTTATCTCTGAACTACCACCTGAAGGAGCAGCGCAGCTCGCGGTTTCACAATTAAGGTACTAGACAGGCTCATTCTCAATTTGCAGCTTCAATGTAGAGGAAGTTATAGATATGAAGATTCCAGCCACTGACAGTATTTCTCAAGAAGCTTTACATACCTTCTTCTGAGAAGACTTTTGCACACAGTGTAGGCATGATTCTTTTAAAGTAAACCAAATATGGGGGAAAAAAGTAAAGAGAAAAACATCCTTACCTGAGTAATAATTTTTTCCATTTGAGGTTTAGTCATATCTGGAATAGTGGTTTTAAGAAAGTCAACAATGTTCTCAAAACTCTCACATCCCATTATAGATGTCTCTTGACTGCTAAGTAGGCTCAGTGCTACTTTAAATATTACTTCTGTTCCTTGAAGAAAAATAATGTCTAAAAGAGAAAATAATTAAAGTATCTTGAAAATGGGAGCTAGAGTCATTGGATTAATACATATATTTATGGGGATGTTCTTTGTAATCAATCACAGTGCAGATGTTACTCAGTTCAGAAGTGCAATCTGTCTTATTTCAATGTGAGGATAAAGCATGAATTTTCTTTCATCTTACAGATGTGAGAGAGCATTAAAGAAAATACTGCATGCTTATTATGTCTGTAGCAGTTATCTGCAGTAAGTATTTCATCACTGTCTGCTAGAGACTGCTAACCAACTGCTAACTGGTTTTAAGTGCTCCTCTGACTGAAAAGCAGTTGGGGGGTAGATCACAACACAACTGTTTTCTACAGGCAGAAGCTAGTCCTTAAAAAAATTATTTCCATTCCATTACCAGTTATATTATTTTCAAAATTCATAGTAGTGATCTTACTGGCTATAATCTAAGCCTCAAACCCTTACTTTGAGCTATAGTTACACGGATAAGAGAGGAAAGTCTGGGCTCTGCAGGTCAGTAGATACAGACTGTACAGAAATGGGAATCTTGAGGACAGTAAATAGAGATTCTGCCTCAGAATCAGTGGTAGATTTGAAGTTACTGAGATGAAGGCAGCACATGGGCATTTCAAATAAACCTCCTGAGTTGTTGGCTCTGTCACACCATAGAGTGTTTGTTCGGGGCTAAAAAACGGAAGAAATTCAGTTCCTGATCCTGATACTCCAGAGGTCATCCCTGGCCTGATCCAGTATCACAGAGCAGCACAAGGACACTGCTGGGAAATTCTCCCTTGTCAAGTCTATGATGGACATTCAAACAGCATTAATACAAATATATAATTTGTGAAGGATAGACAATAGCCATTTGCTCCTGGTATATGACAATGGCCCATAAGACAATGAAAATTCAGGAATTCAAAGTGTTAAGAAGTAAAATAACACAGTAACTTTTCAATTTTAAAATGGGAACATGCCTTGCTCGGATTATTTACAGAGAAGTGAACACTGAACCTCTTTCCCATCTTCCCCATCCATAAAAAATTCATTTAGGAAAGAAAAAAAACAAACAACAAAAAAGACAGAAACATTAAATGCTCAGGTGTCCCAGAATTCAGAAATCCCACCAGGAAACAGATATTCACATGACTGGTATACCACTGAGAAAGAGATACACCAATCATTTGTTCATCCAGACAGCAGCCAAAAAGTGTCCACTGTAAATGGAAAAAACCCTCTGCAATTGAAAAAGCACTGGGTAAAATAAAAAAAAAATAAAAACTTAAAATCAAACCCAACCAACCAAAACCTTCTTCCTGCCCCCAAGCCAACATACCACACAAATTGAGAACCTAACACACTCCAGTATTAAAACATGAGACAAAGTCAGGTTGAATTTCCTAAGAAAGGACAAAAGGTGCCATATGAAAAGAGAAAGATCAAAGGGGAAAATGTATCTGATTTATGAGGAAGTACCTTAGATTCTTGGTGCATGTACAAGTACAGTGAGTTTTAAATTTAAATTTATTTGTTAATGCAAACAAAAAGGTGCATTACTAGAGATTTGACTAAACTGGAAATTCTTATGGATAAGAAAAGAACTCAAAAATAATTACCTGACATCCTGATACTGTAAACGCTACCCAGAATAATCAATATTTAGTCTTCTGTACTAGACGTTACCAGAAGAGGTAAATGAAATAAGAGGCATATTATGACTTGGAAATTGTTCAATATATACACGAATACCTAAACCAGCCTTTAAGTACAAATTTGCTTGATTTTTTTTTTTTAAGTACTTCAGAATCAAAATTCAGAAATGCATTTTCTTTTTTCAGTTTGCAAGTTTGGCAAGATGAACTTTTCTATTGATATAAACTGAATACATTTGCATAAAATACATTTGCAACAATAAACCTTCTGCTGTTTACACTTCAGAAGTCTCTCAGATAGTAAGAGAAGATGTAATTATTTGCTCAAGTCTGGTATTTCAAGAGATACCTTTTGGATTTTCCACTTAAGAAGGAGCTGGCATCCATCGTGAAAAGTGTTGCTACTTGCCACCCACAACAGTCACCCCAAATGTCCCCAGCATGTAGAAAAACTACTCCTGGAGTGTTTCAAAATACAATGGATATTGTTCTTTTTATTATTTCAATAGAATAAACTTTCTTACCAAACACTCTGGCTACAAATCCTAATGAAAATTGAGATGCGAACAGTGTAAGAAACCACGGTGCAGCATAAAGACTGGGACTGATTTCATTCTCTTCAAGATGATTATACAGGTCTCTGTGATAATCATGTAGAAGCCTTGAGAGCTGGTACATCTGAATCTACAGTGCATGAGGGGATTGGAGGGGGGAGAAAGTAAAGAAAGAGAAGTTCAGCTTTACTCAGTTTTTCAAATTATTCTTATTTCATTCAAGGGAAATTAACTGCAGTACAGATGGCACAGTAAAATGAAGCTTAATTGCCTCCTGGGGCCTCAAGTGGTATTTACTCATGTATAAACAACCTGCCACTAATGAATTAAAACCAACAGGGCAGTCAATAACAAAGAACAGTTTAAACCTGATTACTAATGAAGTATCATTTTAAATTCACAGGTTTGAGGTAAGAAGGGAATATATTGCTCCAGCTTTGTCAACAAACCAGAAGTTTCAGTCTTGCAGCACTGAATTTTGAATTTTGGCCTTATTTTTACTGCGTTTAAAGCTCCAATGCTACAGTCATCACTTTAGACAGTTTCTGTACCCACAGAATACATTTTACACACAGGTGTACCACATATATATTTCCCAGTACAACTCCCAGTGGTCCTGTGGAATTTAAGATACTGATGCAAAAAAGTGTTGCTGTACAACCTACTGTACAACCTTTTGGTTGCAAGGGAAAATGGTTAAAAGGTGCTCTTCATGGCTAAAAATATAACTCTGTGGTAAGTTATTTCCTTGCAAAGCGTCTCTCAGAAAGCAGAAGACAAGAAGCAGACATATATTTAATGACAACTGTCAGGTCCAATTTTATTGTCAACAGTGCTTTATGCTTAAGGTGAATCTATTCCTCAATAAGAAAATTACTCTTTAGATCCAGCTATTTTCCTACTTCTAGAGTTCATGCTTGTTCCCTACCAAAAGCTGACTGCACTTGAAGCTACCTGTTCATCAGCACTGCACACAAGCAGAGGGATCACTTTCATTTAGGCAAATCAACCAAATTTGTGCATGCATTTGAGTTCTTGCTTTAATTGTGTAAGATACCAACTAAGCCCAGTTTGGAAAATGTCAATACAAAACACACGTGTGAAGTCAGAATTGCATCACAGAGCAGTAAAACAATTAGGATAGCTTATGATGGACTAAGGATCTAGATTACTACTTTTGCCAGACAACAACTAAAAATCTAAGTCTAGTAAGTTTTTATTATCCTGAAGAATCATCCAACATTTCTCTTCTACAGGACTAAAGCCTATTCTGCCTATAAGCTTGACTGTGTTTCACTACTGTAAAAGCAAAAGAATTTTGCAGTACTCTACTCCTATTAGAAAACAACCTAAATATACTAAGATTCTCTAAGTTTCAAAATTAGAGGATCAATTTCTCAAATTTAGAAGTGTTCTTACTAAGAGGTTCTGCTAATGAAACAGTCACACTCATTTGAACTAAAATGTCAAATCCTGGACATGTGAATGCTCTCAAATCATCAGCTGTTGGAAGTCCACAACATACTCATACACACATACTCAGAGAGCATCTACTAGGGGAAAAAAAAAAAACCCACAAACATGCATTTATCACACTTTGACCCTCACTAGTTTAAAACATATTTGTGGAGGAAAATGGAACAGAACAATGCTTTTTTTATGGCTGTTCACTGTTAATTCATCAGCAACAAACTTGTTATAGCATACTTACATCCACAGACCTCTACTGTTTTTAGAATAAGCACATACAGTTTCCTTTAACTACAATCTATTCCATTGCTCTGGACATTTGCCAAATAAGCACCTAAAGTGACTGGCCATGAAAAGTGGGATGAAACTCTCCCTTTAGTTTTACTTAATTGTAAGTGCTTGCTATGCAGGGAGCATGGAAAAAAAAAAAGGAGACTTCTATCTGCTGCTTTGTTTTCTCTTCCTCCACTGTGGATTATACAAGCTTTAACTCATCAATGGTATATTCCTTTATAAAATAAAGGGTTTATAGCATATTAAAATTATTCAAATCAGGGGACAGTTGCATGTCAAGGTGAAAGATTTCTCAAACTTTAAACCCTAAAATTTATACAGATCTGAAAAGTTTTTTGTCTCCCTCCTAAGCAGTCTTGAGTATCTGTAGCTAGCTGTTAAATAATATTGCAGAGCATGCATCATTGCATAAGATAATTAAACTATTAAAAATTCATCTGCTTTCTCTCTCTGTTGAGGGCGATAGAGTAGAAGGCAATGAGAGAAAAAGAGCTGAAATGAGGAGTCAAGGCAGAGCAGCCTCAAGTACAAATGCCAGCAGAATACACTGACTGACCAGTGTGTGTCACTATTTACTTGACTTGGCCGTACAAGAGAGAAATTTACATGCAAGTGCTCATGGACTGAAGAAAAACAAAATCTAATTAATTTTAAACTCCATCAATACATGACAAAGCATATCAGATTTTTTCTGGCATAAGGAAGAGAGTGTAGTGAGAAAGAGAAAAAGAAAGGCAAAATAGCAGAAAGAATTTCTGAAGAGATGACAGGGCTGTGTGACAGGTAAAACTCTGCAAGTTTTCAACTTCTCTGTTTGCAGATTGAGAGACAGAGAGGGGCTTGACAGTAAAATACACATGTACATCAAAACCTCCAAAACAGTATAAGAAGCTTCATAAGGCCCTGGAGAACATAAGCAACCCCTAAGAGCTCAAAAATAATTTAAAACTCTGGTTTGCTCCAGAAGGGCTGACTTACCTGTAGCGACATCATGTCTGGTCTGTACTGTTTACGGAAGCCAAGGTCATACATGAGGAATTTCAGCATTTCAAAGGCCTGCTCTTCACTCATATGTAGAAGCAGCACTCCAGCTACAAAACTTATACCTTGACAATAACCAACTTCTTTGTCCAGCAAAGAATACGCTTTCAAGAGATTAAACAGTGATAGCTGTCCTGCTCCCAGATGTGTGGAAAAGTAAGGATGTGTAGGGAATGTCCGTCCTGATGTAAAAAGAGAGGAGTAGTTGATATTCAATCCTTCTGAAGAAAAACCCCAATCCATCTGACAAAAAGCATTTCTTCTCCCTCAGACCACTTTTCTTTGCTTTCATATGCGGTTTGCCTTCAATCGGACCTATCTGTATCTTACCACTGATTTTGGACTCTTTGAGTGAGTACCTTTTGACCCCACTTAATATTCCCATCTGCACAGAACTTGCAGAAGCTGCTGCCTGATTTCTCTTTTCAGACAGATGCAGAAAGGCATAAATATGAATGGCATAGCCTAAGAAATCATCTGCTTACAGGACTCTAAGTGGCATATGCAGAATGTAGCCTGATGACATAGAAAATGGAGCTCATAGAGCAGCAGCTATCTTCAGCAGCAGCTTCTATTATGACTGGTGTGTTTTTCACTCAAAGACCCACAAAACCAGTGGGAAAGAACAGACAGACTTACCTAGATCTACAAGGATGGCATGTTGTTGAGCAGTCAGTTGTTTCAGAAGTTCTTTGTAAGAGATGTCGGGAGGCTGCTGCTTGTTTGGCAGCCTGTGCCTGACTCGGTGTTGCACAGCCAAAAACTGCCAAATTTCTCCCCGACGACTTTTTGGTACACCTGCAGGTCAGCCAAAAAACAAGAGGCCTAAGCAGGGGGATACTTTTAGTGCTACAACAAAAGAATTTGCTTTGTCATAATTTTGGCTGAAGTACTCTGGAGGATCCCTTACAAAGTGAACTCCACTCTGCAGTGTGTTCATTCAGTAGCCACAGCTCAGTCCCACAAACTAAACATGAACTACAAACTTAAGGGCAATTACACTGAGCAGTATCCTGGGCAACTGAGGTACAGACATCCCTTGCTTTGCCACTTCTGAGCTGTTAGTCTCCAGCAGGAAACGATGCACAACTACACTCAGCATGTAGAATGACCTGTTTAGAAAAGCTGAACTAAATTCACAAGTGTAAAATTCAAGGAAGTCCAACTCCTCTTTCAGTTTGTAAAGGACTGCCCATGTCAGTCCATAAATGTGGGGAGATACATCATTCTTTGATATCTGACTCTGTAAACCAACCGTGGAAAGTCAAAATGTCAACTCTGCTAATACCTTCTAACTAAACAATTATTTACCACGAAGACAAATTAAAAACCGTATCCTTGTTCCCAACTCTGAACTGCAATCCAACAGCAGAAGAGAGGGTATCAAGGTAAATAATTTGTTGGCAGACTTCTGCAGGTCACTAACAGGAACTGCTTTATATCTACGACAATTACTTTGGTAGCAATTTAAACTTCCCTTCTGTACCATGGCCAGATTACACTGAATTATTTTTCAGCATCTGTAACACAGACATGAGATTCTATGGAGGAGGCCAGAGCAGTGCAATCAAGCCCTACCGCTACATTATATTAACAAGACCCTCTGGATACCCTCTTGGCCTACAGCTAGTCCACAGGAATATCTACTTCAAGACAAAATTCCCAGCCTTTCACTCAGGAAATGAAATACAAAGTGACTGTATTCCAGACTCTCCAAAACTTGGCTCTGATTCCTCTAGGTTTTGGGCAGAGTCCACAGTAGACATTATGGTCCTGCCTTCTCAGTAAGCAAGTAAAATCAGAACATCTGAAACTCAGAATTGGATCCACTGATTAGAAACCAAAAGGTCACAGTGTTGGCTGCGGAGGCTCCAAGTTCAATCTTGAATGTAATGACACATGGAAACAAGATGCTACATTCAGGAGTTATGACTATACATGTTTCTGCATTGCTGACATTGTAACCTGCAGACACAGCAGAACCTATTTTCCGTTCTGCAGGAGAAGGCAGCACCTTTGTGAAAAGAAGGCAATTTTTTTGCTACTGGAAAAAGTGTATTGCTGATTTCTGTTGGTATCAGAAGGGAACAAAAAAATATGATCTTGAGACTTCAGAGCTAAAAGCCCTCCTACATAAATACCTTCTTTTAAAGTGGAATGAATATCTTCCATGTCACATCGGATTTTGGCTCTGCAGTTTAGTAACTTCTTATCCCAAATATTTATGGCATCTTTCTGACATGTGCCAACTTCATCATAGTCCAGTTTTACTTTTCTTGATTGGAGCTCATCTCTGCTTGCTAGAACGCAGAACAAAAAGGAAGAGCACATGGAAAACCAGAATATCAGAAAATTATAAGGTAACAACAAATACACAAACCCCATTCAAGTTAGGTATCTATCCAACAATCTGACTGGTGATAAATACATCTAGAATTCTTTAGTTTATAGCTTAGTTGGGGTCAGTTGTCATAAGATGTTGTATATAACAATTTAACTTCTCTTACTGGGTCATGAATATTAGCAATACATGAAGCACATAAAAATAATTTTTAAAGCTTGGGGCAAAAAATCCCCACTCAACAGAACCTCACAGCACCTGCTCTGCAAAAACACCTTTGATCATTTTATTCTTGTTTATATTGAACATTACAACTGTTTGAGTATGGAAAGTCCCAAACACATGAATGTTCGTATTAGAGATTTAGGCAAGCAAGCTAGGCAAATCTTCTGAACTGAAGTCAATCACACTGGTTCCAGTTCTTACATGTCCCTTAAGAGAGTGAGAAGAGCTCTGGCACTGGCATCATCAGGCAGACTAGTGCAAACAGAATGAGCCAGCACGAACCATATCCAGAAAAATACGTTTGTGCTGAAGCACAGAACCCTTGCTGTTATAAACTTAAAAGCCTTGCTGCATAGAACTACCTGGTACAAAGTATTTATTATGCTGCTTCTGAAATAAAGCTGCATTGTCACCCTGGCATTTCATGGAGGAGCAGCTTTCATTTCCATTACCAAGAAATTAACTCTGGGTATTTTATTATTTATGATGCACATGCAGAAAAACACTCCAGTTCCTCTAACTACTAGTACAAAAAACTGAAACCATGTCTTGAATGTATCTTAATTTAGAAAGATATGTTTAACTGTCAACAGTTAAACCAACACCATCTCTGAGCTGCAATTGAGCTTATCTCAAATTCGCCTTGATCTGTGCACACTACTTCTTGCAGAAGCCCCCTTTCTCTTACAAATGTATCACCTTTCCCCACCATCACCTCTAGGTGAAAGCAAACTCTGGCTCACATTTTTATACATCCTGCAAAACAAGACCATCTGTTCCTTCGCCTACTCATCTCACTTCAGCTAGAGTCAATATTGGATCAATCCACATGATCATTGCCTAGCCCGCTTCAAAAATGACAAATTATTTCCAAAAGCTCAATGTTACACCTCTGGGATCTTACCCATTCAAGACTACAGGGGCCCCTGCAGAAGCAGGTATTATGCAAGGTGCAGTGCACTGCCATAAAAATGGGAGTGTGATCTAACCACAGGAATTTGCAGTTCAGCTAGGGCGATTTCAAATGCTACACTACTGCTGTACGATTTCATCCAAAAATTCTCACTCTTGCAAGCAGCATGCAACAGATTCAAGACAGCAGTAACATATTTCAGTGTGACAACAAACTCCCACATTAACTGTGCAGTTAACCCTAGTGAAAGCCAGCAAGTTTGCCTGTTGATCATACATGCCCTCCCTACTACTCCATCCTTTGTTGCTTTCAACCATCCTTGTTAACATTTTTCTTAATCATTGCTAGCTGGCCTGCTACTTTTTGCAGCTTTTATATTTTTAGGTGACCTACTGGAAAAAGAAGCATCTAGCTTCTCAGAAAAAAAGAAAGGAAAAGAAAAAGAAAGCAAGTTTGTGCAAATGACAGAACTTACCTTCTGTAAAATAAAGAACTAATAGCATTCAAGTCTCCTCGACAGCAAAAGGAATAGGAAAATAGGTTCTATTAATATTTTTGTACATAAAAGTCAACAAATGATTAACAGAAATCCACTAGAAACAGTTTCACAGCAATTCCGGTCTTGAACCAGTCTAATACATACAGCTAGGAACCTGGCTTCAAGTAAAGAAATTTCTGCATTTCTGTTACATTTCCCTTTCCTGAGATGTACATTTAATTGTAGGCTAGGATACAAAGAACCACCCTATGCTACGCTTGTTTGGAACGTATCAGCTCTGCCCATGTCCTGTCCATAAAATGACCCATGTTATAGCAGCCCACAGGAAGGGAACCTAGAGACAGGTGTTACAACAGTTTACTTTTCACCCTTTGAAAATAAGATGATGAATTCTAGCTAGCAAGAGCACTAGTTTCACCAGGGGTACTCATGAACCTGAATACAAGAATGGAGACATGCTCCTCAGAGCACAAACCAAGAATGTGGGCTGGCAAGTATGTGCCAGTTTGGCATCTCCACTGCCAACACTGCTGTTCTCACCACGATTGATCATGTAGGAAGAACTTGATTTCTTTGTATCTGCTACAGAATGGAAGCAACTTGTAACTGAGTCTTAAGGAACTGGACTAATTTAACAGTTTTCAGTACCCTCAGTCACACAGGATAGGTATAGCAAAGAGTTTATCCCTCAGCAGCTTGAAGTGTCAGGGGGAATAACATTAAAATAGTCACCACAGCAGATCTCTAGCTTCCTCACCCCACAAAAATAGACTATTTGCTAAAATGGTTTATGAAATAAAAATTCTGGCTGAATGTTCCCTATGAATCCAGGAGTTTCCACAGAACTGTGTGTCAACAGGGAGACAAACTGTAGAGAGAAACAGCACCAAGAAATACACTATGTGTGTAGGAAATACATTCAAGGATGTACGCTTGTAGGGACATGGAAAAACTTCTGTCCTGATGCTTTTCTTTCCTCTCCCTGCCTTCCCAGTAAGCTAGTCTAAAGAAGGAAGAAGAGTTAACTGATCTCAACAAGATCATTATGTTTGAAGTACTATGGTAGTATGAAGAATAAGACTACCATATAGAGCATAAAGGAGAAGATTAAGGCAGAAGCTGTAGAGAGGACACTTGGAATTTTCAACTTGCACCAGAAGCTTATTAGTCTATTATACTGAAGAATTTCTATATGCTAGGATAGACATTGCATCTCATCTTTTAATTGTGTGAGTCTTGACCAGCCTTAATAAAATGTCCTAGCCAGAAGCTCAGGCAGGTGACAATCAGAATGATCAACTTTAGATCCCTCACTAACAGCACTCAATTTTCAGTGTACAGTGCTCATGTTCCAAAAAACAGAACTTTCTGACATACCTCAAGAGCCAGTTGCTCAAAAATCATATTTGGATTCAAGCATTAATAAATTACCACTGTGATGTGGTTAATGAAGAAGAAAAAGCCTGGAGAGAAAGGCCATGAGCTGCAAAGGACTGAAACGAGATAGAAAGGGTAAGGTTTACCATACCTAAGTGTTCACACAGCACCTGTTCTCCTCACTCCACTTCACATTAGAACTCCTAGACTCAGACAGATACAACACAGACTGTAGCATCCTTTGTCTAACATGCACCCAAAAAGGAAAATTTATCACTTTCTTCTGTCACTAAGATTTAAAGTCAGGTAGACAGAGAACCTGGTAGACCATGAGACAGGACTAGGAAAACAAAGTTTTTTTCTAGTACTGTTAACTAAAAAGCTACAGAACTACATCTGTTTGAGGTGCCCAACACCAGAAAAATTTTCATCCTCAGGCAGCAGAATCTGCAATAGCTTTTAGGGGTATTTTCTAAATAGCTAACCTTCCAGCTTCTGGTTTTCTTTTTCCATTCGAAGTAACAGAATTTGTTGATGGATGGCTTTTCTCCACAGACTTTGTAGTTCTTCTGAGTTTTTCCTCTCTCCAGTTTTATCTGGACCATCCTCATTTTGCAATACTAGAACAACAGGGTCTTCCTCCAGGGGTGCAGCAAGAGGGGATAAGGGTAACAATTCACTTCCATCATGACCATCTGCAAAGAATCAGAAAGCTATTACAGGAAACTCAGATTGTTTGACATATCATGAAAATCTGTGCCATAGCAGAACAAAAATAGCTGTCTTTCACATTCAGTAGTGACTTGTTGACTCCAAAACCAGAGAAAATGCAGTACAACAGTAGAGAATTATTTTTTAGAGTGTTTTGTTTTTGTTAATAAAGTTATATTTAAATTAAGTAGAGTTAGATAAAGGGTCACCCAGTATTTCAAACTTTTCCCCTGCCAGCTCCTTCCAGTTACCACAAGACATTTATCCATAAAGCCTCCTTTACAGTTGAGCTTGTTTACTGCTATGATTTACCACGGGTTCTACATTAAAGCTACTTTTTCCATCTGCTAACCTGAACTACAGGGAGTGCTATAGCACTTTGTGGTCACTAAATATAGAGTTTACCATTTGCCGATGGTTTTGATTTCTGTCAATGGGGACTTTATGAATAGCATGATTTCAGCTGTTTCAGGAGTTCCTACCTTAAATGGCTTAAAGTTTTAAGAATTATTAACACAATCAACAGGTGCTATGTGCACTACAAGGACAAGATATAAAACTTACCAAACACTCCTAACACAGGTCAGGGTAAAAATTTCCTAACTGTTAAAAATATTGTCTTTGTCAGTAAGAGACCTGTCTTAATTTCCTTTGCTACAGCAGCTATGGCAGATTGCAATTGATTTGATTTTGATGCCAAAATCCTTTCTTCAAAGCAACAAAAACCTAAACAGTAAAGCCAAATGAGCACAACTGATCTCTGGTGAGGTTCTAGCATGAATATTGTAGCACAATTACTCCCTTTCATATTATCACACGTTGCAGTTCAGTACAGTATTAAGTAACAACTGCTTGTTTATTTTCTATAAAAGCACAGACCTGGATGCTGCATCTTGGAAGGAGATTTATTCATAGGTGAAGCTACCTGCAGGAATATTCTCCGCCGCCAGGAGATGCGGCGAGGTGTGAGCGTGGCCCCCACAGCATTTAGAGATTCACTGCTGCAGAAGGTTGATGTTCTTTTCTTTCCCTCCCCATCACTGAAGGAAAGAAAAAGCAGATGGGGTATTTAAAGTCAGTATTCCTTGTAGGGGAAAAAAAACCAAACAAACAAACAAACTTTATTAACTCCGTCTAATGTATAACCAAACCTGCAGGAGCATTTGTGGGGAAGCTTAAGAAGGTAAAGCATGCTGGGTGTGAGCTTCACCTTGAATACTGAAGTGCCCAATTGTTTTCTTGTTGCAGAGTGCTGTGAAGTTTGCACCAGAAAGCATTCATAGCATTCACACAGGGCTCAGCTGGAAGCTCAGAATAAAAGCTTAACTTTTTGAGAAGCTAAGAGAGAAACACGGTAATACTTAGCCTCTAACTTTGACAGCAATGGGTGTTTTGCTATCAGTCTTTAGGGAGCAATCTGATGTAACACCCCTAAAAGCAGAGATGGTGCTCCAGTGGAGCAGAGCACTCCATTTAGCGCCATTTTAAATGTCATGCTGAGCTCACAGGTGAATATTTCATTTGAGACAATGTTCTGCCTTCTCATACAGTCTCTTTCCTAAGCTTCAAGAAGTGCATGCTTCACTTGGATAAATGGGGACACATGTCCTCATATTTCATCAGCTGTAGGAGCAGAGACCCTGCAAACAGAGGGCAGATCTTCTCCCCACTTGCCATGTAAAAATATAATTACACATTAATTTTAATAGTATCTTATGCTGCCGGAAGAAACAAGGAGAGGATACAGGAAAGCTTTACAGGGAGGACACACCAATTACACCTTTCTACTGACTACTGCCAGAGGAAAAGACATTTAACTTTCATAAGTACTTGATCCACTTTCAGAAATATTTCAGAATTTTGCATTTGTGCTAAATTAGGTGCCCAGATATTGTATAGCAATGGGCACTTTGTTTATCTGCCACTAATACTTCCATGAAACGCCAACAGCACAAGGCACAATTACAAGCTTTTAGGAAGAGGGCATTAAAGAGAGGGAGCTGTTTCTGCAGCTTGACCTCCACCACAGGGAAAACTGCTATATCAAAACAGTAACTACACTTAAACCTTCATCCAGTAACAAATTTCGATGCTATAGTGCAAGCATCCTAAAAAGTTAGATGAAAGGAAAGCCCAGCACATTCAGTAGTGGGGAGGCAGTTGCAAGTGACTGCAGTTTTCCAGCTGGAGTCCATCCCTCCACATCTGGCTTGCACAGGAGAGATCTGCAAGGGATGACTATCAAGTTTCAGCTACACCAGTATACCAGTTACACTATCTTAATCAGCACTTCATAACTAGAACTCTGTGCTCAATGAATGTGCTGAATTCACCAAACTAGGACTGGCCTTTTTGGTCACCAAAGCTGTCACTAAGCTAATGATCTACAACAGCTCCCTGATATTTGTAAGCCTGAGTGACCAACCAGACTCACGATCATACCAAGGTATCAGACCCTCCTTCCGTATCCTGGCAGAGAAATAGCCATGACTTCAAACTCACCTACCCAGCACAAGGCACCAACCCCTTCTCTCCTCTTAAGAACAGCATTATCGGCTGGGAGCCCTTAATGACACACAGTCTGAACTGTTCCCCACTCCTGATTTAGCTTCCATAGTGCCCCAGTTCCCTATAGCACCACACTATTGGTAGGTGGTCTCAGGAGATCCCCATGTTGCACTAACCTAAACAGCAACTGTGACAACCTTTTCAGTCTAACTCTGTGTTTCTGATGATGATGATTACCACTGCTTATGGTAGCCAAACACAGACTATTTAGACTGTAACAGTAATTCTGAACCTATAGGTGCTAGTTTTCAAAAGTATTTAAGTCCAACAGCTCTTGAAAATGGGATACTGAGTTTGGATATATATAAATCTAACTTATGTTTCTATAAGTAACTACAACAGAGCTACTTCTTACTATTTCAAGTCTTACATATCATCACATGTTACAACACAAAAACTGAGTCATTCCAGGGCTCGCTAAACAGACACTACGTAACAAGGGAATGAAAAGTTCTTTTCTACTGCTATGTACAAATTCTATGTTCAGCTAATCTGCCTCTAGACAGTCCTATGAATAGTGTTCAATTTACAGTAGCAAAATTCACAGAAAAGTCAGAATAAGAAGGTGGCTATTTTGGGGCATAAAACTAACCTGTTTACAGCATTTGAGTCACGGAGTTTACCTTGGGATGAACTAATCACGTACGCTACCTCATGAAGCATGCAAATCACACATTTCCAAAGACCTATATTTCTCTTGTTATATCCTCCCTTCACAAAAATCCCACGTCATTTTAAGCAACTAATATGAATCACCTTCTCTTTCAAAGAGCTATCCAATAAGTGATTAGAGGAAAACTTTTGCAATGCTCAGAAAAACACCATGTCATATTAACCCAAGAAAACGCAAAGATTTAGGAAAGGGAGGGTAGAAAGGGTGCAAAGAGAGTTTCCTCATTTCAAGACAGACAACTCCTAGCTTAGTATCAGATCTGAAGGTGTGAAAAAATACCCTACAGAGCAAAAGCAGGAAGAAGTCAGAGTAAAATGGTAGGGTCTCCTACCCTAATGAAAAGATTCAGGAGGCTGGTGCAAAAAACAGTTTCTCTAAACTGGGCGGGGGTAAATAAAAAACGTTAGCTATCAGCTGCCACAAAATGAAAAGGTTTATTAATGTGAGTGGAGAGACTAAGCCAAAGCATCTCCAGAATAGGAAAAACAACTTCTTAAATAGAGTTCAGTCATTGCTACTGCAAAGCAGAGCAGAGTTTTCACTACCACCTGCGCAGACATCTTAGGTGGACCTCTTCCTATCTACAAGGGAAACATGCCGCGAGGTCACCTAATGGAAGAATCTCTGGAAAAAGATAGCAATGTAATATTCTGTATTTAAGACATATGCATCACAAGGCAGTTTGGAGAATAATGGTTCTCTGTAGGGCTACTTACCCTACTCTCCTGACCCAATACAGAAACCAAAATGCATTTATCAGCTTGTATACAATAAAAAACGTACGGCTGTAAATTCAGTATAATGCCTCAGATATTTCAGTCTCTACTTTCACCCTTAAGCTGTTTGAAGTAATACCCCAAGTACTCAAGAGTACAGAGTACCTATCATGTAAGATTTTATCTCAGGTAACTGCAATTCAGTTTCACCCATTCACTATTCTATCAGATAATGCATAGCATGAAGATGAGACAGCTACTTCAGGGAAAGAAAATAAAAAGGAAAGAAAGAAGAAATCTCAAAAAATTGGTCACATTACAAATATTCTCATTGCTTGGTTTTAATTATCTAAATCTCTTCCCAGAACTGTTTTTTAAAATTCTCCCAAAGACTGATATTTAAAAAACCACAATGTTACCCCATTTCTTGTGAACTCTTTACATAATACTTACCTGAATTATTTTCCACTTGAGTCCATGAAAGCCAAATGACTTGTGTATAAATACTGTTGTTGCTCATGGCAAGACTTGTGTTTTTTCCCCATTTTGCTTTCATTTCAACTTCTCTTCTTGATTGCTCTAAGCAGCAATTGAATACATGCAACCTACTTAACAATTTGGAGGCTGAGATGGTACAAAATCCCCCAGATCAAGTACAGAATTCAACTTCCCAGCACTTTAAGTTGGCAGAAACCTACACCTAAGACTACTACATGAAGCATTCCTCCCATCTGGGAAGAAGAAAAACCAGTTTCTATCAGTTTACACCCTCTATTGGTTCTCACTCCTGTCATATATTTTTATTCTGAATAATTACTTTCTGCTATTTTGTTTAAAGAATATTCTCAAGCATTTTATCTCCTTCATGAGACACAAAACTGTTTTAAAAATAGGAATCTGTTCAGCTTAAATTATCCTGGCACAGCAACACAATGAACAGAGAAATTGTGGGCTAGTCAAACCTACACTGAAGATTGTTCCATTTTTTAAAGTGCTGCTTTTGTGTTTATATTAAAAAGCCTTGTTTACCTTTATATTGACCAGATAGTTAATCTTTATCTGCAATTCTGTTCAATGCTGCACAACACACTTGTCAAAAGTCAAGATTATGTGGAGTTCATTTCCATCCTTGCCTTCTCTCCAGAGTAATGTATTGATAATGCCATAAAAACATTCTGAAGGCACCTATAAATATTATGTTGATGCCAAAATTCACTATACTGTTCATTTCTTAAAGAAAGGAACTATATGGGGGGCTGTAGCTATATTATCTTTATGGTTCCTTCCAACCCAAACCATTCTGTGATTCAATTTAAAAAAACCTTAAAAAACAAAAACAAACAAACAAACAAACAAAAATATCAAAAAATCCCATGCCATTCTATAACATTCTCTTTGCATAAACCCATCTGACTGCTACAATTCAAAAATCTTTCTAAAACTAATTCCAACTGAAACTGTCTCTGCTCTTGCACATTGAAGTTTGCCAGAACACCAAGAAAAGCTGCCTGCTGCATCATGTGTAATCTCAAAGCTATATAATAAAGAAGCGAGACTACAGAATTTTTCTCGTGTGCAATAGGAATTCCACACTTTATGAATGCATAGTAACCAGGATTATTCTGGAAAATGCACTGAAGTTTTAGTTAGGGTTCCTAACAGTCAAACAGTTTATTGTCTGCAGATTGCAAAGCACTGACACACGTGCTAAATTACAACATATCATACACTCACTCGCTCACATGAGAATGCCAAGAACACCTCACACTGATCCTACTGGGATAGATGGTGGTCCTCTCTCAGAAAAAGAACCAAAGGAAAAAAACCCAACGAATCAAAGAAGAAACCCACAAGAAAAGACACATTGTAAAAAATCAGAACTTCCTCTCATTCCTAAACCTGATGGCATAACATACATTTGCAAGTTTTGGCCACTGTCAGTTGGACAATATATTTCATTCTCCATTAGCCAGTTGAAGTGATGGATTACCTCAGTAACACTTATCACATCAGCATTATTCACTCAGCACTTCTTTCTGACCATATCTGTTGCATTCCCTTCACAAATCCAAAGAGATGCTAACAGTGCTCTCTTGCTACTGCAAATTCCTCACCATGACAGTTCAGGCCCACTTGCTCCCAGAAAGACCTATAGCTAATGAGATCCCATTTTCACAAGAGTCTCCATACAAATTAAAGATCAAATGGTATCAGAAATGTGTATACTGTAAAACCTAAGTAAAAACATGGTAGTCTTCTGGGAATTACTCCTTGAAGATCTCCCCACCCCAGGAGTTCAAAACTCCACTATAATGAAACAGAGTACATTGAACCCACCTGCATAACCAATTCCAAAAACATTATCTCAGAAATTTCAGTTTGGCATTAAAATACGGTTTTCATACAATACTCAATCCTTCATTCCCCAAACCCAGAAAGCTCTCCATTGCCTGCACAAACTGAGCAGGGCATTGGTTCTGCTTGGACCAACTCTGCTATCTGAAGGGAGCACAGAAACAATGCTGGACTGGAACCCAAATTAGTGGAAGTCTGTAAGAGTCGGCTTTGGAGGGTTCTTTGCCACTTTTCATACCTATCCTTCTTCCCAAATCCTCTTCAACTGGAAGTTATTTGTTAATTCTCTCTAAACATCTCATAGTTAGTATCACCCAGTTAACTTGGTGTTTCCCCTTCCTCATGCACAGGCATCCCACATTAGTACTGTACATTCTTCACATTGCTCTTTTCTTATTTTCACATACCAGTGATCATGGCAACACATGCTGGCTTGCATTCAGCAGAGAAAGCAATAAATTGGCATAACACTCCTAAAATCCACTGCATTTCATGTGACAAACCAATGCAGCAGATTTGCAACACTGCAACAGAAATAGGTGACAGCTACTTGATGTTAGCATAGAAGCCTCTAGTTTTAACAGGCTTTTTGATCCAAAAGCCTGTTTGCCCATTTGCATCACAGAAGTCTGTTAGAAATGCAGGAGCACAAGGCAGAGTGGGAGAGATGCCATGTGCTGCATTCCACTGGGAATCCTGCTGTTAAGCTAGTGGCACTGGAGAACTAGGCAGGAGACAACGCTCTCACCTCTTGGGGAGGTCACTTTCTGAGTGCTGGAGCAACCTTCCTGAGCCCTGGTAAAAGGTTTTCAGGAAAGAAGGGGCAGAGAGAGAGGAGGGGAGACCAGGTGACGCAGATTCACTCTCACTGAGAGTGCGCCGAACCCCGACCACAGGACTGTGCAGGCAACAAGAGAACACAGCAGATGGGTCAGCACGAATTTGGATACACCACCAAAACCACCAGATTAGAGACACTGGCCAAATATTTCATCTGAGCTTGCATTAACTTTGTTTCCCAGAAGATAAAATGTACCACGTGCATTCCTGGGCAGGTTCTCTGGGGATATTGATTTTGCTATTAGAACTGACTTCTATTAAAAAACTTTTCAATGACATTGCAGAACAGGGAGACCACCTTATTTCTCTAGCTTTATTTATTCCCAAAGCATATTCAAAAAAAGAATCTCTTAAACATTCAGAAAATATCCTTATAAACCTTCTTCCAATATAAACCGCATTGTTTCTTCCCCTTCAGTTTTCTTTTACTTTTGTAAACAACACATTAGGAAGTAGAGATTATGTAAATGCAGTCTGTCTGGATAAATTTTTGTGAAGTAATTAAATTAAGACAGGTAATCTTACTCCACAGTTAAATATTACTTAGTAGTAGTGACAAGTATTGGAGGGGACATAAAAATTAATTCAGTTTCTTTTGCTTAACATTTATGACTAATCCTTAAAAGGAAAGAATGAAAAATCCCAGCCTAGAACCACACTGCTACAAACTGTTTTGACTAAAAATCTGCTGATGCCACTTAATCACTGACTTCTTACAAGTTATTGCAAACTAATATAGTCAGCAAGTCCTTCACTTTGAACTGTCAGGGTTTCCTGTTTGCATACAACATGGTCAATGGGGAAAAAAGTTTATCTCAGTAAAGAACACATTATTTATCTCTCTGGAAACACAATGTAACAAAGTCTAGTTTCTTACCCTTCACTCCCTTCCATTCTCTTAAAACAGAATAAAATTTTTTGCCCTTCTCTCCTAGCTGGTGCAGCATTCACGCTGATATTTTAATGTAGACATCAAATAGGTGACAAATTACTATTTAAAGTCATTTTTAGAAAGAGCCCACAAACAGCAGAATTACAGCCAAGCACTGAAACAGACAATAGGCTGGAGAATGTGATCCTCCAACAGAAAAAAAATCAGCTCATCTTGACCTGAGTTTTGTAAAGGGTTTGGAGTTTCTATAGTCACTTGCTGCCAGCATAGAGGAAAAAAAGAAGGCACAACCAAAGAGGCCCACAATGAACTGTGGGGACATCTTTTGCTGAGTGAAGGAATTCCTGAAGGAACAGTGTTCCATATATTAATAGCTGGAGAGTCTCCAAAAAGGAAGCAGAAAGTTACAGAGAGAAGCTACAGAGGGAAGCTCTGGAGAAAGGCAAATAGGGAAATCACATGCCTCAGAGTTCAGTGAATGTGTTTAATCCTTATGTCATTTTGCAAGACTCCTCACCAGTTTTAATGCTGGACATACTCTGAGATTTGACTAACATGGCTACGGACACTTGAAGCTGTTAGTGCCTTTTTCATCCTGGCATAAAAGTTTCAGGCTGCCATTTCTGCCACTTAAAGCACTGAGAGCCTCTTTTCCAAAGGGTCTGACTAACAAGACTGCCAAAAAGGCTCAGCTCAGAGGTCACAAATATATAAATAAACAGATTGGTGCGGGCATCCAGCCGAATCATCAATTTGATGGATTGATGCCTCCCCTGAACCACTAATTCAGGGACTATTAAGTTATTGCAAAGTACGGAAATACTCAGAGGCAGAGAAGACAGGCTGAAAATAAATAAATAAATGAACAAACCAGCCCCAGAGAAGTGCAGAAACCAACCTGAACTAAGCTCCTTACGTACTTTGTCAGAAGCAGGGCTGTCGCAGCCTCCACAAGGAGGGAGGTGGGTGAGGCTGGAGCACCGGGAGGGCAGGGGACCGCGGGCAGGTGGCACGGCATGCCCTGACTCACCTTGCTGCCTCCACGCCGTTCTGCCGCAGCAGCGGGGACCGGGCGCTCTGGGACCTCCCGTTCTGGAAGGTTATCCTCCGTCTGGCACTGCTGGGCGGGTGGCTGAAGGTGTGCGCGCGCCTCCTGAACTGGGGGGAGTCCGTGCCTTCCTCGGGAAACGTCTGCCAGGCCGAGGACACGGGGGATGCTGGAGGAGTAGCTGGTGGGGAATCGCCTGGAGAAGTGTCCTGAAAGGAAGTGCTGGCAGAGTAAGGCCTGAGGCTCTGTGCCCTATGAGAGCACTCACTTAACCCACAGGCAGCCAGCACCGGGGCACCAAAGCCTCTCCCCCTTCTGGGTCATGGCCTATTGTATGCTAATTATCACCCAAACCAGACATCCTTTGAGAGTTCACTCCAAACCAGCAGCGTCCTTCTTCCAAAAAGTGAAAGCGGAGGGAGCAATACAACTGTATACGCAACACAAACAACATACTAATTCATCCAGGCATTCTCTCACAGGGACTGGCACTCCAGCTACCAGACTTCTGTCTCTTTCAGGAAAACACAGGAATGGAAAAGACTAGGGAAACTGCTTTTAGCTAGTTTCCTCGACATATCGCGAGTATACTTCCTGTACCGTCACAGCAACATCCTGGAAGAGAGACTGTTATTGCACAGCCAGTTTATGAGTAGCTGTAGCAGGAAAACCATAACAGAATCTTCACCTCCTGGGAAAACCAGCAACCAAGCTTCATGCGAGGTAAAACTTTAAAAACAGGAAATAAGAAAGTGAACAGAGTTCCGCCCTCTTCTACTATACAGCATCCCCAACAGCTGGGCTTCGGTCAAAAATTCTTACTTCCCCTAAAGCAACTATTACTTACAGAATGGATTCTTCACCTTCAGAGCACTTCCTTCTGTTGAGACATGACCTTCCTTAATTACTTCAGAAAAACAAGGCAGAAACCAGAAATTCCTTGCTTTTTGTAAAAGCAAGGGAAGTGTAGGAAAAAAGGACTGGCAACCAGATTAAAGCTGAAGCTTCAAGTCAACATAAACCCCAGCATTCTTACACCCTCTGCCTCCCAGTGGAAACATCTTTGAGTTTTGTAACTTGATGTGCTTTGTTCTACTTCCTTCAAATTAAAGCAGAGTGCCGTATTCACGCTCCACTGACAGCTGTGTACGAAAGCGTCAGTTTAAGCTAAGCTCCTTACGTACTCTGTCAGAAGCCAGGCTGCTGCAGCGCTCAAAACTGTCCACGCTTCCCAGGCGGCCTCGCATTCTGTTGGCTCCCTGCGAGAAAAAAGGCAAGAAATTTAATCTGGTCTTCTTCCTGTTTTTCTGAAGGTTAGGCAAAGCTGGCAACACCTGCACAGGTGAACACAGGACAGTTCAGACATGTGATGTGTCTGACATAAGACCAAAGATCGTGCATCAAGCACTGGACTTTACAAAAAGTGACATTTAGCTTTAGCTGGCCAAATTGCATCTTCTCCCACATTGCTCCCAGGAGTTTTAACCCACTGTTTGAAGCAAGTGAGTATTTCCTGACACTTCTGAGGAAAAATCACTAAGTCTGTTTAAATAGCTGAGCTCAAAAAACTCCAGACTTCAGTACTTTGCAAGCACTGCGCCTGATGGATGCATCTGACACACTACAGTCCCATGAGATACAGTTTATCAGTATCTAAACATTTCAGACAAATTAAGTCCACCTGGGCAAAAGGAGTAAAAGTACTAACTAACTGGGGAGAAACGTTCTCTTGGCAGCAAATCCAGCCAAATAGCACCAGACAAGACTTTTCATTTATAATGCAGATAAACCTGATGCAAATTTGCTAGGAATTTATGCTAAAGGATCTTTGCTGAATTTTTAACAGTCCTTTAGTTTTACAAGAAAAGGAAATAGATCCACAACACTTTTGACTAGCTTTCACTCCTAATGTTAACTCCCTGATTATGTTTGCTGTTGGACACTTCTGACAGCTGAAGCAAGTTGCTTTCAGTACTTTATCAGGAGAAAAATAGCCTAGGTTTTAGGAAAACTATAGACAGAGCTCCTCTTGGTATGCTTGCAACTCCAGGGGAAGTTTTGTCAACATCACCAGAATTTATTTAGCCTACTTTTTCCTGGTAAGAGTTATTTTTAAGACTTAGAGTGCCCTTTAAGTACATTATCCCACTTAAGTGCATTACCAATAAATACTCTGCCTGAAGCATCTCTTCACTGAATCTCCAAAAAAGCCAAGAGCAAAGTATAAATTGGAAGTTTCTCACTATCTTTGAAAATGCACACTTTTGGCACTGTAAGAAGGACTTTTTGGTTAAGAAAGAACAACATCAGAAGAGGTTAGTGCAGCATAGAGTGGATGAAATCTGTTCAAGAGGTCAAAGAAAGGTTATATTTATTTCTCTGAGGTATCTCATTAGGAAGCCTGTTTTTGGTTCAAACCTCTCAAAAACAAGATCAGTCCAGCAAAACAAACAAGTGAAAAAGTGACATTCCTCTGGGACTATGTGAAGCCAGGGCACAGAAACCAACACGTTTTTTAAGGCAAGTAGTGAATGGCTTAAAATGTCACTTGATGCTATTTACATAGCTAAGAAGCCATCCACGTAAAGTGTTCCTAGATACTGTTTACTACATACTTCTTTCTTTCTAACTTTCCTAAGACTGAGGCTGTTTAAAACTCTCTCCAACTTACACTGACTTCTAGCTCTTATTTTTAAAAAATGATCTTATTTATAAAAAGATGCTGAATGTCACTTAAAAAAAAACAAAACAAAACTAATTTAAGTTCTTTCTGGGTCTCTCTGTTACTAAATGTACTTTTAAATAAAGACAGCAACTCATGCATAATTAGCTCTATTGCATCAATACCATCCGCACCTGGCTTAAGGAGGGAAAACCCACTACACCAAGAGGTATTTAGTGCTTAAATACCTCTAAGAATTAACCACGATCTGTGAAGCTTGTTGTAATAGCCTGATGAAGAATAAGAACTACTGAACCAGTCATTGTGTATCACATGTATGCGCATAATACACAGCACACCTGCACAAAGACACTTGTATGTACCTGCTTTAAACAAATAATTAGTGGCTGAGCTGCACTCCAAGTAATTTTTCTTGGTCTTGTATTGTGTAACCTTTAGGTAGATCTGCAAGGATGAACCCCTATGTGTGTCATGACTCACTGCAACATACTGCTGTTCCAGATCTATTGTACTGTCAAGGTAAAGATGAGATGACCTTTCTCACAATCACAAATCCACTTCATAAACAGCAAACTCGAAATGGCCCTAATCCAGATTCAGGTGTTCCCTTCTCTTGAAGGGGACTTCAATCATGGGCTGTGGTAGAGCCTTATATGATAATATGCAGCAGTGGCCCTGCTGAGAAGAAACATACTATACCAAAAACCTCCTAGCATCTATTTATAAGAAATTTCCCTTCAGAGATTGTTCAATTTAAGCAGTGTATTTCATCCAAATGACTTTTCCTTGACATGACTGGAGTGCCAGCATGGCTGTAAAAGTTTTATTTCAGCGATGACTTCTTTCACAGCCACCGCAGGGTTAGTGACCCACCACTAGAGTTAGATCACTTGCCAGTCACATGTCCCTTAGATGTGGAAAAGAAACCAGACACATCAAAGGCACAACTGTAGCTGTCACCATTTGATGATATTCCAAACTGCTGAAACTACCCGAATTTTCTGACTGCCATCACTCTTTTGCTCTGTTTTACATACAGTCATTCCCTCTTTCTCCATACTCAGGCCAAGTCCCTAGTTTGTAAAGGCTGCTACACAAGAGAGGTCAAATTTGACCAGGAGAGTTCAACGCTAGTTTCAGTCCTAGATCAAATTGACACCTACCTGTAAGTTCTAAGGATTCTCTCTGGCTAAGAGTATTCTGTTTCCTTTACAGCGAACATCCATGGCATCCTACATTTGTAGGTTACTTTATGACATGTCCAGGTAAACTGCAGGACAAGTGCAATTTAGTGCTTTTGAAGTTACTAGTAGAAGGAACTTAATGTCACCAGTCCAAATTATCCCATACTCAGCTCATCACATTTCCTCTGTAATGACACACAGGCACACAGCCTTTTTCAGGTACTTCTCTATATGCCTCCTCTGACTCACCCTTCTGAGCAGAGGACACTAAGCAAAACTTGCCATTCAGACTTCTTTACCAAAAGACTACTTAATGTAAGAAAGTCTCAGTGATTATCTGTAATTTCACATCATATCTGGTTAGAAACATTAAAATGAAGATCAACTCACTTTTTAAGACTATTGCTTTTTTTTTCCCCTGCAAAAGGAACTTTGTTACTAGTTTCTAAAGCTTCTTAGTGCCTAACATGAACAATTTTATCTATGAGCTGGAAGGTATTACTTCTCAGAATAGAGAGACTTCCCATATATGCACGCATATTTATTCACACTTTACAAAACCAATAACGTCTCTTTATGGGATCATGCAACCATCCCGATTGAATTCTATTCTGAAACAACACATCCAACAATATTCAGCTAGCTCACTTGCCACCTACAATGAATGTTCATTATTCAGAAATTTGTCCTTTTTTCCCCTCAATATGTGTGGCCTTACAGTAAACTTTCTAGTACAGTTAAGTCACAATCAACCCAGCTGTAACTCTCAGATTTCACAACAGGGATATTGCTTCATTAAGCATTTATCATATTGAGGACAAAACAAAGGAAAATCTGATAGGTCTTCACTGTCAAGGATATCTGGGACAGTTGATGATAATGAGTTGTTAAACTTACCCTTGAGAAGATATTTTCCAGAGAGCTAGTCAAGGATTTCTTTGCCTTGTTTTTCAGAATGTCAAGTTTAAACCGGCCACCACTGGTGGTGCTTTCTGGAATCGCACTGTTAGAAATGACCTGTTGAAATGAGCAAGGATACTATTCAGCTTTGGCAACTCTTTTTTTAATTGTGAAGACTATTTCCAAAGACTAGAACTGAACCAGGTTACATAACAAACAAAATACCCTTGGCCTTCTTAAAAAAAAACACCACAAACATACTACTCTCCTTAAAAAAAAAAAAAAAAAAAAAAAGCCCAAACAAAAACCAAAACAGTCTCACAAACAAATAAGCAAATCCACAGTTAAAGGCACATTCCATCCCAAAGACTATATCGTAAAAGCATATCAATTTAACAGTACTGTTGCCCATTTCCTTTGCAAGATAAGTTCATAGTTTAAACTAAAACTGATGTTCTCTTCATTCCTATTCTTCCTAGATATTATTGCTTGCGTTTGGGGATCAAAGAAGAGTTATCCTCACACTATAAGGAAATACAGGCATAAAATGAATTGGTTGTTTTTCTTCCTGTCATGTCCCCTCAACTTATAAAACCCAGGCAAGCCACTATAAATTACATCAGATTCCTTTTCCTGTACAGTCCTTTCTTAATTATAATACCCAGCTTCTGGTACTCCTGAAGAAATCTAGCAGTGGTCCTACAAGTAATTAAAACAGCATATTAATAGTCTGGGAAGGGGAAGAGGAATAATAAAAAATATTAAAGGAGTAATAAACAATATTAAATAATAAAACCAAGCTTTACCGACGGTGCTTCACCAATGTGGATGTGCGTTTTTTGCTTAGTCTCACAGAGCTGACGGAGATGAAAGATCACAAGTTCATTTTCTTCCTGGTCATTGTCAGGCTTCATTTTCTGTCAGTAACAGCAAAGAAAGGAGTTTGTCTTTCAAGTAATGATTTGCTTATTTTTCCTTCCTACCTAGGTATTCCTTGAAATTAACATACTGATACACCAAACACCAGAGTGCACTGTTATTATGTCGAATTGCAATTCTGTCTGTGTGCCTTCCTGAGCAAGATAGAACAAAAACTGAAAAATGTTGCAGGTTGTAGAGAGAAGGGAGCCTTATGCCCATACATTTTGTTTTCTAAGACTGTTATTATACAGCCTTCTAAGTGGCATTAGGAAACCAAGCCACTCTATTCTTCAGGAATCCAGACAGGAGCACAGCCTTTGGAAACCTAAATCATTGTATACTTCATCCACTAGAGTACACTGGCTTACACCAGAATATTGTGCCTAAGTAAGTCAGAAAAGACAAATTCTGAAAATGCTGGACATGTTCCTGATACCTGCATGTCCCTCCTGCTCTCAGCCTACTCCCACATCACTTTCAAGCAGGGAAACATGTTTACAGGTGATAAACTAAGCTCAGAACAAAAAATGAAGTCTACATAAGAACACAGAGTATCTCAGCAAAATTGGGAAATAAAACTTTTCCAACAGCAGTGTATCACACGTGAGTTTAAGTTGGAGCATGCTATTTCAGTATGATTTTTGGTGGAAAAATAGTAAATTCTAGATCAACTACACAACAAACCCAACAAATCAAAACCAAAAATATCTAGTTCATTTTATCATGGTGTTTTTCAAATTAGGAGGAACAGCTTCGAAGGTATTACCTGAACACGTTCAAAAATGTCTGCTTGCTCATTGTCAGTTAGCGATGACAGATGTCTCTGAATTACAAGTTTGGCTCTTGGTGGATAGAGTCCTAGGAAAAGAATGGACCATTAAAGATTCTCAAATGAACTCTCAAAACACTTTTTGACCAAAATGACAGTAGAAGATATAAACCTGCCTTTGAGTTTATACAAGTTAAATGTATGACAGGTGTATATCCGACATATACATGATACAAACTAACTGAGGTTTTGCTAAACCACATGGCTTTGTTTCCTTTCTTTAGCAGCAAAAGTATAACCAGCAGCAGTTAAGTGACTGGCTCCTGTGTAAAGGTCATGCTCCCTACCCCACCAATGGTTTCTGTCCCAATGCCAAGAGATCACTGAGAGTTGGAAGCCTGACAACCGTAAGGGAGAAGAGGAGGAAAGGAACAGATCAAGGTTATAATGGGTGAGATAATCAATACATAGGATACTTGGAAGTTTTCAGATGCTTTTAACTGAAAAATTAAGAGTAGGAAAAAAAATTAAGAATAAAGGAAAGAATTTCTGGTACTCCATAAAGTGCACATTTTGTCACAGAGGTAATTCTAGGAAGTGACAAAAACGTAAGTGAAAACAAACCCCTTGAACCAGATGAAGACTTTTTCCATCTAAGGTAGATATCATTCATAAAAAATTGCAAGCAGAACAAATAAAATATTTTTTTCAAAATCACGCAGCTTTAGGTTTGATTTTGCTAAACTTCTAGACTCAAAGCAGATGGATTAAAAAAGGGACACTAAAACAAGTTTTTCAGTCACTAAGTAGAAAGTTTATGAAACTACTACTACTTTACTCTACTTGTTGCCCCAAGAGAGATTTTATTTTGATACTGGGTACTTTTCAAATTACTTATAATGCCTTATACAGCAGCCTCTATAGTTTATCATTTACAGAAAACTTTCCCAGCTTAGCCTTACCACTTCTGAATACCTTTTGTTAAACATGGAAACTGTAAGTCACAGCCTAGCAAAATTTCACCCCACTAAGATTTTACACTTGGCTTTTCATCCACCAGAGGGAAGCAAGTGGCAACAGTGACTTTCAATGAATGGGAGAAGTGTAAATATCAAGCATCACCATAACTACACCAGAAAATACAAGACTATTTGCTTTTTGTAACATACTTGCTTTTTGGTTTTGCATACAAAGCTTTGCAAGGACACATAGCAGAATGACTATAAAAACAGGATCCTAACTTTTTTTTAAAAATTCTATCTTGTAAGACTTTTTGCATATGTTCTGGCATACTTCACTTCCAGAGACACTACAAAAGTTTGTCTATTCATATCTGAAGGTAGGGTGTTGTCTTAATTTTCTTGATTAGATATTAATCTCCTAACTTAATATTTTATTTTCCTATAATAGAAATAGATCTTGAAGTGTGTGAGGGAATAAATACAAAGAAGGAAAAATAACCCCACACAGGAAAGAAGGAATGCACAGGAAAGAAAGATCCTTCTTGATCATGACTGTCTTTTTATGAATCATTTTGAAAGCATGCAACTTGAGAAAAAAAAACAACAAACAAGTGGAAGGTCGATTGGTGGGTTTTGCTGCTCTGCTTTAAAAAGGTATGATGATGAAAGAGTATGTATTTTTAACAGAAGCTACACTATAGTATCATTACTGCTAACACGCCACCTAAATACAGAGAATGCTAAGTGACAGTAAGAATTGCATGCTGGGACACTTTCCCTCTGCCCTTACATTGTTTAAGTTAGTCCTCTAGAAAAATCAGCAAACCATAATCAGAAGATAAACTCAGCTGCTACCTTCAATTCTTTCGCAAAGTTTGTGCAATGAATGCATAGGGCAGGCCTCACACAGTTTGATCTGCGTCTTGGCATTTTGCAGGGCTGCAGCAGTGCTGAAGGCTTGCTTCAGGGTCAGCATTACCTCATCAACCTATATGGGAAGGAGGGAAAAGAGTATATAAACAAAAACACACAAAATAAGATTCATAAATCACATCTCAGACAGGTGCTTTACAATTAAAGGAAAAGAGACAAAACCATACAAATCCATTTGCTGTTTTCTAAAGAGATCAAGGTTGAATTCCCAGCTTTCTGCCTTTTCTGTAGATAATCACCATCTTTAAGTTCTGACAGACAGTGTAATTTTGATGTCTAACTGCAGCTACTCAAGCTTACTGGGAAAGCACCTACTATTTTAAGAAACTACAAGTGAGAATTTTTGGCTTGAATATATGCTGGCTAAATAGAAAGCATTAATTTCTTTAGCTTCGAGTCTCTCCTGTAAACTGCACATGTTCTCTTTACCTCTGTCGTCCCACCACAAAACCATTTTAGCAGCAATCCCCATATACCCATCACTGCTGCCAGACAGGAGCTTCCCACAGCAGTTCACTTTTGTATACCTGGATACCAGACTGCCTACCAGCTTCATCACAATCACTACATAGCCTTAAGTACTGCTGGCCTGCCCTGCAGTCTGCCCTGATCTTTCCTCTGCCACTACCACCAACACAGCAGTGCTATGTTCCCACTCACCAGCACTAGAAAAGCTCAGCTTGTATCTAACAAAGGTTGAGCTCACAGCATTTCTCCACATTCACTCAAATATGCTCCCAGACCTGGCATACAAAGCTCTTGGAGCACCCCTCTCTGTACTTCAGGGGAATACAGTGCTTATTAAAAGCTGTTTGCTCAGTCTCAACATTAGCAAGGAAAGAGGGAGACAGCAGCTTGAAAGCAATTTTAGGAATGAAATCAATATTCTACTTCAGAATAAGGTCCTCACTCTGCTTGTTACTTTGTTTTATAAGCAAGAAGAAGAAAGCTGAAATACTTGAGACCAAAACCATGCAGTTTAACATTAAAAACATATAGACTTTTTTGAGGGTCTGTCACCTGGGGGGGAGGGGAGAAAAAAAATAGTAGAAAAGGAACCTGAATGTAGAAATTTGAACTAGTTTGTGTCCCAGTATGTGTAGGCTTGTTTTGTTTGCTTTAAACCTCTCAGTTTTAAGCATTACCAATAATTTTTGTGCACTTTCTTTTCTTAGCAATAAAGCAGAACATTGAACAGTGAATGTCCATCTTACAACATGGACTGGTAAGTTTTTTAAGTTGGTTACAATTCCTCTCCAATACAAGATCCACAGAACAGTGCTAAGCATATGGATTATGACTACCCTAAAATCATAGGAACTATAGCACAATATAAGAACTGTAAGTAGGCTTAGAGCAAATATACACAAGCCTCCCAACACAGCCTGCCTGATAGTGGAGAGTCTGGAAAGCTCTGCACTGCCAGAGTCAAACTGCCACCAGGATCTGAGTGACTGCATCTGAAAGTAGCTCAGGAATGTTTATTTCATATTGCAGTGTGGTCATGCCCACACATATCAGTACTAAAATAAGCAAAGAGGTTCATAAAAACATGGGGGTTTTATACACCACTTAAGCCTTTGAATTATGCATGGCCAGATTTATCAATAGGTCAAACGTAACATTTTCTGTTATTGCAATGATAAAGCTGATTTCATAGCAGGTTCCATTTTGACAAAAATGCAACCTCAGCTGCCATGGTACATCTAGTGCTGTTAGCTGTTTGAAGTTTTAGTGACAGAAATCTATTCACTCTCAAGCTAGTCAATGGATTAACAAATTAAATTTCCAGCTAGATAGAAAAGTGATTTTTAAGTTTACATGAGAAAGAGTTAGTAGCTGTTTACCAGTGTCATCAAACAAACATGTTTCAGAACAGAAAAAAAAACTTCTTTTAAAGTGCCACAGTTTTAAAATAAAAATGAAGTAGTCAAAATTATTTCCTGTATGCATCTCACTCTATTAAGCTACCTGTTATCAGTAAAATCAGTGATATCTGGAACTTCAGTTAATTGATACATACTTTATACAAAGTTCAATATACTTTTTTATAGTTATATACATCCACAAATACTATGGTTTTCTTCTTTTGTGATCAGATGCTGCTATTTTCTTCTCCTGAGGAACAAAACAGACTATAGGGAAAAAGCTAAAGCCAGATGTAGGCTTAAGACACATGCAAGATCAGCCAGTAGTTTAAATCCTACCCTGAAGGGTATGTTTGGGTTTTATCATCAGCTTTGTTACTGATTCAATACATGTCTTTACACTTTCAATGGGGAACCAAGTCTCTCAACAGTTAGAATTGGAAGAGTTACAATCAAATACAGAGCCCAAATATGCTTACAGTCACACACCCATACAGATTCATCTATTTGTTACTGATATCTGCATCAGCAGAGTAGCAGGATATGGCTGCGTATGAACAGAAGGTTCGCACTTCCTATTACAAATTTGCATAGGCACAGCTGACATCTTGCACCTGAGCAGATGTGAGCGCTGAGGCTCAGCTGACACAGCAGAATAACAGGCTCCTATTGTTCAGGAAATGCCTTGGAAATGCTCTGATGAAATGGTTAGGATCATTAATAAATACTCACCAGAGACTCACTTGCACACTGGAACACGTAGCAAACATACTGGCTTAACCCAGGTTCCACAGATTCTCGGCAAATAAAACCAAAGTGATCAACATGTTTTATACCCTAAAAGAATTTTAAAAGAGCATTAGTGGACTATTTTATAAACAGGTATAGTTTCCAAAAATTTGAATAACTATAAATGCATATCCCTAATGTTCTATTTTACCAGTAGTATAATTATTTTTAAATTGCTTTTTGTATTTAAGTTATATAAAGATCTTTATATACTCAAAACCAAATACAGCAATAAATCTGGACCAGAATTTATTCTATCAGCAAAACTGAATTTTCAGGGAAGCAAACTAAAGACTGCTGGGTTGTATTTGGAATTGCCTCCACACTGAAAATTTGATTTTATAAGCCATGCTAAAACACAGGATTGGAGAAGTATCAGGGTAACAGCAGACTCTTGCTTTTCTGTTTTAGGACTACACCAAAAAAAAAAAAAAAAAAAAAAAAAAAAAAGAGAATGCATGGCAACCTACAGAATTCCAACTAAATTCTGAAATAAATTCTTTGACACTCAGTTACATACCAGAAGTTTCAAGACTTACTACACATTACTACTGTCACTTTTTTCCAAGATCTTAGTATAACAGCTTGACAGGGAATGCTGCCTTGCTAAAAACAGCACTGAGAAGATCAAAGACAGCTGTTTCCTAAGAAGCACTATATTCCCAGTCTCAATTCGTGGAACATGACTCACTATTGTTAAAGCTTTTGCCAATGTTTTTATCATCTGAGTATGGTAATAGCAGATTTTCTCCAAATGAAAACCTAGTCCCTCAAGTTCAAATACAACAAAAATCAGAACATGGCTGCTTGGATCCATCTCCAAAGAAAACACCTATATCATAAAAGAGAGGAGGAGGCAAAGCAACTTGCCTGTCACTACAGAGAACACACTAGACAAAATTGGAAATGCAGTACGTGACAGACTGAACATATTGTCACTACACACTGTTGTTTTTAAAAACAAAATTCCAAAAGTCACTTTTGTGCCACTTAAAACTTAAGAGGTGCAGAGGGTTGCTAAGATGACACAAATGGCATTAGTTGAACTGTAGTCCAGCTAATCTTGACTTCATTTTCTTGTGACATATGAAGTCTTCAAAAGCATAAAATAATAAAGGTCAGATGTCAACACATGTTGATCTATAGAACAGTGAAGTGTTGAGCTCTGTTTTGCAATAAAACATAATTATTAAAGGTGGTTTGGTGAGATGCCAGTTCCCTCCTTACTGACAGTGCCTGAACAAGTCTACTGCTGCCTTGACTTCTCAGTCTCCACAGGAGAACATTTGAGGAGGGAGACAGATGTGACACTTGCCCTACTGAAGCACGAATAGGACAGTATGTTCCTAAATCAACAGTACTTCCATCACATTTCTTTAAGATGGTGGCTTTAAGAGGTCATGACAAAAGAGCAAAGTTTTCTGTTGTTCTGGATTCCCTCAATGGGAAGGCTCCAACAAGAAAACTTCTAAAGCTATTTAATATCTGAGTTTAGACTGCACACACAGAGGTTTATCATCAATTATGTCAGCTGCTTTACAATTGTAAGGAGTGTGGATAATTACATGAATGCAGCAACTCAACCATGCTTAAGCTATAGGATAAAAAATACCTTTATTAGACCAGACTAAGAGAATCCGGAATGCAAACTGGCAATGACATCTCCTTTTCATTGTTTGTAAAGCTTGGAAGGACAAATATTCCTAAGTCACAGTCCCACAATACACAGTAAATCACTGCCCTATAAATCTGTAACAGAGGAGCCCTGGAGCTAGCCCCAAGTTCTTAAAGGAAGTACTGATGAGGTTTATGCAACCAGTGCTTAGTCTTGAACAAATTAGTATTTTATTTCTATTGAACTCAGAACCCCCTTGACTTCTCTAAAGTAACTGTTTTGCATTAAAAAAAAAAATCCCAAAAGTATTATGACTGCCTCTTTGAGTTATTCAAGAATGCAAAGTAACAGAAGCTTTGCTCCAAATGAAAGTGAAGAGGTGGAGTGAAAAACACCTCCAAAGTCCAACACACAGAATTACCTGACACTATTTACTGTACAAAGTTATTTTCCTGAAGGAAAGCTGGGCCTTGAAGGTTTTCCATGGTCTTACTGGTCACCATACTTTAAAGTCAGCAGACAAAATGTTGTCCCCGCTTAGGACAACCTGTTTTGTTTATTATAAGTATGTATATACAATCTAGGATCCCAGTACCTAAAGCTGAAGTGTCACTTCAGTACACCCAAAAAGCAGGAGAAGACCCAAGTCATCTATAAATTTTGCTTTCTATACCTCTGCTTTAAGATCATTTTGATTTGTATTTATTATAAAGCTGTTACTACACTGTTTGATGATACTGTCCCATTTTGTATTTGCATTAGCTTTTTTCCTCTACCAAAAGCAATACAAATTGTAGTTAAAATGTAGAGTCAATTTAAGGACCTGGACCTTTAGTTGGTAGCTCAAGACTCCACTTGAGTTACAAGTATTGCCTAATTCCTAATTTGTCTACGCATTGGTAGCCCAGTCATGCACGAGCAGACTGGTTATTAGCATTAAAATGAATGCACTTGGGGGTGAAATACAGATTTAGAGAATGACAAAAGCATACTTTAAACTAGAATAATCATGTTTAAGGAGGCTTGGTGTGATAATGTGGCATGGCAAATGAAAAGAGATAATAAAGTAAGACCTCAAACCAAAAAGTGTCTGTAGTCACTGGTGCTGAACAAGAGCAAGATGGAAAAGTGAACATCTTAGCCTTGATATTTAACTTAACAAGAAATAATTATTTATTACTGTACATCCCTAGGTACACCTATTACCATATTCTCCAGAAGAAATTATGCAGGTGAACTGTGGTTATTCCGAAGGGTGGATTTGATGCTCTCCTCCTTTCATTCTGAAGGCTTTCAGGAACTTATCTGCTCAAAAACAGTACACTCAGAGCATCCTAAATGGAGATTAAACTGCTTCCAAAAATATACTTAATACTCTCCCAAAGCAGAAATAGTTTATACTTTGTTTGCTGATGAGTGATTGAAGTTGCTGCTATTACACAGCTCAGACTGGTTATTTTGCACTCATATTTTCTGGATTTTTTTTTTGGAAAAAGAGTTCTACATTTCTTTTTTTCTCCTGCCTATAGACCAGTAAGGCAACACACCTGAAGAACAAATAAAATCCTTTTCTTCTGATGATCTACATATTGCTTCTTATTAATGCTTACCTGAGAACATGAGGAGATATCTTTAAAATTCTTTTCAAACACAACAGATTTGGTATCTGGACTGATGAGGTTAACTTCAAACCTTCCAACCTAAGGAAGAGAAAAATAAATCTAATTTATGCCTGTCTTGGGAGTATAGCATTTACAGCAACAAAAATATCAGAATCCTGCCCTTTCTTGCTCACATACAGTACCTTTTGGCACAACAGCTTACTCAGCAGGAACAAGGGTGCCAGGGTGCTGTAATTCTGCCCATGTTGAGTAAGAATATTTCAGCAAGAACAATACACTCAGTTGAATAACAAAAACTACTTGGAAAACCCACAGTTTTTCTTCCCCTCCCCAACCTTTTTTCTTTAAGTTATTTTAGTCCAAAGATCATGTGTGACAGACAATACTAAAAACCTTAGGAAACAATGTGGCTAAATTAAAAGCTGAAAAAAAAAGGAATTCTTGGTTTTTAAATTATACCATAGATTAGCTGAGAAACTAAGATAATAAATACTTTTTGGCTTGTAGTAATTCCAAATAAGAAAGGGTACCTTCTACAGCAAGCTACCTTTTAGCTTTCCCAAACTGCTTCGCAAACCCATGGAATTTATTCTACAGACCTCAGATTTTTTCAGCTAAATCTTGTTCATTACTAATGATAAGCTGTGACTTTCTGAAGGGCAATGCATTCTCACTTCAGATATCATTTCCCCAAGAGAATAAAAACAAGAATGATCCTTAAAACAAATGTAAAGACAAAATCCAGGCATTTAGCCCACTGTTATTTTAAGGTACAAAGATTTTTCCTTTTATGGGTCACCTCCTTTATGCGTCCTTCTATTTTCTCAAAACAAGTTCCAAAGATGTGAAGTGCACTTCAGGCAAGAGAAGAAATAACCATTGTAGCCTGAAGGAAGAAGCCTTCAGTGCAGAGATGTTTGAATACTCATCTGGTAAAGAGAAGTCATTAATACAAATTATCAAAAAGAGAGTGGGTCAAACACATGGCTGAGGAAGTCTCAAGTGAAGTATTTTCTTTTTACGTGCACAAAAAAAGATGTTTTCTTTGCATGGCAGTCTTCATTGATTCTCTTTTTGAAAGAATATTCATGTTTTTCAGCTAGGTTCTAAATATCACCAACACAGACAATCCAGAACTGCATCTAAAATACTTACTTCACTAAAAACTCTGCTCCTTTAAGTGATTAGTCCATAAATAATTACTTCTTCTTAAAATTTGCCTAAGCTCATGACTTGAAGTGAAAGTTCAGCTACTTGTGTTCCAACCATTTATGAACAGATACAAAAGTATTTACAACAAATCATGAAGCCATACTGGATCTATATTACTTATCTTGCAAAACTTGTCTCAAAATGCACGGGGGAAGAAGATACAGTACAAAACCAACAGGAAATTGCTCGTGCTAGAACACACCTGGAACAACATTGTCCTGTTCTTCTCAGAATCAGAGGGCTGAACGTGACTGGGAGCACTTGCATGTCTTCTGCGGGACTGTATTTTCAGGTTTGTGTCGTGAACCCTTCTCTGCATCACTGCAGTGACACTGCTGCACCGGGAGCGAAACTCCTGCTGCTCATCAAAGCCAGAGTCCTCTAAAATCCTCTCTGGAAAGAAGCCACGAGTGCTGGCCAGGTTGGTCAAGTTAGTCTGGCTGCCAATTGTAAACATTGCAGCACGCCCTGAGGTGCTGTTTGGGCTGTCCAGCTCCTCAAAAGGGCTGTCCAGAGGAGAAGCTGGCACATTTTCTTCACACAGGGGCAAGTCCAAGCTCGACTCATTATTCTGCTGCTCATTTAACAGTTTCAGGCGCTGGCGCTCATGAAGGCTGAATTTTTCTATGCAATCATCAATTAGTGTGGAGGGAGCTTTCTTGTGAGCCACTGTCACCTTTCCACAGTACAAGACCTCAAATTTTTGAGAGTCATAGAAGGCATCTTCACTATCCTTACTTGGTTTGGCATCTTCTTTCAGTGCTGCTTTAGAGACTTGTCTTATGCTGCTGATGACATCAGGAACCTAAGGGGACAGTGTGAAAGGCCTTTTTAGTAACCACAAATGACACAGCAGAGACAGTGATGCATCACGCATTTGTTAAGATAAGTATTTACACAAGCTATTTCTCCAGCAGAGTGCCACAAGCCTCTTGGCAAAGAATATAAAATCAGTAAAGTCTAAATTCTGTATGGACAACTATGCAGTGGAAGCAGAGCAAATAATTTCTAATTTTTTTCCTGGAATGTCTTCCAGTACATAAGGTTTTAAATTGCCAGACGGTTGATTGGCAAATGTTCACATCCTTTTTGTTTGTTTGTTTTTACCGAGACTACCTTCTCTTTCCCACTGTCCTCTGCCCACATTGGCATGTTTTACTGCTGTGTTCTGTAAAGGACCATCACTGTTCCTTTGTTTTAATTCTCCAGAGACACTTATTCTATTCTTAAGACTTTTGGGAACAGTTTTGTGAAAAGGAGACCAGCGATCCCCATCAGTTTCAACTGACACTTTTGGAATAGAGGTAGCAAGAATAGGACATTTTACTGAAGTACCATGTACAACTGAATTAGGTCTCACTTATTATCAACTATAAAAGCCATGCCCCATCCATCCTATGACACAGATCACCTTAAGGTCACACTTGCCTGCTGCCTCAGTCATTGTGCCATTAAGCAGCACACACAAGTGTCTCTTCTCCTCTGCACAGACCCCTACAATACCCTGTAGGGCCAAACTGCACATCTCCAGAAGAAACTCCCAATTTCAGCCCTGTATCACACAGTCTTTCAAAGACATCTGGTTCTTCCTCCATTTTATCCCAATCATCCTGGGAGGATGTCTGCTTCCAGTACCAACATAATACTTGATATTTTTCAAATAATTTTTCTATTAAAATAAGGTAACTTCAAAGTCACACCTTAAATAATCCATGCTCTCTACAGTATCTCTTTCTTTCAGTCACACGATACCAGCTGAAGCTTGCTACTGAGGCAGCAATCTCATCTACCAACACTTCTGCAAGTCAGAGTGGAAAATTACCTCATCTTAATCCCCATCTCCCATTACACACTCCTCATCCCTTGGGCATTCAACTCAAATCTGCTTCCAGTTCATTTATTGCAAAATGAAGTTCAATTACCCTGAGGTCTGCTGACCCTTTAGCTTCTATCCCTTTAGACGTCACCATCATCTCAGTTTTCAGGGAGGCTAAAAGCTACGTCTAGATCTGACACAGATACAAGAGTGGAGCTGTTCTTCCCTCATTTTCACTACCGGGCTGTTTTACCATCACCCAGGGTGCACTTCCTCCCAGCCATGGCAGTTCAGTGGGACATGCAAAACGCTCACCTTGCATTTGCCTGTTTGTATTCCAAGATGCAGCTCTTTTTCCACTGATTGGTCTCTTAGTCTCTCTATGGACTGTGCTTAAAGAAGCTCTAGAGTTTAAATTCCTTAGTTCTCTATTCTAACAAAATTCACAAACTAGCTACCTTTTGATTAAAATTGCCCTTTTTAGAATCCAGAAGCTGTTACAGGGCAATTCACATATATTTCTATTCAAAATACAGTGACAAGTGATAATTCTATTCAAAATGCATACATTTTACACACAATCAACTAGAGTAACCACTGTCAGCTGTTTAATCAGCAATTTAATGTTTTTTAGAAGCGTACCATCACTTTGACTCCAAGAATTGGTTTTGCCTCCTGCTTATCACCTCTAAAATAAAAAAAAAAAAAAATTGCATATACCTAAGTCTTTCTAAAAATATTTAATAGCCTCCTAAGACATCGTTCCCGCTCTCTTCCCCACCTGCCAATGTCCAAACAGGCTGGAGATAAGACACTACCAATTCCACCCCAACTGTAATACCCATCTATTCCCTCTTCTGTCAGAGATCTCCCTCACAAATGCAGTTTTAAGTAACTGCAGTTCTGCTTAGAACAACCCACCACCCTAAGTATCTTGCAGTTTATCAGTTTTATTTCAATCTTTTCCAGATTGTGTATACTCTTCAGACACTAGTATTTAAGCCACAATTAATATTTCAGTATCTCTGCTCCTCAGAAAGCTTTTGCAATACATAAATTGCTACAGTATTTTCACTTGTGTATAGAGGGATCCTAGCACTAGAGCAGGGGTTTCAGCTCATACAGCCCAAACAATCCTTATTCCCTGCTTTGTTTAGGTAAACATTTTTACAGGTTGTATTATTTTTTTGGGCACTCCCTCATCAGCATTCACTTTTTTCCCTTCTTTTCAACCCATAGACAGAACTAAATAAAATATCAAAGTGAACATTTTGAGACCTGTTTAATCTCTGTAAATATGAATACTTTTCTTATACACAGATGAAAATAAAAACAATGTAATGCAAAACAGGGATGTCACAGTTGATAACTAATATCTGTCAGACAGCCCAGAACCAGTTCCAGATGCTTGTCAGTTGTTTCATGGGCACTGTCAGTACCATGGTGTAAAAAACAGCTTCAAGTATCACATTCAAGACAGATACTAACATTGCCAGGCTATGAGCTGTGCACATGAATTTTATTGGTCTTTAGTGGACAGGAGTAACTGTGTGCTGCTGCTGATGTACTCAGTGACCGACAATGTGCCAGGCTGTGCTGTTATACCCAACCCTCTTCACTCCCAGAGTGACTCTTATCAAGAACCGAGAGCTATTTCTGAGGTGTACCTGATCAGAGTACAGTATTTTCATAAATAAAGATCTGACTTTGAGCGAAACCCCTAAGTGGGACCAAGTGGAGTCTAAACAACATTTTGCATCTGTGTTTTCCTGAAATGCAAGATGCAGGAAAAGTTACATAATTATCAATCACACATCCCAGTATGGCTTTTTACACATTTCTTTGACATATACCATTGGGTTTTGACATTTTGCTCCTCCTTTCTGTTTAACAAGAAACCCCAGTCATAGAAGTTTCACCATTGAAGTTGTGTAACTTTTTTGGATTTGGATATTAGTTTATTATGTCAAAATTGCAGGGCAAAGTTAGACAAGATAATAAGCAGAATGGAGCTTTTAAAATACTGAATTACCTGGATGAAAATTCTTAAGTACTTTTACAAATCAGTTTAGGAATATTAAGATGACAGACTCCTGAAACAGTCAGAACTTACTAATGTGTTTCCAAGTTCTAGTATTTCCCTGCAGAAGTCTCATTAAATTAAGCTGCCAGAGGGGAGAAATGGGATTCTTACTCCTGAAACCCACAGGGCCATTGACAATCTTCCTGGACATCTACTACCAGCTGTTACAGAAGAGCAAAATTAAAAGGTTAAATTACTTATTGTATAGGTTTGCACTATACACCTGAATATAAAGAAATTAAATCCTTAAAAAGTTTAAGCAATTGATCTATTTAACACACTCAGATTTTTTTTGTCAAGTCTTGAAGACAGTTACATCAAGAAGAAAGACTGGATGAGACAGGGCTACACACTGTATTCTCAGGGTGAGAGAAGCACACTTTCAGCCCAAACAAACCCTGTGGTGGGACAATTCAAGAAGACTTAATTGTCCCAGACTTTGCCTCTCCCAAATCCCATGATCTAGGGGCCTATTATCTTTTTCCAAATATTGTTGGACAGAGAAGGAAATTACTATGTTCCAAAGGGAGTTTCACAGGGCTTCTCAGTCATCAGCTCAACAGAAAGTTAGGAGCTGATGGTGCAGTGCTGGAACAGCAGTTCTCAAATGCAGAAACATAATGTAGGGCATTATTATAGGTTTTATTCATGAAGTTTCCCTATACTGCTGAGTAACAGAATACTATTTCATGAATCAGAACAAGGAAATTACCCCCACCCCAACACAGATACTCAAATATGCTAGAACAGCACACAAAGCTTTCTCTAAAGCAGCAGTAACCTCATGCTTGAACAGTGACAGGCACACTGAACCTTCTCAGGTATTAATAACATGAAACCAAACAAAATGGATCTGAGAGCTTCAGTTGAGCTTTCTTCCCCTCTAGGATGTCAAGAGCATCCACATCTGACAGGAAGAAACAGCAGCATGTGTACTTTATGACCCTTGAAACAGTGCTTACAGTAACTCCTCGATCTCTGAACAGAGCCAAGAGAACTCAAGAGCAGAGATCCTTCCTCAGGCCTGTTCCAAACAACACCCCCAAATGCAATGCCCCCTATAAGACAAGGATGGACAGTGGGTACCATAAGTACAAAACTAAACCTGTGATACTACTTTGGCTCTTCAGTGTGAACAACACTACAAAACTTGGTGGAGAAAAAAAGGAACCAAAAAAACAAACCCCAATACCAAAACCAATCAAACAAGACTGCAATGTAAGAGGCAAGTTAACAAGTGCTCTATAATGTCACTGAAGAGGCAATATTTTCCTCCAGGGAAATATATTTGATCTAGTAAGAGTAATTACAGAAAAAGAAAAGAAACAACCACACACTTGGGAACCCAAATCAAAATTTTAATTCACATCCAAGTGGCCTTAGATTGTATGAACCAGTCTTCACCCAATCAGACTAGATTCGATATGTGGTGATTCAAAAAGGAAAAGTTAGCTGTAGTCAAATCAGAACAGATGGTACTGGCCAAGCTCTGCATCACCTAGAATTAGATTCTGCTCTGAAAAAGCAACATAATAAGTAAAGCATGATGCTGACACAAAAATTGTTTACCACAGGCAGTAGAGTTTTGATAGTTGAAACTAATGACAGCACCAGTTTTAGCCAGATAATCCCCAATCTCCTCTATTTGTACCACACACAGTTATGTGTGTGAGATCCCAATCTCCTCTATTTGTACCACACACAGATCTTGGTTAGAGACCTTTTGAGCTACTGCAGCACATCATCCATTTGGCCAGATACTGTAGAAAAAGGTGGCAGCACTCAGCTAATTTCTGCTCTGCAATTCAAGGGCTAGATCTAGTTCTGTCCCTTGTGACTAGGCCTGCAACAGTATTAATTCATAAAGGAGAGCAAACACCTTCCTCATGCATTAGTAGCACACTGCACAAAGGGCATGTGATTAGTACTGACAAGAAATATTCTACTATACATCAAGACACTTCACTGTGTTCTACACAGAATAGTATTTTCATGTTAGAAAAAAACATCACTTTAACTGATATAAGCAATGCAAGGTCTTTCATCTGACCAAAGTGTAGATTAAAACCAAAGGGAGGACTGCAGAAAAGTAATTACCACCAAATTCGTCTCATGTAACTAAATTAATTCCAACTGCTGCAACCCTTAAGACCTCTAAAACAGAACTTCAGTTAAGTATTTATCACCAATATCTTTAAGTTGCAAAATAGAGAGACTGTTGAGCCTACTAAATCATGCCTGATGCAGCATAACAGTAGAAAATTTTGTCACAAGTCTGGAAAGGGCAGAGCATCTCCATTGTTAACACTACATGCTTTCTTGAACAGCAGTGACAGAAGTGGAAGCATTTAAAAAAACCCCAAAAAACCCCAACTCTTTGAATTTACAAGAGCCTCCAGTGAACAAACATGGATGATCCCTTTTTGCTGGAGTGATAGCTTTCAAATGCGTCCCTCGGTAATTACTGAGCAGTGCTTTCAGTTTTAATCCAAACTTAGAACTTGAATGCTATGGATATTGTGAAGAACAAAATTTGCTGGCTGGATTCCATTATTTCCACAGATGAAGAGAATTTTGCTGTGCAGAGAAGCTGCAGCCCTTCCTAATTTGTGTCTAGCTTCCACGTGGAAAATTGCAGTCTGGAATTTATTAACAAAGCAAAGCCCCTCTTCATACTGTAAGGCTTAAAAGCATAAGTGTGACTGTGAAGTATTAATCTAACAAACATGCCTAACAAATGTGGCTACTTAATGACAACATTTCTAGCAAGGCAATTACTTTCAAGACAAAGAAAAAGCTCAAGCCTGCTCACTCCATCACCACGCAAAGTGCAGTGGCAGATCCCTTCCACCATACAAAGAGACAGGAAATGAATGAACTGCACGCACACACGACAGGGGCAGTCAGTACCTTCTGGTGTGAGATCCAGCTCAGAAGCAGAGGCATGTCCAAGCAGAGCTGTCACCAAACCTTACTGTCATGAACACCAAGACTCAGAAACAGATTCCTGGGATAAGAGAGTGCAGAAAGGATCCCCCTCTCACAAAGGGCTGGCAGTGCTGTCACAGCATTTCCTCAAGCTCGTTTCATGATATCACAGCAGAGCCAGAAATCCGTGCAGTGGCTGTTATTCTTCAAAAGTCAAGTATTTCCTGACTTAGGGCTGGAAGCATCCACGCTGCTGGATTTGAATAATGCACCCCACTCATCATCAAGCAATGCACACTTAAAAGCAAACAAAAGAGAAACGGGAAACTGTTCCGAAACCAACACCCTGTGCTTTGCTAATTACTGGGAGTTTGACAACTATCTATAACAAAGCAACACAATGTGAGAAAAAATTAGGAACAATTGGAATGAGTCTCCTTTTAATTAGTGTTAACTTGCATATCCACAAGATAGGAGAATCCAGCCACAGCAGTGAAACATGAACAGAGACAAAACAAGCTGCATATCATATCCTGCTATGTACCAGGCATTTGACAAGAAGGCAAAGTTCTTATCTTAAAAAAAACACAACCAAATGCCAGCCAAAGTGCAGATATCCGTAACTATTCTTAACTAGAAAGAAGGGTGGGAGAGGGAAAAAAATGTTTTCCTTTAACTGCTATAAATGTGTTTACTGCCATCCAGATGGGAGTTTTTACTGCCATCCAGCGCTGATCATTCAGACCTGTTGTACTTCTAAAACTGCTGCATTCTGCTGCTTTCCACTCTGGTGAAAATGCATCACTTACCAGTTTTCACCATTAAAAATGCATCTGTCTGATAAAAAAATAAAAGACCAGCTCAGCATGATTCAACTTATGCAGTCATACACAAGCAATTTGCTGACTTTGTTTATGCTAGAAGTATTTAGAAACTAGAACAGAAGAATCTGCCTCCCTCAGCTGACTTACTGCTGAAGGAATACTGATATCTTCTTTTTTACAGAAATAAGGAGGATTTGCAGCCAAGAGAAATGCTATCCCAAAGAGAAAGGAGTAACAGCCAAATTACTAAGCATTTCTATAACCCATCTGCACTTACTGTACAGTCTAAAAATAACAGTTTAGAAAACTCCAAGTCAGGTTCTCAGCAGGCAGTAATAAGCATCTGCCATGAACTCCAATTCATTCTGCTGCATGTCTGGGCCAACACAACACAAGCCCAGTAGCAGAAAGCTGGAACTCAGGGGCTGGCAAAGAAAGCTTCAGTGAAAGCAGCTTTTGGAGCTTCAAGCTAACTGCCATCCCTGGCAGCAAGTGCTTTCACATTTCTTCTCTACAGGCTCATGAATTTAGCCAAAGCTGCAAGCATCAGAAGACACATTAAAGGACTGATTGCATAGAGGAATATTAAAGGATTGCATAGAATAGTTTTGCTTTCAGGAGACAGCCTTATTCCTATTTGCCTGGCCTATATTTTTCCCAGGTGACTGGTCAAAATCCAGCTAGGTTTGCTTCTAAAGCGCTGCTGCAGAGCAGTGCATGTATTTGATATCAGCCTCATGCCACATATTGGGGAGATCACAAAAGGCAAAGCTGAAGACTACTACTACACCACCCTAAAGAGATTTTTTTTTTAGATAGGTAGGTAAGTTAAAATAAAATAAAATTCGGTTTTCAAAATTATTCTTATTCAAGACCAACTCAGGAATTACTTACACTGATGAGTTTTGATACAATCAACAAGCAGAAAAAAGTACCAGAGCTGCACAGCATACATTTAGCAAACAATCACAATATCTAATTTGCAGCTAGAAACTCACCTAATATATTCTGTGTGCTACACACACACAAGGTGCTTCTATGCCAAATGTCCAAATTTAAGTAAGCAGTATAATGATAGAAGGTGGATCAAGTTACTTAACAGGAAAAAATGTCTAAGAGTTACAAGATGATTTAGATGCCTGAGCAGACAATAGGTGCCTTTCTTTATGCAAGCACTGACAGCGACAGCGATGTATCCAAGAACTTCAGGGATGGCAGTGACAGCACAGCACAAGGAAGTGCAAGGAAGATTCTTGCACTCAGCATTTTGCTGCTATGTTTAGGCCAGTCAGGCTTGATGCTTTTCCACCTTTCAGATACAGCTCAAATTCACTCAGTCTGAGTACTCTGCAACCCACAGAAGTGTCAGTACAGAGGTCTCATGACAATCCTTATGCTCTTGAATATGTAGATTAGTAAAACAATTCATCTACCAGTTTTATACTTTGAGCATATGCAAGTTTGTTTCCAAGTTTAGGACACAGTTCCCAGTGAAAGACTTAGCAAAGTACAGCTTGCTTGGAACAGCAGCTCTTCTTAAACTTCTTTAACACAAGTTCTTACAAACTATAAAAGTACAAATTCAGATATTAGCTAGGAATTTTCTCCTGAAAACTGTGTTTTAGCTTAACTTGGCAATTCTAGTAAGCGGTTATTAAAGATGTTGTTTTTAAAACTCCATCATGTTTAACACATACCCTATTTTTAAAAGGGCTTGCCTGAGAAGATAAGGCTGTCACGTGGACAGTCCCAAACAATTAATGCATTCTCCACATTCATTTCCTTTTGAGGGGGTGGGAGGGAAAGTTGGAGAGCTCATTGAAGTATTTTGCCCATTTATGGTCACTATCTACTTCTCCAATACAGATCAGAAGATCATGAACTTCATTTTAGCAGATTTAAAGTGGCAATAAAATGCTCCATGCACCATGTTAAAGAAGGTGGCATTTTTTTAATTCTTTTGTTTCAGATAGAAGTTCTTAAGATTTTAAATTTAAAACAATAATTAACATGTTGATTCCCTACAAAATGAACACACTTTGGTCTGTTTTTCCTTAGTCAAGACATCAAGATTTCAGGACTCCTACATGGCAGATCATGAAGAACCCTAAAGTGAGCATCGTCACAGATTTGGTTACCCATGGATAACACCACTTTTATAACACTTTCACTACAATAACCACCTTCTTCTACTATCACTGAAGAAGAAGATTGTGGTTTAATTCAGAAGACTGTGGTTTAATTCAGAAGAACTGGTTTAATTCAGTGCTGGCTCTAGGAGATGGGAAAAGTTAGATTTTATTCAGTCTAGCAGATATGGGTATATTTGGTCCAAAAAGTCAGGCACTGCAATAACTTCTAGCTCCCTTAATGAGGCTAGAAATTCCTCAATGACTTGAAACCAAGGAGTTCCTTCTTTCCGTATTTGATGTTTTGCCACAAACTCTCAACTGCAGTGGGAAGTTTCAGACTACAAACTTTCATTAAAAAAGGTTCTGCTTACAGAAATTTGGACACCAAAAGCAGTGTCAAGCAGCAGGTAACACTGTGGCAGAGACAAAAAGTGTTACTACTGGGTTCAAGGCTCCTTTTGTCACTAGAACATTCACTAAAAACTGCGAAAGACAAATGCACATGATTCATCAGCCAGCGTGGACAGAGTATAAAGAAAATAGATTGCAACCTAGTAGCATTTCAACAGCTTTGCCATACCTGCCAAGTAATGTTCAGTAGTTTTCTAGTACTTTGGAAATACACATCTGTACACGTTCCAGCTTGTCTGCTAATCTCACAGTTCACAAAAGCAACTGCCTTGTCTTGTGACAGTATCAAATGCCTGAGCAACCACTATTACAATTAACTCTTCCCAGATAACAACCAGCAAAACACCCAAGCATAAACACAGCAAGGAAGGAATTCAAAGCTGTACTCATCCAGATGCTGAATTACCAACTGCTTTGAAATAAGGTGCTGGGAACTTCCACCTAACTAGACTTCCTTCAGCACCGAAGTCTGGAACTACCACTTTGCCTAGGAGTCAGGGGAAAAATGAATACCACACCTGAAGGCAAAGTTAGCACAGGACAAAACACTGAATCCTACTCTCCCTGGGAGTCACATTAGTCTAATCTTGTCAATCACTAACTGTTTAAAACATTAAGATTTCATCAGCTTGTTAGTAGCTGTAAAGAGAATTAAATCATTAGGTAGTTATAGTGTTTAAATGTAAATCCATACAGACACAGCTGGATGGGTATTTCAAATTTAATAGCTGAACGCTATTAAGTAGCTGAATAAAGCTATTTAATAATAAGCTGAAATAGATGAATTAAATTCATGGTCCTTTTACATTTTGACATAGAGAAATTCTAAAAGAGCTACAGATTTACTGTTACTACTACTACTACTAAAAAAAAAAAAAAAAAACCAAACCAAACTAAAAAAACAAACCAAACCAAAACAAAAACAACTTCCCAGGGGGAACAGAAAAGAAAATGCCTTCCCAGAAAGCTTTGATATAAAGGAGTCAATAAAGTAAACAGACAGTAAGGACCTTTCAGAGAAACAGCTTTATAAGGCAAGATTCTTGCACCAATAGTGACACACATGAAGTAAGCTAAGGATGTGATAAAGACCCATGAGACCCATCACATCTATTTCCAAAAAGTCTGTGAGAGCATTTTGTTTTGGTTATGAATATGAGTTCTACAAAAGTGAAGGGAAAAAGGGAACATAGAGGCACTTAATCACTGTATAAGTAAGAAAGCACAACAGATATATAGAGTCAAGATGGGTGGGAAGGAGTTGTTTCTGAGCTTATCATGGAGGTTCTACTAATTTTTTTAGGCACATTTTCATATACATCAGGTAAAGCAACTTTTGCACTTCTTCTCTAATTGCTACTGGTTGATGCTACTTATTTCAGTACTGCCTAAACTTTATTTTCTGAATTTATTGTGCCTGGTATGTGCTAGGCATTTCTGCACCAGCAGCTGCACAGCACTACCTGACAGCATAAACAGTAGGATTATTGGAATTGGCTTGAGACCACATAGGTAAGAAGAACAGCTAGGCTGCATTAAGTGACTGCAGCTAACTTTTTCGTAACAATATTCACAGGAAGAGTAGTATGGGCATTATGAAGTCCTTGCAACACAGTGACAAATTAATCCAGGAGTTCTAGAATTTCAGTTCATTATTAATGCAGAGCAAAGCCCACACTGCTTCACCTTCCATAGCAGCATCTTCATTTTAGTAGTTCTACTGGGTTTACGTGGCAAGGTTTTGGTAGCAAAGGGGACTGCAGGGGTGACTTCCATTACAAGCTCCCAGAGTTTCCCCAATGTTCAACAAAGCCAATGCCAGCCAGCTCCAGGACAGACCCACCACCCAGCATTGCAGTGATGGTGGTAGCCCCTCCAGGATAATGTGTTTGAGAAGAGGAAAAAACCCTATGCAATGGCAGCTAGGACAGCAAAATGAGAACACATGAGGGGAACAGCCCTGCAGACACCAAGGTCAGTGAAGAAGAGAGGGGGAGGAGGTGCTCAGGTGCCAGAACTGAGATTCCCCTGCAGCCCATGGAGATCCATTCTGGAGCACAGATCCACCTGCAGCCCTTGGAGGATGCTACACTGGAGCAGTGGAAGATCAAAGGAGACTGTGACTCCATGGGAAGCCCATGCTGGAGCAGGCTCCTGGCATGGACCTGTGGACCCATAGAGAGAGAAGTCAACAGGGAAGACAGTTTGCTGGCAGGACTTCAGCAGGAGACCCATGCTAGAACAGCCTGTCCCTGAAGGACTACACCCTGTGGGAGAGGCCCATGCTGGAGCAGTCTGTTCCTGAAGAACTGCACCCATGGGAAAGACCCAGATTGGAGAAGTTGGTAGAGAGCTTTCTCCTGTGTGAGGGGCCCTACACTGGAGCAGGGGAAGAATGTGAGGAGTCCTGCTCCTGAGGAGGAAGCAGTGGCAGAGACAATGTGTGATGAATCCCCATTCCCTGTCCCCCTGAGCTGCTGAGGGGGAAGAAGTAGAGAAAATTAGGAGTAAAGTTAAATTCAAAAAGAAGGGAGGGGTGGGGAGAAGGTGTTTTCAAGATTTGGTTTTCTTTCTCATTACCTTACTCTGATTTGATTGGTAATAAATTAAACTCAGGCTGATTCTGCTTCGCCCATGACAGTAATTGAGTGATCTCTCCCTGTCCTTACCTGGACCCACAAGCCTTTTGTTATATTTTCTCACCCCTGTCCAACTAAGGACCCTATAACCCTATAACCTATAATGAGAGTGAGGCTTTGGTGGGTGTCTGGTGTCCAGCCAGGACAGCCCCCCACACCAGTGCTGTTAACACATCTTAGCTGGATACCTGTGTATGGTATGTTCCCTGCTTGTAAAGGAGAAGGGCAGCATAGTCCTAATGTCTAGGGCTTGGTAAAAATATACTTAGCTATAATATGGCAAATCCCATCATGTGGCTCCTGTCTGGACTGGAAATAGAAACTCTTATTTCTCGTCTGATAGGCAAGGGATGAAATGGGAAGAGTGATTTTGTCACTGACACAGCAGTGTTCTCATGACATTTAAATAAGTTATTTGGAAGGATAATGTAAATCCCATTCACTTCAGCTTACTACAAGAGTTTCTTTATAATTTCACCTAAGATATTACTTGTCATGCTCAGCTGCCATCAAAGCAAGATACACCTTCAAATAACTTAAAGTTTCAGAAATAAGTATGTGAGTTGTTCTCTGTGGAAGTCAATAGTCCCCTCTTGACTGAGGAAATTAAAACTCAGTTCATCCACAACTTTGTCCTTCTACAGCTTATTTTTTACTTCCAATAGCTCATATTATGAAAGATTTCTCTCTGCAATTGGAAGTCGGCTTGCTGGTGAGAGTTAGCAGTGAACACACAAACTATTAACAGCAATCAGAAAAAAGGTCCCCTAAACAGTGAACTTCATTCCTCCTGCTCATCAACTCTTTCTCCCTGGGGGAGTTTAGCTGATCTGGGAATTATCTATGTTAGGAATCTATTCTTGGTCATGTCTGAATGTCCTGTTCCCACTGAAGTCAAGCCTGAAACTTGTTTTGCAGAGGCAGCGAGGAAACATTGTATCATAAAAGTTAAGCGTATTTCTTAACTACCTCTTTCGTGATTCCCAGCATCCAAACTTGGAAAACAAGGTGCGTATCTCTCTGGTGGGATTCACAAGTATGCCTTCCAGTTTCACCTATGACAAATTCCATACATTTCTATATAGTAGATACTGCTAAACTTCAAGGAGAAACAACAAAAATCTCTATATAGTAGATACTGCTAAACTTCAAGGGTAATCTCAAATGTGATGGAAATATACAACACTAGTTAGATTTATTTATTCTCTAGGGAATTTTTAAACCATCTGGCACAGTCCAAAGTGCTGTAGTTTCTGTGTGTTCAAGAGCTCTCAGGGAGCTGAAGCTAGCATAGGATATAAATTGGATCATTTCTGTGTTTTTGCTCTTGTAAAAACTTAACCTCTTGCATAAATTAGGCAATTTCAAAACAGTTACGATACAATGAAGCGGGCTTAACAGATTCATACCTTATCAAGAGAATTTTATCAGAAATTATAAGAGTTCAGAAATTAATATGGACTTCAGTTGGAAGCAAAATCCGAAAAATACATAATCCATTTGAGAAGCCACTATGGAACTCATGGACCAAGATGTAGTTCAACGGGATTTGTGCAAACAGGAACAAAACTGAATATATGAACATCTCCATCCATATTTTTTCATAAACAGAAGTCAAGTCCACCAGCGTGTAAATTTTTTTGTTTGAGTTTTGTTTATTTCTTAAGTGTGGGAGACATTTATGAGAGGGTTATGAACCATTGGCTCAAACAATGATAAAATCATAAGTGAAAGTAATAGGAAAATATAAGAACAGGCATGTTTGCTCCCAAATCCAGTACTGGGTATGTACACAGTTTCAAAGTGACAATTCAGAGCAGCTTTCTGCAGTGTTACAACTTGCCCAGCTGAGGTTGCTCCCCATGTGCTCAAACCCATATCCCATAAAGAGATTTTAACATCCTATTTTTCCCTCATGGGAACACTGGAAATAACTATCTGGAATAACTACTTGAATGTTCAATTTAATATCCCACATGTACTGCCTCCTCTACCCAAGCAGAGGAGGTATGAAAGGAGCCATTTTATGCCATTTATGCTTATCACAATCCCTGCAATCTGTTGGACTCCTTCAAAGATGCCTCACATATAAACACCAGTCTTGGAATTAAACAATTTGGAATTGCTACCAGCACATAGAACTTAAGAAACTGTGTTACTTCCAGTTAGTAGCAGTATTCATGATCATTCTCAGCCTAATTTATTTAGATGATGGCAGCTCTGAGGCTGACCATAGCAGACAGGGGTTCTAGAAGGACACAATAGAGCTGCTGCAAGGAATTTGTAAGCCCCAATAGCATATGGTAAAAAACAGCTACTGAACAGCAAATTTAAAACTTGTGTCCTCTTTTCATAATCAGAGCACAAGGGGAAAGCAATCCATGAAATAAGAGGTAATCAAAGGAAAAAGAAAGAAAAAACAAAAAAGACTGTTAGACACGAACTCAGTTAATTACAGGGACACAGAACAAAGTCTGTTACAAGTTACTGGATTGACAGGTCTGAAATTTTTATGTACAACCAAGGAATAACAGTCTTTTGAGTTAAAAAAAAAAAAACTATCCAAAGTGTCAGAATTGTCACTTCTGGAAATCAGTCACCGGTTTAAGTGGATAAATTGGTAAGTAGGAGGATGATTTTAAGGCAGCACTTCAAAGAAACAGATTAGGTAACAGATGCATGACATGTAGTAATATCCTGGTATTATACCTTGTTCCAACAAGTGGCATGAAGGTGAAATATAGGGTTTAAGACACCAAGAGTTTATTTCCAATGGTAAATATACAAATAGTGTAAGATTAGGATACTGGTGAAAAACAACTGGAAATCCTAGTATTTTATTAGGGTTTTTTTCTCCGTCTATGAACAGAAGCAGGAAATTAAGATCAAACTGAGGTCATGTGGCTACAATAAATGTTGACTGCAACAAGTATTTTACCAGAAATAAACAAGGCAGAGTCATCTTTGCAAGCAGATTTAGTCAATAATCCTGTATTGTTTATAAGATACACTGACTGCTTGTTGTGAATTCCCAAGCAGATAAGAACTGTTCATAATACACAGACTTCACAAATAGCCCCACCTCAATAAAACTTGGGGATGCACACCTGCTACTCAGAAATTGGGATTCCCCTCAAACTTTGTCTTGTTTCATAGTCTATAAATTTACAGTAAATATTTATTCTTCTAAGAAAAAAAAAATCATTTTGCCCAGTTTATGGAATATCCTACAATTTCATTCTGCAAAAAAACCCCAAACAGACATTTGGAAAAATATGTATGTAATTAGAAGGATTTAAAAAGAGGATTTTAAAAAGAGTAAGCTGCTAAAAACACACTTGATGTCAACTCAACACTGAAAACTCCCAAGCATGTATCAAAACTACACTGCACAACCTAAATGTTTTTTAACCTATAATTATATGCAGCATAATTGGAAAGCCTCAAATTTACAAGAAGAACTACCCAAGTGGTGACAAGATGACAGAAGAAACTCCCACTGGAAAGGGAAACCCCACTCCCCAACAGCTGGTCCTCAGAAGGGTTCATACATGCAGCTGGAAAGGAAGAGATTAATCTCAGAGCTGAGATGTTGAAGAGGTTCCCTGCTACCATCTTCCCAGTATTCTCTCAAGATATCACAACAAAAATTGTGGTGAACCTGGCAGTATTAGGTTAATAGTTGGCCTTCATGATCTTACAGGCATTTTCCAACTTTAACAAATCTATGATTTATCCTGATAGCTACATAGAAATAGGATTGCAGACATCACTGTATTTCTATTAAGCTTGGGTGGATGCTCACACCCACAGAAGGTAAGAGTGTGTACCTTCAAACATTAATTTACAAAAAACATCCCATTTTGCCACCCCAGCTTTACCCCAGTATTTTCACAGCCTTTATGAGCAAACTTTCCCTGAATGCAAAGAACTGAGGCTGCGACTCTATCCAGCAGGTATTGCTCATAAACTGACCAAACTGAACCTTCAGAGCTTTTAAGTTCCCAGACAATTAAAAAAATATTTAATAGACTCAGTAGGGGAGGGGGTGTTGCTTTTTACAATACAAGAAGCCCCTTCATCACATTAAGAACAGTGGATTTATATCATTTCACTGCTTATCTGAACACCACCCTGTGCTATCTAACAAAACACACACTGCACTTTCCTGATAAAACACCCTGTGCTAAGGTAGCTGTACCTACTGGGATGTGAACACGTGTCCTGAGCCCTATTACAAGCAGCAGAGAAACAGATGATTTCAGGCTTTATGTACTCAGCTTGGATTTAATCAGCAGCTGCACAGAGAAGCCTCTGCACACCAGCAAGCCTGAAAGAACACTGGCTGCCATTGCTTTATTTTTATTCTAAGTTGAGATCTTGTCATCTTAACCTTTACCTTCTAATATCATCAGCCACATTAGGCTGAGCATCTTAGCCAAGAGCTTCCCATTTAGACAGCCAGAAAACAGACTGCAAGACTTCTGTTTTTTCTTTCAATAAGGTCCTGAGGTCATCAAGGAAGGGGCCAGGCAACACCCACATCCAAAGGTGCAGTAAATTAACCTTGCAACAATGCACAGAGTGCTTGGCTCTTGGAACAGAAGTGTGGCCAAGAGGCTGAAACGCTCACCTCCTTTGACACTGTTTTGCCATATTCTTAGGCTCTGTGAGAACCCTCTGCAAGTGCTTTTGATTTTAAAAGCAGAAGCTACCAAATTATTCTTTATTTTACTCTGGTTGGAATAAAAAAGAAAATCGTTTACTACTGTATTCATTATATTAGAAATGCAAATTCATTTCTTTGGTAGATCTCTCAAGTTTACCACTAAAAGGATAAGTTTACAATATTTAATTTCCTACAGTACAACTGCTTGGGGAGAAAAAAAAGAACTTGCTTTTCTGAGACACTCGAGAATTAGCCCCTGGCAGTAAACTCTTCCCTGCACCAGCACTGTTTCTCCATTACTCCAAAAGTGGAGGCGTTAATCTCTTCCCTTCCATGGCCATGCCCAGAAGAGTCCAGACAGACTGATCAATCATTTCTAGTCAGCAGGACTCTGTGAAAAGACAGAAGGTCTTCCTCTCAAACCAATCTGCAAGATCAGTTTTAAATGCCTACAAAGGTTCATGATCTGAGGTATGTGGTAAGTTTTCTATGAAGTAATTACAAAGGCTATGCAGTACAAAAAGACAAAAAAAGAAAATTTGTGTATGAGAATTAGTACCACTTTTGTAAAAGCTTTATCTGTATCAGAATGTTTAAACAAGAGCAACTTCTCTATGAACAAAAAAAAAAAAAAAAACAAAAACAAACAAAAAAACCCCAAAAAAAACAAAAAAAAAACAAAAAAAAAAAACCAAAAAAAAAAAAAATTTGAGGTTTTATTACGTCTTGTAGCCCATAATGAGTAAGTTAAATGTGCACCGGGAGGAGGAGGGGAGAGTCTCTCTTCCCAAAACTTTAACCAAGTAATGAAGTCCATCTTTCCCAAGAAGTAGATAACAGCAGACAAAGCTTTCCTTCCATGTCACCTGTGCCATTTGTACATTCAACTGCACAGTGACACTTCCCAAAGCAGCCAGGTTCTAGCAAGCAATACAATAGCTCACACAAGCAGTGTCCACTTAGTATCTCTGTTAAGTGTTTCTGAAGTCACTTCTGCTAGCATAATTTTTCTACACATTCAAGGAATCTGGTGGAAGATGGAAGATTGGAAGATGCCAGCCCCTCAAACTTCAGCAACAGGAAATAGCCACCATCAAATATTTTTTTTTTTTTTTTGTAAATACAGCACTGAGTCTTTATGCACCAAGCAATCAAAAACACAGCAACAATGCAAGTTGAAGGTGAACTTGAACAGATAAGATATAAGATAAAATACACAGGTGCTTTACAGTGAATTCTGACTGGGAACACTTCAATGCACTGCCAAGCACTATCACAAATTTGGGGAGAACAGCATTAAAAAAAATAAAAAGCTCTGACTTTTTGAAGTCATACTCAGTTTATATCCAAGTTTATTTTTAGGCATCAAGTTCTATTTTTTTCATACTTCAAAAAATGAAATTTCAGATACTTCATTTCCTAGTAAAGCTGATTTACATTATATAGCACATAAGCATCATGAAGAGCATAATCTGATTTGTGGTGGCTCATGAACGACAGACAGGACATTTATACATGCTACTTAAAACTTCATCTCTTAGGAATGAAGTTGTTTGCCTACCTATGGTTCTTCAGTACAGCTCAGTAGGGCTGGGAAGAAATTCAGTTGTTCTGGAAAGCTTGTTTTTAGGATTAAATAACAGGCAACATGGTAGGCTACATCTGCACATCTTAACTTTTGCTGAAAGCATAGCCAGCTTAACCATTCCTACAAGGAAACAAATGCTGTTTCCTTGTAGCAACCAGGACTTGAGAGATTTATTTTTTCATAAACTCTTTGGTTTATATTAAATTCCAGCACAGGAATCAGGGCTGATTTCTGCTTATAAAACATTATCATTTATTGTTTCACAGAATGAAACTATCAAAATAAAGGTACAGTGTAACAGACAATAACAATGTGCTTTTTCTTTCCTTTTTACATGAAACTAGTTTTTGGAAACAGGACTGGAATCCCACATTGCCTGTCTTAGTTCTGCTCGTAGATGAGCCTAGTCTATCACAGAGGTGAGTGTAGTCATTTTCTGGGGAACAGTCAGGGATATAAGGATGCTGCTCATGCACAGGCAGTTGTATTTCATCCCCAGCATCACGAGGAATGGCAGGATAATGCTGAGAAATTGCATCCTCAAGCACAGACAGAGCAAACATACATTTAATGGCTTTCTTTTGCTGCACCCAATGTGCAGCACTTAAACTTCATTCCTTGCTTCAGATATTTGAACCTCTCAGGGAAAAGCAGAGCTTCCCAGTACCTAGACAGCAAAAGGAAAGTGTGTTTGGAATGAAACACCTACTATTTAGAAAATCAGAGTGAAAGACCTTATTGAGGTCTCCCACAGCTAATCTGGAGGTGCCCAATCTGCCTTTGTAAGGGATCACAGTGTGCTAGCAGGCTTCTCACAATGAAAGAGTTGCATGTCCAGCCATGAGACTGGAAGAAATAATCACAGGTCCCTTGTGAAACATCAAGGACCATCTACAGGAACCTTGTGCATCTCCTTTCCTGGCTGAAAAAAAGGCTTCTGAAATGACATCATCAATCCCTTCTTGTCTTCTCCATTCTCATAAGAACCTAAGGTTCATGTCTTCCACTGAGTTTGACTGCTTTGTCTACCTTTAGAGTGACCTTTGCTGGGGAAGGCCAAGCGGGTTACAGAGAGGAGGAAGTGACCAAGTGGCTGTGGAAAGCACACACGCCCACACAGAGCAGAAGTGACAAGCTTGTACTGAGGGCATCTGTTCTGCTCAGCTGGCCAAGGCACACACGAGTGTGTGCACAGTAAACACCAGCTACAGCTGGCATAACACGCTGTTTCTTGTCCAGCAACTACCCAAGGACATAGAAGTAGCAGGAAAACTGAAAGACTGTGTAAGACAAAGAACTTCATAAACTGCTTTATAGAAAGCAGTTTAAAGAAATACTTATTGTGCATTTTATTTGTGTGTTTTTACATTCCCTCTTACTTCTGGCTCCACCTCACTGGACAATTTCACGTTCATTTTCCAGGAAATGCTGAAGGCCTAACTGAATCTTCTGAGGTACCCAGAATATTATAATACATCTTTCTTATCTCTTTTAAACAGAAGGAAATGGATCAAAACAAGAAAGTCTGTAACTTATGAAGTGGCAGGAGTGTTTGTTCTGCAGCAGTCTGGATTTTCCCAATTTGTGAATGATAAGCAGTTTTACATGAACACTAGCAGTGTAATTTCAGGCATGAAGATCACTTCATCAATTGAATCCCTCCTTCCTACTCTTAGCCATACACACATTGCAGCATTTCATTAGTTACAGACACAGCTCTCCAGAGCACTAAGCTAAATGTTGCACATTAAGACTACGTTTTTCATTATTTCTAATGCTACATCAATTTTGTGTGTTTAAGCTCAACCTGTTCCTATTTACACTTTGCAGCAAGTCACTGAACACCACCCACTATTTAAGAACACTGAAAACATTGAACAACATTTCCCTAGCTTAGATACTGCCTCTGAGCCCAAACTGCTGACTTAACAAGCTGAACTTTACAAGAGCAACAAGATGGAGCTATATTCCAGCAGGACAGCAGAGAGCCTCACACATCCAATCGTCTTGTCTCACAGGGCACATCCAGAGCTTCTACATGTTAAGACTTCAGGTTTTCCAAATGCATAAGAGATATCCCCTCACCTCCTTCCACCAAGTATTTTTCAAGGGCATTATACTACCAAGCTGGCATATCTGTTATGTGCCTTCAAGGACTGAAATGATTTAAGTGTTTGAACTCAAGGAGTGTTACACAACCTTCATGCACAGAAACAAATCTTCAGCCTTGGAAGGGACAGCAAGGATTTTGCCATCCTGTAAGATAATGCCACAAGTACCTAAGCTATAATCAAATTCAATATTAAAAAATATTAAAGCCAACTTTTTGGCATACATGTTTTCAACAGAAAAATGATCTCTAAAACAGCACATAAAATGCTAGTGTAGAAGTACTGTGTTTGACTAGTCAGGAATCTTCAAATCCTAGGTAGCTATATAATATTTAACTATTTAGTCTGAGTCTTATACTGACTGTCTTTTCTAAACTGAGCTAAAGCAATTAATGCATACAGTATTTCTGTTACTGTCAATCAAAACACAACTTCCTCATGCTTTAGGCAAGAGTATTAAAGAGTATTTATTGTGAGTGAACAGACCAGATTAATAATTTAGTGAGTGGTTAGTAAAAGATAGAAAGGAGTTTTACTGCTCCATGTGAATGAGGTACAATAGCCATCTCATGTAGGAGATGGAACTTAAGCCTGTAGCTGAACCCCATCCTGCCCTGTGGAATCCCATCCCCTGCCATCCCCAAACAGCTTTCTGTTTCCCACCCCCTGAAACGAGCTCGACTGAAGAATCTGAATTCTTCAGGAGTTCCATCTGGTTGAGAACATATAGTGGATAGAGCCATCCATTATTATCTATTATTGGGTGGGATTTTTTCCTATATGAATAGTTTCTTCTACCCTCTGTAATTAGTATTGTTGCTGTTATGATTCATTTTCTTATCTCATTGCTGTTTCAAATAAACTGTTCTTATCTCAAACCCATTATCTTTGCCTTCTGTGCCTCCAGTTCTCCTCTCCAGCCACCTGCGTGAGGGAGGGGGGAGGCAGAGGAAGCTGCAGTGTGGGAGCACTAAATTGGAGAATACCACTCCTAAACCATGACACCAGTTTATTCAAATATCTAACAATAAAGAAAAAATAATCCAGTCTGGTTTCCACCAAAGTAATTGGAAATACTTGTTTTTAATGAGAACCAAGTTTACTGATCTTGATCTGGTATTTCAAATTATATTGAGCAGATTAAAACTTTTCATTTACTTACCATTCTCTTCCTAGTTACTTGCTATTGCCTTTCTTTCATGGCCTTGTAAAAGTCAAAAATTAATGATTACTCTTAAGAAATGTATTTTTCCTAAAGCAAATCTTTTATAAATTCCTCAATGATACCATTTAAAAAATGGATTGAGGCAACAGGAGTACTTCCTAACATCCAACTACCTAATTATGACAACTTACATACTTCAATTTTGACTTTATCCAGAATTTAACTTTCTTTTCCAGGGAAGAGAATAATTGCATTAAAGGAAAAACACAAAAGAAAAAAAAATCCATCATATCTTCTTCCTATCTTCCTAAACAACCCTTTCCAAAGGGTTTCCTCAAGCTTGGCTAAATGACCAACTGCCATTTGAGCTCACTGACCAGGGGTACTACTTGCTATCATCCAAAGCATCAACAGCCAGGAAGGCAGGACATTTCCTATGACATTCAGCATTATCTGAGAGATGCATTTCAAAGGCTTCCACTTCTAGTCTTGGGTAATAAGTACCCGCTAATAGAAAGAAGGTCACACATCCAGACTCCAGTCAGAATAAAAACTTATGACCTACCACCTCCACCACACCCTCATGTGGCCATTAAGAGCTTGTTCCCTTAATCCCTAGGCCTGAAAAGAGGCATTGATTTCACAGGGAGCAGACTCCCAACTCCCAGCTCTGGATCCTTTCTGGGCAGAGTTTATGGTTAGCAGGATAAATCCTAAGGAGGCTTATGCTGATTTGTGTCTAGCAAGCCTGGGATCCTCAGGGAGTCCCATCACAAAGCTCCAGTGAGTTGCTACAGGATCAGCTCATGTGCATTTACTGAACAATTTATCACACACACTTTGACAGCTCTGGCAGCTGCAGAAAACCCTTCCAGCCCTTCCCTTATAGCAGGGATTCTCCAGCTTCCAAAAAAATCCTTGCTCAAGTTTTAGACATTAACCAATGTTTTCTTGATGACCTTTGCTCACAGAAAGCAACTACACATTTTAAAGTCAGTCTGAGATACAGACTGTCTTCTGCATGGAAAGTGATCTTGCTATGTCCAAATGCTTAACTTTGAGCAACAATATTGATTTAGAAGAAAGAAATTTAAGGAATCTGCCCAAAGTTCTTTATGACAGACCTTAATTTGTGGAGTAGCTTTACCAAAACTGTCTCTTGCACTGACAGTTTTCCATGAAAGTGTATAACCTTTCAGAAAACAGTAGTCTACTAGAGAAGTAATTAGCAAGTTGGAGAAAAACCAAATCTGTCTAGAAAGTTGTACAAAGAAATCCTCCTTTATCATTCTACAATCCTATGATTTTTTAGAAAGACAACTTTACAATTTGGTTCACAGCAGTGATAAAGTTATGCATACAAAGAAAACATTTTTGCACTCCAAAGCCAGTATCTCTGCTTGAGGAAGACATACAAAGAAACATATTTTTTTGGGTTATTGTGGGTTTTTATTATTTTAGACAAAACAAAGTGTTACGAGATCTGAAAAGAGAAGCTAAAATACTGAGACACAGAGTCCTGTGAAAGACAAATCCTTGCCAATTGCATGTAACCTCTCTTCCAACTGATTCTGTTTGAACTACTAGAGCAAGAAAAGCTGATTTTTCACCTAAATTTGCAGGGAAAAAATAAGGAAAAAAATTATCAAATCTGTAACAAGGTTCAAATACAAAAGCCTTACAGTTACAATACAGGAGAGATCATATTTTTCAATTTGGTTTCTGAAAACTGGAAAACTGTTTGTGGTTGAAAGGATGCAAACAAGATCAGAGAGTGTCATCTACAAATGTTGATGACAAATTGTAGGAAACAACCTGTTTGCTGGAAGTTGCATGGCATCGTGAGTGCAACCTGAGCACCTTCCAATGCCACCATCTGGGAAATGAGGTATTTCTAAAAACCAAGCTACATCATATCAGTTAATTCCTGGCTCGTAAGGGCCATTATCAAAGTATTTCATCAAGTGTAACACCACCTATACTAACATATTCTCCCTGTTGCTTTTTTTTTCTCCTGCCCCCCAGCTATGATCTAAAGGATATTATCCAAGAAATTACAATAGCTGTAGAGACCATTGCAAAGGAGAAACAGTTGGATAAGACTGAAGGATTTTAGCTTTAAATATGAAGAATGCTGTTGGAGTTAAATCTTATGCAGATGTATAAGATTTAAAGTTAAATGCAAGTTAAATCTTATACAGCTTTTCTTTAATTGTGGCAGGAGTCAAAAGACATTGCTAGGAAGCCTAAAAAATTAGTAAGGGATTTTGTTCATGGTGACAGAGGGTAGAAGAGCAGCAGCCAGCATCTTCCCCGTGCTTAGGGGAAAGCAGCACAAAGAGTAGTGAGATCTCTTCTTTAGTGAGAGCCCAATACAATGCTAAGTGGGCATATGTTGCTCTTTACTTAAAAGGACCAATAAAACAAACTAGGAATGTAGCTTGTCAACCATACATCCTACAATGGAAAATCCCTTTATTTTGGTCACAACTGCCAACTATCACACCATGAAATATTCCAAAAGAGGTCCTGAATTTTTCCCAGACTACAGCTCTAATGGAATAGCATTTCTGCTTCTGATATGTAGGCAGACACTACGTGACAGCACATAATTCCCTATCTCGACTTTTTTCCTGAAAATGGCATGGAGTCAAGGGAACAATCTCTCAGCATTATAAAATACTATTGCTACATCAGTGATTCAGTCTGGCAATCTCTCCAAAACCATTAACATAAACAGAAGAGGCCTTGTGCACCAAGTAGACATGCAGATAAAGGTACTGTACATAGTCGTTCCCACTACAAAATGCAAACTAGATGAATGCACCCAGAACAAAAATTGTTTTCTGATGGCCTGAGACAGGGCAAGTTTATTTTTGTGGGTGTAATATTATTCTCAGGCATAAGACTCAGGCTAGCAACTTACCAGATCCTAGTAGCTGGAACCATAAAGGCAGAGCAGTATGTACCAGCCAGTGGATATTTTTAAAATCCTTTGAAACCACTAACTGAAAGGAAGCATGCAAACACTCTAGAGGAATGAATTACTAACTTGAAATAAATGCTTAAAATACTCAAGAGATCACATTAAAAAAACTTATGCATTTATTGGGTGATAAGTTCTGCTATGGATCAATTCCTAATAAAGAAATCCCTCTCTAACCTCAACTCCAGTCCCTTTGAATCCAACTGTACTACCACAGAGACTCAAAATCTTAATGGAAAGGAGACTTAGAAATGCTAAGTGTCTCAATGACCAGTCAGCAGTCAAAGCATTATACACCTAACACTGCACAGTTATCAGGCAAATGCCACCTTTGCAGCTAACGAGTGACCACATCAGCCCCCCAGCAGAGCTCCACAACAGGCTCACCTGCTCTCCGTACAGCACCTCCCATGCTGGCTGTGCTGACACCTGGCTGAGGTTGGAGGGAAGTGCTGTATGGCTGCTGTGTTAACACTCCAAGTAAAACACAGCTAAGGCACAGCTACTGTGGAGCTGTCAGCACATGAGCTCTTTTCCCTGCACCTTTGCTGCCAAGCAGACAGGTCTTAACAAGAACTGGAACACACCTCGTGTTCTGACCTGCACATCCAACAGCCCAGAGCTGGTCTAAAGACTTTGCACACCAGTGCCACAGTCCAATGAAGGACAGCTTGGGTGTAGTGAAAACGTACTCGAAGACACACTGAACCAATTTAAAAGATATGAAATTCTCATCCTCCTCCACTTTATAAAGCATCAAGGTAACAGTGTACCTAAGCATCAAAGAGTTTCCAATTATCTTCCTAAATGTAAAGAAATAGATTCCTTTAACTGGGAGCAGAAGACATCATCTTTTGCCTTCCTCAGAAATACTTGTTTCTCAAATGATCTTCATCCTCTGAAGTTGGAAGGATCTTCACCTGAAGTTTAGTTAAAACCATTTGTCTTACGAAATGATGTTGCTCTTTCTAAGCAGTTTGTGGTAAAAACAACGTGAAGAGAGGTACAGGAGGGAAGAGAATATTCTAGACTTTTAGTTACTCTTACTGGGAAGAAACTAAAGGAAAATAATCTAGATCTTCTTTTCTCTTGAAAAGGGCATGCTCTAAAGTATAGGCTAGCACCACTGAATGCTAAAAAAGCTTGATCTGACTACATTGTACAAATGTATCACCCATCAAATGTACACTGACAGTTGCTCAGTAAGGAAGTTCAAGTTCATACTGTCACAATCTGCCAGTCATACATTCCCTACAAATTACCCTCTTTGGGACAGCAAGCAGAAAAAACACATCCTTTAAGAATTACATTTTTGCACAAGCAGTGTAATTCAATACCAGAAAGAGAGAAAATGATGGTGCACTTTAGTCTGAATCCACTGCTAGCATTCATGAACAAGAATCCCCTTCCAGGCCCAGAGTGTTGCCAACATTCTGGAGTTTTGTTACACAACTGTAAGAACGGCTTCAGCTCCCACTGTGCAATTTTCCCGGGTAGCAATTGTTAAAGAGTGTTTTTCCCACTGTGTTATGGAACAATGGGAATGATTAATGTACCCAGGAGCAATACTTGAGTCAACGATTATTGATATCAAGTGTTGATGTTTGGCATGAGATGAACTAAGTTCTGTTACATTAGAGACAACTCTCCTCTGCCAAAACCCTAACCTCATTTTTCCAGAGGGGAAAAAAAAACCTTTCACATAAGTAAGAACATTTTTAGGAAGGTTACCCACTTAAAAAGATATAGCTAGTCCCATTATTTATTTCGTATTGGCAGCAAAATACAGAAAACTAAACCCGGACACATTTCATCTGACATTTAAAAAAATTCAAAAGCATTAAGATTTTAGCTTTACCCATAACTTGTCTCTTCTAGTACAGGGCAGTAACAACAGTCACCACTGTGTTTCAGTCCACTTTCTTTTTTAATCAAGGTTGTTTGTTTGTTTATTCAGCCCTTATGAGCTGGGTGAAAGTACAGTTTTGCTTAGGTACACTTTGGTCACCATCAGCTCTCCCCCAGGAATTATTGTTCATGACCACAAAATTTGCTTATCTTAATATTTCAGTATATTCTCCTATTTGTACTGAACATCCTTTTAATCAAAAGGTACAGATACCGCTGGGTTCTTTGAAGCACTTCAAAGCTTCCCTTTTTGAAAGCAGCTACAGAGGCACACACGCAGCCACAGCTCGCCCCTGTGAGCAGCGGCTTAGGGAGCCTCTTTCAGCCAGCATGAGAAATGTTTTGTGAGGCCAGGCCTCACACATTCAGCTCTGGACATGGATAGAAAGGTGGGAAACAGCGAGGGAAGCAGGAAAGAACTAATATTTTACATAAGTGATATATTGCTACGCAAGTGTTTATTGCATTGATGATAAATGTGAGCGCTTGAGTAGTCAAATACTAAACACATGCAGCTTCTAAAAAGTGGATACCAAGCAAGGTGCACAAGTGTAGAATGTCTTCCAACTAAGGTTTTATGATTTTTGATAAATGAAACAACTTAATTGAGGGCCAAAACCCTTCCACTTTTGTTGTTTTGTAAAATGTAAGCATTACAGTAGCTAAGTTAGATCTAAATCATTTGTTTGCACATGACTGCTCACAATTGCACTGCATTTTAGTGGTGAAGTTTAAAAATGCAGAACATGTGGAAGCTTGGCACCCATTCCATAAGCACATTAAGTAACTCCAAAAACTACAAAGGAATGGACATAAAACTTCTTTTTTAAAGTAATCTCCCATCTTAATGGAGATATAATCCTCACAAATCAATGGAAAAATACAATGGATTAATACAGGGTTACAAGGAGGTAATAAGACTTGGGGGATTTTTAAAAAGTTTTATAACAGAGCTCCAAGATCACAGAAATGACATAGAAGAATGCAAAGACACACTAATGCAGATTATGTTTTCTCTCCAGACTATTTCCACTCTTCCTGTAACAACAATTCTCCTGTCCCACTCATCTCCTCTAGCATTGTTGCAATGAGTATAGTAGAAGCATCTTATCATGATTTTCACCACTGGACCTCTTAAACACTAAGCTTATGAATGGACTACTTCTATTTACATTCCTTTAAACAAAAACTGCTGGAAGAGTGAAAAGAGTTCATCATACAGCTAGGTCAATGAAACAATGAGCTTAGGTTAAAATACACACTCCTTAGGAAGCTGGTGGCTGCAGTTGTGGTGTACCAGATTATGGATAGCAGAAGCAAGCGTCCAGGAAGTTCATGTGTGAGCAAATGTTATGTGCACTCGTTACCACCAAAGCAACATGAACCACCTTTGCTGTTGAGTGCAATCAAGTGTAAGAATAAACAGCAGGGACGAGACATGTAATTTCTAAGTGTAACAAAGCAAAGGAGACAAGAAGTTCCCATATACGTTGTAAGAAATACTGCATGTTTTATCTTATTCTTCCCCTCCTTCCCATTACTAATCCATTTTCTTAATCTATCTCTGTAGCTCATAATTAAGTGCAGTTTACATCATTGTTTGTATACCAAATTCTTTAGCTACATCTTCGTTTCAACAGCTGACCTTGTTATTCCTGCAGATCATTTGAATCTTACTTACCTACCTGCTTTAATAAACCAGAGAAATAATAGTATTGAGGCAGAACAGCAGAAAATACCTTACAAGCATTTTAAGTACCACTTAGGTTCTACAACTACTAGAGAACAATTTAGTTCTAAAGACCTGAAGATCTTAAATCAGTATTTTGCATTTGCTGTAATTTTATAATCAGTAATACACACATTCCTTCTTGCAAGCTGTGAGAAAAATGCACCACCAGAAAACCCAGGATATAAGTGCCTAGCAGAACCAGAGCACATGGCTATGTTTGCTACTGTTGAACAATGACCTTTTTAAAGTCAGATACTAGTATTAAAGGAAAAAAAAAAAAAAAAAAAAAAAAAAGCTTTACTCCATACTCACACAGGAACTATAACAGAGCAAGAGAACATCAGCACTGTCAGCAACCAAATCCCATAATCATAGGATTATGATTAGCATAGGCTGGGTCTCTATAGTTTGATACTTCTTTTTAATCTGGCATGGAAGTGATTTCATTAGTGATATTAAACTGCAATGTGAAATTCCACAAATCCTGTCAGAAAAGATTACTACAGTTTTTTTTTCATCATGACACTTTTAATCTGCAGGAGATTTGACAACCTTATTGTGGAGACATTAGGAAAATACTTCTGGTTCTGCAATTTGGAGTCTATGTTTTTCTCATTAATTAAATACGAAGGCAGTGAAATCCAACTGTCATATAAGTATTCCATCATTCATTAAGAAAAGCATTGGAAAACTCCTTTTTTGACACAAATAATAATCCAAGGAATTTACTGCACTTTTTCATATTCCTGCATAATATTGGAAATAACTTACAATCTTATAAATGTAGAGATAAATTTTCTTTAGAAATAACTAATTCATTTACTTAAGATGCATTCTGCTAAAGATAAACAATTATTCACAAACATTCTATTTTGTGCCAATAAAAAGAACAATTTTTAGTGACCTACTTCATGCATAAATGGAAAGGAAATGAGCTGTAAAAATGGATGCCAAAACTGCCACATTCATCAAAATGAAGATGGTCCAACCCAGTTGTTCTCTGCAGGAGCTCCCTCTTCCTAGAGAAACTGCCTCTTCATCAGTTAAGACTACTTCCTTTACAAAAGTAAGAAGACACAGTTCCTATTAGAAGTGACCAGCTTCCCAACAACTAACTCTCCCTACATATCCAGAAGCTTTTCTGGGAGCAGTTTGGTCATTTGCTTCTCATACTACCAGTCTGAGTGGCTACAGCTGCCTGTAAGCTCCTCTTGAGAAATGCAACAGTTAGTCAAAAAGGGTCTCCTCACACCTGCTTTCCTTTAAAAAAATCAGATCCTTAGCAGTTTATCAAGTCATTCAGCAGCTTTCTTTTGTTCACTGTGGATAAGTTGCTGGCCAAATATTTTCACTGGTGCTCTTAAGGCCCTCAAAATAAAATCCCTTGAAAATGCTGTTTGATGCCTTTCAGCCTGCCACTTGCTTTCAATTTCAGTCCAAAGTCTCATCCACCTCTTGCCCCTTTGGCTTGCTCAAACATTAAGGATGAAGCCTAGGAGCACTTGCTCGCAGGGCAATACAGAAAAACAGTGAGACTGCATCAGATCTGACCCTTTCTCCCCTTATACCTCCAACATTTACATGGAAGTGCTGTTTTCCACCCTCAGTACCCCCTACTACTCTTCGTGTGAAGAAAAGGTTCTTCACCCAGTGGGTGGTTGGGCGGGCTCCCCGGGGATGTGGTCACAGCACCAAGCCTGGCAGAATTCAAGAAGAGTTGGAGAAATGCTCTCAGGCACATAGTGTGATTGTGTTCAGGGCTGGAAGTGGAACTGATGATCCTTGTAGGTCCCTTCCTGTTGCAGTAAGGTAGAAAAATTATAAAGAAAAGCCTCTTAAAATCAAGCCTGCTCTCCTGAAATTAGTGGCTGGCCTTGTCAAGCTAGCACTTTGCAAGTTCCTATGTGAAAGCAATCCTGGTGTGAGCAGTTTGTTACCATAACAATCTATTCCTGGGTGAAAAAACAACTAGCCACCTGTATAAACTGTTTTTACACCATTAGATAGAAAAATGAAAACTATCTCTTACAAACAACTTTTCCTGTACACACTGGGGGTTTGACTGACCAATCAATACAGGGTAACAACTTGTTACTAACCAATAAAGTAATTGGCAAGAAAGCCACTAACCAATTGGAGTCACACACGAGGTCTGAAAAACTGTAGAAAAATTATTTACATGCATAAAGAATGGGCTTTTTCCACCATGAAGAAAATGGAGTCCGCATGATTTATTCCCATACCTTCCAACTCAGGATATTTGGTGATTCCATGATTCAACTAACTCCCAGGACATGCATGATACAGTCACTTCAACACCATGCCATTGTGTCACTCCTGTGACTGCCAACTCCAACCTCATGTTTTTAGCTCCCTGAACCATGCGAAGTGCCTACCTATCATTGGAGGTCCGGTGACCATAAGAGACCCAGATAAAACTCCAAGCAGATGCTGGCCAGTGTGGACAAAGCCAGTGCCCTCTGGAGGGAGCTAGCTGGGCAAGTTCAAACACAAGACTCCCATCTGTTTGGTGCTGGCATCAAGAACCACTTCCCAGAGCAGATACCCTTATCAGGATATACCTCAATTGAAATAGGAAGCTTTTCAAGGACAAGATCATGTCTTCATTTACATTTGCACAACTCTCTCTGCAATGAAGCACTGACTCGTAACTGTTCAGCTGTGCAAGAGAGATTGCAACTGTTAATGCTATCAGCTCCACGCTAATTAGATTAAATCTGCCACTCAAAACTGTACTTAAAACACTTCAAACATGCAGCACGGCACAAGCTGTTCATTGATATCTTTATTCTCCGAGAATGTTCCAACTAGTGATGCCTTCATATGCTTCTTGGTATCAATAAATTTAACATTTACTGTTTCAGCAGACTCTTCTCCAAGAATGAATCCCATCATAACACACTGAATCTAACAGGAGTGGGCTCATAACACATCTAATACCTGCTCCTGTCTGAACACCAAAGTGGTGTTTTGGTAAACAGATGCACCTTGTATGACTGATGGAGATGTAATTTCAAAATGGTAGCGTTTTGTGAAATATGTGCACAGTCACAGGATTTTCACTGTTATTTCTCACTACCTCTCAATATGAAATCCCAGCTATAATATGAAGGTAGCAGGTGAAGGCTTTTTGGATAGAAGGTAACAGGCTGATGCATAACATCATGCACTAAAGCCTCTGTGTAATACAGCAAATTATTTTCCCCAGCTTCAGCTTTCATCTCCCACAACTGAAAAAACATAATAATTAGACTACACCTGAGCCCTCAAATGTTTGGAGAGGGAGACCCATTGGAGAAATGGAGACCCATTGCCCAAAGCAAGCTTCCTTTCCTTTATCTCCCTCATTTTCATAGATCTCTGAAGCACCAGCTCCACAGCACTGATGTCCCAGCTCTACCAGACACAGAAACACTATATACACTAGAAATCTCTGTATTTAAGCAACTTGTAAATCTATAAAGAGAAATACTCTGATTTTTGCACTCTTCCTTTGTCTATTCCTCATCTCCATTCAAGCTTTTATCCAGTACAAAGTCCACCTCAAAATAATGGATGTCCCAACAATGTAGCTATTCTAATCAGAGTTTACTATTGAAGGCTAATAATTTTAGAATTTCTCTCCAAAGGTGTCGGAACCCAAGGTGTCCCTCAGACACTCTTGGATGTTCTGGGCCCAGGGCAGAAGCCTCTGAGACCCTGGCAGGCGGCCAGGGACCCCTGTGGTCTTGAGCTTGACCCATGGAACAATTTACCAACCTTACAGGAAGAACAAGAAATCACAAAAGTTTAGATATTATAATAGAAGTAGTCACAAAGTGAAAGGTAGGATTTTTGAGTGCTGTACAGGGGGGTTTTAGGCCTTGTACAGGGGGGTCTGAGTTTTGTACATGGGGGTCAGAAGTTCTAAGATGGAGGGATTTGGGCGTGCCCTGTCCTCCTTCTTTCTTCTTCCTATTCTCCATGTTCTTGGTGGTGTTGGCACTCACAGATTGGTTTAGAGTAGAAAGTCACTGTTCAACATAGGTAGTAGGCATTGGGGAAAAACTATAAACACCTAATACGTAATGTGTGATATAAAAGATGGCACCAGCCCCTCGGGGAGGGGAGACGGGAGACAGCCAGAGACGGGGACAGACAGAGTCAGGGACAATGTCAGGGAGTCTGTGTGCCTTGAGATAACATGCAATAAACTGCCTTGAGACCGGACGACTGAAGACTACTGAGTCTTTCTTTGAAGGCACGGGTTGGAGGAGAGACTTTACCACCATCCGGAGTCACCCCAAGCCGGGGAAGGCTCCGGCACAAAGGGACTATTCCAGATGACATATTAAGTACAACCCACATGGCAACCTGTTCTAAAGAGCCAATCCTGCCATCATCATCCTAGATAGCTTTACTCTCAAGGCAACACCACGGAACTCTCATAACAACATACAAAGAAAAAGAAAGACAAGTAGAGGAAAACAAAGAATAGTAAAACTGACTAGAGTACAGATTTTGCATGGGAAAACAGGAGCTCCAATGCAGCAGATACAAATCATTTCCATGTGTTTTAGGACAGGTGCTTTTTTGTAGCTTCAAAAAAACAGCAGAGACAGTTAACTCTCTGGTACTCCAGTGCTTTTATAATCCAATAATTTTTTTAGCTTCACTGGTTGTTCTGGTGTCTCAGCTTAATATTAAAAAATCAAGCACTATTACTCTGTTGTTTTAGAGGGGAAGCTGTATTTTTTTTTTCTGACAAATAAAGTGCAACAGTAAACTTTTGCCTTCAATTGCACGACTTTCTCCTACAGCTGCAAATTTTATCTGGAGTTTCATCAGGATAACTGAGGGCAGAGCCTACAAGATGAATGCAGCTAACCTTGCTGGGAGGCAGATCAGGTCCATAGGACACCTGCTCTGAACTAACATTTCAGTTAGGAATATGTAAACATACCTGGTTAATGACAAAACATGCAAGGGCTTTGACTGTGCATGAGGAACATAGCAGCTGATTAAGGTGTTGGTTTTGTCAGTCACTCGCTCCTAAGGAAAAAACCTAGCCAAAGTTTCCATTATCTAAAGTAAATGCTAATCAGCCTTTTCAAATACTCAGCAATGTGAGTTAGTTAATTTAAATTACATTGATTTTTTTTTTTTTTGTATATGCCTGTCAAGACCTGTCTGATATGAGCTTTTCAACTTAGAGTGAAATAAAGCACTGCTGTAGCTACAACAAAAAAACATAAGACTACAGACCTTTGTAAGATGATGTCCCATCCAGAACAATATGCTTGGCTGGAAGATGTTTATCATTTAGCAGTTTAAAAAAATAATTTTTAAATTAAAAAATAAAAAAAGTACAGGACACATACTTTATTTAACTACAACATTACCTGGGCATTCCCACTTAACATCAGCATATACTAACCCACTGGGCTTTGTCTTTCATCGGCTTTCCCCACCCCCAATGGATCAAGGCTGGGACCATGACTTCAACCAACAGATGCTGAAATTGCAACAATGAGGTCTCATCACTGGATCCAAGGGTGGTCACTATATACCTCTCTGCTGCTACCTTTCCTTCCTTTCCCTTATAAATTTTCTTAAGTGCTATATTGTTTTTCCGTTGTTGCACTTCTAACCAACACAAATATATTTTAAAATTTGCCAAGCACTTTATTTTACTTACTGTTTTAAAGTTTGCAAGTAAAAGTTTGTTACTGAACCTCCTGTGAATTTTGTTGTTTCTCCCATGCATCAACCAGAGTAAAATCAAATAACCTTCCCCTAAGTCAGCAGACTGGAGCATAACACACATCCTATAAAAATACAAGAACATGGGAAAAAATACACTAAAATACAGCAAATTATAATTTGATGCTGTGACCACCCTTATGGTTAAAATTAGGGAATGGCAGCATCTCTTGTAAACAGAGGTCTGGATTTCTCTTAGTCTCTAGATTTCTTGTGGAAAGCCATAGCAACTCAACCAATGGATATCCAAACCTAGATATGAACAGTCCTTGAACTCGTTTCCCTTTAGCTGTTCCCAAGCTGTTTCTAGCTGTTCCTGGTGCTGTTTGCCCAGCTCTTCTTCAAGACGTGCTTCCACCCTGCCTAAGAAACATTCAGGTTTATTTTAAAATAAAAGCATTATAACAGATATACCAAAAAAAAAAAAAAAAGCATTGTAAGAGAAATAATGAAAACTTGCTATTTTCTTCCTTTCTCAAAGAAATGTTTTCTTGGCTGTTTTTTTTTTGTAATGGTAACTAGCAAAATGCATGCTTTTGTAGATTGTTACCCAGTTATCCTACTGAACATTAAGGAACAACTAGCTAACAAAACTGAGAGTTTCTCTTTAGCACTTTCTAATTTAGAAGAAAAACTTCTCAGAATATGGAGTCTAAGAATACAGTTGCAGGCATAGAAGGTGGAGAAGCTTTCAAGTAGTCTTAATTTGTAATTCATACCACATTTAATAATCTGCAAATCCAGATTCTTCAGCAAATATCCACATCCGCTAAAACTTTTTTCCAAGCACTTCACTTCAAAGCTTACTGTCAAAATTAATCCTTCCTGTCACTTATGATGTATTTTATCTAATATACTATTTTTTTTTCAGGAAGGAACAGCACAATGTTATTGCTTAAAAACATCATATTTTTACTCCTATATTTCTAAGCTACTGGAATTAAAATTGCAAGACAAATATAGAAGCTGATGAGGTATAAATAACTTCATCTGAATGACTGTAGAAGAAACATTTTCCCTGTTTATCTGTATTTTACAGGATTTGGGGTTTAAAAATTTAAGCTGCCTCCCAATGTATCTGGCTGACATCTTCAGCCAGTTTGTTAACCTTTCTGACAGCCCTTGAACAAGTGAAATTGAAGTTAAGCAGCTGAGACAAACAGTTCAAGAAATATAACCAAGAGAGCTAGCAAAACCTTTTGCTGAGATGGAAACATTTTATTGGTGCAACTAACATCGCTGTTAAAGCAGATTTAATTTGTGAAAACCTTTGGAAGAAGCTTCAAATAACTGACATCCTTCCCCTTCAATTAAAATGTGACAGCTTAAACTATACACAAACTAAAACACCCTGGCTAGCAGCCTGCTGACTGCTAGAAATACTAGAAACTGAACCAGCTTTATAGACTGCCTTTGCACTGGAAGAGAGCCTGAAGGGAACTAAGTCCAACGATGCCACATCTGCAACCTCCAACTCCAGGTGATGAAGTGCCTTTCTAAAGGCATTTTTGTCCTAACATCCTTACCAATACTCCACACTCCTCCAAGGGAGAAGCAGCATATGGCTTCCAACAGGAGAACATTTGAATGCAGGTGGGAGTAGGAAGAAAGGTAACACATGCTTGCTGTGGCTCGCTCTTCTCCTGCCAGGGCAGGACAAGGAAAATATACTGGAGGCCATGGCTTCCAAGTTACCTACTTCTCTCATTTGCTACTGCAAACTAGCTCTTGTTGTTTTATTTTACATCTAAATGGGTAGGGAAAAGGTGGCCCTGGAAGTAACCAGATTGTGTGTCCAGGAAGATGAAAAAATTGCAGAAGCAATAAAAACTTTCTGGCATTTAAGGGAGGCTGCATGTGAAAAAATGCAGTCCTTAGAATAAGTCCTACCATTCTGAGCCAATGCTGAAGCCTCTCTCATGTATGCCAAGGAGCATTTCTCTTCCAAGACACCTCTTGAGTGCAAGTTATGATTCTTTATTCCACTTCTGAGAGTTAAAAGCTTATTTGGACTACAAGAGAGCTTGCAGTAGCTAGTCATAAAGCATAATTGCTGAAAGCTTAAGCAAACTCCAGAAATAAGCACAACCATGGTTTCTGACTGATGAGAGATTGAACCAAAAAAAGGTTCAGCAGGATCATGCAATCTTGCACCATGTTTCCCCAATTACATGGGAGCATTTTGTTTTGGTTACAAACCATGTGAAATACCTGAGCTTTAACACTTGCAAAACTGCTGAAAAGTATTTGGAAATGTTATGACTTTGCTTTCAAGTTGTGCTTAAAGAAAATCCTTCAGAATGCATCACCGGAACTCCTACTGCTCATCATTTCCTTACTGGCCTATGTGCTTTTATGGTATTTTTTGTGTCAAATTTAGATTGGGAACCACAAAACGCAAATTAATATTCCAAAATGAATAATGACTTTGTTTCTCAGCCTGTACACATGCTAGACGTAAAAAAAAAAAATATTACAATCAGTGCTTCCTTAAATTTTAGGTTCTTTTCTACCTCTATTAACATGTGCAACAGTGGAAAAGTAAAGGAACAGATCTACCTTTTCTATTTAATAATGAAGATGAAAATTCAAAGGAACAAAGGTCAGTCACTGTAAACAACACATTTCTTTAAAAAAGTTATATTCCTGATTGACTACTACATGGACCAATGTCTGGCTATAAAAAAAAACAAGATTTGGATCTAATTTGGGATCTCTTAAAAATAGGGATATTAACAAATTGAGATTGATTTTTACTTTATCAACACAGGATGTTTATTCCTGATTAACTTTATACATCAATGTTAATCTTTAATACATTAAAAATAGCTCTTTCATAACACAATACTTGTCCATGGTGCCTGAAGGTTATGTTCCTCAGAACTATTCTGGTGTTTCCAATAAAGGCTCAATGTAGGTTAGGAACCCTAAACTAGAAGGTTCTTTCTACATGGTTGACCTCGGGCCACTGTAAAGTTACATACATGTAACTTTTAAAATATTTTTTTAATAAATTGTATCATCTGAGTGATGGCCTGTATGGCAGGAACTCTCATGTTCTGATTCACTGCTCAGAGGACAGGACCAGTGCTTTGGGGACTAGCCTCAGCTCCAGCTAATCAACAGATCTAGGATGTAGCTTGGATCTTTTCACACTGGGGATCAGCGAGCAGTCGCAGCCAAATATCTGCTTTCAAAAAGGCAGAAAGCAGCAGAAAAAAAAAAAAAAATCTTGTAAGAAAACAGATCCGGTTTCTGAGGAAGAGGGATTGTTTTAGTATGCCTGGTTTCCAGAGGCAGATTCTGACCTTCTTCTGTAACACAGGCCATCAATTCTGATATGACAGAGGAGGCCATTCCACAATGCCCTCTGAGCAACAAGGCAGGCTTGAACCTGGACCTTATGTCATGGAAAGAGTAAAGCAGAATCATAAGCTGAAAACCATTCCTGGTCTCTCTCATACTACAAGTACCAGCTAAGGACCTAGTTTATTCTCTGACATCAAGAAACAATCCCAATGGATTTCACCTTGCAAAGACAAATCTGTCACCTACCTTTGATCTGAAAACTAGAACAGTGCAATTTGTGCAGCTTAATTGTGCAAAACAGAGCCATTTTGCTGAACTCGTGTTAGAACTATATAAAGCTTGCACTGAACAACTGAAATAGACTGGTACTCTGATGGGTACGTGAGGCAAGCTCTCATGGAAATTTCCTTCCTGTTGCAATCCTAATTGAAACAATATGCTAGCAAATAACTGCTGAACACTCAACTGTTCCCATCTCAGCGCTTGTTTCAAAGCATTCTGAACCTCATTGTCTCATTGACAGTCTTGAAAAAAAAATTTGTGAAACAGTCTTAATGAATGGAATTTCTCCTCTCTTTAAATAGCACAGTTGGGGTGTATGTATATTTATGCATATTAATGTAACAATAAGACTCACAACAATTTTTGTTCCCAGTCACTCTCTTACTCAAAAGGTGTAGACAGTGCTCCACATCACCAGTTCCAGCCTTCTTGAAAAGTTATGAAAACTGAAGGACTATCCTCCATCAAGTCTGTATGCTGTTGTGGTGTTTTGGGTATTTTTTATATAGTACTCTCTCTTTGCAGCATTATGTCAAAAGGAAGCCAGGCTCCATGACCTTCTCTCTGCAAGAGAGTTGTATTTCAGCTACTTTCTGAATTTTTTATGTTCACATCTAGTTAGGTTGATTCTTAAAATTCTTTTGAAATGCAATTTAGCTGGACCTGTAAAGGCACATAATAAACTCCATCTGTTAAAAACAGTTGACAACCAAAATCAAGTAAAATTGGCTGTTTTGGTGAGGTATAATTGTTAAATAAACATGGTCCACCCAGCATATGCAGACCCTTTAAAGTGTATTTTAAGAGACCTCTGTCCCTGTTAGGCCCATTTGTCTCTGCCCACAGCTGGCAAAGAATTTTGATCTTCACATATCAGCTCATTCTTAAAAATAAGATCTGTTTAATTTAAACCTATTAAACAAGTTTGTAATACTGAATGGATACAGGGTGCCAAATATGCTTCTGTCTCAAACGCAGTCTGTCCAAGCTGATTGTTTCCAATTCAGAAATACCCAAAAGTGATTAAAAACTGCTGCAGTTTCTCCACTCTATAAAAAAAATTAAGAGAACAAGCAGTCATTACCAACAGACAGATCTGGAAACTTCGAAAAGAAATGGAGGTGTGTGTGGACAGATAAACCTGTCTTTACAGGTAATCTAGGTGTTAATCAATGAAAACCTAAGGAAATCTGAAGAAATGCCCCAAATTTTTTTCTAAAGACTCAATATGTGTCTCAAAGGTATCAGTGAATTTCACATTTACATTTAAGATAAATTATGACTTTTTAAGAGGTGACAGATTTTTCCTCTCAAAGTCGTATCTGCCCTTAATACATGCTAACATTCTAAAAAGTAGTTGCTGTACATTCAGAACGGTTACTAAAATTTAGGCTAGAAAACCCTGTCCTTTAAATTCAGTAAATGAGTAATCATTTCCCTTCTGAAACTCTATTTGATAAACAGATGCATTTATCAGGAAATACCTTCTCAAAAATGAGATCAGTCACTTTCACCTATGCACAGCCCAGTCTAACTATTGTGTCTCAAACTCAAATTCAGCTGAAAGCATTTTTCACAGATGGTAATAAAAAGGGTAATGCACTCTTTATTACAGAGGCATGACTGAATTCATTTAAGCTGTGAAATTACTTCTAATGCTATTGGAAGGCCTTTCTCTCGAAAATGAAATTACTGCAACTGAAGTGCGCAGGGAATTAATAAAACTCTAGTATTTCTGAACATCTCTGAATTTACAGAAATAGCTAGATTTTCATCTGTCTTTTCCATAGCATCAGGGGCGCATCTATCATACACCTAGCTCTAGATGCTTATGGCTAAGATGTGCAATTCCCTCCTAGTTTACTCTGACCTGAAAAGCATCTCCTTAGGGTTCTCTTCTAGCAGAAGCTGGCTTAGCACTGGACTGCACACACACAAGTTTCACCAGCTCTCCAGACTGCACACAATATATAGTCCATGTGTCCTGACTTTACTGTCTGTTCTTAAGTACAAGAGAGGACCAACAGGTCTGCTGAGGCTCACCTCTTCATAACCCTAAAACTGCTGTGCCAGGAAGATGCTCTGTCTCCTGGTGTTTGTTCAGAAGTAAGAATATGAGGCCATGAGCAAAGGATGACCTAACTGCATCAACATCTTCCATCCTTCTTGAAGATGACCTTAAAAAGAAATTTCTATTTTTATAGCCACCCCTACCCCCAAAGACCAGGGTTCCTCTCCAGTTCCTCTTATTGGTCTGTCAGTCCATCTGGAGGGAAACTACAGTGCTCCAGTGCTTAAAATACAACAGAAAACACAACATAGTTCAGCAACTGCTAAGGAAGAAATACACTTTTACTTGGGTTTTGGATTCTGTTTATAAATAAAATCACCACAAGCAACTCTTCAAGGTACCTGGAAATGCCTTGTGCAAATTCTTCAGTTTGGACTCAATGTCTGTGCAACATTTCTAATAAAACTGCTTTTTCTAAAACACCCCAAAGTTATCAGAAGTTCACATAAAACAGTAATCAACTACAAGAAGTATATGGAAGAAAAGATCCAGTAGCAGGTTCTTAAGTTCCCAAGTTTGTGGGAAAACAAGTAACAGCTTATTCTTAGAATGTCTTGCAATTACTTGAAGCAGCTGCTGGAAGAGGATAGGTGACATCTTACACACTTTTCTATTGAAGTACATTTCAAACCAGCTAGTGAATAAATGAAAGAACACATACCTTGTTAAAAACAAAATTTACAAAAAGCTTTCATCTGGAAACAAGACCTAACCATAGTGCTCTTCAGATTAACCTTCCCGGTCAAATATTGGGCTTGCAGCCAATTTCAGGAATATTCATGCACAAGCCAAGTCCCTGAAGTCAGCCAGAGTTGTCCAAGAACACCTAAAAGGTCTGTGCCTTTAGAAATCATCTTGGAAAGAATCACCACTTGTAAGTATTTAAGCATGTAAAAATCAGCAGAATAATGTAGTTCTGTGTGAAAATTGGCATTTTTGTGCCAGCCCAGCTGTAACACTGAGCGATTGTGTTCAACCAGGAACTGCAGCTCACAAGGCGGCAGCATGACTGCAAGGTCACAGACAAAGGTTGTTTACAAGCTGGGGAACAACCTGAAATAAGGTCCTTTATTAGAAATTATAGCTATGATCCCATGTTCTCAGCAGGGGATCTAGAAGGAAGAGCTTAAAGGAATGGAGCTTATCTATGCAATAGAGAGAGAGCTGGATATTTAAAGATGATCAGTCCCACAGACAGGAGGTTGATGTTTGCTGAAACAGGACTCATGTTGTTCAAAGCAGTCATCAGCACCACAGTTGCAGATTCCTTTATGTGAAACTGCAGAATGAGCTGCAAAAAATTCACTTCTGCTTGATGACATCCAAATTACTTCACAAGGTCTAAGTGTTCCAATGGATCATTTTTTGCGAGCCATGGATGTTTTCCCTTTATACCCCTTTGTGTGGGAATTCTTGGGATACACAGTGAAAGATGCAACACATAAACATTAGACACTTAAGACTCTGAAACAGCAAAGTGAAAGTCACTTACACTTGAGAAAATATAATTATGGTAGAAGCTGCAGGGAAATTTTATTGAAACACAATCATCCTTCACCGAAAAGCTGCAGAAATACACAAGCATTAGAGCTCCCCAAAGATGTGAAACAGGCATTTTTGTTAATCTGGATTATTAAAAATTGCCAGTGACTCTGTCTATTCTTGAAAATAACTGATCTTGTTTATAGTCCTAATAAGCATTCTGCACATAAAGTCAACCCACCTCCATCAGTTTAATTTACTCATCTCTAAAGAAACTACATCTTGTCTAATCATAAAAAAATTATTTCCAACCTATTTCTGGGGCACAAAGAAATAATGCTTTTATGAATGGAATTTCCATGCTTGAGCTATTCAAAAACATTTTCATGCAATAACATCTTTTAATGAGTAATTTTGATGTAGTTAATGTCCCCTCTTTTCTTAGCCAACACCACCTGTTAGTTTATACTCTGGAGGCTCAAGCAAGATGTATGCACTGATGTATTCTGTCATTAATGCTGGGGCTACAGGCTGAGACCATCCAGGTTGTCAGAAAGAAGCTACTGGGTAATTAAGAACTATGAGAACACTCTGAGCTATCTGGTCGAAAGACAGGGGGCATGGTTCTCCATGGGACTTGAATCTGTGAGTGGCTAGATGTAATATACTTGAAAAAATTACTGCTGTGTTTGGGGGTTTTGCCTTTATGGTATTCAAACTGTGCAGATAAGTGGTCACATGGATAATGGGGTATGATGCCCAGGAAGGTATTCAGATAGTTACTAACATTGTAAACTTGTAGCTGTAGTGCTACATCTCTGTAAGCAAACTAGCAACTAACTGTGTTTGGTGTTAGAAATAACACAATTCAAGAAATAGGAGGAGTGTATTTGTCAGTGTCACTGGTTAATTATTCAGGAGCCTGATTATCATACAGGACACTAAAAGCTTCCCTCTCCTATGACTGGCCACTAATCATTCCCACAGCAGACTCCCATGGAAGCATTACTATTCCCCCACCGAGCAGGGGAATTGCCCTACTTTTGCCCTTAGCTTTAACCTATGTTGCTGCCCTCTCCGAAATGGCACTCTGAAATTTTGTAATGTATTGTTTCAAGTCCCATCAATTTACCAGCTTCTTTAAGACCAGTGAGAGAACTAAAGGATTGTTAAAAACTATACCTACTCACCCTTTGCCACAGTGCACCGGGGCAGGGGCTTGTAATTATTCTTGATGTTCAGTTTTGAGACTGTTTGCTTGTAAAAAAGCAGCTGGGAGGCAAAGCCAATATTAAGGAAGGTAGAAGCCCTGTTTATTTTACAATTGATTAACTAATCTGTCAAAACAATCTTCCAATGGACATGAAGTTCAGAGATAACAAACTGAATATAAATTTTCGAGAGGATTAATTTTACATAGTCGCATACTCTGAGGCTCATATTAAACACATTCAAACCTCATTAGATAGACATGACCATCAGCATGGGGACCTACAATAGCAGCCTGGTACTGCACTAAGAAGCAGAGAAGTAATAGTCAGGAGACCTTCAAGGACAGATATTAACTTCATAATTTGATATATGAACCCTATCTGTATTAACAGTAGAAGAGAATGTGTTCTCTGCTACTATTATCAGTGGATTGACAAAGAAGAATAAATTAGAAATTGATAATTATGTCAATGTAATAAATATGTTTGCACATTTGAAATCCTGAGGTACTAGAAAATGCTCTTGAACCAATTAAATGTTCTAGAGATTAAAGCATGCTTATCTGAAGTGTACTTTTCACAGCAGTTTTTACCGGGTTCAAGTTTACTTTGCTCTTAACCAGGCAATCCACCAGCTGTAGCAGCAGCCATGAAATAACAAACATCCTTCAGCAGCAATTTGTCTCACTACCAGCTATAAATGACTCAGCTGTTCATATTAGGCTCCAGGAGTTATTTTGCTAATATTACAGACTTTTACCATACAGCACACCATCCCTTCCCTCTATAGTAGAGGCTGGCTTTTTTTTTTTTTTAATCTGTTTGAGGGTTTTTTTTTTTTTTGTTATTCATACCTTCCTCCTGAAACAGAATACATTTGTGTTGGTCACCGAGGAGACCAGCTTTCACCTCCCATTAGCCACTGGCAGTACAACTTAAAAATAAATTTGTGCCAGGTCATGTGTTTTAAAAAAAAAAGGTGTGAAGGTGAAACTAAACTTCAAATGCAAAGGAACTTTGAGCAAGTAAAAATATTAGAACAGCTTTATTAAAATTGAAATTAACACCATGCATTATTACTTTCACATAAAAATTTTCTGTTCAAGTTTCTATTCAATAAACAGCTGCTATCAGAACATACATTTTAAAAAACCTGTTAATTAAAAAAAAAAAAAAGCTAATCTTTGTGATACTTTGGTGATACTTCTAAAATGTGGAACTCAAAACAAGCAATATGAACAGGAATAAAGTTAAAATTTTCATAATCCTGAGAGCTGTATCTGAAAAGCTCAACTTCTGGCAGCAAGCAAGCAAAAGAATGAATGACTGCTTTTTTTACTTTCAAGTTTTAATTTGGAGTCAGCAGCTTGTGGTAAGCAGTAGGGTTAAAGGGATTATGATCTATTTTCCCCTATGGTCAGAATCATAACTCTTCATGATTGATAGCACTGCCTGCAGTACCAACAACTCCTTCAAAGCCCTAAGATTATAATCCTGGATTGGGACAATTTCAAGGAGATGAGAGAAACAGAAGAGCAAGAGACATGACATAAGAAAATAATAAGCAGTAACATTCTATACACATAGATTAAGAAGACTGGAAAAGCCCAAAAATTCAAAAAGTAATGCATCTGTTGACAATCAGTAAGGGATCTCACAGGAATCTGTGTTCTTCACTGTTCTGTGGGCAGCTCTGATTTCTGTACCAGATTTCCCATGACCTTCATGGTGCGGTTCCCAATCCTACCTACACTGTGACCACTAACAGGTGTCAACTAGAGAAAACATCCCTTCAAGAAGTGTGCTCCCCTGGAAGAATGCTCTGGATGCATGCCACAAAGCCATACAGACTTCTATTGGCATGTTGATTTTTTGTTTTCTTAGATCTCTGCAATGTTCCAAATGATAATAGCAACCCATGTTGAAAATGAATTAGAAACCTATCACATCCTTAGTCACCTGTTTATTCAATTGAGCTGAAAGATATTTTGACATTTTAAGAGGAACAGTACAGGCCAAACAAAAAACTTCCAGAGTATTACTTTTATGACACAGTAATACTGAGAGACTGTTATATTTATTAGTAGGATGACACTTAAAGTAGTAACAGAGTAGCGAAGCAGTATGATCTTCTAGCAGCTGGTGAAAACACTGCAATCCAGACAATGATTTGTGTGCCTTGGATCCTAATTCAGAGCAGGGCTCTCTAGACAGTCTTAAAGTTGTTCACTGAATAGTCCCCTGAAACAAACCCAAAGCAATTAAACAAGGTATGAAAGCATGAGGCAGACCCTGCATAGTTTCATGCAGGGCTCTTGTGGATGCATAACAACAGCCCTTCAGGAGCAGTGATCCATCACAATTCACAATACACTACAGTACACTGCTCCCTGTACCATGGCTGGGGAGCCCACGTGGCAGCAGTACGCTCAAGTGAATTAACTGACCTGTGTAAAAGGACACTATTAAGCCTACTCTTTATTTCTAACAGACTAGCCCAGGAAAAGGCTGGGTGCTGTGCTTCCACAAGGACAGCAACAACCTGTGGGACACCACAGAATACTCTGAGCTTTCCCCAGAGCTATGGTAAGAATTTTAAATTCCACAAAATGAGGGTCAAAGCTAGTGGAACTCTGCCGAACTTCTTCAGGTGATGGTAAACTACGTGTAGAAAGTCTATACAGTAGAATTGCAAAACATAACAGCAGGACTAAACAGCTAAAAGAAGCTCCAATATTAGAGGCTGGGTTGGCAAAGTGAAATAGCACTGCAACACTTCATTTTCATACTTCAAGTTTAGCATAATAGGAAAGCTTATGATAATCCAGATAATAATGTGAGTCTTGCAGATTTGTTACTCGATAGGTAATCAACAGTAGCATAAACATAGAAATCCCTGCCTTGCTGAGGCTGACACTTCTAGAAGTAACATCCTAAAGCATCCCATGTGTTGTGCTGCAGAATACAAGAATGAATTATCTTCTCAAAATCTAACCTTTTTATGGTGGTCATGTGAGAACTCAGAGCAGAAGTATATTAAATAGGTTGTCAAATCTCAAAAATTTAAACTCAGATAAGAAATAAAATGGCACCAAAACTAAGCTCCTGTTCAGCTTACTACTGATGGTATTGTTAAAAATGGGGTTTAGCCTCTAATTTTCACTAAATATGAAGGTCCCTTTCAAACTTCCAGACAACTACAACCAGCAAGACTACAATTTTAAGTAAAATAGATGAAATGCAGAATAGTGAGCCATCATACAGAAACAAATACTTGGTTACGTAAAGAAACACAAAACTCAAGCAAACCTAGCAGTCTGGTCTGGCCTCTATGTTTCTCACATTCCCAACTGTAATGCCGTATATTTTAAGGACAACACACATATTGAACAAAGGAAAACAGAATTCCCTAAAAAAACTCCACAGCATTTGTATAGATTGATTGATAGCTCTCTATATGTATTTTTAATTTTTTTTTTTAATATCACCTTCTTCTGTGGTGATTTCTACAGACAGAAGGTCACTACGGAAGAAACTTACTAATTTTGTAAACTTCACACTATCCCATTAAACTTCAGATATTATTTTTAGTTCTCCCTAGCACTAAGCAGACAGGGAATCCAAGGCACAGTGCCAAGATGTAAACCCACTCCTTCGGAGCTGGCTTTAATCATGTTGCCTTGCTCCTACTTGGCTCCCATGTTTAGGTCAGCAAATTTTCTCAAGGCTAAATCTGAATATATGCATACATATGCCATGGATAATCTGGGTGTTTCTTCATGAATAATTTAAAATAGAAGTATGGTGTGTTGCTCCTACTGAAAGGCTCATTTGATTTTCTTTTGGCAAGGTTCACGCAAAAAACTGCTGCTGAAGAAAAGCCAACATCTTTCATCTATTTATAACATAGTTGGTTTACAAAGAAAGTGTATCCTCTTTACAAGTTATTTTTTGTACTGCTAAAGTTTGCAGTCATGCTGCACAGAAAATTGAGACCCTCAGTGAGTACAACCATAAAGTCAGGCCAGAAGTACTGTCTACAAACGGATACTTGTTATAAATTGTTCTTATTCTTAAATAAGAATTTAAAAAAAAATTCTTATAGAAAAGCCTAAACCAAATTTTACAGAAAGAGCAATATTTTCCACAGAAAGCTCTCTTATCAGTTGTTATGGGATTTGCACATCAGAGCAGCATTTTGGAATCTTAAATTATGTTCTTGTTTTTTTGCTTTCATGGAGTATTTTTACAGTAGTTTGTTTGGCAATTTTGACCTAACTGCTTAATTACCACAGAAGTACCATGACACTGAATGCAGTTTGGTATTTATTTTCATTGCCAAGTACAGCAGCAGGTCATACACACAATCTGTTCCCCTTCTAATTTGCACACAAGCAAGAATTAATTTTTTCACCTTAGACTACCAAAGCTATAATTTTGCACGCTGTGACAGAGCTGGGGCAGGCAGGAATTGCAGACCTTTGCATTTGTACAGCACCTGAAGGTCAAACATCAGCTTTCAGCATGGGCTTTAGCTAGAGTTGATGTGATGCTTCATTTCTGCACTTCAGCCAAACAGCAAGCAAGCAACTGGTTTTCCCTTGGCAAATACAGCACTGTTAAACACACATTAGCCTACTCTATTTTTATTTAGAAATCTTACTGTAACTTGAGATGGAGTTAGGAATAATCAAACCAAAGCAAGAAACCAACTATGAACAGGCACATAAAAATAGGCTTAAACAAGTTAGCACTGCACGTCCTAGTCTTTCACTGCTCTGTTACTGAGTATTTACTCTATTTCAGAAATACTTAAGAACCCACAGACCACTGACTATTCCCAAAGTTCCTGGGACATTGCTGCTTTTTGCCCTTTTTCTGAATTAACATAGCAGGAAACCCATATCTGTGTCACATAATACATGAAATATATTTAACATCAGCATTATAAAAAATAAATATTTATTTATCTTGCTAGGAAAAATAAAATCATGAACAGTCTGGAAGGCAGTCACTGCCATGCCCTGGAGGATAATATTCTGACTTCCCTCAACATGTTTTTCAACGCATCAAGGATCTCTAAACAGTGCTGTGCAGATCTACATGTTCCTGCCAAGAAGAATAATGAAACAAAACATAACCCAAGTCACTTTAACAGAGCAAGCTCTTTGTCAAGGTTTATCAACATAAAAAAATGAACTTCATGACTGAAATACACCTTTAAAGTCAGCTGCAATGGAAGAGGGAAAACCACAGAGCTAAGGACGGTAGAGCTGGAAAAAAGCCACACTTCTATGGTATTGGTTTTATCTTACCCAACAGCTTCTACAAGTCTTTCACACTGGCTTTAAACAATGCTCTCTTTCATGTTTGCATTTCAAATTTATTTAATCCTTCAGAAAAGTGCTATGTGCCCAATACTGTAGAATCCTACCTATCTTCAACAGTTCCAGAGACGCAGAAGAAAATCCTCACCATACTACCCTTCCAAATTTCTAGAAAATATTATTTTTAAAAGCCTATCTAATTCTGAACACATAAAATAATTATAAAAAGGAAAATTATGGATTCCATGAGAAAGCAACCAGATCTGAACAGAAATGAAGACAACTCACTACTACAAGTAGCTTATAAAGTCAGGAAATGTGGTTGAATAGATATAATTCCTCCAAAGCATCAAGCAGAGTTTCTGAATAGCATTAGGAGTCCAATAAAAATTTAACAATGAAGAAAAGAAGTGGGTTTTTTTTTGCAGTGGTTCAACTCAAGTATTTTGCCACTCTTACAAATGATCCAAACTGAAAGAAGCTGTAACACAACTATGTAATTATTAGCTCATGACATCTTCTTGAGGCTCTGAACAGAAAATTTAAGACATGTCATACATGTATTTACTATATGCCATCCACCTTATCTGAACTTCATGCTGTGACAGCCTTTGTTGAAACAGATACATGTTGAAAGTTTTTGTTCAGTTAACTCAACTAAAACCACGCAAAAGGACATGAAAACCATGTTTAGGCACTGCAGCTGAGACACAATGTTTGAATTTGGGAAGGTAAAATGATACCTAATAGTCTTGCTGGTGCCAAGCTTTTTCCTTTTTCTTCATCCAGAAAGAGTCTGCTAAGGGAGCAGTGGAAATCCTGGCAGCACCACCCTCTCCAAAAGAGGACCAAGTAATTAACTTCTCACTCTAAGTCCTAATTCCCTGCAGCAGGGAGAGGGGCCAGAGGGCTAAGCAGCCCATTTCACCTAAGAGGGATAGCTTTAAGCAGGCTTTGCCTCAAACAGTGAGGCACAGTTGCTGCTCATTTCAAGCAGGATGGCTGCTACAGAGAGGCAGAGGCAAGGAAGGGAGAGAGGCTTGAGACGACCATAGGCTTTGCACTGATAGAGAGTGACTGCATTCAGAATAAAAACTAACTGGATTTCTCAAGATACATAGTTAACTTTTATAAAATATAAAACTTAAGACTCTAATATTGGCTGCCATGAGCCCCTTCAGTCAAATGTGTGTGGTTTTGTTGCTTGTGTGGGTTTTTAAGTTCTTTTCTCTGAAGTCTTAAATATGCTATCGGAACTAAATCCATCCAGCACAAACACGTTAACCTTGACCAATGCCAAGAGGAAAACTGAAATACCAGAGTAATTTCAGGTCTACAGGACTATCTAAAATATTTATTTTCCCACCTCACTGATCTACCAGATGTCACCTGATTAATACACCTGAAAAGGAGTAAAAAACCCCAACATGTTCATGGATGAAAACAGGCATATCCAAAACTTATGTGTGTTCTCTGGTACCCAAAACAAATCCCAAAATAGGAAGTCACATAGTTCATGCATCCCTGGTGTAACCACTTCCATATTTTTATCCTACCCTGTGACATTCAGTATTGTCTTTTTATACTTTGACATTTCCAGGGACAATACAGATGTTTGTCAAATGATCAAATGCTATCTTGCATTGGTGATGCTCTACTTTATTTTGGAACCCATGTAACTGCATATGGTCTTGATGTATGTGTGTCAGAACGTAAGGTGACAGATAGTGTATTACAGGCAATAGAGAACAGGAAAGAACAGAGACTATTTCTGAATTAAATCACTTCACTTTGCTGCCCTAAATTTGGTTTTCAGCAGCCCTGGAAACACCACATTATTTAATGACCTCTGCAAGTAGATTTTAACCCTTGGAGGTCTTGTAGGTGTTTTTATCTCCTTGTGGTCTCTAAAGGTGTCTCAAAACAGCACATAACACAAATGTAGAAGATGTTACAGTTCACATACGTGACAAGTGACAAAAACCACATGGGAAATAAACTCATCCTTTTTTTTCTTGTCCCTGAACTTGAAATGGTGTCTGAAACCACAAAGGAAACAAAACCAGGTGGCAGAGGACAGCTGGTACCACGAGGGGACCATGCCAATGCTGCTGAAAATCTGCATGACCTACAGACCAGACAGCAATCTCTGAAGTGATCCCAATTCACTGTGGTATTCATTCATCGCTTTACCTCAGAGAAAGTCAAGATGTTCAGGGAGCTGCAAATGGGGAAGATTGATGGAAGAGATCCAAGGAATGGTGAGCTGTGCACATCAAATGCTGTACCAAACCTTAGCAAAGAGCAGAGACTGACAGGCATCAGGAATACCACTATTTCATAATGGCTGTTTAGAAATTAAAGCTTTTCTAAAATTCACTTTTATAAATAACCACCTTCAAGCATCTTGGTCAGATTTTCATCACCTCTAAAAATCAGACTCTCCTTGTTGCCAAGAGACACATATGCTAGCTAAATATTTTTAAAGTCAGATTTTTGTTTAATTGTTTTTAAAAAAACTGCCTCTACATTGACAGATAAGAAAAAAAAACACACAAAAAAAGAAAACAAAAACAAACAAACAAAAAAAAACACAAAAAAAAAAAACCACAAAAAAAAAAAAAAAAACCAACCAAAAAACCCCTAACCCTATAAAGAAATAATCAGAAGAGAAGCCTTGATTTGATATTCTCAGGTACACACAAGCTCCTTTCTTTAAGACAGCCCTATTATCTGGTCACTGGTTACCTACAGCAACTCTCAGTGAAATACATAATTTCATGTATTTTATTTTGCCTTTTTGAAAATACAGTCCTCTAAGACATTGCTCCTACTCCACAAATAATGGGTGGTTTTCATGAACTACAAGAGGAAAAAATAATTATTTCTACAAACATGACAGACCAGGGTATTTAAAACCATTCCCTTTCCTCTCCTAAATATTAGCCAGGAATAAAAAGGTTACATATCACCATTTAGAAACATTTAACATTTTTAATGTTTTTTTTATTTCTTCTGTTTGTGACGTGGGAAAAAAATATTATGGACAGGATGTTCAAAACCAAAATTTAAAGATAGCTTTACGATCTTAAAATTAAAAGTACTCTCATTTTCAGGGAAAAAAAAAAGTGCTAAATCTATTAAGAAAATCAAAAATGAAACCTTAAGCTCTCAACTTTCAGTTTCAAAAAAAGGGAGTGCAAGACTTTTCATCAGATGCTGTATAGCCCATGTAAGCTAGAGATAATAAGGCTGCTCACCAAACAATTCTGCATTCATTACAAGCCCTTAATATCCAAGCTTTGTTCTCAGTCATTGCTTTTCAGTTTCTCAACCCATGAACAAAATGCTGACCCACACGAGCTTAGAAAACATTAATTTTCTTGGTCCCTCCAAGACTCATTTTCTTGGTAAAAACTAGGACAACCTATCTTTCTTTACCCTTCTCAGAGGAAAATCTTTCCTCTGCAACCAAATTGTGCTATCAACCAAATGTCAGCTCTCCCATTTGCTACAGAATCCTTCAAAACCTACAGTGTATCTATTTTGTCATGTCTGTTATACCTATTCAAAACACATCTTATCAGACAACTCAACCAGTGCAATACTTTAATATGAATTCCAACAATACTGTATATACGTACTTCCTACACCTTGACTTTACTGCCATTCAGCTCATGCTCCTATATCACATAAAAATCAAAGGACAACAGAAATATGCATGTCAAGTTGACAAACTTAGTTCTTCAAACATTTCTTACTTACATTCTTCAGTAAGAAACTTTATGTAACATGATATTCATACAGCATAAAAGCCTCCTTTGACTAGACTTTGTATGCTGATGCCTTTCTTTTCCAGAACAATTGTCTTACGTCCTTCCTTTACTGAAACACATTATCCAACAGAAAAGAAATACATTACTGGAATATACAAGTGTTTTTGACAAGTGGGCTGTCTCCAGCTCTCCAGTTCTTATCACAGCTTTACACTGTCACCAAAAGGCTCCATTACTTCTGCTTCACCTTGAGAAAGCCTAGACCCTTAACACACAGGTGTAGCACAAAGACACAGCCATAGATTATACCCACAAGAGCTAAATTCAACTGAGGTCTGTCCACCTGAACATCTTTTTTCCACAGCCAGCTCGGATTACTTTTGAAACCTTATAACAATACATTTTCATCATGCTTGTAAGTTTGAGAAGAGAAAACCAAATGCATGAAATGAGTTCTTAGCTGGAGGAAACAACTATTTTCACTAATAAGAATCAAGTAAAGTCAGTTCAGGCTAAAAAAAAATCCTCTCAAAACAGGCTTATTCATGTTTCAAGCAGGAAACACACAATCTAGATCAGCATGATAATAATAATAAAAAAAAAAAACTGCAGAAAGAGATCATACCATAAACCTCTCCCCCAGTGAACAGGGAACTCAAGGCAATTGTCAAACTGCATTGATTGTTCCACACAATTAAAATTCTGGTTTACAGAATTCAATCAGTATTTAATAGTAAAAAGTTGAGCTTGAAAATACTAATTAAACAGCCTTTTCTCGGTGGCTGCAAGAAGGCCTGCCATATTTATAAACTCCAACTTTTAGTTTAAAAAAAATCTGCTCCCAGGATTGTAAAGAAAATTTGTCAAATATAAAATGAGACAATGCTGTCATCTGATGTCTTCATACAGTCTGTGCATACTCGATAATTCTCAAATGACAGCAACACAAAATAACAAATCTCTGGTTGTTACTCAGAAGCTACCAGGCAACACTAAATAGACAACTACCCTTATCCACTCCAGCTGGCTGCTGCTTTGAACAGTTATAAGAAGCAGCAAACACTGTAGTAAGTTCTGAGGAAGGAAAAAAAAAGGGCAAACATTTCTGTTCCCATCTCCACCAGTCAGATGGCTTCAGATGTCTCCCCTTGTAATTAAACAGTAAAAGAAAGAGACACACAGCCACACTGCCCCAATAAAAGTATCTTAGCATCCACTGTCATGCCAACAAGCTCTGGGTTTGACATTCTGCCGGAGTACTACTCCAGAACAGGAGTCACCCCACTGGCCCCTACTTTTCAGCTCTGCCTAAAATTTGCAGGCTTTCAAATAAAACACTACTAGCTCACTCTCTCATTTCTCTCCAGTCACAGCAAATAATATTAAAAGATGTTATCTTCCTGCCTGATGTTATCAGAGCACATATTACATTGGCTTTTCACTGGTCATCTCGTGAAGAAATTTGCAGAGAATGGCAAGAGGCTGTGCTTTTTTTCTACGAATACCAGCCCTTTTTGTGACCATAGTGAATACACGTGCTCCCTAAACATTGTGCAGTACAGCTGGTAGACAAAGCTACAGGCTTGAAGCCAAAACTTTCATTCTCACCTACGTTGTTTTTTGAATTACCATGGTAGCACTAGTCCCTTGAAAGTCAATCATTAATCTCTTACTTTTATAATTAACATCCACCATTCAAAATTATGGCTAGCTGTCTTCTAACTCAGAGACCCCAAGACATCTCCTGTACCTTTCCTTCATTCCCAAGTTACTTAGGTTTCTGCTGAACTTAATACTGTCAAAGTGGACAATACCATGGCTTTGCAGCCATCTCTGGAGAATTTGAAGTCAGCATAACTTCCACAGAATGGTTTGGCTTGGACGGGGTCCTAAAGACCAGCTAACTCCACCCCCACTGCCAGGGAACACCTTCCACTAGACCAGGACACTCAAAGCCCTGTCCAAGCTGGAACAATTCCAGGGATGGAGTATCCACAACTTCTCTGAAAATTATCTTCTCCAGAACTCCTGGAAAGGCTATCTGACCCTTCCCCTTCTTGGCCAGTCATTGATACCATGTGCCTCCAACCCACCTGCCTTGATGTAAACAGTCCTTAGGGTTGCATAGTAAAGCAAATGAGAGAAGCAGTTTGGAAACACTCCAGAGAAGGTAAGGGAAAAGCAAACTTAACACCATTCAATTCCCGGATCCTGTTTGCCATATGGCTGCACAAACACTTGTGCTGCCACGAGGACAAAGCTGAGAGGAAGAAACATGGGGTTGAGGCTTGAAGAGGACAGGATCACTTTTTTCAGCAGCAGTGCCAGCTTAGGTTGGCTAAAAGTCACTGTAGCCTAAGATGGAAAATGAGGTTGTCTTAAAATAACAGCTGTGAAAAATACTTTCTAAGTTAATATACAACACGAGGTTCATACAACCACTACGAAACAGAAGTGCATAAAGATCTTGAAATCATGCAAGGACAGCATCAATAAACAATAAAGATCATATTGTTTACAATAAACAATTAAGAGCTTAGAAATAAGACTTTTAGAGCTAGTAACCTGCTGCTTGACTTTACCCACACAGGATTAAGCTTTAGCACAGACCAACAGCTAGATACCTGCACAGGCTTAGCCAACAAAGCCTGGACAAATTGATAACAAAACTCAGGGCGGGGAGAGGTGGGAAGTGAGAATCCACCTCCTTTTCCTTTTGGTACCTTAGTAAAACCTGCCTGTTAATCCGATAGTTGTGAATCACATCGCTAGCTCTGCATTTATTACCCTCACTGTAGTTCAAAATCATGTGCTGAGTAACACTCCTGGCAGGGATATATTCTTTATTAATGATAACAAAGTTTAAAAAATCTTAACAGATATAACTAAAAACTGAACAAGATATATTCGCACTAACAACTTCTTTCAATAGGAAGACTTTACCTACAGTATCAGTTTGATTTAATTCAATGCACATAAGGGCACTTTTCCCATGAGGAAAGAAGGAAAGACATATGGATAGAACTGTACTCAGAAACAACCTTCCAAATGTAAATGTATGTAGTAATTTGCACATTCATTGGAGTACTACGGATTCACTACTTTAAAGCAAGATTGTTTTACAAACTCATGGTACCAGTACAGACCTACCCCAGAAATAAATTTGATCCAGCATCTTCTGCCAGCAGCTGGATCCTTAGTTTGCCTGGGTCCATACTGCCAAACTCCTAAAAGAACATTTGGGGTCCTCCCCAGCCAGATAATGATCCCCTCCACGCTCTTGCTGCATGCTCTCCTGGCAGAGCAAAACCCACAGCAGTTGCCAACAAGTTAAGCACAGTTACCTTCACTTGGGATACTGCCTGTCCTAAGCCTGTCCTTAAGCCACAGGTATGAATGCAATCTAAATGCCTCCATGTTCTCCCTGGAAGTATGCTGGCTCAAATAAAAGTTAATATACCGAGAACTTTTCAGTAGTTTTCTTAATACTTCCTACCCTCCCCATTTAAGAAAACCCAAACAAAGAAACCATAGCATCTGTTCAGTAAATGCAGTAAGCCAGCTATCTTCTGACTGCAATTCTTCCTCAAGTTTGTCAAAACTGAGGAGAAGGTATTCTGACTTACTCAACCAAAGGATTGTTATCAAAAGGCCTTTCTCTTGCTGTCATCTTGCTAAATTGATTATCCAACCCACTTGTCCACCTGCTATTGCTCACATACTCTAAAACAGAGAGAAAGAAGTCTGCTGCACATTTGATGTGTTAGCCAAAGCCGGCCAGATAGTCAGGAAAATACAATCTCACTGTTAGGTCTTTTTTTCCAGTTGGCACTTTATCAAAAATGTCCCCACCCAAACCTAGCCTTGTTTGTAGCACTACTGCATATGCCTGAGCACGGCCAGGTGTCCTTAGCGTGACCCATGAGCACAACAGGACCCGCTGGTCGCGAACGATCGTTTCTGCACCACGGGGGTGTGAGGAAAAGTACCAGCCTCCACTATTCCATTGCTGCCCAACACTGACAGCACCGCTGGGACGCTTTAACACAAATCCTGCCTCCTGCTCGCAGAGCAAACCGTGCCCTTGCCACCGAGCTGCTGCAGGATGCAAGGCCTCCCCACGGAGGGTGGGCCGGGAAGAAAGGGGCCCCATGTCGCCGGGCACTGCGTTCCGCAGAGATTGGTACCCTCGGCCTGGCAGGGGCTGGCAAGGCACCCCATGGCCACACGGGGCTCTGTGTCCCCACTGTCCAACCCTCTCCGCCGAGCCCAAGGGAGCTGAAGCCGCCTGAGCTGGAGGGGCACAACGGGACGAGCCTGGTGGGCACGGCCAGCCCCGGGCGGGCTCACCCCACGCCCCGGGTGGGCGTGCGGATGTTGCGGTCCCGTAGCGTCCCGCAGACACCACCCTGCCCCGCTCGGGCACACCGGCCCGTGGCCGCGGAGCGCAGTGCCTGGGGTCCCGCCCGGCGAGAAGAGGAGCCAAGCGGGGAGATCCCGGGCAGCGTCCCCGCCCCCTGCCCCCACTCGCCTGGTTGGGGTCGGTGGCCCGGAAGACGTGGCAGGCCATGGGGGAGTCAGGGTTGTCGGGCTGCGCCTTGATCAGGTAGGCGAAGTAGGTGAGGTCGTGGCTGTTGTGGATGAAGCGGGCGATATGCTGCGCCTTGTGCTCGAAGATGAAGACAGCGGGCGCGGGGCTGGCGGGGCGGCCGGGGCTGGCGGGCACGCAGCGCAGCGTGGGCGAGCCCAGCAGCAGCAGCACCTCGCGGGCCGGCACCCCGCTGCCCGGGGCGCCGCCGGGCTCCTGCCGCTGGCCGCGGCGGCGGATCTCGGCCACCAGCCAGGGCAGCATGGGCAGCGTGGTCCGCCTATCCAGGCACGACGAACCCACGTACCACAGCCTGAAGCGCTTCTCCCCCGGCGGCGCCGGCTGCGGCTCGGGTTCGGGCTCCAGAGGGTGGGAGAGCGGCTCGCCCTCCCCTCGCTTCTCCATGGCGGGTGTCGGGCGCAGGACGCGTGGCTCCGCGGCCGCTTCCCCCGGCGCCAGGTGCAGCCGGCGGGGCCTGCGCTCGGCCGGGGCCGCTGCTAAACGCGCATCCCGCCGGGCACGTCCCCGCCGCCGCGCCGCCTCCTGCCTGCCCGCGCGGGGTCAGCCCGCGGGGCGGGGAAGGACGGCCGAGACACGACACCCCACTCCCACTCCTCCTCCTCCTCCTCCTCTTTAACGCCCCAGGGCGGAGCGGCGGGGCTACGCCCCGAGAGGGCTCCGAGTCCTGGCCACCCCCGGTTCAGGGGCGGGACAGCCCCACCGACCCGGGCCCCAGAGGAAAACAACGTGCGCTTCGCTCCCGGCTCTGCCAAGTGCTGACGGCCTCCCTGCCGCCGCGGGTGCTGGGCTTTGCCTGCGGCTCGCAGCGTGGCTGGCCGTGAAGGGAGAGGCAGGAGGAGGAGATCCGCAAGGGGAGGAAGGTCGCCGAACGGCAGAGAGGAGGTGGAGATGCTGCCGGGCCCGCCTCCCCCCCCCACCCCCCGCCCCGTTTGCAGAAGCTCCCAAGCGCTGTCTGAGTTGGATTTGATTCTGACGAGTCGGAGAGTCGCTGAGGAGAAGGGTCTCGGCAAGGAGAGGGGGTCCCGGGGCACCTCCCGACCGCGGCGGCTTCGCTCCCACGGCCGCCTCTCCCCCGGCTGGTTCTCCCCTGCGAGGAGGGGAGCCGTGCGGCGGCCGTGCTACGCAGCCTCCCCCTGCGCGCTGCTGAGTCAGGAGTTTCATTACGGCTGATTTTAATTCTCCTTTTTCCTCCTAAGCTTGTGTTTCCTCCTTGAGCTTTTAATCGGGGGGGCGAGGGGGAGGTTTCCTCGTCGCTATCGCGATAACATCTCTTGTCAACGACAAATCTGCCACACACTGTAGATGTTAGTAACTAGTCTCCTCGTCTCCTCCACCTGAGAAAGTAGCTGGGCAGAGCTTTGCCAGCCATACAGCATCCGTATCCGTTTGGTAATTGGCAATTGTAGCGACTGTCCCCCCGTTTAAATCTGTAGCAGAAGCGGCGGTCACTCCCAGTACACGTTGTTATGGCCACCGTTTTAACCCTGTCTACTAATAAAAAAATCTGTAGTTTGAGCTAAAGAGCTGCTCTGTGTAATTTGAGACTGCGTGATTCTTTGTGCAGAGAAGGGTCATGTAGCACTCAGGACACAGCCCACAGCAGTCTGAGCTGACAAAAACTGTCGCATTTGCGGTATTTTCATACTGTTACAAACCACTCTGCTCATTTCCTGAGCAAACAATTTTGCTCTTCTTTTTTTTTTTTTTTTCGGTTTAACCATCTAGTTTATGCATTCTGGTTTATCGGTTGTAATTTTTAATTTTATATTGTTGTTTCGTAAGACCTCAAATATGTTCTCTCATGGCATTCTACAATGTCCCTTAAGACAGGGGAGCTAATGCCCCTTTTTGTCTTCTGCAGGCTGAGTATGTTCATATGAATATGAACCAGCTTTAATATGTACTACAGTGGTACAAGTTAAAGCCAGACTGGACTTGCTTTCCCAAATTGACTGTTTTCATACTTGATCATCTGAACTACATTGTTGTACGGTAGATTTTACAACCAGGGTAATTAGAAGTATAATGGCCAAATCTTGTGGCTCACAAACCTAAAAAAAATTCTTCTCTCTCACTCCTCACAGTTAGTATTAACCCTTTGGCTGAGAATGGTACTTAAGATTTTGTGCAACAGCATTGTGGAATGACAATTTGTGAGCCTCTCACCAGTGCTCCTGGAAGAAGAACTGTTTGGTTTATGGCAGCAGCACTGGCACTGGTTTAATGCTGCTCCTTTCCTGCCAGTTCAGTTCTGTGAGCCGCCTCTAATTTAAGTGACAGCGCTTATAGAGAGAGTGCTGTTGGCACAAAGGGAGCGGGAATGATTGCTCGGGGGTGAAGGGAGCACCAAGGCTACTTGCCCCTTTTGGCTACGTTTGGTTAGACAATTCATCTAGAGCGTGAAGCTGCAGTTCAGTCACTTGAGCGCAAAGACCAATTTAACCTGGGAAGTGAACTACACATTGGGCTTGCCCTAGAACATAGACAAAACCCCCTCATACATTCTTCTGCAATTGTTTCAGATGGGATAATCATTAAATGATTCCAATGTAGCAGCCTAAGCAGGAGGCTGCAACATACTGAATAGATGCAGCTGCTTACCACCACCATCTCTGCAACTAGAGATTCCTTCTGGTTTATGTTTGTATATGAACTACCAAAACCAGTTTGTGGACCGCCACCTAGGCTTTTAGGTGCTATGGCAATACAAATATTTAATAATAATCAGGCAACTTGAAGATAATCATGCAAACACATTAAAATAGCAAAAAAAAAAAAATTAAGCTATTACAGATACCTTGATGTTCTCACATCATACAAATGGAACAAGAAATCTTCACTTGAAGATGTTACAGAGCTGTGTTTTTAGCTGATAAGGATGCAGTTCAATTACTGCAAATTATCAGGTAGAAATGAAATTCTAAAATGTGAAAAATGAATGTGAAATTCTTCAATTGTCACCATTTGTGCCTGTTTTGTAAAGCTATTTGGTTTTTCCTTATTGGGTGATTTGCATAATATGGTATGAGATCTGGTTATTTTGACTTATTTTTATTACTGAATTCTTAATACAAATCCTTTAGAACATGGAATTGATTTATATAAATGCTACCACTAATATTTTAACTATCTTCAAAATCAAATTCAGATGTTAATCCGAAGTTTTCATGCTTTCTTCTTGCTTCAGCTTTTTATGTCTCTATGAATCAATTCTTCATAGTAATCCCTTTTAGCTGTCCATTACTTTTATCCATTTACTTCATCATTTCTTATCCTTTAATCTGCCTAACACTTTTTATCCCCTCACCTCATTAACAGTGTTTTGGTAGTGCGGCGTTGCTTGTTTTTCCCCGGTCCCGGGCAGCTCCAGAGTGCCCGGCTTGGGCGCTGCTTCTCGGCGGGACTGGGGCTGCCGCGATTCCTGGGCGCTTCTGCTTTCTGCACACCGGGGCAGGCTGGCCAGGTTCTGCCATCAACGCGAGGGGCGAGACAAAGAGGCAAAGGAATTGTCCACTCCATCCGTGTGGTTGGCTGGAAAGCTTTAATGGCTGCGGGGAGCTGTGGTGGAGAAGCCACAACTCGCTCCCAATGCCACGTGGATGAAAATGGCGCCGGGACCAGGGGGGTGTGGGATTTTATAGGGGGCAGGACAGTGGTGACGTGGACCACGGCAACCAACGGGAACGCAGCAGGGGTGGACACGGGGCTCTGGGGCGAATGGGGATGTGGGGATGGGGTAACTGACAGGGAAGTTTCAGGAAGGGACGGGGGGTGGTTACTGGAGTGATGTGGAGAAGCTCCAATGGCAGACAGCCTGGAGCGAACCATCGCGGGGGGAACGGGAATGTACAAAGGGATACACAGAACCGGCTAACTAAGACATATCAGAACCCCTAATCTGATCCCAACCCGGGATACAACACAGTAGGAAGTCAGTCCTTTTGTTATTTTACTTTTCTTTTTAAAGTTGGTCCCCTTTTCTCATTTCTTCTCATTTGTAAGATTTCATGTACCTTTAAGCTAAAAATTCCAATTTTTCTCATATTGAGAACAGTGCTCCTTTGCCCATGACATCTGACATGCCTCGCATGTAATTTCTGGTGTTTAAACTATAATGATAACAAAAGTATCTTTCTCTTAATTATTTGCACAATGTAGTTAGGAATTAGCATAAAATATATAATCCTTATAGCTCAGTTAATGGGAATCAAAAACTTTGGGACAGAGAAGAAAGCAACTTTCCACAGTCTGTATCCACAGAGCTTTGAAAATACATGTCTGCTCTTGATGAAAGAACAGTTTCTCTCCAGATCATCCAAAACAGAAGTGTAAATGCAGCACCCATGCCAGAGACATGACAGATAAAGTCTCTGGTGAGGAGCCACAATTTTATAACAATTCCTTTTTTATTATTATCATTAGCATTAGCCTTGGCCAAGCTTCTTGAAACAAATTGTAAAATCTGAAGGGAGCACTCTATTGAAAGATCTGAAGTACATAAAGTACTATGGGCAATAATTGCCATAAGCATGTGCTGCAAGTGAAACCAACCACAGACCAAATAAGACTTTTTTGAATTGTTGATAACTTGCCATTATTTTTTGTTCCAAACATAGACATTAGATGCAAAACCTCTTAAAGTAAGGGATATTATTGAAGTGACCCAAACTAGATAAAGTTCACTAAATATAAGTGCCTCTGAACACCTCAGATTTGATATGCTTGTCAATGGAGTACTACATGTAAAGGTTATTTTTCCACATAAAATGGAGAATGTATTTTCTTTCTGTTTATTAGAGGAAGCATGTTTAGTTCTCTAAGACCATACCTTGATAATATATGCTTTTACTGCACATGGCACCACAGCAGCCATTTCATATATTATATCTGGGTCTTCAGTTCATACTCAGTGTTAAAGGATTTAGACCTGCAGAATGTTAAGCAACCATAGCTCTCAGTAATTTCTTAAGCAGCAAAGAGACCTCAGCATCTCATATGATCAGACTGTTAATTGCTAGTAATTATCCATCCCCTTAAGCTTTCTAGCCACAATTTTAATTGCAGAAAAAATATTATTAGAGGAGCTGTAGGCTTACTTCAGTCACCTTGGATTATTATTTCAGTAACATGCCCTGAAGATAGAATTGCTTCTAATTCAATTGCTTTTCTAAGAATTATCTCACTTAACTGTCTGGGAATTCAAGGTCCATTTCCATATTTGCTATATTGTTTTAGTTTAAACTAGTAATATTTTATTTTACTTTCAGAACACCTTTTTTTTACTTTCAGATTTTATTTTACTTTCAGATCACCTATATCTGAGATATAGGCATTTTTACTTTAGAAGCCATTTAATTGATTTAAACTACCTGGTCTTATTTGAAGACTGTAATGAAATAACTTCTGGAAATACAACTGAAGTACTAGAAAGTTCAGCAGACTGGATATATTTCCAGGGCTTTAAGCTTTAGCTGCTAGAGAAACTCTGGTGCCTCTTTTTTTAAAGTACATAAAAAACCTCACTAGAAATAATGAAAATTGAATTTTGCAGGATGTATAGTTTAAAATGCAATGCCAAAGTTTTGAGTAAGACATATTGGTCTTGCAGAGATATGTCAATAGCAGAGGACAATTGCTGCAACTTGTAAACAATAAAAATGATGAAAAATTATTCTGATAAGAGGTGGGTTGGTTTTAGCGTTTTCTTCCTAAGTGGCACTAATCTTTTTTGATCAAAATGAGACTGAATTTGTTCTGCCAACAAGACACACTCCAAAACAGATTTAGGGGAACTGGAATGAGCAAAGTTCATAAGAGAATAATCCCTAGGTAGAAATTTTATAAACATCTCTAGAACTTAAAGCAACCTGGCACATTTTATGTCTGTGTTCAGTGTATTGTTATTTTATTTAATGTAGCACTGATTTGGAGAAACAATTCATTAAATTATTATATTGCTCTTCAAAGAGAAATTCGACTGGGGAAAGATTTTTACTTAAGTAATTTTTTCATATCACAGTCGTCCCATGAAACTTTACAGTACAGCAAACTTAGAATCCAGTGAAGAACCACAACACATTTTATTTAAAACTAAGTTTTAATCTGGAGTCCTGTGTGATCACAGCATCTTTCCATGTAGAAGTATGTGAAATTTGTTGGAGTTTTTAGTTTTGGGGTTTTTTTTAATAGGGCCCCTGCCCCCCTAAACTGCATCACATTAACTTACTAGAATCCCTGTTGTTGAGGTTTGGCAGCTGTCAGCTGAGTTTGGCAGCTGTCAGCAGCTCAGATCAGCTGCAAAGCTAGTTACTGCAGGAGATAGAGCAACTTCTGCAACAAGAACTTCCATATTCCCTATTACTTATTTTGTAAAAAAGGAGCCATTTATTTCTCTACTATTCCCCAGCCACTGCAGTAACAGCAACTTACAAAAAATGAAGAAAAAGAGATGAAGTGCTGCAACTGCTGCAGTCTACTTCTCTCCCTAACAATGACTGCTACATCTACCTCATTTGTGATTTGGAAGGGATCCTGGCCCGCTCCAATTCTCTAGCAATGGAAACTAAGACAGAATTTCTTGTCATTGCCAAAGCTGAAAGGAACATATTGATATTATTTCACATATATATTATTACAAAGGATGAACCACAAGCTAGAAAGGTTAGCAAATGTGGAGTAGAGTGTAGAAATAACACAGAAGAGAGATGCTTTGGAAGGCAAGAGTACTCCAAAGGACACAAATAATGTCTCTTCAAGAGGAAAATGCAAATACCATTATGACTTCAAGTGTACCACTACTGAAGTGTTATTGCAGCTTCTCTACTTCGTACTATATGTGTGGTAAAAGAAGGTACAGCTTAGCATGAACAGCAGGGCAGTAGTAGGCCCAACACAATACTAAGAATGGTGCCAGTGTAGCTGCTAACATTAAAAAAAAGAAGAGATGGGAACTCCTTATAATCCTCTTTCTCATCGTCCTTGACTCTCTCCTAGGTAAATCGACATCTGTTGTCTTGACTCTCTTGACTGCTGAGTTATCTCTCATCTCCCCACATTCCCAACTGCAAGAAGCAGTGTGACACAGCACACCAGCGATTCATGCCAGACATGCACTTACATTCCTCATTTAAAATGTACCATTCTCAAGCTTCATGTCTGGTTGCAGTATCCAGGACTTCCCTGCTCAGAAGCATCACTGGGAAGGAAGCCTGTCTTGCTTTAATGTGGGCAAGATCTCAGATGAGTATTTTTTATAAACACCTGTAAAGTGCCAAAGACTCAGCGGGGATAACATTAATGGGGAACAGAAAAATTCTTTTCAACTTCAATAATACCAAGAACATCTGAAAATTACTTTTCCAATTCAGAGGTAATTCACAGGGGAATTCAGCACCCAGGCCACTTTCAGTGGCAGAGAAGTGAATTGCCAAATGTGTCACAAAGACACTGACAACTAGACTGCATAACAGAATAATATGGAGGAAGAATTTTAGAGTGGTCAAATGGCATGAAAACCTTGGACAGAGAAATGCAAATGCTTTTTTTCTGATCAATATACAGATCTAGAAAAATCTCCATGAGAGATGTATAAACAGGGAAAAGAGTAAAATGAGAACAGGCCCCAAATGCAAAATGATATTATTTGAAGAGCAAGTAATAATGCAGAAATGTTAGTATAATTAAGTTACAGACTTAAACTGCTGCAAACATGCAGTGTATGGTATGTATTCTATTAACATGCTGAATGTTGTTTATGTAACTGGGAATCTTTGTGCTCATCTTGATAATAATTTAAAAATAAGTTAGTTTGTTTCTCTACAATGTAAGAAGTGGGATGGAAGTTATGGAGACATAAATTCCTAGTTCCAGATCAAACTACAGAGGGGAAGAAGACAGAAGTCCTTATCCTGTAGCCAGACGTGCTGTCAAAGTATTGCTGTTAGGCAAGACTGTATGTGGCAGTGCCACCTGGTGACTGATGCTGGGACAAAGTCCTCTGGAATTATTATCTAGCACAGAGACTTATTGTATGAAATAATAAATTTTCCTTACTTTTCCAAAGCTCATTATGTGAAGTGCAAAACTGACATTGAAACTTCCAATTTATATAAACGTAACAATATTTGTAATGTAAACACTGACAGAGTATTTGGAAACTACAGTGCTTACACATATGAAACAGAAAGGGTTCTTGAAGTAAGGCAGCATTTTAATTAGCCATAGCAGATAAATGCAGTTTAGGGAAGAGAAAACCCAGAAATACTAAAATTAGCCTTCCTTCGTGGAGAAGATCAGCCATCTCAGCTTCCTTATTTCCTTAATGACACAAAGTCATACATAATTAAGAGGCCTATCCCAGTAACTCAACTAGGTCATTTCTCCACCTTCCCTCAGAAAAGCCTTGGAAACAAGAATCAGGAAGACCTTCCAAGCATCCAGAACTGGGTATGAGGAATGCTGAGTATCATCCTTCTGACTCGTGTGCTGGTATTGGCTAGGGAAAAATTCTTTTTCTTTACAGAGCTTGTAGGGAGCTGGTTTGGATTTGTGCTGCAAACACTGTTAATAATAGCAGAGACGGTTTTTTTTTTGTTGCTGAGCAGTGCTTATACAGAGCCAAGGCCTTTTCTTCTTCTCACACCACTCCAGTGACGGGGCTGGCAGTGCATGAGTAGTTAGGAAGGGACAGTTGGGACAGCTGATCCCAGCTGACCCAAGGGATATCCAATACCATATGACATCATGCTCAGTATATAAAGCAGGGGGAAAAAGGCGGGAACAGTTGGAGTGATAGTTGGAGTGATACTTGTCTTCCCAAGTAACCATTACACAGGATGAGACCCTGCTTCCCTGGAGATGGCTGAACACCTGCCCATCCTTGGCAAGTGGGGAATGAATTCCTTGGTTTGCTTTGCTTGCCTGTGCAGCTTCTGCTTTACCTATTGAACTGTCTTTATCTCAACCCATGAGTTTTCTCACTTTTACCCTTCCAATTCCCCCTGTCATCCCTCAGCAGGGGGACTGAGTGAGCAGCTGTGGGGTGCTTGGCTGCCAGGTGGGGTTAAACCACAGCACCTCATACACTAAAGAGCCAAGAGATCTGCATGAGTGAGTATGGACACTGTGCAATAAAAAGTAAAGGAGGTATTTGGCCAACATTTCACAGTGACAAGCAAATCCAGTTATGAGCTGGCTGAACCTCAGGAAGGAAGCATTGCAACAGCATACCAGGCACTCAGGTCAGGTACTGACCTGCACCAATCCAGCTTCCTAATGAAGCAAACGCCTGGCAGGTTATCAGCCCAACCAACAGGTATGTAACTGTATTCAAAATCCATCTGGAAAAGGAGCTCTACCATGATCAACCACAGAATCTTGGAGAGGACAGAGACGGCTCAGTTTATTGTGTTTCCCCCCCACAGTCCCAACAAGGAGCAGCAGTTCTTCAGAGATATGACATTTTTTTCTCTGCAAGTAGATCAAATTACTCAAGACACGTTTTTGTGGTATTCTAGTACCCACAAGGTCTTAACAGAACCACCCTGCATGCATGCCTCTGCAAAGGAGTGGAAATTACCTCTCATTACACCTAAGTCCAAGAGGGTAATAAAACATTCAAACAGGAAAAAGAAACATTCTTCCCCAGTTTATCACCTCTGTACTTTTGTTTTCAATTCATCCTAGGCAACTTGTCTTCAAGTGCTCTAATAGAGTGCAAAGGCTTAAAAGGGGGAAGGTAAAAACAAAGTGGGTGGGCTCACAATGAACCGGTAGGTCATATATGTGGTTAAAGGAAGGCAGTACAAATTTATGGAAGCAGAAACAGAGACATACTTTTACTTGGCCTAAGTATGCAGAAGCTAAATATATAAAACACTAATGCACAGACATCATCCAGCTATTTGTGCACTCTTTCTGTGGAGCTTTCTACAAAATAGCTTTCTACAAGTGTGCTGGTGTATTTGAACTGTATGGGGAAAAAAAAAAGTCATGTAAAGAAGACAAGAGTCATAGCTAGGACATTCCTTCATTATTCTCTCCCCTGAATTTGTTGACTGTGCAAGACCCTACTCCCCCCCTTCCTTCCTCCTGCTCTGTTCTAGGCAAATGTTGAAAAAATTAAAATGTTTACTTGTCTCCTAAATACAGCTAAGGAAAGAAAATCACTTGAATGTAATTTCATGCAAAATTTCATTAATCTCACATGTCCTCTGTCTTTTCCTGGTTCAATACAACATTTTGTCTAGCTTTAAGTAATTGATACAAAGAGTCCTTGCAGCCTGCAGTTACCCATTAACTCCTTGGTACCTCATCACAGAGAAAGACTGCATATGTCTGAACTTCATCTTAATTTAATAAGGAAAGAAATTTAGTCATTGTCTAGTCCTGAACTTTACTCATTGCAATATTTACAAGACAGACTTCCATGCAGTAGGCTTAAACCAAAACACAGATCAGCTTTGTCTTTATTACCTACATGTTTAATGACTATTTGTGGACTTACAAAAATATTCATGTTATACAATTTCTGTTAATCAACAATTAGAATTAGGAACACATAAGGACTCCTGATTTTCTTTGAAAAGATCTGGTTTCTGCACATATAGACAAACAAATCACCAGCTTGTTTGGACATATTAATATTGCTACCCTTAAAACTGTTAAGTTTTTTGTTTGGTTTCCTTTTAATAAAATACTTAATTCTTCCATTACTCAGTAGATGAACTCCTGCTAATAGTGATCAGGGCACATTTCAAAAGTTTGAATACATAGCCAACTTTAAATCATAGCTCTTCTGAAAATTCTCAAGACAGTAAATTAGTGTAGTACACATGGCCAAGCATCTTCCAGCCAGAATTACAACATGCTGGAGTTCAGGGACATTTTAAAAAATATTCATCAATACTTCTAGAATATCTGACTTGGCAAAATAAAAGTCTTTACAAAGGCTGACAACTTGCTGCTTTTGCTGATGGGGCAAGCAAAAATGGTAACTGGGAGTTTCCTCATTACCTTCCAACATCTACTGAATTGTTAAGACATGATTAATTAAATCTTCTTTTCCATGCAGTTCCAATGAAGGCACAAGTATTTCCAGCTATATGAAGAATGTATGTGCATTGGAACACATAGGAAGTTATTTGTAAGGCTCCAGCTTTACTAAAAAAAAATTACAACCATATTTTTTCTGGAACTCTTGCATTGATGTAAAACAATTAATTCACTAGGCCAAAGCATGACAATGTTTTCCAGTTATAGCAGCCTTACACTCCCACTTCTGCAAAGTAAAAACAACAAAAGAAATCAGCTGCTCACATCCCTTTTCCATACACATTTGTTTGCTCTATCATTCAGCCCTGAGCCCTTGCAGACAGACAAGGGAAGAGACAAATGGGAAGTGTGCTCCCAAGAGCATTTGGTGACACTACACGAGGAGGGTCCCAGAAAGACCAATCTCCTCTCCCCAGCCACAAAGCAAACACCTCAGACTTCAACCAGCATAAACAAAGTATCATCCAGATCCATGGTCATGGCCAAAAACTTTCCTCAAAGTCAACACTATTTCACTTATTTGGGCTTCTAATCAAGTCCAAGTACTGTTTTTACGCATCATGCATAATGCTTAAAATAGGGGCATTCCTGAAAGGATTGTAGCGTATGCAGCACGCACAATGTGCTACAGTTTATTTTTATAGCACAAAAAGGCAGGCATAACCTGTATCAATGACTTTCAGTCAGCTCGTAAAAAATGTTAATTTAAAAAACAGATTTGAGTTAGAAAGGTAGAGTAGGTGTTCACACTTTAAGTGGGCCTGAAATAATTTGAGGATCTGTCCCAGCAAAGCTGGTACTCAGTCCCTGCCAGCCCAAAGTTGAAGCAGAAACTTCAATCTGCTTATCAGTGTGAATTATCTCTCCTCAAATTTACTTGTTCTACTACACCACCAGCACATCTGGAGATGCAACAGTATTGCTTTTTTTACATCCCACAATATTTGCAGTGTGTTTTGTTTTACGGAAAATTCAAGAAAAAAAAATTAAGAGGAGAGCATGCAAGCACATTGGATTAATCACTCCCCTTTAGAAATGCCCCCATTCTTCAACATCAAAGTCAATATTTTGTTGGTTAGGACACCTTCTTAGGACAAGCATGCACAACACAGTCCAGTGGCTGCCTGTTACAATGCAACACGCAAAGAAATCTTTTAGTGTGGTCCTTTCTCTGACGTGCTTGGCTACCTCTCCAGCCTGAATTTTCAAGTTTTTGCTTGACTTTTCTAGTTCAGAGGTTGAAGTGAGGTATCTAAATGAATATTTAATTAGAAAGAAGACTGCTGACCAAAACATCAAGCAGAATGCCACAGATTAACAATGGATGAAATGAAAAAACAGAAACCCATTAAAATACTTTTGAATTAATTTGCCTTTCTACCTTTATGTAAAATTAGCCTCTGGGCTTCATTTGAGAGAATTTTGGGTCTCTGAAAAAACTTAATGCATTAATTCAGTCTTTATAAGCCTAGGTGGTGGGAAACAAATATTTGAAATAAACAAGCTGTCAGGACAAGTACGTTCTCCAGTTATTAAAAGACTGGAAGCCAGATATGCAAATAGCTGCAATCAACTACCTGACAATGCTATTCTTCAAGAGTATCTGTATGCTTGTAAGTTCATATTCTCCTTATATGTAATACTACTGTTGAGTCCAAGCCCATCCTAATTTTACAAATAAAAATATTAACGTGGGATTTACACTTCTCTCAGTATCTTCCCAGTCAACATTTTCAGGTATCTTTATGCACTACAGAATTTAGTGTGTAGTTCCTTACTTGTGGGTATTAGGAAGTCTATAGAGATGCTTCTCCATATACATCCTGATCTTTTGTCTACCAGGATGAGCAAAGCTGGACACGTTTTCACAAACACTGCAGAGCTGACTTCAAGTAATCAAAAGTAAAGCAATCTTCACAGCAATGCAAGGGTGATGCTGACCAACTCCTGTCAAGAGGACAAGGATACATACCTGGCTGAACAATGGCACTTTATTCCCTATGCAGAATGGAAAGTTTACTTGATCTTCCTCCAACATGTCACTGAAAATAAAAGTTCCCTTCAAACTGTTTCAAGAACAGATGCCATTTCCTTGAACTGTCTGAAGAAGTTCTAAAAAGCAAGAATTGGGACAAATTTCAGTTGCTTGAAGAAAAGCTCGAACTGCAGTTCAAACTAGTGTGTTAGACAAAAAACACTGTCCATATTTCTCTCTTTCAATGTACAGCTTGAACTGAAAGTTTCTGCTTTTCTTTCTGTAGACTGGTTGCCATTTGAACACATTAACTATGAAACCTATAAAGGTGACGCCTTATTAGCATGGGCTTGCTTATTAATAGAAAAAGATGATACAAAAGAAAAAAATAAAAGTAACTCTTGTGCCATAAAAAAAAAAACAACCTTTCTCACACAAATATTTCTACTCCCAGCTGAAATAATCCAGACTTCTCAGATGTGGCATTCATTTCGTGAAGTAGCTGAACAACAAATTATTAAATAGGCTTCAACCAGAATAAATAGAACATTTTACAACACCCAAGGTTTCAGAATAGCCTTCTCAAATTTCTGCCAACCAAATTCCAAGGATCTATTTAAATTTGTATGATATTCTAGGTGATGTATTGACCCTTTAAACAGGAATGACAATACAAGGGTGATGTTTATGCAGAATTAAAGTTACATAAATTCATAGATGGAGACATAGCAATTAAGAGTCAGTGGTGATAAAGCAGACTGATCTCCATTCCTAATCATTAGCAAGTGTTAGGCTTAAGCTAAGTTTTAGATTTTGAGGCTGGGGAACAATTCTGTAGATCAAAAACACTCTATGAACTTTTAATACGGCAGAATGATAGCTGTCAAGCTCTGAAAGATTTCATGTCTTTGGTTGTTAGTTTATTTGTAAGAGAAATTATCAATTACTGTTAAATTAACATTTTCAGGTAAGTGAGGTAGAACTAAATACTATGAAGTAAGTATTCTGTGTTTTAAATAGTTATTTAATGCTTCCTGTTTGCATGAATATACAAGTAAACAAGCAGCACAAACATATGCATCAGGGTATACAGCTGACCCTCACAACAATGGCACTGTTGTTTTTAGGAGACTGAACATTCAAGTAACACTTAGGACAGACCTTGAACTGTGGTATCGTCATTTCAAAAGATTTGTCTGTTATTTGTCCTGAAGGGTCTGCCACTGTTAGTGTCACTGTGACATATGGGTACTTCAGAGACCTGCAGGTGTCAGAACTCATCGCAACTCCCAGTTTCCATTTCATATCTACAAACTACAGAGATGAAAATTATTGGAAATAGTGTCACAGACAGAGATCTACCCCCACATTGCTATTCGCTTGGAAGGATAGTTCACAGACAATACACGACATCTAGAGATCTTATCCAAATGGAAAACTAACATTCAGGTATTATTGTGACTACAAATCATCTGCCCTTCCCTTTAATGGTGAATAAATAAGTAATTTAGTAAGTTATTTCACTTTATCTGTTTTCCTTATTCAAGTACAATCAACAGGCAAGTACACTTTTCTTAAAATTCTAGTAAGAGGAGCTTAAGCCACAGAATTCGCCCAGCTTGTATATTATGCTTGTGGGTTTTTGTCATGTTTTCTTTTTTTTTAGAAGTATCTAAATCTAATCAAATAATTCAGAATAGCAATAACAGAGAAAAATTATGTCATTTCATAACTACATTTTAGATAAATCAAAGCACATAACAGATACATTTCAGACAAGTAAGTTATAATTTTTAGCCTTTTGTAAAGAAGAGCCTTTAGAAGTTTATATCATACCTCAGAAGAAGATTCTCCTCTCCTAATTCTATACTCTTCTAAACTCAGAAAAAAATCTTGAAATATAAACAGATTGCTACTTTTTCAAGGAAAAAGGAAATGCTGGAAACTGACAGAAAGTATCTTTAAAAATAATGTTTAAATTTAAGGGAGACAAAGAATATGCTGAGGAGGGAAACAAAGGAAGTCAAGTGCTGGTGTTAACAACTTTAAAGAACAATTTACACTTAAAACAGATTTACATAATGAGCCAATTCAACAGTCTGCCAGACTGACTGCCATTCATCTTCCCTAAGAGTACTGCAAACATGAATTTTTAAAAAGGTAGAAAATGTGACTTTATCATCCAAACAATAATATTAGAAAATTCTCCAGCATGTAGACAACCTTTATTGTATATGCTGCTTTATCTGAGTAGGTATTTGGCAACACATAAATGTGCACACAGGTAGGAAAGCTTTCTGCAGACTATCTACCACTGCCTGCCTGACAACACAATACAACACACACAGTGAGACACTGACATTTCTGAAATGTTCAACATCAGCTCAGCTGCACTTTGTCCTTTAGTTACCTGCCCCACTGTGGCCGTATTTCTTGCATCTTCTGACACAGCAATGGCTTTGCCCTGCTCATTCCACACGTGACGAATAACTTGAACTGCATGTTTTGGCAGTGTGCTGATGCCACTACCCAAGGTGGTGACAAGTTCTTCTGTAGAGAGGTTGTTTCTGGCTGCTGTGCTATAATAGATACATCCAGAGACCACTGCATCAATTTCATTCTCCACCAGTTTAATACAATGCCTCATTTCACCTCAAAGAGACAGCTTTTATTTCTACTTTACATGTACTTTAAAACAATTCATTAGCCCGTGATTACTTTTGTTACCAGAATGTTAATGATCTTTTGTATCCATGTGTAAAAAACAACATGACCTTAATATGTCTTAATATGCAGAGGCCTAGCTTCGCTGGGCTCCCACAACATCCAACATCAAGCCAAAAGTAATCACAGCCTCCAAGTGCGGTAGCAACTGGAAGAAGGCTGAAGTCAGTGAGGGGTCTGTGCATAGAGCAGTTAAACAGTATCATTACTTTAGAAACTCATTTAATTAAACACCCAGCAGGTGGAATTGAAGTACCACCATAAGTAAGGACTTCTAGGTCACAGTATAATGGTTACTAACAGAAGTCAAATGATGCCTAATTCAACTGAAAAGGCAGCAAGTTCAAAAAATTGCCACTTGATTTCCTCTACAGAAACAAGTAAACAAAAAAATCCTGCTCTATGTTTGCTCATGCAGCTTCACTCCTCTTAAAGAGGCATTAATACAAGAGAAAGTGAGTTGGTCCTCCAAGTAGCATGGTTGAATATAACTCCAGACGTTCTATTTGGTAGTTGGAAAAATAGTACTTTAAATTTCTATTTGTATATTTTCCTGAATTGTATTAAAATTACATAAAATGTTTAGAAACTAGATATTAAAAGAACTAGCAAGATCTTGAAAATTTTATCTTTCTAAAAATATAAAAATTTATCAACGAAAAATACTACCTAAAAACTCAACTCATGGCAGAATGCAATATTATAAGCTCTATATACTTCAAAAAGACACCAATGCTGTTTTCTGATCTCAAAGAAACAAGAAGTTTTTAAAACACACTTTTTCCAGGCAAAGGCCCAGCTGACTTAGCTTTAAAAGTGAGCTTAACTTCCTCTATCTGGCCACTAGTTCTAGAGCTTGCAGACAGCATCTCAGAACAACTTCCTATTTGTATTTTTTAATTCTAAAAAGTGATACTATATATTAAGTAACTACACTTTTTAATGACACAAACTAAGCCCAGATGTTCTTTTCCGTGTACTGAGACTTACAAACTTTTGCCCTTTTCCCAAATCAGTTCATTTTATATTGACATTTGATATAACTTTTCAATACCACCATTAAGTTGTGATGGAAGGAAAAAGAAATGGTGCAAAGTAAATTATTTTGTGCTTACCTAAATAGAAATGAAAGAGTGTTAGCTACTTTTGCCAGGTCACCAATAGTAATGTCAACCCCCAATGTCTGAATTCTCTAGAAACAGAATGTTCAAATAATTACAAATAATAAATTATGCATTAGTGAAAGCATCTTTGTATATACAAACACACAAGAAACACACACAAGAAACCCCACATCAAGTTGGGAATTCTATCCTTAACAGCAGATACACCTACTATTCTTGTCACAAGGGCTGGTGTGCCAACTTACCTGACACAATTCAGCTGTATTTACACCTGGGATCTTATGGTTCAGATGTTGAATTATTTGTTCACACTGTGAAAAAAACATGTTTGAAGACATTGTTGATACAAAAATGGACAAAATGAGTGAAGAGTGCAGAGTAAAGACTGAAGTAATTGAAATGACTGATTTTAAAATTCCATCAAATCCAAGGAAAGAAAATGAACCAAATCAAGACTTTAGTTTCTACCTCACTATTGCTCATGTGCACACTGCAGTAAACAACCCAAATGTTTTTTAGACCAGTTACCTTGATATATCATTTAGACAAAATAAGGTTTTTAGAAGTCTTCTGTGATAAAAACATAAATTTAAATCAAACCCATTGCTCTTAGTAGGACTGATCTGTTTTATGAGTCAAGTCAAGGTACCACATACCTAAGGTTCCCTTTGCATCACACAAAATCCAAAAGAGCTTAAAAAAAAGGCTTCCTGGAGTGCTAAAAGCCCTTCCCCATCCCATTTATCGCCCTACTTACCAGCTCAGCAAAAAAGTCTTGAGGTATTAAACGAATCTTATCTGCTGCACCACCATCATCTGAAAAACAGTAGCGATCAGAAGCAAATACCTAAATAAAGTGTTACAGCAATAAATCAAATCTTTCTCTGAAAAATGCCTAGGCCATCACGCATGCACTTACCGTCATTTAACTCAATTAATTTTAACCCACACGTTCCTAAAGAAAGCCCCGGCTGCCCGAGCTCCCCACTCCCTCACCCCGAGTCCCCCCGCCTCACCCAGCGCCACCAGCGCGAGCGCGAGCGCGCCCGCGGAGCCAGCGGCCATGGCGCCGCGCGCCCGCCGAGCCCCGGCTTCCGCCACACAGCGCTCGCCGCGCTGATTGGCTCCGAGCGCCCCCAGAGCGAGGCAGCGGCAGCGGCGCCGCGCTGATTGGCTGCCGCGTGGGGAGCATGCGCTCCTCCCGCCCCGCTGCTGCTGCTCCCGCCCTCACGGAGCGGAATGCGGGACCCGCCACGGGAGGCTTGGGAAGGGCACAACAACCGCCACGGAGCGAGGCACGCTCGCTGGGCGCAACGACTTGTTCGCCGAGAGTGGTTTGCTGACAGGGTTTTCTTGGTGCTCGTTGTCAAAGGCTCAGGTACGCAGATCATAGAACCATAGAATGCTAAGGGATTGGAAGTGGCCGTAGAGATCATACAGCCCCAATCCCCTGCCATGGGCAGGGACACCTTCCATTAGACCAGATTGTCCCGTCCAACCTGATCTCGAGCACATCACGGATGGGACATCCACAGCCTCTCTGGGCAACGCATTCCAGTGCCTCACCACCTTCGCAGTAAAGAATTTCTTCCTAATATCTAACCTAAGTTTCCCCACTTTCAGTTTGTACCCACCCATTCCCCCTCGCCCTGTCACTACATTTCCTGACGAAGAGTCCCTCTCCGGCTTCTTTGTAGGTGCCTTTCAGACACGGGAAGGTTGCCATGAGGTTTCCACACGACCTTTTGTTCTTCGGGCTGAACAGCTCCAGCTTCCTCAGCCTGTCTTCGCAGGGGAGCTGATGCCTGTTCGGTGTGCGTGTTCCACAGACGGTAACTTGGTACCGAATGACTGTGCTTTGTACAGGTGGACTGTGGAATCAGCCCATACGCCTTCAAATAAACTCTGCGGTTTGGGGGCCACTTGTGTAGGTAAACTTCAGCTTTATAGGGAAATAACCACCTTTTGTAAAACTACAAACAGAACTCTGTTGAATAAGCATTTCAAAACGATATTAATTAAGTTTGAACTGTGGCTGGAGTACTAAGGCAACACTGACCCTTCAGCAGTTTCACTTGTCAAAATAATATTTTTACACTTCTCTAGTATCAGTTTTACCTTTGCTTTTAACTTTTTAATATATATAGAGATAATAATGTTATAATCTCAGTAGATCTCTTCTGAGACAGTGACAGTAGTAAAACATAACTCATCCCACAGTAGTGCTAACTAAACCTATGTATTTTCAGTAAGTGTTAATGAAAGATTTGATGCCTATATAACTTAGATCAAAGTTACAAGGTGCTTATATAGCTTGAGTTATATCAATATAACCTAAATCATGACTTTTTGTATATCTATATAACCTGATATATCAATATAACCTAAATCATGACTTTTTATGTATCTATATAAACTGATACATATATAACCTGAATTATAGCTTTTCTTTACAATGTAATGGCCAGTATATGGTTAACTAGTTACTTAATGCTGAATATGCAAAAAGAAAAAACTCACCAGGTGGATAGCTTTAGAGATGGATAAATATAGTACTAGTGAAAAATTGGCAAGTGCAAAGCCAATTAGCCACAAAACAAAGAATTTAGGCCAGTTAAGACCAGACAGACCAAGGAACACCATTAACTGCGCATGCTATAAAGACAAAGTTGAAAAGTTCACATGTGAAGAAGACCTTGGAAGCCTTCATCAAAGACCCCTGATGACCCCCAAATTGGGGAGACACAAGCGCAGTGCAAAAGAACGATCTAACAACCATGAGATCATACGGTGTAAATTAGTTCTGGTGTGTATGTGATGATGCTGTAGTGACACAGTGACACTAAACAATACTTACTGTATAAATATACCACAGCACTTGACAAAGGTCAGTGAGTTAGTTGGAGAAATCCCCCTCACCACCAGCACTGCAACAAACAAATAACTGCTCTGTATACATTGGTCTGTGGGGATTTATTTCCAGCCTATCTTTCAGGCATCAGAATCTGTAATATATTTCAGGAAAAGACTAATCATTATGGAACATGGTGTGTTTTTATAAGCTTTATACATTTATGACCTGTCTGATCTTGGCCTCTCCCTTCTAAAGTATCTAATTAAGTGTGCAAATTATTTTGAGTAGTCTATGTTTTTATGACCTCATGGTTGTCAAAACACTGACAATGTATGCATCACTGAGCTATGTCTCTGATGCTGAGGATTTAACAATCCCTTTGTTCTTAACTTACCTAACTCTGATACATGCTTTATTATCTAGAGACCTTTAAATGTATTACAATTTCATTAAGTCTCTCAGTAGTGCCCTTAGCACTATGACTAATATTCATTATGGTACTTTTCTTTCTTACTTTCTATCTCCAAAATGTGGAGATAGGAGCTGAAGTTTAATATCTTGGTGATTACGTAATTACAAAATCATTTGCTGAAATTTTAAAATATTTTGGGTTTATTTTCATAGGCAAATAAATGTGCATTAAATTTTAAAATTTGGAACAGAAGGTGGTGAAATATGAATGCATTTTAGCTTATCTGCCTATCTGTGGAAAAGAGGCTGACTCCAACCTGTCTACAATCTCTTTCCAAATAGCTGTAGAGAGTGATAAGGTCCCCCCAAGCCTCCTTTTTTTTCCAGGTTAAGCAACCCCAGCTCCCTCAGCTGTGCCTCATAGGATGTGCTCTCCAGACCCTTCACCAGCTTTGTTGCCCTTCTCTGGATTCACTCCAGCACTGCTGAACTGCAGATTCCAGGATGGACACAGTACTGGAGGTGTGCTCTCACTCACCAATGCCACGATGTGTTCCTTTATTTTGAGCCTTTCTGAAATAACTTGAAAGAAGGCATAACACTAAAGGCACAACATCTGGTATGTGTATGTCTATAAAATGTAATCACACTGTATATGCTATGTATGAATGAGATTGTGCTTCATTTTAGTCAAAAGGCCAAGAAATGCCATGTTTAAAGGTCCTGAGATGGGAACTATGATGGGATTTGTAGCTATAGAAGATAAATGTTGTTTTTAATCGTGTTTAACACATCTTGCAGTAATTTTCAGCAAGACATATGGGGACCTCACCAACCAAGTCCTTCCTGCTACACTGAGGTCTTCTCAGGCAAGATGAAGCCAGGGAGCCAGGCACCCATCTTTTCTCTCTGGCAAACAGTGCCAGGACCTGTGGGAACGGCCTGAAGTTGTGTCAGGGGAGGTTTAGGTTAGATAACACAACAAGTTTCTTCATCCAGGCGGAGGTTGGGCACTGGAAGAGGCTCTGCAGGGAAGCGGTCACAGCACCAGCTTCGCAGTGTTCAAGAATCGTTTGAATACTTTCAGGCACACGGTGTGATTCTTGGGGACGTCCTGTGCAGGGTCGGGAGTTGGACTCCATGATCCCTGTGGGTCCTTCCAGCTCAGAATATTCTGTGATTCTGTGGTGTGGGGGTAATTTACTGCCACTGCTGCTCAGCAGTTGCCCTGACTCCCTTTGTCCCGCCTCGGCCCGCGGCCTGCCCCGTCCCCCGTGAGCGTTATTTCGCTGAGCGCTGCCCATGCCTTCCCGCCGCGGTTCAGCTTAGCTGCTGGAGGCCGCTTCGGAGGGGCCGGTGCTGGAGCGCTTGGCGGGCTCTCCCCGCGGCTCCGCCGGATCGTCTCCAGCCCCGCCGTGCCCCGACACCGAGCGGCCGCGCCCCCCGGCGGCTGCGGTGCGCCCCGCAGGCCCCGGCGGCGGCGCGGGAGAGGAACCGCCCGTTGCCCCGCTGGGAGAGTCCATTGCCGGGGGAGCCAAGAGGGCGGGGAGAGGGGAATCTCCCGGGTCTCGCCGCCCGCAGCACTCCGGGGACAGACGGCGGCCCCTGCCGGGCGCGCCGCCTCGACCATCTGTGCGAAGCGGCGCGGCGGTGCGAGCGGGCGCTGGGCGGGAGTTTCCTCCTTCGCCCGCCCCCCCTGAGAGGCGCGGCGCGGTGACGCGGCCCCGGGTCAGGGCTGAGGCGCGGCGGCACCGTGAGGCGCTGTCAGAGCCGCGCTGAGAGGGTCCGCCCAGCTCCGCACCGGGATCCGCCGCCGCTGCCATGGAGCCCCATCGCTGGCTGCCCCTGGAGGCCAACCCCGACGTGAGTGCCCGGCCTGGGCGGTGGGGCGCTGCGTGTGCGCGGGGGGCTGCCCGCCCGACAGCCTGCCTGCTGTGGGGTTGGCGGGAGGATGGCGGAGGGGACAGGGCAGAGGGCTCCGGGCCGCGCCGGACCTCATCGCCTCTTAAGGGATGGCTGGTTAGTGGCAGGAATGGAGGAAGGTCTTATCCCGTGGATTCGATTGGGTCTTAACTACCTTCTGTTTTCTGCTTTCTTTTCAGGTCACGAATCAGGTAAGAAGCTTTTATTTGAGGTAACCTTTAGTCTCTGCAGCTTTGGGCCCATCTCCTCTCGTTTTCGTGTAGTAAAGACTCCTTCTTCTCCGAGGAGAGTGCCCCCTTCCTTCACCACGCGTGTCTGCGCTCAGTCGTCTCATGTCAGACCGTACTGGCACCTCTCCCGTAAAAATACTATATAAAAGAAAAACGAACAGTAAAAAGATAATAGTTGTGGCCTAGCTATTACTGTAATAATATAATAACTGAAATCTCTGATGTTTTTCAAGGTGGGTTTTAATTCACTAATTAGTGGTTAAAACATTAATTTATATGTAACATGTGCCAGGTGTGGACCTGTACATGATGGCTTTGGGCACATGTATGGATCTGCTTGCATTACTGTGTTGTAGTCTCATTCTTCTTTGGCTGACCATAAAAATAATGTAATTTTACCGTATTTGCACTTATCTGCTTATTAATGACAATATGTGCATGACTGGTTGTTGCTGTTTTTGTTAGTGTGGTAGAACCCACGCTAGAGAAAGGAAGCTTGTTTTAGTACACAAAACAATGCTCCCACTAAATAAGCTCTAGCTGAAAGGAAATCACACATACTCTAACCCTGCATCATGTTCTCAGTGACAATTTTGAGCATAGCATTAATGGTCAGCTGTTGATTTCAGCAGACTTGTTGATAATGTTAAAGATGGTTTTTAAGCCAAAGGGCTCTGAAACTTCAAGCAGCAAAGTTGTATATTGAACGATTTCAACAACTATATTGTTGAAATATTTTGAAAACTGGGAATTTCTGTGTGTGAACAATGTTTCATTTGGGTTTTTTGTTGTGGTTGCTGTAATATACAAGCTACAGGAGAATGAAGGGTTATTTGATGCTGGGTCATTTTGTGTTTTATATTTTCCTAGGGCAAATAATTTTACAATTCTTACAGTGTTGCTGCTGTGGAATGATTTGAGAAGTCTATAATCCCAGTCTCCTGAGTTAAAATTGACAACCTTTCCTGGGGGCCCATTTTGAACACGTGCTATAGTTTCCTATTTTTTTTTTTTTTTTAATTTATTTTTTTTTTAATTTTGAATTTCAGAGACTAAATTCCAGTTTGGAAGAAAATAAGTGAATAAATAACGTGTAAGAATTTCCAATTATCTAACTTTTTCTTCTGACTTTCCAGATGGTGAGATGAGCTCATCATGGTACAAATTAAGACCACCTTTAAAGTAGAAATTGAGGAGAAAAAAAGTGACTTTTTTAATCTGAAGTATCTTGTATCTCTATGTGTTTATGTTGTTTGGAGAAAATCTTAGAGGAATATCAAATGTACAATTTTAGGTGTGTTTAAAATCCATCTCTTATGCCCATTGGTTTTGCATTGGTGATGGATGTAGCAGTGTAGATGATCATGGATAGTAAGAATTTGTACTTACAAGGATTTTCTTGTTACTGTTTCTGTGTAGAAAAGGCCACTTGAAACCAATTCGACTTCCTCCTTCACTACCGGTCTTGACTGAGCAGGGATTGTTATTATCTAGGCTGAGAGATGTATATAAAAAAAAAAAAAAAAAAACCAAAAAAACAAAGGTGGGTGTTGAATATGAATGCACCTTGCATTATTAATTGTTGTTCTTTTAATCTCATCAGTACAGTGGTGAACTGTGTAGCAACAGGGTTGTTAGTCATAAGTTATTCATATCCTGCTTGTGTTTAAAACAACAATAATAGTAATTTGAAATTCTAATGAAGTTGTTAACTAATTTTTTGAAAATCCTATTGAGGTAATTGCAAGGATGGGCATTTCTTTTAGTACTCTGTACTGTGCTCTGTAAAATATTCAGAAGTCTTTAGCATTAGAAAACCCCAATGGTGTGTCTCTACAAACTAATATTTTTGTCTGGTAGTCATTTAATACATGTATTTGGACAGACATCTAGCCAAGTGTTTCTTATTGGGGTTGTTTGTTTTTTGTTATGTGGCTTGTTTTAGTTGAGTGTTAGACTATCCCTAATGCATACTATTTTTGTTAATGTTAAAGTTATTGCTAGGTATAGTAGTGGAGTCTTAAACCAAAAAAAAAAATTCCAATGACCTGTAAGATGCATAGATTCTTAGTGTTAGATTATAATTAGAATTATCATCAACTGCTTACGCTGTTTTGATTATTTTACCAATCATTTTATTCCCCCTGTTAAGAGTAACTAGTAAGGAAGTGTACTAAGTGCAGGTTCCTTTGCTTTTAGTAGGTTCTGTGTCTTCTCTGGTTTTGAATTATAGGCTGCAATTTTGAGGCTTTCAATCTTTGTGGTAGAAAGTCAGAAAATAATGGAAAAAAAGGGTATTTCTCAATTAGAGATAAGTGAAGTCTTTCAAAAGTATTCCAGAAGTTTTTCTCTATCTGGAAATGTTTATATTATAATACAAGTCCAGGAATTTCTAAATCCTTAATCTATATAGAACCTCTCTTTGTGCATATGTGTTAAAATTATTTGAAGATTCAGAAACTGGCGGCTGAGGGTAAACAGGAATATTCTTTCTTAGCTTTAAAGATTTCCAGTGGCAGTGGAAATGTGCCACGTGTCTGTAGTGATGTTTTCAAGAGAGAAGACAGTCATTCAATGCAGCACACAGTGCTGGTTGTATGAGTGAAGTCAGGAGTTAAATGTACCATACAGTGCTAACTTACTGTCACAGTACTTTTTTTTCTCCTTCACTTCTACAATCTGACAGAATGAATTGTTGTCTACCTCTGATACAGAAAGAATTGATGATTCAGCATTTACAAAGCTCCATTTTGTGTACAGTGATGACAGGGAATGGTTTCTTCTCTTTGACCTTCCTTTGGGGGGGCCTGACATGACCGGCACTACCCTCCTTCCTGGGTACCTTATGGGATTTTCCTGAGAGAGAGAGCAAGAAAATCGTGTTTGTCAATTACCATATATATGATGTTTGTATATCTTGTTCCCAATTTCTTCTGAAAATATTAAAAAAAAAAAAAGAGACTGCATGTAAATTTTTTGGAGTGAAACAAGCTGATTGTTCTTCCTTATAATGTTGCTTCAGTCTGGCTTGCAACCACAATTGATTGTCTAGGAAGTGTAGATAAACAAAAAGTATGGGTAGATATTTTTCTTGATGTCCCACCTTTTTTCAGTCTCTCGTCTCTTCATCTTACACATTCTAAGAAATATCCCTGCTTCCTGGATAAGATAACATTTCAACTTGTGCCTTCATTGTATCCAGATAAGGGTAGAGTAATTGACTGTATCTGATTATGAAACTCAAGCACTGCCTTCAGAGTTTGACTGCTGAGTGTCGGCTGTGGCTTGAGTTTCTTTTGCCCCATAGGGCTTAGTTGCTGGTTCTTAGTTACCTTCCAGCATTATTTGTAAGTCTTTGATCCTACTTTTTTGGGGGGGGTTGGGGTTTTGAGTTTTTTAAGCCATTAAAGTGTTGAGAGTCAGCTGCGTAAAGAAAAATTTTTTAGCTCATGAACACTGTTGACAGCTGTGACTTGAAAGTTACAGGGACAATAAAGCTCACAAAGCATAGAATAAAATGGCAGAAACTGGATACAGCCAGTCTTTATCCATGTATGGAACACCTCTCTTTAGGGTGTCAGGCAGATACAGAGAAGAATTAAGTATCTTGGAAGCAGGCCTTAGTCTTCCTAAAAGGTCTTTTAATTTCCTGAACTCTGAAACAAACTATCCCACAAGCTTTCCCAAAGAAAAGCCGTAGTGATCAAAATAATTGAAAGTGCAGTGCACACAATTCCTGAAGTGCATTGGGAGGTAGCGCTCATAGATGAAGTACTGAGGTACTGTCTTGGTGTGAAAGGATGTTGGATGTGGAGAAACACAGATGTTCTTCTAAAATGCCTAGCTAAGCTTACTTTTTTTTTTTTTTTCAGGTGAGGGAGTGGAGTTTAACTCTTCTGTGCTAAGCAGAGGGAAAAATAGTGGAGATAGTGTACATACTTGGAAAACAGCCTATTATTCCTTATGTAGCTTCAGAAAGTGGAAAACCAGGATTAGAGTTTGTCTTTCTGTAAAGACAATATCCCAGAAACTCTTCCACAGAGCCAGCAAAGGGGGAATGTTGAGCCTGTGATGTTGTACAGCAAAGCATAAGCACAAGGATAAATATGAAGGAATTCTAAGTGACCATTGTGAGAGCACTTCCTGAATGGCTCCTTCTACTTTAAAATACCTCCAACTATGTAACCCTCTTACTGAGTTTAAATAGGTAAATATGTTGCACAGGGAAAATTGTCACTTGTTTTGGGGTTTAGAATACTATTTATATGAATTATCAAAAGATTGCCTTAGCTCAGTCTTTGTATGTTCTTCAGTAATTGAAAGCTAAGAAAACCATGTCTTTCATTCCTCTACTTGTACTTGCCACTTCTGGTCTTTCTTATGATCATTTTTGCTCAGTTTCTTAGTTTTTGTTATGAGGAAACCCTTACTGTCTTGAAGACCAAGTGGAAAACAAGTGACAGTTATTTTTGCATTATAAGATATCTTGCTGCACTGAAATGCTGTTTCCCACTTCAACATTTTTCTTGCTTAAAGGACCAGCAGAGACAGTAGAATCCAATGGTTGTTTCAGTAAACTGTTAAAAAAGAAATGTGTATAACAGCTTATTTAGAAGAGTGGATTGATTCAGCTCATTCCTGTTACGAGTAACGTTTTAGATCATGGAAGCAGGTCTGTTAAGTGTTTTTCACAGAATAACACAGTATTCTGTTTTGAATCAGTGTCTCAGTATCAGGACTCTGCTGGAAGCATTTTAAAGCTCTTGCTCACTGGTTTCAGAGGAAGCCTGGGTCAACTGGTTCATCCAGATTTCTGAGTGCTTTTTTTTGCAAGGCTGCCTGTGGGATGCCCTACTTGAATATGTACAGCAGTGCTTGGGCATACTGAGTGTTAAATTTCAAAGCTGTTTTAGTGATATGTGAAAAATATATACCTCTCATTTTGAAGAACAGGAACACTAACTGTGAGTCAGTGTTTCCCTTTTAGACATCATAAAGTAATGAACACAACTGGAAGGATAAGAATTTTGGGGATGTAAGTTTTCTCACGTTTTTGAAAAAAAAAATTTGCAATGGGCTGTATTGTTTGAACTTTATTATGGCGTCCTAAAGTACAGAACCTGACGATACTAAAGAATTTGTATTAAATTTTGATTTTCCCAAGGAAGTCTATTATAATGGGTCATCTCTTGTTTAAACAAGATCATACTGTGGCCATTCTAAGTGAGGAGTAGTTGGTAAAGAAGAATAATGCATCTTATGTAAGTTCCAGCTATCTCTTTGCTTGTGGTGTGCCTTTTGACCTGCTGTACAGAACTAAAGTTTTTACAGCTGCTACATATGACTGAAATGATGCTGTCTCTAAAATGTACTGAAAAATTACTCCTTCATTTTAATTCTGTAAATGTCATGATGAAAGAATGAAGAAATATCCAACAGTGATCCAATGTAATGATCCAATAATAAAATATTGTTTAGGTGGTTCCCTTATTTCTGAAATAGACTTGTTTTTGTTGCATGCTTCTAGAAATGATGTGTAAGGAATTAAAAGCAAAATATTGTGCATTTGTATTTTTAATATAGATTAATAAGAATTGGATACTTTAAGAAATGAATAATTTTCCCTTTCTTGATGATGATTCAGTTACATTTTATTCAGAGCCTTACTACTATTTAGGGAAAAAATTACCTTCAATTCAATAAACTGCCAAAAATTCTTCTGCTTTAATGAAAAAGTTAGAAAATATTGATTGTCTTAATTGCTTTATTTATATGTTGTCCTGCCAGTTTCCTAAAGCCATAGGAACACTTCATTTTTGCAGAGGAGAGTCTTAGATATAGATGATATAGAGATGCTTTAATGCATTCAGCAGAAATACAATAAAATGTAGATGCTGTGGGTGTTTGGTTTATATTTGTGCTTAGAAGAGGATGGCAGCAGTTGGTTCTTCTCACAGAAGCTCTCTTGACTTCTGCATCTGAGAGTTTTGTTTCTGCGTTTTGCCAGTTTTATGTTTTCATGGTTCCAACTTTTATATAAATACCACAGAAAAATGTGGAAAAATCCAGGTCTTGCCTATAATGCCTTAGTATTTAAAATGTGATGTTCCTGAACTATTTGCAGAAGCTGTCCACCTTTAATTGCACTTAAATGTCAAGCTCCTATTTTGTTTAAGTTTTTGTCCTCACTTTGTTTTTACATGCAAGTGACAGCAGAAAAGCACATTGCTGCATAGACAATATTTCAATTGTGCATTTATTACATAAGTTTATAACAAATTTCACCCTTATGTTGTCTTATCCCCCTTACCCTTTCTGCAAATCCATAAACCTGATAGATCAAATCTTCCTACTGTCTGTAACTGTGTTGGCAGAAGTAGGATTCTAAACTCACATTACAGATAACTGCTTTGCTTTTTTCAGTTAATAGGCTGAATTAGTGGTACCAGCAATGAAAACAGAATAGCTTATACCACATGCTGCGTAGGTAGAGTGCCTAGAAGTGCCTATTATAATGTTTTTGCTATTAACCAACATTTAGACATACAGATTTACAATTTATGGTCATTTAGAATAGAATGAGGTAGTCTGGAAGGGGCTTTTGAGTTCTGCAGACCAACCATACTCTGTTAAAAACAAGTTGCTCAGCAACTTGTCAAGTTCTGAATTTCTCAAGACATAAACTCCACAGTCTCCTGGACAGTTTGTGCTAGTGTTTTACTATGTTTGTTATTTTTTAAATTTATTTTTAAATGCCTTCCTTATCAAGTTACATTTCCCCATGTTTCAGCCTCTTGTTTCTTACGGTGTTACTGTGTGCTGCTGAGATGAGTCTGTCTCCATCTTCTCTGTGCTCTCCCTTAGTTATAGACAGTAGTAGTCAGGTGAGAAAGAAGGGCCTTCTGGAATACTGGGGCAAAAAAGACAAATTCATAGGAAGTGCAGATAAGGGTGAGGGTATAAAGCAGTTTCTAAAGTGGCTTTTTGTTTACTAGTTAGCTGGACCAGTGAAAAACCATAAAGTGTTTTTCAGCAAGGTCTTTTAAGATAAGAAGAAAAGAGACAACCAAAACAATGACAACAATCTGTAAAAATAATGTTGTGAAAAAGTGAATACTAGATACAGATGCATGGGGGGTTTTGTGCTGCTGTTGTGCTGCTTCCTGAGCTCCTCTAAGACTACTGTAATATAGCCAAGTATTTTTATTTTTTTCTTTTATAAGGTGAAGGCTCAAAGACCTATAAATTAAGAATTGTCAGCGGTGTGATAAGCAGTGTCTGAGAAAAAGATTCTGATACTCTCTTGTTCAGATCCAGAGAAATATGAAGCTGCTATTTTATGTTATCTTGCGTACACAGTATCAATAAGTTAAGAGAAAGTGAACAGCTGAAAATGAATGAGCCCTCAAAGAACCTTAACTGTTCTTTACAGTAGGTATTTGTAGAATAAAATTGCTTGGATAATCCCTAAATAATTGGAAAAGAAAACAGCCAAGATCTCTCACCTTTTTAGTCAGTGACGTCTAAAAAGCGTAGTGAAAATTCCTGCTGTCCTAAAACAGGAATGAATTTGTCTTCCCATTCGACCATCTATTGTTCATCTGTTACCCATCTGTCACTCTGTCTTACACAAGACTTATTCAGCATAGTTTTAAAAATCTACTTAATAATTTTCAGAAGAATATTTCTATCTTTTTCCAGGCCTGAATGAAACCCTCTTGATGCACAGAGAGATATCTTCTTTGCCTATTTTGAATCTGTCCTTAGTATTTTATTTTTGGTTTATGATTCTACAGTAGACTTAGAATGGTTGTGTGTTAACATTGCTGCCTGTCATACTAAGCCTATGCTCTTGCTGTTCTCTGTAGTGCTGACCATCATTTTTCATTGTCACTCTCATTGTTTACTGTAAGTTAAAATTTCTCAGATTGTAAAGTTTTTAGGTGGTATGGTAATGTGAATAATGAAAGGTGTCCTGTATCAATGGAGTTTTAGTTATCTTAAATCTTAATTAAGGAGTTTGAGTAAACCATTCCTGGGTTTAGCTTAGCATTTTGTGGACTTTAAGTTTAAAGGGGTTGGTTTTATTTTTGTTATTTGGTTGTTTGGTGATTATTTTTCCCCAGTGGTGTAGGAAAGGACAAGACAATCTAAACCACTTACTTGTCCAGTAACTTAATGGGATTCTTTATCATTGTCTTTTCTGGTTTGTGGGGTCTTTTTCTAGGTGAGTGTTGTCTTTGTTATTTTTGGGTGTTTATACCCTTATTTCATGTAATATTGCAACATATCAAATGATACTGGAATGGAAAATGGAATTTTTTTCAGTTATGATACTTTTCCTGCAATAAAAATAATAGATTAATCACTAGATTAATAAGAGAAGTACTGGAATTTTTTTTTTTTTTTTTTTGCTATTCACAAAGTAGTAATTATCTTCACAATATAGATGGTTAGAATAGAAGTTCAAAATACACTGTCTTTTGTTTCATCAGTTACTAAATGCTTAACACTTCCCCTTTTCCTCTTGTTCATTCATAGATCAATATATGCCACAATTAGTGTACAATTAGTTTTTTCATGTAATTGTGAATGGTCACTGTGTGTGTATAGTAGCAGCAGTTCCTGAATTCAGTTAGGTTCTTCCAGACTGACAATAAAAAGATTTCAGATTGTCTTTGACCATCTCTGTGGTTATTAATTCTGCAGCTGTTGTTGTGATGCCTAGTTTACTTGAGTATAAGAATATCCAATTAAAAAATGAGCATCCTTCAAAATATATTACTCCATCATAGTTTGAAGGGATTTTTCTTGTAGAAGCTACACTTACTAAAGTGTGTATCTTATGGTTTTGCTCCTAACGTCTTTTTGCTTGTAGGAACTCCAATATGAGCACTGGTGCCAGGTATTCTGAAGTCATGGAGTCAAATAATATCGTATGGAGTCAAATAAAGTTTGTTCATATGTGCTCTGACTAATGGCTCTGATGATTTCTAGTTAACATGAATATTCAGTAAAAATAGATTCACAAAATCTTCTGTTTTGTGATAGAACACTTAAAATGGTTGAAATGCTTTGATGCTTCAGTAAATAGTGCTGGGAGTGTTTCCACTTCCCTTCCGTAAAGACTATCTAAATAAGTAAAACATGGGGGTTTTGTGTGTGTTTGTGTGTGATTTATTCAGCCTTATTTAATAAAACATGTATCTCTTTTATTCTCCTTAAATTTTAAAAAGCATGGGTGGTTTTAATGTATTTCACATTGTGGATACTCTGTTATGCTTCTGAAAAGATGAGTGTTCTTGTTTAATATTACGCTTTTTTTTTTTTTTTTCTTTTCCAGTTCCTGAAACAGTTGGGTATACATCCTGACTGGCAATTTGTAGATGTTTATGGTATGGAACCAGAACTGCTTAGCATGGTACCAAGACCTGTATGTGCAGTACTACTTCTCTTTCCAATAACAGAAAAGGTAAATGTTTATTTAATAATCAGTTAATTGCTTTTGTCATAAGTGAAATGGGAATGAAAGCTTAAATCTTGTACTTTGGTGTCATACTAGAATCAAGATGAGACTCAAGCTTTATCCAAGAGACTTCTTCATTAAAAATAGCACAAAAAATGCTTGTTTCAGAACCTTCTTTTGATAACCTTGCATGTATATTTCTGATTTCAAATCAGAATGTGATGGGAAAAGTTAATTTAGAAGCAAAGAGAAATATGCCTCACACTTTTCTATTACAGCAGTTTATAATAAGCACTGTGAAATGGCTTGATTTGCTAATTTTAGCAGAAAGCTCCAATAGCATAAGGAAAATAAGAAATAAGGGGTAGGACAATATGCAACTCCTTTTTGAGTTTTTGTCCTGTTACAATGACAATCCTTCAGACTTAATCCACTTTCGTTTTGGTCATCAGTATTGATGTGGCTTTCACTTGGACAGATGGGACATACTATTAAGGTGAAAAACAATTTCCCCCCTGTCTTTCACTATGTTGGACTTTGCTTAAATCTTCAATGTGCTTATTTTGTGTCATCACATGCTTTTATATAGTGTGATTCATATTGATCTTTCAATTTATAACAGTATTACATGATTGTGATAAGGTCAGCCAAAAAGATTGAAAAGAATCTGTCCACAATTCATTCTTTTAATATGTCTCTTAAAAAGAATGTGTAGCTTATAAGGACAAATCATTTAGCTATTGAAGCTTAACTTCTAAACAAAAGGTCTTTAAATAGATAGGAGTGACAGGTCAGTCTTCCTACACATTATGTCCTATAAATCTCTGCATTCTCAGTTTTTCCAAAACAGCTATGCAGGCAGTACTTTTCAAGCTTGATTTCAGCCACCTTGATAGTTTTGAGCCTAATCAAACTTTGAACTCACCTGTCCTCAGGAAATGTCCTTTCTGTCACCTTTGAAGCATTGTTTTCTGTGTGCTGTCATTTCTGTCTGGCAGTTTGAGGTACAGGTCTGACTGTCACTTTTCTTTTGACTCCCTGCTTGTGCAAACCTTTTTTTGAATCATGCTATGGGAGCATTATCCCATGGGAAAGAACCTTGCTCTTGTTCCAGAAGGTGTATCTGATTTCATCCTAAAGAAACGTATGACAAACAAAACCAGAGAAACAACATTTGCCCTGTTGCATCAACCAGTCACATCTGAGCACCAGCCAAGTGTTAAGCATGTTAATCCTTCTGAAACATCAGGGACACAAGTGTTTCTATGAACTGTTTAGCCTGGCTGTGTGAACGATGAATGTTTCATGGGAGCTCCCAATGTTCTAAAGCTTTTGTTGGTCAATGTGAACTCCACAAGACCCTTGAGCATTATTTTGTATTTATAGAGTAGCTTTTTCCTCCTCAGCTCCTTTTCAAAATGGCCTGTAAAATTACACTTTTATTTAATTTATGATTTATTTGTTTCTTGGCTGTGTCTACATTTATGAAAGTGCCTATTAGCTTTGCTGCCTTTGTAAACACTTTTCTCACATGTCTGTCTGTTCTGTCTGGAAGTTCAGTGGTTTTTGTGGTTCCTGTATATCAATTTCCTAGAACTTGCTTTTAGGAAAAGCTATTCTTGTTAGCATTCAGATAATTTTAGGATTGTTGTACACTTTAAAGGTCAATGGCTTTCTTACTCTGCATAGTATGTTGTAGACAAAGGGAATATTGTGGGTGTCAGCATTTTGGGCCTAATGAATTAATAGATCCAAATTAATCTAAATTATGGGATATAGCTTAGGTTAGGAGGAATCTGTTGAGATGATCTGGTCTATCCCTTGCTCAAAATTGTATTTTTGATATTCTCAGCACTTATTTTTTCACTTATATTTATTTTTTCTGTGGATTTTATTTTGGTTGGGAGGGAATGAATGGCAACTGTATTGTTCACCGCTCTAGTCTGAACTTTTTGTCCAATTAAACTCTATGAAACTTTTATCTCAATGAAGGCTATTTTTTGTTAGAATGGTTTAGAATGCTCTTGCTATTACTTAGCCTATTTAGAACATTGACACAACCTACAGAAGTGGAATATGATGCTGGAAGTTTTTTGGTTTTGTTTGTCACTGACAGTAAAGACAGCCCAAGGGAAATTTCTCAGGAGTCTGTAGGAAGAGTTCCTTGGTAACATTCCGCGTTCTTACTTTACTTTCATCATACTTGTATAAAAAGCACATCTACTTCAGAATTCTTTTTTTTTTTTTTTTTTTTTGTCCGCAAACCTACCTAGTAAAAGAGGCAAAGGGGGAAGCAATGACTGGAACATTTGTGGATTTATTTCTTTCTTTTTCTGTCTGAAATTAAAATTTAACAAAAGAAAATAAACAAAAACCTCAAATCCAGTAAAAAAAAAAAAAAAAACATAACAACACCCCCCCACACACAAAAGAACCAACAAATCACAGCCAGCAACAAAAAATAAAAGCACAAAATCAACACGCTATTGCACAGTATAACAGGTTTTAGTCAAATATGATCTTTATAAAACAAGTACTTTAGATTGTTCAGTCAAAGTAAATTCTCTTTTTGCTACAGCATATAAAAGTTTACTTTGTGAATATTACTTCAGAAGGGCCTGTTTTGATGCCTTGGGTGTTACATAGATCTTATTTTATATTCCTGGGAAAAATGAAATGTAACAGTGTAATTTTTAAAGAATGCTTCATGATGATTAGTCACCTGAAGTATTATGGTTTTCTTGATAGCACTTTGACACCTCTGTCCTTAAAAAGCCTTTAGTTGCATTGAAGAGAGATGGTGACATGAGCTCAGATCAAGGAAATACTTAAAAAAAATTAAAGTTGTTTTAGATAACACATATTCAAAATGATGTTTCAAGTGTGAAGGCACTGGGTTAAGAAACAGTATAGGGCAGTTCAGGTAAATTTACATATACTTATTGGACCACGTGTTAAACATTTCAAATGGCAGTGTTAATTAGCTGTTGTATTCTATAAGTTGTTTTGTCTTGAATGATGTTATGTTCATAATATTTGTGAAATAACTGCAGCTATTTGTCTATTTGTGTCTTTAACTTTCCTTTTAGTATGAAACCTTCAGAACAGAAGAAGAAGAGAGGATAAAAGCTAAGGGACAAGATGTCAAATCATCAGTGTATTTCATGAAGCAGACCATTAACAATGCTTGTGGGACAATTGGGCTAATTCATGCTATTGCAAACAACAGAGATAAAATGAACTTTGGTAAGATTTTCTTGGTTTGGTTTTTGTTGGCTTTTCCCTTTTTTTCCTCAACTGTGGGAAGCCATGGAGGGAAGGGTATGTTTTGTACTATTCTCTCTAAATATAACCATTCTTAAAGGCTGAAGGAGTGCATTTTTACCTATAATTACAAAATTATTATTTTATACTAATTTTTGAACTAAAGTACTTGAAACATTGCAAAGTGCAGTCAACTCTCTGTGTCTTAAAAATACAGTGCATTTCTATCTTCAGATCTTTCATTGGATTCTGTAAGGTGTGAATGAAGTTGGAATTAAAACATGACACTAATTATGTCTTTTAAATTTTTTTTTAAGAAACTAATTCTTCATTGAAAAAGTTCCTAGAAGATTCATTATCTATGACTCCTGAAGAGAGGGCCAAATACCTAGAAACCTATGAAGTTAGTATCATGTGTTTTTATTTTTATTTAAAATGGTGTAAGAATTACTTGCATGAGCAGGTACTGTCCTTGGGGGTTGACTTGGTGAAGCAGCTAAACAAATTTGATTTTACAGTGAGCTTGTGATCAGACAGTTGCTACAAAGGAAACTCTGCTTTGGTATTCTAGAGTATTCCTGCCTGCCCATAGCTCAGTCAGCAGAACAGATTTTGTCAACGTTCTCATCCATATTATCCCTATTATCTCATCCCTGGCTTAGTTTAAAATTACTTTGAAATGCATGGGAAATGTGTGCATAATCTTTTCTTTTTATGGGTTCAGGATATAGTTTAATGGTCAATTTAAGCTGATCTGGGGCTATTGCTGAAAGGATAGTCCTTTTGCTGCTTCTTTTAAATTTGTGCCTTCTAGTCATATCTCCATGCCTTTAGCAGTTGAGGCACACAAAGAGCTGATTTGGCTGAAATATGATCTCCTTCCCCTACCATCCTAAACCATGAGATGAGCTAGCTGATAATGTGATAAGCCACATCATTAGTGCTGTTTGAAAGGATGTGGCAGAAACATCTGGCCAGTGGTGGATGGAGAACAGTGCTGTTGTCCTGATGGTAATGATGATCCTCTCTCAAAATTAAAACCTTGATGATTTTTAAGTCAGAGTTCATTTTAGTATATTGTGAAGCCCTCAGGAATATGAGTGTTAACATCTGGTTAAAGGAAGTAGTAACAAACAAACAGCAGAGATTTATGACATTTCTATGGAAATGTTGGACACAAAATGACTGATGAGAGCTTCTATCTAAATTATTTTTTTGTGCTCAAAATGATAGGTAAAAAAATGATTGTAGTGTTTTCTGTGTGCAAAAGTGCCATTACAAACTCTCAGATATTTGACCTGAATTGACTGTTATGAAACTGAAACAGTGGTCTTCTGAGATCCTTGAAGGTGAAGATGATTTGTTTATTTTCTTTATTTATTATAAGCACTGAACAAAAATAGTTACATCTATGTAATTGATAAAATGAAGTGCAAAAATGGTTCTTACAGCACTGAAAGTCTCTCATTTAATGTCTGATTGAAATATATTTTAATTTTAGGCTATTCGTGTCACTCATGAATCCAGTGCCCATGAAGGTCAGACTGAGGTATCCATTTTTTAAAAAAGTCTTTTTTATAACTACTTTGAGTTGAATATAATTGACATGAAAGCAATCACATATTAAAGGTTTACAGTGAAATTGAGATTATTGCTTGGTTTTCAGAATGGTCATTAGTGTCATTAGTCCAAAATTAAGTGGCATTGCAGTGGGGAAAACCAAACTTGAAGCTTGGGGGCTTTTTGTTTGTTTGTTTGTGGGTTTTGGTGGTGGGGGTTGTTTGCATTAGGTTTTTTTAGCTCTTATCTAATATGAAAGATTTTTCTAAGCTTCATTTCAGAGTAAAACAGACAGAAACTTGAGGTTTTCATGTTGCACATTTGTAGGTAAGACTGTAAGATTCATAGTAACCATACAAGTGTATCGAACATTTTATGAGCGTTTGGAAAGTTATAATTCAGGAAAAGAAATAGTCCAGTAGTTAGTTTGCAGCTGTGTGTGTGCTGTTTGTATACAATACAAATTTGGATTAATTCTCATTCATATATACATTTAGAAGTATTTATGCCCTAACAGATTGTGTGATATGGAAAAAAACAACCTGATAGCTGACAAAAGAACCCTGAAATAACCATAAACTTGAACATTCAAGCATTTTTCTGCTTCAATGATACTAAGTCAGTTTTCCATCTTTCTGGTTCAGATTTCAGTATCTGACAAAAAAAAATAGACTGTATTGTTGCTAGCATTGCTTTGATTGACAAAAAGAGAAACACTTCTATGTTTGGCTGTGGCTCCAGTGACTCATCCATTTTCTCTTTTTGAAGTGCAGTAGGTAACATTTTCTTTTTTTTGGGGGGGTTTTTTTTGGGGTTTTTTTGGTTTTTTTTTTTTTTTTTTTTTTTTTTGTGCAGTGACTTCTGTACAATGTAGGAGAAAGCAAAGCAGTCCTTTCTGTTCCCCCTTGCCCTGTCTGGAAATGGAAATGATGAGAATTGCTTTAACTATTTCTGTTACAGATACTCAACGTCCTTTGTAATATTTTATTTTAAAAACCACACCACTCTCTCTTCTTATCTTGTTCCCTAAATTAGCCAAGGTTCTATATTTCAAGAAGAAGCATCAGAACAAATTTGTGGGTTTTTTTCCTTTTCTAAGTAAAATACTCCAAAAATCTGGTCTGTTTTTTTTTTTCCCCAAATGAGTCCATTTCTAGATATTCCTGGCCAGCTCAGAAAGAGTGATTATCCCAACAAATTGCTGAAGACTGAATCTTTTCCTAAGATCCTTGTGAAAGAGAAGCTTCTTTAGTTATTTTGATGGGACTGTGAGGTTCATGTAGGGAAGGATCTGTCTCTGCATTTTTCTGGCAGATATTATGGAATGACTGAGAAAGAAAATACAAGGGCTATGTGTTTTGAGAGTCTTCATGAAGATTCAGGAAGCACCTAAGTGATGATAGAATCTCCTAATAATGGACACTTAACTTCTTGAACTTCCACTAATTAATTTGTTTCCTGATCAAGATAACCACAATACAAAAGATTAATAATTGTGTGGAAAGATGAAGACTTCTCTTCATAATAAAAAACTACGATTGTCTTAGCAACCATGCCTAAACACAGATATTGAATAGCTAGTTTTCTTGTCAATAATTTATTATTCCATTTTTTATAACTCTATCTGTAAGCAATTCAATATGGCTATTCCTTAGACTAGTGAAATAACTTTTTCCTGTCTTTTTGTTTCCAAAGTTGAAATAGTACAAAGACTGTATACATTTCCCAGGATCATTTTTTCAGAATGCTTCTCATCCATCAACCAAGGAGGGAAGAAACAAACAAGTTTTGTTACTGGAACATCAAATTGCCTGGAAATCCTGTCCTACCAGATGGTAGTTAAACAAGGCAGCAAGGCCTCCCCTTTCATTGGTACCTAAGGACTTGCTTTATTTTAAAGTAAAATTCTTCTTAAGTGAAACCAAATATGAAATACGAATATGCTGAGAAGTGTAATTGAGCAGTAGAGTGAGTTAATCTCTTCTTCCTTCCATGGGTACATTTTAAATGTCACTGTGTACTCTCCATGTAGGGGTTGAAGGAACTGATAAACAGCATGATCTTGCAGGTGCTGAAGTTCACCATATGCAGGTCATATGAGGTTGTTAACTTGTCCTGTGGGGTGAGTTGAGGATTTCTAGCACCTTTTGGGAAAGAAAGAAGAGAATCCTATTTGTCTTGCATATCCATTACTTGTTACGATTACTTTCCTGAGAATTTAAAGTTTCTTTAAGAGCACTGAAAAGGAACAAGGTTGCCTTCCTATGACTGGGGTTTTTGACCTCCATGCACCCCCTCCACTGCCCAAATACTCAAGGCATATTCTATAGAAATCATTCCTTTGAGTAAAGTGGCTTATTTAGTTCCTTAATGATAGTAAGTGCTGTATAGTTAGTGCTTTGTGAACACAAGCACTTTCTAGGTCTTTACAGATCCTTTCTAGGTCTCTTACAGATGTAAAGATTAAAAAAACATGCAGGCCTACTTTTTCTTAGTATGATTAACTTGGCTTGTGTTCTTCATGAGAAAAGCCCGCTCTATGGGTAGTTCTGTCCCTTAGATAGGTATTGCATACTACTGTCCACTCACGTTTTTACAAAGTCTTGCTAAAACTTACCTGTGTTAGACAGAATAACTTCCAAAAGTCAGATGGATAGCAGTCAGTTCCACTGATTTGTTTAGGAAAGAAGGATGTTTCCTTTCACCATAAAAAACACACCATCATACGGTCAAGATAAAGTTAAATTTTCTGGATTCATGAGCTGCAGAAGGTTGAAAAATAGCACAGTGTGCAGAGAGTATTATCTTCTGATTATACTGTTTGGTGGGTTTGGTTGGTTTTTTTCTGGGTTCTGATGTTTCAGATATTTGAGGATTCGGTCTTTAATACTTCTGTAAAGTCTCTATTTGTTGATTGCCCTTGACAGTCATGCTATGTCTTCACAGACTTTTTTATAATCTCAGTGGCTGCTTAGTTTTTACAGTATGCTAATGCATTTTCTGCTTTTTTCTGTTTCATGTGCATAAGTGTTTCTAACCTCAAAATAAATCAAGCCTAGCTAGAAATAAAAATCAGAAGTAATAGCATAAAGCAGTACTATCTTCCTAATATCTGTATATTCTGTCATCTTGTCTGGTAGGTAGGATTTGTTTCTGTTTTACTATAATCTGTAATCAGATTTTTTTTTTCCTCCTAAATTTCATGTGTTTTAGAGAGCTATTCTTGGGGAGAAAATACCCCACATTAGGCAAGATATTACTTGTAATGGGCTTCGAGATTCCACATGATGACTGCTGGAATTTACAGTCATCAGTTTGCTTCTGGGATGTATCATTACTGTGGGATCTATTTGGCTGAACATGAGGATGAATTGCTAAGCAAATGGATTGAAGCTGAAAACTATAGAATGTTCTGCCTTGATGGGTGCTTTAACAGGCTTTCCAAGTTTGATAGGTGTGTTTAATTTATTTATTTAAAAAAAACCCCAACCACTTTTCTTAAAAATCAAAGAGACTGTTTTCCTTCAAGGAAATTAAACTTTCAAGAACTGTTAAGCAGTTTTCATTTTGATAATTCATTTCAAGTGTGCTAATTAAAAGGGTTGTAAATTTGCACTCAATCCTCCAGGCCAGGTTTTGGACCAGGTTGTGTTAATACTTCTGGGCTGTGTGGCTCCATGTCTCACTTTATTGCTACAGTAGAGCTAATAAATAGCAAAAGCAGTCTTATGGGTACTTTTTATGGATACTTCCATGTAAATAATGTAGGTCTGTTTAAAATTACTTAGGTAGCAAGTAGTAAGATCTGGGAATGGTTCCGCTGAAGTGGCTTGTTGTCTTCAAGGGTGGTTTGTTTCTGGTCGTGTGTTCAAATACCATAATGAGGGCAATTAATGTAAGATTCCTGTAACAGTATTTCTGTTGAAGTTTATGATGATGAAGCTTACACCTTCTTAAATGGCAGGTATTTCATATCCAAAGCTACCAAAAAAAAAAAAAAACCAAAAAAAAACTCTAGCTCTTTACCTTAAAGCTTCATCGATCCAGTGTACTTTTTTCTGTGTAACAGTTCCTGAACTGCAGCTATTGTTGAGAGTAGAATAGGTGCCAGATACTCAAGATCCTCTTTATTCTTCCATGAGTCTTCTGCTGAGCATAGACTTCTATTTATAATATCTAGGATGTTTTAAGATGTGGAAAATAGAACTGGCTTCTTTGCAGAACTGTACATACTTTTAAGCCGATCCTTATTTTATTGCTTTGTGCTGAGCTGTCTTTGAGTTTTTCCTTTTGTTTTGCATTTGGGGTTTTTTACCAACTTGTTCTTCTGATGCCTTCTTGAGCAGTTCGTAAGCTTTGAAACTCTGTACTGCCACACACCTTAGCATTTCGGGTACCTTCTTACAAGAAAACAAAACCACCCTCTCCCTTTGAAAAACCACAACCCTTCAAAAATATTAAAATGACAAACGATTTGTGGATCTGCGTTAGCTGGCAAATCAACAATGATCAATTATAACTAAGTTATGGCAATATTTGAGGGAGGAAAAGTACCAATTTATAGCAGTGATCAGCATGAGGCTTTCAAAACAATTGTAGTAACTATTTGCAAGTAACAGAGCAGAAAATATGAGGGGAACATTTTTGAAAACAGGAAAACATGTTATTAAATGAGAGAAACCTCCAGGTCTAGAGTCTTTTGCAGAGTAAATAAATTTTGAAATTGGAGTTGGGGAAAAAACTTACTTTTTATCCTACCCTCTCATCGGCAATAATAATACAAAGTTACTATATAGTTGCCTGGGAGAGTAGGAGAGGAGGAAAATGCAAAGGCACGCCTTGTGTAGAAATAAGCCAGTAGAAATTGTTTAGCTCAATTAAACAATTACATGCTTCAGGGAAGTTATTCCAGGAATGAAATATTACCTGATTCTTTAAATAAATTACCTTTTTAATATGTGAAAATAATAATGTAGAAGATACTTTCATTCTGCTGGCATCTGTATTACTGGCAACTGTATCCAGTACTTTTGCAACTGTGCTTCATTACAGCTCAATTCTACAGTAAGGAAAATGGCAATCTATGCCACAGAAATCTTTTAAAAAGATTAATTAGCCTTTAGGCAAGGAACTAGATCTGGAGAATAATTTGTATTCAATTTCTGCATTTCTCAAGGCTTTGAGATGCTTAACTCCTGTTCAAGTGTTATTTTGGTAATAGTATCTGAAATTTTAGCCAGCTGTGTGTATCTGTGGCTGTTAAAATCATTTTGGATTAGCAGGTTTCCTACAATATCTTCATGGGCTTCCCAAACAGCTTCCTGGAACAGCTGATCCTGTAGCCATGTAGGAACTAATGCTGGCACAGAGGGGTTACAGGCACACTCCTGGAAAGAGAGGAGAAAGTTTAACAGACTAGACTTAGATCAGCTTTTGGGAACCGCAAATACTCAAATAATTGTGCTGTTAAGTGATTGGAAGGCTGTTTGTGTAACATCAAGGTATCACTAACTGCTGCCAATGGCTTTCCATATCACTTTTTGATGTGAAGTACAAGTGATGGGGTGAACTTTATGTTATGTCATGTGGTACTTGTGGCATATGGAATCACTTTTGTGATGAAGGTAAAACTTATTTTGGACAGGGCAGTTTTAGCAACATTTATGCACTACTGCTTAGCAGAATGCGATTTGTGGTCATTGGGAGGTTTACTTGTTTAAGTGTTACTACAGCGTGGCTCAAAATGCTGTTTCAATCAAGAAATAAACACAAGTGATATAGCCACTTAAAATACCTATTCTGGATATTGGTTAGAGAGTAGTAAGAACTGTGTTGGATATTAGCTAGAGAGTAATAAGAGTTTTTGATTTTGTTCATGACTGAAATTATTAGGAGAAAATTAAGGGCTCTTACATTCATGTATTTTCTTTCCTCTTCCTTAGAGTCTGATGAGAATGTCCATCTAAACAAACTTTAATATACAGTATTTAAGATTAGTTGTTAAGAAGAGGAAGATAGAAGAAAACAGAACTGCAGAATAAAATATGTCAACTATTAAGGGAGGGCAGAGAAAACATTTTGTTCTGTAACTCCTCCTGTTTGGGTTATTTTAGTACACTTTGTACATCTATTTCCCAGCTGACAGCTTTGGCTACTAGAATTATGTTGAGTGAAATAGGGCTCAGAATTGAATGGACTGAGGTGCAGCATCTGAGCTGCTACTTCAAATGGAAACAACATTCTTACACCTCATTAGACCCTTTTCAAAAATATTGATTAAAAAATCAGCCTTTAAAAACCAAAACGGGTGTTTATACAGAGAGAGTCAAGAATCACAAGTAAGAACATGTCTCAGATGTTCACAAAAAGCTGAAATACTGGTGCACATCAGTGTGTTTACTTAGATACACTTTTTGTTCACAAGTATGATCAGGAATGTTTTTAACATGGATTGAAGTTGGCAGCCTCTAAAAACACTACCACAGCTTGATTTCTTCTTTAACTCAAAACATAACTGCAAACTGTAGTCTGTAAACTTGTTTCATGTGCCTGGAGAACCATAATCTTGCTTGGAATGCACAAAGTTAGACTTTGATCACAGTAACAGTCGTTAACATTGGCAAGAGCTAAGTAGAATCAATGCACTCTGTTCCCAACTGCTATAAAACTTGAACTTTCAAAGATCTCTGGTTCCCTGGGGCATTACAATTTATTGTTAGAGAAGAAACATAAAGAGCTTCCCTTTTGCTCCTGCCAAGAGCATATGGTAGGATTTTTTTCTTGAATCACCCATATTCCTTGATGTTTCTTCTGAATAGTCCATAGTCTTCCAAAGAAACATTTGCATCTTGAGAGAATATAAAATAAATTCTGTAACTGTTTCATCCATGATTTTTAACTTAGCATTAGAGAACAAGCATATAATCTCTCCTGTAAAGGTGGTGAAGTTGCCTAAAAATTTTAGGTATGGCTTTTTTTCTTTTACAGTCTACAAAGTAAAAGTGTAAAAAAAGAGCTTACAAGAATCATGTTAAATGTTTTAGAAATTGTGCTTGGTTAGTCTGTGGTTTTTTGCATTGCCATGTTATCTAACATGTTAATGTTTGAGACATGCATTAATCTTATTTCTATACTGAGCAAATTGCTAAAAAGGTATTAATACAGTAGAATTGTTATCCTGGATCTTTTGCTTAACCATAAAATCTGCATGAAGGAATTCTGATTCCTAGGATGAAACATAACTATAGAGGATATTCGCACCCATAAAGCCACCCATGGATTTAAATAACAAATCTATAAGAAACAAATAACACAAATGAAAAAAATGTTTCTACAGTTTTGCATCCAACACCTCTACCAATCAACTGCCATAAGTTTGTTTGGTTTTCTTTTTTTTTTTTTTTTTTTTTTTTTTTTTTTTTGTTTGTTTGTTTTTTTTCATCTCTCCAATCCATAATGCCTCCTGTGCTGTTCTTGAACCATCTGTAAGAGACAGCAAGCACCAGGGTATAGCCAAGTGTGACAGGTGATGGCTGAGTTCACAGTCAGCCTCTTGCCCTTAGGCAGAAGAGAAAATTATTTGGCTCTCTCCTTTTTTTTTTTTTTTTTCCTTTATCAAACCACTAATTTGGAAGGAGAAAATTAAAAGAATTTACAACTCTTAAGACTTGCAACATTTTACCAATATGGCTGAAGCTAGACGGTGGGCTAAAACCACTCAGAGAATTGATGTTGCATCAACTGACTTTGCTCAAGGAAGCACTCCAAAAATACAGTATTTGGTGTGCAACAGTGTTGTTCAATTTATTTCAGAAAAAAATATTGTGAAGGAAAAACTATTGGGAAAAAAAGTAGCTTTTGAAGAGCTCCCTAACCTTTGAAATTTTATTCTATTTTTTGTGATTAAACTTTTTTTTTTGGTCACAGAAGTCACCATTGTGATAATCTAGCTTGACTTTTGCCTAACATAGACCATAGAACTTTAAGTCTTCAGGGTGAGATAAAATTACCAATAATTTTGGAAAGATTTTTTTGGGGTGCTCTGATCTCACCATTTTTCTTGTCTTTACCCATATTTCTAGCTAAGTAATGCTCTTGGGATATTGTCCATATTTGATCATGTGTTAAACTGGACTAACTAAACTGAATGATGCAGATGTTGATCTGCTAGCAGATGCAGCCCAGTTTGATCTGTAAACTCAGTCTCAAATAATATTGATGTTGATAATTGTTGGCAAAACGAGTAGATCTGTGAGGACTGGAGTTTATGAATCTTAACTTTTTAAGAATTTGCATGTTGGTCAGGTTTTTGTTGCATGTAAGGAATATCTAGTTTGGAACGAGCTTTTCTTGCAGTTGAAATATACACAATGTCTCTAGTTCATGTGAATTCTGTGGTGTAATGTTGGAGATGAGCTCATGAAGCATCTTCTGCCTCTGTGTAATTCTTCCTTTCAGACTTCTCTCCTCTCTCTGTCTGCTTATCTTTTTATAAAAACTTGAAGGAACTTAATGTCTCTCAAGATTTCACCACCACCATCAACACAGGCTTGAAATGCTATTGAGAAGTTTAAAACCCTTGTGAAGGAAAGATGAAGAAGAGGGTTTTTTTCAGATAGTGGAATACATAGATTTAATTTGCATGTAAAAAACTCAGTAATGGTAATGACTAAGGAAGAAGAACACTTAGTTTTAACTGTAATACAGACCCTTTAAAATATTGTGTTTAATTCAATAATAAGCAATTATTTAAGAAAAACAAATCTTCAAAAGGTGGTGGGGGAAAGTGATTGATAGATACTAAGTACACCCTCTCAGAGAATAATCTTAAACCCTTATATTGCCCATTTGGCTGGAAAAGTTGTACATTTTGTTGTTGCTTCAACCATCTCCCATCTCTGCTTCAGGGATTACTGTATGGGAACTGTATAATGACCAGTATATTGGGAGGAGTCCCTGCACGCTTATGGAACAATGCAACTGGGCAGATGCAGAACGTGTGCCAGGGCCTCTGATCCCAGGCTTGTGCCTATGAAACAATGACCAGGACTGAAAGTATGCTGTCTCCTTCTGTTTCTCAAGCTTCCAGACATGTTGTTATGCAGTTAAAGCTCATTTTATGTCTGTCCCATGTCCCAGTGCAGCTGGCATTTCTTTATTCACAGTGACACAACCTCAAAACGGAGGAAAGGAGAAAAGCCCCTGTCCCAGCACAGGTTGTGAGCTGATAGGCAGGGAGGCTTCCAAAGAGGAAGGTAGCATGGGCTTGAACTTTCCACTGCAAGGATGCTTTAAACCTGAGTTTCCAGATAGGTGAATTTTTGTAGCCACTAGCAAGTTAATAATACGTATTTCTGTTCAGAAATGGTCATGCAATACCAGATGCTGCTTTGTCCTGTTAGGTCTTCAGTGCGTTACACGTGGACTGAAATAATTTGCTGGATTGAGTTCCACAAACAAGATGAGCAACAGATCCCTGTTTCTAGAACCTGACAGGTTTGGGTGTGAACCAAGCCATGAGCTCCTCGGCACTATCAAACTTAGGCACTTTTAGGTATGAGCAAAAGCACAGCTCTTGGTGCCTGACAAACTTTGTATGTGATTCCTTTTAGATCTTAGATTTTAGTAACAGCTGTATATAGGAGTGAATTTTGGATTGGGGCAGATGGTAATTGCCTGAACGTTTTCTGGACCTACTCCATGCAGCTTTGAACTTTTTTATAATGTATTTTTTTGCATTTCAGACAATAAACTTGATGTGCTTACTGGTTTATATGACAATAACATTCAATTCTATTTCAGGGCTTTTGTTCTACCACTTCAGATATTTAACCTATTATAATTTTCAGCACAGGAATATGCTCCTGTGATCTTTTCTTCGTGTGAAGTTAGACTAATTCTCTCTTTTCTGCAGTTTCTAGCTGTTAATAAATTTTGTTTGAATAGAGTGTTTCAAGTTAGGATTTGTCTTCCATATTTTAAATTAAATATGAAATGTATGACTGGTATTCTTTATTGGAGATGTGTATCTAACATTAATTTCATAGTAATACTGACATGTAATTTTAATTTAATTTTTTTTAATATCCATTTGAAAACAACCTCCATTCACATAGCTTAATTTGTGCTTATAATAATGCATAGAATTTTCTGGTTATTACAGCCTTGTTAATTAGCCATAATCTAGTATTAAGATTGCTTTTCCAGAATTCCTATATATTGTGTGCTGAAATTCTGCTCTTACAGATGCAAAAGTATATTTTCAATGGAGAGGAAGTTTCTTGTTCTCTTAGTTGATCTCACTAGGGGACCCACTAGTACAGGAAATAAAGGATAAAAAGATTCAATGAATGGAAGTAAAAATCAGGACAAATACCTATTAGAAATACTAAAATATTAGTTGCCCTAAATGGCATTCTATGCTGTAAATTCAGTTTTGGAAAGCTGAAGTATTTCTTAGTTTTGTTACATTCAGGCAAAGGGTATTTTAAATATTTTCTCATTATTTTAGCAATATTGGCCAGAAAACAAGTGCAATGAAGAAGAATGGTAGAAGTATAGACTTGTGGTAAAAATTGTAACAAAATTAAAACAAGGCTCTCTAAAGAAAATCTTTCAATGTTGTGGCTATCCCTGTACTGTTAAGCAATTCTTAAATTTGGTATTGTTCAAAATCTTATAAACGGTTTCACAGTAATTATACAGGAGTCCTAAAAAATAGGATTTTTTTTCAGAGCAAAAGTATAGAGTTTAACAGTTTCTAGTAATTTTTTTAACTGTTTCTCACTAAAAAGATACTACAATTCAGATTCTTGGAAGACTTATCAATCCTATCTGTTATGATGGCAGCAGCTTACAAAATTGTAAAACATACAAGTGTCTCTTGCCTTTTATCATGAACTGTCTAGTCAGCAAAGGTCTTAAATTTCTGCCTGACAGCAGGTTCTAATCTTATAGGTTCCTCCTTCCATTGGAAGGTCTGTGCACTATGAGGAATTCTAGAAGCAGTCTTTTATTTAGTCATCTTTTAAAATTTTCTTAAGCAAGCTGAGAACAGATAATTTTTAAAGCCATCTGATACGTTATCTAAACATAAAGTGACTCATTTTAGATCAGTTCTTCAAGTGAAGAATATGAAACAACCCCAGTCAGTAGTACAGTTAAACTGTAATAGCCATTAAGCTATTGTAAGCCTTTCTGTCTTGTAGCTGTTTTGCCATTTCTTAATTCCTTTTTATTCATGTAGTTCCATTTTTGGATTTTAGGTTTTTTAGTTTTGTCCTCTTTTATGAGGAGCTGCTGAGATGTAGGAGGTGGATCAGAATGCTTGAAATTAAAGAAAAAAACCCAAACTCTGACAAACCTGTGGAAAACTGTGTTCTCTTGACAGGTTATGAGACTTGGTAACATTCCATGTCTTTGAGCTTTACAGTTAAGTTTTACTGTACTTGATGCTTGTTCTTCATTAAGAATTGCTAACCCTATCTTCCTTCTTTAAGGTCAGCAATATGGGAGGAGAAAGAACCAATTCATTGTCCCACTCTTGATAGGAAAAAGAAGAAAAGAGAATTAAGATTAGTTGCTTCAAAAATAATAAATAATGCAAAAAAAAAGTAAATAGTTTTGACTGGCACTACAGTGACTTATTTTGATTAATAAGAGTGAAAATAATTTTTTTTCAGAGAAGCTATCTAATGCTTGGTTTTCACAGTCCCTTCTGGAGTCATTCCACTGAATGCGTAATTTGGGACATACCTTAAGGAACTGCAGTATCTGTTCTGCCTACCCTAACCTGGCAGGTCTCAGGGCAGATAAAGTGGGGTGTCAGTGATGAGTTACTTTGTTAGCTTGTGGGTCTCTGCAGAGAGGGGTTGTAAAACCTGTACTAATAAGTAGTCTGCCAGTGACATGGAAGACAATAGCAAGTGACCAGATTGCAGCCTTCCAGGTACCTGAGGGGAACCTGCAAGATAGCTTGAGAGAGACTATGCAAGGGCATGTCTTGACACGACTGAGGGGAATGGCTTCAAACTGAAAGACAGTGAGCTTAGATTAGACATTAGGAAGAAATTCCTTACTGTGAGGGTGGTCAGGCAATGGAAAAGGTTCGCCAGAGAAGTTGTGGATGACTCATGCCTGGAAATGTCCAAGGCCAATTTGGGTGTGGCTCTGAGCAACCTGGTGTAATGGAAGGTGTCCCTGCCCTTGTGGGAATTGTAACTAGATGATCTTTAAAGTGGGCCCTTCCAATCCAAAGCATTCCATGATTCTTTTATTAAAATACACCTCAAAGCTTACAGGCAGTGGAAAAAGATCAAGAGATAGTAAAGCACAAGACATCAACACAGGACAATCTGGATCGCCCTTTAGATTAGCTTCAAACAAAGGAGTGTTTTTCTGAGGCCAAATAAAAGCTATGTAATTAGCACAAAAGATTAACTTCATTTCTTGAGAGAAGGCAAGGAGTTCTCTGAGAGGCTCTAAATAACACTGGGAATTTTTATATATTCCAAGATAATAGGGGATGAAATGCTGAAGATGAGCTTCTGGTTTGGCATTGTGGCCAGATGAGTAATGTAATCTATTGTTCATGTTATGTCATCGTTGAACAGGACTAAGAAGGTTGCATTTTCATTTATTATGACTTCTAGTAAACTGTATGAATATGCTGCTTATCATCTCTGTAGCTATAGACAGGATTGATTTATTTTTTTTATTTGTTCTGATTTTTTTCAGTAGTAAAAATTGTTAAGCTTGAATGTTTGTTCTTGTTTTATGAGTATGCTCTGATCCAAGCAAAACTTAAACTTGTTTGGTCCTGTGGCCTGTGTGGTACAGAAGATCAAAACTAAATCATCACAATGGTCCTTTCTGGTCTTAATATATTTACTATAACTTTGTCAGTTGGAGCTGAGAGTCATTTTTAATACTTCTATGGTCTTTCTTCTAATAGTAACAATTTGAATGGTTTAACATAGTCCTACTGCTTCCACGGATACTAAAGGGATCCTGAGTGTTAATGGCAGTACTGCCACTGGCCTGCTATTTTAGAAGAATAGGTGAAAAACTTAGGAAGTTGCATACCTCACCACGGTAAGCTTCCCTTTTCCTTTGCTTTCCTTTTATGTTAGACATGGAACAGTAAAGAAACTCTGGGTTCTGTTAACATAGTTACTTGATTCATCTTAAATCCCAGAGCAGCACAATCTAGCTTTCCCAAATTGCCAAAGAGCTGTTGCTCACAGCTTTTTTAGCTGTAGGTAAAACTAATTATTTCTCTGTTCTTAACTATTTCTTCTATTAAATGATGCTTAAAGCCCTTCCCTCCTCACTTTCCAACACTCTGTCTCTTGAATGAGTCAGTTAATTTGTGTTCATATTGTGAAGTTCCCTGGGTGTGAATAACCTCTAACTTATCTGACTATAAACTTCAGGTTTGAACAATGTCTTTGCTTATTTGCAATGTTCTTTCATCTTCTCATTCGAATTCAACACATTCTTGATTATTATCTTTGTGATTTGAGCAGTTAAAGGACAGTATACTCAATAGTGGGCACTTTTGCAGTTGCTATTTGCTGCAGTTGCAGGGATGCTATTTCAAGTTTAAGTGGGCTAAGTATGTTCTTTTTTAATGTTTATGTAGTCGTCATCGTCCTCGCTGTCTTCACCACCATGCTCATCGCAGCCTCAGGTTAGCCACAGCAGAACGAAGGCCTCACCATTGTGTCACTCTGCATCCCTCTCCTGGGCCAAACGTAATCATGTAGGTCCTGCAAAGGCTCCCAGTCCGTCAATCCGTCTGCGTCGGTGGCGGCCCTTGATACGCCTTCCATCTGTCGGGCTTCATTCTGTTGTAAGTGTAGTCCATCTTCAGTCTTTTCTTACTCTGACACCACAGGCCTTCTGCCATGTAGCTTCAGTCTTCAAGGCATCATGTTTTGTTGGGGTCTTTTGTCGATCATTCTTAAGATTTCTTTCTTCCTGGTTTATTTTTTCCCTTTCCACCACATCAGACAGCAAAAGTACATCATTCTGTGCTTTGCTGTCCAGGTGTTTTTTGATTCCATACATATGCCAAATCATTTTCAAAGCATAGAAGAAGTTTACCTTTCATGAACCGGCGCGCTTTTTTGCCATAGGTTCCACATCCAGCCTCTTCTTTTCACCTCATCTTCATGATCTTTCATTTGGATCTGCTAAACCAAGGGGCTTCTAATTTTTTGCCATGTGGTATTATTTCTTCTGTGTTTGAGACCTGGCTTTAAGTTCTCATATCCTAAACCTAGTCTCCTTTTCTTTCATTAACTCTTGGTTAATGGTCCCTGGGTATTTCAGTAATGATAAAGTGTTTCCTTTAATCCCAAGAGGCTGGTTACTTCCGCACTTGACATCTTATTTCTTCATATAGTTTGTACGCAAACATTGTAGTTGAAAGGGAAGATGTTCCATTAAGAAAAGCTTGTCATCCAATATGTAAACGTTTTTCCTCCTTCACTCACAGACAACAAATGTATCTTGAAAATCTGGAAAAAAATTGTATATGCAGAGTAGCCAGTACTTCTAAATGGCCTGATGGCCACCAGCAGAAACACTGAACTGAAAGAGTCTTTTAGTGCTATTTCGTCCTGCTTTTAAGGAGTGATCACACTTTTAGTGCACACATGAATAGCAAAATAAATCTTGGTATGTAGAAGTTAATGGTCTTAAATGCAAAATTGGGACATTGATTTTGTTTTTATCTTTCTTTGATACTCATCACATTTCACCTATGTTCCTAGAAATTCTTCTTTGACATATGTGGATATTTTACAGAGGTTAAATAACTACTCTAGCTGTGGTCCAAATAATTTTCTTTTTCATTCAGATGTGTCTTTGCACATATGGAAATCCCTAATGTTTTGCTGCTATTAAATTTGGTGTCAAATGCTTCCACTTCTTTATAGCTTTTTTATTTTTGTCCTGATAAATATCTCAAGATGAGGCCTTTTCCCAGACTCCTTTCTCTTCATGTGAATAGTAATTGCTTTTATTAAGTATCTAGCTCTCATGTAATATTCAGAATTATGGACCATTCTTGATGTTATCATTTGGAGCTAGTTAAATCTTCTGGGATCTGAGGAGGTGTGAAGTTAAGTAGAGACTTAAATTCTTCCCAACTCATGCTTCTTACCCTTCATTTGTTTCGCTGACATTGAGAAACATCTGACATTTTACCTGGGGATTTTATTGTCTAGCAAACCTTGGAAAATTTTGTGTCATGTTTCTGTAATTTGAAACTTGGATCTTGTTTGAATTTGACTTATCTATGCTTGTTGTTAAGAAAATACTTATTGAAGGAGACTTGAGCTTGAGTGTGCCTGCCTAGAGCAAAAGCATTCATTGAACATGAGTTTACTTCAACAGTAAACACAGTGACTTATCTAAGACATTACAGCATAGCCTGTTGTCATTATAGCAGAAAACCAAGCTGAGAGTTTTGTTTACTTCAGAAAATATCTGAAAATGAGTCCTCATCTACTAGTAGTGAGCATTTGCTTTAAAAATGTTCAGAAAATTAGTTTAGCTTTCAATACATCTCTATTTGGCAAAGCAGAAGCTTGCTGCTAAAAGATTTTAAAATATTATACCTCAATTCCCCTTATGTCCTGTCTTCATTCAACAGATTAAAATTGCAAGGCCTATACACAAAGATTTATCAGTGAATACTATATAGTCTGGTGTGTATTGGTAACTAAACGTTGTTCTCATCTTTACACTTTTGTATAACATCCCTTACAAGAAAATTAAGAACACACAACCTATTTGTAAATTAGTTCAATATGCAAGAAACCAGACAGCCTTTTGGCATTAAAGTTGTCTCTGTTGGCTTGGTAAAATTTGTATGACAAGGTAGTATTTAATGTCATGTCAACAAGTAGTATTAGTACAGCTCTTGATATTCTGCTAGGTGTACAAAGAGACTGAACTGCTCAGTGTTGCATAAGGCCAGTGTATGAGAAATGTATGAGCATTTTAGTATTGCTTTTATTAAGGAACCTATGCTCTTGAATTTAAGGGAGGGGAACATCTTGTATATTGTGTTTAAAATAGAGTTGAACTTTCTTGTAGTTCTGAGTACATTTCTACTACTAAAACATTGACAAACAGAAAAAAGATTGTTTGAAAATTTAGAGCAAAAGTTTTGATGCTGGGAGACTTTTTCTAGGCTCCTTAAATACAAGCACTTTTCCTAGTTGAAAACTTTTCTTGACTTCAATAGTGGTTGACCTTAGCTGAACACCAGAGGCCCATCAAGCTGCTCTGTCTCTCCCCTCCTTTGCAGGCCAGTGCAGGGAGAAAATAAGAAAAAAAAATTCATATGTTAAGATAAAGGCAGTTCAGTAAGGCAAAAGCTTCACATGAAAGCAGGGGAAAACAAAAGATTTATTCTGTACTTCCCATCAGCAGGGGATGTCCAGACACTTCCGGGGAAGCCAGTCTTCAGTGTGTGTAGTGGTTGGCCAGGAAGACAAATGTTGCAATAACTAATGCCTGCCCCTTTTTCTTCCTCCTTTCTCTTAGCTTTTATTGCTGAGCAGACCTCATATGGTACAGAATATCCCTTTGGTCATTTTGGGCCACCTGTCCTGGCTGTGTGCCCTCACAGGATTTTGCCCACCCCTCTCCTACTGGTGAGGGTGAAACGTTGGAGAGAGGGCACCGATGTGGTGCCAGCACTGCTCAGCAGTGACCAAAGCACTGGGGTGTTACCAGCCCCTTTCCAGCTACCAAAGCAAAGCTCAGCGCTGGGAGGGCTGCTCTGGGAAGCTCCATCTCAGCCAGACCCAATACATCTTTTTAGAGTAAGTCTCTAGATGAGTTAAGAATAAATATTAGGAGGGGGGAAAAAATGAAAATACTGTCCTAAAGCATTCTGTACAAATCTGATAAATTGCAGTAGATGTGGCAAATTTTTAAGATAAGCTAACAGCATGCTTGTTTAGTAATGTTGACTTTTCCTCCATCCTTGTAACTTTCTTTTCCAGATCATCTAGTCTTTTAGTGTTTCTGTTTGCCTTAGGTTTTGCTGCCTTTTATATGTCAAACTCACCGCAGTGTATTGATTATGAATAGAGATGTCACTGTTTTGTGAGAAAAAGCCAGAAATAGTCTTGCTAAAAGCTTGTGACCATCATTCCAATGGTCTTTGTTTCAGTTGCAGTACTTTAACTGAGGCCCAAATGCCTTTCACAGTCCTACACACTATATTTGCCCAAGCACATCCCATGCGGCAAAACAGAAGTTACAGATGTCTGATGTACTCAACAGCAATTGCATCACTTTTTTCCCTTTTACTTTAGAATTTATTGAATCTAAACCATATCCAGTAGTCTTTTTTGGATCTGTTTTTCTTTGGCTTCTTGTAATACCTTGTGAGTGAACTTGGATAGATAAACCTCTACGTTTTTTTCTTCTCTTAAAACCATAGGTGCTTTTGTCATGATCTTTCAATTGGATGTATCTGATTTTTTTTATTCCTGAAGGTTCTTTAAAGTTGTCTCTTCCCTATCAGTCTTCAGTACTCTTCCGTAACTTAACAGACTCCTGAGGTCAGTTTCTTGACTTAACACCAAATGACTTCTTTTTCCTTTCCCAGTCACAACCTGTATTGCAAAGCATTCTACTAAACTGGTTTGTGAGGCTTCTTGCTTTGCTTCTTCCTTTCAAAAGCAAGTCATGTAACACTGAATCTGCTCTTATAATGTGGTCTTTCATAAATACATTTTAAGCAGGGTGTGGTAAGGCTTGTTCAGTGGGGATCCATGAGAGCAAGACCATTTTTTTTCTCAGTTGTAAGTTTGTCCTGGAAATTATGCTTTTAGGAAAAGAAACCAGATGCACATAAATTTGACAAACAGTTATGTTTTTACTTAGCAACATTTGAAGATCAAAGGATTTCAAATGCAAAATTGAAATACCAGCTTTTAGATTGGGATAATGGTCTAAGTGCATTTCAAGATAAACTGTGGAGGTGATGAACTATATTCTATTAGGCTGATATGATTGGGCAAACAGTGATATGGGATGTACAATTGAGTTTCTGAAGGTTAATGCAACAACTAGAAAGACTGGTTTAGTTCATGAGGAGAGGACAGTATGCACTGGTGAAAGGTAAAACTAAAGGAATTTCTTAGTACGAGAAGGCATAGGAAGGGTTATCATTTATATTGTAAAATCTTTGGGAAACACAGTTTTAATTACAGATTTGATACCTGCTAGTGAAGAGAGGAAGAAATGTAGAGGTTCTGTTTCAATAGCATGAACTAATGGGTATTGACGTGAGACAAGTCAATTCAATTGATTTCTTACAAAGGTCAGCACTTGTTTATTATTCAATTTGAATGTCCAGGTTAGCAGAGAAGGCAGTCAAATCCTCTGAAAAACTGGGACTCTGATATTTAAGTGCTTTTAATGTGGTATCCAGAATTAGAGGGCAGACAACCTTGTCTGTCTCTTTTGTGTGTGTGACTGAGCATTCATGAAAATATTCTGTATTATTATCATTGAATGTTGCCTTAGTTCCTTGGGAAAAAGTTACATTTGAGATGATGTTCTCAGAACTGTCACTGAGCACTGAACCTGTATTTTTCTTCTTTAAATCAGTTTTGAGTCTTCTGCCTTTTTTTTTTTTCAGCATGTTTTTAGTTTGGAGAAATAAATTGGAAAAATTACGTCTACTGCCCCAAATAACCAAAACTTACTTCTTATACTATGATTGCAACCATAATGTAAGCTTTGTAAGGTACTCGAGATGCTGGTATTCGTCCTCTTTCTGTCTTTCCTGGGTAGGAGAGGAGTATAAATTTCCTGTACTCAGCATGACAGCTCTTCAGAAGACTTGAAAAATGAGTCTTGAATCCCACAGGTTAGTTCCAAATTCTGATTAGACAATCACATAATTTAGACTCTCGTGTCTTTCTCCTTGTGGTCCTTCAAATGTGCTTTTTCCTTTTTCACACTGACTGGGGTTTTAAGTGAAAAAATCTAGAGGAACAGATCATCTGAGCACTTGATTGATGTCTGTGTTACTGTGGTTTTTGACAAGAAGAGCAATCAAGAGAAAATCATCTGTGACTGTTCTAAGCAATACTATGTCGTGATAAATGTGCGGGAAGACTTTTTAAAGCTCTGCTCCTTGTTCTTTTAAGCATTGACATAGACACTTTATTAGAAACTTGAAAACTTAGCCAAAGGTGTAGCTTTTTGAGGAGACCACAAAAGGCATCTCCCTGGAGCTGACATTCCCATTTTTTTTCATTCCTTTGAAATTTAAAATCTTCTGGTTCAAGAGTTAGAATTTCTAGGGCTTCCCAGTGAAGTGGAAATTGGCCTGACTAGACTTTTCATGTGGTGTCTATGTGTGTGTGAGTGTGCTTGCACACATATGGATGTGTTGGGGGTTTTTTCCCGAAGGAGGGGAGAGGTGGAGGGATTTTGAATCAGATTTGTCACATTGGGAAAAACTAATCCAGTTACTTGTTTGCTTAAGTTATAAGCAACAGATTTTTATAATACAAAGTTTTTAGGTGACTATTCAGACCCTATTGTTTCACTGTGCTTATGATTATGTAAATATTTTTCTGTCAAAAATTATTGAAATCCTAATTTTTCAAGAAATGTAACAATCAACTCTACTGCTATCTAGATTAGATGAAAAGAAATCTCAATAGAAGGAGACTTCTTACATTAGAACATATGGTAGAAAACTTACTAATGGCATAGCATTTTCATTCTCTCTCTGAGGTTGGGGAATTAAAAATGTAAAAACACAACATTTCTCACAGTTTATGGCAATAGCACAATGAAAGCATGTTATTTAGTTTAGTCTTCTACAAAAACTCAGCAGGATTCTGTGGGAGTCCATCTCTAAGTAAACTTTATGAAAAAGTCAATCATGCTTTTTTTGATGGCTTCCTTATTAATCTTTTTTCTATATATAGACTCAGCATTCCAAGCATGCCATGGTGTCTCTCTAGAGAAAGGGTATTTATTAGAATTTGACAATGAACTTAACACCCAAAAAGGTCAAAAGGGCAACTATATCTTTTTCTAAATGTGGTCAAAATCAACTCCTGAACATCTCAAAGTCCTCTGAAATAATGATGTACTCTCCTACTTCGTGTCACCTTGAACCCAGGTAGAGAATGTTCAGATGTAGGCATCAAATTGTTAAGCCACCTCCTTCCTAAAGTGACACTAACTGGCAGTGGTCTTCCCCCTAACCCAGAAATTTCTTAAACCCAGATTTCTTAGTTGATATGTTTAATTTATAAGTGAACAGCTGTGAAGTGATACGTCTCTGAAGGGAATTAGGTGACAATTAGGTGAGAAGCATGCTCAGCCTAGCCTGCCTGCAAACTTTTGTAGCACTACAGTTTAGATGTCTGTTGGGTGGTCAATAGCAATAACAAGATGCCATTGGGCGTTACTTACTGTATTGTGTGGTTTTATGGAACCTGTGGTCCTTTGAAATTTGCAACTGGAGTAGTCAAGTTCCTGGGGCTGTTTGGTTTTGCTAAGTCCTAGCTCTGTTAGACCTTCTGTGAAACAAATTATTGAAGGCCATTTCACTTAAGACTGCTTGAATTTCTGGTGGAAAGATCCGTTTGCCCCTTTGATAGATGTCTCATCTTCAATGGCCAGAATGCCTTTTCTCCATTCTAGGCTCTCTGAAACAGTGATGAAACAGTGTGTTTGTGCCTTTCACACTTCTAACTGGTCATGGAGATAAATGAGAGTGAGGGCAAGTTGTGTGGGTTTTTTGTTTTCTTTTTCTTTTTTTCTCATCTTTGAGTTTGCTATACAGAGTTTCTGTAAGCTGTTGGCAGTTGCTCCACTGCATTCTTTGGCCTTCTTGATGTATTTGAAGGACTTGTGGTGACTTCTTGTCCTTCACTCTGTTTTTCTGGTTGTTTGCCAAATTTCTTCAACTTATATCATCTTTTCAAGTCTTTGTTCATGGCCATCATCAAAAAGGAAATTTTGAACCCAGTCTTTAAAAGACTTTGAGGTTCTACAACTTATTTTACACTGTAATTTTTAGCAAGTTTTTACATTTCTGGAGTAGTTTAGAAAACTCATGTAAGCCTAGCATTAATTAAAAGATGAAAGAAAATTACATTAAATACATTTTCACACAAGTCAGATTCTTGATAGTGAAGAAAACCTGAAGTCCTTTTTCCCATTTGCTCAAAACAGTATCACCTTAAAATGTGTTCAGATGCAGACTGGAGAGACTGATGAGGAATTAATGCCATCAGTTGCTATTGAGCACAACAGTGGCAATAGAGCTTTTGGCTCAGAAATGATGATAGATCTTCTGGCTCACAGGTTCCAACACCACTGCTCAGCGGGTGCTGGGAATGTGTGTTGGTGGAACACCATGCTGTGCATGCCCACAAACTTCTGCAAAAGCTTTTGCTGCTCGCTGTAGTTGTCATTACAGTACTGAGCTAGGTAGATCTTTACGAACTAAACATTTTTTTATGTTGTGTCACCTGGTGCTGTCACTGCACTTCAATCCTTACTGAGTGTGATGAGTATGATGCCACTTAGAAAATGCAGTCTGGGCACCTCTGGTTATTACTTTCCTCCCTACCTAAGATGTGTATGTTTTGACTGCCTGTGAAGAGGAAACTGGTTACCTGGGTTTCACTTATGAGGAAAATATTATTTTGATCAAGTGAATATTTTCAGCTCTAAAATATTACAGGTTCTGAGTTGAGTCCTGCATCACTTTGTTATGGGAGATAGGTTACTGAAGGATTTGTTATTTATAAGAAAGTCTATTTTTGATGTTTATGTATTTGAGCTGATTTTACTTCTAATTCAGTAATGAAAAATAGAGCTTATATAGAGTTATAATCAGAAATACTTCCAGATACTTTACTGCATGGATTCTTACTGATATAGCCATTGCAGACAGTTTCTTTGTATTCCAAAATGTTCCTCACTTGACTTCTGCCATTCTGTATAGATCCAGAATGTGCTTCCCAACTGTGATTTCTTTTGTCCAGGTATTTTGCATATTATGATCATACATGCTCATTAATCATATAGCAGTAAGAATTTAATAAACACACTTTCTTTTTGTCTTGTTTTGTCTTGCAGGCGCCAAGTATAGATGAAAAAGTAGATCTTCACTTTATTGCATTAGTTAATGTAGGTGGTCATCTCTATGAATTGGGTAAGAACACTTTTTATCCACTCTCTCCATTTGTTAGAAACAAATGCAAGTAGTGATGCTGTTAACTGTCAAAGTTTCAGAGAGATTTCTTGATATTATGTAGGGCTTAGGTTCACTTCAGCTGCATCTTAGGGGTCTGGGGATTTCTTTCAAACAACTGCAGCCTTCTTCTTGGTTTTTGGGGGGTGTTTGTTTTTTGGGGGTTTTTTTTGTTGGTTTTTTGGGTCTTTTTGTTTTCCTTCCCTTAACTCTATCCTGTTAAGATAAAATGGTACAGAATACTAGACTGCATCCAAACTTCTTTTATAAGAACAGGAAGCAAGAAAAATGGATAAAAACTCAACATTTCACAGGAATCTGTGTTATTTATGTTCCTGAACTGCTTGTGGAAGTATTAAATTAACTGTGTGCCACTTCAGAAATGTTAGCTATATTATTTAAGCAGTGTGATACTGTTTGAACTCAAATTAGGTAGTCAGGATACTAAGAGATGTTAACACTCTGCAACTTCTTTGTAATAGTCTGATATTTTTTCTTCTAGTTTTTGTGGTCAGTAGACAGTTAACTGTGCAACAGTAGTCCTTATTCTTTGAAATACAGCTATTTTTTCCCTGTTCAGATTGTGTAGCACTTAGTTTTGCTCAGATATTCTCTAATGACTCCAATCTTAAATATGTTGCTGGGCAACTAGGTTTTCCAGCAGGCTCTTCAGAAATCCAGCAAGCAGATCAGCATTTAAAATCTGCAAGTCACTGATCTTTCCTAACCTAATTTTTGCAGTATTTTATGGTGATAAGACATTAATCTTTTGAAAATCAGCATGTAATTAAGCAATGCCCTTAACAGGTGATAAGCAATCACAACATGGGGCATAAGCAATATATAAGAAGTGCTTATGTTAATATTAAGTTGATCTAAGGGTATTACCAGGGATAAGTCATAACCAATAGGCACACATTTTTGTATTTTATGATGCTGTGTATCTGTCAGTGGACTAGATCAAAAAGGTAAGTACTGTAGGATGCACTAAATATTTAATGGCTCTAAATTTCAAGGCATAAGGGATGACTTTCACTTTTTTTTTGGTTTTGTGCTACTGTTTCCTTGATGCATTTTCATTGTCCATAAATTTATGTTGCTTAAAAAGGCAGACTACATACTATGATGACCATGTTTACCCATTTTCTGTAAGTATGATGCAAGAGAAACCCATTTGAATTTTTCCTAAAAAGAAAAAATGAGAAGAAGAGGCATTTAGTTCTGCTGTACAGTGGAATGTCAATAGTACTCTTTCTTTTGTTCTTAAAATAACTTCTCTCTGTACCAGTATAAGGAAGCAAAAAAACCCCAACTTAAAAGTAGGGAAATGGAAGGTTTTTCAATTGATTGGAAGAAGGTTATTCAATTGACTCACTGGCTTCAGATAGTGTGGGCAGCATGTGGGCTTTGGCATGCAGAAAATGCTAAGGAAGCACATGGATATTAAATATATGTGATTTTTCTGTCATAGAAAACACATTATTTATAGCCACATGAAATTAAAATGTTGTTCTGCCAATATGGACAAAAGAAAAAGCGCCAAAATTAAGGTAAACTTAGCTTAGAACAGTGCATTGCAGTTCTGTTTCCCTGGCATTTTCTGAGGGTTTTGCCTTGTATCTTCAGCCATGGTAGTTACAATAATGAACAACATCTTGTTCACATAAATCCAAAAGTTTTCTAACATCAAATCTATTTTTAGTTATGGAAAATGTAGTTTGGAATTGTTGTCAACTTTGGTGGCATCTTTGGGGAGGGAAAAGCCTTTTACAGGGAAGACAGAGCCAGAAGTGATTTTGGTTTAGCAAATATTTAAGATACCCTGAAGTAAGTTTTCATACTGTTAACTCGTTACAAGTAACCTGAAGCATATTTATATGAATGAAATTCTTTTTCAAATGCTGAGAATGACAAGCATTATTCTATTGGAAATGCAAGGGGAAAAAAAACTATAAAAGAAAAACAGCCCTGTTTAAATAGCAACCCTGTGTAAAAGCTGTGAAAATACTTAATACTTAGAGCTGTTGGGTTTGTTTGCTAATTTATTTTAAATGACAGAAACATTTTCAGTGATGCCAGACTCTTCAGAATGGTGGGTTTGCTACTCTGGTCTGTGTGGAGTCCCTGATCACAGCTGTCAAACAGCACAGACATACAGCTGTCTTGTCTGCATAAATCTATCAAGCGTAGCTGAAATTTTGCTACTCTACTTGAAAAACTGAAGTACTATACCAGCACTAAACCAACAGCAACTTACAGCTTTGAAGTTTTTAAATTAAATATTGAAAAATATTTCATAATTTTGATTGGATTATTTTTTAAAAGCAACAGACTGTATATAATGATACTGGTAGAAGCAGTCAACAGTGGAGAGACCAGCAAACAGCAAGCTGCATGTGTGAACTTTATGAAAAATGAGTTAGCATTTTTGAAAGGGAAGTACAAAAAATCTGTTTAAATAGTTTTAACTGGAAAAATGAAGCTTTTATAATTTTATAAATGTGTTATTCAACCCACTTTGTCTTTCAACAGATGGGCGCAAGCCATTTCCAATAAACCATGGGGAAACCAGCGATGATTCTTTTTTAGAGGTAGGGATACAGAAACTTCTTAAGTGGTGTTATATGAAATTCTTGCTGTATTTCCACAAAATTTATAAAATAGATATATGAAAATACCTATACAAGTTTAGCTATATTTATAGTTGGATGAGGAATACAGCAAGTGGGATGGTGAGGCCGAATTAGGTTTGAAAAGAGATATTTTGTAACACTTTTTATTATAACATAAATATCAGAAGGGTTGACTATAACACAAGATCAGACTGTCTTATCTTCTGTTCTTAGATTTTCATATACTCCTGCTCCTTTCAATTAGTACATCTAACAAGAAGTTAGCAGATTGAAAACTTATAAGTTTTCATTCTCTTTCCTTTGGTTTATATTTTAATAGGTGTCATGCTAGACAGAAGTTGATTTCTTTTCTGACCCTTGTTCTTCTCCACTTTCACAGCTTCTTTTGGGTGCTTCTTTGTGTCATGAGCTGAGAAATTAATTGGGAAGGGATACACTGAGTTGGGAGGATAAACTGTCATCCCCACAGAATGCTGCAGAGTTGAAGTTGAGAGAAGGCAATGCATAGATCTGAGTTTTATGATATCCAGATTGGATTAGCATTACAAAAGGAAGAAACCAGAGAAACTAAAACAAACAAAATACAAAATTATTTTATAGTTTAGAAGCATAGACTAATGTCTGTAAAGTTTGCAGATAATTTGTGCTTGCTTGGACAGGGGAACAAATTGGATAAAGCTTTCCTTATTCCATATGTATCTTTTTCCTGTTTTTGCTGATAACATGTGTTCACCAGATTGCACCCTAAAGCTAGATGAAGGAATTACTTAAAATCTTCCAATTACCCCACCCAGCTTAGATTCATCTTGAAACAAAGGAAAAATTTTTGAAGGCAGCAGTACTAGTTAAGGCAAACTTCAGAGATGCATTTAGTAAGTCAGATAAGCAGCACATCTGCTGCACAAAGTAATATTCAGTCACAAAAATCATCATTGCTAAGGTCCTTCGTAAAACTTTTGCTCTTTTAGGCTGCCTATATGAGCACTGTAAGTAATCTTGAGTAATGATAACTCAACCCAAAACCCAGGATGCAACAACTCACATCAGAAATACCATTTATGTAGGTTTGTCACACTATTTAGTAAACCTTTATGGTTTATAAGCATAGTTTGGATAAAGCATATCTTTGTATTTCAGTTGTATTTTGTTTGTTTTTTTGTAAGAAATACGATTTAGAGTGTTCTTCATTTTGGTTTACTTTGTACTTCTTTCCCCCCTAGGATGCAATAGAAGTTTGCAAGAAATTCATGGAACGTGACCCAGAAGAATTAAGATTTAATGCAATTGCACTGTCTGCAGCTTAAAAGTCTTTTCCAGTGAAGCAACTTTATTGCAATGGATTGTAAGAATAAAACTGTTGCCATATGTTAATAGTACAAATTTTGATACTTCCCTAACATCTTGACTAATTGTAGCATACGTGGAATAAACTTTGCATTTGTCCTTGCTATATTTTGCTGCTTGTTCCTACAGCAACTTTGGGTATTTCTATACAGGCATGCATTTTGTGCAAGATTTCTATGTGGTGGGTTTTTTTCCTTCCACCCCCTTAAAAGTTTTGGGACTTACTGTCTGTGATATTTCTTCGTAATAATGATGAGCTGCTTCAGAGCAGGATTATAATTTGTATCATGCACAGGTAACATTCTGAGTGGAGTATGTGGTATGGTGATGGCTGAAAACTTGGAGTATGAGGCTATCTCTATCTTTTATTTATAATGGTGCAAGAACACTATAAGAACTTCTTCAGGTGACTCAAGTGACAAAAACATTTTTCAGTGCATTATTTATAAATAAATATGTGGAAGAAAATAGGCAGAAAAAGGACTATTACTGTTGGTGAGCACTAACATTTTTAAATTATCTTAATGTTTACATTTTGAATAAAACTTCACTTTGTTTCTCAAGTATAATAATGTTAATAAATTGTCAAAAAACTTTAGTTAAACCAATGTTTGCTATTTATATATGTGGAAAAATGACATGGATTTTTCCCCAAAAAAAGGCACATTAAGTAATTCAAATGGTAGGACTGTGGAAGGCACACACAGGTGAATACGGCAATGTGAAGTACCTCACCTAACTGAAATAAATGATAGAAAAGTGATGATTGTTGTCATGAAGTTTTGTTTAGCAACAACAAACACACTGGAGAATTTAAGGCAGGCATGATAGTCATATACTTTTCTCCTCTGTAGGAACATCTATTGCAAGTTTGTCAGGTGGCATTACTGAATGCTATCTGATAGCCTTCCCCCCTGCCATCCCTCTCACTCCACCCACTGATCTTAAGGTACTATTGACTAATTTCTGTACCTGAATTAGTAACATCATGGTTCTTTTGAGTTTGATCTTCTTGTTTGGTTTTGGGTTTGGGTTTGGTTTTGGTTTTTTAGCTAAGCAATTTTAACACATTAGGATTCTTGTGAAGCTTAGGGTTAATGTGTGTGGTTTTGACAGTCCAGAGAAATATTCCTTATTCACTCCTTTGAAGTGGAATAATTTAGATTTGCTTCCAATCAAACCCGCTGCCAAAGGAAACTGAACCCTCCACATCCCAGAGGGTGCTTTCATTCTCTATCAATTGTCATTGCAGGAAAAATGAATGGGGTTATGCCAGAAGCACTCTGGCAGAGTTTTCCTTCTTTATAGAAAAGAAAGAGGCCTGTGAGTCTGTCTTATCACTTAAGAACATCTTTTGCACTCTAAAGAAAAAGTTGGAGTGTCTGTCTAAAACATGTCACCTGGAGAGTCCAGTAACAACAATAGTCTGTTTTCTATAAGTGAGCTGGTTGGAAAAACGAAGGAGAATAATAACACTAATGAGCTTCTATTTTTGAAGTTTTTGCTTTTTCACCCTAATAAAATGCAGTTTATGTTAACTTGGTTTATGTTGCTATGCTCATTAATGAAGCCCTGAAACTCGCTTTTAAATAAAAATCAGAGGCTTTAGTAACCAAACCATCTGTGTTGTCTTCTTGCTAATATCAGCAAATAAAGGTTGTCACCACTGAATTGGGATATTGCATATTTTAAGCTAATGGTGACTTGGATGATTGCCTCTCAAGTAAGCCATAGTTCATCTAGATAAGGCCCTTTTAGGATAGGGGAGAGGGTGAGGAGAGAGAGGACATGCAGTTCAAAGCTGTTAAACAAGCTACATCAGTTGTTTACTCTAGGGAAATGGTCTCTTCATATATGATCTTCAGTGTTCAGAAGATTTCAGTGGGTTTAAGTAATAAATGGTGTGTCTCTGTTTTTGTGCAGCTGTTTACTGCAAATTCCCTTCAGAAATGGACCTCCTTGTTGGGTTCAAGGACTGACTAGACAAATTCAGGTCAAAAATAATAAGGTTAGAATAGTAAATTTGGGGTGGGATTTTCTGTGGTCACGCTGAAAAATACATCTTGAATCTTAAGTAAAAACCTATAAATAAGAATTCTTAATATTTTGGCAATATTGTAGTTTTGCTTAGCATCTACATAGTCTTCAAATCAGTTGTTCTGCAGGGTAAGGTTTCCTTTTATTTGCAGTGTTAATTTGAGTTTATTAATATGTAAGATGGTACATTGTAGTGAGCACTCTGTGAGGTGCCAAAGGAAGAGCAATGCACTAGTTTTTATGCTGAACTGTATGTATTCACTGCATGGTCTCTTGGTAGAAACTGTGAAAGACTGCACTGCAGAAATTCATGTCACCCAACATGTACAGTGTAACAGCTTTCCAGAGCTTGTGAGACCATGCTTTGGCACAGGCTTTGGCACTATCTTGAGGAGCACAGGAAGTAAAGGGATCTACAAGCTGCTGGAATATCTCTGTCATTGACATAACCTGTATAACATGGATAAAAAAGTGAGGTATCAACATTGGCTGACTTGTAAAGTCAAGCAAGGTCCTACTTAGAGGCTGATAAACCCAGCGGACCCCATGGTGCTTTTGGCTCTGCGACACCCCAATGTCTGCATCATCACCTGAGCTGTACGATCTGCTTATTAGCTCAAGCTCTGTGGGAAAATAACACTGTATTTTCTAACTTGTGCAGATCTGCCAGAGCCTCAACACCTTTGTGTGGAGGAGCATGGCTTGGCCACGAGCATGCAGTGCCAGGAAATTCCTCTTCAGCCTCTGCAGTCTGCACTGGCTGTACACACCATCTTATGGAAATGGTGTGTGTAGGAGTGAGGAGGTGATGCATGCTCCACACTTACATTAATTTTAGCTGAGTGGAGCTGGTGTGCTATTAAGCACTCAGGATTGTTCAAGCTCTTTTAAGTATATTGGTGCAAGTTTTCTTGTGTTATTTACAGATATTTTGTTAAGAACCAGTACAATGCCCTTTCCTTTCAATTGTGGCTGCATGATTCAGTTAAGGGAAGATGAAAGTTGTTTTCTGACATTGAAATGTATGTTTTGGAAAAAAAAGAGACTTAACAGCCCACACTTACAAAATAAATACGGTCTTTCCTTAAAGAAAGAAGCCTGCCTTGGTAGAAAATATTGTGTCAAATATTTGTAGAACTCTCCTTGAAAAGCATATGACGTAAGCTGTTGCTTGACTTATCCCTAGGAGCACACACATTGAAAGGGTTTATTTTTGTCAAGTAGAACAATATTACGTTTGCTACTTTTGACAGCAACAATTAGCAGTCATATCTGGTATATGTAATCTTTCTCTGATCTAGGACTCTGGTGACTTACATTGTTAGTGCAAAGGAATAATAAAACTATTTTGGTTGCTCAGGCTTACATAAATAATTTATCTGTGACAGTTGATTTAAAATTCACTTTGAGGATGAGATTTACATGTTGGAACTTTTTTTACTTAGTGAGGAACTTAGACTTAAAAGTTGCTGTGATCCATGCAGTCTACTTAAACACTTAATCAAATTACATGATTACTCAAATTACTTGAATTACTTGATATAAAACATTAAACACTTAATTTGTAAGAAAAGTAATTTGATTTGTTATGAAGTGAAATAAAGCAACCAGAAATAAGCGAGAAATGTCTTTTTTTTTTTTTTAACATTACCTCTTTTGGAAGCCTATTTTATAGAATTCTTAGTTACTGTCTCCTACTTAGGGACAAGCACTGTACTCTTAGATAAAGTGAAAGTCCTTAAAAACTGGAGAAAGGTTGCTGTAGTTCTCCAGAAAAATGTTTGGTAACCTCAGGTAATGCAAATTGATGTGAGCCAGCAGTGGCAGCTGATACATGTTTTATTTAGACATTTTTAACCTTTGTAATCATGGATGTTAAATAGTGAGATGAGAGGGTTGTTTTCTGATGTTCAGACTTCCCACTCAAGAAAAATGTAGATTCTTAATTTGTATTTGGTCTTGTGGCTGATCTGGCTTGGAACAGGAAAAAAGGGTAAGGAAAAAAACCCTCAAAATTACAGCTTTTATATTATTCCTTGCTGGCTTCATAGTATAGATGTCTCAAATTATACCGTGGTGAGGAGCTAACTACATAACTTCTATACATTTGTAACTTTAATAAATGTCAGATATCTCCCATGGAACTTATTTCAGCCAGAGTCACTGCATTTTCCCTCCTGAGTCTAACACCAGCAACACTGATTTCCATATACTGCAGAAACTGATGGCTCACAGCTTCTTGGCTTATTGATCTCCTAAAATTCTCCTTCCCGATTCTGAGGTTTTCTGTAACAGATGATGTGTTCTCAAGTCAACATCTCAGAAGTGAATGTAGTACAAAAGCTTTAAGTTATCTTTTCTCAGTAGTACTTTAAAAATTACGTATGTTGTGCCATGGGCTATAAAAGCAAAAGATGTGTGCAGCAACTGAGTTTTACTTACAGAGAAGACATAGAAAGAAAAAACGCTACAAAAAGTTCAAGCAGGAAAAGATCATAGAATCATGAAGGCTGGAAAACACCTCTAAGATCATTGACTGCAACGTTAAACTAACATTGCCATATTCACCACTAAACCATGTCCCCAAGTACCACATCCACACATTTTGAACACTTCCAGGGATGGTGATTCCCCATTATCCCTGGGTAGCTTGTGCCAACGCCTGACCGTGCTTGCATTGAAGGAATTTATCCTTATATCCAATCTAATCCTCCTGAACTTGAGGCCATTCCCTCTTGTCCTGTTGTTTGTTACATGGGAGAAGAGATTGAGCTCCACCTCACCACAGTCTCCTTTCAGGTAGAGAGACAGCTTAAATACAATGTCAGAATGAAATCTAGTAGTCAAAAAATCCCAAATAAACCAAAGCCAAAACACAACAACTTAATGCTGTGGATTAGTATTACAGGAAACGGCTCTTTTCCCTGATACTTAATTTTTCTGCTTAGCACTTGTCCACCCCTGTATTGGAAGAAAGGATTCCAGTGTGTTCAGCCAGGAAACCATCTCCCTCCTGCGCCCCGTGCTTCTGTCAGGGTGGATGACCCTTTGCTGCAGCGTGATCCCAACCTGCCGCACGTTTGTGGTCACTGCAGTTGGCAGAGCCCAGCGCAGCTCCCACCCAGGCCCACGGTCTCAGCCGTACTGAGACCGGGCTTTAGCTCTCAGCCTGGGATAGCGTCTGGGGTGGACGAGTCGCAACAAATCTGTTGCAGTGAGCCGGGCACAGGGACACGAATGAGCCAGATCAATAGGCACTATTGGGTAGCGTGAGCTCAACCAGAGTTGAGGCCAGCGAAGCTGGGGAGGGAAGCAAGAAAGCCGAGCCGTGTGGCTCGAGTTCAGCCGGGGCACCTCCGCCTCGGTCACTTTGTACGAAAAGCGCTCGAAACAAAGTGTGGGTCTCATGTCTCCCGTAGGTGAGGAAAAGGCTCCTAACTTCGTCCCCAGACGGGACAACGCTGCAGAGTGTGGAGCCGCTTCCCCGGGATCGCGGAGCTGCCTATGGCTGGCCGGGGAAGCCCCTTCGCTGCGGAGGTGAGGGAGGCGGCCCGGGCTCCCTCGGCTCCCTCGGCCCCGCCGGAGGGAGGGAGGCGGCGGCACGCTGGGCAGTCCCGGCCGGGCGGGGCGGCAGGTGGCGGGGGCCGGGCGGCGGGACCGGCCCTGAAAGGTGCGATTGTCCCCAGCTATTCCTGGTATGCGCCGGGGCGGGAGCCGCCGGGGGCGGCCTCCACCGGCCGGGAGCGCGAGGGGCGCCGCGTCCCGGCGGGAGAGAGCCGCCACCACCGCGGGGGTGCGGCCCCTCCCGGGCCTCCGGCTGCCCCGGGGGTCCCGGCGCTGCCACACGGCCCGCGGCTCTTGGGATTCCTGCGGCCGCGGAGCGCCAGCGAGCTCCCGGGAGGGGGAGTTCCGCGGGGAGGAGGCGGAGGGGGAGGAGACGGCGCGGGCAGCGTTAAAAGGAGGCAGCTGAATGACAGCGGCCGCTGCCGCGCCCCCGCCCCGCCGAGCACCGGCCGCCCCCCGCTCGCTCGCTGCTGGCCATGGACGGGAGAGAGGACGCGGAGTACGACTTCCAGGCGGCGTTCGCCGAAGCCCGGCGATGGCTGGAGGTGAGGCGTCTCTCGGTGCTGCTGGGTGCCAGCCCCTCGTTACCCCCGGTCCCTGCCCGAGGCAGGGGTCCCGCCGCAGCCTCCGCAGGGCGGAGCGCGCAGCGCGCTCCCGCGGGGCTGCCCCGCCGTCCGGCAGCAGCTCCCGGGACGCGGCCCCAAACCTTGATTCTTTGTCGGCAGCTGCGGACTGCTATTTTTAGAAAGTATCGTGGCAACTTGCAGAAATCTGTCTGTGCAGTATCGCCACCGCCCCCTCCTCGCAATCCAAATTAAAGGCTGTCTTCGTTGCCCTCCTGTCGTTAAGGCTTATAATTTCTTGCCATCTTGTAAATTACTTCTGTAGCGCTTGCTCCGAGACAGTCTGAATTAAAGACACTCCTTCCTGTCTTGAAAGAGTGCAGGACAGAGAGCAACCTGAAATTAACACTCATTTTCTTCTCTCCTATTTTTAAACGTGATTGTCTGACTGCACATAGCGCTTGATGTAAATATCCGTGTTTCTGTATGATTACCCGAGTCACACCGGTGCGGTACGTGCTAAAGCATGGGGAGAGAGGTTGTTCCTGGATGTACCTAAGTATTGACCAGGGCAGCATCGGCTGAGCGAACGAGGCTGATGGCTTGGAAGCTGAGAAATGTTAGGAATACTCACAGCCTCCCTTAGAGTCGTGGTGTGCTTTTGAAGAGGAGCTTTAGAGTGCTGGTTTAGATGTATTTTAACATATTAAGCTTATTTCCTTGTGCATAGTCACTTAACATTAAACTTAGTGTTGTTAGAACCACTATCACAGTAACTTCGGAAGGAGAGAATATTCAAAAAAAGATGTTTGCTACTTTTTACCCCTCATCTTTACAAGCTTGTCGAGACCTGAGTTCAGGTTTCTTTGTTTCCTCTGTAAAACAATGACATCTAGTGCTTAAAATCTATTGAGAATGTTGAACTGAGTGCACCAAAGGCAAGGGTATCGTAAATGACCTCTACAAGTGTCAGTTTTGTGTCCTCTGTGAATGTAGGTAATTACAGCAGTGCTGGATTCCCCATGTGTCAATTTTGTAAGAGCTAGCTGTGAGTTTAAGTAATTAAACCATTCCTCTCTCACGTATACCTTTCTTGCATTGCTTTCTTTAAATTGGTAAAGCTAACTTTAAAAAGTAAGCTTTTTACTACGGTGATGTAATGTTGTCTTTGAAAATCCTATTTTAAGGGTTTGGGGATTTGTTTTAATTATTATTAGACTTCATGTTATACTGGCTGGTTGTACCATTCCTACAAAAGGTTTTGTATCTCTGCCTGCCAGTAGCATGTGGGAGCTCTAGCGAAGAAATGTGAGTATATAGTGTGCACTGTTTGTGTAGGGGGAAAAATATGCTCAGCTTCCCCCTTGCCCAGTCTAATTTGTGTGGCTGTCCTTTGATACGTGAAAGCTGTTCTCATTTTAAAGTAACTTTTAAACTTACCCCTTGGAGAAGCATTTTACTGCAAAGCAAATAACTTGCAAACCTTAAGGTACTGACAAACAGGATGCTTGGAATTCCATAATGTTAAAGGAAGATGTAAATATTTATTTCCTTATGAAATGAGGTTTGTGTTTCAGAAGAACTGTTGTGTTTCTCTGCTCTTTAGAGCCAGATGGATTTAAAATCCAAGACTAACCATTTCCGTTGTTGTATGGAAGAGTAATGACATTTTTAGGGTAATGAGGCATGTCCCAAGGTTTTGTGACTCTTGGTGAAACAAAGTGGTGTATACATGATAGCAGAACTTGGTGAGTCCTAATGATTAAACAATTAGTTTTGAAGATGAGGCAGTTTTTAAATATTTACACACTTGAACTTCTGATGTTTTGGTAAGGTTTTGTGTACCAGCTTCTCCCTAACATTAGAGGAGATGAAAGCACACAGACACTAGCTACTATGTATTTAAAGGAACAAGCCAAAATATCTTTGTAAACTGTTACTCTTTCCCTTTGCTAATGAAAGCTTTGTTAACATATTTCTGTATTTCAATGGAGAACTCTATGGACTCTGAGACTTAAAAAAAACCCTCCAACCTTGAAACTGAGGGCTTTTTAGTAACTGGAATGAGCAGCTGTATTTGTCAGATCCCAAGAGGAGTAAAAAATACCCCAAACCCATGAAAAAATATTACCCTGTATTTTTTTTGAATTTTTTTGGTGAGAGAAAACTGTGTCCTGGTCAGGTTCCTTTTCTTCCTGTTCCCAGCAGAATTCTCCATGCTGTATGGCAGCCACTGGCTCATGGCAGCTTAAATATTTGTTCCTAGTTCTTATGCTACCAAAAAAAACAAACCAATAATAAAAAAAAAACCACCCCCCCCCAAAACAAACAAAAAAAAAACCAAAAAAACCCCCAAAAAAACCCACCCCAAAACCAAATAAGCCCTCACTCCCAACAACCCAAACCTCCAAACAACTCAAACCAAAAAAGTGCAAGAGCTTGATTAAGAATAATAACAACAAAAAATTGCATCTGATATCTGGTGTTACTTAAAGGAAGACTTTGTTCTTTAATTCAGGTTCATGTTGAGGCATATTTTATGATAATGCAGACAAGGAATGTCTGTAGTCTTCACAGTGCAAAGACCTCTTAAAGTGTGGTCCCCAACCTCTTGTGTTTCATGTGTTGGGAGCTGGGAGGGGATGTTGCTTGTTAAAAGAGTTGGAGTCACTGGGAGAGCTGTCTGTTGAGGATGTCTACTTCTTTGGGGGAAGGAATGGTCATTTTCTGTACAAAACTCGAGCTCTTCTCAGCTCTTTGTTTAGTGGTGTTGGCTTCTTGCATCTGAGACTTTTGGCACTTTCTGAGCTCTGCCTGGAGCAAGTGGTGCTGATCAAACTCACCCAGCCTTCATTTGGCACCTCAGCTGGGCAAATGGTGCATGCTGAGAATAAAACACTGGACTACCACAACTTGGCAATAGTTTTTCAAAGAAAGAGAGACCTCATAGCAATCTACAACTTCCTCATGAGGGGAAACACAGGGCAGACATTGATTTCTCTCTAGTGATTAGTGATGGGACTCCAGAGAATAGCATGAAGTTGTGTCAGGAAGATTTAGGCTGGATTTCAGGAAAAGGTTTTTCACCCAAAGGTGGTTGGATGCTGGAACAGGCTCCCCAGGGAAGTAGCACCAAGCTTGGCAGAGTTCAAGAAATGTTGGGACAATATTCTCAGGCATGTGGTGTGCCTCTTGAGACTATCCTGTCCAGGGTCAGGAGCTGGACTTAATTCCTGTGGGTCCCTTCCAGCTCAGGATTTTCTCTCATTCTATGAAAGGTAGAGCTTGTTTGCCAAAGCTAGAAATAGCTGGCTTAAATTGTTTTACTGTGTTCTGTTCCATATTATAACTTAAGCAAGCCAAAAGCTGTTCCTCCAAACCAAAGCATTCTTCCCCCAGCTATTAAATATCCCAGACTGCCGAGTCTGCTCTCCCACATCTCGAGGCAGAAAACCAGTCTGGCTCTCCCTTTCTGCAATCCACCACTAAGTTCACCCTTGTGAATGGAGACACAGTCCCTCTCCCCCAGCATGTTTCACTGTTTTAGGAGTGATGCCCCTTGAAGAGTTTGAGAGGAAAGAAGTGTGTGCTGTTTTCTTGTAAAATGTCTCAGCTTTTGATTCTACTTCTGTGTTTTAAACAAATTCTAATCTTCTGGTGAATGTCTATGGTTTAAAATTATTTGCTAAAGCAATTTGAAACCTGACCCATGAAGTCTGTAAATCTTTAGTTAAAGTGCCTTGAGGCAAATAACGCTTGAATTTTTTTCCCCCTGAAGTAGTCAAATGTACAGATCCAGTCTGCGGCAGGGTGGCCAGCGAGCGTGTGCCTGAATGAATTGTTGGAGTGAAGCAGCAAAGCTGTAGGAAAGCATGTGGAGCAACTTCAACAAATCCACTGAAGTGAAAAATGGGTGTTCAGCCAAGTAACTATTAATATTACAAATTATTACAGCTCTTCCTATGAGCTAATATAATAACTCCTCTCTAATAACTCCTATGGAGTTGTAAGTCAGGTATTCTGAGAGGTACTGATTTCATCAGAGTGTGTTGAGAGTGTCAGAGGACTCTGGAATCCTGGAATTGTTCCTCACGCAGGGACACTGCAGCAGAAGTTCTTCCTGGTTCTAACACTACCCAGTGATGATGGAGAGAGCTGTTTTACCGTGAGGATTTCTATAGCAAGATAATGTTTTTATCAATTTTAATAGACAGTGTTAGGAAAAGAAAGCCCAGCTAATGTGGACAGCAACTAAAGATACCTCTGCTACTCTTGTCTGTCATGACCATTAAATAGGTAGTGAAATTGTCTAATTATTTTGAATGCTGATGTGTATTGACATCCACAATAATGCATTGTTATATTACAGTGGAGGTTGGAAAATTATTTTGGGCCTTTTTTTCCTTCTTTTTCCAGGAGAAAACAAATATGTATATATATGTGTATGCACCCCCTGCCCCCACCCTCTCAAACCTGCTCAGAAGATTGAAAAAGCAGATTTGCAAAGTAACTTGGTAGAAAGAGTCTGCTTGAGGATAAAACTTGAGAATCAGGACAACTTATTGAAATCTTTTTGGCTTGAACCAACAGTATAGCAATCAAATTCAGGGAATGGTCTCTGACATATGGTCACCAAATGTTTCTTTTTATTGAAGCTGTTTGGAGTTTGCATATCTACTGTATATTTTTTATGGCTTCTGCAAATGCATCTAGAGGTCTAGCAGTGATGTTTTCCCTGTATTTGCATAGAGATCTTACCTTAGTGATGATTTTTTGTTTCTCCCTCTTTCATCCTGTAGCATGAATCTAATGCATACAGTCTGGTATGGGAAGAATAACTGTGGAGATAGAAGACTAATTTCACTGTTCAAATCCTCTTCTTGTAGGTACCTTTATTTAAGTTGAACTAATAATTATGAAAAAAAAAATTCTTAGTTCTGGGTTATATATTCTTGGATAGTCTGTAGAGAGCCACTCGGCATCCTAAATAGTGCTAGAATGAAAAGGCAAAATCTATATATTCTGTTCCCTAAACCATGTTTAATACTGGGTAATTCTGTCAAGTCATAAAACCTGGGTGGGCTGGTTTCTGGAGAACTTCTTACAGCACAGCTGCCAAAGTCCTGGCTCACGTTTACGTAAGGGGTGTATTTAACCCTGCTTTAGGTGGATGCATCAATATTTTATTACTGTGTGTATATTCTTGGCAATGAGTATTTCATGGAATAAACCTAAGTGTTGATCAATAAATCAGAAGTTGATGTATAAATATTAATTGATGTATAAATGTACATGTTGTGAAGTAAAAACTGTGGGAATTTTAATTCTGGAAATATTATTCTCTCTATTACCTGCAGACTATGAAAGTGCTGTGGTTAAACGCCATATAATAGGGTTGGCAACAATGTGTTAGAGAGAGAGGGTGCCAGTAATACCCTTTGATCTGGCTGAATACTTTTCTCTCTGTTTCTTTCTTTCTGTCCCCTTGCTTCTAGATCTCAGGAAAAGTGTAATATGCTTGAGAGAAAAATGGGACTAATTTTTGCTTGAGAGTAAAGTCTGTTTCCTGGTTTCTGTAAGGTGGGTTTATATATTTTCAAGTCTATATTTGGAAATTCTCGGGGAAAATCAAAAATCTGTCTTCACATAGTCCTGTGTGCATAGCTTTGAGCCAAGTTCACAATGTAGTTTCCTTTATGAAGCTTCTCTTTGTAGTTTTGAGCATTGTATTGAAATTTTGCATGAAAGCAGCATCTGCAGGCACTTTGAGAAAGAATTAACTTGTTGATTGTAGAAGTGGGTATGTCTTCTATACTGGGGAAATGCATTGCAGCTTAAGGGGAGCTACAGGCAATTCTGACCAGGCTTTTTTCTTCTGGTCTGTATTTTGTGGTTAGCAACTAGAGTTAGTTGTGGCATTACTTTTTGTTATTTTTCTCCTGTCCTTTTGTTTGTTTGTTTTCTGAACTGTGTCCTGATCTTTCTGCAGTTTTGTGAGGCCAACCATTATTTTCTGCCCATAGTTTCAGGAGAAGATGAGATGAAAATGATTTCCATGTTTAGCATGCCTTGCCCCCCCCCCCCCCCCCCACTATGGACTCACTTTTAGCACCTTTTCTTTGTCAGGCACTTTTTTTGGTCAAAATTTTAAAGTTTATAATGAGCACTTGTGCCCTTGCTGAGCTTTGGAAAACACTTGGGTTTTATTGTGTTGTAAGAACCAGATACATTCCAGCTGTTTCTTGTACCTACCACTCCTCCACTTTAAAGTTCCTTTATCCACTCCTGCAGGACATTTTTTAAAAACAAAACAAACCCCGACCTTTTCTGCTTTCACAAACCTAATATAACTCTTAACTATCATTTTCTAAACGGGCTTTCCAGCTACAGCAGTTTAATGAAAAACAGCATGTGCTCTCAGACTCAGTGTACTAGAAATGCTTCTGCTGGTCTAAGGTGTGCTTGACACACCTCACTTATTATCCAGATTATCTTGGGAGGAGTGTTTTGGTTTTGCTGTTTTTCACATTTCTGAATTCTGTCAATCCAAGTGAAAATCTAACTTTAAAGGAATGTAGTGAATAAGTTACTTTAAAATAGGACAGGTTCTGTTGCTCTTCATGCTGTGAGCTTCTGCAAGGTGTTGTGAATTTAGCATTTATTATTAGTGCTAATTTTTTATTTTTCCAGTGAAAAGAAGGATGTGTGGATCTGACTCAGAGCATGCTAGCTTCCAATTGGATACTTAACTGTAAAACTTTCATTTATGTTATATTGAGTAGAGAAACCTAATTTCAACAGTGTTTTCCATTTGCAGTACAAAACATCTGGGATTATCTTAGAAGGGCATGAAGATTATAAGACTTGCTTTATATTTTTTTGACAGTGTTGGCACATGTTGTGCAAATGTTGGCACATTTTTTTGGTACCAGCTCATGTGAAAGTTCTCAGTTTTGTTTCTGGATGTGATTCAGCTTTCAGTTGTTACTATTAGCAAAGAACACAATATACTAACTTTGGGAAATAGTTATTACTGTGTTGGCCAAAAAAGTCAAAATCCTTGTAATGTATCACAGATTTAAAGGAGTTAGTGTAGCTGAGATCAGTTCAGCTAGCACAAACAGTGAAATCTGTTGTTTGAGCCAAGTTGTCCTCCTACAGTAGATCCCACGACAATGTGGTTTTGTGTTAGTGCTGAGATGTTATCCCAGCAGGGTGTCATTGAAACTCCCGTGCTTGGCTTGTGCTTCCCCTGCCTCCTTTTGCTGTGTCAGTGGTGTTTGTCTGATGCTCTGGTGAGTTGGCTCAGGGGAAAATCAGTGTTTTGTGGTATTTGGTATTTGCTTGGCTCCTGAAAGGCAAGAAGGGCACCAGTGCTCCAGCCAGGGAAGAGGTAGTGTTGATGGAGGTGGTCTTTTGGCAGCAGCTTGCTGTTGGGTTGCAGCTGACTAGTGGGATGAAGAGAGGCAGACACCTGAACTCAATGAGCCATCTCTTTCCCTGGAGGTTTCTCAAGTCACCTGCTTCTGCCCATTGCCTGGCTCTCTTCTTTACATGACTCAGGAGCTGTTTGCTAGGTGCCCAGGGTTGAGGTATAAGCTAGACACCTGGATTAGGGAGGCTGGCTTCTAGCCATAAATAACTTCTTCAGGATGAATTTCATAAGGTTTATAAATACAGTTGGAGCTGTTTTAAATAGAAACTCTGCCAGGAGTTTCTGAGCCAGAGCATTTGAAAGTATTTGATATGCTTATGCACTGACTTCTACTATGGAAGAAGCAGCCGTTGCGTCTCACTGAGGCTGTGTTGGCTGGGAGATGGTCCTGCAGAGGTATTGGGATATCTTGCCCAGAACTTCAGCAGTCATCATCACCTGCCCTTCGCAGGGACAATCTAATCCTGAAACCCAGTTCCAGTGTTATTTATAAATTATTTCCTGGAATTGCTTTATTGACCCTGCTATTTGTTATTTATTTATTACTTTTTTCCTTCAGGAAGGAATGGAGAAGTCTAGCTTCTGGAGTTTGATCTGAGATTTTCTGTGTGGTCAAATTACCATGTTAGCTAATAAATCAAGATGTGATAAAGAACAGAAACAAGTGTGGGATTCTTTTCTTCTTACTTTAAGGAAGTGGATGGAAAACCAGCTAGTACACCACGGGCTCCAACGTGCCTTTTGTGCAGCTGGTGTCAGAATTTGGGGATGCTGGAAGAGGTGGATGGGTGCACCGTGTCAAGTCTTTTTGCAAGAGGAAACCACATAGCCTGGGTCAGTTATGGCAGTACTGTCCCATTTGCTGCTGCCTCCAAAAATAAGGGTCCTATTAGTTAGTATCTGTTTGGCATTGAAAGAAAGAGAATGTTAGACTTGATGATCTTTAAAAATGTTTTCTGACTTTAATGATTCTGTGAAGCCAGATGTCAAAGTGGTTGTGGAGGAGGAAAAAATAAAGATCCAGGTTTGACATTACAGCATTGGAGGAGTTGTGTAGCATTACCTGTTGCACTGCCTTGAAATGCTTCTTTGGAAACTATTTAAGATCAGGTGAAGCAGGGGACAAAGGCATTACTGCATTTTTGCTCTAGGAAAAACATTTTCTTCCCTGTGTCACCATGCTCTGTTTGCCTAAACAGCACCATTGACACTTGATGCACCTGAAAATGTAATCCTAAATGAAGCGGGGCCAGACATTTGGTTGCAAGTTCTTTTACAAATATAAGGGGTTGTAAAGAAGTGACATTGACTGTCTTAACTAACTACAAGGGTCTCACCTTGGTGTGAGTGATATATGTGTATGGAGGGGGGTGGTTTTGGTTTGTTGTTTTTTTTTTTGAATGTCAGGTGGGCATCTTCATAGTGAGTTCTCATCATTCAATAAAAAGGTTGCTTGTAGTTGATCTTATTCAGACTGAATGGAAATGGAGTGAGGATGAAGGTGTGAGCTCCAGGTAGAGATGGATATCTTTCACAGACATTTGCCTGATGCTGTGGAGGCAAAAAAAATCCCTGATATAATAAACATCAACTCGATGATTATTCAAGAGGGTATTGCTTCACAGCTACAAGTCTTATGTATGGATGAAGTTTTCAAAGACAAATCCCCATTAAAATGCACAGACTGGGTTGCTCACTAATGACCTAGCTTTCATGTGTCTGATAAAATCCCAAAGTCCTCTGTAACTTTGGGGTAAGTCTGGCAAAGTGATCTCAGACTCCAGGAAGGTCTGCATGTCAGGTGTCAGTGGAATAGGGCTGGGAGCTGTGCACTCTGAAGAAATGACAGAGAAGAGAGGCTTGAAAAGGGACGAGGAGAAATGTGCACCTAAAGTTATTTGTAAATAGCTACCTTTTCCTTCATGAGTTTCTTACCTTGTAAGTATTTAAATTGTGAAATTTCGTAGAATGTGCCAACTTTTAAAATCTGTTGTTTTCTGGGTTTTTGCATTTGTTTTGCATTTAGCTATTTAAAAGATTGGAGGAATGCAGTCTCAGACTATTCTAAATTTCTGAATGTGCTACTACACTTATTTGAATTCTTTCACATATTTTAAAATTAGTATCTCATCTGCTTTACTTACCATGGAACATAGAAGCCTATTGTTATACCTGAATGAAAAATGCTTATATGTTCATGCTTACAGTTCCTTTTTTGTTTTCTTCTCTTTTTCCTCCACAGCTAAGAATTTCTAAAATAGTTTTTTTTCTTTACAGTGGCAGCTAAAATCTTGTGTCATTTCATTTTCCAGTGGAATCTTTGATCTTTCCTTGTGAAAACTCTCTTCCTTTGGAAATGATAGTAAAAATGTGAATGTTCTTTCCCTAAACATATTTAGATATACCATAGTTAAGAAGAACAATGCTGTTAAACCTTGTGGGATTCTCAGCGTAATGGTTAATTTTTTATCAGAACACAGAATATTTACCATGTGCATTTCAGCAACAGGGTTTGGTGTGTGCATGCAGGCAGGTCTCTTGCAAGACCCAAGCTGCCTGGTTGTGGTAAAGAAGTGGACAGCTGGAGCAGCGGCTCCTGGCACCTCGGCAGATGTGGCTGGGAAGCTGGCAGTAATTCGGTTTCCTGTGTCTGGTGCATTGATGGCTTAGATGAGATCCGGCCATGCAGATTTCCAGTGGTGACTCATCTGATTATTTTCTCTTCCCTCTGTGATTAGCTGAGGAGGCAGGATAGAGGAGGATGTCTCTCTGGAGGTAGAAGACTTCTCTGTCACGCTACATTTCCAATATGGGGGAATGGAATGTGGAAAGGATATTGGTGTGTCTTGGATGTTTATAAAGGTATTCCAGCCTTCCTTGCTCATCCTTATTTTGTGTTGTTTCCTTAGGGTGTTATCTCTAACCCAGCTGTGCCATGGCTGTAGCTTGGCCATGTCTTACCTTTATTTTTGCACTGTTCTGGAATATGGGAACAGGTGACTCTTGTGCACACTCAGCTGAACACACACTGATCCTGGGGGTAGGATGTGGAGATGTAATCTGGATTTCCAGGTTCTTCTCATCTCAACCTCAGTGTTTCTGCACTCAAGTAAAGTAATGTAGTTGTCTTTTTTTTTTTTTTTTTTTTTTTTTTTTTTTTTTCTCCTCTGGAGGCAGGAAATATGTATTCCCATATGGGCAGGGGCACTTTTCTGCAGATTGCTAGTGGAGGCAATGTGAAGTGCACCAATTTTACCAATTTTTTAATCTATCAATACATAAAATGTTGTTTAGGTTGCATGTAGTGGTACTAATTTTTGACAGAGATGAAGACTGAGACTTCTACATGCTTTGACTGTGTCTGCCTACTTGATTTAGGCTGGCAATTGGAAGCAGCATGACTGCTGTCACACAGAAGTCCATGTGAGCCAGTATAGGTCTGGCAAGTATACCCACAGCATTATGCAATATAAATATCCTTTGAGATTAGGTTGCTATGCATTAATTGCAGCCAGACATAGCTCATTGTTCTTTTCATCTAAAAAGCCTGGATCTTGCTCATTTTTTTTTTTTTAAATGTTTTGTGAGAGAAGATTTGAAGTATGAAACTTGCTTCAGTGCTTTTATCTGTCAGGAAGACCTGCTTACCCAAGTACTAGTATATAGGTGCCTGTAAAAATACAATGGCTCTTCATTCTTTCAAGAGCTTTATAGTCTTATATAGAGAATGCATCATCCTTATCATGAGAATTGTCTGTTGTAAAAGCTCTTCTTGAGAAAGTTGCTTCAAACCCTCTCATGTTTAGGGATTTGTGGATTTCATATGCCCTTTCCTTTGTTAGATGTTAATGCCATATTATAAGAATTAAAATCTCTGTATAAATGTTAGTATTATATATCCCCTCCTGTCTACTTTTAAAGTAGTTTTAATCCTGGGATTTGGAAGGAAAATAGGAACATAAGGGACATGCAGCTAAAAATCCATCCCATGCCTGGGACCACTCTGATAGACAGTGTGGTGTATTGATGATTGTTGTGTACAATGAGGAAGATTTTGGGGATTGAATGTTATTGTAACACCAGCAATCAAGTAGTGAACACAGCTGCCCATTACATTATGGTGTTGTGTTCCTCAACTTAGTAAGAGAAGTTTTTGTCATCTTCTCAACTTCTACAAGCAGCTCCTGTTTACTGGTTCCTAAAAGATCATGTCTTTCTTAGCATGGGTTTTATGGTAATGATGCTCTCTGGTTTTCTGCTAAGAAAAATCTGATTTGATATTGAATTCTGAGTTGTGGGGTTTTGGGAGATGCTTAGAAGTAGGCATGAGGTTTCAGTATGAAATAGAAGTTCAATTGTTTCCCAGTTATAAATTCCAGGATGCTTTCTACTTTACACTAAATTTGACCAAGATCTGTTGCAGTAGCTCCCAGTGGTCACTAAAACATTGCCTCTGCTGTTATTTCATTGCTATGTGGAATTTAAGTGACGTGGTTTGGAATATTTGCACAGTGCACTTCTCTGTATTTAGCTTTTTAGAATAATTGGGCTACAGCAGTGTCACAGGAACACAGTTTTGATAATGTGGGATTTTTAATGACCTCTGGAACATTGCGTAAGTACTGTTAAGTCATAGCTGTCAGGCTGCAGTTGTGAAAAAATCTCTGAAGCAATGGCTAGTTTCAGGGAGAGAGTTCCCCAGCAGTCAGAAAATTGGTATAATGCTATTTTAGGCCTTAAAACCCCTTGCTTCTATTAATATTTTAGGGTCAGTGGAAGCTTGCTGATGATGCTTGTTGCAGATATCACATGCTGCAGTCACAGACGATGGGGAAACTGCTGCATAGAGCAAATGAGCAGCTCATGTTCTCCCTCTGCATAGATTCATTACTTGAACCAAGTTACATATATGCAGTCTGGAAATACTAGAGGTCTTTGATCTTTAAAACTTAATGTTTGAAAATGTAAATGATGTGCTGCTTTTGATCTGCTTCTTAAATTAAATGGTAATTGTGAAAATTACATTTGGCAGTTTTCCACTTAAGGGCTTGTACTTCTCATTTCACCCTATGTTAATTTTAAGCTGTAGGTCCTTGCTGGTTTTCTGTCAGTGAATTCTGGTAGGGGGGTGATCCTATGTTTCTGCATGGCCTAATTATCAGCAGCATGTGTATTTGGTGCTACGACTTTAACATGCAATTCCTCTAAACACAGATGCCAGGGACTGCCAGTTCTGCCTGTGTGTCCATGGCTAGGGTAATGAGAATCACTAAGGCTGATCAGAACACTATGAGAGTTTGAGCTGTGTGTGCCCAGGATGGGAGGCCCTGGCTTGTTCACCTAAGGTGTGAGGAAATGCTTGGGCACGTGCTCCACTGCAGTCTGGGGATGGGTACATCTGCTGATAGCAAAGTAGCAGAAGCTTTTTATCTGTGTGCTTCTGTGCTCCTGGACTACTTGCCTTTCCAAATTACTGGCATCATCTAATCAAAAAACTACTGGATAATTTAGGGCTCCTAAAATGTTGATGAAACTCATGCAAAGTTCAGTCTTTTCCTTGCATCAGCTTTCTAGTGTGTAGAGGATTTGTCTCTTATTTACCATAAAAGATGATAAAGACCTCTCTGTCTTTGTCCTGTTTTCTTATGAAAGGGGCCTTTGAAGTCTGAGGGCCACATCAAACTGCAGCAAGTAACTCACAAGTTTATTCAGAAACTTTTCCATGTAATAGGTTCTTTTAAGCTCCTGTTGGTTTAAAGCCAACTCAAAATCAGCAGCTGAACTGAAATGAAGCCGCTAATTACCCCCTTAGCAAAATCACTTTGCGTACTTTTCAATTATTAATATTTGTTTCACTCTGCAGAGATTAAATTTGTGGGGGAGAAGGTTCAATGTTGTTAGTACTGAATGTTTGCCACAACAACTTTAAGATGTACTCGTGGCTGGAGGAGGTTTTCTGTGGGTTTTTGTTTTATTGGGTCTTTTTAGGAAGAGGTAAAGATTCTTTGTTTCAGATCCTAAACAGTCTGTAGAGTGAGGTTTTCTGTTTTGAATATCATCATGTGGACCTTCTGCTGTAAATCCTGCTACAGTCCCTGACTTTGTCTTGCTTCCCATCTCCTGTTGATTACCTTTAGGGATGTTTGCATTGAGTTCAGCATCATGCTGAATTAACATATTGCTGATTTTGCTGATTCTGTTTGTCTGTGTGCTGGCAGATTTGAGCATTCATCTCCAGGAATTTGCATAGGATGTTAAACAATCTGAGTGCTTTAGTGGCGCCCATCAGAGTGAGGAAATTGCCCAGCTGAGGTGAACAGGAACATTGCAGCAGCCTGCCTCTGAATTTGAATTTTTTCTTTTAAGCCCAAAATAGAAAATATTTCCAACTGACAGTAAAAATAGTTGCCAGGGAAAGTAAATTTTAAGTATCTTGCTGAGGTTATGGAAAGCATTTACCTTGTCTTTGTGCTTCAGAGTAACCTTTCTTTATTAATTTTTCTCTTTTAGTAAGTAATGACTTGAAAAACCTTCCAGATAAGTTTTCAGAATGAAAAGGAGCTCTCTTACATTTTTTTTAAGTTGGAAATTGGATGCTTAAATTTTACTTCTCTTTGTTGAGATGTCGAGGGTTTGGGATTGTACTTTTTCTAAATTTCTCTCTCCCAAAATGTTCATTTGGCTTCTGCAACCTTTTAGGTAAGGAAGACTTGTAGAATTATTAAACCCCCTTCCCCTCCCCCACCTCCCCACTTCACTTTTACATGTGAATTAAAATTATCTGATGGAAATATTTGTGTTGGGGGCACAGGGTGCCACAGAGGCCATCTATCCCTTCCTGCTGTTAGGACAGAGAACCCCACCAGAGAAAGCTGGCTAGGAGTGGGACCATGCAGTCTGTGCAGCACCATTTTAAAGATGTTATTTTAAAATATCATGTGATGCTGAACTTTTTGTTTTCACTGTTCCTTTGTAGTGATTAAACTAATTTGAGGTCTAATTAAAGCAAGTCATTAATTAAAGCAAGGAATTTTTGAAGTCCAGATTTTTTTCCTCAAACTTGAAGAGCTTGAAACAAGTGAATTCCATAGGTGCCTAAGAGCAGAAAACTTGTATTTCTGGTGAATGATGTAGCCAGTTTTAAACCTCTCTCACTGCTCCTTTAAGGCTAGCCCAGAAGTAAATAAAGTAAAATAGAAGACCTTAAGCTTCAGACCAAAGATTTGACTTTGAATGAATTGCTCAGGATGAAAAAAGAAGTTGTGGGTGTGTTCTGTTTCATGGAATTTAAAAAACAAACAAACACAAAGTAGTGTCTGCAGTCAGGAGAGCTTCTTTCCTGGAGCCAGACATTCATAAGCATTCTGGAGGTCTTCACTTATCCCAGTGTAATTTCACTTTTAGCCCTGTTTGGGGGGTCTCACAACCTCTGCAGAGTGGAAGGTTTTTCTAGAGACCAAGGCTACAGAGCTGCCATGGCTCTGTAACCCTTCGTGCAGCCTTCTCTGTCAGAGCATGAGAGCCGAGGGCTTGCTATTTCCTGTAAAACTGGGTAGGAACAGGAATCTGATAGTACAAGTCTCCTTCCTTTTTAAGGTGTGAGGATCCCATTTCTCTTGTAACCAGAAAAATAGATAGTTAAAACAGCATTATGCCTAGTTGTATTCTTCTTTCCCTCCCCTCCTACTGACACTATAGGAAAAGGCTTGACGGTGACATCTCAAGCTAAACTTGCCCCTCAGGGGCTTGGTTACCAGCAGAAATGTAGGTACTTGTTTGAAATCTTAGGGAACTGAAAGGGCCAAGATTTAGGCTTACAGAAAAATAAGTTCTTATATGATATGTACCTACAGGAAGCCATCAGATGTTGTCCTTCTCAATTTTATGGTAAGTAATATATGCTGGGGTTTGGCATTAGAGGTTAAATGATGTTTAAATTAAACACTCATGGTTGGATAAAATGGGCTTAGACAGGCTCTACTTTGTTTTGGTGCTCTAGAGATAATTATTTACAAATTGCTGAGCTAAGGGGCACAAATTAATGACACTCCAACATCTTAAAATATCCCTTACTTTGTCATACTGAAAAAAGTGTATTATGTGTTCAGATGCCATGAATTTCACAGATGCTTCATATATGTGAAACAAGACAGAAGGGGAGTTGCTGTTTTGTGTCAGTTGCTCTCAGTTATTCTGAACTGCTGTGTATTTTTGAGTAGCACAGAGATCTTTACAATGTTTGCAAAATTACTTTCTAGGAAAAAGCTGCAAAGAATTTTCTAACATAGTATTTTCCCCATGTAGGGTTTTGTAATGTTTTTAATGGAGGTATGGGTATCACAAGTTTACTTGCAAAAAAATTAGCTTGATGTCAAAATGTTTACTTCTTAACCCAGTTTCACTTTGTGCTAACTTTTCAGATTTTTTAAAGTAACAATGTCTTCTATTGCAGAGTGTTGCAACTTTCCAAGGATTCAGAAGAAATTTTGCAGGGATTCTCAACTTACCATCACACTGTTTATGAAGGAAATATTTTGTTTCATAATAGGATGTTTTCAAATAATGTTGAATATATGTTTCAGATTTGTTTTATTGTACCCCTTTGTTTTTGGTAAAATGTGTTTTGGATAGTTACATTGTAGCCTTCTTCCTTCATGGAGGTAAGAATATTAACAAGCCTTTTGATTGTTTTTTGGATGTTATTTAATTTTGGTTTTTTTTTCAAAGTAATTAAATGGAAGATGGGTAATTTACTTTATTGATTCCAGATCTGTCCTTTGACATCTATTGATAAATGTAATACAAAGACTGATAGTGACTTTTCACACACATTTCTTTTGATCGAGATATATATTGGTATGAATTTTGTACATTTTAAAGTGTGGGCTTGACTAGTGCAAATCTTTGTCCAAAAAAAACCTTGAAGGGCTGCCTCTAATTTACTAACTTTTGACTTTCCTATTTGATTTTTTTTTGAGGTTCTGGTGCCAAGTGTCATTACCATGGAACATTTAGGCCTTGGGGCTGTTTCAGTTTGCCAGGTTTCTGTGTAATCATCCTGAATTCAGCAGCAATGTTGCACAGGATTGCTGGAAGCAGCAGTGGAACTGGAATTACCCAGGCTCGCAACTTTTCCAGCGTATATGGGTATGGATGAAGGCAGGAGATCAAGGTGCAGCAAATATCATGTCCCTGTTGCAGACCTGAGGCAGGGTTATGCAAAGGCTGTGCTAGATATTCTGCCAGTGTGGGCTGGAGGGGCTGGGGCAGAAATAAAAGTGGCTCTTCTCATCTTCCCACCTCCCTGTTTCTCATAGGCACACATGAACAGCACATCTTCTAGGGTTCTCTACTTTTGTCCTGTTTTTCTTCTGTTTGCACCTCTGGCAGCAAGGCTGTGTTGAGGTTTGTGCGTTCTTCCTTGAGGTGGCAAAAACATGATTTTTTTGTTCAATTTTTTTTTTTAATATGCATCTTAAGTAATACCTTGAGCAGGTGGATTCATGTGCCTGTGACCAAAAGCTATATAATGAAGTCCAGACCTGCTTTTACTTTGAATATTTCCTTCCAAAAAAAAAAAAAAAGTTATTATGTGGTTACTGGAGGTTCTTCAAAGAAAACCCTGCTGTGGTTGTAACTATTCTCTCCACTGGTACCCGCCTTATTCCCACATCACTCTGTCATTGCAGGTGCCCAGGAGGAGCCCTTTCTCCTTCAGAACTTGTAGGTCAGTCATTTTTTCTAGTTGAAGACATCTTCCATCAAGGAAAGGGAAAACAGATTTTTTTATTGGTTATCTGACTATCATGTAGTCTCTGTGGAAGTATAGAAAATGCCAGTGGTGCATAGGTCTCCTTGGCACCACCACCCTGCACTCTCTCATCTCTGCAGGCATCTCCAGTGTTTCCAGGGTCACTAGAGAAGCACAGGTGGGCCATCTCTAAGCAGTGTAATGCTAAAAACCTTGCACATATAGACCAATCAGTTTCTTCCTCCCTACCCCCTAGCAAGTGATAAGATTCAATACAAAATAATCAATACAAAAGTATTAATTGGATGTACCCTTCAAATTCTTGTAAATCCTATCTCTCTTTGTATGTCTTCTACCACAACATTAGAGTTACAGAGCCTGGTGTTTGGGTTATATGTGGTAGTGTAAGCGCTGCTTAAATGTTGTGCCCTCAGAGCTGGCAATTATCCTGATCTGAATAATTAAAGGTACTTGTGGGGGTAGTACTTGTGTTAGTCCCCTCCACCATGCATATACTGTCTTTCTTTTCTGTTGCTTTAACAATGCCGTGTCATAGTAGGCACTACAGGTTTAAATTTCTGCTTTGGCACTTAAAGTGTATGTCCTAAAATAAACTGATTTATTTGTAGAGATTTTTTGCATCTAGGTTATTGTGTGTGTTGAGCAGTTGCTGTGAAGTACCTAATTTCCAAAACACCACCCAAACTCTCCCTGAAACTCACTTTGTTCTCTCTTGTGCCTTAAATCATGGAGATACATACATGCTTAACTAAGAACTTTTACTGGGTTTGGTATTTAGATGATGAGACCAAGTGAGTAATAAGTTCTTTTATGTAGAAATTGCATATATGGCTCAAGGAAGCTTAGGGTCACGTAGTTCACGACTACTCTTTTGTAAAATTGGATTTTCTTATACCTAGACCATTCCTAGCATATCTACCTATCTCCATATATTTTAACCTCTTAAAAACTGGTACTTAACTTTCCTGGTTAACTTTTCCTCCCTAATGCATGACAATCTTCTTTGCTGTGAAGTAAATCGATTAGTGCAAATTTTGCTTTGATACATTTGGAAAAGATGTGTTCCCTCTCGTCTCTTCTTTGCAATAACTAGTCCTCGTACTCCTAAGTGTCTTTTCTTGGAGCACAATATATGAAATAGCATGAACCAAACTAAGAGTAGGATACCTACTCCACCAGTGCAGACTGGTGAATAACCACTTAAAGCAGTGTCATTACATAAAAGGGTATGAGGGGGACTGACTACAAACTGACACTGAGTGTTAAAAAAAAAGTTAACGTTGTGAGATGTACAGGAGTATCCTATTCATGTGTTTGGTTGCCCTGTTTTAAGAACAAGAATTTGTAGCCAACCCTGAATTTCTCTTGCTGAGCTTTGCACCAGTGCTCCAGCTTAGGACTTGAACATGGAATTTTTGTCCCATGCAATTATTCAGTTTGAGTTTGTAAATAATATGGTGGTTGTCCATCACCTAATTCTGTCAAGAACACACTAGAGTTATTTAAAGTAACTTGTCTTGGCTCCAGTTTAGTACCTTATCCCTTATACCTTTCACTGATGTTAATGTATGGCATATTTAGAATATGATTTCTTTCCTATATAAAGGAAAGAAATACTGTCAAAATTCAGTGTAGAGTCCTAGACTTGTACATAATTTAGAGCTGGCACAGTAGAAACTTGCTCTTGACATGTGTGGTCTTCTGATTTTCATGTCATGGCCTTTTAATCACCTTACCTAGATTACATTTCCACAGTCTGTCTTTAAATAAAATAACAAGGCTTTTTTTCCAGTTGCATAACTTCAGTTCATCTATAGCACACTTGCTGCTTTTCTTGTGTCAAACCAGTTTATTTGCCAAGGCAAGGAAAAAAAAAAATCTTTTCAGGCCAAAGTGTTCCTCTCTTTCAAAAAGTTATGTCCTTGTGTTGGTGTTAAGTCAGCAATATTTAATACCCTTCTAGAAGCTAAAGTTGGGGAGAATAGTCTAAATGTTTTTCTAATCCTTTTTCTGTTTTCTTTCTCATGTCATCACACCTCAAAAGGGGATTTTTAATTTTTTTTTTTCAGTTAGTGAGACTTTTCCAGACCTTTGAGTTGAAGGCAATTGTTAATGGCTTACAACATGCTCTAGAACAGACAAGAACTTCAATTATGCAAATTCTTCCAGGCTTTGCCATCTCAACACTTATACTCTCAGTGCTTGTTTTCCCAGTCCTATGCTTCTCTGAAGCATCTGCCAGCTCTTTAACTGAACATCATAACCATCTTTTCATTATGTTTATTTACTTCCATCAGGCCTGCTCTGTCCTTTCTGTTTCCTCTAGAAGGACCATAGAATTTCTTCTGTACTTTGTCTTTATTTACTTTTTAACCTAAATTTGCCAGACTCTTTTTTTTTTTTTTTACTAGTTGTGTGAATTTTATTAACTTCTATTTTTGTGAATTGGTTTTTCAAACTTCCTGTTTAATCATGTTATACTTTGGTTTAGGCTATTCAATTTCTCATCATATTTTTTTTGACAAAATACAAAATTAAACTAACCCCATAGTGCTTTATTTATTCTTTTTGAGGGTATTACAGAATCTGACAGATGTTCAATCAAACCAATAAAGCCTTGAAACCACTTGCAGGATACTGCTGGGTGGTCTCTATAAAAAGAGACCACAACTAAGGCTTCCTCCTTATATAATTCAAAACTTCTATATTTATTAATAAAATTTTTAGGTGGGAAGCTGAGGTGGTTTAAAATGTCTTATTTGAAGTAGTTCCATATTTAGTAGTTCCATATTTTTAAAAAGTCAATTGTAATTTAAATCCTGCAGGACACTTGTGGTAGTTTATATGACTCATTGTTTACCATCCTTGCTAGCAGTCTAGGTATCAGTTACTGGAGGTGCAGCAACATTTTGGGGGGTCCACTCTGGTTTGGTTTCCAGCAGATGATGGTTTTAACTGGGGCAAAATAGAATGTGTGGGGATGCTTATTGAAAGAGGGAGTGTGTGTAAACTAGCAGGCTGTCTTGGGACATCTGTATGGTGGAATAAGGTGCTATGCTGGGTGTTAATGGCTGCTTGTTTTGTAGCTGTAGCTGAGGATCCTTTAAGATTCAGTGGTTTATCTACCTTATATGGTTGCATTTCCTGTATTTACTCCAGTAAAGGTGTGAAGGCAAATTTCTATATGTTTCTCTCAGCAGAAGTAAAGTATTCAAAGATTAAAAAAAAAAAAAACTATACATGAAGGTGAAAATAAAATTAGCTATGCATGAAGGTGAAAATAAAGTTGTTGCATGCAGAACAATAAAAAAAACTGCATTAATTTTAGTATTGCTTAGAAAGAGCACAGTTAATGGTGAAAACATACTGAGAAGAACTGAACAAGACTATTTCTTATGTTTAGAACTACAAGAGGTAGGTTCTTGGCATAAAAGTGGACTAGCTGATTTTAGATTAGGGTCTCTTCCCTAGTTAGACATAAAGACAAAATTAGCATTTAGTGCTGAAACACGTATTGTTCACTGTGTTCCTTAATCAGAAGAGTTTTCTGTCTGGGAGATAGTCTGAATTCATACTGCTGATAAATATTTGATCAAGTACTTTATCATCTCTCGAGCCATGGGGAATCAGCAAGTCTGGTGGAAATCATATAAGCTGTACATGCAATTTTATTTTGAAGTGTGACAGGTGTTATGACGGCAAAGGGAGAGAAAATGTTCTTTGAGCATTTGTGATAAGTACAGTACAGGTTCAAATGTTAATCTTCAAGATAAGGTCTGAGAAGAGACTTCTTACCTAAAAGGGAAAGAAGTTTGGCAGAGAATCATGATGGACACCTTCTCTTTCTTCTTTTCCCTTCAAAGTGTAGCTATAACTTAAAAAGTGATGTTTTGCTGCTTTCAAGAGTTTGCCAAGCAATATACCATCCTTCATTCACATTCACACTTTCACTGATGTTGAAGGGCATATTTAGAATATGATTTCTTTCCTATATAAAGGAAAGAAATACTGTCAAAATTCAGTGTAGGGTCCTAGGCTTGTACATAATTTAGAGCTTGCTAGGCTACTGTAGAATGTTTTGAAAGTGCAGCTGACTGGAAAAAAATAAGTGCTGTCTAAAATGAGTATGAATAATTTCATATCAGTGGTAGTCTCTGTTTTGGTATGTGCTGGGTGTTTTTGCTGGTATCTGTCACAAAAACCTAAACCAATTAATTCTCAGAGATGATTTGGAACATACAGAGTGTCTAGATCCCCCAAAAAAACCTAGAGTGTGTGTATTTATGTAATAGTCAAATGATGCAGGTTATAATAAATGACAGGATGGTAGAAACATGATGGGGGGAAAGTGTGGAAACTTTGTGTATGTTTCATGGTGTAAAATAAAAGTGATTTTCCCATCATTTCTTTTCCCTGGATAATTGCAGATATTGAAAATTCTTATTCAGCTGAGGGCAGTGTTTTAAAGAAAAAAATTATTGTCAAAATAAATGCCACTTTATAACAGCAGAGGTCAGAATATGTCAAGAGATATGAGATCAGTTTTGCAGTGATTCCCAGCTGGTGTATGAATTCTCACTTGCTATCAATGCAGGCTCTCTATCTGAGGCACCAGGCTTGGAGAATACTGTCCTGCATAAGATGCATGAGTTTTTAGGAGCATATTCATGGGTACATGCCTTAGTTAAAAGGCATTGCATGCATTTATCACTTTGGATTTATCACAAGTTAGACTTGTGTTCAAGTTCTTCTGGATGCACACCTTCATATGTTGTGTAGTGCAAACAAAGACATCTTTACGCAGCCAAGTATTTTAAAAAGCTTGGAATATAGGCTCAGGAGGAAGTGGTGGGTGACATTTCGCCTTTCTGTAATGATTTCTGATGCAAGAGAAGTCTTTATGAAAAGATATGTTGCTCTCCCTATCTCTGTTTTTTACCATTTAATTATAGAGAAGGCTGGAACACCTCTGCTCTAAATATGAAAGTACTGGTATCCTCCCTCCCCACCCTGCAAACGCGCTGACATACCTGGTACGTGTCACTACGAGGCTGAGGATGATGGGTGGGATGGACAACTAGTTTAACTCAGTGGGATAATTCCTTTGTTAGTCTTTAAATGTTGTGCAAGTCATGTTTGAATGCCTCAAGTTGAAATGATATTCAACTTCTTGTTCTAACAAATTATCTGAGTATGTATGACCAATAAAACACGTGATTTTGTGATGCCCCCAAAACCAGAATTAAATCTTGCATCTGAAATAGCATCAGAGCTATGAAGTATCATTCCTTTCTCTCTGGAATTTTGAATTTAAAAAATCCCCAGAGACATCATTCTGCTTTGATAAAGCAGTGGGCCTAATGTTAAAAGCACTTCCCAGTTGCATGTGTTTTTTTTTTTTTTTTTTTTTACGGTAGAAGAAACATCTTTGTTATGAGCATCAAATAAAATGGTAAAAATTTTCAGGTAAATCCCAACCACTTACTAGATCAAGCAGCAGAAATTGGCATAACTTCTTGCAACATGTATGGAGTAAAATGTTGAAATTGGGGGCAGTCTGTGCTTTGTCTGTTGCTAGGCAAAATTTCAGACATTCTTGGTGTCTGCATGCCCTGGAAGACAGCTGGCCACATAAACCATTGTGGCTCAAACCCGAAATGCTTGAGGCATCTTGTCTATCGTGGAAGAATATCTGTCTTCCAGGGCATAGATAATTCTGTCTATGAAAAACTCTATGGATTACTGATGGTATTTCTCCATTTAATGCCTTGTTATTTTCAAAGACAAAATCAAGTTAAGGTGAAGACAAAAAATGCTCAAAGAACATGCATCTGCTCATAATCTAAAAAGTAGTTTCAAGGTACAAACATACTAAATGTGTAGAAAAGAGTAGTCTTTCAAGACTGTTTTTATAGCTCTGGTTATGTTTTCTAGTGCAATTTGCCTGCTTGTGTGTCACAGCTTTTTTGTGTGTGTTTTGTGGCGCTTTTTTAATCACTGTAGATGTATCATTAGGGGAGATTATGTGAATATCTGTGAACTAGCTGATTGAAAACTGTTTCTTCTACACAGGACTTAAGGTCAGAGTGTATCTTTGAGAAAGGATGTATCTACCATATGCAAATAAATTGTTTAGTACACTGCTGACATGTTTTCCTCTGAATAAGAACAAAAAAAATTTCAGCATGGAATTTTCTAAGGATATAAAAAGGTGGATATCAAAGATTCACATTTTAAATGCTTAATGGGTTGAATATGGAGACTGTGATGTAAATTTTTGCCTCTCCCTTGCAGAATATGGAATTGTTTACAAAGAGTCATGAACATTTCTGCAAGGATGTCATAATAAATACAAGCAAAGTATAACTTTATGTAATCAGGGGGAGATGGACTGCTTTTGATTAGTAATTAAATCCTACCTCTGGGCAGTGTACGTAGCAACTCTGTGTAGCTGCCATGATAGTCAATCTTATCTTGGGCTCCTCTTCACACCCAGGCAAGGAGGCAAGCACTCTGTCAAACCAGTCTGGCTCCTCAAATAATTAAATAAATAAAGCTGCATTTGCAGAGGAGCAGTAAAATGGCTGGAGGAAGTGTCATGCTGGAGGTGGTTGAGTAACACCTGGGTCATGTGCAATGTTCACCCTGGATCAGAAGTGGAGTGATGAGTGATGATGTTGAAGAAGAAAGGGGGATGGGAAGGGGGAAGTCTTATAAGAGTTGGGAGAGCAGCAGTTGCCAGTCATGGCTTTCCTTCTGGACCTCCGTGCTCTTCACCTTAACTCTTTAATTGTAGTGCAGCAATTATCCCTGTGTGGGACTGCGTGTGACTGGCAGCTGATAGTGCATCTACTATCTGTGGTTTTGCAAACCATGCATCAGAGATCCCTGGAGAATAGGAGTTGGCTGGTGATACTTGGCTTAATAAATCAGCTTTACCAAAATGTTCAGATAGGAAGGACATGTGACAGGGTAATATGGTGCTTAAAGAGGGACCTTCTCAAGTCATGTTAAATTGTTAAATAGGGTGAAGTCCTTATTTTGAGGTCATTAGTAGCCTGATCCCCGATTTCTGCTAGCAATGACCATTGATTTCTTTTGTAAAGGCAAATGTATCTCAAACAGTGAAAGAGTTTTGATTTTTTTGGAGAGTGGGGAAATATATCTATAATTATTCATAATGTGTGGTTACTGTTCAGGGTGGCACTGTGCCTGCTGAGAGATGATGGAAGGGTCTTGAAGGAGGTGTAGCTACAACAGGATCCTCTGAAAAGCTGAAAGCTGTGTGTTCCAAGCCCAAGAATATATTAATTTCAGAGTTCTCAAAGTATAAAAACACTTGACTATCTTGCTACTTATTCACCAAATATTCCCTTTTATTTAAATGCTCTGAAAGGGCAGCATTCATATTTTGGAACTCTGCAAACACCTAATCAGTGACAAGCATTGGTCAGCAAAACTTGCTGAGCCTAAACTTCTTTATTCCTTTGCCCAGACTGATACTCTGCCTCATCTAGTTGTTCTCCTGTCATCTTTTCAAATGCACGCCATCCTTTTGTGGCTCCCTTGGACTTCAATTTCCTCCACAGCCATTTTTCCTCCTCTAACTGCATTTATTTAATTTCTGTGCCAGAGGCGATTTCTTTCATCTCCTGCCAAGGAGAAAGGCTGCACATAAGCACAGGGCCTGTGGTCATGTGTCGTACGGGATGTCTCCCATTAGATGGTGCTGTGCAGCAGCGGCACTGGCATCTGCTGGGATATAGGAGCTCACACCTGGAGGACATCATCCCCACGAGCCTTGGGAAGGGAGCATTTGAGAGTCTTGCTCCCAGTGTAGTAACTCTTCCATGCACAGTGCTTTCCAAATAGCCCAAGATAATTATTTGTATGTGTTTGTATTTCTTTCAACTCTGTGTTTTAAAAGTTTCTAAAAAAACAGCTAGGAAAACCCTGAAATAACTTTTTTCTTGGTGTCACTGTTCTATGTAGCTTCTCTCACTGCTTACCTACTATCATATTATATAAAATGTAAATGTAGTTAAGAAAACCCCCAGCTACCAAACAGGAGCTTTTCAATCTTGCTTTTATTTTTATTTAGACAGGTCAAATCAGTGGAGTTATTTTAAGCTAACCCTTCCCCCTGAGTTATTCAAATTCCAGAGAAGAGCGTAGTATTTCTCCACCTGAAGTCAGCATTAATTTCAGTGACTTCCACCTGATTGTTTATTTCTACATAACTGCTGCTAGGTAATACTGGAATTTCCAAACTGTGTTGTTTAAGATCTGCAGTTAATGCCAAGTGCCATAATTTACTGGGAAGTGATGTTGTGACTGCTTTTCCCGGGTCTGGACATGCCACTAATTGCCTTTACGGAGTCATTGACCCTGTTAAATGTTCATTTCTGCACAATTTCTTTTTTCACTGTTCATCTGTTTCCTTCTTAATGAGCTAAGAGAACCTGGTGAAATGGCTTGGAAAGCAGAGTGTGTAGTAGAGAGAGCTATAAAAGTGAGGGGATGTGGGGATAGGAGGGAAGATGCGCATAGAAGGCTGTTGGTTTCCCTAACCCCGTGTGCAAGCAAATGGGCATAGTGAGAGAGAGAGAGAGCAGGGGGGAGTGTTGGTGAATGCTTTGGGCTGAAGTGGACTCAATGCACGTCTCAGTATGTATGCTGCTCAAAGTACTGCTTCCAGTAAAGGCTGAAAATTTTGAAAGGATTGAAAATTCTCTAGTAGTAACAAGAAACTACTTTCATGCATGAATAACCTTGCTAAACATGGGAAAACAATTGTATCTAAAGGATTTCCCCTTTGTGTGCATTTTTTTTTTATCTAATGACTTTTTTCCTCCTCCTGCTGAATGCCATTTCAAGACCTTGTGGTTAGCTCTCTGGTTTGCTCATGGTTTGCTCCAGAGACCAGTGCTGGTCTCTGGAGAAGTATTTAAAATATATGAAAAATCAAAGTATTGAATACACCCAGGATCAAGGCAGTAAATTTGTAAGAGATAACTGTAATCTAGAGCAGAAGCATGCTCTGCTCTTGGTCATTTCAGCTGGTATCTCTATATGTCTCTGCCAGTTATCTAAATAATCCCAAAAGGGACCCACTTGCAGATAGCACCAGAGTTTTAGCATGTTTTTCTTAATCAGCGTAAGCAAAGATATTGTTTTCTTTAAGGTCGTTCCTGTAAAAATAGATGCCAGTGGATTGAGAGCCTGTATTGAAATTTGCAGCATAGACTCCAACCTGGAATTATAATAGTAGTAAAACTGAACTTAGAAAATACAAACATCCAAAGGCTTTTATAGTTTGCATTTATCTTTTGTTCTAAATGAGCAATACCACATATTTAGAAATTCAATTACAGTGAAATGGAGACATTATTTAAAATACTAAATATAAAATAATAGATTAAAATGTTAGACAAATGTTATTTTATTACATCTACAGATAAAAAAATTCTAATCTGGTATTTGCTTTAGTCCTTTTTTATGTTTGCCCTAGACAAATATGATTTTTATTATCATAACATTTTATCTGTTAAGATTGCAAGTAATGCCTCTATTTGCCTTGAAGCTTTTAAAGACAATTTTATTTTTTTTCTTGTTCCTCTGAAAGAAAACTGCTACAGTTGTCATAGGCCCTTTTTTTTTTCTCCTTTAGCAAAAGAAATTATACAGACAGATTTTGCATAGAGGCTTTTGGGGCAGAAGTCTTTACTACTGCTGTCTGAACTTGAAGTTTTTTATGAGGGCAAGTGACTCCCTATCCCATCAGTCACATACAGCCTGACTGCCAGGGCACTGAATCACTGGATCTTTGGGTATGCTGAGCCTCTCAAGAATGTGCATAAAGTCTGAATCTTGTCCTTCCATTATCCTCCAGCATGCTGTGGCTCCAGCCCTTCTCTGATGCTTGGCCTTCCTGTTTCAGTTGATTTGCCTTATGTTTCAGTTGATATGCTTATTTTTGGGGAGGGGGGAGAGGTGGTGGGATGTGTGTGAGAGACTTATATGGAGTTGGGTTTATTTACTATATATTTAGTACTATATTGAAGCATAAATAGCCTGGATGATTGCAGAACACTTCATAAATGCAGACCCTTCACATGGGTATGAAGAAAAGAGTGGGAATAGAGGCTCTGGTGCAATTTCAGGATAACAGGAAAATCATGTGACTGGACTGCTCAGCCAGCCATACAAAGCCTTGTGCATCTTAAGTCTGGAGAAAGATATTGAGAACATACTGATATTCTGTCCAGGACAAGCTTTTTTTTTATGGCCCTGGTGGACACTACGCAGGATGTAGCTGTGCATGTATTCATTTATCCAGCTACAGCAGCTATGAATGGATTTGTCTCTTGATTTCTTAATCCCCCAGTTTGGAAAGGTGTTAACAACTTGAGGACCAGTGCAGTGCTGAACATGTAGATGTTTCAGAAAAAAGAATAAGAGATGGTGTATGGAGTTACTGATTTTTACAATGGCGAGTTCAAAATCTGTCTAGCTTGAGAGTGCATATATTATAAAACATGGTCATTAAAATAAGTAGTGAAATTGGAATTTCTCCTTGTAATTTCTTCTGTTATCTCAGCTGATGACTTTTATGGAAACCATTCCTTCATAATTCTTGTTCCTTGGGTATGTTTAACTATTTTCTCTGTCAGAAAGAAGCACTGAAGTCTAGTACACTACTGTTTTACTGTGAATTACTTGAAAAAGACAACTTTCAATAAACCAGGTTTTTACATACTTATGGAATTCAGTGCTTGCTTTTTGCTTTTTTCAAGGGTGAGCAGAATGTTTAGATGTATTTTTCTTCATGACTGCTTTATCCTTTTCTCTGTCTAAGGAACATTTATGGTTAAGGGGCCTAATACCACCATTCCTTTACCACAAACTATTATATTAGTATGGAGCTCAACTGGCAAATTTTAAAATACTAATGTTACTATTCTGTTGCCTTGGGAAGGTGAATAAATGCCTACTCTTATTTAACTGAAAGTAATTGTAAATATATATAAGAAACTGAATGTGTGGTTAAAGTTGAAATCATCACGCATCACTTAAGGTGGCAGCTTTAGAGCTTGTGTGCATTTAAATGGTGTTTACAGAATTAATAGTTTCCCAAGAAATCAGGTGTAGCTAGGTAATTAAAAATAAAATGTCAATGATTTCTTTTTTTTTCAGAGATGTCTAGTCATTCAGATTTCACTTTGCATTGGCAAACTTTGCATTACTGGAACACCTACCTCCATCTAGTTGATGCTGCCCATATCTACACATACAGTAACATTTTTTTGTCACACAAAGTAATGCATGGTGGTTTTCCTAGTTTGATAACTGTCAGTGCAGTCATCAGGATAAACAGCAGTAGGCTTATTCATCTTGTTTTCCTTTGTGGGATGATCTTGTTTGTGGGGGGAAAAGCTTGACTGAATGGATTGATCCCAAATGTTTATCCCTGCTCTCTTTGCAGCATTGTTTCACCAAGCCAAGCATTCCACGAACCATTGAAAGGAAAACTTTGCATTCATCCTTCAGATTGGGTTTCTATGTGTGATTTGACAGAAAAGCTGAAACAAGCAGAGTATAAGCATCTGATGAGCGTAAATCTGTGCTTTTCACACCTACTACACCAGTAATGTTTTCCCTTCTTGCTCACCCCTTATTGTTTTTCTTCATCTTTTTTTAAGAATGTAGCTGTGTGTTATTTCAGGAGTCTTGGTATGTTTGTCCAGAAGGCATACCACAATAGGACCCCATCATTATGTTGATGATAGAAAATAACAGTTAAGAATTTTTTTCCAATAATGAACCATTTCCTTTTATAAATATCTGTTCTGGTTTGCTATCAAAGGCAGTTTGGACTGAAGACTGAAAAATATCTACATTCTTTGAAATGCAATGATGCCTAGGGATTTGGGGTATGGGGTTAAACAGGGGAGTACAGCCTTGCACTGAGCCACAGAGAGTGAATTATTCCAATTGAAAAACATTACTGTTCTGGAGATAGAGGGACATTCACATGGTCCAGCATAAGTGATCAATGGCAAAAATATTCATCTCCTTCCCCCTTCTTATTTTTGCCATTCAGTTAGATTATACAACACATTTATTTGTAGATATTTTTCTTAATCCAGCCATCACAGTTCTTTTCCTCAGTGGAATCATGCCTGTCATGGGTTTTAGCTGTGGGAATTTTAAATTAAGAGGTTTTTTTTTTTTTGTAGAAACCTAGGTCTTGCTCTTGACCCTTGTGCAGGTTAGGTTGGGCAGTGTCATCCTTTCATTGCTGGAGAGCTGAGTGGGAGAGCCTCTGTGGGTACCAGATTCTTGAGTGCTTGTTGCCTGACCCCTCAGGAGTTTGTTGGACTGTGAATTAAATTGTTGATCAGAAGGAAGATAGCAGCATATTTCCCACAACAGCAGCATTTTTCCCACAGTGATCTTGCCTGCTTTGGGCCTGGCATCCCTGCTGCTACTAGAAATGAAATGCCAATAGTATTTTCCTGTGGATGGGAGCTGTGAATGCCCATTCTTTCTGTGCATTTTTTCTGGGGCTCAAAATTCAGGGAGACAGATCCTGCTCTCCTCAAAAATGAGCTGCTCTTTTCTACTGCTTGACCTTGAGAAATCTAGTCATTGCTATGATTGGGCTGCAACACCAAAAGTTTTCTACCCAAACGGCTGATTTTTCAACTTGTGTTCAAGACTGTGTACAGCAACCCTCTAAATATGGCTCCTACCACCCTATGCCCTCTGGGAGGGATTTGGAGAAAGAAAATTACTACAGGAGAAAATTGAGGCAATGCTATGGGGTTTTTGGTTTTTTTTTTTTTTTTTTTTTTTTTTTTTGTTTTTTTTTTTTTTTTTTTTTTTTTTTTTTTGTTTGTTTTTAAAAAAAAGAGGGAGGAGATTTAAAAATTTGGGAGGAGATGACTGGATAGGAAGACTGCAAATGCCAGGCAGCACAAGCTATTTACTTCAAAGCATAATGACAGCATTTTCTGGTAGCTACCACAGAAGCTATTCAAACACAAGCTTATGTACTGCATGGCATTTAAATTGAACTGCAAATAGCCATGAAAAGGGAAGGTAGTGAATCTGAATGTAGGAGAGGGAAAAAGTCCTTACTGCCTTTTTTACTTCTTTTTTTTGATATTGCTCTTCTTTTGTGATGGACTATAAAAATCTCTCAAGCTGAGGTATGACATGTTTTGACAATTGGATATAAAATGCAGTGGACTCAAAACACTGTTTGAAAACGTGGTGTGAATCTACTTCCAGACCTGGTCACGCTGTACAGATGCCAGCACACTGGGAGTTGCCTGCATGCTTGCTTGCTGGCTGGGGTGTTGCCAATGTATCTCCTTATGCACCTTGCAGGACCAGTACCATTCTTTACTGCATGAAGGCATTTATAGCCAAAGGAGTTCTGTAAATGGAGGAATGCAGTGCTGGGGTTATTTAAAGATGGAGCCATTTGCCATGTAGTTTGATCCAGATTTTTGGTAATGGGCAGGGAGAAGAAAGGCCATTGGAAAGGTAGGAATTCAGACATTCATATGTATGTGGGGTGATTTGCTCAGGCAGGCATTGTGACAGGAACTGGCAGGTGTAGCCAGAATTCTGTACTGGGGATGGCACCATTGCATCACTGTTGCATCACTGTCCCACTTCCCTGCAAAAGACAGCCAGTCCTCTCTTCAGCACGCAAAATTTGTCTTTTCTTGCTGCAGATCATGCTGGGGACCTGAAATTGATCTGATCAGTGTTGATCTGATTAATTGCCCTCTGAGTAATTGTTTCCCCAATGAGATTCTGATTTAAGCCTTTCTTCAGACAGTTGCTACTATCTGTAGTTCAGTATCTTGCATATTCCTTCCATCCCTAACCTACATCCTTGTATTAGGGAGCTGTGTGCTTCAAGCTGATGCAAGCAGCATTTCTCTCAAATTGGCACACAGGGACCTTGCATGGTGTGAGGTGCTGTAGTCTAAAGGCAGGGTGGCAGAGGAGCTCTGACTGAGGTGGAGAGAGCAGGCTGGATGGCGAATACCTGTGCCAAGGTTTCGCTGAGATTGCAGGCTGGGTGTGGTACAGCACTGCCTCCTTGTCTCTGGGCAGCTAATGCTGTTGAGATGGAGAACTGGTCAGCCAGCATGCCTGGGTATGTGATAGGATTCTTGCATTGGATGGGGAGAGTCCAGCTTGGCTGTTTCCATCACAGCAAAGTTAAATTGAGAAACCTTCCAGTCCCTTTGCTTTGAGTTACGTGTGGTGGTAAACATCGGCTGGCCTGTGGTAGAGCTGCATTTTTGCTAAAGCCATTCAAAGCTGTGTAAACCATGGAAACAGCTTGATATGGACTCCCTTAGTATTTTTTTTATATTAACACTGAAAGAATCTTTCAGCTTGGGATAAATTGTAAGGCAAAGGAGCCCTGCCTTATGATCAGCTATATTTGGCCTCCAGTATAGCAAGCCAAAGAAATGTACTCAATGATTATTTTGGTACTTGGGCATATAATCAGCATATTCGGTGCTATGTGCTTTTTTGTTCAGTCCATGATGATTTTGATGTCGTGCCATGCTCAGAAGTGTTGATCTTTGGTTATTTCTTCTTGATTTGTCTCCTGCTACAGGAATCACAGCAAAACTGAAAACAAACTAGCCCTCTGCGTGTAAGCATTTTTAAAATGTCTACATTTAAATAGAGACTTGATATGCATACTCTGAAGAAAATTAGTTGGACCTGGCAATTGCAAATTACCAAAGTATTCGGGGACTCTGTCTTTCAAAAACAAAATTAAACTGGTTTATAGCAGTAATTAAATTTGATTTTATGATATAGACTTTAATTATGTCATTGCTCTCATTCTATCAAAAAAGCAGTGATAGAAGCAGAATATATTCAGCTGAATGGAGGCAAGAAAAGAGACGTATCATTTGGAAAGCAATGTTGTTCAAAGATATATAGAAATCACTCTTGTAAGGTATTTTCTTTTTTATTTGGTGGCTTACATGGCTAAGTGGTTGAAGAATTGTTCAAAATCAATTCTGCCTATTACATAAGAGTACCACTCCCAGTATAAGCAGTTTTAATGAACAAACAGTGACTCAGAAATCATAGACATAGTTTGAAGATGTAGTATCTTAGGGTGGAATTCACTTTGTCTTATTTAGGTTCTTAAAAGCCAGGGAACTCTGAGGCAGTCTGTGTCTTTGCATTTTTTTTATGATACCTGTTTCCTGGGTAGACTATCATAGTTACAGCTGAGCTTGAAGCTCTGCACTGGGTATAAGCCAGATGAAAGTCCATAATGAGAAAAGTCCTCAGTCTTTGTACAAAAGCAGATTTTAAAATGGAGCACTTACTTTTGTGACATCAACAAATTCAAGTTGTTGTGCAACTTGGAAAATGTTTTGGTTTCATGCACCAGTGTTAAATTGTTCTTTGAGAATACCTTCTAATTACTTAATTATTAGTTATCCTTTGAAAGTCAATATTAATGAAACCTAACTTGGCAGAACCAATGCTTTTATTTTAATATCAACAAACCATGTAGTTGTCAAAATCAGTGGGTCACAAGATTGTTCTGACAGTTCCATCCTGTATAGCAAATCAGTGTTGATTGCTGCAGCAGCTGCACAAATAGCTTAGTCAAAATGCTTCCAGTGTAATGTCTTCTAATGTAATTTTAAGAGGTCTGCAAGTCTAATAGCAGCATTTACAGCCTTGTACTCAAATTGGACTCTGGCTGTTCAAGGAAACAGGATTATGCTTTGCAGTGTGGCATTCTTGTGTTCTAGAGGTGCTACTCTGAAGTGTAATTTGTCTTCAGTTCTTCAGTAGCAGATGTTCCTTGTCTTCCTCTGAAAGATTTTTGAGGAGTTTGGGCCTTAGCTACATACTGCAATTCTAGAACTTTTATTTTTTTTTTAAAGGATGGATTTCACTGTGAAGGTTGATTGTGGGTATATAAGACATTGGAGGATTTTGGGATGGGTCCAACTCTTGTTGAGGGAATACCTCATCATCTATTGCATGTGTGACTTGCCGGTAAACTCTCTATAAACACAAACACTTTGACTGTGTAGTCCTGTAGATGTCAGTGACAACTCCAAAATAAGAATAACTTTAGTATTCTTAAAATTTGATTGGAGTTTGAAACATAGCTGTAAAGTTAGATTCCAGACCTACAGCCCTTACTACAATACAGTTCTAATGTATGACATGTAAATGTTAAATTTCTAACTTGCAGAATGAAAGGCATAATATTAAACTAGGTATTCCTATTTCTCGTATTCTCTATAACCTAGGGAACATAAATATTTATTTTTAAGGTTTCCATGCTGTTATGTTACATTGGCTAGCTTCCTAAAATTTATTATCACTAAATATAAAGGTTTGGAAACAAAATACCATACCATATATGAGATAAGGGTAGTTTTCAGATTCTGTGTTTTTTAAGTGATTATAGACGATTATATTTCTAAGATACAGCTTCTAGTTTTCTGTAGGAACAGACTGTTATATGAATATTGTATAAAGTGCAGTTCTCCTAGGGGAATCACTATCATCCTTTCTTTCCCTGAATTTTGAATTTTTTCTTATCTTGAGTTGGTGTGCCATCATTAATTTTCTATTTGTTACTAATTGTTATATTTTAGAAAAAAAACGTTAAACACAGAAGAAGATTTGTCATACCTAATTTTCTTCTCAATAGCATCATAGCATTTTAACTTATAGCATTTGAATGAAAAGAAAACCTATGTTAAAGCTAATTACTTAATTTGTAGGATTTCTGGTGTTAGTGTGCATCCCTCTTGGAATTTAGAAAAAAAAATATTAGGCTGATAATGTAATAAATCAACAGATTCTAAAAGAACTTCATCCTTTCCTTTGCACTTTTTACCAAGCACAAATAATTTTTTTTTTAGTACTAATTTCCTTAATTGTTGTGGTAACCAGTAGCTTTGCTCTGGATGCATGCAGGTTCCACAGCACTTTAAACTGTGTGTCTGAACTCCTGCACAGGATTAAGGATGGTCAGGATCCCCAAAGGGCAGTTCATAAATAGCTGGTGGCTGAGCATGGTGACCTCTAAGCTCAAATAAATACAATTCCTAGTATGTGATTTCTGTTTCCAGCTGGCATAAAACCTCTCTTTTGGACTGATGGCAGAATAATATGTCCTTTTTTGACTTGCATGTGGGTTATTAATCTGGGTTTTTAGAAGAAAACTGTCAAATTTCATCCCTGCAGGGAGTGTATGCACAGGGGGGATCTAGTAGTGGCTCCAAGTGAGTATAGGCTTGAGCAAATACTTTGTTTTTTTGGGTTTTGGGGTATTTTTTGAAAACTACTTTGCTGAAAACTTGTAGTCAAGTCTTTTGTTTTTGGCTGTTTTAAGTCCTTTATTCACCATTGTTCTTATTCACTGCTTTTTCACTCTGAATATACAAATGAGTCCCATTAGTATAGTCCTGCCACTTGCCAAGGAGTGGGAATTGATGTGCACGTGGTAATGCAGACTTGGAGTGGTTCTTTAGTCACACTGCCTTAGGTGCAAGTGGCATGAAAAAGACCCGCTATTAAAATACTTTGTGCTAGATATCATGAGTATACACGCTGTAACATGAAGTAGGAGATAAAAGACTTTCTCTCTCTTTTGCATTTTTGTTTGAAATTTCTTTTATGCTTCTCAATGTCACTGGTATTGCTTTAGAAAATAATAAGTATTCCCACTGAATTTAGCTGAAGATTGACTTATACTAGAGGAAACTATTTTAAGATGTTGGATCTGACTTCTTTTGAGGCATGAAGAACTGGCTTTTAAATACTTGCATCTTTGAAATCAATGTAAGAAAATAATAATATGAACTAAGTGTTAAATCAGGGTTTTTTTTTTGTTTGCTTATAAAACTACTACTAAGATTCTCTTGCTAGTCCTGTTTTTGTCTGTGTGTCCAATTAATTCTCAACTCTCATTCTTATAGGTGGTTACCAGGCAAAGCTTTGAAACTGAAGACTTTCGAGCAGCTCTAGAAAATGGAGTCCTATTGTGCGAGTGAGTATTGACATACCTATATAAAAACCCTTCAGGTTAACATCAGCTGACCTCTTTCCTTCCTGGCCTCTGAATTTTTTTGGTTTTTTTGGAGTGCCAGAAGTATTTTGTAGTAAATATTTTTTTTTTTTCAATAACTATTGTTTTTCATGGGAAGTAAAAGCAGCTTTTGGACATATTCTTTCCAGATCCACATGTTCTGTGCTTTGTTCCACACACTTCTTTGTGGAATACTGAGAGGATCATGCTGTTGTTGATTGATGGTTTTGGTTATAATGCCCAGGATATCTCTGGGCTTTCCCTTCAGCTCCTGCAAGCTGGTGTGGCTGTGGCTGGGATCAAAGCACTCTGTTACCCCTATACCCACTGTTGTTGTTTGGGTTTGGATTTCTGTCCTCCATCCCTGCCCTTTAGTGTTGATTCTATAAATCCTGAAACTACCTATTCCTTTCACAGAACTTCACACTCAGCTTGTTTTGGAGCACTTTCTGTAAGAAACTTTGTTGTGCTTATACATTGTAGGCTTGGCAATGATGAGACTTGCCTGGTTTCGTTGCTACTGAGTCAGAGGTGTAAAATGTCCACTCAACAGGTCTCATCCGCATATCTTGGTACTTATTGGAACAGGTTTCCAGGACTGAAAGTGGTGCTAATCCCTTAATATTTTAAGGAACAGCAGTTGTAAATGTCATTAGAACACAAGTGCAAGAGAAATCTCATTAGAGAACTACCTGGGATGCTAAAAACAACAACAAAAAAACCCCCACAAAAACCAACCAAACAAAAAAACCCACAAATCTCAGAGCCACTCTAAAATCAGTTCAGCAAAGCTAACTTTCAGAAAATATTTGTGAAACTTCAGTTCTCTGAGCTTCTTCTCCTCTATATAATTTTTTTTCTTTCTGTGAGTATTGCCATACTTTCTGTCCCTGCCTTCATTTTGCTTTGGACCCTTTGTCTTCCCATCTTACCTTGCTAGTTGATTCTGAAGTTATCTGTGATATGGGGCATGAATTAATTTTCAATAATATTGTACAGCTGGATGCTTTATTTTCATTACTTACGTAATTAAATGTTAATGAGAGTGAATGTGGTAATAAAAATAGTTTCTACTTTTAATAAGAATGTATATGTGTAGTGGGATGTATATATTGTATTCAGATGTTTAAGAATTGGCTATTGACTGATACATACTAATCTTGATATCTTCATTGTTGACACTTACTTGGCAAGAGAATGAGGATCCATCTGCCAAATGCAAGTCAGTAAAATTTATCTGTAATTAATAATAATGCAAGAAAAATATCCTGTAATTTCTTCAGTATCTTGGTTTGAAAAGACAGGTGTATGCTAAGGAAGGCAGGAGCCTCTCTTGAAATTGAAACTGTAAACCCCCTTTATCCAAATTATTATAATTTTTAAATTAAGGGGCTCTCAGGCAAAGATATGGGCGTAAGAATAACAGTTCTTTATTAGGAAAATTAAAATGGAGTAACAGAAAACAACACTGACAGAGTCAGAATATAACCTGACACCCTGTGGGTCAGGGTGTTGGTAGCAGTCTGATTAAATTGTGGCTGCAGTCCTCCTGCAGTGACAGGTGTGGTTCTGTTGAAGCAGTGTTCCTGTAGAAGGGTGGAGTTTTCCTCTGAAGATCCAGTGGTGGTGTAGATGGGCCTGGTCTTCCTCTGGGAATCCAGTGGTAAAGAAAGCTGCCCCTCTGGGAATCTGGTGGGAAAAAGCTGCCTGTGTTCCATGTCTCAGATTTTATCCAGGTAGGAATGCTTGGCTCCTCCCTCTGGGCAGGGCTTCTCACAATGGAATGATGTAATTTTATCAATCATGCAGTGACACTCAGTGGCCCATTAACAGAAGATAACTGCCCCACCTGGTTCTAGCAGATGGCAGTAGAATACACACCCCCAGCCACATCTTGCATTGCAACCCAAGACATTCAGCTGAGCAGCTTGCCTTAGGAGGCATGCAACTTTCTTTAAAGGAAAAGATGCCCTATTATGTTGTACTAAAATAGCTGTTCTCCTGTGCCATAATTTTAAATCTGACATACTTGAAGTCCAAGGAGGAGTGATTTTCATAGAAATTCTGTAGAAACAGGAAAGAGCAGATGGCAAAAATGTTCACATGTCCAGTTTTCACCAACAGCAATATAGTGCAAGATCTCAAGTAATTGAGACAATCTAGAAATTACATTGTCCATTTCCTTGGTTCACCTGTGGCATGGCTGATTTAGGTGGATATATTATCTCTGTAGATTGTAGATCTGACTTAAACAATAGCTGATAAGACCTCTACTTGCACCACATATTCCTATAGCATCCAGTCAGTTTGTTTGTCCTTCTCAATGAGTAAGTGTACATGTTGACTGAGTGATCAGTAGTTGACGAAATAAAGCCTTTTACATTTTGCCAATTCTAGTGTGCATACACTAGAGAAAGAAATTCACTGCAATTTTTCTGGTAACATGCTACTTCGTGTTCTTCAGTAAAACAAATCAAAAATTATGCATTTGGAAGATTTAAAAATTAAAAAAAAAAACAGGGGAGGAATGCAAATAGTTTTTTAATTACACCTCAACAGACCACTTTTTTGTGTGGGAAAAGTAATCAAATGTGTCTTGTTTGCTAAATAACTCAGTGTTGTTGAAAAATCTCAGGACCTGCAGTTCTTTTTTTTTTTTTTTTTTTTTTTTTTTTTTTTTTTTTTTTTTTTTCTGCATAGATTTAGAAATGTATCCTTCATTCCAGTGTATAGGGGTAAACTGTTCTTTGTGTTTATTTCCCAAATATATTTGCTGCTTGAGCAAAAGACACTTTTCCCCCATACAGAGTTTTAAGTTCCAGTTCTTGTTTCTGCACTGCTGTGGGTAGATCACAAAGCCTTGCTAATGCTTTGTGTGGGGTAAAGGGTCTGGCCAGACAAGCAGCAACAAGAAGTGAAAGCAAATAAAAAAATCTTCGAAGGTATAGAGGCAGGTGAAGTCTGCAGGGTGTCCCGAAGTCCCTGTTCTCCACTGACCGTCTTGTCCAATGTGTAATTTGGTGAACTACAATATTTCCCTACCTCCATTATTGAAAACCTGGGTATAAATTTGAAAGGAATCCTGTGCCTCATCTTCACTGCAGGATAAGGTATGCATTTGGGCTTATGTATTCAACAATGATGTGTTAGCCTGTCCTATCTTCTCAGCTTAATTATTAATTTTATGTGAAGAGCGATATCAGGTACAGTCTCTTCTGACTGAGATGGAAAATGACTTGTGCACGTAAATTTTACGTGCCAAAATGATTGCTGCACACGGCATACTGGACTTGGTAGCATTATGAAAACTGAGTTCCTTACAGGAATATTAGTGCTATCACACTGAACTCTGAAAATCAACATTCTGGTACATTTTTAACATCTGCTCAGAACCTTTATGAGAAGAAAATCTATAAATAGGAAATTTGAGTCTATTTAACATCACCACCCTTGTAGTAGAAACACAGATCCTTTTCTGCCCACGCCTCCTCAGGCATTTTCTTTTCTTTCTCGCTTTGCTGTTTCCAGAAACCTCTTTGTGTGTGACTTGTTTAATTTTTGCTTCTACAATCTGTTCTTACTTGTCACTTCTTGGGAGTGTTAATAGATTCAGCTCAAACTCATTCAAATCATGTTTCGTGAAGACCACATGCAAAGTATTTCTTAATAAGCATTGATGCTCATGCTTAAGTACAGTAAATTATTTAACAGAAAATAATATGACTTCTTTTTTTTAGTTTGATTAACAAGATCAAACCTGGCATTGTTAAGAAGATCAATCGTCTGCCAACTCCAATAGCTGGCTTGGTAAGTAATGGCATTGAATCTAACATCTGGTGTATAAACCAAGTGATCTTTGTTTTTAACGAGTTTTCAAAATTTTAGCTCAATTTTCATTTTTTTATTCAAAATTGTACCATTTCTATGTTATCTTAGACCACAAAGGAAACCTAATCTGTCATTTGGATCTGTAACTTCGGTCATTCTGTCACTGCATCAAGCTTCATCATCCCCAGATGTATCAAGCACTGGCTCCTGTGCACAAACCTCTGTGGCATTACTTGTCTCTATTTAAAGGCCACCATCCTATTTTACATTTAGAAGCCACTTCCGATATCCCTTTCTTAGGGAATGGGCAAAGTAGGAAATGTTCTGTGTAGTTAAAGTATTTTTAGAACCTGTTTCACTCCACCCACAGCAAAGCTTCAGCTGCATTAAAATAACTCTGATGATGCAAAGATCTCTCTTCAGGCTTCAGCTGAGGGATTTGCCAATGTTTTGGCTGTAAATCACATTGCTGGGGGTAGAGGTGGGAGATGTATGTCATAATTTTCACAGGAAATGTAAAAGATTTTCTCTATGCTGTTTGGAAAATTTGCTGCCCAGAGACTAGATTAAGTTTTGTAGCCATTTAGTATCAGAAACCCTTCTGTGGGCAAACGAGTTCAAAGGATTCCTTAATCTCTTTTTTCACTATGACAACCTTGTTGGCTATTCATGTCATTTAGGGTATCAAGGCTATTTAGTCCTGTCACAAATGCCATTGGTCCCATATTAAAAGATCCAGGGTGAATAGGGACATATGCATGATTCCTGTGACAAATGGAAGATCCCACCTTATGACAAACATGCAACATCAACATTAGGGAAGATTACCTGGTTTCTTAGTAGGAGTAGAATGCAAAACTTTTCTAGATACTTTTATTTATATGTTTTAATGGGATGAGCCAAAAAAACATTGGCTTTTGCTGGTCACCCATGTTGCTCATTAGAAAATAAGTGTAGTTAACTTGGCTGGAGGTCATAAGATCAGGTTAAATTGCCATAAGTTATTGCACAAGCTGAGAATGTGCATTTCCACATCAAATGAATGTAGAAAGTATTAATTGCCTTTGTTTCAGACAAGCTCAGGTATTTAGGCTTGCGAATAAGACTGCTGCACATTCTTTTGCTGTGAGGCATACAAAAGAATTAAAATTAAACCAAAATAATTCTGGGGAGGACAGCACAGTTATTTGATCAGTGGTTTGATTGTCTACACAGCCTCTGAAGTAGCCATTAGATTCAAACCAGAAAACCATAAGCTAGATTTCATTTTTGTGGTGATTTAAGTGTTGTCTTGAATAATAACTTCAGGCACTCTTGTTTTTATATGCATTTTTTATTTCCAGATGTAAAAATGCAGAGTATTCATTTGGTGTGTAATTTATATCTTACTTGTAATGTATTACTGTTTCTTGAAGTTGTTTCTAGTTCCTACAAATCCTCAAAAATAAAGAGGTGGAAAGGTGAATGCTTCTTGTAAATCAGGCTCACCTAGTGTTATTGTTAAAACACAAAGATAGTAATTGAGAAAGCTGATGTTTTGTGTTAACCTGTGGAAAAGGTTTTACATAAACACTTCAGTTTCAGAAGACAACAATTAAGAAGATCATATTGTGATGGTTTCAGAAGATGGTGGTTATGGTGACAATAGTTGAAGACTGGTTTTCACAGACTTGAGAGGAACCTTCTCAGTTATACCAGCTTTGAAGAGCCCAGGTTTCATCCCAGCATGTAAAACTCAAAAAAAAAAAAAAAAAAAAAAAAAAAAAAAAAAAACAAACAAAAAAAAAAAAAACCCTAAAAAATATGTGGATTTGCATTTATAAGAAAGCAGACATTGATACCTGACAGGCTCAGGATACTGTGATTGAAAGATAGGTTTTAGAGATAGAAAAAGCTTACTAGGAGATTCGATGGTAGGCTTGCTTGACATGTTCTGGAAATATTTTCATTGCTTGTAGGTTGCTTCTCCCACAAATTTGCTTCTAGTATTTTCTGTGGCTTCATAAATGTTACATATCCTTCTGTGGCTCTCACTTCTGCTGTCTTCAAAGCCTTTGAGTCTCACATTAATTGGTCCCCAGCAAGCTTTCTTGAGATCTAGAAATCGCTGTTGGAAGGGGTGAATTTCTGTTTCTCATTTTTCTCTCTTTTTTTTTTCTGTCTTTTTCTTTAAATCCAGATGGAAATTTTAATATTGAGAGATGTCAAGGTTTTTTTCTAAAACAAAAGGAGATCTGATCATGTTCTTTCTACAGCTTCTTCATGCTCCTCTAGACTTATATCCTTTAGTCCATTTCCAAAACATTTTATGCCTTTATCGCCTAATTAGCATCCATTTCTCTCCTGACTTTTCTGATTCAAAGGAAACAAACCCCCAATGATGTTGAGGGTTTTGTGGCAGTCTGATTATCAGAAGGAAACAAATGGTTTGAAAGACATCTTGTTTCTCCTCCCCCCCCCCCCCCCTTCCCTCCCCTTTGTTTTTCTTCCCCTCCAGGAATTCCTTGAATTTTGGTTTTGTTCCCTAGGGAGTTAATATATTTTATTTCCATATAAGTGTGATGTTTAAGCATTGTATTCATGTCAACTATTTGACAGGGTTTTTCAGCAGTACAGAAATATGGTGTTGAATAGATGTCTTTGGTTGATTCTCCAGAAGGGTTTTGTTATCTCACTTCTATATCACACTTTATCTCACTATCTCACGTTCATGGTTATTTTGAAAACAAACTGTTTCAGTAAAATAGTAAGTGAAGACCTATAGGAATAATGAAACATTCTGTTCTATATGGGATATTGTGTGCTAGAGTTTTTTTGCTTTGAGTTAGTGTGAGATGCTGCTTTTAATGAAGTCAATGCGTTATTGATTTGTTATGTCTTGTTTTCTTTTATGACACCTTACTTATCATAAGGTCTAATAGGGACTTTATGTTAATAGGAACATTTTACACAACTCAGATTCAGCCTTAGCTTTTACCTTTGATTATACTGCTGCCTAGTGATTTTTAGGTGTGGATTGCAGTGGTTCATGTCTAATCATGATGGAATGGAAAAATAAACATATGTGTTTTGAGGATTAAATACTGAAATTAAACTTGGTATTCAGTTAATGAAAAATGCTTAATTGGTACCAGGAAAGCTCAAAAATTGTTTTAACTTCTCCCCAGCTTGGCATGGCATGGGAAATCTGGGCTGCACTTTGTGTTGGGAGGGTTTGTAAGAACTCTTTGGGAAGAAGAGTTGGATCTGGCTATAATTTGGTATCCCTAAAACAACTTTTTGCTTTAGCCTCACTGTTCCAGTTCTCTCCTGAGGCATATGTGTGAGATGTAGCCATCATCTTAGCTGCATTTGCCTGTTCACTTCTGTTCCAGTTTGGAAAATGGAACTTCTGGGGGTAAGACAAGTACCAGAGTGGGTGTAGGGAAGCTGTGGTCAGGACAGGTGACTGAAGAAATGTCCATGCAGCTTTTATGGTGGTTTCCTGGACAGTGAGGTGTACCAGCTGCAGGGTGCTAAATACTAACTCTAGCAGTAGTGTAGAAAGTTGCCACTTGCAGCAAGTTGATTTTTAACAGCACGTGGCAGACTTTGGAGCCACTGATGTTCCCATAGATTTCCTGAAGGGAGTTAACTGGGATGTAGTTGTTGGGTTTTTGTGCTTTAATTTTGACTATTTTTTTTTAAATGCCATTTAGGATCTTTGCACTAAAATAGTTTCTGGAATATTAAAATTTAATTTCTGATTATATTTCAGACTGTCTAAAATACAGTTTGTATAAAGAGCAGTGCACATACTTTTTCCCAGTATAGCAGAGGGGCAAGCAAACCAGTAGAATAGCAGGTCCTGAAGAGCTCAGGTGTTTCTGGTGGGTATGGGAAGAGTAACAGAAAGGTCAGAGGATTGTGGAAGCTGAGATTTCATTATGAGCAGTAGAAAAAGTGCAAACTGCACTTTCTTACTTTAAAGATCCACTTTTTTTTTTTTTTTTGTGAACCAGAGATGGTGTTTAAAGAAAATTACTCAAATTGATAAATCTTGCTGTGTTCAGATCCTGCAAAATTATTTTGATTACAGTTCTTTCGTAGTAGGAGCGGTAAAAATAAAATGAATATTTAACAAAAGCAAACAGAGAGGAAAGCTTTTTTCTCAAAAAATACAGAGTTTTCAGCTTGAATCCCAGCATGTGAAGATGGTTTGAATATAATCACAAGGGGGAAGATTTTGTGGTTTGGCAGCATATTTTCCAACAAGGCTTTGCTGAACAATTTCAGAGATGTATCTCTGGCTGCAGCACCATTGCTCCCCAAAAACCTCCTGTTTCCAACTCAGTTGGCTAAACACAGAGAATCATAACCTGGAATGAAAGTCACAAGATGCCATTAGACAGTTGGAAGATGAATGAGTTATGTATAGTTTATGCAAACTGAACATATCTGTCAGAATAATACATTGGTTTTTGCTCAGGAGGAATAAGTGTACACTCTTCAGCAAGGCAGAATTTTAGTGAAGGTAGGCTTCCAGCTGAGACCAGGTGGTGAAGCAAATTCTGAGGTAGGAGCCAGTGTCTCTTTTGGAGAGGGGTAGCAAATGGAAATCTTGCTTTTACCCATTTTTGCCTTGCAATATCCCAATCTGGTCTTCTAAGACCATCTATTTTTTCTTGCAGCTCCTGTGAATAAGGTGGAAGTGCAATGCTTTGCACTATGTTTGGGAAGCTTTTTCTCACATTTGAGACATGAGGGTTGTGATCATACAACAGGGCAGAATAGAAAGCTATGGGGTTTTTCAGAGCTGTAAATGAAATGACATTAGCACTTTGGTTTCAAGTTGATCTGTGATTTCAAACAAGGTGAGATGTTGCTAGCTCAGTTTTCAGTGTGTGTGCTGGATGAAAATGAGCAAAAAATGTCATCTTCATAAAGTTCTTCAGCTTTGGAAAAGGGATTTTTAAATGAATTTTTGTTTCCTTTTCACACATACAAAAAAAGCTGTGCATCTCTAGGCAGTCCTAGGTTTGAAAATGTTTATCTGAAATACTGTAGAGTGGGATTTTTTTTTTCTAGTCAGGAATTAGGGTTCCTTTAGGGTGGAGAGCATCTTGATGCTTTGCCATGCAGCTTTTTTCAAACATTTATTTTCCTGATTCAACAGGAAACATATCCTTCTGACAGCTGCTACTCCAACATCATTGCTTCTCTTTAATGCAATGTAATATGGCACTATTCTAAAATGTGCTTATTGAATGCATCAGGAGGTATTAATACCATTTGCACCAAAGCAACCACTGAAACAGTGTTCCTTAGGTCACTGGCATATACCTTCTAAACCAGGAAAGTAGGGAATAATAAAGGTAAAAAGAGAGAAATATGATAGAAAGCTAAACTAAAATGAAAGGGAAGATAAAGAAAGGGGTGGAGAACATAAAAAAGAAAAATGTTTTTCTGTGCTTTTGTGCCTAACATTTTGCAAGCCATGGAACCGCCCTGGTATTTCCTTATCTTTTGTCATCAAGGAGAGCTGGCCAAAATTTCCTTTTCTGTGGGAAAATTTTCTCAACAGGGTGATGGGGTTTTCTTGGTGTTCTGTTTTTTTTTTCTTTTTTCCTTGTGTAGCAGGGGAATGGTATGCAGGCGACATTTTTACTTTATTATAGGACACTTTCAAAACAATTTTTCAGGCAAAGTTCATACTTGTATATATTAGTTCAGGTGTATGTTTTATTTAGGACTTAGCTACAAACTTCCTTCTCTAGATTACCTAGAATCAAATGAGTTGTCTTTTCCACTTAAATTTAAGAAATCTGATGATATATGAGAGGCTTAATTTTATTTAAATTATTTTTTTTCAAAGCACCTCTGCTTTCAAAGTTCATTCCTTCATGCTGATTTTCTCTTGCTGTTCACCTTCTAGTCTTTAGTATAGCCTTTATACTTTATATTGGTACAACTTTTCTATCTTCTTGCATTATCTATTTTTTTAAATTACTATTTTTTCATCTTAAACTCCTGCTCTGTGAATTTTGACTAGTATGGGCTACAATAGTAATAATGGTATCTTGTCTGCTATGAGAAATTGATTTAAAGAAACGTCTCATTTCCATTCCTCGTGAAAAATGAGGAAGGGCAAGTACACAAATGCATGGAGTAATTTATATAAAAGCTGCTGTTGTTTGCTTTGCTTCACTACCAAACACCAGAAAATATAGACTTAAATTTTCTGGTTGTGTGGCAATTAAATCCAAAAATGCTTATAAGAAATAGCCTCATAAATTTTGGTCAAGATCTGACTAATGAGCTGATAAGCATTTGATGTGCTCTGTTTGCTTTTCTGACCTTTTTCTTGGTTTTTTCAGTGATGAGGGAGTAATACTGAGTGATGTAGTGTTGCTATTTCTTCTGAAGATTTTAAGTCACCTTTTTGTAGACTAACAGAACACATCACAGCCAGTGTGGTAGCTATGGGCTCTGTTTCCAGGCCAGGTTCTATGGCCCTCTCTTGTGGCTGATCTGGGTCATGGGATTTTGATTTGTCAGTGGCATGTACATTCAGAAGTACAGGGTGAGTGCATATGCAGCCCTGCTAAAAGTGAAGCTGAGCAAGTCCTATTTGATATCATTCACCAGGAAGGTGATTAGTTTGGTATTGTTTTTCATAAGGCACGGCACAAGGTGATACCTGTATTTTTTTTTTTTTTTAATTTAAATGTGTAAACAAAAAGAAAGAGGCATCATTACCTGTTTTCTGGATGACTATGCCCAGCAAGTTGTTGGGAAATTCAGAAAGACAAGTATTTTAAGAGACTTATTACTTGGCATAATCCTTACATGAGGAAAAACTTCTGTTTTGCAATAGCAGTTGGTGTTTCTTATGCATGAACTTCAATAAATATAAAACCAAAGAGGAAGAAAGTGAAAGTGGGTATGACCTACCCAAACTCATGCTCTGCATCCTATGTGCTCTCCTTTATAATGCAGTTTATATGTTTAATACAGGCTCAGGGACACTTTGGATAGTAGGAATGAGGCCAGGTTCCTCTTTATAGTAGTAGTTTTCTTGTTCAGTGTTCTTATGCTGCACATAAAAAAAAGTCTCAAAATTGTTATTTTCCTTTTTCTTGTGGGGAAAGGGACACACTATACCCATCTTTGAAAAAGTAGGAAGGAGGACCGTGGGAACCATCGACCCATCAGCCTCATCTCTGTGCCTGTTTAGATCATGGAACAGCTGCTCCTAAAAGCTCTGCTAAGGAACATAGTGAACAGAGACATGATTTGGGACAGCCAAGGGTAGGTCCCACTTGAACCAACCTATTGGCTTTCTGTTATGGAGTGACTGCATCAATGGACAAGGGAAGGAATGCAGACATGTCCTAACATCCTTCTGTCTGAACAACACATCCTTCTGTCTGAACTGGAGAGAGAGATTTGTGGATTGTTTGGTGGATAGGGAATTGGTTTGACGGCTGCATGGAGAGGGTAGTGGTCATAATTGATGTCCAGAGGAAGATTAGGGACAAGTGACATTCCTTGGGGATTCTTGCTTGGACAAGTTCTATTTAATGTCTTCATCAATGACACGAAGGGATTGAGAACACTGTCACCAAATCTGCAGATGACTCCTAGCTCAGTGGTGCAGTTGACACACCTAAAGCATGGGATGCAATCCAGGGGGACCTGGACAAGCTTGAGAAGTGGGCCCATGGGAATCTCAGGAGGTTCAACAAGGACAAAGTGCTGCACCTGGGTTGGGGCAACCCCCCAGTATTAATATAAGAAATGAGAGCAGCTGTGCAGAGAAGGATTTGAGGTGCTGGTAGGTGAGAGGCTGGGCATGACCCAGCTAAGGGCACTCATAGCCCAGAAACCAAATGTGTCCTGGGCTGCATCCAAAGCAGTGTGGGGAGCCATGCCAGGGAAGGGATTCTGCTCCTCTGCTCTGTTCTGGTGAGACCCCACCTTCAGGGCTGTACCCAGCTATAAGGACATGGACCTGTTGGAGCAGGTTCAGAGAAGGAGCACAAAAATGGTAAGTGGCTGGAACACCTCTCCCATGAAGACAGGCTTAGAGAGTTGGGGTTATTCAGCCTGGGAAGAGAAGACTCTAGGTTTCAATATTTATAGGAAGGTTATAAGAAAGATAAGGACAAACTTTTTAGAAGGCACTCTGTTGTGATAGGACAAGGGGTAATGGTTTTAAATAAAAAGATTTAGATTAGATGTGAGGCAGAAATTCTTTACTGTCAGGGTGTGAGGCATTGGAACAGCTTTTCCAGAGAGATGGTGGATGCTTCATCCCTGGGAACATTCAAAATCAGGTTGGATGAGGCTCTGAGTAATCTGATCTAGATTAAGATGTCACTATTCACTGCAGGGAGGTTGGTCTAAGTTTATATTTAAAGTCTTTTTCAACCCAGACTATTCTATGATCTTGTGTTATTAGTATGAGAAAAAAATGTTTTCACCTGGGAATTGACACAGCACTGTATTTCAAATGTGGCCATCAAATAAAGTGTTAAATTTCTTACATAATGTATTTTAGTGAGATTTTGTCAGTGCTCAGAAAATTGCAGTTGGAAATTAGTAACTGTGTTTCCATTGGCAACTGAAACTTCTGAATTTTACATTACTTCAAACTCCTAAGCAGATGTTTCTTCAAGTTTGGGAACACGATGGCCACTGGGATGAAAATTCTGTTTAAATAGAAAACCAAAACCAGTTTTGTTTTTTTAAAATGCTTTTGTAAATTTATGAAGCATTGCAGAAACCTTATTTTTAAATAGTTAAGTTTAAGAAAAGTCTTGCTTCTTCTTATCTAAGACGTTTTTAATGTGTCAAATCTTGGAGTACTTCACAAAGAGTTCTTTACCATTGCTTCAGTGCTACACCTAAAGATAGTAGAGTGTGGTTAGTGAGAGTTTTAGTGGCTTTTGTGCTGAGTCATAGTAAGTCATAAGCAAGTCGTAGTAGGATGGGAATGAAATCTTGACTTTCAATCCAGTTCTCTCATTAATCTCACTGTAAACCAAAAAAGGGGTAAATTAGCAAATGTCAGGAGTGATGCCAGACCTGATGGGAATGTATATGGAACTATAAATCATTTTTGGTACTCTTTCTGCTGTGTTATGGGAAAGAGAAATGTGGCCTCTATGGAAAAACCTCTAGCAGACAATTAATAGAAAAGGATTGTGTGCTAGAAAGGAAGTATGGTTATTAATAGTTAGAGATGACATTGTTCTGTAGTCTTTCAATGCCTGATAGTGGGAGTATGTAATCTCAGCACTGGTTTACTGATGTTTTGTGCCCCTCTGCTTGAAAACATATGGTACATTTCAGCCTTAGCTCTGAATTTCCTTTAATTGTTTTCTGTTGCTGCCTAAACACTTTGAAATGTAGGGTGTGGAGAAAGAGGAGATTGATGCAAACTCTTTGTGAAAATTTTAGTAGCTGCTCAAGACATCAATCAGGCAGAGTGAAGCCCAGACATGGGGTTGAACTTGACAGGTTTTTAGGTGAGTGATGGTGAAGTGAAATGTGTCTAGGAGACATAAGTAAGGAGGAAGTGTATGGATGCAGACCCCAAGAAATGGTGGTTCAGGTACTTGTCTTGGCCTCTTGTCACGGAGTTAGTTGTGCCTGCTGGTTGCTTTCTGAATCAAAAGCAGTATTTTGGGATGCTTTAAATGAGATCAAGTCTTTCAAACCAATGCTTTTAGTCTGTTACTGGGATGAAATATCAAAATGCTAACTAATTAATTACTTTTAAAAAATCTTGTCAACTCACTATAAAGTAATATGATTGGCAGCAAGAACTTTCTAATGTGGAAAATTGTCACCCTTTTTCCTGCTCTAAACCAAAGCTCTGAAAAAGTATTACCCTTTTTGCATCAGCTTGCCGTCACTTAACAAAATAGATAAATATGGTTGCCAAATGAATTCCAAGAAATTTCCATTTATCCATTCAGTCAGCTGTAGTCTGTGGTATACTCTGTTGTTTGTATGCTGGTTTTATTTCTGAAGTAACTGATGACTGTGTCTGTTTGTCAAGAAACATTCTTTCCTAACTGGAAAAAAAATGTCAACCATGTAGAAGAAGTACACACCTTAACTCATACTTGTGATATTCATAATCTGATTTCTCCTTCCTTTGTGAAGGAAGTGCAGATTTGACATTCCTTTCACCACTCAGTGTTTATTTGTGTTAAATCTTCAAAAGGTGGACACTGGAGTACCTTTCCCCCCCACCACCTCTGGCTTGTCAGGTATTTATCAGTGGGAGGTGTTTAAAATTTATGGCAGTTTTCAAAGAAAGTAGATGTTAACTGCAGTGGTGATAACTTTCTCTGCGGTATCCATGGTGGAGTGGTGCAGCTATGCTATTTACCCTTCTGCTTGGTACAAAATCCTCATACCACATCTCCCAACGCCTGCCTGAACACCTCCACACCCATGTGTCTGTGCTGAATCACCCTCCTCCAGTGAGGTGTGTGAAAGAATTATTAACAACAACACCAGCAACAAGTGCTGCCAAATGCAGGGCGCTGACCGAGTTTGCTGTCTGTGTGGCAGGAGGATGGGGAGGGGCATGAGGAAGCCTGGCACTGATGCAGGAGTTCAGGTGGGTTCCAAGGGAGGTCATCTCCAAACCCACTCATTGACAGCTTCTCAACAGCATGGGATAAGCCCACGTAGGGCAGGAAGAATTAGATGCAGTACTAGGATGCTACTCCTGTTAAGAAATAAAAGATGCCTGGCTCTTGAAGGAAGCAAAGTTAAAGGAAGTTTCCAAATGCTCTCTTATGAAGAATGAAGTACTAAATAATTGTCCAAAAATCAGGGACTACATGAATTGAGGATCTGAGGCTCTGTTTCAAGTCCTGTGTATGAAGAAGCTGAATTTCACCTATATCAAGTTGTTAACCTGTGTGAGCAAAACAAAAAAACCTTATGTATACAAATAAAAAAAAAAAGGGGGGGGGGTGGAGGAGGAAAGCAAGCTCTGCCAAAAAACTTTGTGTTTCATGAACAAGAGGTCTTTACTTCTTTTATTACTCATTAGGCTTCAGGGGAGTTTCACCTTTAAGTGGATTACTGTCATTCCAGTTCTGTGTAGTGGGGTGACTTGGCATTGGAGTATTTAGCACACTTCGCTTGCAGAGTCTGTTTTGTATAAACTGTTCCGGGTGTAAAGCATATCACTTGAATTATTTTTTTTTTCCCTTGACTTTTGTTGGAATGCAACTAACTGGTGGGAAAGTTAAGTCTTGTCTAAACAAGGAAATAGCCCAGGCTAGTTCTTCCATACTGGCTTTCCAAATCTATACTTTCGTTACAGTATGAATGCCTCTGAGTGGATTAGCTCTATTAACAAGGCTTGTCTGCCAACATGCTGTACTTTAGCCCTTCTCCATTCCAGGTAGCCTTATTTGGTAGCAGTGACATCCCAGAAACACACCTGCAGTTTACAACCTGATATTCACTCTCTTATCAATAAAAGGCTCATTTGGTACACATTGTTACTGTGATTTATGTCTTAATGTCATAGTGAAGGTTATGCTGTAGCACGGTTAGAGATATGAGCCTGGGAGGCATTTTGAGTCATTGCAGACAGTTGGTCCTTTCTTATGTTAAACACCTTAAAGGCTGTCAACTCAGAAGTCCTGTTTAAAAAACCCAACAACCAACATTAATTTCTCTTGTGTGTTTTCCTTAATCCAGTTATTCCCATTGTGAAGAAACTCTGGAGCTCAATGCTGCAAGAGGTTGCAGGCAATGAGGTGGGCTGAGCAGAGGTGTCTTCTGCTGGCCATTACACATGGTGGTGGGCAGTGCCAGGACCTGAATAACAAGTTTTGGGGAGGATCCTTCAATACGCACCTTGGTCTTACAGAGATCCGTAACCTGCTCTCGTCACTGCAGGTGGAATTGAGGTTTGGGAGACGGACCTTTTTGTCCGAAACCAGAATTATTCATTCCCCAAGGGTGCTTCAAAATGTGGTTTCCATAATGGTTGCAATGGTAAAAGGGAATGTTCCTTCTCTTCCTGTCTGATCTACAGTTATTGATACTGGCAACACCAAGGTAACTGCAAAGTTTGTGCACAAAGTTCCATTCCTGCATTCTCGCAGCAGGAGCACCTGCTTTCTGAGAGGAAAGCTGGCAGTGAATCATTAAAGATTTTATATCTCATGCATAGAGCTGGAGCAGGGAATCCCTGTGTCAAGGATCACAGTAATTTATTGCTTTACCCAGCGTGGAAAAGCAATGAAGGACGCGCAGAGGGGAGTGGCAAAGCAATTAACGCAGTTTCTGATCTTTGGCCAACGCAGTGCTCTGTGCACTCTGTTATAGGTGGGATAATTTACTGAACAGAAGCCCTGAGGTCACTGTAAGTCAAATTATGTCTGCAGGATGATTTGTTTTAATTACTATTTTTAGTTTCGGGGCCAAAAAGGGAGGAAAAAGGCAGTTCAGGTATCCTATCCACTCCTCCTTCTGCATTCAGTTCAAGGTTGAAACTGTTGACCTTGAGAGAAACACAGAGAGCTGTAGGAGCTGGGATCACACACTACAGATGAGATGGGTGGTTAATGGGCAATAAACATCCTGACATTCAAGGCCAAGGTGGTAATGGGGAGTTCCTGGCTCCCAGGCCTGTGGTCAGAACACAAACAGGGTTTGTGTTCAGTCCTTTTCCCTCCTATCTTCCCACCCCTTCTGCCCCCACCTGCACCCATAGCCGGAGCTAATAACCGAAACGTACCTCCGAGGAAGAGCAAGTCACCCAACTTGTTCAGCGAGCTCCTGCTGTAGGTTCTTTCCTTTTACCCCACCTCTGAATATAAACAATGTGTAGCTGTATGGTGATGCTGCTGCCAAACGCAGCTCTAAATTCTTCATTAAACTGATTTGAGACAACTTGAGTGGACTGTATAATGCTGTGCCTATGAAAGTTATTTTTTTTGAAAAAATACCAGGTTTGTGTGATGGAAATTGCCCTTACTTAAGGGAATGAGGGTGCTAATAAAGAGGGTTTGTCATGGATGCAGAGTTGAAAGCTGTGTCTCCTTCAAGATGACTAAATGTCTTGATAAATGTTATACTAAGGAAAAATGCTTGTTAAATGTGATCTACTCAAATGACTTTCAGAATTCTGTAGCCAAAAAAATGCATCAGTCTCACTTAAAATGTCAAAAGCTTTTGTTGCTAGGCACTATAGGTACTTGGTGGTGTTTTTGGTTTTTTTTTTTTTTTTTTGAAAGCCTGGAAACTGAAAACAACTTCTGATGCCAAATCACGGTCTGGATAACGGTGTACCACTTAGTGCAAATACTCTTCATGGCCTTGCAAGCATAGAGTACCATCCCCTTCATACACTGAAAATAACTGCTTAAAATCCTCCCCAAAGCCCACAGAAAACCCACCCAAGCATGCTCCTCCCCAAGTCTCCCGTCCAAACTAGAGCTTGAATAGCAGTAGAAGTAAGCAGTTTGATTGAAACAATGGGTATTTGTATCAGAATAGGAGACAAGCTGGAGTACTGTCTTTTATTGGCTGATACACTCAGGAAAAACATTAAAGCAACATGTTAATTAAATTGTTTTTCTCCCTGTTGCCAAGTGATTTGAAAGATGTGCCATAACTTGTATGCCTACAAGATTTCATTGTGTTTTGGTGCATATGCAGGGGTTCAGACAAACAGTTAACTAAGGAGAAGAACAGGTTTACCACACAGCATGACTGCACCCTAAAGAAAGCAAATGTATTTGCACACTTGTTTCAATTAATATTCCTGTCTCACCCAGATAATCATGATAATGAGGATTTTTTTTCAAAATAAAATTGCAGTTCTATTACACAAGCTGAATTTAGTGTGATGTCACGTTGCATGTAAGTAGTCAAAATAGTATTTACATGCTCTTATGAGGAGACCTCATTTGATTAGCTTTTACTTTAGACATTTTAAATTTTTTTCTGTTTTATACACTCCACACTCTATGCCTCTTCTCAGGTAGGTGACTTTGGGGTTTTCTTCCTACTTAAGGTCAACCTCTTTTTGATCTTTTCTGCATCTTTTGTCTTTTCTCTTACTTTACTGTTGCTCATGCTGACTTTTTTTTGTCTGATTTAGAAGTGCTCTTTGGTTTTTTAGGTGTTGAGGAACCTCTGCATTTCCTCACTGCCAGCACCTCACCAGCGCTCTGTCTTTCTTTTCAAATTCTTGCAAAGGTGACACATATTAGGAGCTGATCACAGGTGCAACACAGAACCGGTGCCCAGTGCCTCAATTTTTTTTTTCTTTTTTTTTTTAAGTTGCTCTTTAAAATTGTTATTTTTAAAGGAAGGTGTCCATATTCTTGTGTTTCCCCACAGAGTTACCGGCATCTTTCTTTGTGGTCTAGAGGATAGTGGCAATGAGGAGCCCTGCAGCAATGGCCCCACTTTCCCCCTCACATTCACCTGCTCTGGCACAGCCTCCCTGCCCTTGGCCTAGGAGCAGAAGCAGCACTGAGGACCAGCAAGTGAAGGAGAGGAAAGACTCAGCTCTTTCCTCTCCTCAAGTCCATGGAGTTGCAGGAGTGAGAGCTAGTCCTGCTCTGCTTGGATACTGGAGGGAGGGTGTGGACCACAGTCTCATTTTCAGTGTAGAGATGATATCTTGGCTCGTTCAAAGCATTGGTTAGAGGGCAATGCTTTAACAACAGGCTAAGGGAAGGGTTTGTGTCTAGTGATGCCCCATGGGGACCAGAAAGTCAGGTACAGAGCTGGAAGTGTACAGTATTGTTTGCCTTTTCCCAACAGCAATATTTAAAAGCCTGCTTGCGAATGACCTGCTTCCCACTGGCAGCTCCATCTTTCCAGTATTATGACTTTGCAGAGCTTTTGGGTGCGGTTCACTTTGAAGTTTGAGGCAAAAATGGAATACTGAAGGGTAATAGCTCTATCTAGTCAGTGTTGTATGTTGTGCATTTAATATAAGTCTGTACAGAATGTGGAAAACTCAAGCCGTGCTAGGAACATTTGAAATGCTCTGCTGTTCCATCTTGCCCACCATTTGGGGATAAAACCACAGTCTCATTCAAACCTCCCCACCCCTTCTCACTAAGACACTTAGAAGTAGGAATAGCATACCAGAAATGAATTACACTTGAATTTTGTGGTTTAGACTTCAGGCTTTATTTTTGTTGTGATTTAAAACCTGTAATTCTGTGATGCTTATTCCAACTTCAGATGCTCAGGGAAATGTATTAATTTAATTCTCTTAAAAACATGAACAAAAATTAACTTGATGATTTTATCCCTGTTAGTTCAAGAGCTTTCTCTAATAATGATCAGAACCTTATGTTTTCTGCAAAAAAAGTATTTGATCTATCTAATAATGAATCCTTGCTTTTGAAATGGGCAGCTCTTCTCTCTGGTTTTGCTTCTTTTGTGCTCATAGGTAGCACCAGTATTGCCTCTCATAATCCACTTTATTAGTATAATGGAATCAAAATCTCCAGTTTGTCTTAAGTCCCTCCCCTTCCCTTATCCTCATAATCCTTTTTCTCTGCTAACTTGTTTCTTTCATAAATTTAAATGGTCTGCTTGTGTTTACAGAGATTGAGAACACCTTAGTGGCAGAGGAGGGTGGTGGATGCAAGTGTGAACCTTTTTCCCTTAAGCACATCTTGTCAGTGACTTTTGTCACCTGGAGATAAGTCCAGGATTTTGAGGTCTGGTTGTTTAAATAGAACTATTTTTGTGAAGTATGATGAGATTCAGATTCCAGTATGTCCTTTGCAGCTGCAGTGGCAATGACCATTAGTCCTGTTAAAGTACAGTTACATTGGTAAAAGGAACGGTGTAATGGTTTCTATATTTGAGTGGATTAATCACTGAAAAATGTTCCTGTTCACATTTCTAATGTTAAATTTAATTGCAAGGTTGATAACTTGTCTTTTTTTTTTCCTACTTATTTCTGTGGTGTTATTTAAAATTCATCTTCCCATTCATTATTCTGGTAGCATTTAAAATGGCTGCTAGCTATTTTGAGATCTGTGGCTTTGCTGATTAACTGTGATGATTAGTGATGGTCAGGAATAACTTGGCAAAGACAGTATTTAGAAGTGCTGATTTGCTTAAATGATACCTTTCTGTGTCGATATCCAAACCTGATAAATACCCTACTGGGTGTGTCATCTCTTGGTGCTGTGAGGGCCATTTCCAGGCCCTGACTGCAGAACAGCTGGTGTTGGGGCAGTAACTGTGAGATAGCAGGCGTGATCAAACTTCTGGCTTGGGGGCTGAGGGAAGGAAGATTTTGAACCATGTTTTATCCTGCATGTGTGCACTGTAATGAACGATGTTCTGCCTTCTGTTATTTCTCCCTGCTTCTGACCCCATTCCTGACAGTCTTGACTCCTGTCAGTGGGATGTTCTCAGGGGCTGTATGTGTTATTTATCAGGAGGTTGATGCTTGATAGGTTTAATTGCTGAAACACCTTCAAAATTAATTCTCTCATGTTCCAGAAATTTGGTGGTTGTGCAGCCAAGCATCCACTGATGAGCAATTCCTCTGCTTTGTTTTTGTTGCTCTCAGGGTGTAGACGACATCTATTTTTCTAAATCTGACTCTTCTTCCTTGTTTACTTGCACAGTGTGCTCATTTTCAGCCTTGTGGTTGACATAACCCATTGGTTTGGGAGTTTGCTCTGAGTTGCTGTGGTGACTGGGCAGACCAAGCAGACCATGTTGCCTTCACTGATGTTGGTATCAGTTCATTACCTTGGAGTTACTCATTCTTTCTGCTCTGCTGCTTTCTTCTTGTGCCTTACTTGCCAGTTTCATAGACTCCCTAGTCCCCTGAACACTGACCTGATGGTTGTTTAGCAAGTAGTTCCTCTTCTTGCAATGGGACTGTAGTCTGTGGCTTCTTCCACGCAGAGGAAACAATGCCTTTTTCAAGTCCTTGCCAGTTTGGTACTCATGTGACACTCAAATATTAATTTAATAAAGTTGACACATCTAGACAGCTTTCCCCATATTGCATGGAAAGAAAAGAGGGGCATTGCATGGAAAGGAGAAACAAATGCCCCTCCTGAGACTGCATCTCGCAGCATGAAGCTCTTCCTTGGGCAAATGTGCAGGGACCTGGGCATAGGTGAGGCTGCCTGTCCTCCATCCTTCCCAGCTTCCTCCTCTCATCTTGCCACCACATTGTGTCCCCCATGTTGGCCATCATGTTGCACCCCCGTGCAGCAGAGCAGCCCCCACCATGGCACATCACATTGGGCCTTGGGGCATAACCTTCACGGTATGAGACACCTGGGATCTTTCAGATGTGGTAAGGCAGAGCCCGCAGCCTGCATGGGGAATACCTTGTTCAAATATTTTCCTTGAATTAAGCCATGTTTACAGACTGATAAGAAATACTAGAATCCCAGGGACCTTCAAAACAGAAGGTTGTGGGGATTCTTGGGTTTGTTTTACTTTCTTTATTAGAAGCAGCTGTTATTTCCTTTGTAGATTGTTTTTTAATGAATTTTAAATGAAGGAATAACTGTTACATCCAGTGATTATGTGTCAAAAAAATGTAAAGCATATTAAATTGCTAAAGCAGAGCTTCTCTATACTATGAAATTCTGATACCAGCACCTTGACTTACAAACTCTTAATGACAGGACTGTGTGTAGCTTATGAATTAAGTAACTTCGTGTACCTTTTCCTTTGGCTTGCAGCTGAAGGAAGCAAGTGCACAAGAGGGCACATTCTTTTGTTGTTGATAGCATTCCGCTTTAACGAGAAGGAATTTCTTGCCTATTGCCCACTGTTCATGAAGTGGAAAAAGATCTCAAGTTGTATAATCTCTGTATATATCATTAGATTTATTCTTCTTTAACATTTCTGTCATGGGTCAGTCCGTCTTGCAGCAGGTGCAGAGAGTGGGTGCTGCACCTATATTTTATAACAGATCGGTGTGAAGTTCAGGAGGGGGTGTGGGAAGGGGAGGGACTCAGAAAGAAACCCCCCCTCCAAGTGAGACAGCAGCAGCAGCTCTGAATACAGTTTGGTTTCTGTCTCTCCCGAGCTTTGCTCAGCAACCAAAGCCAGACTCCAGGTGCAGTATTCCCTCATCAGTCTGTGAGCATAGAAACGGAGAGTCCCTCCTCTTCTTCCTTCCCTGCCAAGAGTTTCTGGGTGGTGAATGTCAGTAGCTGGAGTTATTTTTAAAGGCAATAGGTGAGGCTTGTCGTGCAAAGCTAGGAAGAGGGCGTTTGTTTGCTGAGCAGAGCTGACATCAAAGTGGAGATTGCTGCCTACTGGCTCACTGCTGCCTTATGCCAGGTAATCTTTAACGTACCCCTCAGTCCCTGCCATCACAGCCCAGCCTGCCTGTGTGCATGAGAAACGACCAGCGTTTATGATCCAGAAGATTGCTTTTCCAATTTCATTTATGTGAGCTGGACTTTGACATTTAAAGGCTAGTACTAATCATCTTGCAAAACCTGCTTAGTGCTCTTAACTGAGCAACTGCTTTCTACTTCTCTTTGCAGGATAATATAAATGTTTTTCTGAAAGCGTGCGAAAACATTGGACTGAAAGAAGCTCAGCTTTTTCACCCAGGAGATCTTCAGGATTTGTCCAATCGAGTTACAGTCAAGTGAGTTTTGTGGTTTTGTTTTCTCCTTTCCTTTCTCCCTCTAAGCTCTTTCATAGTCTATTTTTTTAATGTTTGCCTATGGAAAATTCTTATTTTAATCTGGTATGAGCAGTTCTGAATACTGTGGTGAGGGTTTAAGCCTTGTTAAAGCTAAAGGATTAGACTTGCAGAAATGTAATTTAAAAAATGAAGTAGTATTATAATAGTTACATTACAAGGAAACTAATTGTTAATGAATATTTACAGCATTTAATCTGAGATGGAAACTGTTCATCTTATTTTAGACTTGGAGCAAAATTGTTAAATGATAGCAAAAGCATCACTTTTTTTTTATGATTTTGATTACCGGTGTAAATCTGAAAGGCTGAGGTGGTACTTCTGATACTTATCCAAATGGATTTGAGGCATAGCTATAGTGTTCCTAAAGGACTGCTGGTCTTGCCACTCCAAGTATTAATTAGATGTTTGTCTCTGAGTGTCACATGCCCTGTCAAGGGGTGTATGTGTGTGTGTGAGTAGAAATTAAGTACTGAATTGCATGTAATTGGCATGTTTATGGAGATGGGACTTTTCCTGTGAAATAGCAGAGGCTTGGTTCTAAAATATATTTAGTGGATTTTCATATTTTAAGACTCCTAGTAAGAATTTTATTACCAGTTTCTGAGAGATTAAGGTGAAACTTTACTGTACAGACAGGTGTTTTAAGATAAATGAGTCGAGGCAAAAAATCATCCTAGGGCACACTGACTTGTTACAGTGTTAACTTTTTATTATACTGGGACAAAAGGGTGAATTTATTGTCTCCAAAAAAATAAAATCTTTAGTGGGTTTTGCTGGAAACCTGTCAGGTTAAATGTGAAGGATTGATTCCTGTCTTACATTACCAGTTTTATCAAAGAGGAACAGGCAGTAATCCTTCTGTAAATACAAGGAAAAAAATACCGTGAAATGACATGTAGCTGCTTTAATTAGAAAGAAATCTCTTATAGGTTGGTCGAGTGGTAGCCTGTTGATGTTTTCTCTGCCTGGTTTCAGAATGAAAGTTCATACTGTTTTAAGGTCTGATATGTGAGATGGCAATGTGTTTTCAGTCTTTGACTCATACCCGAAACGTAGTTTCTCACTAATCTGCTGTTTAGGGACTTGGCACACTTCCAGGACGTTGGTATTCTGTCTGCCAGTTCCTACGTCATGCCAAAAGCTGGAGGGTTGGTAACCTCTGCCGTGCTTAAATTACTTACAAAGCCCTAGCAAAAGTTGTTTTGGTGGAGGTTTGCTCCAAGGGTATGGCTGGGAAGGGTTGGAGGCGGGCAGGAGCTGGTGTTCAGCGTCAATAGAGACAAGCTGGAACCCCAGGGAGGTCGAGGTAGTGAACTGTTGTGCAAGGTATGTTGTCCAACTCGTCCCGATGTTAAACCGCGGCACCCAGGAGAGGTCAGCCGTGAAATCCATCCAGTGGGTCTGTAACCGAGGCTTTTTTTGGGTCTTTGAGCACCGCCAGTTCCCTTCCCAGCTTTGTGAGCAGAAAGTAAGGCTGGAATTTGAAGTTGTCACGAGGCAACAGTGGTTTTATATCATACCTTCTCAGCAATGGTTTAATTAGTGTTTTCCAAAAAAGCAGATTTAACTACTGAGTGCTTCTTATGGACAGCAGTGTGGGGGGTCTGGGTTAGAGTCAAAAGAGCTGCCAGCCATACAACCATGTTCTTGTAATTTGTTTCAGTATGAGTTTTCTTCTCCACACATTATATATCATATGACAGTCCCACAGTGTGTATTAAATGCTTCCAGAGTAATTCAAAACTTCTGTATCTGAGCATGCTGTAAAGTGGTGTCCTAAATATACTAGTACTTTTGATGTATTTAGGAGGTTGGAGAGGGATGGGAGGCAAGTTTTATTCCAAGAAATGAAGGAAATAAGTTACACAAAGATAACTCTCTCCATTGAAAAGTTAATTACAGAAATAATTTTATTACCCAGAGAGCAAGCTATTCTTCAGAGGATTTTCAGATTTATATTTGTGTCAGGAGAGAAATGCTGTCTGATCAGGAATTTTATCTGATGTGTCTTTTTTATTATTTAATAGAAATAAATAATTTCATACATTCAAGATGAATTACAAAGGTCTTCAAAACTTGTAGGATGCCAGGCCACAGAAAAGGGATACTATTTCATGTCTTGCTTTTGTCTTATCCACTGTTAACTCTAGTTTCATAATTAGAAGTAAATAATTTCTTGTCACCAGGAAGGAAAACTTTTCATCTGCTGACTTATTAAAAAGATTACGTTTAACTTTTGGATTTCTAACATTCCTAAGCAAATTCATTTTGCTGCTATCACCTGAGGCTAATTGCCCACATCTTAAAGCAGCTGTGATGTGTTGTATGGGATAACATTAATGTGTGCCTGAAGCAGTGTATATTTTGACACCACAAGAGGACTGCTGTGTTCTGCTGTTGCACCACTGTTAGCACAGGTTTTTTTATCTACTCAAAACAGATTAAATAAACTGTTGCTTAGAAAAGTCAGCTTAACAGGCTGGGGTGGCAGAGAACAGGGTGCTGGTAGGACATGCATGTACTGGCAGGTATGACAAGGTGCTTGATTTGCCTTGGATGTTGAAAACTGGTGAGAGGAAGGTACCATTAAAAGGGTGGGTCTGCTTCTGCTGCTAAGAGGACACGAGAGCTGTCATTTTATGTAAGAGCAAAACCAGTCTTTCACACTGGCTGGGAGGTTGCATCTGTGTCCCTGTTACCCTTGTTCAGCTGATCTGACACATCTGGTGCTGAGCAGGTCCTCAGAAGGAACACCTCCCTTTTGAAGTGGATTAGCTCTGTGAAGTGGTGTTCCATGTGCTCCTGCCTGGCAGTTATGTGTGGTATCTCCTTTTTACCTTGTGGGAAGTCATATGCCCTCAGGCTGTTGCCATCTCAGACTGCCATCCTGTGCCATCTGGGCAGTCTCCCTTCCCAACAGGAAGAGTTATTTTCTCCTTGTACTTTATTTCTGAGTGTGCTTGCTGCCTTTTGCTGTACCTTTGCTGACAGCACTCTGATGAACACCGCCGCAAAACCATTCAGAGTTACTAAACTGTTACGTGGTGCAGTGTTCTTGTGTCACCTGAGTTAAGGTCAAGACCCTCAGTTCCTCAAGAACAGAATCTGTTCTGAGAAAATAATCTATCTATCTGGTGAGGAGACTACAACTTTCACTTGTATTTTGTTTTCTTTTGCAACTGAGATGATGCACAGGCATGATGTGAAATCCTCCTCTATAATTACTAGAAGTAATCTGGGACAAGAGAAGCAAGAATCCTCTTACATACCCAGACTTCCAGTTCCAAGTGATTATCTTTTTTGCAAAGAAAAACTCCTTAAAATGTTATTGTTTAGAAGTTTGTGATAAAAAGCCTGGCTAAAATTACCGGTTGCTGCTCCAACCCTTGCAAACTTTATGCTTTGCCAGATCAGCAAGATTAGTAGTTGGGTGGTGTGGAAAAATGGTCCTGGCATGGGTGATTTCTTCTCTGCTAGTAAAAACTGGAGTATGGATTAATGCCTGAGATTTATAGTTCAGTCTTTCTGTAAATCTGCAGAAGTTATTGCTCAGTGGTATAGTACAGCAATATGTCATGCATTCCAAGAAGGATCATCCAGATGGACTTATTCCTCACATACCCTGTCTGCCAGTCATATGCATATCATCTTGTTCAGTGGCTAGTTATTTGTTTAAATGCATGTGAGTCCCTCTTCAGTTCTTTCGGTATATTTGATTTTTGGTTTATTAGCGTAGTGTTTTATTATTTCTAATTGGAGCTGTTGTTTTAAAACCCAGCACTTAGTGAAGGTTTTTAAAATTTATTTATACGAATGCCAGATTGTCTTAATGCTTCATTTGATTCTTTTTTGGTTCTGTCAAAGTAAGAATGTAATACAAGCTTAGTGACTCTCAGTTGTCAGAGTGGTTACTATTTAAAAATGTTAAGCACTTCCTCACCCAGCTCTTTAGGGGTGACACACCCAGTTGTACCCAGCTGTGGAAGGGTTCTTAATAAAATCATACCAAGGAGTTATAAGAGAGAGTTCACATAATCAGACACCAAGTATCAATTCTGATGGAGTTTGTTATCTAAAATATCAGTTTTAAAGGAGGCAGCCTGAATGCTCAGAGTGAGAGTGTAAATTCAAATTTGTCTTTGAAGAAAATTAATTCTTCTACATGAAAAAATTTATCATTCTATAACATGAGATCTCCAGTTAAAGAATATAATTAAATTCTAATATTAAATTAAAAAAATGATGAGTGAATAGATTAAAATATTAAACTGAGGAGAAAAAAAAAAAAAAAGAAAATTTACTGCAAAATCCTAAATAGCTAACTTTTTTAAAGCTACCACAGCCCTGACTTCTAATGTTGAAGTTTTACTATACTAATTTCATTTTTCAATAATAGAGCAAATTAAAATACTTGGCTGCCACTAATATTTTTTACTACATTGTTATATTTAGAGTATGTCTTGAATGAAACTAAAAACTGAGGCCCCACCTGGACCACTGTGTCCAGCTCTTAGGCACCCACCACAGGAAGTATGTGGACCTGCTGGAGTGACTCTGGAGGAGGGCCATGAAGATGAGCAGGGAGCACCTCTCGTATGAAGACAGGCTGAGAGAGCTGGGGTTGTTCAGCCTGGAGGAGAGAAGGCTCCAAGGAGACCTTCCAGCACCTAAAAGGGGCCTAAAAGAAAGGAGAGGGACTCATCACGAAAACGCATAAGACAAGGGTAATAGTTTTAAACTGAAATAGGGTGGGTTTAATTTTACATATTGGGAAGAAATTCTTCACTGTGAGGGTGGTGTGGCACTGGAATAAATGGAGATGTGGATGCCCCATCCCTGGAAGTGTTTGAGGCCAGGTTGGATGGGGCTTTGAGTAATCTGGTCTGGTGTGGAAGGTGTCCCTGCCCATAGCAGGAGGATTGGAAGTAGATTGTCTTTAAGGTCTCTTGCGACCCAAACCATTTGGTGTTTTTTTCCCAAGATAGCTGGAAGTATCTCATCACTTTGCAGAACCTGGTATTTGGATAAAGCCTTGATCTTTTTGCTGGCCTTCACTTTTCCCACATATTCATCTTCAATCTTGTAATATGTTAATTATGTAAAGCAAACAGAAAACCCTGTTGGAGAAGTTTTGCTGATGTGGGACTAAGTGCATACATGAGATGAAATAACAGAGCTATGACTTTGGTACTGGCATTTCAAAATTCTGAGTAGTTTTTAACTTAATCCATTTAATGTTTCTTTGGTATAATCTTTTTTCATGAATTCCTAAACAAAAAACAATCCTTGAAAAATTAAAATGCCATGCTTTCTGTAGCATAAAGCTCTATATAACTAAAGCCAACTGGAGAGAAGTAACAACTGTTACATGCCATGTTCATCCTTGTGTTCCTGCATTTCAGCTGAGCTTTTGAGCCAGGCTCTCTATTTCAGTTCAGAGATAACACTTTCTGAATTTAAAATACCACCCAAAAAAGTGGTTCAGAGAATAGATGCTTTCAAAATAAAACCCGAGAAAATTAAATAGTTGCTGTGTGGTATGGCTGTAAGCACATATTCTGCACCTGTTCTATTTGGAACAGGATATATTTCATGGGGTGCTCTTCTGATTATATAAGAGTGAACTATTATACCAACCATAAGTATTTTAAGCCTATGTACAGAATCATTACCTTGCATATCACAACTCTTGTCTCTTATTAAGAAACCCTCTCCTTTTAGGGGTTGTCAGAAGGGAAGCCTTCTACCAGTGAGTTAAGCTAAACACAGTGCCTTCTAGTACCTATCTCCTTTAGCCTGTAATTTAAATTACAATACTGCCAGTGCAAATTACTGGTTTTGTGGTAGGAAGTAGCTGTACACTATTTCCTGATATAGTAGATACTGAATTAAAAAATATTCTTTTTTAATAGTAGTTGATGTTTCTTCTGACTTGAATGTTCTTCCTGTCTAGTCCTGGGGAATATGCTGCATTTCCTGATTCCACTTCTGTTTCCTGCTCAGGGTGCTTTTTTTTTTTTTTTTGCTGGGTGAACAAAGGCAAAGTGAAATTTGTATTCTATGGGATGAACGTTAACACTATTGGGCAGACCACTGAAGAAAGCAATCTACACAGAAATTCCTGAAAAGATGATCTTTTGAGTGGAAAACTGTTGTCCAGGCTCTTGGAAATTTGTTTTTTTGGAGAGCTTTAATTGTAAAAGCAATACCACATCTCAGTCTTTGGAGGAATTTTTTAGGTTTGCTTTACCACTGTCACTCAACTCTTTAAACTGTTTGGCAAATCAGCTACCTGAAAGTTCGAGGTGTGATGATGAGACACTCTTTTGGTACTTGTATCTTATTTTGCCCTTCAGGAAGAGCTGTCATATTTTGCTCAAATGAGACAGAGTCAAATACCTTAAAAATGGATACTTGAAAAACCAACCAAACAAGACCCCAAACCAACCTCAAAAACAACAATGAAAGGAGAGAGAAAGCAGATAAGTTTGTGGATAGATAGTTCAGAGCTGGTGTTTTTTGCCAATAATACTGAATTTGTGGTCTTCTTTCATATCTAATACATTTGCTTAGTTACTATATCATCTGGAACTTTTTTTTTTTTGCTCAAGAATTGAATGCTTGTAATAAGAGAGTATGATAGAGCTGAACCCGAACTTGCTGTGTTGATTTTCCCAAGAAACATGCATTTTAATGAATTGAAAAACTTATTTTCTAATTTGGCCTCAAAATAAAAAAAAAACCCAACCAACTCAAAACACTCACACAACATAGAACCACCCTTTCCTGCCTTTTTATTTTGCGTAGAATAGAAAGTGGTGAGATGGATGAAAGCCAAGTGCTTCAGTGCATGAAGTATGAAAATGATTGGACCAAAACTTGTACCTGCTTAATTTCTCTTGCTTATACCTATGTGACTGAAGAGTCAATCATCCCAAAGGCTTCAGCATTTTAGAAACTATCTTTGAATTCAAGCTGAGGTGAAACAAATAAGAGACAGCTTTTTGTGGGTCTTGAAAACTGAAATGCAAAAACCATTTAACCAAAATTTAATTAGTTCAATGGATGTGGCTCTTCCCCCATTTATATTCAGGGAAATAACATTTTTTACACATATGGTTGTAATAGGCCTTTATTGTAGTAACTAAGTTTCCTAGTGGCAGTTCCATTGAAATGGAAAAGTGCAGCACTTCAGATTGACTCTAGAAATGTTTCTACAACTTTGTAAGTGTGTAAATTCTCTTTTTGCTATGGGCATTGTCATAGAAATGTATTTGATTCCTGTGTGTAGCTATATTCTAAATATTGAAATTGCTATATTTTTTTTAATGATATAACTAATTTCAAGATCAGTCATTTCACATGTCTTACTTCTCTTAGTACTTAGGACAATTATGCAGAGATAAAGAAGAAATTGGTTTTCTTCAGTCTTGTGAAACTGATGTGCTTAGGTCTAAAATATTCATGCTCATGTCACTAATCTGCACAAACTGTAAATCATTCCAGTAAAAACATCGTAGGCAATAAAATATGTTCCAGACTTTGGACCATACCTAGAAATTTACCTCCAATTCTTAGGTTTAAAGTCTATAAGATGTTGGGTGTGGTGCTATTTAATCTGTCTGCTTTATTTTCTGGTCATTATGAATAATATTTGAGATAGATCACTTTTGCTGTTGAGTAATTTAACAGTTAATAATTTACACTTCCTTTATCAGATTATACTTTCGATAGCATTTGCTTTTTTGTGAAGATGATTCTGCTCTAGGAATGAAGAACTCTGGAGTTCTGTACCTATATCTACACATGCACAGGAGGAGTTTGAGCAATTCAGAATGACAATACATGTAGTGTGTGTTAGTTGTATCAAAACCAATTCAGGTATCTAGTGACACAGATCCATAGGATTATATTGGAATTCAGGTAGTTCTGCTACAGAAGTGAATGATTCCCTGAAGAGAATTGCAGTAGCTTGCAGTAGCTTTCTGCTGAATTGCATTGGTTTCTTCAAAGTCATCATATTTGATCCTATTACATTTCAAAAGTATCTCTGGGATAACTTTTTGGAGGGGAGGGGCTACAAACCCATTATTACTGGAGGCCTTTACCAATGCTTTTTCAATGTTTGTTTGTATTAACAGAAGTGTCTCTAGCATTTTAGGATTCCCATGGGAATCCATCTAAATCTTAAATACCTGTATTCATTTTAATCCCCTAACTTCCCAGGATTAAATGCACTTTATGAAACAATGCATGAGAGGGAAGACAGCATTTTTGATGAGTAGCATTGAGTTCCTTATAAAAGAAGGTAAAGAGAAAGCCTGCATTTTTTGGTGGTGGCTCTTTTTTCCTCCATAAAAAAAAGTGTTTGTGTCTGATGTTGGAAATTGAATGACTTAACTAACACAAGCTTATTCTTTTTATAACATCAATTACACAGAAACATGTATGCAAGTTCACTACTGTATTATTCTAAATTGTATTTTACTGCTAAATTGCTGAAATTCAATTAGTTTTTCTGCAGACAACTCAACAGGAAGAGCTGCTATATTTAAATAGTGGGGGAAGCTGACTTCTTGAAGTTTTCCATGGATACCGGAGTTTGCCAGTTAACCATACTCTGTAAATAGAGAAAGTAAAGCTGAACAGGGTATCGACAATTTTTGATTGTACTTCTGGCCATTTTTATTCCATTCAGAGATTTCAGTTTCAATTATTATTACTACTTAATTGGAGCACTTATTGTATCCTTTAAAGTGACATTAATGCTTTTTTTTTTTTTTTTTTTTGCTGTGACTGTTAGAGAATGCAATTGGCAATGAAATAACAATTTAAAATATTCTCATAAACTGCATTTAAAGGGTTGTTTTCATGCCGTCACTGAAACCAATTAAACAAAATAATGTCTCACCACATGGTTAGATGATAAGAAGGGGCGGAGGGTTGGAAATAAAGAGCCCTAGATAGCAGCCAAGCTTAACCACACAAAGGCATGTTTCTTTTAAACGATAGAGATCTGTTGTCTTTAAGAAACAAAAGGAAAAAAACCCCAACAACAAAAACAAAAAGAAAACCCAACAGGAGAACTGTTCTCCAGACTGAACAAGCTGGATGATCAAGCTCAGGATCTCCAGCTGTGAACTTCCTGGTGATCTCCACTCAGTTTGCTCCAGTTTATCAATGTCTTTCCTGTACTGTGAGACACCAAACTGGAGACAGCAGCATTGTAGAGGTGGCATAATAAGTGCTGAGGAAAGGGGGGGTGGTGGGGTCTGTCAGCCTTCTGAAATGCTCCATTTTGCACACCCATGCACCATCTCCTTCAGCCGTGGGTGCTGTTGGTCAGTGTTGCCAGAATTGGCTGCTGGCTGAGGCTCGGCCCAGCAGGACTGCCAGGCCCACCTCTCCACCCCACTCTGCAGTTACAGGAGTTAGGTCTATCCACAGGGCAGGACTTGGACTTTGTGATATTGGATGTCATATGAGGTTCCTGCAGAGCTAGTCCTCCTGACAGCCCTGCCCTCCAGCATATGTACCCCCTCCCTACAATTCTGTCTGCCCAGGGAGGGAGCGTGGTATCAGAACCTGACTCAGAAAGCAAAATTTTGAAAGCTGCTGCAACTGGTTTCTGGGACTAGAGTAAGAAGGTTGACTAATGCTGATGATATTTCCTCTTTCCTTTCCCTTCCAGAAAAAACGTCCTGCAAATGTAAACACGCACACACCTTTGAACCCAGTATGTACAGATATGCATCAACTGACGTGGATTCCAATGCGTTATATGATAAAATATTTAACTGGGGTGGGGAAAGGGAGTCCAAAATACTTCTGCTCTTGCAAAGGCTATTAAATTGCAGACAGCCACTTTTTCCCTGTGAATAACCACTGAAATACACTTGTCAGATTTATGATGCAGTAATGTATTCTTTTTAACTCTGTGACCTGATGTTGTAAGATGCCCTCAACTGTGATAATTTTCGGGGGTGAGTCATGTACATGGTAAAGCACTAGCTAAAAATGCCTGAGCTAATAGAAGGCAGTTTATTTATGTGTGGTTTGACTTGAAGCTGTCATTTATTTTCAACACGGATCTGTGCAGTTAGAGAATTACTGTACAATTCCACAATTGAGTCCTAATCTATCCAAATATACCAGTGTTAACTCCTCTTGTAAACAGCTTTTAGTAGTAGTTTTCAGGTTATTTTTTTCAGAAACTGTGCTCCCTTTATGTATATAATAGAAGGAAATTTGAGTTACTTTAATGAAAACAAGAAAATCAGAACAATTTCAGTTTTGTGTATGAAATGATGACTTCTTGAATAACTGATACTGCTCAGACCTGAGATAAAGGGACCAAAAGTTTTATCAAGGCAGTGCTCAGTGCCAGTCAAAAAAACCCCAAAAAAGCAAAAGTACAAACAACCAAGCAAAAAAAGAAAAGGACCCAACCTTATTCCAGAAACAAGTATCAGGAATAGGAAAAACAATTGCTCTACTGTGCTGCTGTAGTTAATCTGGCATTTGCTGGTATTGCAATACCATATGAAGCTTTGGACTTGGATCATTTTCCTTTTTCTCACTTTCTCACTTGCCCAAATTCCTCCAAAAGCAGATCTATGGAACTGGAATATGTTCACCCTCATAGCATCTCTCTGACTAAAAGTAGAAATAATTTCCCCTGCAGGCTTAGTTAAGTACACTGAGTGAGAGGTGATGGCTGAACAGGAGAGCTGGACAAAGTTGCAAGCTTAAAGCAAACAAATAAACAAACAAACAAAAAAACCCACTAGCAGATGGTGTGGACAAGTGATTCAACTGGTCACTGCATGCCATGTTATATGAATAATCAATGAAGGGGAAGGAGGCTTCCTTGCCAACAGATGATGTGGATAATCAAAGTTTACTTGCATTCAAGGGATAGTGGCGAAATCTTAAAAGAAGGGAAATCTTTTAAGAGTTACATAGTATGTGGAAACCACATCTAGCTTAGAGAGTCCACAAGGGAGAAGCATCTTTCCTGTCTATTTTTGCTCTTCCTTAGGCAACCACTTGGGATTATAAGGGAGGATGAGATCTTTGGCTTGATACAGTTTTTTGATCTGGCCCCATGTGGATGTTCCTGTGTGTGGTTTTGGAAAGGTTGTATACAGTAAAAGCTGCTTTTAACTTCTGTAGCTCTATGGAAAACTCCAAGAAACAAAACTAAGGAAAAAATCAAACACAAATCATATGGAAGCAATTAATTTGATTTGATAAATCAATCAAGCAATCTGCCATTGTTAAGCTTTAGCAAATGTGGAACATTGTGTGTAAAGCTATCTGAGAAGATGAATAAAATCATGGTAGGTCTCTTAATCCAGACCAGTATTCTGTATGTGACCAGGTTGTGCAGGGAAAAAATGTTATCATTAATTATTAGCAATTTAACATATGACAGTTTTTCATTAAGCTGTTGGAAGTTTCATGGAAAGCTTCAGAAGAATAATGAATAAGAATGGCTGAAAGTCTGTTGAAATAAGCTGGTACGTGTATTTGCCTATGCTATATTCAGCATAGTTGCTTAAAAGCTACTTTTGCTCTCAGGAGATCAGTTAATTTAAGAGGTTTTGTTACTGATTTTGGCATGGGAAGCGTAACTGTAAAATCACACAAATCACACATCAGATGGTTATGTAGAAGGCACACCCACACAGGTTGAATAAGCACAGAATAAGATGCATTTGTAATGATACTCTGCTTGTCCTGCAAAACCCTCTCTCTCTGTGTACAGAACATTTTATTCTTTGAAATCTGAGCTTGCCTCTGGTATTGAATGTTGGCTGCTGTTGGGAAATCATGCAAAAGTCACTTAATGCTGGTGGTTTAGTAGTATTTGCTATTTCATTGTGATATTTTTATTCTGTCAAGAGGAACAGAATCTCTTGCAAAATGATAATTTTCTTTTTATAGACAACATTTTGTCTCTCTGAAGCATGATCCTCATAGAGCTGCAAGCAAAGTCCTTAGTTCAATTCTGTTTTCTCTAATGCCACCTGAATAATTTGTGAATGTATTCAACAAGCTAGTTTGATAAATAGCCTATATAGAAATCCCTAGTTATCCAGGTAATGTACTCAGTCTGGCATCATGATCACAACCTAAATGATGTGACTGCATTTGTAAATTACTTTTATTTTTTGCTCAGTATTGTGTGTTTCATTGCTAGGATACGATTTAAATCTAGAAATCCAGGGAATGGTGGCACCGAATAGGATGAGTCTGAGTGCTTGAGTTTTGCTTGCTTGGGTGCCATGTAAGCCCAGCAGCTGCTCTCAGCACGAGGCTGCCAGCACAGGAGGACTAAGGCAGGTGCTCTGTTCTCGTGCTGTGTCAGGTGTGGGCCAAAGTTGCTTGTTAAAATTCCTTCCTTTAATGAACAGTGTGAGTTTTATCAGGAGAAAAGCTGGAATGAAAGACTGGTACTCGGTTATCTCAGAAAGTGTGTTTACACAATGGGACACTGTAGTGAAAGGGCAGACAAGGCAGGGGGAAGGGAAGTTGCACGCTCAGTCAGTTTGCAGATGACACCAATCTAGGCAGGAACATTGGTCTGTGGAGGGTAGGAAGACTCTACAGAGGGATCTGGACAGGCTGGATGGATGGGCTGAGGCCAGTTGGATGAGATTCAACAAGGTGAAGTGCCAGGTCCTGCTCCTGGGTCTCAACATTCAATGCTTGTGGAAGAGTGGCTGGAAAGCTGCCCAGCGGAAAAAGACCTGGGGGGTGCTGGTTGACAGCCAGCTGAACATGAGCCAGCATGTGCTGAGGTGGCCAAGAAGGCCAATGGCATCCTGGCAAGAGTGTGGCCAGCAGGGCCAGGCAGTGATTGTCCCCCTGTACTGAGGACTGGTGAGGCCACACCTCAAATCCTGTGTTCAGTTGTGGGCCCCTCACTAGAGGACAGACATTGAGCTGCTGGAGTGTGTCCAGAGAAGGGCAGTGGAGCCCTAGTTTTGCTAGTGCTGCAGTTACTAAAGTAAACAACATATTTTACTTATGTTAGCAAGCTCAAAGCAGCACATTTCACCTAAATCTAAATAGATTTCTACCTTGTTAAATTTTTACTCTGTCTCAGGTCTGGAGCACAAGTCTGAGGAGCAGCTGAGGGAGCTGGGGATGTTTAGCCTGGAGAAAAGGAGGCCCAGGGGCAACCTTATTGATCTCCACAACTGCCAGGTGGGGGTCAGCCGCTTCTCCAAAGTAACAAGTGACAGACCAGGAAGAAATGGCCTCAAGTTGTGACAAATGGACAACCAATTGTGTGGTTTAGAATTGGGGTTTAGAAAAATTTTCTTCAATTAAACACTTGTGAAGCATTGGAACGGGCTGTCCAGGACAGTGGTAGAGTCACCATCCTTGGAGGTACTTAGGAGACTTGTCGATGTGGCGCTTTGGGACATGGTTTAGTGGTGAACATAAAAGTGCTGGGTTAACGGTCAGACTCAATGATCTTAAAGGTCTTTTCCAACCTAAACAATTCCATGATTCTATCTTAATTAGAGTTCAAGAGAGATGGAGAAGCAGTGAACACTCAAAATTTCTTCTTGTCACCTGTTGCCCAAGAATGTGTTTGTATAGATTCCCATCATTTAAACATGACTTATTACTGCCTGATCAGTCAGACGGGGGAGAGAGAAAAGAAGCCTGCTTTCATCTCCCAGGGCAGGAATCTTTTTGATGGACATGTACCAAAGGCACGTGTACATTACTTATAGAAGGAGCTTTTGTTTGCAGAATTTTTGTCAGGAAAGCAAATATTTTCAGGCTCCTAGAAACTGTTTGGTCAGGCTTAATTGCATGTAGGTTTTGGCATTCAACATTTAATGGAACATGTTACTGTTATTTGTGCATCTGCAGTCACAGGAGAGACCGTCCTCCTTAAAAGCTAAAGCAAGCAGCAGTAAGCACAGTGGAAGAAAACAACTAAACTTTGGAGTTTTTCCCTACCTTCACATATTAGAGGGTATTCGAGCTAATTAGTTCAGGTTACTTCAACTCTTGGTAATGTAACTTCTTTGTTAATGCAATTTTAAGTTATGAAGACTCCCTTCAGTTTCAAAACAAGTGCATTGAGATTTTTCTTAATTTATTTTTTACTTTACCTGTGAAAAATTTCATAATCTGCTTTTACTGTTCATGAAGAGGAGGTAGCATCTGCTTGGCTTCTAGTTCCTTCTAGTTTGTAGGCAGTCTGTGTGCCACTGCTGCTGTTATTTGGAATAACCTTCTGTAACTCTTCAGCTAATTTGGGATACCCAGTAAAGATGCTTTCCCGCTGTTTTCATTCTCTATTGCTCAGATGTCTCTGCCAGGCAACTCACAAAACAAACAGCAACACCAGGTCTGCTTCAAAGACTGCACGCTTTGAAGTAGAGAGCAGATGACAGTTATGAAAGGTTAGTCTTTAATGGTATTACAAAAGGTAGCTGTACAGGTTTCCAGGCATTTGCTTATTAAAGTGCGTAATGCCCCAGTCCTTATGTACAAAAAATACTAAGTGGGTAGTTTTTTGAAAACATTACCTTGTACTTTCCCTAGTGGTAGAGGATACAGCAGAAATTAGTTTATGGCCTGAATTTGAAAGTGTGTGACTCTTTTTTAAATGATGGTCAACACAGCAAGATACAAAGGAAAAAAGAGAAGAGTATTAGACAAACTGGGTATAGATGGTCAACTTAACACTTATAGAAGAGAGAGGGCAGAAAAAGTTTGTCACATTAAATACAGCAAGTTTCAATCCATTCTAATCTTAGTGCCTGCAATAAAATTAAAAATTACCTAAGAGAGTAAATACTGTGTTCATTGGATAATTATATGTGTGATTTTTCAAAGGGAATTGCTTTTTGTTTTAACTACAGCTCTGTTACTGCTGGTAGTGCTCACTGGCCAGTCTTTAGCTTGTGAAAACTTTGGCAAGCCTCGGTTGTACCCATGAAACACAGGATCCTCAATGCAAGCTAAAATTAGCAAAATAAAAGCCTTTGTGAAAGAAATAGAATTTAAAATAAATTTTTATTTCTGTAAGCTGCTCTGTAATCATGAATGTGTTAGTGAATTTATTTTTGAGGGGAATTGGTATGACACTCAAAATGAGTGCATATGAGATTTTACAAATTGAAAATCAGCACAGACTTAATTTAAATGTGCATTTCTGTATTTTAAATGGCCTGTTTACTTCACATCCAAGCTGTTGATTTCTATGCTATCAGCATTCATCAATTTTAATGTCATTGCTTAAAAGGAGAGGAAGTTTGAGAGTGCATTTGAGATGAGAGTTCATATTTTTCTCTTTGCAAAGAATGATATATCTGTGCTTTTAATTTATTACTCTTTTCCTCATGTCTTTCCTTTTTGAAGGAATGTACAGTTTTTGTTGGGAACTTTATTATGCAAAAAAAGTTCAAGTATACTCACCTGTGTACCTATCCTGTGTCAGGGTTTTTCCTTCAGGGCCTTAACTAATAACTATGTTACTTTTAATAATATTTCAAGTAATTACATGTTTGACATTCTGTCTGGAGTTCATGCAACAGTTCTGGATTTCTTTCCCTAGCATAAGCTTCCACAGATTCTTTCCTATCTGAAAAAAAACTTGGGGCACATATTTTTACATGTATTCAATGTGCTGTCTAAGGGAAGAGCTTTAAATGCAGTGTGGCAGAAGGCTTCGTATTTATCTTCTTTCTGAGCAGTAAACATCTATACTATTGGAGTGGTTCTGAATCAGTTTTTCTCAATAAATCAGCATTCAACAGATGGCTGATTTGTTATATCGTGAACTGCTTTTGATAGTACTGATTTCCTTTGCTAAATATGATGCTTGCATAACTTACATGGCAGAATGAGCTATTTTTTAGTATCTTAGGAAACTTGTGTACTGTTCTACCCTGCCATAAATGCATTTCTTTGATGATGAAGTCTGTTGTATATCTTTGTACTTTCATTTGCTTAAAAAAAACCCTGTCTACAAAAGAGATTCTATTAAATTTATTTTTAAAATATGTTACTGTAGCAGGTTAAGTGGACCACTAACTGCATCTAAACTGAAATGGGGAGAAGATAATACATTAAGAGCATTCAAGCTATTTTTTCATGGCATTTTCCACCTGTCTAACGTCATGCAGTAAGAAAGTGGTAGCCTACTGCAAAACACTTTCAGTGTTGTGTAGGTAATGCGGTCAACCGTTTGCTGGCAACCAAACTTGATGATAATGCTCAAGCTTATCATCCATGTGCACTATCTGTGGGTCAAAGGGTGAAGGTATGTTCATCCTGCTTTTTTCTCCTGTACTTTCCGAGATACCTTCCTGTCAAGGAATAGCTGTCTTTTGCTGCGATTTAGCAACTTATTCCTAAGCCATCCGCAGAGATTGGTGTATCCTCTCCTCATTGGAGGATACTACTGGGTATTCCTCCTCCACACTGAGTTAATTCCTTGTAGCTCTCTTAGCCTGGAGGTGAAAAGAAGAAGGGGAGATCTTGGTAATTATTGCGAGTCTCAATGTTGTAAGGTGCGTGTTGGTGATGAGACTGCTGAGATGACTTGTTGTGTGATTCTTCTGCAACTGTAATTTGTTTCAGGTAAAATTAGGTACAATCAAGAGGAGAAACATCCCATTAATTTTATTGAATTGCCTTTTAATTTTTCATTCTGTCTAGATTATCAGTCCTAACTGCAGGATGATGGTAAAGTCTTGGCTTTTCACTGAATTGTAAAACTATGAATATAGTGACAGCACTGTTGCTGTTGGGATTTCTGAATAAAACAGGGCCAAACACTTGAGACCCAAAAGGATACTTCCATAGACAATTCCAAGGTAAGAGATCTGGATGTAGCAGTTGCTAATGCAGTATGCATACTGTCCCATTGGAAGATGCAGCTTGTAGTAAATTAGTGCTACTGACATACTTTTGAGTTTAACAATTAGTTTGAGAATCTTTCCAGTGATTAAATGCAGTAATGATTGTGCTTCACAGAGGTTTTGAGACACCCTTAGTTTTCAAAAGCTGTGGATTCCTAGATGAGAGTCTCAAGGTTTTTGTTAATCTTCTCTTCTTGATAAAGAGTGTCTGTTTTTTGAGTAGAAATTATGAGGACTGTTGGACAAAGAATTTATAGAATAACCCTGTCAAGAGCCTGAGGGTTGCTTTTGTGTTATTTTGGCTCTGTGGTTTGATTGACTTCTGGGAAGGTTAACTTACAACCACCATGCGTGTTTTAAGGAGCCCACTTCTCCAGTGCTTCATCTGGCTGGGCAGCTGGTGAAATTCTGCAGATGGCTAACTGTAATTTCCAAGACTTGATGCATGTAGTATCTTCTTTCTCGTCAGAAGGAAGATTCCCAATTTAGCATTTACTCATGCACTCGTTCAAGATGTTGGGAATATTGCCATGGCCTCACTTGGAGCAGAATCTGATAGTTTTGTTCCACTCCTTCCCTACCAGCAGACTTAGTTGTAATAGCTTGTTGGAGCGTTTTGGTGATGTCTTAATTGGTGTATTAAGACTTTCTTTTCCCTCAGTCATCAGTTTTGTGATACAAATTGCATACTTCATTAGTACTGGTGAAAGAGCGGTGTGAGATCATCTATAGTTCCCTGGCTAGGATTGTTTTCCCATATCATTAATTTTCTTCAAGTTTTTATTCCCAGACTCCTCTAACTTTACAACAGAAACTCGTAAGTGGCTAATAGCACATTTGGTTTCAGTTGGTTAGGATAGTTAGACTATGTATGTAGACTAGAATGTAAACTCCAACTTCAGAGGTATACGGTCAGACTAGCTTAACTTTTCTCCTCCGCCCACCCCTCTTTTTTTGCCTCCCACACAAGTTTTCTAACATTCTGGCAAAGCAAATATTTGGACTTTTACCCATTCTGTCACTTTACAGTAAAGAAGCATTCATTTTTCCAACATTAAAAACTTGGCCAGAAAACGTGGCCCAAAAACTTTAATGTTTTGAGCAAATGTTTAAAATTACCCTCTGAGTTGGCTGCTCCAAGTAGCCTTAAAGCACTGTTTTCTTTTGGGGTGGAAAATTGATTTTTCACCCCAAAAAAAGCTAATTAAAAAAGGTAATATTTATCCAGTATTACTGATAGCAACAAATTGAATTTAGATATTTCAAATGTTATAGAAATAAATTTGAAGCTGTAAGAAACCTGAATCAGAATAGCTGAATACTTAAGGAGCTCCCTTAATTGCAGAGGTTTCAAGAGCTGAGGACGGGAGGTGAGATTTGCAGGAAATGTCGAAAATAATATATCCTTGTCTTAGATCTTGTCTGCTCCCTAAAAGAAAAGGGCACGTTTTTCCTTAAGCTACTTGGTGTAGCTTGATTTTTGTATCTTGTTTTTGGTTTAAATTTTGCTGCTACTTAACACCATGTCTTCTAGGAGAGATGGTTCAAGGCAATCATCCTCTTTCAGTATTTTTTTCTGTTAACCTTGCATAGATTAGTATTTGACTTTGCATTAATTGAGGAGCTCTTTCCTAGCTCTAAATATGTTTTTACAAATGCAGACAGATCAAGAAAACATGGGAAATAATAAAGTTCTGTTGTATCTGCAGATCTCATTCCTTTTGGATGTGTTTGATCACCTTAAGTTAATAGAGAACGGACTTTAATAGAGAGGAGTCAGGTTCAGTCTCTATTTCATACTCTTGTGCTCTGTGTGATGAGTGATGATTTTGTGCTCTGTGTTGCTAGGGTAACACAAAGAAACATAGAGAAAATATGGCAAAATTCCAAAAGGGAAGCATTATAATTTTTTTTCAGTGCTTCTTATTTGCTCATGAAATATTTTGCCAGAATATTACTGAGAAAACCCAGTGGTTTTTTAAAGCTTTTAGTCCAAGTGTAGAGACTAAATGAAATTATTCAGTCATACAGTAGTGATTTACTTCTACTTAAGGACAAATGCAGCATTACTTCATCTTTTTTCCAAAATCTTTATTATGGACTAAGCTGCTCTTACCTTGTACCTCCATTTCTTCATCTTTGCTCTGTATCTCTATCAATAAATGTAAATTTTTAAAGTCCTAGCTCTGTCACTCTTTCCCAAAAGCTGTGCTTTTAGTAGTCCCCCTTTGAACTGCAGAACAAAAAAGCATTTGTTTTTTAATAATGTAACAAAAGTTTAGAATGAAAAGAGGGTCTGGCATATATACTGCGCCTATTCTCTGTCCTCCTGTGTAACAGTTTGGCCAGCACTACATTGGAATTGCTCTAGAGGAAAAAAATGAGCTTTTGGAAATCTGTGAAGTGACTCCCAGATGCTGTAAGTTCCATGTATCCCCAAAATGCAGGGGGTCTGCCTCTTCTCCAGAAGCTATAAATATCCCTCATACATGTACGTGGCATTTATGGGTCTTGGCTTTCCTGAGGAGATGATGACTGGGGTGGACTGAATCCTGGATTACTTTTATGGGCTCAGAATAGGGCATCTGTAGCTTCTGCTGGTAACTCTGAGTCACCTGTGTTCTGAATTCTTTTCTGAGTATGTGTCATAACAACAGCAGCCAAGCAGATGCCTATTTGGACTGCTGAAACTCGATGTAAGCACAAGTGTGAACACAGCAATATCCAGTACAAGTTACTGTCAGTCATCCTTTTTTCTTTATCAGAGAATATGTTCATTGGTTCACTGCCAAATATCTGATATAAATTATGCAGCATAGACTTAAGTTCTGGGGTGGGTTTTTTTTGTTTTTGTTTTTATTTGCATACCCTGGGGAATTGAGTAAACCTTGCTTTTGAGTGTTCTAAGCTGTGGTAAACTGTTTTGCTTATGCACAAGGCGCCTCTGCATCATTGCTTGTTTGCTTGACATAAGGATAACAAAGGATTACATTTACTGGATCTTTCCCTGGGCATGGACTAAGGGAGGAGATTGAATGAACGAGGTTGTTGGGGTGTTTTTTTTCCTCTTCCCTGTATACAGAGGCTGTAAAAATATCTCTCTCTAAGCAAGCAATGTTGTATAATCTGCCAAATCCTAGCTCTTCCCAAGGGACCACCTCTAAATGCTTTATCCAAATTGAACAATTGTGTTAGTCCTGGGGGTTGAGTGTAAGAGAGTGCACATAGGCAGTTGCTAGGAGTAGTTGGTAGGTGGAAAATTTTTTACCCTAACTTACCTTGCAGTGATTTGTTTATTCATACCTGGAGTTGGTACAGACGTCTCATCTAGGCTTGGTGGGAATTAATGTGGTCAGTATTGAGGGCTAGTCTAAAAAATTACTTCTGGTGTTTATGTGGAAAGTGGGGATGTTGAAATATTCCAGTTAGGTGTGAGAGTTGGGAGTAAAAAGGACAATGGTTTTGGAAATAATAATGGCAAAGAGGCATCAGGCAGTAGAGAAAATGAGTTTTAGTCATGTCATGAAAAAAAATACTGTGAGTTGGCATGGCTGCTGCAGTTTAGCTGAAGCAAATAATAGACTTTTTACATAATTTTTTTTTATAATGCTCTTGAACTATTTTTGAGCAAGCTAGCAGCTGCATGTTTTTGTGGTTTTGAATATATTTCTAAAAACTTACATGATTGCTTTTAATTGTCTATTTTGATACATATTTTTAAGTGACTCCCCAGATATACCAACTATTTGTTTTGGAAAGATTGTTAGCAAAATGGTACATTCCCCATCTTGACTTCTCTTCAAATTAATCTACAAAATTTATACAATATGGTCTAGATTTGTATGGGGGGAATGAAGGTCAAGGATCTTTAAAACTGAATACAAGAGAAGTTAATGTAGATACTGATCCTGATGATCAACAAGAGGAGTTCAAGTATGTTGATTCTTGAGGTACAAGGAAGGAAAAAGGTAAAAGGGGGAGAACATTTAATGTAATCCTTATGCAAAGGTCAACTGAAATATGTACAGGTTTTTTAAAAAGAAAAAAAGGCAGCAGGGAGATAAAAGGAGAGATTCAGCAAAATCATACGCTCCAAATTCTAAATACCAAAACCTGGGAAGATATAAAAACCTATAACATATGTAAGTACTGATATTATAGCTATCTATAAATTTATCTAAAACCCTGTGTACATTGAAGTTTTGTTTTTTTCCTTGAGAAGGAATTAATTTCACCTGTGAAATTAAAAGGTCCTCTTGAGTGTGAACAAAGTGATTTGAGAACTCCTAACACTCTGAGCTGAGAGTCAACTGCACAACTTCTAATACTTTGTGCAGAGAGTCCATCTTTTCTCATAAAACTCAGTGGATGTTCTTATGTTTCTTGGCCAAAGTGTACGGCATGTGACCATTAGATTTCAGAAATAAAATACCTGCTGAGTTTTTTTCTTTTTTTGTAGGTGCCAGTCTAGATCTGGAATTGAAAGTACCCAATACAGATTGGCAAAGCATTCTAGTTTTGTCCTGGAAAAACCAAGCAAACAAAATAGTACAAGAAATACACAGTTTAATTGTCTGTAATTAGTGAAGCCGATGAGTTTTTAGAGAAGGTTAGGAATGGTGTAAGAAAAAGTCACAAAAAGGGACCAATCAACAAATCTATATTAATTATTATAAATTTTAGAACACTTTATTTTGGAAAAGATCTCAGAGATCATCCAGTCCAACTTTAATTTTCTTTAATAGAGCTTAATATTTGAGCAGGAAGATGCATAATCTTATCAGCCTCCTTTTTTTGCCACAGCAACTTGCAGTGAGTGCTCCATACCACTTGCCCTGCTCACCCCTCAGACAAGAGCCAAGGAGTGCTCAGGTTATCATTGAGGCTCTTCTGCTTGTTCTTCTGGGGAATTTATTTTTATTTTTTATTTGACAGGCGTGCCTTCTTCCCCACAGGATACTAGTTTTCTCTTTGGGAGAACCTCTAGATTAGACTGTAATATGAGGAAGCTGGCAGAGATGGACCACCCAGGGAGGGGTCGGAAAAGAGCATGAGGAAATGGATAATGTTATCATCTGGTGACTTACCAGGGTTGATGCACTTTTCTAGAAGTGCCTGTTTTTGTTTTGATAAGGGATTTCAGAATGGTGTGGAGGCATAATGGGTGAGATCAGCAAGGAAGCACCATGCTCAAGAGGCAGTGTGAGAAGACAGGCTCTGAAGCCATGGATGGTGATGTGTTTCCACAGAGGGTGTTGGCTGGCTCTAGTCCCTCTCTGCCTTTTCCTTCTTGAGCATTTCTCTTCCACCCCTCAACTTCAGTAGGTGGGGGCACGGGGTGGAGACAGGCTGCTCATTCATCAGGGCCCACGGAGTTCCTTGCTGTCAGCCAGGGGTTCCTTAGGGGCACAGAGAAATGCTTTCTGCTGTCATTTTTATACCTGACTCTGTGTGCTGTTGTGATGTGAGTGGCATTGGGTCGAGTGGATGTGTTGCTATGGAAAATGTATGTACTTTTTACAGTCAAATAGAAAGGTGTATTTCCAAACACTATTCTCTAACTCTGCAGCCCTAGCTTGGCTGATTTATTTCCAGCATTCTCAGCAGTGAACTGTGGCTCTCAGGGTTGAATATCAATTTGCTAAGAATCCAAGTGCTGGTGGAATGTCCTCATGTTTCTGTACCCATGCAGCAACCACATCTTCCACTGGAGCCTTTCTATTCTCAGCAGCACGTGGGAATTCAGTGAAATCCGATAACAGCAATATTAATAGCAGCTGAGTAGGTGGCCAAAGAGGTTGAAATTTAGCACAAGCCCACTGCTAGTTGGACAGGCAGCGTTCATCTCCTGCGCAGCAATATCCGGCAGGGGTGCAGGAGTCCTTCAAATCCTCAGAGATCTTCCTCAGAATCGTAAGTGAAGCTGGTCAGTGTGGGGCTAGAGGGCCTACAGTTGGCAAGGAGCTGGGGAGTGGGCTTTTCTGCGGTCAGCTGATCTGCTCCAGCTCCTGGGCCAGGGTATGGCTCTTCCGAGCCCTTCAAAGGGCGTCTTGGAGGTGTGACTGCTGCCTTGATGGACAGAAGCTCAAAGAGAGGGCACCAGTACTTATTTTCAAACAGCAATCTATTCAGGTCTTCTGTTTGTGAGATCTGTAGTTCAGAGGAAAGGACAGAAAACAGGGTTGGGAGCTGTTGGAGTTTCTGAAGTATTCGTCACCAAGGGATGGGTTTGGCACTGGGCAGGGAGCATTTGTCACTGCCACATTCCTTTCTATCAGTGGGAGTGTCTCTGTTCCTTCTTTCTCCCCGTAAATGGTTCAGATTTGTCTTATCTCTTTGGAATGGACCACATGTGTTCTTGGCAGCTAACCTTCATTTTGGGGAGGAGAAATCTCTGTTCAAACTTGCTTCTTTGTTTGTTGGTTTTGGTTTTTTTAAGTTTTAAATCATCAATTGATAACTATATTTAAATATGTTTCTATATGAGAAACAGACCCTTCTCTGAATGGGATGCTTTAAAATAATCTTCCAGAATTTTACTCAGATTTCTGGTATCTTGGATGTGGTCCTGAGCTCCACATTCTTCTTCCTGGAAAATAATAAAGTGAGGTGTTAAAGTAGATTTGACATCATGAGTTGCTAGTTGCTGGAATTTAATACATATTAGGATTTGGGGAAACAAAATTGTATCATGTGTCAGAAAAATAAAATCTTGAGAAAAATATTGAGTTCATCAATATTGAAAAATATTGAGTTTATTGTTTAAAACATTTTGAAATAAGTAAAAAAAATCTAGCTTCTTAAAATGCACTGCTCTTTTGTATGGAGGCACTGGAGAGGTGTCTATAGATACCAGTGGATGTGTTTTATAATCGGTTAAACTTTAGTTCATGCTTTCTTTAAAGTACTCTGTATGATTGTCTACAGTTTAAAAAAAAAATATTTTAAATGCCCCAAGATGTATTGAAATAATCCCAGCAAGCTTTCCTCACTCTATAAAAATGGGAAGCACGAAGCACCTCTGGCTCAGGGTCATCACATGGGGGTTCTCACGGTACTAATGTCTGGAGCAGAGTCCTCCTCCACCAAACCGCCAGCCTGCTCCTCTGCCACAGTGCTGATGCAATTGCTTGTATGAGCATGATCTAAAACAGATCAGCAAGCTAATTTGGGGGTTCAAAATGTATATTTGGAAAAACCCATAGAAACAGGTGTAGCCGTCTGGCAGCATGGAACAGCAGTGTGATTCAGGGTTGTGTTGGCATAACCACGGGGGCAGCAAACAGGAGTGGCTGGAAGAGAGAGGGGGACCAGGAAATCCTTAAGCTAGAGCTGCTGCCAAAGCCTTTGTATTGTCAGGCTAGGGCCTTGGTGACTAATTCTGCTGTTTAACCTTGAGCAAACAGTGGAGATGAGAATAAATTCCCTGTGCTGTGGCTCAGCCTTGTGCTGATCTGCCGTGTCACTTTGCTCTACTCTTGTAGAGTGGTCTTTGTTAGAGAAACATCTGTCGGTCTGTGCTGGCTGGAAGCAATGTTTGTCAATATGTGTTGTGTTCAAATGTACCAGAGGTGTTCCATCTCTAAGCGTATCACACACTGAAGAATGAGAGCTATTCCTGTCCCATTTGTCTTTCTTCTGTTTGCTCAAGGATTGACGTAGATGAGATGATTTACACAGAAGGTGTTATTTCTCCACAGGTGGTTATTCCACATCTTTTTTCATCAGTGTTCAATTCAGATTTATGCGGTTGTGCTTCACAATAACTATTGTAATATCCCCCACGTGTTGTTGTCTCATGGCCTTTAGACTTTCATGCAGTGATTAGGAGATCTTTTCCAGGGTGGCTAATCTTGAAGTTGTATGTAAACTTTTATTAATACCACTACCAACATTTAAGGTTCACACTTTGTGAATCAGGATTCTACTTTTACAATTTTGAGACCTCTTTGTTAGCTGGAATTTGGTATGGAGGTTAGGATAGGTGGATTGGTGGTGGGTTTTTTTTTTGAGCTTCAGAATGAATGCTTAAATGCTGAGACTGTGGCAAGAGCAGACAAAGTATTTATAATAAATTTTCTCCAGTAAGATCTTAACTGCTCTACTTAGCAGCTTTCTTTGCTTAGTTCAGACATCTTTAGCAAAGTTGTATTGTTAACAAAAGGAGATATAAAAAGCCTGTGGGAAGACAGAGAAGTTAATGTTTAAAAATACACAAAGTGATTTAATAAGTGTTGCATTATCATGTGGGGAGGAACTGAATTCTTTCAGCAGATTAGTTTTAAGATGCCTTAGCTGTGCCCTCCTGGGCAAAGCTGCAGCCCACATAAAACTTCATACTGAAAGTTATTTGCCTATTCAAACCAGAAATTGGGTTACACCAATATTCATAAAGAATATGATCAGCATCAACTGGGCTGGCTCTGTGACAGCTTTGGATGAAAACAGGAAAAAGCAGACTTCTTTCACAGTAACCAAATGTAGTATTGGCATTTAATTGCATTGACGAAGATACTTCAGCAAGTGAGCTATCCCATCAGTTCCTAAGTTAGCTGTTGTATGAGAAATGTCTCTGCAATCAGTTGTGCACACACTTCAGTGCTATAGGCTTATATTTGAAATAAGGTTGTAAGTGTCCCAGAGTGTTTAAAAAGCTTAAAAGTTACATTGCTGAAGTTCTTCTATTCCATCTTCTAAATGGTTTATTCAAATACAGTGTGAGAAACTGAGTGTTGAAGCCCTGTGTATTTAGAGCCAGGATTGCAAAGGGGAGTTGGAGGTGAGAGCAGGAGTTTGCTGTTAGGTAACAGTTTGTCAGAACAGTTGTAGGGTCATGCCTACACTTACAGCAGCAAAGAATCTGCTATGCTTGAGGCTGGTGCCTCTAGCTTGTCCCCTCCTATGAACCATAATTGTTCAGAGTTATACACAAAACCCTAGATGAATTATTTGCATAGATTGCACAGTAGTTATGTTGTTTTTATAACACTTCATGAAGAATTTCTGTGTGGTAGAACTATTCCATTTTGTTTTCATTTACTACAATTGAGTTAAAAGCCTTGTTTTTTTCTATTTTGATACTCACAAGAAAAATTAATTCCTCCTAAAAGCTCTTCAGTTTGTATCACACTTCTAACCAACAGGTATTTACACAATAGGTGTTTTAAATGGAGTGTCCTGGAAGGAAATCGGGCAATTGCATGTGCAACTAAACACAGATGAGCTTGGACAGGTTGTACACATAAAAGGCTTTAAAGGCTCTTATTTCACACAGAGAATGTTAGCAAGCAAACCCAAACTACATCTTCTGCAAGTTGCATGCCTCAGACAAGATGTAGCTGTGAAATTTGTAGGTCAGAAATTAATTTTAAGACCTTCCAGTAAGGTAACAACATTGCTTCTTTAATCAGGATTTTTTTGACCAAAACAAAAAAAATAATATACCTATTATTTAATACAGATTCTAGGACAGTACATTCATCATTCAGAATCATCCTTTTCCTTGGTTAAGCACCATCAAATAATGCAGGGTTTCTCTTGTTTTTTTCTTCTCCTCTTCTGCTCAGACTGTGCCTACTGTGACAAGTGGTTGAAAAGGTTTAGAAACCAATAGATGCAGTTCAGAGAAGGAGAGTAGTAATGCAAGTGAAGAAACTACATGAATGAAGAGTAAACAACTTGTCTGTTTGCTTCTGTTCTTAGCAGAGTAAACAGGAATGAAGCAGGGTCTGTCATTTGAGTCCGTGAAATATCTACCTGCCAGCATTTTTGGTCTCAGACTGTCTTGTTTACCTGAATGGCCTAAGTTTTGTGTTGGTTTTAGTCCAAATACACAGGCCTAGTGTATTTATGGTTATTCCAGTAAGGAAATTATATTGAAATATAAAGACAACTAAATATTGCTCCTGTTGCAAAATGGTTGACTGAAATTGTCTCAGAGAGCTCAAGGAAAGCAGAAGTGAACATTATTGTGTTCAGTCTTGTAGCTTTGGTCTACGTGAAGGCTGGCAGCCTTTTGGATACATGCTCCTGCCAGCTAAGGGCAGAGTCTTCCACTCCTCACTGGGCTGCTGAAGTTTGAGAGCAAACTTTAAGGCATCCTTAGCAAGGGTCTCTGCTTTTGTAATTGCAAACAAAAGCAGAAATTCTGCTAACAAAAGGCATTGAGGGTAAAGAATGCTAACCTTTAAAATGTTCTCTTCTGGGTATGAGAAATGTAATGTTGATATAAGAATAGTTTTGCATTTTCTGCTTGGGAAATCAGCTTGTCTCTAGTAGCACCTTAGGTCACAGCTATGGTGTGCCCTTGCAACATGGACACTGGCAAAAAAATTAGCCTACTGGAAAAAAGGGGGAATTTTTTTTTCTTCAAAAATAGTCTCCAGTGAATAACTAATAACAATGGGTTTTGGAAGGGATTAAAAAACAAACAAAAAAGTGTAAATATTTCACATTAAAGGAGGAGGGTTCTTCCTTATCTGTGCAAAAGAGGTCATTGGCTACAAAGCCAGAAGCATCTCTGGCATGAGATACAAAGGAAGCTTCAGGCAAGGACTGTGGAGGTCAGACTCATATCAGGACTTTGTGTTCCTGGTAGCCTGGTTTCTTTATGATGTGGGGATGGGCAAGGCAGTTGGAGCCACTGACTGGGAGCAGATGCTCTCAAAATAGGAAGAAAGAGGAGGAGGGAAGGGATGGTCTGTGTCCCTGATGGTTGTCACATCTCATTGACTATTCCATTTCCATGACGAGTGACCAAGCCCTTTCCTCATTACACTAACTCATAACTGTTTCCTGAATGGTTTATTCTCCTTTTTTTCCTGTAACCTTTGACTAGTGTGTTCCTAGACAAACAGAAATGGTATAAGTACCTTGACACATCGTTGGTCTGGCATGTTAGGGAGCTCTGAATAGGTTTTTCTGCTGCTGTATGTGAAGTCTCTGCTTTTCTGTTTGAACCCCTTTGCTGTGCTGTGTGTGAAGTTTGTAGCTGAACCAGCTCCAAACCAGCATCAGCGGCAGGTGAAGAATTGTTTTGGTGTATTTAAGCCAATTGCTCTTCCATAACTGTTGGCACTGCAGGCAGCAATGTTGTTCAACCACTATCTGCAGTCCAGCCCTGAATATTATTTACACCTGGGGATAGGAGGCTTTTGGAGCCTCCCATTCAAGAAGTTTCTTCTTTTTGCTCTTAAAAGAAGCAGAAGGAGAACAGGACCACTATGAGTGTCTGTTGGTACACTTCCAAGGTGTGCTATATATATATATATATATATATATATATATAAAGTTCCTATTGTTAGTGACTGCATATGTATTTAATATTTTTTTAAAAGTCTGTATTTGTATAAAAGAACCCAAAGCCATCCTTTGAGCCCTATGTCATCTCTCTCCAGATGTCCCAATTTCAGTTTCTCATTTTTTGGTCTGAAAAGTTTACTCCTGGCTAAAGTGTTCTCTGTTATCTAAGGCAAATACTTTAGAAAACAATACAATCGGGGAAAAGTTACAATTGAATCTCCTTTCATATGGAACTGAAAATCTGAGGTTATTCAGGCTAGAAAAGAGAAGGCTCAAGGGAGACCTTCTAGCAGCCTTACAGCAACTAAAGCAAGCCTACAAGAAATCTTGAGAGGGACTTTTTTTACAGGGATATGTAGTGATAGGACCAAGATGAAATTGGGAACTGAATCGGAACTGAACTGAGTGTCAGTTTATATTTGCTACTGGGAAAAAATTCTCTGCTCTGAGAGTGGGGAGGCACTGGCATGGATTGTCCAGACAGGTGGTGGATGCCCCATCCCTGTAAGGGTTCCAAAGCCAGGCTGGATGGGGCTTTCAGCAACGTGGTGTAATGGAAGGTGTCCCTGCCCATGGCAGAGGGGTAGGAAGTAGATGATCTTTAAGGGCCCTTCCAACCCAAATCATTCTATGATTCTGTGATCTCCCTGGCTAATAGAGGTTATATTTCCCAAAGTCAACAGCTTGTTTTCTACTTCTGTTTTGTTGGTAACTAAATGAGAGCTAATTAAAAATGCCTAGAACCTTTCTGTGTACCTCTCAAAACAGAAACTGTAATAGATTGGCTAGCTTCTCATTTTACATGTAACAATTGAAATAGTACAGAGTTATGACTGTATTTAATGTGAAATGCTTCTTATTTCTTTTGGAGCAGTCATACTTGTATATTTTATATTGACTGATAATTGGTCTTGAAACTTTTTACATCTTGAATAATAATTGAATTTTAAGTCAGCAATTTTAAAACGTTTTGTTTTCTTTTTCTCATTCTCTGCCCTGCTTCAGACCAGAGGAAACCAACAGAAGAGTGAAAAATGTAAGAGAGTTGCACATTAATTGTGATTTATTATTTTTAAATGCTTCTGTTTGTGGTACTATCATATTTACCTTATTCTTCAATTGTTGATTTATCTGATGCAAATTAATGCCATTTTATAATGATCTCTATGTGCAGCTTACTTTCCCAAATAATTGTAATAATTGAAAACTACTTACATCTACTTACTTGAGATATGAGACGCATCATGACACTCTTAGTTTTGGTGGCAATCATAGCTAATACTGTATGCAAGATTTTGCAGTTCATTGTGGAAAGATCTCTAACAGCTGAGATTCTTTTACACTGGTACATGGCATGAGAGGAAAGTAATTAAGTTTGTATTCAGGGTTTTTTTTCTGCTTGTTTTTAGGTTTTGATTACATTATACTGGCTTGGAAGAAAAGCTCAAAGTGACCCTGATTATAATGGTCCATACCTCAATCTTAAAGCATTTGAGAAGTTATTAGGGCAAGCACTGAGTAAGGTAAGGAATCCAAAAAAGGAAACTAAGTTTAAAGTAAAAGAAAACTGAAGTTTATCATTTGTTATACAGCAACATTTCTAAACAGTCTCTTGGAGGTTTCATTTTCTTAGTTTGGAGAATATAGTAATTTGTTTTGCTTGCTATCAAGTTCCATATGAAAGTAATTATTTTTAGCTTACATTGGTTCTTCTGCTACCCATATGAATTCCAGAATGCATCTGCTCTAATTGATGTGGTAGATTGTGAAGAGCGCTATCTCAATCCTCTTTGGCTGAGTTGAAAGAAATTTAAGACCTTTTATCAAGTCTCCTGTTCAAGCTGTTGCATGTGTTGTTGTATATGTGTTTTAGGGTTTTGCAGTAGTTGTAGAAGTTTGTTTGTGAATTCAAAATGCTCATGAGTAGCATTTGCACCCTAAATTATTGAAAAAGACCTTTCAAAACTTACTGTTGTAGGCACTTGAAGAGTCCAGCCAGCCAAGCAGAAGTGGCAGAGATAGTGGGTACGGCGATATTTGGTACGTTGACCGGGGAGAGCCCTTCTCATCTTCAGTTACTCATAAAAGAGACGATTCCTTTGATAGCTTGGACTCTTTTGGTTCAAGATCCTGCACAAGCTTTTCATCAGATATAACCTTGAAAGGTGGCAGTGAAGGTATGTTTTCCTCTCTAAAATCTTTTGTTGACATGTATCTTATGAGTGTGGGAGAAGACAAGGTATGGACCTGGTACTGGGGTACCCAGTACTTAAAGTCAGTTCTAGTTTTGCAACTGCTGCAGTTGCATTTTGTTTAAGCAAATATTCACCTCTAACAGTTGGTAGAAAAAAAGCACTGCTCACACAGATCTTCCTAGGAAGGGTTGTTGAAACTCTTGCTCTCACTGACACATTAAGGTGTGTGTATGTCCAGGGTATATTCCCAGAGTTCTGTAAGGGAAATTGCTAGAAATTAGATCTGGATGGGATCACCTAAAATTGACCAGTTGCACAAGTCTCTTGTCTTGTTCTTAGGGTGACATAAGGTCAAACTCTTATGTCTTTACTTCATTTGTGAATATTCAATAAGGTTTTTCCCACCTAGTTTAAATACTGAATAGTATTTGTTACTTTTAGTAGTTTGTCATGAAAATAAAGGTAACAAGAAGATAGTGACATTGGATCCCTAAAGCAGCCGTCTAGCCTGTGTTTCTCTGCTGAAAAGTTCAATGCCAACTTGTAGTCTGAAGTCACACAAATTGTGAGGTTTTGGATTTTGTTTCATGTGAATAACAAAATCATTGAGCAAAGGCTTCATGGAGCATTGCTGATCTGTGCAAGGCAACATTTAGCCATGTTATATATGTGATGTACCCTGGCGTTCTACTGGATGTTAATCTGGTGAAATGAGCACATTGCTATATTATTTGCTGTTAACTTGTCTTTGTTAGTAAATTTATCTTGCAGATACTATTTAATTAAAAAAATTCTGTGCTGGTTTTTTGTCTTCAGTCTGGAGGCCAGCACTTTGTTTCTTGCAGGGAGCAGAGATAATGAAAGAATGGAACAAATGCAGGAGGATCATGCAAACCAAATTGAATTTAATGGATCTTATCACAGCTTTGCCACAGACTTCTAAAAATACTTCTCCTACTGTCCTGTCAGTAGCTCAGCAAATTTGCAGCTGAAACATCTCAAATACAGACGTAAATTGATTTTAGAAGACTTTGATCCAAGTTTTAGCTACAAGCACATGTCTAGAGAATGATGTTTGTATCTTCTTTTATTTCCACTTTCTTCTAAGGTTGTGACAGTGACACAGACTCGGAACTGCCTTCCAAAATGCATGACTCCCATAAAGATGACAGGTCTTACCGTAGGATTTCTGTGATTGAACCAAAACCTACCACTGACTTCAATCGTTTCTTACCCAACAAAAACAAGCAGACAGCATATGTGCCAGCACCTTTAAGGAAGAGGAGGACAGAGAAGAATGAGGACAACAGGAGGAGCTGGGCAAGTCCTGTTTTCACTGAGTCAGATGGAGCATTTTCAAGGTACTGGTGTGTGGTCTTAGTAAAATGGGCTTTGATGTAGAATTTTTAAAATAAGTTACTTCTTTTTTAGTTAAAGAAAATCTGCTCTTGCTACAATAAAAAGTCAAGTATTTGATTTTCCATGTCTTATCAAGGGGGATGTTTTGGTGTGGTTGTGTGGTTTTGATTTTTTACATTGTTTTTTGATATTTGAGTAATGTTTTGAAGCTGGCCAGATTCCAGATGTATTTAAATGCAAGTTTGTGAGAGATAGACCTACAGTTTTAACTGCTTGTTAAAGCTTCTAAAATATAGTGATGAATTTCAGTTGTCCGGCTTCTTGATGCATACAGATGAGATTAGTGGGCAGTTCTTGAGTTTCACCATTATCTTCGTGACTTCACTGTCTTCATTCTATTCCTGTTTCGGTCAACCTCAGTGGACGTGAAACGAATCCTGTAGCTTCCTGCCAAAATAGCATAGCAGAGTGTGGGCTCACAAATCCAGCTTCCCTCCAGATCATCTATGAGTATGACAGTGGCTCTGATTCAGAAGATGAAAGAAGGCTGCCTGACGTTGTTTTGGATGACTTAGCAAATCGTAGATTTCTAGTCAAAAAGAGCCCTGTAAGCTCTGCTGCACCTGGACATCATTTCATGTTGCGCAATGACTCTCCTAAATCTTGCTCGCAAGAAAGTTATCCAGCTGGTCCACTAGCTGCAATGCTTGAACCACTGAGGTCAGATATACTAATCCAAGATCCAGTAACTATTGCGTTACCTAAATTGCAGCCCTTAAATAACTCCATAAAGTTTGTCTTCTAATTGGCATTTTAACACAGCTGATAATTTGATATGCTTTTTCTGTCAAATTTTGTATTTTTATCAGAGGAGATAGGATGCTGATATAACCATTTAACTGCTTTTTAAAATTTTTGTACTTAATCTATCTCATTGTTTCTGGTGCTGCAGTGATGAAATTGAGAACTAATATGCTTCATTCACAAGGATGAGTTCCTGAGCCAAAAAGCATGTCTTTTTGCATTCCTTATGTCAAGTTGCTCCTAAAATATCTTAACTGATTGGATATTTTGAACAGTAACCAGAGGAGGCAGAGGCAGTTGGATACTAAAGAGGAAAACAAACCAAGAGTTAACAATCCTTCACAGTTATCTGGGTATTGTGATGAGGACGAGGAAGAAGTAGGAATCCCAAACATTGAAAAAGATGATCTCTATTTTCGCAAGCTAAGTTCTTCAGCACCAAATACAGTTGTTGCTTTTGACAAATTTCTTCCTAAGTTTTGGACTCCAGAGGAGGAATTGCTATGGAAAAAAATCAAGAAATCCTCTTTCAAACCCTGGTATAAAGAGATTCAAGGGTTCAGGTGCGTTTTCATGCATGCCTGTTTCTCTCCTGTGTGCAAAGCCTAAATAAAGTGTAGTTCTATGACTCTGAATTTTTAAATTTTCATTGCCAATGTAGCAGCAGGATATGTTTTATTCTTTCTTTTTTCTCTTTTTTTAATAATGGAAATATTATTTTTGTTATACTGTTGCACCTGTTGCACTGTTGCCACTGTGCATTTTACTCACTGAGTACACTTCATGGGTTTTTTTTTCTTTCTCCTCTGCTCATTCTTTCTGCTGCTGCACAGTAGAAAGAGATCAGATTCTGAGAATGAGGAATTTGCTTACAAACAAAGCTGTACCATTGTTGCTCATCAACCAAGACCAAGTTTTGACTGGAACAGTAGCTGCAGAAGGGATCAGAATTATAAGCCAACTGCTGAATATGTGGGAAGCTCATTGTCACAGATTGCAGAAGGAAAAATTTTGGAGTCTTCTGATCAGCCCAGGTTGATACTGCTGCATGAGCTGTTCTCTTGATACATCAAAAAGAAATAGCTGGATATGCAACAGCTAAATGAAATTAAACCACGTCCCGTGATGCCGTGCTTTTTTGGTTATTACTATTTTGCTGGTTTGTTGGATTTTTTTTTTTTCTCTTTTAATGTAGCCGTAAGTTGCTGGCCTTCTGAAACATGTAAATGTGAAAGTGTAACATGCTGCATAGGGTTACTGGCTTTGTGTGTGAGCATGTAAGTGTGATGTTTCTGAGCAGGTTAGGATGTCGAGATACCTTTGCGTTGGTTGGCGTGTACTGCGCTACAGTCAGTGGTAGTGAATGCCAAGTGGTGTCGTCATTCTGCTTGGGATACTGCAAGTCTAAACCAAATGTATATTGCAATACGTTGTGATCTGCTTGTCTCTTGCTAGTTAATGATATTTTTACTTCCCTCCTTTTGTTTTATATGCTTCAGTCAGTTTTCGTTACTTCAGGCCCTGCAAAAATACACTGACTACGTGTCTTCTGAAATGGAGACCAGAATTGATCCTGCTTCTGGCCCTAGGCTAATAAAATGTAGAAAGAATGTTTCCTTTATACCAGGAGGCAAGCAAGGAGATGAGGAAAATGGATATCTATATCCAGATTTGGAAAACGATGATTTGTTTGTTCGGAAAACTGGGGCTTTCCATGTGAATCAAGTTGTTCTTCAAGACCCCCAGTATTTAAAGAAATTCTCTGAGCAGGAGCCTCCTCTAGAGGGTGAGATAATTCTGCAACCCAGAGAGGGCCAAACTGTGATTCCAGACTTGGAAAAGGATGACATGATTTTTCGTAAAGTCCTCTCTCAAAAAAAAGAGGTGCCTTTATCAGGTGCTCCCGACAAGTATCACCCAGCACTGTTTCCTGATCCATGGAGTCTTCCAGAAGAGATCCGGTCCAAATTTCTATGTTTACTTGAAAAAAATGCGATACCAGAGGAAAGGAAGAGCAATGGCAGAGTGCTGTCACCATCTTTACATCATAAAAAGGATGATATGCTGACCCGCAAGATTGAATCTTGGAAAGTGGGAAGCAACATCCAGCCAGTAAATTTTATCCCAGGTCCATGCAGTGAAGAAGACTGGAAGAAGTGGGAAGCAATCAGGGAAGCCAGCAAAGTTAGACACAAGAAACGGCAGATGGTGGAGAGGTCAGGTTGTGTCCTGCACAGATTGAGTGTCCTTGATCCCTTCCCATTCAAAAAAGCATCATCCTGTGCTGAACCATTTGTAGAGTGCCAGTCTATTTGTTTGTGTCATCCTTGAACAAGCTTTCTATTTGCTTTGAATAGAAGCTCATGACTGCAATACCATATTTTCAACAGAAGATTATAAGGTTTTCTAGTTTTAGGCTGCCATTTTGGAGAAAATATGTTATCATTCCCTCAGGCTCAATGTTCTGCATAGGTTTCTTTCCATGGTTGAACAGGAATAGTGATTATTCAAAAGACTATGGAGGCTAGAAATATTTTCTTCTATTCTACAGGATAATATGCAAAAACATTTCTGAAAAACATGAATGCTTTAAAGACAAATTCTGGAAACAGGCATTCTGATATTCTTGCTTGCACCTAAGTTTAAAGATGCTTGTAAACTGTCCTGCCACAGTTCTGAGATGATCAGATGAGGTGAAAAAAAAAAAAAAAGTTTTGCCTGCTTAAAGTCATGGTGCATGCAAGTTGTGTGTCTATGTAATATTAAAGTCCACCATGGCATATTTTATTCTGCCAATACTATCCCCCTACTTTCATACAGTCCCGATTCATTCTTCCCCCTAATTCTTTTCTGGTATCCTCAAAGTTTTTCTTGTCTGACTGAATACTGTTTCTTAAGTACTTCCTATCTCTCCTTTGAATTTTGTATTTACTGGGGGAGAGTAGGGTTCCAAATGTTTACTTGCCTCTGAAAATACGGCATTGCAAGTTGCAGATCTCCCAGCTGTGCATCATTATTTTGTGACTAAGACAATTCTGTGTTTCAGTTGATATTTTGATGTTGCTGCATTTAATTTTTAAGCTTAATACTGTTAACAAAGTTTGAGCTTCACTGAGAAATATTTCTGAAGTGCTTGGAAATAGTGCATGTTTTAAAAATTCTTTCAGTAGAATTAAATAGGTATATTATAAAATACTCATATTCAAGAATACTAAAAATCATCTTGAATTGCCCTGGATTAGTTGTGTTCAAGGATTAATGTGCTAATTTTCTATATAGGGTCTTTCATTCTGGTACACATCAAGTATTACTTTCAGTTAGTATCAGAAATGGTTGAAGCAAAGAGAGCAACCTCTGTAAGCCACACTTCGTCTTGGGACTCAAACTGGCATTAATTTTGGTTTCTTGAAATGAGTCTCTTTTGAGCATCATGCTGTTCAGCAGCACTGGAATAAGTAGTGTGGAAATAACACAAGGCTTTATTTGTGCAGTATTGCTAAATGAAAAGTGTTGGAAACTTGCAGGCAGCCTTGTTCTGACAGTTCTGCCCAACTTTGCCCATCATGCAAGTCCTGGTGTGTTTTTTGACTGGTGTCCAATTCCTGATGTGCTTTTCCATGCTGGCTGGTTCCCAAGCTTTCAGTTTCCCCATCACTTAGTGAGAGTGCTGGTCTACTAATGGTGTTAATGTTGTTATCAATATAAAGACACTGAATCTTTTCTTTTTTGGTTTCTGATTTCTCAGACTGTTTCAAAAGCTTTCTGATGAGCAAGGGTAAGTTTTATAAAAGCTTGAAAGATCATAATGCTATTTTTTGGCCTCTTTTCATCTTTATGCATGCACAGTAGCTAAAGACTCATGCTGAAAACTTGTGCATGATGCTTTGTTGTTCTGTTCTTTGCAATTTATGTAATGAATGTGAGATAAAAGCTATGTATATGGCAAAAGTTCTCTCTGCTGTCTCGTGTATTCAAGTTATGGTTATCAGGCACTTTGAAAATCAGCTCTAATGTTTTATTTCCTGCTGAAGTGAAAAAAATGTTGTTCTGTATTTAAATTAGGCTTTAAAGCATTCAAAAAGTGCAAAGGAATATTAACAAATATTTTATTTTGAAGGCTGTACAGCTAGAATCTGAAAATAACTAACAGCAGTGGTATTTATCATGGGATTGGTGAATGGACTGGGGTTATTTTATGTCTTCCAGGTTATTGAATGCTCAGTGGTAAACTTACAGATTTGTATCATGGGAACTTAGATGTTGTTTATGATGAACCGCGACTCAAAGAGAAATAATTTTTCCACTTATTGTGTGATGGCATCTTAAGTATTTGGGAATGTGTGGTGTTCTAATTATTTTTTCAAAATTTTTTAAAATTTATTTGCTTCCCTATTTTTACCCTGAGGCAAACCTGGTAAATGACTAAACACTTCCAGAAGTGTGAAATGTTTCAGAAGAAGTTAGGTGTTAGGAGAGGGAGACTCAGAAGACTCAAGTCACTAGTTAGGTTTTTCAGTTTAGACTGAAATTAAAACTAAGATCCAGTTCCATGATATGAGTATACCTTTTCTTAGGTTATATTTGCTTTAGGTCAAGGTTTTCCTGTTTTGTTGCAGGCAGATATAGTAAATCAAGAGAAAGAAGTGGAAATTGTAGTTATGTAAGTTTTCTTGAACTCATCTGGAACAAATTTGATACATCTTTACATAGTATTTGGTTATCCTAAAACAGTTCGACGTGTGATATAAGTTAAGTGTAAAAAATGAGGAAAAGAACTGTACGACAAAATAGTTTCTGCAATAGCGACCAGGTGATTTTTGTTGAATTTGGCACTCTTCTCTATTTTCTATTCAGAAAATAGATAAGTGAACAGATACAATGAGTTAATGCCCAAGCCTTAATTTCTAGAGGCCAGAGGCCAGTCTTATGTTACCAGTGAAAGTGAGTTCAGCCACTTGGGAGGAAGTGAGAGTCTGATTTGTTAGTTTAGAGATCGCTTGGAATGTAACAGGTTAGAGCAAGTCTCTGTGCTGAATCTGTTTTGATTTTAATCTGATTTTTCCATTGTATCAGAGGTGCCACATTTTCAAGTCCTGCTGGAACTTAATTACATCCCTCTATTCTCTATATAGCTCATACTTTGGATAAACAAAAACAAAGGTATTTTTGAATACTAAGAAATAAAACAAAACAAAAAAAAACACCAAAAAAACCCAACCACCCAAGCCCTACTAGAAACCTAGCGTTCCCTTTGCGTTACACCATTGAACCTTATGATGAAACACCTGCATTTTGCTTACTGTCTCAGAGGCTTGTGATCAAATCTCATCAGGAGCCTTGTCCTATGTCAAAACTAAATGTCCTGTTATGTTTATCACTGCGGTGTAAAAGAATAAAGGCAAAAATAGAATGTGGTGGGAGAGAGCATGAAAGGTGAGCTTTGAGGAATTTAGGTTAAAGGGAACTAGCAAGTAGGAGTTCCTGGGGGAAACTGTAGCCATGTTGAAGAAGTTAGCAGGAAGATGGCTGCATTAGTTATCCCAACTTTAATGGAAAGCATCTCAGAGGCTTGGGGAGGATCAGATTAGGCTAGTGGGGCCTGTGACATCCATGAACCAAGCATTTGCCTGTGTGTGACTCTTAATGTTTTGTGAATTTGCATCAATAACTGATTTGGAAGGAAGGAAAGAACAAGAGGTGATATGGAGGTTGTTACAGGAGAGAAGTCCAAGGGAAGGAATTTGGAATTGGGAATAGGGGATGCCTTTTGGGTCAAAGAAAGAAACAAGATCAATAAAGATAATATCAAGTTAAAACAGAAGTAGCAGTGTTCTATGAGGAGCTCAATGTGAATGATCAGCATGGAGATGTACAGAGCTGCTTATTCCCTTAACCTGATTGTATTTGCTCAAATACCCAACTAATGACTTGCGTGTTGACACTATAGCACATCCCAGTCTTTCCCATCAGCTGCCCATGTGTTTCCTGCTCCATTCAAAATAACACTCATGAGCATTCAGTTGTACTAATATAAATCTTTCTCTCTCTGAAGGTTTCACTCATGTAAATGAGGGTTAGGATGTTATAAAGCTGAGTTCTCTTTTCTCTTTCTAGGAGTAAATCTTTGAATGATGTCAGTGCAGAGGAGCTGCAGACACTGCGCAAAATCCGTTATGAAGAGCTGCAGAAGATAAAAGAGCAGTTACAAGAACAAGATCTAAAGTGGCAAGAAGTAAGGACTCCTTTTCACCTCTCCTTGTGCATCCTGCTTGAAGGAGCATGTCACCTGCCTTTAGTGTCTGTAGTAAAAAAGCTTCAGCATATGAGCAGCAATTCATGGGGCTGTCTTCTAAAACAATTCATCTCATGCAGCTACTAGAGTTTTTGGGGATGTCTGTTTAAGGCAGAACTGAAATTATTTTCTATCTCCTCCTAAGTTTCTGATTAATGCTTCAGGATAAGACTTGTATGTATTGTAATAAAGCCTTCAGGCTTGATTTCTGTGGACATAAAGAGAAGTTAGGGCATAGTTTTTTGTGTTATCTGCAAGTTTTGAATACTTTTTTTGGAGAAATGATTGGAATGTCTGAGTATTTGATCCTCTGGGAGAAAGGGGAATAAATAATACTTCCATGTGCAAATTCTTGAGGCTCCTATCCCCTAATAATACTGTCTTAAATCCAGCTTATAAACTGTATGGTAGCTTTGTACAACATCATAAGCATATCTAAAGACTTCTCAATTTATTAAAGTCTCTGCTGGACAATGAGTATCAACAAGCTGAAATTAAGAACAAAGCAAGAAGTTCAAAGTTGTTTGTTTAATGCATCTCAGTTCTAATATTCAGTACTTCCCTTAACTCAGCCCTGGTATTTCATGGACAATATTGCCAGTTCACATTGTGGTTTTACAGAAATGAAGAAACTACAGAAAAATCTGTTTTCAATTTAGAATTTAAGGCATATTTATTCTCAAGCTAGTGTATCAGTCTAACATAGTAGTGATTTGGAAAAATAATTATATCCCAAATTCTAAAGCCCTCAACAAAGAAATACAGAGGGCATTTGCATTAATTTTCAATCATGTGTGATTGGGTGAAATATTTTAGAATAAAACTGAAAATGTTAAGGGGAGAAAAAATGGGCCAAATAGCATATAGTCCAGTAATTACAATTGTTAACTTAAAGAGGCAGTGAGCCTGCAACCCTAACTAGAACATTACTATCCCTTTATCATTTAGGGGAAAGGTATATGAAAATGTGGCTGTGATGCAGACGTGCAAATAAAGTCAGGCCAATAAATAGCATGTAATGGCATCCCCATTACATGCTATTTATGCCTCTGTAAGTCTATGAGGCCTTGAGAAAATCTGATCATATGCATTCATGTTATTCTAAACAGGATCTAGCGAAATGGAAGAGTCGTAGAAAGAGTTACACTTCAGAATTGCAAAAGAAAAAGGAAGAGAGAGAAGAAATTGAAAGGAGAGCCTCTGAGGTGTCTGGAAGGAGTACCAAGTCACTGAAAGAAATGCAGCAGGAAAGGTAATGGGAGTATTATGTTTAAGAACATAAGTCTGAGCATTATTATTATTCCTTTCAATTTTTGAGCCACTTTTACCAACAAGTTGCAGTTGATTCTGCAGAGAACTTGACAATTTTAGTTGCAAAATAAAATGTAGAAATCTAGGCAATTGAAGGGCTGAATATGGTTTTCTAATGTGCTGTTTGCACAGAATGTTAAACAGTTCTCTCTATAAATGATATTTTACTCTGCTATCCATAAATAAAAATATTGAGAAATCAACATTTGCATTCTCTTTAAATTAGTTAAAACAATAGCACTGCACTGGATAGCTGCCTTTTTTACTCATGGATAAAGTTAATTATTTATCTTCCATCTACCACCACTGCATTTGCTATTTTTTTAGCCACTGTGGATAACTGCACCTAGAATTTTAATGTATGTCACAGAGCTGTAGCTTTTACTTGATTTTCCCTTCATCCCTAATCTTTCCTCTTGGTATATACTTTCTGAAGAGTAAAAAGTGTAAACTGCACAGTACCATCTCTAGTGGTGACAGTCTTATTTATTTATCTATTTATTTATTTCAAATGCACATATGACTGAGCTGAAGGTAACATGCACATCACATGTATTAATAAAAAAAACCCTAAGTCTAATATTTTGGATTTTAAAAATTTTTTGGTTATTTGTGAGGACGAAAATTAGTTGCTTGAAAAAAAGTATGGATGCTAATTGTATTGAATGTTCAGCATCAATAAGAATCCTATAACTGATGTTTTAAAGATTGTCCTTGTAGTGGTTGTTCATTTATGACAAAGGAATGAATTGCAAAAAGATAATACTTAGCTGAATTTCAGGGCACTGTCTTATGTAGGTATCTAAAATTCAGCATTGCATTTCAGAAACATTGAGCACCATTATACAGTTCAGGCAGTGTTATGGGACTATCTTATTCCTGTTCTTTCTTAAATAAATCTGGATTTCTGAGGATGTGTAACTTGAATGAGTGTCTGTATCATTTACAGCTATGTGTAGTTATATCATTTTCTTGGCAAAGATTTCTGTCATGGTGGCAGCCTGATAATGTGATAGTAGGATGTCTGAGTGCTATGAGAGTGCTGAACTGGGCAGGAGGTAGAAGAAGATAGATTAAAAATATATGAAAATACAAATATATTTAAATGATGCTATTAATTTTCATTTACTGTAGATGTATTATTTGGCATATGCTCTGCCTTAAGCATTTACTGGTTGAAAGACTTTAGGCCTACCTGTTTGTTGGGTCACTTTGGTATTTTAACAAGCTCTATTCCCATAGGGGAGAGAGAGATCAGGACTCCTATGAGCAGCAGAAACAGGAACACAGCTGGGCGTATTCACTGAATGATGATGTGTTCAGTGAAGAAAAAGCACCTTCCACAGCAGCAAAAGATTGGTCAGCAGCCAAAGATTACCATTTGGAAGAAGATACTTCCTACAGCACTAAGGACAGTAAAAGCATGTACACCACACAGCCGCCCAAAGACAACCTGCCGGAGAGCTCGGCTGCTCAAGAAGCTCCTGCGCCTCCAGAGGGCCTGGAGCGAGAGCAGAGCCCGGCTCTTTTGTCCACTCGTTACTCAGTGAATGCTCAAACTGGGTCAGCTCAGGTTTCAGCTTCTCTCCCGAGAACTTACCAGAAAACTGATACCTCTAGGTTAACATCTGTGGTTACACCAAGACCTTTTGGTGTCCACTCAAGAGGAATCTCATCACTTCCACGGTCGTTCACGGTAAAATTCCGTTTCATTCCTGAAGTTTGTAAATTTGGAGTCTTTAATAGCTGGGGGAACAGTAGTTTTAATGTTTTGGTTTTATTTAAATAAGTGCCTCCTGTGTGATAAGTCTGTGTTAATAGAGCAGGCAGTTCTGTTGTGGCTTTTGATGTTTACTTGTGTTTCTGTACTTAAACACACTCCTAGAATTAAAACTGGTAACTATATTTAGTAACATATTCTTTTTATTACTTGTGGTAAGTCTCCTTGTGTGCTTTATCAAAAAACTATTGTTGGAGGTAATTATCTGGAGCCAGGTTAACATAATTAAGTGTTAAAGATAAATTTTTCAGGTGATAAAAGTTTCCTCTTCTCTGCTGACTTTGTTGAAATTTTATGCTAGGCTAAATTTTATCTACACTCTAAAGCACTGAAACAATGAAACTGATTCCCCCCTGCCCCATTACTATGATAATTTTCATAGTTTTCTCCTATATCCTTATTTGTTTCAATTTAAAAAGTGGTAAGAATGTAAATAATTCTAGGCAGATGACTTTAACAAGTTTATCTTAAGAAGTCTGGACTGTTTGTTCTGCAAGTATTTCAAGAGAAAAAAAAATTCTAAGTAGGTAGTTAACAATGGATACAGGAACCAGAAATTGCTTCAAAGGGGGGAGATGGTTTTGTTAAACATAAAAATCACTGAAAGATTCAAGGTTTTCTTTTTTAAAGCACTTATTTACCAAGCTGTCATTTTTGTTCTAGATGGATGATGCTCAGAAATACAATGGAGAAGTAGAAAAAGCTAAAAGAACTCAAACTTTGTTCACCAGCATTTCCTTTTCACAACCAGACTCTGCACACCCTCTCTCCACTGGTGCAGTCAGAAGCAGAGGTGAGGAGGAAGAGGAGGAAAAAGGTGTTCAGTCAACACCTCCTCCTAGTTTGGCTTTACCTTTAAAGTCCCAAGACCAAGAAGCTGGAAGTAGTATCCCTAGGCCAGTGTATGGCATTCCTCCTGATTCTCTTTCACTTGCATCTTCTGCAGAAATTGCGAATCTGACAGAGCCTGAGGATTCAAAATCTATGGTAAGTGTGGAAATAATGTGATCATGTGGTGTAACTGAATGCCACAGCAGAATAAAAGAGAAAATAACTAAAAGTACATCTAATGCAAGTATTTTTCTGGTAGTAAGAGGGCATCTCAGAGACTTGCAATTTCCTTTGATTTAATTTAGGGGAAAGAGAGTATTTGGGGAAGAAAAAAAATATTCTTTTGCTGAATTTTTTCCTATCCATTTTGTCCTGTGCCTAATTTTATTTATCATTCCAATTCAGAATAGTTATTCTACATATGTTTAATGCTTGCAAAGTTTTTTTGCTATTCTCCAAATGAGCACACTGTCTCTATATAATCAGGTGTGACAGATGAATTATCTGAGCTGCTGTAGCATTCATTTGCACTTTTAAACTGGTGGTGGAAAATAAAGATCAGCTTTTCAAAGGCTGGCCATAAACATCAGTATCACACTATCCTTTTATCCTTTTTTCCATCTGTTTTGATTTGGACTTTTTTTTTTTAGCTATTTACTAGAATCGAATTAATGTTCATGTTATTTTGTGCATGTCTCTTTGTGCATGTGCTTATTGGACAAGGGGCTGGGTCTTTCAGTGTTCTTTTTGAAATATGTATCTTAAGTGCTGTTTCCTCCAATTGATTGCATGTTTCACCAACAATAGCTTTAATTTTTGATACCTTTCTGTACTCTCTGATTATTCAATTCATAACCCTTGACAGATTTGCTTTCCTGATCCTGCTGTAAAACTTAATTGTGCCAGTTGCTTGGTGAAGGTCGTAAGACCTTGGATGCTGATTTATGAAATCATTTCCCATACTATCTTTTTAGAAATTCATTAGCTTCCAAACATTCTTCTTCCTAATTACTTGTGGAAAAGAAATACATTGCAGTTTAGTACCCTTGATTGCCTCTTGGCCATTGTAATGAATTTATCATAATTTTTTGAAACTGATTGCTGTATAAGCAAAGAGATCATGATCTTTTTTTTTTTCCCTGTGTTCTAGCAAAAACAGGCAGAGGAATTTCTGTTTTAATCAGTGAAAACTGACAGATTCAATATGAGTTCTTAGTATCTGTTCAAGCAAGGCAAATGAGAATAGCATATACTAGGTCCATTTGTTTTTGTCCTGTCAGTTAAAAGGCTATAAATTTTTCTCCCTACAAGTGAATAATATGGGGGTATTTTAAAAATATTTTAAAAAGTTAAAAAAAAAAAATCCTTGGTCATATTATGTAAGTTAACAAGCTCCAAGTTAAGGAATGCAAGTTCCAGTTTATGTGTTTGTAAATCATTGCCAGAGAGATTGATATAGCTCACTAGTCATCAGGGCCATAACTCCAGGTCTGGAGCACTGTTTTAGAGATGACCTATAGAAATGTTAAAGTTCAGAGTACAAAGTCCCATTACTTCTCTGACAAGAGATAGAGCTGAAGAGTCACATTGGGATGGTGGAAAAAAAAAATTAAGACCTTTCCAGGAACACACTCAAACTCTAAAGGTTTGTATGTTCTCTAGCCCAGTGTGCTAACCTGTTTAGTAGATTCACTTCTAATATACTCACCTAAGGACTTGGGTTGTATGGGAGCATTTGCCAGCCAGTAGCTGTGTTGTGAAGAAAAGAATTAATTTCTACCCTGGGCTGTAACGAGGAGTGTTTTCCCAGGAACATTCCTGTAGCATGAGACGATACCTTGGGATGATGCTGTGCCATGTAGTTGTCTTCTCTATCCAGTACTCAGGTGCTGCTGAAACCACCTCTGGCTGCACCTCCCTGAGACTCCAGCTGGCTGCACCTGCTTCTGCAGTGCTCACTGTAGCTGCTTATTACATCTTACAACATAGGAGCTTGGAGGAATTGGCATAGGTTTCTAGACTTTTAAATATTTTAAGTTAGGGAAAATGAATCCGACTCTTCAGGAAGGCTGGGTCGCTAGGGAACTAAAATGTAGGCGCACATTTAATGCACGTGCAGGGTCCCTTCCATGCAAGAATGTGCAGAGACCCTTCCATTCACATTTTGCTGGAATATATCTATCTCAACATTGTTTGACAGAGAAATCTATTTTTTTTTTCCCTTTTATATTGATGTCAATGTCATGCTGATGAAGTGCGTAGCATGCATTTGGGTATTTTAGTAGTTTTTAATGAGCTCACCTTAGAATGTTAATGTATGCAACACATGCTCCTAATATAGCATGGGATTGAAAGCAAGTGTTACAAAATGTTTTCCCATTCAGTTATTCTTGTTGTTTAAAATGGTGATGTTAGATTTTGATTCAGATTTTGTAAGCATCCTGAATGTCCATTAAAATAAAATATCTGAATTTAGCTGATTTGGGGATTATTTTTATTATCTAAGGCTTCTGTTATAAAATCCATAGCAAGTTGGTAGTATTTCACACAAAGAAGATGATTGTGCACCCAAGTAAACCTAGTTGCAGCATGAGCCTAAACTGATGATTCTTATCGTAGGATATGCAAAAAAAAAACCAAAAAGATTGGTTATGGTTATCTAGCTTTTTCATGTTTCTGATGCTCTCTGAGGAGGCAGTACATGTGACAAATTCACAACACTGTCCACGAAGAATCATTTAGGGGTTTAATTCCCTCCAAGTTCTTAAATTTTTTAGCATTGTGTTCCAAAACATTTAAAATAACAGAAATGTGGAGTGAGACATATGTGTAGAGAAAATATAAATGTAACCTGAAAACACACCTGTTGGAAGAAAAAGCAAATGAGTTAGTTAACTGACTTTAATACTGTTTCCTTTGTCTGTGATGCTAATAATAGATGATTAAAGTGCACACTGTGAGCAGCCTCACTTATTTAGAGGGTAATCTTTCCCTCATTTAGATTCCTGTGATACCAGATACTGTAGTGTCATGTTTTATTTTTCAGTACAGTGAAATGAGAATCAGTATAAACCAGAGACCTGGCCACAGTCGCAGCTTTGGGTTTACAACAAATTGGAGTTCTTCAGGAGTCATTGTACAGACAGTTGAAGAAGGTAAATGTATATATATATATATATACAAAATTTTTGTTCTTATGTTTCGTTTGCAGAGGCTTCTAAATTAAGGCATTTGCTGCTAAGAATGCTGCAAACATTTTAAAACATCAGGTGTGGAACTGAAAAATCATTATTTAGTTTGCTAATGTATTTCTGTGAATCCTCATCTCTTGAAACAGGTTGAATTCAGAAATACCAAAATGCATTTCCCTAATCGAGGTGGGTATAAACATGAATATTTGTTCACGGAGCCTCTTACAGAACAGTATTTAGGGGCAAATACAGATTTCCAATATCCAGACTGTTTCTTTCAGCTAAGTTTGAAAGATTTCACTTCACATGGTTTGTAAACTCACGCAGAGGAAAATTAGGAGTTAATACTCTTTGTTCAATTTCTCCTTTCTTAGTCATGATGAATTTTGGAGTCAGCTCATATTCTTAAGTAGTTGCAACTTCTAAATTGATTTCCACTGCAGTTTTTTTCAGTTGTTTTAATACTGAGGGAAAGCAAACATTTTTGTCTTTAGATGACACATATATAAAGTTTATTTCTAACCTTTAATAGTCTTCTGCAGAGAACGAGCTTGATTTTCTTAAAAAAAAAGGCAACAAAACAACAAAAACCTAAGCAAATACATATGCTTGTTTTCTAAACGATGGTCTTTCCCATTGCCAGTAATACTTGAGGAATATTGAATTGCGCCCTTCTTTCCACCTAACACAAGATCATCCTGAGAAAGGAGAAATAACTGGAAACTTAACTTAGTTAGCCCTGTATTATGCCTTCCAGAGAGGAAACAATACTGTTTAACAACAGTTAACGAGCAGTCTTGGATGTTTTCTTTTCTTTTTCAAATTCAGTAAGTGAAATGGCCTTTTTTCACTATATCTGAGTAATTTTCATAATTAGATTTGCTCTAGGATAACCCTCCATGAGCAGGGAGGATGGACCAGATGAACCACTTGTGGTTCCTTCCAACCTGTTTCATTCTGTGATTCTGGAAATACTAATATTCACTTTGCCCAAAGAATAACTTTCCCTTTGCTTTTCAGGCTGCTAGGCTTTGGGTTTAATTTCCTTCCTTGGAGGCAGGGATCTGTCCATTTGCACTGCCTACTGAAAAGGAGAAATCTGAGGGCAGTAAATGTTCCTGCTGGTCATTCACAAAGCTCCTGTCCCAAGGAGAAGATGAAGGCCTTGTGGTTGTTATCTTGGTTATGCTTTATTACCATTCTCACAAGGAGGAGCACAAAGTATAGGCTGAACTGAGAATGGAGTGTATCTCAGTGTTCTCATTTGTAGCCTGTGTTCAGCACTTTTTTCTTCTAACAACTGTCTCATCTTGTATCCTTACTCAATAGCTGTAGCTCCCTTTGAAGAAATGAAGGATGAAAGAGTTGGATGACCCATTGAAAGAGTAATATATGCTTTCAGCTAGGCACTTGGAAATGTTGTATTTCCTATTTTTAAGGATAAGTCATAGGATAATTCAGCTTGGAAGATCACCTAGAGTGATACACTGCTCAAAAAAATGTCAACAATTCAAGATGGAATTCAGGCCAAGTGGCCTAGGGCTTTTACCCATGGGGGTTTGAGACCCTCTGAAGATGGAACCTGCACAGCCTCTCTGAGCATTATCCTTTCCAAGAAAATTTTCCCTACATATCCAGTAAGACGGGTCTTTGTTCTGGTTTATAGCCACTGTTCTGTGTTTTCCTGCCATAAATTTCAATAAAGAGTAGGCTTTTCCTTCACAGGGACCTCCTGGTACATACTGGGAGGGGGGCTACTATTAAGTTCTCCTGCAGCCTCTCTTCTCCAGACTGAACAAGCCCATACATACTTTCAGCCTTTCCTCAAGGTCGATTGCTCCAGCCCTAACCATCCCAGTACCTTCCTATTTAACTTGCCCCAGTTTATTGATGGTGTTCTTACAGAGGAACACCAAAACTGGACACAGTATTGTCCGTGTAGCATAAGAGGTGCTGAGTGAATTGAATGGTCACCTGTCTTGATTTGTTGGTCATGTTAGTGTTCATACAGCCCCACCACTGCCAGGGCCCACCCAGCCCATCAATGCCCAGCCTGTACCATCACTAAAAAGATTAGTCCTTTTCAGGAACAGGACCCTGCATGGCCTTGTTGAGTGTCAGGTTCCTGCTCTCAAGAGCAGCCCTGCCCTCCGGTGTATTGGCCACCCTCTCACTTTTGGCAAGGTTTGAAAACTTGATGAAGGTGTGTTTTACTTCCTTCTCCTGCTTATTGGCGAACACATTAAATGAGGGTAGGTCCCTGGATACATCCTGATGAGATCCGCTTATAAGCAGCCCACAGGCTGAGTAAGAGCCATTAACCACTTCCCACAGAGCCTGACAGCTCAGCCACTTTTTCATCATCTGGTCGTTCTGCCCTGTGGACAATACCATCCCACTTTTGATACCAGGAGACTGTGGAATATCATGTCAATGGTCTTGTTAAAGACAAGGTGGATTGTAACCATCTCTCTTCTGCCATCCACAGAGATCTAGTCAATTATTGAAGATAACCACATTGGTCATGTGTGATTTAGGCTGCCAAATCCAAACCAACCGTTCTAGTCACCTTTTTCTCTTTCTTGAGCCCAGAAAAAGCTTTTGGGAAGACGTTCTCTGATTGTGTTGTCTTCCTAACTAGCTGTATTAATTTTTTGAGATGATACCCAGCATGTATATTTTTTACTACTTATAGATGACTCTGTATTCTACATATGCTATTCCTTAAAAAAATCTGCCAAGAAAACTACTTGGTAGGCAATGTTAATTTATAAGTGTTCTTAAAAACCTAAGTAAGAGTTAAGCTTGTAACACAGTGAAACCCATTTACTACATATAAAAAAGGGCAGTTCTCGTTTTTAAAGGAGTTTTCAACCTTTACACTAAAAATTAGTTAAATAGAAAGCCAATTAGTTAAATAGAAAGTCAAGTCATTAATCTAGACATTAGTTCTGCCAACTTCCCCAGTGCCATATAATCTTTATTGTTTCAGTCCTTCCCTTTCACTTTCCCTTTGCAATATTTTTTTGAGATTGTGTTGATATAGAAGTGCATATCTGATCAAACACTTGCAGTCATGTAGGACATCCACATCCTTCAAGTTTTATTTTTTTTTCTGTCATTGAGATAGTGTTTATCTATTGTAATAACAACAGATGGGGATAGGTTAGAGATAACTTAGAACGTATGGAAAATGAGTATTTGGTTAGTTTTGTTTTTACTGGGGATTAGTAAGAAAGAAAAACCTTTTACCTTCATGGAAACCTATGAAAAATGTAAAAGCAGTACATATGTTATATAATGAAAACTAAATCCTCTATAGGAATATAAAGAAGTTATTGTTAATTCCTATAGTCTTGGAGGAGCTGTACAGAGAAAGACAGCTGGTAGCATACAACTTTTGGTGCCTGAATTTCTGTGGGCTTATCTGGATGTGAATCAGAGCAGAAGCCCACTGTAGGCACCCTGGTTTGCACTACTGAGAAGCCATTTTGTCCAGAAACTGTGGAGGAAGAGCTGGCAAAGTTATAGGCCAAAAATTGAGTAGTGTAAGTTGTTTTGGCTATTTTAGGTCCAGATCTAGAGACTGCTGTTGTTCATTCCATCTATATGGTGGGAATATGGTCTGGATGTGCCTTTCTACTAATACTATAGGAAGAACTGTGCAAACTTCAACTCCCTTCCTTTCCTAAAACTGAGTCGAGGTATACTGTTCACACCTCTGAGCCCAGTCTCATCCCTGACAAATCATTTTAATAAAATGAACATAACCTTTTTTTGATTACTGGGGGCTTATTCTGTCACAACTCAAGACAGAAATTTTGAGTTCTAATGGCTCTGCTGGAGCCTGAAGGTTTCCCGGTATCATGAGCATAAGGCTTTGTCCAGATGTGGTTAAACTAAATATCAGACATGATTCCAAGTGTTAAATGGTTTTGTTGAAATTAGTAACTTCAGTATTCATATTTTCAATAGTATTCTTAGTAGTACATTCCATAACAGACTTGAAAATCCATGATTCTTTAACATCTTCCTGACTCCTGGAGTCGCATGTTTTTTTCTGGTTAAACTATTGTCTATGTTTCTTCCTCCAGATGAAAACCCTACCTTTTCTTCTATAATACTGCTTAAAAGCAATTAGTACTGATAACTGCAAATGAAGTTTTTTGTCCATATTTTAAGAATGATGCAGAAAGATATAATATGGAGCCATGTTCTTCTAGCAGAGAAGCTAGTGTAGCTTTTTAGCTATGACGAATCATTATTTGGTGCAGTACTAGGAAGCATAGCATTTTTTAATTTCTTAACTTCCTCATGTGTGAAGCCATCTGAATCCTTAGTGGATGAGCCAGACTTACAGCAGCATTTTACTAATGAGTCAAAAGACACTCAGGATGAAGCATATGGTATCTAAATTTTTCTGTCATACTTGTCCACATTTTTGTAATAATGTAATAGGACACTGATCTTGGTATATTTTAAGTAAGATGTGTGGATTTCACTACTTACTTTGGAAAATGCTTCCATCCTTCCTTCCTTCTCAAACTTGTTTTATTAACATGAGGGTTTATTGTGCAATCCTTAACTATATTGTTACTTGGCTTTTCTATTTTCTATTCTGCTAAGGGAATAATTCTTAATGGAAGAACCATTTGTATGTAATCTGTAAAATCTTGCTTGGAGAGTCTGAGTTTCTCAACTCGTCCATTTTCTGAATTAAATAGAGAAAAAGTTCATGAACTGGTCTTCTATGTACTCTGTTCTCAGTCTAGTGAGATTGCCTGCCAATGTGTAGCAGATGAAAAAAGTATAAAGTGCAGCTTGTCTTGCAAAATATCAGTAGATTCAAAGTCCAACTTGCCATAAAGTTCACTCTTAATAGATAAAATAAGTGGAATCCAGAGAAGTCTAGTGGGACAGTACCCAGCAATATCTTGAGTCCAATTACCAAGCAATTCAGAGCTAACAAACTATTCTAGCAAAGCAATAAAGCAGCATGCTCTTGTCAGCAGAGCTCAGAAAATGTAAATGAGAATACGAGAAAGCCAGCTTCTACTGGACTTAACAAAGTGCAGGCTGGTGGTTTTTTTGGTTTTTTTTTTTTTTGTTTGTTTGTTTGTTTGTTTTGGTTTTATTTTTTTGGGGTTTTTTTTGACAAATAAGAGGATCACCCAAACTTTGGCTGAATTTCAGCTAATTGTTGGATATAGACATTGTGGTGCTGCCTCTCTCTCACTATCACAGATTATAAATGTGAGTTAGTGAAGGGAAGACTGAACACAGGGGTTGTTTATTAAATGGGCTAGCCATAATCTGAAGATTTACAAATCCAGAAGATGGATTTATTTATTGTTCCCCTAAGTTCTAAATTGAAAAGCTACTTTGATACTGAATTTACTGAGCTTGTGTTACAGTGTAGTGAATTTTTCTAAGACTTTCTAAATATCCACTGTTAAGCATTTCTTTGAATGATTCTCCAATCCACTCTTCCAATCACAGCTAAGATAAAAAGAAAAAATATGAATGGAGACATAATAACATTTTTCTTCTGTTTTCTGCAGGCAGCCCTGCAGCACTTTGTCAGCTGCATGTAGACGATGAGATCATTGCTGTCAACGGCACAAAGGTTTCACATATGGACTACAGTCAGTGGGAAGAAGCCATCAGCAGAGCACTAGAAACTGGAAACCTGGTGATGGATGTCAGACGATATGGAAAGAATGGTGAGTTGTTTCGTCAGGCAGATCCTGTATGCTCTGTAAGGCAAATAAGCTTTGTCTCTGCTGTACCTGACAGCTGAGAGTCCTTATTGCCCTTACAGCAGTAATACATATCTAAGCTAAGTAGTTTGCCAACGTGTCTGTTGCATTTTAACACAACTTGGCTTTTTTAACTGCTTGAGCATTAGAAATGTCTTGACAAGCAAATCTGCAAAACATTGAACTACTGACCTCACTCTTGTTCTCTGCCTGTTTCTTAGAGGATGGACAGGTAAAAAAGTGTGCAACCAGCACAAAAAGGAATCTAACATTTTCTTCCCTGCCATACCACAAGAATTAGAGGGTCTGATCACTAATTTTTAAAGGCCCCCTCTCTCAATCACCAGCTCCCTTTCTTCAGGGAAGGAGGATCTTTTGTTCCTTTCTTCAGGGACTCAAATGTTGTGGTGCTGTAATCTCTCCAGAATGGTACTACCCATTCTGGGTAGGGAAGGTTTCCATCCTGGCTTGACAGCCTTATAGCATGTCTTGATTTGCCATGGTTTTAATCAGGAAACCCTTTCAAAGTTCTAGAAGAATTTTTGCAGTGTTAGAAGTGTGACCAGTGACTTCTTTCACAGTATAAATACAAAACAGTATTTTAGTGGGAAGCTAGGTAAATAAGTTACCAGCAAACGGGGGTAAAAACAGTGGGGTTAGGAAGAGACAAGAAACAAATCACTTTATAGGATGTAATACAACTGAAGAGTGAGATTAGTGGCAAAAAACTAATTCATTAAATTTTCAGTAGAGAGGGGAGAAAGGATGGCATATGTGAGAAGTTCATTATTTGTCTTTGCCTCATCAATTTGCCAGTTTAGTTTAGGCTGCCTTTTCTTCCCCCTCTCTGTGCTTCCTGATGAGCATGGACATGAAAATGACCCTTCTCTGGATAATGTATGAGTCTCATTGTATCTAGAGTGAGTAAAGTTGGAAGAATTTTCTCAATCCTTACTAACACTAATGAAATAGTTTACAATGAATGCTAATTCGTCTCTAATGTTCAGCTGCTGTAGCACATATCAGCAAAACATCTTTTGTTTTGGCAAACTTTTATCTGGCTTATGACTAACACTTGCATTTTTGGGGAAGGCGGTCTGCTATAAATGCCCTTTTTCCCTGTCTTCACAAATTCCACCTGATTTGTGTGTCTCCCTCTTCTGTTTTTGTATTATTTTAATGTTTTCACTAGCTCTTGTTCTGTTCTTTGACGTTACTGTCTATATTAATTTCTTGATCCTCCACATACCAAAAAGACTGGGGCAAAGACCTGCCTTCCCTGCCACATGTAAGGCATAAAATCCTCAATCTCACCAGTATGGCTACCAACATTATAGGTACATCTGAAAATAAATGGATTGATGCAACTTCAGGAGAAAAAGTTTCAAATGCTTCCACCATATCCACAAAAAGAGATTTCTCCAGCAGCCTTCAAAGTTCTGTGAGTATATTTTTGAAGGTTCATGGGAGATGGGGGGGAGGAAGAAAAAATGTAATGTCTTGATAGTGGGAGGATGGAGAAAAGAACTGGTAAATCTTCTGTTCCTTACGCAATACAAGTACAAGTATCTGCATCTGAAATATGGAGATGTAGCTGTGTATGTATTAAGGTAAATAAGATGTTTTAAAGACTTGCTACTTGTCTATTCATGAGAGAACACTGCTGAATGATAAATATTAAAACACATGCAGAGTATCTTTTGACTAAAACTATATATAGTGTCTATTCTTCAGAGAAGACTTTGACCTGAATTATTAGCCTAAAGGGAAGTTGCAGCCCCAAAGAACAGGTGCATATGTGCTTTCAAATTACTCATAAATAAAAACCTGCCTGCCAAGGAGCTGAAATGGGAAGGTCTTGGCTTCTGGAATTTTCTTGCAAGCTAATGTGTTTTATTTCTGCAGCAGTTCACAGCTGGTTATTGATTCCCTCAAATACATACAGTAGCTTTATTATAAATTACACTGAGGAAGTCTTCGATTTTTTAATATCCTTTTATAAAATATTATAAAGTGTTTCATGACATATAGTTCCTGATAGGAAAGATGTGTAGTTGGATAAACTTCCACAAATCTAATAACCCTAAGAAATTTATTTATTTATTTGTTTATTCATTTATATATTTCAGGATACAGAAACAAAATTGATAAATGGAATGCAAGGAGACCCTGGCTCTAATGAACAAAGAGGTAAGCCACTGTTGCTTTTCATCTGCTAATTGTGTGGTTTGCACCAAGCGCAGACAGTAAACCTGTAATGACTGGAAGTGTTATACAGTGGGTGAAGTGAGACCTTAACGAACCAAAAGCCAGACAGATATCACAGAGATTGTGTTGCATCCAAACTGGGTTTAGCTTGCTTCCACAGTTTGCTAAGCAGTTTGAGAACTGACAACAAAGCTGCGACAAAGCCCCCCGTCTCTTCATTAGTGGTTGTAAATTTAATGTGTGGTAGGGGTGAAAGAGAAGAGGGCACGCGATTTATTGTAATTGCTACTGCATTGTATGGAGACTGAGTTAGTAAGAGTATTGACTTATTTCACTGCCCAGGAAGAGTGTAGAGTACTCAACTTTTTGCTATTTTTTCCTGCCTCTTTCAGTTGTAAGGTTTTGGGTTTGGTGGCTGTTTTCACTATTGTTACTTTACTTTTATTCCTGGAGAAAAATATTGATGATACTGATATGAATAAGAATTGCATGAGGCTATGAGCAGTTATAGCCTTATTTGACAGTAGTGGGAGAAACCAGGTATGTATACTTCCTAATGGAATAATAATTCTTGAATAGGAGCTTTGTATTTCATTTTAGCTTGAATACACATGGCAATTCATAGAAAAATTCCCCCAAGATACCACTCGCCATTTGTAGATGTTTTCTGGTGGCCTTGAATGGTCATTAGACTTCTCATTCCATTTTGGAATCCCAGTCAAGGATGGTTAAATTAGGGAGAATCTGAGTCCGAGTTTGGCACTTGTTCTTTTTTTATAGTTGGACATTGATACTGATGAAAACAAATCCTCATTAGTGTATGATGTAACCTCCTAAGGTTTTCCTTTGTGTTTCAGGGCCTTTTTGTTTTTCAGAAGTGATGTTGCAGTGTATGGGAGGTTTAACAGAAGTTTCTTATCCAGTGGCTATAGTAATTTAAAAAAGAGGCACCTCATTGACTTGTTTGTATTCTTTGTATTTTTCAAATAGCATCTGAGCCTATTTCTTTGAAAAACTTAAAAAGGCGGTCACAATTTTTTGAACAAGGTAAATCAAAGAGCTAACATTTCATGTACTTCCATGAAATTGTTCCTGCTGCAAACTCTCCCTAACAAGTCTGGTGCTGGGTGCTCTACCTCTTCAGTGTTGTTTCTACAGTTACAATGAAGCAACATAATTAATTTCCCTTCTTTCCCCAGGGTCATCAGGTTATTCTTACAATTCATGGGTCTACCTTTGTGGTAATGGGTCTTTGCGTGTTCTCTTATATCTATAGCTGTTTAAATCTTTTCTGTGTTGTTCATACTTTTTTTTTTTTTTTTTTCCCACTGGGTAGAAGTAAGAAGGGTGGCACTCTCTGTTCAGGTTTGCTACTACCTACAAAACAAGAATAACGGTGAATATTCCAGCAGGGTTTTAGAGAAGATCTCAGAGCTGTTGATGAAGTATTTAACTCTGGATTTGAGTTTGAGTTGCAGCTCTGTGATTTTGCATAAATTGGTTAAAAAGGCATCTGCTGGCTTTCCACTATGTGGTGATGTCACAAGATCCCAAGAAGACCAATATAAATTTTGAATTCAATATGCTAGCATTTTTTAAAAAGACAATGAACGAGGCACTCAATTTTGGTTTTGTAGGTTGCTTTTCAGCATTTTGCATGTCACAGCTCACATACTTCCACTAATGTTGTATGTCTTACGCTGTCCTCGGGCTATGTATGCCTTGCTGTTTTGCTATAGCCTGAAAGAGTGAAATTCTGGCCTGCTGGAAGCTTGGTTGAGTTTTGCCAATAATTTGAGTGGGGCCAGGATTTTGCTTTTAGAGGTGATGATTTCTGGTTTTTGCCAGAAACTATATGTGAAGTGCCACAGCATATATCTGTGTTCATGGTTCTGTTTGCTTTTAAATACTTCTGCTGTATCTGCAATATTGTATCTGCAATATGGTGGTATTTTGTTGGTGTTGGGGATTTGTTGTTGTTGTTTGATTTTTCTTTTATGGCTGCCAGAAATTTGTTTTTTCTTTTAATTATTTTTTATAACAATATTTGAGGTATTTCACTTGTGCTTGAGGGGGAGGACATGATTGTATTTCTAGAGTGCATGTTCAGTACAGCTTGTTAATTTTAAACTTTTGACACTTTAGCTTTGCAATTACATGAAGATTCCTGTGGAGTTCAGCATAAGCTTACAGGGGTGAGAGAAGAGGGGAGCAAAAAAGGTCTATGCTTCCCTTTAATATCTCCTGGCACAATTGTAATGGATTAAACTGATTTCCTGATTTTCACTGTGGCTGTTGTAATCTGACAGAGAGAACAAAATTGTGCATATATAGAAAAGATGCTAACCTGTGACTCATTAGAGTCTTTTGTATCCTAAATATGAACTTTTTTCCACTTCATGTGTTATACTTCAGAATAGTGTTGCAATCTTTTTCTTTTATTCTTTTTTAAAAAACTGAAATATGGACACCTAAGTACCAAGTACACTGTCAACAAACAAAAATAGTGATGGTGCTTAAGAAATGATTACATTTAAATTTGTGTTTCTCCCCGTTTTCTCAACTTTTAATAAATTAACATAATACACATCTCTCTCTAATAATCATTTTGTCACAGAATGACAAGGCCAAGTGTGGTAGCCTCAAATAGCAAATGGTTTGTGGTGAATGGTGACCAGTTCACTGAATTCAAGTGTGTTTTTGGAAGTATGAAAGAAGGAAAGTTGGAGAACAGAAATACATGGGTTTGTGGTAGAGAAGTAGCCAGTGGACGTCAGTTGCTCTTAATTCATGCCAGGGGCAGTAGATGAATAGCTTCTTTACCCTTGTGCAGTGTTCGGGGTATTGATCATGCTAAACAGTTGGGTTTAACAACAGTAATAATAGGGGAGGTATAGGTAAAGAACCTTTGTGTTGCTACAGTGGAAGGTATACTGCTAATTCAAGCAATTGCTGGTGGCACTTGTAAGCATGCAAAGCTTTGAAACAATTGTGCACATTAGAAAGCACCTAATAAATTCCACCCTTGAGAAAGTTCAGCAGGGCAAATGCAAGCATGTCTCACTAAGGAAGAAAAAATTAGTCTGAAGCTCAGACTTGCCACAGTTACACAAGTCTTGCAGTAGTTATATATGGATCTAATGATTTCTCTTTTTTGCCTTCCAAAACTCCCAGGAGGCCCAGAGCCTGCAATGCCTGATGTAAGTACTATTTGAGAACTACTAGTTGGTTGTATAATCCTAGTCTTTTCAAGAAGCTTTCTGCTTTCGATTACTTCTTATACTGCTTTACAATTTTGATCAAATCTGAGAGTACTGGCTAAGATTTGCTTTGTCATGGCATGGTTGCTTTCTGTCCATTCAAAGAAAAGCGTAATTTATGTCCTTGTCACTATAAAGCTCTAGCGTTGGTAATTGTTTCTATTTCTAACTCTAAAAAAAAAAGTTTTAAAATGTAGAATGTTGATTACATGGAAAGAAGGTAATACAACTTCATTTCTGTGCTGTATTAGCTCCCAGTCCCATCCATAAGCGCTCCCAGTCGTCGGGTTTGGGATCAAGAGGAAGAGCGAAAACGACAAGAAAAATGGCAAAAAGAGCAGGACCGTTTGTTGCAGGTATAATTAATCTTCATGATCGTAGGTCATCCCACGATCCTGTCACTCCCCTGTGTGTAGCAACAAAGAAAGAAAAGTAGCAGATGCCTTCTGTAGTTCTTCTTGCTGATGGCCTAGGGAGACTCTTAGGTGCATTTTCTGGCCTGCACAATTGCACACAGAAGGAGTACTCAGAAAAAAGAGGACAATCCTTTAGTGAGCATCATAAAATTAAGCACACAATGTGTATTCCCTACAGCCAGAAGTGCTCAATCTTCTGGGTCTGCAGGTATGTTCTTAATGACAACAGAATTTAAAGGATAAGTGAAGAACTAAGGTGTCTTCCTTTTTGAATATGAATTGTATTTTTTCCCCTTTAGGAAATTGTCCCTAGCCTGAGTTTTACCTTCAATTAGCGATATTACCTTGTATTCATATATGTGGAAGAGGCAGCCAGTACCTGCCTGCTAGCAATCAGCTAATCAGTTGGAATAATCTGGTTCCCAGAACCTCTGAGTCAGGAAGCTGAATCTGCTAATGCAAAACCATCTTGATAACCAGTAGCTAGAGCTGGAAAGGGGTGTTGCAGAGGGACGGGGCATTGTTTGAAGTCTTAGGATAGCACAAAAAAGCCAAGCATACATTTCTGCAAAGAGCTCACCTCAATGAAGTGTAAGCACATTCAACCATGTTCAGCAAGACACATCTCTGCAAATTAAAGTTTGTTGTCTGAAGTCTGATGGCTAGGAGAGACATCAGTGAATATCATTTATTCTGCGCAAGCACTCTTTGGCTGCATTCAGCAGAAAACTGTGATGTCAAAGTACAAGCATAGAATCTCTCTTGGTTTTTGAATGTTTCATCTTTTGTTATTCCTTGTAGCTTGCAAACTCTGCAGGGCAGCAGCTCTACCTTCCTAAACTTACCTGTGGTCTCTGTTATGGTTTGGATATTCCATTTGATACCTGAAGAGATGGCTTTAAAGAGTGTAAACGTTGGCTCCCCTTTCTTGAGAGCTGCCTCAGCCATCTGCCATCACTTTTCTTTGTTTCTCCTTTTTTAGTCCTGAAGTGATAAATTTGACCAGAGTAATAATGATCTTTCTCTTCCCCATGATTCTAGTAATGACTTTTCAAAAAAAGGAAGCAAAGTCTGTCTTTGCTTATTTCCAACATCTTAGAAGGAATACTTCTGACATCCTTAAATGTTTTGCTATTCCCAAGACAAAAATGGTGACTGACAAAACCACCAAAGCATTTACCATGTGCTTTAAGACAGTATATTGATTTCATACCAAATCTAGTCAAAAGACAAATTTCAAGGTCCAGAAATTGCGTTTTGTGTAAGGTAGCATTTCAAAAGAATGAGATATCTTGCTTACTACTTCACTTAGTGATCTCTTTATATTTACCATATTAATGTGCCTAATTCCAAGTTAAATACAACCACTGTGTTTTTCCAGAAATACCTTAGATAGCTGATGTGTTTTTTTTCAAATGGTAACTAAACTGGGGGACAGGGACTATGAGGTTGGCTTTTGTGAGACTTAGCATGTAATAAGCCTGGAGTCTCAAAAATAAATTACAGAACTCCTTTGGATTGTATTTGAGCTAGGATTTCATTTGTGGCAGACCTAATGTTCTAGTGGAGCTCAGGGATGTTTTTTGTCTGGTCTGTTTGGTCTGTTAAAAAAACACATTGAATTCCGGTGTACATTTCAATGAAAGTAGAAAATACCATGTTTCTTATTTGCATGTTTAACTTCAATCTAACCTAACAGGAGAAATACCAACGAGAACAAGAGAAACTGAGGGAAGAATGGCTACGAGCTAAGCAAGAAGCAGAAAAAGAGAGCTCCAAGTATTTTGATGAGGTAGGCTGTGAATAAAGCTTTGACTAGTTTCATGAGGGCTTTTTTTCCCTTATACTAGAAGCATGCAAGCAGGCAAATAATTAGGTTTTTTATGTCATTTATTTTCTCATTTCGGAAAATAAATTCTTGTCCATGACGTGGTAGAAAGAGATTGCAAAAATGGGATGGAAAGAGTAGGTGGGGTATATTGAGATAGGTTGAATTTGTGTCTTTTCCTTATGAGCTGGTTAGGTAACTAACATGAAAAATATGTTGGCAAAAAGTCACAGCATGTATTAATTATTGTGATCATAAATAGAGATTTTTGCTGTTTATTTACCACCTGATGCTACTTGTTGGAGTTCTGCTTCAATACTTTATCAGGAAGCATGTTCGTAAGTGTCTGGCTTGTTACTGGCAGACAGTTCATTTGATAAATTTACATACCAAATCAACTTTAGATTTCCAGTTATATATTTTAAAACACTGAATGTGTGTAGTTTCTGTAGATGCTGACTTCTGTGGCTGTTGTTTATGTGAAGATGAACATGTTTTTTCCTGAGTATGGGAACTGTCTGAGGTATCTCTACTGCTAAGTGAGTGCTGCTTCAGACATCCAAAATAGATCAGTTGTGTTTACACAGTCATGAATAATAAGTAGACCATAATTTAAGGCTTGGAACTTTAATAAGTAAGATTTTGAGCTGTTGGAGGACTTTGTTGTACAAGAATCTAAACCATTTCATATTTTATTTGTCGTTAGAGGTTTTGATGGACCCATAAACATTATTTTTTTCCCTGCAAACAAAACATCTTTTGACCACTGAAAGGCCTTTTCTCATTTTTGAGAAAAGAGTCATAGAGTGATAAGTCTGAGGCTTGACTTTGAAATGGTAGGAGAATGGAAGAGACTGGGAGATTCCTCCACATGAGGATTCATGTGAAATTCATCGGTCTGATATAGATTGCAGTGTATATCTTTGTGTATACACTCTTAAGTAGGTCTCAGGTTTCTGAGTCAAAACAGTAGGGAGAAATGCTGGGTATCATGGAAGGGTTTGTTTTCCATGGGTATTTAAGTGGGGAAGGGAGGGCTTGACATGTAAGTGATACTTTGGAAAGCAGAATGTTTACCATTCTGCCATGCTGCCTGTGGTGCTTGCTAAGGCTGGTGTGTGGATTGAAGCTCTTGAGTAAGGAGAATGTGAAACCAAACTGTGCCCTGCATCTTGCAGTGGAAGTGCTGGGTATGATTTTTATACATTCTTACCTTATAGAGTAAATTACCTTTTCTAAGCGAGCAATCTATTTAAAAAACAGATCCCTTCCCTAAAACATTTTTTTTTTCCTTTGCTACAGGAGCAGACTGTTCTAACACTAAATACAACATCCGTCACTTCTCAGGCTCCACCTGTGTCCAGCTGGAGAGCAAGCCCTGAAGCAAATGCTCCCGAGGAGCCAGAACGAGATGGAGAAAACGAGATGGCAGGGAGCTTGCTGCATGAAGAAGGAGGAAGGAGAAGGCTTCAGGAGGAATGGAGGATCCAGGAAGAAGCAACCAGGCATTTTGAGCAAGAACGGGAACTCCAAGAGCTGGAGCTTGAGAGACAACGTAAAGAGAGGGAGCAGCAGCATGCTGAGGAGCAGCAGCGGCAGGCAGAGGTGGAGGAGCAGAGGCAGCAGGCTGAAAAACAGAGGGAGGTGTCAGTGGAGGTGCCTCAGTACCAAAGGTGTGCATTTGTGCTAGGATGTACTTTCTCTTCCTTCTGCAAATTCAAACCCATTTCTACCGGGGCTGTGTCTGTCCTGAATGTATAAAGATGTTCATGTAAGATTCATGCTGCAACCGGTAGATGCAAAATACCATAGGATAGTCTTTCTTTCCAAAGACAGAAGGATCAGGCATAACACAAAGTCCTTCCCCAAGAATCAAGTGCTACATTACCCTACTTCAGCAATTTTTTTTTAATGGGATGTGTAAATACAGTAATTACAGCCAAATGAAAGAAGCTCAGAAGGATTTAATGAGAAAATTTTGTAAGAACTGTGCATAAGCCAGTGACTCAACTTGGGAACCAGTGACTCAACGTACAAGGCTTCCAGAAGAAATACCAAGTTAGCACTTTTCCAACAAATGTGTGGCTGATTTTTACAGATTTCTCTCTCATTTTAATTCAACAGTGTAACAATAAAGCTTAATTGCAATTTAACTACTGGGTTAATTTGTCAGTGAGGGATATCATGGTATATGAGTATATATCATAGCCTGTTATCAACTGCAGATATATTTTTTTCTCTGATTACCTTCTTCAGCAGCTTGATTTAAAAACCAACCAAGCAAACAAATACTCACCTATTAGTTCTCAAGTTTGTGTTCTTGCCCAGAAGTTTTCAGACTACTGTTACAGGAGATTAATCTGTCTGAAACAGATTAAACCAGTAACCTTTCCTTATTTTGTCTCCATTTATCTTATTGCCTTGTGTGTGACTTGTGGCTTCTCTTGAGGTTTTTCTCCTTCTTATGTAAGTAATAAGAAATAACTTAAGAGAACACATGGTATCAAGCTAAATCTTAGGAGAAAGTAATATGATTTTAAAAACCTCATATATTTGCAGAGGAGGTTGTGAGACCCAGAGTTACTTTAGTTTAACCTAAATGACTGGTGCTCGATATGCCTGCTGAGCAAAGCAGAGACACAATGCTACAATGGCTGAACAGGTTCTTCCTGGCAGCAGAGCTAGGATAATTTTACAATTTTAGCTTGTCCCAGTTCCAAGATGATAGGACTTTGTGTGGTAACTTATTAAGCTGCTGTAATATCTGCATATCTAAATCCCTGGTGCATTCTTTAGTCCACGGGGATTTCATTGCTCCTGAGGTTGCTGCCAAAGGATGTGTTTTGCTAAACGCGGGTGGTTTTGCTTAATAGTAAAGGAGCAAGATTAGTGGAACTGGGCTTTAAAATATCTGGTGTTAAATATTTGCTATAAGATGATATCCAAAGATAAGACTTGAAATCTGAAATATATAAACACCTGCAAAGGCGTGATACTTGCTGCAAAGTACACTGAAGGAGGGGACAGGCTAAAGAGTGTTTTCTGTGGAACTTTGTGAATTTATAAACTTCACCTGTACACTTTTCTAGAATAAAAATGTAATTTTTAGAGAACTGCTGTGCTTGGACAAAATTTTCCTCCTGGCTTTGAAATGGATGAGATAATCACTGTTGTATACTGATGCTTGTAATTTTTGCAGCACCTTAGTCTTTGGAATTCTTTTAATACATCTGAACTTTCTCCGTTTTCTCTGAGGATACTTACTGTTTGCTCAATTTCTAGATATTTTTAATATGTATTTTGTCTTTATTTTGCTTCTAGACATTACGAGCGCTATGAAATATCTAAAACAATAGAGGATCGAGCTGGCCATCCTGTCATTGACAGGTAATAAGAAATTGAATCAATATGTAGTTGAAACATCTTTAGCAATAACCATTCTGGTATGCTAATGTTTGGTTTCCTTGTCACTTCACAAAAATGTAATTTCAGACAGTTTTTCTGGCAACTCTTCTTTTTCTGCCTTCTTTTATCAGTTGTATTTCTGACTGTTAAATTAAGACTCCTCAGAACTTGTCTTGTTTGGGGGGTTTAATTTAAACTGTGGTTTGTTTTTTTTTTTTTTTTTTTCCCTTAAGGATCTATTTTGAGTATTTCCCTTAGGAACTATTTATGTCTATGTGTGTCTTTTTCTGTATATGAACATAATGTTTCTTTTTTTTCCAACAGGCATTATGAGCGTTATGAAGTTTCTAAAACCATTGAGGAGCAACCTGGCCAAGCATTTGCTGACAGGTATGTCCAATATTGAATCTCAACACTGACTGTAACATGACCATTTCTTTGTTATAAAACTTTTAAAATTCTACTAAACTTTAATCACAGCAGCTAAATGGATATGTTGGATTGCTGCTGTGTTTTGCAGTTTTTATGGCATATTTTCATATTGAAAAAACAAGTGGCCAAGCTTTTGTCAAATTATACACTGTGTTGTAAGCAACAGTTAGTCAGTGGGATTCTACAGGGAGAAACAAAACTGTGACGAGGTAAATATGTGGGTGGTACTAAACTTACCTGGCTGGAAAACAATTTCAGATATCTTGTGGTTGTGTCATAGCGTGCTCTACAATCTAAGGTGCAGTCATCCCAATTCAGGTTCTGCAACTTGAGAGAGTAAACAAGAAGGGACGTAAGGGCAGCAGTGGCATATTTATCAAGGAGATAGTGCCTGTTACTCCTGTAATTTACACAAGTTAATTTTAAGGTACCATCTCTTGCTTTACAAATCAAGCCTTTGTTTTGCATTGCATCTCACAGTAGTTCTGAAAGATGACTTCTGCTGTGTATTTGATCACTTCTTGTAGTTGAAGTGAGCATACCTCTTTTATATAAAGAGGAACTCCAAAAATTACAAGGTATAATTAATGGATCTGTTCCTAATGATCTGTTACTAAGATCTAGATCTAACTTCAGAAGGAGCATGCACTAAATAGTTACATCTTGGATATATGTGTGAGGAGGACACCACTTTTTTCTTCACTACAGGCAACTGTGAGACTGTTGCTTCTTCTTAAATAGATAATAAAATAGGTCCACATCATAGGACAAACAGTAAGAACTTAAGGAAGCAAGATGTGATATAGTTTATGCTTCATTTATCTCCAAATAAAAGACAAGACTCTTTCAAAATGCGGCTGCACAACCAATGCTGTATGTGTAAAACCATTAATGTAGCAGCTTTGAGTTAGGACCAACCAAAGGATTTCTTTTAAAATCTTTGTGAGTTATTTTGTGCTACTTGAGGCTAATAATACAGCAGAGGTGTTGCTGAAGCTTCACCTCTGTACTGTCAGAAAACCAACTTCTTGCATTTGTCTTCCTGTATATGGCATTTGTTGAATGCCATTACTTGGCTAAAACGCATTAAAAAATTATGCTGCTAGGTATAATCAGTGAACAGTAATTTTTTCCAAAAACAATCTGCATGCAGGGTTTTGATAAGGTCTTTTTCTTACAGTTGAGTAACAGTGCTGAAATATCATTTCAGTTTCTCCTTAAGCCAAATCAATTGTAAATCTGCTCTGAATGTTCTTGCTTCTTCGTCTGACTGTAGTTTTCACAAAGCTTCTACAGGGAAGGATATGGTTTTTTTGAAACAAGTACAATGATCAGTTCCTTATACCTGAAGCATTGACAACTTTCAGTACAGAATTTTAACTTTTAATTGGTGATTATCTATTGAGATCTAAATATTGACTTTTTTCCCCCCTTAGTATCCTCTTGGTCTTTAGGTTTTTTTTGCGTCTTGTTTTAAATATAGCATAAATGGTTGATGGGAGGGATGGTGAAAAAAGAGGACTGGTTTTCTCATCTGCAATGGTAAGAGCTTTGCCTGTAATGAGATCTTGTAATTAAGATAGAGAAATTAATGTTTTTATATCCTTAGGAATAAGTCAAAGTCAACTACAGAGCTGAATGAATTCAACACAATCAGAAATGGTAAGTAATGTATAATTTCCATTATATTTAATTGTTTTGGGGCAGGTAGGGAGAAGAGTAGGAAAAAAAAATAAGATGTGTACATATAGTCATCCTAAGAAAATTAATTTTTAGAGTGCTTTTTGATAGCTGCATTGTAAATTCATACTATGCCCCAATTTAATGAACTTTAAACAGCAAGAGCAAATCATAAAATCAACATAAAAGCTGAGGAGAAATATGATTAACTACCCTCTTGAAGGCAGTGATTACAAATGTCTCTTAGATGCCTAAATTTTAATGACTGATTTTTGCATGAGATTAAATCAATCATGCAGTTATATCATTGAATATATGTGTAGTTTTGATGCATTGACTCTGTAAAAAAAAAAAGAAAAAACCTGCACATACCAAGATGATGAATGTATTTAATACAACTTTTTGTCTTCTTAATTTCAGTTAGTGTAGTAATAACAGAGCAAGAAGTCAGCTCTTGATATGTCACAATGACTTGTCTCCTGGACTCCCGTTCAGTTTTATGACTTTGGTCATATTAGAGGAATTATGTGCAAAGCAAACAAACCAATTTTATAAATATGTTACAGTCAAAAATGCCTGCAAACTACTTTTGTAAAAAACAGTTTTACATTTGTAAAACACAGTTTAAAAAAGTAATCACAACTAATCAAAGAAAAGTAGACATATTAGGGGATATATTGCAGATTAAAAATGTTGCTTTCATACATTAAAGCACTGTCATTGAAACTAAAGAGAAAGTAAACTTCCACAGTATTTTACAATTATAATCTATACCAATAAATCCAAGAGTAAATCTACAGCCAGAGCAGCATTTAAAAGGATTGAAATTTCAATTGAATGACTTATTTCTGAGTAATTGTCTCAATTATTTTTACTATAAAGAATACGTACTGGATCTAGGAAATAAAAAATTGTTCCCTTCCGATGTGTCAACAGCTATTGGAGAAATATTGCTTATTTCTTTCCCCTTCCTCATTTTCAAAGACAATCTATACCATATCTTTCATTTCAACTCAGTAGGTAACACATAATCCAAATAACTGAAAGATTTCCCTCTCCCCTTTAATATCTATATAAAGCAATATAAAGCAGTGTGTTTAGTGCCTTGAAGAAAGAAAGAAACTCTTGTAAACAGAGACAGCTTACAGAAGAGTATGAACTCTTAAAGAGAAAGAATGTATCCTGTTATTTAACTATGTATTCTATGCATGGTTCAGTTTGTATTGGAGGAAGAGTCCAAATTATGGCTCTAAAAAAGGTGATACCATTTTAAAAAAGGGGGTGTGTATGCACAAATGTCTATGCATATACACTTAGGAAGTGAAGGAGAATGTATTTAAATTAAGCATTATGTAAAAGGCTACATTAATGGAAATACAAACAAAAAAATTTCAGTAGTGCTGTATTGGTAAATTTTACTCAGCTGTAAGAGGGAACTGGAATAAGTTGTGAATGGAGTGATGAACAATAGCTCTTGTAATTATAGCCAGAGTGCTGACAGGATGGTAACTGCTTTTGTGCCTTGAGGTGTCTAGCTCATGTTTGCACATGCTGTCTGCACAGGCACCCAGAGCAAGTATTCTGAGAGGTCCTGGAACATGGGTGAGTCACAGAAGAAATCTCAGAAGGAGCAAAACCTGTCTGCAGCAGAGTTGGAGAGACAGCAAATCCTTCAGGAAATGAGAAAGAAAACATCTCTACACACGGACAGCAGCTGGATTAGGCAGCGCAGTGCCAGTATACATAAGGAGCCCGTTAGTCTGTACAGCAGTAGTATGAGGAGGTAGGAATCGCATTAACAATTAACTCTGTCTCCCATCATACATTTTTCTTTGGTTATTCTGAACTTTAGCTTGTATTACAGAGCATAGAAACAATTTGAGTCTGTGAAATGCCGTAAGGTAGACAGTATAGCAGCACAGATAGAAGAAAGTAGCTGTATTCCAGCTGGGATTGAATGGGTTTTTTTACAAGTAATGAATGTGGATGTGACCTGTAAATAACTCAGCTGCTTATTTCTTGATTGGTATAGCAGCAATGGAAATCAATAATGTGCCTTGTCGTCAACAGATACTTTCAGAATATCAGCATGGCAACCTGTTTTGGAAATGAATTATTGTGGCTAAGAAGTATACCTTTTTCAGCACAGAAATATGTCATAAAGTTGAGATAGTTTATTTTTGCTTTATTTGATATATGAATGTTGGATTTGTCACTTAGGAAACAGCTGAGTTATCAGTCAGGAGAGTGTTTGGTTATTGGGCCAACGCCTTGTACCTGGGTGAAGCCATCCTGTCTGGGTGGATTGTTATTTTTGATCTGGTATCCCTTGGAGAAAACATAAACAAAGCTGTCATCTGAGGTCTGTTGCTGTGCTGTGGATTTTGATACAGTTCACCCTGATAAGGCTGCAGTGAAGTGTTTTGCTTTTATTAAGTAGCTGTAAAGAGCTGCCTCTTTTGCCTCGCCTGTTTTTTACCATGAGAACTACATCTGCACACAAAGGATAATTTGCTACTCGTATGTTTTCAATCAGTACATGAAGAATATTGCTCCTATTAATCCCAGAAAATATTAAAAATGTGAGGATAATGGCTTTCTCTTAAAAAAAATCAGGATGATCCATCCGTACTGCCGTTTGCATTTGAGGTGCTTGTATCTCTGTTGCAGAGGGGAGTCTTTGGACAATCTTGATTCTTCAGGAATGAGGTCATGGAGGCACCACTCATGGCTGAACCAGTCTGCATCCTCTTCATCTCTATCTTCTAGTCAAGATTTTAGTCGCCCGGTATCCACTTCAAACCGAGCCTACATGTGCACTCCTTCCTCCAGCAAAGCACCTCCTGTGGCCACCTCTGTGAGAGCCCCCTCCACATCCCAGACAGCTCCCCGGGCTCAGTCTCCCCTCTCTGCTTCCCAGTCAGGGTCCCAGACACGCAGCAGGTGAGTGGGTGCCCTTTTTCCGGGAAGGTAAAAATGTTGAATAGCACTAAAGGGCAGACTTTGTGTGTCTGCTTACCAGCAATATTCTTGCCCATAACATTGATTAACAAGTACCTGGAGTGTCCCCTGGAGGGGACAGTGGAAATATGGGCTGATATTACCTCCCTGCTCCAGTCACTCAGAAAATTCCACAGGTTTGTCATCACTGCTTGATATTGGTTAAAAAAACAAAGGAACTTGAATAATCAATCTGCAGTCTCCAAGTTGTGTGTTGGTTACCAAAATGATTAGCAAAAGCCTGTTCCAGATGGCATTTCTGACATTTATTTTCCCTGGTTTGTTTTAACAAAAGATTCCTGAAACCCACGCTTTATGACCCTCATCTTTGTCTCTCCTCCTCACTTCCTGGCATGTGGTCAATATCATCTTGAGGAGCACTCAGGAATGCTCATAACCCATGACCCTGGAGAATTACAGAGTAGGATGTTGATTTTAATCTAGGAGGAGAAAGCAAGAATTGCAACATATTTTGAAACAAAAATGGAATTCAACTGTGGTAGGGTAGATAACTCTGCTGTTTTATGTACTTAAAACATTTTAAAAATACCTTGGGATAGTACTCCAGAGAATCATCCCACACAGAATAACATGTGTTATAAATAACAACAGTGAATACTACTTCACTAGCTCTTACACTCTCAGGCACTTAATGATAAATTGGCCCCAATTTTTTTTTTAAGCTATTCTTCTACGTTCTTTATGATGTAAGAAAATTACCTTCTTAACCATATTTGCTTATCTTGTTCTCACTTCCATTTGCTAACACCTTGACAGATCTATGGAAACTGACCTCCATATAGCTTACGTTCAAAGAGTTAACATAGTATTTTATATCCAGGACTAGCCTTCTTTTATCTAACAAGGTGCAGATGGTGGGACTTGGAAGGGGTGCTTGCTAAAACTTAGCCTTCTGGATAGTTCCCCACAACTAAAGAGACAGGAGCACAAAACCTCTGTTCTTACTCTCCAAACTTAACAGTACACTTTTTATTTGTAGAAGGTATTTTATACAATGAAATATGTGCCAAGAATGTGACAGAATTTCTTAACTTGTTCCTATGTAAATTTGATCTAAATTATAACACTTCAGCTTTCCACAGCTTTCAGATCTACTGTAAATAATATTAATTTTCAGTTTACTTTCCCCAAGCAGCTTAATAGTCCAGTTTTTACCCATGTGTTTTTTTATTTTTAATCTCAAAAAGTATTTGATAACTCTTCTTTGTCTTTTAAACATTTTCAAGCTGGTTTTAAGGTTTTTCATTCTATATTTAGGTCAGTCAGTGGGAAGAAAATCTGTTCATACTGTAATAACATTCTGGGCAAAGGAGCAGCCATGATCATTGAATCTCTTGGTCTTTGTTATCATTTACATTGCTTTAAGGTGAGAGCTGGGAGTCACATCATGAAGGAGGAGGAACTAATCAGGAGCACGCATGGCTACTCAGTGTTATGCTCACAGGGGTTCTTACTAATCACCTGCTTTGCCTTCTACTCTTGACAGCTGTTGCATGCATATTTCCATGAGGCAGTCCCATTGCAGGCATTTAGCACTCGACTCTAGAAGTGTTTTTTAAATTCCAGAGTTAACAAGCAGGACTTTGAAAAGCAAGATGAGCACATGGATCGTGAGATCAAAGATTTCCTTCTTCTTAAAAAAATCTTTAAAAAATCTCCTCTTAAAAAAAAAAAAATCTCAGCCTGGACCCTGGCAATTAAATCATTTAAGATGTCCCATCCTTTCTAAGCTAACTTTAGCAGACAGTGTTCATGTGGTGTTTTCCAACTAAAGGCATGTTGGAAGAGTTCAAAGGGGCAGGATAAAACCCAGAAAAAAACCAAAAGGTGTCTTTAATACTACTCAGCCCTAGTCACCAACTAAGTGTACTAGCTCATGCCCAGCACTGAGACCTAGACCTACTTACATGATTTCCCATCAGCTTGGGGCATTTGCAGAGCTGAAAGAATAAATATTTGCCTGCAAAAGACAGCAAAGCTGTCCCATTTCCCTGCCCTCAGACTAGATGTGGAATTAGACTATGACTTGGAGGTGCTGTTGGACCCTACTTCTTCCCTGACTTTAAGAGATTTCTGTGTGTAGCTCAGAACACTTGTCTTCTGTGCTCAGCTCAAGTGCATTACCTGGAGCATTACTAGGGATTGACTCCAAGCTCTTCCTGGTTCTGCCTTCCTGAGCAGGAGAGACAAGACTAATCCATAGTGATCAATCACCATTCCCTTTTCTGCAGGACATGTATTCTGAGTGAGACAATCCACGTGTAGCTCATAACCTACATAAGAAAATGCCAAGTTTCTGTTTTTCAAATTTCTGAAAATTAATGAGCTGTTGAACAGACTGCCATCCAAAAGATTCATTACTTGGTTAAGCAGGGAAACTATCTGTCCTTCATAAATTCAGTAAGGGGACTATTATGTTTTGGATTACATTCCTTCCAGATGTGTTTCATATTCACAGCAAGTACATGTTTAGCTACCATAGCTAAATAGTTTAATGTTAGCACAGCAGTGGTCAAGCCCCTTATGTGTTCATGCAAGAAAAATTAAATCAGCCCCATCTCTCCAAATCAGAACTTGTTTCGATGATGAAAACCCAGGAAACTGGGAGTACCTGAGTATTTTCTGCTTTGAGTGCCAAGGGACTGAGGACACCAGCAGCATGTAGTGCCACATGGAAATCTGCAAGTAGCACACCCAGGTGTTCTGTGCCAAAATTCCTGTTGCCATCTAAAGAACAATTTTTTTTTTTGTGCCAAACCAGTTTTAGTTTTCAGATAAACCAAAGTTCACATTAGATTTAATGAACTAATCTCTAAAAACCGTCTGCTTTATGTTTGCTTACTTGGTGTATCTCTGCTATTCATTGTCCAGTCGTCGCCTTAAAATACTTCCTCAGGGGTGGTTGCATTTTGATCTACTAATTGTTGTACATTTGCTTCTAGTGATTGTGGGGTTATGGTTCAGGCTTTGTTGAGCTTAATCTGAGCTGCTTTTGAATAGAATTTTTGTTTCTTAGTATTTCGGAAGGAGTTGCTAATTATTCATGTGTGATACAGTGTGTTGCCTGTGGATGCGACCTTGGTGGATCCCGCTCTGGAGCTGAAGTCAGGATCCGAAACAACAAACTCTTCTGCAACGACTGCTATATCAGATTTAAAAGTAAGGCAATCCAGTTGCAGTGTGCATGACTGTAGTTCTTCTCTGTGCTGTACAACCTAAAATGTTTGCACAGCTGAGCCACTTGATAGCTTTCATGTTTAGCTTTAAATTAGTGAATAGGTTCAGCACGGTTTGATTGCCAGTTTCTGTCTTTTGTAGGGTAGTCATTCCTTACTTCTAACTCGCTGGTAGCTGATTTTACCAACTTGTTATTACGCAGTTTCAAGCAGACAGCATGGTATAGTCATCTTCCCTCCTTTATAGATCTGAGAAAGTGGTGTCAGGGAGCTGTCAGGTGCTAAACAGGCTTGTCTTTATAACAGAGAAGCCTTTTTGAAAAAGCGTCTACATTTTCTTAAAAACTAAGCTAAAATATGTATTTAATTCAGTCCTAATACATACCTGGAAAGTAATTAGTTTATCTTGTGCAGGTGGCACAAATGCTGGTTTCTTTTTGTGATGCTATTATTATTGGAATTATAGGTCTGTAATTGATTATTCATTTAGGTACAAGTTCAGGAGGAATTGATTTACTTACAGATCTTAATTAAAAGGTGCAGTATAATTTTTTTCCTTCTTATGGTTTGCAGAATTCTGATTTACTGGGGCATGATGTTAAGGCTTTCTGTAGTGGTATTTAGGTCTTTTCTGCTGTCATACATTATGGTAGACAACTTCCTAATTTTGATAAGTGTTAGGAGTTTTATATGGCTCCTTTTTTATGTACCAAATGTGGAATTCTATAGGATGATAAAAATCAGGGAAGGGAAATATTTTCTGAATTACTTCCTGGAAAAATGTCCGTGTTTCTTTATGAGCCCGGCACATTTTTTCGTGGTGGATCAGAAGGCAGTGAAGGGAACAGGATATTCATGCTACAGTGTTTGAGCAGGAACTGGGCAGCTGCTGGCTGTGAAATCTAGCTCAGGAAAGAGAAGCTCTGCAACTGACGCTGTTGCTATTTGCAGGCTCTTTTTGACTTCCATGAAGAGAAGTCACAGAAATGATGATCTGGTACTCAAGCTAAAGCCAGAAAGCGCAACACCTCGTGAGGGTAATAGCGCATTCACAGAGGCTAATGTGGTCAGTGGAAGGAGGAAGAGAATCACTCCCTTCCATCTGGAGGTGATCCAGGTCACTGGGTCATACCATGTCTAATTTAATGTTTGGAGAATGTATCTCCTTGTTGATGACAAGACTACACTGAAATGACTGTGTTCCTATTTGAAGCACCCAAATGTGTGAGAGATTCACTCTGGAGCTTGCTCACATTTTTTTCTCTGTCTTTTCTTTTGGGGGGAAATATTGCTGGGTGAGTTGGATAAGTAATTTTATTATGGATGAATTGCTATTTAGTCTCTCTTTGACATTACAGCCCATAAAGTCACAGCAGTGCCTTTCAGAAGCAGAGCTGATCTGTGAGAAACGTTTCTATTCCCTTCCCTTCAGACTGCATCTACTTGGGCCAGTGGGCACCTCAAAACATAATTGTATGAGATACAAGTAAAATCAGGAGTTGTAAGAACTTGTAGGTACAGAACAAAGTATTCAAACTAGTGATTAGTAATTGAAATCAGCTATTTGAATAATACAAAAACCAGCTATGCAGTTACTGCAGTGAAAATGTATTGGCAGCACAGCACTGGCCTGTAATGTGAATTACTATTTTTTGCAGTTGGCATTTGACATCAACCTGGCTAATTATTTGTTAGTTTGGAATGTACGTTGGCTAAAAGGTTTGATAAAGCATAGGGTTATTAATATTCACTTTGCAATTTGATGTAATGTTATGTGATATTTTTGCACACTTTTGTGTTAATTCTGTGGTTTAAACTTGGAACATTCTAGTGAAACACCACTGTATTGGCAGATACAAAGATATGCAGAGAGGATAAAAAAGTTCTTTATATTGTTACAGTTATTTAACAAATTTTAATTTCATTATTGAAGGGTAAATTTAGAAAAACTATCACTCTGTCTCTGTGCTAATACTAAAAATAAATAAATTAAAAATAAAGAATGTGGTAAGGTGCATGTTCTGTGGAATATGACTTGGCCTGAAATACTTGCAATGCTATAATTGGATTCAACTCAAATTTGTATTGTTCATATTTGGATTGCTTGATTCAGAATGTATACATTAGTACGTTACCATTTTCAATAAGTATTTGAAACTTTAAAATGTTTTTTGACTATTAAGTGACTTTTAAACTTTAATATATTAATTGTTGTCACAAAAGTTCTTCAGTAACTAGGCTTTACTTACAGTTTCTTTTGTCTCTCCCTAACAGCTGGACAACCAACCTCCATGTGAAGCAAATGAAGATATGAAACCACTGTTGCAGATACAAGAAGAGGTGATTGCTGCTGATGTAGATCTATAAATATATATATTGTGTGTATGTGTGGTTTTTTTTCTAAGAGTAACTCTTGCTTGTCTAGTCTTCATTGCAATACCTTGTATTCTTCATGTAACTATTTTTATTTATAAGAAAGTAATTGCAGTAAGGAAATAGCCAGGAAAAATGCTTTCACATTTTCAGCTTCAAGTACCAAGAGCACAAGAGAGAATAAGTATATTTTCCATAATAACTTCAAAATATTTTTGAGGCTTATAATCAACTAGTTGACTTTCCAATGGTATATGAAGAGGGTATTTTGTTTCTAAGCTCTTGAAATGAGCGTTAGAGAAATAGCTAATATAAATATATATTTGCCATTGCTGTCTTTATTTTTGACATAACCTAGAGAATTCACTTCCAGTATAAAATGAAGCTGCATTTAAATGCACACAAATGTGTTTGTTTTCCATATGCTGGTTTCTAAAATCATGTGCTTTTTTGAAACCTAAATACAAAGAATAATCTGTTTGCTCAGTGGTGTTGGCGTAATATTCTGTGGAATCCATTTAAGAGAGAGAGTTTTCTTTTCCTGTTTGGAAATGTAACTATCACTCTTTCCTCTGCAGACTGAGTGGAGAATGGTTGTTGAATTACCATATATTTGTAAATAAAAAATCTGATGTTGCATTTATTAGAAGTTTTTGTCCTTTCTGTTCAGCTAAACATGTCTAAGATAGTGTGTGTAAATATAAAATTGTTTGATTTTCATCTTGGGAAAAATATTTGTTCTGGCAGGATGAAGTTGTTCACATAAATATATGCAAGAACAGTTCTTCCTTTTCTCTCTTCCTTTCTAGTCAATGTCAATGTCTCTGTACAGATTTCCATCCAGCTCCTCATGCTCTTTCCCTTGAGCATTCAGAACAAGTGGTGAGACTATATGCCTATTCCTGAAAAAAAAATTAAAGAGGTGGATGTTCCTCAAAATTTCTCTGCTATTGCTAGAAATTCAGTGCTGAAAATGTTTTTGCATTAGGTTCTGCTCCTCTTGAAAACACAGCTGGAATGTGCACAATGTCTCAGTGGTGGCTTCCAGATTGTTCTGGTCAGTGGCTTCCCCAAATCCTTTCATATTTGGTTATGTACCTTTCTGTGTCCATATCCTTGGAAGCAGTGAAAAAAAATAGGTTGTGGATCAGAGGAATCTGGGGGAGCATTTTGTGGGTAAAACTGAGGAAGAGGAAGCTGGCAGGTGCAGGAGGGCTCTTGAGTGTGAGCTTGTATATGGTACCATGAAGAGCTGCAGTGAGGCTGCAAAGCAGCTTAGGGTGCTCCTTGCTCTCAGGGGATTTGGCAGGGGGCAGTGTGTAGGAAAGCTCACAGATTGGGAAGAGAGATTGTGGCTGTGATAGCTGGGGGTAACAAGGGAAGATCATGATGTTTTGGTACAGTGGGAGAACTTCACCTGCGCCCCTGTAATTTCTCCTGCTTGTAACTGAATGCTGCTTGTTGAATTACAAAGTGCCAAACATTATTTCTACTTTTTGCTTTAAAAATTAACATATAAAATCTAAAATGTCTCATCAGCCAAAGTTGACTCTGGTTATTGGTATTCAGTTAAAGACTGGTAAAGGTATTTAATTTGGTTTTTACTGTTGTGGTAAGTAATTACATGGTAGACCACACATGACAGCACTGTGATATGAAGACCCTAGTCATCAAGTACAGACTATGGAGGAATAGTGCTTGCTCACACAGCTCTCTGGAGTACTCTCTGCTGCTTTTGGAAGAAGATTGCTTCCTGAAAGCTGTTCAGAATCTGATTTAGGTACTGTGCAAATACGGCTTTTTGTAAAGGCACATACCTTGGGTGGATATGGTATGGATAGCCCTCAACATGGTAGTTTTCATTTATTGTAGACAGCATCTGCAATAATGAACCAATGAAGCACTGTCCCCCTGGCCTCCAAATTCCAGATACCTACAGTCTCCACTACCAGCCCTGAAATACACTGAGAGACACTTTTTTTTTTGGTCACAAGTCAAAGTTTCTCAACCTCTATCCAATGAATTTATCTTAGCCTGTCCATGACTCCCCCTCTCCCAACACTGTGTTATGCAGTAAAACTGTGAGAAAATTTAGGGATGCTGTTTTTTGCATCTTGAGCCCAGTCACGTTTCCCTGTCTGTGGGAATCATTTTGGCATGGAAATTGGCTGGTGGTGAAAAATGGAAGGAAAGAAAATTCAGCAGCCTGTGGTCTGCAATGCTGCCTGACTCATGTCCCACAGCCTGGAGTGGTACGCACTGAGTCAGGCTGGCTTCTCCTAGATGGTGTCAAGTACTTCCATTCAGGGTCCAATTTCATTTTCCCACAAAATATCTGCAAAAAGTTGGGGTTATTTCATTAGCTTGCTTGTGCACAAATAGATGGGATTTCAAATTTAGTGGGCCTCAAAGAGCTGAAATTTAAACTCTTGAAGAGTTGAAGCTGAGTTTCCACCTGTGATAAAGTCCTGGTTTTTAAACAAGGCTCCTTCAAATCTGCATTTGTTAATTCACATTGGCAAATGTTAGTAACAAAAAATCCTTTGTCCCCTCCTTCCCTTGGAGGGGAACAGGCATTACAACCTAATGAATGTTGTATTTGTCTGTTTTGATCCTTGCTGAAGTATTTGGAGCATATTGGGCTCTCAAGTTCAGCAAACCTGGTTATTGACACAAGATGGCAGTGTGGAAGTGCACCTTGCACATTAAAAAGCCATTTCCATGATTGTAATCTCATATAAAGTGGGTTGTGTTTGCCAAATGATGCTAAAGTTGTGATGTAAGAGAACTTTGTCTTAATCTTGGCCCTTTCTTCCCACATGGCATCATGGAGATGTGCAGCTGAATCTGAGACATATTCTTGGGTTCTTTTTGTTTGTGGTTTTTTTTTTTTTCCCTATTTCATTAATTAGCTGCTGCTTAAAGCAGTACAAGGTAGGGATAGTGGTAAAGAGAACAATTCCAGTGGAGAACAACGAACTAGATGATTTCTAGTGGAGGTTTTTGCTGTATTTTGTTGGATTCTTTTTTAAGGTAATGTTCAAGGAAGAAGAACCAATTGCTCTCCCTCAGAAGAATTGCTGCAGAATTGCTGTTTAAAGTTACAGCCCTCAAATGCATGGGTGTACAGGAGAGCTGGAACTCTGCACTGCTGCTAAACTCTGAGTACATTTAGGGCTGTGTGCTCTGTTCAATGCTCCCAGGTGCAGGGTGCTGCTTGGGTTGTTTTTGTCTGGGACATCTACCCAGGGCTAGTCTGGATATGGTGCAAGCCTGGGAGATACTCATGCAGCTGCCAGGGCAGGTTTTGCAGGATGCTGTAGTACTGTGCTGTTGAGAGAGCAGCAGAGATGTACGAGTTAACAACTGAATGAACATCAGCTCCTTATAGCCAGTGGTGCAAAGGTGTGATGCCATGGGCTGGTGAGAACATGCCCACTGTTAGGTGAGGTGTTTGGCTGGCTAAGCTTCACTGACATCAACAGACATGCAGACTGTGGCTCACCTGTAGACACCTGCATTATTGTACACCTGTTTACTTAATGCTTTTTTGGCTTAAAAAAATGTCTGGAATTACCTGAGAACTCTTGGAATCTCCCCTCTCTTTAGGCTTGCAGGCTGTCAGCTAACTAACTTCAGTGTATGTTTGAATGCAGCTTTGGAACTGAGTGGTCTATGGGTAACAACTCTGTCACAGATCAAGGTTTAAATAGAGTGGCACTTCAAAAATAGAAAATGTTTTCACTGTGGGCTATGTCTAATACATAAGAACAAATCAAGTATCTTGGAGTACAATTCAAGGTATTGCATATGTTCTTAGTTTTTATGAGAGTTTCTTTTAAAGTTTTTATAACAAGAGATTTGTCAGAAATTTCAGCATGAATTACCTATGTGTTCACCTGTTCAGGCAAGCTGTGACACCACAGGCAGTGCTGATAAGTGGCAGGATTTATGCAGCAAAGCCCATTTTTTGAACTTGATGTCTGAGTTTGGAGTTTACACTGACATCAGAAACGGTCAGAGCCAGCCTCGTTATTTTCAGTAAAATATTTTTCAGGTGAATCCCAAGGGAAAGTTCAAGTGATAAGTTCAACACTTCCCTTAGGTAATAGCTGTTGTTGCATGGCCCAACCTTGTCACTTATGGAGGGGGAAAATGTTTGAAATCTGACAACGTGAGCTCAATGTGAAAGGTGGTATGCTTGCAGCAGTGTTTTAAATTCCAACCAATCATTTGTAATGGATTAGCAAAACCTGTGTTATGGGTGTAATGGAAGGCTTATTAGCAGCAGGAATAATTACACAAAAGAGTAGCTTCATGCTGGAAGCACTTTAGCATTTTCATTTTAGCTCCATGCTTCTTGGTAGCTAGGGGCACCAACATAAAACAACATATGAGGATGATGTAAAGTGCTTCCTCTCAAAAGGGATGTTCTATGGTGAACAGTGGAGTATCAGTTTATTAAAACTGCAGTATTTTTTTAATTGGTTCAACCAACTTGAAACAAACTTGCCAGTTAATTTCCTGCTGTAGGCAACAAACTCTCCAAAGACCTGCCTTATTGTGCAGTGGAATTACTGGGTTCTCCTTAACAGTTGATATTGTATAAAGAACAAAAACACTTTTTAAAAAACATGTACAAGTGTGTATGTACCTACAGTTTCTCTTTATTGTTTGCAATAGAAGAAAGAAAAAGCTCAGGCCATCAAATGGGCAGTTCATGAGCACAACCCTGTGAGAGCAGGCCTGTGTTTGGCACAGTGTGCCTTCCTAAATGGCCTTCTGCAAGTACCTGGCCCAGAGCAAGTGTTTCTGATTCCCTGAACTGGAATTTGCTCTTGTCCTCAGGCATTTTACCAGATGTGCCATTTATTGCTGCTTCAACTGCATATGACCCTTGTGTGCTGGAAATTCAGAGATTTCAGGGTCAGACCAGGCTACTGCAATATTTGGTCTGCCTGTATCGCTACAAAGTTCAGAATCTCTTATCCAACAATTACCATATTGAACACAACTGTGTGAACAGTGGTGTTCTTTGCTGGAAAGAAGCTCTGTGTAAATCTGAAGTATGCAAATGATGGAAAGTGTCAACATAAATTGTTCCAGTGGTTAATTAGCACTCTTATAAATGTTGATTTTATTTTTACTTATCTTAATGAGCTTTCTAGCTTATGATCGTATTTTTCTTCATTTAAGTTGATTTGGACTTCTAGAGCTAGATTAATTCTCTTTCTTCTTTGTTAGATTGTACATATGTCCTTTTTTTTGGTTTTGTTGGGGTTTTGGTTTGTTTTGTTTCTCATACCTGTACATAAAGCCTTATTGCTCACATTAAACACAAAATGCAAGATCACCTCCATGGGTGGACATTTTGGATTGAAAGATGTCTCTCAGTGAACTGCAACTCAAAACTTTCCCAGGAGAAGATTTATAACACAGGAGTAATACCCCTGAAGAGCATTAAAAAAAATCTGAGGCTGTATAAGGATTTATTTGCATAAGGCAAATATTCAAATAAGAGCTAATGTCCATAAGGGAATTTTGCTGCATAGCTTTTCTGGCATAATTACTAAGGTTTTGATTTGCCTTTGTTGGAATGACCATGCCCAAAGTCCTGTGTAGTTCTGCTAAATTTTCCTGTCTCGGGGAAGCACCTGTAAGAGATTTCCATGCTGATGTGCCTTGACAGACAAGGGGACAAGACTACATTCCATTTTTATTTCTCAGCATAAAGTGTCAGTTGCAAAAAATACAATTAGTGCCTGCTATGTTTGGCAGATACTGATGTGAGGGGTCCGGTTTGTGGCCTTTCATCGAACTCTAGCTCTGCAACAACTGCTGTCTTTTGATGCCCATGTAAACAAGATTTCTGCAGAGAAACACTAGTTATACTTTCATGTGATACTTGAAATAAAATTAGTTCCTGCCAAGGTAACTGTTATGTCTGTGAGATATATATGTACTGCTCGCTATTAAAGCCACGGGTTAGACCAGCATACTCCTATCTGCATACATTAGAGGAAAATCCCAAGACAGTTTAGGAAAAGCCCCACTGCAGTGGAGGACGTTGGTGAGCAAGCAGCCTTCAGCCAGGCACAGCTCCTGTCTGTGAATAAACCACAGCCATTGAGCACGGTGCGCTGCAGAATGGCAGTCATGAGTTGTGCAATTCACAATACTCTGTGCAAAATGCATATTACAAATGTGCATGTGTTTCTATCAGCAATTTCAATGCATACAAGTACTTTTGGATCTCAGCAAGTAAACAAAAAAGTGACAAATCACTTCTTTGCTCTTTGCTATTGAAATAGTTGGATGGTTTTGGCTTTTTACTGGTGGACTCAGTGTTCTGTTGCCTGTGATAGTTCATGGAACATCTAGCACCTGCTAAATGCAGTATTTTGTGTTCCCCTCCCTCAGTACTGTGTCAACTCTGCCATAAAAGAGAGGTAATTCTGAACTGGGGGTTACCCCTGTCAATGTACAAATATGTTTAGGTTGTTCAGACCTTCTGTGTTACACCAACACCTAACCCTTTCCAGTTCATCTGCTTCTTCTAGTGATATTGTATTAAATGGAAAGCAAAAAGTGGGCTGATTAACGCCAGTTTGGTACTGAAAATATGGGTAGATGATAAGCAGGGAGGGATACACAGGCTGCACAATCCATTTAGTTTTATTACACTAATGCCCTTTCTGGTTACTCACTATAGCATTTCATAGCTGCATAGTGTTACCACATAGCATATTTCTGGTATCGTATACACTGAATGTCCTCTTAAATCCTATTTCTCTGTAACAGCTTTGACTTGAAGCCAAGAAAGTTGCCTATTCAGAAAAACTGTTTATATAATCTTTTAATCCTCATGTCTTTGCCAGATCGTGAGTTATTCATAAATCTGGATTGTGTAGAAAATGCCAACTGAAGGTGCTGACTTTGTTAAGCTTGTAAAACCAAAGTATCCCTTCACCTAGCACTAGAGAGCGTTTGAATTATTTTCTTCCCTTTATCAAGGCTATGATCTCTGAAATATGCCCATAGAAGTATCAAGAGATGTACAATCCCAGAAGATACAGGGCTAATGTGTATGTCTCAAACAGCAATAGCTGATGGCTGTGGAGCCAGCCAAGGATTGTTAGTAATAACCTGCTGTGAGAAAGAACAAAATGTGGCTGGAGAAGGGGCCATGAAGAGGTAGCGCAGCACTTTCCAGGATAAAATCCTTGTCCTAGTTCCTGAAGATAAGCACAACACAGTACAGTGCAGGAACGAGAATTGGGCATGGATTGTAGAGAGGGATTGAGGTCACCAAAGAACCCTGAAGCCCTTTGGCCCATTTCCAGAGGAAAGGGCTATGCATAATAAGAAATTTGCATAGAAAGTGAGAAATCTATCTTCAGGGCAGGGAAATCTATCTATAAGAAGGTACCCACACCAAACCCAGGCAGCATCCCTAGGACCCTGGACATCCTATCAGCTGGACTGACACTGAAACCAAGACTAGCTCTTTCTCCTCCTTCTCTCCTTTCTTTCCTCTCTCTTCCTTACTTACCACTTTTTTCAAAACCCACTGCCATATGCTTATATAGTAGGTCAGGGACTAACATACCATTTTCCATACCAAGTGTGTAATTTATTAATAAAACGTTGAGGTTTTGCAGACCGTCTGACTTCAGTCACTCTTTTCGACCACAGGCACCTAGGGTGCTAGATAGGAATCACAGGAATCTTGAGTGCTCCATTCCCCACACGGCTGCGACATCACAATAGACAAGGGCAAAAATGCTCTTTGGTCATCCCTTAAGAAGCAGATATTTACACTCATTGGCTTTTGCAATCAATGTAATATTTTTTTTCTCTCATCTGTTCTGCTTGACTGTGTTTTTTTCCACAATAACAATGGTTACACTATTCTGCAAGTGCATTTATCTTCTGATCAGGCTCAATGCTGAGGCAGCAAAACAGATGTGTTTGTAATCCTGTTCTCTTGCATGTAGATTGACTGCAACTCTGATTCCCACAGAGCCTTGCTGGTTTTATGCAGAGCACTCAAAGAACATGAGCCTGGGAGTCAGCTGCCTATCTCTTACCTCCCATGATGGAACAAGCTCTTTGCAACACCACTGCTGTTCTCTAGCGTGGGAAAAAGGTTTCCCATGCAGCCCATGGGTGTGTTCTGATGTTCAGTAAACTCCAGCAGCATGTGTGAAAGGAGAGCCTGCACTGCTGGAGATTCATTTCACTGCTGTCCAGAGAGAGCAGGAATATGACCAAGATCAGCAAGGCCCATTAGTGAGGTTGCAAAGACATAACCTTGGCTGAGCTGGATACAGTGAGGACTATGCTGCTGTAGAGCAGATAAGAAAGATTAGCAGAGCTATGCTGGCTTGCTTCATCTGGGAATGGTGTGCATGGTGCAGGTTAAATTACAATTACCTTGGCATTCTGGCCTATAAGTTTTTGTATGGGTGCTGAAGAGGTCTTGTACAGGGGTTTTTCTGGAAGCTTGAGAGAGAAGCTGGAGATTCAAGAAAGTGATGAAAACAATGCACTGTAGTGCTGGGAAGATGTTCAATGCTCTTGTATTTTGTTGGACTGGAAATTTGCATTGTGATGTTCCTGAAGCCTCTGATTTCCAACTAAGTAAATGGTATTTTTAATAAAACTGGTGACTATTTTCTTCCTAAAACAAAACAAAACAAAAACAACAACAACAACAACAAAAAAGCGAGAGACCAGAAGAAATAGTTTTAAAAAAGTTAACTTCTGTCTCTTCAGCTGAGTGGGAAGAGTCTGTTTGTCCCTGAGATTAGCTCAGTTGGTTAGAGCCCAGTGCTAACAATGTGAAGGTTTGGGTTCAATCCCTGTATAAGCTATGCACTTAAGAGTTGGACTTGAAGATGCTTAAGGGTCCCTTCCATCACAGAATATATTTTGTGACAGATGATTACTTCACCAAAAGATATTCTGAGGTTGAATTCTTTGTTAAATTATAAAATTGAATTTCAAGATATCAGCTGGTCCTGGACTCTTGAGTGATGGGTTTGTGATCCCACACAACTTTTAAAAAGAGGCTGTGAGTAGTATTTTCTAATTTTTTCTACTTGGATATTTGTAAAATGGATCTGTGCAGCTCTATGATTAATTATTTTCCACATGAGGACTTTGAGTTTTCCACACGTATTTGTAGCACATGTGAACTTCAGTGTTCAGCCTAGCAACCTGTGAGCAGAATTCTTAAAAGGATGATACATGTTTCAGTTTAGTTTTAGATCTAAGTTTGACCAAAATCTGAACTTTTTTTTCTTCAGCACTCAGTTTGTCTATCTGGAAGATACTCACTTCCACACAGATAGGGATGGGGAGGTTGCACTGCAATACATCATCTCCACCAGTTCTAAAAGGTTTAATGTGTCAAACTTCTTTCCAGACTAATCCGTTGCTACCGAATTAAGTTAGATTGAAAGGACTAGTGTTTTTTCTCTGCCCATGTACTAAGTCCTGAACCTCTGAGACATGTTTCAATGCTTAGAATGGGTAGAAAGTGGCCTTCATCTGCCAGCTCTTCAAAACAAGACTGGGCAAATTCAGCCAGTGCAAATAAATGTTGGACAAGTTCTGTTGTCCCAGTTCCTCTGGCACTGGAGTATGAACTTTCTTCATTCTGCCAGTATGGGATTGGTCCTGTGGGTTGCAGCATTTGATGTGCTTACCTAGTTACCTTCTGACCGGAACAGCACCCTCCTGTGCATTTTCTTCACTGGTGGTTCTGGCCAAGAGAACACACCCTGTAGTGTGGGTATTGGTTTTATCTTCTCCACACTCGCATTCCAGCACTGAAGTTAGGTTTTTGTATTCCTGACAACTGGAAGAAAACTGATGTTGAGCCTCTATCAGCCTTTCCCTGTAATGTCAGTAATTTATGGCAGTGTTTCACTTGCCAAGCAGCAAGCCTTGGGCTTGTTGCAGCCATGTTGGAGAGTGAAATGTGGCAGTCTTCTCACTTTCCTACACACTGTCAGGCTGGCTCAGTGATTATTTACTGCCAGACATGTTGCTGGCAGAAGAAGTGATATCTCTTTGGCAGCTAACCCACAAGTGACTTGATACTTATCACTTCTTTCCTTCTGCCCTGCTTCAGCAACTACAGATTCAGACCAGGGCCAGGTCCCTTTTCTGTGTTCACTGTGCTGAGTGGAACTTTTCCCCATTGACCTTATAATTAAGTCAAGTTGTAGGTTTTTTAAGTCACTGGCTTTAAATGCAAAGAATTTTTTAATTTTCCTGATTTCCACTGGCTGTGGGGTCTTCCACCATGCGAAGGAAATGATTTATTTTCAGCAAAATCCACTTCTTCTGTCAGAGACTTCCAGGGGGCATTTAGAGTAATTTAGAGAAAAGGAAGTACAAACATATACCTGTTCAAACTGAAAGTGGATAGATTTTGATAGGAGGTGTTCTTTATTGTGAGGGCAGTGATGCACTGGAACAGGTTGCCCAGAGAAGCTGTGAATGACCCATCCTTGGAAGTGTTCAAGGTCAGACTGGATGAGTCCCTGAGCAGCCTGATCCAGTGGGTGGCACCCCTGCCCATGGCAGGGGCGTTGGAGCCAAATAGTCTTTAAAGTCCCTTCCGACCCTGACCATTCCATGATTCTATGAACTGCTTAGCAGGAGAGCTGTTCATCCCTTGTAGCCCATCTCCAAGAAGAACAGAAATATGGGAAACTGTATGAAGGGTTACTTCCTGGTTTTAGGTGGTACTGTGGTTAGTGTGTTGGTTTATGTGAGAGTGTGGTATGATAGTATATGCTGACTGCAGGAATTTGAATAGCAGAGATCACAGCAGGAAAGGGCTGGACCCATAGTAGTGAAAGGCAGCTTTCAATGTCTCTGGTTGCAGTCATTAAAAAAATATTTTCCTAATCATACCTTGAGCTGTGCTTTTGGTCATTAAGGAAAATAAGAGATAATGATACAATGCAAATTAATGTTTTTGTGCTTTCTGACAGATAAATTGTCCTGGTTCTTGCCAGGACAAAGTTAACTTTTGTAATAGGAGAGGGCATGGCTATGACCTGGATGACCTCCTTGCTTCAGACAGGGGACAGGCACACTCTTCAAGGGAGAAGGGGTTCTTTCAAACAGGGAAAAAATGGCAGCCATTTGGTGCAGTTTATTGTTGGGGGCTTTCTGTGTAAATTGTTTTTCATATTACTTGAGAAATCAAGAAATTGCTAGAAATGGAAAGACAGGAAATGAAACATAAATGAAACATTAAATGAAATTTTAAAAAAAAAAAATTCTAAAATTAAGTGAAACCAATGAAAAGATCTGGCTCAATTCAATGCACTTCCTTTCCGTTCCATTCCATTTCATTGGGTTCACTTCATTTCACAATTACATGGATTTTCTCACTAAGCTTTGACCAAGCTAGATGTTGAGGCTGAAGTTCCCTTCCCTATGCATGCCCCTAATGTGAAAGATGTTGTGGCCTTGCCATGATCCTTTTGGCATGCATATTCCAGCCACAGTGTGCCTGAAGCTCTAGGCTGTCTTGCTGTCTCCAACCTAACTGGAACCCAAATGGCATCTTGTCGCTGGGGCTGAAGAGCCCAGAGCCCATAGCCCATGGGTGGTCCAAATTTGAAAGATGCAGAAAGAGCAGCGTTGTGGCCCTGCCAGAATGGCCTTGGCATGCCTGTTCCAGACCTGGTGTTCTTAGAGCTGTTGGCTCTTTCATTCACTCAACCCTAAGCCTAGCTGTAACCCTAACCCTAGCTCAGCCCCAACTCCAATGGCAGCTTGGCACTTTGGCAGAGATCCTCCTTGCCATAGGTGGCACAGCTTAAAAAGTGTGGAGTTGGCAATGTTGGCACCCTGCCCTGATGCCCATCACTGCCTTTTAGAGTGACAGTGTCCCAGGAGCTGGAGGCTCTGCAGCTCTCTGAACCCTAAGCAGAACCCTAAGGGCAGCTTGTGGCTGCTGCTGAGATCCCCATCACCATGGCTGACCTGGATTCAATAAGTGTAGATTTTCTCCCAAGTTTCATATTTAAGCTCTCTGTTTCACTTTGCATTCCCTGTGGCATTTGAGGCAATGCCTCAGGCTTTGCAGACACGTAGAATGATTAAAGAGTTAGAAATGCCTTTTAATTAATTTTTAATATTTTTTAGTTTATAGGAGGAAGGGAAGAATAAACACAGAGAAGCAGTACTAAAAAGGTGAAATCCTCATTCTCCTTTCACTTAGCTTCAGCTGTTGTTATGTTTTAGAATTTCAATTGCTTCAGCCTTTCTAGTTCTGTTAAGAACTGGCTTTGATACTCAGCTTTTTTCTCGCATGGGTCCTTCAAAACTAAGAGTCTTTCCCCTGTGTGTTCTGGTCTGATCCGAAACTCAGAACTTGTGGCTAAGAAATCCCAGCCCAGAGTGGCTCACAGAGTGTACTGGCCACTTATGAAAATATTTAATATTAAAATAATTTTACAAGACTTCATAGATTAACACAAACTGATACAATTTTTTTTTGACATAGCATCACCTCTTCTTCGCCTCTTCTTCACCCTCAAAAATCTTGTCAGCCAGCATGAGTCTCCCCTGTTCAGGTTAAATTCATTAAAACCATTCAATGAAAGGTCATTTTCTTTTTCACAAATGCCATTTAAATATATTTACTGAATGAGCTTAAAGGTTGTTCTTTAAAACTGCAATACTTAATCAATATTTTATGCTGAGAAATGGTAGTGGAGTCAATTAACAGCTCAGTGTTATATTCAGTTAAGTGAATATACCAGTTTCTCTTTTATTTGCTACCAGTCTAACTGAAGTTTTGTTTTCCTTATAGGCTGAATTAATGTAATCTTCAATTGTATTTTCTTTACATACACTTAGAATACTAATAAAGGAAGCAAACTAAGTTATTCTCAATTATATTCAAAATGCAAGTTGTAGCTCTAATGTGGTTGCTATAATATACATAGATGCCATGTGAGGCTGCCCAACTGTCACATAATTTTTGTAAATAATTCAAAATTCTCTGTGCATGTCTTAATAGGATTGATTTTTCTGAGGGGTGAGGAAGTGCAGAGTTGCTCTTTAGTAGGACCAGAATTATCTTCTTCCTTTTCTTGTTGGTTTCTGAGCCACATTAGTTTGGCTACAGCTAATGGCATTAATAGAGTCTGCTGGTCCTTTTAAAGGCATTTGTGTATTTTGCAGGTCTGAGGTTTATCTGCTGTCATCACTCACAGGATTGACTGGATTGCTACTCTTGGAACTGGGACAGAGCCCTTCCCAGGCAGGATGCCTGGGGTTTTGCCCACATGTGGGATCCACTAGAAGAAAAAGGGAACTTTACAAGGCAAATTCCCTGTCCCTAGCTGGGTTAACGACTGTGGCAATTCTCTTGATCTTTTTTGATATATTTCTATGGCATGTTACATAAATTCAGCTACTGGCTGAATTTGGGTGTTAGATACCTATGCAATAGCTCTTTTTCACTTTTTTTTTTTTTTCACTTTTTCTGTTTAGTTGAGACCTACTTCTTGTAGTCAGTTTTGTCACACCTGCCCCTGCCTGTGGCAGTTTGCTGCCCTCTCTGTAATGCAGTTGACTTGACTTTTCTATGACCAGTCAGTCATATTTGCCCCTCATTACTTGAGGCCACCTGAATACTTCTCCAAAATATGTGTAATTGTGCTCAGATTTAATCTACTCTGAAGTGGCAAATTATACTGACCTATAAGCCAGTGAAGTCTATATATGTACATAAATATACTCTTTTATATTTTTCCTGTGCCATATTAATGAAATGCCTGGGTCAAATCATCAGCTTGCTTCCTGACATATTTAAAAGTGGAGGGCAGTGACTGTTTCTTACCTTTAGGGAATTATCCTAATAATTCAATTTAATTATTTGCTCTATTAGAGATAATTGACAATGAGCATATATTAAAAATAAAAATACCTGTTCTTATATTTTATAATTTGCTTATTACACAGGGCAGTTAAAATAGTCAGTCAGTGAGATTCATTCTTCAAGTATTTTGTCATGGAAACAATTGAAATGCTGTTTCCTAAAAAATTTACACTTGCCAAATTGTTGCATGCACATCACAAAGAGGGAAACCAGGAGCTCAGTATTAAAAACAAAAAAGGCCAGCAGCTTCTGCTTAAAAAGAGCCTACTTTTTGTTTTCTTCATACACAATTAAAAGATCTGCTATAAAAACTGATGGATGTGGATTTTTCAGAAAGGATCTGGTCTTTTATTAATTTCAACACAGAGAGATTTTGGAAGGACAGTCTTGAGGATTTTCCAAAAGCTTCTTTTTCTTTAACAGTTTGACGTAAAACAGGAAATCAGCCCAAATGCTGATGTTTTATGCTATTTTATGAGTAGCATATTAAGCCGTCCATCAGCTTTTTGTAAAATGTTGCAATTTTATGTATGAATCCCTGCATTTCAACTTTTAACTTGCCTATTATTTGATGATGCATCTGATGTTCACTGAGATTCCTTTGTATTTCTTTGGAAGCAGCTGACCTACTCTTCCCTCTTCATCCTGACAGCTGTTGCAGAAACAACTCTACTGGGCAATAGGATTCTTTTTTAAAATTCTGCTGGTTGACTTTCAGGCAAAGTAAACATCTGTGCCACCCAAGTTTATCACAGAGCATCTCATTAAGTCTTGAGGAGGAGTTGAACCTGTGGAAAGAACAGATGATTTCTTTACAATGTGTAACCACCGTGCAGATAACATATAAATTTGTGCCCTCAGATGTTGCCAGGCTTTCTTTTATCCTCCAGCTGTACTTAGGGAAAGATAACAATCATGCTTAGGTATGGACTCCTCTTGAAATGGGAATTCACCCATGTCAAAAACTTTTTTGCTTTGAAGATGACAGAGGAAGGGAACAGATGGCCCAGAGAGGTTGTGGAGACTCCTGTGGAAATATTTAGATGCAATCTGGACACAACCCTGAGTAAGGTAGTCTATTGGTCCCTCCTTGAGCAAGGAGGTTGGACTAGGCTGGTTGGATCTTCACCGGTCCTTTCCAATCTTACCCATTCTGTGATTCTGTGAGCTACCTGAAGTGCCTTTCTCAAAATACTCAGTGCTTAAATGGCTCGATATTATTCTCTGTGGAGTAGTAAATCCACATGACAGTCTTTCTGAAGGAGAAATGCATGACTCCAGTGAAATATTTAGTGAGTAAAGAAAGAATGCTATAAAGTGTCTCTAGCCTAAATCTCCAGGTCAGCCTCTCTGCTGGCAGAAATCTGACAGCTGTTTGGAAAGTCTGTTGCTGAAGACACTCCAGCAGTCAGATGTCAGTGGGTTGCAGCTTTTGTGCACAGATTCAGGTGTTGTGCTGTGTTGTACTGAATGGAGACTTAGAAAATGGGAGTCATAGAGTTTCCGTGGGTGTAGGAGGAAACCTCTCAGAGGGACCACAATGGAGAAAACTGCAATTTCTCCATTACCAAAAAAGAAGAAGAAAAAGAAAGCTGGTAGTTTGTTTGCTGCCCTTTTTTTTTTTTTTTTTTTTTGACTAATTTATCTGCTAAACACAACTGTATTTTCACAGCATTTTTCTACCTGCAGTGCAGGCCCACGTGCATCTTTGCTGTGCAAATCCAGACATTCCTGGCTACAATACTACTGCCAACATCCCCTTGAAAGAGATGGTTAACTGTGACAAAGAAAAGCTCTGCAAGCTCACAGTCAGTTAGTTCAGCTAACCTCTGTTATATCCACTTGATGCTGCCTGGTTCTCTTCATATAAAGGTGGGCTGCAGCAATAACTTGAAGAAGTATATACTTTCATGACAGATATTCTCCCAAACAGTTCTCTGCTCACAAAGTCATTATCCTATTAGTAAGTAAACCACATCTTGGCTGATCACTCTCTTGATATGGTTTTTGTGGTTTGTTGTGCAGAGTGATCCCAGAGTTTGATAATTAATTTGTTTTTTCTTTTCTATTTAAAGGTTTTATTTAAAGATTATTGCCATATAGTTCTTTGTAGATCTTGGAAATAAGAAAAAAAATTAGGGTATGAAACTACATCTTAGGATAGATGTATTAATAGAAATTTAATTTAATAGAAAACATATTGTCTGAGGGAAAGAGTGGGGAAAACATGTTTGTAATTGCAAAAATTCTTTGTTGCTTATTTTGGTTTGTAAAAGTCTTGTTTTAGCTTTACCTCAAACCTGACACAAGCAAATCACTTGATGACATGTTCGTAAAAGGAGTGCAATTGAAGAGATGGTGAAACTTTCATTTATGGTGTTCAAAATCTGTGAAAAGAGTTTCCCTCTTTTCCTGTGTAAGGCAAAAAGAAAGGGAAAGAAAAAAAACAAATAAAAAGAGTTATAAGGTCATAATTTCTGCTTGTGCTGAAAATTTGTGCAACTCTGAGTAAAAAATTGGGCTGTTTGTGGCATTTTTTTAAGATCTCTAACTCACATGGTGAAAAGCATCTACCTTATTCTGTATCTTCCTCCATTTCCATGTCATTTGGTCAGTGTCTCCTTGCTGCCCCCACTGCTGTCTAGGTGTTAAGGAGAGTGACATGCGAAGGTCCTTTTTGGCATTACTGAGGAAAGATGTGCATGTGTGGGTGAAAACAGGAGAGACAGCTTAAAGTCAGACCTAGGCCCAGTGATGTAGTCTTGAGAAAAGCCTAGACAGAATTGTTCTGGGCGAAAAAAAGGGCTGGGTCTGTAAGTAAAGAAATGACACATGGGGTTTTTTTAGTCTGAAGAAAACCCCAAAACCCAAAACCAACAGAAAAGTACTAATATTTTAAAAGCACATTTCGAAAGGAATTTCAGTGAAATTTCAGGTAGGAGCATTTTGTGTCTACACTGATTGTTAAAAAATGTGGAGAGACAAATGCTGGAAGGGTTTGTCTCAGAGGTGTGGTAGGAGGGAACCCACAGAGTGCTACCAACCCCTGAATTTTCTTTATCTGACACAAGCACTGTGATCACAGAGCCACTGAATATTCATGGTATTTGCTGGCTCTTGCAATTTTTTTAGAGGTCATGGCACTATTCTCCCTTAGAAAGGAACAACTGCTGAGAAAAAAAACTTTCCCATAATTGAGAATTGTTGTCTGATGAGCCAGGCTGCTGCTTATTGTTGTCTGACTCCTGTTGTATCCAGGGAAACTGCCTTTTCTCTTCTTTGCTAATACACAGCAAGTATAGTGATACTAGATGTTGACACTAATTTCTCCTTAGTGACTGTGACTCCACTTTAAATTTTAGCTGCCAGCCTACAAGAGGATTATTTTTCTCTATTTCTCTTTCTTTGTGTCTTTTACTGTTTGCTTTCTATTTGTATGTATTTTTCTTCTTGAATCCATGGTTGGGTATGGTAGATGTCCTTGCCTTTTCCTATGGAAAAATCTGGAAAATCCTGGATGACCTATGAGGATTTACAAAGGTAAATCTGGGCAATGCTTAGCAGACAAAACCCAGCAAACAGCATTGATGTTGACGCCATTTATTTTGACATGGCCCTTACTCTTTCTCTGTGACATCAGTGCACCAACAAACACAATTTTTGCTTCAGAATGTATACAAAATAAATATTTTTACTGAGGGAAGTATTCTACTTCAATTCACACGTCCTCCAGAATCAGTGGAATAGGAGTTACTCCCCATTGACTCGGGAAATACCTTGGAAATTGGTTTTTTAATGCTTTCCTGTGAGTAACAGGTTTCTATGACTGCATTGTTTCTGTCTGTCAGGCTTTTGTTGGCTGACATGTGCTTAATATGGCAGAGATGTGGAAATCTCAAAACAGACACATTCCTGGGGATTCCGTGAAAATGCCGAGTGGATGGAAAGGACCCAAATCAGTGCCTGAGCTGAAAGCTTTAGATAAATTGAGATGGATCCAGGCTCAGCTGTCACATGCCTTGACTGACCTGTGTTAACTGTGTGGATCTCAGCCATCTCGGTCTCTTTATGGAGATGTTGCAGGGCTGGTGGGTAATAGAGGTGTGACTCTGGAGAGGTTTTGGGGGCAGAAGGGCAGCCAGCAGCGGGACCCTTCTGCTGCTTATGGAAACAGTAATTTTTGAACAGACATGGAAATAGCTTTGCAGTGTATTGTAAAGTCTTGTCACATTGTTAATGCTTTGCTGTCCATTTGTTCAGTTTTGGGTTTTTTTTTTCCATTGTTTTCCCCTGCCTTACACTCCAGTTCTTGTTTAAACCTGCAAATATTGTTTCTCCCTTCTTCACCTTAAACAGTCTTGAAGCCAGATGAGATAATGTGGAAAGCAAACTCCTTTCAAATAACCTGTGAAGGTGTGTCTGGAAAGGATCAGTGGCTATAGCTGGCTAGTGTCACAGCACAGCTGATGTCAAGCAGAGAGGATAGCAACTGTATTTAATCATGGATGTGAACACTTATTTAGACAGGTGTTCCAGATTTTTAGGTGACATTAACCTGTGTTAAAAGTGCCTATATATATATATATATATATATGCATAAAATGTATGTTAACAAAGAGGACACATGACCTATATCAACAGGGTCCAAAAGAAGGGGAACAAAAAAGGAAAATATATATGGGGGTGCTTTTCTTAATGCCCTGCCTGTAAATACTTCTTTTATGTTCCTCGCTAAAGTAACAAGTAGGTGACTGTCATAAATACTAGCAATGCAAATGCAAACACATTTTGGAAAGGATCTTGGATACACAGAGGTTTAATTCACTTTGGACTGAAAAAAAGCAGTTCAGAATTTGGGACCATCTCTTCTTCAAACAGATGTTTGGTGTATGTGAACGCCCTACCAAGCACTGACACATGCTCACCTGTATGTTACTTGTCTGTGCTCCCACTACAGTCCAAGGAGAGCTAATCAATACAGCTTTTGGGACTAATCAAGAGGGGTAACCATGTGTTTCATTCTATACCAAATAGTTGGGGCCCCAATTCTGTTGTTGCAATATATGTACCTTATACTGCTTGAACCAATCCTGAGAATCTGAGGCACCAGCTTGGACCTTATAGATGTGAGATGACTGACTTGAGACAACTGGATTGCATCCCTACAGCTGCTTGCTGAACTGCTCTTCTGCTGCCCTTGGCTACACTGATTAGATTTCCACTAATACCAAGTGTGGCAACTTCTGCAGGTTTCTACATTGCAATGTCTGAATCTGGAGCTGATTCCTACTTTCAAATCACAGCACCCTAATTAAGCACCAAAGGCTTAATTAATTTACTCCAGAGTCATATAAGCTTTATGACTACAGAAGAAGTTCTCAAATTAGTGGGTCTCAAAGCCAACACTTCAAACAATACCTATGTAGCACTCAAATATTTGTAGAAATTAAGTAATATGATCTGCTGAGAGCCAGTAAGCTTCACATGTGAGCACTCAGAGGTTCTGCCAGTAAGAGCCAAATTTAAGAGCTGTTAGATGGATCAGTTCTGCACATAAAATAGTTTGCACTTAAGCACTATTTTGATGGTTTCTGTGGAATTGACTTTGGTTAATTACCATTTCTCTGCCATACGCTTCTGCTGTTGCTGTGTATACCCGTTCTCTGACATTAGCTCACTCATTTCCATCTCATTTTTCTTACAACCATAGAATTTGCTTCCTGCTTTGTTATCCTGGAGATGCTCTACATAACATAGCTGCCTTAAGCCATTTCAGCTAAGATTAAAACGTTATGCTATAGCAAACTGTCAGAGTGAGAATGAAAGGAATGAGCTTTTAATGGCAAGCATTAAAAACTCCCACAAGAATATACAAGGCTTACTTGTGGGGACATGAGATAGTACTAAAGTATCAATGCTGGCTTTGGGATTTAAAAAATTTCTAGTCTTTTTTACTCACAAAGGATAAAATTGAGACCTGGGCAGCACTTAAACCTGGTCTTTGTGTACATGCTATGAAATCCTGTCACCGGCAAAGTCAATGGGCACCTTACCACTTATTTTTAAAGAAAACATGACAGCACCCTACTGCCATGGCCTTTATGTATCATGTACTTCCTAGGAGGCTTTGTGTTTTCTAATTCTAAGGCACTTCTGGCACAAACTGCTTGTAACAGGGCCACCAGCAAGGCAAAGAGCTGCCTTACAAAGAAATCAAAGTACATGGAGACTCCCAGCATCTGGAACCAAAGAAAATCAGCAAAATCCATTGGCAGTCTTCAGAAGGTTTAGCAGGTGAGACATATTTAAGGGACACTTGTAAAGATTGATTTGTTCAGTATTTTCACCCTTTTCCTTTTATCTCTGATGCTTTTCTATCTTGCATGGGATGGAGAGAAAGAATAACTGGCACATCTCTGTATGGGAAGTAGATGTTCATTATTAAAATTGTCAGACTGACAATCAAAGTCTGGATGCCTCCATGCTTTTTTGTGTGTTTTTTTTTTTTACATTGCTGCTTGGTGGGTGAGATACTTAAATAATTGGCTGTACAATCCAAGTGTTGGAATATGTTACTTTCAGAGAAAAGCCCTTTTAAGTAAGCTAGACAAAGGTCAAGGAGCCTAATATCACTAGATGCTTTTGAAAACAAAGACCTTTACCCTTTAGAAAAAATGTCTGAAAACAACTGGTAGGAATGGAGACCAGTGGTCCTGACATGTGAGGAACCTGGTGCTTCCATCCCTTTTGCGCTTAGTGTGACCAGTTAGAAAGCAAGGGCAAGAAGAGACGTGGTGTAGTTTTATTCCTTTAGCAGCTGCTGTATGAAGCCTGTCCTCTCTCTACCTCCATAGGAGAGACAGAGATGCTGGGGAGCCCGGGGTAATCTCAGGGCAGCTGCTCCCTCTGCAGGAAAAAGGCTGGAGGGATCCAGTCCTCAGGGCTGGGTGAGAAACAGTGCAGCATGCACCGAAACACGAGTGAACATGGGGGGACATAGCACCGAGTGACGAGTGACGATGACATGACCAAATGTTTTACATGCAGGTTGTCCATGCAACCTCAGAATTTGCTGGAGGTGAGGTCTGAAGCCTCTGTGAACAGCAAGTCTGTCTGAAGGGGCAGCAAGCAGAGACAGCTGTATTCAAAAAGCATCCTAACACAGATTATTAAGTGCTGCTCTGCTCCTTTCTGCTTAGCCCAACCACACAGGTCCCTGAAGTCTGCTGAATGGTATTTTATCTGTCTGGGAAAGATTTTCTTAGAGCATTTCAAGTGTTGATGACTTTGGCTGTTAAGTCAGGGTGATCTGTGTTTTACTGAACTCAGGCATCATGTTTGGCTCTTAATCTCTGAATGTGGTCTCATGCCTTCCACCCCAATCTGCTAAAAATAATTCAGAGTTGGCCCAGTCCGACAATTTTAAATCAGTTGTTGGACATAAGCATTTTTCTCTCTTTTATAGAGATTGTCTAGGCAGAAGTCTGTGCTTTTTATATTGTCTATGTAAAAATAATTAATGGGTGTTTTATGGTCCATTTGATTCTAAAATGATATTTATTATAGAATTTTAATTTTACACCATGGAACAAAAGCTTTGCATCTCCTCAGTTTTGTAAATAAACATTTTATGAATGTCATTAATGTATCTTTAGAGTGGATACTAAAAGTTCAAACATATAAATGAACCAGGTTTTAAAAAATCCCTAAATACTTGTTTGCCTAATTTACTATTTAAGTAGTACACATACAACCTTCCGTACAAACCAAGATAGAAATAAGTTTTGTCTACAGATTTGCTTCCAATCTTTTGGTCTTGTCGGATATTAGGAATTTTTCCATATGATTTGCTGAATAGTAGCTGTTCTAGATTCTGTTCTGTTCTATATTCTCCTATTCCTCATGAAAGTAGACTAAATAAATGCAATCATGGTTTGGCTATATGAATCGCTTTTAAAAAAATACAGCAAACCAGAACACACCAATGACCCCAAATGTTTGTCTATTAAAAAAAGGATTTTACAAAAAGGATTATATGTCTTATTAGTTTCTGATTATAACATACTGAATAATTATACATATTAACTCACTGGTGGTTAGTTTTTTTTTTTACAGAAAAAAAAAAGGAGCAATTTAACTGGCTTATCTGATCTTAAGCAGGAAGGGATGCTGAGAACTGATGTTTGGGATCTTGTGAACGTATTCCCAACATTAAGAGTGAGAATATTTTAGTTACTCAATTTAGGTTAAAAGCTGAAATTCCCTGTAGAGCCATGGGAAGAGTTAACTCCAGAGAGTAATTTAAAGCACTGGGATGACATATACATTTGCCTCCCTCTTTAGATGCTTTCCAGATGCTTTTCTTCCTTCACTGATTAAGGAGTCAGGAGTCTTCAGCTCAGCCTTTAAAATTAGATGATATGTCAGGAGACATTTCTGAGGGACAGTGGACAGTTTCAGTATCACTCTACTCATGATTCAAAAGGTCAGGCTGCTACTGCTCCTTCTCCCCTTGAAAAAAAGAAATATAAATAAAATAAATTGTGTTTAAAAAGCTTTTAAAAGAATATGTATGTATATAATTATGCATACATGGAACTACTCCTGCAGAAATATGTGGGAGGATGGATTGTAGGAGAATAGAGATAGTGCTGAAGGCAATCTCGCCCCTGAGGAGTTGCAGCTGTACTAATTACCAAAGAGTAGGAACAGCGCTGCCCTTAACAGGGCACAGCTATGTCCAATAAGGCCTGCCCTTAATAGGGTGCAGCTGTGTCCAATAAGGATGGGCCAATAAGGATGAGTGTTATAAAAGAGTGGGTCAGTTAGTTGAGAAGAGGGTTGGAGAGCTGGAGTTGGTTGGTTGTGCTGCTGTGTGGTGTAAGGGTTAGTATGTGCTGTGAGGGACTGGAAGGGTGATAGGGACAGGTAGGAGTGAGTCAGTGTTGTGAGGAGCTGCCCATGAGAATTCACAGAGAGAAGGTATGAAAGTCCTACAGTAAAATAACAAACTGGCAATGACAGTTTGCATCCACTGTTGATTGGTGCCAAGCACTGATGCCAACAGCTGGTGGCCCATATGGGGATGGATCCTGACAGAAATATTTGACTGGAGGGAAAATGAGTAGTAGCATTCTTGAAGTAATCCACAACATGGAATTCTTTTCACAAACTATCCAGACTCCAATGTGCAATGAATATGGGAAAAAAGCCTTTTCCTCTTGGAGAGATTTCTTTCATTACATGAGGGAGATAAATTAAGAAGCAACTTTTCTGTTGCTGGTTCATTTCCCTCTTTAGTACAGAGCACTGAAGAATGCCTCAAGCAATCCCAACCTCAGCAAAGCCCAGCAGCTGAATGAATGGCATCACTGCAAGTTACTGCTTTAGTGTTAGGACACTTGAAAATGGATGGAAAGCACAAAAGGATTTGCTCTATTTGTGAACATGCAGATGGCACTGCTTACAGTGGTGGGTTGGAGCACTTGTTTCTGATTTTACTTTTCCACTTCAAAGTACTTATCACCAGTGTTAAACACAATGATTTCAATTGCTGCTTTGGTTGTAAGATCCTGGATATCTCCTTTGTCTCCTTCCCAATCTCTTTTTTGAGATTGCTCCTGTTATGGGCTTAGGTACTGAGGTTTTTTGAGGTATAGCAAATGTACTGAGATGGCAGACCAGAGGAATCTTTGCACATGTTTTGAACCAGGTAATAGCTAATCTCTTTGGGGTGGAACTGAAGAATTTTTTACTTTTTAATTGTTACTTACTATTTTGTCATTATTAATCAAACTATCCAGACTCATTAATAATCTTTTCTGTTATTTGAGAATAGCCTACCCTCTTAAATCTTCATGTTTGGAGCAAGCAATTCCATTTGGTATATATGATTTATATTAAATTCTGTACTGGTTTATCAGCAAAAGACACCTTCTCTGGCAAAACCAGGAGTTACTGTGAAGTTTTTAGAGGGATGTTAGAAATTAATGTTTTGTTTGTTTGTCTTTACATGGATATATCCTAGAAAAATTTATAATTCATGAATAAGGTACTAATCATTGTTAAACACACATGAGATTGTATGCTGTAATAAAGGAAAGCTTAATGCACAACTCCCTCAAATGACTGCAAATCTTTTCATTGATTTGAGTAAGGCTGAAATTAACATCTTACCTCAGCAAGACTGAAGATATCAAACAGCTCTTTACTCTCCAGCTTGTGGACAGCTTGTTTTCCGTACCTCTGTTTTAGGTATTAAGGTTACTTGTCTTTTTGTTTAATATAAGTTTTATTTTCATGTCCTGTGTCTGAGGAAGCTTAGGCTTCCATATGCTCAGTTATTATTTAATAACTTACATATGTTATTAAATAACATATTTAAGAAAATAAGTGATTTGCTTAAAACCTGTCTCTTTCTGTAGATGTCTTAAAGCAAAGCTGACCATACACTTCCCTTTTTTATGAAGTCTAAATTCTGAGTGACAGAATTCTGAGGGAGTAAATCTGAGTTAAAAAGTTTCCTTTAAATCCTTGCCATAACCCATCTTATCCCATTTTCAACAAATTTGATTTTTTGAATTTGTCCTTGTTTAGGCACTGGCTGTCTATGGGAGAACTTTCTGACAGCTGATGGGGAATAATGGGATATCTCTACTGTGAGTCTTCTTGAAAACAGCTTTGCAGGAGAAACAATCTTTTTTGTCTTGCTGCTTTTTCAGGCTGATTTTAAGTCAATCTGTCTCTGCATGTTTTTTTGTCCAGCCTTAGTAACAGTGTGTTTATTTTCCTCAATTTTTTTGCTTTATTTGCAGTGGTAGTGTTTAAACTGTGTCTGGGGTGAGGGAGGACCTCCATGCAAGGTTTGCAAATGGAAACTAAGAAAAGGAGTGGGTTTAAATCTAGGCTGTGATTGTCTGTCACTTCTTTGGAATCTTTTCACAATCAACATAAGAAGAAAATTTCAAAGCACTGCTCAGTGTAATACTCATGTTCTATGCATGCCTTTTGCTTGGGTAAGGATGACATAAAAAGCCTAACAAGCAACAACCTATGCTCTGAATTTTTCTGCACAGAGCTGGACTCTGATCCTACTGTCCTAGATGGGCCTGCAACAATTCATATCTGCCAAGCACTTCTACCAAGTAACTGCCAGGGATTCATTTCTGCTGGATACAGATGTGGGGGAAACATAAACATGAAAACAGCTATCCTGATCCTGCGGAGTATACATTGGCTTCTTATTATAGTAGATTTTAGGATGTGAAGAGTATACTGGCACTTTTTTTTGAGAATCACCTGCAAAACTAATCTCACCCATATTCAGCATTCTTAATCTCCACTGGATTGCTTTCAACACAATAAATTGACCATAGCTGCACTAACCCTAAGAATCATTTAAGAACCTCTTCAGTATGTAAAATAACTCACACTGGTGTTAGGTTTCATATGGTTTTGTAAATGATTTGGATGGTTTGGATTTCTGATGTGTCCTTGGCTATTACTGAGAACTGAATACAGGATGATTTAAACTGCTCTTGTAATGAATGCATTGTAATATCTGGGTTTTTATTCATGCCACTGATCATTCTGCATTATGTAAAAACACAAAATAATGTGCAGGATCAGAGCTGGCAGTTGAAGATGTGCGAGAAAGTGTATTCACAGGCTGCCAGACAAGAGCCTAGTGTCAAAATTGTACTATCCTGTTCTGTTGGCTTGTCTATTGCTTTGCTTAATTTAAATATATTGAAGGTGCTTTCCTTTTGCTCTGCATGGGATCAAAAGGCAGGAGAGACTAGAAAAGCAAGATCATCACTGTGCACCTTTTGGTTTTGCAGAGCTCCAAAGCTCTTAAAAAAAGATGCTGTCAGAGCAGAGAAGGACCATTTGTTAAATATCTGTATGTCTCAGCTGCTATCATAATTACTGCAAATATCAGTACTATGGCCTAGGTGACAAGGCAGCAAAGATTGAAAGGTATTTTATGAAATTATTTCTTTTCACTGAGCTGGGCCCATGTCATGTTCTTTTTCTGAGAATGAACCACAACATCCAGAACAGCACTTCTCTAAATTAAAATAAGGCTACCAGCAGAATAATTTCCTAACTTTGTACTGCAAAACCTAGGTTGATAAAGTATGTACTGCTTTTGAGTTATTTTGCTCAGTATATAGCCCTTGCATTTTTTGATTTGCTTATGGTTCATTAGTATGACATTTAAACCAGTAGATTTAATGAATTAGGGGCTAAGGCCTGCAACTTCATTGAGAAGTAACACTTTCACAGTACTTGCCATAATGTATGATGTACTAGCCTACATTAAACTGTGAGCAGAAAAGTGTTGAGGAGAGATCTGGGAAGCTTCAAAAGTTTTCTGCATACGATTTTATGTCTACATTAATCCATTTGAAAGTTGTCTTTTTCTAATCCCAGTCTTAAAGTAGGGAAAGATTATGAAGTTTCATGCAATTTCAAAACTATCACTGAAAAGAGCTTTATTTCATTTCCTTTCAGTGTTTGCATTGCAAAACATAACTGTCTCTTGAGAGGAAAAAAAGAGTACAAGTACCCAGTTACGTATTCTTCTCCACTCAGCCTTTTGATCTCGTCTGCCTTTACCATTTTCAAAGTGCTCCAAGCAGCACTGGGATCTCAGTTCTTCTCGCATTTAAAACAACTTTTCTCCATTTAAGTAATTTAGTATGTATAGACATAGCAGAACAGAGTTTAGTCCTTTGGGTATCTGTTTCTTTTTGGGTTTCTGTTAAATCAAGAGTTGGCATGATGAGAATCTAAGTTGCTTCACTAAGAAAAAAAAAAAGGAAGTGGATTGAAGTAAATGACAGATGAGAGAGATAAGTCAGAAATAGCAGTTTAAGTGAGTGACAGGGGAAGATTAAAAGATATAACTGAAGGTAACTGCCAACAGCCCATAGAATCTAGGACACAAGATGGTGCAGAATAAAGGAATTATGGAGTAGTAATCAATTCAGACAAGGTGAGAGTGAAAGGGGATCTGCTATAGTATTTCAGTATTTTTTCCAATAGGAAAAAAAAAATTAATACTTGATGGGGAAAGAGAGAAGAGAATAAATAGGCTTCTCTGACAAACGAACAAGAAAAGTGAGAAGGAAGAACAGTGAAGTCTTTGCAATAAAAAGGAGAGTTCAAAGGGTTAAATGTTTATTCACAATAAGATGGAATTATAGTTGATAGTGTTTGAGGAGGCAGGATTAGGTGTAGTTCAGATGCAGAGGCCTTGGAAGCAACCTTTCCATTGAGCAGTCTGTTTCATAAATCCAAATGTAGGATTATATATATACTTCTGGTAATATACTTGGGAAGGAAACATTCCACTGACACAAGTGTAAGAATTGCTAGAAAAAAAGGGTGACACATTTGAGGGACAACCCTATCCTCCAGCCCTGCTTCTTCCTTCCTTTCTGCCTAGGCCTGACAGCAAATTCTAGTTAGACATTGAATGAACTCTTCCTGGAAGTTGTTGACAGAAGGTGGAGATGATGGACTACTTATTGACACACTCACTTAGGCAATTTTCTCAACACACATCTGGGCACAGCTGGTGGAGTGCCCACACTGGAGCAAGGCAATCCTGAAGGACTGCCACTCATGGAGAGGACCCATGTCTGTGCAGTTTTTAAAGGACTGGATCGCATGGAAGGGACTCCATGCTGGAGTAGGGGAAAAGTGTGGGGAGGAAGGAGCAGCAGAGAGATGTTATGGACTGACTGCAAGCCACATATCCTTCCTCCTGCCCTGTCTGGAGAGGTGGAAGAGGTAGAGATATTGGAATGAATAAATAAAGCTTAGCCTGGGAAAACAGGGGCACAAGGGTAAGGTGCTGGTTTAATTTTGTCTCTGTTTCTCACCATCCAACTCTATATTAATTGGCAATGAATGAAATTAATCTTCCTCAAGTCTGTTTTGGTCATGGTGGTATTTGTTAAGTGATCTTCCTGTCTTTATCTCAGCACATGGGCTTTTCTATCTCATTTTCTTCTCCATCCTGTTGGGGAGAGGTGGAGTGAGAGAGCAGTTGCAGGTGTGCCTGGCAGCCAGCCAAGATCAATCCACTACAGCTATATTGCCTGCAAATGTGGCGAGCCAAGAGAAGACACAGGGTCAGATCCTTACCTGATGAGACTTGGCAGAGGTTGCTGGATTTCAAGAGTGATTCTGTTGACAGAGATCCCAACTTGTGATTTTTAAGTCTTGCACACCATGCAAACAGTGATATTTAGTTGTTTGGAACAAGCTACATGTAAAAGTACTCAGGAGATGCAAGTCTGGGGTGTTTTGGTAGTTTATTTGCCTTGAAATAGAGATGTAGTAGAAGGCTAGGCCTATTTTTGTTTGCACAGCAAACAATCTCAGCTCTTCCCTGTGACCTCCTGTCCGAGATTGAGAAGCAGGATGTTTTCTATTACCATCTGTGTAGCATTTGTCTTCTGAACAGTTTTCCTTATCACCTGTTAATGGGCCCATCAATGTCTTGCCACATGACTCAGAGATAACTCCCTCCAGGAGCCGTTTCTGTTTAACAGGTGATCAAGGACTCACCACATGACTCAGAACGACATCAGTCCATTGTGAGATGCTCCGCCCAGGGGGGAAGAGCTAAGCATTCCCACCTAGATATATTCTGGGATTTTTGGGCAGAGAGGCAGCCTTCCCACAGGTTCCCAAGAGGACATAGCTGGGATTTCCACTGGACCGCCTACACCTTTTCTACAGGACCACTGCTCCAACAGAACCACATCTGCCACTCCAGGAGCACTGCAGCCACTCCAATTTGGACTGCTACCAACATGCTGGCCAAAGTGGTGTCAGGTTGCATTCTGACCTTGTCAGTACTTTTCCTTTTGTATTATTGCATGTATTTTGTTTCTTTTCCCTTTTCCCAATAAATTTTATTTCTGACTTGGAGTCTCTTACTGGTTTTGCTTTCAAACCAGAACACCTCCCCCACTGTGGTTATTAAATTCCCTGAACCATTCTTATGACTAAAACCTAATACTATTCTGGAATTTTCTCTTTTCTGTTTGAGCTCAGAATCAACATAGTAGGATACTACTTTTCAAAATGAAATGCAAACACAAAAGTGAGGAGCAATAATTTTTTATTGTTCAGAAAGAATATCTCTGCTTCCCACCTGCCTCCTTTCAACTTCTCAGTGTGTTCTTTTCCCCTGGGGATTTATGATACCATAAATAGTAACCTTTTGTTAGCTGGCATTGTAATTTTGTTATTGCTTGGTTTCTGTATGTGTTGAACAAGTTAATGGATATTTTTTTCTAGTAGGGACCTCTGTGAACTTGAAAGGGGATATATAATATAAAGGGGAGTGGAAAACAGGCCAGTCAAATGCAGAGCATATGCTCTGCACTCAGCCATTTTAGAAGACTGCTGCAGAAAAGAGCAGCAGCATTAACTAAGAATCACCTCTTCCTTCTCTGCAATCACCAACCTCATGTGTTGCTTTTGAGAGCTGTGCAGGCTCAGGGTGGATTTTCATGAGCAGCAGTTCCATTTTGAATGGGGAAAGCTGCATTTCTTAGTTTGCCTCTGGAAGTTGTACCACCAAATCTCCTCTACACACATGTGAGAAGGTAGTGTGAAATCCAGGTTCACCTAAAACTGAACTTCAGTCACCAATTAGCTTCTGAAATTTCTGATCATTGCCTTTCTGATTTTCTTTGGTGTGCTCAGCCAACAGTTATGAAAACATTAACTTTGATAAGTGAGGATCTGACACTTTTTTTTCATACTAAGGCAATAAAAAAAGGATTATGGGAGGATTATAATCAGAGGTGGAACATCTTATGGCAATAAGAAATCCAGATCTCCACTGTGTCCTCAGCTTAACAAGAATCATACAAAGGCCTCCAGGAGAGTACATGGTCCAAGTAATAGTAATGGATCTGGTCTATTGAACACAGCAAAATGTATGTGCTTTTAGCATTTGAGGGCTTTATACTTCCCCAACAACATTTTAATTTTTCCATCTGTCAACACTCTTTCTAGCTGTATGGATGTTACCCCCAAACTATTTGTTTTACAGTCAAGAAGAGCTGAAAAATGTAACTAGATCCTATTAAAAAGTGGGTTAAGGTAGGGTTTGACTTAGCCACTCTTTGTATGTTAAGCGACTAAACCAAAGGAAATGTTTTCAACTCATTGGAATGAGCGTTTCTTAATTTGTGGTTGCAGCCTAATGGTGATAGGGGTTGTAAATATTACAGTGTTACTTATTTCTGGAGTAACCCATGGGATCACTGACCGAATACTGAACTTTTAAATTATGGAAATACCTTTTGAAAAATACAATTAATGCAAATCTATGTAAATTAGAGTGGAAGTTTAGCCCGAGATATAAGAATTCATTTACAACCTCTTGGTTAATTGATTGGATTATCCTCTCAGTTACATTGCGGTAACTCAAGTTTCCTTTCAGTAACTTAAAGCAGGTGTTTGTCTCTGACATGGATGGACCTCCTGTGTGAACAACAGACTCAGATCTTGAGTCCCTGATTTTACTAATCAATCCAAGCCTGAACTCTAATTTACCATGCTGAAGCAAAACCAAATCCACCAGAGATAACTCTAGATAATGCTCAGGCTTTTTTGTTGTTGTTTTTGCTGAAGAGATGAAAGAGCTCCATGAATTTCTTTAATGAATAGGAGATTTTTTCAATAAATGCAAGTCCTGAGTAATTGAACTCAATCAGGGCCTCTTTATAATAGACTTTTCTTATAAATATACAATCTACATATGGTGCACTCAAAAATTATTAGCTCAGGGAGAGTCTTAAAATCACATTTCACTATCATAAGACCGGAGCACACAATTCAGAAATTACCACAATGGACCATAGATAGTAGTTAAAACCTCTCCGCAAAAACAATTTTTAAAAAAATTTTATTCACTCTGTGAGATTATCTGACTGCTATTAAAAGTATGCTTGAATCTATTTGTATGTTCAGGCTTTGCAGCCTCACCTCATTGCTGTGTTTTGGTCAGAATGAAATTTACCTGATGGTCTTTGGTGGTGGTTGACCTTGGCTAGACTCCAGGTGCCCATTAAGCCACTCTATCATCCCCTCAGCAGAATAGGGTGGGGAGATTATAAAATGAGAAAAAAAAAACCCTTCTGGGTCAAAATAAAGGCAGTTTGCTAACACAAAATTTAAGGTCGTGCTCTCCAAAGGAAAAAACCCAAAGGTTTTATTATTTAATAACATAATAAATTGTTTTATTATTTTTATGTAGTATATATCCCTGCTTCAGCACACTTTGCAGTTGCTCCAAAAGACAATTGTAATTGGTATCAAATGTTGGCCTTTCCTTCTCCTTTCCCCTTAGCTTTTATATCTGAGCAGACACCATGTGGTATGGAATACTCCTTTGGTCAGTTTGGGCCACCTCTCCTGGCTGTGTCCCCTCACAGGATTTTGCCCACCCCTCTCCTACTGGTGAGGGTGAAACGTTGGAGAGAGGGCACCGATGTGGTGCCAGCACTGCTCAGCAGTGACCAAAGCACTGGGGTGTTACCAGCCCCTTTCCAGCTACCAAAGCAAAGCTCAGCGCTGGGAGGGCTGCTCTGGGGAAATGAGCTCCATCTCAGCCAGACCCAATACAATCTTATTGATATTCCAGCTGGAAAAAACATATAGAGAGGAGATTCATGCGGAAGTACCTCTTTCCAGAAAAGTTTATCTGGGTTTCTCAGGCTTAGCAACCAAGGTCATGCTTATAACCTTAGCACCAGGACCATGTTAATACCAGTGTTGTGGTAGTCCTGTGACTTACTGTATCTTGATTGAAACAAATGAAAGATTCCTGTGGTTATAGTTCCAAAATGGCTATTCTTACATATACCAGACATATACTCTCAATTTAATAGGACCTGAAATCATAGTACTATTTCTTCATAACAAGATATCTGTCAAAAATACATCACTCACTACAAAAAAGTTTTTATCTGTCTTCAAGAAAAACATAAGGTACAATGCCTAGAAAAGAATTATGCAGAACTAAAGGGGGAGAACAACAGGTATTCAGTCCTCTGGGAGGATCTTTCTAGATCTCAGATGATACTCAATATTTTTCCATTCCAAGTAAATATTAAGATTAGAATATGACTGACAGTGCCAGGTGCTATCCAAATAAGTGTGAAAACATAGTTTGTACTTGCACACGTTTAGAGACAAGCTGCTAAAAAACCTGGAGTGGGAAGGTGTCAAAGCTTTGGTTTTGTGACACTTGAGAACTACAGGATTTACCAGCCAGGGGCAACAATGAAGCACTGCTAAATTAACAAATAGATGTATCCCCAGGTCACTTCAGTTCAGTCAGGAGTGATAAAGCATCCAGGGAACATGTTTCTCCAACAGCCTCCTGCTGCCCTCCTTGCCTGCTCTCGAGTTGCCCAATGGGCAGGATTAGTAGCCAGTGAATACTAAAAGGAACCCTGTTGATACAGAGCCACCTCACAATGTGAGACAATGGAACTAAGTACAGGTGGATTGACTTTTTGAAGGATCCTACCCCAAACCTTTTAGCAGCAACATTTTGGGTTTAAGTGGCCCTCAGCAACTTAAGGGTAGCTAAGAAATAAATGCATGTGTGCATCTGTGCATTAAAATAACTTTCTTACACTCTTCTTCAACTTCTGTGCTTTGTCAGTGTAAAAAAAATCCCCACATTTAGGAGCTTTGTGTCATGAACAAGACAAGTGTATTCTTCCCCTGAGCTTTCCTCCAACATTAGCTTGTGCAAGTATGTAAAAAAGTTTTTTGCTAGGATGCTAGAAACCATACAGTTAGGATTCCAATACAGATCCAAAGATTTCACCTGTTCCTCTTTGTATTCATTTGAAGGATTACCATCATATTTATAATCCAGAGCACCTAGGGGTTAAATCTTGCTTTATTTATTGAGAGAGTCATGTGAAATAGACATACTTGAAGATACAGAGGATTCTGGCATATATTTCATGTGCTCATCATATATAATTAAGTTAATGGTATTCTTTTCCTTCTGCATTTTAACTAATAAGACATCTCTGGGCTGTATTGCCAATATTTAAGATGATTTTGGGACAGAATTTTGTCTTCTGCATAAATTCCCAATTAATGCAGGTTTTTGTGTTAAAAATCCACAGAACATTACAGAACTTAAAGGACTCTTCTTGTTCCGTAGGCCCTAGTCAGATTGTGCTGGGATTGAATCCTTTGATAAACATTTCCTTTTCCGGCAAGGCTTCATACCCCTGGGCGCAGAAACCTCAAAACTGGACACCCAACTGTGAGTTATACATCCTACCAGCTCCTTTTAATTTCTGTGGAGTGAAACAGATTTTTTAAGAGGGAAAATTGTAAGATCTGTGTTATATATTCCCAGGAGACATTCTATGTCATCCTAATGAAGATATAAGAGGGCATTTGGAAGAAACCTTGTTTTTCTCCAAAAACTACAGAGATAGTTGATTTATAAACTACTGTTTGCTCTTCCTTCAAACATTTCAAAGTGAAAAAAACTGTGTGAACAGTTATGGACACTTGCAAATTTTGCTTGATTTAACCCATAGTGTAAGGTACAGTGTAAAATAAGTATTCAGGGGCTGAATGGTAGCTATTTCATGCAGGAATCTTCATCCATGAACCTCACAAAAACAAACCTGTACCCAAACCTTCCATCTTAAGAAAGACATTAATTTTTTAACTTAACTGGTAATATTTTTACTGGTAAGGAAACAAGAGCAATTGGATGATGGTCATTCTCCTACCCATTTTTCCCCCAGATATGAGTACAGAATAAGTTCAAAGAGGGTGCAAATGCTGTAATATGTATCTCTACTGTTGTGCTGGAACTTACACATTATCCTGGGAGTCCTTTATTAGAAGTCTTTTAAAAGATTGAAGAAATTAATTTCCATACATCTGGTAGAACTCAGCATTTATTCCAGGCCAGATATGATCTGTGATTCATAAAAATACTTCTACAAAACAGTTTTCTTTCTTTGGGACAGAATCAGTTTGCCTAGGAACAACAATAGAAATACACAAACAACAGGAATTTCAATAGTTAACTGTATGCATTAACTATTATAACATAGCTCTGTGTTTAAGTAATAACTGAAATTGTGTTGCTCATTCAAATATTGCTAATGTGTTCTCATTAGCCATGTAGCTGCAGTGCATTTTCTTTCATTGGTGGATGATGATGAGAATGTACTTCATCAGCTGGAAAAAATTGTTGACAGCTGTAGGATCTGTGGAAGAATACAAATATGCATCAATCAAATTTAGATTCACAGGCTTGAATATTATGCCAAAAAAAAAAGCCCATACCGAGGAATAAAATGAGACTGAAAGAAATTCTAAAGTGAGAGTGAGATTACCAAATGAGTTTTGCCCATTCTAGTTTTCCTTTCAGAGTGTGAACAAAAAAAAAAAAAAAAAATTGGAAAATAACAAAAAAAGGGTTTTTTCCCCCCAAAATAATATTCAAGGATTCCTTTTACTATGATGCACCAGTATGGAACTTATTCATGGGTGAAGAATTAAATAAAGAGAAGTGTGAGCAATTCAATTTTCCTTTTTTTGATGAGATATGAACAATGTGAAGATATTTCCCATCTTTCACTATTTTGAACTCTGCTTGTTTCCATGAGATCATCTATTTATGAAACCAAAATGAGCAGGTGAGAGAAACTGGGAAGTTTTCCACTGCAGTTCCAGATGGCTGACCAAGATATAGACACTGTGGCATGGATTTCGTGAAGATGATTTTCAAATTAGGGTTGGGGATCCTAGAAATTTTAAGTTGGGATTTTTCTGCATTAAAGTTCATGGGTGTTTATGGAAGTTTGCTGTACATGTGTACTACAGAGAGAAAGCTGCTTTATTATGAGTTGCCACAGCATTAGCTGACACATCTTTACAACCTCTTTTGTTACCAATGCCACAGATGTTTATTATGTTCTTTGGGATCAATTAAATGTACAGAAGTTCTAAAGGTGCAATGTATGATACTATAGATGGAAGAAACAGCTGTTTAATATTGGCTGTAGGATTTTCTCCATTGATGTGCAGGCTGTCAAGAAGGGGTGCTCAGGGAAAGAAAGTGAACATTTTTTTGAGAAATATTAAGCTAACATTAGAAAAAACTCTTGTGAATCTTCAAAGTATCAGAACAAGAAAAGACACAGCTGAAGTTGTGTCAAGAGACAGAGCTTCATTGTCTTACATAATTCTGTGTGTGAATGCATAAAGAAAATAAGTAAAGAAAACTATAAAAAGATGAAATCATCAGAGTTGATCCTGGAAATGGTAGGAGAAGTATTACAATTGTACATGCATAGACGTTCTAAAAGCTGCCCTCTAGTCCTTTGGCAGGTGGAGACAAAATATCACCTTATCCTATTTATTTTGTGTCTTTGTGGTGCCTCTACTTGCCTTCAGGTGTTCCCTACTGAGGTCTGTTATTTCTGAACAGACACCAAACCTAGGTGCAGTCAGAGTGAGTAAATGAAAAAGATAAACAGATGGGTAATTATTTGAAAACATATGCTCTATTTTTTCTGATAATGGCAGTTTTACTGTTCTGGCATGCTGCAGAGGGCACAATGGTGCATGTCCTCCATAGAACTGTCTCACTCCAAGCTGAGCACTCAACTCATTTTAACCTCAGCATTTTCAATGCACTTTTATATTGATTCATTTTTTTTATATTGCTGCAAGAACTAGTAGTGGTCTGTTTGCTCATTCATACAGAGAAAATAGAGCTCCAGTTTTTTAAGGGAAGGTCTTTTGAGTTTGATTTTAATAACAGTCTGTTATATCCCTACCCCAGCCCCAAACTCTGAAACATAAATATCAAAGGTAAGCCTTATTATAGTCCTTCTTACTTAATGTTAAGCTTCTTCTCTCCACCATTTGTATACCCCATCTCCCAATAACTTACTCTTGATTTTAGTAGGAGGATTACAATCATGTTCCTTAGAGAATCTTTGCTCAGTATAATTCAGATGTGAAGAAATTAAAACATTCTGTAAGAAGTTATCCCTTTTTGAAGAGTAGTGGATAGAGCTCAAACTGATCATTAAAATATTGTGTTAAAAATAATTATGGAATATTCATCAGTAAATGTGCACTATTGATGCTGAGATCTTTGGCAATTTTTATACAAATTTACAATTCAGTACCTGTTATTTCAATGGAAAATCTAAAACAGAAAAAGGTCATATGAAAATGTTAAAACAAAATTTACAGTGCATATGCTGTCATTAAATAGATAATTTTTTTTAAAGGGAATTCTTGGGTTTCTTAAGCCTGTAATTGTGATCAAAATACACAGGCCTGGTTATCTGAGATAAACAGGAAATTAACTAACTTGGAGACCTTGTAAAAGAGCAAGGAGATTTTTTTTTCCAAACAAAGACAGACATTCATGGTCATTCCCACATAGATTTCACTCAGCCTCAGAGCCCTTTGAAGGTCCCTTCCTACCCAAACAATTCTGTGATTCTGTGACTCACCACCACAAAGCACAAGGACTTGTGTCTTAATGGTCTGTCCAGGGTCACTTGTGTATGACAGGGAAAAGGTACACCAGCAGCTGAGTCCTCATCATTTCACAATGTTCTTTTCTGGCACTGATGAAATATTTTTACCTCTTTTTACAAGGCTTAGCGTAATTATTTTGCCTCAGAATTTTTTTCTTAAGCCTACCTAAAGCACAGCAAATTTTCATCAATATTTCTTCATTTGGGTCTCCTCACAGCATTACTCAATCTTCCTGCTGGGATAAGAGAACTGGACTAGCACACACACTGTGGTATCACCGTATTGTCACCTGCCTGTTGTTAGCATGCAGATCTTCTGCTGAAAGATAATATGTGCAGTGGTTTTATCAGATTATAGACCTGCAGATCTTGATGAGAGTAATGAGAGTTATTCCTGAGTTTTAACTTGTCCGTTGTTGTCATCCATGTCTTTGGCTATTAACGCATGCTTTTATTTTGACCTTAGTTCTATATTAAGTTCTTTGGTACTTTCAGATATTTCTATCACTCCTTCCTTCAGACCAATCAATATTTCTCTTAAAATTTCTGTGAGTGAATGGTTTGGATCATTCTCTCTAGTTTTGATCTTCAGTGTGTTTTTGCAATATTCACTTTCCCTGTTTCCATTTCCTCTGAAATTCCTTGACCCTCACTATTTACCTAGTCTTTAAAAAAGCCCACCTAAATACATGGTTCCAAGCAGCCTCTTTATTCCAGTAATTGATAATTTTCCACACTTCCATCTAGCAGGCTCACCTGATGTCTTGGAATTTTTTGCCCGGGGTAAACTGCAAAAAGCTGAAGTTAGCATGGAAGTCAGCTTTTCAAGGTACTTACCATCTTGTTTTTTATAGGTGTATAATAAAATGTGAGGTGTATAATAACTTGGCAGCAAAAGCTTCCAAAGTAATTATATTTTCTGCAAATTAACAAAATACAAATAGCATGTATTAACAACTGGATCATTAATTACTTAAATTTATCTTAAATTTTTTAGTAAAACAACATTTTTTCTACCATATCACTGTTTGGAGGATGTTCATGTTTGTTCAAAATAAGGTGTTGATTCAGTGCTCATGTAATATTGCTTGCTAGGGCTCTCTTGTTCTGGATCATTACACAGGAACAGGAACAGTTTATTTTGTTGAACAGCATTCTAACACCACACGGTGTGTTTATCCTATGTCTTCTCCAGTGGCTACTCCAATATGGACCATAAGGTAAAAAATATCCCATGCATTGTGCAGTGTTTGGGGTTTATATTTGCAATTCCAGTTCTTCAAAGAAGTTCCAGTTTAATATTTCAAAAAGGATCCTGCTCTGGAATCATGGATTTAGTCACATATTTCAGCAAATTGTCTGTTAATTGTGGATCTTGAAATGTCAACACAGGCATGCCAAAGATATTGTGGTTAAAATGAAAGCAGAGATGATGAAGGGAAAGCTAAAATAATTTAAAATTTTAAGACTTTGTTCGTCTCTAACATTGCTATTGCACACATCCCACCAGTAGTTCTATATACAACCCACTCAACTGCACAAATAATTCAAAATAACTGAAAATAAGGGAAGAAAGTTAGAAACTTTATGTGAAATCACATTGAGTTAAACCAGCTGTGTCTATGTCCTTTTCAGTTTAATTTATATGCAAAACATTGAAAAGGCATAAAGTCACTGAACTACAAAGCAAATGAAGACTCTAATATATTGCCAAGGAAAGCTGGATGCAATATTTTTGATGGAAAGCTTTTGCTTCAGCAAAACAGAAAGAGTTGCTGAAGGTGTATGAATTTTACAAAACTTTACGTGAGGAAGTAATTGATAGAGAATGAAAAGCAAACTAAGTAGTTAGGTGGAGTGCAGTACTTCTATTTTTGACAGCAAAAAGTTGGACATGTTCGGATGACTGGAAAAAAATGGCAAATGGAATTTTGCATAGACAAGTGTAAAGAAATCTACATGGAGAAAACATGGTCTTATAAATGTGTAAAATGCCAGTTATTACTGCTGCAGAGAAAACCTCTGGAGTTCTGATAGATAAATGAAAACATCCTAGTAGCAGTCAAAAAACCAGATTAAACACTAGGAATCATTAAGAAAGAAAAATAAATCAATTTTAAAAATCCCATCATTTTGCTGCAGTACAAACATCTGTTTTTTTCACAGCTGATGCTCTAAGCAGAGTTCTGATCACCACGTCTTCTGAGGGAGACATTACAACTGGAAAAGGGTGTGAGAAATGAGAATAATTAAAGGATGGAGAGTGCCAGTACAGCTTGGCAGAGATCTGCAACCCTTGAATGGCACAGAAAGTAGAAGTCTGTTTGCTTCCTCTTCTATTGTGGGGCCAAAGAACCATGAAATGCAGCCAGTGGTAGCCAGACTAAAAGCAACTGTAAGGAGCGGGTTCTTTGTGCCATGAGTAGAATTGTACCTGTGCATCAGCTGATCTTTGCACAGATAAATGTGCATCTTGCCATCATTATGAACATTTACTCAGCCTGTCCTCATTACTGCAAATGCTGCCATTTGGCTTTTCTTGAATCAGGTCCTTTATTTTTCAAACTGGAAATCCCATTTATGATTGATTACCTATTCCAACCCTTTTTAGTATTACAGTGGAGTTATTCAAAAGTATTATTCAATACTTTCTGTTTCCACAGTGAGATGTCACACACATGACTTGTATTTTCAAGTCTGTATGAGCAGTTAATGATTATAGTGGTGGCTTTAAAGCAGAGTCAGGATGTCAGGGTGGTTGGCTTCTGTTTACAATCTAATCACTGAGCTAAGGCAGTCAAATTACTCTCTTACCTGCACTTGCAGTTAGCCTATTTGTAGATAGATGTAAGAATAATCCTCAAAGTGGGAGAACAGAGGTATGCTATGTGCTCAGGTTTTCCCCTGTTTTCCCAAGATGTGCTCACTACTTCTAGGGAAGGAGGATTTTATTTAAAGTCCATACAGAAGCTATGTGGAAAATGCTGCTCCCTCACTAAGCAGGAGCTGTGAGATCAACTGGATCTCAATTGATGAGATGCTGTGCCCTGTTGCCTCAGGAAGGCTGTATGTCCCCTGAGTTGTGCATCCACAATCCCTGGGCATCAAGAGCAGGTCACAGAGCTCCATTGTTCTACAGCTCCCAGTACCCCATGTCAGCTGGATCAGGAATACCCTCCTGTGGTGAACCTCTTGTGGGTCCTGGGTAATTGCTCGAGTTTCATGGATTTGAGAGTCTCTCTGTCTATAACAATGCCAGCATTCTGCTCCCATGAAAGTGAGCCATGCCCAGGGCCTGCTGAGCTTTAACCCATTTTATTCCCCTGAAATAGCACTGAACTCACACAAGCAGAACAGTAACAAGTCTCCCACATGAAAGCTTAAAACTCTACTGTAATAATTCCACATATAAAAGGTGGATTTGATCCAATAACCCAAAGTAGAACCAGTTAAATGGGAAGTCCTTTCATGATTATCAGAGCCCCAAGGATACAACTGACAACTTTCTGTTTTCCTTTCTTTCTCTTTCTGTCTTTGCCAGTAAGCTATAAACCTCTTGCTGTGCGGTAAAAAAAAAATCGGCAAAGGCTGAAATGAAATGGGGACTGCCACTGCAAAGCAATTTAAAGAGTGCCCTTGGTTTCCACAGCTAACCCATTACAAATTCCCTGGATTTTTTTCACTCCATTCTTGCAAAACCACACAAAGAAATTTACCAATATAAATATTAACTAATTGTTACAATTTCTTAAAGCAAATGGACCTTCCTGGCTAACTAGGTCTGCCCTCTAAAAGGGTAAATAGAGCTGAGTCAATAGGACATTAAAAACTTCAAGGACAAGAAAAGGCTTCTTCAAGCCTGAGAAAAGTTTTGCTCTGAACAAAGGAGTAGTAGGAGGTACTGTATGTGGGTCTTCCAGCTGAAGATATACTGAAACAACACTCCAATACTTTAGCTGATTTCTACTTCCTGAACTCCTTACATGATCGCACTGAGCTGTTTGAAGGCCCCACTGATCATTACTCCTAATATGCCCCAAGTCTTTCTTACAGGGAGATACGAAATTTGTTCTAAGACAGCATTCAACATGCTTAAATGTTATTTTCTTCTTTTTTTCTCCTTTCTTTTTTTATAAGTATGAACTTTTCCTCATGTTTCATTTTTTTCTCTCCTATGATGAAAATTCCTGCCACACAAAGCTGTGTGTGACTCACCAGGTATTTGCAATAGTGGAGGTGCTGACAGCCAAGAAGTCTCAATCTTGACAAAAAGTGTCATAGTGAAATCAAACCTTATATCTTACAGAATTTCTTTAGAAAGATGAGGTCCCTGCAGTAACTAAATCTGAATTGTGCTGTTCACAGCTCTAAACCAATATTTCTCAAATAAGTGTTTTTCCTCAATTATTTAAACAAAACTCCTCAGGAAACTCATGATATACCAGACAGTGTCTCATCTGGGAGCAGAAGATTCAGAATTGCTTATTAGTGGTGGCAAAGGAGTCTAAAAGGCTTATTCTTGGTCAGTTTTGAAATGTTTGGCAAGCACAGGGAAATTACATGTATTGTGGTCTTGAAGCATTTTGATTTTGGTGGTTATCATCGTCCACATGGCTTCAATTTAGTGCTGTTCAATTCTAGTGATCTGCTGAATTCAGTTCCAAGACAAAAGAGTAATAGCCTTGCTTCTGATCTAGAAAAGTCCTGTAGCACATCTCAAGGCTAGTACCTAATCACATTATCAAGACCATATTACATGCACAATATTACTGAGGAGTGAATGTTTTGCCTATGAAATAAATCAGACTGAACTGTAGTAAGCCTGTTTTCAGATAAATTCTCAACAAGAACAGCTAGGAGTGCTCTCAGACCACAGGGTATCAAGGTGGAGACCATCCTTTAGGTGTCTCTGAAAGTAACAAATGAGTAAAACCAAAGCAACAGATAAATCTGGAGCCAATGCATTTTCACTTGAGGTGTCTTCAAACATACATGTTTTTTAAGCAACGTTGAAGTCATTCATTAAACAACCCGTGGGCAAGAATTATGCGATAGTTCTCATGGTCTTTGTGCTGTTTCTGAAGCAATGAATTTTAAAATAACTCGTGGACAAAGCTCAAAGTATTGGTTTTAATCAGACTGATTAAAGAATGAGAGCAAATAGTAACATTAAAGAATAGGAGCAAATACTGCAAGTTCTTGCAAGGTCTTTGTGTACACCCTGTCAGCTCAGAGAGACTCTGATTGTAATTAAGCCAGTCTCAAGAATACATAGGAAATAAACTTCAATCTCTCTTTCCTTTGAGATGTGACTTAAGTAGTGAGTTCTCTATAGAAATTTGGAGTAGAGTCTGAGGAGAGAATGCAGCAACAGCTGTGTAACATAGCTGTGGGTTTATGACAGTTGTTGTCAGTGTGCACTTACTGACTGGAAATGATTACTAGATACTGGTAGGGGAACAGATAATTTCTAGATCCTGAGTGGTGCTGGACATTAGTCAATTGATGAGAAACTCTCGCTTTGAAAACAGTGATGTCTCCAGGACTAGGCAGCAGATAAACAGACACTTGAAAACTGCAATTTTGAGCTTAGGGGGCCTAAATTTTGCCTAGGTTCTGGCTTCTTTCATTTTCAAATTAAGTTCATGTCAAATGATAGCTATTCATGCTCTTAGGAAGTCCCTAGTGTGAAAGTCCACTCTCCTGGACAGTTCTGGTGAGCCAGAAGTCTTTAAGATGTGAAGAATGATGGCTTAAAACTTCCTGGTCTGAATTTCAGCTAAACCTTCATTCTCTGTGTAAATGGCATCAGAAGACTGAGACAAGTACCTACCCCTAGTTTATCCTGTCTGTGCCTTGAATTATCATTTCTGTTCTTGTCCACAGAACAAGAATCATTTATACCGATCCATATTTCAGGACACAACATAAAAATCCCCAGCAAAAGCTAATTTTAAATGACTGTCCCCCTTTTTGTCTTTTCATATTTTCTGTAAGTCTAATAGAGAATTTTTGAAAAATGAAATGAAAAAGTTTTACAACTTGCTTTCTGTGTCAAGAAAGCAAGTTTAGCATGAGTAAAGGAAGGACCTTTTTTATTGTTAGAGCTCTTTGTTAAAATATTGGCAGCACATCACGAGACAGCATGTATTTTTCATTGATCTTTGCAGTTTATTTGTAAAAACAGTGCTTATTATTGTAACAGAGTTGTAGGCCAAATTTCTATATTCAACTGTAAAGTTTTCCCTATAGGGTAGAATAGATGAACAAGTTAAAATGTTATTTCTAGGACTTTTGTTGCTGAGGAGAAAAGGTCTTCCAGACCTCAGTCAACTCTTAGTATGGTTTCTATATATAATTGCCTTTAATATTCATCTTGAATGAAAAACTCTCAGGCAGTGTGTGGTGCCACCAAAGGATCTGTTTATGAATTGAAACTTTACTGGGAGAATTCAATCCTGAAGGATGAATTATTGTGGCTCAGAGGAGAGCATTGTGATAGGCAGATAAAAGGGAATCAGTATATATGGTTTCAGCAGAGAAAAGAAAGTCTGATTGCTTTGCTTGTTTGAACCACAACAATTTATTTAGGAGTATTATTACTAGAATAGCAGTCCAGTTTATTTCAAGCTGATTGGAGCTGTTTCAAAGGTTTAGAATTTCTTTTCTTCATAAGTTTTATGTGGGTTCCAGTTCACACTTAGGCTGGTGCTCTTGCTTTCTGCTTGTTCCATATGCTGCCTCACTTTCTTGTTTTATTGGGATAGCTTTCATAGTTTTTTTTCTCATGGAAGCATCATCTTTTTCATCCAGCAAATAAAGTATCCCTGTATGTTTCCTGACAGCTATAAAAGACAAAAATCTCCTACTGATGCATTTTCAGACACGGTCCCTGAGAGAGTTTTTCTACCTTAATGGAACAAGTAAGGTCATGATTACACCAGGGCTGAAAGGTCAGCCTGATGTTTCCATACTGGTACAATTATATTTCTTACAAGAAAGAGATTGTTTTAATGAACTAGTACATACGGAGACAAAATAAGCTTAATTAGGAAGCAATAAAGAAGTTAAATAGTCTGTCTAACTTTCTCTTTTGTATGGTCTTTGTCATTATTTGATTGACTAATTATATTGTTACAGAGTATGTCAGAAAAGAAAACCCCATTTTTCCAATTGGCGTTCTGTAAATAGGTCAAAGAAATGGTTTTCAGCTGTAAGCTTAATAGGAAAACAGAAAAAGTGTGCACGCAGCCAAAACTCCCATTGTTTTGGGCAAATATTTTCAAGTGGTCACAAGAACAATTTTTATGCTTTTGTTTTTTTGGGGTTGGGGATTTTTCCTGTTGTTCTTATTTAAGTACCTGTCAGCTTTCCACTAGCACCAACATTCTTTCTTAAAACATTTTTTTCTTCCAAAAAGCATTTATCTCATACTGTGGCTACCTCTAAATATCGATTGATCTCAGAGCCTCTCCTGATGGCCGTAATAGGTTTCTGTAGAGTAGTCTGATCTTCTTCTCTCTTGGTGAGAATTAGGTCCATCACTTTTATTGCTTTAAATGCTGTAGGGAAATCCACACTTCAATTTCCTTTATTCACTCCATCAGCTTTCTGGGGCAAACCATGCATTGCAATTTGCTTGCAATGCCAGTATCAAAGTGATAGTTGCCATGAACAAATTTGTTTGCTGCCCCTGTGGCAAAAATGCTTTCTATCTGGGGGAAAAACAAAAATTACAATTACAAAAACAAACCCAAAATATCCAATGTCTTCCATGCTATGTTTACTTGGTGCTGCTCTCAAGAGCATAGATCAGTATGTAGAGTATCCTAGTTGCAGAGATTGACTCAGCTGAGAGATCAGCAGTGATTGGTCCTCCCTGATGGAGAAGGTGCAGAGGAACAGGAGAAGGAAGTTAACATCATGCATGAGAATGAAAAGAAAGGTAAGTGACTTGAACTGCGTCAGATCAGAGCAAGAGTTTAGAGGTGAGAAAAAGATAAGACTAAAGGGCAAGGATGGTGACTATCTGTGTGGATGTATAGATAGTTGGACAGTTGATATGTTTTGCATGAACTGTGAGAACTGTGAATGCTGAAAGAGACCAAGGAACAGTAAGGAGCAGTCAGCTAAGTGGCAAGCCAATTTACCTAAAAGCACTGCTTGGTGGGTTGGATGGGTTTTTTTTTCCTTTCTTTGTCTCACTGCCTTTAAATAATCTGTCTGACTTTGAAATCATGTTTCTGTTTGCCTTACATTAATATTCATGTTGTGTTCCTCTGTGTTATGTTACCTTTGAAGTGCCTAAGCGTTTGTGCTTCTCATAGAAAGACTTAGCCCTGAGAAACCTTGGTATTAGATACCCTTGAGAAACTGCCAGTTCCCTTATTTGCCACTTTGTTTATGACAAAATATCACTCCAGTTCTTTTTTTTTTTTTTTTCTTTTTTCCCAGCTAAATAGCCAGGTCTTCGTTTGTGTCCTAGAATCAGGTCACTCTTTTTTTTACCCGATGCATCCAGTGTCTCTGGCCTTTATGTACCATGCCCTGTCATGCATCTCCTGAACTGTTCTTTTGCCTTTTGCTGTTTGAAGTGACTGTGTCACCTTGCTCTTAACACAGTGAACATACATAAAATATCTTGGCTCCTTATGATGAAGAGAAGCAGACATGCCCATGCCCTGGCAACAGGCTTCCTGCAGCAGTGCTGGCAGCTTGTTTTCTCCCAGTGAAGGGAACTGCAGGGTGCAGAGGAGCAGTACAGCACTGGAAAAATAAACTTGGGATGAAAAAAAGATCTACCTGTGACAAAGGACATCAGAGAAATAAGACAATGGATAAGCAGGCAGCCATTCAAAACATTCCAAACAAACATCATCCCATCCTTTAAAGCAGACAAGTTACCACATGACGTGGATACGAGAGCAGTGTCTGAACACAGCAGTGCTCAACAGGGCTCCAAATCCAAAACCTGGGGACTACAACCCAAAATGTTCAGAGGGGGTTACTTTATAAACAGCTACTCATCTAGGTGTTTATGGCAAGCATCAAAGGAATGTGCTCCTTTTCTTTCACTCCTGCCATTCATGATTCATGGAAAAGACACTCTCCTTCAGGAGATCAGAGTAGTGCTTGCTACCAGATACCTTGCTCACATAGGAGGCAACAGGAGAGCTTGGAAAATCACCAGTTTTCTTATGTCCTGCCTAGATGCTTTCTTTTATATTTTTTTTTTCCAGGACAAAGAATTGATGACTTAAAAAGCTGAGAGCTCAGTAGTATGTTGAACACCAGAGACATTTTTACAGGAATGAACACTATTAAAATTTGAAAGGCTTACAATAAATGGATCTGGTGTTGCCTGTTTCCTCTCTGTGTATATATTTGTTAGAAATAGTTACTTGAGAAGATAGCCAACAAGCAAGGCAAGACTTAGACACTATGAAATAAAGACAGAACACCTGCCTGAAATAAGTGTCTTTACTGTACTACTACTTCAGTAAGAAATACTGCAAATGTAAGTCCCAGGTGCTGTATTTCTCCACAGAGGAGTCAATATTTTTATAGATAAAGGCTGTTGGAAAGCACTTGTAATACCCTTTGAAGCCTGTATATGTAAAAAGAAACTGTCATACTTCATACTCCATAAAATTTACTGCTTTCCTGCAATTTCAGACCCAATGGAGTCAGTGCTACATTTAAGAAACTCCAAATATGATTAGCAATCATCATTAACTCATACATTATTTATAGGGCTGTCATTACTTGTGACAATTTCAGGCATTGATACTCAGTTTCAAATGTTCTTCTCAACTGGCAACTGATTTTAAATTATAACCCTTAATTTTGCACTCCAGGAGGTGAAATGAAAAAAAAAAAATCTTGTCCAAGATCTGTAATTTATGACTTTTTGCCAACAGAGGTCATCCTAAAATCTGTTTTATCCACTGGTACCAATGGAGTTTGCACAGCAAATACAAATGATGTTAAATTCCCCAGGACTTAATAGATAAATCTGTCAGGTGACATGCTCAGTTTAACAATCTGAAGATGGATGTTCAAAATAGAACTAGGGTTTGATTTATCACGACAACAGATGTGAAGTATTTTTCTTAGTATTTCCATTAACTATAGTAAAAAAAAAAAAAAGCCTAGATATTTGAATATAGGAATTACTTTATTACAAAAATTAGTTTTACATTTTTTGCATGCAATAATACTGTGTATCTGAGGATGGATTTTTGTTTAACCTGACAGTAATACTGGAAACTATAACTTGCAACCTTGTTTTTTAGGAATAGAAGTCTTCACAATGCCCCTCAAATTCTCCTGTCCTTCAGATTGGCTCAGTAGGCTGCCAAAAATTCCCTTCCCAATGTGTTTATGGGCCAGGAAAAGAAGAGGGCACTTTAGGCCAGCGTATTTGCAGTACACACCAGACTCAGTGAGACCTACAGTTTTTTATAAAACACGCCTCTCGGATTGTAAATGGGGATGTTCTACTTAGAAATAACCAGTCTGCTTATTTATTTAAGGTGAGATTTGCATCTGATTAGCAGTAGACCATACTAACTGGAGTGACATGGGAGTTTCTTAATTGCTTTCCACTACCTGGGAAATAACTAGCTGTTCACTCTATCTGCTAATGTGACAGCTCGTTGTTGTTGTGCTGTTAGGCTGGCAAACTCATTTACAGATGAGGTCAAACCTCAGCATTTAAATAACAGAAAGGGAGCTGTTTCCCCAACACACATAGGGGAAACAAACCTTTTATAATGGAGCTTTGGTAGGAATTGTCTCATTGCGTGCACATAGAGCTGATGCCTTGGACAGCTTCGAGTGAATATTCTGTTACAGTGTCATGGGCTGTTTCTTCCTCAGCTGCTGAAGTGCCTGAGAGCCAGTAGAGAATTCCTGTATCATGTTGTTACTGCTGTGTGAACAAGAAAATTCTTCAGAAGGTAAAGAAGAGAATCTGACAGGCCAGAAGGCACCTTCTAGATGTGTTTCATCCAACTCCCCTGCTCAAAGCCAGAGTCGGGATTTGCTCAGAGCCACATCCAGCTATCTTTTAAGTATTTCTATGGATGGAAATCCCACAGCCTCCTGAGACAACCTCTGCTGAGCACTCAGTGCTCTGAGTGTTTGAGCACTCTCATACTGAAAAACCTTTTTTATAGTTTTCTATAAAACTACACATTTTCCTGTGTTTCAATTTATGCTTGTTGTCTCTTCATAGATAACCATGCACCTACTAGAAAAATATGACTCCACTTTATCTATGCCTTCTTATCTGGTATTGTTCACAGCAGCAAGATACCCCCACCAAAAGTCCTCCCTTCTGCAGGCTGAACATGCTCAGAGCTGACATGATATCCTTCTACATCATGTTATCCAGCCACAAAGCTGCCTGCTGGCATCTGTTGCACTTTCACCTGCCTGTCAGTGTCTTCTACTGTGGACTCCAAAACTGGACACAGTATTTCAGATGTTGTCTCACAAGTGCTGAATACAATCTCTTCCCTTAACCTGCTGGTTTAACTTCTTCTAATATAGTCAGGAGACCTTGGTGTGGTGCAAAGGTGCATTGGTGGGTCATGTTCCAACCTTCCAGCTGAATCACGGAGTCGTTTCCTTCAAAGCTGATCTCTAGTCTGCCCCACCACATGAGGTTATCCCATCCCACATGCAGGACTCTGTATTTACCTTTTGGCTGAACTTGAGGAGACTCCTGTCAGCTCAAGCAATTGAGAAGAATCATGCTAAATTTTAATTGATTTGGTGTATTTAAGAAGAGACACTAGAACTAAGAAGTCAGCTCCAGCAGAGATTGCATAAGTCTTGAAGACTCTTATTTGGTGTATGCTGAAAGCCACAGGAAAATTCACAATGCTGTTAGTTTCAAAAAAACTTCACTTGAAATTCTATTCTCTTTTGTGGAGTTGTCTTTTTAGGTTCCACTGTATGTATGTTCAAAATGGTTTATCCCTCTGTACCCCCCTTGTGTCCTTTTTGTTCATCCCAGGTTTTCCCATCAGCACCTGTGTGTCCATCAACCCCAAAAACCCTGACTCATGCCCCTGACCCCTCCCACGTGACTTGTCCATCCTTCCCCTTTGTCTGGAGGCTTCTGCCAGGGTCACTGGGTGACTGGACAATGGCCCGGGGTCCCTCCCCTCCTCCCTCCTAAGTGGATACCCCCATTGTCCTTCCCTCGGAAGGCCACTCCCATGTCTTCTCCCATTGCCTGATCGGGTTTCCCCGCCCACCCTATATCAGAGCCTGTTCGAAGCCCAGAGCTCACTCTCTTCTGGGACTTCTTTGAGTGCTGTTGGGCTCTGGGGCTCTCCTCGGAGTCATAATAAATCTTGGACCTATCCCCAGAAGAGTGTTGCCTCCTTCCTTGCTGGTGGGATCAGCAGTGTCCTCGGACCCATGAAGGCACTCTCTAAACCCCAGCTGGGTTCAGCAGAGAGTGCCTCTCACTGCCCTATCACCCTGTGGAGCTAGCTGGGGCTAGCAAGAGATCTGCTCTTGCGAAGTTGGGACGAGACGCAGCACTCTTTTTCTGAGATATTGCAAAATATGTGCATGCAAATGCAAACATCTACTTACAAATGCATATGCATAATAATACCACCAACTTATCTACTTTGCCCTGAGATCCATTAGAACACTCAAGCCAGCTAGCAAGGGAAGACCCTTTCACATTATAAAGAATTATATCCATTCTGCAAAGGGCTGTAGAGAACACAAAAGTAAGTTAGTATAAGTTCTGTTAATCTTAACACTATCCTCTTGATTACAGCATCATAATAGTGAGGCTCAGTTATTGCAAAATCCAACTGTGTTGTTGGCTCATTTGATAGTCAGTTACTCTGCTGTGTCTCTTTTGGAACAAAAAAAGTTTAACATGGCTTGCAACAGGGGCTCATGAGACTTTTTAAAAAGCTGGTGAACAATTCAGATGAAAACTTGAAGTGTTAATAAGATTGTCTCTGAAAAGTAACAGCCACAAGATGGAGGCCCGCACTACAACTGGAATGATACTAGAGAATTTTTCTGAGAATACGGTCAATATGGAGAGAGTTCTGAGTCCCTTACTTTCCATTGCAAAACTAGTGGCACTATCCTCAGTCTGAACTCACTGTGGAGAATATGTGGAGCTCATTGCAGGCTGAGGAATTTGTGTACCAACACCAAGATATATTGCTTGAAATCTTGAACCCAGTGAAGGCAGGCAAAAATACTACTGAGTCACACAAACCTGGCTTTTATTTCTAGAATATTTTACGAGTACTTGTCTTGCACATGTTTGCATAAATGTCAGCTCAATAAAAGACCCAATATCTCTTCATCAGCACAGGTTCATTTAACTTACACGCTGCCATTGAACCCAATAAAATGTTGGTGTTCTGAGCTGTAATAAGTCATTAACTGATGTTAAGAGCTCAGGAAAACAGATGTAGAACCTTTAGGGCATGTCAACTGGTGAAAAAAAAACTATAATCCTACTGCAAGAAAGTGATGTACAGGTTGTACAATGATATGAAGTTACACAAAAACTAGAATTTGCATATTAGCATGGCTTCAAGAGGATTTAACATGTGTTTGTGTATTTGTGTGTCTGAAAGATTCATAACCTGACTGAGAGCATTGAAGTATATTAATTTAAAATTTGTGTCAATACAGAAACAATATCTGTGCAAAGCAATGTCCTTTTAAAGTGTTCTGGGGACCTGTAAGTCAGGTTCAGGAAACCCACTGGCTTCCAGAAACTTCCATCGGCTGCCACTGGTGGAAATAGGATGCCCCCATGCCCCCAGCCTTCCATGGGTAAGCATTTGTCATGCTGTTTGCATTGTTAAGGCAAAATCTGCCAAAATCTGCTGGTAAGTGACCTTTCATCACAAAACCCGGCAGATGGCAGCCTACATCCAGTATTCTTTACTGTGCTGTTTGCTGCTGTAATAACAGAAACTCCTCATGAGAGGTGTTTGTAGGAAAGCTATGATATATTTACGTGCATGGAAATATGAAAATGGGTATTTGTACTGTTCCCTCCTGCCTTGCCTCTGTGGCACAATTGTGCTCAATTGTAATTTTTGTGTGGAAGGAATTCTCCATTTTTTCCCCATCCAGCTGGTGAAATTTACTGCTGCAATGTAGTCAGCTCCTCAAAGAAACTAAGCAGAAGCAGATGATCTGGGGATAGCAGGAATGGAAGTTTTAAGCTGTTGGATACTGCTGATTACAAATTTTTATGAAGTCAAGAAGGTCTTTATGACATTTTTTTACTTTCCATTGAGCAGTCAGATTTAAAAAAAAAGAAATGTGAAATTACAGAAGTAGTATCTCCCCTCCCCTGCTGCTGTGCTAGAACACTGTACTGTGAAAGGCTAAAAATGGGTGTGTACTCCTGCAACTTCAGGATCTCCATCCTGCATTTTTAGCCTAAATGAAGCTACATTAGGCTAGCTAAGGGTGTATTAGGTAGGTACATTAATATACCTACCCTAAGGCATTAGGGTAAGCTATACTTACATTCCAAATGGCAGAGAGTCTGACAAATTTATTTACTGGTCACAGAGCTCTTTGAAAGCTGCTTTGAAAGCACTTTGAGCTATGTGCAGGGAGAGCAGAAAGCTGCATGTATCCGTGGCTCGTGTTTATCCATACACATGAAGTAGTGGCCTGCAATGCAAACACAGTTGCTCAGTCTAGAAAATAGGATCCCAGATCTTTGCTTTTTAAGGTTTCAAATTGCTTCTATTTCAAGTGTCTGGTCCTTTCTTCTTAACTTCTAATATAGTCAGGACACCTTAGTCCCAGTCTTTTCTGGTCTCCTTTGCCATCCCCAGGTCCAAGCAGGGGCTTCAGAGGAATTAGATGTCAGGTTTAGATTAGTTGTTAGGAAGATGTTCTTTACTGTGAGGGTATTGAGCCCACTGGAACAGGTTGTCCAAAGAAGTTGTGGGTTTCATATACCTGAAGCTATTCAAAGCCTGGTTGGATGGGGCCCTGAGCAATATGATCTGGTGGGTGGCACAACTGCCCATGGTGGGGAATTTGGAACTAGATGATCTTTAAGGTCCCTTCTGACTCAAATCATTCTTTGATTCTGTGATTCTGTGAAATGCCCGCATGGGGCTGCCTCTGCCCACAGAGACATGCACATCTTTGTGCCCTGTAGCACTTTGCAGTGATTCCTTGCCTTGCAATTCTTGCTTTGGTGTAGTAATTGGGTTCTGCAGATTACAGATGTCTTTTGTGCAAAAATATTTGCAAAAGCAGCTAATACAGTAGTTTTTCTTCTAATACTCAACTGACCAGAATTACTTATAAGTCATCACCTAAGGATATCAGAGTAGGATGACAGTCAATTTGTAAAGGATTTTCTTTGGATCAATAGAGAGAAAAACAGAATGTTTTAAAATATGATCTTTCACCACAATTCAATTTTATAGATGTGAAGAGGAGTTTTATGTATATTTATTAGGTGAACTATGAGCCAACTTCTTTCTTTAATTTGCTGAAGAAAAATCTGACCACAGAGAGGTTTTTAACAGTATTAAAAAAGCCATCAAGAATATTGCCAAAAGGATATTTCATCAATAATTCAGGATATCCTTTAGAAAATACAGAAATATTTCTAGGACTTCTAAAATGGAAAAACACAAAGTTTCTAAATCCTGTTTCATAGGGGAAGTCTAGTCTCATCTCAGTTGTTATCCATACAGAAAAATGTGGTGGAAGTCACCTTCCATGACTACTACTCATGGAACAGAATCTGTTTTTAATGTGAGCTCTCACATGCACTTTTCAACCTTGGGATTTGCCTCCTTTTATCAGGAAATACAAAAAAATATCATCTTGGAGTCTCAGTTTTGTCCCCCTCTTCCATATTCTTGTGGTGATTAAGTCCTGGCCCCACCCAGTCACTCAGTCATGCCCCAGCAGGATGGGAGAGAGAATCACAAGAGCAAAAGCAAGAAGACTGTGCTCAAGATAAAGGCATTTAATAGGTGAAGCAAAGCTGTGCAAGCACAGCAAAATGGGGCATTCATTTACTACTTCCCATTGGCAGAGAGATGTTGAGCCACTTCCCTGAAAGTCCTGCCTCAGCACACGTAATACTTACTTGGAAAGACAACTACCATAATCACAACTGTCCCTGCATCATCCTCCTTCTCCTGAGCTTTTATGTCTGAGCATAGCATTAAAAAGCATGGAATATCCCTTTGCTCAGCGGTCACCTGTCTCAGCTCTGTCAACTCCCAGACTGTTGTGCTCCCCCCAGTCTCTTTGCTGGGGCAGAGTGGGAAAAATAAAACCCTGATGCTGGACAAGCGCTGCTCAGCAATAGCCAAAACACTGCTGTCTTACTGACTCTGTTTTAGTCACAATCCAAATCCAAAATGGGGTGCTATAAAGAAAATCAGCACCAATTAGTCCAACTGGACTCAATACATCTTGTATTCTTTCCTTCTTTTGACATTGGATCAGCATTACATAGACAAGAGAAGATCAATAAATTCAACCTTTCTGGTTTCTCTAAACATGCAGGCTATTCAGACACATACAGGATAAACTTTCTTATTTTAACTGCTTGATGGTATCTCCTGTTCTGTAAGATTCTTATTGGGGAAAAAGGAATTAGTCTGCATTTGAGAGGGGCTTGGGGCTGGGGTGGGGGGTGTTGGGATTTTTTGGGTGGTAGTTGGTTGGGGATTTTTGGTTCCTTTTCACCTGCAAGGTAGAGACATGACACCAGTTGTCATGTTTCAGGAGCAGGGTGGAAGTTGAGAGTATAATCAACATCTTTACTGGAGACTAATTTTTCCCTTAATTGTTCTTAAAACTATAAAAAATAGAATCAGAAACAAGGAGTATTAACATATTGCTGTTAACTTCTGTTAGTGGAAGGTGGCTGAAGTGTGATTACAATACAGAAACAAATATTTTCTAAAATCTAGTCCTGCAAAAGCAACAACTCAAATCCCGACCCTCTTCTTGAGTGGCATGGTAAAGCTGTCAATCCCCTTCAAAGAGCAGTCATGTATGAAATAAATGATCTCACAACCCTATCTTTGGATGTCCCCTGTCCTCCAATGTGTAGAATCCCAATCTTCATGTATGTGTTGTGTATTAGGTATCAGATTGTTAAGGCTTGGGAAAATACTAAAATTATTTGATTGCATCCTTCCTCATTCTTCACTCTCTTTCTCAAGTCGTGATTGTTGTCTTTCATGTTGCTGTAATAAACTTTAGCTAGCAGGACACTGTGTTCCCTAATTGGCAACATATCCAGTAATGAAGAACTTAATTCCAAGCAAATATGGTTGAAATTATTAGAGCAGAGGTATTTACAAGAAGGTTTTTAGTTTGTACTGGCTAACCTCTTTGTCAAAGCAGACAAGTCAGTGTGCAAGAAATATCAGGAGGAAAAACAGGGAAGAGAAGGAAGAATGAGGAATGAGAGGGGTGGGCTGAGAATGGCAGATATTATTAAAGTTGAAAGGGATAATTTTGAACATTTGTAATTTTGTTGACTATTCAGAGTTTTAAATTGTCTCATGTCAGTGCTGATGCTAAATTTTTTGTGTAAGGGAAAAAAAAACCACAAGTACACACACCCCTGCCTCACTGCACAGATCTTCATATAAAGTTTCACCTTTTGCATAGTGGCTGTAGAGGCTGAGCTTTTTCAATGTGGTCGAGCAGAGTAGAAACTTGTTTTTATAGCCGTTGACAAAGCTGTTTGATAAAGGCAAAGAGCTTCTTATTTACCTTGGGGAACAAACAGTAACAGCATAATGGTATTTAACCTTATAACTCAGAAAATAGATGTGCTAGAAAAACAGCTCTAGCAATTACAGGTTCTGCCTAAGTGTTGCTGTAGATGTTGTGGTGCTGCACTCTTTGTTAAATGTTACCTTTCAGGAAGTACTGTTTTCATGTTTAAGAATATTTGTTTAACGTGGGTGAGCAACAAATATATAGCAGCAATTTATTAAAACTTATTTTTGTTTCCAAAAATTGAACAAAAATTATTATTTTTTCATTTGAATGGCATCTAGGCACAGCCTGTTTTTAGATTTGTACAGTCAGTAAAGTGAGAGTTTACATGTCAGACATAGATGTGCGTCAGTGAGATCAGTCCTTTAATGTAATAATGAGGTTTTGTTTCTGATGTCTGTATTAATCTATTCCGCGTTTCATGATTTAATGACAGTGCTTCTTTCATTACCTGTGTTTCTGTGGTAACCAAATATCCCATAATGGCTCTGTTATGATGCCAAAAAATGTTTCAATTTAAGCTAATCTATTCAATCTCAGATCATTATGCTGCACTACTAGCAGGGATGACATTACAGCCCTTTTGGTTTTTTCAGGCTTATTTTGGTGCTGAGAAAAGGAAAAAAAGAACAACTCTAAACAGACTGTTGTAAGAAGCCCTGGGATGTCCATGAATTCAGAAAAGCATTTATAGCTGTCTGGCATCTAACTCAAATATATTTTGTGATCTTGTGGTCCTCACAGCTGTATCCAACAATTGATTTTTACTTTGAAAAAACAGCAAAGTCCTTCTTTGATTCTTGTGTTCTGCTTTGATTCTTGTGTCCTTGCTCCATCCCGTATGGATTTTGGATATCTTAAGTTTCCTCTACAAGAAACAACCATGCTAGCTTTTTGTAGCATATGGTCTTTTATGTTTAAAAATATTTTTTTTTATTCTTATTGATTAAATAATGTGATACTGGTTACAACAGTTTGATTGTGATAATTTAATCAATAGACAGACCTCCACTTCTAGTGGCATAATTAAAGAATGTAGGATTATGTATTTGTGGTCTTAATACTGAAGGGCTTAACAGACACGTGAGCTTGACTCACCAGGGCTCTCGCAATCACCTGTAATTAAGCATCTGCATAACAGTTTGAAGAATCAGGTACCACATGTAATTTTTTCATTCTTTTTTGTCAAATCAGTGAGTGAAACAATGGGCTTGTGAAGCACAGTTCCCTCTGGTGCAAAAAGAAGTAGCTAGTATTTCAGCAGAGTGCCTTGAAATCAGTAAGTTATTATGCCTATTTTTTCACTGTCTATCTGCTCTGTATTCCTCCTAATTTCCCCTGAGATTCTCTCACACTGAAAAACTTCTGCCCTGATATGAACAAACTGATGCAGGAGTTATTTCATTGTTGTCTCCCTCCAAATTCCTGCTATGAAGGTACAACCAAGCCTCCTGATTTGATGAAATTAAGCAAAGCAAGAAACCCATTTATAATTCTTGCAACTGCAGCTAGTAAGTGTGTTTTGCTACTAGAACACGACAAGATAAACACCAGCAACAGAACTGAAACCCAAAAACTGAGAGAAATTGAATGATTTTGCCTACATTGAATTAAGGAGATATATATTTTTTATAGGAACAGAAGATGAAATAAACTGTGTGGATATATGAAACATACTGAGTGCTGTAACTACAGTAAGAGCATAGGATACCCAGCAGATTGATTGTGAGTGTGCAATGAAGGCAGACTAAGTCACACTTGGGGAGTGTGGCTGATGGATAGACAGTGTCACTTGCTCTACCGAGAATGGGTGAGGCAGCACGTCTGAAGTTGCTCAGTCTCACTAATGCTGCAGCTCAGCTGCAATGCTCAGCTGGAGTCTCTGGCCTGGTAGCTGAGCACAGACAAATGGAGGCAAGTGGTGGCTGAGATTTTTTTTGGAAGTGGAAGGAAATGGAAGGGAGGAAGCTTTCTGCACATACTCCTTGCAGCAGGAAGTAGGTAAGTAAGTAGTTTGTATTTTTTCTCTTCTAGATCCCATGCCTAAAAACCCGGTCTAATGCTCCTGACCTTTCCATTATTCCATCCAAACTGTCCTTTCTGTCCCTTTCCTGCTCCTTTCCTACCCTCAGGGATGACTGAGCTAGCTAAAGAGACACTACGTCCTGCACCATTGTCCATCTCTTTCTCCATGAGGCTGCAGAATTGCTCCTCTCCACCAATGGTGATAGCCATCAGTTGTGGAGGCATCAAATCACAGCAAGAGTGTCCAGACACCAGGAAGACAAATTCTGATTCCTGTCCCTAAATGACACAGCAGAAAGAACTGAACTGATAAAACTACTTGCCTCAAATATCCCCATTCATTAACTACCCTACAATTGTATTAAGTTACAGAGAACTGATTAAAAAAAAACAGGAAAAGACCCACACTATAATATTGAGCTTTATATGCCACTATTGTTTTTATACGTGCCAGGGACTGGTACCAAGCTTTTTTGTATGTAATAATCAGCAATGACATACTGATCTTAAGCAATAGAGATGTTACATGTCACATACTATAGCTAGCTCTTCTTCAAAGTTCAATGGTGAAAGAAACCAAGGAGATGGAAACAATTGTGTTTTGTTGACATTGCAGCATATTGCAGGATTTTATTGCTGTAGTATCTGCAAATATTAGGAGTCAGGAATGCTTAGCTGTTTATTATTGGATGTCTGAAAATGAACTTAAATTCATGATCAGTAGTTAAAGAATGTCATCACAGAACAGAGTCTGATTTCCTGTAAACCTTGTTCTGTCCAGCTCTATTCAGTAAAACAGCCACAGTTTCTATCAGCTGAGCATATAAGCAAGGGCCTTCACATAGCTCATCAATACTGTGCCATTTTCAATCTGTTTTGAGAGTACTTTTCTAAAACAGAACATTGTTATTCTTGCATTGAGCATTTCTTGTGACTCAATGGGATGCTATGTTTTTCCTGGAAAGAGCACTGGTAATGCAACATTACAAAAGACAACTGCAGAAGATTCACCCATTCACAATCCTTTGAGACCCGTCCAAGTGCAAAATTAACTAGGATGTGCAGAACAAGATAATGAAAGATTAAATTTGTATTCTTCACTATCCATGACAATTAAATACTGGCCTATTTATTGAGAGAAGAATGCTGTTAGTAGAGCAGAAGCTTATCCTTCAAAGGCTGCCTTCTTTTGGCCAGCATCCCCTTGTTCATCAAGAGAAAACAGGCAGAGCTCTCCCTGTCTCTCCCTTTTTGGCTGGACATTCATCTTCTGTTTATGCCCTTAAGACACAAAATTTAATATTGTCAAAGTTCACTGCTTTCTTTACAAGACAGCATGATGCAACATGTAAAAATACTTTCAGTTTTAAAATCTGACAAAAACATGCAGGCAACTCAAGCAGTGCCTACACAATGACCTGAACATGTCAAAAATGTGTGCTAAGGAATATTCACCTCTCCTGCAATTAGTAGCACATGGTCTGCTATTTTTAAAAGTATAGCTTTGCAACAGTTATACCATTTCCCTCATGACTTTACACTGTCTCATGCACTATTTGGATGTAGTGTGGAAATTTAAAGTGCAGTAAATGGGTAATTTCAATTGTTAGACTCCTATGCTCATCACAAGTGTAAGAGTGAAGAGCTTACACTGAGGTTCACAACACAGAACACAGTTTCCTTCTTCAACTGAATTATTTTGCTGCTTTAATAGTAAAACTAACAGGAGGAGCTGAAACTTCTATAAATGCACAAAAATATCACTGAAGGTGTTTCTCAACACACACTGAAGTATTTTGGTTCAAATTTGTTTCTCTTTTTGTAGTCCGGGATAGAAAAGGAAGGTGACAAAGAAGCTGGTTTGATCCGTATTCTGTAAGTGATAAAAGCAGATGTCCAGATCAGCAGCAAAAGACTGTGCACTTAACTATACTGTAGAGGTGAAAAATAGGCATAAACAAGCTGCTGCCTGATCCACACATTTTCTGTTTGTCCTGTGAGCTACTGTCACAGCTGCAGCTGAGGCTCAAAGCACCAAGCAGCTTAGAAAGAGGCAAACTTAAGATGATGGAGGATTTTGCTGTACCTTGATCAGTCCCACCATACCTAATCATTTTACATTGTACGAACACAAACTATTATGAGACCATAATACAATCTTTGACTGCACTTGCAACAAATATTCAGGGGGACGAGTGACCAGGGTCAACAGTGGGCTTAGTCCACTGTGTAGTTGACATACTACAGACATATACAGGATCACATGGAAAATTGTGGTTTAGAAAGGAAAGAGGCCACCAGAAAGAGCATGAACCTTATGTTCACTGCTCCCAGCTGCAGTATAATACAGGGTTTGCAATGAGTCATGAAAGTTGACTCACAAAGTGAAGAAGTACTTGCAGTAGTATCTGTACATTTTGCTCCTGCAACTTGCTAAAGTTTCTACCTTATACAAAGCATTGTTTTATTCCTGCAGAAGATTATGACAAAATTGAATAATGTATTAAAAAAAAAATACATTGCAAAGTCATTGATTGCAGTATTGCATTAATGGGAAGTGCCTGACCAGGTGTCAGGCACCACCAGTGTGGTGTCAATCTTACTGAATCAATTCCATGTAAATATGCCCCAAACCACTGCTTCACTCTCTTTTCTGGCAAACAGCCTTCCTTAAGCCTTATCTTTGTCATTCTCAGAGAAAATTCACAATAGTTAATCTGACTCCTTGGGATTCATCTCTTATTTTAGACAGGTGTAAGGTAGATATCTGGTTCTCAAATTCCCAGATTCCATTTATAGTTGCTAGAGAGGAAGGGTCATTTTGGAGACCACTGTCCACTTCATTCTCAAGTCAATGTATATTTTTAGAGTGACTACTTTACTGCCCATCATTCCTTCTGGCATAACCTAAGCATCACCCTGTATCTCTCTATAATCTCTTGTTGCGGTCATATACTGCTATGGCCAGAGACCATCTTTTGTTTTTGTGTTGGTAGAGGCATTATCTGAATGGGATCAAAATTGAGGCTCTGTATGTTCCAGTCATGGACATAAGAACAATAAAAGAACAAAGTACAGAATATACTTCCAGATAATTATATATCTCCTATCCGATGTCATCTAGTAATTTAAGGGTGTTTGTGTTTCCAGATGTAAGATGTACGAAAATAGGCAGAATTCAAACACCCAGTGCTCCAAGTCCTTCATTGCTGTGACATGGCCACCACAATTGCAAATCTGTGAGCAGGGAGAGGAGACTCGTTTATAACCTGCTCTGCTATGGTTGATGAAAATAGCTGTAAGGTACAAATTCCTGAAACTCAGAGAAGAAATAGTGGCATAAAAGGGTTTTTTAATTTTCTGGGTAGACTGTAGCGACTAATCATATGTCAGTCTGGCTAAATAATGGAAAAACTTTCTTCTCCTCAGGAAATTTGAATTTTTAGCCTGTCCAGGAGAAGTTTTATGAGCATGCTTTAAAAACATTAAAATGCATTTCTGCAATCCATACCCAATATTACATTCAGTCATTCATTTTAGTTTTATAGCATTCTTCATACAAGTGCCACAGAGGGTTTGACTGCAAAGCACATTTAATTAAAATACAGCTAAGTAAATAGGATTGGATTTTATAAACCACAAGACACCTATCATTTTAATCACATATGGAAATGTAGTCCATACACAAGAGGCATGCTCGAGGTTGCTATCTAGAGAAACTACAAAAACAATCCTGATTTTATTTTTACTGAATTTCACCAGAGATACTAAAAAAAAAAACCAGATTTACTATAAAATATAGAGTGTTGAGCATCTGGTGCTTAATGCTCAGATATCTAAATACTGAAAAATTATTTTATGTGTGTAATAAAACAGCTGTAATAGTGGAGGGTTAATGCCAAATGTCTATTCCTCTTTCAGAAAAAAGAAAGAAAGAAATGTTCCAAAAAATATATGCTTTTCAACTTGGAACCTTTATCAGTGCAGTAATATTGCCTTCTACTTTTTTTTTGTTTCCATAGGAATTATGTTGGTGTTTTATCTTTGCTACTTCTCTGGATATTACATTTATATATTCAGTGATGCACAAGAAATGAGACAGATAATTATGAGTAAGCTGAACCAGCTGCAAGTACAGATAAAGTAAATTCATTATGCCATAATGAGAAGGCTGTACATTTATAAAGGTTTATGTTGTATTGTGTTTTTATATCTTTGTAACAGTTCTGTAATGGTTTGCCCCTTCACCCCCATTTTCTCCTGGTGGTTCCACCCCGGGCTTTCCCGCCTTTCCCTCAATGCCAATCTCCCTGAAAATGCTCAGTCACTCCCCTGTCCCTTCCCTGGTACCCTGTCCATCACTCAGCTCCTCATCCCACTCTCCCAGAATCTTCCACCTTGGGCATCGAGTGAGTGGACGAGGGCCAGGGGTCCCTCCCTTAAACTTCCCCCATTGGTTTATGTATCTGTCTGTCCTTTCGCCTTCCAGTCCCCCAGATCCCCCAGATCCTTCCCCCTGGTTACCGCCCTGGTACTTAAGATGTTGCAAAGGCCTCGAGGGCGCTTTTGGCTGTCGGGTACAATGGCATTTGGGGCTCCTCAGAGCTCGGATTAAACCGGAGACTGTTTCCCCAGCCTTGAGTCTCTTATTACCTCCTCGGATGTCACCTGTCCTCCATACAAGGCAGACAGTGTAGCGCTCTCTCTTAGCCGCTCCCCAACTCTCCTTGAGAAACAGGGGAGTGTCCCCTGCTGCTGACCGTGCCTCTGCCAGGCAGGCAAAGCCAGGGAGCTCCAGGGTGGACACAGCGGCAGTTTGGTGGCCAGTGCAAGGTCTGAGGACATCACCAGACCCTGTGGAGGAGATGGCCGGACGTCCTGTTGGATTTATTCTGCAGTGGCATTTGGACTCCGTCTCACGGCCAGCAAGCTACCCCAGGAGTAGCAGACCCCTTTTTGGTGGGTAGCACTCCTGGGGAAGGAACTGGTAGCCAGTTGGCACCACATGGTCAGTTCCACGAGGAGGGCACTACTCAGGACTTTTCTTTCCCTGCTGCCAGCATCGGAGTGGTGAGTATCTTCTCTCCCTCCTTTGTTCTCCCTTCGGGTGGGGTGGGGAGCTTTCTTTGCCTGCTTTTCTTTGGTACTTTCTTTCCCTATATGTTTCTGGGAAGAGAGTCAACTTTTCTCCCTCTTTGGAGGATTTCGCTACTTCAGTAGCTGTTACTTTGCTGTGCAGCACATTTTAGCAGGTGGCCAGCAGAAGGAGTTTCTCTTTTCCTCTTGCTTTTTCCCTGAGTAGTGTGTTTTTAAGAGACAGATTTAACATCAGCCACGATGGGTACTCGGCTTTCTGTCTTGCAAAAGGGAGTCTATTATCAAGTTGTGGGTGTCCTTTTTAGGAATGGGATTCCGTTTCATAAAACAGAAGAGTTTGTTCAGTGGTTGTTCATACATTTTTCTAATGTTTCGGCTGACCAAATTCATAATTTGGAGTTTTGGGATCTAGTAGATAGTGAGTTGTTGCGGCTAGGGGATTCCTCCCTTTCTAGGTTCGCTTTCCTAGCCATGAAAATTAAAAATAATTTCAGAGCCTCTTCTAAAATGCAGGAACAACCACCCAGGAGCAAACTCAACCCCAGTTCTCCCCATCCTAGCCCTCTTCCCTCTCCTGTCTGCCCCAAACCGGGAATTCTAAAGGGAACAGCGCGGCAAGAGCTGCAGGGCTGCCTTTGTCTCCCTGGTTCCCCACAGAATCCCCGAGACCCCCACCCGAGCAGTCCTGGCCAGACTGCTCAAGATCTTTCCTGTCCCCCTACTTCTCCACGTTGTACAGCCCCATCCCAAAAGTCCACCGTTTGTTTTAGTATCCCAGACCCTACCTTCCCTCAAGAAGTCTCCCCTGAAGCGCAAAATGGCGGATGCCACGTGGCGGTCGCCACCACATACCCTTCTTCTTCCCATGATCCTTTTCCTGCTCCTCCCCTAAACCTTTTCCTCCCATCAACCAACCCCTTCCTGTCTTCTGACTCCTCCCCTCTTTCCAGCGACCTACCTTCCCTTCCAGCTCCTCCTATCTCCCCCCAAACCACACCCCCCCAGTTCTGCCCACTCCGGGATGTGTCAGTCATGTCTCTCCTCCCTGTGTCCTAGCCACACCCCCTCTGATGTAATCTCTTTTTCCCACGGTTCCCATGACCCCTCCTGTTCCCACGCTTGGGCTTCCGGGGAAGGGGGGTGCCTGGGAACCAGAACCCTGATTCTATCCTCACTCTCAGTGCTGCTCCAGTCACCTGTATCCCCAGGTGGGGCATGGGGCGGGTTCCCCGGCCCCAGTGGTCGCCACTTGATTACCAGACCAAGAAGGAGCTCCACAAAGCTCAAAAAAATTTTGGTAGGGATGGCGAATATTTCAAGGGACTGTTGAAGGCCACTCTTTCGGGAAATGTTTTAACTTCTGTGGATCTCCGTACACTTTTCTCGTGCTTGCTATCCTCAACAGAGTTTTTAATATGGGAAGCAGTGTGGGAAAAGGAAGCACGGTCTGCTTTACCAATACTATGGGCTGACCATGACGTAGTGATGGATGTGGACAAGTTGGTGTTACCCATTGATCACCTTTGTGGGGAGGGGGAATGGGTGGAGGGGGAAAAACAAGCCATAAAAATACCTAGGGAGGCGCTCCGGGAGAGCGTGAAGGCAGTGGAAAAGGCATTTCCCATTGATAATTACCTGTCTATAACTCAGTTTCCCTCTGAATCTTTCCTTAAGTTCATAGTTCGTTGAGCGACTTTGCAGGGCAGTGGACCTTCAAGTACAGGATACGGGAGTGCGGCAGGGAATCCTTATGGAGATTGCTTGACAAAATGCCAATGAAAAGTGTAAAGCTGCAATCCTGAGCCTGCCCCTCAACCCACCACCGACCCTGCAGTCCGTGCTAGAAGTGTGCTCAAGGAAGTTCACAATCACATCCGTGGATCAACGTCACAAACAGAGGGAACTGAGGAGGGTGGTGGCTGTCGACATCCCTGACCTGCCATCCAGCAGCCAGCCGCCACGCACTCCACGGACATTTAAGAGACCTCCCCCAGCAAACCCGCGGTGTCATCTTTGCAGGAATCCAGGGCATTGGATGCCCAACTGCCCATTGAGGCAACAGTTTTTTTAACTTCAGGAAGGCCCAACAAAAACAAAAGGTTGCCTCCAAAGGAGGGCCATCAAAAAATTAAAAACTAAGTGCAGTGCCTCCCTGCACGATGATAGAAATGGGGCGGGGCCAAGAACATCTGCAGAGTGGGGGGGAAACCAAATATTAACATTGCTTCTTCACCAGACTTGACTCACTCATACCAACCAAGACCTGTTTTAACCACTGATTCTCATAATGTGCCTTTCAGGTTGGCTCTGACAGAGCCCCTCCATCTTCGTAATACCAAGTGGCATTTTGTGTCTATGAACCCCAAGGAACCTGGTACTTGGGGAGACAACTGTAGTAAGTATGTCGTCCTTGGGGACACCAAATATACACCTTTAGATATTCACATCCTCCCAGGTCTCGTGTCATCAGACCCGGGGAAACTCGTCCTTTGGCTGCGTTGTACTCACCCACCAGTGTACCTGCCCAAAGGCCAGGTCATCGCCCAGGCCATCCCAGTGCCTGAGCCTTCATGGAACCAGGGACAGAGGAAAAACACATATCATACCATTGCCTGGACTCAGATACTGGGGGCCGAAAAACCAAAGACCTCATGCGGGTTATACCGGGGGGGGAGTACAAAACCTTAGTTGGACTCCTAGACACGGGGGCAGATGTGACTGTCATTCCCTCCCAGGAATGGCCATCACATTGGGAGTTGCAAGATGTGGCTGGACATGTACAAGGTGTTGGGGGCATTCAATTAGCAAAACAAAGAGTGTCTGCGGCGTTCTCTCTTTCTCCCCAGTCCGGGGCAGCTCCAACGCCCTCTGACGCCGCCTCCCCCCGGACTTCCGGGTTCGCCGCTTCTCTCCCGTGTGCCGCTGGCACCGGCACGTGGGTTGGGGTCTGCTGGGTTCTGTCACCCGCGCTACGGGATCCGAGGCAAAGAGGGAAGGAATGTCCAAATCACCCATGAGGAGAGCAGGAAGGTTTTATTGTCGCTGAGAGTTGAAGTGGGGGGTAGCGACCCGCGCTTCCCACTCCACGTGGGGGAAATGGCACTGAACCTGGGAGGGAGCGGGATGATATAGGGGATGTGATAGGGAGGGCAGACGCCACCCCCCCAATCCATGCGGGTGACACGATGATGACGTAGGACAGCGACCAACCAGAGAACCCCGCAAGGGCGGGCACCGAGCCTCGGGCTGAGTGGGATTGTGGGGATGGGGCGGTGGACACGGGGTTTCCCGGGGCCGGACAGGGGAGTGGTTACAGGAGCGGCAGAGGGGATGGCCCCCAACAGCAGGCAGCATGGGGCCAGACACCATGGTGGGGGGGAACGACATGGGGGAAGCGCGGGGGTGCACAGGACTCGGCTAGCTAACACAAATAAGAACCCCTAAAACCCAATTCCAGGATGCAACAAGCGTCGTCCAAATTGAGAGGCTGAATGGGCAATTGGCCTCTGTAAGCCCATTCGTTTTACATTATACGGAACCTTTGTGGGGGAGAGACCTGATGGCGCAGTGGGGGGGTCAGAATTGACATCCCAGAGACCCCCCAGATTTTTCAGGCAATGGTCACTGAAAAGCACGCTACCCAGAAACTCAATTGGAAAACAGATTCACCAGTCTGGATAGAGCAATGGCCGCTCAATAAATAAAAATTAAAGGCGCTTGAGGAGGTCGTAGACAAGCAGCTAAAAAAGGGGAATATCCAGGAAACAACATCTCCCTGTAATTCCCCCATCTTTGTAATTAAAAAGCCAGGCAAAGATGAATAGTGGCTCCTCCATGACCTCCGTCAAATCAACAATGTAATAGAAGACATGGGCTCTCTCCAGCCAGGAATGCCATCCCCGACAATGCTCCCCCAAACCTGGAATCTGGCCGTGATTAAGAACTGCTTCTTTCAAATTCCCCTTCACCCTGACGATGCCCCATGCTTTGCCTTCTCAGTTCCCACCATTAACTGAGAACCCCCAAGGAAGAGATACCACTGGAAAGTTCTTCCTCAGGGAATGAAAAACAGCCCATGTATTTGTCAGTGGTACGTCTCTTCCTTGCTGTCCCCAGTCCGTGCAGCTGTGAAGGATGTCATCATCCTTCATTACATGGACGACATCCTCATGTGTGCCCCAAATGAAGACATACTTACCCACACGCTTAACCTAACAATCAATTCTTTGGTTGTTGCAGGGTTTGAGCTCCGTGAAGACAAGGTTCAGAGGATGCCACCTTGGAAGTCCCTGGGCCTGGAGATTGAGAAGCGGACCATTGCTCTGCAAAAATTGGCTATCAAGATTAACATCAGGACTTTGGCTGATGTCCAGCAACTGTGTGGCTCTTTGAACTGGGTGAGGCCTTGGCTGGGTATTTCCACTGAAGACCTAGCCCCCCTTTTCAATTTATTAAAAGGGGGAGAGGAGCCTAGTTCTCCTAGGACCCTTACCCAGGAAGTGGGGGCTGCACTGGAGAAAGTGCAGGACACGATGTCTGCCAGGCAGGCCCACTGTTACCAACCAGGCCTGACCTTTAAATTCATCATTCTCAGTAAGCTACCACACCTCCATGGGGTGATCTTCCAATGAGAGGTCACCCAAGTAGGAAGAAGGACCAGGACTGGAGGGACCCACTCTTAATCATAGAGTGGGTCTTCCTCAGTCACAACAGGTCCAAAAGGATGACACGGCCACAAGAGCTGGTGGCAGAGCTGATCCAGAAAGCAAGGGTCCAGATCAGGCAGTTGGCAGGGTGTGACTGTGACTGCATCCACATTTCGTTAAAATTAGAATCAGGCCATCTATCCAAAGCAATGTTGGAACATCTGCTTCAGGTAAACGAAGCACTGCAGTTTGCATTGGGCAGTTACACTGGTCAAATTTCAATTCATCGACCAGCCCACAAAATTTTCAATTTGGATATCCAACTTACATTGTCACTAAAACCTATTCAGAGCAAAACACCTCTAAAGGCACTGACAGTGTTTACAGATGCGTCAGGGGCATCTCACAAGTCAGTCGTGACCTGGAAAGATCCTCAGACTCAGCAGTGGGAGGCAGATGTTGCCGAGGTGGAAGGATCACCTCAAGTAACTGAGTTGGCTGCTGTTGTCAGAGCTTTTGAGAGGTTCTCTGAACCATTTAATTTGGTCACAGATTCGGCCTATGTAGCAGGTGTAGTGTCCAGAGCAGAGAATGCAATCTTACAGGAAGTCTCCAACATGGCATTGTATGAGTTGCTCTCAAAACTAGTAAAATTGGTCTCCCACCGAGAGCAACCATTTTAGGTGATGCATGTCAGGTCACACACCGACCTGCCAGGGTTCATCGCTGAGGGTAATCGAAGAGCTGATGCCCTCACAGTACCTGTACAGGTGGCCCCACTTCCAGATGTGTTCAGTCAGGCCAAAACCAGCCACCAGCTCTTCCATCAAAATGCACATGGCCTGGTTCATCAGTTCCATCTGACCCACGAACAGGCCAGGGCCATTGTGACCACATGTCCCAGCTGTCAACAAAATTCTCTCCATTCCCTTCGCTGAGGAACAAACCCTAGGGGTTTGAAAAGCTGTGAAGTGTGGCAAATGGATGTAACACACATCCAGTCATTTGGCAGATTCAAATATGTCCATGTCTTAGTAGATACTTTCTCTAGTGCAGTCTACGCTTCAGGCCACACAGGAGAGAAGGTTTCTGACACCAAAAAACACCTGATGCAGGCCTTTTCCATGCTGGGCATCCCCAAAATCATCAAAACAGACAACAGCCCAGCGTACAAGTTCAAGGAGTTTCGGAGCTTCCTGCAACAATGGGGAATAGAGCACAAAACTGGCATCCCCTATTCCCTGACAGGCAAAGCCGTGATGAGAGGGCCCACCAGAGCCTAAAAAGGCTTCTTCATCAACAGCAACAGGCAGTGAAGGTGGAATCCCCTCAAGTGCAGTTGTCCAAAGCACCGTTTACCATCAATTTCTTAAACTGCACATACGAGAACTTGAATCCACCTATTACCGGGCATTTCCTGGAAAGTAGTCAGACCAGCCTAAAGGCTTGTCCACCAGTCCTGGTAAAAAACCCAGAAACATGGGAGAGGGAGGGACCCTACAAAATGATAACCTGGGGGAGGGGATACGCCTGCGTGTCCACCTCCTCAGGTTTGAAGTGGGTCCCTTCGAAGTGGGTGAAACCTTAAGTTCCCAAAGTATCCAGGTCCAGGACCACGGCACAGGTGGCCAGCGCTTGCTGGAGGAGGATGAGACGTCGCACCCTTTAAATCCCTAACTCCTCCCTCTATCCTAATGTCTTTTGTTTACAAGATTCCTTTCAGATTTCGCTGATCTGGACCCAGCCAGCATGAACATCAAGTTGAGCCCCATCCTTCAGCTGCTGCTCCTGCTCAGCACATTCCATCTCAGCGAGACTGTAGATTCAGACTGGCTGACTGGACTCTTTAAAGGATGGGACTCTCGGGCTGGGTCGGGTCAATTTTAAAAACTGAACCTTTAGTTTTGCTTGTTAAGTTTCCCCTCCTTCCTTTTTAAAACAAAAGGAGGAATTGTATTGTGTTTTTATATCTCTGTAACAGTTCTGTAATGGTTTGCCCCTTCACCCCCCATTTTCTCCCAGTGGTTCCACCCTGAGCTTTCCCGCCTTTCCCTCAATGCCAGTCTCCCTGGAAATGCTCAGTCATTCCCCTGTCCCCTCCCTGGTACCCTGTCCATCACTCGGCTCCTCATCCCACTCTCCCAGAATCTTCCACCTTGGGCATCGAGTGAGTGGACGAGGGCCACGGGTCCCTCCCTTAAACTTCCGCCATTGGTTTATGTATCTGTCTGTCCTTCCGCCTTCCAGTCCCACAGGGAGCTTCAGGGTGGGCACAGCGACAGGTTTGTATACTGTGTTTGTGTCTGGGGTTTTTAAGCTGTGATGCCTGCACTGTGAGACATGCAACAAGGTTTTCATGCCTGTCAGACTCCTATTGCCACTCTGGACTCCAGAGTGCAGCCTGCTAGTGGACTTCATGGCAGGGCTTTGTGACTTCAGCTGAAAATCTGCTTGGAGTAGTGAATATCTCACAGCAAGACAATGAGTGCTTAGCCACTGTAGCCCTGATCCTAAGAAAATTCATCTTGCTAGGAATAATAATTAACACAATTTATTAAATGGATGTTTCATGGTACGAATGACACTTTGAATATGAATTACAAACCCTATAAACAAAACATAGCCCCTTGTCTGTGAAGGGAAAAGTATTAAAACTACTGATTAAATTGCTTCTTGAAAGGTAAATGGAAAGCTCAGTGCATTTGCACTTGACAGCTACTCTCGTTGCCATAAAATAATTTTGACATTTAAATGTCAAAAGATATGGTATTCTTACAAGACTTTAATTGTCTTTGATCATTCTGGTATTTCTGTCTGTGTCTTTCAGTGCTTTAATTTCACTGTGGATTTATATCTGATGCACTAAGTCCAACATTAACCCAATATACTTTGCAACATATTGGAAAAATGGTGATCCTTGCAACTTCTTTCCTTGCATGCATTTTAGTCACTTCCTTCTTCCTTCCCTGACTTCCTGTCCACCACAGCTCTTTCATTCTGTTTCCATGAGCTTTGAAGTGAGAGTTGTGGATCACCTCAGATCATGAGTGTTATCACACCCTTCTGCCTTGTCTATTTAGGGTGTGTTTTTTTGGTAAGGACTCTGTTTCATCCTTACACTTTATTCCAATAACCAGAATTATGAATGCTAATTACTTTTCAGGGCTAAATATAGCATAATACTGTTTTGACAGAGATGGGTTTATGCATTCGTGTGGGGGGAAAAGGTCTGACTTCAGTTCATGGAATGCTTTATAAGTTCCTTAAAGTGAAATTGGGTGAATTCTTCCTCCCATGTAACTTAGGCATCTAAACAGTCAACAAAGATGTGCTTACCTTCACGAGTGAAAAAAAGGCTAAAGGTTACCCTGAATGCCTGGAGACAGGTGAGAGGAATGTGACCCAAGGTCCCCATCCAAAAAGTTTTTTTGGCTGGTTTTCTGTTTTTTGTTTGGTGGTTTTTTTTTTTTTTTTTGTTTTTTTTTTTTTTTTTTGTTTTGTTTTTTTTTTTGTTTTTTTTTTTTTTTTTTTTTTTTTTTGTTTTTTTTTTTTTTTTTTTTTTTTTTTTTTTGTTTTGTTTTTGTTTTTTTTTTTTTCCAGAAAGAATTCAAGAGCGACTAGCTCTATCACAAATGAACTTTACGTGTACTGTTTGGTACACATTCAGGGAAAGTAAATTTCTGTCTGAGCTAGACCTGGGGTCTCAGATACTCAGGAGGGTGCTCTATTTCTTCGTACTTTTTCTTTCAGTACTTTTAAAAACCCTTAATCCAAGGGCCTAAAAGGGAAATATATCCCCTCTAGTGTGTTCTCTCATTAGTACTACTTATACAGCTTTCACCATCATTTTATTCCACTTCATTTAAATAAAATATGGCCTCTGTAACCAAGAAGATAATTAGTAGCTGGTGGAAGCTCATTTGTAATTATATTGAGTTGAAACTGATAATTATTACATTACTTTATATGTGCAATGTTTTCCTTCCAAATCCCCTCTGCTTCCCTCAAATTTTGCAGCACATTTGCAATCACTGTTGTGGGAAATGGATGAGATTCCAGCAGATCCTTGTTACCTTTCTTTCACTGCACAAAAAGGAAATAGTTCCTCAGCTTGTGAGGAGACCATCCTCTAAATTATACTGTTTAATCAGAGACAGTTTATTACTGGGTTTCATCCTAGAGCATCTTGCTTTGATACTGACAGAACTTACTTAAATGATACAGGTTTGTTTTAACTTTGTGGTAATGAAATGGAATTTTTTTAGTAATGGAATGTTTCCTCTGGTCCCCTAAAGGAAACCTTAAGTCTTATTAACAATTTCTGGTGACAAACACTGGGATGTGCTACTAGTTGTACTTCTTATATGGCTTTGGGGGAGACTGGCTATTTAGTGAAAGATGAAAGGAAAGCACGGCCACCAAGATGCACCTCAGCGAATCTCTGTACTAATTGACACAGTGTACTCTCTTTTAAAAGGCAGACTTTGCCTCTCCTCTCTCAGTGCATTCCCTAAGGTCTCTGAGGTTTCATGCAGAGCCTGGGGACATTTCTGGGGGTTACACTTTGATGTGTTAGCACCACTAAATAGTGTCCTAAGTATCACAGCTACAGGGGGGGATTCACTCTTCTGCGCTGACCTCCTGCAGGAAACTGCTTGTTCAGCAGCAGAATGAATCAACCTAGGGCATCTCTGTGAAACAGCCAGGCAAGCCTAGGCTTGAAATTCCCTGCCTCTATGTGCTAACTTCTCTTTATTAAGGGAAAACAGAAATTATCAGTCCTTAAACATGGCAGCTCTCTGAATGTTTTCCTGATACTTTTGCTGCCAGAAATTTCCATGTGAACAGGTGTGGAAATTGACAGCAATGCATGAGAATATCTCCCATGCCTTTTATTATGTTTTTCTAGACTGTGACCAGATCTCTACAAATAGCTCTCTACAAAGTTCTTCCCCACTTGTCACTACCTTCTTTAAAAATGTTGACAACAGAGCTCCAAAAGCTTTTGCAGATGGTATGTGGAGAGGCAACAGCACCTTCCTCCTCCTGTTTGATACCATTTGCCCTACAAGTTATCACATTGCACTCATTCATTACCATGATGCACAATGTTTTTTTTCTGTGTCTTTACATTGAAGAAAAAAAATGGCTTAGTGTAACTGCGGCATCAGTTTCTCCTTGAATGTTTCTGACAGATGGGATTCATTTTGAGATTAAGATGGATCAATCTAGACTGATAAATTTAGTGCCCAGTGGTGTCTGCGGAGGAGAATTCAGTTAGTGGAGATGTGAGATGAAATTCAGGTGACCATCATGAAGGATACAATTCATTCACAATACAGGACATTAATGCCACTTCCCATGTCCTCAGGAATCTTGTCTGGTGCTGCTCTACAAGGGCAGTAGTCTCCCAGCAGTCCATATGACATCAAGCATGCCTAGAGACATATCAAATGCCTCTGCAAGCCCACGTGTGGGCAGCTGACTCATCCTCTAGAAGTCTGTTTTACCATGAGCTGAAGTGCTTTCTGGGCTTCCTTGCCTGTAATAGGATTTTAGACATCTATAGACACCTACATGGAGACATTTAAAGTTTCCTAGTCTGAGATTGACTTGGGCCTGAAGGCTCCGTTTAGTTGCCTGAAAACAGATATTTACCAATTCTTCAGTCTTAGGTCAGCTTGCCCTACTTTTTTCTCTAATTGCTGTTAGGGCCACATGATGGGAGACTGTGCAGGGAGAGAGACTCTAATGGTTTTGATACCCTGAGGTGCAAGATGCCCGCAGTTCTCTCAGTTTAAGAACTTCTAGCTTTTAACAGTTAAAAAGTTTAAATTTTTCAGACTTGCCAAGGAGCTAGGAGCTATTCCATGAAGGCTGGAAGATTTAAGTACATGTTTCAGTTTTCTCCCAAGACAAGGACCTCATGTATCTGTTGAATGCAGCTGCCTTCAGATCTTCATTGGCTATGGTGTCAGCAGTGTCTGGTGTCAGGACCAGTGCTGGGACTTCCCTTGCACATGGTATGCTGCATAAATAATGTGTCTTGGGTATTTTAACATTCCAGGTACATGACTCCGATTTTCAGGAATACCAGTATGATCATCTTTCTTTTGAAACGAACAATGCTGATTCCTTGTGTCTATATCTGGGGCCACTACTGTTGGTCTGTACAATAGAAACCAACTTCATATCTCTCTACCAAATGCTGCCATAATCTTTGGTCTTTGTGGTCTTATTAAATAGTGCAAAATTACATTATACTCCTCTCTCAAAGTTCCTTTCAAAATAATGGCAGTAAGATTCTTAAGATTAATACTAAGATATATGTCAATCTTTTAATTTTTGCTTGGACTATGAAATATTTTTATTTAGATGTAGAATTAGAATTAGGATTAATTTTGAATTCAGAATTACATGCAGAAGAAACACAGAACTTGAGAACTATAGGATTTGGATTACAACTCCCTTTTCTAGGTTTTGAGATAATGTTCTGTAATGTTTTACAGACAATTTAATATATTACATGCTTTCCTTTTAATTTCTACAGTTTATTTGTTGACATTTATTTATGAATGTCTAAAACCAAGATGCTTGAGTGCAGGGAAGATAAAAGCCATTGTCATTAAAGCTGCCACACATTCTTTTCCACATTGTATTATAGGCTCTTTAGGCCATAGAAGCATGCTAAAAGGGGCTGTAAAGATGTTGTATCTGATGCTTCTACCATTTCATATAAAAGCTTATGGGCTGCACAGCTCAGCTGGTGGTCCCAGGTGCATGTGCACTTCATTTCAGGAGGTATCATTAGGAAAAATGTATTATGGGTATAATAATTGCAGGAGAAAAAACATTGGTATAATGGGAACTGTAGTATTATTCACTTTTTAAAATTATTTTTTATCCAAGTTGTTGTCTTAATAGTGCCTTTCATAGATACATTAGATTAGCATACTCACGATGGGATCCATCTGCCAAAATGTAAGACTAAAAATCAGACATACAATTCCAAGTTAGTCATCCTAAACTATACTGCCCTTTGAGAGATATACACAGCTACAGAGGAATATTCAGATTTAACTCTTATTTTATGATAGGCTGAATTGCTTTTTAAATGTAGCTATCCCTCATTTCTTCAAAGGGAATATAAAAGTACAAGTTTACGTTCAGGTATGCACTCTTAAGTTAACTGGAATATTAAATTTGGACAAATGAATTCTTGGTTGACTGTAACTAATGATTATTTTGTTTTTATAAAAACTTTCCCCAAATAATCCATTTTTATTTATATAGCACCATAGAAATTAAATTTTATCATTTAACCCAGGAAAAGTGGCAAAATACAAGAGTTTTACGGCATGGCAGCACAATGGCAAATGACCTGATCTCAAGGATTTTTTCCTTGATCAATGTCACAAGGGAACAGAAGGAAGCAAGGCATCCTCTTTTCAAAGGTTTGGAATTGGCTATGCTTCTCCCTAGGGTTACGGCTTTGGGAGAAAGCCCAGCCCAGAGCTGCTTATTTGACTTCATAGTTCTGCTGGGGTGCATGGTGGCTTTGCAGGACTAAATGCCATTTCCTGTCCCTGTGGCTGTTCTTGTGTTTCTCTCACTCTTCTGATGAACATGCAAACTGTTTTCAAGAACATGAGGCTGGGGAGCACATGCTGCTGTGCCAGGCATACAGTGTAACAAAGAAAAGGAGTCATTTCCTTAGACAGAGAGGAGAGATGTGAAATTCTGGCAGAATAAGTGCTCTCTTGCACTGATAAAAATCAGACTGTCTTTGTCCTCTGTGGTTTTACATATTTATGGAGACAAGGATCTTGGTTTATTCCTTTGCACTGTCAGCTACAGTTAGCATCCCTAACTGATATTATCTTATTTTGTTTTCATGCAAATAGACAAAAGCGTGTTCCTTCCTAATAAGCAGAAGCAATTATACTTTAGATGAACCATGAATGCTGCAAATTTTTTTTCTGTGTGGTTTTTAGGTAGAGGTCACAAATAGGCTAAAGAAGTTTGGCATTGGTTTTGAGACCTGCAGGTGGGACCAGAGAGTAAATACAGACACCTATGGCATGTCTTAGGGTAGGGAGTGAGCTAGCCTGGGCCCTGCTGAATTACAATGTCTGCTATAGAAAGCCTGAATTCTGCTCTTTTTCAAAATAGTTTATAGGAATACTGGTTTATTTTCAGTCATTTGAAGTGTGTTGTCATAGTTGTGTAGTGAATCATGCTGCCTAAAAATACTTCCTCTGTATTAATGTAATGTAGTTTCAATCTTATATAATGTTATATAAGGCAGTTGAACCAACACATCTTCAAAGTCATTAGTTCTTCAACTAGTTATAGATAAGCTTTTTGGAAAAAAAAATCTTTTCTCATAGTTTTTAAAATTTTTTTAAGCAAAAATATTAGGATGGGGTGCTGGCTTACTGCTGCCTGAAGAGGCCTGTGCTCTGCTCTGCCTTTGCCAACACCATAGCATTTCAGTTGCAAAACTGAAGTCAAATGCTCGCTTGGCTCAGCGAACCAGGAGCAGTTCCAAATGCCCAGGCTGTGTAGCATTCAATTTATGCAAAGTGTTAGTGATGGTATCTAAGATATTACAACCTTTGCTTTCATTTTCCAGAGAAATGTCATCAATTTTCTCTGGAAGACAGAATGCCTTTAATTACCATTTCAGTATCTGTGCAATATTTGGTCCATGTCACCCAGGAGGTAGAATGTATAAATTAAGCCATGTCTCTTTTATCCCAAACTAATATGTTTGAACTGAGCTAGCCTGCTATCCTTGAAGACATATTTTATGGTCCCTTCTGTGAAAGCCTTAGAGACAATTGCAATCCAATACTATACCTATATCTTTAAATAAATCTTACTCTGGTTTACAGCTATAAAAGGATGGAAACAGAAGTTCTGTTAGTGTGAGAAGGTATATTTACCTTGAGATTAAAAAATATTTTCACCTGAATAAAATGCACTAAAATTCAGGAGCTACCAGTTTTGGTACCCTACATTAGGGACACGGCTGTAGCCAGTGACAAAAAACCAGCTGTTTAAATGGGTGCCTCCAACAGCTGGTTTGCCATGCTGTTGTGAAAACTGTTATTTGCCACCTTACTGATGTATTTCTTTTTCTTCCTTTTGAAAAACGGTGATGGCCCTGTCCATGCTGATGCATCCTTTTCCATAGGCAGATGATTCATTCATCTGATTTCCCCTCTGAATACTGCTTTTAAATCCAAGTGCTCTGATCTCTCTGAATCAACCTTCCCTAGGCTTCAGGCTCTACAAGGAGGACAGTTATGGTCCCTTTATGGTATAATACTTCTGATTTATTTTTAATTTTTTTTCTGAAGATAAATATATCTTTTATGATATAAATAACTCTTTAGAGTTGAAGTTTGGATAAAAAATCCTAGCTGAAAAAACCTTCAAGTAGATCCAGGAATTTTTATAAAGTAGGAAGTAAAAGTGCTTGTAAAGTAATTTTTAGAACCAGCTAGTCCAAACAAATTTGGCCTCCTTTTGTTCAAGTCCACAAAGCAGTTTTTTGGGGTTTTTTTAAACAGTATCCCATTAGTAAAATATTGAAAACTATGTTCCTGGACACTGTTCTCTCAAGAGCTTGATACCTTGAAGTGAGGCCAGCATCATTTGTCTAAGAAGCTCAGATCTGGTGCTAATAGCAGTGCTACTTCTGTGATAGATTCTGCTTTTCTGTTGCTTCCTGCTGTTTTATGTTACTTTAATCAAAATCTTTTGCCTTTTTTTTTACTCTAGATTCTGATAAAAACCCTGTTTTTATCTATGATGGAACTACTCATGTTTTGGTCTTGGCTGGGGAATGGCCTGAAGTTGTGTCAGGGGAGGTTTAGGTTAGGTATCAGAAAAAGTTTCTTCACCCAGAGGGTGGCTGGGCACTGGAAGAGGCTCCCCAGGGAAGTGGCCACAGCACCAGCCTGGCAGAGTTCAAGAAGCACTTGGACAATACTCCCAGGCACAGGGTGTGACTCTTGGGGACATCTTGTGCAGGGCCAGAAACTGGACTCAGTGATCCTTGAGGGTCCCTTCCAACTCATTTCATTCCATGATTATGGGATTTTTCAATGATATGTGACTTTTACTTCCCAGCACAAACCTCCTGCCTCCCAGAAGAACGATGTCTGCTATCAGGTTCTTTCTTTTTTGGCATTACTATTGCAGTCAGTTTACCAGAAAGGGCACACATCATCTCAAATATGATGATGCAGAGAATTGTCAAGTGTGCATAATCCAGAGGTACCTACCTGTCCCAGTGTGACACATACCCATCATTCAGAACAAATGAAAGAAAATGTGCCTGGCTGTATGCAAGAATAGCAGAAAAGTAGGATTTTGGGCAGAGGGAAATATTTGCAATGCTGTATGAGAAACCCACTCTTAATTTCTGGAGTTCAACTTGAGTGATAGCTGCAAGTCCAGCTTGAATCTTTCAAGACTTACCATGTCTGAATGCAATGATCACAGAAGCTGAGCTCCTAACTAGTATAAACCAATGCCATTTGTCCCAAAGCTTCATTAGATATTGAGGCAAGTAAAGGCCATCTGAATACAGCATAGGCTTCTTCAGACAGGGAAGTGGGATTTTTAACATCTCACCCAGCATGGCTCTGTGCAGCAGATCATGTCCTGGATACAGCTGTGCAGCGATCTGCCACTTCTCCCAGCCACTCACAGGGACTCATTCGTTCAGCTAGCATGCCTGGGAAATCTCATTTTGGGCCCTACAAATGCCTCCTCACTGCCTGCTGCAATACACATTAAAGGGTCCCACCAGGAACTCTGCAAGGATTGTCCTGATCTCTCTATACTACTGGGAATTCACGCCTGCTACTTTGTCAGGGAATAAGAATTCAAGTTATTCGGTCAGGTTTGTTGATATGAAAAACTTTGCAGGATCACACTTCAGTGAGATACTAAGAGCAAGAAAGTGGAACTAGATAGTTTTAAATGCATACCCTTTTGTCGTGGTATCTCTGTCTGGGGTACTTGCTGTGTCCCAGACATTGCAACATGATTCATAGGCTGACTAAGCAAGATGCCTTACAATTCACTGAAACTATTGCTTTCTCTCTAGAGAGATTATTTTCATATTATAAATAATTAAACTGCATGATTCATTGTCACATGATATTGTGGAGGCCAAAATCCCTCATCATCTGTTAAAATGGTTATTTGGATGCAGTCTCTGATGTAGGAAGTACACTCTTATAGCCAAATGGGAGGTTTGTCAAGGTCCATTCAGATCTGTCAAAGTTACAGGACATCATACTCTGTGACTTAAACATTGTAGTTCATTCAAATCCTTCAGATCCCTATGCATACCCATTTTCCCAAGCATCTTTTCAAGCCACTTTTCAAGACAGGCACCTGAGCAGAATTGATCTTTGGTATTACTTAATTTGGCTGATTTTGGGTTCTTATCATTACAGGATCAAGACAGACATTATCTAACAAAAAATTCTTACTGACATCAGGCAGAGTTTACTTTTCCCAGCAATTGTATTTTATGTGTTGCAAGGCCTACATAGAGTGAAATGGCTTAAGGCTTGGATGAGCTTCAGCTGAATTTCTTGACATAAATCAATATATTTCAGAGATCTGAGCACTTTCTTTGGTTTGTTTCTGAGCTCCTAATTTCCTCTGTTCTTTGACATTATCATGGAAGAAAATATTTTGGAGGACATTTCCCAGCCCCCATCAGGGGAATGAAGTTCTGTCATGACACAAAGCAGCAGTTGGTCAGATAAAGATTTTAGCTGAATTCCTGACTGTTTGCTTGGTTTCAGAAGACAAAGAGAAAATGATGGTTAATTTCAATGAACTGATCATTTAATCATTATTTTCCAGGAACATCTCTTCTACTACTCTCCTATCTTTGACCTTGCAAACATAGATAAGTGGTTCAATGATTAGGAATTTCTTAACTTCATTATGTTTCAGCTTCCCATCTTGTTAAGAAGAAGAGATAGAAAGTTTGCCTCGGTAACAAATTTTGGATCCTCAAATGAAAGTTGAGGTAGGAAGTGCAATATAATCCCCTAGAGGAATGCTTGGCCAGGTGTATTGTATATGCCTGCTTTAGACATTGTGAGAATTTCATTTACATTAGGCAGCATGGGGGAACTTCCCAGTTCCAAGTGTGAGTTTCTGCCCTGATTACAGCTCCTCACCCTTTTTCTTCCCATCATCTTCTTTTCTATGTGCTTTCTCACAGGAAGGTTGAACAAACACAGCTGTCCAAGGAAGAAAGAGGAAAAGTCAAGGAGAGACAAGGTCTGTTTTTTCTCTTTGCTTTATGTGTGTATTTTTCTAAATCTTAAGATGTTACAGTATTTAACAGAACATTTGAAATTCCTTGTCTATTCTTTGAGTTTAGGACATACGATGTATTCATTTCTGACACAAAATGATCTGCAGAAGTCTCTTTCTATCTGGCATATAGGATAACAGGACACCAGTAACACAGGTATACTGGGAATTCTTGTATTAGGCAATGAATCCAACAAATATGAATAGGGTGATGGGGTTTTTGCCTTCATTATTTTTATTGTGGGAACATAACTAAGCTAACACTAGAGCCTTTTCTTTTGTCATTCCTGTTCTTGTTCTTTACAGCCAGCCTCTAATCCTCTTTTGATCTTCTCTCTATTTATTCCAAATCACCCACAGGGCTCTGTGATTTAGAGCCAGAGTTTCTAGGGTTTAGTTTCCCTGAAGGGTCCTCTCCAAGGTTATGAGTAGAAGACCTTTTTTGGAGAGGAGACTAAATGTAATTGTGTTGCAGGCAAATTTCTGAAAAGCAAGAAAGAGAACAGAAAATATGTTTTCTTTCCCACATTTTATTAAAGTGAAGGAATTTCCTGTTTTTTCCAGACTAAATTTTTTTTCTTCAACAAAGGTGACAGATGGAGGACTTGAAGAGTGTTTATTGATGGCATATATAGAAAGTATTTTCTGAGGAACTAGTGAGTCAAAAGAGGCCTCTTAGGCAACTTCCACCAAAAAGCCATCTGATAGATGGAAACATGCAGCTAAACAAGCTCTGAAACCAAGTTTGCTGCCCTTGGCCATTCTGTGATAGACACATCAGTCACATTTTTATTTTTGCATCATTACCTTCTAGAAAACCTTTGCTACACTTGCAGATGCCTGCTCACAAAATCTTTTAATCAGAGAAGATTACATGACAGATTGATAGGTCCTGTTTCAGTGGAAGCTCTTGCTCTTGCACAGAGTTTCAGCTCTGTATCTGTGCAGTATGTACCGGCTGTATGACTGTACTTTCGGGTTGACAGCATCAGTCTCGCCTGACAACCTCTGTTAGCTTCACTGCCAAATAACTCTTCAAATAATAACTTGAATATAAGATATTCTCACAGCAAAATGGTAATTTATAAAGCTTTAAGGAACTGGTGACTTGTTGAAGAACAGCATTTAGAGCTGGGCATTTTGATTGTTAGAGTATGGGCTGAGAGTGGAGAATATGACAATTGTATTTATTTTGAAGTGTATTGCAATTTTATTGTTATAGTTCAGGTAGATACTCTGCTGAGGTATTTGAAAAGACACAATTTGCATGTTGAAAAGATCCAATTTGCAAGTTTATGAGGAGGTTTTTTATTGAAATGACATGGATAATGGCTTAACTCTTTATGTTATCAAAAAATACAAAGGGAATGTCATGAGAGTACCTTGAAAAAGAAGAAAATAGCATAGTGAATCACTCAGCACCATTTCCACAATCCACTGATCAGTTTCTACTGCTCAAGTTCACCTGAATTAAAAAAAAAAAAAAAATTGAAAGGTATTGTATACCTATCCCAACTAAAATAAAGGAATTCTAAAGCTATTTACTTCCTAAATAAAGGAACTATAAGGCTAAAATAATTATAAGGCAACGGGTTTTTTAGCTCATAATTAACATAAGATATGGGTAGAATATATAAACTACTGCCATGTACAGTTCCACACTTTCAGTCTTAGTAGCTTCTGTGGGCAAAACAATTAACACAAAGGTCATTGTTCTCATTTTTCCAGTAACAACAGAACATTAAAGCAGTACATCTGTGATTATGTTGGTAGACAAGGGATGCTACAGATGAGATGAAATTTCAATTTCACAAAGGCTAAGACCAAAGTGCATGAATTTAGTAAATAATATACTGTGCACTAAACTTTTCTGAAAGAAGACAAAAAGAACCATGAAACCACACAAGCAAGGAAAGTGAAAATGGGGATGGCCTTTTCATTTTGATCAAAGATGCATCTAATAATAATAATATAATTTCTGTGTGAGAAGTTGTCGTGGTTTGACATGGAAGTGAATTTTTTCCAGGAAGTTGGGTCAAACCAATCAGTGGTCAGGTTTGGATATTGGCACCTGGAGTGACCACTGAAAGTATGGACACGCCTCTGAGAACACAGGGGGTTAAAAGCAAGAACTCCCAGGGGAACTGTCTCCTTGGTTCCGGTTGTCAGAGAGTGCAGACTCTCCCCTGCCCAGCCATGGGCTGGGTGGGGGAGGGGAAGCCACGCGACCTTGTCCAGGTAGGCCGAGGGGCTGAAGGTCTGGAACAGAGCCAGCTCCTGTGGACGGAAGGGTGGAGAGAAGCGGAGATGCCTTTGTTCCCGCCCCCCTCCCCCACAGAGGGAAAGTGACAGAGAGCCTGGCGGCACCTGGAAATTTGCCGGCAGAGGAGAAGGAGAAAGGGGAGGGGGATAGTGCCCAGCGTGGGAGACGGAACGCTGGACCGAGATATCAGCCGTCCAGGGAGTCTGAACTTTTAACCCTTTCCAGGAAATGAGGGCTTTGTAAAATATTACTCCTCCTTGATTTGTAGTGGAAGAGAGACAGTCTGGGACCTGGGATGTTAGAAGAAGAAATATTTAGGTGGGAGGAGATGATGAAGTAGCTTTTGGCTGGACTTTTCTTGTTAGCCATGGACTGGACCAAAATCTCCTGCAATAGAGACTGCATTTTAGGGGGATGCAGTGGTGACCCAAGGAGACCTGCTTCAGCAACTAACAGCACAGGAATGGCAAGAGCAGAAGAAAGCTGAGGAGGGAATGGTGATGCCCTCTGTCTTCGGGAAGAAGATGATTTCTGTTCTTGGACCCTTGGCCCCAGGGGAAAATGGGGGGGGCTGTAGTCCCAGGATGAGAAGCTGAACTGTTGTATCTTTGGGTCCGTGGCAAAGCATCCTTAAAGGAGCCCTATGAGCAGTCTGTCCATGCACGGTGGTGAGAGCACTGTGACATGGAAAGGAGAGTGTCACACTGGCAGATTTTCTCCGGGTGGTTGCCATGTGTGACAGGGAAAGACAGGGTGGCAACTGTGTTTCCTGGGGGGTCTGTGGCGCAAGAGAGACTTCTCTCTCCCTTGATAGCTTGAGTATTGATTATCTGAAGGGTGGTAATTTGATCAGGAATCCCGGGTGATGTTTCATGGTGGGTGTTTTTGGAAATTGGGATGAGGAGGGGTGTTTTAAAAGGTCTTCATCCTGGATTTAGTTATGTGTTTTCTGTAGTAGTAGTAGTTTAATAAAGTTTTTTTCCCTTTGTTATTAAGCTTGGGCCTGCTCTGCTCTGTTCCTGATAACATCTCACAGCATTTATTTGGGGAAGGTGCATTTTCATGGGGGCGCTGGCATTGCACCAGTGTCAAACCATGACAGAAGTTAATAGCATGAGTCTAGTGCCAAATGTTGCAACAATAATGTGTAGATGCAACCAGGTAAGCTGGTTTTCTGTTGTGTTGCTCTCTACAACTACCTGAAAGGAGCTTGTGGGGAGATGGGTGTCAGTCTCTTCTCCTGGGTAACAAGTGTCAGGATGAGAGGAAATGGCCTCAAGTTGTGCCAGAGAGGGTTTATACTAGATTTTAGGATTTTTTTTTTTCATGGAAGGGGTTGTAAATCGTTGGAACAGACTAAACAGGGAAGTGGTGGAAGCACCATTCCTGGAAGTGTTCAAAAAAACGTGTGGATAGGGCACTTGAGGACATGGTTTAATGGTGAATATGGATGTGGTGATGGGTTCATGGCTGGGCTAGGTGATCCTAAAGGTCTTTTACAGCCTTAATAGTTCTGTGATTCTATATGACCGCTGTGTTGTTGATACTTATCTTAACTGGGAATGTGTCCTTTTGGACAATGTGTCCTTTTGGACAATGCTAGCAGGAGAACTATATTCCTTTACATTTTGCTCTCTTTGTCATAGAATCCTAGAATGGTTTGGGTTGGAAGGGACCTTGAAGATCATCCAGTTCCAGCCCCCTTGCCATGGGCAGGAACACCTTCCACTAGACCACATTGCTCAAAGTCCCATCCAAACTGGCCTCAAACACTTCCAAGAATTGGGCATCCACAACTTCTAGGGACTATAGCTGGGTTAAGACACACACTCAATAATGCAGAGGATTGTGTGAGAGCACAAAAGTTTTTCTCAGGTTTCTGACTGCCTCTGTTTGCATCAGAAATATGAGACAGAGTCATTTTTTTTTTATAACAAAATGATAACTTTTCTTTAGATTTCATCAAGAATAAGGCAGTGCTGATATTAAAGAAAATGAAGAATTTTTTTTATTTCACTTGAGTTTGGTCTTGAATAATGACAGAAGGCCAAAAAGATTCTTATTTTAACTAAATAATTTCTTTGTGTCCTCCATGTAATTGACTTCTAATGCCATAAGGTATGATCCTTCTCACCTAATTTGATTTCTCATTAACACCGTGTAATGCAGACTTTCATTTCTAGGAATTACTGCATCAAATGTAATTTTGATTGGGTGGAATCATAACTCAAAAACTGACATTATGCATAAACATACAAGCCAAAGAATTCAATGAGGAAATCTGATGCTCCAAGTTAGGTCCTGCATAAGGATGGCTAAAGACAACTTCAGATGTGTTTGAAATAGAAAGAAGAGAGGTGAATGAAGGTACTCCTGAGTTATCTATTGTTAGGAGAAGGAATGAGTGCTAGAAACAAGTCAAGGGGTCTACAGATTTGTGACATGGGTGCTGGATGAACTAAACGTCAAGGAGACAATGGTTCAAAGTTTAACAGGTAGCCAATGGAATAAGGTGTTTGCTGTGTTTGTTATGGGGCCCAATGCCCTTCATGACCAATCTGGACTATGTTAAGGAACATACCCTCAAAAATTTATAGGTAGACACACACTTGGAGTAAATCGCGGGTGAGAACATCTGCCATTTTTAGAGTCCTTGACCAGCTGGAGGAAAGGGCTGACAAGGACCTCTAGAAGTTCATTAAAGAAGGATGCAAAATTCTGGAGCTGGAGCACAACTACGTTGAGCAGTGCAGACTGTGAACTGACTGGTTGGGTCACAGCTTTGCTGAGAAGGGCCTGAGGTTCTCATAGACAGCAAAATGATCATGAGTCAGAGCCATGTCTGTGTGACAGTGAAGGCTGCCCATCTGGGCCATGCTGGCGAGAGCATGAACAGGAGATTCTCAGAGTGTCTGTACCCCTTTGCTTGACATTTGCCAGACCACACCTGGAGTTCAATTTGCTTTTGGACTAGATGGTCTTCAGGGTATTCTTCTGACACAGATTCTTCTGTGATTGTAAAAAAAAAAAGGAATTTTCAAAGTAACAGTTGAAAATATTATTTGGCACAGCACCGTGACATATGGTGTTTTTTTCTAAAAAATATCTCTGTACTTCATAAATGGATTGATTTCTGCTTCATTATGTTTAATAAGATTTTTAGCTGAGGACATGAGATTTTTTTGGGAATGGATAAGCAATGTGATAGCCTTAAGGCAGTAACTTTAATATGAAGCCATACAACATTTTCTGAGATAATGAAGAGAAAGAAGAATGTAAAGAATGTATTTTTCAGTTTTGGAGCTTTCCAAGAAGAGGAGCTACTTGGCTTTAAACTGAAGTACAAATAGGAAGCATAACTTCATATTGTTAACTGTATTGGAGTGAAAATTAACCTAGTATTAATGCCTAGAAATGTGCAGAATTTACAGATTGGTGTTAGTGTGATCATGTTTTCAGACACTCTAGCAATGTTAAACTTCTATCTTCAGCTGGCTTGTTTTGCCTAATTTTTGGTTGTTTCATTATGTTGACTTTGCATCTTTGCACCAAGACAACCATCTAATCAAGAAATCATCTTTCGTTTTGCTACTAGCCTGGAATAAGCTGTGGGTTTGCTATAAGCATGGATTAAATAATAAAAAAACAGTGGAAGAGTAATTTTTTCCAGTTTCTGCTGAAACTTGCAGTTGATTTTTATGGGGTTTGAATACAACGATGTTTTAGGTTGACTGAGATACTTATGTAGATACAGAGATATAGAACCATAGATTCTTTATGAATTTTATATAGAGTTTCAAGAACATGTGCTTCATTACTTTAAAATCAAAACAGATTTTTTTAAGTGAAAGACTAGCTACAAAAACAAAAACAAAAAAACAAGAAATAAAGAAGGAACATCCAGTGAAAATCGTAAAGCCATATCCAATATTTCTCCAGCACTCCTTGAATAAAGTTTTTTGGTTGCCAGAATTTATCTTAGACCTGACTTGCACAAGTCATCTAAGATATCTTGCTGTCTCATTATTAATGAATCTCCTATTAGAAACCACTCATTCTCTTGAACTTTCATTGCTAAGACTCTGAGTGGATGTCTAATGTAACTTTTTAAGGAATATGGTTAGACTGTATTTTCAAGAAGTGTGAAAAATAAATTAAAATTGAATTTGAACTTAGGGTGTTAGATCAATGAGACTTGTCATACAGTGATGTTCTCCAGCATAGATCTGATTACTCTGTTTTTATACAGAGCACATTTGACTCTGTTAAATACAGAGATGAAAACTTGTTAAAAATCTGGGGGGGGGAGATTAAGTCCCTGCTTAACTGGCTATACCCCAAACACAGTTTAAGTCTGTCAGTCTTTTTAGTCATTCAAACCTGGATAAAGTAAGCAATGACTGACTGTCAGCAATCTAATCACACCTCTCTGGGGAAATTCTTATGTATCAGGAAAAGGAATCATCTTGTTCCAAATCATTCTGAAGTACAACAGAAGCACCAGACTAATGGCTCATATGGCAAGAAGCTCCATTCTCTAATGTTTCACAGAAGGAAAGAAAGTAAACAGAAATTATCTTTGATGACATAATCAATGGGTGAAGGAGAATATAATAATTGTGGCTCTTTCCCTCTTTCAACTTGATATTTATGCACCCCTTAATTACATTCTCATTTTTTAATTTCTGTTGCTTTTTGTGAGAAATTCCTCAAAGTGGTACTTTCTCTGGCAAATTTAAAATTCTAAAAAAAGCAAGTGATGAAAAAAAGAAAATCATTGTCAAGCACTATCTAAATGCTTGGTATTATTTGTTTGGAAGGACATCTTATTTCAAAATTTCATTTGAATTTTTTTTTTATTTAAAAATAAGTAAAAAAGAGAAGACCTGATACTAATAGTCTGCTAACTCTCTAGAACTTACTCTGCCTAATTTTTTTCCATTTAAGCTAGTACCCTTTGTTTTCATATAGCCTACGCATGTTAGAATTGCATAATCCACTCAAAGATCTAAGTATATACCAAGTATATACTTGGTACCCTGTAGGTGTTTCTGTATGCATGTGTATAAAGGGTAGGTATGCAGACATGTAGGAAGTTGAAAAATTTCATGCAAAAAAACCTTAGATGAAGTTTAGCAGAACATATTCCTCCTTGGATACTGCAAAGGAAATAAGCCATTACATTCACCATAGGAATCGTTCACAGATGTGTCGGAGGAGGTTCAAACATGATATAAGGAACTATTTCTTTATAGAGACAGTGGTCAAACACTAGAACAGACTGTCTGGAGAAATGTTTGATACCTGCAGCCTCTCAGTGTCCAAGAAGCATTTGGACAATACCCTTAACAACCTACTTTAATTTTTGGTCAGCCCTGAACTGGTCAGGCAGTTGGCCTAAATGATTGTTCTAGATCCCTTCCAATTAAGATTAGTCTATTCTATTCTATTCTATTCTATTCTATTCTATTCTATTCTATTCTATTCCAATCTGTTCTTCAGATCTGCATCAAGAGACTGAGTTATTCCTATTCCTATCCTCCACTATGCCACCATGTAGGTTCCCATAAGAATGTGCTAAATTTAGAGACAACTTCATGTTTTCCAATGTTCATCTAGTAGCTGCACTAGATGCAGGCTCGAGAGGGGAATGAGGTGCTGCACAGTTTGCGTATGTTCATTTATCATGTGAAAACAAATAAATGCATAGGAAGAGCAGATCCACTGCTGCCCTGACTGTCTAGCTTAGGGAATAAAATTTAGGGTTACAGAAACTTTCTCTAGAGGCCTTTGAAGTTATCTCCCCGTCTTCATTAAGTCTCTAGGAAACTTCAACTCTTATTTTGGAAGGCTGTTTTGCTAGAAATTATTCATTGGCTTGCTGTGTTTGTAAGTCAGGCTGACAGGATTTCAGTCTAGATGTATCTGGATTTCAGGGATGGTTTACTTTGCTGTATTAATTCCTGAAGTTCATACTTACCTCAATTGCCTTTTTGGCCTTATCACATTCAAATCAGGAGGTCAAAATTCCCTGGATAGGCTTTGCTCTCTTTCATCCCTTAGTGGATCAGATGCTTTAACTTTTTGATAAAAAAACCCATCAACTTACAGCTGCTGGTAAAATAATTAAGGGTTTCAAGAAGGTCAGGGCCTGAGTAGTCTTCTGATGAGTGCTATAGAATTCAGCTGTTGTGTAGAAGGCTTGGTTAATCTCTAGCTGAAGAAACAAATACTGCTGCGGTAGTTCAGGGGTTGGATTCCTCCCCCAGATTTGTGACTAGGCTTTCTACATGTGGTGAATGTGGGGTGAGTAGGATCTGAGGAGGTGCCACTTGAACCAACTAACACAAAAAAAGTAAGTACAGGGGCGTCCTACTGCCATCTTAAGGGTATACTCTTGCCCTCTGTGTGTCTGGAGTACTCAGGTTAGGTGCCCAGACAAAGTCATAGTGATGGGCACTCCAGCAGTGCACATACGGCTTCCTTCCATGAGGAAACGTACAAGAGTGAACTGATACTTTGTATGCACAGGCCTAGGAACTGGAATTCCCACCTGCACTAATTTAAAATTATTTGTTGCTGTTACTGCAGGCAGAGTTCTGTAACAGGCTGCAGGGTACCGTGAGTTTGCCCATCCCCTTGTAAAAGTTGTGTTGTTGAAAATACCCATGATACCAAAGGCCAGATTGCTTAAGCTGGACCTTGGCCATAGTGCTTCCAGTATTTAGTGTGGACAGGGACAGTCCTGGCTTGTGCTTGCTGTGGCAAGATTGTGACTGTGCTATGTACTAAGAATGCAGATATGAATTAGGTAAAATGGGCTCAGACTCTGGAAAACAGAGAAGGAAATAATCAAGTGCAGGACTAGAAGTGTCTAGGATATTCAAAGTAAAAAAATCACTTTATCTTTTGTATAAGGTGAAAACTGGACATTTGATTTCAGATCTAAGGTTTCTTTCTTTTGGTACCTAAACCATACATATTTATATATTTTGGAGTTTAGTTAATACATTTATTTGAACAAAAAGAATCAAATATCTTATTTCTGATTCAATTTAGCTAAGCGTATTCAATTCCGTTAAGATTCTTTGAAAATATTATTGGAAGTTTCAAAAGTCTATGTCCAATTATAGATTTATATCAAGAAGTAACCCTAAGATACATCTGTGGTCCAAAATTAAAGTAATTTAAAGAAAAATTTTTCTTCTCTCTTCCTACCCCACCTTTTCCATGCTTATTGAGTCCAGTGCAGAGATGGTAGCAATTACCAATTTAGCAATGCACATAACATGAATTTCTTTTTCCCTGGAAGTTGGGTATGCCCAGATTGATTGCTAGTTGAAACAGGGAATGTTTTGGTACACTTATCTCCTTGGTCAATTGGAAATATCCTGCAATCAGTGGCTGCTCTGTAACTGATAGGAATGGGCTGCTGAAACAACAGCAGTGGGTGATGTCGTCTGTCAAAATTGTCAGTGACATTGATGATAAGGCCACTTGGTGTCAATTACTATATAAATAAAATGTGAAGAAGGGGAAAAATGTCATGAGGACAAATGCATAAAATTTCAAAGAACTTTTAAATGCTTGAGCTGAAATGGCAGTATTTTTTTTTTATTGTGAAAGACTTAAAAAAAGACTTTAAAAAGAAATAAATTATTGATAAATGAAATGTGTCACATCTATCTCCTTAATTCTCTTGGTCTTGATATAATTTTTCACTCTCACAACTCAATTATGAATTTTTAATATGACATTCAAGGTATAATCTAAAATTGCTACCCTTGTCAAATCAGTGGAGAAAAGAACAAGTGGTCTATCCTGGTTACTAAAAATGAAAAATGTGCATTAGGTGAGACCCCTGGTCATCTGGGAAAATTCACTAAAAAACAGTCGATGCAGTGCTTTTGTACAAGTTATGCCACACTTTCAGTGACATCAAGAAGAGCCGGTCAGGTGAAAAACTTTGAATTAAAATTACCTGCTTTTATCTCTTTCTGAAAGCCCCCAGTTTCTTAAAGTCTGATGTGATTTTTAATAAAAGCAGCAAAGTTTAAGATTCAGACTTGAAAAGAATAAGCAGTAGAGGAGCTTTTTATTAGAGTCTCCTTGCTTAGATACTTTCATGAGAGCTGAAAGAAGTCTGCTGCTAATGAAATGACATTTTGAGTAACCATTAAGAACTCTGTTTAATGTGATGTATGAATTCAAAGGGGATACTGAAATGCTAAATGCAAATGCTGTCCACCATCTAAAAGATTGCAGACTACTTTCCCTCTGATTTTGGCTTCAAACTCTACTGCCTTAAATTTGCAATTGGGCTTACTTAGTTTGGTAATAAGAGCTATTCAGGTCAGAGGGCTTTCAGTATGTGCAGGGGTCCACAACTCAGGATTGCTGAATCCAGTGCTAAATGCATGCAGATACCCCTTTGCTGGATAAAATGACTTTCAGTAAAAGCCTTTCCCTAAGCTTATTCACTAATTCTGTGATTAACAACATCTTTAGAAGCTACATTTTCAAGACGCAGAATCAGCTTTCATGTGCAGCATAGATTACACCTCTGTCTACACAATCATGTCTTTAAAAAGGAGCTATGCCTTGAGCTAAGAAGCAACTATTATTACTACAAAGCTACATGTGTGTTTCTTAGTGAAAAATTGGACTCTGAGATAATTTTTAGTTATGGAGTGAAAGGTTACTTTTCAAAAATTGTCTTCAGTGTTAAATATCCCTTTCAACAATCTTTTAATTTGGAGAAAAAAAACAATTGGTCAGAAAATGAACAGTTTCCTATTATAAATGAACTAGTTTAATAATTTTTGTGCTTCTGGGCTCTAATTTTAATTTCATGTGAAAGCACTACATTTTCAAATTTATATAGAAAAAACTCATGGCATTTTGTTGCTATGACAATATAGATCCCTATTTCTTCATTTATGAATAATAATAAAAATATAATTAAATCTAGTTACATTTTTGTTCCAACATTTCCTGAAGCTAGAATTTCATGAAGACATTGTATACACTCAATTTAAACAACTTTATTGCCTTCTGTAACAGGATTTTATGTTCTACTTGGTTTTCTTTTTTAAAGCTTTAAGCATTGTTCTTGTCTTTTGCTACCCCATTGGCAAATATTAATGCATAAATACAAAATATGGAGTGTTTTATTAGGACAGTCAAGGAGTGGAACATGTTACTCAGGCTGGGATAAACTTCACCCTTGGGGTTCATCCCAGCAAATCCCACTTGAAGCAAGAGGCTGGACTGGGATTATTCTGCGTTTTTTTTCATTGGGTCCATCTTATTTGTGGCTCCCAAGAGTTTACGTCAGCTTGAAAACATAAAATGGAACTATATGAAGAATTTTTTCCCAAAGTCCCCTGTATCTAGTTTAGGAATGTAGCTGGCATTGCTGAGAAAGTCTCTTCTCAAAGGCTTCATCACTGTGCCTCATTTTACCCTAATGTTTTTGCTAGTTTTAATTTTGTCTTCTGTATCATTTGCAGTCACACGTTGACATTGTCCTTGAATCATTCAAGGAAATACTTAGACCTGAAGCATACCACATTTTGGTTGTTATTAGCCTTTACTTCAAACTCCAGCTAGAAACCAAGTGTTGTAGTCTGATAGTGCCATATGATGCTATCTCTTCCTTCTCAAAGGAGTCAGACTCTCAGGTTTAGACTGAAGGACTATCTAGGAACACACTTAGGCAGAAAGACACAGTGAAATTAGCCTTTGACTTCAGAGAGTATGAGCTGAGCACTGCAAATTTTATCTGCAGAACAGTGGGCACTTTGAAATAGACCATTTATCAACTGCTGGTTTTCTATTTGTTGATATATAGGTATATATATCTGTATATGGTGCCTATATATGTGCTATTTATATATAAAAATTGTATTTAGGTATCTATAAAAAAGAAAAACCTCTGTTGTTTTTCACATATATATTTATATATGCCTGCTGGAGATTAGGGCCTCACAATATTTTTATAATGGCACTGTTGTATAAATTATTATTGTATGGTGAAAATGTCATTGCACCTTAAATTCAATTATAATGGGTATCATTCATGTTCCTAGTTGCCCACTTCAGGTCAGTTAACTATAAAAAAGGTAATTTTCCTAAATTGTATTTTATTTTCTGTCATGGATATTCCAGATTAAGAAAAAAATATTCTTGGTGGTCTTACTCTCTCACTGCCATATATATATATATATATATATATATATAAAATGCAAAAATACTATATGTCTTTATTCATGTATACATAAGTGCGCAAATATATATATGTGTGTGGGTATATACACAGCCATGCAGAGAGCAAATTTAAGGGCCTTTTTTGCACTATGTTCTGTACTTCTAGGATTCCAGACAATTATTTGAGACTTTCAAATTAGAAAGATCTGTTAAAGGGGAGTTTGTCTTTATTATTCTGATCTGTCATTTCTTTTATGTAACAAGCCAGCTGTTATTTGAACAGCATCATTCATTTCCTCAATGGAATGATGACACTACAATCAGCCTTCATTATCTTCACATGCTCTTATATGAGAACTAAGTGCAGAGGAAATACTTTGTAATTACTCTAGGCAGATTTCCCACATGTTAGAGATGCCATAGATGGGATTAATGAATATCACTTGAAAAGGTTGAAGTAGACAAAAACAAAATTAGGCTTCAGTAATCGCAACATGCAGATGGGTTGAAATGCTAGTGGGAAAAAATCCCATCAGCAATTAAACTTGCTTCTTGGAACAGCAGATGTGCATAGTCTCTTTACTGAATATTGAGCACACTTGAAAGGAATTTGTAGAGGAAGAATGCTGAAATACATACAGATCTTCTCAGGCAGGGCTGGGACAAGTAATAGGCTTGTGCTTACTTTATTTAGTAGGCATCATGACTTGCCCCCATCTCTGCCCAAAAGAATCCCAAAGTTCTGCTTGTCGATGAGTGCTCTTCCTGCCTATTCTGCTGCTTTCTATTATGGAAAGCTCTTCCATCATCAGAGACCTGTTCTAGGAGAGCAATGATATGTGACAGATTGGCTCCTTAATCTCTGAGGAGTATCACTGGTTCTGCAAAGGAGACGTTTCTCAAGGCCTATTTTACAGCAATAGCAGAAAAGTGTCTCTGTTGGCTTCCTCTCCAGATAATCTTCAAGATTACTTACCAGTGAGAAAAATACAGCTGAAAAGCCACCAGCACAACCAATTTAGCCACCTAGAGAACTTGCTCTGAGTCACCAAGCAGGGAACTGCAATGTAGAGAGGAAAATGCATCAGGGAACAACACAAGTATTGGACCAGTTTGTAGTGCTTGGTTCCAAGCCAAATTTGACTTAAAAGGCCCAAACAAAAGGCCCAAAGCCATAATTTCAGGATGCCTCTTGTTACATCACCTGGGAAAGTAGGAAGGATAAATGAGCAAGGAGGCATGTTCACAGGGATTCTACTTGTGAGAATTTTTCTTTGGTGGCTTTTATTCTCATATATTCTGCTGGTCAGTGTGTAGAGTGACATCAGAGCACTTGAAGAAAATATTCTAACTCCTCAATTACTGAGAAGTGGACTCCAGTCTCTTTTGGTTGTAGCAAGCAGAAGGAATTTGATTATTACAGAGCTGTCATCTTCCACATTGTATGAAAGAAGTCTTTGATGAGACCCAGTGGTTAAAAAGACAGCATTTACTGTGAAAAGGAGCTTTTCTTCCTTAAGGCTGAACCTAAGCTTCCTTCTCTCTCTTCTGTGATGGGAAGAGAGCAGTTTCTGCTGTTCCCAGACCACAGGTAGGTTTCAGGCTGGATCCAGAATCTGGCACTATGGACACAATTAGATAGAGATGTGTGCAGCCATAGAAGCATAAGCATATAAAGAGGTGCAGTATTTTAGAAATAACCCGTTGAACCAAGTCTTACCTGTGATTTAATCTCAGAATCTACAATAACTTCAGCTTACATCTTATACCTAACAGTTATGAATTAAGAGAAGTCTTTTGGAATTGCTTGGTTGCAGTCCAAAAGTGCTGATCTGTCCCTGTAGGAAACCAACTATGTTCTTGATTGTAGTTATAATATGAAAAATACTATGCTTTTCACTAAAAGATCTGTATGTGCCCACCTATCACTGTTATTTCCTCTTTGAAGGATGTGGGAAAACATCCCTGCTACTGTTATGTTTGAAATCTTGCTAGGAAAAAAAGAAAAAAACAATATACATACATATATATTGTTAGAACAACCAAAATTATAACAATCAAACCAAAATACAGCTAATAGTTAGTCAATTCCGGTACTACTAACCATTATAGTCCAAGGTAATATGGAAAAACCTCCTCAATAATACCCTTAAAATTATTTTAGAACACAGCTTAGTAACATCTACCCTTTTTCCTGGAGCTATGCTCACTCTTGCAGTGTCCCTATGGACCTCACAGCAAATAGCTCCAGTTGTCCTCAAACAGAGGGGTGTGCATGCAGGGGGAAAGGTCCATGACCTAGTGGGTGGTATCCTTACTCTTAGTGGAGGGATGGAATTAGGTGATCTTTAGGATCCCTTCCAACCTAAGCCATTCCATGATTCTGTGAGTCCTGGACATCCTGCACTCTTCAGGAGAACTACAGTGGTGGTAGGGGGACATTCCTCCTTGATCTTGGGGTCCATATGTGGCTGTTTTTACATGTTTTGTTAATAAAACTTACTTTTACTCACTGAGCATCACCCCAAATCCTTTGGCAGCTCTTGTGAGCATGAAGGGCTGCTGTGCGTCACACAAGTCTGTTGGATCTTTACCACACAGAAAGCTGCCTTCCCAAAAGCTAAAAATCAGGCACTAATTACTTGACTATTGCTAAAATTGGCTCAAACTCAGAGAAGTCCTGAGTGCCTCTGGTGTCAGTTATGTGTCAAGCCTGTGGTCTTGTGTGACTAAATTACATTTATTAATGCACAGTACCACTTTGTGATTAGTGGTGGTGAACAGAAGCTGTTAACCCATTCAGCAGCGACTATTCAACACGTGAATAACTGTGTGGGAGTGGTGTAAAGCTTACCTCTGCCACCCACATAAAATCATCTTCAGTTATTTCCCTTTGGTATGCGCAGCACCCTCCTCCCCACTGTACGGTCAAATCTCTTTTCATGTGAACGCAAATAGACCATTCCTAAATATGCCACAACTTTGTGACAAATATTTAGGAATCAGAACTGCTGTGAGCTCACGGCAGCCTGGTTTGGATTGAGGCAGTGCATACAATAAAAAGCCTGCCAGGGATGTCAGGGATTTATGGAATTTTCCATAGGAGGAAAACAAAAATCCAGTATATCCTCTATCAATTTTCTGTTTATTCATCAATTTATTTCTAGGTCATTATATATTAAATCATTATTTCAATGCCCTTTTTTGAACCCTTCTACTTTTCAAAATCTTATTTTTAACTACTGCTTTATGAATTAAAGCAAAAGAAACGTGTCGTTCCACAAGAAGCTGATCTCCAGTCACGGGAAATCTCTTAACTACATGGCAACTGGATTCCTCTGAGTGGAACCCTCAAAACAACTGCCATATACAACTTGTTTTTTCTACAATCTCTTACATAGCTTCCCATCTCTGCATAAGTTTTTCAAACATAGATAAAGAATTAGTTGCAGAGATCAGCAGATGGTTTTCATTGTTATTATTCCTACTGGCACCTAAAATGCTTAAATAAATGAGCACGTGTTGGAACAGTATTTTCTCTTCTATTTTTTATTTTTGTTTTCAAAGTCATTTGAATATCTACAGATTTCCAGATTAGACTCTGTATGTTTATCTATTTCATCCATATTCTTACAGAGAAAATCTTACCTTCTGCTTCAACCTGTGCCCCTCAGTTATTTCTGAAAGCCTTGAACTTGTGTGCCTCTCACACCTTATCAGATTGTTGTATACATTTAAAGAGAGATGATAATTTCAAAAAAATCAGAAAAATAGTTGATTTGGGGTTGTTATTGTCAGTTAGCAATCAGTATCCCTTATGCTTCCTATGAGAAGACTTTAAAAATGCTTACAAGTCTCCTTGATAGAGCTGTTTTAACTCAAATTTTCCAAAAATCTGTTTCTGCCCAACAGATTTATTATTTTTAAATCAACTTGTAAATTATTTGGTAATATTAATGGAATGGAAAAATACATTTCTTTTGTTCATGTTAAAAAATTCAGCCTGGGTTTTTTTTCTGTTAGAAGACCCATCATGCATTTGTGTGTTTTGGCAGGCAAGTGTCTTTTCTCTCTATGGAAAACTGCTCAGCTTTGGCCTTTGAAATTCCACAGTTATCTTATGTTCCAGAGATATCCTCTTCATACAGCTTTTCAGGATAAAGCCTCCCAAAATCCCAGCTGTAGCAGGTCTATCATGTGGTTGAACAAAACTATGCTTCAAATCATAATTGTGACCTATTCATATTGTACCAAGTCCAGTTTTTGGTTCTTAGAGGTCTTTTCTCTCCTGTGTGTTTGGTAGCAACTTTCTTGCTGGGCCCAAGAAATCTGGAAAAAGACTCCAATTTGTTCATAAACCCAGAGGTTAAAATAGAATTGGAAGGTGGGAGTGACCATGGAATGGCACATGGAAACGGGGTGTGGGACATGGGATGAGATGCAAGGTTGATGGTAGAAGCTTGTATTTCAGGGTGTGGGAAAAGTGGGACTGGAAGTGAGGATTGAAATAGTATGTTTGTCAAGACATGAAGTTGAGGGTGAAAGTGGAAGAGATAATATAAAATAAGAAAATTAAAGTCTACTGTGGAGGAAAAAAAGAAACTGCAAGCTTATTAGACATCTGGATAAGAAGAGTCAAGTTGGGAATCAGTGTCCAAAAGGAAAAAATGTAACAGAGCAGGTAGACATGTCCTGACACTGAGGCAAGGTTGAGGGGCAGGGAAAAGGGATCTGGCTGTAGTAGAACCATGGATGAGGAACTAGGTTAAAGCAAAATTTGGCAAAAAGTCTGGGCACTTGAGATTCAGTGTTCCTAAAAGGGAAGTGCTCAAAATGTTATTGCACGGCAGTGGGTTCAGGAGGTGGCCCTGGTTGTTTAAATGGGGAGAAAATAATTGTTCAGACAAGGAGATTTTCACTTTTATTAAAAATTGGAGAAATGGGACAGACAGCCCGGGGCTATGATGAGACTGAGTGACAAAGAAGGGAAAGGCTGCAGGTGGGGACACTTAAAAATGGCAAGGTAAAATTAAGTTAGAAGGGAATAAACAGTGCAGCCTGTATGCAAGCAGAAAACTCTTACTGTAGCCTGAATTTGATAAAAAGTTCAATCAAAACTGGACAGCCCATGAAAAGGTATATATTCTCTACCTGAACTAATGTAAATTTGCAAGCCCATCGATCTCTCTGGGCTGTTTCATTTGTGCTTGTCACCAGGAGGTATTAGGTTAGGAAATGTACCACACTAACAGAGTTGTGATTCAGTTTCCTGGTGCCTTTGCTAGCTCAAATATTTCTATTTAACATTGCACAATGCTTGGTATTATCCATGTTTCTTGAGTTCCAGTTATTTTCTTTTCTGTGTCAAACCTACGTGAATCACTGCTGTTGCTAAATGCCTGTTACTTCAAATTACAGAGCTGGTAAAGTTCTGATTGTTACAGTTTACTTTCTTAAAAACCTAGAGACTTCTACTAAAACACCACTCTGCACAAAAATACATAAAAAGAACATTTCTCAAGCTTGAAAAATTACTGTGCATGAAAATGTTGCTAAGTACCAGAGCAAAACCTGCTCACGATGAAGAAGGCAAACAATCTTATCTTACATGTTTTTGCTGAAGTGGCTGAGAGATTTTTGCTGTACTGTGCCAATACAAATTTTACCTGTGGAAAGATAGAGCCTCAGCCTAACTAGAAACCTGAGCACAGAACAAGTAACAATAATGTATGTCACCAAGTTTTTCTTAGAAAAAGTGTTTTGCAGATTAATTATTATCCCTTTTCACCTCTGTGGTTCAGTAGTTGATCAGATCTGGCATTTAAATAGTGCTCTCATTCTGAAATTAAAAGACTGGGGAGGAATAAACTAGTGAAGCATTTCTTTTTCTATCTCCCTTTTCTTCTTCTACTATGCATTCCACAAGCACAAGGTTTTACACAAGCTCAGTAAACCAGTTGTGAACCAAACCAGGATCATATGGTTTTGAATAAGGCATGTCATTAGGGTTTCTTTTTTTTGAAGAGTAATGAAAAGTAGTTTGCAAGATGACAGCAGATGTAAAAGCCAGGCTGAAGCTATCAGCATGGATGCAGCAGTGCAGCCACTTCCTGCCTTTTTGAAAGGTCAGTAGAATATGCAAACAGCTCACACAGCATGTAGATGCTGCAGAGGATTAGGGCAGGAATGTAAGTACAACACGAAAGCAAACAGAACATGCAAGCACAAAATTCATAAAGAAATACATTTTACCCGTGACAAGGGATATCAGCCACAGCAGACAATGCCTGCCAGGTAGGCAGGCCATCACACCTCACTCCCTCCAAGTGAAAGAGGATGGCTCACCTCTGCAGACAGCCCACAGGGAAGCAGAATCTCAAGCCCACTGAAATCTATCAAAGCTCGTTTACTTCAACATGCTTTGAATTGGATCTTAAGACAACACATCCCTCTGGTTTTCGTGTTGTGTGAGCCTGCATCTCCCAGCAGGCTGGGATGAAAAATCCCTGAGAGGCATTGCTGATTTAACAGAACTGCACGGGATTGTGTTTATTTCAGGTCCTCTTACTTTCAGTCAATTTGTCCTAATTTCAACCAATTTGGAGCAATAATTAGAATATATGTCCCCTGTAGTTTCTCACAGAGAAATCCTGAAATAGATTTAGCCAGTTTAAGAGCTGAGTCACCTTTGTTACTGTTGGTATTTCTACCAGGCTATAATGGAAAATGATGGCTCCTCATGTAGGTATCTTCTTTGGGTCTCTGATGTCTGGTAGAACAGGAGGCTACAGAAGCAAATCCATGCACATCTCATACTGAAGCCCGAGAGATTAGGGCAGCAATAAAATTCTCTGATTATGATCTGGATTAAACAGCCCAAGAAAGGGGAGGGGTGATTTGAAAGCTCACTGACTGCTCACTGACTTCACTCCCTTCAGATGGAAGAAATTAGAGTTCCTGAGTGTTTTCTGTCCTTTGACAGCCACAGACAAAGTAGGAAATCATCCCCTTAGGACATATAATCTTTTTTTGTATAAAGAAAGGTTTTCCCTCTATAAAGATCTTTTCTGTTTTACATTTTCAGATAGCATTGCATTATTTTATTGTTCTCTGCTGCTATTGTGGCAATCTCACCCTGTTAGCCCTCTGGATATATTACCAATCCTAAAATGCCATTTTTCTCGATTACCAAGTAGAAAGAATTCCTTTTAGCTCTGGCTGGAACAACCACAATGTATATTTTTTCTTGTAATTTATGTTAGTTTCTTGTATGTTTTGACTTTGCTTTACAAACTGCATCAAAGTCATCAGTTTCCTTCATGGAGATAACCAAAAGTCATCCTGTGATACAGCAGTACATCCAGTAGTACTGTGAATAGGGTAACTACAGCTTTTACAAGGTCAGTATCGCACTCTAATCTAATACAGTTTTAATTTGTTTCCCATGGATTTGATTTTTTCTTTTTCAGCCTCTTTTCTCAATGTAATTTCCATCCCATGACAAGTAAGAAAGATATGTCTGATTTTTACAAACTGAGAGTTTCTTCCCTATTCCACAATATCTTCTTCTTTTTTTTTTTTTTTAATTTTTATTATTAGTCTCCTTGGGTTTTAATTTCAAATGGATACATTTTCATATTGACAGCCTGACCTCTCTCAAATATTCACACATTTTTTCTTCAGGTAATTGTTGAATATAATAAAATTCCAATGGATTTTTATTAATTATGTAAATGCCATTATTTACCTCCTATTTGCTCACTTAGTGGAAATTGAAAATGCTAAACTACTAGCACCACTTACAGCTTTGTAGTCAAAGCAAAGCCATCCACACAGCAATTATTTCCATAAACATGAAGGTCTCATTCCAACCAGGAAGCAGCATGCCAGTCCATCACTGTGCTCCTCGGCAAAGGAGTGCAGAGGAGCAGTCTGCAGAACTCACAAATGGAGGGAGAGCAGCAGGAAGGAGGGGGGGAGTGGGTTGTAGGAAAGCCAGAGCAGAGAGACTCATCAAAAAGCAGGGAAGGCAAGAGAAAGGGAGACATAGCCAAGAGATAAGTAGTGAAAAACAAAGCCAGAAAGGAGAAAATCAAGGAGAATGAAAAACAGAGATGGGAGAGGAGAGAAAGAAGGGAAGATAAGGTAACCAACAAAAGCCCTGAGGAGATAAATAATCAGCATATTCATCAAAATATCCCCTACTTATTGAGTCTAAAGGAGCATTCTCTCATATGAACATCCTAGAGCCTACATTAATTGAAAAGGACTAAGATAGGATATCAGTCAAAAGTGCAACATCAGAATTTCTAAGGCTGTAAATTTAGGATAAAGGAAAGCCTGTCTTCAGGTTCCAGTACCAGATCAAAATGTTGCAGCTGCAAGGAGCAAAGTGCTGATCCCATATAATCTTTCAGTCCTGGCTGAAATTAATGCAAAACTTCTAGTATGTTAACTTTGTGCTATTAGCATAAAGTTTTATCACGTGTCATCTGTCTTTCCACAGCTGACATAAAGTCAGCATACCAGCATAAATCTAACATAAAACTCATGTTGCATGCTCTGGCTAATTCAGCAGAAATGTATTCACGTGTTCATAATTGTCTTTCAAGTGCTGTTCCAGGAGGGCATAAAATTGGTAGTAAATGGTCTTGATACACTGCAAGTGTTATGAGCAGAGGGGAACATACCATATACCTGAAACTAAGCATTTACTCTTAGTCAAATTAATATCTTAACAGTCTTAACAATTAATTCTGTCACAAAAATATATGATCATTGTTCAAATTAATACAGAGATGTCTCATCAGTAAGAGCCTTCAAACCTTCAAATTGTTTGTGTCTCCTTGGTGTTATTTCATATATTTTCCGGCAGGAAGTGTGAAAGCTGAACAGAAGTCTCCATCTGCCCCATTTAACACAAAGGGCTGTTGCTTTCCCCAAAATGATTACCAAGATTTGTCAGGCCTTTGCCTCATGCAATACCTCTGCAAATGAAGTTATAAGTGGAGAGGCATCAGCCAGTCTATTGACCACAACACAGTCATTAAAACAAACTAAGGTCAGCTCTGCCAAAGGCAAGGCCAATAATTACTTACACCCTGAGCTATCAGGTCAGGGCAAAGGTTGCAGATTTTTATTGATAATGCAAAGAAACCCATGTTTATGAAGGTACAGATTCAGTGTTGTCTGTTCCTTTTAAATCCTTTGAAAAACTGTATGATACTCTGTAAATCTGCTTTATGTCTCTGGTACTTGAAAAGGTGTTCACTAGGAGTTTTATTTTGGTTTTCAGCTGACAAATCTCTATGTACTTGTGAACTCAACTATCAGTGTTCCAAGGACTAATGGAAATGATGGAGGTCCATGCTTCTGTAGGAGGAAATATCCCTTCTCTTCTCTGCAAAGCATTTAGTTTAGCCTACCCTGCAGAAATCACAAAAGACATTAGTTCCATCTCAATTATTGCAGTTGGGTTCTGTTAAGATCTAAATTTATTTCACAGCAGCATGTATTTGTGTGTTGTTAACACTTGGCTGCTGAAAAGTACCAGGCTTATTTCACTGGGACCTTTGAATGACGTTTTCTAGTTCCTACTAAAAAATAGTGGCTGGGCAAACAAAACCCCGTAAGTGAAGTACTGACAACATCTGCTGTCCTTACCTTTATCTAGCTGGAAATTTTGGCTAGAAACTCTTCACACCCCTTCCTTCCCCCTCCTTTTTTGCAGGTCTGCCAAGAATGTATAAAGAGATTATTTCAGCAGATGGTGTTCCTCATTGTTATTCCTACTGGTATCCAGGGATTTTTGAGTCCATGGGCACAAGAATGTTCTTGCCCACTGTGGTTGTATTTCCACTTTGGCTTTAATTTCTAAGAGTCCGTACGGCCAACATAATCTGTGATACCTCCTAATTAATAATACTTGGCAGCATTCCTCTTGATGCTTTCAAAATTGTAATGTGTATCTATATATTAACAGGTTGTTTGTGCTGCGTTCTGGGTCTGTCAGGAGAAAGAGGAGCATGCAGATGATCTTTATAAGCTAGTAAAGAATGCTGAATCATAACCTCTAGATACAAGGAGAAAAACGCTATTAGATCCTGCCTTTTTCAGTGCCCATGCTGGAAGGTGGTCATGGTTACTGTAAGAAGAATTAACTTCACAAAAGATTGTTCAAAAGCATATTAAAGATAGAAAAACTGGTGAGTTTTTTCCCCTATATGACTTGCCCAAGTCAATTTAAGCAAATCTGAAAGCAAAGTACCTCTTCTAGTTTCTTATGACCTAACCTGTGTCTTCTGCAAGTACATATCTTCAACATGTTTCAGATTATTTATATGAGAGTGTGCGTAAATATGTGTCTGTAAGTGTTTTAAATGTCTAAATTCCCACTGTAGTCATATTAAGATATATAGAACAGTATTCAGTTGCATAGAAAAGTATCCAGTACCATGTGGATACTCCTAAGGGCATCCATACATTCCTATTTGTCTGCTGAATCTCTCTGTAAAACAGAGAAAATAATAGTTGAAAACCAATCTAGTGATATCTTTGAAGACCTCCAATAAATGGACTACCAGGGATAAAAATAATTGTCTTTTCAGGAGTGTATGATGCATGAGAAGTGACAGAGACACAAGATATCAACAAGAATAGAAATTACTGAATAGATGTAATGACCGCATCATCTACACTGGGAGGATGAGTATTTCTTTAAAATAGAAATTTAATACTGAATCATAATGCATATATTGCAGTGGTAGGACAAAAAGGGATGCTTCACTAAAGGATATAAAATCTGCATCCTGGATTTTGTCTCTGTTGCAAAATTGCTATTCCCTCAGTTAAATGTATGGGTTATATGCATGGAAGTTGGCTTTAAAACTGTCACTTAATGCTTTCTAAATAATGCAACAGGCCTAAACTTTGAGTGTTTGGCCAGAGGCACATTTTGCCTCCAGGTAAGATGCAACAGCAAATGAAATTAATTTGGTTTATTTATCCTAACACCCTAATGTATGCAAATGAAATCTAATATCCCTCTATTATAATATTCTATTGAGAACATAAAATCTTCTTGGTTTTAAAGGTGTTGATTTAAAAAAATTTTGAACTGTTATGATATAAAGTATGTATCTTTGGTAATCAGTTTCCTTCTCTATCTTCATTCAGAGGTTGCACAGTGTTGCATCTAGCCATATGCAGTTGTGAAAGGGAACTGGATTATGACATATGGTCTATAAAATGTGGCATTGCTGACTGAATCAAATACAATAGCTATGATGGTCCTCAGGATCTGACCTTGCAATCCATTATTCAAGATGCAAATGACTGTCCATGTGGCTAACCATCTAATTGCTAAAGAAGTTAGCTTTCTAATGCTACATTCTTAGAATAGACTAAAAAACTAAGAGCTTGGACCTCCTCAGGTCTTCACTTGTGGAAGAAACAAAAATTATACTCTCCTTTCATCTAAACCATCCTGACAGATAAGTGAAGAATTATTTTCAAATCTTTCCATTTGGAAATGACAGCTACATTTCAACACCATTATCTGCCTTCAAGCTGTGTTCTCTGCCTACCCAAATCTTTGTTCTAGGTTCTGTCACATTTTCAGCAACTCAGGGTGTTCACTTTAAAAGATGCCAGATTGGGCACAGGCTGTTGGAATTCATTATACTGGACAGGGTGAAGGCAAGAGAATTTTGAATTAATCCCTTTTCTGAGTCAAAAATTGGAATAGACTAATAGAAGACAAACCTTAGCAGTCCAAGACCAGACTAAAGTATCTCACTGTAACATATGTATGTATGCATATGTGTTTTGCACATATTTCATTGCAGAATGTAATAGGTAGTCTTTAAGACTGTGTTACTTAAAAGCTCTGAAGGTATTTCATTTACATACTAGGGAATGTTTTGCTATTTATTCCAGGTATTTGCATTATTTGCAGTGGAGCTCCCTACAGGCTCTGAATTGCTGGGTGTTAAGTGGAACAGTCCTTGAGTCCCGCCTGCATGCAGAGAGTAAGTTGTGAGCAAGGAATTAAAAGCCTGGGTTCTAATATAACAGCTGGCAAATCAACATTGTGTTTCATTCATTCAATTAAACTACACAGTATGATTTTGGATTTGGTCCAAGTCCTATCCTGGAAGAATATGAGTCTTTCACTGAGAGTTCAATGCAGTCCTCAGTGACTTGCAGCTATCAAATAAACTGCAGCTCCCACAGTCCTGGAAGATTTATGACCTTCACTCTAAGCTTGACTACAGCTGTTAAGTCCAGAGTTTTAGAGGGCTGAGCCTCTGACATTCATTGAGTAGATGGGCTGTATTTGTCAAGCTGACTAATCTCATATAGAGTTGATGTGAATCATTCTTCAAAGTACTGTTAAAAGATGCTGGATGTCAGACATGAAACAGGTCTGTCATCACTTGCTCCAGTGACAGGCACATAGGAGCAAAATACTCTCAAACATGATAACAACTTAAAATATTGGCAGGCTCAAGAAAAATAAGAAAATTTACTTTTTCGTTCCCCACACAAACTGAAATGATATATATCAGCATGCTATGGCAAGTGCCTCTTTTTCCCTTATGGACCAATAAAAGAATTCATGCTAAATGATCATGTCTCTTTATGTTCCAGAGGGACTGTCTGACTTTGCCCAGAGTCACCTGCCCTATATGGACTCCATATTAATTGTTTCAAGGAATTATTTACCATGTATTCCCCCCAAAAATAATCCCAACCCAAGCCTCCTAGCATCATCATTGCAGAGTATTTTTTTCTAGATGCTGCTTTTATTTTTTCAAATTACTTGCCTCATTTCTCTTTGAGCTGGTTTGAGACGATTCACAAGCAGAAGTCTAAACTGACTCTGTGCATATGTAGTTTCATTTTCCCAACATATTGTTAAGGCATATCAAGATAAGATCTAGAGACTGTATTTCAAAATAATTTCATATACTTTTCTTAAGTCTGCAGAGTTTTCAAATATAAACTCTTCTCCTAAAAAAATAATATAAAAAAAAATCCAGTTTTCTTTCACATAACTTTAAATAGATTTATAGATCCCTTCCATTCATTATCTACTCTCCGGAATTACCTACCTGTTGTTTTGTCAATTACAGGTGAACTTTTCCTGTATACACTGTACATATATCTGAACAACAGATGCTTTCATTGTTGATATACCTGCTAGCATCTTAGTTTACTAAAATAAATAATCAAACATACAATCAAGCTTAAGTTACTAGAAGCACATCAAGAAAACAGATATAATTTGTTAGTCTGTGCTAGACAGAAGCCAGTCTTTGGGTCATGACCAGATTTAATTGATGCTATCACAAATTTCCATTAATATATGTTTTCTGACTCCATTATACATTGTCAGAGTACACACAGACCATGGGAATACAGAAGGAGAAATGAAGATGTTCCCATTACTATCAGCCAGACTTCTCTCAGCCTATGTCATCCACTCTTTCAATTTCATAAACTTGTGTTTCACACATCATTTCTCAGAGAGACAGAAGGTACAGCCAGGATGTGGATGGAATATGATGACAGCTTCCTTACCAACAAAAAGCAAAAAGCTACATTCTTTCATGATTTTTCATGAGAGTGGACTGGTTACCTGAAAAAAAAACTTTCCCTCTGTTTTATTACCTGTTTTATCTGCACTTCTTCATTGATGATAAGAACCTGGAAGCAGAGAAAGATTTAACAGGAGTTGTTAGTGATTTTTAAAATACTAACAACAAGAAAAATATTAATTTAAAAGTCATGATTAAAACATCTACTTTAATGAAAGGAGGAAGTTGTCAGACCTGCCTGATTTAGCTTTGATTTATCTATGTGGTATTGTATAGCAAGTTTGGTGCAGCTTTGCACAATAAACTCTAAATACCTTAAATTTTCAGAACTATAAGATTGGATTTCTTTAACTAATCAAATCTGATCATGCAGTGAACTTGAGAGTTAAATAGATTTGCTTTGTTGTCATCCCTTCAGTTCTTTCATGTTCTTACAATGGCTGTTTGATACATACCACAGTAATTTGTATTGACGTAAGTAATTGGAAACATTAAGGGAAAAATATGAGAACAGGGAGGAAGACCCCTCATAGGAATTTTATTCCTACTTAGTGAAAAGTGAACCAAAACTTCAATAAGCAGGAGAGAAATTGCCTTAGCAGCAGATAAAGGACAATCCATAGGACAGCAAACACCCCTCTTTTGTTTCTCTGAGAAAAAAGACTGAAGAAGAAAAGTGCCTCTGACTTCCTTTTTTCATTCTATTTTTAACAGGAATTTTGGGATTTCTGAACATCTGGGCACATATGAAGGAAAACAAGTGGAGCAACAAACTGGTGCAACTAGCAAGATGGGAACATCTTTCCTTTTGTTGGTAAGGAATCAGTGAAGAAAACAGGAATGACAGAAATCCATATGCTTGTTCACTTTCTGTTCCTAGTGTTTGGTACCATCATCTTTTCTACTCTTCTCCCCTCTGGCTGATCTGTATGAAATGTACAGCCTTAACCTGTGTAGAGTTGAGTAGTAGTGTTGTAGTAGAGTTGAATGTAGTCTGGGAAGGAGGAATAGTTATTTGACACCTGGCTGAAAGGCAGTCACATGGAAAATAGGAAGCCAGGTGAGTGAGTCTAGGACTTGAGAAGCTGGGGGCAAGGTTTCTCTATGATAGGAAAGTGCATCTGTTGTTAATCACTGCATGAATCCTTCTTATTTAGTGCTGAGAATAATTTTTAGCTAACAAGATAGAAACTACACAATGCCTTTCCTCTCACCCTTTGCACATGTTTAATACTGTAGTTCTAACATTTTGCCCTAGAGTGAAGTGTGTTCCTGACAGCAGCTGAGAAGAAAACTCACATCTGGAACCTAACGAGTCACACTTACTGGAGAAATCTAGGAATATATGCCTTCCTCTGTGTGTCTTCAGAAAAAAAAAAAATCTCAACTGTGAACAAGAGAATTCAAACCTGCTAGCCACATTCTACTAAAAATGCCATTGTGTGACAATCTGTCTGCTTAGCTTTGGCACATAACTTGCAGTGAAACTTTAGGTGCTTAAAGAAGTAAGTTCCCACTTTCTCTCTACAGTCTGTCACTGGAGAGAAGCCACATGGTTAAGTCTGTTTGCTAGTTTTAAACAATACTCCATGTGTCTAAACTTGGGTAAAATGTCACCACGAAGACTTTTAACGACATCTTCCTGTTGCCAAAGAAGAGAACTTTCTATGGAAGCACTCTAACATTTGGAAACATGACAGGCATAGGATGTCTGCCTGATGGTAGCATGCCTCCCATTTTACATAGCCCAGAGCTAAACAAGGAGATTCCCTTCCTTGTCCTCCATATCCCATATCCTTTCAGAACCCCTTGTCCTTTCTCTCTCTGCATCCAGCTTCTGCCCTGCTATTTTCTCCTCTTGACTTGCTTGTCTTTTTCTCATCAGCGTTTTCTCCCTGCTGACTGTGCTCCTTGCTTCTGCTGATACCCAGCTCCTTTAAAGTCAAAGTAGAGACAACTGCTAAAACTGCTCTCATCATTAACACTTTTCATAACGTTTGTAAAGAACTGTCAGCATGCAGTTCATTTCACAGATTTTCAGATGTCCGAAGGCCATCCTTCTCCAACTGATAACATTCCATGATGGAAGGTCCAACAAATGTCACTTGGAGACAGTATGCAGCAGGGTTAATGTTTGCTTTTTGGCTTCAGTGGTGTCCTGCCCTTTTCATAGAAGGAAGAGAGTATATTAGTATGAGTTACATATATCCATGGTGCACCTGGCATAAGCTTATATCTGGAGACTGTAGACTGTTGCCTCTCACAGAGCACTGAGCTGTAGGCAGTCTGTCCAAGCACCCTGTGGAAAGATTATTGAATTAATACCTGGTTATGAACAGTCCATCCTTAAGGGAAAACATAGATATGTGAGAGTGGCTTTAAAAAGTCAGATGTCATAGGTTTGATTCATACTTGAATACCACAAAGCATTTCCCACTGCAACACTGATATGGAGCAGCAGGAAGGCAGAGTAACATGCTGCTGGGGCAGTCTCCTGTTATGGAGAATACTCTCAGACCTGGTCAATCCCTGTCACACTACGACACGAAATAACTCACACACGGATGCCAGATGCAAAAGAGGGAAGAAAAGAACCAAAAGAGAAATTTTATTTTCTGACTCCACTATGTATAGAATTTCAAAAGTGACAGTGGATTGGAGGGTGAAATTTCCACCTCTCCAACCACGCTGGTCAAACCAACAGTCCATCCACCCACAAAGAAGAATGCAAAACAGTCATTATTTACATGAACAGTGTGAGAAAGTTCCAGTAGAAATATGTAAACATAAGAAGGCATAGAAAACTTTTAGAAAACTTTAAAACTCTCAAAAGAGCAGAGTGACAGATCCCAGTGTGTAGCACTCACTGAAAAGATTTCTTTGCTTACCTGCTATTTCTGGTATTTCTGGTATGGCTGGGAATCACAGAGTAACTGACTATATTTTGGTTGTATTCTCCATCAGCCCAGGAAAGGACTAGTTCCACACTAATCTCCTTCAATCACAGCACTAGACAACAATGTATTACTTAGAGCATAAAATGAAGGAATTTAATGAAAGACAAGTCATTATCATTTAATATGACCTGCAGCCCTATGAGGCTTTTGCCAAGCCCAGTGAAGAAAGCTTTCATGATCTCTTCCAAAGTCATACAATAAACTGATAACGATTTTCTGACAGTTCTTGAGAGGATGATACTAGGTATGGTTAAAAATTAACATTTTAATGAATAACTTTGCATGAGATTATTTACATTTAACCAATACTAAGATAAAAATGAAAGGGAAAATAATAAAAATGGGTGCAATATGATAGACTGAGAGAAATATTCCTGCCAGTGTTAATATAGAAAACAGTTCAAGATCTAATAAATATTATTAAATATAAATCAAATATGTTATCAAATAGAGAAAAAATAGAGAAGAATCTGTAAAACCTCTCTGTAACATGTCAGAAACATGTCAGGTTGAAAACCACTGACCTGCCTTAGATACCAAATGAGTACAAAGAGATCAGCCATAAGTAAATTGGAACATGGGTTTTAGGAAGGTGACAGAAACTTGTGAATTCTTTTGTGAACTTTCAAGGTTTCCTAAATAATGAATTATATTTGAAAGATTCCTGTACAGCATTTTGGGTTTGGAACATAAATTGTTTCAAGGATTTAAGCACTATTTCTGGATTTTTTTCAATGGAAAATAAATTATTTTAATGGAAGAAAAGCACTAGCTCACAACCTCAAAACCCCTACTAAAAGGAGATCTTGTGTTCCTGTAAGACATTGGGCATTGAGTATTTCAGCAATGTTATATCTTTTAGTACTCTTGACTACATTAATATTTTCTTGCAAACCTTTTGTATATAACCTGAAATCTATTGACGAAGCAGAGGAGAAATAATAGGATATCAGAGACAGCAGGAGGTCCATAAGGGTACAGTACTGGGAAAATGAAAGGCAAATGAATAGATGAATGGAGAAACATTGGGAGGAAAATAGGGGGGAAAAGTAGAGAGAACAGTGAACACAGCAGGGGAGTGTGCTTTGAAGAAAGGAAGTGCCATAAAAGCAAATGAGAAAAAGCACAATAAAAGAGGAAGGGAAATGATTTGGCTAGGTTGAACCTAATCAGAACAGTCAGAAAGATATGGATTTTCTTATTAAGCAGGGACTTCAAGGGACACAAAGCCTGCCAAATGGCTCTCTGTCATCTGTTTTGCAGGTACACCTGTGGGAAGAAAGAAGTAGATAGGACAGAAGTAGAGAGAGCAGGACAAAACTCATGTTCCTGTAACTGGTTTTTGGCTTTCACAGTTGCAGACTGTACAAAATATTGCCCTAAGCATCTCAGCACCCACTCAAAATTCTGCACCAGGTGAACTGCAGCTCAAGCTGCTATAGTATCCAAGAGGGAAGTGTAAAAGTCAAGTCAAATTCAGGGTCTTCCTTATATAATAGCCTTAATAATTGCTGTAATAGCTATTGAGATACCAGTCTGCTTTCTGAGTAGTTAATAACTGATTGTGTCATTCACAATATCCCTTCAAAACATTTCTGTCCTTTTACTTCCAATGGTAGAAACAACTCTTTTATGTGTTCTCTGCTAGCTTTCAAGAAAAAACATCAAGATCATCTACAGCCTAAGAGCCAGCCTATCAAAATAATCTTCATGTGTTCTTTTCAGAACAGGCTGATTCTCTGCCATTCTGGTTACCTGTATGAATGATTAATAACCTTTGCATGTTGATCATGATGAATGCTAGTTTTTTTGTAAGTGGAAAACTCCTGAGAGAAATGTACCTTGTAGAGCTTCCACTCACACTGTTGGATACTTTAGGCACTCTGGTAGAATTTCCCACAGCAGTAAGGGGCTAGGTTTCAGAGATTTAAAATAATTTCAGTGTCAATACATTAAGGCAGTCGTGTCTTTATACATGATCATGACCCTTCCAGATGCTGACATGGTGTTGCTCTGCAGATGGCTCAGTCACTTTAAAAAAAAAAAAAAAAAAAAAAAAGCTGAATGTGACACTACCTACCACATCAACTACAAAAAGTGGATATAGCAGCTCAAATTCTTTGATACTGTAACTCCAGGGGAGAGAAAGTAAGCTCTAACATCTGTAAGCTTTAGCAGATTTGAGGCATCAAATCTCTTTGATTCGCCTCAAATGTTATGCGGCTAAACAAATTCTAGTTTTATAGTTTCCAGACAATTTTGCCTCTCTCAGCTTTCCAACTTAGGTATTCATCATGCATGTCTTTTGTGTGTATTACAGTTTCAAATGGACCATGATAGCGTTTGAGAGCTCCCAGTATGAGAATTTGTATGGCTCCTTATTTTGGCTGTACAAGGTACTGAGCTCAGCAATGTTTTTCTAAGTTTGTAATACCTGTGATCTTACCATTTAATTTTTTGTGCACACAGCCCATGATATTCCTTACACTTCAACAACAAACTAATGTCTAGATGAATTCCAAAAATATATCAATTTCAAACTTTTAATTCAAAAAATAATATAAAATACTTCAACTTCAAAAATATATCAAATGTCAAATTTTTCATTTCATTTACTGGCTTCCTGGCTAATCATATGCAGACCACTATTTGTGTGAATATAGCTATGTTTTCAAAAGGACTATGGGGCCATGGAGCCAGTCACCTAAAATGACATTGCAAAGAGCAATTCTGAATTCTCTTTTGATTGATTATATTCATAGGCTTAGCAATAATTCAGGCTGATCAGTTTGATTGAGCATGATGTCAGGATTTTAGATCACTCTATGGAGACACAGCGCCACTGTTTGTACTTGTTACAGTCCTGTAGTGAAACTTCATTTAATAGCTTGTGGCTATTCAGAGAACATGTAAACAAACACTGTTGCACTGGATTCAGTGGATCTGAGACAACTTACTCAGGAGCTGAGCAATGCACTACAAGCTCACCATCTCCAAATTTTCACTCTAAGGTAGCAGCAGACTGAGGAGAACACAAAAGACAGGATAAACCTGAGATTCTGAGCTCAGGTAGGGGTTACCTCTGGCTTTCAAATGACTTATGCTTATCAGCAGGTCAAGCACAGCTCCTGTATTTTAGCCATACTATTTTCTGGTTAATGCACAAGAGGAATAAACTGGCTCTCTGTTATGGGAGAAAAAAAAAAAAAAAAAACAAAAAACCAAACATCAGGACTTAATTAGACTAATACTACCAGATTATCCTGCAATGCATGGTAGTGCTGAGAGAGAACAATGGGACCCCTTGGGAGCCTGATCTCTCCCATTAGTGCAATGCCCCCTGCAACTTCCATCTTGGATCTCTGTGAAATGTGCTATTTTCCTGCTGATTTTGCCCATATGAACATGAAAACGTGCGTTGGAGGATCACGAAGATGATCTGCTCTTCTTCTAGCTTAGATGGGAGTAAAAGGGTAAAACTTACATGTGTCAGTGGAAAGGTTCTCACTCACTTCAGTGTTTGCTTTGCTGGGGCTATGAGTCAGAATGACACACAGGTGGTGGGGATTTAGTTATCTTTTGAGTGTTTCCTGTCTATTTTATGCAATTATCTGGTTCAAATGAATTTAGGAAGCTCACTATGCAGCTTGCAACTACTTCAAGAGGAAATATGCAAGGCAAAGCCCCTCATTGATTTAATTGTATATAAATACAGCCTTAATAAAGTACAGTTTTCTTGCTGTTAATAGCATACTGCTGATGGAAGAAAGGAAAGGTATAAACTAATTATCTCCCTTCCTTTGTTTTTTGCTTTTCTTACTGCAGGCTGCTGAAATGAGACAAGTTTTGCCTCTGTAATGCAATCTGATGGACAGCAAGGTTTGAGGCATTGAAGCTCTATGAGGAGGTGAGAAAGTAGGGTCTCCTAATGTTAGCAGAAGGAATATACATGTTCTGTTGAAGGATGAAAGAAGAAATACTCAAGCTTGCACCTATTTTGTGCTCCTAACTGAATGAGTCTAGGAGTCAAATAAAGACAATATTAGGGGGAGTTAATAGTCTTTCTTAGATCAAGTGACTTAGCTACAGCCAATGAATAAATTACTGTCTTAAAATTCAGTCAGAAAGCTCCAGAGATACTGAGCAGTCAAGGCAAGTAAGAAGCCCTGGGGTCTCATTTCATTCTTCATTGATTTGTATCAAGTGCAGAGCTCAGTAAGGAGTGAATTTTGAGCCTCTGCAATCTTGTAAACCCTGTTTTAGAGACTTGAAAGATATAGCAAAGGAAAAAATAAAAGACAGAGGCGTTTTTTTCCCCCATTCTCTTCCCTAATGCTTGACAGAGATCAACATGTCATTTCATCTCACAATACCTTCCTGATTACATGACTTTAGCAACAGTTTTGTTTCCTATAAATCTCCAGGTATTTTGTGTTGCTGTCTGATTTCCTGAACAAAAACATTTCTGCAGTTCTTTCTGTTTGTGCTGCCTCCACTAATGAGTTCTCAGAGGTACATTAACCTAAATAGCTTTATAAATGAGAGGTGTTAAAGGAGTCTTCTTAGTTAGTGCAAAGGGCTTGGGAATACGTGTAAGAAGCCTTCTCCTCTATTTTCTCTGTTCTTCTTGCACAGAATTTTCTCTTTTGAGGGAAAAGGGAGCTGCCATTCCCAATAAGTGCCCAGCCTAAACTTGATTGGACAGCATCATCTTTCCTTGCTGAGACGCACAAGTATCATGTATGCCCACAAGAGTAAAAATCTTTCAGCTCTATTCCTATTTTCCCTCACCATTTTATTGGTTCTGGGGAACATCAGCTATCTAAATAGTGAAGAGGAATTGGGCATTATAAGGAACATAAGCAGGCATTACAGCAGGTAAAAGGAATGAGATGTCTCTGGGGCTCTGATGTTGTTAATTTTCCAAAGTTCTTGTTTAGTTCTGAGACAAAAATAAGTATTTATGTGCAAGTTGGCATGCTAACGTCAGTGTAACCTTTCAACCAGGAGCTGTGGTACAGTATCTAAACTGGGCTTTGTTCTCCTCATTAATATCTGACCTACCGTGAAGCAAGGAAGTGAGACAGAGTTCCTCAGGCAAGACAGGGATGCATCTAATTGGCAAAGGATGGCAATTTTCTTCCCATGGATGGATGCTCCTGTATTATTTTGCCTCCTTTAACTGGTGGTAGATAATATGAAGGAGAGAATGTAGCTGGTTTTGTGTTCTTAGCAATCACTCATCATCATTGTATGGTGGTAATTGAGAGTGGAAACCAAAATAGTTAAAATACTTCAAATGGCATCATTGGACAAGGCTTAAAATTAAAGCTGCAGCAGGTGTGGAACTTTTTTGTTCAGCCCTTTTTTCCATTAAGAAAATCGTTGGCCAACTGCTGGAAAACCATTTAGTGCTGTGGGATGACATTTTGTGTTCATTTTGTTCAGCAGCAATGATTAATAAATTACTGTGACTCTACATATAAGTCCCCCTATTACAAAATACCACCCCAATCCTTCTTCCATTGTGGTTGATATAAAAGCTCTTATTGGTTTTAATGTGTTCCGTATAAAGCCCTGTGATTGTAGTGGGGAGTCAGGAATAATTTATGCCACCTACTGATCAACTAATACTCTGTGGTTTTTTCTTTGTGTTTGGAATAAGAGAGCACAGACAACTTCCATTTAAGATAATTTAACTGAAGACTGCTGACTGAGATTAAGCTTTGTGGAGTGTTTTCTGGTGTTCCTATTTGATACTGAATAATAGTAATAATAACACTAGCTTGTAATTTCTGCAGTCATTAAAGTCTTTGAAAAAATATGAAAAAATGAGCTACATATTTATGACTTTCTTGAGCAAGCTTATTAAAAATGTTTGTCAATAATGTTAAACTGCGAGGAAGAATTCTGGCAGGTCACTTAATAGAACATTTAAGGTTTTTCTTAAAATTAATTTCAGTTGTCTGAAGTTCTATAGTTATTCCATGAAGACTTTGAATTCAGCACATAGCCTACTCTCTTCTTAAAAGAAAAAACCAAAAACAAACAAACAAAAACCAACCAAACAAACAAACAAACAAAAAAAAGCCCACTAAATCAAACCAGAAAAATGTAGCAACTTAATCCAATAATTTCCACTGTAGCCTTCTTCCTTTCAAAAATATATTACTGACTCATGAAAACTCATTATGTGTTCTCTCCCCCATCTCACTTTTGAAAGTGTCAGTGGCATATGCTGTCCAATGGGAGGATAAGGGCCCATCTGTTGTCTACAGGGCCTATCTGTTGTTGTCACCCTTTATACCTTGCTAGTATCTCCAGTTGTTGGATTAAGAGTGGTACAAGGTATAACCCTGCCTCTCCCTTTAGTGTCTATCTATGCAAGTGATTCTCATGAATTTTTCTAATCCTTTTTTGAATCTGCTGTTATTATCTACCTTGACATTTTCTATGAAAACTAATTTCATACCACCATTTTGCTCTGTAACCAAACATTTTGCATCTACCTCTATGTTGAACCAATTTTTCTACTTTGAGTAATTGACCCTTAGTTCCTGTATTGCAAGATTTAGCAAATAAGGTTTTGCACTCAGCTTAACCTTTTATGACTTTTCAAACATTTCAGTCACATTTCCTCAGGCTTCTCCCTTTTGAAGTCTCAGCCCTTTTACCTTGTTCTCACAAGACATTCAGTCTGTCATCCTACTCATTTTAACTGTCCTTACATTACCCTCTTTAAACTCTGTTATGTCTCTCTTAAAACATGGATATTTCCAGTTTTCTATTTATCCTGCCTGAACTTTGAGGACAGAAATCCTTAAACAGACTACTTTTTTCCCCTGAATTAGGATTTTTCAGTGTCTTGCAGAAACATGCTTCCATTGTTAAATTTGCAGCAAGGATTGTCCAAATAACAAGGATGACGCAAAATAGGGCTAAGGAATAAAAAGAAGAAATGTAAATATATGCAATGCTTTTCATGTTTGTTTTCAAGTTCAACTCAAGATGAGAAACATTGTGTCCTTATGTTTCTCAGTGGGGAAAAAAAAGTGGTAAAATATTTTGAAACATATTTTGCTTTTTCAGAAACTACAAGAGAGTCAAAAGTCAAAGCTTCTTATTTTTTTGAAATCTATTGGGGAATTTTTGTTACCTAGGTTTGAACACAGTCCATGGCTGCAAATATCTGTTTATCATTAATAGTAGTTGATCATATACAGTACAGTACTGTTATAAAATGAGATGAAGCTATGAGATTGAGTAATTCTCAGGAAAGTTCATGTGTATGCATATACACATCACTTTCTAGACAGTCTCTTTGAAACACTCATCTCCCCTTTTCCAGAAACATCATGTTACCTGTCTGAGTAGCTATCAGGTCATTTAGATCTGTACTGTTTTGCCATAGTAATTTGCAAACAGAGCACTGAAATCCAAAGATAATTAAATCCTCACAAGTAAGTTAGGAGCATGATGCTCTCCAGTTGTTTTGTTGGAAATGAAAAGCGGGTGCGTCATTAAAAAAATATCTGAAGAGGAAACTATTTCTCTTTGTTGCCAATTGAGCTATTGAGTTCAATTACATGTGGAAGAACTGGTTTGTAACCCCGTGAACATTTTTAATCTTGTTTTACAACAGGAATCTTGTTTTTAAGCAGGAATTTAACATACAACTTGGCAGTAGTTAATTCAGTGATTAATTACTCAGTTACATTTATTTCATACTGACATTTTTTTTCTTTCTCATTTTCCAACTATTTCATGTTATATCCCAGAGATGGGTAAGCCAGTTTGGGAAAAACAAGAATTGCTGTCAAGTTCAACTTTACAATTCTCCAAGGAGAATCAGGGTTCTTTTAGATCCAGAATAATTGTAGGAAATGGTATAATGCTTATTTTTTACTCTGTGTACACTTTGTGGTCTCTGATATTTGGACATTGGTTTAAAAATAATAGTGATAAAATATGGTTTGGCAAAACCACTCATCAGCTAATTTTTAATAGATTATGATCAGCAAAATTGATTACATGTTTTATAAAACTGGTATTCAGATTAAAAAGTCTGGTTTTTTTATTGGTATGTAGACTTTATTTTTAAAATATTCTAATATTCTATGCAGTTGGAAAACTATTTGTCATTATATATATATATGTGTGTATATATATATATATATATATATATATATATATATGACAGGTAACCCTCTAAATCAAGAAAAAATAAATCCCAAGATTTCTTTTTAAGAAAAAGCTTAACTGAAGGGGTGCCTCATGGATGGCACTAGCAATCAAGCTTCTGCAGCTTTCTTATCAGCATCTCCGAGAGATGGGTTCAGACATTCCAGTGGAGCACAGCCCCTGGAGGCCCTCACTCTTGCTGTGTCTTCAAGATTGATAAAGATAAAACTTGTGAGTATGCCAAGTCAGCCTCTGGATCCTTCTGTGATTTCTTCTGGAACTAACAATGCTACAGTTAACTAAAGAGGTTGAAATCCCATTCTTGAGTGTGTTGCCTTTTAGTGAAATACCCTTCAAGACCTTTGTGCTGAATAAGCTAGTTAGATGATAAGAGTCTGTTACTATGAATTATTTAGTGAATATGTTAATTTTCAATTCAGAAGGAGGAAGCACAAAAAACATATCAGCAGCTAAATGACATGTATTTTAGAAAAAATATGATAGATCATGTAATGTCAGTCGTAGGCATGCACAAACTCCAGCTTACCCTCTTGGAGCAAAAATAACTAGGTGTAGCTTTCTTAGTTACAGCTGTCAGTAATCTCTTTTGTAACCAAATTAAAATTCCATGATATGTGTGAAATTGCTTCACACCACCAGAACACCTATGAAATAAAATTAATATAAAGCAAACCTCACAATGGATCTGATTTGGCAAGGTAGCTACTGGGTTTTGCTGCCCTATCAGTGAAACTTCCTTTTACAAGTGCGGAAAACTTAAATGCTTTGTGGCTTAGAAAAGCAAACATAAACCTACAAGGATCATCAAGGAACATAACCATTATGTTACGAGTTGATTTTTGAGACTTTTTGATAGGGAAGGGAAGATCTTTGGGTATTTGGCAAGTTCTTACTCCTTTTTGTTTCATGTCCCTTTCGCATCATCGTGCTTCTTCATTTTGTATACAAATGCATAAATAAAACAGGGAAACTAAAGCCCTATTCCTACCTCCAGACTAGTTACCAGAATTGTATTTTGCTCATCCTCTCAGGAGCTGTTGGGTTATTTTAAACACAATGGAATAGGTTTAAGAGAGTCCTGGTGATCACCACTTTGTCAGCCAGCTAGGATGCGGAAAATCTGATTCCTGTTATGTGTTTCAGTCAAAATTTATGCTAAATAAAGAGCAGCAAATAGAGTCCACTTCAGCTCAGGATACTGGGCCAGTGTCTCTCAGAAAGATACTTGGGTTTAAATTTTCTGTTGTAAAAAGTGGAAGTGAATCCAGTTCCTTTGAGTCCTGTGCGTGCACATTATTCATGTTCACATCCTGAATAAAAGGAGGTTAGTATATTATCTGGTTTTAGTAAAATCACGGTTCTAAATAAAAATTCATTTGCATTTTCTTTCAGTCAGGTCTGATTTGTAAAATACATATTTTCAGGACGGGCACACATTATTTGGCAGACTTAATATTTGTGCTTCAGAATATGTGCAGCTACAAGTAGAATTATGGTGGAAATGTAATGCATTACTCCAACCATGACTGTTGAAATTATGAAACCATGTACAGTGTTACTGCAAACAATCCAAGCATTCATTTAAGTCTTTTGCTCTTCTGAATATGGACATATGCCAGAATTTTGTGTATCAAGGTTAAAAAATTGATCATAAATGTCCAAAATTAATTTTAAGAAGTCCTCTTTCTTATAGAATCATAATGAATGGAATGTAAAACAGAGTAAAAAATATTATGAATGATTAAAGATGAAGATATAGTTCCCTTTAATTAGTAAATAATAAAGGAGGATTTATATATGTGCTTATGATCTTATAAATCTAAAGATTATTACTTTGCTGGTAACTTCTTACATGTTTCTTCTAGGTAGATCACTTTATTCAAATGATTATGTGATTTAAGTGCTGCTGAAAATACTGACATACTGACCTGTTTCATGTTTCACTTTTCTTAGTCTGAATAGCTGACATCTGAATCACAATATATTTCCAAAACTCTAGTCAGATTGTTGAGATTTGATACTGTATTTATTTTTGGTGAAGAATCTGTTTTAACTTCAGTAGAATAAAAGCATGAATTTATGCATTATGAATATGTGTGTGACAGTTTAATCAGGATTTGTTTTGAAATGCTAGTTAATGAACAGTGTTTATTTCAATGTGGCTTGAAAATTTTCCCTTTTTTTCTCAAAATTAAGGTCATGAATCTACAAATATGAGGACTTTGTACAAAGATAATCACCACATTGCTTTGCAGCTAAACAAATTATATTTCTCAGGTGGCAGTAGGTGGCATTATTACACATAGCCTGCAAATAAAACCTCAGAGTTTCAGGGAGAGGACACTGTCCCATGAATCTTACGTTAAGTTGCACTCTGGCTCCAATTGCAGCCTTTGGAAAGGTGCTTTGCCAGAGGGAGGGCAGTTTCCTGCTTTCTTAAAAATTTCAGTAAATGCTCAAAATGAAGAGATTTTCTGCATACCAGGAGTTTTTGTAATGAGATTATCCCTGGGAGGAGGACTCACTTGCTGTTGGTTTTGGTTCACATTTTCATGGCTGCTCTGTGAATGTGTGTGTGTGTGCTGACAAAACAAGCCAGGTTTAAAGTCTCTTCTCACTAAGGCCTTATTTTCTCCTCCACTTGAAAATTCATGTACAAGTCCCTGAAACTCTACTGCTGAGCAATGAGGCAGGACCACCGTAAAGAGGGACTATTGGTATTGGGAGAAGAGGGGACAGCACACAGGGAGCACTAACCCAATTAAACTTGTACCATCAAAATCAGTTGTAACATTAAGTGTGTGACTGATTATATCTTTCTAAAGGAAAACTTCAGATTTATCTGGCAGCATATGCTTAACATCATTTTAGTTTTCTACCTGTCTAAATTAAAAGGTGTCCTCTACAGCTTTTCCTTGGATGATGTTGCCATAAGTATTAAAATATATCTGCAGGACCAATTTTTTAAAAATTTGTAGACTGCTTTGGAAAAATATTCCAATAAGTGATTTTCAGAGCTACTAATTCTGTCAGTGTGCAAAGTGCAACCCATTGCAACCTAATGTGTATCTACACCACACATAGTCATAGTTATTCTGTAGCTTGCACTCAAAGGAGGAAAAGAAACTATGGTGGAGATTAAGAATGCACTGAATGTGTAGAAACTGGTTAAACAATTCCTCATGAGAATGGATTAAATATATATCTAGCTATTCTCTACAAAGACAAAGGAAAAGATACATCCAGTGGATAAATCTTTTCCCTTTCAAACATGCTTGAGGAAATAGATTTTAATAACAGTAATTTTAATAAAATTCTATTCCACAACATAATGAGCTAAATGAGCTCAGGATTCATTACTGCAAACACCTGGGAAGATGGAAGTACTTTCAGTGATCTATATTTGCAGTATTAACTAGGATCTGAATAAGGAATTTAGGTGAGACCAACACCACTCCTGTTAGTTGCCAGATACTGCCATTTACCTTGAGCTCTATAAAGCAGCACCGACATTTTGCCTGTCAGGATTTTGCATCCTGGACTTTGCATCAATATTGACCCATTTGCTACTGAAAAAGGGCAGATTTCTGACTCTGAGGACAAATAGCATAGCACAACCACCATATAAACTTTCTCTCCTCCTGGAAAGCTGCTTTCTCCACACATTTATTGGGATAATTTCTGGCCTTACTCCGTCCCTCATAATTTGCAGAACTTTCTCCAGCTGACATAGGACAAACTATTCTGAATTTGCTGAAAACTTAACAATATAGATAAGTGTGTGCAAGGACTCCAATCTACCCTGTTCCTGTTCATTTACTGGTGGGGATGTATTCATTAAGCTATTTTAGGGTAAAGAGTGACAGATATAACAGATTCTGCCCTTGTTTATGTATTTCTCAATAAATCTATTGAAGTTTTAAAGAAATCTTTAAGTCACACAAGCAGTAGTGAGATCAGAAGCTGGTTCTCAGTGCTGATTTCAAAGACCTAGTCTGAAAGTCCTAAGAGATACTTAGGTAAAGCTAGAGTTTCAAGCAGCTCCACAGAGACAGCTGAGGAAGTAGGAGGACTTTATTAAGGTCCAATTAATCTTGTGCTAAAGTAGCTAGCAAAAAGGGTCATGTGAATAGCATGCTAAATAAGCCCACTTCTCCCCCCTTTATGTACAGCAAGTCAAGGCAAATAATTTATACATGAACTTAAATTAATCTTTACATGAGAACTTCTTTGTGGATTTAGTCTAAAGTCATTAAAGTAACAGAATTCTCTTTTTATGGCTTAGTATAAACTCTAAGGTAGGTTGTTCTGAACTTCATTTGCTGGTTTCTGAAGCTGTCATCCAGCTACCAAATTCTTAATTCGTAACTATTATTACTAACTGTTATGTTCTACACCAGACTTTTTTGCTTTATTTTTGTTTTTATCAGCAATTTTTAGCACATTTAACTTTTCTCTCTAAATGCTTCCAGCTTTCTAGGGACACTAAAAATGTCCCTGAAATCAGTAGGCACCTTTCACTGACTGTGCAAAACTATAACTCAAATCAAAGAAATGTAAGGGCAAAGCACTTTCCAGAATATCAGCAAGGTACTAGAAATGCCATTGGGTCAAAAATCTTAAAAAAACAACAAAGAACAATAATCTTGAAATAAATGAGATATGTAATCTTAAAGAAATATATGGCCTGCCTGAACTTATAGCTCACTTGTCTCTTGTGATGCATGGAGGAAAAAAAGAGAAATTCTTCAACACTCTTATTCTGAAATCTTGAATATAGCTGCGTTACATGTGGACAAATGAAAAGTTTTGTTCTTGTTGCATCATTTAAGTGCGTCTCCAAGGCAACACTTTAAACCATGTTGGCAGAAGGGCTCTTTGGCCACTGTAAGCTATCTTCATAAAAAATGAGATGGAAAGAGGTCGATGGAAGAGACAGTGGCATAAATCTCTACCAGAAAGCTTTTTGATCTTGCATAAATTCTAAAGATAGGCAACACAGACTGCATAACAACTAGATCGCTAGATACCCACATGTAGCCTGTTGGCATATTAATAGGGGAAAAAAAACACTTTCAAGTATTTTGTACCCAAAAACTTAGTCTCATAATAAAAATCACTGGAAGGAATTTAGACAGCACAGGTTTGTTTAGTGTTGGTGATGGGCCCCTGCAATTTCCCATTTGAATACTATGTTTCCATGTTTTTGCCTATCCCTAACAGATACTAATTTTGTGATGCTTTATCAGAGTGCCAGTTATTGACATCTAGGGAAAATATATCATTGATTTACTGGTTTTCTGTTACTGTTTTGGAGACAGGCAAAGTGACAGGCACACACCCCGTTCTCACAGCAATAGCTTAAGTTTATTGTGGGACAGCTCCTTTTATAGGGCTTTCAAATTTCCCTTGCTCACAGATATGTGAGTGGTTAAGGGGCTCAACTCCACCTAGCCCACTGGCCAATGATATCTGTGCTTCAGAGGGGTTGGCTGAGGTCCTCTGTTTGTGTTTGAATCTGACCCATTGTTATCATGTCGAAAGACTTGTTTACTTTGAGCTAGGCTGGTCAAGCTCATATCTGTTAAGCCAAATTATCACTGCAGTTTATAGACCCAGTTTATAGCTGTCATCGTTTTCCATTCACAGAGAGAGTAAAACTGAAGGACCATTGGGAAATATGAACTAAAATTTCTTGAAAAATATTTATCATTTACTAGTTGGAGGTAACTGCTAGGAAGATAATTTCTGATGAAGCCTTATTGCAGGTTTGTCAGAATAATGACTGCAAATGAAAAACTGAAGGCGTTTATTTGCTCTGGTTGCTGAGTTACAGGGTACGGTAAGTCCTAAGTGTAATGGGAAAGCAATGAATTCCCAAAGCTTGATGTGTAATGCTCTGGTTTCCAAATGAAAGGACCAAATCAGAGAGCAAAATTTTGCTAACAGTTTTTAAAGAAGCCATCTCTAGCTTGGCATAATGACATGAAGGTTTTTCAGGGTCAAACACAAAGTTGTACCCCACGTGGTTTCCAGTAGAAAAGACCAGGGCAGTATGGAGGCAGTTCCTTCCAGGTACCACCAAGATCCTCTGGGGAGAGCTGGTCCCAGCAGGGTGGGAAAGCAACACTGGGCAAAGAGTGGTCAAGGGCCATGGGTCACTGTATGTGCCATAAGCACCAAACAACTCATATGTAACTAATACAGCATCAGCTGGGGTCTGGCCTGGCTGGAGTAACAGAAAGATGTGATGTGTGGTGGCAGAAGTGGTTCCTGTAAAAATATGGTGACAGCTACAGGTTTGGTTGGGGCTTTTGCTTTTTGGTTTTTTTTTTTGAAGGAAGATTTCCCCATTTTTGTGCAGGTATTTAGTGGGTAGGCATCTATTCATGAAGCAGATATCTACTGTGATCTCCCTGCTCAGGATGAAAGGGTTTTTGAATCCACATCTACTGCATGTGAAGGGGGTTCTGTCAGCACTCTAGAGCCTGACATGCAGCTGGTAAAAGTGATGCTTCCATGCATAGGTGAGCAGGAGAGTCAGCAAGACGGTGTGAGGGCTTTACAGCTGGGCTGAGGCAATCAGCTGGCAGGGCCTGAAGCTTGTATGTTCTTATTTAAGTTCATTCAAAGTGGGGAAAAAAAGCAACTTTCAGCATCATGATTACTTCCAGATGTAATGGAGTGAGTGGAGAAGAGTTTTGAAGTGTCTCAGACTGTGTTTTCTACTAGTTGAGAGGGTACTGGCCTTCAGGATGGCATGACCAACAACAGCAGAAGTGTTGCCAATGGCATTTGTTAAAATAATTTTGGATCTGCTGCAAATACACAGTTCAACTTGTAGCATTCACTGCAGAAACCCTGAGTTCTCTTGGATAGTATCTTTCTAGTAATTTTCATTTTTCATAATCAGCTCAGAGAAATATTTTCTTTCTACAGTGGTAGAGTGAGTCATAGTAGCACCTCTTACTTAAATGTGTTCATGTAGATACTTATGCATTTCATTTATTATGAAACAAAGACTAGAAAAGAAATAAAATTAATTTTCTGGTTAGCATGTAAATGCCAGCTTATTTACAGCAACAAAAAAGAGTTTGTGGATGTAAACAATTTAAAAAAAAGAGCTCATCTTAATTTGTGCCAGGTTTAAATGCCTTTAGTGGTTTTTCATAATGGGCACAATTCCTTGAATGAGATGCCACTCAATAAACAATGACAGTTAAAAAAAAAAAAAAAAAAGATTAATCCCTTATAACTTGGCTTCTGGAGTAGGTTTTCACTAAAGATGTCACCAAATGACTCATATCAGAACCTGGTTGTCTGTATCCTTAGCATCGTACACAATCCATTCCTTTTGCAAGAAAGAACCTCTTCTGGCAACTGAGTTCTTCACCATGTTTTCTAGGGAATTGCGAAAACTTGTGGTGATTTCCTCAGAATTCCCTTGTTCTTCCCTGAGTGTGTTTTCCCCTGTTGCAAAGCTGTGAACATTGGAAATTACTACCACATATAATGGCCACCATCATGTCTCCTTGTGCTGTTGATCTCTCATCCTGTAAATGGCCCTGATTTATGTATTTCCTAAATAAAAAGGAAGGATAATCTCACAGAAAGTGTTGATGGATAATCTCATGGGAGGTTAAGAAGGATTAATGTTATTTTACTGAAATAAAACTAATTTCATGTATAGAAGGGTATATAAAGAAAGAATAGATAAAATTAAAGCATATGCAATACATTTAACTGGGTCTCTAAATGTATTTGAAAATAATAGCTCTTAACTACTTTGTTTAATATATAATGTGAGCTAGAATCATAAACCAAAGTTTATATCTCAGGCTTTCCCTTCGTCTGTAACCCAGTTTTTATGAGATATTCTTTTGATGTCATTGTACTTTATTGTGTACACTGGTAGGGACTTTAATCCACAGATTAATGGCACAACAGAATAACAGTTCCAAAATATGTACTTGGTTATTCAGAAAACATTAATCTTCAGAGCTGTGTTGTATTTAAAAAGCAATATATTGTATAATCCTGTAGAATGCTTTCCTGCATAAGCATAGTGCTGTGTTACTAAAACCTTTTTCAAAAAATACTCAAACCAACTTGTTTATCATTTGTTCCGCTACAGTTTTCAATAATTAGGGGATCAATTAATTGAAAGATCAAAAGCCCTAAATAGTAGGTCAGTTATGATTTTACTTTTAAAACATATTTTATGTGCCTCTATTTATAAACATAAAATGGCTGTTCATATTGAAGCAATCTTCAGGCTTCAAAAAAACAGATAGATCTGAAGCCAAAGTTACCTTTTTTCCCCCTTCCTTGTTTCTGCCATGCATAATTCTTAAATGAAAACCAGGCCCCATGCTGTAGCAAATTAAAAGCCTTTGTATGTAGGGAACATGGAATTGCTGCGTATTTCAAACAACAACTCCAACTCTTGAAAAAAACCTGATGGTGTAGAATGGCTGAAGAATGCGCAAGTTTTTAACAAAGGTAAAGTGTTAAAAAGCCTTTTCTGATGTGCATGAGCATATCCCTAATGTTGTTTCTCCTTACCAGAAAAGGCTCTTGTTGATAGGACAAGATAGCATTAAGAATTTCCTAACCTCAAGGTCCACCACCTTTCACACCCACATATCATCCTACTTTTCCCACCTATGTTTCTCTCAGCTGCGAACACAGAATCAGAACAGAAACATCCTTTTGTCCCTTCTGTAACCACACAGCTTACCTCCTCCAAACACTGGTATCGATAATCTGCATCCCTCCCCCATTTGCCCAAGTCCCACAAACCAAGGTATCAAACTCTACACCTCATACACAACCCACAGAAGAAGACTTTCTCTCCCACACTCCCATTTCACATCCCACAAGCCCTGTCATGGTTGGCTTTGAACCTGGAAATACAAGTGTAGACACTGGTTGAATTTCTGCATTTCTGCAGGATTTACGTGATGTGCAGTTAAAGATCTCCCAGGTAGGGCTAGGAACTTTTGCCTTAAATAATTTTATCCTCAGGAACTTGCTGTACTGACAAAGGAGCAGCTTCATGGTAATTATTACAAGAGAGATATTTCTGCCTGCAATGAGCAACCTCTCTGTCACAGACATTGATCCTGTTATTTGGATGATGGGTCAACAGGCCAAATAACTGGATGCAGTCTGCACATTCTCATGTTAAAAAATCATGTTCATTCACGGAGGGTTTCCCACTCATCATGTGGCTTTTTGTATCATTTTTGACTTTTGTATAGTTCAGAACCCTAAGTGTTTCATGCCATTTACCAAACTAGCCAAAAAAACCCCAAAAACAGACCACCAGACCAAAAAACTACTTTACTTCACTCATAATCCCTCATGCAATTAGTTTATTTCTGCTCTGTCCCTGTTTCTCTTTATTCCTGATGCATGCTCTTATGTATACTTAGAAAACAGGCTAGGAAATTAGCACCCTGGGGGTAAGCAAATAATGATTTTCTGTTACATTTGTTTTTTCCATCCTTCCTTAGAAGTTATTTTTTGGGGAAGCCTGTATTGCAAATGGAATTTATTATTGGAATTACCTTTGTTTCATTATTCCTAAAAGACAGAAAAATTAAAATTTAAAATATTTAAAATACCACATCTTAAATGCTAAATTTTCCCAAGGATATTTTAATGGGAAAACTTTAAAATAATATATTTAGTAGAGTTTGGGGTTTTCTCTGTTGAAATACTACTGTGGTAGCATGTTGTTTGCTAATACCATTCCATGAAGTTATGAGCAGATGAATGCCTAGACTCAGAAAGCATATGTTTGTACAGCTACATTCTCACAAAGCTAAATATTGAACATGAGCACAATTGTTTTCCAAATTAAGAATTCAGTGAGGACGACATAGTTAAAAGGCACTGAGAAGAGTTGCACTATGGAATATCTCTTATTTATACCTTTTTTTCTGAGTATGTGAAAAAAGATTCTTTGGATTGTCGCTAAAGATGAAGGTGCTCTATCCATACAGGTAAATTGGATGTTTACCAGTCACTGCATTACCTTACATACAGTACTAAATCAGTGTGGTTTAGACCTGGGAGAGTCGGCATTCTCCCAAACAACTCCTGGGCTAGCTTGGAATATATGGACCATTACATTATTTTAAAACTATATTGAAAGCGTGTGCTTCAGAATGTAAATGTGCTTGATCTTATGAATATGGTCTGATCCATATTGTTGGACTCATTGCCATAGCAGACTGAACTTTGCCTTTAGAAGTGTTTGAATCTTATCATTATTTTCAGAGATGAAAATAAATTCTAGCCAACTTAATTCTATCAATAATGAGAAATCTTTCTTCCATAAATTAACATTACATAATCAATCTCTGAATAGGTCCTCAAATTTCACATGGTTATTTCTCAATCACAAATTCAATCCTATTTGCAGGCATTTTTGTATAAGTGCTTTTAATTTTCATGGTTTTATTTTTTTTCCTCCCACAGAAATATGTCAGCAAAGAAACACTGTATGTATGCATATTTATATATTTTGTATATGTATATTTATATATTTCTGTATTCATGTCTTGGTTTTTCCTGCTTGCCCATTCTCAGCAAAATTGTGGATCACACTGATCCTTCTTTTAGAAGTGCAGTGCTCAAATATCTTTAAATAAGTGCACCAGGACATTGCATTCCTTGCAGGACTTCTAATATTATCAACTGATTCTAACTATTCATCAGCCATGAAAACATTACTACATTACCAAGCCGCAGGAAAGCCTTACCAAGATCCACGCAGACAGCAAATAATCAGGTTTTTCACAATCCCCTCTGTCTGCCCAACTGAAAGCATTACTGCATTTTGCCAGCAGTGAAAGGAGGCATTTAAAAAGCACAGGGAAGCTGCAGCAGCAAGGAAGCACATTTCAACATCTATTGTCACATGAGCTTATTGTGAACTAATACCATGCCTCCTTTTATTTTGTCACTGTGTCCTATCTGCCATCTTCCTGTCCCTCTACATTTTCCTCCTGGCAGGGCTAGTGCTTATTTCATAATAACTGTTCTCTCTCTGTGTCAAGGACTCTCTTATGAGTAACTTTTTGTGCTATTTCATCCTGTCTTCCCTTATACCTTTCTGTTTCTCTGGATTAAAACCCTTCTCAGGTCCCCAACACCTCCTGCTGAGTGGTAGGGGCATCTGTCATGGGCTCTGTCACTCTTCTTGTTCCATTAAGACCAGAACAGATTATTTTGTCAACTCAGCTGGTTTGTGAGCTCATAACAAATGTGTTATTTGCTGGGTCATCTTATACAAACTCATTCATCCCCAGTGGCAGCATTCCTTATTCTCTTCTCAGAACAGGTGCCTAAGCAAAGCATAAGTCTTGCTTTGTCCCATTCCTCCTATACCACATTCATCCACTCCTCTCCTTCCTATCCAAGGGGCAACTCCAGTTTTTCTTTCACTAGCTCATATCCTCTTCATATTCTATAACATCATCATTTGTTTGCAAAATGTGTTACCGATCTATTCTGTTCTATTGAGTGTCAGGAAGTACTTTGTATTTTTGATGGCCTTATCAAGTGTGAAACTGATAATGGTTGGAGAGTCAATTACAGAAGTGCTTTAACCGGGGCTTGTACTAAAGAGATGGCAAAGAATGCACACACATCCATTTCCACTTGGCTTTGCCAAATTATGGAGTTTTCTACCTATGAGTTATTAGAGTCGTCCCTAAAACCTGGATGTGATGGAATACAATCTTCAAAACTACTACTTCGCAAGTAAAGTAGTAGACAAACTGAGAGATTTTTTTTAATTACTGAAAATTCCCAAATTAGCACAAGTAGGGCTATCCTGATAGTATTTGCCGCTTTTCTGAAATTCGTCTTTTTTTTCATACTGCTTATTATAGCCATGCACCTTAAAGATGCAACTAAATTAATTTCTTTCCCATTGGTTTTTCCTTTCTATCAAGCAGCATGACTCAGTTTGTAACTAAGTATAGAGTTCAGCTATTCACCACAAAAAAGTGGTTTCAGAATTTGCTGAATCACATACTGCCTGGGTGTCCTTGTTTTTGCCAAAAATATCGAAATATGGCATGAAAAATCTGTTACCAAGAAGAGAGATTTCAGTTTTTCTCTTTAGAGTATTTCTGTATTTTTCTAGAATTCGTATTGCCAGGGGTACTTTTATAATGACTATAAAATCTGCTGCACTCACTTAATCCTCCCATTATGTGTGAAAGAGCAACATGCTTTAGGTTAATTAGAGCATAATTCCCCAAGCAACATACATATGTGCTGGCACTGAAATGAAAACTTTAGGCTGGTTGGCTGATTTTAATGGTGCTCTATCATTTTCCATCTGTCAAAAAACAAACCAGTAGGCTATTCTGTTCCCTTCCAACCTCTCACAGAGAGAACATTCACCGAAGGCACACGCTTTTATCAGGAACACTTGAATCATCACCCAGTCTTCTAGTTTTGCACAAGACAACCACATGCAAGGTGGAGAGCACTATGGCAGGGTATTTGGTAATGGAATTTCTTTGCCCCTGTGAAAATTGGATGTGTTTAATAGTTCTCTGTAATCTCCATGCATCTATGATAAACATTCAGCAATCTCTGTGTTAACTAGTACGTAGCATTGCTTTTCCTTCAGTAAAAGTCCTTGCTCAGAATTCTGTGTGAACAGGGTATATTTAATACTTAGGCAAACTGCCTGCAATAAAACTATTTTGAGCTCTCTTCTAGATGATCTGCCCTTTAGATTAGTTCAGGTTCACACAGCTGCACAGCGAATAGAAATATTTCACAGCTCAATAAATGGGGCAGCTGGTATTTTGATTCATCTCAGAGCAATTTCACTGTGAATCAATAAAGTATGGTGCTCCTTTTGAACAAAAGATCACGTTTCATGGGCTATCATCATTGTCATCATGGTCAGCTCCTAGCAGCCTAGAGATGAATGGATGGGTCTCTCAGAACCTTACCTTTTCTCATCTTAATGTACACATTGACATTTCACTTCCCTATTAGTTATTAGGTCACAGTAATTTGAAACAAAACAAACAAGTAAACAAACAAAACCAGAAAAAGGAAAGAAGAAAAAAGATAAGAAAGCATTAAGCATTGCTTGTGTGAAAAACAAAAAGCAGTTGAAATTTCCCTTGTTTCCTGGGAGGGAGTACCCCACAGGGATACCAAAACATAGCAACACTCCTGGAGTGCCTCGCCATTCTAGAATCAGAATTCCATTTTTTAACTTCTACAACGGTAATGGCTCTGCCTTCTGTGCTAATTTTAACTTGGCTGTTTTGCACTTGCAAGACCACCCTTTTTCTCTTTGTCATGTTTCAGTCCAGTGGTCTCTAAAATATGGCTCTAGTCTGTGTCAGGATATGTATCTTGTACTTTCATCTGTAGAAATAATTCATAAGTATTCACTTTCTTCTTTGATTTTATGTCAGTGATATTTCCTATCTTTTTGCTGAGATGCTGCTTGAAGAACTATTGGCAGCATTTCAGATACTTCCTTATTTGTGAAATACAATAATAATTCATTTATTTTTGGAAATTAAAAATATAACCAGGCATGACCTCTTCATAAAACATCATTTGAAGGCCACTGAAGGCGTCATCTCTGGTTATTCAAGCCCAAGACTACATTTCTTTAAAAAAAAAAGTTATTGATTTTTCCTTCCCTTGTTCCATCTGATTTAAATAGATTTTTCTTGCATTTTTTCTCAAATCTAATTTTCACTAATTATAATTTCCATTAATATGGCATAATATGGCTAAATTGGTAACTCTGCTTCTACAACCATGTAGTTTTTATTCAAATTGTTACTTTTTAGCCTGAAATTGTCAGTACTTGGTCTTATTGCAAAGTTATTTCCTTTTACTAAAATGGAACTTTGTTCATCTTTCAAAAGAACAGAAGAACCTACTCTTAAATTATAAGACTGTGCTTCACAGGAAACAGGTGGACAGTGAAACCTTGCATGGAGCTAGGGATTTTTTTTTTGAATAACGTAACAAACAGGGGGTCTTTCCTTATTTCTTATAGTTGATCATATCACAAAATGAATACTTTGCAAAAAATAATTATTTGGGTAAAATTATATATTTTGTTTTAAACCACAGCTTTTCTGAGCATAATATTGGGTTATAACCTCCTTTCTTGGGCTCATTTAACAGCTTGACTCTAAACAGACCTATGATACCTCAATTTTTTGACAACTGTGTGCATCACTCCCATCCCAAAAGAAAGCAGATTAAAAAGTCAGTCAATGGCCTTTTGACCACTGCTAATTGTATTCCTTAAAAAAGCTGTGGACAGAGGCAGTCAACTTCATATTCTATACCAAACTCTTGAAGAAGGGGATATTTGGCATAGTAGTGTTGATGTCTAGAGAGGCTACCTGGAACAGAGGCTAGAAAGTGTTAAAGGAATAAAGTAGGCATTTATTAAAAAGGCTTTCAAAGGATACACCTTGGGCAGCACAAGAGCTGTGGCTCCACCCAAGATGGACCCAGGATGGATGTAAGATGGACTCCGGGTCACGAGTTTTCACACTTGTATAAGTTTTGGTCCATTTACATATTGGAGTTAACTGTCCGATTTATGAAGTCCCATCCTCCTGGATTGCTCTCCTCAATTCACTGTTGTTTACACTGCTTGGGCCTGAAGCTGCGATGGTGTCCTTGGTTCTCAGGCCAGAAAGGATTGTTTTGTCTAACTGAACTGTGAAGAGAACTTGTTAACACTTTATATGAAGTTCTGAGTTATATACTCATGCAGTACGGAATTTGAAAAATATGAAAGCTAAAACTTAAGGCATCACTGTACCACTTAGAAAAATTTTGAAACTCCTCCTGCATTTTTCATGGTGGTTTTTTTTGTTTGTTTTTCATGAAGCTATGCTTTATTGCCTTTCTGGGAATTTTTTGCTGAGGTTTGAGGTACAAACCCATTGCCTTAGAGTAAAAGATTGTCAGTGGGATAGTCAAAAGGGTTTCTTGTCTCTGTGCATGGTGCTCACACTCACACTTTGTATTTTCCAAACTGTGGTGTGGATTTTCCCTATGAACTCTAGTAGCCATTGAACTCAAGAGGGATAGGGCATGAAATTTGCCCCAGGCATTCTTATCTGGGTTTTGATTTCTTTACAACATAACAGAGTGGTGTTAACTCTGTTTTGCCAGTTATTTCATATCACTGTGGTTTTGACAAAAGTAAACAAAAATATTGTGGAAAATAAAGTGTTTGATGTACTGAGGGATCTTTATTTAATATACTTTTACCAACTGGGAAAAGTTTAGTCTTATTTCTCAAAAGCCCTTGCAGCGGTAATTTTATCCTGAATGTCGGTATCCCCATAGCCCAAATATTTTTCATTTTCCACAAAGTGTTATGAAGACACAGGTAAAATGTACTTACAAGAGACAAACAATACTGCTACAGAAGTAGCTGGCAACAAAGAGAGTCATATTTTAAAGCTATATATAGAAGAAAGAGAAACTGAATTTAACTTGCTGTTAAAATAAATGGAAGGTCCTGGGATTTTCCTTTTTCTTTTTCTGCAGTTTTACAGAGGGAAGAAAGGCCAAGAATCTTTAAGGTAATTGGATGTCCAGCTGCATCTACAGCCATGAACAAGGTCATATAAGCCAAACCAGGTGTCTTGGTAAATAATATTTATGTTATGGTGGTAGGTTGTTGGCCTACAAATACTAACTTTTGTGTTTGGCTTTGTAGCCTTTTATCTTAGACTTGAGGAAGAGATTTTTTGCCAGAAGTTTTCCACATTTCAACTGAATAGATTTTATCTTTCTGCAAACTTGCACATAGCTACATTCAAAAATTTAGTCCTCAAAATCATCCTTAAATCCTCTTTAAATCCTGCCTAATTCTGGGTATGTCTCCAACCATATGGTTCTCTGTTTTGCCTAGGCATCTGCAAACATATCTGTGGGAGCACCCAGAACCTTTTGCATTTTGAGGTAAAGAAAATGTGTTTCTGAGGACAAATTGATAGAAGCCCTAGATATTAGAAGGGTGAAGTAGGAGATGGAGGGTAGCTTCACATCTCAGCTCTTCTCGTTTTGGTGGGGTATGGACTCTCTCTTTCCATCTCCCACGAGGGTGACACAAAGGTGTGAAACAAGCTAAATACATCTTCATTTTCCCTGTTGCAACTGTGTTGCTCTGTGGAAAGAAATGCACAATACAAAGTCCAAAAGAAAGCAACTGAAGAGCCCACACAAATCTTCTTGATAGGGACAGAAGGGCTGAGCTCACCAAGGGGATGGAAATGGCCTGTATTCTGATTTCTGTTCTCTTTTCAGTCCTTTAGCCACCACCCACTGAGCATTCATTGAGTTATTACCAACATCTGCTACCTCAGAGGTTCTGGACACTTCAGTGGGCTATAACATCAATAGGTCCCACCCAGAAAAATAAATGTAGCCATCCTAAAAGTAGTTCTGGTGCCAAAGGAGATGGCAGCAGCATGGCTGCAAACTCCCCTGAGCTGTCATGATTGCCCATTACCACCATTTCTGATTTAAAATGAGTAGAGCCTTGGCAGCTCTTCTTCATTTGTGATTTGATCTCATTTGACACACAGACCAATAATGTTTCTAGTTGTTGATAGCAGTACAAAAAAATTATCAGGAGATGCTTAAATACAAAAAGAGACAGGGTAGAAAGAGTCCAGAGAAGTTTCTGAGAAAGGCAGTTTTAAACACTGACATTGGTGTAGGAGGGATAGGAACTGAAACAGATTTCAAGTCTCAGAAGTAGATTAATTGAAGGGCTTAAGCACAAAAATCTACCTGTTCCTATGTTTTACTGGTGGGATTGTTGAAATTTGCTGTGTGTAATTTAGACACAAATTGTGATCAAAGGGATACTTAGGGGCAAACACATTACTGTGTGCATGTCACCTCTTAGACTGAAATTGCATTCCTTATGTCCTATGGAAGTCTTAGCTGGACAGTGAATTAAACTCCAGGTTCATAAGTAGGCCCAAGACACATTCTTGTTACATGTTGTTATAACTTAAAATGTACATGTACGGCCATTATGAAACAATTTTTGCTGCCCTTAAAATATGGTGGGATTTCCTTTCTGAAAATTGTCTGAAAAATCTCTGGACTGCAGTCTATCAATCCTGGACTTTTTTGAAAGTAGAAGAGGAAAAAAAAAAAAAAGATGGGAACATTACAATGGGTTTTTCTCCACTATTTAAAGTCTAATGTATAGGAAAATGTTGGCTACTATTTGTAAAGACAAATGTATGATCTTTTTAATAGGCAACCAAATACATCTTTTAACTGCTGAAGGGAGGAGCAGGGTAGGGGGAATATTAGCTTAATGCAATTTCAGTTAGAAACACAATAGTTTGAGGTTTTCTTTCAGGGATTTTTTTATTAGTAACCACAGAAGCCAAAATTATTCCAATGACAAAAATCCAGTGATGATCTGAAAAGTAATGGGATAACATGCTAAATTATTTTTCCTTTTGTTCTGCCACATTTTTAATTCCTTTCTTGTGTCCATGTGGTGTAGGAAAATAGGAATTTTAAGGCTTTTTTCCCATCTTATTTATAGTCTTCTTTGAAAATTTAATATTGCTGATTTTAGCTATATAGTATTTAAATATAGGTTAGTACCCTGGCTAGTAGCCATTGCCCTGCAGAAGCAATGAAGAAATTCCAGGCTGTGGAAATTATTCCTTTTCATAAAGGGAAATATGATAAGAATGTATAGGCAGAAATAAATCCCCAGCTTGTTCTTTTGCAGGCTGTCACACATGGTGTTTTTGAAGGCTAAGCCAGCAGGTAGTGGGACAGGTACTGTGGGGGTTTCTGCAGGCATTCCTTTCTTCCACATGCTCCTCTGAGGCTGTCCCCTATGTTCAGCACAGTTTCAGACAGAAAGGATTATTCTGTAAATGATGTATGTTTCTCTGCTCTAGTTAGCTCCTGCCCATTTCGCTTTCTTTTCAAAGGGTAGAATATATAGCAATTATTTCTTCACTTGTAACTTATTTCTCTGAGGCCAGCTACAAAGCCATAAAGCTCAGAGTGACCTAAGAAACTTCAGTGATATAAAAAGAATTTACTTGTTTGGAATCCAGACATAAAAATAAAACTGGGGGTACTGTTGGAGGCTTTGAGTCTCTCCTCTCCAATACAACCCATTAAGAAAGAGGGGGAGAGAGAGAGAGAGATGAGTGAAAGAAAGTAAAAACTACAGAAAAGTTAGAGAATCAAGGGAAAAAGGTACCTTGAAGGTCTCCATGTCCTAACTTTTAAATGTACCCAGTGGATACTGCCCTGAAATTTAAAAAATGTCTTTATTTAAAAGGTTCCATATTCTCTTTCAGCAAACTGTTCCTTCACTTAAGGATCCTTTCTCTTAGAATTTTCTCTAATATCTAATGTAAATTTTCCTCACTGAAGTATTCTTTTATTTCCTGCCCTGTTCCAGGGGACATGAACACAAGTCGGTTTGCCCCTTAGCAGATCCAAGAAGTACACACAGTATGATTTTGTATTTTTCCTCATTCTTCTCATTACTACACTAAGCCAAACTCCTTTTCTCACATTTTCTTAAAGGTCCCATTTACAAGACTTCCAGTTATTCATGACACTTCCCAGGACAATACACCAGAATTGGCCCATGACTTTCCAGACCATGCAGACTCACCTCCCAGTTGTTCTGAATGTCATGGAAGGACTGCTTTAGTATTTCAGTCAATTTACACCTTCATCAGCATTAACATCAGTAGTTTCACTATAAATTTGGGGTCACAGGGTGAGGTTCTTCTGACCAAATCTAGATAGTTAAATCTGATCTTGTCTCCCTAGCTCATTTGGGTAAGGGAAACAGGCAGTTTTGAAGTAGGACCTCAGTCACAAAAAAGGAGATGTCTACATTTGTTTGAGAATCAAAAGGAAATAAGATCTAAAAGAAAAAGGAAAGACACCTAAAAGTGCCTGTTATTTTTATTTAACTGTATGAAGTCTAGAGGTAAGCAACTCAGAATGCAGCTGCCTGCAAGTCAGTAATAGGAACCAATAGAATCACATGTTTAGAAGAAACAGCCTAGGGCAGACTTTTGTCGATTTCCCATGCATACTTACAGAGAAATAGGTGACTGTATCTTCAGGAATTTCATATTTGCCCTGAAAAAGATGGCTAACCTTCAGAAGCTGCACAACATTCTCTAGGACATAGGATATTACAGAAGGATTGAACATTTATTTAGGCTATTAAAGACAAAGGGGAAGCAAGAGGACAGAGCTAGGTGAAGAAGATAAGGCTTTTCATGAATTAATTTTTCCTATAGCTCTGTAGTTTGGCACATATCTGTCACATTCAATATGTGATGCCTGATTAATCTGTATTATGAATGCAGTATTTTATACTGCTGTAAATTTTTTCAGTATTTTAAAATGTATTCCTACTATACCTAATTCTCCCACTGGGAGCACTGGCAAAATTCCCAGTGGCTTGAATAAAAACAATAAAATGCAGAATAAAGGAACAGGGTTTAAATCAAGAGTATAAACCAATTAGGTATTTTCATGTTTGGTCTTTGAACTTCTAAATATAATTACTGCCTATTGTTCTGTTTTGAAAGGCACCAATCCTGTCAACCTTGCTGACTCTTCAGCCTTTTTCATGCCAACACTAAGGGCTGTCTTCTGTTCTCTTTTAGCCAAACAGCATCATGTGCCCTTCCCATGTGTCCCTCTCTTCCCTTAGCCTCCAATGTTCTTAGATTACTTTTCCTAATCAAATCTTTTAACAGATGATAAGAGGGTAGAACACATGCAAATTATCTTAGTGGATACTAAATAACTGAATCAGCAACATAACTTCCAACTACCACACTAATTAATCTCATATTTATGACTCATTATCAACTGTACATTTTTGAAGTGCTGACAGATATAGCTGGCATCCAGCAGTAAATAATGTTTCAATGGTCTCTTACAGGCCAGGATGCAATTTAAAGCTGTGAATGGCTCAAAATAAGATAGGGTAATGTAAAAACACAGACAGACCAAATTATTCTCTCCCACCTTAATTACTTACTTTTACTTTTTTATTTGGCTAGCTCTGTATTAGGGAATTGAATGTGTAGAATATTGTACTCATGTCATGTACTTAAACACAACCTAAGGTGCTGGACCTTACTGAACAATAACTATTAAAAAAAAATGTTTGTCAGAAGTATCCTCATTACTCAGCAGTCAATGCCATTCACTACCTTAGGCCAAACTGATTCCCTGGGATCATGCGCAATTAAGTAGATTCCCAGTGTATCTGATTAAATAAAGTGTAGAAATCTACCTGTGAAACACTGTAGCATACATTGCTCACTAAACTTTCAACCACCCAATTTAATGAGGAGTTTCCTCCTCATTCCTTGTAAATTGCTCTGCGTGGGGCAATTAAACTCTCTGAAGGTGTGCACATTACAAATATGGCAGCCTAGATCAGGCAGATCTTTCCTGACCAAAATGGCACGGATGATACCCTACTCCAGGGTCTTGAAAATGTCATTTGCAGGAGGTCCTAAATCAGAAAATAGAGTTACAGTTGAAATATCCTCTCTAGCTCTTCTTACTATTCCTGGGTATGGAACAATCCACGACAGAAATTTGTAACTAAGTTATAAAAGAAATCAACCTTTTATTTGAACATATGCTTCATATGCTTCATCAGACTGAAGTCTGTCTGAATAACCACTCCATCTTAATGGAATGAATATATCTATATCTATATCTATATCTATATCTATATCTATAACAATTCCATATCAGTGACTATTCCTTGCACCTGTGGTATAACTGTAGCAGTAGGAGGGACAGATGCAAACCTGGTAAGGACCTTCCTGATAAAAATATGCTTAGAGTTAAGTAAAAACCTTTGTAGCATATATACTGGTGAACTCAAAGAGATTGCGGCCAAAACCTCTGTACAGTTCAATAAGGAAAAAGTCTCCAGATCTACAAGTCTCTATTCCTTCTCTGATTCAGGGTGGTTAGCTTCTTCTATTAAATCTTCAAATCAGCATTATTTATTTTACTATTTTTTGGCAATATATTAAGCCAAACTAGCTGAAGTTGGAGCTATCATTCCTATTGTGTGTGAACTTCTTATTTTTGGGATGTTTGCCTGTGATACTCAAAAATCTTTGAGTAATATTTGTTCTGTTATGCACTCACAGTTGAACTGCTCACGGCTACCTTCAACTATCTAGAAAATATACCATGCAAAGTTAGTTGGTATAAACTCGTTTAACAGATTATGGGAGGAAAAATCCTCAATTTTAAAAAGGCCCCAAAAGAAACATGCAAGACAGATTTAATGAGTCTCACTGAGGAGTGTTCATGGCTCTCTACTGACTACTGGAAATGCCAGGACAGGTGGTTTGTGCCAGAATTAAACTCCTAATTTGAGCAGGTTAACAAGAATACCGCCCACAGAGATATAAACAACTCTCTCAAAGCAGGAAGATGACATGGTTCCTAATTTTTACCACTTGGGTAATTATAACTTCAGAGTTGAAAGTTGGGTGGGGAGAGTCAAAATTCTGAAACAGGATGAAAGAACTATTCTTATGAAAAACATTTACAGAAAACTGCTGTTTTACAATGGTAACCACTGTTGGTTTATAGCAATGTAAACTTTCATGGACAAAAATAAAAACAATTGAGTACATGATAAAAGTTGATTACCTAACTTAAGAGCATTTATTTTTTTCAAAACACAAACAGAAAGACTGGTTATGGCACAAAGAGAGCAGCCCTCATAAACTGAGTAACTGTATGTCTTGCTGTCCTTCAAATGACAATTTTCCAAAGCATGCATATCACTGTTGATTCAATTTCTTTTACAAACCTTTTGTCTTTTTGTGATTCACCTGTTCACTGGTTCTGATTTCTTCCAAATTATGTTTCTTACAAATTTTCTTGTATCGAGTGCTTCTGGGTTTGTATCATTGACAGAAAAAGAAAAAGGCTTGCTTTCAAAATTGGGAGCATTTGAGTAAAAAACAAATTGACCATTTTGTGTAAAACAAAAAAAAAACCTTTTCAGAAAATTATTATTAAATGTCACCACATATCACTTTCTGTGAAAGTTATCAATATGTTATCCAGTGCCCAAGTCAAACGAATTTGCTGTATTAACAATGGGATCCAAACCCTTAGGCAATTTATCAAGAAGTTTGTTTGCCTTAGGGGGATTTTCACAGATATGAAAACAGAGCATCCAGGAAGCACTTGCAAACAGAAAAGAAATGTTGAATTTCTGTTCAAAGACACTGGCCTGAGACTGTATCTCCTTCCAAGAAAAACAGTTTATAATCCAAACCTCATTTATGCCTAGAAAAACATGGATTGTAATTCCTCTGCTATCTGTGAATTCTGTGTAGAGAACTAAGCATTTAAATGACTAAGACTTTCTGAAATGAGTAAAGTATACATTTATTCCTAATACAGCCCAGCATAGAAACTTGTAAGGAGTTCACTGAAACACAAGTAACTAATTTTGTATAGGGTAGAGCTTTCATAGCATCTCATCATGTTCATTTGTCCACAGTGAAAGCTACTTTCCTAAAGAAAACACCAAAATGCAAATACAAGGGTTGTGCCAATGATTATAAACAAAGTAGAAGAAAGAAAAATGTCTGTAAGAGAGGCAATGTGTTTCTTTAAAAATGCAGAGTATAGAAATGTCAGTTTAGGGTAAGTTTAACTATGTCAGTGTTCATACAATCCCCATGAAGGCTCATACAGCTATTTGAGATTTTACCATCTGAAATATAAAAAGGTAGATACACTCATTGTCTGCAAACAAAAATCTAACACAGCTGGTCATTTTTTCCTTCTACTCTGCAGAATCAGGTATTATCAATTTTCTTGTCTACGCAGAGGAAGGTAAACCTGATAGCAATTGACATGATGTGAAATGTTGAAGTCTAGATGAGGTGGAGCAAAATCCACTGCCCTTCTTTTTTTCCACAAAAAAAAAAAAAAAAAAAAAAAAAAAAAAAAAAAAAAAATAAAAATACACTTTCCTATATTTCTACTTATTTTCCTTTTCGACCATTAATTTTCACATTTCCTGAGTACCGTTTCCTTCTTCCACAAAGCAAAGTATCTTTTAAAGAACAGGAGAATAGTGTCTCTCTAAAGAGGAAACCAAAAAAACAAGACTCCTGCTTCACAATGGCACACTAACATGATGTAAGAAAAGCACTCTCAGGCTAGACTTTCACTCTCTGTAAGAGTCTGTAACCTTGAGGATGAAGGAGAGAGCTCTCCTCTAGGTAAGTAGAGCTTTCAACACAGCTTCCTATATCTCTGCTGTTGAGCAAAAAGGAAAAAGCACAGTTTTAGGCTGAAAAAACAGATTTTTTTGCCACTGATGAGGTCAACATTCACACATTAATGCAGTCTGGATGGATTTTCAATTAAACAATGCTGAGATGAACCTGTCACCCAGGAAGTGTGAGCAGATGGAGGAAGCAAATGCAAGACAGGAAATGTTATTAGTTTCATACTATTTTGTTCTCAGTGGCATCATTTCTGTTCCTCCATGAGGCACACAGGATGAGTTTGAAGATGAAAAATGCATTGATAGCATTTGATTCATTCTCTTTCTACTGTTTGGCAAGTAGTCATGCTGTGCACTGCCACCAATTCTGGTGACCTTGAAGGTCAATCATTCCATATTTTGAGCAAGTGCTTTCTCATCTCATTCTGAATGATGAAATCCCCAGTGTAGCACAATGTAATGGAATTATTCAAAGCCTCTTAAGATTTTCCTATGCAGCACTTTTAGATTTTAAACTTTTCTTTATTTCCTCATACCTGTTATACCTTTTAGTTTCTACCTTCCTTCTTTTCTCACTTGAAGGAAGCCAAAATTATGATCCCTCTCCCAAAATGCTCATATTACTGTGAGCCCCTTCTGCTTCCATTAGGCAGATGTTCATTCAGTAGGCAGAAATGAAGAGAGACTCAAGTGAAAAAATGAGCTCTGGGCTGCCTGTGCCTTTTAAAGCAGTTGGAACTACATTTCTATTAGAGATGGGGAGTCTTCAAAAAGAGCTCTGAGCTGTGCTGCCCTTGATTACAGTGAATGCTGTCAAGCAAATCTATGATTTTGTATACATCTTGACCATTCACTTAAAGAGCAACATCATTAAATCTTGCCTTTCTGTTCATGACTCTCTTTTTAACATGTTCCTTCTTTTTTCAGTGTCCCTTATCAAAATATTAAATTTGTAAATCCAATAGTGCTAAAAGCGGGGTTGTATTTGGTGATACATAGCCTCTGTTCCCCTTAAAATATTCAGAATCCTACAGTAGGCAATAAGATCAATGGCTTCAGGAGAACTCCTGTTTTCCTGGAAGATTATTCTAATGTTTTCATGAAATCAAGGTGTCAGCTAGATCAGATATCAAGCTATTTTTTGTTCTAAGATTTCTAAATATAGAAGTGCATTTCAAAAACACTCGGCTTGTTTTAAACCTTCTGATTTCATTTTCCTTATTTTTCCCCAGAACAACTGAAAATCACTCAGAAGCGCATTGGATTAATGACAGGTGCTGCATACCCTGGTATTGTGGGCATAGAAGATGAGGATCAGCACCTGTTTTTTTGACATTTCTGGCCAGGCATCAAGGCAGATATTCAGTGGTGGCGCAATGTTCCTTGGTGCTGGATGCTCATGCCCATCTGTGAGGATGGCATTGTTCCCATCTGTGAGTTCAGAGTGCCTTTGTCTACAACCAGCGATTGGTTTAATTGAGCAGCCAGTATTGGAACGAAAATGCTGTTACTTCCCCACCACCCTCTCATGTGCCAGAATGAAGCTGTGGTGACACCTTCCTCATCCCTGCTGTCACATATATCTGTGTAAGCCTGAACAGCAGAATGAAAGAATTCAGTCACTATTCACAATGACTGCTGGCTGCCAAAAAGACACATTTGTACTGCAGCCGAAGGTGGGGAATTTCAGTGTGAACATAAAAAAGGGCTTTCTGAAAGTTCCTTGTGTGCAGATCCAGAAGAGAAGTGGGAACCAGGAAGCACACTAAACCACTGAGGAGCATTTCTCACCGTGCTGAGGAGTAACACCTACAAACAGCTAAATTAGAAGTAGATGCTCTTAATCTGGCAGCAATGTAAGGTATATTTTATTCAGCAAGGTGTAATACTTGCCCAAAGACCATGATGTTCAGTTAAATACAAGGTGTAATAAGCTATGTGACATGAGGAGAGAAGGAGAGGAAGGGATTGTCAACTGGACTTTTAAAAGCATTAAATGGTATTAAAGTCAGACCTGAACTGACCAAGGCTCCAGTCACTGCTGTCTAGAATTTGGCATGCAGAGTGCAACATCCGGGTATCCTGAGTATGCTTCAACATCAGCAGTGAAATACAAAACCACAAATACTTTCTCCAAAGTATTACTTCCTCCTTATCTCTGGCCCAAAGCACGGTACTGTCATGGAAAAAGAGTGTTCTTCAGGCATTTGCTTTTGTGTACTCTCCCACTGTGAGCTCCAGCATTCAGAAATGTGAACTAGAGATCCTTGCTATCTAGGTCCTTGGTTTGAGATGCGCTTAAGTTTATAAACATGTTTTTAAAAGGCTTTCTCTCCTTAAAGCACTTTTAGTGACACAGGGGTTTCAGCTGCAAAAAATGAGTTGTCTTTTATGAAAAAACCCTACCTCTTTTAGTTTCTGTGCCTTCCTGCAAAGCAGTAGGTATATATCAGTCTTGCTTTCGTTTATTCTCCTTTTCATTTTATGGAGGCCTCATTTAGTCTAACTACAATTTTTATTTGCTGATAAGGTCATTCCATAAATTATCGTACTGAAGTAGGTCTTTTAATTATTTGCTCCTTCAGAAAATGCATTTTTCAAAATTTCTTATTACCATTACTGTGAATACTCTTTTTTTTGTGTTTCTCATGTTGTCAGATTTAATTTAAATATTATTCATGCTGTGCTCTGATTTCAATGCATTATTTAAATATGCTGACTTACATATTTTCTGATTAATTTGGGGGGAAAAAGGTTATTACCATTAACTGTGATTCTTGAATAATACTGCTGTTGCATATTCATGCTTGTGGTGCTTGCCAAATCTGTGCAGTACTGTAGAGCTTTTTTAGGGAAACAGGTCCCATACAAATCATATAAGTGCTTCTTCCAAATGTGGATGCTAGCTGCTGATACTATCAAAAACAATTAAATTCCCGGATACTGCCAGTATCTCTGTTAAATCCTTGAGCATTAAAGTTCTGTGGATGCCTTTGAAGTGGGGAAAAGACAAAAAGCAGTTGGCACCAAGGAACTCCAAGGACATGTGTGCAATGAGAAATGAGAGCATATTAACAACTAGTTTGCATCTACGCTGCTCAGAGGGAACTGTCTCCGCCACGGATTTGTCTTGGAAAAATGTATAAAGGTTCCAAACAAAGGCAGAGAGCAAGCTAAAAGTTAACTAGTGTATCCTTGGAATAGACACAGTGTCCCCAAGTCAGTGAGACTTCAGGGAAGATCTAAAGCTTGGCATTTACAAAGTGTAACTAGCTGTATGAGCCAGAATAGTAGTACCAAGGCGTTTATGACTGTTTATGCCTTCCTTGAATTCATGATATTTTTCCTTCCCCTGCATTACAGGGACAGGCTGCTACCCGTGACACCTGAACTGGAGTCCTGCAAATTTTCACTTTGATATAGTCATGGTTTTATTATTTATGCTTCATTTTTAGTCACTATGTTAGTTTATCACCCCATGGTGATTACTGCTAAAACAATAATTGGCAGGACGCATTTGAAGCTTCAAAGGGCAAAGGGAAGGATAATGCAAAGAACTGCTTTAGGCCCAAAGCCTTGGCATTCTTAACAAGCAGGAGATGTCTTCAAAGCCGGTGCTGAGGTTAAAAGGATTTCTTTTGTGCATTACAGCATCTATTCTAAATAACCTTTTTTCTCACCTGGGGAAGTGAATTACTTAAATACCATGTTAAGGACCCTAATCATGCTTACATTCCCTTTTAAGATACTATATTTAATTTAATAACATTTCTCATATAATAACCAAAGATGCATTTCTTGGCGGTTCCCTCTTCATGGGATGTCTCAGATTATGGTTGATTCTTTCAGCATTTAACCTTGAGAAGAAAAACAATTTTGCTAGGGTGATGGATGCATGTTGCATACTTTCCTTTCCTGTTCCTTGTAGTCTGATGAAGATCAGGAATATTGAAATTATTTTTATGGTAATAGTAGGAAGGGAAAGGGAATTCACCAGTCAGTGGGGAAATATGGAATCTTTCAGGTAACTGGCTCAAATCCAATTCATAATACTTCTGCATTCAGATCATGATTATCCAGTGGACTCTGGCTCTTGGTAAGACAAGTGTTTGCTTCAGAGTCAACTTCAAGTGCTCAGGAGGAAAGTCAAGCTGCAGATTTTGAGGATGAATTACTTTCCTATGCCCAGGAGTGGGCAGTAGAGCATTAGTTTGATAGAGCAGTTCAGCTACTTAATTTAGACCTGAATTAGTATAATTGATTTCAAGACATTTAATGGGGCCACTCACTTGTTTAAAGCTAAGCATATCCTTAAGGATATTTTAGTTTTGCAGCTGTAGCCATGTTGTTGTTAAGGCACTTCAGTGGAGCAGTAGAGGAAATTAGTGTGCTTCTCCTGGTTTATAAACAGAGGACTTAACTTTTCAGTTCTGCCAGAGCACCATGTTTTGCAAGCATTAAACTAGCAACATAAATGCTAAAAGTAAAGGAATAGTAGTGTATAGGAAATGGCTGTCTAATGCCAAACAATCCACCCCAATTTCTGGAAATCTAAATTATAACTGATGTATCCTGGCCCTGTAGAAACCAGATAGAAAAAAGCTGTGTAGCATAAAATTACTTTAAACATCTGTCAAAAGCAAACTGAGTTGATTACATTCTGTTTTGATTTGATATAAACACAAAGGTTAGTTTTTGAAAAGCAATCTTAATCACATTTCTTTGACAGTGTGAGACACAGATCCTCAATAATATAATATAGAAACTAAGTGGCTTTGAAAGAATTAAGAGGCCTTGAATGAATGGGAGCAGATAGAAATTTTGTGTTGGTGCAGACAGTGGTATGAATCAAAACAAGGGTGAGAGAAGAAGGTTTTGAAGATTATATAAAATAGTCAACTTTCATGGAATGATTGCCAGCAGCAGATTTTGAGGGACTTTTTAAAGGAGGGAAGTCTCAGTATGTCTCTTAGGGAAAGGTAAGGACAGAGAGGAAAGAATGACAGAGCAAAGCTCTCCTCAACTCCAGAGTCACATTTCATCTGCTAGGCTGCAAATGAAGCAATGGATTCAAAGGAGAAATGAAAGGTCACAGAGAAAGTATGGTAGCTCTAGTTGTCTAGAAGCTTCTCTACAGTGGGGAAAACTTCTCAAATCGAATATGAATAAAACTATGTAAATGAGAAACAATGACAGAAACGTTTCAGGGTATGCTTTGTTTTGCAGCTGGGATTATGTCTAACTAACTTGTAATCCAGTGATAGAAGGATACAGTTGTCATGTGAAAGACTGCCAAATTCTTGCCTATTTTTCCCTGAGTTAGGTGAGGGCCTGAGTTAAAAACTCCATCTCTCATTTAGTGGTTTTACATTTTATTTAAACATGTAAATATAGTTAGTGAATGAGATATTGATTCAGTAGTCTCCACAGGCTTATTGGAAAACACTAAATCCTTATCTGATTGCCGAATTATCTCTGTGTGTTGGACATTGCATTTTTTTCTCCTTTGCTAAACATTTCTCAGATTCAGAGAAAATTGTGTTGTCAAAACCCATGAGAGAAAGGTTAGGATAGAATATGACCTTTAGGAAATACCACTTCTCAACATCTTGGTTTAAAAGTAAAATGGAAAATCTTTAAAATGTTGATGTCGCAATTTATTTTGAAGAATGGGAGAATAGTCCCTCTCTAAAAGGGAAGACATTGGAGCAAGAATATTAAAATGACATCAAAAAAGCATACTCAGACTATGTGAGGATCTACACCTTTGAGGACAAGTGAAAGAGCTCTCCTCTAGGTAAGTAGAGCTTTCAACACAGCCTCCTCTCTCTCTGATGTTGAGCAAAAAGGGCAAGGCACACTTCATATAAGACTAACAAAGCAGAAATTTTTTACTGCTACTAAAGTAAACATTCATACATGAAATCATTGCCAATCACTCAGACTTTGTGTGTACTGTTGAAAATGTAAGTTGTAAGAACTTGCACTCTGAATGGATCTTCAGCTAAGCCTTGCTGAGATGAACCTGTCACCCAGGAAATGTGAGCAGATGGAGGAAGCAAATGCAAGACAGGAAATGTTATTAGTTTCATACTATTTTGTTCTCAGTGGCATCATTTCTGTTCCTCCATGAGGCACACAGGATGAGTTTGAAGATGAAAAATGCATTGATAGCATTTGATTCATTCTCTTTCTACTGTTTGGCAAGTAGTCATGCTGTGCACTGCCACCAGTTCTGGTGACCTTGAAGGTCAATCATTCCATATTTTGAGCAAGTGCTTTCTCATCTCATTCTGAATGATGAAATCCCCAGTGTAGCACAATGTAATGAAATTATTCAAAGCCTCTCAAGCTTTCCCTACATGCTGCTTCCTATTCTTTCACTGCTAAAAGTGGGTGGTGAAATTAAGTCTATACTATTTATTGACTTTTTCGCTGACATACACTGGATGATATCTTGTGTGTTGTGTAGCAAAACATCTGGGAAATGAATGGTGCTGACTGTAACTGCCTGGGCAGAGCTGTGGGATTGAAGGCAGGCTTGCATCTGTGCCACATTAAGGCTGCATTTTGAAATTTTAGCTTGCATGCTCTGATGCATGGCAGTACTCTGAGTACAGGACCAGAATTCCTTGGACTAGAATCAGATATGAACATGAAGCCTGACATAGTTCAGTACCCCTGATGAATGGGTGCTAAAGTGATTTCCAGGAGCACACAAGCATGCTTGGTTTTCCCGGTGGCAGAACTCAGATGGATCAGCCAGTATATGAAGTTGAATCTGTTTGTGTATTAACTTACAGATAGATAAAAGTGGAAGAGAAATATTCTGTGACTGAAAAGTTTGAAAGGTCAGCAAGTTTGTCCAGTATTTCCAACTTCATATAGCCTACTGCAAATTATTTTTTATAGAAGCTTTATCCCTCTTAATTTCAAATTATACTGCAAATCATTGACAGAATGGCATTGACATAAGTGGGAGAGCTTTCCTGGCAATCATCTGTAAGTTCCTACATGCTGAAATTCCATTTTTTTCTACAGTACTTTTATTTTCATTTTCAGCTTTAATTTGCAGATTTCTTACCCCAAAAAGCCCTGTTAGTGTCTCCATACAAAAAAAGCATCATCTCCCTTGAAACTTTTCAGTTGGCCTTTGTTCTGCTTAAAATAGAGTAAGCCAGTTTAAACATAAGTTCCTAGATGTACAATTATAGTGCTTTTTTTATAATTGGAGGGTTTTGCTTGAAGTAGTGTTTGACATACTTCAGTGACCAGCATGCATTATGAGGCATGTGGAACTTGGCTGGCCAGCAAACAGCACTCTTGTGGGTTTTTAACTCCTTTGAATGAAGAAATAAACCCCCTAAAATATCAATAAAGCTATCCACTTTAGGCAAAGGATGATCAGACATAAAGACAATCTCCCATCAAGAATGCTATGGCCACATTACTGTAGGCTTGTGCAAGTCTTATAAAAGTACTGCTGTTCTTCCCTTTCTTTAGTACTGGAAACAGCTTGTCTTCTCAAATACTTACAAGTTTTGAATATTTATTTTATTTTCCATTTTTTTCTCTATAACAAAGAAGTCAAAGACAAATGTAAAGACGAGACTTTAGAAACAGAATCCTTATATCTACAGTAGGCTTAGTTGTACAAGAGTTGATAGAAGAAGAAAACCACAAGTTAGAAATTCAGACTTACAATTTTGATTCTGTAGATTGGCTTTTCCTACCACATCTATAAACTAGCAGTGAAAGACATGGAAATACTATGCTCTGTACATAGGGGAGGGGAGGGGAAGAAGAAAAAAGAAAAGAAAAAGAAAAGAAAAGAAAAGAAAAGAAAAGAAAAGAAAAGAAAAGAAAAGAAAAGAAAAGAAAAGAAAAGAAAAGAAAAGAAAAGAAAAGAAAGAAAAGAAAAGAAAAGAAAAGAAAAGAAAAGAAAAGAAAAGAAAAGAAAAGAAAAGAAAAGAAAAGAAAAGAAAAGAAAGAAAAGAAAAGAAAAGAAAAGAAAAAAAAAGAAAAGAAAAGAAAAGAAAAGAAAAGAAAAGAAAAGAAAAGAAAAGGCTGGTCAGTGTTATGAATCAATTTGTTATGAATAGAATGAACTTGAACAGAGCTTTCTTCATACCTGTTCTGTAAACTCCCCATTCAGTTACAAGACAGTAAAACAGGAAGCTAGACTTAATCTTCAGACATTGTACTTTTTATCTGCAATGCTTCCATGTTTGTATTTCTTCCAGCAACTCCAGAGGATGGAAGAATCAATATGAAGACAGATTTTGGAAAAAAAAGAGGTGTGGCAGATCCTTCACAGATGCTTCTCAATCATTACATCTTCCTTTTTTTTTCCCGTTAGAAAAATAATTTAAATTAAACAGATTTGTTATGTGCAGTGTAGTGTTTCCATGTGAGCCTTGAACACTTTGTTCAAGAGCTAGGAGGCCAGCCAACTGCTTTAGTTCCTTAAAGAATAACAGATGTGTCCTTCCAAGTCTCATGCTAATGGAATTTAGACTGTGGTTAGGAATTTAAAAATACTCTCAGTTTTCTGCAGACTCTGTTTCAACCCTGTTCCTTTGGTTAGCTGGTTTCAGGCTTCTCTTTCCACATCATTCAGAAACATTGCATGAAATGTCAAGTTGAGCTGAAGCCACTAATATTTTACTTTCCTTGACTGAAAACAAATAGTTAAAAGTCTATTGGGTTCAGTTATGTAGTATATTGTGTCTCCCAGTCTTTGTAACTACTATATTTAATAAACACTGCATAAAATGCTCTCTTTGTGTATATACAGAAAAAAATCTTTTTTCCCTTACAACCAGCACGTGCTTTCTATCTTTACTTTTGGCTCCAAATGTTAATAATATTTATGTAAAGGTTAAGCAAAAAATTTAGCACAACCATCCTTAAGCAAAAGATGTCAATAAAATGAAATGGCAAATGGGGAAAATCTGTTGATTTCAGTTCACATTTTACAAGTTATGAAGGCCTTAGGACCATGGTAAAAAGCTGTAGAAGCCAGAAGGGGAAGATACAGAGATACAGGGGTTTTTCTCCATCAGTAATGCAGTAACATTGCAAGAGAAAGTGCTTGTCCACTGCCAAAACTCTTACTTCAGTTTTCTGCACTTCAGCTGTGAAGGATGCTTATTATGATCTGATTGTTGCTTTCCTCTTTTTCTCACGTCTCTCTGGATTTCAGACTATTACAGACAAAGATCCTAAAGGCAGTAGTACTGCAAGTGGCAGTGCTGAGGGCTCTGGCTCCTTTCACCATTTACTGTGAGAAGTGTGAAGAGATTACAGATCGAGACCAACCCTGAGAAGAAGGGCTTAGGGGTGCTGGTGGATGACCCAGCAATGTGCACTCACAGCCCAGAAATCAAACATGTCCTGGGCTGCATCCAAAGCAGTGTGGGCAGCAGGGACAGGGAGGGGATTCTGCCCCTTTACTCTGTTCTGACCCCACCTGCAGGGCTGCATCCAGCTCTGGGGTCCCAGCATAGCAAGGACATGGACCTGTTGGAGTCCAGAGGATGGACACCAAAATGATCAGAGGGATGAAGCACCACTCCTGTGAGAAAAAGCTGAGAGAGTTGGGGCTGTTCAGCCAGGACAGGAGAAGGCACCAGGAAGAATTCAGACCAGCCTTGTCCCTGAAGGGACCTACAAGAAAGCAGGAGAGGGACTTTGCACAGTGGCCTGAAGTGACAATGGGGAATGGCTTCACATTGACAGTGGTTACAGTTAGATTAGAGATTAGGAAGAAATTCTTTACTCTGAAGAGTAGGAAGCACTGGAACAGGGTTCCCGAACAAGTTGTGAATGTTCCATCCCTGGAAGTGTTCAAGGCTGGGCCAGATAGGGCTTTGTGCAACCTGGTCTAATGAAATTCAGGGGCCCAGGGAAGGGGGGCCTGGAACTAGATGATCTTTACATCCCTTCCAACCCAAACCATTCTGTGACTCTATGTTATAACTGATGATGTTACATTTGCCCTTTCCAGGAGGCAATATGGCAAAGGAGGCATCACAAAGTGATGCAATATATTTTTTCTCAAAGGGCAGGACAAACTCTGCTCTCCCCAGCTGGTAGGAGCCAAGGCAGAGGTCTGATGGGAAGAGAGATCATTGATGGTTTCCAAAGAAGGGGGAAAGCATATGATAGGTTTTGGTTAAGGATCTTTAACTGAAAATGATGCCAAATGGCATGAAGGAATTATTAGAAGATGAAGGAGCATCTGGAGATGATGTATTTCTTCAATATTTCTACTTTACTTCCTTATTTCAGAATTGCTCTTTCCTAAAAATCATCCCTTCAGAAATATCCCACCTCCCTAACCACTCACTCTGTCAGAATTCTTCCAAGCCAGCATTCATACTAGATTTCCCATTTATTTCTTATTCCGTCTGCTGCTTCTAATATCTTATTTCCTCTTTCCAGAAATCCCTATGTTTCATTTCTTTGTTCTCAGTTTGTACACTTCCCTTCACTGAGACATTCACAGTCCCTTTTCCATTCAATGGACTTTGCATTTCTTTTCAGCTCTGTTCCCTATACTTTTTTGTTTCTGTTGCTGTCCACAATGAGTTCTGCCCCCACCCTACTCCCCCTCACCTCAGCCTTTACCACTCAAAAGTTTTCCTTCTTAACAGTTTTTCTTTTCTTCACAAGCTTTTTTACTGCCTTCAATTTATCACCTGAAAACTCCTTCATTGCCTCTCTCATGATTAATTCAATTTTTTTTCTTTAGACCAATAATTTCTACCCTTTTTTCCCTTTTTATTTTGTTTTCTTCTGATATTTTCAGAAGAAGAAGATGAAATTTCCTTGACTTTTGATAGCCAGAAATATAAATGGCAAACTCTTTTCTGGTGATTTTGGATACTGTTGCCCCAGTAATGCAATACTTAACACACATCAGTCATCACATCATAATGGATAGCCACACGCACATTATCATCAGTAACAAAAGGCAGATGGTTCTCTGTAAATGCCACCTTGGCTACACACCATCATCTTTCAAATAATCTGTAGCAGAACAGTTTGTCTGTAGAATTTAACTTCCTTAATTTTCTTCAGAATGGTGAGCAAAAGCTTTTAAGCAGCAGGTGGTCACAGTTTACATGACAGAATGCAGGAGAATATTCATGTAGTCATGATTTTATTCCTGAACAGCATTTTTCCTGTGGTCAGAAATATAAAAGCAGTGAAATCCATGATCTACCGCAACTAGGACAATAATTTTGCCACTGATTCTGAGGTCCAAGATCCTGTTTAAAACTGAGTATTTTATAGCCTCTTCTATCTGAGCTTGAGTTTCATTTCCCCTCACCTTTTTTTTTTTTTTTTTTTAAGGACACTCCTAATCTCCAAATAGATTCTTTCTTCTCCTGCTTTGCAACTTACTTTCAAAGCACAGCTCTGCAGTATGTGAAAATCAGAGGCAGTATTGCACAGCAGAGAGAAGTGCCACTAAAGCACAGATATTATATCCATATCAAGGCGATGAACCTGTGCACAACTGTTTATAAAAATGAGCATAACAGATATGCCAAAAAAGTACAAAGGTTTTTGAGATACATTATTTTTTGCTCAAGATGCTTCCTGTGTTGGTTTCTCTGAGCAGAGCTTAGCTTCCACAGCAGCACAAGAAAAAAAGCAAGGATGGGAACCTTTGATTAAATATATTTTACTCTCTGAAACATGATATTGCAGAGTGTGGGTGCTTCTGAAATTTTGTTAGTAGGCTAAAAACAGTTTTCAATTTGAAGATATAAAAATGAGATGTATGAAATGTAAATATGAGGGAGACTGGATTTGGACGGATCCTGTGGAGAGGTATATCTGGGGATATAACAAAAAGTTTCTCAGATGCTAGATTCTGGTTCTAAATCATCTGATTGCACAGCAAGCTCTCCAAGAAAAATTCCACACTTCTACTAGAGATGTCAATGTGTGACTACAGCTCTGGATGCAAAGTGCTCCTATGTGCTCATAATCCTAAACAGGTAACCAATAATAACAATCATCTCCCTGGTGTCACTTGTTTGTGAGCCATCTTGAGATAGACCATGGAAGGTAAGAGCCAAATTTTGTTGTTTACTTCTTCATGCATCATTAGTAAGCAAAATAAATTCATTTGAGCATTTCCTCTTCTTTTTGAACCTCTTTATTATTCTACCCCCTCTCTACTATCAAAGCTTCACAGTGGAAAAAGCCATTGGCCAGATTCATTTCTGGATAGCTACAGTGATGAAAGTGGACTGTGAACTGTATTCCACCTAGAATTCTGACAGATTTGCTTTTCTCTGCTCTGAACCAGCAAAATTTTGCAGCCATCCATAGACATGTGGCTGCTTCTGCTTCTGTTCTTACTCTGTGCATGCTGTAATCCCCAATCTTTTGAGAAGAAACAAAGTACAGAAGACAAAAGAGATAATGATGATGCTCCTTATTGTTGCTAACAAGTGTCTCATTTGAGCTGTAGATTTGGTAGCAAGGGGGTACAGATGTGCTGATTTCCCTTACTCCTGGGAGTGGAGAAGACACATCCACACTTGCACAGGTGATTGAAGAGGCATCTGTAAGGCACTTCTGCTGCTGCTAAGCTGCACAGCTAAGCAAGCAATACCAAAGAAGAGGTAGCAGGAGCTTTATTCTCTGCTTCCTCTCCTACTTCCCCCTCACCAGCCTTTGCTGTCATCTTGTGTGGGACTGAACCAGCTGGCAGTGAGGGAGAAGAAACACCTCATTACTTCAGTCAAGTATTAGCCCAATTGAAAGGGTCAATTGAAAAATGAATGTTATTCTCATGTGTGTGACATGAATCTGGGTATTATTAGCTGCCAATATTGCATGTTTCTTACAAGTTCTTTTGTAAATGATGGCAATAAAACTTCATTGGAAATAACTTCTTAAAAATTTATTTATATGGTTGCAGAAGCAACAAAAAGTGTGAAATACTCTAAGGAGGGGAAGACAGTAAAACAATAGAAACCGCAAGAATCTGCTTATTTTAACTAGGCATAAAGAAATTGCCAACAATGGCCTGTATTTATATTTCTTCAATCTGTCACACCAAAACTTGCTTGTCTTTGAGGCTGGAAGCTTAAAAGAAAAAGCTGTTTGGAACTAGTTTCAGAGAGTTTGAGCTGTATTATATTGAATATAGTTTGAACTATATTTCTGCTAATACTCAACGAAGGCTTACCCACCAATGCCAGGTTTCCAAATCTAGAGATCTGGGAATGTTCCATATGTTAAAATAACAACTCTTGATCACTCTCTGAAGCTATTTATATTTTTCCATTTTAATATCCTATTTATTAATAGTGTTCAAAATTAGCATTAAAAGCTCCCTGTGTTCTCTAGTCAGCAGGTAGCAGACATCTCATGACAGCTATTTTATGAGGAACATAATTAACAAGGCAAACTCTACAACTTCCAGTTTGATTCGTTTGCTGATGCTTATTCTGATTCATTTACAGTTATGCCAGTAATTGGCATAATTGTTTAGAGGTATTTAGAAAATGTCCATAAGTGGATAACCTAATTATAGATTGATCCCAGTGGCAGATATATTGTATAATAGCAATTTTCTCCATCTTTCAGGAAGTACAAAGCAGATTCCTAAGGCTAGAGATCAGTGGAGGCTGTGGTCTCTTGGATTATTACAGATGGAATGGGGGAACTCAAAGGAGATATGACTGCCTGTCCTATCATGGTGCTCTTTTGGATTCTAGGTTCTTGGAAAAGCAAAAACCCCAGCAAATCTAATCCAAATTTAACTGTGAGACAATTATGACTTTTCATGAAAGAGAAGTATGTTTTATGAAGAAAGTAGTCAAATGAGATCTTCCTTTCTATCTCATAAAGTTAAAAAGAAAAAAAAAAACCCAGCAAAATAACCCATCCAGTTCTTTAAATTACACAAACATTTTGTTCCACTGCAGCTTTTCATAATATCTTAGAGCTATTTTCCCCCTCTAGATAAATTCTCTGAGTTGTTGTTGCCATCAGAGCCATTTCTGAAAAGACCAACTAAACACCGTATCTATCATCAGGCTATTTGAGAGACCAATTTTCTCAGCTTAGAAGCAAAGCTACAAGTTCTGATTCTAGATTCAAATTAGCTCATCATGGGTTGCTTTAGGACTTCCAAATATCTGTACATAAGATAATCACAAACTACAAATGGGTAGTAATGCACCTTGCACAATTTTCCTCAGTTTATTCTGATATATCAAAAGTGCTGCCAATTTTGAAATTGTTAACATGTATTTGAGTGTTTTCTCATTAAACCAGAATATTTTTTACCATGCTAACACATTTTCATTCTTTCACTCTTTTTAATAGTGAATAAACTTTGTAAAATGAAGAAAAACATTTTCAACTTTGCCACCTTCAAGAAAGAATAATTTTGCTTTCATGAGTCAGAAAAAAAACATTTGTTTCACGTTATACAATGATCTAAAAAATGCAAGCCTTGATATTTGACTTGTCTGTAACCGAATGTCAATTGAAAACTTTAAAACTTGCTCTAACTACACTTACATTCATCATGAAGATTAAACTGAGTCTTTCCATTGCATAGATGAAGCTATTTCTGGCTGTTATTTTTTTCCTCAACTTCATTTCTTCAAAGTCAAACAGGCATAAAATAACAATTGAGTTTATCCAAGAACATCTAAATTATTAACTCTGAATTCTGGCATACTTCATAATCTTAAACCTGTCCCTGTTGCGTAATTTCACACACAATGTAAATTACATACAGCATCATAAGACAGTGATCCCTAAGGACTCTAGTAACATGTAAGACAAAAGCATCTTATAGACAAGAGTTCACAAAGTGTCGTGGCAAAATTTCTACTTGATTTTAACCAAAACTTAATAAAATCCCAACTACAAATTTGCATCTAGTTAATGTGTTCTTTTTTTACATGCTAAGATCATCACTTATGTTATTGATACATCACTCTTTCTCAGAAATAATCCATCATAAAAAATTGACCTTTATCTTCAAGTGGATAGATTTTTGTAAAAGTTCACAGCCCCTTGCTCTATCTGTCATTATTATCTGTTAATAGGTATAGGGAATGGAATTGCAGAATTGTTGAGATTGCAAAAACAGTTAAGGGAATTAAAAAACCCAGTCTTTTCAAGACACTAGTTATCCAGAACCAGAGAGCAGGTAGGGTTAATACTGAAAATAAAGCCAACATTGGCAAAGGTCTTATCTACTTTGTAATTTATAATACTCCTGGACTTTCAATTTCTAATCTCTAGCTTGAGAGAGATAGGGACTTTCTGCAATTTGTGTGTGCCTTTCTTTGAAAGGCTTATTTCAGCTGCTGCTGAAAAACCCACTGAAGCATAAATCTTATCCTTTTAGTCAGAAACAAGTAGCATTGTCCCCATTGATTTATCTTCTGTTTGTTTCCTCCAGCAGTCTCTTCTGATTTGCTTCTCTGCCTTTAGGATAATATCACAAAAGTAAATTGACATGCACATTAACAAAAATATATTTAACTGTCTTACTCCCTGCTCCGTTTAAGTATCCACAGAAATCCTTATTGAGGGGCTCAGTACCAAGACTCATCTTGCTCCAATTTCACCATTACTTTGCCTGACTTGTCATAGTGTGTGTAATTTTTGCTCATACATTAGGCAGATTTCAATTCTCTATGACTAGTCAATGTCAGACACAATTTTCCAGATTAATGTCCTGTCTAGTAATACAGTTGATAAGCAATATCTTTGCACAACACCAAATTTTAGGAAGAAGTGTGTAATGCAATGTTATCAGTGAGAACTTGTATTTACATTTTATAAAACCAGCTATAAGGAACACTCAGGAGCATCATGAAAATTGCAAATAAAGAAAATATGCTATTCACTTATAAAAAGATTAAACAAAGCAGTTAAGGGTTATATCTGTCTCTCTTCCCCAAAGAGGCTGTTGATATAAATGGAATAATCTTTTCTATTATTACTTTATTATTTTATTAGAGTGAGCTATATTTCAGCCTCTTATGGAATGTCAGTTATTATACCACAGATCTTTCATATTCTAATGAATTTCATTCTGTCTTGGGAATTTTGTTCTGAAAATTGCATTCTCCTTTTCTCTCTCTTTTTTTTAACTTTATTCTGAAATTACAATGCAAAAGAGTCTCATTTAGGAGTTTACCCATGAGACACACAAATGTACCTGTCTCTTCTAGTGAATATCTAATTCTTCAGAAGATATTTTTGTTCCAAAAAATGGTTTCTATTGAAAAAAATATGTGATTTATACTCAATAGTCCTGTGTCTTTTGCTTTTTCATAAAACTGCAGTACATTCCTGAAGGTAAATTTGAAAAGTCCATAAAAGTAAACTTGGCAGCCATTTCTAAATTCTGTCTTCTGTAAAGAAGCTTGTGGAAGAAAACTGGAGTGGAACCAGAGCTGGTGGAGCTGATAGATGCAGTACAGTGCCCTGGAAAAGTAGTGTAAAAGCTTAGATGCTTCACAGGTTTGGCAAGAAGAATTAGCTTTGTAGATAATTAATGGAAATATATTTAACATATCTGCTACAGTCACTGTTTAGTTTTCTCATCCATTCTCTATAGTTAGCACTTTGCAGTACTTGGAACAGGTCACCATTGAAGCAAGACAAAATCCAGAAGAGACTAATGTTAGGGCTCCCCAGCCCAGGCAATATGCTTCAGTGGTCCTGATTTCCTTAAAATAACTTTATATAGTGCTTTGGAACTTATTTCTTTGCAGATATAGTTAGCAGAGAATTACAAGTCCAAAAAACCAGAAGATACATAGCAACAGTTGTGTCTTTGTATGTTTGCACCTATCCTGTTGAGGCTAAATCAGACAAAGTAACAAAACCCAAGTAATTGGTTCTGTACTCTCTTTCTTTAGAACTGAAAACAAAACACTTTACTTGCTTTCATTTTAATCATATTCTTTAATGTTTTGGGATTTTTTGGTGAATATGTGCATTTCTTTCTCTCTACTAAAGGAAAAAAAGAGATCACAACAGAAGCAAAATTATAATGGGGAAGGTCAAAAGGAGTGCTGATAAGGGTTATCTTCAGTGAGAGCAGTTTTTAATGGAATACAGCAGTTTGACAAACCCTAATCTCTTCATGTAAATGTGTCATTTTAAACAAACCTTCACTGGAAACTTTGTGTAGCTAAAGGGCAAAAGTTGAGGAGAAAAATAAAAAACAATTTCACAAACATACCATCAGGAAAATGCTGAGGAAATGTCCTGAAGGTGTTGAAGAATTATATGCAAATCCCCCACTGTTTTGGATCGATGAGGAGTAGCTAATCCTTCTCAGTCTGTCCTTTTGAAGCTGTTTTTCATTATTTATTGTTCCAAATAAAGAAACTAAAGCTGTAACCTGTGCACTAGGGAACTCAATGGAGAAGTGTCAGCCCTGAGTCAGTCAGAAGTGGGAACTGACACATGATCTCCTGTGGATCTGGTGAATATTTTATCCACAATGTCATGGTGGGTTATCTTTTGGTGGTTTTGTTTTCTGTCTTAATTTCCCTGATGAAAAATATGGAAATGGAAATATCCTGGCTTTATTCCAGTGAAGAATTAAAAAAAACCAAAAAAAAACCAAAACAAAACAAAAACAAAAAAAAAAACCAAAAAAAAAAAAAAACCAAACAAGCAACCTTTTCTTTTTTTCTGAACTATAGCTCTTGCTCTCTAGATTTCTAAAATCAGGAGATAAGATGTCAAAATTCAGCAGAGACCAGACAAAGGTCTTGTACTACAGATGGGTCAAAGCAAAGATAAGGAAGCTGAAGAATAGATTGTGTCTTTGGCAGGAAAACCATTAATTGATGTTTCAGGTCATCTTCTGTTAATATTTGGACACCTTCAAGCAATCAGGTTTTTGTTTATTTACACTGGAAAGTACTAAAAATTTTCTAATATCCAAATACCTCAACTTGGGGGAAGGGCTGATATATCAGAGGGTTTTACTGTCATTCAGAGGGATGTTGACAGGCTTCAGAAACTGGCTGATGGGAACCTCATGAACTTTAAGCAGGAGAACTGGAAACATCTAGGCAGGAATCATCCCACACATCAGTATATGCTGCAGGGTCAGCTGACCTAAAAGCAGCTTTGGCAAGGAGGGCCAATGATGGACAATAAGCTAAACACGAGCTTTCAATGCACTCTTGTAGCAAAATATGATCTCCAGTATCCTGGAGTGCACTGGGAAAAGTGTTGCCAGCAGGTTGAGGGAGGTACTCAGCCTGGTGAGACTTCACTGGCAGTGCTATGTCCAGTTCTGAGCTCCCCAGGACAAGAGAGACATGGACATACCAGAGACAGTTTAATGAGGGTCCATAAGGATGGAAGGACTGGAATCTCCCTTCTATAAGAAAAGGCTAAGAGAGCTGAGACTATTTAGCCTGAAGAAGAATAGGCTTGGGGTGATCTTTTCCCTGTTTATAAATACCTGAAGGGAGAAAATGAATGAGATTTTCTCAGTAATGCCCAGTGACATTAAAAGAGGCAGTGGACACAAATTAATATCTGAGCCTGCTAGAGATCCCTTTTTTACTGTGGAAGTGATCAGTCACTGGCACAGGTTGCCCAGAGACACTTTGGAGTCTCCATCCTTGGAGATAAGTGTCCCAACCTGAGTAAGGGAATTAGACCAAATGAGCTCCAGATGTCACTTGCAACCCAACAATTCTGCCATTCTTGAGTTGCCATTTCTGAGAGCTTTCTTCACTAAATTCTGTTTGAGAATTCTGAGATAGACACAAAATTATTTGTCCTTGTATTAAGGCTACACTTCTCAAACAGGACCAATAACCAATACAGTGCATATCCAAAATGTACACCAGACAAATGTAACCACAGTTAAATGACTCACTGCCATGGTTTCACTGTGACCTACTGCAAGGTAGTTATTGAGTAACAAAGAGTTGACCTAAGAACTGGATCCAGTTCACATTTTCAGGAATTCAAGGACTAACTGTTGAAGATATCTTTTTGTGTAGTCAGTGTTATTTAAATGTTTCAGAATTTACTAAGGAGCATTTTGTTCTTTTTAAGTTGTGAAAGCTCCTGACAATCTCCTTTTACTTAATGGCCCTGCAAATTTTCTTGGAAGATGTTAGAAGAATGCGTGGTTATGTAGATGCCCAATAACCTTCTTTTAATATTTTTGAAAAACTTCCAAGGCATCAAACTAGTTTTGTTTCAATATAAATATCTTTTATTCTTGATCTCCCAGTGGCAATTCTTTTCAAAAATACACCAGACAATGTTCGCTCCGTGAATGTTTATGAAAAATATTCATTCATTTAAATGGGTCCCACCATTCACCAGGAAAATATTTAATTAATCTGGAATGCTCTCAGCCCAGAAACTGTGACCTGGGAAATGGGCAGATGCTGCAGATACAGCCCCTGTGTGTAGTACAGCCATACTGGGCCACAGAATTTTTACTCATAGTAAGACTAAGTTTTCATTTCCCTTATGTACATATTGATTATGTAATTATTATATGCCCAATTATAAGGTCCTTTTCCCTTAGGATGTTGTACATTTGAAGGACAATGTTGACTGAGGGGTCGCATTTAGTGGATAGCCATGCCTAGTGTGTAGCATGCCAAATGCAGGCATTTCTGTGATTCTTACTCTAACCCCACTGTGTCCACAATAAGCAAAATAAATGACTCAACTTTTATGCTGAGTTTGAGCAACAGAGAAATAGAACTATCACACATTTTCAGTTAGGGAGATAATGTGGGGAGAGAGAGCAAAAATCTCTTAAACTAGAGGGTAAAATTAGCTCAATTATTTAATTACTTGCTTAGGATGACAAAGGAATACCATAAGAAAAGGAAGCAGATTCCAATTTCCAGTAATAACTTAGAAGAATGGATCCCATAAAAATATTTTCTTTGCTCTGTTCAAACTTTTTCACCAATATTCCAAAAACATTCAACAAGACAAAAATCTTGTGGAAATAATGTGTTAGGTATCATCAACCAGAAGAAATTCTTGATGTTAAAATGTGTTGGAAAACTTCAACCATTCCCATTCCTACCAGTAGCGTGTCTGCAGACAGTAGAGTTCTGGTGAAATATAGAAAGGTCCAGATGTGCAGTTGCTCTGGTTTGAAAGCAAAACCAGTGAGAGACTCCAAGTCAGAAATACAATTTATTGGAAAAAAAAAAAAAAAAGACAAAAAATACACGCAATGATACAAAAGGAAGACCACTGGCAAAGTCAGAATACAACCTGACACCCGCTTTGGCCAGCGTGCTGGTAGCAGTCCAAATTGGAGTGGCTGCAGTCCTCTTGGAGTGGCAGATGGGGTTGCTGTGTCTTCTCGGAAACCTGTGGAAAGGCTGCCTTTCTGTCTAGAAATTCCTGGATTTATCCAGGTGGGAATGCCTAGCTTCTCCCCCCTGCGGAGCATCTCACAATGGGCTGATGTTATTCTGAGTCACAAGGTGTGTTCTTAATCACCTGTTAAACAGAACTGGCTCCTGGAGAGTGTTATCTCTGAGTCATGAGGCGAGACATTGATGGGCCTATTAACAGGAGATAAGGAAAACTGTCCAGATGCAACTGCTACTCGGATGGTAGTAGGAAACATCTTGGTGCTCAGCCTCGGACAGCAGTCCTAATATATGCTCTTATTTAAGGACTCTATACTCACTGAGATTGCTGAAAATGCGACATGACATACAAATCAAAGAAATAAAATTTTTCAAAAAGTGGTACTGTCTGCCTGCTCCACATCTGACTTTGAAGACAGATCTAATATGAAGGGTAACATAAACTCTCTAGATGTGCCATATAAAAAGAGCCCTCAGAAGATAATATTCCAAAAATCATGTTAGGCTTCTCAAAGACTAAATAATTAAGCTATCTGATTCACTTCCTGGTAGTCTTGCCATCCTCCATAGGCAAGCCAGCATCTTGTGGTCCGAGATATGAAAGCTGGGCAACCCGCTGTAGGAAACCATTAAATATTAATGTTTGAAGCATATTTTTTTTGTTCTTTCTTCTTTTATTATTTGTGGGTTTTTAACAAGCTGCTAATAATTTTGAGCAATTGCTCCTTATAGGACTCTGCATTTTCATAGACCTAAAAAAATTTAAAATATTTGAAATCTATGTACCTTCTTAATCTTCAGTGCCAGGACCATCTTTCCTGTCATGTTATGCTGGATCACTCATTGAGGTGACTGGCTGAGGTTGTCCAGTGACTGTGCTCATCCAATGATCATAATTATCCAGTGCTGGAGGCTATCAGGCTTTTTCTCAGTGGCACTGTGTTTAGCACAATATTTGATACTCTTCATGTTTTAAAATGCAGTATTTCGATGTTCAATAGAAATATCTGATATTCACAGCCAGTCTAATAGGTACACTATAAATATATGTATGTATTAGGGTCTGTAGAGCACTTATATCTGAAAATGTGTATTTTGAACATATTAAGCTTTACAGGTAGGATAAGTAGAATAAATAAAGGCACTTTTTTTTCTCTTAGTTGATGGTACCAAAGTACCTAGACCCAGGAATAATTGCTCTAGATGAGGGTAGGAGCTGGCAGACAGAAGGGAAGGAGATGTAGGACTGGGAAGAGGTGACCTTGGGAAAACCTGGACAACACATTTATCCCTGTGCTCCATGGATACAAATTGTCATCATGGTTTGCCTGATGCATTAATGAGCATGTTCCGGGATTTTGGGGAATGTCCAGGGATGTTTGCACTTGTGTTTCTGAGGCAGGTGGCACTAGATGGCATTATCTCCAGGGCTTTCACAGCACGTTGTGGGCGAGCAGCAGGCAGTCACTCTGCCCGTTTGGTGGTGATAGTGGGTGGGTGGCAAAGCAAGGGCTTAAAAGGCAAGGGAACTGGTTTTCTTACACTTGCTAATACAGCAGGATTATTTATGGAGGCAGAGACACTGCCTGAAGCCAGGAGCTGCTGTCAGCTGAGCTCATGGAACACCAGTTTGGCTGTGACTTGGTCATGCCCACCTCTGTTCAGAGGGTGGCAAATAATCTGGATAAATGTATGACCCTTTTACACATATGATTTGAGGAGTTATGCAGGGAGAATCCTTCTTGAAAGAGAAGCTGATTCACACGCCCTAGAAATTGATGATGATGCTTAGCAGAGGGACAGCATGTGTGTCATGTAGAGGAGATAATTATGTGATTAATTGCATAGCCATATGAGAAACCAATCTGTGCACTAAAATCTATGCTGTAATCCATCACAAACAAAACTTATTTTGACAAAGAGAAAGCCTAAAATATTCCTCTTGGTATGTTATATGTTTTTTTTTCCTTCAAATATTCATTTTCTACCAATCTCCCATAACAATTTTATTTTCTTTTATAAAATTATTTTTCATATTTTTCATTTCAAAATTCAATATCAGTTTGATATTTTGTGACTTTTTATATTAGCAAAAAGATCTTTTTACCCCTGAATCTGAGTTTTTAGGATGGGATACACAGCTCTCACTTTTAGCCCTAAGACAAGCTCTTTGAAGTGACACATTACATTCTATTAAGCATTTTCATGTCATTTGTTGACAATACTTGTATTTTGTTCTGGAATAAGAACACACTTGTGATATGTCTTACTGTTACAAGGTGTAAAAATTGCTGTAAAGCTCTTGTAATTTTTTTTTAATTCCTTCTTTTGTTCTTAACAATTTTAGAATAAATTTACTGATATAGAGTAGTGCAAAAGCTTTTCTATTAGGGATTTTTTATGTCTGCATTATCACCATTATAAAGTCAGATAGGAATTTATCTTCATAATTTAAAAAGTTGAAAATGTTTCTGTCTTTACTACACAGCACAGACGTAGTAAAATACACTGTGTTTATACATTCTCTTTGGAGGTTTGTTATGTATAATTTTTTACAGCTTTACAGTTTCTGGCTTCAGGATACTTATTATTAAAACAGATTCCTTAGAAGTCTGTGCTTCAGTATTATCACTCTGAATTCTTGCTTGTCAATCTGGGGCCACAGCTCTGACAGAGACAAGAAGCTAAACCTTTGCTTTAGAAAAGGACCATTCAAACTGAGCTTATAATCTATTTTTTGGTAAATCTAAAACCACACAGCATCTGGAAAATAGAAAAAGGCATAATGTCTGTGGCCTGGGATAGAGAAAATTATGAACACTGTAATCTCTGCTGTGTTTTGCCTTGTACTGTGTACATGCTGTGCTGGGAGACTTGCCTCTCATGCAGATCAAAGAAGGATGCAAAGGTCAAATCCAGCTGAAATCCCTGCTAGTGCACTTGAGGTGTTTGCTGAAGCAGCAGGCAAGGACCAGGCTAATCAGGCAACAAACTGGCACCCTGTGAGAGCCTGCTGTTTCTCCCTGTGTTTGGGAGAATTCTAGTATTTGTTAATCCAGAGAAGCATGAGTATTTGTGCACAACTTTAAAGAATTTACATTACCTCACAATTACAAACTCCACCAAGAAAAAGGGGACAATTTTTCTCTAATCCATAATCTATAGATCTGCTGAGGTTTCACTGCTTCTACAATTTCCTGAAGACTCAGTCAAATTCTTGTTTCTTGACCCTCTAAGTAGTATTCCGTCGCTTCAATAAACGATAAGCAAAATTCAGTTTCTATATGTTATAGATATTTTCAAGTGTCTGCAGCTTCTCAAGCTAATCAGAGTGGGTTACTTCTGGTTTTTACTCCTGGTGCAATATACCAGTCACATATCTTCCTTTTTTTTCCCATTTCACTCACTTTTGCATTTTCATACACATAAAAAATCCAATCCAATCAATCTTTCTCTTGAACAATAACACCAAAATTATTCTTATATTAGGAAAACAGATGAAAGTGCCTCCAGCTCCTGGTAACTGAAGGCTTTTCGCATTAGCAGAGACACAGAACAAAAGTGATCATGAGTCTACAAGGGAAGCACTCAGGGCACCATACCTTGAAAAGAAGACATTTGGGCTCCCATTGCTACTTCATTTAGCAATTAACACAAAACCCATTGTGGGCTTAGATCATAAGGCCAGAGTCCTGTGACTGGCCCTGCTACTGGTTGAACTGCAGGAATGTCGTACAAATGCAAGGTAATTGCAAACTATACTACCTACCTTCCCTACTACCTTTCTTGGAAGAAACTGTATTGCATAAAAGATGGTTAGAGCATTTTGTTGGCAGCTGGGAATTATCAGCTCATGTTTTTTTTTTTACAGAAAGGACTAGCAAAGTCTGTGGAAGCTTAAAAGGAAAAAAGTTCAAGTCATGATCACATTGTATTTGTTACCTTACCTCTGTGCCTGTCATTGATGAAACCATGTTGAGGATAATGAATTTGGTTCTGGAAAATATAGTGGAAAGAAGGCATTGAACTTGTCGGTCTTTAAAAAATATCTAGAAAAAAATCAGCAAGTTTCTTTTTAGTGAAAAACTTGGGGCACTCAAATGTTTTTAAGATCAAGTTATAACTTCATCTATATAAGAATCAACCTGAAGAATAATATTTGCATAGATGGATTTTTTGGTCAATCCAGTCCTAGCGGCTAGGGTTAAAGTAAAATAAAATCCAACATTTGGAATTTGAAGCTGGACAAATTAAAATCAAAAATCATGTGAACATGATTCACTGTGTGGCTATGCAATTAACCAAACTGTTTGCCAATGGGTATAGTGGATTCTTTATCCTGTTAAATCAAGATTGAATACAGCACCACTTTTTCTGCCACACTTGCATAAACTGCAGAGAAGGCCTACTCTGCCAGTCTGGAGCAAGATGGGGTGCTGCTGACCATGAGGGTGGGAAATGGTTAATCTACAGGTCTTCCCTCTGCTGGTTTTGGTGATGAGAGAGAGGAGGCAATGGTAGTGAAGATCTGAAGTGATGACTCAGAGACCCAAATAACATTACACATTCTGTGACTATATCAACCAATAATCGATTTGATATTGTTTGATTTTGTTTGTTTGTTTGTTGTTTTGGGGCTTGGTTGGTTTTTTCCATAGAATCACAACTAATAAAGTACATTTTGGTGGCTTAAATTTGACGAATTATTGATGTCTTAAATTCGACTGATTTTTGATTTTCTTCATAGAGGCCAAAAATGGGACCAGATTAGCCAGGGGCTATAGTATCATTATGTTTATTCCTTTTGGCATTCCCCAATAATGCTAACTACATCTGTAATGCTGAATGCTTCTGCTCCAGGGCCCAGTGGCAATTGCATTCCCAAATTATTGCCTTCCAAGGCAAACTGGGTACAAATGTGTTGCATAGCACTAAACCTGTCATCTTGATTATTTTTGTGTGGTTTTTCAGTTCAAAGCAACAGTTGCCATGCCAGAGATGTGTCACAACCCACCAGAGAGTCTTAGAGCATGCTACTGAGAAAATTCCAGGTTGGTGGAATATGCCACCTGGAAGTGGCATAACCAAGTAGGACAGTGATAGGAAGGTTATGTTGGCTTGAGGGAGACAAAAGTGACATGATTTCATCTGTGCTTTTTGGGAGCAGACTTTAACAAGGTGTCCCAAGAACTGTACTTGAATTTTGTGAAATTAGGTTTATGTAGTGTGAGTAGTAGGGTGCAAAAGTGAAGTAGGAGCTGAGGCCTTTCCCTGAGGGAATATTCAGGAAATAGATTTCAGGAGAGTGGGTCTTCCTTCACTGAAGCTCTTCCCTTTTGCAGTAATAACTGAAATATTAAGTATTCATCAGATCCAAGATGTTAGCAAGATGGGTTCACACATCCATTTTGGCTTCAGTAAACATCAGCTTACACAACTGATAATTTGTCTGTCTCTTCCACCACCTCTTTCTTTTTTTCATCAGCTCAGTGATTCTTGTCTGAAAATCCTCTAAATTTTGGTAGTCCAGTTTTGAATACTTAATATTTGACTGCTTGTATCTCACTGGATATATTCTGTGATTGTAGCAAGAGCTTGTAACACTGGTGTCAATAAATGGAAACATTTCAAAGGGAATCAGAAAAAAATAACCCAAGTATTATCTCTGCCTAGAAACCTTGTCTTGCTGATGCCCTTAGCCCTATGACAATACCAGAGAAAATTATAACGTCTGCCAAATACCCAGTTTCATGGAGCTAGTCACTGTTGCTAACTGAGATCAAAATTATTTCTTAAAGCCCATGATCTAATTTCTTCTACCAGGCTAGTTTCTGCTTTTAATTCCTTTAGTTGGTGAAAAGTTGTCAAGACAAAAGCCCAGAAAATTACATATGTGGCAGTAGTTACAGTGAGGCAGATGTAGTAATTTTAAGTTTTTCAGAAATAAATTCTTGGAGGAAATTAAATACTGATCAGCAAATTAATCCACAGGTTCATTCTATGAGTAAATCAAAAGGCACTTGATAACCCTCTTCTTATGTGATTCTCAGATCTTTTACTTAATCATTTTCTCACTCTGAAATTAATCAAGTCTATAAAATAAATCACAAAACACCATAGACTTCAACATACATATTACTTGTTAGATTAAGCTTTCCTGTCTATTGCCATGTCTCAAAATGGGCTTGCCTAATACTCTTGATTCAGGCTGGAATCAGAAACAGGAGAGGGAAATATCATAAGAACAGGGAAAAAGTACCAGTTTCCTAGTATATGATATATGTGTTCAAATAACATTCCTGCACAGGAACTACAGGATCTTGGTTAGTTGCCATGTTTATTATGACTCATAAAGAAATGTGGGAATATACAATCAGCAAGAGCTCAATGAGACCTAGAGGAAATTATTAATCTCTCTAAATTGCCTAATCTGAAAAAAAAAAGTAAAAGAAAATTTAATAGGAACACTTTTCAGCCTTCTGTTTTTAAAACTCTGACTTGGCTGGAATCATTCTAAAAAGCTTTAATAACTTGTTCTTAATCTGGCATCTTTACCTGGTAACACAAGCAGATGGAGACATGCCTGAATATCTTCCACAACTTTTGGTTTCCCACTGGACTTGTCTTAGATCTGATTCTTTTTGTTGATATATTCTGGGATTATCTCAAACTGAGGTTTGTCTATTTTTAATTTAGATACCCTAAAGTGAACACCTTACACTTTTACCAATGCTGAGAAAGTGGAAAGTCTTCTTCCAAAGTATAGGTAGTACTGGGAATTTCAAAACACAACCATCTGTATTTATCAAGAAATTTTTCTTTAATGGAGAGGTCTTGGGGAATCAAACACAAAGATGTAACTTTTATCAGTCTGTGTATTGTGTACGTTCCCACTAGGGTAGGGTGACTAACTGGGCAACAATCTCCATCCTTCCTCCCCTGGGCACCAGCCCAGTGTAGGTTCTGGATGATACAAGGTGGTTACAGTGAAGAAGTGAATTTTGAGTCTAGAGAAGGGCAATGGAGCTGATAAAGCCTCTAGAGGGAAAGTTCTGTGAGGAGCAGCTGAGGGAGCTGGAGTTGTTTAGCCTGGAGAAGAGGAAGCTCAGGGAAGACCTTATTGCTCTTTACAACCTCCTGAGAGTGTAGCCTGGTGGGGATCGGCCTCTACTCCCAGGCAACCAGTGGCAGGACAAGAGGAAATAGTCAACTACTCCAGGGATCATTTAAGAATAGGTTGGATATTAGGAGGAATTTCTCCACAGAAAGAGTGATTAAACATTGGAATAGACTGTCCAGGGAGGTGGTGGAGTCCCCATCCCTGGAACTGTTTAACGAGAGATTGGATATGGCACTTAGTGCCGTGGTCTGGTTGACCTGAGGATCTTTGGTCACAGGTTGGAGTCAATGCCTTCTGAGTTCTTTTCTAATTTAACTGACTTTTTGGTTCTGTGAATGTACTAATGGAGTTAGTGACAGTCGCTGTGTCACATCTTATAACGCTGTGATTTCTGGCTACTGGGGACTATCCCATACAAGATGTTCTCTCCCATGTCATATTCTCAAAAGATATCACCTCTTCCTGCAGAGTATTTGGATGAAGTGGCAGCTGAGGTTATACCACTAATGTTAAAAACCGTTTTATGTTTCTCATTAAGAAATGGTAGCTCCTAAGACTTTAAGATTTGGGGAAAAAAATGTGGGTTTTTTCTAGATGGTTGTTTCTCTACCTCTATGTTACTGTACCATTTTTGCTTAGCTATGATATTTTTTGTATTTTCTACTAAATAACTTAGTATCATATGTATGTTTTAATGATCAAATTTTATTAACAAGTAGGTGAGAGCATACAATATCAGCAAAGCAAATACGTGCTACCTTTGTTTGAAATAAACTGAAACCACCGTAGGCTTCTTATTTTGCATTCAGTAGCAAAAACCATTCAGTCCTGTTGTCAGTCTGCTCTTTCTGCTGCCAGCAGTGGTAACAGTTCACTTTGATTGAAAGATCCAGCTGCCAGCCTAATAATAGAGCTTGGCTTGGAAACTGGAGCCTTTCTCTACCTGGAGACTGATGGCCGGCTGCTGAGATGATTTAGAGACTCAGTGCCGTATCATCACTGCAGATGCCTGCTCCATGTGATGCAGCTGCCCAGGCCTGAGGCTGGTAGCTGAAACATCCAGGGAACTCCACAGTGCTTACTTCTAAAAGAGTTTAGATTTATTCTCACAGTGATATTCCCCAGGAGCATAAAACACAGCAAGGGCAGGTACTAACCAGTGACTTCCTCACAGTCTTGTACAGTAACTCTGCACTAATAGTTAAACAGATTTTGGGTTTTATCTCTCCATCTGTACCAGCCTAAGGCAGTGTGAACATTCATGCCTGTATCAAGGACAAAACCACCTGCCCCAGTTCCTCCCTTCCACCCATGAGACAAAAAGGCCCCTGGCTCCTTGTGACACAGCTCTTCTCTGGATTCCTGGTGTTCGATAACCTCCTACAGGCTGCACATAAGATCATCCATCCCAAGAAACTGTAAGTGTAAGCCCTCACTTGGAGATTGATTGGGAATTGCCTATTTGCTCCTGGCAGTGTTCTCTCACTTACTTTCCAGTCACTCACCATTTGGGATCTTAGTAACTTTCTCCTCTGCTGTCCCCTCCTGTTTCCCCTCTGTTAACATCAAGGTTTCTTCTTTCAGCTCCTCCTTCCCATAGCAGTGACAGTTTACAACCCAGGCAACAAATTTTCTGCTTTCTCTTCCCAGCCTTTAAAAGAAGCCTCAGTTAAATGAACCAAAGAATTCTATCACCATGAGCTACAATGAGAACACAAACTGTCTCACCCAAACAGTACCACACAGTTAGAAGAATACATTTTTTCAAAATAAATGATAGGGAGTTTCAAGGGGACTTGGCGAAGTGGGAAGTCAGCCAAAAGTCTGTGTTGTCTTACCTACCCTTTTTTTGACATCTTTTCCAGAAGAATTAGATTAACTGATATAGAAAGTTTCTTCAATTCAGTATTCCCAACACTAGGCTCAGGAGAGTTATGTGGAGAACACAGCAAACTTCCAGCAAAACTCCTTCACTTGGTATTAAGACTATTTGTTCTTTGTGCTAATTTCCACCAAGGGCCAAATACAACCCAGAACCCAATCTAAATTCAAAATGTCTTTATACATAGGGTATAAGAAAGCACAGCAGGAAGCTTCATGTCTAAAATTTTATACCAGCCCTTGTTTTCAAAGTGCCACAAAGAGATCTGTGACCACCACATCCCTCCCTTTCTCCTTAGATGACTATGGGCAGTGCCAATGTGGTTTGGGACCTGCCAAAGGTCCTTTAGCTTCAGTTTTGCCTCTGGGCTGATTTGAGAGAAGGCTGATTCCCTACTCCAGCTAATTAACTCCCAGCTAGCCATCAGAGCTCCCTGCAATAATGCCCCACAGCAGGGGAGCAAAGGCAGCTCTTGTGGATCCTTGGGAACAAAAACAGTGACTGCATTAGCAGTGGATCTAAAATATCACCTTCTATTTTGTATTACATCCCACACTGCTACAGCTGTTTCTCCTTGATAGGAAAAGAAAAGATAGATTTAAACAAATAAATAGATAAATAAATAGATAAATAAATAAATAAATAAATAAATAAGACATGTGCTTCTCACAGCTAGTTATCTTTTACAGCTCTATTTCCTCTTCTACTAAGGTAAGGGTTGTGATACAGGCATTATGTAAGCTATTTCTTTCAGTACCTCATCACTGTTGTCTAATCTTAAACATGTACTGTCTCCTCACTACAAAAGAAGTATAATTTTAAATCATAACAGATATTTTATTGTGTCCTGTTCTGTGTGGAGTAGTTCAAGATTAAAAACTAAACTAAATGAGATTTGATTGGTGAAAATACAGTTGAAGAGACTGAAAGCTCCCCTGGCCCGGGTCATGGCCCTCAAACACATTTGATTATACCAAAAGAATTCCTGGAAATGTCTGTTCAACCTATTTGCTAAAAACACTGGAGACTGCAATTCTACAACTTCCCCAGGCTGTGCACATCAGCACTTCATCATCCCTATGATTAGAAACTCCTCTTTCAAGGTCTGAACTACATTTCTCTTTATTGTAATTACTCCCTTTATTTTCAACGCACACAGGGAATAATTTACAACTTCTCTTCCTGCAAAATCTACTTGAAGACCATTATTATGCCTTTTGATCTTTTCCAGACCAAACAATTTCTTCCAATCTTTCCTCACAAAACTTGTCTCTTAATACACCAATCTTTTTTCTCTTTTTCTTGCTCCATTTCTTTCTCCATCTCTTACAGGTGGTCTGAATCATTCTCAGAACTAACTCAGCTCAGCAGAAGTTGTAATTCAGGTCTCAATTTAAGTCCAAGGTCAGTCACATAGATTTATTCATCTGTAAAGTATGTCTTCACAAGTGAAGAGGGTGTCTTCACTCCTCATGGTCTATGGAAATCCAGCTAATCCATCCAGTGGAGTCTAGAGATTTAGTCAGATTATCCTGAAGTAGACTGATTCAGCCAGCTAAACAGCTCTGAAGACTCCACTGGGCCCAGTGCCCTTTATTAGATGTGGAAAACTAGTGCTTTTTGAGATGCCTTTGGGTATGCTGCCCAGCATCCAGCTATTGGTCCAGAAGGACAGTCTCCTACAAGCTCCATGTCACAACACCAGGTCCACATCTAAGATGCCCTGTGACATCTCAACATGTAGAGATAATCTCAGGTGTTTATATTTTGGCAGCCAATCTGAGCCCACAGCTGCCATGTAGATTCTTACACTGCAAGATCAAGGTCAGGTACAAATTCAGAGCCTTACTGTCTGACTTGTCTTACAAAGAGAAAGAGTTAGACATGACAACAGGAGCTGTGCACAGAGTCTATGATGATAAATAGTACACATCCCATGATAAAAGGATGGTGGTAATTTATTTGTTTATGGAAAAAATGGTAATGTCCACAAGTAGTCAATCTTATCAGCAAATAATGTTCTGGGCTTTTTTTTTATTCTGGGTATTATATCCCAAAGCTGACATTCTGGGACAACATTTGCTGGAAGCAGAAAAGGATTTCAGAATAAAAAATTATTATTGTCTAAACTAAGGATGAGAAGATGTTTGCTGGTGAAAACAAACGTGGTATTCATCTTTCAGCTTAAAAGATTTTGGCTGTTGTGACAGCTAAACCATCCTCCTCTTCCTGCTGCACAAATACATACATGAATTAAATGATCACTTTCAGCTTCTGTGTTTACACTTTAAAAATTTCATGTAGAAAAATGGATGGTCTTTCAAAGTTCCATTCAACCTGGAAAAATTAATTTCTCCAGGGATGGAAAGTAGTATCAAGAGGATCATTTGAGTTCGCAGTGTACATGACATAATGAATGAATGAAAGCTATTGATCAATTAAAAATAATTTTCATAAAATCATGGAAGGGTTTGGGTTGGAAGAAACCTTAAAGATGCCCTGCTGTGGGTAGGGACACCTTCCACTAAATCAGGTTGCTCAGGGTCTTGTCCAGCCTGGCCTAAACACTTCCAGGGATGAGATATCCACAATTTTCCTGAGTAACCTGTTCCAGTGCTTCACCACTCTCTAAGATTTTTTTCTTAATATCTAATATAACCCTACTCTCTTTCAGCTTAAAACCCTCTTCCCTGTCATGTCATCCTCTGCCCATAGGAAATCTCCCTCTCCCTCTTTTAAATAAGCCCTCTTTAGGTACTGGAAGGCTGCAATGAGGTCTCCCCAGAGCCTTCTCTTCTTCAGGTTGAACTATCCCCATTCTCTCAGCCTGTCTTTGTAGGACAGGGGCTTCATTCCTGTGGTCGTATTTGCAGCCCTTCCCTTGGCCTGCTGTCCACATCTGTGTTGTGCTGAGGGCCCCAAAGCTGGATACAGCATCCCAGGTGGATCTCCTGAGAGCTGAGAAGGGGGAGAATCACTTCCCTTGGCTTCTGGAGACTCCACTTTTGGTACAGCCCAGGATGTGGTTGGTTCTGGTCTATAAGCCACACTCATGGCTCATGTCCTGCTTTTCATCCATGAGGATTTGCAAGTCCTTCTCAGCAGGGCTTGTTTCAATGACTTCTCCCCATCTGTACTGATATCTCGGAAAGCACCAACTCAAGTGCAGCATCTTGCACTGGCGCTTGTTGGACATCATGAGGTTCTCATGGCTCCTCTTCTCCATTTTGTCTGTGGTGGACGCTTCCTCCACGTACCATTCTGGATCAGATGCTCATGTGGGAAAAGAAATGAAATTTGAAGGCATGGCAAGTTATCAAGCTCAACAAAAACCTGCAGATCCCCTCTAAAACTGATGTTTTAGATACTGTGATATGTGGCATGCCAAGGGTAGGAGACAACAAAGATGACTCAGTAAGCAATCTCTTGTTGTATAATCTGGGTGAAGATTCCTGCATTACTAATAAAATATCAACCCTTCCACTTAAATTTAATTTCTCTGACCTCCTCTGAATGTTTTCTTGAGGCAGTTCAGATGGGATAAACAGATGGGTTTTCCAAGAAAGTGATGCTCCATTGCAGGACCAGAGACTTGAAGCCAGCATAAAGTAACTGGACAATCCCTGCAGAAGTCCAGCCCCTCACCAGTCTCACTTGATCTCTCCTACACAGGTTGTTGCAAGGGGGTTGTTTTCACCTTTTATCTCCTCCTTACCTGAGAAAAGTTAGTCTTATTTCTGCTCATTCTCCTGAACATTTGCAGTATTTGCAGCTAACCAGGCAATTCGAGTCAGGATAATTTTTAACTCACCTTAAACAACTTATTTCAAAACACAACAAAACAAAAATGTGCCAAGCTGTTCTGTCAATACTATTCTATACTGACATTTTTGCTGATGCTGAAAAACCAGACAAAAAGGGTAGGACATTGAGTTGTGGGTAAACATTTGCTGAACTAAAAAAGCTTTTTCCATCCCCTAGTAAGCTAATCAATAAAATTCAGCTCCATGTTCCAGGGTATCCATGTGCAGTTTTGAGTCCTCAGCTGTCTATTTGACAACCTTTTCTTCCTGACACACTGTGCAATACTGTTGGTCAGTTCCAGGAAGAAACTGGATGTGAAAATAACCTGTGAGACTGATTATATTCCTAAGCATGTTCTCCCAAGGCACACGTAGCTTTGAACAATGTTTCGGTTAAAACTTCCTTTTTACAGATGAATAACAAATACTTAGTGGTGTAGTGGTTCATTTTGTAAGCTTTAGAATGGCTGTAGCCTTTCTACCAGCACTGTTGTGTCTTGTATTCATAACTAAATTTAGTGCAATAAATGTATTAAATTGCTAACCTGAGCTAGTAAACTTGGCATTTGTAAGTGAAGACTGTTCCCATCCTTTTGCCCTTCTGTTCAGAAGCACATCAGCTATACATTAACAAAGTGAGGGAAACTACATAAATTGGAAACTGCCAGATTAAAAAGACATGTTCCTGCTTTAATTTGGTGTTATAGTTAGTTTCTCTTTTCCTCCTTTTTTCTGCCCACTCCTTCCCTCAAAATGCTCAAATGCTTATCCTCAGTGCACTGGAATTCAATATATTAAAATATTGAATCTACTCTTGTTTGCCTACATGTATACTGAAATCCAAACCTTATCTTGGAAATGAAGATACACAGGAGGCTTTCAAATGTAGCATTTTCTGATGTTGATACTTTGTTGTTCTGATATTGCTGCCATATATTAAAACAGTTTAGACAATGTTTTACTAATTATTACTTGAAGGCCACAATGGAAATTCATGGCCATGCAACAGGTTTCCTGGAGCCTGAAGTAAGACGCAGCATCATCAGTCCCTGCTACAACCCTTGCAAGGGGTGATAAGGCTCCTCCTGAACCAGCTTTAGAGTTCAACAGAGATGTCAGCAGCAGGGCCAAAAAACCACCTCATTTGGGCTGGAGCCTCGGGTACCTCAAAAACTAGTTCCTCAAGATAGCAGAGAAGATCTAGCTTTAGCTAAACCAGCCTGTAAGACTTCAAAAAAAAAGGGCCCATGTGCTTTAAGTGGCAAGTCAAGGACTGCTTTCATCTTAGTTCTTCTGAGGGTTCAAACATATGTAAAGGCTTTCAGGGTTTTTCATTAAGGAGTAAACATTTCAAATTGTTTAAGATTAGTAGTTGCACTTAAAAAGAAATATTTCATATGCTTCAGTTGAGAACAGGCTTTTCTCTTTCAAAGTGTCCCAGGTTTGGCTTGGATAGTCAAATTTCTTCTTAGGAGCTGGTACAGTGCTCTGTTTTGGATTTTTGATGAGAATTATGATAACATACTGATGGTTTTAGTTGTTGCTGAGTGATGTTTATTCTTAAGTCAAGAGCTTTTCAGTCCCCCATGCCCATTGAGCAGGTGCACAAGAAGCTGTGAGGGAGCTCCACCAGGACATCTGACCAAACTGGCCAAATGGATGTTCCATAACACAGAAAGTCATGCTCGGTGTATAAAATGCAGGGAGTTGTCTGGGACGTGCCAATCACTGCTCCAGGATGGGCCGGGCACAGGTCAGCAAGTAGTGAGTAACTGTATTTTAGGATTTTAGTTTTCTCTCTTGCTCCTTCCTTTATGTCATAATTATCTTTATAATATTATATACTTTTTTTTTAAAGTATTAAAATGTTCTCATCTCAACCTAAAAGTTTTATAATTTTTCTGATTGGGAAGGAAAGGGAGTAAGCAGCTGCTTTGCCAGCTTAGTTGCCAGCTGGGGTTAAACCACAATTCAAAGTAATAATAATAAGTCCTAGCCAAAGAGTGTAAAATGCAGTGAGTGATCTTCTACTCTTCCTTACCTTGGTAAGCACACTTTGGGTGCTTGGCACTGGTGAAAAATGCCACGGAATTTTCCATTGTGATAATTACTGTTTTTAAAATTGAATTCAATTTAGATTGGGGACTTAGTATTTGAAGCAAAACTAAAATGGATAAATAAAAGTGCCTTTTTGTTATTCTCCAAAGCATTTCTAACCACATCTAAGCAAGATATCAACATCTGAGGCTGTTAACTGTAGGAGCACACATTATTTTTGCTCAAGAATATTGCTTGTCATTTTGTGTAAAGTAAATAAAGTATTTACTTCTAGGATTTCCAATCACTGTGTAATCTTAAAAAGGTTCCCAGCAGTGTTCTGCAAAGGAACCCAAATACCATTGTATATCCTAACTTGGAAGGGACCCACAAGCTTCACCAAGTCCAACTCCTGACCCTGCAGAGGACCACTCCAAGAGTTTCACCATGTGCCTGACAGCTCTGTCCAAATGCCTCTTGAATTCTGGCAGCCTTGTTTCTGTAACTGCTTCTCTGGGAGCCTGTCCCAGTGCATGACCACCCTCCTAAATTAGGAAGGTAACATAGAAGATTTATGTTGTGTGTTCAACAGAGAGTGAACTTTTCAAAGTGCCACCAAATTTTTCAAAATATACTTAACATAACTGATCTTAATTAAGTCACTAAAACTGCTCCCTTAATTTCTGATAATTCTCAAGTCCATCTTCTGCTATCCACAACTTCTCTTGTCTTTTGGCTGAAGTCTCACTTTTGTAATCATTAGAAAAAACATTTAGTAATAAGATAATTTTCTTTGTGTGGGCAGACATCTGCTTCTAATTTAGCTTTCAAAAGCCTGACAGAGTCTCTATCTGCTTACAGTGATATGACAGTGCTCATTTTACTGTGCTTCACAGAAAGAATATTTTCAAAATTTGGTACATTCAGATACATTGAAAATTATAGTTTTGTTAGTTCCCAACGTGATTGCATCACAGCAATATTCCGTCATGTTTTGGACACCTTTTTGTAGAAGAAAAGCAAGCTATTCTTACTGTGCCATGTGCTGTGTACTCACTTTTGTATTAGGAAAACATTCTAACACCTTAATATTATTAAAACTCATGCTATTATTTGGTACACAAAGGTCACATAAATACTAGCAGGAGAGTATATCTCAGCAGAAAGTAGGGGAAAAAGAACACAGGCAGTATGCTATGGGTATAGATACATATTCTCTGGAAACTCAAAGAGTTGTTTCCCACTCTCCAGATTGTATAATTATTGTTAATATTTAAAGAGTGACTACATAAATAAAGGTTTTCAGAAGCAGGAAAGAGGGTGTGAGCAAATAAATGAAATCTTGGCATCTAACCAACAAAACAGATTTTTTTCAAACTTGGTTAGGGGAGTTTTCAAGAACTGCAGTATATTCAAGCAGAGGAGATTTCTTCAGGCTGGATGAGCAGCCTATCAGCTAAGCAGTGTTGACATGTATATTGTGCCAACTTTGTAGTTAGGGAGAGTAATTCAGCTTGCAGTGTCATAAGTTTGTTCATAAACAATACATTTATGTAAAATAAATAAAAGCAGTTTAAGTACTATGGAAATAAGTTGGAATCTGAAGGAGCTAAGGAACCAGCTTTATGATAAACATTGCCTTAAAGATGGTGTGAACTGTTTCAAAAAATGTATGCAAAATGCATACAGCATTCTTTAATGTATATTTCCCCTTCTTTCTTTACCAATAACCAAACAAGAAATTTTGCTTGGGTTTCTAAATAATTCTTCATCTTTATCTGAGTAGCTGGGTTTTACTACTGTGACAGCTGTGGACAAAACCATTGAAATTTTAATAATAAGGAAAAAGAAAACCCGACCCTTTCATAAAGGATCAAAAGCAAAATGTAAAATATATTCAGTCTTCTCTAGGTCAATTCATATTCTGTTCTTATTTTTAAAGTTAACATAATTTCAATAGTTGCATTTCAGGAAATTCCAATTTACATCACTGTTGCATCAAATTTTTAGCCATTTATTTTCTGATGGTCTTTAAAAGATTGCATTTTCTGATAGTTTATTTTCATCAGTTGCTTGCTGATTCAAACAGCATCAACAATTTTGTGACTACTTGAAACTGGAATATAGGAAAATATTATATTTACTTTAATTTTAAGCATTATTTTCCTTCAGAGGGGCATAAATCTTAAGGATGCCTATAAAAATGTTGGTTTTATTCTGATAAAAATGGGCTGAAGTAGTTTAGAGCTCATGCTCATGGAGAATCTAAAACTATTCTCATTTACACTTTAGAGTCTACAATGCAGTGCCAACTCTGAATATTGCTGGGAAACAAGGACCAAGTACTTGACTGCATTTGTAGTCATGCTGGGTCAACTAAAACAAATAAACACGCCAACTTCACTATGAGAGTTATGGAGAAAACGTAGGAGTAGAATAATCAACTTTTGCTCTTTTAGCAGTTTAATGTGAAAATCAATACATGACAGAAGAGTTTACCTCTGTTCCATTACCAATGGTAAAAATTTTAAATAAAGATGAATATCATTAAACCTGCATGTCCAATAAGGCATGATGGAAAATAATATTTTACTAACTCAGGCTGATGAATAGCTGATACATCAAAGTAGCAGGGAAGGTCATGCATTATATCTGCATGGTACTGTTTAGTCACAACCACTGTGGAGCATCTCCCACAGTTTGCAATTGCCAGGAAGCAGCAATGATCATGGATATCACCTGTCCATGGTGGGGGAGTTAGACTATATAATTTTTAATCTCCCTTCCAACCCAGACCATTCTATGATTTTATTATTTTATATTTTTATTTTGATTGTTCTCTAACACCAGAATAGTATTGACGATGACAAGTTTTTGTTTTTTTTTTTCTCAAAAGCTGTTAATGTATAATTCTGTGGAACACAATTAATATAAGAAGGGAAGAAAACATATAAATGTCTTATCAGACAAGACAGTAATTCCCTGCTCTTTCTCTTTGAACACTGGATGGTATTTAATATCTAATAACTTTCTTATAAGTCTCTAGGAAACTTTCAGCTATTTAATACTGTTTTATTTGGAGCAAACGGTCACAAAATTGTGAGAATTCCCCCTAGTTCTCTCATCCTTTGTTTGACTGTGAAATCTTGATTTACTTACACACCCAACTATTCCCCCAGGCTATTAAGTACTAAAGTACTCCAGCAAAACCTAGGAGAGATGGCACAATAGATCTGCCTACGGGACATTATTTCCATTAGGAGTAATGTTCTGCACTGCAGAAAAATGCGCTAATAGCACTGCATAATGTTAAAATGGGGTTACTGGTGCATGTCACCACTCAGCACAGTTCATTATCTTATGATTAAGTATGTATCAAGATAAGCGGAGATTTATAGATACTTTTCTAAACAGCTGAAGAACTTTTGAAGAGTAATAAAAAAATACTTTCAGATAAAGGGCTTTGCTTATCTTGCATTTTGTGTTTTCTTTCTGAAACCCTACATACTAATTTTATTCTTATTTTAAGGCTTGAATAACAATCAACATTTTCTACAAGATAACAAGGGAGTAGAGCAAAATAACACTGAAGAAAAAGACATGTTAACATTTCATCCAAGGGAACATTACTCATTACCAGCTTCACAGCATTCAGAACTATTTTGACAGAAGTAATGTGTGCTCCCTCCTTTGTTTCATGCATGAATTAAAATTGTAATTAGTGCATCTGTAGAAAAATCACCACCTAATATACAAATGTCTGTCCATAGATAATTTTTCTCTCTCCCTTGCAGTTCACTTAATAGTCTCAATTCTTCTATGGTGTCAGGGAGACTACTGGAATTTCATTACAGCATCATCTCATTTCATTGTTTAAGTCTGTGGCTATTAGATAACAAAGTACAACATAAAATTTATTCTTGCAGCCACAGTGTAATTTGGAGAGTTCTGCTTTGTCTGAAAACATTGGAGACGTCTCCACTGTATTTTTTTTTATTTTTGAGAAAGTGTATTAAGATTTATTACTGTGATGCAGGGTACATCCAGGGGAGCGAGTACACACTTTCATTGTTCCTCTTGATTGGAGTAAGAGGACACCTACAAGTGAAGATATCAAAGGTGATTATATGAACATTCAGCTGTGTATTTACAGATGCTGATGTTTCTCACAATACTACCATGTGCCTCCATTCCTAAAGTAGCCTTAACATTTCGATATTTTGTTTTTCAGCAAATTACCTTCCATAATAGAAAAGGACTGGAAAAAAGGCAGTTAGTAAATGTTAAAAAATTCAGACAGCCATAACAGGTTCCCTGGCTATATGGAATGTCCTACTGCTAGAAAAATTATAGAAAATAAGACAATCTTGTTCCATAATGAAGCAAATAATGTGGAGATGCAGTTGGCACTGGTTTCCTTAAGTGCTCAAAGTACACTTAATGGTGAATAGCTTCTTCGCACTAAGGTATGTTTGTAAGATAACAAATTCTTAAGTATTACAAGTTTTTAAAGAAATTATTGAATAAGGAAGAACTTATACTCCTCTCCTTTTACTATTTATTGGTTGCCATTTCCTTTTTCATTTCCTTCCTACTTTTTTTCATTTTTTTCTTTTTTTTTCTTTTTCCTTTTAAGAGGCAAAACACCCCACTACAAGTGTTTAAGAGGCAAAGCCCACTACATCTCTGTTCCAGTGACATCAACTGTCTAGAGGTGGTTCTTGACTCCAACATTCTTAGCTGTGGCTTCCTTTATCTTTCAATCACCAGCAGATTAATCTTCAATATTCTGAATAAAGGGAATAAAAATGCATATTTGAATGCACAGAAATGGAGGACTCAGTAAAAAATACCAAATGTGCAACATTAAAATAAAATTACTAACAGCAGTCAAGGACTCATGCTAAAAATTTGCAATTGCAATGATATTAGTATTCAAGATTATTGGACACTATTTTATTACATAACAATTTGAAATAAGACCAAAAAAAGAAATAAAAAATTCACAGGTGCACCTTTTAGTACCAAAGTACTGTATAGTTCTATACAAGTATCAGAGAGCAGTTTGCTGTATCTGGATGCTTCTTAAAAGTGCAAAGATTTATAATCATAACTCATCAGGTACTTGAAGAAAGGTCACTTTGGTTAAACAATGGTGAAATGAACCCCAAAACAATGAAGGCACAGATCCATATTGATATTTATGGACTTTTCTCCTAACACACCTAGGACTTAACAAGAAAAGTTATGTGCCAAAATGTATTTGTGCATTCAAATGCTTTATCTTCAGATCTTTCTGTTCCTGAATAAGAAATTGAACATGAGTTTCCTAAATCAGTTACATGACTAAGTAAAAGATCTGGCTCCTTTTTTACCTTTCTTCCCTCCACATAGGGGAGGGAATATTCACTTGTTCTGCATGCCCATAAATAGAATAAATGCTCCCAAATATTTCAGAGTAACTAAAAGTAGTTTATGAACTAGACATTATGACAACACAAAAAGAAAGATAGACAGCAATGCCACAAGTTTATTCTGACCATGCCCACTTTTCTCCAATTAAAGAATGAAAAAGATTATTAAAAACAAAAATTAAAAGAGAATAAAATGAAAAGGCAAATTAGTACCTGGAGGACACTTCAAAAGGAAAGAAATTATGAATGCCGTTTAGAATTCCCTGCCTGATTTATCTGCAATATTCATAAGTGTGTGTTTATCCAAAAGCTTTGTCTCAGATCAGGCAATTAATTAAACTAGAGAAGATCTCAAGCAGGGAGAGATGAGAGTTGATAATAGTGTGTAGCTGATAATCAAATTTGTCTCTGCTGTTTTTCTTGGGACGCATTCCTCTGTTTGCACTTGTGCAGCATGAGGAAGATGTGAGATCCATAGCTGATATTTCAGCTATGCTCATATTTCAGCTGAGCAGTACAACCTGAAATATGCAGACACAACTCTTCAGAACTGGAACAGTTACTACTTGTGCTAGTGTCAATATATCTCAGCTCCAAATGGTTGCACATAAGCATATCTTCACTTCTTTGGGCATATAAGCATGAATGTTTTTAGCTACTCCTTTTTTCTTGAGAGTGTGTGAAGTAGGTAATGTTTTCAACCCAAGGTCAAAGCTGAAAAGAAATGGCAAGACAGGACAAAAATAAGATCAGGACTGGAAAAAACCCAAAGGGTGAGGATGAGACTTGGTTTCAAACTATCACAGAAAGTGGTGGAAAGCACAGAAATCAAAACATGGCAGTAGGAAGGAAGAGGTATCAAGTGCATCCTTTTAATTTTGATGTGGATGTTTCAGAGCACACAAGACAGTCATATATTCCCCAGTCATACATTCCCCTTGAGACTATAAGACTGCAATGACTTTGCCAATAACAGGAAGAAATTAAACCCTCCTAACAAAATTATATGATTTCTACAGCCCCGATCAAATACTGGCTTGTTGTCCCAAGTACTGGGACTGCAATCTTGTTTGGTGCTCTTGTAGACTGCACCAAATCAAGAGGCCATATGCCTCTTCTGGAAATACATATACTACACATCCAGGCAGGATTTGATTCCAAACTTTGATACCAAAAGACTTTTTTTACAGGATTTTTGTTCAGAGTTATGTACACAATGTTATTTATCTTCATGTTAGGCAATTTGAATCCACAGGCTTCAACTTCACCAAGATCAGACCTGGTCTCTGAGTGACCAAGGAATTCCTTGCCTTCTGTGGAAGCCACTGCTTCATTGCACTATGACTTTCTTATACTTTTTGAATAATGCATCTGCATGTCTCATGACACCTGAAATGGCTGGCTTTTCACTGAAATCCCAGTGCTTGAAAATCATTAAAATCCCCTTTATAAAATAATTTATACTGGTAATTCCAACAAAGAAATTCAGTCAGTGCATGCCTAGGTAACTGGAAAAGCAGAGCCAGTGCTTACAATATGTAGATACTCCCCTGTGTAGCTGTAGTTGGCAGCTACATGGAGATGTTGTATTAAAATTAGGGATGGATCACTAATAAAGATAAAAACATCTGAAATTCTGTGATACTGCTATAAATGGAAGCCAGAAAACGCTGTTATTGTTAAATTCATAGATCCTTTAAAATGCCCGTTCTCATATAGCATCTTGAAAATCTATCTTGAATGCATTGTGTGTTCGTGCAATTTTATTCCATTACAAAAATGCAGACTACAGCTTGGCATTTTTTGCATTTGGAAATGTGTTCAGTCTTTTCCTGTTTAACAATCTCAGAGGTTTACTTTAGAAATGAAAACAAAGTTAAGTAGTCCTCAGGGGAATGACCCCGTTACCTAAATATGGGCACCTTGCATCTTTTGTGAGGCTTATCCATAACACCTGTGCAGCACTGGTAGGTGGGACACAAGGCTTACAGGAGACCTGCAGCTTTCTGGAGAAGCACACAGAGGTCAGGGAAGACATCCTGCTGGAGGATATCCCACAATGCAATACAGCAAAGAGATCCCAACACAGCTGTTCACCTCGTGTGAACATAATCCCATTTCTGCATTGTCTGTAGTGTCTGAACTACTGCTTGCTGCCTAGATGAAGTACCTATAGCAGGTGGCTGAATAAAACTGTAAGGAATGCATGTGATTTATTAAAGAAATATGGATACTGATCTAGCACCGATATCCAACTGTGATGGACAAAAACTCTCTAACAGTTTAAAGTTAGAAAGTGTATGTTTATTGCGACACCGGGCAGCGTGTGGGATAGCTCCCAAATACACACCGCGCCTTTCAAATGATTACAGAGTCCTTTTATCCACACAAGAATTGAATACCCAAAATACAAATACATATTCATCATTTTGGTACATCCCATTCCTCACTTCGTATGCTAATCATTTCAAAAGCTATTAAGCATGTGTAGTTTGTTCCTTGAAATGGGTCGGTGGTCCCTTTCATGGGGAGGGGTCCCAAAATGAGGAAGTAAATGAAGTCTTCCTCATTTTGACCTTTCTACCTTTTCAATGCAAATGACAACTGAACCTTGGTAGAACTCCCATTCCTTGTCTTCAATCGGTTTCAGAACAGAGGAGGCCCACAATTGTCTTATGTTCCTAAAAGCTATTTGTCAGTTTCTTCATTATAAACCCAGCTAACTAAACATTGTGTTGACAAGCAATCAATTATTAGTTAACTACTAACTCTTAACTTCATCAAGGCCTACTTAGAGTCCTTTTATTTTAATTAACTCTAGTAAGGCTTATCTCTAACTAAAATCTTAGCTCCTCTAAAATCTCTAAATCTCTTAAAGTTTATGTTTCACATGCACCTGTGTTTCTAAATTAACGATGGTGGCCCCTATCCTCCTTTGAGAGTGATGCCAAGTAAATACACCATCTATATACCTGGCTCAGTTTTAGTCCTGGCTGTTAAGTTAATAAGCTGGTCCTTCCCTCTATGCTTTTCACATTGAGAAAGCAAAGCCATAATTTACTGTAAAATTTCCCAATGTAAAAAACCCAGTTATGCTTGTATAAGTTTTTTTTTTTTTTTTTAATTGGTTTCTGCTGCCAGTAACAGATACTGAAATCAAGTTTTGCAGCTCACGGGAATGAACTAAAATAATATTGTCTCTGATGTCAGCGTATCAAATAGCACAACATTTTCCATACAAAATTGCATGTCATATGAAGATGCCCTACATTTGACCTTCCTGTGGAGGAGTGATAATCTAAATTTCACTCTAATATCTGTTTGTCTGAAAATAAAGGACAGTTCTAACCCTTGCATAAATACCTTTTCTGCATTTGGCTCTCCTGGTAGCCATGAAACAAATGTAATGAATTTAATTTTATAAGAGATCAAGTAACTTCAAAGACAATTTGCAGTATGAGCTTGCTCTGAGAGGCAAGGTATAGCATTAATTTCCTCTCTCCCAACTGAGAATTCTGGAATCACTATCCTCCAGTATTGAAAAATATATATGAAAAGATAAAGGGAGAGAGAGCTTTCAGAACAAATTGCACATTTAGGCATTGGTCCTAATGGCTGTGTATATGTAAATTTTCTCTAGATACTAAGCAACAATGCATTTATATTTCAGCACAGCTTTCCTATCCTCATCTTTCTCATCTGGAATATTCTGGTATCTTGAGAATAGCAAGTGTGACCTGCTTAGCCATATGAGGTAAGATCAATATTTTTCACACGTTTTCATCCTCATTTATATAGGTCTTCCTTGGACTTGTATGTCACAGTAGTAATCAAAATCCTAAATCTTGCAAATATTTAGAATAACCTGGTAACAGAACATATAGATGAGAAGAAACGTTTCTCCCCCTCCCTTCTACCTGAGAGAAACACATCTTTAAGCATCCTAGTCTTAAGAACTGAAACTGAATGATCCAACAGGGCCAAGAGGACACATCCTATCTATGTCACTCCTGATCACAGACACATGGTATTTAGCATTACTTCATCTTAGGGATCTGTCCAGGAAAAATAACAACAGTAAAACATAGGTAATATGATTTTTTCCAGCAACTTCTCTTTCTGACATAAATTATGATGTGATGTCCTAGCCATGAATTTACAATAGAAAAATTATCATATTTTCACCCATGAAGTCTGTAGTTTTTTCTGTCAAAAAATGAAACAGAATTGTAAGTAGTAAGTACACATTAGCTACACTCTGATATAATGGATACTTACCAAACATATGTCTTTTCCTAACCCTAAGAACAGCAGGATCCTTGAACCAGAATCAGCCAAAATATTTTTATCCCCACCTCTAAGATTCTCTAGTAACAGAGAGCTTTTTTCTCCCCTGGCATACAAAACAGTTCACTTCTCCCCAGTGGTGAATCATCTGTTGACATGAGTAATTCCTTTATACAGAAGGAATGGCATATTTTAAGCACTGGGATTATCTATGAGTGCATTATACCAAGGTACACTGGAGAGACAGAGACAGAGACAGAGACAGAGACAGAGACAGAGACAGAGACAGAGACAGAGACAGAGAAGCAAGCACAGCACTTCCTAGGTACTGCTCTGGGAGAGCACTGTGCGCAGGCAGGCACACTCCAAGCATCCCCACCTGGGCATGTGGCAGCAGCTCACCTCCCCATCTAACCACAGAAATCTCTTCCTGTCCTCTCTTTTCCAAAACTCTTCTCACACAGCCAAACATGCTGCTGGGGTACCGCTATGTAGCTAATGATCTTGATGGCTGAGGTGGATTGAAGGAGGCCTTGGAAGTCCATCTCCCTGTCCCTTGAGCAGGCACTCAAAGAAAACATCTTCTCTAGGCACTGAAAACCAAAGTGGAAATTCATACCACCATACCCACCTTTCTCTCTGTAATCATTGGCTTTCACACTGTTCTTCTTACCTTGAATATGGTCCAAAATAACTACCTAAATCTGGGAGTGGAATTACTTACTTGGCAATTGCAAACCTCAGAAGCTGAGATTTAAGAGTAGCTTTCTTTAGCAGGACAGCTTTAAGAGAGCTTTAATTGGCTCCACTGACAGAGACAGAGTGACTAGAAAACTCCTGGGATTTTTGTGTTAAAGATCGGGCCACCAATGGATTATTTTCTGCTTCCTTTCATCTAACAATAAAAGCAATGAATTTTCTCATTTCCTCCTTATTCAAACACTCTATGAAAACATTTCAGTAGTAACAAAAAATTGTTTCCCCACATATTATGTCTCTGTCAATGCTTTGCATTTCAGTCATCTGGAACTGGAAAACAATTCATATTTTTAAAATCTTTTTGTGGAATGAAGAAACCAGCTAGAGAAAATACAACCTTTAATCCTGAAAAACAGAGCTCTTCACTGGATTTGAGTATCTGGTTATCAGCACCCATCCCTGATAAAAATAAGTCCAATACTTTTCTTTTTCATATTCATTGCACACCTGATAGAGTTTTATCGGTGCAGTACATAACTTTATCTTTACAATGTGCACATTTGCATCACCTAAGTCTTTCTTTTACTGGTTTGTAAGCCTACTGCCAATGCAGCTGGACTAAATTATGTAATACAGTGAAGGTGATATAAACCAACTCAAGGACCCCTTCTTCCTCTACATCTATGGTATTTCCAGTACTTTATGTGCAACTTACTGAATATTTGCTTAATTCTACAACATGGTTCTGGCTCATATTGTCTTTTCCCTTGGAACTTTATTTGTACCCCACATTCTTTCCAGCTGAGGTTTTCCTGTGAGGAAGGGTGACCCTGAAGATAAATCAGCTAGTTTCTATCTCATCTTTCTCCTCACAGTAAGGAAGGCAAAAAAATAATGGGGGTAGAAGAATATTTTTGTATCAACATTTTTACTTAGCTTTAGATCTGCTGTAGCATCATCTAGAGAAGCAGTCAACCTTTCCCCCAGTCTTAGCATCTTTGTGAGCTAAATATAAAAGTCACTTCACTGTTTTGAGAACTTCAAAAATAGGGGAAAAAAAGTTGTGCCTAGTGTGAAGGAAGAATATATCTAGAGCTGGCATGAAAGAATTCATTCAATCTCTCTATGGTGGATGGCAATAGTATATACAGAAACCATCATTTCAGTAAATTGATTCATCTCACTATTTTATTGAACCTTATCCAGATCATTACAGCCCTGTCTCAAATGAAATCATTGTAGCTCAATATGTCAAGTTCAAAAGTGACATTTTAAATAGGAAACTATTTAGCAGGTTTTCAAAGAGAAGACAGGCGCTGTTTTGGCAGTGCTGTGACTACAGCGCTGAGTGGAGGGAAGATTGTGAGTTAAAATCAGCTGCATACATCTTTTACTCATACCATCTCCTTTTGTCCAGGCATACACACAGAGTTGCTTCTGAAGGAGCTGAATTAACTCTTGGAATAGATGAGAACAGAACCATATTGCCCTGAGCTCTCAGCCTCAGTAGTTGCATTATGTCTTGTGTAGCAAACTCAGCACCCTGGTAATATCTCATTATTCCCTTCGTCTACTGCCATGTTTCGTTGCTGAAATCCCTGGCTGCTGGCAGTATTGGATCACTAATGGGAACGCTGAGTTCTGTCCTGCTCCTACACTACGAATTCCCAGACTCTCCATTTCATATCCAAACTTTTTTTTTTCCCCTGAGTAATTAACTTCATTAATTCAATTATTTTAGTTACTTACTTCCAATTTTGAAAAATCATCAAAACTGATGGTTTTAAGGTCGTTTTTACCAAACAAATGGTTTGAAAAGATGCCACATTTTTCAGGTGACAGCAATGAAGTCAATACTAGCATGCATAGATAAACTCCATCAAGGTTGAAAGCAATGACAAAGGACAAATAGAAGTGGCTTAGCTGAGGAGAAAAGCACCATAAAGCAAACTTACAAAATCAAGCCAACAGGAAGCATATGCACAGAGATTTGTGTAATACAGTGTAAGATACTGTAAAGGGACAGTGTCACTTATGAGCCCATAGGATCTCTCATAAAACTACCTAAGCCCCAAAAGCAGCCGGCCTTTTATTTTGACAGCAGGGGCAGGCCTTTGGAGAACATTAAGAATTAGAAAGAGGTTACAGTACTCTGACTTTTCACATCAGGATACTCAACCTACCAGAGAAACATAGTATGGGATAAAAAAGTTCTGATTCTGTGATGTTCAGACAAAATACTTGTACCATTGCCAAATGGAGTAATTCTGATTACTTCATAAAGAGCCATTTCTATTTGAACAGTAAGATGAGGATTGTCCCAGTTTCCATCCTACTATTGAAATCATGTTGGAATTCCCAGGGCAGAAGTTTCTCACATAAATAATTAAAAACCTGCATTAAAAAATGATGTCTGCATTGTTTCAGAGAAGAGAGTTATTGCATTTCATGGTAGATTTGTGCTCTCGAAAGTACTTCACCCATGAGAAAAGCCAGGTTTTTAATTTTTAAAATTAGAAGTTCCTTCCAGGCATGCTGTGTTTTCTTGTAAACATTTTAGACCACTTAACTAGCTCACTAACTATTCAACTGTATTTTTCTGAGGCATTTAATTTAAAAACAATGACATAATGTTTGGGTATTTTATTATGTACATATTTTCAATAAACGGCACCCTAACTGACCTTGTAGAATCAGAATGAGTTAAATAATAAATGGGAATAGCATGAGCCAGAAATTAAATAGTAAATAAATAGGTGAAAGGACTGCTGAAGGTCATGGTGAGAGAGATTGAATCCCACTCTTTCCTCTTTAAGCCTTTGTAAGTAAATACTGAAGATTAATATACCTAAAGGATGTGGTATTCACATGCCCTCTGTACAGAGAGAGACTTAGCTTTCTCAGGAGTTCTTCTGAGAGAAGTTGTGAGAGAAGCAGAGAAAAGTGAATCAAAACAATTATTATCTCATTCACTGTTCCCTGTTTGTGCCCATGTGGAATGTGGTGTGGAGATTGTTCACCCAAGGTGATTGCTTGATTGGATTCTGGTGACAGTGTTTGGGATTCATTGACCAATTGGATCCACATGTGACTCTCAGGAGAGGGTCATGGGTTTTCTAGCTAGTAGTTAGTGATAGTTCTTGTTAGTGTAATATAGTGTAATATAGTTATAGTATAATAGAGTTTAATAAAGTAATTAATTAGCCTTCTAAAATCATTGGAGTTCAGACATCATTCTTCCTGCATCAGACATCGCAGCACCTATAAAAGGAAAATGTATAGCTTCAGAGAATTGATGCAGTTCTCATCCTTAATGAGATATCATAGTGATGAGATGACCTTACTAGTAGGAGGTAGCCAAAAGCATGAAGGGGCATGGGAGATAAGACATGTCATCCAGCCACCAGTGGATCAGAAAATCCCCCTAAAATGTTTAAAGGATGGTTTCCTTACAGTACCTACTGTGATTAAAGGCAGCAATTGCAGGGGCAGGGTTAATAGCTGCATTCAGAACACTTGAGAAGTCAGGTCCTCAGGGTCAAGTATTAAGTGAACACACAAGGTTTTTCTGGCCCCTTGTTGACAGCCAACAGCTTTGCCCTGTCAACCTAAAGGAACAACAGGGAAACCTCTAGAAATCCTTGTGATATCCTCCATCTCCGCTGTGAAAGTCAAAAGATCAAAACCAGCACCAGATGTGAGCCTTAAACCAAAGGGAATGGATCTTTAAATTGAAAGAGATTGAGTTTCTCTAAACCCCAGCAGATTGCAGACCAGCAAGTGTATCATTTAGCAAACCTAAGGATGGCTGTTTCAGAGATGTTGCTATTAATATAAAGTAAATTATCAATGCTCTGTAGAAACAGTACTCCTGCTCTTTCACATCTCTTTGCAAGGAGAAACCTAAAGCAAACTGAAAATAATCCTACTTTTACACCAAGAACTTTAACCTACAGACCCATGGAATTAATTGAAGCTGAAAATCTGATTTGAGACAAGCTTCAAATAATGCTCAAATATAGTTTAAATGTACATGATCTTCTAACACTATACATTTAAACGTCATACCTATTTGTTTCTTTAACTATCACCCATAATTATGTAGCTGTAACCTGGATCTTCTAGAAGACAAAAAGAAAATGCACTCAATATAAGTGTTAGGTGAGATGTTTTCTCTGCTACTTCAACTACATCATTAACAATAAGAGAATTTCAAATGTTACATTTATAACATGAATATGAAGTTCTCTATCAAATACTACAAGTCTCCAGATATGTTGCCTTTTTGTTGTAGGCTTATTGTCAACCTCTACCTCTAGTCAGTGCTCAGCTCCTTTTTTCCACTTTCCCATCTTCCTCTACCCTCCCATTGTGTTTCTTCTTGATCCACCCCATTCCAGGATGCCAGGATCCTTTGAGTAGATGCAGCTGCAATTTTTTGTAAAAATTAATGTCTGGAAATTTGGGTGACCATGCAGACTCCTTCTCCCTGTAATACATAACAGTCAATTACTGTCTTTCATCTCTATCCCTTGGTTTATATGAAATCTTTCTACTCAGATCTTCCTCTCATCTGACAGCAAATCATTACATATCACACCAGTAAATGGGAACAAAATGAATGTTCATTTAATCACCTACCAAGATTCCCAGAACAGTTGAATTCTGCTTTTGATCCTTTCACAGGACTGAAATGTGCTGGGAATGAGTCTAGCTTATGTGACCACTGATCTTGAACCAGATGGAAATGTACAATGATCTGTACATCTCAGTATTACCAAAGTCATTGAAAAGCACAAAAAAAAATTAATTGAAGAATTTAATTAGACTTCTCTTTGCTGTTGAAGGTCAGTTTCCTTTGTTTTTCTAATTTTACAAAAAGAAAACTGTAACTCTTCCAAAACAAATGGACAAAAGCAGAGAGCCATATTTTCAGATCATCTCTTTATACCATGTTTGAATGCATCTCATATTATACTGCATAAACAGATCCTGCTATTATAACTACCACTTAAAAAAACTTCTTCACCTGCTTTATTGCATTGCTTAAGATAAAAGGAATTAGCTAGAGATAGTTGAATTGGAGCTGGATCAGTATCTGTAAACTTGGTAGTGCAAGCAGAAGACTGCTAGCACTTTAAAGGCTTTACTCCTTTGTCTTCTGATTTTTGACATGCCTTTTTAACTTCTGATGTCACTCAGATGTTTTTTCCCTTCTCCCAGGCTAGATGAGGGATTCTTGGCCTTCTTCTTTCCTGAAAAAATGGCCTTGTGTCATGTAGCTTGTTCTGGGCTGTATCCCACCAGACAACAATATGGGCCTGCTGAACACTCCTACCAAACCACCCACACTCTTAATAAGACCATGAACGTTTTGGATATTTGAATCTATTGACAAGGTAAGTTTTATTTGTTATCATATTAAGAAACACTTCAGACCTGACAAAGATTCCACCTTGCACAGTGAAAATCCTCACTTGTAGTCTCATGAAAAAGGTCTTGACTCAGCTTCAGCTAATCAGCAGAGATTTGGAACCTTGCTGTGAGCAGGATGTTAGCCTCAGTGACCTCAGCCCAACCTGGCAAATAATCAAGGATGATCTTAGGGGTTGATATCATTGACATACAGATTACCATTAGGGCTGAATATAAGTCTCAATTTGTCTCTTAGTGAAAGTAAAAATATTTGGTACTTAGTTTAGACTTCAGTATCTGGAGGAGAAAAGTGAAAGCTAGACTTGACCAAGAACTACAGAAATATCCTCAGTTCCAGATTTACCAGCTTGCCTAAGGACCTTCTCCTTACAACACTGCAGAGTGTGGTACATTTCCCTGTGATTTCTAGGCAACAATAAGCTCAGAGAAGGACCAGCATCTGCAGATCCACACAGCATGCCTGGTGTGCAGAAAATGAATGGCCACAGTCCCAAAGCACAGTAGAAATGCAGTAGCTTTAATTTATCCATGACATGCTGGCCCTGCTTCTAGCTCTGGGAAATCAGTCTGCTCTTCTACATATAAATAATACATCTTCTACACCCTGTGTTATGGAGATGTTGCCCAAATGCAATGGATTTCATAAGTGCCAAATTCACATCCTTTTCCCAGTGTGAGAGCTGCTGCTGCCATGGCTAAAATATCTCAGAAGAGCCTCTGAGTGATGAACCTATGGGGTATCCTGGGAAGGACATTCCCACCCTCCTGGTGAACCTGTAATATTTCACAGTGAGGAAGGGAAAACTCCAAGATGCCAGAGAGAAAGAGAGAGAAATGCAAAGTTCATGCAGAGTTTAGGCCACAGGCCTGGGCAAGGGAAACTAAGCTCAAGGTGCAGGTCCCTCTAAGCTTCATACATGAGACATTACACACTCCATGGATGGAGACAAGAAGTGCCTGGGAGCTGGAAGGAGAGCTCTGTGTCTTTCACCTTCTGAATTAGGGAGGGCTCTGATGCTAGGTTCTTATGCCAAAGACACTCATCATCACTACACTGCTCCTTACAGACTACCTGAGAAAAACAGATGCCTAAAATAGGTGAGTGGTGTTTTCCCTCAGCACATATCAGAGAGATCTTTCTCATTCTCTTGGCAAGGCAAGGTGCTTGTTTTAAGAGGCTTTTTAGGTGAAGCAGTGCTCCAGTTTGCTCCATATCACGTATCTGGACAGGTAGACTGGATTGCAGGTGTATTTTCAAACCCTTTTTCAGTAATGTTAAGCACCAAACTCTTTTCCTTTGTACAGGCTCTTCTCATATCACCAGAGGTATTCAAGCAGCATAACTGAAGCAGGTGCAAGATCTAAAAAGAATCAACATATGTGAAAAATAAATATTGAAATAGTAAATATTGAAAAAATCTGCTTGTGCAAAGCAGGCTGTTTAAATTTTAAAATTTATTTTAATCTTCTCTCACATATCACATGTTCTGTCCTATCCAAATGATATTTCATACAGCCTGGTAAGCTGGATACAGTCTTCTGATTTACTCTGAATGACAATATGACTTGCTCTCTTCAATGCCTTTTATGTGATAAGGGAAACTGCAGCTCTACAGCATTTGCAAGGGAGGGCGATTTTATTTTTGTCTTACCAGTCAAAGGAACTATGACTAACATTTAGCTAATATTTACATAGTGCTTCGATGCTCTGAAGTGCTGAATTCATGGGACAATGCAATGTTTCTAAGAGGCCTTTTCATGCAATTTCTGCTACACTATCTTCACTAACAGCTTGTAACTATCTTAACTTGTACTGTAGCACTATCTTCAGCTTCTCTTTGGCTGACACAGAGAATTTGGAAAGTTTTCTATGTCACATGGGTATAGAAACAAGCTTGAGTCCATAACAGTGCTGATTCTTTAAAGAACCAGCACACTGTTATTTCTTGATAATTAAGAATTATTACAGCTGCACTTTTCCCACTGGTTTTATTTGCAATAACTTCTTAATCCCTTGCACTGTTGCTACTCTTGTTTGACAGACTGGTGACTGTTGGATTAATCCCTGAAACTTTATGTTCTACTTAGCAATGACATTTACTGGACTATTTTTAAAGAAACTAATAGTCTCAAGTTCTGCATTTCAGGTAATAAAAACTTAGCAGCATGAGATTTCTAGCATGAACTTCAGACACATTTTCTATTCCTGAGGGGAAAAATTATGATTTGCATTCACGTTAACATTTTGAAGGTTTTAAATGCTGTTTACAAGGTATGGATAAGCAATTACATGTACCCATTTTTCAGATTTTCTCAATGAGTGTCAGAACATGAAACAAGTTACATTTACTTCAGCCTTAATCCTTTGCCATTAAAATTTGTGACTGAAATTGAACTTTCAATTATTTTGGCTATCTATTAGAAGTCAAAAAGACTTAAATGATGAAGAAAAATCTTGAAGAATCACTTATATGTAAATTTTCTATGGAATGCTTTTCAAAATTCACAGATAAGGCAAAAAAAAATCAGTTTCCTGATATGTAGAGCTCTCCAGCAGCTGAAATATGTTTCATGGAGCCTCATGTAACCCTTTCTACATGCAGCAAGAGAAGGGAAAACTGGAAGGAGCCTTCTCTGTTCTACTACTTACTTATCACTTCATGATCAATCAAACTGTTGGACACCAAAGCTTAGGACCACCTAGGAATCTCATCCTCCCTCTTCTATAATCCATGGAAGGTACAGCATGAAGGGGGACCCTACAGGGGGTTAAATATATTTGATACTTAAGGAGTAATAATGGGATAATTGCTAGTGCCTTGTGAGACCTGGGATTCCATGTCTGTGTATTTTGTTATGAAGCCCACCATTTGCTATAGCATTAAGTCCCACTGTCTCAGCTTTCATTCTCACAGAACGGACAGTAAAATCTTAAAAAAACAGTAATGAGAACACCAAAATTGACCAGACTTTTTTTTCTTTTTTTTTTTTCCTGTGTATTTGAATCTTAGGGTTGATAGAAGATCTGATAAAATATTTTTGTTTCTGTTTAAAGCATTCACATTGTTTCCCCACATGGCTTCACAGCTGTCTAGTAAAGCATATTCTCATTTAGCAGCCTTTCTCTTAGTGAGGGCTGGTACAGGGTTTCCTTTCTCTTCCCAGAACACACCCCTAAGTCCTATTGACAACTAAGGTCCTCTGCTTCTGACTCAAATCCAGCTGAGCAGTGAGTTCATTTTCAGAAGTTAAGGGCAACTAGACAGTGACCGTGTAAGCCTGATTCTTTAGGAATCATGCTAAGAACATTAGCAATATTTAAAGTAGCACAAAAAAGCTTGAAAATATGAATACTATCAACCAACTAAAGTGTTTATATAGTCAGCAGAAAGCTCGAACCAATAGTTGGGAACTTTGTTTCTTTGCAGATTGTGTTAGCAAGAAAGAAAACAAAAACTTTTTCCCATATAAATTTCAAATAAACTTTTCTTTCCTCTTCAGATGACCTTACTGTAAAGAAAAACAATGTTCAGCTCTCCTTTGATCTCTTCTGTAGCACACTTACACATTCAAAGAAAAAAAAAAATTAGTCCTCTGAAAGCAGAAATTCTTAGGACAATTACAGCAACTTAAGACAATTTAATCGAATACTTAATTGATTAATACAGAGAGGATGGTACTGACTGTGATAATTGATGTTTAATAATTGACATGCAATATAAAATTTGAGCTCCTCTTTCAGCTGAGGAGGATTCATGTTATTTATCATAAAAGCCAGTGTCTTAACTTGTATTTACAATGATGGAGAAAAAATTGACTTTCAGAGGACTCCATAATTAAGCTCTAATAGTAAAGGCTTTCTTTGTAGCTAAATAAGAAGTAATGTATTACTGCATCCAAGAATATTCTGAAGGCAGTTAATGCTTTATGTGTAGTTGGTGTTGATGTAGGTAGTAAAATTTACATATGAAAAATCATTAGATGTCTTGGTAGTTTTCAAGCCTCTGCTTGTGTGTCCAGCTTTACAACATGACATGCTCAGCAGCAGAAGACAAATTTTGAACATGAGTCCCAGACAATTTTCTAGATTCTGAAGTTGTGCAATATAATTTTAGTCTCCGTGACACCTAAAACACGGAGTCTGGGTAGTAGTCAATAATCATCTATTAATTCAATTTTTTCTTATGCTATCATTAATTTCACCAACACGATTGTGACCTTCAAAGAAATGTCATCCCGGTGACTTCACAATTCTGCAATGGATTACAAATTGCAGCCAATAGCTGAAAATGTCAAATTTCCTGCTTCAGCAACATTTGTAGCAGACTAAACCATAGTCTAGAGATGGGAAAAGCTGGCCTGTTTCTCACTTTTGTGAAGAAAGAAAACCATTGCTAGAAGCAACTAGACACTTGCGTGATAATATTTGAAAAGACTTCAGAGTTATCAGCATGTTTAAAACAGGCAAGGAATCTCTGGTTTGGATATAAATATTTCATAGCCAGGAAAGATCTTAGATGTAACACAGTTGGACTGACGGCATTTAGTGCTTTTAGTTATAATAATTCACTTTCACTTGGTCAAATATGAATGCTTATGACAATTTTGCATTTGTTCTATGTGGGTCAGATAATTGGATGCCTATCTATTAAAATGTTTGAGTGTGAAGACCTGTAGAGGATTATAAAGGTGGTCTGCAGTTATCCCTCCTTTCTTCTGCAGAGATAGTATTCAATAAAACTTATTAGTTGCTTAGAGATCCACATATCTGCCATGGCCTTTGCCTGTCTTTTCAGCCTCCAGTCCAGTACTGACTGGTATCTTTGTGCCCACTAGGTACTGTTCTAGAAAGAAGAGATCAAACACAGAAATTGAATAATTGACATTCTGCTCTTCCACATAGTTACACTCTGCTAAGGAAAAAAAATAGAAATAGAGAGAAATAAGGAGTTAACTTTTAGTTAAATAACCAAGGGGAAAGTCTTCAAGAGATTCTATTTATAAAAGAAATACTAGCAAAAACAGTTGACAGTCTGGCTAAAATGACTAGATTGTCATTGGAATGTAAACATCAGTCATTTCTTGAGATCACTCAGACTTTTACTAGATGGTTATTAGCTTTGGGGTCAAACACATTTTAAAGCTGGGCAAAGGAACATAGACTTACTCCGAAGTCTTCTCCAATGTTTCTGTGCTCCCTTGGAATAAAATTTTCAAAGACTGAGGGCTCAAAATCTCACAATAACAGTGCTCACAATGGAAAGATACTCCATATTTCTACACTAGCTGCCAACACTAGGGCCTCTGTCCAGAAATCACTACGTTTTCTTCCAGATTCTAACAAAATACGGAAGACAATTGTTTAAAGACTGTACCATTTTTATATTGCAAAATAAAGAGATCTTGGAAATATAGAAAGAATGTCTTGTGATGTCCCAGGGAAGCAGTTAGAAAAAAGAGTAGGATTTAAGCTAAGGATTTACTGGAAATAAGAGGCCATCATGGAGTGATCTTATGAATGAGCAGCAGAGTATTGCTGCACTTGCCTGGCTGGACTTGTCTTATGTCCTGGGACTCATTCTTATGAAAGCTATCATCCTGTTTCATGCTGTTTTAACATGCCTCTTCCTTCTATCCTACATCACACCAAGACAACTTCCCTAGAGTTTTCCTGACCTTGAAGATACGCCTTTGTTTGCATCCAAGTCTTTTGATCCTGAGCAGCATCTGTCAGGCTAAACAAGTTAAGCTCCATCAATCTGACACAACAGCTCTAGCTTTTCCAATAACATGGGATTTCATTCACTCTGAAAAATTGGATTATACCTAACATGGCTTTGCATCAAGCTAAAAATAAACAAGCGCAAATGCATCAGTTATTTTCTCCTTTTGACAGTACAACTGAGAAACAAGCTTATTAATTTTACAGATATGAGTCTCTTGAAGACTGACCACTGAAGACAAAGAAAAACCATCTGATAAAATCTTTGCAGTTTGAGCCCTTGGGGCAGATACCTAACCTTTCCTTATTTTCTTTTCCCTGGACAAAGTGGAGTATTCCCTGTATAGATTCTTTCTATCGTCAGTAATAAATGGGTTGTATAGCTTTACATGTATATGCAGTGGACATAATAATCAGAAAGGTAATAACCACAATACTAGGCTGGATTTGAGTGACTGTGAAAGAACAAAATAAATTAACTTTAAATTTGTGTGTTACTGCTAGTAGTAACTCAACAGTATCTGAAAGAAAGACTTGAGGCTTACAGCAATGCACATAGCTAGGATCAGAGCCCATCAATAGATGGAAATTGTAGGGGGAGAATAAAAACTTGAGCAATACAACATTTGAATGCTAATCAAAACTGCATCAGTTCATGTCCGGAATGTTTAGAAACTAACTAACTATGATGGATGGTTATGAAGCATAGGAATTAGGAAGATCTGACTGCTGACTCCATAATGTTTTTCAGTACCTCTGCTCTCATATGATACACAAGCTTAGGTGTTCCAGTAAATCTGATGGTACTAGTTGATGAATTTACCACTGACAGATGGTTCAGCTGCTATTAAAACAAGTGAGAACTTTATGGGTTTTGTTTGTCTTGTATGCACTGTCATTTGAAAGGATTCTGATTATCACTCTTTATTTCCATACCACTTCTCTTTTGCTTTGCACTGAGTATCCTCAGATTCTGGTTTTCATTGTGGTTGTTTATGATTGTTCTTGGATTTCAGAACTATGAACTGGAGTCATCAGCAAGTTTGTGTAGAGATGTCACAGTTAATGCATTTTTAATAAGTGATAATAATGGCAGAAACCATATTTTAAACAGAGAACATGAACAAGAGCTAGAAGGAATGCAGTATTTTATCTAGTGTGTAGACCAAAACAATGTATGAAGTAACACCCATAAAATTGGCAAGACATCAGAGATACGAGTTAAATCCATCTCTCCTGAAGTTTAACCTTACCTCAATGTTTACCTGTGCTGTGTTCTATTCAAATTTGGAGCTGGTTTTTCTGGATTCTGTGCCTTCTCCAAGGTTATAGAAAGGTCTTCTTTTTATAATGAAAATGTATGTGGAAAGTGTTCCTAAGAATATTCTGAGCAAGTCAATTTCAATTCAAATACATTTCTGTGGAGTCCTCATGAACAATGGTTCTGGCTGTCTATGGGTTCCTAAATCTGTTTTGCATTGTTGGAGATACGAAGGATCATATTCAATTCTAATGTGATTACTTATTTCGGGGAATATACCAAATGAAATCTACAGACAGTTTAACATCCATCGTCCCGTCTGCTTGCCAGCACAGATTTCCTTGAACATGTTGGTCCATTGCTCATGTCCATTCATGGGCTTATACTCAGCTTGAGTTCAGCGTGGGCCATGTTCAAAGAAGCTGTGTTTTCTCTGGTGCCGGAATGTCTTAAAGGGCTGATTGATGTTTGCTACCTGTGGGAGTATGTCTTGTCCACCAGAAGGGTTTCCATGATGAGTCCTGCCATGGATCAGTGATAGAGCAGAAGATCCCCTGGGGGCTAATATATAAATTGGGGATGGAGCCACTTTTATTCACCTAAATCAGAATGACTCTTTAGCCTCTTCCTTGTCATGTCGTATCCCATGCATCCATTGCATATACCAAATGCAAACAGCCTCTGTCTTCTCATAGACACGTCTGGTGCTGCAAAGGAACAAGTATGTGTATCAGGGCACAAACATGACCAAATGCCTATGTATATCTCCTCACTCAAATGGATATGCATTATTCACTTGGTGGAGTATGCCTTTGGGGAGTGCACTTTCAGTCATAGGACAGAGGATGAACAAATCTCTTGGTTCCCAGCCATGCTTGAAAGCTTTAGGGAAAAATAAGAACAAGAAATAGACTGAAGACTGGAAAAAAATTGCCTGGTGAAAGATACCTTATACTCCTGATCTACACTGTAGACTAATTCCTGCAAACAAGAGGACTATAATACCATGAAACTTGCAAACAGAATGCAAATAATTGCTTCAACTCATTTTTCTTTCAGTGTTTCTCAGTAGTTGTGCACAGTTCAGCAATTCATTTTTACACACATACATAAATACAACTAGATAAATCTATGTACTCAGGTACTATTATTTAGCAGGAGAAAAAGAAACAAAATAAACTGCTAGGAACTAGAGGCAACTCCAGCTAACAATGAATATGGGGTCCTATCTGCTCCCTGTTCTGTCTTCCTGATCAATCTAAACTCAACATGTTCTCAAATGGCAGGACCCACAGGAATCTCAGTGACTCTCAGTACCACATCATACAAGACTTAAGTGGACCTTATGGGACTCAAATCCACAGTTTTACTGACAGATATATTTTAAAAGTTATTTTAGTAGGAAGAACACTTTATGTGAAAATCTCTAAGTTAGGTAAGGCTTTCATGTGCTTCCTGATATCTGCAGTGTACCTGAAAACACCTATATGTTTTAATGTATCCCTGCAGCTGCCTTGTTTTTATTTTTCAATATCCTCAGGATATATATATACCTCTACACAACAGAAGGCCAGGAATTCACTTCATCACTGGATCTTGATTGCCCCCATTACCCAAATCCTTGGTGATTTCCACCTTGGTCAACTCATCTCAGGATTTCTCAACATAGTTCACTCCAGCAATTCCTTAGAAAGCAAACATGTATGAGACTTCATCAAATATCTCTGTCTCCACCCTTCACAGGCTGCCAGCACTACCCCATTCAGCTTTGAAGCCTTATATGCCTCCACATTCTCTCTAGCCACACCTGTGCGCATGAAAGATTCATGCTGTGCTTCATGCCACGACAACACCTCTGTGATGAGCTGCCACGCAGTCATCACATCACTTCAGACACTTTAAAGTGAATTAAAATACAGTCACACAATGCCTCAGTAATGACTTAGCATCACCAGGGGATATCCCTGGCTAAGGGATATGTCATGCAAAGGTCAACCAAAAGCCTATTGGATTAAACTAACACAATAGGAGCAGCACACCACAAATATGGTCAGCAACAGAAGTCAAATAACTTTGTCTCTTTTTCAACATCATTAAAACAAATAGTGAACCATGTCTTATATTATTTAATTACTTTCAAAAGACTCTTAGGCATGACACTTATGGATTTTAGCAATGTATTTATCCAAATCATTAGTCTAGTTTTGATGCTATACATTCATAACAAATCATGTAAGAAGACCACAGAGGACACAGGTCTTCTGTAATATAAAGTTATTGTTAATTGTATGTTAAATATTTCAAAGATGTCCAGCAATGAAATTAAGTATTTCAATGGTAATAGGTAATTTATTTGTTCTGATGATATTTTAGTTCGACTGCATTTTAATTTCAAACTCTTGTCAGTCATCAATTTCTGTGGGATATCAACAAGATAAATAAAGCTGTTAACTAAGTGAGAATTTACTTGTAAATCAGAATGTGTGCAATAAACTGAAGGCTTTTTCTGATTGCTACCAATCATTGTCAGTATTAGAGAAAAAGTATCAATGATGTTTGCCTCTCACAAACACTAACTAGAATTTAAATAAGGAGATAAACAATAGCTCTCAGAAAAGGAATTTTTCTACAGCAAAAGGGAGTGAACGACAATGCTTCATCTTGGTTACTTCAAAAATAAGAATGATTTTTATCACATTTACTGGATAAAATACACCACATATTTACATTGGTGAAGAGATGGCATCTGCTATTCTTACATAGATCAATATAAATTATTCTCCACCTATTTCCCCCATATTTTTATTGGCACAGTGGTAGAATTAAAACTTCCGTGAAATAAACCACAGAAAATAATAAGAATTGCAAATGTTCAGAAAGTTGAAAACATTTGATTGCTTTGGAAAAAAAAATCAATGCATTTGAAAAGAATAACAGGATAATCAAGCAAGTCCTGTTTTACTATTGCAGTCTAAGAGACTTTTGGACTTCCAGCAGAGAAGGCATTTATGGATCATCAATGTATTATTTGTAGAAGCAAAAGGGAAAAAAATACTTTTGTCTAGAGACAATAGTCTTGATTATGGTGTTTCTAAAGTAATAAAAGTATATGCAAGTCTAGAATATATTTTTGCCTTTTTTTTCCTACAGACATCATCTTAGAATGCCAATTTACTTCTTACAAATATTATTTGAATATATCCGTTCAATAAACAGGCATCTGGCTGCTAAATCTGCCTGGCATTTTGGAGGTTCCAAATGAAGATTTTAGAATGAGTAAATATATGGTTATTATACTTACAAGATCCATAACATGCCAGTCCTCAGTCTTCATAAGATTTGTCATTTTTGAATAATTGCTTTTAAAGTGGAGGTCAGGAATTGAAGCCAGAAATAAATTGATATTGGCTATAGTTTGTAAACAAGACTCCCTTGACATGCTGACTTGACTGTCCCTGTTGTTATTTCCTTTGGCTGGCTTTTAATCTTGTTCAGTTAAAGTAACTACAGAGAAATGAAAAGGCTTATTAGGTTTGGCAAGCTATAATTGATTGTATAAATCCAACATCTTAAGAAAACAGTCTAGAGCATTCAAATTTTTTCATGTATATCTGTGAATGTAACTTTGTGTTCAGGGTATAACGTTGATCTACATGATCAATAGATACATGAGAAATTATTAGTCTTTTGTGTCATTAGAAAGTTAATCAGAGCAGCTGTAAAATACTGTCCTCATTAAATTTATTCATCTTTGTCATAGAATCATAGAATGGTTTGGGTTGGAACGGACCTTAGAGATCATCTAGTTTCAATCATGTTGCTATGGACATGGAATGTTCAGCTAGACCAGGTTGCTCAGAACCCCATCCAGCCTGGTCTTAAACATCTCCAGAGATAGGTAATACACTTCTCTGGGAAACCTATTCCCACCACCCTCACAGAATTTTCTCTGAATTAGTAATCTAAACCTGCTCTGTTTCAGCTTAAGGCTATTCCCTCTTGTTCCCTTACTAAATATCCTTCTGAAAAGTCCCTCTCCAGTGTTCTTGTAAGCCCCCTTTAAGTACTGTAAGGCTGCTCGAAGGTCTCACCAGAGCCATCTCTTCTCAAGGCTGAACAGCTTCAAGTTTCCCAGCCTGTCTTCCTAGGAGAGGTGTTCCAGCCCTTTTGATCATCTTCATGGCCTCCTCTGGACTTGCTCCAACAGTTCCATGTCCTTCCTATGCTGGGACCCCGGGGCTGGATGCAGCACTGCAGGTGGGGTCTCAGCAGAGCAGAGGGGCAGAATCCCCTCCCTGTTCCTGCTGGCCACACTGCTTTGGATGCAGCCCAGGACATTTTTGGCTTTCTGGGCCATGAGCACACATTGCTGAGCCATATTGAGCTTGTCATCCACAAACACCTCCAAGTGTGTTTCAACAGGATTAGTCTCAATCCATTCTCTGCCCAGCCTGTTCTTGTGCTTGGGACCTATTGCCAAGATTTGTATAAAGAAAACCATGGGTTTGGAGCACAGAAAATAATAAAGAAAATTTCATTTTCTGTTCCTGATCTTTTAGACCAAACTAAAACATTGAGAAAACAATGGCTCCAGGAAGTAGTGTTTCTCACTTCAACAAAAGGAAACGAAAATATCTGGATCAAACAAATGGTGATGCACACCCAAAATCCTCTTATGAGAAAAAAAGAATATACTGACTGGTACTAAGAACACCTTGCTTATCCCATTAGGATTTTAGCAATGTATTTATCCAAATCACTAGTCTAGGTTTGATGCTATACATTCATAACAAATTATATAAGAAGACCTCATAAACTATTACCTTATAATTGCTGTACAATAAAAGATACTATTATTTACCTTTATCCCCATTAAATTATGTTGGTCCTTCCAATGTCACTTTGGGCTGGGTTGAGAGTCCCAGTCTTCTTCCTTCAGAAGTGGTGAGTGTATTTTACCTTGTGTCATCACTTCCCTGAAGCATTCATTGGGAAGAGTATGATGCCCATGGTAGTAGAGCTCTTCTTCTTCAGGCTTGGTGGCCACCTGGGTTTATTTTTATACATTTTCTTAACAAGACCAGCTTTCAGCTAAAGTTTGAAATTTTTCCAGTACCATCCCTTAGCCCACTATAACACAAAAGACTCTTAAACTGGCCCATGGCTGCAAGGTCTGATAACATTTGACAGACCTTTGCCAAATGCAGCATTTCCAGTATGATCTACAAGTGGTCAGGCAAAAGCCACTTGACCACTAGACAAAATATGTTCATGTTTTCATATAACAAAGTACTAGAATCTGTAGGTTTAGAAAGGATTTCTCATTACACAGGGACTTCAAAAATAATTGAGGAGACAATGATTTCTTACAGTTCAAAGGTTTGGGTTATGGAACACTAATGGAGGACTTTTTAGAGGGGCAATGGCAAAGTTTCATGCTGGCCTATTGTCTCCCTATATTTTAATATCATTACTTCTTGCATCAATTTTCCATGCTTTCCACTGATTCTGATAATTCAATAGTCTGCATCTATTTAAAGGAGCTCTCTGACATAAAGACATTTATCTGCAATGCTCCAATGGATAACTTTAATTATACAAGACAGTGGTATTTCATAGACCTGTGATTAAACTTGCTAGCAAATTTTACACTGTAGATGTATTTTGCTATAAAATGCCAGTTTTTCAAAGTGAAATCTGTTTAAATAAAGACAGTCTTTTTGATAAAATGTTTCGGGAAAATGCTTTGACATTTAAATCCCCCATGCCCCCAAATTAGTATTTTTTTCATTAATATATTGTCATTTAAAAAATATCTTCTTTTTTACAACTATATTGGATCATATTGAAAGAAACCACAAATTAATTATGTTACAAAGTAATGCAAAAGAGCAGTGAAAATATTTTTTTTAAATAAGTGTTGAGTTATATTTAATGAACAGTTTTAGACTGCTGATTCATGAACATCTGCATTTTGAGTATTTAATTCCCCTTGAGAATGGGAACTTACTGTGATAAGAAAATATTTTTCTTCCAGTATTATTCATGGGTATTCACTGGGAAATTGCAGTAAAACCCCAGATATATTGTCCAACCTGTAGCTGCTGACCTTTGTCCCAAGGTTTGCCACATTAGGCCAGTTTGGGAAGCAACTCTGATCTTTAACAGCCAGAGGCAGCAAGCTACACAAAATTGCTTCAAACAAAGTTCTACTCCAATTTAAGGTGCAAAACCAAAACAATGCTCTTACTCATACATTTTTTAGACAAACTAAAATTTATTCTGCACCTTTGATGAGGTATCCCATCATTCTTAGTTTCAAAATTAAAGTCTCCTACATCTCTTCAGTAATTAACATAAGTGCCAAATAATCTTTTCCCCCTATCTGATAAAAGTCAAGTAGCTTTCTTTAAATGCCAGCAATCATCCTGCTTCCTGCTATCTCATTCCTCACAACACATCCTGTCTCCCCTAATGCACAATGTCATTCAAGACCTCTGAATCTAGCAAAGCTACTTTGCTTTTTTTCATTCCACTGGGAGTTCTCTGGTCTACTCTCATGTCTAATCTCATGGTCTACTCTCTGGTCTAATCTCATTCTTGGAGAATGAGATTTTACTTGGTCAAAACCCTTGTTTGTCTTAGTAGGCAGAAAATTACTTTAATCTGTTCTACTGTTCTACAGAAGCATAGGCCCCATGGACCTTATGCCTCTCTGGATAGCAGCATGAAGAGGAGGAGATAGGTATCCAGAGATGATGTCTTCCTCATGGCTTGAATACATATATGAATATACATGCTCCTTTGGCTTCTCTAAAAATACTGAATTCTCACCTTGACCTGTGCTTGCCTTTTCCCATGCATTCTGTGGGTAAGGCATACAAAATGTCTTCCTGTCTGATATTTCAGAATGATACATTAATTCCCTCCCCCACCCCTTTTAATTCCAAGGGACAGAAGCCATCTGTCTTGTAGCTGTGTGCAAGACACTTCAAAAATAGGTCCTTGTATTCCAAGCAAATGAATGTATCTCTAACACTTAAAAAGTAATTACAGTCATTATTTATCACCATCATCTTCAGTGTGAGGAAAGAAGCCTTTTGCCTTCAGGCACAAATAGATGTGGTCTAAAGCAGCAAACACTGAATATTACATTATTTAGTACAGCTCATAAGCAAAATAAATGCAAGCATCTGAGTTATGCTGATGCTATGAAGACTTAGGGCTGTCTTCTATTACATGTGTTAACCTTTCCAATAGAGTTTTATTCAAGACATATCCATTCTATAAAATACTGCACAATGCAGAAATACCTTGAACTAATATTTCTGGAAAGAGTAACTCTGGAATTTGAATTAGGGGGGAGTGATTAACCCTGGGCTAGTTTTCATCTTCTGTTTCTGTAACTGGGTGTGATACCTCTGCATATCACCAGCAGTGCTGTGCAGAAAGGCAGCGCAGTGCTGAATGACACAATGTAGGCAGCAGACCAAATGCAAGCGGCACACAGCATTGTTCACAACCTGCTTAGATGGAGATGGAGAGCAGCTATTAAACCATAAGGAACACATCATTCAAAAAGCCTCTGAAAAAGGAAAAGCTAAAGAATCAGCAAAAATTGGTTTAATCACCTTTGCCAAAACTATATTCAGTCTCCAAGGTACTTGTATGCTGTAGCACACATGCTTCTTTTGCTGTGCATTTCTTTAGAATGAAAACTTTCTACGATTTGTTATAATTACTAATATTTTATTCCACATAATAAAATAGTCACATAATAAATAGTCACACCTGTGACTATTAAAACACCTTAAAAATGCAGTTTTGCAAAAATCCTTTTCACTGAAGTACACTTAAACCTATTAATTTTAAAAATCTAAAATGTGATCTAATTTGTAGCTAATGTGCATCTAATATATTTTTCACATCCTCAATATACAGAAAATACAGGGGCTTAGGGTATATAAAGAGAAAAGTATACACCATATGTGCTTTAAATTCAAAGGCCACACTAGAATACTAATTTTTTTTTTCACTGTGAGTATTCACAGCACTTAAATTTCACTTAAATTCCTCGTGGTAAGTCAGTAAGGCAGACAGCAACTTTGAAGTCTTTTGAAGGGCTGACATAATGGCTCTTAGAGGGGAACAGGATCAAGACAGTGAATGGCAGATAATACCTCAGGAGGAACTTAAACAGTCTGAATACAACCTGCAGAGAATTTCTAAAAAGCATTCGACTAGTAACATTTTGATCACAAACGTCCAGAGTTTCCAGAGGCTTTGCAAAAATTAAAACCAATATTTCCAAAGGCACACAAAGATAATTTCACAAAACTGGAAGTCAAAGGGCATGTGGTGAGAGGAAAAATCTGATGGTTTTATGAACTGTACATTTCTGGCATCAACCCTAACATGTTAATCTGATTGCTTTGTCTACAGAAACAGAAGGAAAGAGCTAAGCAATTTTTCTTCATTTCGGTATTGCTGTTACAGATTGAAGGAATAAGCAATTCATGGAGTTCTGCGTCAAAGAAATATTCCATTGTCAGTTCCAAGAATATCTGGAACTGATTGATCACAACCAGCATTTGCCTGACACATTTAATATTGAACAGCATATAGCTAAAAAATATTTTTGATAAAACTGAGTTTCAAATTTAAAAGATACTAATAACTTCTTTGATTAAATGCTAAGGAATATATAAATATATATATATATATTTTTTTTTGTTTGTTTGTTTTTTACAAATAGTCTAGAAATATAAACTCCTGGAAACTGAAGCACTTACTTGAAGCAGATTTTTGGCTTAGCTTTCATCAGTTCCATGGAATTTTCCATTATATGACTTGCTGAAAGATGCATGATATAATCTGAATAACTGGTGATTGATGTGTCCCAGGGAGCACAATCTTAACTGTTCCATATGAAATAGATGTCTATCTACCAGGGACAGACATAGTCCAGCAATTTCCCAACCAGCCAAAAGTCTGGGATAGTATTAGAAAGGTGAATTCTTAACTTACTGAACTTTTTTTTTATTTTTAATACAGGATTCCCAGTGGTAACAAAAGCCCTCACAAAGATTCTTACTAAAGTTTGACGTAATCATTCCTTGACACTTCTGCTTCCACAATGTTTAAAAGAAAAAATGGACAGCTGAAAAAAAGTAATTAATATTATTTTTCTTTCCAAAATTAACTAAAAAGGTATAAGAAGAAAACATCCAAGGTAGTTTTTAGGGAAGAATATCAAATACTGAAAACCTGAGAGTTTGACACTGGCCACCTAAACTAAGCAAAGGACTGTGCTCTTCAGTAAGCATCTAGCAAGTTTGTACAATGAGCTAAAACACCATTTCTTTCTTCTAGTTTCTCTCTTTGACGAATAATTTTCCTGATCAGTCATGTTTGTATTGCATTTCCCATCCCAAGAAATGCCAACATACATCATAAAACAAGACCATATGCTACCAAAATATAACATATGAATCTGTTTTGGAAACAAACATTGCTCTTCTGCAGTGAAAGACTGAGATCCAATTCACATTACAGTTTTCCAGGTGTTAGTTTTTAAGCTCAAACATGGAAGAGATATACCCAGTAACCAGTTTACTTGTGCCCAGTCTATGGCACTCCTATGTCAAAGCTCCATGGCTTAGCCTGCTTCCTTGGGGAGGGTGGTATTAATCTGCCAGCAGGAAATAGTTCCTCCTGTCTGCTTACAGCAATTCTCCATGATGGGCTTGGCGAGGACGGTGTGTGCAATGGAGCTCAGCCCTATGCATGGAAAGTTCCAGTCCTGAAGTAACCGATGTTATAAGTTTTGAGCTAGTGACATTTTGAGAAGCACAAGGAGAGAATCAGAGCAAAAGCTGGAATTCAGTAGAAGCTGCTCTTCCTGTAGAGCATCTTGTCTATTTGCATTACAAAATAGACTTCTTACAAATACATTGTTCTACTGACCATAATAAAGAAAAATGCAGAGATTGACAGGTATAGAGTATCACAATGTCATTATTAAAACTGACAGAGTTATTAGAAGTAAAATGCAAATTTTTACCTGAGAGGAAAAGCTATGGTAAAATCTTTGTCACTGACTGTTTTTAAAATTGAGACTGCCTTCATGTTTATCTAAAAGATGTGCTCCAGTTCCAGTAGGAATTAATTCAAAATGTTATAGGCTCTTTTACAAAGGTCAGATCCCGTAATTGCAAATCTTTTATTACAATCAGTTAATCTTCTAATTCGATTTCATGCTATGCATTTCATATAAGATCTTGAATCCAAAGAACAGAGTCACAAATGAGTGATTTTAGATTCCTATAAAGACTAGAAGAAAACTGAAGGGTCAGAAAGACAGTAAAAACATAAGTTGAAATAAAAAAAATGAAAAGATGACAAAATTATTAAGCCAATAAATAATATTCGTTCTATTTTTCAATTAGCAGACTACTAACACTGAGTTATGTAGAACCAAACTTTCCTCTTCAGGTGAGCACCCTACACACTATGCTACCCTGTTTGCATAGTGGGGCTTTTTGGGGTGCATAGTCCTGGGTTTTGCATTTGAGGCTTCAAAATAATTCTGTTTTCATGGGAAAAGAGGAATTTGATCCATCTTCTGCTCTTTGGACAATTTGACAGGTGTACTACTTGGTGTCACTGCTTCCTTCTTTCAAGTAGAGGAGGAGATCAAATTATTCAAGAGATGGTCCTTGACTTCTCCTTCCATTCATTTTTTGAATGACAGCTCTCTTGGCCTCTGTTTTTTGTAAAGGACACTGATGATGGTCAGGTATGTTCTGACTCCTGTTAGAATGAATGAGAGAGCAACAAACATTCTAAAAGATAGCATATTAATTAAGCCAGGTACATGCTCAGGCTGTTGCAAACAAAGAATTAGAAACTATTAATAAAATAAATAATTATTAATTTTGTTTAAAAATTGGGTCTGCAATCATGCAAATGGCTGAAATGTCTTCTCTACATCCACACTGCACTAAGTCTAGTTCGGATGGAGTTAATTTTCTTCACAGCTGTATGGTTTTTGACTGGTGACCAAGAAAGTGCTTACAGCACATCTGTGTTTTAGCTATTTAGTGTCAAGGCCATCCCAGTTTCTCACTGTGCTGCCCCAGAGAGGAGGCTGAGGTGGGCAAGGATTGACAGAGTCAAGGAGATTTGGTCAGTCAGGAGAGCTGACCCCAACTGACCAGAGGGATGCTTCCTGTATTCCATAACATGCTCAGCAATAAAATGGAGAGGGAATAACCATTGCCTGGGGACTGTCAGGGCATTGCTTTGATGTTGGTTGTGGATGGTTTTTAGCATGACTTCTTTTCTTTTCTTCTTCCCTCCATCCCTCCCCTTTGCTTACTAGAGTGTTTATCTCAACCCAAGAGTTTTTTTCTCACTTTTATCCTCCCTCAGCCTGCTTGGGAAGGATTGAGAGTGACTGAATGGGGTCTGAGTTGACAGCTGGGGTCAGCCCACCACAGACACAGCATTCAAACTTGTGTCAATATTGTCACATCTACCCCTAAGTTGTAATGGAAACAGAGTTTGGCAAACATTTTGAAAACTGTGTTTCTCAATTGTAAAATCTTATAATATGAACAATGCGTTCATATGAGTAACATATGTTTGCTAAATTCTTACTGATGTACTGTTCACATTTCCAGATGGGAGAAAAACTAGCCAGAATTTTTGGAAACAAAATTCAAAATTAAATAGCATTTGGTCACCTTTACTAGGAGGTTCTTAAAGGACAGGAAAAGCTTGATTTATTCTAAAGATTCATGAAGATTACAGACTCACAGAACATTATTAAATTAAATAAATGTGCACAGGATGTCTGTCCAATGACCAATATAATTTTCAAAACAATTTTTAGATGGAAATTCTTTTTTTTTGCCTGAGTATTTTTAATACACAGAATTACTGAAAGAACTATGGAAACACAAGTGTTCGTAGTGTTTAGAGTATATCAAATATCAAGTGCTTAGAGTACATCAAATTACAGCATCTGTAGCCAAGATCTGGTATGAACTATAAAAAAGTTATGCATAAATGTTGCAGTTTGAAAAGAATATGCTCAGAATGGCAAAATTTAATACCAGTAAAAGTTAAAAATGTAAAAACAAAGGATGGGACCAATTTCAACACTTTCTACTTGCATGAATGCCTGGGCAAGAGATACTGAACATAGTTTTTAACAAGAAATGTAATCTTTATATGAAATATGCATGTGAAAGGATACATGCAAATTTTTTGAAACATTATTCATTTCACTATTCTGAACTATGAATTACATATTTTCAATGACTTCTGCCTAATTCGACCAAACCATTTTTATTTTTCCTACTTTTTGAATTGTCACTGTATTCTATGGCAATATAGAAGTGAGTCAGTAAAATAAAATCTTGGCATGAGCAAAATCCACTAATTCATATTTTCTAAAATAGCTTCATAATAACCTTACAAGTTCCATTTCTTTTTATACCCATTAAAGTACTTTTTGTGAATAAACCCCACAGATTTAGAGTCCATAATTCAGTCAAATAACATAATTGCATATAATCTCCTTGGGTGAGGATGAAAGCTTACTTTAGGTATGTTCACAGTAATTTTAGACTAATCTGAGCAAGGAGAAGCTTAGTCTTTTTCAGTGTGATCATTGCCCATGTTGAACAAATAACAATACTTTAATTTTGGAAACATCTGGAAACACCTCCATTTTGATAATACTTGTTTTCTTCATTATAGTCTTTTTTTTTTCCTTTTTTTTTCTCAGTGAGTAGAAACATACGCCCAAGTCCGACATTGCAGAGAACATTTTCACATTGCAGCTCTCAAGTCAGTATTTTCATCCCATATATTTGTGAATACCCACAAATAATGCTGTGTGGATTTTAATAAACTGCATTTATGCAGTAAATTACAGTGTTTTCTAGGAATAAGCTATACCAGTATAGGATGTCTTATTATAATTATTAATTAAGGGTGGGTTATGGTTTTGTTTTGGGGGATAGAGGTTTTATTTTTTCCTCCTTTTTTAGTTTGTTACATTTGGAGTGAGACTATTAGACCTTGTGAAGTATGTCTGGAAATTTCACTGGGTCCCAAGGCTCAGGTGCTTTGGTACTCTGCTTTGGTAACTCATCTGTCAGGTAGGCTCCTACAGCCAAAAGCAATGAGGAGCTGTGAGAACCTGACCTGCCCCTGAAATCTGCCTGGGTCATTTGTGTAAAAAACATCTGATGACAGTCCTTGGTCTGTTTGCATTTTGCTCATACCAGTGTGAATCAGAGGAAAACCTGCTGAGTTTGACAAGCCTTTCAAAAGAGACTCTGGGCCCCTACAAAAAGATCAGGATGTGGAAGATCTAGGTTGAAAAATCTCTGCAAAAGTAAGGCTTGCCTCTCTGAATGAAGCACCATCAATTCAGGTATACCTCTGATGACTTGATCTCCCTTTGGGCTACAACATTTCACCTTATGCATTAAAATTTCTATTCTGGGCCAGAATGGCAGCAAAGTATTACAATTTCTACTCTACTCCTGAATCCCCTAAACTGCCAGTTATACAGCAGCTTTCCCCCAGCTAATTTTTTAATTGATACCCAGTGTTGACTCTGTGTACTAAGGGCACACAATCCAGGCTTTTGACTCTGAAATTTCATTTTTTAATATCTCTGTGTCTATTTTGTCCTTTTCTAAAATGCACTAACCCATATACATCAAGAGGGAAGCATAGAAAATTAATTTCTTGTATTGATCTGGGGAAAAAAAAAAACAGTTTTAAATGTCTCACTTTCTAACCTTGCTGGAATTCACCAGTTCTTTATATATCAGGAGAGAGTAATTGCAACAATTCCTCTACAGTTTATTTTTTCTGAGAAATGTTATGGATTGATTCTTTACTTAAATGATGCTTTTTAGATTGGATTCATGCAGAGATTTTAAGTGCTTTTAATAATTTATATTGTTTGGTCCCAAATCTCTGTTTATCTGTACTATATTTCATGCATGTTTTAGACAGGATTACACTAAAATGGTGCTCAGCAGAGAAACACAGGGGAAATTGAGTGGCTTACAGTGTTCTTCTCAAGTGAAAGAAGAACCTTGAAGTTTATCATATCTGACACTATTATATAGAGGCAACATCTGTAGGCAAGAATCCATGGACAATGTTATACAGCATTGCATTAGGAAAGAAATGATCCAGAATGAGCTGTTTGACCAAAAATTGGAAATTAAAGATAAAAGCCCAAGAAAAGTTTTCTTTACTTGCAGTTGTGTTTACTTTTATTCTAGTCTATTATAGTATGCACAGGAAACAAACTCTTACTCTGAAAGTCCTAAACCTATCAGTGTTTAAGAGGCATATGACAATGTCCTTAGTAACATGCTTTGATTTTTGGTCAGCCCTGAAGTGGTCAGAAAGTTGGACTGGATGATTATTATACTTAGGAAAAAAAATTAGATGTTCATCTAAGCAAGAGTTGAGTAATTTTTGTCATTTCAAATTTGCCAATAAAATGAGCTTTGAGCAAAGGTGAGAGGATAGTTTTCTGTATGCATTTCATGTGATTCTTTCAGTCCGGGGTGCTGAGGCTTTTTGGTTTTTATCTTGTTTCTTCTTTTTCTTTTCCCAAGAACATGACAGGATAAGGTCTTTTATAAAAATTAGCCTACTCCAGCCAGTTTTTATCATCTGAACCTATAATTAATGTTCTTCAAACACTGGCCCTTTTCTGCTGCCTTAAAAGAACCTTGTCTGTGAGGGAGCCAGAAACACAGTCTAATTTAAACTATCAAAGATGAAAAGGAAAAATAACTTATTCTTCCTTTTACACAGGTGATGAGGAGCTTCAGTCTTTGAAAGAGAAAATGTCAGTGTCCTGTGCCAGTGTGATGCTAAATAAAGTGGATGATGAAGATTGATTCATTAGAAATGTTCTGCCCTTTGTCAAATAAGGAAAGTTGAAGGTCTTGTTTTCTATTTTTTTTAATAATAACTGACTAGAGATGATAACAGATGTCAGCAAATGAAGAAATATTTGAATTAAAAAACAAGTCCTTGACATTCATTTAACTTATCCAATATGAAACAATAAATAAAACAAGGAGACTCCTTCTGCAGTTTGAAAAACCTAGTTGTACTGAGCGACTAAAGGTGGATTTCACTCTACATAATCTCTATCACCTTGGCTGGACAGAGTGCCTTGGCCCACCCTGCGCGGGGCTCATGGGCAGTTGACACTTCCAGGGAACAAGTTAGCCATCCTGTCTGTCTGTGCCAATGTCTATTGACTGATTTGTTCAAGTGCTTCCTTGACTACATGGGCACCCAATATTTTAGACAGTCAACATCCTTATGCAGGGGCTAGTTTGGAAAGTAGGAATGACTTCTCCTCTACTATTTTTGTATCTTCTCCAATGATGACAAAATGCAGCTAACACAAATGGAAAGGAATTTCTCAGCCTATATTTTGCTTAGGCCATTGTTGAATTATCCTTTAATGTCTCTGCCAGCTCCATAATTACTCATAATCAGAACTGACACTGTCTCAGTTGTTCCTAAAAGATGAGAATTAAAAAAAAAAAAAAGAGTGATTTTTTTTTCATTATTACTATATATCAGGGGGAAAGAGTATAAAGACTTTTTCCATTGAAGTCTGTAAAAGTAATTGAAAAGGATAAACCTGAGTGACTTTATTAGCTACTTTACTACTTCTTCCTTTTCTTAGAAAGTGAAAGTATCTAAAAACAAAATAAAGTTTAAATCTATACACCTCAAAAAAAATGCAATTATATTTCAATTATCCCCTGGAAATTGTACTGAAAAGAACATGTTCATTCTGCTGCCCTTGCCTCTAAAAGAAACAGAATAATGAGAAGTCTTGGCATTTGTTGTACAGAAAGGTAAGTGGCAAAGCCATTTTCATTCTAAAATAATAATTCTTGTTCTTTGTTTATTTTAAGATTAATTGATATTTCATTTTCCTCCTTTATCATTGCTACTAGAACTGAGCCTCTTTTTCCATTTGTTTTAAGGTCCTTAGTGAGGTCATTTACCTTCTAAGCAGCAGTTTCACTTCCAGTCACCCCACATGAGACTCTTGCCCCAGTTTCTTTACCTTCATAGCAAGTAATGGTCCCAATGCAAGGTCTGCTTCAGCACTCTGTGTTGACAGAAAAGAAGGTTAGTAACAATTTTCACAGATTGTTTCCTATTTAAATATTTGTTTGAGATAGGGAAAACCTTGATTTAACAGTAATGGTTCACTGTTGTGCCATTCAGTCAATTTCTCATCAATCTTTTTTTACCTTCTGCAGTGTGGAATATCATAGAAAAGGTCTGAAGAAAACAAGCCAGAGAGTCACAAACTGCAGGATTCACAAGGACTGCTATTTCTAACCTAAAAAAACCTCTCTGTGGTATCCCAAAGAAGACATTTTAGTTGCACCTTGTGCTGTTTTTGGTTGGGATGGCATCAATTGTCTTCACAGTGGCTTATATGGGTCTGTGTTTAGGATATGTGCTGAACAAAACAACAGGGTTGATGTTATAGAGATTCTTCTGTTAGAGATTGTTCTGTAAGTCCTTGCTGAGCAGGACTTACACAGAGCCAAGGCCTTTTCTGCTTTTTGTACTGCCACACTGGTGAGGGAATTGGGGGTGCATGGGAGGAGACACAGCCAGGACACAATCAGATCCAAGGGGTATTCCAGACCATATGACACCATGCTCAGAATATCAAGTGGGGGGAAGGAGGAAGGGGGAGAAAATTTGGAGTGATAGTGTTTGTCTTCTCAAGTAACCATTACATGTGATGGGAACCTGCTCTCCTGGAGATGGCTGAACACCTGCCTGTCTGTGGAAAGGAGTGAATGAATTCCTTGTTTTGCTTTGCTTGTTTGCACAGCTTTTGCTTTCCCTATTAAACTGTCTTTATCCCTGCCCAAAATTTTTCTCACTTTTACCCTTCCAGTTCTCTCCCTGATCTTGCTGGAGGGGGAGTAAACAAGACTGGAAGAACACCACTGGTGACACGGTGCCAGCTGAATGTAACTCCATTCACCACCACTCTCCAAGCCTGGCCCTGCAGGCGTTTTTTACCCAGAAACTGATTTCCTTCCTGAAGAATGCCCAGCCTTCCTGGACTGCTTTACCCTTCAGGACTGCCTCCCGAGAGACTCTGGCAACCAGGCCTTGAAAAAGGGGGAAGAAAGGAAATGGGAGAACAGAGTAGACAAAAGTGGAGACAAAAAAGGGAATAGTAAGAAGAAGTTAATGTAGAAGGAAGGAGAGAGGTGAGGAGTTCTTTGTTGGGATTCCATCCTCAGTGACAACAGAGGGACAGGTCACAATGGGACGATCACCAGAGCATGGCAGAGCAGGCAGGGCTGTGGTAGCGCAGACTGGGCAGGGGTGAGTGCCAGAGTATGTGGTGGAGGCTCAGCTGGACAAGGGCCGGGGTAGAAATGCCAGATCCTGGGCCAGAGGGTGTCCAGCCCAGGCAGGACACAGTGCCACCCAACTCCCTCACCCCCTTTCCTGTTCTCAGGTCCTTGGCACTCCTGCCCCCACTCCCTCTGCCTCCAGCTCCCTCCTTCCCAGCCCCATTGAGCCCCCCTCTCTCCTGTCTCCTGCTTTTCATCCAAGGGGATTCCTTCTCAGCAAGGCTAATCTTAATGACTTCTCCTAATCTGTACTCCTTTCTGGGGAAGCCCCAACTCAAGTGCTGCACCTTGCACTTTGGGCTTGTTGAACATCATAAGGTTCCCACAGACTCTCTCCTTAAGTTTACCTAAAAAAACCCTGGAATCCATGAACATTGTGGAACAGCCATCCTCAGAGGTGCTTGAAAATGCCTGAGCTGGTTCAGCTGATACCCTCTGCTCTTGGCATCAGAAGTAGACCCACTTTAAGTGGCTTCACCAAATCTTTATGCAACCAGATGATGGAGCTGCTGAATTGCTGCGTTTCAGCAGCCCACAGTGATATGAAGTGGAGGAGAGGAGCAGCTGACTTCACACATAATTTTGTTAGCAATGCAGCACTAAATGAGGACTGAAGAGAGTACTCATCAGATCTTATGAAGCATTGTTGTAGTGGTTTTCAACAGCTTATTCTTTCTTTTCAAATATTTTCTCAGTCTCTTGTACTTGATGTTTGTGTGTAAGAATAGCTCCTAAGGGCAGCCTGTCCTAAAACATCCATCAAATGTAGTTCCTGTATCAGTGGGAACACTGCAGCTTCCCCCATAGCTTAGTTTTGGAAGGTTTTGCCAGGGCTCAATATGATTCCTTCATCAGGAAAATTAAATCCAGCCCTTTTCCTTCTAACAGACTTGGCAGAAGAATTGGAGCTAGAACTATTAAATGGAAAAGCAATGGAAAGGCACGCAGTGTCCGAAGCAGAGAGAAAGCTATAAAAGAGCACCAATGAAAAGCACACCAGAAACTTAGAAAAAAATCCCAAAACCTGCCAAACTCACAGAAAGGTTGGCTAGAAGATTTCCACACAGAAATGTAGCTGAGACACCATTGCTGTTACTAAATGCAATATAAGGTAATGAATAATATCAGCAAAATTGAAACCCACATATAAATATTAAGTCACTAGCCTCAATATAAAGTTTATGCACATTGATTCTTAAAAATACTAAGTATTATTAGATACCAAATCTTGAGCTTTTCATTCATATAAATATAACATAACATTACAAATACTCTGTGAAACTTTTTATTCCCTGTGGACCAAGGACATCAACTCTTATGACAATACCCACAGTTATAGGAAGATTTAGTCAGTCACCAAACCACACTTTTCAATCAGAATTCAATTCACTTTTTTCCCTTGTCAAATGTGTTAAATTCACCTGTGTTTATTTTGTTTCCATGCGCTTGGGGTTCTTTAAAATAATTTTTAAAAATATATTCTAAAATACATGTATGGCAATTACTTCATTCAACAAGAAGAAAAAAAAATCAATCACTTGTACTACCTTGCAAACATATGAAATTTTAAATACAAATCCCATTGCTCTTTTTTTTTCAGTTAACTTTAAAGAATATAGTTTGACTTACTGGAGAATCAGGAATAATTTAATGCTTTTCAGAGCCACATCACTGTCACTGGCTTAAGGGGAGTGTGAATGTAATTTTAAGCCCTCTTTATCTGAGAGAATAGTGTAGTGTCCTAGATTTGATAAGTTATTTATTATAAGAAAAGGGTATTCAGCTCATATATTTGACTTCTGAAAGTCCACATCAAGCTTCTCCCTGCTGTTAGCATGTAATCAGTGTAAAACATTACTCTGCAGTTTCCCACTGGGGTAGTGTTTATTGCTTGTACTATCTAAGGGATTTCCAGGAGTGGCAGGCAGGAAGCTGCTGGTAGCTTCAGGGCTCCAGTCAGATGCCAAACAAAGCCAGTTTGCAGGAACTTTTTCAATAGCGTCTCCTTTTATGGAGTCTCAATGATCTAACTATCAATGAGGAATCTATTTTTATCCAGGCAACTTTTCTCAAATAACTGAACCCTTTGAATAGCATTACAGAGGGCAGATTTCTAATAATTCTTCTTTCAGGGATTTTTTTTTTCTTTTCCCCTTTTCTCGTTACCCTGGTAATGATCACCAGACAATAGGAACCCAGAATTCAATCTGATTTATGCTGACTTACAAGATATCAGAATGATGGCTGTAAGCCTTGCTGCATGTAAGTGTCCTATTGACTTCACTGAAAGCAGTGATGTACCTGCAGAGGAACTCACACTCTGGGGTTAAACTCATGGAGTGCATTCACCCTATGTAGTTAAAGGGCCAAGGAGAAACTTGAGCATTAAATCCCTGCCTGTCCCCAGTATTGGGGGCTGCTCTGTCACATAAAGGATACCACAAAATGAATATATTTAAAGAAGGCAGTTGGTGAGATTGTGTTATGTACAGTGCTACCTACATTATGCCCCCCCTTCTTTCAAGGGATCTAGAAAATAATTTTCTGGAAAAGAACAAGGAAAGAACGTCAAAAGAGTTGGGAGCAATCGCAGTAAATGTGATACGGAAAATCTTAATCAAACAGAAAATTAGGGAAATTCCCATCTTTGCCAATCCTGCTGAAAATCCTTGTCAAAACCATCTTATGAATCTAGACTGCCATCTAGGCTTTATGAAGATCCAACTTTCTTGCAGCTTCAAGAAAAAAATGGCCTAGAAGGCCTTTACTATTCTACTATTCTATAATAGAGTCCAATCTGCTAATGGCTTTAAATATATCGTTCCTGAATTAAGCTATGGAAGACAGATTGCACTTAAAAAGTGTCCTTTCATTTTTTTGATCTACAAACTCAGAAGTGGAAGACAAGTAGCCTCCATTTTAGTATAAGTTTTTTTTGAAGCTATTTTGCATACTTCCCATACTGTTAATATTTCCTCTGATAAGCCTTCGGCTTTTTACTTGAAATACTCTATATCGTCAGTGCAGCATTTAACTTAGAAGTTTTACTTTGTACAGCTGCAAAATACCTTAAAGGAAAAAGATACGTTATCTGCATGTTTAAGTCAATCCAAATTCAGGTGGACAGCTGAGATTCCCACTTAGGAATGTAGCTGTTCAATGCTTTATTTACTGTCAATAGAAAGAGACAAGCACGTAAGAGAGATTTAGTTCACCAAAGTATTGAATTCCCCTATTAAGCACCATGATGACAACCTTGGCAAGGTGTGTGAGTTTGAGATAGGCATCCAAGTCCCCAAACCCCTATGAATCACAGTGAAATGTAGCTCATTTCATTTTATTTAGGGAAGATGAGATACAGAATGCCACTGCAATCAGTGTCACTTCAAGTGTTCACATGAAAGATAGGCATGATTACTCATGCTTCTACATTATACCATTCTGTAAATTACTCTTACTTGAAACTGAATATTATGAATTTGAAATGTAATTGTTTATAACAAACAAAGGATCATATTCTTTCAGGCCTAAAGAAAGCTGAATTACTATGTTAAGTAATATTGTCACCATATCACTTCATATTAAAAATAATTACTCTAGCTGAGGTAGGAACAAAAGAACATTAAATACTATGACTATATAATCATACCACACTTTTTGGAAAAAAAATGTGCGCTGTCATAAATTTTAAAGGCTGAATCTTTTCATAATGTTGAGGAACCTACAAGATATAAAAAGCCTATACCCCCAAATAATTACTACATTTGAGCATTTTGACTGTGGAAAAGAAAATAAATATAGTTACAATTGCCAACTGAAGCAAGAAAATGAGTAAATTTGATCAGAATTACAACACTTTTAGTTAAGGATGGGACTCTTATTAAAATGAGACATCATAATGTGCTTTGTATTGACCTTTCTACCTTTTTGTCGTTGAGTCTTATTCAATTTGTCATAAATAAATATTACAATTTTTTACTAGCCACCAAGTCATGAGGTAAGGAAGGAGATACTTTGCATAAAGAAATGCTCGTGGGTGGATTGTGTCATTTATATTTTTCTGCAGAGCCATAACGCTCCTGGATTGACTTTAGCAGAAGTGCAATGAGATTAATGTCCAGTGAGTTACAAAAATAAAAAATAATTTCCAAACACCAGAAGAAGATGGGAAGACCAGGAGAAAATAAAAAGTCATCTAAAAACAGTGTCACATCATGCAGTTAGTCAGAAATCTCTGAAATGCCTCTGAATTATTCTCAGCCTGTGCCCAGCTGCCATAACAACAAAACCAATCTCTTCATTAAGAAAATTACTGTGATTGATAGAGGATGACAGAGATATTTTGATGTTCTCAAAAGCTAATACCATTTCCCTAAGTTAAAAAAAAAAGCCTAAAGAAAGCTATCTCCAAATTTTCTCAACTGAGCAGAGGATGCAATGACAAGGTGAATCTTCAAAAAATGTTTCTAAAGTTTTACTTAGAAGGTTATTATCATATGTATGAAGCTAAACAAAAACCCTGTACTAGAAACACATTGCAAAGTTAAGCTGAAATCATAGCGATGGTTCAGTTGATCACACAGACATTTAGGCAGCTCAGGCACCTAATTTAGGAGTCTCCCTGGGATCTTTATGGAGTCAGTAGAGGCATCTTCAGAGGGTGACCCAGATATTTAGTCAGCTGAGTAAGACAAGTCCTATGTTTGTCTGTACCTCTCTTTCAGCTACAGAAGACCCTTGTATGTTCACCTACCTTCTAAGACTCTGTGATTCTGGTGAGATCTCTGCTTGACATAATTTCATTTGCAACACCTCTCATTCTACATGCACTGTGTGACATTCTTATCAACAAATATCATTGCCTGTTAGCCAGGCAATGGTGACTCACTCATGTTGGAAGGAGCATAAAATTCACACTGAAAGGATGATGCTCCGGACTAACCCTTTCTGGGCCAGATCTCAAAGAGATTACAATATATCCAAAAAGGTAATTGATTCAGGGCATGCACAGAGTGTTTAATATGATTTCCCATCCCTTGTCAGTTCCAAAACCTGTATCTCTAGAAAACACTGACACACCCTGTATCTACTTAAGCTTTCCTGCAGACCAACACTCTGGAAACAGCCTCTCTGCTAACCAAGTCATTCCTCACTTCCACACAACCCCCAGGAATCCACATCGTGCTCTGCCCTTTCTGAGTTTCCTTACAAATGTCCAGGCTGACAAGAAAGAAAAAGAACTTTGAATGGAATTTGTTAACCACTGGAATTTTAGCCCTTGAGGAAATGTAAGACAGGTTTTTGTTTAGTTTTTCAAATAGCACAGCCCTAAATAACATATCTTTCTGAATATCAAAGCACCATCTCTCTGTGCGTCTGACATTTTGTCCAACCACTCGTAATTTCATCAGTGTTCATCCCTTCCCTATGTTATACCTTTCTGACCCTTGTCATGCTGCCTCCTTAGAAATGAGCCAGCTTCAACTTCTCTTGATCTTTGACCCTTGGAACATGTCTTGCAACACATTTTTGTCTTTTACATTGCTGGGCAAAAAATTGGAAGTCAGGCATTAACTGGTTAATGACAGTTCATTCAAAATTTTCCAGAGCTGGTCCCACAGACTTGCTGTGCATTTTGGCAGGGCTTTTTGTTCCAACATTGAACACAGCCTCTACAAGATTAGGATGCGTCCTCCTCAGTTACAGCTGGCAGAAGTCTACTTGTATTGTGTGTCTTATCATTTATTACCTTCAAAAATCACATTCTGTTTTTTGATTTAATAAAATTACTCAAGATCAGCTATGTCTCTGTTTTGATTTCTCATTGTGGAGAAGACCAAACTATAATAATTTCTTCTTTCTGAGTTCTATAAAACTCAGATTAGGTTTTGCATTTTTGGGTTGGTTTTGGTTTTTTTTTGTTTGTTTGTTTTTTGTTTGTTTGTTTTTTTGTATTTTAGCAAGTATACCTTTAAGCTAAAATGGCTAAAGAATGATAAAACAATCATTGCATCACATGTAATTTTTTAGTATAAATTAATCTTTTCAATACTATTTCTCTTCAAATAATTTTTAAAAATTAAATGTCCTATCAAAATGGCTCCTATAAGAACTGCTAGTCTTCTGCCAATTAAGCCCTGTACATAAATGTGCTAATGAAATTGTGCAAGTGAGACAGGAATAGTAACTATTTTAAGCACGATGCACACTGTGAAGCTATTTCTGACGTTGCACATTGTATACATTTAGTTATCCTTGACTAAAAATGGGAAAAATAAGCTTTCTATTTTCACTGTTCATGCAAACATATTGCTTACACTAGTGAATAATCTGAGTAAAACCAGAAACAAATTGCTCTATCAGTACATCATCCTACAGCCAAATTTCTTGTGATTATAAAACCATTATTACATATTCCTCCTACGGTCCAAAAACACCTACAAGCAGATGAAAATGAAACTTCTGCTGAATTGATTCCCACATATCCTCTGTCTATTCCTGATGTTTATGAATGTCCACGACTTCTATAAAGGAATCCTCCATTTTTCTTCTGACTTTCATACAATTCTTTCACTACGCTGATTCAACAACATCATTATTTGACAAGCATAGGTTGGGAAAGGGGTTTGAAAGAAGGTAACATAGGCAGTCTCTGGTGCTGCTCCAGATACTACGTTTTGTGGCTTTAGGTTAGTTCCAAATGTACACTCAGATACAAAGAGAAACACTGAAATTATTTCAGTATACATTCAGTCTGACATTCAGACTCAGAAGTCAGTTATAAAAATGGGAATTTTTATTTGTAAAAATAAAATCTGTAATTTGCCTAAGCTCTTTGAAAATTTACCTAATATCCTTATAAGTTAGTTATAGCCCCTGACTGTTAGACAAGGGACCCCTCCAATCATTCTTTCTTCTGTTTCATGCTTCCAAACAGATATGCAAAAACTGACCCAGTGGTTGCCTTAGACCTCTGGATGGTTTTCCTGAAAAGAAAAAATCTTCAACTAAACGAATTCTCTTCCCAATTTCATGCACTACAGTACTGGCAAATAATAGCAGGGCAGATCTGGAATTTACATAGGACTTCAAAGGGGTAGACAGTCAGGCTCCAGGAAAAATAAGTATGTCCAAATTGAAGGCAAATTTATGGCCTCAGATAAACATATATATTTGTATTATGTCATCCACAAGTGTTGTGATCTGATATACCTGAAGGCACAACATGACCCTGAATTTTAAACAGTACTCAGCTGTATGCTTCTTGAATGTTTTCTTGTGCTGCATTATCTTATTTTTGCTTAGCTTATTCCTGGGGGAGCAAATTGTATTTTATGTGTTAGAATAATGCAATGTTAAGTTTTTCAGCAGAATTGTAATTCAGTGCCATTTTGAAAACATGAGCATGAGGTACGGCTTCTGCTCTCTATCTCAACAGCTGACCTGCATAGAACAGAACAGTTGTGGTACAAGCAACTTAGGGAAGCAGAGCTTCAAAGCAGGGGAGTCTTTTGGAGTGATTTATCTAAAAGGCAACTGTACATGGCTCTAATCAATTTTTGGTTCCACTCTGACTCTTTCAAGGAAAAGAAGGAAAGAAAAGTGATGTGGGAATTACTCATCCAACCCTTGCAACAGAAGGGTGTGAGGAAGGTAGGCCTGCTAGAAATGGATAATGTTGTTCATGAATTTTTATAGGAAAAAATCTTCAGGCATCTGTCCCACCTGCCTAATATCAACATTAGAACATGCTTCTCCTTATGACCAGCATGGATAAACCAGCATAGAACCTGCCACTATACTACCACATCTTAGAAATTATGCTCCTGTAATAGGACCATGAAAATCTCCAGCTCCTCTATTTGCAGGAAGATCCAGTGCACCAGATGCCCACATGTGAACCATATAGCTGAAGTTAAGGCACCACTGCACACCAAAAAGAACACACACAGACAACAGACAAAGGCTCAAAATACCCAGTTAACCAGAAGGAAAACATTTCTCACCATATGGGTCCTTGGGTACCAACTTCCGTGCTCTCAACACCAAGGGAGACATCTCTCCTGCTTACAAAGTGCCTCCAAAAGATGGTCTTGGGAACTAAAATTACTAAATATTAGAAATCATGGCTTTTGTAGAAACCAAATCTATTTTTCTCACATTCCATTTCTCACATACCACCATTTTTGACGAGTAATAAATTAACAACTTTTTTTCCTCACATTGGCTACAACTACTTTATCGCATTATTCTACAAAAGTTAATAGTTTTGTTCAGGGTAGTTGTTCTCAGCCTGTGTTTAAAGTTTTCTGTTTCCATGTCATATATAAATAAGGGATTACACATCTGAAAGACTGTCTGGTTTCCCACTTCCAAAAACATTTTCTCTCCCTGCAAACTTTGACTCATTCATCCAGGGATGTTGCCAAAGCAGCAACATTCCATGGTTTTGGGGCAAGCAACTCTTCCTTTTCCTTTGAACCTTTGGTTTTCTCACATGAACTTACAATTACACAGTGCTTGAGTGCTTCCATTTTTTCAAATATAAGATTTATAGGCAGTATTACAACTTGACCTGCTTCTGTACATTGCTGCATCCCTTCCCAGATCAACCCTTTTTCACTGTTTTAGTGAAAATTTCCATATATGCTAAATTGTGTGTAGTGAGAGGACTTTTACATCAGGCTTTTGAGAGCAAGCAGCAAGCAGCATTTCCCAACTATGTGTTCTGAAGTGCAGGTAAATTGAGGGTGTCAAACAAGACTTTGTGAAAGAGGATGCACAGATCTTGTCCGGAGTGCTCGCTCATTAATTGGAAATTTTTTTTGCTTCATTGAGTTTGTCTGAGTGAGACTCATCGGCCAAACAAGTCATGCCTCATATACCAGTGAGGCTGTTTTGATTTTCACTACTGCATTAGCAATGCTGATATCAATGCTAATCAACCTGTAATTTTACAAATTAAATGTTATAAACCTCAGTAATAAACTATACACAGCATATGGAAGTAGAACACTATGGAAACAAGTTTAGTTGCAGTCACATCTCAAAAGAAGTCAGAGGGGAATTGAATTTAGGTTATACAAGCAGAGGCCAGAACTTGAAAACATACACCTTGCTAAAAGAGTCTTTTTATCATTGTAAATCAGTGCAAGATCTGTCCAGCTTGTGTGTCAGCTTTGTTTTCCTTACCCTTCCACCCTTGCTTCACCTGGACTCTTCCCTTAACTACACCACTGTCTCCTATCCCAAATTCCTTGGCCAACTTTCATCCCTTCTGAAGAAGCTGAAACTTACCACCCCTACAATCTTTATTACCCAACTTTTCTAAGCCAAATTATTTTCTTAGAGGATTTGAGCCCTGTAAATCTTTACAACAGTAGCACAAAGGAACTTCAAAGTCTTGTTTTTCTTCCTGATCCTTCCTCTCCCCGTGCCAGTCTGTAAACAACACGAATTTCAACAGTACTAAGAGAGAGGGAGTTGTCTCCTTTGCTCAGAATCACGGTTTCAGTTCTCAAGGTCTTTACAGCAAGACTCTGCAGTAAATTCTACTGAACCTCCACTGTGGTTGGACCTTTTGTTTTTGAAATGTTTATCTGCATGTCTCCCTGGCATCTGTGATGTGGCTGACAAGCTGTTTTTATTTTCCTCCTTTTTCAAGGTAATAACAAATTAAAGTCAGTTCTGTTAGAATAATAGACATTTTGGACACAGAGACTACTCTCTTGACAAATTTTTAATTTCTGCTTCAACCCATAGTAGTTTTAGATCAATGAAGACATCATCCAAATGGTGGGCTGTCACATAGTATTTTTCTTTATGTTCATTTCCAGATGTAAATCACTGGGTGGCAACTGACACCAAGGAATTGAAAGAAGAGTCTGTTTAGCTGTCAGCTTGATGCATCTGGCTGGCTGTGTGGTTATAATGGCATCACAGTGTCTAGGGGAGCTACTGAATCACCCTATAACAGAAGGTTGTCTACTTTGCTTGTGTGCAAAGTAATAAAGCAGTATACAGAATAAAATATTAGACAGCTATACTCCTTAGGCCAATTTGTCTCACAGCTATCCTACAGTAAATCAGAAATAATTCCTCAAACCTCTGCAGAGCTATTCCAGATTTATGTTTGTGAAGCTAAGAGCATAATCTAGTTCTTTAAATTTCATTCTATCATTTTATATAGCCAGTACTGAAATAGTGACTATATGCAGAAGTTTTTGAAAAAATATCTGTCGTAAAACTTTTATTTTCATAGTATTTTTAACACCCAAAGCTAAAATACAATGGAATAGATATACTGGCCACTTTTGAACTCTTTGCTGGCAGTGTATGAGATATATGTAAACTTTCTTCAGGCATTTGATGTGTACCTTAGGCAGTGGTCTCCCTACTGATATCTACCCTGCCACTGTGCACACTGTGCGTTTTCAGAAGTAACACTGGCTCTTTCTTTCTTTTTCCTCTGGGTCTCCCACAGGAAGGCTATCAGAAAGAAAAAAAAAAAAAAATTTATATAAAAAGCATGGCTCTTTCCAGTTCTTCCCCGCTTGGGCATGAGCGCAGTTCTTCTGGCCTTTCCAGAGAGCCAATGTACTACACAGGTCCTTTTCCAAAAGTCATATAAGATAGCCACGGCCCCTGGAAATCTGTTAGAAAATTCTAACCTGTGCTCTAATATGACAAATTTCAGAAGAAAGAACAACTTCTAAATGTTACCTGAAATTACTATTGATTTTATCTAAACCTAAACACAAAAATTTGAAATTTGTTTCAGGACAGTGTGTAGTGTGATAGGAGAAAAAAAAAAAAAGCCTGTTTTCTAGTTCAGAGTCATTTCACTGCAACCATAACAAGCTGACTTTAGTGCATGCCTTTGTACCTGGTATCCCACTAAGGCAGCAATCCTAATAGCTGTCACTGCCATAGAAGCACCAGAGTCACTGAGATGCTTTATTTTGAGAAAAAAAAAAAAAAAAAAACAAAAAAAAACCAAACAAACAAAAAAAACCACCAAAAACCCCAAAAAAAAAAACCCAAAAAAAACCCCAATCATTTTTCCATCAAGATTTAGCTGTTTTTTTTTTTTTTAATAACTATTGTAGGTGAAGATAATTTAGACTGAACATTGACAGGCAGAAGATAATTGTATGTCTGTGAGTGAGTGGGTGATTATCTGAAAGTGAACTTTTGAACTCATAAGCAAGCACGAGCTGTGAGTATGCAGCCTGCTAGCTGCAAATGGCATGGACTGACTAAATTTTGACAACACTGGGACTAAATAACTGTGGCATGTCCTGATTCCTCCAGTTAATAACAAGATGTAAGACAGAACCACCAATTAGGATCTGATCATGCATTTCCTTCTGCACATTGACTATTTAGATGGGGAAATCTGGGGGCTGCAAAAGAAGGCGGTGAAGATCACGACTGGAGAAAAGATCCTGGAAGTTACAGAAGATCCTGGAGATCAGATCACTGCCAGGTGACAAGTGCTGGGGGATGAGCAGATGCTCTGGACCAGAGATCTCTCACATCTGAGACTGGTACCTGTGAGCAGTGGCACAGCATTATCTGACTGGGCTTTCTGCCTGTCCTTCCCTGGCCAGCAGCCACCTCTCTGTGCAGAGGGACACTGAGACCTGGGGAACACAGTGCTAGTGGGGAGGGAGAGGATGAGTGTGTGAGGAAATCAAGCAGAGCAAAAGCTCAAATCTCAGGGGGTTCTTAAACCCCAATATCCAGATCCACCATGCATTGTTGTTTGCTCTGTCTCACCTGTGACAATTTAAGACATAACTTGTACAACTGTATAATTCAATCCCTGCCAACCTGCACTGCCATGCATGCAAAACAGTAGATGTATGTATCACAACAGAAGACCATGCTTCTTGTGCAGTGATCAATGACTCATCAGCAGTGTAGTCTTCTAAATTTAGTTCTGTGCCCTACTGAGGAGTCACTCTGACAATTTACCATGGTGATGCCACCCTTATGAGCTTATTATCACTGTGTTTGTCTTCTCCCTCTTACTGCTGCTGGAAAATAGGCACAAATATGCTACCATTGTTACCTCTTTTTCTTTCAAATTACAACTTCTAAGTTGCACAGAAAGAATGGAAAGAGAGAAACTGAACAAAGATCACCTAATCTTGTTAAACATGGCAGGAAATCACATTTGTGTCAGAGTGGAGCAACAAAAAAAAACGATACATCCCAATACCACCTCCTGTATATCCACTACTGAATTATTTTCAAACATGGTAAATCAAATTTAATGCCAATATGTCTGTATGTGAAAGATCAGTCTCACTGAGAAAACAAGAAAATTGTAGAGACTTATGTGAGCTATATTTGAAGTGAGTCTTGTTTATAATGAAGTCATCCTTGTTTGCTTGGGATTTTTTAGAAATTTTTAAGAAAGGAACTGAAAACACAAGTTATTAATAAATATTTTCATGTAATTAGTCTGTGGAAGTAGAAATTTCTGTAGAAATACTGGAAGCTCATTTAAATGCTCAAAGAGGCGTTTGAAAAAAACTGGGCAAAACACCATAAAAAGTCTGCATAATGTTAGTAATGTTAGTAAGTAACTGAAAATGGCTGATGCCCTTTTTCAGACTTTTATCATAAAGCATGGGCTGCCATTAAACTAGAGTCTGTTTTCTCATAAGGGAGGGACAAATACCCACTAATACTGGTAGTGCTTATTGAATTTCTTTCTGCAAGTACGACATGTTGCAGGAGATGCTAAAAAAACAAAGACAAGTGAGGTCAAAACACTGAACTGATGTCAAATATCATTTCCGCACCTCATCTGCTCTCCAAACAAATTGCTACTGCTTTTCTTTAAATCAGTACCTACCCACTGGCTGTTATCATTTCTGTATCAGCTCCTGGCCAGGCACACAGTTTAGCTCTGTCAAGATAATCTGGGTGTCCTCAGGCTGATTTGAAGTTTTCATCTGTCTGAATCCAGTGGTGCTACACACACAACCTTTATGGATTTTAGAACACTGTCCTGCTTCAGTTCTAGCCTTTTCCTCTTAGCTTCTCTTTTCTGCTTTTCCTATATGTAAATCTTGTGTAATTATTGCAGGATTATTTCTCCTTGGTTCAAGTAACTTGACAGAATTGGGCATTTATACATTTGTTCATCAGCCTTGTTGCTTGAAAATTTGTCTTGAACAACATCCTCTCTACTGGTAGCAGTTTTTATTCTTCCTGACTTCTTAGCTAACATTACGTTATGCTCATTTTTTATATTTTGTGGTTTAGATAAATAAAATAAGCCTACACAGCTTAATGATTCAGCCTGCACCACTGGCCTCATCTTTTCCTTTTCCATATAAATCAGCTTATTTCTTTCTAAATATTCCCAAAATCTAATTTAAATGTGCCAAAATACTCACTGTTTATAACATGCGTCTCTTCAGATGGGTGTATGGACAGAGAAAAAACCACTGCTGTTCACCGGAGTGAAGTGTGAAATTGTGGATGGTGGTACTATACAATCACAGGGTAAGACTCTTTCTTAAAGAAGGTAAAAGTATTTCAGATAAAAGCAATTTTATAAAAGAGACTAAAATCCAGAGGTGGGCCAGTTTTGTGAAATCCAGAGGACTGGATTCAAAGGCACTGGAATGTTTAGAGCTTTTCCCCCCCCTTATCAGAAAACTCTTCTAGCGACAACCTCGATAGCAAGACATTAAACCATTTGGAGCATGAAGAAGCAAGTCAGGAAATGTGATTAAGGTAAGACACATCATGGAATATATGAAATATCAGGAATATTACAGGTATGCTAGGGAAGTGGGTTGAGAAGGAAGGCATTAACCATGTCAGACAACATTCAAGGCCTGACTTTCTCTATGGAGGGCTGGAAAGGCTGGGAAGGGAATATAGATAACAGCAGCAAGCTGGATCCATCAAACTGATCACTTAGAGATTGCAGTCCTTTGAAAAAGAGAGTTGGATCCTGACACAAGACCAGCAAGACCCAGAGAACACATAGCCAAAAGGAATAGCATTAAACTTTGTTATTTCCCAGGATTTAGTATAGTCTAGGACTGCTGTTTTCCTTTTTACTATCTGCAAACAGCTTTTCTGTATTCAATTTCTAAGATGCAATTTTCTGGCAGCTGCCAGTTTATTAGATTTCTGGCATGTAGGGTTGTCAAAATGTATAAATAATTTGGGACCTGCTTACCTGCCATTCATACTGGGGTCAGTTTTTATTTTGTGTGATGATATCTGTAATTATTTGTGCACTTTCTTTTCTGGCAAGTTTTCAAATACCAGTTAGTTGGTGAGCAGAAAATGATAGCTTTTACTCTGTAAAGAATTATAAGCAGAAGTATACAGAGATTAGCTCTAGGATGTCTATTACATTACCAACATCCTCAGAGTGAGCTATGACAACAAGGATGTCCCATTTGGAAAATAATCCAGGATAAAGGAATAGAAAGGAATATGTTGATATGTAGTGTCATGACATTTCTGAGGGGTTTGAGCTTTTAATTAGTGAGGCTAGAGCTATTCAAAATGACCTACTGTAGCTTTGCATTTTATTGGTTTCTTTGTCCTGGTAGGCCATCCAGCTCATCACCTTGTTAGTTTTTTGTTGCTGATGCATTTGATTTTTGGAGAAGCTTAAAGCTCATTACATTTTCTTCCTTAAAACAGAGAATCATGTAGAGACTGTAACTGTCCCTTAGTCTTTCAGAGAGGACAGTTGTGAGGTGCACTGTGATGCAGACAGCCTCCTCTGTTATCACATAAAAATCCCAAATAGAGAGGTTTACATTGTGCCCATTGTCGCATGGTTGAGATGGGTGATTACTACTGGAAGCTCCTGCTTGTGGTAAGTCAGCTGCCATATGTGAGGAAGATCTAGAAGGAAAAATCCTATTCAAGGTGTTTGACTCCAGGAATTTATTTGCTAGTGCATACTGCCTTTTAAAAATCCCCAGTGCAACTCATTTCAGCAAACCTCAGGAACCAGTGCATAAACAGACATAGACTGTAGGTAAATATAGTACATTTTCCATGAGAAGACTGAAAACTGAACCCCAGGAGAGTGAGGATATATAGGTGGAAAAGATCTTGAGTAGGTCTGAGTGCACAACTGCCTACAGAAAATTAAAAGCCTCCATTTAAAATCAGTTCTAGTATATCAGATGAGTTTGAGAGTGCATAGGAATGAAGCCTGTCATACTATTATTATGTTCCATATATATAAAAAGCATTTTTTAGGCTGCAAATTACTGACTGGGTCATTTTAACAAAAGAAACTACATGAGCCTCACAGATGCAGTGCTAGAGTGCATAAACTGTTTGCATCTTACTTTATCTTTCCCTTTATGTGACAGTTTTGTTTCTCATTTTGCTGCTAAATCTGACCCCAAAGTTGGAAGTGATCTGTGTAGGTGTGTTGATCAGAGCACATTCCTGGGATCCTGTGCTTATAACATGCAGCAGGATGGGAAGGATGTCTTCCATTTAATACCAAACCATTGTGTTGTTTAGTACATTGTTTGCATGTAATCTGAAGGAAGAAGGTATGTGAAAGAAATTTATTAAATCAAGGCCTTTAAATTGTAGGTTTTTGTTTTGTCTCACACTACCTGAGGATAGAAACACTTTGTACTAGCAAAACAGGGTTAGATTGTCCTATGAGTTGCTGGACATCTGCATTCAGCATGAGCACCAGCACCTGATTTCCTGTGGTGATCCTAGGAGCATCTCAGTGATGCACCAAACATCTGAATCTGCTCCAAAAAACACTGAGTATTGAGCCTTGTATGTCATGGCTGAGCTGAAAAGTCAAAGTTCCCATCTTGTCTCTCAGGAAAAAAAAAAAAAAAAAGCAAAATATGTACTTGAAAATTAACTTGGAAACTTTGACCAGCATTTTTTCCTTTGGGGTTTGCTTGGTCACACAGGACCAAGGCCACACAAGGCCACACAGGACACACTGATGGCAGCAACCATAGCACACATCCCTTCTGTTGCCCCATCATTAACTGACTCCTTTGCTGCTGAGGTGTCTTTTCTTCCCATCTCCCTGTTCCTAAGTTGAATAGAAGATTCATCAAGTAAACAAGCCTTTTAGTTACAATAACAATAACTAGGGGAAAAAAGTTGGAACCAGTAAAAATGTATACACATTGCGCATCAATTCCTTTCCTTAGAGTCTACAGAGTCAATTTTCTTCAGGCTTCACTTTACAGAGCAAGCAGCAAAATGGTGTCAAGTGTGCCCTCATTTCCCTTTCTTAATACCACACTATGTTACCAAGCATTGTGAATAGGTGTGGAGGAGATGAACTCTCATTTTATCACTCCAGAAGCACATATATAAAGCTCTAACCACCTGCCCCTTCAGCAAATAGTTACCCTACATGAAATGCCAGAAAAGCTTAAAACAGTGGGAGAAAGTGAACACTTCCATCAAAATGCTCTGCAGGGAAATAGCTGGTGATGATGAAAGTTAAATTGCCAGGGCTAGGCAAATAGTTTCTGGCTATCTGTAGATTTTTCACAATGGTTCCATTGATTTTGGGAGTTTGGGGCACTAGTAAATCACAAAAAATCAATTGTGGCAATCTGTGCAAAATGAAGTTGGTTTGAATGAACAGCTCTATGTTAGTATAAATGCATTCATATTGCATATTTGGATTAAATGAGCACCATTTCTCAGAAAGTATGTGAAATGAGAACACTGATATAGAAAATTTTTCAATTTGAATTTCAAAACTGTTGATGGAAAAAGCTTTAATGTTCTCACATTGTTCTGTGGTGAGTTGTATAGTCTGTGCATCAAACTGGTAGCATTTACAGGTCCTTCCTGCATATGAACTCTCATCCGCAGCACAAGTCGTCCTATGACTTTTGGCAGCTGTGTGGATGGGCGTAGGATGTTGCAGGAGAGATCAATTTCCACCTCCTTGATTCCTGGGAGGCACTTGCTCAGTGGACACATTGTGCAAACAGAGTAGTGAAGAAAAATTTTTGCTCATTCTGCTAGACCTACAGGGAAAATTTATGCCTGTCATTTGTTCTGCTCTTTCCTCCATGATGCACAGCAAGACCAGCCACCCAAGCTCCAGCAGAAGGTTGGCAGGGAATGGGGATGGTCCCTGCAGGAGGACAGTGACTTCGGCCCTGCTAAGTCCTCTCTGCACTATCTGTCCAAGATCTCAGAGCTTCTGCCTATTATGTCCACAGGTTGAAAGTGACACAGGGCTCCCATCAGCATCTTGAAGGCAGTGCTGGGCATCTGGAGCTGGTATCTCCAACACCTGAGGTTGTGAAGGCACTACAGCTGGCATTTGTATATTGAGGCTGTTGTTAAGAACTGCTTCCAGCTGGGCTTTGGAGTGGGTTTGCCACACAAACACACACTCATATACAATACAGAGTGTTCTCAGCCCCAAAACCATATTCAGCCTCTTGGCACTACCCTGGGAGACTGCAAAACATGGGTACTGAAGAAGAGAGGGGGGTTCTCAGCCCCCAGCTGGGAGATAGCAACATGAAGCCTAAGGAAAACAGTGGGATATTACAAGCATGAACAAAAGACTAACTTGTGAGATGTTTGCCCTTTCTGTAGCTATTAGTACTACTGCTGGCAGACATTACTTTTTCTGCACAGCAGGAAACTATCCTTCCCTTTCCTCACCATATCAGTTCATCCTTCTTTCTTCTTGATTTAGTTTCAATATTAGACCGGGTGAAAAAGAAGATGATCTGTTTTAAGTTATCAGACACAAATGAATCTACAAATGCAGAATAGAAACACAAAATGTGAGGGTAGGAGGGAAGAGAAAAAGGACCTAAAGAAAACCTGTACAAAGAAAGCTTGTGCTGAATGATAGCATGCAAAAGAAAAATAATATCATTATTGTTGCAATGGCACAGGAAATAAAAAGCAATAATTGAATTTAGAAACTTTTTAGTAGATCACACTCCTATTTATAAACACCGCTGGCCAGAGCTGTGCAAGTCTGCAGCCAGAATTAGGTTATGCCCCTGCAGAAGGATGTCTGACGGCAGCACAGAAACAGACTCACACCCGCTGTACCCTTTCACTCTATTTCCATACTTTTATAGGCATCATCACAACCTGCCCAGACTGCCAGAGACCCTGAATTATATGAAGACTGGCATCTCAGCTATTGCACAGAATGGTAGCCAACACAGCAAAACTAATCTGGGATCCTCAGCACAAAACTCTGACATCTTATCTACTGAGCTGTCTTGCCTTCATGTCCTTAGAGTGTTGAAGGTGTGACCTTATGTTCACAATGTAAGCAAGAACCATTGTCTCACATGAATTAAGATTTTCTCAATATTCAGATGCAGTTTATTCCCACTGAGAGGAACAAGAGCCAAACCACATAGACTCTTCATTTGAAAAAAGGCTTTTTAAGAAAAATCATTTGAACTGGAAGTATTTTCCTTTGGACAAAAATTATCTAAATAGCTAACTTGCTGTCACTTTGTTTGTTTAAGAGAATGACATTGGCCCAGGAAGCCAAATAAGTGCTTGGGAACAGAGTACAAAAATATCTCAGAGAAACACTGGCTGAGTTTAACTGCTGATGTAAAAGTGTGTGAGGCTGTTGAGCCCAGCTGAGCTGTAGTTTCTTATGAGAGCTGTAAATTTGGACTAATACCTTTAGTGAGTGAAGCTGGTTCACTGCATTGTGCAACTCATCCCTTATTTAATATGGGTGCAATAGCTTTAATTTATCCCAGATGTCATCAAATGGTGGGACCAGCACTTTTGCTACTTTGGTATGAAATGCCCTAACAGTGTCATTAAAGGAAGCAAATCAGCATGGTATTACTCTTCTAGAAGAGGGCTTCCTTTTGTTTCAGTCTCTAGAAATACACTGTATAAACCTACATTCCAGGTGCTCTGGCTTATAGCCTTCTCACTTGGAAGGTGTTTTGAAGTCCTCTTCTGTTCAGTAGGAGGGCATTTTGTAAAATGACGCACATACTTCACCAGTTCTTTTAGCAAAAGTTGTTTCCAACAAAGCTCATGGTGAATGATGACTTAATGCAAAGCAGCCTGATCACTTGAAATTTTCCCACTGGTTCACAAAAACCATTTGACTGGATAGGAATTTGTTGGGGATGGCTCAGGACAGCAAAAAAATGCTTCTGAACTTCCGTGCAGCAACACTGTAAAGAAATTATCTGATTGTGTCATCAAGTCTTTAGATTTTAAAGAGGGTTGAGAGATTATATGATTGCTGGTTTTGAGTGGGTATTTGTTGTCAAGATGCATTTGAGACACTTGTTCAAAAACACTACTGTTCATGTAATCATTTGGGTCCAGCAGATATACATAAGCCTGATGCAACAGTAGCTAAAGGAAAAACAATGAATGAAGGAAGATGCTGCTTACCATCTGATAGACAACCACTGTCAGAGAGCATGGCAGATGAAATTCTCTACTTGGTCACATCTTAAACTCCTCTCGAATGCAGTTAAGTCCTTCATTTTCCAAGCCCTCCATTTCTTCCATGTTTTGCTTCGTTCCACATCTAGGCAGTGTTACCAGCCAAATGTGGATAACCTAAGACTTCATTTTGGAAAGCAAATGTCACTTCCAACTCTTCTTGGAGTTCTCAATGTCTAAACATGTACAGGGATATAGCCTTAGAAAAAGCCCCTTTTTACATATGCCCATGCTTGAGACCACATGTAAATTATTCCTACCTTCCAAGTGAAATAACAGGAACCATTGAAACAGTTATAAATTCCTGCACTATCAGAGGATTGTATGGTGAGTTTCACTTCTCTGAAATCCTTTTCCAAAAATAGGAGACTCAGATGAACAGGAGCCAAAGACACCAAGTCCCACAAACAGGTTTCTATTTTCAGTTAATAGCTAGTTTAACGAGAAATACATGTTTTAGTATAAAACAGACCTCCCTCCAGTTTCTGCATTATCTTTAAAGCCTTTCACTTAAGGGAGTGTCCCATATTTTAAATTAAGGTCTGGATTGTGCCATGCAACTTTATATCTACTGGGTGACAGTGCTGCTCCCCTCTGGGTCCCCTGCCCTGCATCTCAGCAGGTGTTTCTCCAGGTGCCAACATCCTTCAGGCCCCAATCTGATCTCACAGCCATACACATCAAGACCTGGCCTTCTAAAGGAAGCTCCAGGAGATTTGGCTTCTAACACATCAGGATTTGAAATGGAGGCATTTTACCCACAGAGATTAACAGGAAATTGTTATTTTGATTACAGAATGGTTTAGTGGTGCACAGTGTAAAGCTAATTTGAAGCTTCCCAAAACTTCCTGAGGACAGTTTCTTTTAGATAACTTCTCTTGGAAATGGCTTTTGCTGCAAACACCCATACATTTCAAAAAGTAGGCAAGCTTATACTGGGCCTGGTTCAATTTCCAAAATGAGATGGGTCACACTCTTACTACACAGGGCAAGAACTTGCAGAGGCAGGATGTATTCTCCCTTCCCAGCAAGACGATCAGGACAGAGCTGGGCTCTGAGGACATTGTAACCTCATCAGTGTGGAGTCTGCAGGTACTGCTTGGTTTGCCTTGTTCTGGACTGGGAGGCAGCTAAAAGTTGACATTTATTGGTGCAGAAGTAGCATCACAGTGAAACAGCTGTATTACTTTTGAGACCTGTGACTCTCTTTCTTCATTACTCTTGCACAATGTTGTTGGCTCTTCTCACTATTAGGTTTTAACTTTATAAGGAAGGACACTACTGTGCTTTGATCCTCGAGTGGCCTGCCAAAGAACATGTATTTTACAAGACTTGAAAGAGGAACTTGGTAGCATTTACTGATATGGAGATTACTAAACCAAGCTCGTATGGGAGTTGATGTGAGTGAAAGGACTCACATGGAATTTTTTATGTGTTCTAGAAAGAGAGTTCAGGCAGTGTTGGACATTGAGGCCACATTAATTGTGCAGTGGGCAGGGTACAGAAAACAAACATTGTAGCATAGGGCATCCTTGTACCTCAGTTTTAAGTTTTTATTATTGGCAGCCATCTCCAGCTGAAGCAAGATTCAGAAAAGTGGCCTTAGATTATTTAGAAATTTTCTACTCCATTTTCCATTCTTACTGCTTTGGCAATGAAATAGTTCTTCCATATTCAGCACAATAATAGCTTTCTTTTAGATACATTCTGCTTCTCCCCACCCTGCAAGCCTCCACTTCCTCCCTCCCCTTCAAACAAAACAAAACAAAACAACGCAAAACAAAACAAAAAAAACCTAAAAAAACCCACAAAAAAACCAACCAAACAAAAAAAAAAAAAAAAAAAACCACAAAAACTTGCTTTATAATCACAAAGCAAGAAATATTCACATATCAAAACCAAACAGTGTAATTGGTTTATGAAATAGGTTATTTGGCAAAATAGACTGCAATTTCTAGAGATGGGATTTAGTGGTACAAAAGAAGCCCATTCAATTTGGTTTTTAGGGTTTTCACACATTTTTGCTGTCACAAATCTGCTCTGCAGTCAGAGATACTACTTTGATCTGTACTGATTGAGAATTTATAATGGTGTTTTAATATAAAACCTGTTCAAGGAATATCTAGAAACAGACTTTTTTTCTTTCTATAGAGCTGATATGTGAGAGGAACTGAAAGTTTCTGGCAGGTGAAAAGAGGTGAAAAGAGGTGAAAAGAGCAGGAAGCCAGCTTTATTTTCCTCTTATACCAACATAAATTGACAGTGATTCTATTGCAGGTAACAAAGTAAAACCTTCATAAAAAACATGTAGGTCTGACCCTCCATTCAAGCTTGAATGAAACCCCAGCAAAGGCCATGCTGCGGCACAGCATTTTAGAGGCGTGGTAAAAGCTGTCTTGGCATCATCACATAAGGTTGAACCAGACTGATTATTAGATTACTATTTTTTTGAGTTTTTAAACATGGCATTATTTTATCACCTATGTTTATTATTTAACTCTACCATTTATCCTCATAGATTTTCCCACAAATGAAGGGAGCAACCATAAAGGCTAGCTATGGCCAAGGGATGCTCTTTCCATCTACAGAAGCAGTGAAGAGCAAGGTCTGCTGTGCATGGAGGGTGAAGTAGAAAGGAAAAATGGACAAACACCAGTGTCAGGGCTTCTTTTAGCATGGGTCTTCATCATGAATGGAGAAAAGTCAAAGTCTGGCAAGCAAGGCTTGGTCTTTGGGCTCTAGTAACAGAAGAGGAGAATTCAGAAAGAACCTTGCAGAATAGGAGGTTTGGATAACAAAGAGAAGTGGGCTCCAGAAGTGCAACACGAGCAACTTTCCATAAAAGAAGATTAAGTTAGGTGCAGGAGAGGCTGTGGTGAACCTCTTAAGTTTATTGGCTCTGACAATGACCCATACATTCCATGCTGTGTCATTTTGAACTCAAGACCATGCTTAAGTTGTATAAGTTGTACAACAGAAGCAATTTCAGTAGGGGAGCACTATAATCATTGCTGCGCCATCAGTGGAAGAAAAATTTGGAGGAAATTTCAAAGACCCCCTACATATTTCACAGCTTTTAGGAAAGTAATTTCCATATGGTCATCTGGGACAGAACGTCTACAATGTATTACTTGAATTAGCTGGTATGGAACACCAATTGTTTAGTTCCTCTTCCTGATGGAGGAAAACAAATTCATTTCTTCTTCGTGCCACTGTTTGCTGAAGTGGGTTTAATAAATTAGATCCCAGAGAGAGTCTGTGATGTGTTTTTAAACAAACATAGTGAAGTGTAGCTTAACTTCAGTGATCATTTATGCTATGTTTATTGAGCGTGACAATAGATTAGATAATTACAGCCAAGGACTTCCTCATTTCATCAGAATTGTTTGCATTAAATTTGGGTTTATTAAAAGGCATTCTTCAGGGGGAATATGAAATCCCATTCCTTAAAGTTTGAATTTTGCTCTTTTTTTATGTTTTAAGACTAGCTATAGCAAAGAATCACTTTTAAAACTTTATTCAGCTCTGTATGTAGGAGCAGAGATAGTAATGAATAAAAGGTGTGGGGTAATGTTTGGAGGGGACAGTGAGCAGAAGTCACATGAGTAGTAAAATAAGAAGAAACCTAATAACACCTAGCAACCTAATGGGGAAAAAATTGTGCATGGCAATAGAAATGAAGGACTTAGCTGCAAAGAGAACACTTGTTAGGAAAGGCAAAAAAAGAGAAAGAAGATTCATAACGTAACAAGCCTCAGAAATGGGAAGGAGCAAGAATGAATAGTACAGAAACTTGGAAAAGCAAGGCAGCTAAAACTTGTCCTGCACAAAAACAGCAAACAGCTTTGCCATTTTACTTAGCTATCAGTAAGGATGTGCAGTGACTTTCTACAATCCAAAACAGGAGACGTAGCAAATGTGTGGTCAACTTTGCCATTATACTTGGACTTTCAAAAGGAAAATGGAACTCAAATAATTCTGTTACAAAAACATGAGGCCGATTACCTGAGTTAGAAGAAAATATGCATTTATGTCCCTCATAGAACAGGACCTAACTTGCCTTACCAAGGACTCCAGGTTTCTGAGTGTAGACAAAATTCAGCTAGTTAGTAGCAGCAATGCACTATCAAAAAGTGGAGATTTAGATCAGCTGCCAGCAGAGGAGCATGAATAAATTCATCCTGCCAATTAGGTGCCCCTGTGGGGCTGCTTAGCTGGGGGTTTAACTTGATGTCATCATCATGTTGTTGGAAGCAGAACAAGGTGCTGACCATCACAGCACACGAGGGGACATTTGCCATCAGTCCCATTTAGAGCAACAGGATCGAAAGCCTTTTTGAAAGGAGAAGTTCTTTGATAGCCTTACTGATGGGAATAGTTAGATGCAGATGGATTTTTAGCTATGCTAATCTTGGCAGAAAATGCCATGCAATCTTAAACCTTTTCAAAATTCTACTCATTGCAGCAAAGGTAAGAGAGGTTAGCATAAGAGAATTGAAAATAAAACATCACAAAATGAAAAAGAAATTTATACTGCCCTGAGACTTCAGGCTGAGAAGCTTTAATCATAATCACAATCTTAATCATATGGCTATGGCAGCATGGGACTATGGGGCAGAGCCAAGATTGTTTCAGTGGCCTAATTATATGCATGTGGAGATTCTCCATTATTTGGAATAATTGAAACAGTGACGATGTACCAGACAGCCAATTATCATGTGTTATTTTGGACATCTTGACTTTTTGGAAATCCTTTTTTAATTTAGCTGTGGCAACAGATTTTTAAGTAGAAAATAATCTTGAACTATTCCTCAGAAACTACAGTTATTTCTTCATTTCCCCAGGAAAGTTGAAACTTCAATATCCTGAACATTTTGAATGACACTTTTAAATGCAGGACTGAGGAAGATGTTAGACCTGGGGCATAAGTAAGAGATTAGTAGTTTATATTAGCTCCAGATTAGTTACCAATATATAAAATTGAAACTGCACTCCCCTCTAGCTGCTGGAAGGGAAAAGGAGCTTGCTGGCTTTTTTCCCAATTTCAGGAGACTTCTTTAATTAAAAAAAAAATACTTTAACTTTTTATAGTCTGCCCCAACTTTGAAGTTGTTTTTATTTACAGCTTCACTGCTGTCTTGAGTTTATAACCTACTCATCTGACCTCGATCTCAGTTCCCTCTTGCCATTATTTTAGTCTCTTACAATGTTCTCTTGGATGACTAACATGGTGCCCAGCAGTCCCTCTGTCTTGTCTGGTTTACTGCAGCTGGGTCTCTGCTCACTAAGTGTTCTCTGAGATGTTTGTAAACACCAACTTTTTGCTCAAACAGAGTCCAGGAAGCAGAGGTTTGATTTTCTGACTTACTTCTGCTATCTCTGCTCTTTGCAGAGCAGCAGTGATGAGCATGGATAACCTCTATTCCTTGGTGGCTCTTTTTATTTTTCACTCCTTTTATGTGGTTTTGTGGGAGCCATGGGAAGAAATAATGCTATGAGAAAAACAATGCTAGTAATTTAAATGTAATGGTCTTTGCTGGTTTCTTATTTCAGACTCAATGGAAGTGTATAATTACAGTCATGATTTTCATTTAATGTATTATTAAGTTTTATGCAAAAAGATGGGCTCAATTATTTCTCTGTGAAAGAACTTTCATTTCACTGGTGTGGGAAGTTATTCTTCTGGATTCCAAGTAAATTTCATTTTTAGGTCTTCAGAAAAGTAATACTTTTATTCTTCAAAATTTCTGGACATTGACAACAACACAGCAAAGGTTCTTTTTTGAATTCTGCTACAGCATACTGGAGCATTGTGAAAGAATTACACGTCCTTATGGGTTTTTCAGTTTCCATATGCCTTCTCTTTCCTGGCTTCAGCTTCTCTAGGATAGCTCATGTTCCAGAGAATGGAGAAATAATTTTTGGCCTCGCTTTTCTCTTGTAAAAAGCAAACTAATCTGGTCTTTCTGATAGGTGGGCTGGGAGTTCCAAAAATATTTTTTGTTGTTCTTGACTACTGTAGTCTTAACACATTTCATAAGGTTCACTGGATGTTCATTCCTCAACAGTATGTTTATTTCACCAAAGGCTTTTTAATATCTTAGGCATGAATTATCTGTATTTACTGCCTCGTCATTAATGGACTTTGATTACCTTCCAACCACTGACAGAATCATGTCCCTGTGGGATTGTCTCCTTATGCATTGGACAGTTTGTGGACATAAACAGTTTTCTTTTCCTAGCATTTGTCAAAGGTGATGGTCCTCAACCTAGAGCCTCTTGCCATAAGAGTAAAAAAATTCAAGTATCATGTTATGATGTTTTCCCAGCCACTTAAGAACCAGAAAAATACATCCTCTTCAGTTTATCTGTCATAGAGACTACCTTTCCTGGATAATATTTGTCCGATAGCCTCTACATGATGTTTTCCAGTGGTTTGTGATGGGTTTTGTCAGGTCTCTTTCAGATTTATTATTGTTTTGCTCCAGCTGCTCCACAGCTTGGTGAAGAAGGTTGTTTAGTTTTGCTTTTATTGAAAAAGGCATTTCTGAGTCTCAATGCTGCCATCAGGTAACATTTCAAGAGCAGAATATAACAGAATCTGAGAGATTCCAACAAAACCTAAGATCTGTCAGATCTCTCACAGCATCCCTGTGATCCATTTATCTTGATCTAGATACTCCCTTGAAGTTTTAGTTTCCCTGGGACTGTCCAAATTTCTTAAGGAGCCAATAGATTCCTAATTAAGAGGATCTAAGTTTTCCTCAGCTGCAGTATGCCTGTTTAGTCCAATATTCACCCCTGAACATTTGCTTTGCACTGTTATAGTCTGCCTTGCTCTGGCTTCACCATGTAGTATGGACTGTTCATAGGAGATGTACTAAATTCAAATTTGGTCATTGACAGTGGGGATTCTGCTCAGAGAGTTTATGCAAATATCAGCTTCTGATATAAAATTTTGGTTGTTCTAAAAATGTAAAAGTTCTCTTGACATTTACAGGACTGATGGTCTACTCATCAGTGTATAAGTCCTTTTCTTTGCTGGTTAGCCAGTAAACTCATTACTTCCCCATCATCATGTTCACATCAGCACCATGAAATACATCTTTATAGTCTGTTAAAATTCCTAACAGGGCCTTAATTAACTCTACTCTTTCCTCTCAGTTTTGCTTTGCAGTAAAATATATGATGTGAAGCAATGCATAGAAGAGCTAGAAAACTTCCAAAAATGTTTTGTTGGGAACAAGAAACTTGTGTTTTCCTGTTGGCACCATCACAGTTGCACAGTGTATATCCCTAGTAGTTGCATTTCTCAAGTCAAACACTGCTTGCATCCTTGCACACGACTTCACTGGATGCTTCTGCCACACACATGCCTTACTCAGCATTGTTTGCCTCTTACTTAGATTTTATTCCTTGCTGTGAGTTTCACAAGCCCCCTGACCATATGTCTCATAAAGCACATGCTGGATTATAAAGTAACAGGCCTACTTATTTCTATAAGAAAACCCTTTTCAGTAGGTATAAGGAGCGCTCTAGCTAAATAAAGTACAGCATGTTTTCTTGGAGACTTCTGTAAGTTGTTTTCCTCTTCCCAAGTTCTTTGAAAACTGCTCCTGTCTTTTCCCTGCCTATCTCTTCAGTAACTAACAGAGAAATGACAATTTCTTGCTCTTGACAGTACTAATTCTTAATCATTGATGCTAAGTGATTTCTCACTCTAACTGAAAATAGACTTTTTTTTTTTACCCCCACAATAGTTCAAGGGCTAGAAACATTGTTGATTTTCACTGACATTCTCTTATAAGACTTTTGGCTTGGGCTTTGCAGCCACCTGCTTAATTAGTGAGTTAACCGGAATGAAACAGAAAGCTTCTGCCTCTCACATATCTCATGGGAACTGGTATCTTTATGTCCATTTTACAAGCAGCATGCAAGAAGACAGAGGCAAACAGAACAAATAACACCTGCTTGGTCCATATGAAATGTGGGTTAGATTTGTATTAGTCTCATTAGATTTTGTAATACCTGCTCTGTCATTGAGTCAGGAAATGTGTCAGCTTGCTGTTCCATGGAAGTACTGTGGCAAAGAATCAGGTTCTAAGAGCTGCACTGAAGTCATCTGCCCCCAGGATAAAATCACTTTTTTAGGTGTGGGCGGCTTCGTTCAAAAAACAGTGTCCACTTTTTACCAGCAATGGGGACTTCTGTTGGAATTCAATGTTAGACATTATCTTGGCAATCAACTTTGATTTTAAAAATGTTTTTCCATGTAAATCACAGCTAGTCTGTGATGTTTTTTCCTGATATTTCCCTCATTTGCTCCCTTTTTTAAAAACCTTTGATATTTAGACAGACTACATATGTCATCCAGAGCTTGTGCCATGGACAGAAATAACAACAAGAAAGAATAGATTGGTCCCAAGGCACTGAGTCAAAACTAAAAGCCAAATTATTTAACTAAAATTACACAGATGAAAAAGTGAAAAAACAAAGTATTAAATTGGAAATAGAATGGGTAACAAAAAAGCAAACACATAATTGTACGTGACATCTATAATCCTATCTACTCCAAGGATACCAATGGGTGTCAGGGATATCCAGCTCCCACAGCCTTGATAAGACTTAAATATTGGTGGAAATTCCTACATCCTCCATTTCCACCCTCAGGTGGTGGTTTCTCTGCTGGTACATGTTCTTGACTGTGGTTTGACTTCTTGCTGCATAGCTGCCCTCGTTAAAAGCAGATGCAATTTATCAGCTGAGCAGCTCTACCCTGCCAGTGTGCCATGGCAGGTGCAGCTGATAAACAGAACAAGCAGAGCCCAGCATTTCTTCTCCTGGTGCTCCCTGAGCTGCACAGACACCCACAGCACTCAGCTCTGCTTCAGAGGAGAGCTGGCTGCCCTTACACGTGTTTCAATCCTCGGGCAGGCGTCCCTGGTGTGACCAGGAGAGCTGGATGTTTGCATGGCACAGGCCTTGGAGGATTCATGTGTCTCCTGGGCTGGCTCTGGGGGGAGAGAGGGCAGGGGCCTCCTCCAAAGGACTCCTGGCAGAGGCACATCTGGATTACCTCACATGGAGGGGTGAGGAGATACCCTTTATGGCATACCTAAGCACGGTCTCCTCAGCATTTTCAAGGGATTTTTCTTCACACAAGCCCTCAGCAGCCTGTTCTTTCCACACAAGCACAAAGTCTCTAAAAAGCCACAGCTTGCCCAGTGCTGTGCCAACAACTCTGACATCAGGGCTGAATACTGTGTTTGGGAATACCATCATCAAAAGATGGGTTGTGAGATATCAGTCCACAGTTATAAAACCTTTCTCTTTAGTGGAATTGGACACAAAGTGGAAGAGACTGAGTAGCAGCTACAAAAAAAAAAAAAAAGTTCATGTAGTTTCTCCTTGCCTGCTCTCTCAGATACCCTCAATAGCTGGTCATAACAGTAAAGAAAGACATAGATACTTTATTTATTAACATTTAAAAATAATCAAAAACCCTTAGATAACTACATAAGCAGAAAAACAAAATTCATGTTTCTCCCTCAGTCCTAACTCCTGAGGACTTCACAGAGAAGCTTAACCAGTTCTATGTGACCATTCAGTAATGTTTACCACTTAAATCAGATGACAACACAAATGGCTGGTAAACAGCTTAATTCAATTTCTGACAAAACTGATGGAAGTAATCCAAGAATGCCTAATTTTCTTTTTTACTTTTCCATTGTGGTGGTTTGGGTTTTTTTCTCTCCTGTATCTTTTTTGGCAGGTTCATAATTTCTGTCTTTCTGCAATCTGCTTCCTTTTAGTTTTGTTTTCCTCTGCTTATTTCCCTCCCACCTTTCATACCATTTTTATTTTTGCTCCCTTACTATTTCTGTCCCTCTTCCCACTTCATGCATGTACACACACATATGACCAGATACTCAGAGTCCTTTTGATATTTCCTTTTCTTCTCTCTCATCCCTTGTTTTTCCTATGAGACAGCCAAGTCAAAAATGCCTCAAGAACAGCTTGTGCTCATGATATGTTAATACTACAAAAGCAGTCACAGTCACCATATTTTCACCAAGAGAGACACGGAAGATGAGTCTTTTTCCACTGACCACAGAGGTTTCTGCTTCCTAAAATTCAAAATGCTCTCCTGCTTCCTCCTCTGTCACTTAAAGTAGCACAGCTGCTCCCTAGCTGGATGAAGACAAATTTCAGGAGGGCTACAATTCCCAGATGCATGTCCATGGCACAAGTGCAGGTTAAAAAGCAGTGATCCAACTAATGTTCACCTAATTGTACTAAGTATCTCATAAACATGGAACAAGACAGCACCTATCTGTCACAAAGTATTTGTAATCTGAATTAATCTAAGTAAATGATGAGACACACAATGGATACAGATAGAAAAGGACAGTCAAAGAGAGCAGTGAGAATTATTTGTCATCATGATGGGACCCAGGCTCAACAAATCTGCACTGTAAACACTGTTAGAGAGCCAGATGCTCAAGTCCTTGACAAAATGGATTCCTCCATCATAGTTCATATGTTTATAGGACACATAAAAACATTAACAAAAAAAATGAGAAAAATGTCTGTTGAACTCATTCCTGGGAGGTTAGACTCCTTCTCTACCTCCTTTGCGCCGGGAGTCTCTCTCTTTTTGGCTGAAAAACCTGCAAACCTTGTGCCTGTGAGCTGAGAAATTTTTAGTTCAGTGCATGTATGTCTTCAAGATTCTGCTTCTCTTTAACATGGGAGAGGTATTTGATGATGTACTTCTTTTTGGGAATACACATTTTAAGTAAAATTTCCAAATCTGTTGTCCTTATTCAATTTCAGCAACTATATTCCAGTTGTAACATGCAGGTGAACAGATATTCATGTCTGACACCTCTGTTTACAGCACAAATCCTGTAATTTACCTTACCTTTCAAATAGATGCAGCTGTTCAATCCTCCAAACAAATGTGCGATGAGACAACCTCGCTGCCTGAGGTTCCTGAAAGTGGTCTGCCATGAAAACATGTAAAAGTGAAGTCAGAATCATACACCTGGGAGTAATTTATGCTGTGAGGGACCCCTGGGAGCCATCAGGTCCATATCCCATTCAAACCAGGCCTCTAACTTTGAAGCTAGACTATAAGACCTGATTTACAAGGAATAGTACAGGAAGCTGCAATAATACAGAGAAAGAGATAGAAATGTAACAGTGCTGCTGGATGCAGAAGGAAGTTAAACTACAGTGGATAGCAGACAAAGGGAAGAGTCTGAGTCAATAGGGTGCAGACATTGCAGCACACTTATTTTCCTACAAGCCAGACATTCGTCCTCTCCAGCACCAGAAGTGAAGCTTTCTGAATATGCTCCATTTGTTGACACTTCTCTAATTTTGCCAGAAAACACTAACAGGCTGTAGCATCGGGTAGAAGGAGGAGGGAGAAGGGGAAGTACTGAAAAAACACATTCCCTGAACTGCCATCTCAGTAGATAAGGACTGTGCCCCATGCATTGGAGCTTTATCTACCACTTGCACGTTCCTAAAGGCTATTTGAGGTGTTGGCAGTTGTCCAGAGTTTTCTGCCATCATCTGGGGGAAAATAATGCAACACTGGAAGGCAGGGTAGCAGGGTAGAAAGAGGTAGGAGGATGGGGATTGGTGAAGTCACTCCGAACATGCCTTGGTAGCTGGACCTAGACACTTCTATATTCCAGGAATGCCCTTCCACTGTAGCCAAGTACACTGGTCATTGGATATTAATTCCCACTGAGCAGGCAACTTCTGAGTCATTCCTCCACTTTTTTCTGGGCAATGAATCATGTTGGATTTGAGCAAAATTTTTAATTCTGTAATCTCACCCCTAGAAGTTAAATCTGGCCATGGCTTTGCCAACGACACTCTGAAGAACTTGTCTCTGCTCTTTCCCAAGCCCAAAAGTTGCAGGTGAAAGGAGAGAGAGAAGAGCTACCCATTATGGCCCACCTCCTCCTACCTACCTTAGATCAGCACTGAGAAAGGAGGGGAGGGGGCATCTCTCTCTCTGGCAGCAGCCCTGACTGACTTCTTGTCTCCAGGAGGTAAGAACTTGCAGAAGGCAGCCACGCTGGGATGTTACTTCTCTCTTTCTGAATGCTAGCGTTTCTCTGGCTCCAGCAGGAGCAAAAACAACATTCCATGTAGTAAAATAATGGACACTCTGCATAAGGTGGAGTGCTGCTGTGCCAGGTCAGCTCTATTCAGACCATTCTGCTACTGGCTTTGCAATGAATCATTCAGTTACTGCAAAGGCAGAAATTAAAAGGTGATTTTTGCATCTTTTTCTAAAAACTGCCCACATAGGAAACAGCACTATACAATGGGGGAAGGAGACCAAGCTGTGGGAAGGAGGAGTGTGGAGCAGGCACCAAGAAATCCCTCTGTGCACATGGCTGAAAAAATCTAGTCGCTGTGGGAAAAACTTTGAAAATTCCTGTTTTTAAAGAGAAGTAATTTTTGCTCGGTTAGAACATGGTCCTCATATTATTACCCAGACCCACCATGCAGCCCATTAAAAAAAAAAAAAAAAAAAAAAAAAAAGGCTTATATTTTCAAAGTATTTCTACGGGGGAGATCAGAATGCTCTGTGAAGAAATGGGAGCAGATAAAAGAGCACAGCAAAGCTTCTGAACCTACAGTTTCAGTTACGTTTTGTGTCAGCAAATAATTTGCTTAAACTGCAGACTGTCACAGACAGAGGACAAATAAATTATTTATTCTGGACATAAAACTGCAAAAGCATCACTCAATTTCACTGTTTTCTATTAATGTAAATACATATATTTCACAGGTGGCTTCTGTCTAAAGAATCTATGGCATCCTCTACTACTCTCTGTGCTCTGCAAGGGAAGAATACAGAATGCTAGTTATGAAGAACAATAACACCATAAAAATGGGAAATTATGCAAGGGCAACGAAGGAAATGAAATCTGTTTACATAGTAAGCTCAGGCTATCATAACACCACAGTTTGGGTTACAGAGATTTGCATTTCAAGCAAGAATAAAAAATTTCTTTGTAATAATGTGCATGAACTTAATCACAAAATTTTGGGAGAAAAAAATCATCAGACATTGGAACTTTTCAAACTTTAAAGAAAAAGTCTTCATAAGGTATTTCCTAGTCCTTGCATAAGGAGTATTTTAAAATACTCCTTCTTGTCATGGCATTGCTTTTTGTATCCTAGCTACCAAATTTTGCATTCTTGGGCATCTCCTGTCATAATATCCCAGATGAGGATGGCTTGTAAATCTTATACAAATAGAATTTTTTACGTTTAATCGCAAGCTGACTAATGTTTTCCAACAAAAATGACTTCTTTCTTCAGTTCTCTCAGCTACTTTCTTTTGTCATATTTCAAGGAACAAATGCCTACAAGCTGAGCTGCAAGCTACATACTGCTCATCCCTGAATGTTGGGCTTTACCTCTTCCTCTTTCTCTCTAACCATTTCTATTTCAGTCCTGGGTAAGTGGAATGAAACAAGAACTTCAAACTTCAGCCTAAAGGCCAGCATTCCACTTTTTAGCCATCTGTGAAACGTTTCCTATTTTAAGTACATATGTCGGCCTTGTCACTCCAGTGCCACAACCGTATTGAATATTTTCAACTCTGCTCTAGCTGCAGGGATATACCCTGCTGCTATCCACTTGGGAACTCAGAGGAGGGCTTAAAAATTGTGATTTGTTCAATTTCAGGATGGACGTTTGACTCAGGAACTGAAAATTCACAGCCTGCAGCATGGCAAGAGGTCAGCAGGTGCCCTGGCATCACCCTGCGAGATGGGGTTGACCCCCACATGACACTTAAACTCTTTGTATGAAGCTGTTGTCAGGAGAGAAGGGACACCCTGGCAACTCAACTCCAAAAGTTCCCAGCTGAAACTGAAAACGACTGCAACTTCCAGCAGCAATTACACCCCAGCACAGGGACACATCTCTACATGTGACAGAAAGGAAAGGCTGACTACTATCGCTATTTTCTGCTTGGTCCTTCTCTCTCTGCTTCCGGAACCTAAAGTAATCTGTCCCCATAACATATGAGAGTTAGTAGGCTACCAGCTGCATGACAAACAGAAGTCCACATTAGCCCTTTCTGCTTGTTATCTCCTTTCTAAAATGTGAATGCCTGACTTACAGTGTTTTCCATTATGCTTTGATGCCTGCACATCTATGTCTATATAGAAATGTTTATTTGGCAATGGGGTAAGAAAAAAGGAACAGAAAACCAAAAAATATTATTTTCTGAGGTTTTTGGCAAAGTCATGCAAAAGCTTTTTCCTGACCAACAACAGTAATCGGGAGTACAAGATAAAAGTTCAGAAGAGGGAAAAACAAAATATTAGATAGCTGATATCCAGTTTCCTGCTTTCCTCCATTGTCACAGAATAAAAAAGAGGTGATTTTTTCTTAAAGAGAGGAAAACATGTAAGGTAGTTTGGCAGGTCAAGAATTGAAGGTCTTAACAGTGTGTGAGGACATAGTAGAAGATACCTTTGCATATTCTAATGTAGTAATGGTGTTTTGTATGTGATATATGCATGGTTAAATACACACGTGCTGTGTGTGCAGATATAACAGCATGAAATTCTAATACCAAGACCATAAATAACGGTGTATGATTGCACTGAAGATGGAGAAAATAAAGGTCAGATAAAGTGGATAACTACTGTCTATCTGTGTACATGCTGAGAAAATTTCCTGCCACATACCATAGTGCTTTACCTTCCACTTCCAAGGAAATTTGTGGGGGTTTCATTTCCTGATCCTATTCCTCTGTACCCAGAGGTTAACCTCACTCATGTGCTTTCCATGTGGCTGGAAACAAATATAGAAAGGAAAGCAAAACAAAGTGACAATGAGGTGGAGCTGACACTATGACAGATCTCACAGAATATTACAAACATTCCCAGTGCTTAAGGCATACCAGTGTCTACAGAGTCACATCCACTACAGTATCAACTGCTCTGAATTAAGCTCCATGTCTGTAAGAATCATTACACATTCTTCCATATCAGCATGGATTTTCAGTGTTGAGTTGCCGTGATTGTAAGAAATCTACATATTTTAACTTCACTTTTGTGGCTTCAGAATGTTGGAAATTTTGTCTTTTGATTTTGAAAGTCAATGCAAAGAAACTACTATATCAAAACAGAAGGGCAAACTCATGCCTTTTTCTATTTAACATTGTAAACCAGATAGTAACTATGAAAAGTTGAGCTCAGAGTTTATTCTTTCTCTAGTCTTGGGGTTACTCCTGATTCCCATATACTGGAGAAATCCTCAGCTGATGCTGCTACTCCTTTTACTGAGCACAGGGTAAGAAGCGATGCTGGAGCACAGCAGCCACCAGTAACCTGGCCCTTATCTGCAAAGGCAAGTGAAAACTGCTCCACGGACCTTTACAACACAAAGACATCCAGTAAGAAAAAGTTACATGCACTCAGCTCAAAATGGAGGAGAAAAACCAGGAATGCTGTGTTTCCACAAACAGAGATGCACTGTTAGCATTCAGAGAAGGCTGCTGGGTTTTGTAAAAGCTGGGGCTTCCTTGCCAAGCAGAAGGTGTTATCCATCTTCCATAAAAGTATATAAATCTGTTTTCAGCCAGTCTTCTTTTCTGAGAGTTTTCCAGATTTCAGCGTCTCAGTGGAAATTATTTTGCACTAAAAAAGTTAAGGTTGACTTCAGTTATTTTGCATTGTTTTGTGTATTTAGTCTTACATTAATCTGACCCAAATCTTTTATTGCTTAGCAGGACAGGGAAAATTGGCTGAGGACAAAAATGTGAGATAACCCAGTTCAAGAATCACTAAATTCACTTGTGAAGAAAACATGATTTGCTTCATTAGATTTCATTCTCATCAAAGATAAAGACATAATAATCAAATCAGTTTTGGATTAGAGTGTCCTCTGTGAGTACAAAACTAAAACCAATGGTTATTCAGAGCTAAATTTTGGTATGAAAATATGATGCAGGAAAGTTTGGCCTCAGCTGTGCATTTCAAAAGCAGGGACTGAACAATGATTTGAGTACTATATTTCCCTAAAATAATGAAAACAATTTAAATATTAGCACTGAAATGTATGGCTTCTGAATTTCCATATTATTTTTTTTTTTAATTTAAAAGTAGATCAAATAATGCACAACCTACTTCTGCAAAGCAGTTTTGGGGTAGAGGGAGGTTAGGATTACAAACCAAGTCAGCAAAAAGTTTTTATGGTCCCAGTGACAGAACACAAGATCTAAATGCATCTAAATGCAGTCAAAGACAATCTGCCATTCAGACAGAAACCCTTGCGTGTGTTTTAACCACCCATGTAGCCATGGCAACACAAAACTTAGCAGAATCTACCCCAGACCTTGTGTGAGTGCCAAGGTGGTGTTTAACCCATGCTTAAATTTATCCTGCTACTTCCAGATCCTAAACCAGATTACACCTGTCTCAGCTGTGTGCAGATTTTTGACTGCCACGTGGCATCCATTTCTTATGATCAACATCTAATCCCTGAAGGGGGATGGAAGACATGCAGGTGCTGCAAAGCTGACCCCACATGTGCAGGGAGGTCTTGCTCTGCAAGGTGCTCAGCAGGATTGTCACTGCTCCAGCATGGCAGGAATACGTGAGGATGCTTCTCGGGCAGGCAGCAAGCACACAGATTCCTTCAAGAGCTACAAGTGGCACATGCAGCCTTGTCATGGTTTCCTTTTTCTAACAGTCATGTCTAGGATCAGTGAAGCCACTTGCTTTAAGAGCTAAAGAAATAGTGAACAATCTTTGGACCTGGAAACAAGAATCTTTTTGTGGGAAAGTCTTGGCAACTTGTCTGGGTAGAGATTACAGAACATTTCTCTCTGAGCAACAGATTGTCAGATGACTTGTTACTACCTACTAAGGTGTAGCCACCAAGATGCATTTTTTCAGAAACACTTGTCATGTGTAGGAGGCAGGCAGAAATGTTTCAAGAATATTTTTCCTAACACCATTGAAAACAGAATTTGTTGTCTTGCAGCAAGTGCAATGTAACCTTGTTAGATTTCTGATTGCTGAGATAGGTCTTTGAGGTCTCCTTTGGGGTCAGAGCTAAAATTAGTTCCCCTGGGTATCAGAGAATGACATAATATCCACCAAAGCTGCCTAGAGCTGTTTTCAAGAAGAAATAGCTAACAGTGTTTCTTCAAAACCACCCTTGTCCACAGTCTAACTAATGTTCATGTGCCTATTGGCCCAGTGAAAGTTATTGCCAGTGGTTTGTGGAGAATTTGTATAACAAATATTGAGGTATAAGTTATACTTAATGTAAAAAATAAAGTTCTTTCAAAGACTGTTTAGAGGGTTTCTGGAGAAGAGGGACCATAGAAAGTTGTATCATTTAGCTGAACAGGAAATTTAAGACTCAAGTAACCAGCCCACTGTGCACCAAGCCTTGAAAGGTCAAGAGAGTTCATTCAGACATATAAAAAAAAGCACATGACTGATATTTTAGTCTGTTTGAATAGCAAAGCAGCAGAGAATTAAAAACCTTGTACTTGTAGTTGTACTTGTGCCTTTTCCTTATTAATATTTGTGCCTTTTCCAGAGGTTCAGGAGGAGCCCAGCACTGCTTTTTCATTATGCTGACTTTATTCCATCTGAATATAGAGTAGACTTTTTGCAAGTTTGCAAGAATATTTTTTGCTGTCTCAAATGCAATGTGTCCTGGGAATTCTGTGTAAGCTTGCACTGAAAGAGACTCAGAAGAAAAATAATGCCTTACTCTTCTTTCTGCCTTCCCACACATGAGCACACCTATGTATTCCTAGGATAAAGCAAATACATATTTTCAAAGGCAAATGATGATTGATAAAAACTTTGTAAAAATCTCCATAGTCATTTATCTGCCAGCAGCAACACATCCATATATAGCAGTGATGTGGGCAGTGTTTTCAATTTACATGAGGATCTGGGGATGGCAAATAATGTTTAGTCAAACAGCAAACAATTTTATACAGTGGCGATAAAAAATTGGATTATATTTTTTCCAGATGTAATCAAATCCAGGACAAGTATCCTTGAAGGATTTAGGATCTGCTAACATTGCGGTAGGAATTAGATTTGTTCTTCTGTCTTTTGTTCCATGGATTATGCAAAAGGTAGCAGAGCTTGCCTTACAATTTTGAGCTTCTGTACTAAAAATGAAAATGATTGTCATCTCCTTTCCTGGCTGTTTTGCTAAATACTGCAAAGAAAAGCTTCATGATTTAATTTACTGAACTTGTCAGGCTGTATCAGAAATACAAAGAAGACTAACTGTAAAAACCCTCATTAAAGACAGGGAAGAGAAAGTACTGCCTGCAACACCACCTTGGTGTTTATTGCTTAACACAGAAAATTGGTTGTACTTAAAAACCTTATCAACCCAGAAGATTAGTGTTTCCTGTTCAAGGGACTCACATGGAAAGAAGAATCTAAATCCATGCCTGAAAATGGAAGAACTATGACCTGAAAATCTTGAAGAGATCATTCCTGCTGATATGATTTTCCACTTTTCATGCCTAATCAACCCAACAAAAATGCTTGTCATCATGTTCCACAGAATAATGAGTAATCTGGTGCTTACTGGATTCAAAACACTTGAGATTCTCAAAAGTTTTTTCACTGAGCATGTGAGGTTATCCCAGCCCTGATTTGCAATAAAGGATAAGGATTTAGACAGCTTTAGTCAGAAATATAGCCTAATAACTGCACACTTGTGTGTTTTAACATCAATTACACAGCACCATTCAAATGCAAAATGCAAAATGCACTTATTACAAACATTCTTCGGTAAACATCATTAAATAACTGCAAGCATCAAAGCACAAAATGGATGTCTCATTTCAAAAGTTTTATAAACTATTATATTGCTTTCAAAAGTATGGCTTTAGGGAAAGTATTAGGAAATTACTCTGCAGAAGCTAATCTGCCCCTACTGAAAAAAAAAAAAAGCAGCATATCTGTTTGGTGGGTTTTGATAGATGTTTTGCATTTATAGAAGCTCTTATTTTTATTAGTCTAGGAAAGAAACAAAAAGTTTCACAGTATTTTGTTTAGTCCAACACTGCAGCTGAAAAGAAAAAAAAATTGCTGATAACAAGTATATAAATTCACATTTAGACTTTTAAAATTCATAGCATTACCAGATTTTATTTTTGTCTTTTCAGCCTATCATTCTTCGGTAACAAGTTTTGAGACTAAGAACTATGGATTCCTATGAGGTCTTCAAGGGATTGAGGGTACAATACAGTTATATTTAGGTAGAGTCTTTGGAGTTTCTTCAGTTTACCAGTTTCTAAGGGTAATCTGGTCTCCCTGTTTGATTATTCTGTGTTGTTGGTTGGTAAAATTAATTTAGTCATGCATTAATATTTATGTGTCTGACTGTTCACTGTTAGAGCATGTGAGCTATTACCTTTGGCAGAGAGCTTCATGCTAAACTCATGTGAATTTGGACAGCTGTCAAACTTTGTGGCCCTGCCCACACTTCTCCCTAAATCCTAAGTTGTTTTCCCCAATACTCTAACTTCAAAGGTGCACCATGGGTTTTTTGTATTTCACAGTAGACATGACATATAGCATTTTGTTGGATGGACACCTCAATGGATTCATGGCACATAGCCAATTTCTTGGATGTCTCACCAGGGCTGTTGGGGCTCTTGACACCACAGAAAAGCAGCTGATGGGTGTCACCGCAGGCCCCCAGCCGGGTAATAATTAGCATTGACTCCATGATTGTAGGAGGCTGATCAATTGTTTTATTATATCATCCTATACTATATTATACTATACTTATTAAGAAACTCAGTAACCCTTACAGCCAGTCTGATACAGCTTTGACCTAATTGGTCAATCAATCCAAACACCATCCAGTGTCCAATTAAGAAATCACCCTTTGGTAAACAAGTCTACATGACACATTCCACATGTGCACAACAGCAGGTGCAACAAGTGGAGATAAGAATTGTTTCTCATTCTTTTCCCTGATCTTCTCACAGCCTTCCCCAGGAAAATGCCTGGGGAAGTCTGTGCCCAGAGAGCTGCTGCCACAGATGGGAACTCTCATCTAGAGAAAAATGATGCAGTTGAGTGCATTTGAAAGCCTGGATGCAACACTAAGAGAGTGGGCAGGACAGCTGCTGAAGTTGTGGAGCACATGCCAATTGATGCTGCAGTGAATGATAGAAGTTGTAGAATGGAGACTGAAAAATCTCTTTGTTCTAGAAACTGAGTAGAAAGTCAAGTTTAATCTTGTTTGATCACTGGTGATACACAGTCCTGCTAAGCAAGAGAGTGTTCAGAAGTAGGCAATGGAACATTTAACCTGCCCTGTCAGCCTTTGGGATCCAGAACACACGGACATCTTGGAAAACAGAGTTGGCATTGACCTCTAGCCCCTGTGAAATGAGTTGTGCTCCTATTCAATGTATGTTGTTTTTACCAAACTTTGCAACAAATAGAAGAAGCCTCCCTGCTACTAAGAGGCAGAGCAGTCTGGATCAGGACAGAATTCACTCTGAAGGAGCTCCTGCTTCTGCTTGCATCAGCTCTAGGGAATGAACAAGCCACCAGTAATCTATGGCCTTTATAACCAATATATTCAGATAAAACCCATTAAAAGGAGACCAAGCTTTTTAACACATCAGGTTAATATCAGAAAAGGCAGAACAGTTTGTCACAAGAGGTGTCAAGAGAAGAAGCACTAAATGTAAGTAAGAATCAAATTCAAATTTTCAAAGGGCACTCAAAATGTTGTGAGTTATTAATGCACATATCACAAAAAAACTTGAAGGGACAGCAAGGAATAATTATAAAAGCAAACATGAAAATTTTGAAAATCTATTAGTCAAATCAACAGAGAAGGGAAAGGCTGTGAGAATTTACATGACTGTTGTGCAAGCAGTGCTGGCCAAACTAAATTAACCTTCCTCCAGATTGGAGGGGGAATTGAAGGTTTCTGGAAAGTGCTCTCAATTGCTGTTTTGCAAACAGCCATGCATTTAATAAAATTTCTAACGGGGCACAAACTTTCTTTGGTTCTTAATTTCAAATCTCATGCCAGAAAATAATCCCTAAAACTGCTGTGTATGTCCTGAACTAAAATAGTCCTGAATCACACAGGTTATTTTTCTACTCTTTTCTTACTCCCATGCCTTTCTAAAGGATTTTGATAAAAAATGACAGACTATAAATGCTATCTGCTGACTTTATAACAAGTCAAAAGAATTGATTGAGTGCTAACCCTATGCTGAATTATGCTTAATACAATAAAATTGGATTTTTTTTCCAATTTTGCTTTCCTAGATTTCATTGGTAAAATTCTAAAACAGTAAGAAACAAAATGCAAGTCAAATGAATATAATTATGAAGTATAATGATAGATCATTCAACTATAGATCTGCATTAGAATTTTTTATAAACTTAGATAAACAAACAAATCCATTTGCAAATTTATCTAATAGCTTTCTGTAATACGATCCCTGTTTACCCTTGCACTTACCAAACATTTTATCATACTGTGTGTATGTTATTAAGTCCCAAGATGCTCTTTAGTAAGATTGATTTGCTAAATTGAGTCAATTTTGTTTAGGTCAAATGGAAGTGCTCTGCACCATCTAAGACAGAGCTTTCATCATATGGAAGATGGTGGTATCATGCACCATTCTGCACTAATTATGTGCAATCCAAGATTGCATCGAATTGCAATTGCAGCTCCAGACTGCTGTGATGTGGGGCTTGAAAATCCTTAATGGAAAAATTCACTCATCAAACAAATGAATTGCTATTATGTAAGTATGAAATAACAGTATTAATGTTCAATATTCAGCTCTTCTCAGAAAGGATTCAAGTTAAATGTAAAAACATTTAACTGAAAAGCAAAAGGCCTTATATAAACCGCATGACAAAACATTTCCAAGCTGCTCATCAGCTCTGGTGCTTTAGCTGATGGTAAACATATGGAGGAAGCTAAACTTCAAGATAAATGATGCCTGAAGATTGAAAAGCTATGAGGGATAATGTGTATTTAAATAAAAATATTTCCAAAAGTCTAAAGTGTAACTTGGAGGACATTTCCTGTCATTGTGGTGAATTTCTAAGTAAAAGACCTTATTGAAAATTCCCTTACACAAACTGCTCTGCCTGAAGTTCTCCTATTTTTTAGGGTATCCTGGTGAGTGCCCCAGCTGTGCTACACACCACTATGGATGTTCCTGATCACTCAGTGCAGGCTTAGAATCTTTCTTTCCCTAAATGTACCTAGGGCTGCTTTTCTGTTTCCTGGTCACTCAGTGCAGGTTTAGAATCTTTCTTTCCCCAACTGTACCTAGGGCTGCTTTTCTGTACTTGTAAAGCCAAGGTCTTTACAAGATTTCTACAGAAAGCATAGAGAAGCTGTGGACAGAAAATAGGATGCCACAGCTCTCCTACATATGAGTATTGTCTTGGTATTGGCACCTAAACTGGAAGCCACAAAAGAATCTTAAGGATTTCCTTATCAAGGGAACTGGACAATTTACTGTCAAATTGGACAGTCCTGGAAGATCCAGAGAAAAGGACTGAGAGAAAGATAGGCAACGTGCACAAGAGCCTCTTCAGTCCACTGAATGCAAAGCATACTGCAGCTTTTGGCCCTTAGCGTAGCAAAACTTCTTCCATGAGGGCTGTTTTCCAAGTGACTCCTCAAGTCAGAAGAAAAGGCTGATTTCCTTGACGTGTCTCCTCATGGAAGATCCTAAAATACACAGATGCTCCCACAGGGCTGTAGGACTGTTCCTGCTTTCCCTTTTCTGTCCCTACAAGAAGACGTGGGCGCAGATACACAGCATGCTCTTGCAGATACAGCTGTATGTTTCAGCTGGCATTGGAGATGGTTGTGGGAATCTCTCATTTTAGAGAAGCAGAGTGGGTTTGGGAGGGGCTGTGTAGAGACACCACATCAGCCATCATAATCTTCCTTGAGAGCCAGCAGGACCGTAAGATGAGATAAATCCCTCTTTTTCCTCTTCTAAACAAATGTTATTGCTTTTGATATTTTCAATCTCACAGGCTACAGTAGTCTCCTAAGACTATTCCAGGTCCATTAAACCAGAAAAACTACACACAAAATAATAATGAAATCTGCAAAAGCATCCAATGGGACCCAGGGCTGGAGCATTTTGCAGCATGGATGTGGCTGGGTTACTGAAGTGCAGCATAGCCCTATTTACATCCCGCTTGTCCTGCAGACTCAGAATCAGTGTCTGGAGCAACTACATTTGTCAGAATGTAACTGTCACCCTGCACTAGACAGGTAAAATCTCTATTTTCCTGTTTTTTATATCTGTATTCATGCGTGTGTCTACCACCATTGTGTCTTTTTCAACTCCAGTACACATAAAGAATAACTCCGTTGCAGTCAGCTGGAATATAGTATTATAAAGAAGGTGCAAGAAGAGAATCAGGACTAGCAGTGGTTTAACTTCAGCCAGCAACTCAGCCCCACACAGCCACTTGCTGACTCCCTCACCAGCAGGATGGCAGAGAGACCTGGAAAAGTTAAAGCCAACAAACTCATCTGTTGAGATAAAGGCAGTTGAACAGGTAAAGCAAAAGCTGTGCATAAGCAAAGCAAAACAAGGAGTTCATTCACCACTTCCCATCAGCAGGCAGATGCTTGGCCATCTCCAGGAAAACATGGTTCCTTCACATGTAACAGCTACTTGGGATGACAAACACCATCATTCCCATCACTCCCATCTTCCTCCTTCTTCCCACAGCTTTATATGCTGACCATGACCCATACGGTCTGGAACATCCCTTTGGTCACTTGGGGTCAGCTATCCCAGCTGTTTCCCCTCAAAACTTCTTCTGCACCCCAGCCTCCTCACTGGTGGGCTGAGATGAGAGGCACAAAAGGCCTTAACCCTGTCTAAGGGCTGCTTGGCAGTAACAAAAATATCTGTGTTATCCCCTTTGTTTCCATCACAAATCCAAACTACAAATGCACCTCATCTGCTTAGAAGAAAATCAACTCTATCCCAATCAAAATCAGTACAAGGTCCAAAGTCTGCATTATTTGCTACTCTGCTCTTGACTGATACTTTAATCCTTCAATATGATGTTTTAAATACACCAGGACCTTCACAAGACAAACTAATGAATTATTATTTTAATACATATTAGCCAAAATTCCACTGATTGTTCTAAAGCACACAAAAGAAAATAATATCAAAAGCCAGCTTTTACTGGAACACAAACACCTCTAACCAGCTACATTTCTTAAGGCATCTTGGCTTTTAATTTGATATTTTGCAATTTATTTGCCTGCATTTCAGGCATCACTGGTCCACAGTTAGTGAATGGAAAATTAATCTGCCTTCTCTAATAGTCAAACCTCTTCCTCAGCTGAGTGGTTTGGAAGGGTTGCAGCAACTTCAAAACACTATAAAAATTACTTCACTCATGAAGGTGCATCAACTTCACAGCACTTGTAGCTCTGTCTTGAGTCAAGTACAACCTGAGCAGCTCATTATATTCAAAATCTAGACAAATGTGCAAGCATAAACCTCAGCTTTCTAATCATGGCCATATAAAGAATTTATGTTAGCAGTAGAACATTTTAAGAGGTTCTACACAAATTTTAACAGTTGAGATAAAAGATGAACTCTCTATTTCTTTGCTTTTTTTTCCTTCCTTAATCCAATCAACTCACTGTTATGTAAAAAAATTAGTGATGAAAGTACTCATCTAGAGCTGGAAGTACTTACCTAGACCTTCATTCTCACCTATATTTTATCTCTTTTATCTCTTTTCTTCTCTTATGAGTACTTCAGATATTATAGTAGAGGTATTCACAACCCAAAGGCCCCCTAGAAATCTCTTCATAAGTTTCACAAATGTTGGACTATTTTTCTTCTCTGCAAAGGCCTTCTTATTTGAATGCTAAATCATCTAAACTGAAAATTATTTACAAATTAGTTTTGCAGAACAAAGTCCTTGCCTTTAAAAAAGTCTGAATTGCTGTAGATTACAATTTTTTCTTATAGAGTATTATCCAATGTGTTTATAGAGTCTTAATTTTAAACCTTTATTGAAATTCTATCAATTGAACATGATGTTATACTGCAAGTATAGGGCAAATTTCAGTTCAGGAAATACATACAAAATTTTAATCTATTTTTTTTTTTTAGTAAAGAGCTATTCAATACAGGTTTGTTGCCCTTTTAGTTATAACCATAAAAGCAATCTTTTCTTAAACAAGATAATTAGCTGATTTTCATATATTTTCATACACTTTTCATACACGTGTGCCAAAATAATTCATAGTTCTTTTACACCGGATTTATTTTAGACAAAACAGTGCATGTCTTCTTGCTTTACATTTTGTTAACTCTCCAATAAGATGTTTGGAGCTTACTCATTTCCCCTTTTCATTTCAAGTATTTTCACATTAAAACCCCTAAAGACAGACTGACAGCTGGGATCTCATAACATAAACATCAAACCTACATGACCTGACTTCTAACTTTAAAAATCACAGAGCTAAAAGGGATTACAGGTAGTCATTAGGTCATGCATCCTTATACATAAGCAAGTTTTTAGAGTTGTTAATTGCAGTCCTTCCTCCTATAATTTCATTATTCCTTGTCCTATTGACTGTAGAAAAAAGGGACAAATTACCATCTTCTTTGCAACACTCTCACATATCTGACTACTGTCTTCATAGCCCTTGTCTCTTAATGATTAAATAATTTTTTCAGTCTTTCAGTGCAGGTCATATTTTACAATTTTGTGATCATTCTTCATCCTTTTCTCTGAATTTGTCAGATGTCTTTGTTTAAATGCATTGTCCCAAACTGGGTTACTGTTCTGTTACCTTGACATTAACAAGCAGAGGGAAAGCAGTGTTTTATGACTTACATACTATATTCCCTGAATGTGTAACAATTTGCCTTTTCCATTTGTGTCTTTCACTCACATTGTGATCCATCACAGCCCCAAGACCCTTTTCTGAAGTTTCCCTATTGAACTAGATATTTGGTTCCCATATGTGTCTAGTTGATTACTCCTACCCAAGAATAATACATTGCACTAGTTCCTACTCAATTTCATCTTACATTTTCAAGTGGCTTAGTCAATTTCTTGAGGTCAGTTTTGAATTCTCTGGTCTTCTCATGCCACCCAACTCCATGTCACCTGAAAATTGAATGGAAGTATTCTTCAGATCATTAGGGAAAAAAACTGAACAAAGACCAAAGAATCATCTCTGGTGAACCATACCTGCTTTTGTCTTTGTTTGAAGGCCATCTAGACACATGCCTAACGGTAATATAAATATTTTTTTTTTCAATTTGTTACATAATTTGTTACATACAGAAAGCCCTAATAAAGTCAAGATAAATCACGTTTATGTTCTCAAATCCTGTTTGCCTGCTGTGAAAGGAAATCACATGGATTTGATTATTTTGTTTTGGATACACTCATATCCTTGTTGTCTTCCAGTTATAACAGTTTCAGTTACTTGTTCAAGCATTTCCTGAGAGCAGAAATTAAGTTACTGGCTGAATCATACCCTGGTCTTCCTTTCTCCTTATTTGAAGACAGGCATTGGCTCTCCCTTCATGAACTTTCCAAGTTTCAAGCCTATTACATGCACTCCATGCAACTTGAGTATCCAATAGTTCATAATAAAGTTGTTAAAATCATTAGGACACTCAAAATCCCTTGCTGACTTGATAAACTCTAAATTGTTCCTTTTCCATTCAAAGCTCATGTTTTTACTTTACTGTACTACTTCTCATTTTTCACTTGATCATGCTCGCAAGGACCAAGGCAAAATGTTATTACAAAATTTAACCTTCTGAGTATCATCCAGCAATAGCTTTTCCTCTCTGCTGAACAGCTGACCAATTCACCCTTTCCTTCACCTTCCCTGTGTTACAATTGCACTTTCAAATTGATTGATACCTCTTGGCAGATGCACCCTGTTTTAAGCTTTGACTTTTTAAAATTTTGTTCCTACATGTTCAGGTTATATTTATCACTCATCCTCAGCAGCCTGACCTAGTTTCTGCTTCCAGCTTTATTCTTTCTTGTACTTAAAGTTCATGCACAGCTCATGTTTTAATCAAGCTGATTTCTTACTGTATTTTCTCCCTTTTTCTTCACAGTGGGATAGAATACACCTGTGGATGAATACTGTCATTGTGTGCATTATTGGTAAGGCACTAATCCTTTAGCAGCATTTTTCTTCACATGAGATCTTGCTTACCCATTCTGTGAATTTCTTGAAAGCTATCTTCTATCCCTCAGCTGCTATTCCTCCTTCTTGTCCTGAACAATCATGAATCTTTTTCTAATGGCCACTATTAAATGGACCTCTCAGCCTCAAATTCTCATCTATCCCTCACAAACATCAACAAATACAATCTTTCCTTTACTTGCTTTCTGTACTTCTTGAATCAGAAACATTTTCCCTGATACAATCCAAAGGTTTTCCAAGCAATTTGCTGAATTTATTTCCCAGAAGACATTCCTCATTATCTCCAGTTACATTCTACTTAATATAAAGGTTCTTGCAACTTATCATATCTTCTTTTTTTCCCCTCTGCTCTTTTCTGCTTATTGTACAAACCTTGAAAATAAGATGCAATTTAAAGCTATATCTTGCACTTGAACACTGAGGTTTTGGAAAATTAACGTCCAGCATGTGTCTCGCTTGATGGGAATACAAAGATCAGGACAGTATTTTCAGGATAGTTTCAGTCATTGACAGAGCTCATGAGCTCTTGCAAGTGAGGGCATTTCCTGTTACCAATATGGGATATGGCATAAGGAAGTGAATGTGTCAGCAAGCAAACCTAGGTAGCCCATGTGCTTGTCCACAGACAATGTGGGGTTTGTCTCCAGGACATGAACTCTGGAAACCACTAGATTTGGAAGGATGCCAGGCTGCTAGACACTCATGTTTATCCTGTTTAAACTCATGATAATCTCACTGAATTACATGGAAGGAAGAATACTGAAGAGACCTGCTCTCTTTAAAGGAAGCCTTTCTGAATGCAGCTGGACATTCCTTAGGAAACAAAAGACAATTCTCAATATCAAAGTTCCAAAATATAAATAGAGATAATTTTGCTAGCTTGAGAACTATGAGGAGAAAGAAAGAGAGAAAGAGAGAGAGAGAGAAAGAAAGAGAGAGGAAGCAAGAGAGAGGGAGAGAGAAAGGAAGGGAAGGGAAAGGAAAGGAAAAGGAAAAGGAAAAGGAAAAGGAAAAGGAAAAGGAAAAGGAAAAGGAAAAGGAAAAGGAAAAGGAAAAGGAAAGGAAAAGGAAAAGAAAAGAAAAGAAAAGAAAAGAAAAGAAAAGAAAAGAAAAGAAAAGAAAAGAAAAGAAAAGAAAAGAAAAGAAAAGAAAAAAAGAAAAGAAAAGAAAAGAAAAGAAAAGAATGCAGGTATATGCACTTGTCTTAGTGATGTAAAGGTTAGCTTAGTGCTAAAATATTAGAATGCTTCAATCTAAAATGGCTCCTTCTGTACTGAACATAGTACTCCATAGAAGTCCTTGCAAGTGCTACCAGGAATTTATAAGAACTGAGACTTATCTAAGCTACAAAAGATATCTTGCATCAGTAACAACCTATTTCCTTTAATTGCACTGATACCTTATGCAGTGCATAATTCTTCAGTAACCTGTTGAATCACATGTCTATATGTAAATTTTTAACTTCTGGGTCCTGGACTCTTGGTGCCTCTGCTATTAATTTCTGATACTCTAATGGTCACAGAGCAGGATTAGGGTTTATCAGAATGGCTACAGGGGGTTGAGAAGATTTACAGAGACTGTCTTCACTGCATGTATGAGAAGAGTCCACTGTAGCAATGCAGTGGGACTTACACAGCCAGTTAACTGTATGTCACTGAGGTGAGGGTGGCCTTCCTGTCCTCATAGAGCACCCCCTGGTCCCATTGTCAGGGGAGGTAATGGTGCTGAAATTGTTGTTCTTCCATCAAATAGGTTAGAAGACTTCCATCATGGTTTATGAGGCCTTTTCTCTTTGTCATAGACAATAGGTGCTGGTTAGACATTTTAGGCTCTTTCTCCTGGAACCAATTTTAATCATGACCACAGACCTATTACTGAAAGTTTCTGAAAGTGCTGAAAAGTGGTTTTATCACACAGTTTATAATTTGAAACATCTGTAGCATATCCAGCTCCTTGTAAAGCTCCCCAAATCACACCCTAGTTCCTGAGATTAGATTCCTTCAGCTGCTGTACTTTTCCAAGAAAAGTTCTCATCCTTATTGCCAGCCCTAAGCACTTCTGCAACGTTTCCTTTTTTTTAATTATGGTTTAATCACAATGAAATGAAGTCTTTTAAGGCTAAGAGTAGAAAGTAGAACAATAGCTGGCTATCTACCTAGAGAAAAAGCAAGCAGAACTGCCTGAAAAAGCTATAAGAAGCTATACAGCAAGAAGATGCATAGTAAAAGCTATATAACAGCTAGATAAAACAGTTAAACACAGGAAATGAAGCATAGGAGCAAGCAGGCAGGCTATAATGGTAGATTTCTCTTGCACAGGTGTTTTGTCAAAAACACTTCCCTATCAAAAAAATAAGGACCAAATTCATCCTTCTGTTTGTATATTCAGAATCACACAAGTAAAGAGCTTATAAAGCATAATTTTTCTATAAGTAGGAAATCAAACAAAGCCCAGGTCTATTAGAAATGGAGTCTTGCTCCCAGGTTCTTGCCTGTCATAAGGGCCCCAACTCCACATCTCTATAAAAACAAGACACACAAATGCTGCACTATCCTAGACAAAAGCATGTGCTGAGGCACCAGCCAGATCCTTCACTTTGTCCTAGTTGGGCCATTAGCCTGGGCCTCCTTTCTGCCCAAGCATCAGCATTCATTAGAAGGGTGGTAACACAATTGTCTTTTGAATTCCTACTTGTCTTCCAGTTTGGCTTGAGGTGGCTCAACAGTCCCAAGGAGAGCAGAGAGAAGAGAGAGCAGGGAGAGAGAGGTCACATCTAAGACACAGTTTGTATATTTTTCTTTTTAAAAAGACATAAAATGTTCTCTAAAAACCTTAGTGTTCCCAAAACAATTTTCTAATATCACAGATAGTTAAAATATTCAGTACACAGATAGGACACGCAGTACAGAATAAAAGAATAATTTTATACTGTCCAGGGAAGGTTACCCCCAGGTAATGTATCAGTATTAGAATATGGCTATGTGGCTATTATTAAAAATTATACCATCAAACATTTTCTTTCATTCTTTCTGTCTGTTAAAGAGAGAGAGAGAGAGATTGGGGGAATCACAAGGCACTTAGGATAAAGACCCAGGTGCTGGAGATACAAAAATGTAGGGAACCTTTCTTTGGTAAAGCAGAATTGGGGAAAAGTTTCTGAAAGAAAAATAGAAACAACAAACTGGCACCATTATGCAACAAAATAATGTTCCATTACTTTATTTCTAAACTTTCTTGCCACTGGAGATATCTGTAGGAAAGCAGCAATGGAGGTAATTGGTAATTTCCAGTGTTAACAACTGATAAATTAGGTCTGTATTAAAGACAATGGCCTTGATATATTCGTTATCTGAGGTTTTGCTAAACTTCTCATTTCTTCACCCATCTGCATGTAAGAGAGCACATTAAATTTTTCCTGATAAGTTCCCAAAGCTTTGTGTTAGTGTATACTACAAAAAAAGGAAGACAATCAATAAGTTATCGGGGCTAGAGTGCACAAGAAAAGAAAGAGCTGATAAACAACCACTGTGCCCTCAGGCAGCTTCTGTAGCGAAAAAGAAATGCTTGGCCTGAACTCAACTATACAGATGTAACGCCAAAAATGAAGTAACTCCTGGCTTTAAAGCCCCTGAGAGTCACTAGAAAGCTTCTCCAGACTTCAGATTACACTGTAATTTATTTTCCAGTGATTCTGTAGTGAGTAAATCACTAACTGCCATTAAGGAAATGGATCTGGTTTCCTGTTCCTGACACAGATTACTCACAAGACCCTGGATCAGTCACAATGCAGTACTGGAAAAGATTTTTTTTTTTTTTTTTTTTTTTTAGTGTCTACATATCAGTAGTGGAATATTAAGGCAGAGGATAGTGATGGTACCAATTTTAAGGCTGACAGTAGAGGGGTCATAAGTGAAACATGATACCTGTAATACAGGAAGGATGTGTGCAAGTTTGTGACATGCAAGACAAGAAATAAATGTTTCCCAGTCACAAAAAAGTTATTGAGCCTCTTTAATCATCTATGAAACAATTAAAAGACCTAACTTCTTCTTGAAAGTACTTACCAAGGAAAAAGCAATAATACAGAATGCAACAGGAACTTCTAGCCAAATATTGACCTGAGAGTACATTTTTTGTCATATTATCCATAAGCTAGTTATTTAATAAATAAAATCCTTAAGTATTTGCATTTATTTAAATATTCTATATGAGTTTAAAGCACTTATTCCACACCTTAAAATTAGTTATCTGATACAGAAATCATCTGATATGTGATAATCTGAACCAACCAATGTTTCTTCTGGTTTTGGAATCTCGTGGCTCTTCTGTTGTTGCACCTTATCCATCTCAAACAACTTTGTGTAACTGGGCATATAAAGTCACTTTTAGGTGTTATTACTACATTGTTTGCATTACAAGCAGACAAAAAAAAGAAAAGAAAAGAAAAACTGTATATATTCCTATAATACACAGGAAGTATGAGTTTTAAATCTCTCCTCTCTGAGTTCTCCTTACAGTCTATACACTCAGGAGCCAAGAGAATGCTACCCGTGGCAGTGGCTGTTTTACTGTACTGACAACAGAGGAAACGCAGGAAAACTGTCTTCTCCAGCTTAAAATCATTTTCTGGAGGTAGAAGGGGAAACAAGGGGCAATTTCAAAAGGTCCATACTTAACACAAAAGCCATTGGTAGTACTGAAAATAAAGTCCTTGTTCATGGATCTTACAGTTCTAGCAGCTGAGATGGTTGGACTTGCCAAGAGCAGAAACCATAATGATCTCTTAGAGTAACTAAATAGAGGGTGGAAGTTTCCCTTCCAGGCTTTTACGACCAGCTGAAACAAACAGCTTCTTGAAGAAAAAGATAGACACACATGGAGATGTCCTTTGTCACATTCTGGCTGGCTGTGAGAGCCCAGTATTGGGGGTTGTGCAAAGGTGGCCCTTCTGGTGTCTGAAGATCTTGTTAGAGCCTGTAAACTTTTCATAATCATATTTGTACTCAGCACTTCCTACTTCTCATGTCCTTCCTTTTCTACAGGAACAAATTTAACTTGTCTTTTGTAATCTCATTACCACAAAAATTTCTTCCTGCATCAGCCAGGCCTTACTGGCTGACAGAGAAAACAAGTTTTAATAAGAAGTAGGATTATTAAACTGGAAGTTGTTTACACACAGACTGGTGTACCCAAGTTAGAGCGTGCACTGCAAGTTGCCCAGCTGCTGCTCTGCCATCAAGCTCTGTGTGTGCCAATTGCCCAGATTTTGGGGCTAGTAGGAGATCAGATAGTCTGGCAGGTGATGAAACGCATTGCAAGCAAAAGGAAGTGGTGGGGTGGCACAGATAAAACTGTAGCCGCTGTAACTGTAACTGTAGTGTTAATGTAACAGAGCAAGCATAATAAGCTTAAAAACACAATGCATCACAGTATGTAGAACGCTTAGCTTCACTCCAGCAGAAAGCTATTCTGGATAATTCATGCAATCATTTTGCTGTCACTTGTCATGCCTGCTCCTAATAACAGAAAGGCTCAAAGTACTTTTTTTACATCTCTGACAGAAGACACTGAATATTAATAAGAGCAACAACAAGGGACCATTTGGGAAGGCATCTTGCTAGCTGGCATTCCAGAGAGTCCCTCTTGTTATCTTAAGCAAAGATATCAGCTATATTGAAGATATTTATCTGACATGTTATGTGACACATATGCATGACATGAAAGGAAAATACAGGGTTCCTCAAGCTCAAGTGTTTTCTGAGGAAAGGATTGCCATGCATAACTGATGGTATTTTTCTGCAACTAGACTGTCTGCCTTAGTTTGCTGTCCTTCATGTAAACTGGGAATGAAATGTAAAGAGGCTGATAATGAGAACATGAAATCAAACAATATAAAACAACTTGATTCCTAAAAAGAATCATGTAGGAAACATAATGCTTGGTTTCTTCCAATCTTTGTTGATTTTAACTTATTATTTATAAGGCTAAAAGCTGCTTCTGGGAACAAATGGAGATGAATACACTGTCAACAATCTAAGGATTATTCTCAGACTGACTGAAACCCAAAAAGGTCAGAGATGTGAGCAACACAGTCTGCTTTTCTAAGACAAACTGTGAGTTAACTGTGCTGTGAAGAACTCACTGAAAGAGAGGAGAAACAGATGTGCTCAGATTTTTTTTCAAGGTAGATGTACAAAGTAACTGTTTTCTACAGCAAAGTTAGGTCTATTTGTTTACAAAAAAATAGTGAAGTCAAAAACTGATACAAAGAGCACACTTTATGTTATATGGATTCAAATTTGTTATTATACATACATCCAATTAAATCCACAACTTGTTTCCCAGAGAAATAAGGCTATTTTGCCTAGAGTATATATGGATTGTAGGCATTATCTTTGTTAATCAGAAATCAACAGGACCTTACATTTGCACTTAACTTCCTGTGGCTTTATGACTTCAATGGGAAATACGACAACAGAAAAACAATTTATTATTTGATATTATGTTGGTGTGTACTGCCAAAAGGGGAAAGATATGATCTGTGACATTCTTTAGCCTTTTATAAAACCCTTGCATCAAGAAAGATAATGTCCAAACTATGAACCTACCTAATTAGGTATGTGCCAGTTATAATAAATTACATACACAAAGAGGTACTGAGGTGAATGCCTATTGAGCAGTAGCAAAAGCAAGTAACACTATCTTGGCTCATCCTGTAACCATTAAAACTGTAGAGAGTAATATTTTTCAGAAGAATTCAAATAGATTACTCCAGCTCTAAGTGAAAAATTAATCTCTTCAATAAATCATCTTGAAGTTAATTCTTCCCAACTGACTTCAAAGATCCATGCTGAAGCAGCAGTTTTTAATAGCATTTTAAGTGATTCATTCCTTTATACAGTCATTACATGTATATATGATCAGTTTCTTAGATGATCAAAATGTTAATTAGTGAAGGTTTTTTAGTTCATTAGAAGGCCTACACAAGGTGGGCATTCATCAGTTTGCCCACACCACTGTGCTGTCTGAAACCAGGTTTCAGCAAGGATCTTCTGCAGTCAACAGTTCATGATCTGCTATGTTAACTGCATTTTGCATCATTCTGTATTTATTTGCTACTGCAGAACAAATTCAGAGCAGAGCCAGCTTCAGATGTCAAAGTGTTTTTTTTCCCCAGGAGATTACTTTTCAGGGTGAATACAAAAATTTTATTCTTTCAATGAATAGTTATGGCTGAATATTCTGGGCTTGTCTACTTTTCAGAATTTTTTAAAATATAATGCAATCTTGCTTAAGAGGGAAATCTCTTCCTGTTTTTGACAGTCACAACAGAACTTGCAATCAGAAGACTGAGCCACTTTTTTAGTTTATTACTGGACAGTAGGGGTCAAAGCTGGGGATTGAAAGGATTAAAAACTGTCTTGTGGACAAGTCTAAATACTGCCCCATTTGAAAATGGTAGGGAAAACAACTTGCAGTTGTTCAAAAGGTTTAAAGAACCTTTGAGGCTCTTTAAACCTCTGAGGTTTAAAAGGTTTGAAGAACTTTCTAGTCTTATATACTTCCCTAGATACCTGGTATGTGGGTATTCTGAGACAGGACAGTAAAAAGACTTTTGGTCTGATCCAGTTCAGCTCCTCACTTCCAGATCATAAATTACAGGAGTGTGTATAAAGAAATCAATGTAACTACATTTGTGAGCTCTACAAGCAACAAAGAGAACATGAGAAACCACACTGAAGATCAAAATAGCATAAGATTGACCAGAGGCTGGAAATGGCAAGAAATGACCAACTAGACAGGGGCTGTTTACCCTCGGAAAGTGAAGATTTAGGGGGATAATATTACAGAAGGTTAAAATAGCCATGTCAGGGAGAAGGTGAATGAGGAATGATTCTTTTTCTATATAAGAACTAGGTTGTCAAATAAAATTGTGTGGCAGGTTGAAAACAAAAAGGGAATGAAGCCCTTTAACATGATATTGCTAAAGTCTTAGAATTCTCTGCTGCAAGATGCTGAAGATTGTATAAGTTCCCAGGTGTTTGAAAAGTAACTACATAAAGTCATGGACTAGAAACCCACCATAAGATACAAGGACAAAGCTACTGGTTTAGAATCTGAAAATGGGAGTAGGAAATACCATTACATGTCTGCTTTACATTTGTAAATGGTATTTCCTACTCCCATTTTCAGATTTACATTTGTAAATGTAAATGTAAATTTACAAATGTAAATCTGAAAATGGGAGTAGGAAATACCATTACATGTCTGCTTTAAATTTGTAAATGTGCCTCTGCTGTCTTCCCTTTACTTCTCCCTTTCTTGCCTAAACTTCTTTATTGCTCACTTGGAGAAGGACAATACTGGGCTAAATGAATCTGTAACCTGACCTGGCACACTTATTTCTAGAAGTCCTTTGTTCAACTCATTTTTCTTCATTTGTTTTTCCCCTGAACTACACAAGCTGTTGAAAGTTGAATACTTAAAATTTCAGAAGGCAAAAAGAGTAGCATGCCCTTCCCTGTCTCCTCCGCCATTGGGTTTCAGCTCTAAGAATCCAAAAATTGTAAAAGATGTGGACAGATGAAAAATTGAAATATGTCAGTGGTTGCTTTAATATTTAAATAAAACAAATCCATGCAAAAATCCCAATGTCCTTAACCTAGGACTAGGGATGTTGATGAAAACTCTGTGGTACCTCTGTCCTACAGCTCCTAATTAAGTCATTGTCAGCCTAGACTGTCCCACCCCAGTCTAGGCTCAGTCTCTGCTGGGATCATACTTCATTTTGCTAAGCCCTGCAGTGTGGTTGGTGAACGCTGCTCTGGGGTACAGAGCCCTGGAATACACTACACTCAGCAGCAGCAAGGCCCCAGGGAGTCTGGAAATGTTGGCTTCACTAACGCTGTCGGGAGTGAAGAGGAAGGCAATTAGGGTAACCCTAAGCCCCCACGAAGATCACTGAGTAGTGATGTTACTGACAATTAAAGGAGAGAAAACAGGACTCTGAGAGCAAAAATATCAGAGAAAGTCAAGCTCTTTGCCTACCTATACAACAGAATGGTTCTGCTGTTAAAAAGTCAGAATAAATTCTGATTTTTAATGCTCCAGTAAATGTTTATATACTATAAAGGTTTACGAAGAAATAATTGTGTTAGTGTTCTTCCTGGTTACACACTTGCATCTTATAATGAAAAAAATAGATTACAATGTCTTTGTTGTACTACATTGTTCTATAACTGAGAATTAGGTTGTGTTTCATTTTAAGTATTTTCAAAAGATACAGATAATTACAGCTCTTACTAACAGCAATGAGGCAAACGTGAATTCTCAGGTGGGCTTTTAAGCCTCATCTCAGCATGTTTGATGTAGAAACAAATATTAAAAGTACTCTAGTATTTTTTGTCAATGCTTTCCTGAATAAATTCTATTAAAATATAGATTCTCTTGGTCTTTCATGCAGAAAGTATAATGAAAACAATTTTAATCTTAAAATGGCTCATTGAGATGCCAAAGATTAAATTAGAGAGATCAGCTACCAATCCTTTTCCCATTTACTTGCAGTTGGTCATACCAATCTTCAGACAATATATGTGAAGTAAGTCATCTCTACTATTTCCATTACTGTGTTATGACACAACCTGGCAGATTTTTAGCTCAATTGCAAAAACTAATGGTGGGCCATGAACGTTCAGAATGATATCTGATCCCCAGCAACTGTAAGGCAGCAATAAAAAAAAATAAAATAAATAAAATTTTAAAAAAAAGTTATTTCTTCAATAAGTGAAGGAAAACTGCATGCATTATGGAAATGAGAATCTAGTGCAGTATTTGACTGACAAAGGACACGTCCAGTTCCTTTTCAGCTACTTCACAAAGATATTCTACCATATGAAACAATAACTAAAGTAGACATTTTTGAGCTGAAGAAAGAGCAAATGAAAAGAGAAGAGAGAGCTAAATTCTGCAGCAAAATACTGCCTCTACTGGAAGATTTTTTTTTTCCATCTGCATAAACACTTGAATAATTACTCATCAGTTCTTCAAAGTGGAAATTTGCAAAAAGCTGTTGAGCATGGCTTTCAGTAGTATAAGAGCTAAAGCTCTTCAGGGTCTCAATTACATCCTTGGAGGAGCTATAAAAAATGAAAACATGCAGATTGTTCCAATCTATGAAAACACCTTCATTTACTACTTATTTGTCAAATGGAATAAACTAAACTAAACAGTAATGACCATTGGAAAGTTTTAGATAAATAAAACATGCTCAAAAGTGGGGAAAAAAATTTTACTATCAGGTAGCTGCAGCTTTGCTGGGTTAGCTAATTATTCATGTAGAGACATATTCTAAATCTGTCACTTCAGACAGTAATGGCTTCTAAATCTAGAAAGCCATTTGCCTAGAGCAGTAGTTGCTATTGCTCTAACTTAGCAACAAACCCAGTGCAACCTCCACTTCTTCAGCTGAACAAAGACACTTGGCTCTCACCGAGTATCTCTGTGTCACCAGCACATTTTTACATGCCTCACATGTAGGGCACTTAACCATGGAAGGGTTGGCTCAGAACACTGTTTTTAACATTGTTAATATCAATTTACCTTCCCTGTCCTAGTAGCAACATTTTCAACAGAAACAGGCCAGAACTAACACCTGCTATACAGGCATGCCTGGTTTACTGGTATGTTCAGTCCATGCCTGGTTTTGCAGCTCCAGCAATCTCAGTGTTATTCATTCTTATACCCTTCATGCTTTAACACTTCAGCACCATAGACTATTCAAGGAAGTCTTTCAATCTACTTTTCACAAAAGCACCTTTCTTTAAGCTCAGGCCTAACTTCCACTATACCCAGAGTGGATTTTAAACCTAGGCTTCAGAATAAACATGTCTGCACACACTTTCTATATGGAGGTGAATGCAAGCTGAAGCTGGAGTTCAGCAAAAAGGATAAAGATGGCTTTCTGTGGAAACTGTTTCTCTGGACTCTGTCACCAAAGTTCATCCTCTTTGTTCCTGTCCCATACCAAAAGAGAACCTTTTGAAAATTGGGGTGACATTTGCTTTCTTCCAGTCCTCAGGCACCTCTCCTGATTACCATAACCTTTCAAAGATGATCATGAGTGACTTTGCTATGGTATCCACCAGCTCTCTCAGTACCCATGGATGCATCCTGTCAGGGCTTATGGACTTGTGGATGTCTATTTTGCCTGGGTGTTCTCTAAACCAAACCTCCTTGACCATGGGAAGGTCCTTCAATGTCCCTTTATCCTGGTCTCCAGGGTCAGAGATTCCTGAGGGCTGGTCTAGCCAGTGAAGATGGATGCAAAGACTGAGCTCAGTTACTCTGCTTTCTCTGCACCCTCTGTTACCAGTGCCCCCTCTCTGTTGCATCCTGGGATTGTGTTTTAGGGGTTCTTATTTGTGTTAGCTAGCTGAGTCCTGTGTACCCCCGTGCTTCCCCCATGTCGTTCCCCTCCCCATGGTGTCTGGCCCCATGCTGCCTGCCGTTGGGCTTTTCCCCCCTACCACTCCTGTGGTCCGGCCCCGGGAGCCCCCGTGTCCGCCACCCCATCCCCATGATCCCACTCAGCCCGAGGCTCGGTGTCCGCCCCTGCGGTTCCCTGGTTGGTCACTGTCCTACGTCATCATTGCGTCACCCGCACCGACTGGGGGGCGACGTCTGCCCTCCCTATCACATCCCGCTCCCTCCTGGGTTCCGGCGCCATTTCCCCCACATGGAGTGGGAAGCGCGAGTTGCTACCCCCCCACTGCAGCTCTCAGCAACAATAAAGCCTTCCTGCTTTCCTCGTGGGTGATCTGGACATTCCTTCCCTCTTTGCCTCGGACCCTCGCACGGGTGACAGAACCCGGCAGACCCTGACCGGCGTGCCAGTGGCAGCGGCACGCGGGAGAGAAGCAGCGCCAAAGGGCGCCGGAGCTGCTCCGGACCCGGGGGAAAGAGTGCGATGCCGCACCTCTCCATTTAGTAACAGAACCACATTGTCCTTTCCTTTGAAAAAGCCCTTCCTATTGTCCTTGACATTCTTGGCTGGATTTAATTCCAGAGTGACTTGGCCTTCCTTGTCTCATTTCTACTTAACCTGAAAATCTCTCTATATTCATTCCAGAGGGCCTGACCCTGCTTCCATCTCCTGCTTACACCTGAGTAATGACAGGAGTTCCCTGTTCATCCATGCAGGTCTCTTGCCCCCATTGCCCAATTTCTTGCTCATCAGGATGCATTTTTCTTGAGCCTGGAGGAAGTGATCTCTAGACATCAACATTCCCTGCAGGGCCCAATCCTATGGGATTCTTCCAAGAAGATCCTTGAAGAGGCTAAAGTCAGCTCTCCTGAAGTCCATGATGGCCATCTTACTTGCTGCCCTGCTTCCTACTCACCCAAGACTGAACTCCACAATCTCATGGTCACAACAGCTAAGGCTGCTCCCAGCTTTAACATCTCTAAGGCCTTCCCTGTTGGTTAGTATGAAGTTAAGCAGCACACCGTTCCTTGTGGTCTCCTCCAAAACCTGGAGATGACAAGAAATTGTCATCAGAGGTTTCCAGGAACCTTCTGGACTCTTTTTGCTTCTCTGGACTGTGTAGCTTCTCCAGAAGATGTCAGGGTAGAAAAATCCCCCCCAAGAACCAGTGCCTGTGACTTTGAGGCTGCTTCCAGCTGTCTGTAGAAGCCTCATGCACTTCTTCCTCCTGCTCCGGTGGCCTGTAGCAAACACCCACAACAGTGCCACCCTTTCTAGTCTGCCCTTTTATCCTAACCCACAAACTCTTTTTACATAAAAAGCATCAGTACTTGTAGGTTTTTCTGCATACAAAAACCAAAACAACACTCAAAATGTATTTTTTTCTCATGATCTTTCCCTAGAGAAAGCAAATCAGCAAAGTTTTTGCATAGTACATTTACAGCATACAATTCCTTATTAAACTCACACAGTGCTTTGCCACATACTTAAAAATGGGTTTGTGATACAGTACTCTCAGATGCTCTGTGGGCTTTACTTAGATTCTTATGATTTTCTTATTCTGAAATTATTGTCCTGTGTTTGAGAAATGTCTGTGGGATATATACTTTATCTTGAGGAAAACATTCAGTATTAAACAATTGCTGCTCCAAAAGAGAGATGCTTTGACCACAGGAAAAGTTTCTTGCTTGACTGAAACCAATTTATTCAGAACTACTTCTTCTGGTATTCTGTATAAAGAGAATTACTTGCTGATTTCAGCCAGTGACTTTTTTATTTCCCTTTGCTGCTATCAAAATTATGATCAAAAGTAATTTCTTATTGTCTAAGGAAGCTAATTTAAAGAAACATTTCTTCTTCTAATTCTCTGCAATTTAATGCTGCAAATGAAAAAGTTGAAATTATTTAAGTCAATATCAAGGGAAAAATGGAGATCACAACTGTATGGTTATAGTGAGGAAATTATAGACAAGATTGTGTTTAAAATTACAATGGGGCCTTCTCTTGAAGAGTAACCTTATGAAAACAAAGTAAGAGAAAAGCTACTACAACCTATTGCTCTTAATGTTAAGTGCTTGTTATTTATCCAGACAGTATCAGCCTTCACACACCATGAATTTGTGGGGTGGGTAGGCAAAGCGTGTAGCCTCTATGAGCTGAGAGGTTGTCAGTGACGGCACTCTTTGGCCACAAGCCTTTACCACAGCTGAATTTCACACTGTCCATCTGATTTCCATACCAGTTCATACATACTGGAAGCAGGGCCTCAGCAAAAAGAAAATACCAACTCCAGTGAGTGCAAGTCCAAATAAGAACAAAGGAATGATCTGTGTGCCATGTGTGTAATACTCCAAAATGTGTATCAGTAATGTTCTTAGGTAACTCTGTAAATTGAGTTTAGGAATAACAGTATTTAACGAAGAAGCAACTTTTAAATGTGTTGAAAGATCTTAGAAAATACTCCTCTGGTGTCCATCTAGGTATTCTTTGTACATATACCACAACAGGCAGTAAGAGATTAAACAGTCAAAACACAAAGTAACATGATAGTATAAATTCACACTAGTTGCATATTAAGACACTTACCTTTAAAAATACTGAATTTCTAAATCCTAGGTTACAGGTTCAGCAAGTAACTGCAAATGTAAAGTCCTGAAAGTAAAAAAGAGAATACTGTTTTTGTCTAAGTTCTCATTAGTATCCTGCAGTGACGGCACATTTTGTTGAGATCAACAGGAGGTAACAGTCATCCAGTACATCCTGGGACAGGATCCAGACAGCTTCTATTAAAAAGTCATAGATATAAAGTCTAAAATGGAAAAAGAAGGCTATACCAATCTGTATAAATCAAAGCTATAAATTCCAAATACTGTACTAACTGCATTGTATAAATTTAATAAGGTAAGAAAAAAGAACAAAAAGAAAGTAGTAGTCAGCATGATTACAAATGAAGTTATTTAATTTTATTTGGAACAATGTGAAAAATTGTACAGATTCATTACTAGATGGAATTTGTAGGCTTGTTAGTTCAGAAGAAGTACAAACATTTTGCTATTCAGGTCTGTTAGGAATAATGATAAATTTCCCTTCCAAAACTAATAAAATAAAATATGAGCAACAAGTATTTTTTTCAATCAGGTCTGGCCAATTTATACCTGGTATGTTTACAAGTCTGTGTATTTACTAATGCAGCTTTCTCAAAAATCTCAGATCCCTGCGGAATCTCCAAAGGCCCGGAAAAAAAAATATGGACTGTTTGGACTGTGGTTAAAAGAAAACTGGGTAATTTAGGAACTTCAGATCTGCCAACTTGTCAATCAATACTTAGTCATCCATTCATATGGTTGGAAAACTACCTATCCAATGTAATAACCAGTGAAAATGATACCAAACATTTGTGTCACAGTGATGTCCATCAACGCTGATGTGTAGAAAATAGATCCACTTTTACTGGGCTTAGTTCCTTAGTTGTTAGAAGTTAAACTGTGGCATAATGTTTAATAAGAAAACATCTTAGGCACTCCCATGCACTTTGACTGATAATTAGGACAGAATTCTGGAGACAGAATACAGGTGCTCGCAGTCATTGTTTACTGAACATAAACACCAGAGACACTTAAACCCCTAGGCCTGCTAATTCAAACCTTGAAGAAACAAATTGAAAAAATCAGAGGCTAGGACAATGTTACTTTTCTTTGGTGAATTCCCTTATTAGAGTGAGAAGTATCTGAAATCAGAAGTTCAAAAGACATTGACAAATTGAAGAGGATTTAGAGAAGAGACAGAAGATGACTAAAGGAGTGAAAAACATGCCTTACTGACAGACCACAGAAGCTCATTCTGTTTAGATATCAGGCTCCTTTGCCCAACACTAATAACTCCATTATGCTGTGAGTCCATTCTGGGAGCTGATCCAACTGAAAATAGGCCTTCCTTTTCCTGTTTGCTTGTTTTAAGGTTTCCACCTACACCAGGTTCCTAAACTGGTCCACTCCATGGCCACATCAGCAGTGCCAACACAAAACTCATTACAGGGACAAGTTGCAGGAAACTGAAGGACACCACAGGAAGTTCATCTCCAGGTCTTGATCATTGGAACTACTTCTGTACATACCCTCCTGCAGAACACTCACTCCAGCCTCAGGGCGTTGATGAAGAAGACATTGCAGACCCTTCTGGGTGAAAGCCAAAGCTGGTGGCATTCACAGCCTAACAATTAACCAGGCACTGTGATGTCTTCTCTTGCACAAGTAGTATCATCCATGAAATTAGATGACAGTCCAAGAAATTTCACTGCTGATTTAAAGATTCTGTTAGGGGAAGTCTTATAGATTCTGTTAGGAGAAGCCCTATAAAGATTTATTCATCTTGTTAATAAAGATTATTCTTTCTGTTAGGGGAAGCCCATAGTATGCTATGTTGAACAGCAGACCATATCATCTGGACATTTCTTTCTGTCCTCAAACCCTAAGAGGTGATGTGTTGGAAAGCATCCAATCTGATAATTGTCAAGCTGAAATGTCTCTTCTAGAAAAAGAAACACTGGTGCATTTGTATACGTATACTCTTAATCTAACATTTTATAAAGAAATTGGACTGTTTGGCCCAGTTACCTGCAGGTGAGTGCTCTTCAGCCTCTAGCATGATACAAACAAGTCCAAGAGGATAAAAATGCTAGTGCTCCAGCAAAACAGATAAAGTTATCATTCTCACCTTAAACAGAAAAGGTGTCTTTACCCAGTGTTATTATAGTTTATGCAGCATTTTTCATGGTTCATTTAGACCATAAAATTTTAAAGAACTGTAAAATTCATTTTAAGTGAGTTGTCCTCATTGTCCCTTTAGTGCCATGGCAGATAAACTATTAGACAGACTATTGTAAACAGCTGAATCTTTCCCATATTCCAACCATACCTCGAGATAGCAGATAAAGTGCAGACTGTGAAAGCAAACCCTGGAAATAAGTGGGTCAGAAGTCTCGTGGAGAAGAAGTGCCAATTCGTGGCTGTTGGGCTGCACGGAGCGTACCAGAATACAAATGCTGCCCCTTTATTCAGACAAGGCACCAGCAGCAGGACCGTGCTGGCTCAGGGACTACTGCACTACCTTGGTCATGGCCAGGATGGAAGCAAGGCACAGGGGGCAGCTGTGGTCAGGGCCAGTGGGTAATCCTGGGGTCTGGGACCCAGCTTGGTTCTGACTGTGCAAGGGACCACAGCAGGAAGGGATTGCTACGGAACAATTGAGAATCACTGCAAGACCTCCTGGTGCTTGCAGCTTTCAGAAATATTCATGCCTTGAGCTGTCAGCCATAGGAAGATGTGGAAGTGAACTTTACAAGGTGGGGAAAATTAGGAGTGTTTGTAGAAGACTATAAATTTGGGGGGGAAAGTGCATCGTTTGTATCCTTTACCAAAAAAAAAAAAAATAAAGGTTGTTCTTGGTACAGTGTCTGCCCTTTTAAAGGGAAAAACTTTAACTTCAGGCTTCTAATAATCACAGGCTTTGCTGTAATATGAGAACAAAGATTGTCACTAAGCTATTTGGAAAATATGAATCAAAACCAAAATACCTCAAAATTTATGGAAGTCTACATAGTTATGAATATATGCTTTTCCTAAGACCACTTATTAAGGGTGGGTGTGACCTTAAAGTTTGGCCAAGACCAGAAAAACAGACAGAATTGAGATGGCAACATTGTAGATTATTTCAGTTATCTCTGAAATCAAAAAGATAGGTTGTTCTCATCACACTAGCACTGCATTCCCTTCTCAAAAATGTGGGAGAGGACTGGAGGACTTTTCCTTTATTTTATTTTTTTTAGTAACAGCCTGCTCCTTAATAAATTAACCAAGGCTCTGTCTTTACCTCAAAATTGCAAATTAAAAACATAGATCACATGGTCTTTATCAATGGACCTGCTTCTGTCATCACAATCTAGACATTCTGGTCTCGACTTCTTTGGCTGAACTTCAATGAATCTACACTTATTTAAATTCTATGTTGAGAAAATTGTTAAGTTGCAAAAGGCAAGTCAGAGGCTACATGGAGCTCAGCATTCTAATCCTAGTGATTCCATGATTCTGATTCCTATATGCTCCCATGTGAACTTCCCTACCTTTTGCATTATGTTGAAACAAAAAGGATGTTGAAATGGTAACTCAAAGCAAGGCATACTGCTAACATTGTCACTTCCCAGCTGCTAAACACTGAGCATTTTTGAAGAATTGCTTTCATCCAGATGATATGAAATAAAAACTAGAATAAGCAAATGTCATCCAGGACTTTAGCTTTCCAGGGCAGGTTGGGTTTGCACGATGGGCATAATGTGTGAGTGTATTACTTGGATTATACAGAAAAATATCTTTGATTTCCTGTGATACCAAGATTTTTTTCCCAAATTGCTTGAAGCTACTCCCACTTTGTGCAAGAATATTTCCTAGGCCTTATTTCCTCACAAGGAAACAGACCTGCTTCGAATCCCTGACTCACAGTTGCCAACAACTTTGACAGAAGTATCAAATGCTCCATATAGTGTGCACTAAAAAACTTGTAGAGGAAGAAAAGTGTAACACAGTTTAATTTTATTCCAGTTTGAGCACAGTGGAGAGTAGAATGAGGAAGAAATGTGATAATTTGACCAGCTATGATTTTGACTGTCACAGCAGTTGTGCTGCGTATTTCCAACAGACTATTTGCAATGGTGGCATTACTACTTCAGCAGTCATACATATGAGTTTTGTTTAGCAGCAGGGGAAAAACACATGCCGCTCATTTTAATGAAAAACAAAATTAGCATTCAGTTTCTAAGTACTTTCTAAATAAATAACATATTAGCACTAATATTTCATTGAAAACTATATTGAAGAGTTCTCACAATAAAAAAAAAGAACAAAAAACAACCCTGCCCTGAGGCAAATCAAATCTTCAGAAAATATTTTTCTGCACACTTTGATTCACCCTTCAAAATGCTGCAGAAATTAGGCGTCTGTAAGTATTTTTTAAGACATTCTAGCATATCCATTAGTTTGACTGACTGGTCAGAGCTGCAAAAGTAAGAGTGACTGCCTGCCTTCTCACTCTATAGGGATTTAGTACACTCAGACTATATAGATAGTGGCAGGTATAAATCACAGTATTCTGTCAGCCTTGTTTCCTACTGAAATAAGGCTCATGGCATTTGCATTGTCCATTTGGGTAGATATCTGTCCCCCTTAACTTCTGAGTTGATGGGTAATTTAAACACAATCAAAAGAACTGAAAAACCTCACAGCTGTTACATTCTTACAAATTCTATGAATACTGATGGCGGCGTAAGGGAAAGGAAGAAGAAAATCTGTAGTTCAGTGAGGGACAAAGCCAAAATTCAGCCATAACCATCAGCCTAGCAGAGGGTGGCTCTATCAAGGAATATGCCTACTTTTTCAAGTAGAAATTGAATAAAATTGGCAGGGATGAGCAGAAGGAGTAGTACAAAGAAAATGAGACCTAAGCCTTCAGACTCAAAGTTTTGTTGCTCTTAGAATGACCTCCTTTCTTATATTATTGCATGATAACAAAGCACTCAAATACTATCAAGCTGTCAAATTAACCAGTGATTAAACTTCCTTCAGCTGGTTCCTTTGTAGTGTAAGAATGATACCCAAGAAAGAACTATTAAATGTATTAAATCACACATGGATTATAGTAACCACTAATTTTCTATGAAGCTGACCACAAGTTTAGAAGAGTTTGCTAGATACCACAGGGTAGCTAATTAAAATTTCCAGATGCAATTCTCTCAGATCATGTATTACTTAGGTATTGATGTTTCTTTCATTAAATGAGCACTGTATCCCATTTTATTATTCTCTGGCTTCATAAAAAACATCAACATTTGACTTCAACAATTACTCAGTGCTATTCAAATTAAGCTGTTCAATCACTGTTTCTTCTTGAGGATTGACTGACCAGTACTACAAAAATTCTCTGTGATGCTTAAAAGGAAATTATGCAGTCTGAATTCTATACATTTCTGTTTATCTTGCCACGGGTGTTACTAGAGGTCTTTGTAATACATAATTTTGTGTTTCTGCTTTACACATTAGTTTGGAGTCTTAGCTGAAGTTACAAATATGATACTGTGGGAGAACAAAGCTAACATCTGCACAGAGAATAAAAAGGACAGCATGAACCACACAACTGAGTTAATATTTAAAGAACAAAAATTTAATTTTGTATGCAACTTTGTCCTAGGAGGATCTTTATTTTCAATGCTATACATGTGAAAATAAGAATGAATAAGTGGCTCATTATCTACATGTATAAAAATATAAACATCCTATCAAACATATGTAAAATCACCCTTCATGATATGCATCACTGAACCTATGCCTAACTTCTAATTAAAAGAAAGACTGCCCTTGTGGATTTTTTAATAGCACTTGTAAATGCTACTGCATTCATCCATAAGTACACGAACTATGAAAGCAACAGCTACAAAATGTAGACAGGGCTCCAGTATTGTGCCTTTATATTTTTGTATGTTTTCATGTCAACAAGTCAGCAGTCATTGTGTTTATCCATTCTTCAAGCTCTCAATAGAACAGACAAGTAAAACTCATTGACTTTGCCTTGAGCATTTTTCCTTTTAAAAAGTTTACTGCCATTACTAAGTAACGGTTCAGAAAAGTATCATCTTCTGTGGCAAAGCATCAAATGACTATTATATTTACAGCACCATCATTTTAAGCCTGCTGACAATAGTGATCATGAGTTATCAGTAAATTAAAGGCCCATTTCTTAACACTAATAACACTTAAAATTTTTTAGCACAAAGACTAAAAAAAAAATCCTGTTTATATTACATCCATTTTTATGTAAAAAGTGAGAATTACTGGGTCATCTGCCAGGAAAGGGATAGGCAACCATTAATCAAAAGACAGGCAATCTTTGTTTTAGAGATGCATTCAGCCACCTAGAATATTCACATTCAAGCAAATATGTCATCAATTTCAGTTCTACAAGCTGATGATATTCATAGTCAGTTTTTCCATTGAAACATGTATAAGAAACCAGTAAAACGTTACCATGTTATGTACATAACATAATGTGAAAATGCTTAGGTAGATACATTATGAAATCCTGTAGCACTAAAATTATTAAAAAAACTAAATGATTTGTGTAAAATGTTAATATACTGTATATATATGTACACTAAACCACAAGGTCAATTTAAAACTGCCCCTATTCATAGCTCCTATGATGGATTTAGTAAGCTACCAGATTCTTAAAAAAAGAAAGCTATCTAGAGCAAATTTGAACACTTTACTGAAAACTGATTTTATACAAAATCTTAAAAAACATACTTCAGAGTTACTTAATGGAAACTAGAAAAAGACAGTCATTACTCTTGCGAAGGGCACTGTAAAGACCTAGTAGCTGTGATCAATGTCTTTTCCCTTGTGGTAAAAGTTAAGCACAAATAAGTCATCTCAGAGTAAGGCATAGGACAAACAGACTTCATTCCATCCTCAGGTGTATTGGCCTCTCACTTTATCTTATTGCTCATCTAATTTGGCAGGTCTACGTTTCTATCCTTTTAAAAATACTCCATAATACAACTATCTACAAATAGACAGTATCCAGTGCTTTCATATGCACATCTTCAATCACATAGATAAACAACCTTGCTAATATTAGAAAAAAGAAGCCATGGTGATGCAAATTATTTTCAGTTTTATGTAGCTGTGCACTTAATGAAAGCACTTAATGAAAGACCAAGTGAACAGAGACTGAGCACTGAAACTCGATAGAAATGTAGCTATAGCTGTTTCCAAAGGAATTAGGGTTTTTTAAAAAAGCCCAACTGTGAAATTCTTTGGTTAGAATACAGGTGCTAGCAGTATTTCTAAATTCGGAGTTAGAACTAGAACTAGCTAGAACTAGAATTATTGTTCAGGAGTTTTAAACACATAACTTCAAGCCTTTAATATGTACTGCTAAATTCTTCAACACTTCAGATAAATTTAGGATATTTTTCTGTGACAATCTGAACGAGCACACATTCTTAAATCAAGTTTAGGTTTTTAAAGGGAAGTGCTTTTATATTCCAGACTTGAAGAATTTGTTAGAAAGAGCTGCTGAATCTCCGTAAAACCTGCGGTTCAGATCATCTGTTCCAATGCAGACTCTGACTGCCTCCTCTGGGAAAGACTTATTCAGCAGTAACAAAATACAGCTCAGAATAAGTAATTTCCCCTGAAGAAAGTTGGCATCGTCCTTGTTTTTCTGAGGACAGGGCTCAATCCTTTCTAAGAAGTATTAAATTTGTTAAGAAGACACTGACTCTTAGCAGTGTCAGTGCCCAGATAATACTGCTATGAAAACTAAGGAAATGGCTCTTTAAAAAGGGATTTTTGTCATCTGTTGGCTTCAGAGTTTTACAGCACTAACATGACAAAAAGTAACAAGGGTGCTCTTGCTGACAGTTATAATGTACATCTACACTAATTCAATGTACATGATTTCAGCTTCCCAGGACCCAGGCCCTACCTTTAGTCAGGCAAGCCTGGCTTCACCTCACTCCCATCATTTTGAGGGTGTTTAAGGAAATATGCATTGAGATTTCTGTCCATATTATAGACAGTAACTTCAAGAGAATTATAAGGACTTCAGACCACCCATGGAAGTTACAATTCACAAGCACTTTAATTTTTCAAAGTGTCTTTGTTTTACCTCTCAAGGGAATAAACACATGTCTCTGAGTACACTTCATAGTTCAAATGGTTGTCAAATCTGTCCTTTCACATCAGCCTTACATGCTCGCTGTGCAGGCCCTGCTCCAGCTTAACAGAGAGGAGTTCAGAGACATGGGAAGCAAAGAGGGGAGATGGGAGCAACCAATTGTGAAGGGTCACATGCACACCTGCAAAATTACTCATCTCAACAGATAAATTATGAGCCAGTGCAAACCCCTCACAGTCAGGCTTCCTTTCTATATGACAGTCCTTCACAGACAGGCATCACTGAGATGGGTGGGAAAGGGAGGAGTTAAAAATGGACCATTTGGAGTCTGCCCACCAAGGCAAACTCCCTCATAAGGGTATTGGGATGGGAAAAGACAGGCATTCCTCATGCCATCTTTAACAGAAGTTGCTCAAAGCAACTTTAAAGTTTCTCAGCCCCTAACTAGATGATTTTTTAAATGTCCCACCCTGCCAGAGCTATACCTCAGCTCTGTGTGGGGAGAGGGACAAAAACTGGGGGCACATGCATGCATTTGTCTGTTCCCAAGATTTCTCTCCTTCCTTGCTACCAACACAGCTACTGGGAGATGCAGGAGGGAGGGTGAAGGTGGGAGCCAGGATATGGTGGCTGATCAGGGACGTGGTGGCCAAGCAGTGACATGACAGCCGAGGCACAACACAGTGACCTCCTGCCCCGGGGCCGTCAGGAGGTGCTGCAAGAGGAGTGGGGGCTGCGCCGGGGCTAGCCCGCCTTGTGCATGGAGGCAGACACCGGGGTGAGAAAAGCACAGGGAGACACAGCCCCGCTTCACATCCTCCTTCCTTCGGGATGCGAGGGGACCGTAGGTGCGAGGGTGTGCAGGGCCGGCTGTCTTGTCCCCGCGCCACGGGCTGGGCGGATGCTCAGTCCCGGCAGAAAACATACTCGGTGTAGCTGGTCCAGATCTTGTCATCGGCGGGGCCGCCCTGCTCGGGAGCGAAGGCGCAGGTGCCAGTGGAGGAGCAGGCGGCCATGCGGAAGCCGGCCTCGGAGAGTCGGTCGAAGGCTTGCTCGAGGAAGTTGAACTTGAGGTAGTAGCGGGCAGTGTAGCGCTCGGGAGGGCGGTCGGGGTCGCGGCTCTCGTTCAAGGTCTCCCCGAAGACCTCTTTGGCAAGCGCCGTCTTGCCGCAGACAGTGATGCGGGCCACCCGCCGGAATTTGGCATCAGCCTGCGCCTCCCGCCCGATGGTGTAGGAGCCCCGGTAGCCGATGGTGATGTAGCCCGAGCGCCGCCCGCCCGCCCCGTCCAGCGACTGCGAGGGCGTGAGCAGCGGCCCGCCCGAGGGGCTGCGGCTGGCGGTGGGCGACGGGGCGGACGCCACGGCACCGCCGCCTCCTTCCAGCGGCTCGGCGTCCAGGTAGCCGAGCAGCGGCGGCGGCGGCTCCTCGGCGCAGATGGAGCCGTCGCGGTGCAGGACGGCGGGGCGGGCGGTGACCGCCCGAGTCTGCGCCAGGCGCCGAGCCAGGTCGGGCAGCTGGAAGTACTCAGCCTCCCGTTGGAGGCGACTGCGCTCGGGGAAGTGCTCGGGCAGCACCAGCTGCAGGTCCCGCAGGTAGTCCAAGATGTAGCGGAAGAGAAAGCCGTCGCGGTCGAGGAAGAAGCGACCCTTGCTGTCCCGGGGCAGCTCGCTGGGCTGCTGCTGCGAGAACATGCGCCAGAGCAGCGAGTCGCGGACCGAGACCACGGTGCAGCGCCGCGTCACGTACACCTGCCCGCCCACGTTCAGCTCCACGATCTCCGGGAAGGAAGACCAGCCGCCCGTCGCCGCTGCGGCCGCCCCGCTGCCCGGCGCCCCGCTCCCCGCCGCGGGCGACACGCCGCCGCCGTTGGGCAGCCCGCGGGCGCTGTCTGCCAGGGCCATACCGGAGCGAGACCGCCGGAGCCCACGCCCTTCCTCCTCCTCTTCCTCCGGCCGCTTGGGCTACGGCAGGGCCGCCGCCCTCGGGGGAGCGCGCAGCCCTCCGCTGCTGCCCGCCGGAGCCTCCCGCCCCGTCTGGCGCCGGAGCCGCGCTGCCGCTGCGCTCCTCGCGGCCGCTCCTGTGCCCGCTGCTGGACAAACTCCTCCGTCGGGCTGCGAACGGAGAGCCCCGGCACCGGCGGCAGGGCCGTGTTTATGTAGCGCGGCCGCACCTCGCGGGAGGCGTGGGAGGCTGGCGGGAGGCAGAGCCGAGCGCACGGGGAGGAGAAGGGGACGGCCCTGCACTGACGCAGAGTCCCCCGTCGTCGTCCGTCCCCCGTTCCCCGCCCGCCCTGGTCCCCCTTCCCCGGTTGCGGTGGGGAGCCTCTCCCCGCCCGGTGCGCGCCCGCCGAGCTCCGGTCGCCGTGGGCGAGTACCGCGGTGTGTGTCCAGCGGGGATAAAACCTTGAGGGTCCCGCCTCCCTCCCTGCCTTCCCCAGCCCCCCTGAGCGAGGCTCCGGCTCTCTCCTCGGATTCTCCGAGACGTCTCGTTTTTCGCAGGCAGGAAAAGCCCCCTGTTTGCCCCGAAGTGCAGGAGCGGACCAGCGGCGGGACGCTGCTGCTCTGCCGAAGGCGCTGTGCTGTACCCCTGCTAATCTTCCTAAGGCTTGTCCCAACCCTCTCCAAATGAGAACCCTGGCGAGATAACCGTGTCCCCTCCCTCCTGTCGCCTTCGCAGGAGAAAACGCGAGCCTGTGGTGCTGCCCGCTCTCTCCTCACGGGGCTCCCGGCCCGTTCCGGTTTTGCGAGACACCCCCATCACTACGCAGGTTTTTAACGCCCTGAAGGACTCCGTAAAACCCCCGCCGATCCTCATTCCCGGAGGAAGACGCGACGGATCGCACCGTCGGGAGGCGCTGGGAGCGCCGTGCAAGGGATGCCCCGCCGGCCGGGGGAAGACCCTGCTGGCGAGGGACACCTCGGCGCGGCCTGACAAGCGGCACTTCACCGTGACAGCCAGGCTCCTCGTGTCTGCGTGCATATTTGTGTATTTGGGTGCCCTTACAGCTCAGATTTAATTAGGATTAATTAGGTACATCAGGATCTGCGTGAAACATAAGCACCTATTTAACATGCGTTGGTAGAAAGCATTTGTTTCAGGCTTTTGCTTGAATTTAAGCTAGCCTTCTGTGTCTCTTTGCAAGCAACAGTAAAGAGCTGCTGCCTTGATGCATTCAGTTGCTCTCCAGTGGGAGTTCACTTGTGCTTTCTTCTTCGAGAGAACAGCTCGGAGGACAGCTGAGGAGTATGAAGACAATGGTCAGTGCTCTCCTTTCGTAGGGGTGGACGAAGCCCTCTCTGGACTACCCTACTTGCAAGTGCCCCACTGCAGAGGTCTGTGAAGTAGAAATCAAAAGATGCAGAGCCAGGGGGTAGAAGTCCTTCAAAAATTGAGAAGTGAGAAAGGAAGGAAAGGAAAGTTAGTTCTCAAGAAGCAAGTTAAGTTTGCCCAAGAGAATAAGAGGAAGAAGAGGGGGAGTTGTGAAACATAAGTTTTGAAAAGGGAATGGGTGGTAAAAAATAATGTGTCTAGGGAGAACTGACAGGGAGATACTGTGGTCTAAGGAAGGAGACAGGGTGGTCTGGGGAGAGTGGACACTCGGAATTTACAGGAGTTTCATCTAAACAAGACTAAGAATATGGTAACAAAGATGTGGAGCACTACTTTTTCCATGTTGGAAATCCAGTTACCAGGACTTTGACCACCAAATATTTTCATTTGTGAGAGTGTAATGGCAAAGTAGGTTAATCTGATGGTTTGCTGACATTTTGTTACAAGAGCTTGTTTCTATTTTCTTTCTTTTTTTTTTTCTTTATTTTTTGTTTGGTTTGGTTTTGGTTGGTTGTTTTTTGTTTGGTTTTTTTGAAGAGAAGTAGAAGAGAGGTTAAAACAGTTCTGAAGGATGAGGGAAAAATGAAATAATCTTGAATTAAGTTGTTTTACTACCCATTTAAACAGCTGATAGTTGATATCAGCTGTTTGACAATTTTATGCAGAAGGCTAAATATTTAACTGAACTCCGTATTAAAATATGAGTTTGTTGATAGAGGAAAAAAGGGAGAAGGAATGTGACATGTACTGCCACACACAGAATATTTGTTTTTTTTCTGTATACTATTTCAGGGTCAATTCACCAGAGTAAAAGCACATGAAATTTTCACGTGGTGGTTTGCTGGTGACAGTTTTATGGAGTTGGTCTCTTAATGTGGCATCTCCCCCCACATCACCCTGCTCCCGGCCATACTTAGCAAAAAGCCACCTCAAGAGCCTCCCACAGATTCGTATTTTAAACTCCACTTCCCTAGTGTGGGCTCCCTATTGAGAGCACTGTGATTAAACTGTGCACCCAGAGGATGAGATCATATAATGCTTGAGCAGGCGCTTATTCATAGCAGAATTTGCAGTGGAAGATTTTATACCTACCAGCAGGTGAGTCTTAACAAATGCTCCCATGTTAAAAAATGGGATCTTTAATTCATCTGTTAATTAAAATTATTTCATTTTCCTGGCATTGGGTGAGTATTAATGCAGATCAAGGGAAAAAAAGAAAACAAAACCAAAACACTAACATAGTCATTAGACTTGAACTTTCTGTTTGTATTGAGCTTTGTTAGATTTGAGACCAGACTTCATAAAACCTGAGCTTAATGGATTCTTCCAGGGCATATTTTCGCAAGCTTCAGAGATGAGTAAGTTATGCTGCTCCTTCAGCCACTGCCTCCTTGGAGCTTTACCTCTGCCTGCCTACTGTCTCATGGGAAGTCAGGTGACAAGGACCCACCGTGCTCCTGTGCAGCACCCTGTGATGTCCAAAGCCACACACATTAAAGGGGTGGGGAGGAGCACAGCTGACACAATAAATTATTTGGCCCACTGTCCCAGGTCTCTTTTTAAGGGCATAAACCAGTCCATCCCACTGTAGTGTTCTGTCTGTCAATGTGAAACTGACTCCAGACTTCCCTTCAAAAAGGGAGCAAGGAGCCTTCTCAAGACACTGTTCATACAGCCTGTCCAACAGTCCTGGGCAAAGACCCAGCTTGTAGTGTTTGTCTCTGAGATAGATGCCATTTTCTGGGCTTAAAAACATTCCTAGCACTGAAATAACTGTTTTGAAGCTACATCTCTTCAAAGAAATTATATTCTGTGGGCATCTTACTGCTGCTTTATGCCTTGCCTGGCTGCAAGGCTTTGGTTATTGTAATTTCTTTCAACAGATTTTTTCCTCTTTTCACAATATGTTCATGTAATTTCTTCTCCATTTCCCATCTCTTTTCATTTGGCAACATTTGTCTCAGTGAGGAGGATTGGACTTCGTCTGTGGGTATTACAATGGGTAAATATATCAACAATTTTTTACTTATGTGTCAGTCACTGGGTTGCATAACACAGTCGTAGTGGTTTATTCTTATTTTGTGTGGGAGACAGTGAAATATTGGTACATGTAACATTAAAGGCTGCCACAGAATGCCTCCTCTAAGGCATACAGCCCCCATAAAGGGTGGTAAATATTAAATATGGTCTAATGAACAGGCAAGGCTTTATGACAATAAATATGTAGTTGAGTATCTCTGACTGCGCAGTATTGGGACATTTCTGGGCAGTAGCTCTTACAGTTAAGACAGTCACATTTCAATGTTTGCTATTAGCTGCTGATCAGAACTAGCTACAGGGACACTGTCTTAACCTGTCAGGATACAACAGTTTTTCTTTTAATATTTTGAGAAGTTTACATTGGTTTGGGGGGATTGATTTAGTTGATTTGGGGGGGTTTTGTGGCTTTTTGTTTGTTTGTCTGGGGGGGGGGGGGTGCGGAGGAGGCTTTTGTTGTTACCCTGTTTACAAAGATGCTTCCATCGCGATGGGCCCCTGTTTTGTATTTTGGGCGGTACACCCACGGATGATCCAGGTTTATTCAGGGAGGACAGTTTTCTTCACAAATGGAGGAAGGGTAGCACCTAGTGGCACTAAATCCACATTGCAATTAAGAAATACAAAGGGCTCCAAAGTATTGCCAGCATGACCCAAGGCACATAAAGAGAAAAGGATACTTTTTCGGTAGATGTAAACTATTATGTATTCAGCTTCTTCGTGAGAAATTTAGTAGAGCAAGAACATATTTTATCCCTGTTCTGAACTAAAGTGTTGGTTTATTATTTCTTCTAGCAGTCTTCGCTGTGTGAAGTGGTATAATATTGCTTAGAAAAAAACAATTGCATATGACTGCGTTGCTTGAATTTTAATACGGAGTTCAGTTAAATATTTAGCCTTCTGCATAAAATTGTCAAAAAGAGTTAGTGATCTGAACTGAACTGGAGGTTCAAATACACTAATTTAAGCTTCACTGTCTTGTTTAGACAATGCGAGAAAAAGAGTCTAGTAGTCACACAGCAGAGTATATTGCCTAAGAGTCAGAAATCCTTTGCTTTTTGGGACTTATATTCTCTCTAAAATGTGTGCAGTTCCATAGGTTTGACTTTGACAGTCAATGGATGACTATTAGGTTGAAACCTTTCCCATTTCTGAATCGTTGTTCAGAGTGAACTTATCACCCTCAGCATTAAGCTCGTGATACCAAGTAGTATTTCCAAAAACTTGAATTATGCATTATTCCACCTAATGACAGAAGAATTCGACTCCTTCTAAAGACAGCGCTCTCTCTGCAAACTCAGTTTCACAGGCTGTATCTCGTTGAACACAAATGCATACATTCATAGATTTCAATATTTCATGTGAATGGTAATGAATGTTATCTGTGAAGTTACATCTGATAATATCTGTTCATAAAATTGTTTTGTCTCTGTGTTTGCATATACGGCTGGGTACATTTAGCTGGAACTGCATGTTCTAGGAAATCCAGCTGCTGTGGAAATTTGCACATTCAAGCACGAAAGATATTGAAGAACCAGAATAACACAGGCTGTAAGGGACCTCAGAAAGTCATTAAGGGCTCATGCACTTTTCTCCTGCCAGGGTGCTACAGACATTTCTTTGGATAATTTTGTGAAGGCAATGCTCTGCAGAGTCTGGAGAAGAGGGAGGGAGGGAAGGACAGACATTAGCAGTGTATTCTGTGTCCTTGGCGGATACAGAGCTAGAGAGTGTGACTGAGAAACATAATCAAGTGAGCAATTAGTGAAGGTCAGAGCTGTGTTAATTTCCTTCAAGCACCTTTGTGAAAATTAGAAGACAAAATGTACCCTCTCAATGTCATGGGGACATGCAGGTAGTTTCTGCCTCAGTAAGCAAGAGCACTGAAGGGGACACCTTCCACACACATCTTGAGCATCACTGAATTTGGAGAACACAAGAAAGGAGGCTGTGCACCTTATGTCAAATGGGGAAATACTCCCAGCTGCTTCTTAGATGATATCTAGGAAAATGTGATAATTGATCTCCTGTTTTGGTTAATTATAAGGAAGTTACAGCCCTGTCTGATACCAAAGGAGCAGTGGACAGCTGTGTCATTTTAAAACATGGAGTGGTGTGGTATTTTACATGCACAACATGTGAGGCTTTTCTCCTATGCTAAATTACTCACAACCCCTATGGAGCAGCTTTAAATCAGAGTTCTTTCTGTGAGCCTGGGCTCTCTGGAAGTAATCTTCCATATCTCTGTGAAACATTTCAATTTCAGTCATGTCTTCAAATCTTCTCTCAGCAATTCTCCTATCTGTGAATAAATACCATTCTGGCCTGGCTTCTACCACAACAACAACAGAAAGACAACCAGGCTTCTGCAAAACACCAGTGGAAACTACATCCATCTTCTACATTACCATCAGTGTGAGTCAAGAGCCTCAAGCTGTCTCTTAGAACTTAACAGTGTGAGGACTCAGCAAAAGAGTTCTCCTAATAGGGAAGAAACAACTCATTATCTAGCTAATTAGGATTTAAAAAGCAACCTCTACTCCCCCTTCTTACCATCCTGCCTTCCTGTAGGGTTGGACAGGCGTCAGATAGGTTTTAAAGAGGTAGAAGCACATTTTTTTCTGCTTTTGGATACAATCTAAAGAGCATTGATTTGCAGAGGAGCAAGTTAAGGGCTGTTCCTAAGTCTATTTTTCTGAGAAGTTAATCACAAGGATGGTATCATTCCTGGGTAGGAATTCTATCCAAGGGAAAATGCCTTTTAATCAATTTTTTTTTTTAATTTACAGCTCTTACTTACACCCTTTCCTTACAAAAAATGTGTTTTAAAAAAAAAGGAATTAAAAATGTATTGATAAAATTATTCTTTTTGAAAGAGTGATCCCTCAAAAGTTGAATAGATAATAATAATGACATTGATGATTGTGTGCTTCAAATTCTTGTATTCACTTTAGCTGTAATTTGGAGGTATACTGTTCACTAATTGAGCATGTTTCAAAATCATAACTGTGGTCAGTGAACAGTAATTAATGCATTTGCTTTTGCTTTCTTCCACTATGTACCAGTGCAAGCTGCGCTTAACCAACATTAACTCTTTACATTAGATTAAAATAAGCCAATGAAATGCAGTCATTCATTTCAACAGACTCAGAAATTGAATGTGCTGCTTTGTTTTCTTGGCATCTTTTTCTGTTGAAAACAATTTAAAATTCCTGTTATGTTTAATAGAAGAAATATCAAAACCTTAGCAGGGGTGCTTACAGCATCTGCAAAGGTATAAAGGGTAGTGAAAGCTCACAGCAGGCACTCTACTATAGATAAGTTGGTAAATTATTTTTTTTACTACCTTAGGTACCTTGCTTGACTACCTGAGAAAAACATGTTTGCACTAGTTTAGTTTTTTTCCTCTGCTGAGACCCAAGTTTGTATCCCTGCTGGCAGAATTGACCTTATTGCTGTCAAGCCCTGCTGGTTTCACACCCCATATAAATTAATGAATGGTATTAAACTGTCAAGGAATGAACTGTCAAGGAATGTCCACAAGGCTTGTGCAGTGTTTTATGGTCCCCTGCTTGCTCCTGCCCCCCCCAGGGTATCAGTCCGGAAGGATGCTTTGAGTAGAGGTGGTTCCAGCTTTCCACTGTGCTTCACAGTTAAGTGTCTCTCCACCAGATTCCATTATCTCTCAACAAAGGCTGAAATGAAATTAATGAAATCTCATTAGAGAATTGCTATTCACTTCCACAGAAGTGAAGATTAAAAACTATGTCTATACACATAAAGAGAAAGAACCTTCTATATTAGCATACTCAAACTTGTTTCTCCTCCTTTGGCCTCAGAGCCTCCTACATGGTGAACGCAGCTCCACAAGCTCTTAGCTGCTCCAGACATCCTGGAAAATATCCATTCTGTCAAGACCTTGCCAAAGTACATGTCACCAATGGCTATAACTAGAGTTCATCACAGTGAGGACATCTGTGAGCTAAGGCTGTAATTACATACTCTTAGCTCCTGCAGGCAGTGTATCTCAGCTGTTCACCCCATGCCAGAAAGGGATGCTGGATCTCCTATTCACTGATACCCTTCCTGACCTGCTATGTAAAATAATGTGTCACAGAGAATACATTTCTGTTACTTGACAGGGGAAATTATTCACTCCTAAACTGCCAAAAATCTCTGCCTAGAGGGTGGGATAGCAGACAGCCTTCTGTTAGGGCCCAAATTGAGTTTGCCAGAACATTTCCTTCAGCCCTTATCCTTAGCAGTGTTTCCAGAACTTCTCCTACCTGTTATCCACTGTATAAACCAACCTGATTTTTGCTTTGGACTGAGCCAAGGTTGAAGAAATTTGGAATCAACTTAATCAGGCATGGCTGATGTTTCCCATCTTGCTGATGTGCTGTGCTAATGAGATGTTATTGCCCAAAGTAATGAAAAGCATCTGTTTCTTACCTGTAAAGAAAGACTAAGGGTTGCTTCTATTTGCTTTAAGGTGAGTTTGACAAGCTTGTCTTCTTTCTTAGAAAAGTTCATTGCATGCATTTTGCTCTTAGCCTCTTGGAGAGGCCCAAATAGAATTCAATTAATGTGTCTAGAAAATTCTGAATGTGCTTTCCTGTTCCAAGTGTTAACACTTGAATAGAGGGATTACTACTCTGCTTTGTAGGGACTTCCTGTAAGATACCATCTAAGTATGATCCATGTTTGTAAATGCAAATAATACATTATCACTAAAAATAAATATATCAACCAAATAACTGTTTGAGAGACATGCAAGAGATAAATGGAATGAAGAGTGTGTTTAGACTTCATGAAGTTTTAATGAAGCAAACATCTGGATTTACAGAAAATCACAGCCAGTTAATTCCAGCAGCCTCCAGAGTCTTCAAGCCCTTGAGAATATAGGAATTAGATTTTTAAGAGGCTCTCTTCTTTTTGTATACTGCAAGCTGTTGAAAAAAATTGTTTATTAATTGCTTATGAACTAAGCAGAGGAATTATGTTTCCCATGTCAGCAACATGACAACAGCAGTTGCCCCAAAGTTTTGCTAGCTTGGAAAGTGGTATGCCCATGCAAAGCAAATTGTTTATTTGTTTTCACCTCTTAATTTTTCATGACTGTTGTGTATGTATAGTTCTTGCTAAAATGCCTTTCTCAGAAAATGGAAATCTTTCTTCATTAATGTTTGTATTTTTTAATTGAATGCCAAGAGTCTTGATTGTATCAGAACTGAATCCCTTAAATAAAATCCCTTCAAATAAAACAAGCAGAAAAAATCTATTCATCTCAAGGAGGTTAAATCACATATAAATAGGTTGAGATTATAGGGTGGATCTTAGTGAAGGGGAAGCTTATCTGAGAAGCGGGAGATAAGCATAAAGCCTCCAGTCATAGTGACACTAAAAGGCTTCTGAAATAAGAAAATCTCTTTTTAAGTCAAGATACTGGTTGTGACTGACAGTCTGAAAGAGGAAAAAAATTTAAACTGCCAAGTATAAGGATTGTTAAGAGGGAAGAGGAGAAAGGAAGAAACTAAATATATAGCTAAGGAAAAGCAAAAGAAGTATGGAATTATTATTTCTGTATTTTATAAGCCCTCAGGCACATCTTTTCAGTGTTTATGGGGAGTACAATAACCATGTGTTTAATACTGTGTACAATACTGAGATATATAATACTGACAATAAATGTGATTATTCAAACCTGTTTGATAGTGGAGTGATTTGAAAATACTCATCAATAACCTACCTAAGTGATGTCTCTTCTTAACCTCTCAGCCTCTGTCCCCAGGTCAAGGCTGATGTGGCTCTCTTTGGTTTCTAGTGGACAAAGATGATGTTTGGATCACTACCAGCTGAACACAGGAAGGCACATACTCGTAGGGGAGGTTCTGATTATTTTTTCCAAGAAACCTCTACCTTCATCCTTTTACTGTGTTGTTTCTTTTTCCGTCATCCCCAATGAATATATTCAACACAGCTGTTTGGTTTTGTTTTTTTTTTTTTTTTTGCTTTGTAGTAGAAAGAAAATGTTAGTGAAGGCAAAGAAGGTGCTTACCTATGACCCTAAGAGTTGGCATCTTTGCAGGTACAAGAGGTCACATTCTCAACAGTGCCAAGTTAGCTACATGTCACACATCCAGAACAGGGCTCAAGAGTAGGATGGACTGGAGGAGCAGATGAATGGAATGGAGAGGCTCTTCTGGTAGCTATAGGGAGGAAAAATATGTTTAACTATATTTAGTATGAGTAATCATACTACCCACGGGAGCTCTTCGGAAGTGAGCTGGGTACGTTCCAGTAGTATGTATTTGATATACAGGCTAGGAAACATCAAGGTAATCTCATCTATACATTCTATAGTGACTGATATGTTGTAAAACTGACTGTAACATCTGCTCAGGTAGTTTCTCTCTGTTTCATGTAATTTATTCTTCTACATAAACCTTTTCTTTTCCCCCATACATTAAGCAAAAATAGTTTTGCTAATACTGCGCTTCCTCTGTGAAGAATAAAATTTCGTTTACTAACCTCAGCTAGGTATTGTCAGTAAGCTTATTGGGCATTTAAACCTTATCTCAGACCACACCAGATTAAGCTAACACCTGGTTTGTTCCATTCAGCATACCTACATCTTATTTTGAGTGTTATTGTAGAATTTAAGCAATTTTTCTTCTATGTAGCATTCAGCTTACTCAGAGCACAAAATACAAGGATGTATAAGAAAATTTATGACATTCTAAAGAGTCTTGGTTGAAGACACAAATCTTATTAGTGGTCTTAGCCACACAATTTACACTTAGATTAATTGGAGCTGTTTCCTAAGTCTTGGACTAGGTGATCATTGTAGATCCCATCCGACTGAAATATTCTGTTCTATTTTCCTCAGCTGTGACTATTTCAAACCTTGTTATGCAAATCGCAAATCCATCCACACTTCTTCTGGCAAATTGCTGCCCAGGAAAGCATAACTAATTTAATGCATTAATCCCTACCCCTGAAGCACAAACATCTATCACCTGAGCTAGGAAGACCGTAGTTATGCTTATAGTTTTTCAGGTTGCTGTATCAGAGTGAGAAACAATATACTGTTAAATGCACATGAAGCCTGAACATGTTTTGCCTGCTAACACAGTGTGGTTAAGAGAATATGTACAAATTTACCCCATATATTTTTTCTTAACTTCTACTTTCCATCTTTACTAAGGTTGAACTTCATAGTAGCTATATATATATATCTCCCCTAGTTATATTAAATGATTTCTTGATTATTGGAAGTAGTAGTAGTATTTTGTGTGCTGTGCATTCTAAGTAGTCTGGGAATATCAGGTTCAATATTTCTGTTAAGATTCCTAATAGTTTTCCTTAGAAAGGACTCTGAGTATGTTCACAGTGTTTTCATTCACAAACTTACTAGCCTGATGCATCCTAATGAGGACCCAGTTAAATTCACTTCAGTTGGGAAATACTAGGCACCTGGCTGCCCAGTAGGTAATGCTGTATTAGTCCTTTTCTCACACTTGAGAATCGTATCTGGCTGCGGAAATATTCCTTTGCTCCACTCTTGTTCAAGCTGCCAGTGCTGGAAGCTAACTTGCCTGAATTTGCCCTGCAGGAGGAAAGAAATACATTGGAATGCATTTGTTTCAGTCGGCTTCTTTTTGACATCCCAAAGAGTTTCCAGGCATAAATAAAAATTACTGAAGGCAGCAGCAAAGCAGGGTTCAGGTTGAGGGATGTGAATGATTCATGAGCAAGGAGTCTAATAGGGAAGAAGAATGGGCTTACAGAGTGGTGTTCACACACCTCGTAGTGAAGCAGCTGACAGCTTGACTCGATAAGCAAGGATGATCCTGATTCAAAGCACTGCAAGACAAAGCATGAGCAGGTGTTAACACCACACCGTGTTCCAAGCACTGTTTTTAATATGAAAAGCAGTTTTCTTTAGAATCTAGCAGAAAAAAAGTGGTGTTCCAAAAGCCAGGAAGCAACTCTCTCCCAGTGAAATCAACATTGCAAATGTAAATACAGAAGTTGAAATATTGGCCTCTCTCAACTTGGTGGCTGCGTTTCCCTGCAGCTTTTGCCAGGATGAGTGACTGGCTGCACAGCATGCATGTCTTTCCTTATGCACTTCTGTATTTCATCTAAATGCTTTCTGGGGGAAGAGCTGACATTTAATTTCTGAAATAGTACAGTTACTTTAAAATTTACATAGCCATTGTTGTAAGAAAAAATCATCACCCTTTGTCAGTTTCTGGCAACTTTTGCAACTTAATAGTTAAATCACAGATTCTAATCTAATTCTTTATTAAAGTGTCATCAAAAGCTTCAGGGGCACAGGCCTGGCTGTTAAAATCTCCGTACAGTTTCATTAGTACTGACTTTATAGTAACCCTTAGATATCCTTCACTATTCCGGTCTGTTGTGACTGAATTTATTTCTAGGAACCACACCTCTTGCCAGCCACAAACATCAGTGCCCCATTTCCACAAAACTTTATAGCAATTGCAGTAGCTACTATCTTTTACCAATAATGTACCATTTTAGTACTATGAATATTGTGATAGTTTCTAATATGACCTTAAAATAGTGTTGCTTTAAGTGCAGTTCTGATAGTGTTTATCAAAGACAATGTGGGTAGGACTCAGGCTAATAATTTCAGCTGTATAGGACAGGTGATGTAGAAGAAGAGTAAATACATGCTCTAACACTTTTAGGTCATGTATTTCAATAGGAGTTTACCATATTTTTCTTGCATATTGTTCTTACCACTATCCCTCTTCTCTGTTGCCATCATGCCTTTCCTTAAGGACAGCATTCTTAATATAAAGCCTTAGTCTGGTGAGAGGTTAATTGCCTGCAGTTTCAGTAAATTCCTAACCTAACTGAACTAGCTAGCCAAAGACAACAGCGTGACAACAGAACTGAACTAGCCAAAGACAGCAGCATCAAAGCATTTGACTGAACTGCAAAAGAGGGTGGCAAGGCAGCTTGCTTTCTTTTTAGAACTGTGACAGGACCGTAATGGTAGCTTATGTTATTACCTGGTGCTTTACAAAGATCAAAGTTGGTATTTAATTTTATGGTAAACAATTTTCAACCATAAATTTTAAATTTTTTTAACATTTACGGTAAATGTATTTTTACAGTACATACCAACTTTTAGCATCCAAGCTTTAAGAATTGGACTCAGTGATCTTTGTGGGTCCCTTCCAGCTCAGAATATTCTGGCATTCTAAAGGAAAGCTTTGATGCCCTTGGTGAGCATGAGAGCCACGTCCCTAGGAGCAGCAGGTGGCAGTGCGGTCTCTGCTCTCTGTTTTTAAGGCACTGCAGCAGCACAGCTGGAAGAAGCCATTTCATGAAGAGTGTTTAATAGTTCAGGTTCCTGCAAACAAAGGCACTTCTTGCCTATGGGCAGTGCCAACTGGTCTCATTAGGGTGGTGTGAACTTACCCTCCAGACTGTAGCCTTCTTTCTCCACGTGAAACTCCTCCAAGTCACACATATAGAGTTTGCTCCAGTTTATGTAGCAAGGAGTAAAGGTATATAGAAGGAGTACAAGTGACTTTTCTGTGCTTTTAATTTTAACCCAAGATTCATTTGCCTAAAAATGATTGAACTGTATATCTTTACTGATTTTGTTGGCAGCATCCTCTGGCAGGCACAGTTGCCACTCATCTCTAGAGTTTCTCAGCAGTGTCAGTGACAGGAGCAAACACTCCTGCAATGAGGCTTCACCACATACCTAAGGGTTGGTCAGGAAGGCAGTAGATGGGATGTCTGGCCATGCCTTTGTCTCCTCTGTGTCTGCAAACTCTGCTTGCAGGCCATGGCTCCAAGGTCATGTGATGTCACCACATGACACAAGGAAAAACGACGCACCACAGCTTTGGTCACGATGAAGAGACTCATTTATTTTCTCTGACTCCAGTCTTTTATAGTTCTCAAAAGGTGCCAGTGGATTGGAGGGTGAACGTGCCACCTCTCCAACGACACTGGACAAACTACCTGTACATCAAATTTCTCCGCCTCTATGAAAGAATGCAAAACAATTGGTTGTTTACAGAAAGTTGTGTGGGAAAGTTCTCTACAAGAATGTAAACTCAGAAGGCTTTAGAAAACTCTTGAAAATCAGGGCGACAACGTGAGACCAGCTGGCTCATGCCAGTCTGCTGATGGCTCAGGAGCAGGTTGTCTTGCAGACAGAGAACTAAAGTGGTCCATGACCCAAAACACAGAATTAAATTTTGGGCAATGTAGGTAACCAAGGGTTCAAAACCAGTGCTCACCACCTCATGCTCTGCTGTTTATCAGCACAGACATACCAAATAGGACATCTGCTACCTGCAGAGAGTGGGGGCAGGACTGGAGGAGGAGCAGGGACAGAGTGACAGCCACTGCTTGTTGGAGAGTGATGGGGAAAGGAATGACTTGTTGCAAATGCGTGATGAGAGTAAGCCACAAGACCAGGCCTTCATGATGAGTGTGATCAAGTGGCATTGTCCTTCTTTTTTTTAATTCTCCTTTCCTTTTGCCCACCATATTTTTAACAACCGAGACAAGAGTAGAACAAATGAAAACAAGAAATGTGTTCTGTGATCTCTGTTATCCCAAGAGGACTCACATAAAGTATGAATTAGGTCACAGGAAATAAGATTAAAAGCATAACTATAAACTGAGAAAATAAGTGAAGTAAAGAATTTTTCTTTGAAAGGATGAGATGTGAATCACTGAGGTCAGCATTTTCAAGACATGTTAAACTAGATGTCTCCATAATCACCAAAGCATTTCTGTCAGCTTCTTTATTACATAAATATGGATCTGGTTTTGTTTGTAATCTGAATTCCTCAAATGAGACATCTGAGTTATTTGATGCAGTGTCACCAAAATTAAGAAAACCCTTGGCCTCTCTGAAAAGACATATCAGTCAAAGTGGAAACATTTGGAAGTTCTCCTCTGAGATAATCTCTAGAATTTATTCCTGTTAGTACGGGTGTCTTGTGAAATGCTTTTTTCAGAAAGGGCTTGGATAATTTGGTGAATTAGCTGAGAAAGGCAAGGGCAGACAGAAGTGGGAGAAGGAAATAAACAGAATATGCTGACCCAATGTTCACTGCCAGGACAGAGAAAGGTGAAATAATTTGTCCATTGTCCTGCATCTGGCAATGGGGTAAACTGACAGTGTTGGCACAGATCAGCATTACATGAGTGAAATTAAATTAAATGAGCACACATATACAGAGGTCTGGAGGAATTACAGACCCACCTTCAGAATTTTGCTAGCATTTTCAGGGAATCACAGAATAGTTACTAAGATAATTATTGAGTCCAACTGTTAACCATATTTTGTCCTTTCTTGTTCCGTGTGTCAGTTATTACTATCCTTCCCACTGAATTATTATTTAATACTCACAGTCATGTATCACCCTGGTGAATCACAACAAAACTTCTGAACAGAAAATACATGAAGCCAAACAGGGAAAAATATGGGAGAGTCCCATCTGAAGTAGAGGAGCTGTTCATTTTATGATGTTTCTGCAAGCTTCAGTGTTCTTACATACAAATGGAAAGAAGATGCTAATGTTAAAGGGCAGAATGAGGAACAAGTTAAAAAATAAACTATGGTACATATCACAAGAGGTTGTCAGTGCAGCCCTCTGACTAGATAGCTCACAGAGGCAGTGAGGTCTTTTGAAGCTTCCTCTCCCTCTTTAATCAGTCCCTTTAGAACAAGCAGATCCCAGCTTCAAAGGCTGCAGGACTTGTCAAAGAAGAAAGCTGCTTGCTCCTCAAACCGTGGATGGCAGCTTAATGTCCCACAGTGGTGGTTCCCATGTGAGGCTGCCCAGCTTCGCAGGGTGGGCATGGTTGCACAGCAACTCCTGTGCTCAGATGTCTTTGAAGGGTTTATTTGCTCTCCCTACATTAGTATTGATCCTCTCCATTTTACAGGACTTCCAAAGACTTGAAAAGGTACTTGGTAAAGCATAGTCCTTAGCTTGATCCTCCCCCAGAAAGTCTAGATGAATCCACAGACTTGCTGCATTCGAGCTAGTTTTGTCTAGTTCTTTGAATAATGTTTCCTTAATTAAAGTGATTGTAATATTTTCTTAATAAACGCCTCTACTTTTTCTTTTTTGTCCTACATACAAGACTTTTCCCAGAACTTACTTGCAGTAAAGTAGAGTAGAGAATTTTGTATAAGAAAGCTGCAGCATTTATTTTGTCCACAAAACACTTTGTTAGAGAACATCATTAATGACATTTACTGACTCTGGGGAGACAGAAGGTTAAGTGCATTTCAGTATTTTCCAAATCTGTGTGTATTGATCCTGCAGTCTGTGATTTCTGGAAAAGATTTCCAAAGGGGAAAAAAAGTCCCTAATACAGCACCTCTCTTCCTCATTTTATCTCCAATTTCCCATTTCTACACTACTGTATTTTAAATGAGAACGCCAGTTATATTTCAACAAAGCTTTACTGTTTGCTATACTTTTCTTCTGATATATTAATGAAATTGTGTATCTCAGCATACACATCTCCCTGCTGGTGACCCTGCTTCCCCTATTTGCAATTGGATCTCCATTGTGCTTCAGCAGCTACTAGCAAGTGCTGCAATCCCATTTGCAGTACAAACCTTTAACCTGGAAATCACCTCTGATGTGTGACTTGTTCTTATGGGCTTATTTTCGTGGTGTATTTAGAGACCAGCTATGCCAGCCTAGGAAGTTTTCAGAATGCGAAGCAGGTCATGAGCAGTGTGTCTGGTAATGTGTCCATGAACAGCATCTTCACAGATACTTCTCTGGTCTTCAACAAAATATAAGTCAAACAGCAATATTAGAATCTGGCACTGTTCTTGTTAAAACCATTTCTCCAAGTACTATTGAGTTCAGTTAGAGCTAACTCAGGCAGGATGGGTGAACTTGGCAAATTGTGAAGTTAGAAAAAAGAAGGAATAGAATGAATCTCAAGAGATCATTCTCAAAATCCACATCTGCACCAAAGCAGGATAAGAAACCTTGAACTAATCCTGGCAGATTGGGGTAATACATTGGTAATGATTCCAGTAAAAGAAATTCCACAATATTCTTATGTTCAAAATTTTAATACCCTTCCTGTTTTAAAGGGGTTTCACATCAGTCAAGAATCTGATACATATTTAACAGATTCCTTTTTTTTTTCTTTCTTAGCAGGTAAAGCAAAGTTGCTCAACACTCTCCACTTCTAAAATATACAGATTGTATTTCTGCATCATGTGCAGAAGCACACTTCCACATTAAAGCTATGCCAATCTGAAGGTCAGATGCTGCAAAAGGAACCACCCTACATTTTTTCCCATTCAGCCAACCCTCATGTGATTGTGATGAATCAGTTCATAGGATAAAGTGGAGAAGCATTCAAATAAATAATAAAATGTGTTTCCTGGTGATTTAGTTTACTGGATTAAGCCCTAGGGAGGGCATCAGACAAGTGCCAGTGGTTGGACTGGCTTAGCTGTGATGTGAAATGGAATAGCTTCCCTTTTCTAGGATAAATAAACCTCCTCACGCCTCTTTCACAGACCATGCTTTCTAAGGCTGTTATTGTTCTTAGGCTCCTCTGAATAATTTTCAGTTTTCTGAATCTTTTTCATAAATGGTATATTTAATGTATTTCTCTATCCAAAGAATATTTTAAATGTATGATTCAGTTATGAGTGAGCCGACCATCACAAGCATAAAAGAGATCAGTTGTTCCTTATATGCTCTTCTGCCCAATTTTCCTTGCCCTATTTGTGTGTGCTGTTACCATGACTTTTCCTGCCTGTGTAATAATTGTTCTTACAATATGGATGGATAAACACAAGTGTGTCACCCTGTTCCAAGCTTTTTCAATTTAAGAAATACGGATTCCTTAAATTCAGTGCAGTCATTCCAATCTGTGCCTTTCCCTATGTGGTCACTGCTCATGTGGCCATCTTGTCATGTTCAGTTTTAACTTAAGACATCATCTAAATTCCAGAAGAACCTCAAGCAAGAGTTTCTCTAGGTGGGATAGATAATTTTCCTCAAGCTTCCTTCCATTTTGCTCTGTGTGTACTGACCTACCTTGAGAGTAGGCATATGACAGATTCTCAGTCTTTCCTGTAATCAGAACTCTTTTGGGGTTAATGGCTTCATGCAAGTATAATTTCGTGGCACTCTAAAGGAATAAGATGTTAAGATTTGCTGTATTCTTTTAGATATTTATAAATTTCCATTTTTATAAATAATGTATATTTCCCAGTATAGATTAACTCCTGATTTACATTCATATATTTCTCTCAACACATGATCTAGCTTTTTTTTCTTTTAAAGCCATCACCACCTGAAGCCATGTAGTCAACTGAGAATTTAAATTTTTACTCTAATAGTTTCTCACTGTTATCACTGGAAAAATGGGAAGCCTGAGGATACAGCAAGAGCAAAGTTAAAACAGTAAAAATCCCAAATATATGCAGCCTTATAAATCTTACTGATTGTTAAAAACAGTGAGGTTGGAGTTTGTGCTAGAGTGTGTTGTGGATGAAACCCACACTGTAAAGAAGGGTGCACCAATGATGGCTCCATCACTGACGTGTATCCCACCACAGGCTTTGGTAACCTGTGTGTTGCTCTGTCATTTGTAATCAGATCCAGTCTGAAATGAACCAGATTGTTCAGAAATGTTCCGAAATGCCTGACCTGAAACTAAGGATTGCCAGGCTTTCCTGTCCTTCCTGTGAAGGCTCTCGTGTGTTTCTCAGAGTACAGGAGCGAAAGAAGCCTATGGAAAGACTCTGGATACACTGCCCTGCAGGCTCAGGGATTATGTGGGATCTTTGGGCAAGTTCTCTCCACTGCAGGCTTCTTTGTGGTGTAGTGACATGGAGGAAGGAATCCCACTCACCTTCATGTGCTGCCCACCCTCTTGTGAGAACTCTGAGCTTTTGAAGCCCATCTTCCCATAGCCGTACAGGAATTTTGGGAGGGAGGGAGGGAGGGAGACTGGATTCAGTGAGCAAGCTCACCACACATCTTACTCTGTCACAGGAATGCTTCTGGGGCCTGGGAAGAGAAGACCTATGAGTAATCATGGGCCCTAGAGGACCTTACTGGATGGGAATATTAGAGGGCTTGGGCTTTCTTTCCCCTCCTTTCCTTTCTTCCTCTTCTTTCCCTGCCCCACAAAAATGTGCTTTTCCAGTGTCCTTGTGAGACATGTCACATTTTATTCCCACACAGTCATATATCTTCTCTTTTCTCTCCTCCTTCACTGTCACCATCTGTCTTCACTAAATGACTTTGACTGGAGAGACTTCCCAAATCTGCACAGAGTAGACAAGCATGGGGAAACATGCCTGGCCCTTGCTAAAACAGGAAGAAAAGGGGCAGTGCAGGGCTTGGCTGGGCTGGGCAGGTGGGGCAGAGTCCTGTTGCCAAGGGTAGTAGGGTGAGACAGCAGGAAGCTGTGGGGAAAATCTACTTCTCTCCATCAGCCATTCCCTTCCTCATTAGGAACCCTTCTTTGGCAGCAGCAGCTGAACACAACAGAAGCACAAAGCAGCAATGGGTGGATTGGGCTAAAAATCACTCAGATTTATTTTTTCTTTCACAGGCAACATGGACACCAAACTATCTCCTATAAGTTGCTGCCAAAGGCAACTTCCTTCTTGTCTTTTATGGTGAAACAGAATTGCATTGGCTCCACCTTGTGGATCGCTGGTGGCAGGGTGATTTATACCCCACTGCAATTGTGCTGGCAGGATGGGCCATAACATTTCACTGCTCCTTCATTTGAGATTCATTTAATTCAATGGGGGAAAAAAATATACCTCCTGTCTTTTTGGACTCCCCCAGCCACCCGTCCTATGGTTATAAAATACCATACCAAATCATGGAAAGAAAAAGGAAAATAAATGCCCAAAGAAAACATAGACTTCAAAATAGGCTTCAGAACTGCCCAATTTGATAAAGAATGGAAATAGCCAGATTGCAGAAATAGAAAAATCTTCTGATTGTGGAAAAGAAAAATAAGTATGGTTTGTTTCCATATTATATGGACCCCAAAGTCATAGTGATGCCATTGTGCCATGCAAATAAGTTACCAAAGTCAGAAGGATAAGCTGTGTCAGCTGGTGGTACCACTACCACCATCTATTCTCACTGAAGATATTGATCTTTTTCAATAAATAAATGCAAGACTTGAACATCACATTATTTCCCTTACAGCTAACCCTTGTGCTCCTGCAATAATTCAAGGCCATACAAGAAGGGACATCTTCCAACTATTGCAGGGAGGGAAAAGGTAAATAAAATACTGTCCTTTACATCTGACAGTAGGTTTCATTTTTAGGTGAATAGTTTTAAATCCTGCCAAGACTGAAGCATCAACATGGTTGATCATTCCTCTCATTTTGTGAAAGTAGTTATTTTTCTTGATTTTTAATTCTTCTTGCATCTGGTTGAATCTACTATGCTGAAGATGAGTAATCATAGGGGAAAAAATAGTGTCATTATAAATTCTAAACCCCAAAATTCTTCAAATGCTACTTATGCAAAAAGGACCAATTTAAATCAAATCATTAGCTTCTGCTTAGATGCTCAATTACAAGTGTAATAATATAAATGTTTTATGTATTCACAGCTCTTGTGTTCAAATTTAACCTTTCTTCCATTTTGGCTGTTATTTCTCCCTTTTATAAATGTTGGTGTAATTAAGCCCATTTCCTCTTTAGAGGTGAACACACAATCACAGCTAGAAATTCCTCAGTATGTTTTACAGTCTGAAATATGTGATACTCAATCTCAGAGCTAATAACTACCATGACATGTTTTATAATTGCACCATAAATCAAAGACTGCTGCATTTTAAAGTATAAATTCAGGCTGTTTTGGAATATTTCTTGGCACTTTTGGAAGTATATCAGGGTGGAAAATGCATAATCTAGCTGGGTACAACCACAGATGAGGAAAAAGCTTTTTTTGCAGTTGTTGGAGTGCTCCAAAAGAGCAGGAACATACTTGTCACTCACGAGATACCCAGGCTGCCTCAGGGATCTCAATGAAAGCAGGATGTCTGAACAGGTGTTTCTGTCCAGCAGCTAGGAGGGAGGGGTGGAAATTAACTCATGGCAAGAGCTTGAAGAATGGGCACTCCATTAGCAACAAGTGCTCCGTGGATTTTGTAACATAACTCATCGTTTAAATCCTTCCAGGAGAGGCCGTGTTTGGGAGGGACAAAGCTGAGAGCAAGAGAGAAAGCATCTGCTCTGAAAGGTGGGGGAACAATTCTGTTAACTCACACAGCATCTTCCAGCACCTGTCTCAAGCCTTCTGCAGCTGCTGCCAGGTAAACGATGGACTCCCACAAAATTAGGTGATTTTTTTTATTTTGTCCCAAAACCTGTTTCTGTTTGAAGAATGCTGCTTTATTTTTCATTTGGTTTTGCTGTATATTCTATAGGTGTTATTTTAGCCCTTTCAGTGCATGCAAAAGTTTGTAATGAGTCTTGGATAATTTCTTAGGGATTCCAAATCCCTGAGAACAAGTATAGATGCGGAGAGGCTCTTTTATCCCTTAATCAATGGTTAAGCTTGTGGTATACTAGATCTTGATACTGTATCTCTCCACTGGACCACCACATGGCCTTGCTGGGACCCATTATGTCCTGACATCTGGCCTAACTCTGAAGCGATCAGGAGCATCAATTTGCTTGGTACGTTTCTGTGTATGATGCACAGCCTAGCACAGTGGCTAATGCCTCATTTGCACCACTGGAGTTCTGGTAATTTAGTGGTAATTTTAATTTAATTAAAACTGCCACATCCCTCACATGTGCTCTCACTAGTTTGGTTTCTGCTTATCAAACTCTGAATTTATGCTAGTCAAGTTTTATCATCTCCCCAAATAGCACAAGTCATGTAATGACATCTGGCTGCATTTTGGACACGTAATATAGACATCATGAGCTGCTCTTTGATTAAGAGAGCAGTGTGTGCTGCAGGCTGCCACAGGCTGCCAAAAACAAAAAGTAGTTATGGAAACAGCAGGTACACAAAACATATGTGATTTCCCTCACCCACTGCTATTATTCATACTGGAGATCATTGTGAGAGGCATTAATGGTTAATGGCTCAAACATTTGGCCATTTGCAGAGGCAGCAAGGTGCTATTCTGGGACAGAGATTGCACCCACCAAGGGGAGGAGATGAGTTTTGGGGTATTTGGTGGCAAAACCTCTGATCCAAATTAGACAGAGGGGGAGAACACCCACCACCGGAGATTCTGGGGTTTGAGCCAGATAAGATAGAAGGTCGATAAGAAGCAGGCCCTGCAGAGAGGGGATGGTGTTTTTTATCATGCCAATTGTCCTCCCTTACACCTCTGACTTAGGTGTAAAACCCCCCACCTTGGGGAAGGTCACATTTACACGTAGGCCTGAAGGTATTTATCTCTTCTGATGGGGCATAACTGGCTCAGCTACATGAGATGCAGCTGTCCTATCTTAGAAGGTGTCATAAACTATCAAAGACCCCCCAAAGTGTCAGAACCCAAAGTGTCCCTCAGACACTCTTGCATGTTCCGGGTCCAGTCAGAAGCATTTGAGACCCTGGCAGGCAGCTGGAAACCCCTGTGACTTTGAATTTGATCCATGGAACAATTTACCAACCTTGCAGGATGAACAAGAAATCACAAAAGTTTAGATATTATAATAGAAGTAGTCACAAAGTGAAAAGAAGAATTTTTGAGTGCTGTACAGGGGGGGTTTAGGCCTTGTACAGAGGGGTCTGAGTTTTGTACATGGGGGTCAGAAGTTCTAAGATGGAGGGATTTGGGTGTGCCCTGTCCTCCTTCTTTCTCCTTCCTAACCTCCAGGTACTTGGTGATGTTGGCACTCACAGATTGGTTTAGAGTAGAAAGTCACTGTTCAATATAGGTAATAGGCATTGGGGAAAAACCATAAACATTTAACACGTAACATATGATATAAAGATGGCACCAGCCCCCTGGGAAGTCAGAGGGTGTCAGAGACAGTGTCAGTGTGTGTGTGTGTGCCTTTGTCTGACCTGCTGAATGGACCACAGCAGTTCAGGAAGAAAATCTTTTAGATAACATACTATAAACTACCTTGAGACCGGACGACTGAAGACTACTGAGTCTTTCTTTGAAGGCCCCGGGTTAGAAGAGAAACTTTACCACCTCCCGGGGTCACCCCAATCTGGGGGTGAGCCCTGTCACCAAAGCACCCCCAGACTACTTCCCTAGTCCTTCCACCAAAGGACTCCATGTGATCCACAGTGTTGCAGTAGAGCCTGAGGGTGCTGCAGAAGACAGGGTAAAACTGAGTGCTGGCACTAGTAAAAAGATAAAGCTTGTAGCACTGGTGAGACCTAAAATGCGCATTGGATCAACAGGAATTTCATGGAGCTGTGGTGTCTTCTCATATTGTTATAGACCAGGCCTCTTCACACTACTCCATAAATGATGCTGTCTTGAACATGATCCTAAGGGAATATTCCAGGTATGTCTGGTGCCTCTATCTTACAGCTCATTTAAGCAAACCAGCATCTACATTACAAGTTAGAATGAACCTTGAGGTCTTGCCTTTAGGAATAGCACTGCTAATTTAGGAAGACAAGAAGGGCAATGTAATGCAGTGCACTGACCAGCACATTGACTCCTAGCAACCTTTACCAGAACTGGGCAGGAACTTCCAAGATTTGCTGTGGGAACTTTGAAAGAAACAAACAAGGGTGATAACTTCTCAGAGATTTCACTGCCATTGCCACTAGTTGTGCAAGTAAGTGAATAAGAGAACTACTGTAGGCTAGAAATTTCCAGGATGATACAGCTCGTGGTGCAATCATTGCCTACATTGCTACGCACAGCATTTGCTGTGTGTTATTGCTAAGATTCTCAACTTTTCACTGTAATTAAATATCCCAGTAGAGGGAAAAGGAGCAAGTTCTGAACTTGTAAGTTGTTTTCAGACCGCCAGCAACAGCAGAGTCTCTGTAAACACAACACACTGGCACCTGTCTCCTGTTTTTCTCATCTAAGCACAGGCCATGAACAAAGTCACTTCTTAAAAGCTGGCTTGGAGAAAAGGAAGCCTGGACTCCGTATTTTGTCATAATTTTTAATATTTCCTTGGAACAAAAGATGCATAAGGCTAGAGCCAAAATTGCTTTCAGTTGCAAACATACAGCTTGCAGGTGTGGGCAGAGTTTAGCCTAAAATAACTGGAGGCAAAAGAAGGAAAAAAGCAGCTTAAAAATGTGATGTCAGCAGGAGAAAATAGACTCTGTGGGGCACTGGTTTTCTAAAGCCTTGTTCTGTAATCAACACAGCTCATTACTGTAGCTGTAAGCAACGCTGCAAATGGCATTTATATGAACATATTTTGTCTTTCCACCACGCTTGCTAGTTAACAAATTGTCTGCCCAAATTGCTGAACCATGAGTATTGTGTCAAAGAAGAGGAAAGCTGCAGATTCCCTTTGTCAGGGTGGACAGGCTGTACCAAACTCTCAGTCACTGATTTCCAACCTTCTTCTGTTTAGACCCCTAGGAATTCTGCTGTGGAGGTACAGGACTTTGTATAGATGCCTCTTCCCCCTGCAGCGATAATCATATTGCTTTCTTTTTCCTCACAGTCTACACTGTACACCTGAGCCTGAGGTCTGCAGACCACAGTTTGGAATTTGGTTTCCCAAGCAAAGGTTTCACTTCATTCTTTTTTAAACAAAAAGTCATTTTCTCGTGATATCTCAGTCCATAAATATTAGTAATGTTATTATTGCAATGCATGGGACAGTCCATCCTGCAGTCAGGATCACAGCAGGATCACAGAAGGAAGTGACCACATATCTGAGATCAGCTAGCAGCATGTGACTGCACAGCACACTGCAAAGTTCTGGGTCCCATCTGAATTCACTTTGGAGTCTCATCATGGGATTAAGGCAGTGGGACATCTATCTCACTTGAGGAGGAGAAAGAAATGAGAAACAGAAGAGGGTTATTAATGATATCCCAAAGGTAATGGGAAAAGAGGATGGACTTTAGGGTTTTGAATATCTTTTATTTAATATGTAATTTTTTTGTGGTTGCCCAGGGGAGCTATGGAGTCTCTGTCCTCAGAGATATTCAGAACCTAACTGGACCCAGACTGCTCTGGGTGGACTTGTTAGAGGTTGGACAAGATGGTCTCTGGGGGTCCCTTCCAACTGCAGCCAATATGTGATTGTATGGTTCTGAAATTTAAATATTTCTTCCAATTTTCTAAGAGAAGAATGAGCTGAAAGAACAAAACTGAAAGTTAACAAAATCTTCCCCTTTATCAGCCCAATAAATTAACTTCTATTAACCTTTCTAACCACTGCCAACCTTGTCAACCTGAGCAATCCCATTATGTTGGTTGGATTTTATCAGCACCAAAGGTAATTCTTCAGGCAACCTCTGAGGTTTTCCTCAGTGTGGAAATACGAGGGGCAAGGAAGAAGCACAGACGCACATTCTGGTTTCTGTCCCTGTGGGGTTTGGCACAGGATTTGGCAAAACAAACCCAGGACCTAGGACATGTGCTGGGATGTTTTATGCAAGTTATACCTACATGGGTGAGGAAACTGTCATACCCGTAGAGAAATGTGTGGCAATAGGTTCAGAAGCTATGCTGAACAGCTGCTCTTATTTAAAAGAAAGACAGGACAAGGGTTTAAATGGAACCTTCACTTGATGCAGGTTAGCCTGTACAAAATTATGTTTCTGATTGTAGGGCTGGGTTTTAGGAGTCCCGGGCCTCGGACTCTTTGGCTGTATCCATGAACTGACTCATCACTGCTTCTATCATTTCAGGCCCTTTGTTGCCCAGTGCAATTTTCAGCATCAAGTTATGCACCAGCAGATGATACCCAAAAGCAGAACTGGCTAAAAGCACAGGCAAAATAGGCAAATATCTTACTTAGAGCTTGCTGGGGAAAGCTGATTCCCTCTTCTCTCATGTTACCTGTCCATATTCTCCCAAAATTTCACAGAATACTGCTAGCCCTACTCCTCCCTCCCTCTGCTTGTGCTGCAAGATTTAATTTTGCATTTCCTAGGGAATGAAACTCAGTTATGCCTGACTGCTGAGAATCACAGAGCTAAATCTGGAGACAGGCTGGGCCAGTTCAGAAATGGGTCTGCTCAGCATCAGGGCTGGCCCAGGGAGGAGAAGGACCATGTACCCAGGGACAGGAGAGGGGGGAAGGACACAGCCTGAAACAGGACCTTTCAGTAGTGGTTAGAACCACTCAAAATGATGTTTAGCTTCACCTCTAGTCCCATGCTGTTATCTACCTGAAAACACTCAGACGTTTGATAAGGATTTTGATTATTTTACAAAATTATTTTTGATAATTTTACAAAATTATTTGGAGCTATTCTCAGTAAAGGGCTGAGGTCCCTAGACTGTTTTAGGCAGCACTTATCATGGAAGTACAAGGCTGCAATTCTGAGATCTGATGCTTTGTTCCCTAACCCAGATGATTCCCATACTTCAGACATCATTACTTATTTACTTCAGAATTATTCAGTGCCCCCTAGTCATGCTCCTGTGGGGTCTGCTCCCTTCCTGATGGGCTAGGCAGGGATTTCTCACTCACTATCTATTGCTTACACAAGTGATTCATGCTGTTAAAACACTGCTAAGTGCTACGAACTGCCTTAATCCAGTTTATGGTCTGAAACTCTTATGGCATACATTTCCCAAGTCTGAATTGTATGTGTTAGAGAGAAGACATATAGCAAAAGAAGGGAAAAAAAGAACAAAAAAAAAAAAAAAAAAAAAAAAAAAACAAAAAAAAAACACAAAAAACCAGGTTGTTTAAGCTAAAACAACCTTTGCCATCTTCTAGTCTAGTACTGGACTTTCCCAACCAGTGGAGCTACCATGTATTACTGTGGTTCTACACAGCTCCATGCTACCAAATGAATCAGTTTCTCTCTGGTAATGAATGTATTAATTTGCACAACATGTAAACATTACTTCCTATCACATGTGTCCCAGAGATTTATAGTGCAATTAGTCAGAGGAAAGTTGAAAGTGAAGCAAAAAGAACATTTACAAGCAGAAGAGGAAATGGGCAGGACAAGATGCATAAGTGGAAAGGCCTAATATTCCTTCCCCCACCTCAGACAGACACATATAAATAGTGAGAGAGTGAGTTCCCCTGCTCACTGACCACCACTCATTTGCTGCATCTCTCTGGGACATGCATCACCCCTTCAAGATGTGGGCAAAGGTACTGTCTTGTTTCCTTGCGCTGTAAGATGAGATTCTCTATTTAAGCTTTCGTATCCTCACTCCAAATGTTGCAGTTGGTGACCATCATACAATGGGATAAATGGTTCACCTGCTTTAAACTGCTTGTAAGTGCTTCCTCAAGATAATCATAATGCTTCACTGCAAGTGTGAGTGAGAACTTGTATGTAATAGTGGGTACAATTCTGGTCACCATTGCTAGAGAAAGAGGAATGCAGTGTGAACAACGCAATGAAAATATACAAGCATAGTAGGGGTGAGTCCATATTGTAGAGGAACACAGTTTGGTTTGCTTACCTCAGCAAAATGAAGGCCAAAGAGCAATACCAACACTGTGTGGATATGTGCAGGGGAGTAAAGGAAGGGGAATGAAGAGGGAAAATGAAAGGAGATAATTTCCAAAGAGAGAGAAAATATTCATTACTGCCCATATAAAAAAAGAAACTGTGTGTATAGATTGGTTGTAAATAATGTGTACCTCTGCACTGGGACATTTCTAATGGCCCAGGAAGGGAAGTTTTAGACCATTTTCTAATACAGGTACTAACAGCAGCTCACAGCCAAGAAGCAGGTTGAATTTGCATAATGGGTCATTGCTCAATAGGAGAGGAAAATAAATATATATCACTCCCAGATCAGCAGGATCCAGGAACAAGGAGCCACTGCTTTTCAAAGAGGCAAAATCTTGTCTTGGAGAAAAGCTGGGACTGCTGCTGAGAGTGAATTCAGTGGGAGCTGGGAGCTATGAGCAATATGTGCAAGGTAGTGCTGCCAACTCCTGCTTCCTACTGAGCTCCAAGCTCAGCAAGATTTGGGATAATAAGGCTGCCAGTCAGGGAGATTAAATTTTGCCTTCTTGTGTGGTAGTGGGTGCATTGGCTTGAAATGCTACTCTCTCACTGATTTCAATACCAACAAGTAGGTGCCATGGGAAAGACAGATGTTTTTACTCCTATTTGGGGTGGATGTGTGTGTGTGAATAGTCATTAGAGATGAAATGGGGATGAGATAGAGATGATAGAGATAATATTGCATAGTTATAGCACCTGCAGTGCATACTCTCAAGGGCTCAGGGAGAAAGTAGAAGAAATACAGAACAGAAAAGGATAATGATGAAAGCATAAGTAAAATATAAATAACACTGTGACATTTCTGGGAATAAAAAGAGGAAGAATTCAAACCATGGTTTTGCTGATGCAATTCATGTAAGCAGGGGCAGAAATGGCCAGTGTGCTAGACAGTAGCCCAAAAACTGAAAGGAAAAAAAAAAAGAGGAAAGAAAAGGAAAAAAAAAAAAAGAGGAAGATAATAGAGTGTTTGTTTTAAATATAGAGAAATATCTACTTCTTCTTTTTCTTTATTTTTTCCCTTCCCAGACAGTTACAGGAAATTTTGCCAAGGTGATTCATGGTTTGAATGCAAATCAGTTGACAGATCAAGTAATTCAGAGAAGTAAGCAAATGATTCTGGATACTCTTGGAGTGGGGCTTCTGGGTACCAGCACCGAGGTCTGCCACAAAGTGGCACAGTACAGCAAGGTAAGCTGTCTGGCATTCATAGCACACCCTAAGGTTTAGCTTTAAGAAAGTAAGGGAAAACTTGGGCAATGAAAAGGAAATTTTGCCATGGTGAAATTCTTTCACAGATGGAGAGAAATTGTGTTCTTCCCACTGGAGACAGTGAAACTTCAGTGCTCAAATTACTTTTCACTCTGGATGGGCAAAAGTCTGTGTATCACTCTATGCTAAGATCCCCCTCTACAAACACAGCCAACTAAGAACCTCTTCCTTTCTTTCACCTATGATATCTTATTAAAAACATCAACAAAGTAAGCATCACTTATCACCAGCCTTTCAAATCAAGGAACTGTTAAAGAGAAGGGGAGTTAGCAGTGGGTTACTTGCAGTAAAACATAATTGTCTGAGGTGCACTCGCCATTAGCTTCTCCTCTAGTCTTGCTCTCCTCAAACTAGTGGAGTAATTGACCCTGAAAGGAAGCCTTCCCAGCACAGGAGTGCATCAATGAGGAGGAGTTCAGCCCACTGTTTGATTGTTCAGACATGCATGGGTGGACTTGTGCTCCAGAGCTCTGTGTGCCAGTTAGTCTCTTCCCACATAGAATTCCCCTTTCCAAACCAGGGTAGTTTATGCCCTTTTATTCAGTTTGCAGCACCAGGAGGCCATCTATCGTTTACTCAGGGTCTTACAAAAACACAGAAAACAAAACCCTTTAATGAGACATCTCCCCCAACAAGATGATGACAGTCCCATCATCATTTAGGATGGACTTGATGATCTCAGAGGTTTTTTCCAACCCAGCTGATTCTGTGATTCTGTCGATGGGTGGTGAGAAGGGACATCAGTGGCCAGAGGTTGTGTGAAGGTACTGAGTGGCCTCGTGGTTGGTGTTGATCTGCTCCCAAGCTCTGTTTGGGTGGAACAGGACATAAGCCAACAGGAAACTTACCTTCTTTTCAGACTTTCTGAAAGAAACGTATTTTTCTCATAAAAGGGAGCAGTTAGGTCCCCAGAGGACATGGTCTGCTCTGAGTTACATCAGAGATACAATGCACATTTATCCTTATGTTCAGAACTTTGAATTAATTTATGTCAATTTGTTTCAGATCTACAGCTCAGATTTATCCAGTACCATCTGGGGCCACTTGGATTTCCGACTGCCTCCTCTGTATGCAGCTTTTGTGAATGGAGTGGCTGTAAGGGATGCTCTTTTATTTGCTCTGAAATCATACAAATTGATGTCATTCTTGCTCTATAGAGAACAGAATGTTCCAAAAATCATAGCTTATTCTGAAGCCTGCTACAAAACTTTTCTAGACTATTCTCCTAATGTGCTTCAACTTCCTTCCAGTGAGTCTGAACTTAAGGTATAATATATGTATGATCCAACACAACAACATCCCTTACATTTAATGTGGGACCTGGGGTTGTTGTCCAGTGTCAGAACTCTACAGCTTACAACCTGGTAACCTTGTAGCAAGGCAATAGCCTTGTTGTAGCTGTTTAAAAAGGCACCCTCTAGCTCTAGCTCTTTTCACTGGGATCTGAATTTTGTGCCAACTGGCAAAGTACAGTTACAGAAAAACACAGATGCACATATAGATACATACAGACATAATATCACAAGGCAACTTCATCTTCAATTATGCAGTTTCCAAAAGCCAGTGATATATTTTGGACATGCACTTTGTCATTAAAGCAATAACTGACTCCCCAGACATTTGTCTTAATTCAGATTGAGGCGTTTGAAATTGAAAGATGCACAAGAGGTGGGGTAGACAAATTTGGCAATTATGCAAAACTAGGAAAGGTGACCAACCAAGGAAATAGTAATATTAAGCCTATTTAAATTAGTGTGACAACAATATCAGAGGTCCAATTTAACAGCTCATTTCCAATGTAGAGAAAATTACCTTGGAAATGAGATCTGGTACCACTCAGCTCCTAGCAGCCCTTATGATATTCAGATCTGGCTGTTAGCATATATATGATCAGTTTATATCTTGGTCACAGGTCAGTTTAAGCACTTACTGAATACACCAGAAACACAGCTTACAGGGCCTCAACTTTCCTTATCCTGCACTGCAGGGCATCTTCCCAGATGGCATCAAAGGTTTTCAAGGCAGACACTGCATTTTCTTCTATCTGTTTAGAAACAGTCCTCAAAAATGCATAATCACAGTATTACAGGGCAAAATCTGACTGCTGGGGAGCCTGACCACTTTCACAGCTTGCCTTGAAGTTAAGACATGAGTGAACAGATGCGGAAGTTCCGTTTTTGAGGTGTTTTACTATACTATATTAAAAAAATGGTGTCCCTGATGCTCTCAGGTCTTTGGGGGTTCTCAAAACTTTGCAGGAGGAAGGAATGTGCCTGATAAGCAGTACATTACAGACACTGACTGCACTGTTGGGGACCATCTGCTGCCAGACCAGCAGCCATATGCCATGCTAGGAACACCTGAAACCTTCCTGAGCAGCTAGGTTCTGGATGTGGAAAAGAGAAGGCACCACTTGGGATACTCTCTTGAGCCAAGCAGCTCGTTCCACATTCAGACTGTAGCTTTCTCCTACTCCCAGCAACTCCAGAGAATCTGTTTTCTTGTGTGACAGGTCTTGTTTCAATGTGCTGAAAATTCAGGCTAAAGCCTCCTGTATGTTTGCAGGCTTGTGCCTGTTGACAGTGGATGGTTGCAGCAGAGAAATAGCTCTGATGATATAAATTCCATTTAGTAGTATTTAACTGCTAGATTTTTATGGTGCAAGTCCTAATAGCAGCATTAGTTGCAGCACTGGTGATGTAATTTCATTGTGTTTATATTTCATTATGATTTAGGGAAAGAGAAAACTCACTGTTCACATGGTGGACCTAGAACAGCTGCTTTAATTATAGCAGTCTAATTAAAGTAGCAAAAGCCAACTGCAGGAAAAAGGAATCACTGTCACACCAGTTTCAGGCTGGTACAAATTGAATTAAAATTATTCTCCTTTGAAGCAAGACCTCTGCTGCATTGTCACTTCTCAGACAGCCATGTTGGGAGTAAAGGTCTTTAAAAGACTTTTGAAATTTTTGCTTTCTAAGGAAGATCTAGTTCTTTGGTACATTTTTATACCAGTTACAGTAGTTTCATTTGACTGAGGCAACCTTGCAAAATCAGTTTATTTCTATACCAATGCTTCTCTTTCCATTAGGTGCACTCAATGGACTTTGATGACACCTGGCATCCAGCCACACACCCATCTGGGGCTGTGCTCCCTGCAGTGATTGCACTCTCAGAGGCTTTTCCTCAGAAGAAAAAAATCTCAGGTCTTGATCTGCTCTTAGCTTTCAATGTGGGAATCGAAGTGCAAGGCAGGTTGCTGCACTTCTCCAGAGAAGCCAGGAATATTCCAAGAAGGTACATAGAAATGTTTAAAGTAGAAAGTGGAATGAAGGTGGTTTTTAATTAGTGCTAATATTCATAATTAAATGTCAGTTAACATACAGGTGGCACAGGTATTCGTATTTCCTAAGCTGTTTGTCTGGAAATTTAGGGAAGGCTCATTTGACTCCTAACTCTTTAGCTAATAGATTTTTTTTTAAAGCATTGACCAATTCACAATGAGGCAATGATCTCCCTAGTTTGAATTTTTATAGATTTATAATAATATATAAATTAAATAATACTTTATATTTGACTATAAATTTGCTTTAAACTATGAGCAGCACTAATGTTTCAGTTGCTTTCTGGGAAGGACTTACTACAAGCAGTACTATTCCAGTTTTACTTTTTCCTGGGGAAAAGTAACTCTCAGGCCCCCACATGAATGCTGAATGTATATTTCTTTATGGTCCAATCCATTTCCCATGGCAATTAATGAAAATCTTTTGTAGAGAGTGAATTTGGGTGAGTTTTTGAAATCTGGTAATGAAGATACTTTTGTTTTCTCAGGTTTCACCCACCGGCTGTGGTTGGTACCATGGGGAGTGCAGCAGCTTGTGCTAAACTGCTAGCTCTTGACCAGCTGGAATGTAAAAATGCCTTGGCTATTGCTGCCTCCTATGCAGGTGCCCCATTGGCTAATGCAGCAACCCAAATAAAGCCCCTCCATGTTGGGAATGCTGCCAAGCATGGACTGGAAGCAGCTTGCTTAGCTTTACACGGCCTTCAAGGAAACAAACAGATCTTGGACATGGAGTCAGGGATGGGTGCATTTTATACAGATTACAACCCACAGACCCTGCCGACCTTGCAGTCCTACTCCTGGCTCTTGGACCAGCAAGATGTGGCCATCAAACGCTTTCCTGCTCATCTTGCAACACACTGGGTGGCTGATGCAGCATCTTCTGTTAGGAGGAAGCTTGTGCAGAGCAGTGAGAACTTGCTTCCCCTTGATAAAATTGAGAAAGTCATTCTCAAAGTCCCTGAGGTCAGATATGTGAACAGACCCAGCCCAGCCTCAGAGCACGAAGCACGACATTCCTTCCAGTTTGTTGCATGCTCCACTTTGCTGGACGGCAGCATGTCAGTCCAGTCCTTTGCCAGCGAGAACATTCACCGGCCAGCCTTGCGGGAGCTCCTCTGCAAAACACAGCTGGAGCACCCTCCTGACAACATCCCCAGCTTTGACAGCCTTTACTGCGAAGTGAGTGTCACACTTCAGGATGGCAACACGATCAGCGACTGCTGCACTACCTTCTACGGGCACTGGAGGAAACCTCTGAAAAAGGAAGACTTGGAGAAAAAGTTTCAATCCAATGTGCTTGGCATCCTGCCCACAGAAGCCATGGAAGGCATTATAGAGACTGTGTACAACCTGGAAAAAGTAGAGGACTGTTCTGTATTAAGTACATTTCTATCAGGACAGTCACCTAGAGCGCTTCCAGGGAAGCTGCTCTTCGAGTGCTCCAGCCAACAGCTACATGCTCTTCACAAAGCCAGTGCAAAATTCAGGACAAACTCTTAGTGACAAAATTAGTGACTCAAGCATTTCTAAGTAAGACTCCCATAATACAAGAACTATATTCAGTCCAATATTGTGGGTTTTGACTAAATAATTTGGTGTTTATGTGCCCAGCTTAGCCAGGCTGAACAGAAGATCCTCTGGTGGCACAGTCGACTCCAGCTATCTTTGTACCTTTAGAGGCAGAGCACTCACTGCTTGCCCACAGCACAAAAATCTCTCTGCTCCTCTGCCAAAAATCTGTGTTCTGCTTCTCCTAAATAACTCCATACAGGAAATCCAAATTCTGGAAGAGTATGGAAGTGCTGTGTCCTTGAAAATCATCATGGTTAGAAGTACAGAGAATTAAAACCTTTTCATAATTATTTCTGTAGATTTATCTCTACAACCTCCTTGTAGAAGGAACCTGTTATGCCTGAGCGTTGACATTTGTGCTAAAATAAACAGAGCACATGTAGGGAGGGGTAGCACTCAATACTTCGTAGCATGTCAGGTGTCACTGTAGCCATTGCTCTTGCGCTGAGGCACCAAAGACCTGGGCCCAGCCTGATCACACGAGTGCTGAGCATGAGGGACAGTTCCACACGCCTCCTCATAAAGGCATTATTTCCCAATTCCACCTGTCGGCTCCTCTGTGCTACAGGTCTGTTCCTGTTTTATTCCTGCCCCAGTTATATGAGACACTGAGCAGATGACATCAGTTTAGATTACTTCAGGCCCAGCAGTGTGGGCTACACTACACAGAACAGGAGTGAGAGAGACCTGTGAACACCTGTGAGACAACTCAGTGTCCACAGTGAACCCAGATAATCAATTCTAGGAATTTTTTGCTCCTCCAGGAGTATAAGGCCTTGCCACATTGAGCTTCTAAGGGAAGATGCTAACCCTTTGTCCACATTTATAAGACCAAAGCATGTTCTCTAACACATATAAAACTGTCCTCCTCAAGACACTAAACAATGTATGCCAAAAAAATTACAAAATAAATCTAATTCATTTTACTAAATAAATCGGAAATTACTTCATTTATTAGCACAAAACTTGTGTATTTTCCACATGCAATGCATTCATTTGTGCTGCATCTTGGTTTATAAATTTGGTTTACTTAGGGGCTCTGTAAAATTTCAGAAGTCCATAAGTAATACTTGCTTAAAGACTTTAAAGGGGAAAAAAGAACCCAAATAACCACATTCTTTTATTTTTCCCTTCTGATTAGAAATCAGAATTGAATTATTCACCTATAATGATGGTAAACAGACTCATTTACAGCTACTTCACTTGTAATTGCAGCTGGGTAACAGCAAATATGAATTACTGATAACCATTAATGATGTGATAAAACCCCATTGCCCATTCAGTCTTTTTAAGACTGAATACATTTGGATTCATTAAAAAAAAAAAACCAAACTAAAACAAAAACAAAGGAACTCCCCCCATCACCTTCAATATATGGTTTCTATTTTTAAAAAGAAATAAATAGGTTAAATTCAGCAGTAACCATCTGATGTATAAAACATTAAAAAACACCCCACCACACCAAACAAACCAGGAACTGTGAAGTTTAGCAGTTGGATTATTTTATTAGTTCAATCTAAGGAAGCTGAATGTTTATGCTTAGCTACACTGATTTCCTTGGAGAAGTCTGTACGCTTCTAGTCAGGCAAGCTTCAGGACTTCTTGTACCATTGTTCCAATTCCATCAAAGATTTCATGCAGAGGAGCCTTGCACATGAAAGCACAGGTAGTAACTATTTTATTGGCTTTATCCACGTGGGATTCATTTACATTTTTGCAAATGTGCTTACATCCAAGCTCTGCTATAGCAGATGCCGTTTCAGCATCAGGAAATCTGTAAATAAAATTACTTTAATTAATATAAAGCAATGATACAGCCATAAAATTCTGCACACATAACTTGAATGAGAGAACTATAATAATATCTACGTGACTCTTTAGCTGATGATGACAAGGGAGTTAAAGAGGCTGCTACTATCAGATTTTCCTATCCCCTACAGACACATCAAGTGATCTAATACCTTTGAAAACAAGGTCTGAAATATGGAGCCACAATATGTAAGAAGCTACAAGAGTTTTTAACAATCTTTACCTAAGTTTGGAAGATGATACCAAGTGCAGCCATAACTGATCTTTAGAAGCTTGAGAGAAGCCAGCTGAAGTTGCAACCTTTTCCAACACCTCCATGTAAGGTGCTCCTCTGGAATCTCTAGAGATTTTGGTTTTTCCTTTCTGATAAGGAAGGAACAGATGCAATCTGTTCTGAACAAAATCCCCCACTACGGCTGCTGTTAAATTTAATTCAGAAGTTTTATTGGGAGTTGACAGCTCTTGAAGCAGTACTGCCATGCCCTGTTCTCATCTCCCTCCCCTAAAGTGGCCCCAAACCACTACCACCAGAAAAACTTTTTTAAAAATCCCTGAATTAACAGTTGGGCTCACTCATCCTAGAGGACTTTTCCAACCTAAACAATTCCATGACATCACAGATCAGTGTATATCTGGTTGTAGCATCACAAGTCACCCGACCTCATGGATTCATTCTGTCTGCCCCGAGAGTTCTGTGCCTACTACTATTATTCTAGTGAAAATTATCACTAATTTTTCTTAAAAGTAACTAAGTTCCCCCAGGTTTACTGGTACCGAAGAGACTTTTGCACAGAAGCCTGTCCACTTCCTAATCGTAATTCTGATGCAAATCATCTCCATTCATTTCCTTCTTACCTTCCATCTACGTTTTTATCCTGACCAACTGTAACCTCACAACCAGGAAAGACTTTGGCTGCCAGAACTGGTGATATACAGCACAAACCAATGGGCTTTTTAGCACTGTGGAAGGCCTGGAGTGTGGAGTTCACGTGCTCGTTAACAGTACAGTTCTTGCCATCTACAGCCCAGGAACACAGATTCTTTGCTACACCAAAACCACCTAAGAAAAAAAAAAACAAAAAACAAATCAAAACCAAAAAGCTCAAATATAAGGCACTGCTAAAAGCTATTAAATTTGGTAACAGCACACACCAAACAGAAGTTCTTTTTTAAAACATAATCTTGGTATCCGTGGGACTGTTAAGTAACTGTACTGAAAGCCTTACAATGTCACTGTAACCTGTAAATGATGGGTTTACAATGTTAAAAGTTTAACTGTGCACTTTTTTATACCATGTAGGTTATACATAGGCCAGAAGGTTTAACCTTGTTTCAAAAAGCAACAAATAGACAAACAGGAAACCTCACGTTTGTCTGCTAGTCACTAGAACAGCTGTACCACCTGTTGTGCACTCAATAAGGAAGAGGGACCAGAAGACCAATATTAGTTAAAAGCACAAGTATGGAATTCATGGGAGTAATGCAAACAGTGATTTGACCCTCTATATTAATGAACTCTCAACTTTTACTTTAATGCTTAAACAATTATAGATGAGCTTTTCTTCTTCCCTAGAACTACTTTTCAACTTCAAAAAAAGCCATTAACACAATAAAAAAAAAAAACACAGGGGATTTTACGCAAAATGGACATTATAACGTATGGTATTCTAAGACAAAAACTTGTAAATTATAACATAATTTCCTATTAAAAATAGTGCTGATTTGTCTTTCTAGAAATTAGTTTTAACAATCCTTTAGGTACATTTAATCTTCATTTAATTGTATAAGCAGATTGTATTTTACAGCTCCTTTGTCTGCTGGATTTATAACCACCAGAATAATCAAAGTGAGGTTATTCCACATGGAATGTGCATAGCATCAACTTTTGTCCAATAAGTATAAAGAAATTTCCACAAGTACTTCAACAGAAGACATCAAGAAGCTTTGCATTTTTAATATTTTTCCTTTCCTGGTTTGCTCACTTTCAAGTGTTATCTGAAATCTCTGAGGTAAGATTTTAATTTTCAAACTAAATAGGGTTTATTTCCCTCTAACAGTTATTACAGCAATCCCCCTGAGCCTGGGTTATAACAGCATGAAATTAATGTGCAAAACATCTGTGATTCTCTACTTGCTCCTGATCAGCCACTCACTTCAAGTGCAGGCAGAATTGTTTCTCTGTGTTATACACACACTCCCTCTGCTGGCCTTACAAGAGTGTGAAAATCTCAAAATTAACACTTAGGCCCAGTCATGAAGGCGGTAGTTAACAGTGTGGATATTCTCAGTTCAGTCAGAGAGAAAAAGAGAAAGATTTCTGCCAGGCTAAGCCTGGAAAAAGTCCAGGAGGAATGTAAACAATCTATTATCTTGCTTTCTGTTCATACTGTTTATAGGTATGTTCTACCACACTGACCTAAGACCAGTGTACCAATCAAGTGAAATGTTTTTACTCTAACACCAATGGAATTAATGTTCACGATGTTCTCTATAAAAGAGAGAAGTGCTCTTGAATAAACGCTCATTTTGCCTTCTGAAATCGTGCGAGTCATTTCGCCCGTCCCTGGCTCAACAGCGTCAAACAGTACTGAATATTCTGGAAAGCGATCTTCAGCAAGACACAATTTCCTCGTGATGCTCTGGCTTCTTCATTTCTAAAAGTGATTACAATTACCTCTGTCTGGAATGAAATTTTGTGGTCTCTAAGTAAAAAATTATCCATAAACATGTTTAGTACAACTTGATCAGCAGCTGAGTGGATACATAATTAAACAGAATGTACTCCCATCTGACATGGAACATAATCTATCTGGCAACCTGCTATTCTGCCAACATTTTCACAGGCCCTGAAATTAAGGCATTGCCATGTAACTGAGTTCTGATCCAATTTTTGTACTCTGGTCAGGGTTCTTGTCCACAAGTAAGTAGTGAAGTTTTCACAACCTGCAGTAAGAAGGAATGGTGGGATGCATAACTTAATACCAAAAGAACACTCTGGCATTTTAACTTAATGAACAATGAATCAATAAATGTAGTGAGTTTAAAAATCACAAATCATTTTCTTTTGAAAGATGAGCTCAGCTGGTCAGAGCATGGTGCTAATAATACCAAGGTTGTGGGTTCAACCCCTGTGTGGGCCATTCACTTAAGAGTTGGACTCAATGATCCTTGTGGGCCTTCCAACACAGAGTATTGTGTGATTTTGTGATACCTACCAGGGAAAATGACAGCATCAAATTCACTAGCATTTAGTTCAGCCAAATCCTGAATGTTTCCCCTTGCCAACCTGGCACTTTCAACTAACACATTTCTCTTCTCTTCTGCTGGACTTCCTTTTAGGTGATTGACTACATCCCTTTGCTCAATATTTGGGGCAAATATCTTCACCTAGGAAGAGAGCAGAAGCAATTCTGAATGAATGTAAACAAAACTCATACATATTTGTCACAATAAAGATCATTCAATGAAAACAGGTTTTGTTCCTGAAGCCTCTTATCCAAGTTAAGCAAATTCCACAGTATGAATCTAGCACATTAAATACCTAAAGCAACATATATTAGGATGGGTAAACACAGGCATTGTTCCCATCCTATTCCTGCAGCATTTTGACAGGAGAGTATTCTTATGCCAACATCAAGCTAACTGATTTTGCCAGGGCAGATAAGGCCAAGGACAAACACAATTTACAAGGACACCACAATTTATACTAGCAGCCCAAATGGACATACAGCTGACTTTGAAGAAATATTGCTCTTAACTGTTATGGGATGAAAATGCTAAAAAAGTTTGACATAAGAAAGTTAAAGATGCAATTTTTACAAGCATTTCTAGAGCAAACATTAGAGTTACTAGCTGTCCTAAAACACCAGCAGCAGAAAGGAAGACCAAAACACAGGAGAACCGATTTTGCTTAGACACAAAAGGAGGACACTGCATCAGAATACAAAGCTCTGTGACAGGTGTACCACAGGGGCTGTTTTCCTGTGTCTGTTTTGAAGCTTCCTTTGCAAACTTCTCAGAGATGACAATTTTGTGCTAAATATGAGAATGCTGCTGTTACTATCAGACACCTGAGTGTGGCTACACACAGACAGTGACCAGCTTCTGCCATCTGAAGCCACAGACGGGACCAAAGCACACCACTACGTCCTGGCCCAGGATTCTCTGACAAGTCCCACCTTACCAAAGAGAGCCTGGAAAAAGTGAGCAGAAAACAAACAGGTGAACCCCAGTGACGGCTACAAAAGCAATCAGAAAGAAAGAAGACAAAGCATTTTAACCCATCTTCAGCTCCCTGTGGCCAGAGAAGAAGGGACAGGTCTCCAGCTCCTCCTTGTTCCCAGCTTCACAGGATCACAGAATTGCTAGGGCTGGAAGGGATTTCTGGAGATGATCCAGTCCAACCCCCCTGACCAGGCGGGGTTACCTAGAACAGGCTACACAAGAATGCATCCAGGTAGGTTTTGGATATGTCCACAGATGGAGACTCCATGACCTCCCTGGGCAGCCTGTTCTCATGCTCTGCCACCTTCAATGTAAAGAAGTTCCTCCTGATGTTAACATGAAACTCCTTGTGGTTTAGTTTATAGCCATTGCTCCTCACCCTGTCACTGGGCACCACTAAAAAGTCTGGGACTGTTGCCCACAAAACTGGATTCATTACCTGGTGTGTGACAAGCAAATAACTACACACTCAAGAGAGACACAGATTATTTATTTCAGAGTCGTGCAAGCCTGGGTGTTCACTGGTATTCCACAAATCAAGCACACCCACTGGACTTTTTATGCCATTCAGAGAACTCTCCAAGTGCAGCCCCTCTGTTATGATTGGCTAGTCATTGCCATGCAAGTTTTGTATCTCAGTTAACTTCTACACGTGCTCAGGGGAACGGTCCTCACCCGGGCAGGGTTCTCTATGACCTGCAGGCATGACTTTTAGTGTAATAATTTAGTTGTATTAATGAGACCCCTTTTCAGTCTTGCCTCCAGCTGCCTGTGCGACCTGAACTCCTGTCAAGGAGCCAGGCAGGTCTTTGGGCGGGGACGAATAAATCAGGGGAGAGGGCAACATAAAGAGAGAGGTTATGGCTGAATGGGCTTTGTAGGGTGCAGTGGCGGCGCAGGGAGCACCGCAAACCGAGAGGGGCTGCGGTCCCACAGAGAGGGGAACTCTCGGCTGCTGTGTCGCACATCGCACGCCGGGCCACACGCACACACAGACAGACACACGCACACAGACAGACAGACACACTCACACACACACACATACACACACACATACACACCCCCACACCCCACCACTCTCCGCTACCTCCGCGCCGCTGCGGCTCAGGTGCACCAGCGCCGCCGACGCCTCGTGAATCTCGCTGCCATCGAAGACGCCACAGCCGGCGAGCACCAGCGCCACCCGCTTGCCCATGGCAGCCGCCCCTCAGGCCCGGGAAGGAGCTGCGCCAGGCGGCGGGCCCGGGCCTGGCACCACTGTCCCTGCCCCCTCTCCTCCTCCTCTTCCCCCTCCTCCTGCCGCGCCTGCGCCGCCGGGCTCTGCCGCTGTCTCCATCTTCCGCCAGCGTACGGGCGGGCGGGGCGGAAAATAAAAGAGGAAATCTGGAAAACAAATGGCATGTGCCTCTAGTTTTAAACAAAACAGGCTCAGACGTATTTTCGGCCTCACGCCTGGCCTGGCCCGCGCCCCGCAGCGGGGCTGTGACGGGCGGGTGCCGCACGGTGACCTTCGGTGTGTTGTAGAACGCGCGCGTTCCTGTCGCTAGTCCCAAATTTGCCGGGCCTCGCAGAGCCTCGGGGGGGTGCCTGTGAGGTGGGTTTGTTTTGTGCGTAGGGCTATAATTGTGTAAATAAATCGGCTTCCAAATTGCTTTGAAAGCCAAAGAAAAAAAATGGAGTTTGGTAAGGGGCCGCGGTACTGCTGGGTCCTGATGCTGTTCGTTTCAGTGACCCCACCTAGTCCTTTTTCTCCCTTAACCTCATGCCGGGTTTCAAGGAGCTGCTGCACTTTATCAGGGAAAACTGAGGTATTTTAGCAAACCAAACTTTCTTCCTTGACCTACTCCCAGCTTAGTCCCTTAGGGCATTGCTTTAGTGAACCAAAAGGGAAAGAATGCATCCCTTGTCTTCTCCTTAGAACTGCACACAAATGCCACACCAGGGATCAGCTGCATTGAATTTTAGTAAGATCTCTAGCTCTTGGTCCTTCGTTTTTCATGAGCTGCCTCTCTTATAATAAGAAGGAGCTCGTGTTTAATAATGAAAATTTACTCTTCTACTGGACCAGAGGACTGAAAAACTGCATCTTGTAGAAAAATTACAGTGTCTTCCAAAAATTTGGAGTGTGGGTTTTCTGCAGAGGACACGAGAGTGAGCAGTCTGGCCAGAACAAAAACGACATTTGAAAGCAGAGCCTTTTCCTGCAGCAAAATGCATTCAGTTGAATACTGATTGGTTGGCAATCTGTGTGGCATGATGGACACGGAGATTCTGGAACAGGACAGGGCCAGGATAGGAAAATTCCCTGCTGAAGGGCAGACTCCTGTCTGCTGGGCAATGTTTACTCCTAACAGGTGTTAAACTTCAGCTCAGTCTACACCACAGCCCACACTCTGCCTCTTAGGATTGAGCAGGACTACAGCATAGCTCCACTGAGAGTCTGCAGAGCTGGAATCATCTTTATGCTTGAGAGCTAGGAGAAGGCTTCTGCCTGGAAGGAGTTTAAGCTCAATGCATGTTTGGAGAAACGGGTGTAGTCCTAAACTCTGCTGTGAGTTAGGGCCAGGGTTAATGTTAGAGCTAGGGAAGTGAGCACCTTCAGGACTGCAATTCCCTGCTCCTTTCTGACCTGACTTACTGGCTAGTCTTTCTGGATGGATCCTGGACTTGAATTGTCAGTAACCTCATCTCCTGTCTTGTTTCTGGCCCTGTCTTTTAAAATGATCTCAGATTCACATTATAGGTGGTCCTTTTCCCTGGATGGACTTGATTGGGATACAATAGTCCTATCCCACTTCAGGTTCTGTATGTCACATCTCTGTGCCAACTCTGTTCCCTGATCTAGCTCCAACTTGTTTGTGCCATATCCCTGCCCTGCTGTGTGACCTTGTCATGGCCCTCCGTGTCTTAGGTCTATGTTTTCATCCCAGTTTATGACATGTTCTTGCCCTAGGTCTCTGTCACCCCAAAGCAGCCCTAAGAGGACTCTTCTCCATCCTGGGCCCACAAAAGCAAGAGCATTTCACAAGGAGTACAGCTCTGAAGCCAGATGTTTGCAAGGTGAGAGGTCACACCTTGTTGGGAGAAGAAGCTGTGGTCAAAGCCCTCAGTGCACTAGTAGCCCTATAATTACCCTGGCCAGCCTCTGCTGTGGCCTCCACCCACACACCCTCCAGCCACAAATCCATGGGCACTTAGGCCTGGGCACCCAGATATCACCTGAGCTGTGCTGCAGGTGTGTCCCGTTTCCTGTTGTCCTGATGTGTGGGTCGCTCTTCCTGCACATCTTGTGAACTGACCTTGGCACAAGTAGTGTAATCCCAGCCTCTACCCTGCTGTATCTGGGGCTGCTGCTGGATCCAGCCACTACTATGTGCCTGTTCCCTTTCAGAAACTGAATAGCAGTGAGGTTCCACCAAGAGTCTGCTCACTAGAAAAATCCATGGTGGTGAGGCAAATGCAAGGTTATGCTGGAATGACCAGTGCATTGGGTCTCCATCGGTGGGCTACACAGCTGGATTCAGGTGTGGCTGCAGTGTAACTCAGGTGGGAGGCAGGAGCTTTGGCTTAAAAGCAGCTTGCCAGGAAAGGAGCAGGGAGCACCTTCTGAGGTGTCTCAGCAGAGCAGAAGCAGTTTCTGGATTTCCTCACAAGTTTTTATCAGACCTTGAGCAACCAGCTGCACATCCTGAAGGGAAGAGAGCAGGTACCGTCCCATCCAGACTTCAAGGGGTTGAATTACAGCTCTGCCCTAGACCCCAGCCTTTTTCCTGCTGCCCAGGATTTAAGAAATATGTTTTTTCTGGTGGAAATCCTGCTTTGAGGTGCCTTAGTTGCCTGACAACAGCTGTTAACTTAAATTTGACTTGGACAGCTCTTTGTATTTCACAGGCACTCAGCTGACTCATCAATTCACTTATCCCTACCCTGCAGCAAATCCCAGAGGGTTCATCTCAGTTTAAAACTCATTATGAACTTCCTCTGCATCCTTATCCCAACCCTCATCCTATCTCTCAGGCTTCAGCAGACCCCCCCCCCCCTAGAATTCCAGCTTGGAAATAAATAATTTCCATCACCTGTCCCCTAAGCTGGCAGACAAAGGAGGAACTGCCTTGTAATCCCAAATTTTACTGAACTGCACATCTGTCCTGAGCACAGTTCTCATCCTAGCTGCCAGGGTCAAGGAGATCCTGAGGGGAACTCTTAGCAGTATCTTACAAAGCCCAGTCATTCCTCACTCCTGTAGAAAAAGACATGGCTTTCTCCCAGCCCAGCTCACAGCTCAGGTGGCATCTCAGGCTATGTAGTAAAGTATAGGTGCACAGGAGCCCTGTTTCTGGATCTTTTTCTCAAAATTCCTTTCTTACCCCTCAAAGGCAGAGATTGTGCCTCTGACTGATGAACGCCTGTCTTTCACAGCAGTTTCAGCATGACTTCAGGTAATATTTGTATTTCTCAGTATGTATATGGTTGACTCAGTAGCTAACATATGCCAGTGTGAGTGGGGAAAAAAACCCTGTGATCAGTAAAGCTGCCAGATGTGTAGCTTTATCTGCTGTGATCCACATATATAACTGTGACTTTCCCGCTGAATGGCACATTGCCAATGTATGCATAGGCTGGGAGATGTGCAGTTGTGGTGTAAGCACCATCCAGAGCAGTCCATTTTTGTGAGACAGGGGCTGTTACTTCAGGTGCAACAGCCTCTCTGCTGTGATTTACAGTGTGATGACTCAAGTACAGGTTCAAAGCCAAACTATCTGTTCAAACCCTCAACTGCTGACTGAAGCAGCAGGATTTGTTTTCCCTTTTCTCTCAGTCAATTCCATCCTGTTCATGTCAAGGGTAAAGATGGAGAAGACACTGATTTATAATGGGAAATTATCAAGAGTCTTTGTTGTTTCAGGAAAATGTTCAGTTTTCACTAATCAAAAAAGAAAGTACTCTGGGAAATGAGAAAAATTTAGGAATCCTGTCAGGTCTAAAATTTCATCTTTGTAGCCAGTTTCAGTATTTACTCAAAGCCTGTTACTGGACAAAAATGCAGATCAGCTCTGTGGGTTTATAATTGGGAATTTGACATGTTTCTGCATAATAAACTAGACAATGTTTTTTTAGCTCAAGTATATTTATTCATAAATGCATTAGTGGTTTATTTCCTATGTTCACAACATAACTTAGGTTGCATGAAAAAAAAAGGTACCTTGCTGCCAAAGTTTCCTGCGGGATGTGATGAAGTAAGATATAAAAATTCTATTAAAATTAAAAAAAAAAAAAATCAACCCCTTCAGCATCTACATAGTGGAGATTTAATAATCTACACCGCAAACATATGCTGAGTCAGGACTAAGGATCTGTTCATATTGCATTTCAAGTTTGGCTAGCAAGCAGTTATGGCACCTTCATTATGCCATTTCACTTCCTTGCATCCTGGTTTCAAAGAAGGGATAAATTAGCCTTCCTTCATTTCATAAAGCACTTCCAGAGTTACACATCTAAATCTCTAGCAGTAGGAATTATGGCTATATTCCAAGCAAATATCTTTTTGAACAGATTAAAGAGCTGGTATATTGTACTACACTCAAGCTATGAAACATGCATGATTACTGGCACACTTTCTTTTCTAACAAATAAACCCAGAGATTTTATAAATCAGACAAAATTAACATGCATGAGATTAAAATGAGATTTGGAAATATAAGTATGTATTTGTTATGTAAGCATGCATTTAATTAATGTATAGTGCTGAATGGCATGGATTTTAAAAATAAACACTATAGAATCAGATAGCAGAGAAGTGAGATAAGGAAATGTTGCTGAAATTAAAAGTTTTAAGGTTTTCTGAACATCTTTAGTACCCCCAGCATTACTGAAAGTGATATTCAGCAGCCTATCCTGCATTTTTATGAAGGATGCAGGGTTTTCCACCTGCAATTTTGTTTGAATATATAGCCTAGCATAGTGCTGACTAGGGAACTGATTGTTCTTTAGGGGCTCACATGAAATGAGCGGGGGGGATACTTTTCTGGCTCCCGACAGTCAAAAGTCCACAGCACAGTTATTATTTACCCAGTGAGCAGCATACACCAGTGTCTTCACTCTGGATGCCAACTACTAAATTTAGCCTTCTGGACTCTGATGCCAGCATAGCCAGTTTTGAACTCTGCAGAACTGGAAAAAGCTGTGTTTTTTGCAGTGATACTGCTGGCAAACCTCTCTTCACAGTTTCTCTTAGTTCATCTGCAAGATAGTTCTCACCATTACCATAAAGATGAGAGAATAAACTTCTGTATGATTCCTGTAATGTAAAGTGTTACGATTTGAAAAAGTGCTCTGAAATGGGTGAGATACACAGACTTAGCTTGAAGCCCTGAAAAGTTTCAGACAAGACTTCTGGGCAGTCTGAAGAGGCTCAGGGTTACAGGGTTTATCAGTGCAAAAGCCTCTCTGCCATTTGGGGAGGCCTCGTCATCATCCCGGGGCCCAGAGGTCACCCCCTCAGTAGGTTCTGGGTGCGAGGATGGGCACTTAATGTGCTTTTTACAGAATCACAGGACCAATTAGGTTGGAAAAGACTCTAAGATCACAGAGTCCAACCTATGACTGAACACCCCACGTCAACTACACCATGGCACTCAGTGCCTCCTCAGTGCTGCATCCAGTCTCTTCTTAAATACCTTCAGGGACAGTAACTCCACCACCGCCCTGGGCAGTCCATTCCAATATCTAATCACCACTACTGTCACAAAATTCTTTCTGATGTCAAACCTAAATCTCCCCTGGTGTTGCTTAAAACTAAGTCCTCTCATTTTGTCACTGGTTACTGGGGACAAGAGACTGACCCCGACCTACAACTTCCTTTCAGGGAGCTGTAGAAAGTGATGTGGCTTCCCATGAGCCTCCTTTTTCCTAGGCTAAATGCCCCCACTTCCCTCAGCTGATCCTCGCAGGACTTGTGCTCCAGACCCTCACCAGCCCTGACGCATCTCCAGAGCAATGCGTTAAACGACAGACAACCCCTGCTCCAGCTAAACGATAACGACGTGTGTGACTCGGACTCCAGAAAACTCAGTCGCAGTTCGGCCGGGTGACGTTTTTCAGGGATGATTCGGCACACGGCGGGTTTCCGTCGGGAGGAGGAGGAGGAGGAGGAGGAGAAGCAGCCCCGCTCGGTCAGGCCCCTGCCTGCAGCCCGGGCTCGGCGGGCGCCGCCGGCCTCCCCGGCCTCGTGGGCGGGCGCGGGGGCGGCCCCTTCCCGCCCGGCCTCCTCCGGGCCCGCCGCTTCCCCCGCAGCTCCGGGCCCGGCTCCGCCATGGGCGCCGCTGGCTGCTCCCGGCTGCTGCTGCCGGTGCTGCTGCTCCTGGGGCCGTGGGGGCCGCGCGTCTCGGGGGAGCTCCGCTCGCGGCGGTGGCCGGTGCCCTACAGGTGAGTGCCGCCGGAGGGCCTCGGCGGGCCTGCCAGCGCTGCGCTGCTTCTGCTTCTCTGTGCATTAGACTAAAGAGGCCGTGGGAAGCTTCCCCTTTTTAGTCTCGGGGTGTTGATCATTGGCAAGGTATTTGGCGTGTTTGGCTCGCCAAGGGAGCCGTAGTGCTATGCCAGGCCGTGAGCTGCGTTTGGTCTCAGCAGCGGGAGAGATTGGTTCCCTGGGAATGACTGCCCGCATTTAAACACGTTCCTTAATGCCCGCAGAAAAGGCGGTGGTGAGGAAATCGGGGTACAGTTTTTTTGCCTTGTAAATTTCACTTAACGTCATGCTTCGTGACAAATGAAACGGTACAAAATCCCGTTCGCTGCTCCAGAGCTGCCTGAGCTCCAGAATTCCTGGTGGTGTCGGGGACAGCAAGGAGACTGCGCGTTGTGGCCAGAAAATAGCGATAGATTTGGCCGTGCCGAGGAAATGAGCCCCTTCAGAAGAAGCACTACGCTTGATTGTGTATTTTGTGCGGGTTTGCTGTTTGTAAAGGGAGTAATTATCAATGTTTAACTGCAGCTTAATAATACACACCTGAAATTTTGAGAGCCTGTTGCATAATTCCCAGCAGTTAAATTTGCGTCAGATGATGCCTGAAGGAGCTGATCTTGCAGTCATGAATTCTTGGGATTTTCCAGCAGGTTCAGGAGTTACAAGACTGGGTCTTGGGATGGTCAAATTTAGAGAACAGTCATGTTGGTGTGAGATGCTCAGGAATGTGGGGGGTTCAGTGTTTCTTAATGTGCTTATTACCTTCTTGTCACATGCAAGGTGCAGTGCAAGGGGTAATTGAAAATGCAAGATGTGCAAGCTAGAAATAGGACTTGGATGTGTGGTTGGCCTAAGTTTTTGTTTTCTGTGTGTTTTTTTTTTCCAGACAGACTCGTTAGGGGATTGTTTTTCCCTTCTTTTTCTTTTCTTTCCCCTTCCTCCTCCCCCGCCCCTTCCCCCAGACAAAATAAAGGCAGACTCGAGTTCCCAGCAAGCCTTGGGAAGAAGTCCACAGGGAAAATCAGCGATGCCTCAGCTGAGCTGCTGGCTTTAGTATTGCTCAGGAAGTCCCGTGTCCTTGAGTCATCTCATGGCTGGGGTATTTGTGTCACTAGCCCTGGGCAACTGAGTGTGTTAGACTCTCAGGCTAACCAGACAAGATCTGGACAAGCTGTCTATGCCAATTTGTCATGGTAACAGGAATATAGGAGCCTTGTTTTAAGTGAAATACAGGAGTGACTCTAAAGGAACTTGGAACAGGAAAGCTTGTTGCGGTGGGTTGATCCTGGTTGGATGCCAAGTGCCCACCAAATAACTCCATCGCTCCCCTCCACAAGTGGACAGGAGAAGGAAAATACAGCGAGGTATTTTGAGGGTTCATGAGTTGAGATAAGGACAGGGAGAGATCACTTACCAAATACCATCACAAGGCAAAACAGACTCAGCTTTGGGATATTAATTGAATGTATTGCTAACAAAATCAGAGCAGAATAATAAGAAGTAGAATAAATCTTAAAAACACCTTTGGCCCACCCCTCTCTCCTTCCCAGGTTCTGTCTCCTTCCCCTAGTGGTGCAGGGAGATGAGGAATGGGGGTCAGGCTCTTTTCATCAGATGCTGTTTCTGCCGCTGCTCAGGGAGAGGAGTCCTTCCTCTGCTCCAGCTTGGGGTGCCTTCCACAAGAGACAGTTTTCCATGAACTTCTCCAACCTGAGTCCATCCCACAGGCAACAGATCTTCATTAACTGCTCCAGCATGGGTCACTCTTCCATGCAGTCCTTCAGGCACAGTCTGCTCCAACATGGGTCCCCCAGAGGGTCACAAGTCCTACCAGGAAGCCTGTTCCAGCACAGGCTCTTCCCTCCATAGGTCTGCAGCCTGCTCTGTGGGGTCAAAGCGTTCTTTAAGTGGGTTTGTTCCAAAGGCTGCAGGGGAATCTCAGCTCCAGCTCTTGGAGCAGCTCCTGCTCCTTCTTCTTCACTGACTCTGATGTCTGCAGGGCTGTGCCTCTCACATATTCTAACTCTGTTCTTCTCTGGCCACAATTACATTGGTGCAGTAACTTTTTTTAACTTCTTAAATCTGTTATCACAAAGGTGTTGATGTCATTCCTGATTGTCTCAGCCCTGCCCAGTGCAGGGTCCATCCTGGAGCTGGCTGGCATGGGCTTTGCCTGACATGGGGCAACCTTCTGGCAGCTTCTCACAGAAACCACCCCTGTAGCCACCCTGTTACCAAAACCTGGCCACAACCCCCCCCATACACTTGTCAAAAACATTCTTTGTTGTTTGAACATAGTGATAACAGGAAGTGGATTGGGTCTTCAATTTTTGAGGTTTAATGGGAATGGAATAGAAACAATGATCCCAGCTATGTTCTTAGACCTCTTTGTCTAAATTAGCATAGAGGGATTATTTTTTTTTCTGGTCTTGGCAATATTGTAGAGTCAAAATAGCTGCATCTGGGAACCTCTTACTATAGAACAGCAAGGACAAAGTGGTCAATCCCCAGGTAAATAAATTGCCAAGAGAATGTTTTTGAGGCAGATCTGAAACTATCCTTTGCTCAGCATCTTTGTGAGTGATCTTGTGAGAATGTCACCCATTGTAATCTGCACTATTTCCACTCCTTCAAGATCAGTACAACATGACTTCCATTTGTGAGCCTCAAGTCCCAAAGTCCTGATTCTGCATATGTGCACCCCAGCAGCCTTATGAACTTGAATACTCCAACTGTTGCAGTGTCTGGGTCACAGAATCTGTCTTTGGGCGTGCTGGACACGTACGCTGTCCCCCTCAGGAAGCCATGACGGTTACTCCAGCTGCAAAGCTGTGCTTGTCATTCCATGTGCTTCTCTTTCTCAACACAGGCGCTTTGATTACCGTCCAAAAACCGATCCTTACTGCCAAGCTCGTTACACCTTCTGTCCCACTGGCTCTGCCATTCCAGTTATGAAAGAAGAGGATGTCATTGAAGTGTATCGATTACAGGCTCCAGTATGGGAATTCAAGTACGGGGACCTACTAGGACATTTGGTAAGGTGATGTTTTTAACAAAGTTAGAGTGACAAATTCAGCTGAATTTAACAGCAGATGTTAAGAATGGGAGCTGTAAGGTTGGGATATGCTTGTATGGAAGACTATTAGACCACACAATTAGAGCTAGGCTATCTGTAGGGAAGATACTCAAAGAGCACTAAGTTTCAAACAAAATGTACAGGATTCAGCTCAGCTAAAGACAAGAGCATAAACAGCATTGTTGCTGGGTTTGAACATGTTTCCCCATCTAGCTGCATAATGAGTGCTTTGTATACACACACCATTATGTCTTGGATGTCTTTTCTTCTGTGCTATCACCACATCAAGAAAATACTTTTGTTTGTCCCCTTACATCAGATAAAATAGTTGCTTAGTGTATTAATTTTTCTCCTGTAAAAAGCTGACATATTTGCTTGGATGTTGGTATCTATTAGGAGAGGCAGCCAGCTGGTCAGAACGGTGGATCATGAGAAGTTGGTTGCTTTTACACTTCTTTCTTGAGTGTTATGATCAGTATGGAATTGAAGTCTCCATTCATGGAGTCATGCAAACATGAAGTCCTAGCTTTAGTAATACTTATAGTTATAGCAGTAGCAAAATTCATCTTCAAAGCATGATTCTTAATTAATAAAGAAATGTTAGTGAATCAAAACCAAGCACAAAGAGTCAAAAATGGAAATAGATTCAAATATTGTTATCTCAGTTAGCTAAGTTTGGATTTATGTTTTTACTATACAGCTTTTAAATTAAGTATTTATATCATTAGTTTTATGGCATTCATTAGCAAGATCTGGTTTTGGTAACTTGGTTCTGCTCTTTATTTCTCTGATAGCCCCATGAAGTTAAAGATTCAAAAGTCAGCTTGAGTCTTGATGATGAGCTCCCACTGAGTATTTGCCCCCAAGTGACAGAATTTACAATGGATGGATAGACAACCACTGAGACAGCATGATGCCTTGAATAAAAGTATGTGTGTCATGCAATCTGGTGTATTGTGCTTCAGTGTTACTGAATCCAAGATACGTTGTAGGAACTCCCTCCCCTCTTCTCACCCTGTCACAGAACAGCTTCTGAGCATCTTAACTTCTGTACAGGTCAAGCTGAAGTTGTTATGAAATCAAAGTTTTGGTGGTTTTGTTCTTTTGTTTTTTTATTTTCCAGAAAATTATGCATGATGCTGTGGGTTTCAAGAGCTTTCTAACAGGCAAAAACTACACAATGGAGTGGTATGAGCTCTTCCAGCTTGGGAACTGCACATTTCCACATTTGCGGCCTGGCATGGAGGCACCATTCTGGTGTAACCAGGGAGCTGCCTGCTTTTATGAAGGAATAGATGATGCACACTGGAAGGCAAATGGAACTTTAGTTCTTGTGGCCACAATATCAGGTAGATTTTAGATGCTTTGGATAATGTTAATACAAAATATAGAGTCAGCCTTGTCTTTTGTAAAACACTATATTTTAATTTATGTTCCATAGGTTATTTGCAGCATTAGTCAATGATTCTAATTTCAAGCACTGTCTTGAATACAGAAAGTGGCATGAGGCTGTTGCCATTTGAACAATTCACACTGGAGAGTTGTTAAGTGAGAGTCATTTGGTGTTGCTGTACAAAAACACTTGAGTCTCTTGAGTGTAAAAATAGCAAAACAGCTTAAACAGAGTCATTATGAACTCTTTTAATATGGCTTCACCAAAACAAAATCTTCTATTGTGAAGTGGCAGATGACTGCTGAGATAGAAAAACTGTTGAAAACATGTTCATTATTGAGCAAACAAATAAGGCATATTTAGAAACAGTCTCAAAGATATAAAAATATTAATCTCTATTCCTGTCCCCCTCATTATGTGTCCTAAAAACTGTGAAAATGTCCCCAGTAATAGGTTTCTGTCCTATGTTGTAGAACAAACCTAGGCCTTACACTTCAAAATACATAGGTGGTGACCAGAAGAGTTGCCTGGTGTATACTGATCATTGCAATACTAAAATAAAAAGGTCATTCAAATAAATCTGATTGATTGCTCTAGCAATAGAGTGAATGACGTACAAAAAAAGTTCACTGAAGACTTGGAGAGTTAAATTTTGTGTGACCAAAACCACTTAGTTTCTGAAGTTGATGTAGTGTGCAAGACACTACATCAGCAGCTTACAGCTCTTGTGACATGGTGCTTTATGTGTGCCCACTTCCATCCTTAGCAGCTTTGCTGGCCTCAGTCTCTGCATAATCTATCCAGTGCTGCTAAGAACTTCTAGGCAGTTCTTTAAACAAGGAAGTAAAGTGGAGCTGCTTTCCTGTGAGTTTGTAGTTCATGACTGAAGTATTTGATGCCTGATATGGTTGGATTCTTTAGTATGAAGACCAAGTTAAAATTTTTCATACAGCTGGGGAACTTGTCATGCTTCCTCTCTGTGGATTATTTGATGCCCAAGAAAGGTGAGGCTACACTGGCACCTTGTGGAGGCATTACAGTCCTCCTCGCCTCTCTCGCTTTCCATTTCCATGAAACTTTCAAGGAGGTAGCATTTCTGAGAGTTTTCAGTTGCCTGAATTTCACAATAACTGTCAGATTTCTAGTCAAAGAGGGTGAGTGGATGGAAGTGCAGATGAGCAGCATCATGAGCTGAACTTGCTCCCTTCAGAGATCTGGCAAAAAGCATCCCATCTTAGTCTTAGGTCTTATATCCCACCCATAATTTGGCTCAATTGAGCTTTGCCAGCTGTGGAGCTGCTAAATCAGCAGGGTGTCTCAGTCTGCGTCTCTTTTGTGAAGAGACGTGAAAATTTCTGCTCTGAATTTTTTAATTTAATTAAAACTTGAAGTGCAAAAATGTCTGTTGGTCTGGTGAGCATTTTGTCAGCATCTCTTGTAGACTGTACTACCTCTGCCCTATTTGTCTGCATGGATAATGTAAAATGAGAAGTGTCATGGTTCTCTGGTGTTCAGATTTTCTGGTATAGTAGCAGAAAAAGGAATTACAGTTTAAATAACCTACTTGTAAATGTAGTTTATTCAGTGGGTTATCCCTTGCCCCTCCGACCTAAGCCTTGTGCCTGTGTATGGTGAGGTAGTGTAGGTAAACTTTTGCAGGGGAGGCAGGTGAATCCTGCATTTGTTACCTCATCTCTGCAATACTTCATCTCTTACAGGAACCATGTTTAATGAAATGGCACAATGGGTAAAATACGACAATGAGACTGGCATTTACTATGAGACCTGGACAGTTCAAGCAAGTCCTGACAGAAAGTCAACAGTGTGGTTTGACTCTTATGAGTGCTCCAAGTTTATACTGAGAACGTACCAGAAGCTAGCTGACTTAGGAGCTGTATTTAAGAAGATACAAACAAACTACACAAGCATAATTTTATTCAGTGGAGAACCTATTTATTTGGGGAATGAAACATCTATTTTTGGACCACAAGGAAACAAGACACTGGCAGCAGCTATAAGAGACTTTTACAATCCATTTAAACCTCATCAGAGTGTCAGAGAGTTTTTTGTGGATCTTTTCAAAATAATTGATCATGTTATCTTGAATCATCAGTTTTACCTCTTCTACAACTTGGAATACTGGTTTTTACCTATGAAGTCCCCTTATCTCAAAATAGTTTATGAAGAAGTACCTTTGCCTGTTGGAAGCAAAGCATCCTGTGGTGTATGACTGCCTACTGAAGAACAAAACTTGCCTCTATGGCAAAATATTCTTAAGGATTTTGGAGTGCTACCATGATGGTTTTAAAGGGTTGTTTCACTGCTGACTGTAAAAAAATGTGTTGGGAAGGCTTTGCTGTACCAGGTGAAAGACTCTGCATTTGTTTTCTTAACTACCTATGTAGCACATTCATGAGCACTTCAGCATCTCTGACCTGTGTAACCGTGGCCTCCTGCTGCCTGAAGGGAGACTGCAGTGGCTCCTCTGGCTGAGCTCTGCAGTGCCAGGGGGGGAAGGGGGAGGCAGCTGCTAGCTCTTGGCTCAGGTACTCTTCACATGCATGGCCACATGGCAGCAGATGGCACCTGGCCACCGGCAGAGGTGGGACACAAGTGACAAGGACTAATTCACACAACATGAATGTTTGGATGTGTCCAGTTCCTTCAACATGTGCCTTACACTGATGTTCCTGTAGTTCTTTGGTTTGTACAGCTGGGACCTATGAACTATTCTCTGGTATTCTGGGGCAGTGAATGTACTGGAGGATGGCAAGGGTGATGCTTTTTCACCACTTTTCTTCCTTCAGCTGCACTGTAAACACAATACAGATGGCTCTTCTTCAGTTTCATGTGTTTTGTGGCACAGATAAAATCCAAACTGCCTGCCTTGATGTCGACTCATGCATAACTGTAGTGTTCTACCAGTCTGCTATCTTGAAGTCTACTTGAGGCTTCAGTAGCCTCAAGTACTAGATAGATAGTTGGCCAGTCTCATAGAACTTGTGTATATTCCTTTCAATTTTTTTAAAAAAGCATAGAAATCGTAATATGAAAGAAGTAATGACAGCTTGTTGGGGCATCAACATTGGAGTTAAAAATCCATGCTTGTCACAGAGCTGTCTCTAAAATATGACTGCAGCTTCTTGCTGTCAGTCATATTTGCAGTAGTGGTGCTTTGCTAGCTGTGCTGTCCTTGAATCCTGTTCCAGGCTCAACTTAGAGTACTTTGGCAACTACTTAGTTCCTTTTAATCCCAAGAGACCAAAGCCAGAGGAACACTGGCTTTTTGGAAACTACTGAGGTGCCTGCACATTGAAAAACCACAGCTGCAGCAATGTAATCATCTCCAAGTGTTCACTGCTCGCTTGGATTTTTTTTTTTTTTTTTTAACTAGCTGTGGGATGAAAAGTGCTTCTGCAGAGGTTATTGCTGTTTTGTGGCCAAGCAGGAACACAGGAATGCAATTCCGCAGTTTCATTTGGCTTGAGCCAAGCTAATACCCTGCTGTAGAGACGAGAGTACACAGTGCTTGGATTCAAATAATAAGAGTGGCAGAAAATTACCCTTGTATTCAGAAAGTCACTAAAATTAATTAGTTGAATTGCATTATCATGTAACGGGATGAGCATGAGAGATAATGGGAGAAGAATGAGAGGATGAGCACACCTCTCTTCAAGCTGCTACTTCCATTGTTTCATGAAACTTCATCTTTTACCAGAGACTGAAAGACTTAAGTCTTTTTAGCCAAAGTCACAGGCCCTTGTGACTGAGCTCAGCTTTGGATTAAGATACTGTCATGGTTTCATCCCAGCCAGCAATCAAGCACCACACAGTACCACCAGGAAGGTAATCAGGAAGGCTCTAGGGAAGTCAAAGGGGCTACAGCAAGCCGATCTGCAGAAGTTAAATTCTCATTGACGCATGATTTTTTGTTTTTGAAACCCTCAATGTTGTTAAACCCACATTTGTCTTCCCAGGAAAAAGCCTCAACACAAAAACCACTGTTTAAAGCTCTGAAGGGGAAATAGGTTCACAGAACCAGGCTCATAGATCACATTGCCAATGATGTGGGGATTCCTCCATGCAGCCACGTGTGTCTGTTTCACACTTTGAACACTATCCTCACTTTAAAGGTACCAATTGTCAATGTAGGAGTTGCCCTTTACATAACATACATGAGTTCCTTCTGAGGCCAGTATTTATGAGAGAGCTCTCACTTTCTTTACTTCTCTCAACTGGGCGGGGTTGTGTGTTAATTGTTCAGACTGAATGCACAGTGGGAATAAGCTCCACCAGTACAAACTAAAGTCCTGAAAGAGATGCTGTTGCTGCAGTTAAACTGGAATCACTGCACTGGAATGAACTGAAGTTGTTGAGTGCAGTGCTCTCTTGTAGGTAGAATCCACAATCCTTGAGTTAGGCCTACAGAGTTAGATCCAAAAAAACCAGAGAGGTGATAAAAGGCTAATTCTGCAAAGTTTAGAGAAGCCCAGAATAGATCCATATAAATGACACTAAAACTTAAAGAGGAAGCAGTAGATGTCACAAACAGCTTCTGTGCACCTGATGATCTGCTTGTGACTGAAAACCACCTGTTTACCTCAAACACTTAAGGATGGCCTCCTCCTGAAAGTCACACAGGGAGTAGAAGTAGGTAGGATCTCACCTCATTTCACTCACAGCCTGGTGGTATTAGCACCTGCCCAACAGTAGGAACCAGGGGACCGTCCAAACTGCCAGGCTCAAGGATAAGCCTGACATTGTATCACTCTGAGTCTTTTTTGAATACAGGACTTGTTCATCACTTCAGACTGTGCTTGGTTCTGCTCCCTGCTCTTATGCACATTGCACTTGAGGGTAGAAACATACAACATTCTGTACTACAATGATTTCCAAGTCTGCACACTGGTCTTGTGCAAAACTGCTGCATTGCCACACCTTGTGGGCTGCTCGGGGTTCTAAGCAACACTTCATTCCAGGAGGGTTCTCCAGCAAAGCAGATCTTGGCTCATCATCCATCAAGGTCAAATGGAGTGTGCTGCTCCTGTTTCTCAAAGCACTGTATGATGAAAGTCACCAGTACAATGCTCTCTGCCTTCCCCCTCACAAATCCAACCCCAGATGTTCTGGATTAGGAGAGCTGCTGCCTTCAATATCTTAACCTTTAACCACTTGGATTCAGAGGTAAGATTAGTCACTGCACACATTAACTCCTACCCAAAGCTGGACAACCAAGCCAACACTTGAGTTTTGTTTTCTGAAAATAAGAAATAAATGTGAACTCGGGGAAAATAATACCTGTATGACACTCATGTTCAAGTATCTTGTGAACTTTGTGAGTCTGTGGTGGTCTCGTGCCATGATTTTTATGTATTTACATCTGGAAGGCAAAAGAAGACATACAGAATTTGCTCAAAAAGCACTGTAGGCTTGCTTGTCACGTTTATATTATAGTTGGATTATTTGAATGATGGTTGCAGTAATTGATTCAATGTATAAAAACTGCTGGAAGAACGGCTCTCCCATGGAAGAGACAACTGCTTTTAAGCAGTTTTCTTGTGCTGAACATCTTAATAACCACTATAATGTGGTGTTGCATTTAGGAAGGACTTTTTGAAGTTGGTGCAACAACAGCCTTCTCGAAGCTGGCCAGTTACCTTGCTGGGGAACCAGTTCTGCTACAGCCAACCCTGCCATCTTCAGCTCCTAATACATTCCTCACACCGGCGTCTGACAGAGGCCTCTCTCTGAGCAGCAGAACGCTGGGTTTTCAAGGTGTGACTTCCAGGAGTGGCATCTGGTACTGAGGTTGTTCCTTGCCTTTCAGTTATTCCCACTACCAACATGTTGGTGACTTACCTTGCAGCATCAGGACACCTGCAGTCAAGGTCCAGAGAGGTTTTGGCTCCATTACTAATGGTATTATTTCACATTAATTTAGTGAAAACTAAATCCTATTCCCCAGACTACAAGTGTTACTCCATCTTTCTCATATAGTCAGTTCCGAGAGTCGGGTTATAAAAGACACAGAGCTTTTTTACTTTTACAGACTAAATATATTGACACCTTTTGTACAAATAAAAGCAAATTATAGTATTACATTAATTTAACAAATTCTAATACAAAAACCGCGTAATTCATAAAATGCAATTTTAAAATCAAAGCTCTACAGAAACATACAACTCCCCTATAAAGATGTCCAGTCTGCTGAGCATTGTTTACTCAAAAAATAGTTATGAACTTAAATACACTCATAAGTGTATTACACTAAATTATACATTCGGATAAACATGACTGAAATCAGAGATGAAGGAAATCTACTCATTACCAGAAGGAGCTGTACAGCGCCAGTGAGAAGCAGCCACCAGCTAAGCTCAACCCAGCCTGTGGGGGCAGCTCTGCCTTGCCGAGGGCTGACCACATCTCTCAAACATGCAGCTGTCTGGGCAACACTTCAGTGTTACCATCAGCAACCTCAAAGAGAAAATAACTGTTGGCAGTAAGAAATGAAGTCACAAACCACATCCAGATCACAGCCAGTGTCTTGCCTACACCACTTACAAACTAGAAACTTTCTTTAATAAAACTGATTTATCAAATGTTCAAAACAAATTTTTGCCTATTGTTCTACTTCACCAAGTCTACTCCTTTTGAATTGTTAAATATTATGAAATGACTGAACTAGCTGAATTAAAGGTATACAAAAATTATCATCTATCAAACATCCACTTTATACATAAACATTTCTGAAACAGATTTACAGTATACAGTTAGTTTATACAGCTTAAGCAACTGTTCCAATGTCATTTCTGTCAAACTGAAAGCAGCCAAAAGGTCTAAGGTTTTGTGAAAAGGTTCTTGGTCAACATTCAAATTTTACCTTTCTCACCTCACTCTGCTCACATCTATGTCATCAGAATAACATTGCTGGGTTCATTTCACAAACCATACATTATTCCATCTCACCATATGCTGCCAAACCGGTTAATGTGCAAGAAAAGCTCATTAAATCCAGTGTGGTTTTAAATACAATGTATCTACATTTTTCCCCAGAATGCTTTCGCTTCCTGAGCTAGACAAAAAATACCTTAAAACAGGTTTAGACGCAGATCTGAGACCCCATAAGCAAACTACATTAAAATGCATAGAGTGTGGAAAAAACCCCACACCACTTTTGGTAGCTCACACTACTGGTTGTTAGCGCTCTAAATACATTTTAGATGGATCTAATAATCTGTTGAATAAGGTGGTAAACTTTCTACTTTAGTTATCTAAACTTATTATTGTGTATTGCTCTTGCCTTTATGACTTAACTGAATGTGTGTATTTCACAGGCTCCTAAACACTTCTTATCATCTTGTCATCGAGGTGACTGGATTTAGAAATGCTACAGTCTGCAACAAAAGCATGCAATTTTGGTAGGGTTTTGCTTGGCTTTTTAAGATCAAATATGATTGTATCCAATACTACTAATCTAAATCAAAGAAAAACAGCATATCAAAACTGGTATTTTGCAAGTGCATTTCAATATATTAAATAATTTTTATTTCCAAAAATATCTGAGGTCACCTTTAATGACAAAGAATAAATCTAAAACAAAATCCTGAATTTTGTTTGGATGAAAACAGGTTTTGGAGCTGTGAACTCTTTTGGTTCTCAGGTTCCAAAACAATTTTTTAAAGAAAAATTAATTTTCTAATCAAACCGTTAATTAACTTGCAGCAAAATCTATATTATTAAATAAGCTTATACAGGAAATTGCAATATGGTAAGCTTGGGTTTAAGGTGCTACTCCATTTGCCCTGGAGTCTTTTAAAGACTTTACCAAGTGGGCATCATGTCTGGGAACCAGACTCTACCAAGATGCTTTGAAACCTCCCAATGGATCTGCTCTAAACTGTATTTCTGATCAGGAATCAAAACTTCCTCCATAATAGAGAGCTGAGAGAGGCGACCGCCACACATCTTCACAAACTCCACAAAGGCACTGCAAGAGACTTCACATTCTCCGAGGCCCACGGCCGACAGGTACTTGCACCGCTCCGCGATGCAGATCAGCTCCTCGTCCAGCGGCCGCAATCCGTTGGCACACACCACCAGTTCAACCAACCGCGGGCACGTCATCCCAACGCGGCCGAGCACATCCTTGCTGACTGACCTTCCGAAGTAAAGGTGAGTGACGGGTATCTCGTAACGAAAGAACGGGTCAAACTCCTCCTCGTACAAGAAAAAGTACATGACTAAATTTACTTTAGGAGAATGCTTGATGAAAGCGTCCCAGCTGCTCTTCTGAATCGTGTGGAACTGAGTCTGTCCAGGATTTTCACTAACCACATCAATGCGCAAGTGTTCTAACCTGACGTGTTTCTCTGAAGACAGAGCGAGCAGCAGCTCATCACTCAGCAGGTGGTAGTTCAGCGCCAGCTCACGCAAGCCATGGCACTGGTCAGCCACACAAAGGATACCTGTGAGAAGACAACACGATGCAAGGGGTTACACAGATAAAGGCACTGATGACTGAACACAAAACAGGAGGGAATTTGTTTATGTGTGTCAGGAGGGTGCTATGGACACCTATTTCAAACGTCCAACCAAGACCTTAAATCAAAACCAAATCAAACTTGGAGAACCGGAACGTTAGTCTTTTTCACAAGCAGGATCTTGCGACTTCTTTGTACCTACATGTGAGACAGACACACACACATCTCTATTTTGCTGGGAATCATAAAGAAGTGAACAAACACATAAACAGAAGTGACAAATATATAAATCGGATATTCTGACTGTTCTGCCCTGTTGTAAGACCACATACACTCAACCTCATTTTTGTAAAAGGTCCTCACTCATGATAAAAGTATTTCCTTAACCAGCTGTAGAAGAACTGCTGAGCGCTCTGTAGCTGACAAAGGAACAGAAAGAAATTTGTCATCTGAAGAAAGCAAATGTAAAGCAAAAGTAACATGAATGTTAGATTTTAATTCAATAGAGAGGCTGCTGCTGTCAGTATTTGTTTTTTTCTAGGAAAGTATAAATGCTTAAATTTGGAAAAGCTACAGCAAAAAAAGAGGCAAAATAGTAGCAATATGGAGCAGTAATTTATAAAACAGCAATTTTCAGATTCTCTTTAATGATTCAATATAATCTGCAGCTCACAGAAGACAAAAATATTAAAAAGAGAATCCGGGTCAGCCTAAGGTTTCCACTCACACTATTTGTAGATACAAGCGATGGTATTATACTGGTAGCAGTACTGAAAAAAATAAAAAGCACAAAGAACAGCATTCAGTCCTCTGTATTTCATGTGACCCAGAAAACTGCTTGAAATGTAGGATACGGCCTTTCCATTAAGAGAAGGGATGAGAACATAGCATTTAACATGGAACTGAAAAACCTGAGCTCAATACACTGTAGTTCTGAAGCAACAGGAAGAAATTCAGAAAACAGCAGTTATTTTAAAGAGCAGCTATTAAATTTAAGAGAAGTCTATACTGAGCACAGAAACACTTTCTTAAAAAAAAAAAAGTCACTGCAAAAACATTGCATGAATCAGAAGGGTCACTATGATCACTCTCTAAGGAAACTCAGACATGCTGCTTCAGAATACCAAGGTCTGTTGAAATAGAAAGTATTTTAGGCAGTTTCAAGATCCATATACATCTTCTCATCTCGACAAAGCTTGTTGTCCTGGCTGCAATCCTTCCACAAATCTTTGTTAACTTTAGGGGTACATTATGGACCAGTGCAATGCAAAAAGGGAAGAGCTGGGGTTCATCTTACTGTGATTTTTATGGGTCTGGAAGTGGATATGCATGGTCTGCCAGTGCCATTATGCATCCTACATACAGAGTTGACAATGACTGCAGTGCAGACAGCTACTAGAGGGCCTGCCTGGAGCCCATGTACTTCACAGAACACCCCTAGGCACTGCCTACACCTTTGTGTCACTGAGAGGTAAACGGCTCTGCTCTCTGATCTTACTGCATGGAGTTGCATCAAAAAAAATCCCTGACCCATGATGTCCCTGATGAAGGCACATCTGATACCTGCTCTGCTTCCCAACTCCCACTCCAAGAGAAGCAGCCCTCCTACCCCATGCCACAACACAAATATCACTTTTACAGGAACATTTTCCATTCCCTCTGTTCCAACAGTTAGTATTTCAGAGTGGGAACAACAAACAGAAGTAACTTCAGAAAAGCTCACAAAATTAGAAATACATCACTGCCTCTGTTTCTCCAGCCCAAACTCAAACGTGCCTCTTTATCTTTGTACAGTAACTTAGAGCAATTCACTGTTTGATATCAATCTTTTTTCTTTATCCCTGCAGTAGTGGAGTCTCTCTTGCTCCACTTTCATTACTCTTTTCTGTCCTTCACTAAAAATTTCTTGAGAACTGACCTAGTAATGAACATTCCCCTCTCCTCCAATCTGAAGACATCTTAACTGCATCTGTAAGTAATTAGTTTTGTAACTCACAGTCCTTTTGGTTCAATAAAGTTTTTCCACATTTATAGAAGCCTGCTAATTATAATATCCCCGTTACAAAAACAAAAATCCAGGTCACATTTTCCTTCAAGAGTCTCCTTTTTGCAGCCTGCCTGCTCTTGAAGCCAACTGTCCACATACCAGCTTCTTTCTTTGTTTCACTTGATGGGTTGTCCCTCCCTGGACACCAGGTGCCCACCAAAGCTGTGCAGTCACTCCCTTCCCCAGCTGGGCAGGGGACAGAGAATACAATTAAAAACTCAAGAGTGAAGATAAGGGTGACAAAGAGAGATCACTCACCAATTACCATCATGGGCAAAACAGACTCAACTTGGGGAAATTAATATATTATCAATTGAATCAGAGTAGGTTAATGAGGAATAAAATTGAATCTTAACACACCTTCCTCTCACTCCTTTGTTCTTCCCAGGCTTAACTTCCTCATGATTTTCTTTACCTTCTTCCCTCCCAGCACACAAGGGGACAGGGAATGGGGGCTGCTGTAGTCAGTTCTTCAGACATTGTCTCTGCCACGCCTTCCTCCTCAGGGGGAGACCACCCCCACACTCTTTCCTGGCTCTAGCATGGAGTCTCTCACATGGGAGCAGTCCCCCATGAACTTTCCAGTGGGAGTCCTTCTCAGACTGCAGTTCTTCACAAACTGCTCCAGCATGAAGTCTCTTCCATGGCATGCAGTCCTTCAGGAACAGACTCCAATGTTCCACACAGGGTCAATTCATGCCATCAAACCTGCTCCAGCATGGGGCTCCTCTCTTAACATGTGCTTCCCAGCATGGGCTTCCCACAGGGTCACAGCCTCCTTCAGGCATCCCCCTGTTCCAACATGAGGCCCTTCATGGGCTGCAGGGGCACAGCTGCCTCACCATGGCTGCACCATGGGCTGCAGGGGAATCTCAGTTCCGGCACCTGGATCAGCTCCTGCTCCTCCTTCTTCACTGACCTTTGTGTCTGCAGAGCTGCTTCTCTCATGTATTCTCACTCCTATCTCCAGCTGCAATTGCTCTCCTGCAGTACCTTTTCCCTGTTTTTAAACAGGTTATCCCAAAGGCCCTACCAGTCACTGATGGGCTTGGCCTTGGCTCTGGTGGACATGGGGAAGCTTCTGGCAGTTTTCACAGAAACCACTCCTGCAGCCCCCTCACTGCCCCACAGAACAGTCATGCAAACCCAGTGCCTCCACTTTTTTCTCCATCTCAAGGCACACCCATATCTGAATTAAGCAATTAAACTCTTCTACTGTTTGCTCAGCACTCCCTGGTTTGGTTACTAATGCATCTTACCTCAATCTATTCATCCTCCATGAAGGACAATAACAGTTGTGCTCCTTAAACAGGCACAACCATTTCTTACCCATCGTTCCTTCAACTTACAACCATGCAAGATACATCAATCAGAACACACTCATGTCTCCTTCCAAATTATCAAGTGTATGATGTTCCAATGAAGCCTTCTAGCAAGGATTATATCCACAAACCAGCAGTCTGCTAGAGCTGACAGGTTACTCTTCAATCCAAGCTCAAGGAAACAACTCTCTCTGCCTAGCTACAAATTACTGCTGAAGCCTTTTCCTCTTGAAAGACATGTTACAGCTCTTGCACTTCTCAGACACAAGGATTCTCAAAAAACAATTTTAAGCTGCAAAAGCCAGTCCCTCAAGCCAATTTAAACAACCCCCATCTACAACTAGAAAGCTTTGGAGGAGGCAATATTACAGTTAATTCTGTGAACACTTTGCTGGACCAGGCTGCTGCAAAACATCAGTCTTGCATTTTCAGGACTTCTTTATACAAAACCAAACATGAGGCTTTGTCTGAGAGCTACACTTGCAAAAGGTATTAAGTTTGTTTTGTTTGTTATCACCACAATAACACGCCCTCTGCAATAGTACTGCTTTCCCCTTTCCCCTTGTAGGAATACTGCTGGTGAATTTGACAGATAATAAATCTAGCATTTACAGCTGCAATGTATTCGCATGGAGAAAGTTATGGTGTTATGGTTCTATAGTTTCTACTCATCCTCAGAAGAGGAATCATACTAAGTTGCCAGCATTTCATTACAATTCCTCTTCCCTTTCTCAGTGAAAAACTGTAAGTGTTAAGCTGATGGTCTGTGAATAAATCCTAAACTTGCTGTGTGTTGCCTAAGTCTACCACAAATGTTAATTCTGGGACTTCAACAATCTTGAGTGATTTCATTCTGGTATGAGCTGGCTTCATTCTTCTTACAGACACATTTAAGAGTGTTTGAGAAGTACATTTGGTGACTGCAGAAGTTTTGCACAGCTCAGTCTCATCTCCGCTTTTTGATGCTGCCTGCAGTTTTTCTACAGCAATGACTTTCTTTCAGAATGACTAAATCAGCATCTTCCTAATCCAAGGCATGCCAACAGTCAAAACCCACACATAACGAAGTATGGAAAAGAAACTCATATCCCAAAAAAGCTTAATTATATTGGAATATTTGTCATTGCACAAATAGAGCACAATCAATTTGATATAGTCTCATTAAGTTCCACATGAGGTTCACTATTTGCCCACAACAGACATGCGCTATTTTATCATTAGCCCAGTAGTCGCTGGGAAGTGGTAGGATAGATGGATCGACCACCAGCTGAAAGTACTTTATTCAGGGACGGTTGCCAGTAATAGCATATTCATCACCCCTCTTACCCCACCCCTATGTTTTCAGAGGTGTACTGGTTTCAGACAGAGTTTAATGCATGCATTAAAAAATCCCAACCAACCAACCAAAAAATCACGAACAGGCTAACCCCAAAACCACAGTAGCTTACCAGCTGGAGAAACATGAGGACAGCTGCTCATTTTCAACAGTTTGAGCGTGTCGCTGTTGTTAGCCACCAGAACCTTGAGAGATGGATCATCTACGGGTGTGTCATCAATCTTAAGTGAAGAGAGGGATTTGGAGTTCACAAACACCACTGTCAGTGCAGAAATAAAGTGAGACTGAAAAAAAAAGGAAGTTTAAATGAAAGAGTAGGATGTCTTTCAGTAAAAATCCCAATGGTTTCACACTGCACAGCAGTCCTAGCTTTTACTTCTTGACAGCATTTGTTGATAAAGCATTATTTTGATATTGCATAATTTAAAAATAATACTAAAACTGACATTTTTACATTTTTGAGTAGAGGACGTGTAATAAATTTTTCTATCCATTTATGAATTGGGCAAATCAGGCCATGTAACATTAGATGTTAATCAAGAACCTGATCCTGGACAATCCACTGCACAAATTTAAATCTACAGAAAGACCACAAGCAAAGGGAAAGTCCAGAAGCCCTAATTTTGAGGATTTTTTTTTAATGTCCTTTGAACAGATGAGGCAAGTCACACTCTAAAAGAAGCATCTTCTAGAAGAGGAATTCCCACATGGCAAGTTCTGCTGCATTGCTGAGATGCAAAAACAGTCAGGAGTGTTTGTATCCAAAGCCAAATTACTGTACTGCCTGCCTACCACCCACACAGGAGTATTTAGGGTTTGGACAGATTTCTTGGAAAGTTAACTGGAGTGGTCCAAACAGAGCCAAGGAACAGGAAATCAATTAATTACTGAATAAGCAGCACAGATAAAGTAGGACAAGTGCTCAGCATTTTTGCATAACCACTGAAACTTATCATTAAAGACAGATCCCTGGGAACCTGAACTTGAGAAACACAGACTAAGGAGCAGATACAGCAGTGATTGTAAAAACCACTGGTGGTATGATGTGAATAGTTAGTTCATCTTCTTAATGATTTCTTACAAGATTGAACAAATACAAGACTTTAAAAAAGTATTTTCTCCATACGCTACCTTAAGTATCTTTTTAAAAAACTGACCTGCTACTTGAATTTCAAGCATATTTCACTCTGAGCCACAGGCATATATTCTGAACACAGTTATATGAGAGAAGGCCTGGCAACAATATTTGTTCATTCTTAGGTGATATATTTGTGATTTTTGATAAAACTGCCACACAATTAGATTTAGAGTAGACTTACTGCTTTCACGTTTACACAAACTTTCTAAGTCAGTTCATGCAAATGGAAACAGGAAGTTCAACTCAGAATCTTTACGCACTTTGGCTTTAGGGACCACTCCAACTATCCTGACAGTATCCTTTTTATATGTGTGATGTACAGAAGAAAAGATGGTTTAATATTATTTTAACTCTCTATTATGAGAATGTTAGTACTGTCTTTTTGTTCTCTGTTAAATAGAAAGGCAAAGGAAGTTAACCACAGTTATTAAAAAGGGAAGTTGAACCTTCTAGTATGAAGACCTAACAGGAAACAGGCAATATCCCAACATGTAAAAGACCAATACTGGTCTTTTCAGTATTGCCACATCTGTAGTCTGTAGTATGATTCTTTAAAAGATTCTACTCACCTAGAATGTACTTAGTGACAAGACAGGCAACACAACTCTAAATATAAGTTAGAGATATTTCCCACATGTCAAGTCACTTGATAACAAGAGAGCACTGATGAAGATAATGCCAAGTAGTTCAGACTTCTTACACAGTCTGATAAAAATAAAAACCACCATCACACACAAAAAAAATCCAAAACCACAGCAAAGTATTAACCATTTTCCAAATTAATTAATATTTTTCTGCTTTTCATCTAATGGACCTGTCACTAACAGTTCCCACAAGAATTCAGTCATGGCCAAATTCAATTCTTCAGTTTCACTAGTTGTCCCTTATGCAAGTGACAAAACTATTGAAGACATAAGCACTGAAAGGCAAATTATCCTTAGAGCTAATTTGGGCTTATTTTGAATCTATTTTTTTAAAGGATAAATGTGAATTCTCCTTATTGAGAATAAAAAAAGGAAGCCTGTGCTTTATAAGCCTTAAAGCTGAATAAGAACATAGCATGAACAATTACAAGTAATTACTCGACAAGCTGGACATGACCCTAATGTATCCCTCCAGTGAAAACAAAGAGATCTAAAGCAGCATTCAGATCAATAAAGAAGAGTAACAAAGTGCTGAAAGGACAAAGTATCTTTAACACACTGTGGATTGTTTTCACTACATTCAGGTTTTCTTATCATCACACCTCGAAGAACATCAGAAAAGGAAAAAAAATCAGAGCAAAACTAGTTAAATATCTGAAAAGCCTCTTTGAAAATTATGGTGGATTAAAAATACATATTCAAGAGAGCTACATGATATGGCAGTGACCACTTCAAGGATAATAATTGATAACCCTTCTGTAGCTAACCTTACCTGCAGCCTACTTCATTTCCTGAGGCTGTCTCTAGTTCTTCCTTGTCCTTACTGCCATCACCAGCCATGACACCACTGACATCTAGCTAATAATCTGTTTGTATCTGGCCCTTCACAACCACTCCCCTGCTCCTTAGCAATAGTACACTTCCACCTCACTAGCAGGAATGCTTCTCTAGAAGCACATGTAAGAGATTTGTCATCCAGATTAAATGCTTTCTAACAAGATCTGATTTTTGGTAAACATGCAAGGTAAATATCTGAAATCTGAAAATTTGAGAAATAAAGTGCACTTCACCAAGTATGCTAATGCTTGACTGCCTGATGTGAAGCCCTGCAAATCATGATCCTGTTTCTTTCTGAAGAGATTGTGTAAGCCCTATGACAAGTCCACATGGATACAACTCTACTACTCATTTGATTGTAACTGTCTCCTAAACAAACCCCACAACACAATTACACAGACCTGAACTGTCTAGTCTCTTAACTTGCACCACGCTGTTCAGCACTACATTGAGGTCAACAGACAGGACAACTTGAAAGAACAAGGTCAGGCCTACGCTCTCATATGATTCAGAGACTGAATGGAACTTCATATATCCATCACTGTACATATCAGCTCCTCCCTTTATTAAAGGCCAGACCACTAATAAACTTTTCTTTATCCAAGATTCATATTCCTACAATAGAACTTCTCATAAAGTTACAGAAGTACTGTATGAAACACTGCAATATTTTGCAATAGAAAATACACATAATAAAATACCTTTGGTAAATCCATGAAGCTTGGCCGGGCAGTTGAAATTAGCCCAAGTGTTTTCAGAGAGCAATTCACAAGCTGTGATAAAATATCACAAGCTGCTTCTGCAGATTCCTTGCTACTGTCCACCTTAAAACAAAACGAATTTTGTTCAGAATGCACTGCAAATACACTCTTTAACTTTTTTTTTCACTTTACCTTCTGAAATGTGATGCTAAAAAAAAACCCTCATTGTGAATCCATCAATGTTATTCTTTATTCCCCCAAAATGTATGAATCAAAAATCCAAGACTATTTGCTATAAATTTACTACTCTTCTAAACACTTTGGTAAAATATAGCATGGTGAGGGGTTAGCTAAACAGTTTGTTCCAAGATACTCATTACACATCAAAAAACAAGAAAGTGGAAGGTCCAGAGCCTATTCCACTTCCTCTTTACATTCCTCCTTACCAAAATGCAAGAATCCTATAAATCCTTTACTATGTGCAAAAGCCACTTCTTTTTACAGTGGCTCAGTTCATAAAATTGAGCTGCTGTAGAATTAAGTGCATTATCATAAGAACATGAGTGACTGGCCCTTCACCATTAAAACCACAACAGATGAAATGGATACTCTAAAAAACCAAGCCAAACCAAGCAAACCAACACAAATCCCAAAACCTTCATTAGTCAGCTTGCTGCCCAACCAAATCACTTAGTGTGTCTCCAGGGGACTTCCCCTGACATTCAGGTGTGCTTTCTGAATAACCCCTTATGTACAGCAGCCATGACAGCTTTGGAAATCTACAGAACAGTATAAAGCTTGATCACAGGATCAAATTTAACTCCACTGTAAGCCATGCTACCTTGGCAGCAACAGATTAAGTCCAATGAATGTTCATTTTCTCCTCAAATGCAAGCTGAAAAACCATGATTTTCAACAGTCTCATCCTTCTTTGCCTAGAGAAAACACCCCTCTTGTTTTCAGCCTTTAGAGAGGACCAGTGTGTGTTACACCCACTTCCTTGTGTATTCTGTAGCACAAGGACAACTGAAGTGACACATGAAAGAAATGATAGATCACCCTACAAGCAAAGGGCACCCAAAATTCTTTGGGTGTAAAGCAACATAGACAGGAGATAAGACATTGGGAGGTCACTCCACTACAGCCCTAGGTTTTCTTTATTTGGATGCTGATAAAAGCTCTGCAAACCATGTAGTAACAGTTTGTATCTGGTATTGCAAGCAAGTAGTAGCAATACATGTGATCAGGCAGAGGTGACTCAGCTCCTCACATGCCGATGATCCCAGCATTAGAACTGCCTGAACTCAGAAACAATTACGCTGAACTTGCTGCAGAACACATTTCCTTTCCAAATTTCTCACATAGCTGATGCATATGCAGCCATGAGATTCACAGCATTCTTCCAAGACACACTGATATGTAAGCCCACATTAAAGATTTTCATGTGCTGAAAATAATTCCACAATGTGAACAGAACCAATTCTCATCAAATGGTATTTCTCAGCCAGGCACAATCAGTACAGGCACCTATGCAAAGCGCATGTACTTTTTCAGTCCCCTGAAAAGCAGTTGCACTGAGTACACAATCCCATACAATTTAATATTAAAATTGCTAGTTGATGACTAGTAGTACTGAAGTTACTCTCTGTGCATTAGATGTTTTCTAATCGTGAGTATTAGAGCCAACTACCTACACGATGTGAAATGGGGAAATACTCAACTTAGGCATCCTGACTGAACTTAATTCTGAGGCAGTAACCCACACATGCAGCTGCATCAGAACCATTTCTGTCCACTTCACGAAGCAGAATGTTAAGCAGCTAAACTGCTACGAAAAAAACCTCAAAAAACCAAAAAAGCCAAAACCAACCAAAAAACTCACAAAAACCCCCAAAAGACAAACCAACAAAAAACCCACAAAAACAAACAAAAAACCCCAAACAAACCACACCACCAGCCAAAAAAAATCCCATCTAAGAGAAATAAGATAATGAAAAGGTATGTTCAATACTGTTATTTCAAGTTTTGGTCCTGAAAATATACCCAAACAAATTAATTGGGAGGTAACCTCCATGTCCATTTAGAGAATCCATTGCTGCCCTATATTAAGCCTAGAAACAAGGCTGTCAGCCACCACACTGACAGCTGCTCTATTCCTTACAGAATAGAAGTTACTTTTTAAAAGCCTATAAAATACACTACCTTGAAGCTAACATACTGCAGGTGATTGGAATGCCTCTTTATTATTTGCTTGATTAGTTCAGGGTGTGTAGTCCTCAGGTTTGACGTGGCTGGTTGATTCAATTCAAACTCAAAGCACCTCCAGAGATCAGGCATATGAAACACCTGGTTCCAGCTCCTGCAGACCTGGGATGCATGAGCACGATCCAGAAGTGGCAAGTACTGGAACACCTGCAGGATGATGTCTTGGAGCAGGTTTGCCCAGTCAGGACTCTGCACAACTGTGGTTTTCTTCTCTACAATCTTATGTCTCTTGGATTCCTTCTCAGCTGTGCCTTCAGATGAACTGCTGTTGGCCTCATTAGTTTTCCTTCCTCGTTTCATTCTATAGAAGTAATAAAATAAAAAAAAAATTATTTATTTTGTAAATGTAAAAGAGCTGAGAACAATATTAATAGAAAACTGTGGAGTTGAAAAAGGGTATTTTACGCAACAACACCTTGGGAGGGTTTTTTTTCCCTGCCATATATAAAGGAAAAAAATCCAAGTAACAAACCAAAATGGCAGTCCAGAAATGACAATATTGTCTAAACTGATATCTTCAATATTACTTCTTTAATCATTAACGGTGCCAGCCCATTTATAACAGTCACTCTCCTTTCAGTGTTTCATTTGTGTGTTTGAGAACACTTTGAACCTAATCTGTTTTACTGTGTTGTTGATCATTACTCTACTGTTCTACTAATGGAAGGATAATCTTCTAAACAATTTTTTGAACACTGACATAAATATTCCTGCCCCAGTCCTATTTATTAGGAACAACACTTGAAACTGTGGAGATAAAAATCAGGCAAGGAAGTAAATAATTACTGTATGCATGCTTGCAAGCACTGCATATAGCAGATGTTGTATCAGACCAAATTTTTTTTTGTCAGAGAGAAAGAATATTTTCTTTTTTAAATTCATTTATTTAAAATACATTACTTTAATAGGCATCTGTTTTAAATCAGTATCCTTGAAAATATATTTCATCAAGTCCATTGGTGTGCTTTCATTTTTCCAACTAATTAGTAAATAGGCATTAACAGAAGATTTCCAGTAACAGTCTGGAAGTTTCAACCCACAAAAAAAAATTTAGAGAAGGGCCAGAAAAATTTCTTCAAAATTGTATTAAATTCAGCAAGCCTGAAGCAAAAGGTTGTAGCATATGCTTTTTCCATAATTACGTCAGTTAAACAATTTCTACCTTGCATTACGTTATTGGAGAGGAAAGATCCCTTACCGCTACATGTATCTGAAATACATCCAGGGCTCACTGAGTTTTAATCCAAACATGTTCTTTTGTACATGCCATCTTACAATTGAACTTGGCATCTGATAATTTATTTTTAAAAGCCTCACTGTGATGCACATCATGTCCTAAAGGGCTCTGCTATCTGCTACCTCATACTCAACTACAATGTGCTCAATTCCAGTCTCTAAAGAGCTGAGAGAATCCGAGGGCAGGGTGAGCCTGACACATAAAGCACCCCAGCCTCTCTGATTTCTAGAAGATAAACAAGGACTTCACACACAGCAAAATCATCCTGGTTTAACATTCAAGTATAATTACATGTCTAGGATTGTCACATACCCAGATTCCTCTTGGGATTTGAAAAGTTACGTTTCCCTGCTATGTAGTGCAACTAAGTCTGGAAGTACTTACTAAAACAAAATGCCAGCTAAAAAATATACTGTTCATAATCCAATGCATCACAGATTATTTTCTCAAAGCCAGCACCTCCCTACCTATCTTTAAAAGGCTTTAATCCTAGCTACTCACATGACAGAAGCAAGCTATCACTTAAGGTCTAAAGCCACTCATAAGATGATGCAGACAAACCTGAACATACAGTCACGAAAGACCAACGAAGAAAATTTGTCTCGACTTAGTTCAACTCCTGTTTTCACTCCCAGCACACTTGGAGGCAAGCAGAGGATGAAAACAGTACTGGGCAAAAATCTCTACTTGCTTCCTGAGAACTGTTTTCCGTGACTCAGCTCCCATCTATGGGACTATGCAGAACACAATTCCTGTGCTGGAACAAGCTTTCTGCCAGAGACAGAGTTCTGTTGCTGAGCCACTTCATCAGCGAAGAAAAGCAAGAAAACAGAACAGTGACTCAGAACCATCTGCAACTAACAAAAATACAAAGGAATTGGATTTTGCAACCATGAAAATGGAATTCAACTTAAAATTAATCAAGAATTAATTGGCAAATCCACTGCAAGCCTGTTGTGTTTCTGTTAGAGATAATAACTCAGCATAGTATAAGAACAATATTTATAATAAGCTAGTCTGAAATGCAACATTAGTTTAAGCTTCAGGCTAAACAGATACTGCAAACAACTAGGTTATAACCAGCATTCACCACAGGCAAGCTATTAACTTGCAAATTCAGGCTTGCCTGTTTGATGTCCACGTCTTTCCAAAGCCATCTGTAAAAAGCTACACAAGATACTGTTAGACTGAGCTCTCCAAGTTCTCCTTTACAGAGATCCTGTCTCATCTTTTGCTAGTAGGGCAGTAAATCTGCATAAATGTTCCAGCTAGGCAGGCTGCTTTTATCATTGCATTAATGTAGTGTTTGGGGTATTTTTTCCCCTCTTATTTGTCTCCCTTTCAGAGAAGACCAGGAGGGAGCTGCCACTGATAAAACTGTATTCATTTTTCTTCTGGAAAAAAGGCCTCTGGGATGTGCTGACAGGAGTGGACCAGATCATCAACAGCTCTCAATGTATACCTCTGAGCTAACTGAAGTAAGTTAATATGTGCTGGTTACAGACCAAAACCTACTCATGGAAGCTGTGGGATACTGTCCCACATTTTTGTTAACAGCCAACTTAAAAAATAAAAAGACAACACAGCCATCACTTAGAGGTATACTGATGATGTTTTCTTCTTCCAATAAAATAAGAAGTTACATGTTCTAAATGCCATGACTTAAAGCAAGAGATGGGGAAAAAACACGCCTTTACAGACAACTTTTTTCTTCCTGACATCTTGTAATTAAACATGTCAAGATTAAGATTTCTGAAACCTTCCAAAAGTATTTCCTAGGCAAACTTTTTCCAAACAGGAAAAAAGTGCCTAAGCTCAAGACTGAAAAATATTATTTTAAGAACTGTGTGACTATTTTGTCATCTATTTTTTAACCAATTTGTTAATCTGATTTTCATTTCAGAACTTAAAGTATCAGAATAGTTTTTTTAAAATGTAACTGCTTCCAACCTCTTCACATGCCAACAATAAAACAAATAAGAAATTTAAAGAATGCATGTTTGCCTGCAGAAGTTTACAGAGCTATCTGAAAATGTATTTACTTTTAAAAAGACACTTAAGAGAGTAAACCTTTCTGGATATTTAACGTAAGAATAGGCAATGCAATTAGAAGTTCAATTCACTTTGCTTTATGTATTCAGTAATTTAAAAGATCTGACCACTTGAAACCCAAGACCAACTTTTCAACAAGGAAGACGTGGATGCAAAATTCCATACTAGCAAATTACTGTACGAGTAAAACCTACTTTTCAAGGAGTGATTGCTTATCAGTTCTTAGAAACGCATGAACCATCAATCTCTCTTTTAACTCTCTCTGGCACACTAAGGACACACACGCATCGTTTTTCAAACTGCTGCTATAACCAACTTTGCTTTAGAAGCTAAGATCTTGCCAGAGAAAGGAAAATAAACCCCAAAATCCAAAGCAACAAAAACACCCAACTCTACTAGGGCAAAGAGATGGGTGAAAGTCGGGTGCCTGCCTGACTCCTTAAGATTTTCCCAAGTAAATTTCTCCACCTATTATAAGGACTTGTTTCTGAACTCCGCACCTGGGCGCAACCCACGCTATCTTGTTTGCAGTAGTCACGTCCGACCCTAATCACACAGTTCAGTCATCGAGCAGGAGGAGGAGGAGCAAAGCACGTGCTTAACATTGTTTTTATTGCCGAGTAAGGTGCAGCCAGAACACAACGGCAGTTAAAAAAAAAAAAAAAAGAAAAACACAAAAAAACCCACAACCAAAACCAAACAAAACAAACTGTGCAGGGCTGTTTGCAGCCGACTGATAACGCTTTCCCAAGAGCCTGCCCAACCGAGCTCGCTGTGCCTCACCCCCGCTGTTCTAGGAACACCAGGAATGCGCTGAAGGGGAGCACGGGTTGAAAGAGGGGGCGACCTGGACAAGAACCCAACCCCTCCCTGCCGCAAATAACCTGGTCCGCTGGACACAGCGAGGGTTTCACCATTTACTACCGCTATCACGGGAAAGCTGCGAGGCAGCGACCCCCAAACACGGTGGACCACGGAGGATTTAAGGATCGCTCGCTACTCCCGGAGAAGGCTCCCCTCAGGGTCGGCTCCTTCAGGCCCAGCCCCGGCCCGGGGCTCCCACAGCCCGGTAGGCCCCGAGCTCCGCCGCGCCCGCTGCTCGGAGCCCGCTCCTGGGGCCTGGGACCCCGCGGCTGGTGCCGCTGCGCCGCCGCCCGCCCCTTCCTGCCCCATCACCTGGCGGCTCCCTGCTGCGCTTCGCATTAACCGGGGCTCGGGCCGCGCTGGCGCCTCCGCTCCGGCCACATCAGCTCTCTCCGCCAAAGCCGACCCCAGCGCCGCCTCTGCTGCCCGACCGTCCGGTCTGTCCCGTCCTGCCCGCGTCGCTGCTCCACTCCTTCCCTGCCTCGCTCTCTGTTTACTTCCAGCGGCGGAAGCGACGCGAAACAGCCAAAATGGCGGCGGGCGGGGAGGCGGCGGCCCCACCTCCCCTCAGCGCACCCGCCCGCGGCGCCTCGGAGCCAGGGACGGCGCCAGCTCCTCCTCCCGCCCGTCTGCGCCGCGGCTCGGGGTTGGGTGCGTCTTGCCTCGGGCAGGAAGGGACCAGTGAAGTTTAGAGACCTGCCGGGGCTAATCCCAGAATCAGTTGGGTTGGAAAAGTCCTCCGAGATCATCGAGTCCGGCCTATAATCGAACGCCTCCATGTCAGCTACGCCATGGCACTCAGTGCCTCCTCAGTGCCGCGTCCAGTCTGTTCTTAAATGTCTCCACGGACAGTGACTCCGCCACTTCCCTGGGCGGCCCATTCCACTGCTTAGTCACCCTTTCTATTAAGAAATTTCTCCTAATGTCCAGCTTTAACCTTCCCTGGCGCATTTTATGACTATGTCGTCTTTTCCTGTCACTGGTTACCTGGGTGAAGATGCCGACCCCGACCTCACTACACGCTCCTTTCAGGAGATGTAGAAAGTGACAAGGTTCCACCGACCCTCCCTTTTCTTCAGGCTAAACACCACCAGCTCCTTCGGCTGCTCCTCACAGGACTTGTGTTCCAAGCACTTCACCAGTGCCGTTGCCCTCCTCTGAACACACTCCAGCCCCGCAATTTCTTTATTGTAGTGGGGGGCCCAGAACTGGACACAGCACTCGAGGTGTGGCCTCACCAGTGCCGAGTACAGGGGGACAATCACTGCCCTGGTCCTGCTGGCCACACCAGTGCTGACAGTGTGTTGTCGTTGGCCTTCTTGGCCCCCTGGGCACGCTGAATATTACCAGCAATGGAGCTGGATCTTCAGCACCAGTACAGCTGGTTATGTTCTGTGATCTGAACGCCCCATGGGAGGCTGGCCTTAGGAATAGATGTAAGAGGGAAAGCAAACCACCAATGTGTCCTAGGACTGGCAGGCACTGGGAATTATGTGCTTAGGATTTTGCCAGGCAGAGAGGACAAAGTGATGTGTGACATTCCCATGGGCTGCAAATACCTTGACATCATGTGTCCTTTGTGCATGTGGTATACTCCAATACACCTCATTTTTCAGCCCTGTATGTGTCCAAACTCTTTACAGTTGTTGAGATTCACAAAACTTAATTATTCATTTATTGCAAGCTATAGTAAGTAAGTTACTGCTCAAATTGTTGTAATCCCAATTCCTGTCATTTAATTTCTTGGAAACAGCACTTGTGATCCTGTGCTTGTCCCACTCTTGAAATTGCTTTGAAAATTCTTCAGTGGTCATTCAAATGTCACCATCCCTGAGATCTTTAAGACACACTTTATAGAAATACATTTCCTTGCATACTTTAAGTCTGTTAATTTTTTTTTAATCTAGTTCCTTGAGATTCTTGTGGGGAAAAAAAAAAGACTTGTCCAGAAACAGAATTGTTTTTCAGTGAGAAACATAAATTTTTATTTTGAGTTTCTGTGAGAAAATAGTATCTTTTTCTCCATTTCAGAATGTCTTGAGCTGTTTACTAAAGCTCAGCCATTACAGTTCTGTGTGTATTTATGAATCTACATCCAGTCTTGAGCTTTTCAGGAAATGAAACAAAAACCTGGAAATATGAGGTGAGTTACCACCTTACCTTGAGCAGATTGAGTATCTTAGACAAATAGCAAATACGTGATTGTATAATTTGCTCAGTTATATGAGACAGCTGTATAAACCTTGGTAGGTAATGAGATGTGTTTATGAATGAAGCCAATACTGTCAAGAAACCTGCAATAACTGTTTTGCCATCCCCATCTGGATATGTTCTGTGTCTTCCATTCCCACTGCTTAGGAATTCCTTTTTCAGCCCTTGTGTTCCAGTTCAGAGTTGGTTTCTAATGGTGGGAAGATAACAGCAGTTTCTAGTAAAGACAAGTCTTATTTGCAAGTACGTAATTTGCAAACTGCTGGAGATGTGGGAGACAAAGACTGACTGCAAAGGCTGGAACTAGACGTGGGCCCAGTCTGTGGGGAGAAGGATCTATTTTTTATCAACAAATACAGAGCAAGCAGCTGCTACTTCTCCTGGTCATCTCTCGTGAAAAATGCCATTCACTTGTGTTAAAATTTTAGAAGTTTAATAGTAATAAAATAGTAATAAAAATAATAATAAGATTTTGGACAATCAAAGTTAGGACAATAAAAGACAATAAAAAGCAAAGATGTATGGATGTCCAGGTGCTTTGCTCTGCCACAAAGCACAGCTTGCTAACAAAGGATTACCCCTTAAAAGCAATAGCCTGTTGCATATTCATATATTTCATACGTGACTCAAACCTTTTAAAACTAGGGTGCTTCTGTTAAATTTTAGCTTCCCCCCCCCCCATCTTGTAAACCGACCTTCTTGGTTCCTCAAAGTCTGAGCATTCCCGATAAGGAGGCAATAATTCTTTTCTTGAAATCTTAGTGTCTTGTTGCTGTCATCTCTATCCAAATAGGATAATGCAAAGAATTTCTTGATTATCTTTTCCATTTCTTGCACTAGTTACAAAAAGTTTCTTTTGTATCTAAAGATACAAAAACAAATCTAAAGTGTCACATAGTTTCTATTTTAATATTATGCTATAGCCTAAAAACTATATTTACCACACTACTTCAAAGAGATTAATACAGCACTACTTAAAAGACATTAATACAGCATAAATTTCTAACATAACACATACAGTATTAATTTTAATGTTTGTAAAAAGCCAATCATATAATATGCATCTATAACACCTCTCTTAGTGTTTTAAGGCAACATTACGTGCATTATGATGTGATGTAACTGAGCCATGTCATGTGAAGTCAGTAAAAATATTTTTTCATCAAGATTTATGCTCTGATCAAGTTCTGATGTCTGCAGAAAAAAAAATCTTTTGACCATAAAAAATATTTTCTGAGTTTGTGTAGAAGTCTTGGGAGATATAACAGCTGCAATTTCATTATTTTTAAGGTAACACTACTTTAAAACCCTTGCATTATCTGAGTTTCACTGTATTGACTTACTGGGAGGGACTTCTTACAGTGCCAAGCAGTTACAATTTTCTGCCTTATCTTCGGAGTAAACAAAGTTTGGCTCACTGCCTGTGCCCTTCTTTGCTTTGTTGTCGCCGCTTGTGTAAGTTTTAGGCACCCTTTGTGTGTGTAGGAGAGGAGAACAAGTGCAGAAAGCACTCCCAGCATGAGACTGTTTGGGGACATAGCAGCTAAAATCAGCAAGAAAGGCAGCTGCAGCTCCGTCCTTGGGGCTGACCCAGGCTCTGGACATGGTGCAGAGCACTGACAAAAATGTCTGCGGTGTCTGTGGGCAAAGCACAAGAACTGGGCAGTTTATCAGAGCTGAATGAAAGAAAACCTGCAGGCAGCTGGTGGTGTGGGCTCCTGATGACCCCCCAGGGCTGGCTCTGGTTTAGCTGGCAGACAAAGCCCTGCAGAGCTCTTGGACACAGGTAGCTGGCACTGAGATAGGTGGCAGCAGGTTAAGAAGGGGCCAAGCAGTAAAGGTTCAAAGAACGTCCACAGGTCTGGGCTGGTCTGTGTTGTTGCCATGTTGTTGCCAGTGGTGGCTGGGCACTTTGGAGCTTTAGTCAGTAACTTGGACTATCAGGTGTGTCTGCATTCAGTAGTCTCTCTGCCTTACACTAATCACTTAACTAACAGCAGATGGGTTTTTGAGAGAGGAATATTTTAATTTTTTTTTGTTTGTTTTGTTTTTTTTTTTATTGTATACTTTCAGTAGTAACAGAAAAAGGCCATGGCCTGGGCTGAACCCTGCTATGCAAAAATGAGACTGTGAGGTGTTGAGGAAGCTGCATTGTAACTTTTTATTTTTCCAAAAGAGAAGGAGAAGCTCTCTGAAGTTTCAGTTTTTCTGATGGGAGAATCACTCAGAGATGTGAAGCAGCTCTCTGAAGCACCTCACTGTTACCATGTGAAGATGAGGAACAGCCCACACGCATAAAACCCAAGTAAAATCTCAGTATCTAACAGGGGATCTCACCACCTCCAGCTGAGGTTGTACAGAACACCTCATTTCAGCTAGCAGACTGCCTGCCTGCCTAATGAAGCCACGGCAACATTCAAATGCCAGGTCTTGATTGTAAATGCTGCACCTTTTAGCACTGAAAGTCTACTGTGCTGATTTTCTGGCCATATTCAAGTAGCTCTGAAGCAAGGAGCTGTGCTCCACCCTGATAAGCCTGGCTTGCATTTGGCTAGGATAAGAATGCAGAGGGGAAAATCACAGAAGCAGTTGGAAGAGAATTAAATAACCATAGCAGACCAGAGCCAGCTATGATGGAAGTATGTCAGGCTTGAGTAGCTCACTCTGATTTAATGAAAACAGAAATTCTGAAAAATAGGAGAATATTAATGTTATAAACAGTGGCTGAAAGACCTGGTCTGGAATGTCTATGACAGTCTTCATTCTCAGGAGATTGTGCTGAGAAAGAAAATGCAGAGGAAAGCTGAACCTATTCATTACATTATCAGTGCCAAAAGAAGTGAATGTTTTTCAGTAATGGATATCATTAGGGAAATTTCCTGGTTTTATTTTCTCAATGTGGAAGATATTCTGTGGTGAGAGACTTTCTTATACTGTTAGAATGTGGTATTATGGACTAGTAAAATAAGTAAATAAGTATATTCTATCCATCACAAGCAAGACCTTGACCTTACAGAACAGGAGCTGTAACTCAACTTATTTTCTTTTTTTTTTTTTTTTTTTTTTACAGTAGCTGCAAATAAAATGGTCTTTAAACCAGTGTGCCTCAATTTAAGGCCTCATGGCCACAGAAAAATAAAAAGATAAAACTAAGGATGAGCAGCAGCAGGATAGGGTGTTGCCTGCAACAGGATGATTACCTGATGTTGTTGCTCATGGTTCAGTAGAAGCTGGAGATAACTATTTTAAAAAAGGTTCCTCACTGTCTAAATATTGTTTCTGTCTCTAGAGGCTCTAGTAATTCTTTCCAGATGAATGGTTCCCATGGTTGCTTCATGGGTAAAAGCTGTTGTACCACTCTATTTTGTTAGGTAATACAGTAAAAGCTGCTGTTTTCTGGAGCCCCTCTGACAAGGGACTCTTGTGGCATGGCCTTAGCTAGGGCTGCCGTACAAACAGGCAGAGTGGGCTCAGCTGTGCCCAGCAGCCCAGACAGCACCTCATCTTTGCCACGGTGTGAGCCATGGGCAGAGCGATGCTGCTGGAAAGGGCAGTGCCAGCTCATTGATAGGTTGGTCTGACAGCATCCTGGTAGAGGAGTTCTTTGGTTTACAGGAGTTTTCTCTGTGCTCTGTGTAGCTCCTTGCAAATCAGTTCCACTGACTCTGACAGTTGGTGAGGAGTTAATATGATTAGCAAGCGACAGTGGTAAAAATTCCCAAACAGACTTATTGCTAAGAAGGGGCTGGCATTTGTATTAGGATTGGCCTTGGTACCAAGGCACAGAAGGAGGGTACCTTATGTGTTCATGTGAAATGTGTCCTGCAAGGGCACCCTAAAGCTGGTTTTCAAGCATGGCTTGTTTCTAAGTCTTGTATCCTAGCACTGGAGGCAAAACCCAGAAGTTATTCACCAGTACCTTGAATGTATGAGAGTGCTGGATGAACAGATCCAAAGTCCTGCCAGTGGGCACCTATTCATGGGAAACGTCAAATTCAGTCAGGGTGTGCCAAAATTTAGGATTTGCTTGGTGGGAGGTACATAGTTGTGCCCAGCCTCCATCAGGAGGGAAATAAAGATTTATGCACCTAGGCCATTCCACAACCCACTAGGAGTATGGAAAAACCCAATGATGTAGAAATAGACACAACAATCTTATGAATAACTACTGGACTGTTGTTGCTCAGATTCTGTTTGTATTGGAGGAAAGGGAGACAGACACGTGCAAACCCAGTGTATCATCTTACATATGTTATGTCCATTAAAGCAAAATCTGTAGGGAACTGTAGCTTGGATCATCCCATTGCAATTACTGCTCCATGACAGAGTCCACTGATACAATCTGCTCTCAAGCAAATGCTTTTATAAAGCTGTTCTGGTCCCCCAGCCAGGTTTCCAAGTATCTTTGTTAGGAATTGGCATTAGAATGGTGAGTTACTGCTAGTAGATCATACCCCATTCACACCAAACCACCTGAATCTCTAGCTTAAAGTGATGTGACACTGCTGCCCACAAAGCCACGGTGGAGTATGCATTCCCTTTGTGTGCCAGCATACTCAATGCCATCCTTCCTTCCTGTAATGGCTGTTCTGGCAGAGTACATGGCAGAGGTGATACCTAGGAATGGGGCTGGGTGGAGTGGGAACCCAGGGCAGGGCAGCTGAGTGAGCAGAATAGTTAAACTGTGCAGGGGAGGATGTATACAGAGTCACATTCAGGAAAGGAACATTACTGAATGAACTGACAGGGAGGTGGAAATACTAGATTAGCTGAGCCCTAACATGGGCTAAGGATTCTTGAATCACCAGGGATGCAGAAATGAGTGGGAGTATAGGAAAGGACACTGTGTGTACTGCTCAGTGGATGACCCAAAGCACTGCCTCAAGTACCCATCCAAGGTTTCAGTGTCCAAATCCCCTTTCAAGTGCACAGAAACTTGGTACATCCAAAGAGATTGTATTTCAACGAGCAGCCCACAGCTTGTAACACTGAGGCAAGATCAGAGAGCACCTCCTGAATCCCAAGAGACTGCAGAGGTGGGTATTACCTGAGAAAACTCCCTGGACCAGCTGGCAGGGGACATCTTTGGGTGATTATCAATAATAATCACAGTTCCCATTGCATCTGGCTGCTGTGTAATCAGTGTGTTGTTCTGTATTTGGCTGCATATCTGTAGGAATACCTGATGAAGAGCCAGATCCTGAAATGTTTGTCGGCACAAGCTCACTACCACACCCTATCAGCGAGAGTGGGGGCTGTGACAACACAGCCCTTCCAGTGCACCTTGGGCTGGGGAACAAGGCCTCTGCCCTACAACTGCTGCACTTCGGCACCTGCAATGTGTGGCATGGCTTAACAAGGGCTGTGGAAAAGCCCTGAGTTCTATCCTGAATGGGTGGGCCTGAAGCTCCCTAGCTAACCTCTGTCTAGGTGAAACATGAGCCTAGAAACATGATAGAATTAGCAAAACCTGTTTTGTAAGGACCAAGCTTATTTGGCCCTGATGATGACATGTTAATCAGCTGTGTCTTATTAACTTTTACTGTTCACATTGTGTTCATTGGGTGGATACACCCATAAAAGTTTAAGCTATTTTTAAACTAACGATCCAAGTTCAAGCACTGAGGCCTCGCCTTGGCCAGGAGCTGAGTTTGGTATAAATTAGCTGAGTGTGATGGGCTGCGGCAAACAGGGTGGTACAAACAAAAACTGACTATTTCCATTGCGTGGGCAGTGGATCGACAGCTGACAGAAAAACATGTGAGACTGCTGGAAAGGCATACAGCAATCTTATTGTGGACTGATCTGATTAGCAGTCTGTGCTGGCATCTGCTATAATCACCGTCAGAGATCGGCATGGGGGGATGTGGTGACGTGAATGTCTGAGACAGCGTGGGAGCAGCGTGTCCAAGGTTCAGCCATTACGTGAGGAGCTGAGCTCTGTGCAAGAGCCTGATGCTCACACGTGGCCGTGCTGCCTCCCTGGAGTGGTGATAGGGGATGGTCAGCTGTGTGTGAGAGAAACATTTCCACAGTACTGCCTATCCCTTACTCTATAAATTTTAAATAAACATGAACAGTGTCATGTCCTTTCCACACCGTAATCTCAATTTCCTAAATTAATACTCATATTAATCTGAAATTAAAAAGAAGGCTGAAAAAAATCAAAAATAGAATTAATTTGTAAGGACGGTGCTACACTCCAATTTTCTAAAAATGACAATGGGTCAGACACCCAGTACAAGGACAATCACATCCCTGGCTCTGTTGGCCACACTGTTTTTGACACATGACAGAGGCCACTGGCTTTCTCAGCCACCTGGGCACATGCTGTCTCATGTTCAGCTGCTGTTGACCAGCACCCTCAGGTCCTTTGCTGCTGGGCAGCTTTCCAGCCTCTCTTTCCCCAGCCTGTACCACTGCATGGAGTTGCTGTGACCCAAGTGCAGGATCCAGCACTTGGCCCTGTTGAACAATTAGCCTCAGCCCACTGATCCAGCCTGTCCTGACCCCTCAGCAGAGCTACAGTGAATAAGATCAATTGTACTTTACAAGTGTGTGAACTACTCAGAACTATTTCAAAGTGCAGATATACATATGCTGCTCTAGGTGAACCTGTTTTAGCAGGGGGGTTGGACACGATGATCTCTAGAAGTCTCTCCCAATGCCAGCCTTTCTGTGGTTCGGTGGTTACAGATGTCTGAAGTTAGGCAAGATGGATCCCATGGTTCCAGTCTCATCAAGATTGTCTGGTGTGGATGCCATCTACCAATATCTTAAATGTAAAAGGCAGTAACACACTTTTCATCAGATTCAATGCTAGAAATGCTAGAAAGGGAGTGGACTGCACCTAAGAAAAAAAATCTGAAGAGAAAATCTTACAGAGAGAAGTTTTTACTTGAAGTTATATTCTGCATTCATTATGCAGGTGCAGAGGACTTAGGACTCTTATAAAATGAACATTTTGAAATTCAAAAAAGCTGTTTGTCCTAAAAGTGGGAGTGATTAGGAGTCTTCAGTAAAACAAAACTGATCAAAAATAATTTTAAATGCAGTCTTTTTCTGTATTTTAAAACACTGTTGGTAATTGAAATGGAAATACAATTCTTCATATGAATGCCAGAACACTTATCCAAATTTTCTGTTGAGAAATGGAGCAGTGCTTTTCATGTCCTTAGTACTTCTACAACCACCAGTTTACCCAAAAAACTTTCCTACTCTTCAAGAGTCTGCTGAAATAATTATAGGACACCTCTCTTCTTCTCCTTCCCTCCCCCCTCTCCCACTCTGTTTTAAGAGTGTTTCTGAAAATGGAGGCTTACACATTTGTTAGACTTTCACTGTATAAAAATGTACAGTGGCTTTATTGACATGTACATTCCATTATGTTTACAGCTGCAAGATATGAGGCACACTCAGTATTGCACTTCATTAAAATTTCAGGCTCAAACATAACCCAGAAGTTTAAATGAAACTGCTGTTGTAATTTAATATTTCTTATACAGGACAAACATTGATACCTTTATGTACAGGGTGATACTTGTTACATTTATGCCTTCCTAACACATTTTTTTTTTATAACAGTCTAGGAAATAAACCAGAATATTCCTCTTTCTCATCCCCACTTGTGATGCATTACAATTGTACAAGATTACAAAAAGTCAGTATACAATAATCAATATTTTTTTCTTTCTCCTGAAAGCCAGCATCATTCATAGTCCACAGACACACAGATCCTTTAATAACAATTGTTTATTTGTAAATGTCCAATGTTTCCTAGCCAATGACTGTAATGGCCACATGCAAACACCTCACAAATTTTGATGTCTCGGTTCAAAAAATGTCAATATCTCACAGCAAGAATTATGTACATGGTATTTGGCATCCTTCTTGCAATGTAAATTGTTCCTTTTACCTGGGTTATGGAATGGTCCCATCCTCACCCCAGCTGGACTTTGTTTTCAGGACACTTGAGGGATGAGGGCACCTGTTTTGCTCTGGTTAAAAAAAAATGCTATTCTAAAAAGTGTGTGCATTTCTGCAAACCCCACAACCCAGAGCAAATTCTTCACCAGTGGGTGGATGGACAACATGAAGTGGACATTCTGTTCCTTCAAGTTGTTTACCTTTGGGACCTACAGTGAATGTAAGGACAAGGGAAAAAAAGAAAAGAATAGATTAATGCTTGCAGATAATGTAAACAAACATATATTACATTTCCTCAAAAGAAACCCAAACTAAGTGAAGGTAATACATCTTGTTCAAATGTTGAATTGGTATTTGAAGAAAAAGAAAAAAGATCAAACTACCATGTAATTGAAACCAATCAAATTCAAATTAAACAAGGCAAGATGCTTACAGACAGTCACTTAAAGAAGTTTTATCTCATGAATACTGTGCAAGAAATTTGCACAAGCCAAGAGAAAAACTGAATAATGAGTTACATTCTGCAGTAAACAATAATTATAGGGTTATGGCAGGAATTGTAATTTATTTGTTTACTTATTTTATGTAGATAGCTTAACAAAAAGATTGCACTTTTAACCGCCAATCATTTTCTAATATAAAACCAATATACAGTACATGAACTTAGTAATTAAGGCATTGGTGTAACAGTTTGCAGATAATGGCCACCTAGGTACACATACATCACCTATTTAATGTGTTAATTTTATCAATATACCATTTTACACATCATTCTACATCTGGAGTCTGACCTGATATAGGGAAATTGCCATGTCTTTCTCTATAAAAGTGGCTAATGTTTAAATGATCAATGCAATGACATTGCCAGAAAATTAAAAAAAATATCACCAAGAAAAGCTAATATCAATTAGAACTTGTAGCTTATTTCAGAATTCAGCATGGTGAATTTGCTTTGTCAAAGTCCTACCTGCAGGACAGTGTGGGAGCTCTTCTTTAGGGATGCTTGTCATTCTTTGGAAATCATCATGGCAAGCATTGCAAAAATGCGTTGTCCCGAAACAGAAAAAAACAGCAACTGAACAGCAGTAGCGGCATTTGTACTCCAAGAAATCCGTACCATGTTTGGGACACATCTGAAGAAAGGAAAGCAAACACCAGTCAGTGAAGTAGACATGTTCTAACAATCCCAACAACTCACTTCTACATTCCATAGAATATATGAATAGTATACAATATTGTACAATACATGTTATTACAAATGACTGTGAATTATTGTATAGCTCAGGTACTCAAGGTTTCAGAATGAAATAAAAACATGAATAGAAGTTATTTACCCACCTGAGCCCTTGAAACATCAGAGCAGGCACCACAAATAAGTTCTCTTGGATCGTAGTCATCTCCTTGTCCAGCCTCAGCATCACAACGAGCTTCACCACCAAAATATGCCTTAATTGCATACAGAAATGACTGGATGTTAAACCAGAGACAATTATTCTTTTAACTATTATTTTCAGTTTAACCAATTCTGTTTGTAAGGGGAATATGACAAATGACTGCCATTTCAGTGGCCTCCACTATTCTGAGCTCTCTCAGCTCTGTAGGTATGTGGTTTTGAGGCACTCAGAAAACGTCTCTCAGTCTCAGGAAGAACAAGACCAAAAACTACAACATACCCAGCTCTATGCCAGCGACTGTAAGGCTTTTGGAACAGCATTTGGATGCTCTATGAACCCTATGTCAGAATTAAGTAGCAGCTTGAGGTGAATAGGTACTGGAGGAAGTAGGTACTGCACTTTCTTTTAAGTGGCCATTGACTCAAGGTGCTTTTGGTTTCTGAACTGCTCTGTATACACATTTGAGCTTTACTAGCTAAGATACTATGTACATCTCATTAGCCCACCACTCGATTTTTTAAATTATGATTTTATAAACAACATCTTTTCCTGCCTTTCTGCTCCATACACAATGTATTAAACATAGGTTCTGTTTCAAGAAATTACTTTTGAAATGGCAACATACATTTAATAAATAACACCATACCTTTTTGCACTTGTAGCAAACATAATAAGCATATCTGTTCATAGCATAGCCAGCTGGGTCATTATAAAATCTAACACCTGGCGTTGTGATGGCCTCACTCTTGTGCAGCCCTTCATACTCCAATCTCATTAGTGCTTTTCTCCTTACATCTTCATAGAGTTCTTTGATTGGATCAAGCAAATCCTTTAATACTGTGTGATTGATTTTGTTCTGAAATAAAAGAATGCTGATTCAGTATCTTGCATCTTTATCCCAACAGCTATGATAATTTGTGTTTTAGTCAGGCACAAATAGCACGATAGATGTCATAAAGGCCCGGGCAATGGACATTTCAAAAAACAGCTGATATAGAATGTACTCTATTTGCTGTAAAAATAATACCCATGAATGCTTTTTCTACAGCCTGTTGGGATATGGGAACATCAACCCTTCAAACAGACTAACAGCCAGGGAGGTGGTGAAGAGTATATGTAATATTCACCACAGCACAGGAATAGTGCCATTGTGTATTTTCTGTAATTTTGGTCCTTTTTGGCTTACTGCTCAGCAAGTAAGCATAATGACTGACAGTCCTCTATGGCAGTTCTTTATCAATTGGTGACCACGAGCTACTGCCATTAATTACCACAACACAACATGACAGAAGAACCATAGCATGCAGAATAGCTGACCATTCCCAAATTTCAACTTCCTAGAGTGGGCTAAGGTGCTCTTCTTTCCAGCAGCAATTATGTGCTTTTGCTTACAGTAATTTAAATTCATTGAGTACAAGAGGAATTGTTAGTAACTTAGCTGAACTAAGTAGATGTATTCTTTGGCTCTGCCCTCACACTGAAAAGCAAAGCAACTTTAAAAGTGGTTAGTAAAATGGAGAATTCCTGCTTCAAATTGTGTGCTTTAAGATTACTTCTTCCCCTCCCCACTATCACCAAATCCTGGGAATTTGCAAGCTGATGTTGGTAAGAATGAAACAATATTAAGACAATGTCTGGACTATGCCTTCTTTTTAAGAGGACACCTCAGGGAACAGTAGGAGAAAGTAAAAAGATGCATCACTGCTAGTCTTTCTATAGCAACATATGGAATTAAGAAAACAAGTCATGTATAACTCATTTATACAGTAACAAGCAATACAATATTAACAAAACAAAATAAAAAAAACACCAAAAAAAAAAAAAAAAAAACCAAACAAAAACCTACCAACAAAACCAAGAAAAGTATCAGGTAAGTTGCTTGACTTTGGCAGGCACATACCTTGCAAATTGGGCAGGACATAAACCCAAAAGTTATCCTTGGGCCAAGCCATCTGTTTTCTAGTACTCGTTGACAGCATTGCAAATGGAAAACATGGCTGCAGTCCAGCTTTAGAAAAGAATAAGTGTAAGTGAATACTGAAGTTACATTAACCACTAAAGTAGAAGCAGTTATCTGCTTTTAAGTGGCAAGATATATCAATTGCAATATTAATTTATTTAAAATCCTAGAAGACCCATATTTTCGTCTTAACAACAAGAAAGAACATAAAATGGGCATTAAAATCATAACCACTCCAAGATGACCTACAGATATATAAAATACACGTGAAATTATATCAACTAATTACCTCAATTGTTTTACTCCTTTATAAAATACCATATATTTTAATAAACTAGACATACCAAACTAAATTGATCCAATCTGCTTTCTTGAAATAGAATGCCAGACAAAAAGAAAGTGTTTCAAGTAGCTTAACTATTGTTATGGTGTCTGTTTTCAAATTTTGAAGGGCATAATTTGAAAGACTTTATATTTTCACTTCCTCCTTCATACTACATGTTACAATCATAATAGTAATCTCTTAGAAGGGGAAACAAACAAACAAAAAACCTGGATAGCTGGTGCTGCTGAAAGTGCTTCAGTAAAGCAGATCATGCACATGTCATCAGCATCTTGTTTAAGAGTTGTAGCGTTTTTATCACAGCCATGCAGGCACGGCAAACAGTGCTCTTCGTTCTTAACGCCTCCGCAGGGGTGACCGCAGGGGTGTGTCTTGCTACAGGCAATCTTAGCATACTCCTAAACAAATTTAAAGTAGAGAGTTAATCATCTCTTCCCCTTCACTGAGTGTTCTGACAGTGTCGCTTTTTGAAGGACTGCTGGTCCGTGCAATAAACTGAGTTGGAAGAATCATGGTTTATATTGTCTGCTGCTGCCTCAGGAACTTGGGAAAAACTGAAAGTTGTGTACTTGAAATAACAACGTTTCCTTTGTTTACCTGCACTGCTCCTGAATGCAAACTGCTTAATGAAACCATAATTTGAAACTTTCAATAGAAAGAGAACTATTTGATCCTAACTTTGATCCTCTGTGTGCTTTTTATATATTGAGCGATTCCTGCATAAACATTGCTGATCCTTTATTAACAGCCTTTAAGATAGCTGCAGATTTTGGAGAAGTTTCAAGTAACTCACTCTTAAGAATACATTATAAGCTAATCATTAATCAGCATAAAGTGATTTTACATGGAAATGGATTTTTAACCACCTCTAATTCCCATCCCTACTAAACAGAAAACTTATAAAAGTTACGCAGAAGCTAGCAACAAATTGAACTGAATTTAAGTAACATTGTCTTCATATGCTGAGAGAGAAAAAAAGATGACCAATTTGCTTCACTTAGACAGAAATAAGTAAGGCGAAGTAAGAAACTGGTTATGATTTGGCCCTCTAGCACTTGCACCCACTGTAGGGCAGAGAAACACTCAGGATATGTGGATACAGATGATAAACCTGGCCAAGTCTTAAATGTTCTACACTCACATAATACACAGGCTGTTGAGCAAACTCTTTTTCTCGAGCTTTCCAGTACATTTGACTTTATACTGACAGGGTGTATTTTACTTTATAATTGCAAGGCTGTTGTAAAAACTTGAGGTACTTTTGAAGATAATAATGAAACTACCCAGAATGTAAGTTGACTATTAGTGTTTGTAGTCTGTAATTAAAATAAACATTTAGAAACTCAGAAGTATTTGAATGATAATATTCAACTCTAGAACCTTTTCATATGAGAGATCTGATTTAAAATGGACTACAGGGATAAACAAAGTTTGCTCAAAATCAGAAGCCCATTTCATCCTATGATCTATTTATGTAATTAATGATGACTGATACTTGCTAATACACACCTGGCAGTCTGTATCAGAACAAACACTTCCCACTGCTGATAATTCTGTTCCACTCCTACATCCACAGAACCGACATGCTTCAGAACTGCTGGTGGTCGGTTTGCCTACAGCCGCAAGAGAGAACAAGGCTACAAATGTTCTAATGAAACACAAAGGACTGATACTCTATCAGACATCAAAGCAGCATTCACAGAAAACAATCAGTAATCAAACAATTCTTATGCAGCTAAACTATTTTACTTTTATTAACAAATATTTAAAAGCATTGCCTTAAAGCAGGTGAAAATCATAATAATCAGGATAAAGGGCAAGTAGTAACAGTTGTGTTTTACCTGTCTGTTCTCTAAACTCCACCATAGCCTTCATAGTTTTAGAATCTGCTAATGCCATCAGCCAGAAAAGTTTGGTCCTACCACAGCCCTCGTGGAGATCAACTTTGATAGCTTCTTCTTCTTCTTTGAAGACCTGTCAAGTTAACCAAACAGATACTAAATAGCATGTTTAATTAGAGCATGGACATGTCTCTTATTTTTGTTGCCCTCTCTCTTTGGGTTTACACCCGGCATTTTACAGATTCTGTGAGACTGTCTACCGCAAGCTGTTTTTCTTTTATATCTGTTCCATAACTTGTACATATTGCAGATATGCAGGATAAAGGTTTTATGTTTTTAGAAGTAAAAATGAATAAAATTAACTCTTGATCTAACATGGCAGAGAAACAATAGTGCAGCAATGCTAAGAATAGAGTTGCACTTTTTTTTTCTGATTTAATTAATACAGAGCTTGGACTTTTACCCAACACATTCAGTAGGCCACAGAATATTAAAAGCACAAGATAACATCAGACATATCTTCATATAACCATGCTAGTAGTTTATCAAAGCAACATTGAGAATTAAGGTCTTAATAATAAGTACTGTAGAGTAACAATTACAGAAACATGTAATATTAATATTTTTGACTTTCATACAAATACACAGTGGATACTTTTGGCTACAATGAGGAAAATAAGTTTTTGCAAAATAAAAAAAACTGCAAGAGATCCTTAGGGAATTTCATGCAGTCTCTTCTTTTGCTTCTTCCCCAAGCTTTGAAGGCAGTTCTGTTTGCATTTGTTTCACCTGTAATGCAAGGAAAGTTAGAATTTCCCCAGGTATGGATGTATACAACTCACTCTAGTTTTTACTAGAATCAGAAAAAAAAACCCTAACTGCTTCACAAAGTATTCATATAAGCACATCTGAGTAACTTACAGGCTGTCCTTTCTTGAGGGGACAGAAAATACATTGAAGAGGTATGTATGACTGAAGTTGGACAAAGAACATGAAGCAAACAGAAAACAGGACAGAGGGAACATGACAGAATTGAAATTGAATTTGAGAGGCTTAACATGTGAGATGTAAAGGTAAAAGTGGTGAATAAAGAGCAGAAGTTTAAACATGCTTTTAGAAGTAAATAGGAAAATCTGGTAAGTAGCTACTTTGGACAGATAAAAGGAAAAATGTGAGGTTTTCTATGAGATAAGAACTTACTTTTTATCAACTGTAATCTGAACAGGCTATATAGGAGAAATCAGAAAAATGAATGAGACTAGACTGTGCTGTGCCATGACAGAAGAGTAGACATAAAATGATCTTCTTAGGATGATGAAACAGGAAAATTTCCAAGGGGATTGCAAAGACTCTGGCTAAGAAATAGAAGATAATAGACACACATGGCAGTGCCAGGCTGAGACTACTCTGCAAATGCTGTGGCATCAGAGAGGAGTGTTTCACCGGAGAGTGAAACTCAGTACCAAAGGTCTGATGTTTACATCACACATGCTCTAGACCAGCTGATCCCTTGCACTGAACGACCATTAGCAATGTGTCTCTGCATCTATATTTTGATTTGCTTTTAGTTTCACCTAAAAGCAAACAAAACCAATTCAGTTCATGCACTCCAAGGCTGCTCAATAACAGAAAACATTGTACTTTAAGGAGACATGATCATCTTCTTTAAAAGCCCATTCTGAACATAACTAAAAAGTCAATATAGATGTATTGTAGGAAAGGGAGAAGAGGACTGAGTTCCACTGAAGTAACTTTATTAATGACATTTATTATTTTAATCCTTGTACAAATGTAAGTAGTCAGAGGGGAAGGGGAAAATAAAGGATCACAACGAACCATAAATGAGGAACAGAAGCAGGAAAGAGGAAATGTTGAATAATTCTAGAGGTAAAGGAATTTTCAACATTAATTTCAACGACAAAAAGAAGAAATCCAAAGAAAATGTAGTTTCAAATTTAGAGATGAAAAGGATAAAAGAATATCACAGAAGAATAATAATTAGCAGAGTACACAGAAAGTTATAAAAACTCATATCTAGTCAAAGTTTCAATCCTAAATATAAACCCAAAAGAAGTCAGGAAATTTTCAAGCCTATGGATAGGGTAACATATTTATGTTTTAAAACATATTTGTGTTTTAAAACACAGTGAAAGCTAGAGGAATATTGAAAAATAAGAGAAAACTCATAGGGGAACTAGTAGGAATATTTGCTGTCAAATCATCTTCCTGGATATTAAAAAGGAATACACATACATTAGAAATGAAGGGGTTGACAAGCACTGAGTCCTATGATAGAAGTAGTAAAGAAGATAAAATTTAACAGGAATAAAAAACCAACATATACTTAAGAAAGTCTGTGAGGCTTCTAAATTCTAGTAAAAAAGTGTTCCAAAGCAAGAGAGAAAAACAAGAGAGAATAAGCTGATGTAGCATAAGAACTAGAATTAGGAACTGCTTCAAGATTTTCTAATCTTTGTAAAAGATAAAGGACAAGAGAATGTAACCAAAAACAACTGAAGAGCATTAACTGGAAACACATCTGTCCCATCTCAAAAATAAAATAAAACGCCCTTTTCAGATTCAGTATTTGTTACTACCTTTTGGTTATATTTTATTTATATAAATATGCACACAATGATGCAGTGCACACAACAGGAGGCCATGTATACTCCACCTGTCTCTGGTGAGTTTTTGTTCGCCGGTGGAGATGAAGGAATCGGTCACAGTCTGTGCACAAATTCCCACAGACATTACATAAAATGATTGCAGCAGTTTCACCATCATCATGGTTATCACACATTGGCTGAGAAAAATAAAAAAGAAATAATTCCTCTTTATTAAGTCCTTCACTTCCTTTCAGCATCTGTTTTTATTCTCCCCTCAGTCACACACCCCACATCTCCCCTCCAATTTACAAAAGTGGATAAAGAGCTTGTTTGGACTATTAATGCTATCTTGAAAATAATCAGTATTTAAACAATTATTCCTTGACACAAACCCCCTCAATTTCTGACACCAGTTTTTCTGATACTCTTCATCTTGTATTGTGATGCACCAAAAATGTGTTTTTCAACAATACAGTTGAGACATGACTTTCAACTAGTCTGAGAAGAGGTTTATGTGATAACAAGGGGTTATGGGCATGTTAACGGAAAAGTTCAGAGGTATGAGTACTCAGGTCAGTCAACAGGCATGATATTTACCCTTCATTACTTTGATATGGTATGTTTACTCTTTTCAAACATCTAAACAAAGCTGTAGGTCGTCCATACCTCCGAGACAGTATGGTTGAAGTAACAAAAATCCATCATAAAATTAAGTTGCTCTACTGATAGAATTATTATTTTTTTTTTAAATTCAGCAAGGTTCTGTTTTGCAATTCAAAATATCCCCACAAAAAGACTTCAACAACTGATTTTGACTATGCACATCTGAGAACAAGTTTCCACTGTAATACCATAACACATGGTTTCTATGATACTCTCACGCAACTTAGAACAGAGTTCTCTCAAAGCAGTTCTGGTAGGGAGGCACACAGTTCACCCCAACATTTGAATATCCTAACGTGGAACAGGATTGGGGAATTTCAGGCTGGGTTCAGCAGCTTGAATACCTGCTTAACAATGTCTTGATTGATCCTCTGACACTTCCAAGACCTTTAGCTTCCTTAATCACCTCAGAAACCTCTGTGTTTGCTTCTGTCTCAGCAGAGTTTTATTCCTTGCTGCTGCTGCAGCTCTATACCTCCTGTATTCTGTTTCTACCTGCACTAAACTGCTTTGGATGCTTCTTTGCTCTAACTATGCTTGGTTGCTATTGCACATCCTTCCTTTGCTTCCCACAGGGATCCACCTAACCAAGATTTACAGAGACCAGCTTCATTACTGTGCTCTTTGTAAAATGGTATTAAAAAAATCACAAGCTTTTTGTCATACTGAAAGTACAAGCATTTTGTCAACTGAAATGGCCAGACAGAATCAGATTCCCTATCAAATTTATAAATCCTCTGAGTCAAAGGTAGTTTTACTAAATACAGTTAGAAGGAGTTTCTCCCTGGGGTAATGACACTCTAGTGATATGGGGAAGAGGAAGCTAAATTACAGAGTAGAAGTTATTGAGTAACACAAAAGAATCTATTTTATTTTGTGACAGGGATTAAGGCAGAAAGAAAAAGCTCTCATAGAGTGTGCTTTACAAACTGAGTCACTTTTCTAAAAAACTCATGCCACAGGTGTTAGGAAGGCCTTGTTTCATCCTGAATACTGGCAAAATTGCAACATTACGGTTTTAAGTTGGAATTTCTGTTTTATAAGCTATGCTTATCTAGAATACAAATATTTCAAACGTATATACAATCCCCACTGGGATGGAAGAAAAGCCAATTTCACTATTCTCTATCACTATTCTAAATTCTTTGATGAGTGAATATATCAAAATAAAGAAAAAAAAATATGATTTTCAGTCTCACCATCTGTTTCTGTTGCCCGTCCTTTCCCATCCATCTTCCTGAGGATAGTCTATCAACATGATCCTGATCAAGTACACAGAGGGATGCTAAGGCCAGCCACAGCTATTGAAAGGCAAGGTAGAATTAAATGTCTTAGACATATTAAAATCCAACCAAATATTGAAGACATAAACTTTGTCAGATAAGAATGTCACCGTTACCTGCAAACTCTATTGTTGTCAGCTTAAGCCTGCTCACACAATGCAAGTTTATTTTCCAAAATAAGTTAAGAACACAATAAAGCTTATTTAGCTTTTGGGAACTACCTTGTTTCTTTCAGGTATGTCACTCTATGATTATAAATACAGTAGTCAGCACATAAGAAAGAAAAAGCAGAGAAAGATCAACCAAAGCACGTTATGAAGAAATATGACAAATACAGACTTGCACATTGACCCAAACATTGCAGGCTTTGGGGAAGAAGACATTGAAGGACACGGACTAATAAAAATAAAATCAACCCCAAAAACAACCACCCAAAAAGTTGAGCTCAGTGAGACTAGTATCCCTGTTCCCTCCTCACTGCACAAGGCAATTGGCACTACCTAGAAAAGGGTTCTGAGCTAATTAGTCAAAGGAAATTTTTCTCTCTTCTCCACTGACTACAGGGAAATCCTGAGCAGATGAGCTACATGAGGATAATTTGTCTGTGCAAACAAAACTGAAAGGCACTTGACAGCTGCTTTTTGGCGCAATCTTTAATCAAACATTTGATTTGAGTAAAAGTGTTTTTGTTGAGAAACTTTACAGGACTCTCCCCCAAAACCCCACATCTCCATGACAGAACTACCTTCAGCCACAGGAGTGGTTGGGCTGACATTCAGGGCTCCTCTAAGACCAGATTTAGCTAATATGATAACAGCAGAAGCCAGTGGTTATCTAAGACTGTGACCTCCAGAAAGCAGAGACTATATGAGTAATAAAAATATGAAAAGAATGACTGGTACAGCCTTTTAAGATGGAAAACAACATGAGTGGCAAATGCTTGAAACTACTGCAAGCTTTTTTTTTTTTACATTTACATGTAATTATTAAGCTTGAGAAGCTAAAATCTGTGCTCCCTATGACAGCAGGAATGTAATGATTTACCAATATGCTTTTCTTGGTATTTCAAGCAATCTGTTAGGGTTAAAGTAGACTTTAGTTTCTATAAAAGATTCATAGACAAAGTAAAGACCAAGAAAAGAAAACCACCAGGTTACACCATGTCAGTAATAAAGGGCTCAGTAAATATTTTTGAGACAAACACAACTGAAGCTTAGCTTAATTGCTAGAGAACACCTGTTAGAGTGTTTTCATAATAGCCTTGAGATGTGGCAGCTGATTACCTAGAAGTCAAACCACTTATAATAATTGCTTAGAGAGCTGAAAGAAGACAGCTGATACATATTGTGCAATTTTCCACACAGACAATCTCAGATTTAGTGTAAGGCAAGTATGACAAACTTCAAGCAGAATTATTTAAGACTAAACCCCCAAATGCGTATAGGCATCACATTTATTCTTCATTATTTCTGAGATTACCAAGATGCACATTTAATTCTAATTCAGTTTTGGCTTGTGTATTTCTGACATACAAAAAGGTTCTTGAATGGGCTCCTACTGCACATTTGCAATGAACTAATCCTAAGTTTGGTGAAGTTCTTACTCTGGTTGTTGCAATGCACCTCACGGGTGATCTGTACTCTTCTTCCATTTTGGTCAGAGCTATGATGGTTTCAGCAATAGCATTCTTTGTCACACGTGACCAAGCTTCTGACAGATGACCCTGTTAAAGAGGAAACTCAAATTTATTACAGCTTTTATTAATATTAAGAGCAACTAAAATTGTAATTAGAACAGCTACAAAACATTAGGTTAATATCTCAAGTTAGAACAGAAAAAGAGGAAATCAGGGATGATTGATAAATTAGGTGTTTTCACAGAATTATTTATGTTGGATGCAATCTTCAAGATCACCTAGCTCCAACCCTTTGCCATGGGTATGGACACCTTCCACCAGGTTCCTCAAAGTCCCATCCAACCTGGCCTTGATTTTCAAATCAGATAGATCTGGTAAAAATTAGCCCTCAGATACTGAGGTGACTTATTGAGGTTGTCTCTGAACAACTACTGGAATAATTAACTTGGAACAGTAGAGGGCATATGATTTGAAGAACGGGAAGTCCTTTTCCTAAAGTGCCCCCCACCCCTTCTGGAGAAATAAAGATGCAGAGCTGGAGCATGAATAAGTGACTGTGACTAGCACACAGATGACAGTGGGTTCCTAGAAAAATTAGCTTCACATGCCTAGCTCAGCCTCCTGAATAGACTCCACAGTTCCTGTATTAGAAAGAAATAAAGAGGAGTACACAGCAAACATCAGAACAACAGCACACTTTCCAATCTTTAACATTCTGAGCCTATGGCACTGACTTATACACTCAAGTTTCTGATTCAGAGGCTGCTGCATCCTTCAATTCTTACTGCAATCTGTAAAGTTCTAAATTTCATGCTAAAAGTGAGACATAATTGAGATTCACTGGACTCTAAAAAGGAAGCTATAGTGACTAACTCAGATACAGGTACCTACACATTGCAAATGGTGAAAATGTTATGTGAAAGGAATCACATTTGTAACTCTTATGAAGAGAATAGTTAGACCGATGCCACCCTGCTGATAATTAGCAGCTCTAAAAAGCTTCAAAAAACGTTTTCCAACACAAACAGACTTTAATTGTAACTCTTATCAATTATGAGATTCTAAAATCTTGTAGTCAGAACCAACGGAGAGGACTCCCATCCAGCTTCAGCAACTTTAAGAAGGAACCTCCTAAAACAGTGAATGGTTCAGAAAATAGGACTTCTACTCTGAAGATACTGAAAAACTTTTCAAAGGGTATTCACAGAGGAAAATCTGGGTCATTTAGAGCATCTCAGTGAAATAGGTGCAAAATTAAGGAAAACAAAAACAACCTCCTAACTAAATTCCTTTTCCAGAAACATATACAGAACCTTTTTTTCTTTTGCCAGTATTGTTTCTGGGAAATATCTGATTCACTTTTCATCAGTTTTTCTGTCAAAAAAATGTCTGAAACAGAACTATGGAAAATTTAAGCCCAGATAAATAAAGTAATAAGTAACTATAAGTGTAGATTTCAGTGACTGAAAGAAGTCAATCTCAACCAGAAAATTCATACAGTAAGTCTACATAGAGTTACATGAAAAGAATGCTGTTATTTTACTTCACAGATAAGTTTTGCTTTTCAGTTCTGAGTGCTCAAGATTTAAAAATTAAACTTTGAAGTTAATAATGTTAGAAAATGACCCACAATTATTGTTTATCTCTTACATATCTAGTATAAGCAACTTTTTAAAAAGCTTATTTCAAAACTAGATTTCTGTTTTGCAGAATCAGAACTCAGTTGCTACTGCTTTTAACCCTAGACTCTATCTAGAAAACGGTATGGGTTTTTTTTCTTGAGACCAATTCACATTTAACAGCTCAATCTGATTCTAACTGTAACAAAAGTAATAAAAAACCGTATTTTTCATTATTAGAAATTATTAAAGTATCATCCACATTTAAAGGATAGAAACTCACTGCTGCCATGTCTTTAATGAGCTTAATGATGATCTCTGAAATCTGGGTAGGTGTTGACCCCTTCATCCACCAATGACTTTCACCTCGCCGAATATAGCTGCAAAGGATAAATGGTAATAGATGAAATAAACTCAAATTGTTAGTATTTGTCAAAATCCAGCACAAAGAAATAGTGTACGTACTCAGCATACAGTAGGTTGTAGTTTGTTACATATTTTTAAACAAACCTGGAATTGAAGATCATTGGAAGTGTGACTGTAGTAACTCCTTTGCCTGCAGTAGTGCCAGCTGTCCCTGTGATAGTAGTTCCTTTGGCTTTTAGCTGTACAGTGAGAGCTTTGGCAATGCATCCCAAAAACATGTCCAAGATACCTAGTTTGTTCCAATCTCCTTTTTCTGTTGAGTGAATTATATCACTTATATCTGCTGGTGGCAGAGACTTCACCCCTATAATACTTGCCAGGCGACTGGGGGTTACCTCGGGCAAAACACGCCTCAGTAATGATGTTACCTGGAGAAAAAAAACCAAAACACCACAGTTCTTACCAAGACAGCTGGAGTTTTCAAGCAAAATCACACTGTTCTTCTTCTTCTACCTTTTCAGTTGGAAGGAGTCAATCTAATAGCTGTGCTTAATTACTCCTGTAAGAAATTCTGAGTATTTCTATCTTATGATGAAGTGTTTATTAATGTAAGCAGCAAGACAAGGCCAAAGAGTCTAAACCCGATGTCACTCAAACAATACCTAGTCACCACATACTAACAAAATTATGTTTGGCACTGGACTTAGGGTAAGAGTGATACAGTTGTTTGTACAACTTTGATTTGCTTGCATGGTAGCCACTTCACATGCATTATTGAGATGTCAGAAACTGTGGTAGAACTGTGAGAGACACTTTAGACTTCTGAAAACAAAGTACTTGCCTGAGGTACGGAGAATTATAATACTCTTTTCTGGTGCCTTTGTTTTTCCTTTTGATAGTCTAACTGGGAATTTTTGCTGTGTCAATAGCTCTGGACCCAACAAGAGTTGTCTTGAAATGATATAACCTTACCAACTGGTGAAACTGGGTTGAAATTGCACATATCATGAAAAGTTTGGTCCAAATCAGCATGAAAGCTGATGAAAGCTTAAGGACTTAATATTTCATATGTAATTTTGCAAGCCCTCAATGATCTCTTGAAAAGCTATTGCATATCTGCAATGTATCACAACAACTAAGTATCTGCCTCCAAGCAAGTTGAGCTCAAAAATTGTAAAAGGAAGAATAAAGAGTATGAGACAAAAACTTCTGCAAAGAAACTTAAAATCTACCTGAAGAAGGCACAGCACCTAGCAACAAAACAGTGCATTAACTGTACTAATGCAAATATTTTATATGTTTATATATTATAAACATTATTAAACATCTATATATGTGGTTCTACATTATGTGCATATAACTACATATACACTTGGACAACACTCGAATTCAGAAAGAAACAGATTAAAACTCATCTTGAGGATACCAAGAGTAGAAAAGAGCTGTCTAGCTCCACACTACTACACTCAGAGCCTGAGTGTAAGACACAGACACTAAGGACTCATACCATAACAGACTCTGGTAATTAAAAACTTCTCATCTCGCCTACACAGGCTACATGGGCATTATATTCACATAACAGGAAATACTGAAAACCACTGTGCTGTTCATCTGACAGACACTTCTACCATGCTCTAATCATTAAAAAAACAAGCACCCTAAAACCTGGCACTCCAATTCCCAAAAGAAATTCCATACTTTTTTCAAGCACATGATTTTAGGATTCCGAAGACACTTTTCCTGCAATACCAAGACAGTGGAGGAGCGGTCAGCACTGACCTGCCTCTGCACCCTGGGAGAAGCCGTGTGTAGCAGGGAGAAGAGGTCCTGGAGCAGAGTGAGCTGCTGGGCCAGGTACTGGCGGCCCACGTTGGAGCCGCTGAGCGCCAGGACCATGGAGAGCAGCTCGAAGCAGTAGGCGTCCGAGGAGGCGTCCTCGTCGCTGGGCTGCGAGTTGGCGTTCTCCTTGCTGGAGATGGCGTGCTCCCACTCCTCGCGCACGCGCGTCGCCTCCATCCGTATGGCCTGCACGATGTGGGCACACACCTGCCAAACAGAAGCCAAACGCACAGCAGCTCTTAAAAACTTTTAGCAAGTGCAAAATGTTGTGGTTTAGGTACCTTCACAACTATGGCTAAAATAGGAAACCTGTGAAATTTGGCCTGTATTTAAATTACTTTTTAGCATAAATTCAAATTAAGAATAAAATGCTGAATTTGCTCATCATCGTTCTGGAAAATTTAATTGAAATTATTTTTAATTTTATTTCAGAGCCTGCCTTTTAATTTACTTTTTGCATAGAATTCAGGCCAAAAAATCCACTCCACATAAACCCTCTAAGAAATACATTTACTCAACACACACAAATAAAAAGTACTTATTAAAATAGTCTCTTGTTCAGTTTAATAATCAGAAAGCTTAGAAAAATTTTAGGAACAATAACATGGTAAAAAAGCATTTTTAGGAGACTACTATGTTTGCTAAGATGAGTGACAGAAGAGTAGATTCTGCTTAACTTACTAAACTAAAAAATTTCAAAATTAATCAGTAGCTCTACTGTTGCAAAAATCTTCACAGCAATATTCACTGAAATTGAGCTTATTTATTACAAGATACCAATATTTAATCCTCAAATAATTTCAAAAGGAACAAACCTGTTTCTGCAAATTTGTCAGTTTGCTCCGGCTGAATATGATCCCTACCATGTGCTCCTTCAGGTCTGCATCTGATGTTGCCTTCATAAAAAGCATATTTAATATTAGATCAAAAGTTTCAAGAACACTTCCTAAATACTGCAGCAATTAACATGGAATGTATCAACAAACTTTTTTGTAAGTTAGTAGCTTTTTTCACAGGAAGATATATAATCAAGATCAATTTAACTATGCTTAATAAGTATCTTTTCAATGTATTAACTTTCTCTTTGTAACAAGAATTGAAGCATCAAATGAAATAATAGGCAAAACAAGCGGAGTGCAGTTTCTACGTACTTTTTCTCTACATATTAGGAGAGCCTCTCTTGAGGCAAAAGATAATGGCCAGGACTTTCAGGCTGACCATTACTACAGGTGTTAAGTATTTCTGTAATCATAGGCATCATTTGCATCACCATTACTATGGTGCTTCCATTAAATGAATATGCCTCAGATATCATTTACTTAAGAAAAAGACACTATGGTTTACTAGTAAAAATACACTATGATATATTAAAAATAAGCAATTGTGACGTTTTACTTCTGTGTTGATCTAAAAGTTAAGCACCATGGAACAAATACTGAAAATCATCCTGGATAATTATTTTCAGCGAAGTAGTATTGATAGAATACAAATAAATACATTGTGTACTTTTTCTTCTCCTTCTGGGGATGACAACAGTGCTTTTTCTTCTTGTTCTGGGGTTGGCTCAGCATCTCCAGAGATAAGTTTCCCAAATACCTGGAAGAAAGACAATGATAATGATAGTGTATCTCAAAGATAAACTTGTGCAGATGTTACATTTTCCATTAAAATGTAAAGCATTTAAAGTCGACAATTCATAGTAACTTTCACTGTATAACACATCATTAAAATCCCACCTGGGATGTTATAAGTCTGAATACTCGCAGTGTCTCAGATTCACAGTTTCTTTGTTGAGCCACACTTGCAGAAATCTGGCCTGCTATTTTAATGCTTTCACCATCCTTCCAGCCAAGAATTTTTACTTGTCGGACTCTTAGTGTGTTCTCCGGACCCTTCAATTCAATTTTGATAATGTGATTATCACCCCCAGGAAGCTCACTTGTTACCCAGCCGATATGTCTTGAATCCAAGTCTACCTATTAAAGGGGAATATAAAGTTGGAAACTGATCATCAAACAAAAAGTCACTTATCATCATATATATCACTAGAACAACTACTGTGCTTATAATGAAAATCCCAACCTATGTAGTAAGACTTATGTTTATAAAAACATTCAACCTTCTGAGTTCAGATTAAAAAGTGACATATAGACATTTCTGTTTTATCTGTTTTAAAGCTGATTAGAAATAGTGGCCTACCTATTTCTTTAATCCTCAAAGCAAAAGTTCATATATTAAAGAAACAACTCTTAAAACTAATATTTGGTCACTACTTTTATGAAAAAAGAAGAAAATAGCCTCTATAATTTAACTGAAAATGTAACATACAATTATCATTTCATACATTATTTCATCTTCATTCACATGAACCCCTGCCAAAGAAATTGTTACTCTGTGGAGGTCAGGATTTGCTACCCTTACACCAAGACATGCAGGACTTAACTGTAAAAAAGGGAGATGAAGTGTATTAAGTGTATTTTAAAAAAAGTACTGTTTAAAAAAAACCCCATAAATAATACTATATGGAATCATATATTTCATATGAAACTGCAGTGTCACTACTGGAAACCAAGCACTGATAGGCTGCGGCGCCTCACATCACTACTCAGAGAAACCCAAGCCCTGAGCCAAGTGAGCCCTCTCTCCTACCCACGGGCTCATTTATAATCAAATTCTTTCCCATTTCTACAGTAATTCTCAGTGTCTGCATTGAACTGTGCTACAGCAGACAATGCTAACTTTTTTTTTTTAATACCATGAGACAGGACACAGTATGTGGGTGTGCTGGAAAGTAAAAAGCTGTTGGGAGAATGTCAGAGCAAGGAAGGAAGCAAGGCTGAATCAGTTCTGGCCGGTATTCTGGGAGTTTTTTTGGGAAACCTTCTCCAGCTGAAAGGATAAGTTACCATGCAGTAATCAAAACTAAATTAATCTAAGGAACATTTTACATAACCCTGTTCTTTTTCAGTAGAAGAGTAAAAGCTTGGTCAACAGTCAGTATATATAACTGAGTTCTGTCATTAATAATACAGTATTTTCCAAGGCTTATTATGACATCTGATATTTGCAAAGTAATTTATCTACTGTAAGAAATGGAAACTACTTGCTCAGAAAAATCTCTCGTATGTGCACAAAAAAATGAGAGCAATTTTTCTATGTCAACTGTTAAAATGTTTACCTGCTTTATTCTGCAGAGATCTTCTACTGCCTTGCCAGTTAGGAAGGTCATGGAGGTCACTTTGTTCTGCAACAAACAAGCAAAATAAGAATGAAACACTTCAACTGAGACAGTTCTGACTACTTCTTCTGTATTAAGAGAGTACATACATAAAAGAGAAAAATTGCTTCATTACAAAAAAAAAACCCTGTAATCAAAAGCAAGGACAAAGAATTCTAAAATACAGCTCTCTGACACAGTCTGCTCTTTGTATTAAAAGCTGTAGTTGAAATACAGATATATTAGTAACATTACTGTACAGATCAATAAAAAAGAATGTAGAAAGTCTGGAAAATTTGGATTTTATGACAGCTCCTAATTTCAATGCTTCCACAGAAACCATGAGCAAGAAAAGTAACTTAAAATAATTAAATGATTGAAAATGCATCTGAAATAGAACATGCCACTAGGAATTATTTCCCAGTTTCAGTTTTATGCAACTGCAAATTCAGACAGATTGGTCTGATCATAACAGTTCCTGCTTTCTAAATCACAGGACTTAGAAACTTCACTTTGAAATGTGAACTTCTGCATTAGATTTACCAACTGACAGAGAAAATAGTGCTTCTTCACTGATAAACACATACAGCTTGGACTATGCACCTTCAATGAGAGCAACGAGAGAGAGTTTTATTTTCCTCTTACCCCAAGATCTCTGGAATTGTCTACATGAACACAAACGTAACGTGCATTGATTCCTTTTACACAGTTGATTGTGATGTTTTTAGTTTTGTTTTTGTCCTCATCTCCTGACTCCCAGAACGTTTCTGTAGACCCATCTGTTAAACTACCAATCATGGCAGGTCGGCTTGATGTTTTAATGTCAACAATGCTGGTTAGGTCTTTCAGACAAACTACTATACACAGTTCCTGTGAAAACAAATGGGAATTTTTAAAATACTTGAGAGTAAGCTCAAATACAGTCATGATTTACATTTTTTAAAACCACACATACATTTCTGTTTTGATGAATGTGCTCTCCAAGAAATTTGTCCTTTATTGATTCAAATTATTCATTCCTTTAAGCCAAAGGAAACATTAATAGCTAAGAACTGAATATATTAGCAAATGCCTAAATATATTAGTAAATGGAAGAAAACACTTTAAAAATATTAAACAGAAGTATTAATTCATGCTCCTTGGAATAACAGAAGGAAAAAGACGTAAGCAAAGAATAACTGAAAGTACACAATATTTAAAATTTAACCAACTCCATGACATTCCCCAAAAACTTCACTTAAAAACAAGCACGCACAAGCACTGCTCCAAAACTTAGTTTTGGGTGATATACAGGCTAAGGGTCAATATTTGAACCTCTAAAACTAAATATGAGAGCCTAAGTAGCAGGGACAAGATCCTAAACTGAGATATGTTCAAGGAAATATGGCACTGCAATAAGGAACCTTTTAATTTTTAAAGAGAATCATCATCAGAAGTACAGACTGTTCACAAATGATCTCTACTTCTGAGCCAGAGCTGTAATACTTACCTGATTCATGACTTCAAAACCAGACTGAATGCTGATGCTAAAACTCTCTTCGCTATCTCCATCATCAGATTTAGACAAAATATTGTTGATATGATGAAAAACATTGCTCTGGTGCAGGAACTGGTGATCAGATTGTTTAAATTTAAGACTCCAGCACCTGAAAACACATTTAGTTGACTTAGAAATTTTGAATGTTGGCAAAAGACATCACTTACTCATGAAACTATTAATCAAGTTTTTGTTTCTCAAAGTTTAACTTCAAATTTTGCAGGATCTCAAGTGTTTCTAGTGCACCATTTTGAAGAAAGCAGGAATAAACTTCTCTTAGAATTTTAATAGTAAATGCAACCATTATTATTCATTTTATGTCTTTGAGACAAATACACAGAGAAAATCTCAAAGTTTGAAGACAGTATCCAGGTGACAGATTTCTGAGCAAAGGGAACTACAAAGCCATGCACATACACACAGATCCTTCCATATTACTCCGTTAGATGTTTTCTTTTTCACAGTGGACACAGTATAGAATTTAAATGAAAGTACATTCCTCTCTACAAATTCTTTTATACAATTTATATGTATAAACATTTAAGTGTCTTTTATGTATCTGCTTCCTAGTGGTAAGGATAGATGTGCTTGTTCTCACACAAAGTTTTCAAGTTTTCTATTTACATTGCAAAATCTTTTAACCTGTAATTTTACAACATTTCGAGCCTTTTCCAAGAATTTTCTTGATTTGTGCTTACCTTAAGGCCATTTGCTGTAATGCACTACCACTGGGAAGAGACATCATAAGATCGGAGATTGTCTGAAGAAGGCGATGGAAAGTGTGGGGTAAGGGGTGAGCAGCCTCCCCAGCGATCACTATATCCGACAGAGGGTGTTCACACACTCGTGTGTCTTTTTCCTACACAGCAAAGCAATTTGTGTGTTATTAACAGACTTTCTGAGACAAAAGATTAAGTAAACAATTTCTGTCAGAGAATTTTTACAGTAAGTTACACATGAGCCTCAAACAGAGAATTTGGGAAGTGTATTGTATACTGCCACATATTTCTCATTATTTAAAGATGTGAAACATTATACAGCAATAATTTGAAAACAAAGAAACAAACCAGAAATAAATAACATATTCCAGCAGTTGAAACCAACTTTATCTGAGCAGCAAAATCCACCCATAGCAAACTCGATAACTAAGCTGATGTTATCAGTTGCTGCATTTCATTAGAGCTGTGAAAATAATAATTCTTAGTTTAGGTGTGTCAGTATCAGAAAAACAGTGTACCAGGTTACACTGCTGAAAAGACTAATTTCAGAACAACTACTTTCAAAAATGGATTAGATATGAAGTGATAAAGATTATTCTGACTTATTGACAACACTAGCATAATTTTTTTGAGCTATTAATTGTGGACATGATAATGTTTTGAATCAGAGCTAAGTCTAGAAGAGGTTATATGAAGCTATCTTTTGGAAGTATGAGATGTTAGACTATACCATTTTGCATTCTACATTTTCAGAACTATAGATTTTCTTAAATCACTAAATTAAGTATACCCAGTGCACAAATATTTACTTATTTATATATAAACACATACACAGCAGTATTTAAATTAACTATGCAATTTTATAATTAACTATGGACTTTTCTTAGAACATGGAAAGACATAGTAAATCAAACCACAAAGCTTTTCTAAAAAATATTTTCTCTCTTGTCACAGGGCAAAGGAGAAATAAAAAACTTTTTATTATTAGCTAATAAAAAGCTAATCCTGCAAAATTATTTTTAATGGATTAGCAATGTGCTTGCACTTTTTGCACTTTCCTATTTCCCAAGAATACTAAGAAGTAATGCTTTAGAAGACCTCGTGATTCATCAGCACATAGAAAGCGACGATTCAGAAGAAAAATTAATCTATGTCTACAAAATGAATTCAAGTACAATTTAAGGTTTTGTTTCACAGAGGGAGGATTAAGGAATTTTGTTTTTCAAATAGAAGTATTTCTAATTTGCATACAAAATCAGCAGAACCTCACTTACTTGTTCTGCATTTTCTTTATTTGATTTATTTTCTTCATCCTCTTCTTCTTCAGGCTCCACAGGTGCAGGAGTAAGGGAGGCCACAAAATGCCATAAAATATCATGAAGAGAAGTTGTTTGAATGACATTACAAAGAAGCCAGTTGAAGGCCTAAAACAAATTACATACAAGGAGTTACCAACTGGTTAAGCAAACCTGGAGTAAAACCATTTCCTAAACCATTTATTGCAGGAGGTGCACCGATGATTTGGACAGGCAAATAATAATGCCAAAGTCTTCAAGTAAGATGTTATTGCTCTGTAGCTGAAACAAGTTTATTAAAATGACAATTATGTTACAGTGAACATGGCATAATCTTAAAAAAAATTTCCAAGGCAGAATTTATGACCACCTTATTTTAATCACACAAGAGCCATTAGTACATGAATACCTCCATGGCAAAGACTCTGCAAGCAGATTTCCGTAAGGCTTGTTTCATTGCTATTTCAAGTCCTTCCAGATCGTGATGCTGGATTACAAATGCCAATACTGGCCACTGGAAATTTCTCTCTCCTTTGGAAAGAGAGCTGTGGGCGGAGATTAACCGAGAAAGTTCAGGAGATGGATGTCTCAGGAGAGAGGACCCCACTTCTATTCAAAAGCATAAAAATATGCATACATTAGATTCCTTGTGCATTTCAATTTTATAGCCACAGTAAAAATGAATAGCAATAAAGCACTTCTAGATTTTTTTTTTCTGAGAGAAAAACACATTAAAAAAGCAACATGGAAAAATGATGCTTCAACTGAGAAAGAAAATACCACCTTTAACTTTTAAATCAGGCACAGAAGATTCACCACAGATTTTAGAATTACAGTAAATCCTAATCCAATTTTAGGCTAATTCTGTGCCGATTACCAAACACCTAATATTTACTGGTATTTTGTTTTATAACTAAAAAGTCACTACAAGTATTTATAAAATATATATTTGTCTACACTTTCCAAGAAGAATTGCAAGTCCTTGAATAATTCTTCTCTGCTTCTGATGTCTGTGCTCTTACCTGCATCTCCACTGTTGACTCGTCTCCTGGGGATTGCTTTTACACGTGCTGGCAAAATTGAGTGCTGTTTGTCATATTCTGATGCAACAACTGAGTATGATCTTTGGAAGACTGTGCGCTTTGCAAGATCAGTATCTGTGATTGGACTGGTTTCCAAACTACGAAGAAATCAGTGAAGTAATACACCCATTAACAAGTATACAGAGTTTATCTGAACTATACACTAATAATTAATAAGGATACATGCATTTCATAATCACAATGTTACTACTGCATGAAACTTTGTCTTATGTACCTAAGATCTGTTTAAATACTGGAAAAGAAGGAGCACATATTAGAATTACACATGGAGAAAAAGCATGCAAGTGCTTTATAAACAAACGTAATGATGAACATGATGAGTTCCAAGAATTTAGGTATTTCTTTTAGAGAAATACAAACATTCAGATCATGCCTAATTTGAAGTTTCAGACCAAACTTCTCCTGAGAATGCATGTGAAAACATCTATGAAGTGAATTTTTAATACGCAAGCCAACTGAAATTTTGAACTTTATGTGAAGTAATAGTTTCTAACATCATTAGCCTTAAAGTCAAATTTGAATTGCTACAGCTATACCTCTGACATGTTTTACTCCTTACCTTCAGTGGACTTCTTACAGTCTGCAGAAGGACTCCCAGCTTATGCTGTCCCTATAGGCCTCAGGAGACCATGGTGTCCACAGTTTTAATAAAGGAATATACCAATACGATGCACTCTTAAGGAGTTTTGTTAGAAAAGTTCTATTTCTGAAAAGACTACATTATAGATTGTAGTATTCCAATAAACTATTTGTGCAGTCAGTATGAAATACAACAAGTTGAAATAGAAACAGATTAAAAGCAAATTTTCTCTGCATTACATCCTCACTATAATATGAGGAATCACTGACATCTGAAAACACGGAGCATCTAAGTAGATTCTGGACTATTATTAGTAGTAAGAACCATTTTTTCCCTGGTGAAACAAGAATTTTTACACCTGCTTGAATTAGATCACAGCAAACATAACATGACAAGAAAGTGGCTTAACCTGACAGTAACCATCTAGCACTCTTGGTCCTAGACAGCATTGTCATTTCTTCAGTGACATTTATATGTCCCACGGAACAAAGCAGCAACGTCTGCTTTGAAAAGTGTAATGTAATGAAATTTCCTCCTGATCAAACTTCCCTTCAGAATAAAATCCTGAAAGGAGAACAGCTACTTCCTTTCAAAAAGCTCATTAATCTGCACTCAATCAGTTATGGTAAAGAACAGATATAGAGTAAAAAAAAACCTGCTACATTTTCAAAAAGTTTGCAACAGTTACAGTCCTTGGATTATTGATCTTTAGATCACTTTTTCAGTCCTGTAGATTCTGGAGAATTTTTCTCTATGGGGAAATAAGCAGGCCTGAAGTAGAGGCTATGGATAAATTTCCCTGTATGCTAAGAGTCCTTATTAACTGAACACATTTTTTTTGTATTTGGGTTGTACACCCAGCATCTTTCTAGAAAGAAGCAATTGAAGTACAGTAAAAAGTTTCAGTTCAGATTTGTATATTCCTTGCATATTTACATATTCAAACATATTTCCCTGCTAACAGTTGAAAATATACCTGATATGCTATGATTCACTGAAAATTTCCTAACTACAGCTTAATATGCTTTAGCTTTTATGCTGCCATTTCAGAAACTGATCTAATACTTTAGCTTCTTAACTGCAGCAATGTTTTCCTTTTTTATGCTACTGCTTTAACTTTTGTATGTAGTACCTAGAATTACAAGGAAGTACCTTGGGGGCATAGATTTCATGTTACTCTCTGGCTCTTCGAAGACATTCGGGCTTGCGTCAGGAGTAACGGAGATGTATGGTGCAGGTACTGAAGTTGAACGCAAGTATCTCATCTCATCCTGGAATAGGTTGTCATCCTGGTACCCAACAAAATTTTCATGATGATGCCTACATGAAATGAGATTTTTAAATTAGGATTAAAGATTAAAACTTGCCGAAACACACATATGCACACAAACACTTTGTCAGCCAGTGCCATTCACATAGTCTTCACCTATTAACGCTTTTAAGCTGGTTGTGACTTTGGAGTGTTCATGGAAGATACAATGGCATTCTCAACAACAGGTAGTGGGGATTACCCTTTTCTATCTTCTAGTATTTTCATCAGGTATTTACAGAATGTATTTTAGGTCCAGAAGTCTACCCAACATACATGAGACACTACAGTGAAATTTACTTAGAATTACCAAGAAAGCACAAGTTTCTGGTTTCCTTTTTACTAATTTTAACTGTGAAGAGAAAAAAGTAGCACAGATGTCTGCTACTAACACACCAAGTTAAACTCTTCGGGAAATTCTGAATTCTTTGGACAGAAACTCAACTGTTATAAAATATTTAGCATCTGAGAGCTACTTAGGGCATACTACTCTAGGAGAAAATACAATCTAAAAGACTGAACAAGATCATGGATCAAAACAGAAGAAAAAAAGATAATGAAGAATTAGGAAAATATGTATTTTTCTATGTAAGCTTTAGTTTAGTTTACACATGCATTTTTATCCAATACTCTACATAGTTGAGTGTTAAAATCAATATTCATACATGTCCTTTAATTACCTTGCTAATGTCTGTAGATAGAGACATGGCATTTTAATAGGAAAGTCTTCAGAAATTCCTTCTTTGAGACTGGGAAGTTGAGATTGGAATGCTTTTGCAGGGTTATAGCAGAGGATACTGGGCTCAGCAGCACTACTCAGCGACAGTAAATACAGTGCATTGGCTTTAATCACTTGATGAGCTTCCATAGTTGGCAAGGCACGAGGTGTCTTAACTTGCATTGGTTTTCTCCTAGATTGTTTAATCTAGATAAATTTAAATACGGCATAATTAAATTCACCACAGGAAAACCTGACAACCCAGCTCATAATATAGCTGCTTAATTCTACCTGTTGCAAAATACCTTCTATGACGAAACACATTTCTATTCTTTGCAAACATTTAATGAACATCTGATAGTTTAGACATTTGCCTCAGTATTAGTTTTGTATGCAAAAAGTTTCAAAAACTTTAGTTTAAAAAATAAAGTTAAATTAGCATTATTAACATAAACATATTTGGATACTTTGAGCAAGATTTTGCAATTAGTCCTTGAAAACCAGTACAAGAAAAACACCTTTTGTACTATTCCCATTAAAAACTACTCTAGTGGCATCTTGTATGCAAAGATCTGGATCATTAAAGAAACTATAAATGTGAGGTTAAAACAGCATTCATTTTACCAAACATATAAAACCATTCAAAATGAAATAAACTGACAGATACTTAACAAAATTATTACATTCAATCCTGTGGTTATACTGGGATAAAAAATAGAATTACTTTACAAATTTGAGAGCACTATAATCTGAAGGGAAGAAAACCTGTCAGAAGCCAGTGAAGTTTGTATTTCATGATCTTAAACCTAACAATGAGGATAAGATGATATTCCCAAATTATGAAATTCCAAATTTCTTTGGAAACTTTTCAAGTTGTGAACACAGCACTATTAAGCAGATAGAAAGTTAAAGGTATGAGCTGAAAATACCTTCTCTCTTGCTGCTGCTTGCTTTTCACGGAGATACTTTTCTCTGCATCGATCACACACCAAATACCACGTGCTCCCTCCAATGCCACCATCGCCACAATTCCCAGCCCATCCTCCACAGAAGTGCCCAATGCTGTTGTAACCTTGGCCACCTGCATAGCGCCCACAACCTACATGGGGGAAAGGTGAGAACAATTGATTTCAAAAGCAGTTTTTATTCTATTATTTATTGCTGTAAAAGAGGGATGAAGAGGGGAGAAAGGAAGATGCTTGTCTTTTCCTGGCCTGATTTTCTACTTTTCTGTATGTCTGAATTGGTTACTAAACAAGGTTCTTGTCCATGTGTCCCACCAGTGTCTAAAGAATACAAATGCACTAGAAATGCAGTTTTCAAGTTTTGTAAAGAACTTGTCTGAAGCATGAACAGCTCCCTGTTCAGAGAGCTAAGTTATGGTTAAAGTCAGTATTTTAAGTTAGCCAACAGTATCTGTAATTTAACAAACACAAAAATCTCACCTCCTAGCTAACAAGCTTAAGAGAGAATGGAGGGTATTCTTTTGCTGATTAGAGTTTCTCAGAAAGATTCAGGACTTTAACTTTGCACAGAGCTAAAAAAAAGTACAGACCAACAAGTATTTCAAAAATATTAAGTCACTGATACCCAGTACTGACACAGCAGACAAGTTTCCTACTCTTGACAGTAGGACAGTAACAGAAAACTTCTGTCAATGCAGAAACTCCAACCAATCTCATTTTTTATTTTCAATCTTCTCAGCACAGTTTTAAATCCTAACATGTAAAACATGGCATGTTTCTGAAGGGCTACTGTAAAGTCAGAGCATTATTTTGACCTTGTTTCAAACAACTTAGAAATTTCAGATCCCTAACTACTTAAAATTATACACAAAGATGTGAAACTGATCTGTATGCAAGTATAACTTTTATTTTAGTGTATATAATAGAAAGCATAGCCTGACACTTTCGTAACAGCAACTAACACCAAAGCACGTGTGTGAAATATACTTTATGGATGGACATGGGAATTAAAAACATGGAGTCTTACCTGGATGAGCTTGTCTCATGTGGTAAGTCACTGGATATGGGTGGGATTCTCCACACAACTCACAGATGGTATCTTTTTCAGGTCCTCCCACTGCAAGCTGGGCCATCTCACCAAAAAGATTTCCCCTTGGCCTAGCCTCAACCTTTTCTTTTTTCTTTTTCTCCTTTTTGGTTTTCTTGTTATCTTTGTCACTTTCCTTCTTCTTTAACACTGCACAAGAACCAGGACTTGGAAAAATCATGTTTTGGGAAGCTGCTTTAATAGTTGCTAAAGAAATATCTTCCCAGAAAGCTACTAAGTGCTGCAGTGTTAATGGAAGAGGAGACTTGGATTTCATTGTGTGATGACCGGATGTTTCAAAGGAGGTACTTTCAGTTTTTCCATCCTCACACTTTTCATGCAGAGGTGGTTCTTTTAACATTGAGAGGACTTTGTTTTTATTGATGCTACCCATTTTAGATATATCTGGTCCGTGAGGTGAGATGTTGAACATATTAAGAGCAGATGATATTTCCAATGAATGTCTATTTTTCAACTTGGTTTCCTTTTCATCTGCAGGTTGTTGAGTAAGACTGCTTCGTATGGGTGCATGTTCTTTGGACAGTTCTGGATTAAACTTCAAAAAAGATGAGCACGCCATGGCATCATGAACTATTCCTTCATGCCAAAGAAATGCAGCAAATACAGCTCGAGCACATTCTGCAACAGAAGGTGACATTGCTTGCTTGGCAGGCTCTATGGGCTTTGATCCATCTCCTTTGAAAAGGAAATTAGATTTTTCCTTTTTGGGTCTTGTGTGCCTGCCAGCACATTTACGGCTCACTTTTGGAGATGCTCTCATGTCTTGCTCATCCTTCAGTGGTGCTTTTCCAATGCTGAAATGAACTTTATTAGAACTATCGTCCACACTTCTGAATTCAGTGTTGTCTTCACAGGTGGTATCTGTAATGCTGTCAGTCTTTAAAGTACTCGAAGTACAGACTTCAACTACCTCACTGTGAAGATTTTCTTGTACGACATGAGGGGAAGGAGCTCTGTTTTCAGTTTCTGGTGCAGGTTTTCCATCTTTTGCAGTATTTTTTGGTTTGGGTGAGGTGGACCTCCCCCTTAAGGGTTCTGTTAGTGGCACTTTCTTTTTGCGAAGGGTGTCTGGATCTAATGTGTAAGAATCTGATTTGGAGCGTTCTCGAGGAGGATCAAGCTTTGTTTTTACAGGGGATGAAGGTTTCTGAGGTAGAGTTTTGTCACTGGGTGACGAGGATCGTGGAGAACTAGCACCAGATCTAATGCCTGTAAGTGTCTTTGTCTTTGGAGAAGATGATCGGGTTCCTGGCCCTGGAGATTCAGCTCTCAGACCAGGAGTTGTTCTTCCATCAGTTTTTAGTGTTTGCAAAGTGTTATGATTTGGTGACAAAGACCTGCTGTGCGAGTCTGAGCGCAACTTTGCGGCGTCTGATTTCAGCATCAGGCACTCGCTGGCTGATAAGCCATCAGTATTTCTGGGCTTCTTCTGCTCGGCAGCAGCTCTGTTCATTCGCACATCAAGCTTGGGTGACCTGCAGTCGGCTCTGTGCTTTGATGCCATGTCTGATTTTCCTGCTGGAGAAATCGGTCTAGCAGCTCCTGTGAAATTCATTCGGTCACCTGTATAATATTTCATAATTGAATTGTTACATGTTGACAGTGACACCCTTAATAGTACAAAACAAAGACTGAAGACCCGAACACAAGGTAAGTATCAAATACATGCTTCTGTTCACATTAAAATGAAAGGAAACATGAAGGGATCTTTTTCCCCTAGAATACTTTTGATACATTTCTGTTCCCAAAGATACACAGAAACAAGTGTTAGAAAGTTTTGACAGAGAAAACAGTACTATGGAGGTATCAAAGGCACAGTTCACTCTTTCTACCAAACACTAGTAAAGGAAGCACAATTTACATCCTTAGGTGAAACTCCAGGAGTTAACTAAGTTTACCACAGTTGCAACAGAAACCAGGGACTATTTATCTATTATCTCAATGTGTGACAGGCTGACTGCAACAGGAGACTTGCACAGAGATCAAATATATTGCCAGATTTATTTTCTTCAATGCTCAAAAGCCAGGAATCGTAGGAAGTAAACACTGTTAGTAAAGCAAATTGGGCAAGAGGCCCGCAAATATGCTCAAAATTACTCAAATGGATAATCTATGGAATCTACTTTTTAAAGTCCAAAATCTACCCCATGTTCTGCTAGCAAAACACTTAAACCCCCCTCCAAAACAACAAACCCACTTTTTTCAACCACTAAGTTAAATGGCCAGCTCTGGTCAACAATGTCCTCCTACTTCGATGCACTAACACATTGACTTTGTACATATATTAATCTACAGAACTTTAAGACTATAAGAACTACAGGTAGCTTAGTACAAGTACATACAAAACAAGTATATGCAAAAAGCAGCTCATTAAGGCAATTTGCTTCTGATACCTCTGTGAACCAAGTCTCTCTTGTAAAACTGTATTTTGAAAATTAATCCAAGCAATATGGAGATTACTGGCAAGCAATGCAGCAGTTAATACAGCTGTCTCTCCCTAAATCCTTACTGCAAAATCTTGAATGCAGAGTTAAATCATTTTTATTTGAATGGGTTTTCATTAGTCAAACACAAGAAGTGTTTCTCTAGTAAGCCTGCAGAATTAGGACACAGTACTTAGGGATATTTTACTTTTCTAGATATTAAAAGCTTATTTGCATTTATCTGAGCATATTTTTGAGAAAGCAACTATTTGTTAAAAAATACATTTTCAATTAATCAGAGTATTGGCAAATTTAAGCCCTGATTTCTAAGGGGAATAGGATAGACAGTCACCTTTTATCTAGTACCTTCAATATTAGAAGATGTGAAATCAGTATCTATTTTCTTATGCATTATGGGATCTGAAGCAACTTCATGCAGTTCTCAATCATCAACCCTTACCTCTACCCTAGAAAATACATAGATGCAATTTTTTCCAAGATGCTTCTTCAGGTTACAAAAATGTATTATTTATTTGTTACTTCCATATTTAAATACCTTACAATAAAATTAACAACAGGAAAATAGTGAAGGTAATGAGTTATACTGGAATATTTAACACGCCTGAAAGTTAGAATCTTTTTTAGCCTTCCCAAGATATGGCAGAAGTTCATACTTTTCTGAGCAGATAAGAAATATTGTGTCTATATTCAAGAATAATACATCAAATGTAAGCAACAGAATATAATGAGAATATTGCAAGTATTTATCATCCTAATCAATTTTGAGAGTCTAATCTGTCTTTTTTTTACAAGTTCTAGAATTGTTTTTCACTTGGAAGGGGGAAGGTGGAATAGGAAGGGAAGAAATAACATGGTACATTGTGGTTTATAAAATGACTATTCTTGCTAAAATATGGAAATATCAGTCCAAGCATTTCAACTGCTCCAGCTTAGTTATTCCCCAGTTTTACTGATTAGCTATTCTGAGATGCTTATTTTGTGATAAATTCTGAAATGCAAATTGGAATTACTTTTATACACATTTTTCCCAGTCTGCCAGATGAGAAAATACTTTAGATTGAAGGTTTTACAGAATGCCTCATAAATGAAAAAAAAAAAAAAAAAGTGAAAAGATGACAATCATTTTAAAGGACATATAACACTTCAAGCCATTCAGCAAAGTATCAAATTTAAAGTACATGCATGATTAGCAAATACCAATGAGGAAAACATTCCAGAACAAAACTGCTTATGAAAGGTATAGCCTAACAATGGCTTCCAACAACAAAAGTATCCTTTTTTTTTTTTTTTTAAGGGTTTGGATTTGCACATATAAATAATCCTGAGCAGCATTAAAGAGTATCAGCACAAAAAGAAAAATCTCCCAAAGGAAAAACTGCATAAAGCAGCAAGCTGCTCTGTCTGTACACAAAAAGAAATTACCAGATTTTATTTACTGTTTCTCCTTATATAATTTGTTTGCCTATTGTTTGAAAACAGCTGTAATTAGACCAACAGTCACTCTCCATTCTACAAAGTAGAGACAGCTAGATTGTGTATCATGAAGTTGCTGCAACTCAGGAAGGCAACACTGAATGATTACATCAGATGAGCTCCCACAATATTCACTTTCAAAACATTATTTTCTTATACAAATGAAAATGAATAGAAGGAGAAAGAAAAACAAACCCAAAACAATTTGCAAGTAAAAAATCTGAATAACCTTGCTATGTTGGCATGCATACCCACCCTTCAGTTTGTGAGAGAGAGATGAAATAGCAGAGGCAGGCCCAGCTACATCACTAGTTTTGTAAATACGCTCACGAGAAGCAAGGCAGCAGGATGGAGTTTCTACAGTGGAAAACAGTTGCACAGAAGCAGCACAGATTCAATGGAAAAGCAGCAAAGATAAAAACAAGCATTTCAAATGATATGCATCTTCTTTGTAATGTATTGAGTGTTTAGATTCCTACATTAGTTATAAATGACAGACAGTAGCTTGTAGTAGAATGTAGTAGATCAGCTTCCTTGATCTAAAAAAGCTGCAATTTCAATCTTAGTTTCTAGGATCTAAAAATGTAATATATGGGGGATAGCTGATGACATTTATGGCTTATTATAAAAACCAGCAGTGTCTAGTTTCGAAGTGAACCTGTGTTTGAGATGTTAACATTTAATCTGTAAATTCAAAATTAATCATTTAGGACTTCAATATGGCCTTCCAGATGATCAATTTACATATTCTTTAGTGAAAATTAGAGAACATCTAATTTAGTTTTGGAGTCTTGTTAATCACTGGAAAGAATGAAAAAAAAATACATGAAAACACCAAAACTCTGTTTTCAAAAGTGATTGCACCTCAATAATGTAATGTTTTGAAAAACTTCACTTACGTAATGTGGGAGTTCCTCAATACAAGAAACATAACTAGCAGTAGATGAATGCCTACCAAACAGTACATAGATTAAAAAAAAAAAAAACAACCTGTATCAGCTCTTAAAAATAATTTTGATTTAAGGAAAATTCTGATGTCATCCAAGATAATTTCAGTAGAGTCTACTGACACCAAACCTGTTAGAAGTACAACTCTACAAAAATGAATCTTGGAGAGAAATAACAGGGACTTTTCATTTCAGGCTATAAGTCAATTTTTAATTTTTTCCTGGTTTTCATTTTAAGTCCTATTCCTTCCTTTGGGGAAAAAAAAAACCAACAAAATTCTTACTGAAGTAATAACTGTAAAGAGAATGTGTATATTAGAAGATACTGTTTTAGATACATCCTTTTGTACAAATGGAGTAAGGCAGTTGTATTTAAAATAAATTATTTCAATTCCTACACTGTTTAAGACATGTTTTTGTTCTGGTAATACATTTACTAACTTGCACACATCAACTTACCAAGCCTGCTATCTTATGCAGGCTTGCAATACCTTATTGCAATACCTGCTCATGCAATGAGCTATGGCTCTAGAAACCCTAAAATGAGAAGGTGTTCATACATTCGAAGTAAGAATTTCATTCTTTAAAAAAGAAATTAATCCTTAATTTCTCAACACTGTATTAACACAGATTCAACACCATTTTTATATACAAATGATTTGGAGAGATCCAATAACAGCTATATAGCTTCTGAGCAACAGGATGTCACTCAGTCAATTTTTAAAGGTAAAAGGCAGACAAACCCTAGAAGCACAAAACAGCAGTAGTAGCACACCTAAAAATGTCAATTTGATATACCAGCATCCCACTCTATGAATAATTAAAGGAAAATATTTACAAAATCCACTTTCACGAATGTACATTTATACTTCATTCTTTCACTCTGTCTCTGAGAACACTAACATTTTATAATACTGTAACTTAGTACTGAATGATTTCAGGAGACTGTGGGTCCAACAGTATGACAATGTATGTATATCCAGGATGAGGGGACAGCCTCAGGGACCAACATTTTGATCAGGACTCCCTCTTACTGAAACATCCTCAAAGACTACCAAGACTTGAAATACAAGGCAGGCAAGGCTGTCTCATGAACCATTCAAATGCATGCCTTTAGTCACCCTCTTTCCTTCAACATGGAAACAGCTCCAGCTTGAAAAGCTACCCAATATGGAGACATAAGAGGCAATTCAATTTCTATGGCAGGATGCTGTCTTTTAAGCACTGTGCCTACTTCCTCTGAGGAAACCTAGGAAGCAAGACATACCACTAACTGGTTCATGTGAGTCTCCTTTAAACAAACCCTGTAACAGTCATGTAAAATGTCACTGGAAAATGGAGTTAAGTTCCAAGTTCCTTCTGAAATGCCAGTGCTTTTCTGCATCATGATGAAGGAAAGCACTGACCTGCCTTTGCTGTGCTGCCTAAGCAATGGATGCCTCTTAAGAACAATATATTCTTTTTTCACTCACTTTTACTGACATGGAAACAGCATGCTGTTAGCTGAATTTCCTCAAGCACTGCAATCAACATATCCTTCTTCACCTCCAGAAAATGCCAAATGCCATACTAACAGCAGGACTAGGACTTGTTTAGAAATTATTTTTCCATTAATAAAAGAATGCACTGAACTTAATAAAAGCTTGAATATTAAAAAAGAAAAATGTATTTAGTATGGTTAAAGTAGGGGTATGAGTGAATGAATTAAAAGCAAAAGCTGAAATATGGTATAATGAGAAAAATATTAGCAATATTCTATACCAGTGGTGGGGTTTGGAACACTAACACTTGAGCTACTTAAGTGTATTAACTAAAAGAAGTGCTCCTGTGCTGGAAAGGTAGATAAAAAAAAGAATTCTATGCTCTTCTAATTTTAACTACAACTTTTGAAGATATGCTATGAGGAAATTAGTTCTAAAAAACCACCTGACACAATTTGTACTCTTCCTCCAACCTTTACCATACCAGCCCTCCGAGGATGGTTTTGGATTGACCTAGCCAAATGTATGTTTCATATGTACCCTTGCCTATAGAACCTGAAAAGCCTAGGTTATGACACCATTTAATTTAGCTGAAATTTTCAGGAATGATGCCTTGGCAATATTCAGCATCTAAAAAAACCAATTAGACCAGTTGTCATTGGTTTAACTGATGATTAATCACACACAGAAGAGATCACCATGCCTGGCTGAGAAGATTCTCTCCTCTCAATTTACTACAAACACTACTAAGAAGCACATCTTATGTGCTCCATATGTGTGCTGGTCTTTTGTGCCCCCTCTAGTTTTAGAAAATGCAGAGAGAAGCACTGTGGTTCTAAATGCAATTCCACCAGCACCTAGATAAGAAAGGAACAAGACCAAAAAGAAACTGATCACACAATAAAGGATGTATCGAGGAACTCGTGACAAGAATGGCAGGAGCTGAGGATGGATGGTTGGACTGCAGCTCTGCAGCATGGACTGGAAAGGAAGCAGCCTGACAGGACACTGTATTGAACAGCAGCTCAGCACTGCAGCTTCTGCCTAGACCACAAAGCAGTACCTGAAGCAAGCTGCCAGAGCTGCATTGGAGGAAGGTTAACATATCGTAAGTCATGGGGGTCCAAAGCTTTTTAGCCCAGAAATCCATTCCTCATTTGCAGTATCAACTCTCACACTTCCCTCCTTAACTTCAGAGCTTAACAGCCAATCATCAAATTTTGGTAACTGATGCTGGACAACATGCCAAGATCCTGTTATCTGCACTTGCCACATCTAAGGAGATTTATGACCTAGCAGATATTGCTGAAAGTTGAGAAATAAGATCTTCCATGACCCTCTAGGCTTCCACACTTCCCCTACACTCAGAACTCAGACAGAAATTTGAGTTTTCTATGCTTATAACAAAGTTCATTGACAAATAAATCAAGCAACCAGTAATACCTTGTGGGTATGGGAATTTGCAGTCACAAGCTTATATGTTACTGAGATCTTAAAAGCTTCTCAGAAGCTTCTCAGAAGCAGGCTGCAGCAATTACAGCCTGTTTTGGTCAAATATCCAAGGAAGAAACATACATAAACTTAGGATCTTATTGGAAAAAAAAAAAAAATCTTACTGAGGCTCCAAGACAATACAGCTGTTCCTGTACTCCAAGGTAGGTTTTGCCAGCTCTTCTACCTTTTCTGAACTTTCAGTTGCACACAAGACTGACAAAGAACTAAAATAAATGGCAAGAGTACCTTAATTTTGTCTGTCTCTGTGAAAAAGAAAACAATCTCTTGTATAACTATGTCTGAAAATTAACAAAGGAATTAAGCATGACAGAACAATCAGCCCTTCACAGAGTTCTTGCAAATAACACAAAACTGAGTATCAGTGTTTCCATTTTGTTTTTTCTAATATCCCTTCCGCAACAAATTCTTTGATATAACAGAGTGCTGTTGTTACTCATTTATGATGTGAAAGGAGTAACAGAGACACTTTCTGTTTCTTCAAGCATCATATCTCAGAAGGTGACTGTTCTAAACTGTAGTATTTTTGAAATAAAATAACAAGACACACTGTTGAAGGATAAAAGGTTGTGACAAGATGCTTCTTTCTCTCTTAAGTGAATTTGCAAACCAAATCTCAAGGACAGAAAAATCTCATGAAAAACCAGCTACCTGCAAACACTTCTAAGGAAAACTATAATCTGTCACCAGCACAAAGTATGTTTATATCAGATCAAGATTTATCTTCCTATTATAAAAATCTGAATTAAGGAAATAATTCTAGAGGGCATTCAGCAGGATCCTTGCTTTCCTCAGAATTATGCCAAACCAAATTTCCCCCCAAGGGTAGAGATAACTGAGGAAGAACAGAAAATGTAAACAGTAGACTGAACTATTTAGGCTGACTTGCAATCAAGATTGGTATTTAGTATATAACATCTGCACACAGGGAAATCTAGGCTGGCACAACTTCTTTCAACTATTAGACTATCTTTAGTCCATTTAATAAAACAGTATATTGACTACAAACATTCATTTGAATTTTAAAATCTAACTTTACTGCAGGAAGCACTTAAGACTGGAGCACATAATTGGAAACTAAAACTGAGCATGTCTAGGGCAAAAATTCAGTTGACTTGATATGGACTCTTAAGATATGTTGTTTAGTGGAGTGGATTTGACTTTTAATGACATGTTTGTTAACAGGAGGCTATAAAGTGATTTATAAGCAATTAATTAAAATTGCATACTTAAAATTAGTTTCTGTTACAGTTTTAATATAACTGCATTAAACTATTAAATAAACAAGTATATTAATATAGTCTTCCCTGGCTATATGGCATCCCTTACTGTATGCTCAATTCGGATGAACTTGCAAATGGAGGATGAACAGGTTTGCAAAAGTCTAAGGAAATTTAAACAAGAAATCTCCCATATTATTCTTAAATTTTGTGAAAACAAAAATGCTAAGATTTCTCTCCTTTATTAATAATTTACATTATCTACATCAAACCTGACACTGGATAATAAACTGTTTAAAAAAAAAAAAGTCTTTGTATCAAATCACAGTCAGTGACCAGTACACCAGTTCAGGTTGACAATTTTTTCCCTTCTGGAAGGGTAAATCACCAAATTGGTTGAGACCTTGTACTAAGCTAAGATCCCAAATCAGACACAAATTAAAAAAAAAAAAAAAATTTCCAGTTTCATAATTTTTTTATTTGGCACACCACCAATGCTCCCCCCCTACCTGACAAAAAAAAAGGCTTAAATTTGAATTGGATCCTTATTAAAACACAAAACATGGATGTACCTTACTGAAAATAGTTTATCTACACATCTTGGACAGAGAAATCCATTGAGCAAGACCTTGTTGGGCAGTCAAAAATGATGCTTTTGTTTTCATACAATATAGGTCTAAATGCTAAAGGACAAATACTCTGAAATTTGAAATAAGACAATTAGGGTTATTTTTGATTCAAAGCTGAGTAACTGATTTTACCTCTCTGAACAACAGGAAAAAAACCTAGAAGTGGTGGGAAAGAATAAATATTTGACAAATTCTCAGTGAGGGTGTGCTGATGTCACTGGCAGTCAGGTGTTTTATCTGATTGGAGTTTGGAATATTCTGCTTTCAGGACATTGGTGTAAGTCCAGCAGAGCTAAAGATCGCAGTCAAAATACTTCTGACAATCCTCGTAAAAGTAAATTAGAAATCTTAATCTAGTTCTCACATGAAGGACTTCACTGTCACTGAAGCTGAGCTGGAGAGATGAGGACTGCATATACACAGACACTGAACTGACTGACAGGGTCAACAAGAAAGATCTGAGGCACCTCAGAGAGACAGTTTGTGGGAGTCAGGCATAAAGGAGTATTCCTGTGACCTGTGCTGTAACTGTTCTGCACGTAAGAGAGAATTTAGTGCACTATCAGCTACCCATCATGAATGCTGAGCTTTTAGTTTTCACTAATAAAAACAGTTTCCTGTTGTCCCATCAGTATTCAGGTTAGCTGGTATTCACCTCAATGAGCCAGCTTTCATTATCATGTCAATCCTATGAACAGCCCACAGAAAACCAACAAAACATTTCTTATGAGTAGTGCCAAGTTATTCCCACTACCCAGCTACATCCCTAAAGTAAAGGAGCAATGACAAAAATAGAAATTTAGGAAGTAAGGGAAGTTAATATCTATGTACTTACTGCAGTGCATTTTTGAAGAATTATCAACCTTTTGTACTGTATGAAATATTTACCTTATTTATAACCAGAGTTGCATAAAATATTGGAAATATACTTTCATGACTTGTGTCTACAGTGAAGAACACATACAAACCCAAAATATTGTCAATATAAAAATTAAAGTTGAACAAGTATACTTCTTTGGGAGCATTACCTCACATGCTTCTGAACCATGAAAAACTTAAAAAAACAAAACCAGAAAGGTGCACTGTGGGATGATTAGTAGCTGGTAAGCAACTGAAAACAGCAATGTCAGAGCTGCAGAAACGGACTGATGAGGCAGGTAAGGCTGACAAACTTACTCTGAAGCTGTGGCTGAGGCTGCTGGAAGGAAAGGGGCTGTCCGAACACAAATGGACTGTGGACAAGGGAAGAGGGAGGTTTTGCAGCTTGATCAAAGATGGAAGGAGCTGGGAGATTTGGCCGTGACTGAATGGAATTCAGTATGGCACTCAGTTGGTCACCTGTAGTGGGCAAAACAGTCAAAACTACAACCTGTTACCTGTCATTCTCCAGAAAGGCAGAGTAAAATGGTACTCAAGGTTTAAATGATGATAATAGAGAAAGCTCATACATCTCATTTAGCCACATACAACTCTGGTTGTGGCTAAACATAAAAATCTCACTCCATGCATGGCAATAAAATTACTGGTTTTTAAGGCTCATGGATATTTTACTGCAATTATTGTAAACATTTCAAAATAGAGATTTATATTTGCCTTGCTAAAAAATGAAGAGCAGCCAAAGGAAAAAAAATCCCTAGCATTTACAGTAATACATACATGCAACAGTTCATGCAGAAAAAACGTTAGAAAAACTGATGAGAAGGGAAAACTAACACATAATTAGGCTTTGGCAAATGTATTTCTGTGCCAATGCTTTGGTAAATATTTGCTCATTTTTGCAAATTTTTTTAAAACTATTCTGTTATGCTGTTTTTCGAGGTCAGATTGAAAATAATTTAAAAAATCCACAAGTACCACTTAAGAACTAGAACTGGTTTTCTGAAGAATTACCTACATTTGCTGTGAGGCAAATGAAGGCCTTCAACAAACTAGCATGTTAAAATCAAGTGTTTTAATTTCTGAATGCCAATTTTCAAACAAACTATGTGAGCATTAGAAATACATGATGCCTCAGTAAGAAGGCCACACCATGTTGTAACTTGAAGTATACTTAGAAATATGAGATAGGAGACACCTGAGATTCTCTCAAATTCTTAATTTGAACCATCACCAGATAAATCCTAACAATGTCACTTTATTCTGCAAATTCCTATGACTTTGACAGCATTGTAGAAAACCTAGTAAAGAATTTAAGTAGCTAACACAGAATTTACAACATTTTCGGATTATTATCAGTTATTTTTTTAAGGAATTAGAGAAAGACCAGCAGATGTATCAAACCCAGTATTACCTAAGAACTCCTAAGTTGAATTTATTTTCTTACTTTTTAACCCAAAATATCAAGAACACAAAAATACTGTGTTCTCAGAAAAGAGCTGGAATGCCCTCCTAAAAAAAAACATTTACAGGAATCAATGAATCAATTTTATTTCACTGTTTTGAAAGTAGCATACCTAAAAACTACTGGAATCTGTACTTCAGCAGCAATCATTCCTACCTTAAAAACGTAGAAGTGATTGAACCTGGCCTAGGGGGATTTGGACCTAGGTGATCTCTAAGGACCTTCCAACCCCAGCCATTCTGTGATTTACATGTCTGATAAACTATTATTCTTAAATGTAACGTGCCTAATTCCTAAAATGAGTAATTATTTTAAAGGGAAGGATATCTGAGAAGAAGTTGAAAGTCATCTGCCTACAATAATCAGATATGGAGGTGGGTAGGGCCAATCATGAGGAATATTAAAAACTTGCCTCTAACATAGAAAGCTGGAAGAGAGAATAAAATAGATTCTTTGTGGGAGTCAAGTCTTCTTTCTTGCAGGTAATACTGTAAACCTAAAATTAACAGTTCTACAGTAGGAAACTGTTACCTACTGTAGAACTACACACCTATTCCGGGGATCTTTACATTTGATCAGTCATTTTGAAACACTCTTGGATAGGACTGAATTTTCATCAAAACTAGGGCATTCCTATGGAAGTACTTTTAACAAACAAGCCCCTCCAAAAGAAGCGCTTCCTTCAGAAATTCCCCTAAGAGATTGTGCCTGTGCCTTCCATTTTTTATTTTTCACAGAACTCAGAGCTTCTTAGATCTCAGAATGCAGAAAGACTGCATAAAAAGTAATGATACAGCTGAAGAATTCTATTTTTGGGAAAGCAAGACCATTATTCTTTCAATATAGTTGCCAACAACTCTCCACTCGTGGGTAATTCAGAAGGACATACAGTACACAGACTGAAGTCATGTAGCTGAGTTGTTCGTTCACTCTAAACATCACAGCCTGAGGGTGTATTGAGAAAATAATGCATATAAAATAGCACGGAATTCAATGCCAGGAGTAGGTTCCAAATGTTTTGTAACTGTATTATCCCAAAGAAACACCTTTGAAACTGCTTAAGATGTAGTAAAAAGAATCACAATGTCTTCAGAAATCGGGATGCCTGTTAACATAGCATATTCATCTCTAAGATTTTATCTTTGGACAACACAGAAGAAAAAAAATGTTGTCTTAATATGCTTCTTCAGAAAAAAAGAACAGATAATATTTCTGCACTATTACACACTATTACTATTGACATTGAGAGACAAGCTGTAATACTGCCTCACATCTTAGATACTTCCACTTTTGTGATTCCACCTTTACTCTGAAATGAGTATGGATGAACTGATAAAGAAGGTTTAAAAGGCTCTATAAAACAAAAGGAAAATGCTTCAACTTATTCAGCCTTTGTCCAAAAAAGAGGGTTTCCTATAACAATGCATAGACAAGTATGAATAACTGTCTACACAGTAAACCACTGTGAAATGACATAGAACTATTTCATTTTGTAACATTAACAGACTAGACTATTTAGGAATAATTATTTTCCTAATCTTCTCTCCTTTAAATTAAGTTTCAAGTTATTTAGGATACCATGAAGAAATATATGCTGGTGCTAAAAAACACATAGCACACCTTAGGCCCCTATTTGTAATGGCATAGGCTATAACAATGCAAGAATACAATGACAGAGCTCCATGTTTCAGGAATGTTTCTCAAGAACCTCAAGGAAAGTCCCTTCTGTATTATTAAATCTGCTAGAACTAACAAAGAAATGAACAGAAGACATTTAGCTTGAGTTCATTTTGATGGCTTTTACATATGTGTTTAGATCTTGCCAACAAAATAAACCATGCTTAAAAGAAAACAATTATTTTATATCAGTAAAAGAAACTAGATTTTATTTATTTCCCAGCAATTGTAACTGCTATCCATGTGATTGAAAGGCAACTTCAGTTTTACAACTTTTTTTTTTATTTCACAGCAAATTTTAAATGGCATGTTTTATCTTGTCAACTCATTAAAGGCACTTAAAAATTGTCAAGACAGATGACAAATGTTTCTGGACTTTTAAAAACATGTGCTTTCTAAATCAAATATCTTTCTAATCTTGTTTTACATGTATTTTTCATTTCAGCATTTCAGTTTTGTGCCTATCACTGCAGAAATCCAAAACTAACTTCCAAATCTTCATTGATCCTTTTCATACAGAATACTTAGACTGAGTGAAACTAAAGCAGAGAAAAAAGCAGTTTTAACACTTTGCAATTCATTATACTACTGCTTTGGAGAGGGCCTGTGGTGCCTCAAAAAGCAGAAAATGAGTAATAAAATATATGTGAAGTTAAGATAAACATAATTTAAAAAAAATATGAGTTTAAAAACATACCTTTGTTATTTCCAAGGCCATAATCAAACCCTTGTCCATTACTACAGCTTGTCCCCTTACTGAAAGCTTGTATTGAAAAAGGACTTGGGGGAGGAGTCTGCACATTTTGATCTAGAAGGACTTGCTCTGTAAAAAACACCACATCACTTCAGGGTTAGACCTCTGAGTAACGGCTTTACATCAGAAAGATGAGTCACAAAGCAAAAGGGTGATATTTATTTCCACTGATAGCACTCTTCCTCTTGACTAAATACTCTTCCAAAGAGCCCACATCTGTTCTTCAGAACTCATGCTCTAAAAATATTAAGACAGAGGACTTAATACTATGCAGACTGTTTTTTGTTTGACTGAGTCGTTGCCAGCTATACCATTATTTGATACTTGTTTTTTTCCAGTAAAATCATTCAGCAGAGTTTATTCTTTGGACAGCAATTGTTAAAATCCCTTTGACACAGCAAGGTGGAGAAAGGATGGTTTTCAGAGCAACAAACTCAGAGCCAATAAGCATTTAATCGTGGTTACCCCCGATAGCTCATGGAACACAAGACATTTTTTCCTGACAGATTTATTTGTATCTGTAAATGAGTACTAAAATTTTACTTTCTGTATGACACTAAAGAAACCTCTAACCCAAACCAATCTGAAGTACTTAATAATATTTAAAACTACAGTAGAATTAAAATAAATGAGACAGAATCCACTTGACTATTTAGATTTACAGGGAAATTACTGACTTAACATGGTCAAAAATACCATTCCAACTGACGATATATATGAAAGCATTCAGAAGAAATACCCCAAATGCAGGTTTAAAAGCTTGAGCTGGCACCTTGAATTTTTTTTTCTTGTCATTGTACTAAAAATAACATGGATTAAAGTAAAAAAAAAAAAATCACAACTCTTCAAAAAGCAATTTAAAAAAAATTGCATTTCAGGACAAAACTGCATTTCAGAGTACAAACTTCATATAACATATTCAAGTTAAAAACAAATGATAAGGGAGAAAACTGGAAACTTAAAGTCAGTTTATAAAAGAAAGGATCTAGAATTTTTTCAATCAGAGGCTACTCTAGATCTTGCTGTAGTACTTTAACTGGGTACCTGGCTACAGACCGAGCTATTCAGACTTCTACCTTGTCTCTGACAGAAACCCTACCTCATTATGGGAATTTCATTATAATTTTATTAAATAATGAAAATGTGAGTGTAATGTGAAACATGGTGCTATTAATGGATAAAAAAAATGGACAGTTGCAAATCTAGCTAGACCACCTGCAGATCCTTGTTATTTCCCTCTAGTAAAAGCATCGAAACTGACGATAAATTATTTTTAAATAATTTCATTGCAAATAAAAACAATCAGTTTAAAATAACTTTCAGATACAGCTTAAGCGCATGAAATTTTACATGGCACTGAGGTGGACTAGGAACCTAGAACAGGTTGAAAATTGTAATTTTCAGTAATTGCACTGGTAACTGCTTAAACTGCTTTAGCTAGATGCACAAGACACATTCATCATTACCCTACCTGTAAAAATACTCATCTAGAAAAGATTAACAGCTGGTATACTGAGGCACAGGATTCACATCAGAAAGTTTCTAAGATGGTATTTCTGTGAGCTGTATTGCAGAAATCCCACTACAGAGTTTTGTCCTCAAAGCCTGGAGCTTGCATTTCTGTTTTTCTGTGAGAGCAATGCTATATAACAAGATGTCCTTCAGTAACAGTGCCCAAGCATCAAGAATCCAAAGACACACCTTCAAACAAGGGTCTTGTTTAAATTCTTCCTGATTTGTGAATTCTTTCTTAGAGCACACATATACTTTGAGAAATTTAAGATGAAATGATATGTCAAATACTGAAGATGAAAAGACTACTTAAAAATGCAAAATACTGTCAAGTTACTTAAATGTATTTCTCAAAATAAGCACTCTGGAATGGAAATTTTTGCACACTGCTTAATGTGTTAATTTCAGATAAATTATTTTCTACTGGAAAAGCAAACAACCCTGTATAAAAATATAAAACAATTAATTTATCAACCCTATTATTGAATACCTGTGCTTTCAACAATAAGGTACTGTTCCAATTCACAATTATTTAGTTTATGGAATCTACTTGGGCTCTTTGAGCACATCAGAACTTGACATTATCAGACAACTAAAATTAGAAAAGCTATGACTTCTAAAGGAGTGTTTGAAGTATTACGTAGACATTTATATATTTAATGAAAAACTCTTGGCTATTTCCCTAGTTTGCAGAAGGTTTTAAACCTGCAAGTCGAGCCACAACAGTCTACAGAAAATACTTATGTATTAGCAAGGATTTGCTTTGTTCTAATACAGTAAGGCGATAATTGTTAGAGTATTTATGTGTGAAATGAATTTCAGCACCAAATGTCAAAACCAGAAAAATGGCAGTCTGTTAGAATGAACAAATTAGAGGCTGACAATAAGTGTGACCTAAAAACACAAGCAGAACATGACTGCTGAGGTCAAAGGCTTTCATAAAGACACCTTTTGGAAAATAGATGCTTAAAAATCAACCCCAGAGCTAAAAGAAAAAAAGATGGTTAAAATTATTGTCCATAACCATAACTGGTACAGAAGAAATAATACGGAAATACTTTGACCTTTTTTTTTTTAAATCATTTAAAGAATGTTTATAAACAACTTTTAAGTCTGACTGTGCAACGTAACTCAAATGAAAATACATAACCTAATGTTATACCCGCTCAAAACTCAGATACTTCTTCATTTCTCCTGTTTAGATTGCTTAAGTTAATTTTAAAAAATAAAAGAAAACAACCACTTGCCATCTTCATGTCGAAGGTACTGGTTTCCACCTCTGTCTCTAGCTAATGACCATGCCTCGCCTTCATCACTTTCACAGAACTCTACCATGCTGTTCTTATCCATTTGCACCCACGTACCTTCTGAATTAGTCACCTGATGCACACATAAAAAAGCAGAATTTATTGACTTCTCAAATAATTCAGTAGTACAATTCAGCAACTACTTACGGTATCTGGAAAACACATTAAATTTCAATCTTTCTATTACAAAGTAAATGTTAAAAAAAAAAAAAACCAAAAACAACAGTTTCTTAAATTAAGGCCACAGACTGAGGCAGACTGAAGTACCAAACCTATTTATGGTATATTTAAATTTAGGAGTAATTCCAAAGATTTTAGACCTATTTATGCTCAGAAGAGGCAAAACACCAACACCACAACTTCAGAAAATCCACATAAGCTTAAATAAACAACTGAGGGAAATAGTCACCAGGATATACCTACTAATCGATGGTGGCAACAGGAGAATTATAATACCAAGATATACATGAAAGGTTTTTACGAGTATTAATTTTGTTCCTGATATTATATTTAGGAAATAGCATGACACACTTCATCCTTAAGCCCTTCTTAACCATAAAACACCACAACTGGACAACCCAGAACAATAACAATAGTTCAGCAACTAAACAGATTAATACAATCAGTAAAGAGAAACAGGAATTTGTTAAATGGTTAGGTCCTAGGAAAACATTTTATCATGAAACAGAATTCTTTCAAAGAATAGGACAAAAAACTAGATCAAGAAACAATTTTGTAAGGAATACAGTAACAGAAATACATAAGCAAGCACAAGTGACTGCAGTGCATTTTTAACATTATTCCAATCAATGCAAAAAGGCAAGAGACACGACTGCATTAGTACTGCTAGCATAAACCAAGTTCAAAGGCCAGTATGTAGCATGAGGAGGGGAAAAGCAAACCTGGACAGAGGCAGATTCTTTTGCTGTGGTTACTACTGTTATATACTGGTATCTATGAAGACATGAACTGAAGCTACAAGGATCCATACCTCGCCCACTGCCTTGACTTTGTTTCCCAGAACTAACATTCCAATTGGGATACCTCTAAGGTTAGGGCAGCTTCTGATGTTGTGACCTGATGGGCCAGTCTTCACTACCTTGTACACTCCAGGTCCACCTCGAAGGAATGGCATGTCTTGTTCTTGCATCACTGCTTCCTGTGGGCAGTGTGAATTTAGGTCTTTGAAAAAATCATCTGCATTAGACCTAGATTCCTGAGAAATTAAAAAAAAAAGCAAAACAGAACAGAATAAAACCTATTAATACCACCTTTAAACTACTGAGAAATACTTACTTCAAGATTACAAAAGGTGAATGTCAAAGCTAAAGGAGATCCTAGTTACGTTGCTAATTTTAGTGTGCAGTGCTGAGCAACTAACTACTACTAAATTGCATAAAATGAATTACTCCTGACCTTACTCCTCAAGCAAAAGTGGTATAAATGTAACCATTTATATAAAAATAATAGCTCATATCTAACATCAGATACACATTATTTAAACTAACTGCTTTCACTAAACCTTCATCCTCACTGACATTTCTCAGGACACACATTCATTCCTCCTGCTCTATTTGTGAAATTTTATTAAAGTCTGGGGCTATGAAAAGGGAATTCAATATTATTTTGTACTATTTGCTGATGAAATATATATCCAAACCTGAAGTAAGAAAACACTTTGAATTTCTTACTAAAAAAAGTAGTAGTTACTAAAAGAAGAGAAAAATTAGCATAGATTTTTCAGCCAGTAACAGCTTAACTGAAAGGCTTTTGTACAAAAAAACATGAGGGATGGGAGTAATAAATGTGCATTTATTTCAGAAGAATGCAAGTAAGAAGCAGGAGCAAGTTCCATTATACTCAAAGTCATAGGTATTTTTAAAGGAACATCTGAAAGTTACAAACTACATAATGTCCTTCTGGATGAAGCCAGTGGTTCACCTCATTCAGACTACTGTGTTCAGCAACAGGAGATGCTCTTTAGAAGCAGCACAAAAATCTTTACTAGTGGTCTGTCCCTTATATACCAATAACATTTAAAACCTTTTTATTATGGATATTACAGGGTATATCCTGCTTTCTTTACTATCTATTTTTCAATCTGATTTCTCAAAATTTCATTTCATCTGAATATGCTGATACTTTCTGCCTTGACAATCTGCTACAAAAACACCTTCCAGGAGTTCACTTCCTGCTGTGAGAAAGAATACTTTCTTGGTCAGATTTAAATCAAACTTCTGGTTATGTTCTTCACTTTTAAATGAATGCAAATTTCCTCGGATCTCTTTAATTACCATGTTTTCAGCTTTTTTTGGTATGGAAGTCTGTGCACTGCGTCCAGACTAATACAGCAGTATTTTTCAAGAAGCCTTTATACAAAAATGATGCTATTATGTAAATATGTAACTTACAAAGCAAGTTAATGCAAGCTGAGGTAAACTGGTTTGAGAAAAAAAAGACAATTTAAACATAGTTTAGGTCTTAACATAATAAAGTCTGCTATTCTGGGAAAAAACAACCAGTGGACAAACAAGTTTTAAAATCTCTAAACCAAAATGTACAACACATTATCATCTTCATTACAAAGTTCACACACACAAAAAAATCCATCTCAAAACACTACAGAACTGTTATTCAGACAAACACTTCTACAATCAATTTAAACAGGTTAACTGCACATAACATGTTCCTAGAATTAAATAATTTAAAAAAACCCATTAAGAATCATCAGAGTATTAAATGTCTGTGTGGTGGCTTACTCATACAAATATTGTCTTATTAGATGCCTCAACTTTATGTGGAGCCTCCAATAACAGAAAAATATTTACCAGTAAATTCTGCTCTAAGGGAGAATGAAAGGCTTTGTTATGTTACTAGGCCACCTCTCTGAATTTCTGATTTGGTTTGTTAAAAAAGGAGAGTACAACTCATGAATTAATAAAAATAATCTGCCCTGGTATTTTTTTCTCATTTTTGAAGAAAGAGACACAGATACAGCACTGAATGCAAATCTGCTATTTCCTATAAAAATAATTCACAGTAAAACAGACTTCAAAGAATATTTAGCATAAAGTTGAGTCATAAGGTGCATTCTGAAAACATGAGATACAGTGTGACTGTTCCTGTAATTTAACTCACCTTAGGGGGTAAAGCTTTGGAAGTCCATGAAAAAAAGTCCAAATCCCTTACTCCTTGGCTAGCATTAAAGACATTCTGAGCAACAAAGTTTGAAAAAAAGAGACATATATCAACAAAGAAATGGGAACAAAGAAATATTGGAGGAAGAAGCTCAAGGTAGTATAATGCAAAGTTTCTCCTCAAGTAAATTTACTGGTAGAATGTTTTGCAAAAGGGGAAAGTTTTGTTTTCCTAATCAAGTCACCTGAGTCCATTGCTCACCATGGCAAATCATCCATTACACAGAAACAGTTTAGTATGTCAAAAGCTCAAAATGGATGTAGTGTGTCATGCCATTTACTGAAATTAAGAGCCAGACATCTCTTACAAAGCTTGAGACTTCAGACACAGAAAAATCTCATATTTCTGTTACAAAGGAACGGTAGCTGGTCCCATCACAAACCAGTTTTCTAGCGAGACGGTCTCCTGTTCTGAAAGATGATTTCAACCAGTGCAGGACAAATGCACAAAGAATTTTAGTCACCCAGTCAGAACCAAGAGATGCAGAAGGGCTAGGCTTGCTGTTGGTGAAAGGACTTCACTTGCACAGAATGATTTCACCAGTTTGCACATCAAAACTGTAATTTTTACCGGAGCCAAAAATTTCAGGGCTATATGGAGAAGAATTGCTAAGATTCCATTAGTTTTGTAAAACATACAATGCATTGACTAGTTTGTTATGAATAACTGTAAACCAAATATAGCTGCCAGAGAGACATCACTAATTTTATAACCAATTGCCCACACTATAGAAATACACACTGCTGTTCTGCCTAATTTTACCTCCCACAAAACAGTGAAGACAGCATCTTACTCATTTCAAAGAAATTTTCACAGTTTCTGCCAAATGAAAGAATAGTATACATATAGCAGTAGTAATAATCGTATTTATGGTATTTATAATGGAATCCCTTTGACAAAGCACCCATTTCATCTATATGAACCAAAATATCAAAATCTAATTTCCTGTCCCATTCTGGTATGGGAATGAAATGAAATCCCTGCTCAGCCGCTACATTAAAATTTAACAGTAGCTAAGACAGCAAATCCTTTCAGGCAGAAACAAGTACAAAACACCCTTGGCATGCTTCATCTGTATTCCTTGAAAAAGCACTAACACGTTAAAGGTAAGCAAATCTACACTTTTATCACATGATAGAAGCAAGTCATCTACTATATACTGCTTGCAAACATTAAGTTTCAATAATACAAATGATCTGTCATTTTGACAAAGAGAGGAAAATTGTCACAACAGCAGCATTTCTTTAGAATTGAGTACCTTTACCCAGAACTGAAGGAGGTAGCCATGCACTAGTGCTATATACTCTGGGGCACTGGGAAGGTGGGGAGTGTCTCAGATAGGAAGATTAGCATAGTAAAGGTTTACCAACTTGGCATAAAACTATGGCAACTATAAAAACCCTACACGTGCCTAATGAGTGTACTTCATAGGCATCCAATCTACCTCACCTGTCTCACTCTATTATTTTGCAGCATATCTCCTTTTTTCTGATGGACTTCCCCTGAGAAACATGGACTGTCCATACCTAAAATGTTTAGGTATAATTTCAAAGATCTATTTTTCCACATCATAGAGCTCTATGTATAAAACACACAAGGGAAACCAACAGCAGTGAAGTGGGACCATGCTGGCTTAGAAACATCAAAAAGATCAAACTAGAAACTCTCCTTTGCTCTGTGAACTTGAGATCTTCCTGCCTATTATAACACTACACCAGTTTAGATGAATAGATCAGGCATCTATTTGAGAACTAAGTTCTCATTTTGAAGAAACTACTAGATAGAAGCTTTGAATTTAGCCCTTATGCTATCATCTGTAGATTTAGTTAATACTTTCCTTCAAGACTTCACCTTCCAAGATCTAAAACCAATTTTAGAAACTCATACTTTTCCCAATAAATTCAAAGTTTCAGAGATTAAAAAAATTAATTTGTTTTGCCACAAAAAATTACTGGTCCATTAGGAAGCATTTAAAACCTCAGTTGTTATTTTTTAAAACTAAGGCTTATCTTAAACAGCCATCTTGACATTTTATCCAACATAGTCTTACTCTTCAACTGCTTTCCATCATGCCTAAAATGGTAGAAATTTTTGTCAATGTCCTTCAGTATTTCCACAGAACATTGAGCTTTCTGAGGTTCTGTGATCAAGCACTAGAGCCTACATACTAATTTTGATTCTTTCTTCCATTGCAATAATGATTTGAAAAATTTGCAGTTTCACAGTCCTTGATTGCCTGTGGTGGCTGGGGAATGTAATATTGTAGCTAGACATCAGGGTAAGTATTCCTTCTTATAAAAATTTAAAGTTAAAATGAAGTAGGGAGAACTTAGAATGTGATTTTTAAAAAGACAAGTTCCAGAGTCTGACCAAGATGATTTTCTATTTCTTCCTAGTGTGCACTATTTTGTATCATGTTCCTTTCTACCAAGCACTATGTGTAAGCATGAATAAATAACTGTCTGCATAAGGAATTTTACAAGTAGTTTTTCAAAAACAGATACCTGAATACCATAAGACCAAAACTACCAGAGATGGAAACAGCTTATTCAAAAACCGCAATCTATTACATTCACAATCTCATCATTATCTACAATGGATTGGATGCACAGTTTTAGATTAGGGGCTGTAAAGCAGTTCCTAGTGAAAGGGACAAGAGCAACAGAAGAGGAGTTGAGGGCTTTCTAAGAAGGTAAATTGCCACAGCTCAAACAAATAAAACAGTGGTAACTACTGTGGATCTCTCCTTTCCTATGATAATTTATCTTCAAATATAATAGCTCTAATAAAAATACAGAAAGTGCATTTATGAGATCCACAATATTCAGTATTTGCTTTATCATAAAATACCTAGTTAATGCTAATAAACATACATAAAATGAAGATACAAAATATACATCAAGATGAAAAGAAGTCACAATTAACACTGCCAAGAACCTCTATTGTTTTTCATCTGCTCACTGTTCCATAATACAGTGAAGAAACAGAATAACTAAAACTTTTTTTAAGAAGTTTTTAACATATTTTCCAAAATGTACTGAGAAATTTTATTTACTTAAGGGATTGATTACAAAAAGCCTGTATATTCAAACACGAGAAAGCAATGTAATTGGAGATGACAAGTCTGCCCACTCAACAGAGCTGAATAGAAAATGGGGTCTAACAGAAGTAATATGACCATCTATTTGAACAGGGAATATGGCCTAGCTCAGGCATTTGATTTTCCCTTTGCATTTTCAGTCACACAAGAGACTTTCTCCAGTCTTCCTTTTAAGCCAAAGCTGGTTGAACAGCTTGGGTCCAAAAAATCTCACACAATCACAATTTTTTCTACTGCATTCTGCTCATCGTGTCATTCAGCTACCCAAATCAACAGGATTGAGCCGGTATGAATTATATCATAATTTAATATAACAAAACTTTAGCATTTATTACTTAATTGAATATCCTTTTTGACATAAGTCCTTCATCTATAGAAGCCTGCAAAAAACAAATTTGACAACTTACAAACAGTCCTTTTTTTGGACAATTCAGAGAAAAAAAGGTATAATTTGAAATATTTTCAACCTAGTAATCACCATAAAAAGATTTTAAAACTTCCTACCAAGAAAGCAGTATCTGTGCAAAGGAAGTACCCAGTAAGAAATAAGTATATGCTAGACTAGCATGCTGTAAAGACTTAAGGCATTCAAAAGTCAGCCTCTGAACCTTATGTTTTGTCACCTTTAAGAAATAAAATGTTAGAGAACTATTTTTTTCCTTTTTCCTCTTATTATTATAAATCAAGCCAACAAATCCCACTGCTTATATACTGTCATAATGAAATGAAATAGTTTCAGGACATGCTAAGTCCTCTTAAAAATCTGAAAATGAGAGCCGTGCAAGGAAACTTTTCTGAAAGTAGCTCAAAACACATTTCTTGCACATGCCTGCATTGTTGTAAGAGTTGCTCTCATAACCCTTTTGCTATGGTGGCTGCCACTTACAGAACAGAAGCTAAGAATGCATGTGACTTTAAACTTGTGTCAGTCAAGACATGTGATTGGCTGCCTAAAAGAAAATTAAGCATATCTTAACAGCTCATAACAGTCTAAATGGTAAGAAAAGTAATTCACAAGAGTGTCTAACAACCCCCAAAACCAAGAGGGACTCTTTCATCTGAAAGAACACAGAGAATGAAATGTTTGAAAACTGAATGTTGTTTTTCACATTTGATTGTACCTGACCTCCTTATTCACATGAATTATTTTGTCAAGATTGAATGTTCAGTTATTCATGGCAGACATTTTTTTCCAGGCTTCTCTCAAGGAGCACAGCATATGCTCTTCCCTAGAACTACACGTATAGCAGAGCTTTATGAAATATGCCAAGTCCTAAATTCAAGTTCTTGTTAATCACAGACAACTGCTGAACTCAAAAATATTCCCTGAAACAAGTAAAAAGATACTGAAGATAGCTAAACTAAAAAAACCACAAAAAACCACACAACTAAGAAAAATCTACTGTAATACCTGTCTAAACATACAATATTAACTGAAGTTAGTTACTTAGTCAAGATGAATTCACTTTTACCATGAGTGAACTGGTAAAATTCAATTATTGCACAGAACTATTAATATTTCATGGAAGTATAATATAGCAATTTTCTAATGGCAACGAATTTTGAAGCAAAAAATACAGGCAAAATTTTAAACAAAGCTTAATTTTTTCCATGTTTTCATATATTCTACAACAGTCTAGAAAACCACTGATCACAGGCATATTTGCGTGACTGATTTCTGAGTACAGAAATAATCTGCTTCCCAACTCCAAAATTAAAATGATTTCCCAAAGACGGATTCTATTGAAAGAAATCTACAAATAGAAATATATCAACAAATAATTTGTAAACAAGAAGACCTATTCACATCATGTAACAGTGTTTGGCAGAACAGTCACAGGGTATTATAAATTTCCAGATTTAGCTCCTAGCAAATAGCCCAACTTCACTGGAACCGGGGATATCTCAGTTCTTCTATAACCAAAAATATGAACAGCATAGTATTACTGGTCACAGTGTTTAATTTAATGAAATATTTCTCAACTATCTTCAATTGCAGCAGCAGATTACTCAGATAAGATGACAAATCAATCTAAATAACAGTATCAATTAGATCTGACTCTCACATTCTGCCCAGAAGAAAACAAGGTACTGCCCACTCAGGGGAATGCACGAAAACAGATGAGCTAGAAAGGCCTGCGCTTTCATGAATCTTTTGAGAAACACTGGTTTAGCTAAGAGCTTTTTCATCTTTCACATTTTTCAAAAAAGTGTAATTGGTTTCCAGAAAAGGTGTAACCTTTAATTGTAGTGATGATGAGCACCATTAAAGTTATTCAAATAAATTATGTTTACTCTTATTATAAATTCAGTGTTTGTCTTGAAGCTCTGGGATCTTTGATTAGTATAAAACTCACAAAAGACATCTACAAAACCTAGAGTCTAAAGAACTTTTGGGTTGTTTTTTTTTTTTTTTTTTAAAGCAACAATTACATTGATTCACTGTAGGCTGCAAGCCTCTTCTGAAATCAGGGCACCAGTGGACCACTTCACAGACAATGCTATCCAGCATAAGAAACACTTGGTGTAGACCACAATCTAATACTATTCTGTTTTTATTACAGCAGTCCCTGCACTTCTGTTTCTCTTCTAGGAGAAGAGGCTTCAATATAAAAAGCCTCATACCTTTCTACACTCCACCCTCATTACACAGCAGCCCTCCAAAATGCAAACACATATAAGGTTGTATTTAATAATTAAAATATCGTTTACCTCAGGACTTTTTGCAGCCTTAATTAAAGAAAGTCTTGTAATGAGGATAGAGTGTACTTTTGGATATTTTTCAAAGGCACCTTTTACTTACGTCAACAGGTACCAGAAGGCTCTTGCCAAGATGTTGGTTAAAAGACAGACACCAGGCTTCAGTGTAACCATTCATGTTTGGAACATACTTCTTTATTGTTTCATCATTCAGCCTCAGCCAAACACCATCATCATTGTGGATCTATGGGAAACAAGCAACAAGAACGAGCCATGCCCTCCTGTAACTGTTCTGTAGCTAGCAGGGATTAACAGACTTCAGGCAGACAATAGCAGCAAAGAAGCAATGATTCTTACAATGCCGATACAACACAAGCAGAGGTAAAGAAGAATACTGACAAAATCAGAATTCCAAAGCAATTGGGGAACTTTTTATAAGTCAAGGTGTGAAGACAAATTTAAATCGGATCATGAAGTAATAAGAATTGCTTTGAAATAAAAGAGGAAAGAAAGACAAGCCTTAATAAGCTTTATAAATTCCCCACTTCCCATTTTTCCATTGCTAGTATGACTTGGTAAATTGCAAAAATATTCCTTACATACGAAGTTATACTGTAAGAAAAATACATGCACAGCAGTCTAACACACTAGTACTGATCTTTCAGATCTCTAAGTAACAGATCTAATGAAAAGGACATTTGCATCTGAATTTTTGTGTAGAGTTGAAATAGTAAGTAGTGAAAAGCTAAATCTTAAGAGGTATTATTGTAAGATGAACTCTGGGAATTTTCTTTCCTTTTATCAGTCTCAAATGTTTGTTACACAGGTTTTGAAGTAAGCAAATTAAAGGAAATGACAGCTTGAAAAACTAAATGAGTAAATTTAGATTTTTGCAATTTATGGTCTTAAGTTGTATATGTCAACATCTAAACATGGAAAAAACCCCATTATTTGCATTAATTACCTTTACATCTTTGCCCAATTTTTAATAGAAATGTCTTATGGATTACCTCATCAATGAAAGTGATGGATCCATTGACTTTCACTATGCCTATTTGCTCACTCTGAAGGGAAGGGTGGCTACGGATACGAAGCCCTGCACTGTCCTTGGCCACAAATTTGCGAACCTAAGAGAAGCAAAGAAAGACAGTAAGGAAGAAAAAAAATTGGAACAGAGCTCTCAGAGTAAAAAGAAATAGGTTTAACAGATTCTGAAATGCAAGTGACAAGACAGCAGTCTTAAGAGTTACAGTTTGTTGCTAGTTTCCCATGGCTGCCGTTTATAACTTCATTTTTTACTATAATAAAAAAAATTAATGTGTTCCAAAAAATATAATGTAAGCATGCATTGACTTGGAAATATTTCTGTTATACCCTAAAATAATCAGTACAAGCTTCTGATTTTTTTAACACACAGGTTTCATTCACTGCTGAAAATTTCACCAGATTTGCATTTTCAAATTTATTATTTCTTTTAGCTGATCGCCTGGGATTACCATTTCTCAGTTGTGCTACTGTAGTATTCTCTTTAATCAGCTTTTTAACCAAAATGTGGTTATTTTCCTTAGGTAAATATTTTAACTAGCCATTTTAAAATAAAATAATCTTTCTACTTCTTTATCTTTCAAATCGCTATTTCAATAGTTTCTTCTTTTTTTTTCCCCACAGGAAGGTTAGAGCAGAGACTCCTTGCTATTAGCTGGACTTACTACAGCACCCCAAAATCTCCCACTTGTTATTCACTATGATGTTTTTTTGCCATTCAAACATTATCAGGCACCTGTCCCATGGAGAACAAATGTAAGCCATCCTACTGATCTCTTAAAAGCCAGAGATATGGTATCCATATGGTACAAAACCACTTTCTTGGAAGGTTATTTTCAAACTCCACAGGTAAAAGGGATAAAAATACCAACGAAAATATGGACTTAAACTATAATAACATAAAGCACAGAATGATGTGTAAGGAATAAACTCAGTGATATATAATGAAAGGTAAGAGCTAAGTGTATGAATGTTTTTCCCTAATGAAATTATTTAAGAAATTCTATTTATTCTGAGGATAATTTAAAAAACAAAATACAAAACCAACAAAACTCCAAAACCAGAAGCATGTAAATTATTCCAAAATATGCACGGTTTTGTTTATTAACAGTCTTCTTACTCATAATACTTAAGATTCTCACAACAGACAAAACTAAGACTTTCAAGGTCCTTGTAAAAGGATAGAGCTGAATCACTGCTGACAGCATTCTAAACACAGACAAGCCAAAAACAAAGTCTTGCAAATTAGGGGTCCTTGCATCATGTTACTTCAGAAAACCATTATGAGAGTTTGCTAGAACTTGGATTAAAAACTTTAATTTAGAGAAAAAACTCACATTCCAGATTTTGAGTAGGCACAGGCTGGAAAGACCCTTCTTCCCCTTTGCAACAGCTAACCTAATCAGTTAATAAAAAACTTCAACCTATAACTAGAGATTGCTTAAGGACCAGATCCACTGACAGATAATACAATAAAAAACAGATCAGGAGTTCTCTAATGCTCATTTCTGACCATGATGAAAAACTTTATTGTCTGTGTCTTCTTTCTGATACAGCGCCTATTTGCTAGGAATATTTCTGTAGCACCTCCATAGGCAGTTCTTCCATGGAGCATACACCAGTTGGATTCCAAGTAAAGAACTGACTAAGGCTTTAAAGGCTTAGGAATTAGGATGCACATCATCCCTACAGTGTACAGGAGTTTTCAAGAGCTGTATTGCTGTGCTTTTTATTTGACAAATCTGCAAAGAGGTGCATGTCACACAGCATAAAGCAACCTTTGCAAGGGGGAGAGGAAAAACTACCCCCAGCCCAGAGCTTTTGGGTTAGGTGGTTGTTTTTTGGTTTTGCTAGCTATTTGTTGTGTCAGGATGGTAGAAACCATCAAAACATGTTACTGACCAATCATTCTGGTACCAGTCTTGCACCTTCAAATTCAGCTAAATTAAGACCTTTTCCTTCTAGTTGGTTCCAACTACTCTGAATTACATTACATAGCTTGAAAAATAATGTTTTCCTCAATAGGATGTGGAATCAAGTTTCCTGCAAGTTAGTTAATTTAACCTATTAGGAGGCAGCAATTCTTATGGGTCATATACCCCAGGCTGAATACAGATCACTATCATAGTCTCCTTCAGATGTTTCATCTGACTTCAAAAACCAGAGAATGAAGAATACACGTATAAAATCATAACACAGTACCCATTTTCAGCTTGCAATTTAAGTAAGGTTTGGCTACAAAACAAGAATGTTCCAGTGCCTCAATGAAAATATTTTGGTGCTTCTAGCTGAGAACAGATCACCACTGAGAATGCACTGTTAGTGTCCTTTGGTTACAACAGGCTGACAAAGATGATGGAGCAGCATTTAGAGCTCAACTATGCCCTTTTAATCAGCAAAACATGACGATACATGTCTAATCTACATTCTTGGCTTCAGAAACATGGAGGACAGTGCAATTATTACCTTGATGTATTACTTACAATACTGCTGTCGATACACCAAGAATTATCCTGATTTTTTATGTGATTTATTATAACACAGAAGAAAGATGATTGATTAAATGATTTACCATGAAAGGTCTAGTTTAACTTTTCAGCAGGCTCTACAGACACTAGGTACAGGACAAAGATGGCTCCTTTTTCAAAAAGACTAAAACTTGGAACAAGAAATGAGACATGCACACTGAACAACACCAGGAGAGGATTAAACACTACATAACATCTCAGAACACCAGAGAACTGACTTCTGTCAGTTCTGTCAGACTTCCTTGACAACACAGTTATCATGTATGAACAAGTCACCCCAATTTCCACTGTAATAACTGAAAAGAAAAACAGAACTTCTGTTCAGCAATTTATCTCATATCAAACTAGATTCTCTCAAATTTGGGACAGCAAAACAACACATATGATAATCAACTTGGGTGGAGGTATAATGAAGTTGCTTGAGATAAATCTCTCTCAGTAGGAATTTGGAGTTCTAATTAAGATAATGAACTAGCCAGGCAGTCTTCCTTCCAATAGAAGGGAGAAAGTCTAAAAGAAGCTTCTTGGGGAAAAAATAAAAAAAAGAGAGAAAGTGAGGGGTAAATGTTGCACTGAAGCTAAAAGTACATTTATCATTTTTAATTTGAGTTATGGCTTCAGGGAAAAAAATCTCGTTAGCAGTAGAAGCAGATGTTGGATGCATTTTAGAGACTGGAGAACCATACAACAAAGTCATTGTCTCTGGCTTATCCTGAAGTCTAGAAAAAAAAATTAGGATGCACTGCATAGGCAAGAAGTTGTCAGGAAAAAAAAAAATCACCACCACATCCTTTAATATCCCTTCCTTTGCATCTAAGAGGAAGTGCAAGGTATCTCCTTCATCTGGGCATTTGCCTTATACCACTGCTGCCCATTTCAGCTTACTTGCTTTAGTGTGTCTACTTTAACATCCTTCAGGGTGGAATGATAAGGTGAAATGGGGATGTCAAAAGCTAAAGAAAAGACACCTTTAAAAACATAATCATGCCATTCTCTAAGCAAGGAAAATATACTAAAGAAACTGGTTATGGAATTTATACTGAAGATGCTCATGACAAAACAAACAAAATCTTTGCAAAATTTCGTGCACAATTATTTTTGTAGTACAATATATAAGAAATAGAACTAATAATAGTGCAAAATTTTGTCTGTGGCTTTAAAAATAGCTGTGATATGTTTGTGTGACAAGCCAAGGTAAAGACAGTTTCCATAGAGTTTCCATCAGTTTTATGAATTAATGTACAAGCAGAAAATGAATTTGTTTCATTTTATCCAGTATATTGATTTCATTCCATTCTGCATGTTAAAGTGATCTGCAAATATCCTTAAGTCTGCAGCACTATTATATGATAAACTATACATTAAACAACAAACAAGTCCCACCCAAACATAAGTATCTGTTTTGGGTTTTTTTTTTCAGTTCTCCAAACCTTGTTTGGCTGAGGCTCTGCTTTTGGTTTAATAAGTTGGGTTCCAGGAGGTATCATTCCTTTTGGAGGATCTTTTACTTTCACTTCTAGTCCAGCATCTATAAGCAAACAAAGACTAAGTTTAAAAAAAATATAAGGGGATATATCAGTTAAACAGTAACTACAATTTATCTGTGCTACAATTTAGAGTAAACAAAATAACCACTTATCTGTCTGCCAAAATCCACACTTGCAGTTGCTTCATGGTGCGAGGTATTAATTTTTGAACATTTCTCTTTTCATATGTGGAAATTTACAGACCTGTTGTTAGACATCTGTCACAGAGTACGTACAAAGCACTACCAGGTAATTTTGAATCTTAATAGTGTCTGTAGGGTAATGTTTCAAGGAACAGTCAACACAGAGTCTAATGTTTGAGAGGTGCAAGTGAAAGTTTCTGGAGAGGCAGTAGCTTATGCAATGTTGTACTGCTACAGAAGCTAATTGCTATATGTGAGATAGCTATAAGAGCCTGAAAAGCCACATTATACAACCAGAAAAGGCCTATAATGTAAAAAAATTGGCATATTTAATTACCAACGCTGTTATAACACATGAAGGCACAGGAGAGTGACATTCTTGTTTGTGAGGAAAAATACATGTAAATACATGTGAAGAACGACAAAAATTTAGGTAATAGATGAATATAACCTCAAATAATAACCTTTAAAGAATTGCCTCAGCAATCACTGTTAAAAACAAACTGCAACAGTAGATACTTTTGTGTTTTTTGTTTCATTTTACAGAGTGACAGTCTGAAGAACAACATCTTGAAAAGAAGCCCTCGGACATAACAATGAAACTGTTGGTTTCACTAACATCCTTTTAAACAAGCATGGCAGTAACAGAAGCAATCTACAAGCATTAAGAACATAAAAGGTTTGAAAGAAAGAGAAACTGTTACCAGTACTTAAGCAGTCAAAAGTTAACAGAATTATGGGTCAAGCATAAGTACATCAAAGCTTCAGAGGGCATAGTCTAATATGATTGAGTCAGAAAGTTCCATTGCAGAAAAATGGCATTACCTAAGTATTAAGAGTATACTCATACCTATTTAATAATGAAGATTAAAAGTTGTATTTATTACTTCTAAAACTTTACCCTACACAATGCTTGAGGATGGTAGAACCTGTGTAAAAGTATAAAAGCAGTTGTTGAAACTACAATGTAAAATTTGCTCCAGAGATGACACACTGGAAAAAATACAACTGAGTGTATCACAGGCTCCTATGAAGGCAAATGTTCCTCGGTTTAAGGAATAGAGATGACCATTAATAATAATACTTTATACATCTTATCTTCTGTAAGTTAACACATAAAACCAAATCTCATTCCATTTCTATGTGAATTATGTGTACTTGCCTTTATGAGTATCACTATGTGTTTACTAAAGGTGCTAGTCAGTACTTGGAAAGAGGAACTGCTGGTGCTCGTGAACTCACTCAAACTCTCTTATCAGATGTGGGTCCAGCTACAACACTTTCAGTGTTTCTACTACCATCTTCACCGTATCACCAGTAAGGCTGACATGAGAGCTTTCAAGATACAGAGCATTTTTGGAAGGGTGCTCTTTCCACTACATGCTATAGTATCTCATAGTGCAGTCCCCAAGACTGGCAAGATAACTAAAAGATTTCCAGCAAGGAATGAACCAAAAGCATTTAAAAATTAGTACAAATAATTAAGAGTTTAGGCAGAGTCTCAGTTAAGACCACACCTCCTCAATTTTCCAGAACAAATGACAGTATGCATTTCAGCATCGTCAGGAACAATTTTGCCTTTCCTTAGGTTCTTCAGTGTTGGGCTGGGGTTTTTTTTCCCTTTAACTATACTTCTCTGTCACACTCAGCTGAAACAAGACATTCTTCTTTAAACAGAGAGTTGAGAATAAGAGACACTGTTAATCTGGTAGTCTAACCACACTGTAAATACATGATTTGCAACATATATTCCTATTTCGGAGTGTGGGGCTTTTTCTTCTGACAAAAAATGATTTAACTAGAAGGCTTCTGAATGGAAACTTGGCTACTAAGTTTTGCTATGAACTATAAATTAAATCTTATGAGCATCAAGACAAAAATGTGTTAGTATACATAAGTGGAAATAATATAAATGTATGCTTAAATATAGTGAAAATTAAGTACCTATTTCAATGCCATCTATAGTAACATGAATGGTATAGAGACCAACAGCTCCAGGAGTCCAGTTTGCACAGTATGTACCATCATTATTGACTCTGATCAACATATTTTCACTGGGTCTAGGCATAAACAAAACAAAATCAATCAATTAAAATATAATGATTAGTATCATATTTAGTTTGGAAACTACTCTTTTTCTAGCAGATCACCTAAATACAATTTTTCCCTTTCCCAATGTATTAACCTCCTATTATTTACCATGAAAATAAAATCCTCTATTCTACATTTATTTATACCAAATGATAAAAGAACACATTCAGGGAGTAGCTAATACAAGTAAAGAAACAACATTAGAACAATTAAGAAAAAAGGATTTTAAATAAATGTACATGTAAGAAAACATAATACTTGACTTCTGTGTTTCTACCTTCAGACACGATTACCTGTCAGTCACACTTGGGAGTCTGAGCATAAGCAGAAGTGTCAGGACATGTTAATTTAAGTCCCTAATCAAAATAAATTTTTTAATGTTTACCTCTTTGGCGTTGGTGAAGCAAAACGTAGTTCTTCAAAAGAATAATTTTCGTATGCCTATAAAGAGGTTAAATTCAACAATAAAACCAACAGCTACACCACTGTCTTGAATAACAGAAAGCAGAGCATTTTCTTAAAGAACACATCAATCTAACTTTACACACCCCTGAAGCATCAATCAGGGAATCAGAAACAAATTTCAAAACACAGAAATATATAAATGCACACATGAAAGAGTATTTTCACTGTCTCATTAAACAGCCATTATTTAGATAAGGAAGACTGCTACTACTAACAAAAACCTTCTAAGTCTTCCAATCTCTTCAAATGTGACTTATATAAAACCCTTTTGAATCCAGACAGTGCACTGAAGACCATCTGAAGATAAGAAAGCAAGTAAGTTGCAGGTAAAACCTGCAAACCAGCCCAGGGGCTTCATCAATGAAATTTCACATCCTTTTTCTTTCAACTCCAACTGAAGATGAAATTCCCTGAACACTGAGGTGATACTTCCATTGACTTCCACTACAAAAAAGACCTGGTTCACTTCCATTACACCTTGTGAAATCATTGCTCTGAAAAACCCCCTAAGAAAACAGAGCTAGTCCTAGAAGTGCACGAAGTCCCTCACCAAGAATCCCTCTGGACTGCAAGAGTTGCTGAGTTATGAGATTCCCCTGTTAAAACCAACAAAAGGTAGGATAAGGACCTTTGAACATATATGCACATCAGTCATTTTGTGTCCCTGTATAAAGATATAGTTTTGGGTATCAGTCCCCCAAACATGTCATAATTTATTATATATATATTTTTATGGAGTGACATTTTATAACCATATTTAAGTATTTGTATCAATTACTGATACAATGTGCAGGCTGATGCAAAATGAAACTATCAGGAGATGTCTGCATTTTACACTGAAATGAGTGTGCTTAATAATGCAGGCAGGGAAATAGAACAGAATATTGACAATGCCTTGAATTCATAAAGTTTTGGATGGAAAGGACTTAACTTGAAAGGAAGATTCTCTGGAAAAGCACTAAATACAGAAATCAAGCATGTTTCAACAAGAGAGATGCTTTTTAAATTTAACCTTGGTGTCTTTTTACTTTTATCTTTATGAAGGTTCATAATGTTATTATCTTCTAAGAGGATTTCAAATGAATCCTTTCATTTTCCCTTAGCCTTATTTCAATTAAAAAATGATTACACATTAACTAGCTGATACTAAGCATTCCTCACTCCATCAAACCTACAGAAGAGTTTTTGAATACCTTACACTTGCACCACCATAATTTACCCCAAAGCATCTCATACATTACAACATATACCACCCTAAGAGTTGTGTGAGCAGATGTGACACCTATCACTGGAAAAGCAGCAGCAGGTATCTGTTGACAGTGGCTATCAGAAATATCATCTAAGCCCTAACTTGGAATAAATAATGTATTTCTGCCTCCCCTCAAGTCATTTTTAAAAGAAGCATCAAATCAAGAAGTGGTGTTTGTAGTAGCCCAAACAAAAACGCCAAAATCACACCTTGATATGCACATGATTTAGCATGTCCTTAAACCACTTGTTATACACTACACTGATTTAGTAGTTCTTTCATTGATCTATTAAATCACTATTCAGTACCCAGCTGCACTATTTACACACAGGTACTGCAGCACTATCCTTTGCCTCTAAAAGGTACCAGTTTGCTGGTTCTGCCTCCACAACCAATCCATACTGATTATGCCAAGTATTATCCTTCTCTACCATCCTGGCTAATCCTGTCTCATTAAGCTGTGCAACTGCTTGTTGTACACAACATGTCACATCTCTTAACTGGGTCAGTATGGTACACATATGTAAATTTACTGCATGTGCTCTAATATACTCAATCAAATCAACACTAGCTGCTCAGTTTTCACTTCTTTAAAAACTGTTCCTGGCTAAGTGTCTGAGCTGATGGATTTAACAGCGGCTCATTTCATCAGATGCTGCTTAATACGTATGCATTGATATATAAATCATTTGCATGCCTTTTTTTACTATGCTGAGATCTTATTTTTTCCTGTTTTACTATTTCACCTGTTCTAGTTTAAAGTATGCATTCACTGGAACACTCCAACTCCATATTAATAAATATAGTGGTTTAACTTTCCCTTCACCATTTTAGTATCTGTTTTTATTTCTCCTGAATGACTGATTAATTTGTTCATCTGTTTAAACAAAATCAAAGACAACTTTCCTTCTTATGTTAATCCAATCTAACTGCTTTAGAGTTTAAGCAATTGGCCCTTTTGATGTATTTAGTTTATTGCTGAACTAATATTAATTAAATTAATTTGCATTGAATGTATTTTCAGATTGGGACCAAAAGTAAATATACATTTTTCCTTCTCTGCAGCATACCTTTACACACTTTGAATGCTGAAATCTGTACTTACATTGGCAAAATTGCAGTAACTTACCTTCATCATTGTAATAGCAATATACCGAGCTTCTTTTACTATCATTGGCTCATAGGAGGAATCAAGCTTTGGTGAAGGAAGTCCTCCAAAGGTCATATCACTGCTAGGGGAAACAGCTGTTGCAGGACTGCCTGGTATCCGCTGCACTTTTTTAACTTGTTCTTGTTGCAAAGATGTTTTTTTCTGAGAAACAGGAATAGCTTTGACTTCCACCTGTAATAAGATGTGGAAGAGGTAATATGATTTAGTGAGAAAACACACATTTTAGTGAGAAAACACATACACACATTCTTTTAAATTTGATGCAGTGCAGTGACAAAGCGCTTAGAGCACTCCCTGTAAATCCAGCTGTGTCAAAACCCAACACATCTACACTTAATCTGTAAAGCCAAGCACAGCATCTTGGGAAGATGCCAATGGGCAGGGGAGAAGCACCCAACTGACTCGGCACACCATCAGCACAAGCTGGTGTCACTTCTGCCAGTTCCACAGCACTCCCTGGGAAGCAGCTCACAGTCTGGTATGCCTAGGGAAGTTTTCCCAGAACAGAAAAGTGAAACAAAGAGAAAGAGAGCCTTCCAAGTGAGTGCACAGATTTTAGAGAAGAACATCATGGCCACTAGATCAGCAATGGTTAGATTGGATCCTGGCTGGCTCTGCCACCTCACAACCAGCACTGCACATTTATATCGTGCTCTTCAATGCATGTTTTAACTGACTTTTTCCCCCAGAGGTAGCATGGATCTCCATTAGTGCAGGTAACAGCTAGCAGTACACAATTTTCTGAGAAAGACAGACAGACTACCTGAAATCTGCAATAACGTGCAGGTGTTTAAATACTGCAGTTTTCATACACAGTTTTAACAAAATTTGATTTAATTTACCAAAAGTTACATCACTGCATTGCACACTGAATGAGTCCAGAAGAATGATTAAATTGAATTAAGGTTTTTGTCACTTTAATATATTTGTGAACAGTAATTAAATAATAAAATCAGCAATAATTTTGATCATATTTTGACATATGCTTTTCCTGATTGATGGGAGAAAATCACTACAGAGAGTCTTCCACTTGTTCTGTCACTAATTTAAGTCAGTAATCACATAAGTTTCACTCAAGCAGTGTTTGTCACTAAGCTAATTCTTGTGTTACTGTTGTAGAACTGCTGTTCGTTACTACGTTTATAGTTCACTGCAAGAAAACTCAATTATTACATCATATACAAAGAACAAATTTGAGAGCTTTTCTCACAGGAATCATGCCTTTGTAAAAAGTATTTCATCTACACTTGGGCTTTAACCAAACCAACCACTCCACAGTAGTAGTGGGCTTTAAAACACAGAAGAAACCTAATCTATTAGAACTATATGAAAACCATTTTGTGTCTGTTTTGTTTGCATTGCTTTACTACTTCAAATCAAGCAGCCCACTTTCATACACTCCACATAGGTTTTACCCCAAAACGCACAAAATTCTTCTAACTCTACCTGAAGCTGTCAAGAGCACCTCCTTTCCAGTACTGAAAAACAGTGGTTAACTGAAGAGGCTGAAGGCAAGCACAGGAACACCAGCCCTTGCCAATTATCCTTATTAACTGCAAAGACTACAAGAACTTCCAAGTATTAGAAACAGAAAAGGTAAGAGTATTGTTCTAGTCTAAAATAAAGTAACCATAAGGTAGTCCATCAATGTCCTTCTGATTATTTTTTCCCATCACAAAGTCTATGGTTTATAATACTCTTTCCTGGCTTACAAATTAAAAAATGGATTCTTGTCACTTTAATACATGATCACCATCAAACCTCACTTATGACCGATTATTTATGCAACTACACATGTGTAGTTCATTACAGGAAAATGAACTGACATTTTCCTGTCATTCCAGGCAAGTTATTAATTTCATGAAATGGTGCTGGCATAATACAGAATTTAGCAGGTTTGTGGATTTAGATGTAAGAAAGTCTGACTACAATGAACTTCTGAATGCCACTTTCTGTACTATAACAAGAGTATTCTGTGGAATACCTACAATAAAAACTAAAAGACAGCATGCTTAGGCAGAACAGCTAAGATTATAATTATTACCTTCATATTAGGAACATGAACAACTTCCCCGTACTGGTCTTTTGTTTGTACTGTAATAACAGTTGGCCAACCACATCGGATGTCATCCTTATTCAAAAGCAATGATGTTTTTTGAGGATCAGCATATGAATCTGGCTGCAGCCACCTACAGCAAAGAAAAGTACCTAACATTAAAATCTCTTACAGTCTCCAAAAGACAAATTCTTACACTGTACAAATGTGACATAGAGCTAAGAAAAGACACAAAATCTGAATGCCTACATGGTTTTAACTAATGTATTAATGAAAACAATATAGCCAAATAATTTTATTTAACTAATACTTTACATAACTATGACAGTTCTACAGCCAGTTAAAAGGACATGCAACAGTGCAGTTTTACCTTGCAAGTCGTCCACCACTTGATCCTGGTACACAAGCAATAAAATCTTCCAGAAATGACTGCTCATTGCTTTGTACCTGCAGGGGAAGACTTCCCTCGAGAGCTTCCAAAATGGTTGGTGAGTGAGATAGTGCCAAGCCTTTCCCAAGAATGCCCGAGTGAGCTTTGCACACCTTTTTGTTTTTTTTTGGCAGAGGTTGGGGGTGAAAAGAGACATAGAACAGCTTTTCAGTAATATGTTCTCGTTTTCCCATAACGTGACACAATTGGTAAAAACACTTTGAGCATTTAAAAAATCGTTCAAGAAGAATAAACTTTACCCTAATAAAAGGTTTAAAAAAAGCCATCTCAGTCTATTTAACAATACTTTATGCCAAAAGACGTTAAATGACCTTGAGTTGAGGGAGACTCAGCATTAACTCCCATTGTACTCAACAAAAGGCCATCAGCAAACCAGAACAACTGCAATCCTATTATTTAGGACTTGATTAACATCACTGCTCAGCTGAAAAAGTGATTTTATTTCTCTAATTACAAAGATATGTAAAAGACTGATTTTGGTAACATTTAAAACTTGCCAAGTACTGCAACTTCAGCCAAACAGATATTTTCAAATACTTGGTCATCTAATGTTCTGTGTGACATTGCACGTATTTTTCCAAGCAGATTCATTATAAAAAATTACTTCATTTAAATACTAAAATTCTGTATTATTTTCTTGAACTGTTACATAATAAGCTGGATTCCATTCTACTTTAAAAGCCTTACAATTTACTGTGTTCTGTAGCAGTCAGTCTCAATGCAATTATGTGCTTAAGTACATTGCAAAGGATAAAAAGCTGCAGCATACCTGTAAGGCAGCCTCTTCAAGTATCTCAAGATCCTCTTCAAACTCACTACCTGCTGGAAAAATATAACAGTTATATTATCTACATATTACAGAATATGAGATTCAATTCTCTTTTGTGAAGCCTTTTATATTACAAATTTCAAGTCTGCATAATGATGTATCATACTGTTCAATCAGCAGAAGTATTAACATTTTCAAATAACATAGTAAACATGCAGTATTGTGTAGTTCAGTGCACACACAAATGAACAATGTAAGTAACATAGAACAAAAATTTGGTGCTTATCGTTTTATCTCCAAGGCACTATGTATGGCAAGTCTTTGGATGTGACTAGATACTTTCTGAGAGATTTTGAGAGGTCAAGATGGCTTATGGGAAACAGTATCTCTAAGTATGCAACAGCTGCTCCCTTTTAGGAGCCTACCTTTGTAAAATTATTTGAAAACCAGATAAACTCTGCACAATTTCATAAATTATGATTCCTCCTAAAACACAAAGCTCAAATACATAGTATTACACAGTAGTTCTTTCTCACAAATCCAACTCCAAAGTCTGACGATTCCAGGATGACCAGAATTGCCAAACACAGTCTTTTAACAGAGGAGTGAAACAGATAAGGTTACTATATTTCTACTCTCTTTTAAAAACATTTCAGGCAATTCTACTAGTCAGAAGAAAGAAATAAGAAAATCAAGTCCCAAAGTAATTTTTAAAATTCAAAGAAATAAAGACATATAAAAACTACCCTCAAAAATAAACTACTACCAGATTTGATACAATTAAGAATGCAATAATACAAAATACATAAACCAATTACACACTGCTGTTTAAGTCAGATCTTGGTCACAGACCAGATCTCTCTTGGAAAGAAGTATCTTAAATTTACATCTTGAACTAGCAAGAAGGAAAAACAACCTTTTGAACATGGTAACTTGAACAGTATTTGGGTGTAACTCTCAAAGATACTTTTCCTCCTATGTGAAGAAATCACTTTCTGGTCCATCTTCCTTTGCAGCAAAATAGGTTTAACCTTGTCAGGTCCTTCAAAGCACTTTTATTCTTAATATTTCTAGAGGAATACTCCCACAAATATTTGACTACTTGCACAATGAATACACCGACTACAACAATTACTAAAACGTAAAACTGTAGAAATTATAACCAAGTATGAAAAGTCTACTAAAAAGGGTCTTCCTGTGTGTATGCATTACAAGAAAGGCTTTTACATAATTATTGATTCTATTATTCTGTGTAGTTTTTTCTTAAGGGACACTCTTCCACATGTAAGATGACAGGGCTCTGCAGATTAGGAATGACAATATTAAAGAGCCATTACACTTGCAGCAAAAGGCAGAACATAAATAACCTAAGATGCAGAGAAAAAAAAAAAAAAGTCTGATACTAAGGCATTTAAGTGTTGCTCTAGAAAACCACAGCTTTACCACTTTTTCTGCCACAGTGTTCTTCTGAGACACCAGGCAAAACACTCAAAGCAAAATTACACACAACTGAAAACCATTTTCAAAGGCTGCACAGTATTTTCAATTTGCAAATACTACCACTGTTGACTATAATTCCCCAGTTTTGTTTACTCAGAGGGTCCAGTGGTCTTGGAGAGCAACAATACATTTATATAAGCACTGTAAACGTGCCAGCAACCTTAACAGACTTGGTTGAAGTTCTTGAGCTGATGTTAGATAAACAGTCAGACAAATCACTTGCCATTAGATCAGTCATCAGGAAAACTCCTTAGAGGCAATGCACCTATCCCTCCTCTCTTGCAGATCATACAGAACCACTTTCACACACAGCTGTGACTGCATAGACAGCTTAACTGCATATTTTATTTCAAATTTCTATGGGATAGCATAAAGTCAGTCTATGTGTCACCCATCTTATTTTAGGCATTTTAACAGAACAAATATAAAAAGCTCCCAAGAGAGAAGTACAAAGTATTGTAAAATACGGGAGATTAAGTTATGAGGATTTCAGTCTTTTTGTTGCTGTTGTTGCATAGAAGAACAGCAAAACTAAGAGAAGTCAACAAAACTAAGGAGCTTGAGGAATAAGAGATGAAGGTACAATTTAACCTGTAGAATTGCCTGTACTTTGGAGAGTGAAATAAATATCTACTAGTGCAGTTGAGGTATCTCCTTACAACGAAGTAAGAAATTTGTAAACAATCCAAATACACAAGCAAAATACTGTATTAAAAATACAAAGTAGATTGTGTGATTATAACTCCACACTGATCAGTGCTCTCCTGCTCATTAATCCATGCTTCCATAACAGTATCTGAGCTTTGATTTGTGCTCCTAAATTAAAATGATCAGAGAGATATCCTATTATATATTATGAGCCTGTTTTTCCTATATGTTGATGCTATTTAAGAGAAATTATATCACTCATAATATGGCTGCATCATTAGAAGTTCTAATTCCATCTCCATAGCCATTATTTCCACAAACTCATTTTTCCTTATATTTTCAATTGCACTTGGGTTACTATAAACCTCTATTTGCAGCCTCTGCTGTAAAAGTATGTGATTTCTTTTGTAATTGTAAAAAAAAAAAAAAAGCTATAGTAGAAATATTTTTAGTGATAAGATCTACAGATGAAGTGGTCACTTTCAACTTGAAAACAGTAATTTTAAATTTTGCAATTCAGTGCTACAGGAATTTTTTCATACAGAGTGGTGTGGAGCATGGGGAGAAAAAAAAACAGTGAAAGAAAAATACAAAGATGATACCTGCACATTTATGAAGTACCACGAGGAAATTGTGGGACACAGTTCATACAGTCATACTCTACCGGTGGATGGGGTGAGTTCATTCAAATTTAAATGACCAGGTCTCCCTCCTCCCCATATGCACACAAAGGGAAAAAGGTAAGCAGAAAATACTGCCAGCTTTATTGTTTGATTAATTCAGTTTCAAGACTCAAATTAAAAGCAACAGTAAGATTTAAATGTACTATTAATTCAGAAAACATGGACAATGATGAAATAATGAAGTATGTTCTTACCAACAGGAAGTGCTAAATCTTTCTTCATCAAAGCTGCTGCACAGGATCCTCCTAAATTTGCCAGTTCTTTCTCCAACTGAATAATACCCTTAAAATAAAAAAAAAAAATTAAAACAAAATTAGTGTCTCAGAAAATAGGACAATAAACACATTAACCTGACAATGTTTTATCTTAAGAAATACTGTATGTCCAGGTATTTGAAACTTCTCAGCAATGTATTTCTTGTCATACAGCTACTGCCATGTTCTTCTGTGACATAGGACAGCGTACCAAAATTTTTAGAATAAAAAGGTATGTTTGAAAACAATTACGTATAACTATTGTTTAGATGACAGACTTAAGGTATTGGCTAGCATGTTTTAGCACTGAGCATTTAAAACATGCCAGCAGCTTTGTTTGTAAATGCTTTAAAGAAAAACAATGACATATGAATCTACATGGGGTTTTTTGCTTAACCAAAAGCTATTTCTATTCAAACTATTCAGGCTAATTAGATCATCTGTAGAAATTATAAATTTGATTTTGCTGAAAGCCAGTGGGACTACCATAGATAATAATCTTATGGTATGTTTTCTTATCTGATATGTAAAGAAATTCCAAAGAACTTGACATTCTGGAAATCTGAAGACATGATTTAGCTTGAGCAAAATCCAGGAATAAGATGATGTAAATCTTCTGTGAGGGTTGTAGTGTAAGCAAGATGCAGACTTTGTGAAGTCCACAAGAATCAACAGGCCCAAAGACTCCCAGGATAAGGGAAGACTTATTTTTCCGGATGTAGTATAAAACATATTAAGTGTTTTCAGTAATCTCTTAAAATAAGCCAAAAGAAAGAAGTGGTTCAAGGACATGAAAAAATTTAATCTTCCCTTTGCAATGAACAGTGGTGGAAATGATTCATGTCCTTAAGGCAAAATGAGGAGACCACTGGGTAAAACCTGAGGTAGCCTAAATGCACACAGCATTTCCAAGGAGTCAGAGTTCTGGTGTAAGTGAGCACTGGAAAATAATGCAGGTATGTCATTCAATAGGCAGTGACAGTGAAAAGCCCCACATCTTGGATCTCTGATGCAAGAGTAGGCCAGAATTTCAGGAAATCTTATATCCCACTGACACAGAAGATAAAACCACACAATGTTTTTGCAGAGTGCCACAAACCATGCAAAAAGCTATTTCAATAGTATCCTGATTAAAGAATTCCAAATTAATAATGCCCTTAACAAAAAAAAAGTTACTACTTATATAAAATTAACCTAAATTTTTTTTGCTAACATAACTTAGCCATAAGTGGAAATACGAATTTTTTTACCGTAAAAAAATGTATTAGGTGATTTATTAGGTGAAGCAATTATAACTATCTCACTTTTTCCCTTACCTCATCACTTCCTGGACTAAATTCATATCCAATTGCATAACATTTGAAACCATAAAAACAAGCTTTTTCATCTTTCACATAGTCTGATGCAGTCTCCAGAGAAAAAAGCGCTTCATTCCCTTAAAGAAGTAAAAGGATAAATTAATTGAGTAATATATTCCTCCTCTTCTTGTGATTTTTTTTTTAATGTAAGTATATATGAAACCCAGCCTTTATATGTAAAATATTAATTAAAACCATGGGAAAAGAAGCAGATCAATACTTCGAGCAAGAAACATTCTATAGACATAATTAACTTGCCAGCTTGGATAAAGACCCTTCTTTAACTTTGTTTGCCAAGATAATTCTGCAGAAAAATCAAACTTCCTTTAATTACTGTAGTAACTCACATTACTAGTAATTGCATCAGTATCTATGTATTACCTGGCAATACTAACACCATGGTAGGCCATCCTGAAGATCCAGAGAACTTTTTCAGTTCAATCCATGAATTAAGGTTCTCATGAACAGAGGTATGCTTTGGTCCAAATCCCAGGCTCTGTGCAATTCTGACAGGAATTAGTAAACGAAGAACATCCTCTGACTGAGCAGTGCCACACTGAGTGTCAAACTCTATTGTTATCCACCTGACACATTCAGGAAAAGTCACCTAAAACAAAGCAATAGGTTAATTATGTCCAAGCTTTGGGGTTCTTCGGTTTTTTCCCCACGTTTACTTCTTCATTTCCATTTGGCTTTAACTCTAATTTAGTCTAAGAAGTGATTTAATTATGTAATTCTGCACAATTGTTTTGCTATTCTTTTAATTAACATTAACCTAATTTATTCCTTGAAATTTATGTACACTTGAAATGTTTTGCAATTTACTCAATTACAATCTTGTGTTATAACTTAATATTCTGTTTAAGTATTTGCACTGGCACCGCTTGTGATTGTTTTTAACAATTCTGTACAGGTTCATTAAACAAAACAACCACAGAATACTACAAACATTGAACTCTCAGATACCTTTTTCAAACTCAAACTTCAACAAACATATGAATACCTGTTTTGTGCAATCCCAGAAAATACAGAGCAGCTGATTCCCACTTGTGAATGTGGCCTGCAGTACAACAGCATATAGCTACAGAAATTCAAATGTAGTAACTACTAAACCCAAGGCTTTAGACATGCTCCATAAACTTTCAGGACAAAAGCAAGCATTATTGTATCTGCATGATCACATGGTAACTATATTTTCTGCAGTGGATGTCCTGCTGTCTCACAGGACAAGCACTGGAACAGCAGAATAATAATTCATGTCCTGTTCAGGCTCTTGATTATATGTTTGCAAATTCTGGATGTTAATTTGACTAGAACTGACTTTATGTATTCTTACAAAACATTGTTTTAGCATTAGAAAACAAAGTCTGATATATGATTATATACTCTATAATAAAGACTGAACTTCTACAACCTCTAGAGTTAGAGCAAAGAAATTCTGTATAACAGCAGAAAAATCAAAGACTATGCAAATTTAGGGACTTAGAGCAGATACCTAACTTAGGGAGCTAAAACTTCACTATTTTCCACTATACTTGATGTAGAGTTTTGTCCAGAAAGCAGTACAGCAATAATATAAGGAACTGTCTTCTATATTAGACAATATTAATTATCATCCACGGCAACAATTTTTCAGATAGCAAATGCTGACTCAAGAAAACTCATGTGTAGAGCTTTTAAGAAGCAGCATGTGCACTTAGAAATGGTGCTCACCTTATAGTGTGTAACAGAGGCAGGTTTATAGGGATGCTCACTTTCTACCACAGCATAGTGATTGGAGGTAGTACAAGCTGAAAGCCCTTGCTCTGGCTGGTTTCCAGTGGTGCTGTCTGTAGACTGATTTGGGTTAAAAGCTGGAGGGGCATATTTCTGATTCAGAACTGCCACGGAAGGAAGTAACTGTTGTACCAGGCCAAAGACCTCAACAGCAACCTGTAACATAACACTACAGGTGTTATTACAAAGCATTATAACTTGGTGAAAACAATACTCTAATACTTCCATTTCTCTTCAGTGGTTGAACATTCTCAGAATATCATTAATAACAATTCATTCAGTCATTCTGCAATTCTGCATCCTCACAATCCTGACAGAAAAATCAATCTCTTCTTGGAGACTACCAAAGCTGAAACAGGAATCTGTATATAATTGTGGCATCCTTTCCCTAAAATAGCTTCTACTGAAACCTTGAATATTAACAAACAGAAAGCACAAGTTTACAGAAAGTACGTATCATACTAAAGTCAAAATTCAGTTATACTTTATGACCATACCAATATTGGGGGATTTTTCAAATATTCAACATATTTTAATGTATGAAACCTTAAGCATTGCACTGTTCCCTGTAATCTTCACTACATTTTCTAAGCAGATGAACACTTCTACAGCAAAGTACTTGGTTGTTTCAAATCTCAGTTCCATGAGGAAACAAAATAGCTAAAGTCTCACACTGTCTTTCATGACAAGATTTTAAGTGGTCAGTTTTATTTCCTCCCCCTTTAAAATAAAGTCAGAAAACATCACAGAGCTCATGAAAAAGCAATAAAAGGCAATAGTGTCTACTAGCTAAGGATTATTGACATTTGCAGATCTAGTAACAGATCTCAAGAGTGTCCCAGACCAGGCACGTGCAAGCAATGCCATGGCACTGGAAAGAATGTTCTCTTATTTATAGTTGATATCTTTCAAACTCTAAGTTTGACAGAAATTATCTTAATTTAATGAGCTAATGTTTTTGCTCTTTACTGTCAAAATAAAATTTATATAACATAAACAAACCATTTCATCCCACCAATGTTCATCAATGAGTTCTAAATTACATTCTCCTCATTCCTTATCTTTCCCTACTACTAAAGCCTGTCATATTTCTCTGCTTCCTTAAGGTATTTTTTATCACGTTTTCAAATGAAGTTAATAAAAAGATCATTATACGTTTTTTAAGTTCTTGACTCATGGGAGATTCATGACACATGTTATCAAATATAAACCACTAATTCACAAAATAGTAAGAAATCAAGATGTTGAAACTTTCACAGTAAACCTTTTCCTTGCATAACATTCATACATTTCTTGAGGATGTAATTTCTTTTGAGGAACATACCTTGGGAATAGCTGCTGCTACTGGTCCTATGTAGGCTATGATGAGGGGAAGCAGCATTGAAAACAGACTGGAAGAGCTGAGTAATTCTGGAATGTCTTCAGCTAAATAAAGATTATTAGAACAGAGGTATTATTAATAAACATGCTATGGTTCAAAGCACATCTTATTTTTTTGGTTTGCCCCTTGTGAGTTAAACTTCTATTTCCTAGACTATTTTTACTTCAAACTGTTTTCATTATTTAGCACTGTTGAATTCTGAGTCTGCCAAGTCCACCCAAGATAAATATATTGTTATATCTGTTGAAAAATGTCCTTCTCTTAGAGGATTATTTTATTGCATTCTTTGCCATTTTGTGAAGCTGTGTTCATATTTTCTACAATATAAAAGTTAGCACAACAGTCCTCCCAGCCCTTCAAAATGAGTTTTATAGCACTATGTATTATACTGGACATTTTGGCAATGATGGCTGATATCTATATTTCTCAAAAAGGGGAGTTTAAGTGCTTATATATTAATTACATAACTAGTCTTACTGATTACAACCTCTGTGCTAAACACTGAGGAAATCTGCAACTAATCAGTCATAAAACATCTTTAGGAAATAAAGAATATTACCAGCTTTAATATGATACTTGCTAAATTGATGAGCAAATTTATACAAAGTATCTGACTATGCTATCACAAGCATAACTCAATGACACAAGTTACTCACAGTTTGATACCTACAGGAATGAAAGGTTAGAAAAATATTTTTTGGAAAGCAAAAGAGAAACATCACAGCTCTTGTACTCAAGTCATATTCTACTATCATGGCTTGTTAGCAAAGTAAAAAATTTTGAAAAGTAAAGTAAATTTTCTCAAGCCTTACCATCTACAGCAAGAGCTCTGTGCAACAAGTCTTTGGCTGCTCGTACAACAGCACTCACAACAGAAAGAGCCCTGCTACAGTTTTTGTCCTCTTCATTAGCTTTGTTCAACAGCTGTGACTGCAGATCGCCATCATACTCGCTCCTGGATAGCGGATTAAGTTAAAGTAAGTTCACAAATACAAAATTACATTTAAAAAAATTACTGGCTAATTTTTTGGCGTAGAATAAGCAAAAGAATTTTTGATAAAGCAATAAAAAACCACAAAGAAACCATGAAGGATATTTTGGAGGAAATGTCTCAATGTTAGTCCTTTGCAAGAATTTTGTTTGGCAAAAAGCATAAAAAACATTTTTCTGCAATGTTTCTTTTCTCTAGATGCCTTTTAAACCACAGAATTAATTGCTATGCTCTTCCAAAGCCAGTTCTCTGTCTTGGTAAAAACAGAGCAATGGTAAACCCTTCACAGAAACAAGTAAAACTTTGTTAATGGATATTTCTGCATTTTCATAAGAGACAAAGATTCTCCCTTCTTATTTCAAAGATTAATTATGGCTTTGAAATACAGTCTTGGGCTTACTCTTAACAAACAGTTCTTTATTTAAATCCACTCTGTCAAATTAGGCTCTTCTAAACAACATACATGAAACCATTTCAATAAGGTTCAAATTGCTTTTTCAAAGCTATCAAATGACAATTACAAACTAATTTAAGCCTTCAATATGATAGTGATATCTATCAATATAGCCTTGATATAGAGAAATAAAATCACTTAGTCAACATGTAAAACAAGATCTACCATTCTCTTTTGGATATCTTATGTTTGTCCACTATATTATTTCAGGACTAGCGCCTCAGAACGTTCAGAAATTTTACTTTGAGCAGTTCAGTGAACAAGGCTATCTCTCGTCCTCTGTCATGTGAATCAATCACTTACAAAAAGATTGTTTTTTTCAAAGTATCCTAGAATTGCAGCTTTGCTGTCAGCCTCAAGCCTTTTACATTTGGAATTTTTAGCTACTGATGGTAGGTGCAATTAAACTGAGTACTTTTCCAACAAATCCCTCCAAAACTTTTCTGCTCTTACCAGAAGTGTATTAACTTTTGTATGTGGCCTTTCTTTGCATATGCCTAAGAAACATTTGTATTGATATCTGAGCATCCTCCAAACAACATGAAGTGTGACTTTTACAACCTGCTCGATAACAGTTGACTGAACATTTGTTTCTTTGCTGTAGGCAAATCAAAACCTCAAATCATTATATATCAAACCGTGAGTCCTCAAACTAAGTCCATAACAATAGATATATTTATCTATTTAGCAATAGATAAATTTATCTTGTCCATGCAAACTACAAAGACTTCGTGATTACAGTACAGCAGCTGCAATTTTTTTCAACACAATTTATTAGGTAACAGTTCCAACCTTGTACCACTAGTCTTTTGAAGGCTTCTTTGAATTTTATCAGTTGAAACTAAAAAACCTGAGACTGTCCTGATCTGAACACAGGACTTTGGTGTGGGGTTTTTTCATATCTTAATTTATCATTGTTTGAATGCCTTGAAGTTTCCATTACTGAAATTATGTCCTTTGCTTTTCTGAAATTAAAGAAATTGTTATTTCTCTTTAATTTTCTCTTTTGCCCTTATAAAAGCAGATAATCTAGGAGTGAAAATATGTTTTCCATGTCTTTCTTTCATCCTTCTCACCTAATGATACTTTCCAACTATTATACTTCATAATAAAGTCCAAGATACCAGGAGACTAAATCAATTAAAGTATCATGATCTGCACCACTGCAATTCCATTCTTTAATAAACAATTACTGTTTTTACTGACAAGCTGGATCTTTGAGCACAATCTCATGTTTTAAGGTAGTTTAGAGCTATCCTGTATCTTCAAATATATTATTACTATAATTTTGCTGGCCACATTATTTCTTCATATTTTACCTTCTTAAGAACAACATGTTCATGTGCTTGTTAGTCTAAAATACATCAGTTGGTGCAGTATTATTTTTTCAGATCTTCTACATCTTTTATCATATAGTTACTTCTCAGAAAATTAAAGATAAAAGTAAATTACTATTCATTGATCCTTTTATTCCTTCCATCTTCTGTTGATCAGCCTTATACTGCCAGTTTGAAAATCATGTCTTTATACAAATCAGGGTAAGCATCTCAAACACAAAAGCAATGCTTTCTGCAAAAGCATTACCACAAGTGAACTCCTACTGTCATCCTGAAAGGCTGAAGTAAAGCTCCCCTGCAGGACAGTCAGATGTCTCAGCTGATTTTCTTCAGGCAATTGCAATTTCTCTTTTTATACCTTTCACCTCTAAGTAAGAGAGGAGACAGTTCCTATATAAATAGACCTTGCTTCACTACCTCATGCAATTATTTTTGGAAACTGAAGAACTGAATAAATTGGTATAGAAAAAACCAAGAGAAATTGAAGTTGCACATCTTACGAGTTCCTCATATTTAGAGCTCTAAGGTAGTAAACAATGGACCGTGTAAGAAGTCAACCATCACATCAACCAAGTCAACCATCAAATCAAAAAACAAGATTGGCAGATGAATCACAAACACACTCTGGATGCATTTATTTCTATTACTTCTTAAAAATAGATGTGTTATAATAGCACTGTGATGGTTTTGTTCACTTTTCTTAGAAATGAATCACTACAACACACAAACCTGTAATAAAGAATCTGTGGGATTTGTCCTCGTGTTTGGTTGGTGCCATTACTGCTCAGACTACACGTACTGAATGTAAATGTTACACCATCCGGACACTGAACCGTGGTCATTCCACCATCTCCATTGGCAGTGCGGCTTCCGTAATTCCTCAAACGAACTGCATATTTTACATTTTCCTTAGAAAGAAGAGCAAAAACTGGTTGCAGTATAAACAAGTATGTAATGGCTTCATGGTATATGAAAGTTATTATTTTACATTAATACTGGACAGTCTGAAAAGTCCCTCAAAGCACTCTACAAATGAAATGAAACAAAAAAGGATCCAGCATTTAACAAAAATCAGAGCTGTTCCATGTTCCCAAACTATGGACCATAACTTAAATTACTACTAATTACTTTAAGAGCAAGCAGGTATCCAAGAAAATTAACTATCAAGTTGCACAAAAAAGGTTGCACTTTCAAAAATATTCTAAAATTACTAGGCAACTATAATCTATCATATGCACTTATAAAAACTGGGATCTAATTTCTTCTAGCTAACAGGATTTGGAACTTTTAATTTATAGGCTGAAGTCAAGACTTTACGAAGAACACATCAAGATCAACTTGTGAATGTGCATCCAAATACCCAAACAATTTACACTGACCATTTCAATTTTGTTATCTAAAGAAGTTGTATGAAACCTACAGATGTGCTTTTATTTTATTTACCTTCAGTGGCACAACTTTGTCAAGTCTGATTTCAGCTATGTCACTAGGCGAATCATCTGTGGTGTAAGTTCCTTTAACCAATTCTAAAGATGTCCATCTATGAGAATGAGTTGCATCTCCAGTATGATCACTCTGATTCAAAGAAACAAAGTAATTTTAATACATTTATAATGTAAATACATGACACATGCAATTGTGCAACTTATGTTTCATTGCATAAATTTTTACATTACAAACAAAAAGATGAAAAACCTGTTCAGAGTCAACAGTAAAGCCTTTCCCCTAAAGAGGAAATTACTGAGCAAAGGTTAATTTCCCATAGTAACCTATGTTTGTCTTTGGAAGAGATCAGAATAATTATAGTGAACAACTGTGTGCAAAAGAACAGTAGTTTTGCTTCATTACAAGAACCCACAACACAGTTTTATGCTGCTTCTAAGAGAATACATCAACAGCACATGAAACATCTGTACGTAGAGTGTGATCATGCTGCTAGGACATTACCCTTTTCTTCAATTTTTGGTTATTAAATCATTTCTTACTTTCATTCGTGGTTTACAGAGAGGTAACTGGTACTAATTTACATTTAGCTCCAGAAAGTAAAAAGCCCCCACTTGAAATATTACTTGTAATAAAGGAAAAGTTCAAGACAATAACCAAGATAAGGACCCTACTAGATATGGTAAGAAGCTTGTGGTAATACAAAAATCTTCACCATAAGCAAAAAACCCTATTACCACTGCACTGTTTTACTGGAAGTCTAGTCGGAATATAAATATGAAAATATCACACTGTAAAACATACTCTAAAAAAACCCTCTGTGGTTACTTTTGTTCAAATTGTTTTCCCAAATGCAGTACTTACATCATCAACTAATACCTCCAACTCATACTCATGAATTCCTCCTCCACCGTAAACAGAAAATCCTACTACAACTACACCAGGTTTGTCAACAGAGAAACATATTGCATCAGGGGATCCATTTCCAGTATTCCAGCTTCTTCCCTGACTTGTTTTAGTAAATCGGTTTGGAGTGGATTTGACAGAATGGAGAGAATTCAGTCCATCAACCTGTAGAAAGTTATATACAGTTGTCAGAAAATATTCACTGCTAAATGCTAGACAACTTTAATAAAGCAAAGTTTAGTGAATTAAATCATCAGATTTTTCAACTGGGTAAATTTTAAAAGTCAACTCATAAACCATACAAGATGCTGCTACTTAGCCTTCCAGTTAATATTGACTAAAAGAAAAAAGACAGTATTTCCCATAATTAGAAATTAACTAGGAATAATCAAGAATCCAACTTGGTTTTTTAAAGTATTTAAATATATATTTTTTTATAGGATGAATTTGCAAAAAATACAGATTAGCTGTACCAAAAGAAAGGTTAGGTATTTCTGCCTTAGGTAAAGGTGAGGTATTTCTGCCTTAGGTACAGTCAAGATGAAGAGAGGGTAGAAACAGATGTTACATAATGGTAAAAACACCTTGAATCAAGATGTTATCAAAAACCTGATTCTATCTATGAGAAAAGCCTGTTGATAGCACAGAGACAGTGACACACCTTTAACAAAGTAAAATATTTTTCTGTCACTTAACGAAGTTATAGCCTCCTGAAAGGATTGTACGTGTACACAAATATGCAGGCAAAAAGCCAAGTACTCAAAAAAATTGCCATTTTTTAAACAATCTGCAGTATTCTGTAGCACTAATGAAGTAGCTAATTATCAACAATACTTCCCTAATACAGTGAATATATGCTTTTAAATTTATGCAAAGCATCTGTACTACTCAAAACAGAATTCCAGAATCTCTAAGATCTGCACACCTATGAAATACCCATCCCAGCCTGTATCACATTCATAGTATGTTTGTCCTGAAAGACTTCTAAAAATTTTATAGGAGTTTTACCTCAGATCCTAATGCTGATGCCGTAAGTTCACTCACAATACTAGCAAGCAACCCACAGGTATTAGAAACTAGATGTGAAGAGAAAAGTTCATTTTCTCTTCTAAGGCTGTTTCGTACTGGTAAAATAACAATGACCAGCATCTTTTCCAGCACTTCCCGAAAGCTTGTCATCCCTGAAACATTTTCTTCACTCTGCAGTGTGAACAGAAACAATGACAAATGACACGGTTATTAAAAAAAGAAAAAAACAAAAAACTACAAACTTTCACATATTATAGGTATTAGGTAATTGAAATATCTGTCACTTCATGAAGATAAGAAATGTTCTAGAAAGTGGAAAAAAACTAAAATTCTCAAAGCTATCACAGTATGTATTCCTTTGTCAAAAGAATTGATTGATAGCCTTAATTTCCTGTACGAGGTGGTGACAAGTCTTTTATTGCATTGTAAAGGTACCAGATACAGATATCCTTACCAGGAGAGGTCTCTTCTTAATATACTATACAGCCATAAAACCTATGGGCTTTAAAAGCTTACATTAAAACACAGTGGATATATAGCTACCTTTGAAACTGTTCATGTAATTTTCTTATGCAGTGTCTAAAAAAGAAACTTGGAAGCTTTATTGTTTTGGTGTTAGCAGAACGAATCTTCTATGTAAAGAGATAAGACAAAACCAGTGGTGGGAGGATTATAAACACGGTTTTTCTTTGCTGAATGAAGACTATGAAACAAATCTAAGCTTAGGCATCAATTTGTCTTCTGCCTAGCAGTGACATCCACTGCTTTCGACAAGAAAACTGAAATCAGCTCAACTGATGAAAATCCAAGGTTTATCTTTCTCACTTTGTATGCCAAAAAAAATCCAAGTAGTGAACAAATATGGAAGACAATCAGACAAAGCAAACCTGTACAGAACACTTTTCCATCTTTTACAGTTAGGAGGCTGCTATCCAAGACACAAATATTATATTTGCATTTAGTAGTGCCTGGTGGTTTTTTCCTTCATTAATTTGTAGAGGTGCTTTCCAAGCACACCATGAAAGCTTTTAGCACAATAATGGCCTACAGGTGTATGTCCCCCAGCTCAACTGTGTATTTTATGAAGAGTAGAAAACTTCTGACCTTATCTTTTGCTCTAAATTTCTGGTAATGATAGATTCTACAACTATCCTTTATTTACCTTTCTTGCATAATTCATAATTTCATACCCCTGTTGTCATCCAAATGGAAGAATACTGTTTAGTAGTCCCATTTCCCTTATTATTATATTTTATTATCTTTATTTATTATTTATATTTTGTCTTATTTCTCATTTCTGTAAATCAATTCTAAAATATCAGAACTGCAACAATACAGCCCTTGATTAGGAAATTGTTTAATAACCTTTGCTAGAACACTAGGAACTAGGATTCCTTTATTGGCCCCCTTAAAAACTCCAGTTTGGGACATGACTTTTTATTACTAAAGTTGTGTTGACTCTTCCTCAAAACACCAAATCAATCCACATATTCCTCCTTGTGATCACATGAAAAAAACTGAAAAACTGCTGCAGAAAACACTGTGCAACAGAATACTACTCCAAAGGATATTTCTTCCAATTTAATATTCCAAGATAAGAACCATTCTGCTTAGACATTCTCCAAAAAGGAAATAGCTGGAATATTTCAGACAAAAAGTTGAAAATTGCACAAAATAATAAATTTCTGAACTAAGCCTTTTAAAAGGAAAACACTTAGGTAAATTCATTTACATCTTTATCAAGCAAAAACCTGCAGGTATGTAAGAGCTTTTTGCTGCAAAGTAAAAGAAATCATTAAACTTTTAGAATACATCTTAACCTGACTAAGCTTTTCCATGTGTGCAACCAGAAGAGGAAAGCGATGGGCCAGAGCAGAGTCGTTCTCAGTGCTGACTTGTTTAACCATGGAGCGCAGCAAGGCCTCTCCGTCGTAAGCAATGGGGAAGATGGAGGTCAGCTTCACTGAAGTGTGGCACAGAGCAGACATGACAGCTGCAAGGAGCCGACTGCTGGAGGTCTTGAAGTTTGCTTCCTGGATATCCTAAAGACATAAAAATAAATTAACAGAATGGCACCACTGCAATGAAACAACAGGGAAACTACTTTTGAAAAGAACTTTCCAGCTTTATTGTAATTAATAAAAATAATTTAGAGAAAGCTTTTCTATGAATTTTACTTTACCTTCCCTCCTAAGCTTGAATTCAGATCTTCAAAACTGGAGCAATTAAAATTTCTTGGTTGGTATATTTTAAAATAAACCTGTCTAATATTACTTTTAAAATTATGGTATCCTTTGAAGACAAGGCTTTTCTTATAATTAACAATTATAATTAAACAACTTAATTAGATTACTACATTAAAGAACAGATTCTTCCTTGAAATTGTATATGCTAAATGAAATTGTATATGAAAGGTTTGTTGAATATGCTAAATGTTTGCATCTTACCACAAGCGATGCAAGCAACCAACTACACTGTTTAGATGTGGGATGCTCATTCACAATAAGCAAAAGAAGAAAGTTGTTGATTATAGAATAGTATATCCATCTGTTTCTCATGTACTTGGCTGAATCAGAGCACTGCTGTAGTGTTTAATAATGAGAAATTACTCAAGTATTAGTGATAAAAAATACTACATGGATGCTCTTAGGCAACATGCAGCAAGAGTAAGCACATATAAAGGCACGGCCTCAACACTGAAAAAGCAGGTGCTGACAGTTACCAGCACCACAAATTTTCTTCACTGTCCCACAGAGAATCTTAAAAGCTAAAGAAGACTAAGTTCCTAGGCTCTTATTGAACTACATTTAGAGAACACCCCAAATAAACAGAACCAGAGACAAATCCAATACACAATCACATTAAAAAAACAGTACAAAACACAACAGAACTCAAGTCGCAAATCAGGACAAATGCAAAAAATTAGTAACAGTTTTAAGTATTACTTGGCTTCAATTTGAGCAATAGGACAAGCTAAGCTGTTATAGTTATTTGTGCCATTTTAATATACCTGGTCCAAACAGTTCAGCAAGTCACAAAGACATGCCCACTGGAGAGCTGGTGTTGGATAGAATGAATGGAAGCAAGCTGTAAATGTATTATGGCATTCCTGAAGAACAGCTTCTAACAGACTGAGAGGCTGACTAAGATATCCTTGTGGATCATTGTCCAGCTTCACCATGCAATGGTCAACTCCTTCAGATAAAATTTTTCTCAGCAAGGTCCTAGTTTTTCCAATGCAATCTGCTAGTTTGCTGGTTTCTTCTACAACTGCCTTAGCTGTAGCTAGAAGATTACACAAAGAAGCATTAAATGTACAATAATGAAATATTTTCATGTTAGAATGCACATTTTAAATGCAAATAGAAAAATTGTGAATTTTGCAATATTGTTGAATCTACAATCAGAGACATTAATTCCAAAAGTAAAACGGTGACAGGGTGTTAAACTCTATCAAAGAAACCTGAGCATTAAAAACTCCTACTTTTCTGATCTTTTATAATATATACTTACATACATATAATATATACAGTGTTTTAATGAGCACTGTTAAAGTACAGGCATGAAAAACACAATCTTTCAAATTCACACTGTGCTTACCGCCACAGCAAGCACAATGTAGAGAAATGGAAAAAAGAAGATACAAATAGTCCAAAACCGCTCAACTGACCAGTCAAATAGGAAATTAACTTTAAAATACAGTGTAAACATGTGGTACTAGGATACTTAGTTATCAGACAATTGAAAATTTCCTGTTTCTGACAACAAGTCTGTTAATTGCTCAATAAAACAATCTGTGTGAGCAAATCTATTTTATATCATATCCTACATGAATACTTAGATCAAACCATAAATGCCCTGTAGGTCATTTGCTAATAAATACAAAACAAGTGAACTAAGAGGAATACCTGATATTGGATATATTTCACAGGTGTAGACCCTCAGCAATCTCAGGCAGCAAGTGCCCACAAAACGCAACCTTTCTAAATCCAGGAGAGTAGCAGTGTATTGGAAACCCTTCAGCCCACGAAGTTCTTCAACTCCCAGCACCAGTGTTGTCCAACTCCAGTGAAGAATGCTCAGTAAAGATTCAAAGCATTCCTATTTCAGGGTATGAAGGATACCAAAGACAGAATTAGTGTTAAAAACTAAGAAATGACTGTTCTGCATCAATATTAGACGAAAGGCGAATAGCATCTATATCTATGTTTATTATGAAAACACATTTATGTCTATACACATCTACCATGCAACACACCGATTCTAATTTGCTTAAGAATAAAAAAAAAAAATCCACTGAGAATGCAAGGGACACTTCACTGTAATACCATAATAAAATCTACCTATAAGCTATATTAGAATATTATGTGTAGTATGTGTAAAAGCCTCTGAGTTATTTAAGAACCAATGTATTCACCTGTAATGGAGATTTTTCAGTAAACTTTACTTGATTTATCTACAGAACAATGCAACACTGATTTTTGACATAATATATTCTTGTCATAAAGTATTATCAGGGCTGTCTTCACTTTGTTCTTAAACAGTTATGATCTGCAAGACCATGGCCACTATATGACATTTACAGTACTTGAAAGCTAAATAGAATCACATGATAGTTCACAAAAAAATCTGAGGATCTAAAGTTTTGTTTCTACTATTATTACTGTATGTGGTAAATAATTTCATGAAGCTGTACCTCAGAAAGCAAAAGAAAAGTATTTGGTGTTGAACATCAAAATGAAATCTTCAGAAAAAGTAAAAAACTAAGATATTCCATCAGTGTGCTTGAGAAAGCAAGCACAAAACCATCACTGTTTCCACATCTACATCTTTCAGTTTCCTAATCATCTATTAATTTGCAGGAAACACAGAAGATTCTTGATAGTACTCACCACTGAGACAGTTCTGGCAAAAGATCTCTTTAAAATATGTACGGGTTCACTAGTTTGCTGTTTTCCTTTGGATGCACTGCCATCACTTGTTGGCAACCTGGAAGAACAATTTCAGAACTTACTTGAAATCTCCAGTTTTTACTTTTAGTAGAGTTTTGGGTTGGGTTTGGTGTTTTGTTTTGGTTTTTAACTTTTGTAATTTTTACTGTTTCTATTGTTCGAGTGGGGAAAAGAACCAAAGTGAAAAAGTTTTAATTCTCAAAAAAAAAAAAAAAGGCCAGTTTCAACACAACTTTTTCTAGTTTCCTAATCATTCTAGACGAGTAACCAAGTATCTTGAATTCTGTCCAACTAGTAGTACTGTGACAACTGAAAATGAGGTTGAGATTTAATTACATGCAATTATTACAAGTATCTACTGTATTTCCTTAGATGACATCAAGACTAGAAATGTTATTCCTTAAAAGAACACCAGTTTTGTGAAAGGAAATATATGTGGAGGTTAAAAATACAGACAGCATCTATCAGTACAGAATCTTCCCTTTTGTGCCACTCATTGGTCTCCAGAGGTCTCAAGGTTTGTTTGCCTTTTGGCTACAGCCATCTATCTACAGAAATCACCTAAATCATGAATTTGTCATGCCAGGACTTCATATACATCAAAATGAAACCTTCACCTAGAAGGACAGGGCATCTATGGACAGAAAGCTTAATGGAAGAACTGTTCTGCAGAGGAATCTTGAAAAGGACATTCTTAGAAAGGACACAGCAAGAGAACTGATATAAAAAAAAAATATCTAAGTTTCAGATTCAGCATGGAGGTCAGGGGAATTCTATACACACACAAAATATAAAAATTATGTTATGTATCTATCTGAAAACATCTGTAATATATACTATCAACATAGTGAAAGAGTTCCTGATTATTAAAATACATAACATTTATCAAGGCAATGATAAGCTTATGGTAACTTATTGTAAAGCACTGTAGATTTTGGCTTTGTTTCATTAACATCATCTGATCAAGAGTATACAGTTCCTAAACTGAAAGTGACCAAATAGAGCACTTTCCAACTAGCAAAAAATATTACTCATGTTATATGAAATTGTGAGATACTAGGGATGTAAATGAACATCTCAAGACTCATGCAGGATGACTGCAAGAAAAATAGCAAGGAAATAAATGTGGGTATAATTTCATTACTTTTCTCAAAGGCACTAAGTTTTCCCCACATTTTCTGATACCAATTTACTCTGCTTAATACAATAATATTTTCATGAAACACAGTGATAATGAATTTAATATTTCTCTTTAAAAAAACAAACAAACAAAAAAAACAAAAACAAAAACAAAAAAAAAAAAAAAAAAAAAACCAAAAAAAACATGTCAGTAAATTTCTCCAGAGGTTCAAGTATTACCTGTATAGTAATTGTGGAATCTGCCCTGCATTCACATCTGTACCATTATTTGATTTCTTGGAACTTTTAAACTGAAATACAACACTGAAAGACAAATAACCTAGTTATTATTCAAGCCTTATTAGAGCTCTTAGTTTTCAATAGAAAGGATAGAAAAAAATATACCCATCATCTGTAGTAATAGAGGCCTGTCCATGAGATCCACAATCACTGCTAGGTCCTGACACTCTTGCCCAGGCAACATACCACCAGCCAGCTTGCAGGAGTACTGGCTCATCAAACATCATTGCATATTTCTCTCTGTGAAAAGTAAATTTTGGAAAACATTAGCTGCTAATTATTTTTTATATTAACTTTTAACAAATTGCACTCTAATTATTATAAGAAATTGAGAAGTAATGGTATTAAATTGTATCTATTTATATTCAAAACTCTAAAGTTTTTAATCCAAAATACTATAGTAAATAAAAAATAGTAATTCAGAAAGACCTACGATTGCCTGAGTCACACTTGATCTTGAATTGTGAACAATCATATCAATGCCAAACAGAGTAAGAAGACATTAAGCTAAATTAACACACATAAACCCAATTACATTTAATATATAATACTGCAAGCAAAGTATTAATTATAAAGTACTATATAATACTGATTTCAGAAAATGTTTGCTAATGACAAGAACTTATACATAAATTCTTAGTAATTACAGTAAGTACTAAAGAAATTAATAGAATATATATTTAGGGGATTGATAGATAAGATTTAAACCTGAAAGAATTAATCACATATCATTTAAAATTTAAATTACTTCATTACAGGGAATGAAAAAGAAGCTACAACATGGCTAACCCCAACCATATGCACAAAAGAGCTGCTGCAATATTTTGTCTTGTGGTCTCAACATAGGAAGACTGGATGTGACTGGGATTTATACAAGAGCAAGCATTTGATTATTTTTCTTTTTTAAATTTAAATACCATAATGGTTTGGGAACACATTTGGTGTTTTACTATTTCCCTACACATGTCAAGTCTTTACTATTTCCCTACATATGTCAATTTTGCTACAAAATTCTAACGATGTAGACCATCTCTGTTGATATTAAAGTGATACTAAAATGTGTACAGGGAAGTAAAAATTACGATCAAGAAACAGGTATAAGTAGGCAAGCTAAACATCTTACCTGGCAGCACAATCATATGCTAAGACATCTGTCTCAGCAAGGAGGTCTCCATCTGTCTCATGGTCTCCCCCATCTGGACCCAATTCAAACAACTGGTGAAATAAGAAAAAGAGAATTATGTCTTAGGTGTTAGAAACCTCATAATATGACGTTTTCTTGTCTGGCATTCTGGAAATAGTATACTACTCTTCCTTCCCAAAAATAACTACTACTTAGTGTCACTGACAGGCAAAACCACATTTGGAAGTCAGGCAACAACTGTTAAGAAATAGCAATTGACACTGACTTATCAGCCAGATATATTTTTAAGTGGAGAAACTCCCTAAATCTTGCAAACAAGACAAAAGAAGAGCATCTAAAAATGGCCAAGTTGGGCAGAAGTTGCAGGTTTTCCATCACCGACTGAAATGCACTGTATAAGCATAAGATATACTCAGCTTCTCTGGAAAGGGACAGCTTGACAGTTCAGCAGAGACAGTCAGTTGTTTATAAACAGTTGGTGACCGGGACAAAACATGATACCTAAGAGAACTTTGTTTTTTTACTTACAAATAATTTCTATGGTTTGATAATTTTGAAAAAGGACCATAGTACATGTCTATGTCTTGCAACTACCTATTTAATACAAAGCCCACTTCTGGCAGGATGGCAGATCTTATCTTGGCTATAAGCTAATCCTAAATGAATTGAAAACATAATGTAAGATATGAAATATCATAACGTTAGTATCTCTGGTATTTAAAAGGCGTGACTAATATTAAGTTTCTTGGCTGTACTTAGTTATTTGCAATTTTCAGTCATTATGTTAAACTAGAATAAAGTGCAACTACTTATTTTGGATTTCCTGTTGACTTAAGCTAATGTTACTGCTAAGTGTGTCATCTATTTCCCTAGAACAAACCTCAATACCTATTCATCTGAAAATAGTAGTAGAAAATTCAATAATCCACTACATGATAAGTAACAACAATAACAAGCTCTGAATATACAAATACAAACATCTAACAAATATCTCAGCTATAACATCTTTTACCAAAATCCTTAATAAGTATAGGAGCAGAGAACACTTACCCAAAACCAGAGCTCTGACACCAGTGTGTGTTTCTGTGAGGTTTATTTATCCAAAGCCAGATTTATTTATTTTAGAATAATCAGCACACTTGCTCCACCTGTAATCATGCCTACATTTGGCACAGAGTTAATTGTATCTGGTGCCATTTGCTCTCAGTTGAAGAATCCCAGCCCAGAAGCTATCCAGACAGCAGTTTGAGAAAGAAGTGGCAGGGGAAGTGGAAAGCAATGGCTCCTGATAAGGACTCTTTTTCTGCTTTTGAGAACAGCTCCTCATGCATCACACAGGATGTGATTTTAACCTGAAGCCCACAACACCAATTTTCTGCTGGTGGACCTTGGAGCTTTGTGTAAATAGATCACAGAACCATTCAGACCTCTAAAATAACTGCCCAAGATATCTCTAAGATGGCACAGCACTTAGTGAAGGTAAGAATGGGCCAATTCATTAAAAATATGGTAATAATTCTCAGCTCTCTACTTCGTCCACTGTACCTGTATAATGCTTTCCACACATGGTATATCAGTCATTCATCAAGAAATAAAACTAATTATGGTTTAAGATAGCATTACTGAAAGTTGTGATTTTGAGACATAATACTTCTTAAAACAAAACAAAAACTCCTACCTTTATTTTAGCAGTGTATTCACCTCTACCCCCAAAAAGACCAAGACCACCTAGCAATATATCTGTATCAGCACAGAAACGGATGGCTTCGACTGAGTGGGCTGAATAACCCCAGCCTCCTCCATGACCTGCAGAAAAAAATCCCAACAGAAATGAAATTAATCTTAGTCTATTGTTCTACAAGCCAATCAGCTTATGCTATAAAATTTTAGTGTCTACATACTTTCAAATCTATTAACAACACTATAGTCTTCTTTAGAATAAACTTTCATTACTGCTTGAGTTTCTTCTTCTGTATTTGCAACACCCATTTTTAAGTCCTGCATAGCAGCCAAAGTATCCAGGCAACCTAAAAGAAAGCAAAACCAAAAAGAAATCAAATTCTCTCGCTGTTGATTATAATTATAAAAATGGAAATGAATACTAGTTAAGAAAATCAAAGCCATCTAACTGTTTTGTCCCTACACCACACATATGCTACCAAGTAGCTTTACACTTTTGATTAGGAAAAGGGTCATTGCTGCAGAATCTCAAGGCTTGCTAATGAACATAAACTTCATTTATTATCCAGAATAATGAACAAATGTGATTAAACCTACTTTGAAACTTTTCCAATGGCAAATAAATTGCCAGTAACATTTTTTTCTTTTTTACACTTAAAATATTACCCAAAAAGAGTTGAAGTAGGAACCAAATCATGAGCAGATAATAAAGTCTTCACAAAAGGTGTTTTGTATCATATACATAAGTACTTAATATGCCTTACTTTGATACAGACACAAAATAGTACTGTTCGAGTTGAAAATTATCACATCTCTAGCACACAATAAAGTAAGCAGGTCAAGGAACAGATGACTTATCACTGGACAAGTGAGTTAAAATAACTTACAAAGCTGTGCTTTGAAGCAGCTGGGTATGTTGCATATTGCCAGTTTATACATGAACACACTATACATGAGAACACTTAAGTTTTGCATCTTTAGACTACAAAGAAACTACAAAAGGAAATAATATTTCTCTTAGTGACTCATTATACAAAATGGACAAGATTTAATATACTGCATTTACTTTAAAATAAAAATAACTTCTTGAAGATAACTTTTTTCAGGTTTGAGTTCTTTTTTTCTGAGAGTTTCAAGCATTGACTTTATTCCACAGACTTTCAAAGAATATCATCTAGGAAGGTCTCTTATTTTATTATGTAGGTATCTAACAAGTTTCACCAGAACTCTAAAATCCTCTAACATCATTAAGATGGCAGAAGATAACTACATCAGCCAAATTATAAAAGTTAAGAGCAATGGTGAAAGACTACAAAGTAAAATTTCAACTGAAAATGTCAGGAAGTTTTTAGATTACAATTTGTTTATACATTAAGTTATGTTCCTTTATTTCATCTAAGGTTCTGACTCATGAACTATAAATGTATACCTAGAATATGCAAAGCTGCATGAGATCTGGTGGTTAGAGCTTTGGAACCTGTTGGCAGAGCAAGTTCTGGACTCAAAATACTACACCGGGATTGCATATCTGGAGCTGAGGGAAGCCTGGAATCGGCAACTACTGCATTGTAACTCCACAGTTCCCTGGCATTTGGGCGAAACCTAGAGCAAGAGAAAGCAGAATGAACAAAACCTTTAATCTACTGAAAAAATACAGACCATTACCAACAATTACATTTTTAAGATATTTAACGTAAAATGTAGATCTGCTGGTATCAACTCTTGAAACTGAGCATCACTATTGCAAATACATGAAAACTTTACTAGGTTAACACTCCAGCAAATGAAAAGATACAAAAACATTATTATACCTTAAGTAAAAAAGTCATATTATGGGTTTAGAAATTTCAAAAAATATTACGACATTTCTCAAAACCAACAAATGTTAAAACAGTATTATCTATTAAGAAGTGTGAAGTAACTAGCAAAAAACTACTAAACAGAATGGCAGATGTGCTCAAAAAATTTAAAGATGCCGAGCAAAATTAGAAGGCTTAATTTCAAATAAGAGAAAAAAAATCCTGAGGAATCCAATGTATTTTGTTTGGGCTTTTTTAAATGGGTAACATCGCCTCATGAGTTTTTCAGGGATTATAAAAAAGGGCAGCATAAACAAGGGAATACAAAACTTTCTATAATATAGATTAACACATAGAAAAAAGAAGATGAAATCTTTGAAACCACTACGCAAGAGGAAAAAACAGTAAGAAGACATAAGTCTATGGGAGTGTTCTGAAGAAGCATAAAAGGAATTTTCACTTGGTACACTTTTAAAAATCTAATGGAGAAAGAAATAGTTTTAGCTAAAAATATTGAAGGGCACCATATGTATTCAGGATTTAACAAATTAGCAATGCTCAAATTTATACACACATGTGACATTCCACATCCACTTGAATTTCACTAAGAGATTAAGTCACAAACCTTTGAAGAAATGTTTAAGCTGCACATTATCAGAATGTTGTCTCTGTACAAGAAACTGAATTCATCACTTAAATAGGCATGAATCAAAATGTCCAGAATTCATAATACGCCAAGTATTTAACTACTCATAGGCATATTTATTAACATGTCTCTTCTTCAGACTGATTTAGTATTTTGTATTGAAGAAGAATGGATATAACAGAGAAATAAATCTGCACAGTCTCAGAAAATCCACTCTTCAGTTAAGTATTTAAACTCTGGATTTAGTTCTACAGTCCCCAAAATACTACAAGACAGTAAAATATCTCAATTCATGTTTACCCATAATATCTAACATGTGACTTTGTACTTCCTCAAGCTGAATAACCATTTTATTGTCTTCAAGTTGAGTATCATTACCATGCCTCCCCTGCAACTTGCTGCATTGCCATGGCCATTGATAACTGGTTTATTTCACGAATTGACTCTTTCAGTGGATTTAAACATGCTGAAAATATAGAACTCTAAGGGATATGGGTGCTACTCTTATTTCTAATCTCAGCATACTTCAAGTAAGAACTGTACCAGTGAGATTCAAACAATCCTGCAGATGTGCAAAATGCACAATTACAACCAGCTAAGGTACTTCCAATGTCATACAGAAACGTGCCTGGCAAACACATGCTTCAATGTTAATTGGCTGTTAAGTACTTGAATCTCAATTCTGGATGAAAACATCCAAAGTAAGATACAAGTAGCTTTTAAAGACAGGATCCTATGAGATACCATCTTTTCCAGATGAATGTTAGCTAGCTGGTTCCCTGCATCACTCTAACTTGTTTTGTGTTCAAACAATTTAAATATCATTACGCTCCTGAACTGAAATGGATGTTCAGATTTCTCTCCAAATCCCAGCTAACATATAGAAGAAGAATTATAGAAGAATTGGATGTTATGATTCCATGTTGGAACAAAGGTTTATTATCTACACTTGCTCAAAGACTACACTCCAAAGACTGAAATAAATACAATTGGTCTGAATGTCTGTGCCATCTAAATGAACGCCTTTCTTTTGACCTCCCAGAACTTAAAAGAATACCATTGCTCCACCCCTTCTCTAGTGGTCTTAAACACTAATGCCTGATAGAAGAACAACAATTTAAGACACACACATATGGCAGCTGAATATGGCAAGGAAGTTATACAGTCAAGTGTTAAATAGATGGAGGAAAGGGATTTAAGAGAGTAAAGAAACAAAACAGATTTGAATCCTCAAAATATTATGAGATTCGAATGAGAATGACGCAAAAAAAAAAAAAAAAAATGGAGGCAAGAGAAGATGCTTGTTTTGGGCTTACTTGAACAAACTATCCAAAAACGTGAAAAATATTTACGGAAGAATAAAAATTGCCGCGTCTTGTCCCGCCTTCGCAAGAGCAGATCTCTTGCTAGCCCTGGCTAGCTCTTTTCGGGGCAATAGGGCAGCAAGAGGCACTCCCTGCTGAACCCAGCTGGGCTTTAGAGAGTGCCTTCGTGGCTCCGAGGACACTGCTGATCCCACCGGCAAGGAAGGAGGCAACACTCTTCTGGGGGTAGGTCCAAGATTTATTGTGACTCCGAGGAGAGCCCCAGAGCCCAACAGCACTCAAAAAGGTCCCAGAAGAGAGTGAGCTCTGGGCTTTGAACAGGCCCTGATATAGGGAGGGTGGGGAAACCCGATCAGGCAATGGGAGAAGACCTGGGAGTGGCCCTCCGAGGGAAGGACAACGGGGGTATCCACTTAGGAGGGAGGAGGGGAGGGACCCCGGGCCATTGTCCAGTCACCCAGTGACCCCGGCAGAAGCCTCCAGACAAAGGGGAAGGATGGACAAGTCACCTGGGAGGGGTCAGGGGCATGAGTCAGGGTTTTTGGGATTGATGGACACACAGGTGCTGATGGGAAAACCTGGGATGAACAAAAAGGACACAAGGGGGGTACAGAGGGATAAACCATTTTGAACACACATACAAACACAACTCCACAAAAAAACACAACTCCACAAAAAAATTGTTTTTCATTTACAGGGAAAATAAGTATAATCAAATCTCCAACCTTGCAAAGTATTTTAAAAAGGATTTATATATTACTATTTTAATAGCTATAATCCACACTTGCCTCCAAATAACATCATAGACAGGATCCAGACACACACCAGAACCTTGAAGGTCTTCCTGCTCAGAATCATTGAATGTTTTGCAACTGCCATCTACTTTGTTTATCAGAAGGCATTTAAAAGGAGGAGGCTCTGATATTGAAGCTGGTACCAAACCTAGATGAGGGAGCAAGAAGAGCAAACAGGAAGACACCACTCATTAATGCTTCATGCTTAGAAAATGCCATGTTATACAGTAGGGAAGAACAGATATATTGCTGCAGCAAAAAAAATAAATGGTGGTAGGATTTAAATGCAAGTGAAGGTTAGACTTTTGCATTATTATTTTTAATAAAAACCATCTTTCTAAAGAAAGGATCATAATATGCAGTAAAACTAGAAGGCAAAAATATTTTCATTCCCTCCATCCATGTTTTTGACTTGTTGCTCTCCTGTTGTTTACACAACTGAATCCCCTTTCTTCTCCAGTACTTCTCTAAACATTTAAATAATGTAGAAGAGTTCTTGCCTATTATATGCCTGCTTGCAAATATCTCTGATGTAGCAAGCACATGAGAATTAATGAGAGCTTCGTCAATCCGGAGAAAAGTCTGGTCTCCACTCGCTCCAATCCACGTAGCTTTGCGCCCATATTTGGAGCCTATGTTAGGCATAGGTGCTGGTTTTGCATTCCAGTAGGGCATATCCAGAATGGGTCTGCCCAGCTGACCTTTCTGTAGAAAGAATGTAAGAATCAGTAACTGACAGTAACAGTCTCAAAGATGGATAAATTACTTCAATTGTTCTATCACACAAAAATGGTAAGCTAGAAGAGCATTTACCACAAAGCTACCTTCAAAACACAATGGCTGCTCCAAAGTGAAGCGTTACACATCTAACTGCAAGGAACAAGTTACTGACAGATATACTCCTCCCTTTTCTGATAGGTTTTTAAGTGAAGATTTTGTTAAATACAGTAACTCAAACTCTCTATGATGGATAATCCTCCTCTCCATACTCAGAATAAAATATAAAAGCATTATTTTCCTACAATGTTTAATATCTGATTAATGTCAGTGCTAAACAAGGAATAGATTCATATATATTCAGATAGACAGTCCACGTTTCATTCAATTCTGAACCTATACGGACTAAGTTTTATAGAGCAAATACCTCTTAAAGTACCTAGAAATTGATTAGCATATCTAACTTGAGCTAAAAACAGTGCCTCAGCAAGGACATGCTCATGAACACTTATCTGGAGATCTAGGGCCTTACCTCAATGTACAACTAGTTACTGAGATGGACCAACACTATACTGCACCTAAGTATGTAGAAAACTGTTGCCAGAAACCTGCTCATGCTACATCTACCTCCCTCAGGCACAGAAAATACACTGCATGTCAATGAAGTTAAAATGATTAGAGAAATAGAAAATGTATATACAGCAAATGTCTTCTGTTCAGCACATTACTCATCTTTCTTCATAACAACATAAGTAAGCAAACTTGGTGAAGATATTTTCAAGTATCATGCTTTGTTTTGATTTTGTCTTGACTTTATGAAGCTTTCAGCAAACCGTCCAGTACTACAATACTAAAACCAGACACAAAAATCAAGTGGTCTAAATATGGCCTAAACTTATTTTTTTCTTTTAGAGAAAGGGGAAAAAAGCGTCAGTCAACTGACAAGCTTTTACACACCCTATTTCCAAGGGTGAACTTGGTTTTTCAGGGGCCAAGTTTCACTGCAAGACAGCAAAGCTTAAACCTTTACATGTCCACTGAACTGTGTTCAGTTTTGACAAGAACACAGACATCAAAGCTTTTGCTTAAAGTGTGAAAAACAACAAAATATTACTCACTTTTAATTCAGGATATGACTTTCTACTTCCAAAATTTCACTCTTCACTTTTTAATTTTTTTTTTTTTTTGGTAAAAAGATTTGAAAAGTTGAAATTTCTCTTTTGTTATGTTTAGCAGTACGTAGTTTTTAAAGCATGTAAAAATAACTCAATAGTTATACGCTACAAGGGGCATCTTTGCAAACACAGGGAGGCACAGAGGGAAGTACACAATGTTTAAATGCTTGTTTAGTGAATATAAGAATGGATTCCACATGGACATAGGGAAATATACACCATGTGAAAATGAAAGAAGACTAATGGAGTTGAGATGTGTTGTACTGAGCAATAACCCCTCCCCTCAAGTGTAAGCAGAACTTCTGCAACTCATTGCTGTTTCTATGGAAGAACCATTTTCTCTATCAAATGGAGACAGGTAATAGAATAGGCAACAATTACTTAGAACCAAGCTTGAAACAGTAGGAGTTTGAGAAAACTGGTGCACCTTATAAAATAACACTGTTTTAAATCACCATCTTCATTAAAATATAAAAAAAACCAAGAATTCCTGGCATTATGCTTTTCTATCCAGAACAATATTTAAGGCTACATTTTAAAACACAGCAGGTGCTGAAGACATGCAGAAGTCATGCACAGTTCTGTAAGAACAAGTATAAGCAGTCTTGAAAGGTCTCTGAACAACACAGGAACTACTAGCTTATTCCCATAAGCAAGTAACATTGCCTTACTGAGAAACTTCCAAATGTGAAAACCTGGCCATCCATTAAGAGAATAGCTGTGTGGTTGCTCCCAGCAGTAACTTGTGTACTAGGACCTGGTAATGCTTGCACCAAAGTGGGACATCCCCTAGATAAAAATAAATTAATTCTATGTCAATACATGGTCACACAGCATTTCAAACATACATTAATATTGTAAGTATTTCAATTGCCATGAAATATATTCAGTAGATTCACATACTATAGAAAGTTAGAGCCAAGAAACATCTTACATATTAAACCAACAGAGGTTTGAAAGACTGCACCAGATAGTTAAGTTTACACCCTTCTGTTACAGGGAAACAGATTAAGGACCCTCTCTTCAGTTAAACTCAGAAATTAGCAGAGAATGAGAATTATTAATTTAATATATAATTCTAGAATTACAGATGTGTAGTTACAATAACATATACATGTGTGTATTTTTGTATGAATACAAAATATATTGCAATGAAATGTAGAGTAAAATATGTTCAGAGAACTCTACTTAGGTACTTAAAAAAACCCTGGAAACAATCAAAGCCTTACACGGCTGATATGCCAGTACAGTTACCAGAAACAATATTGCTACAGTGCTCTCAAGATCAATGGCTAGGGAATTATAAAAGAAATAAAGGTCTACTTCTCTTCATCAGCTCCTCTCCCATGAAATTCAGACTCAATAAAGAATAGACCTGTACAAACTCTTTTCCAGAGAGGTATGAAAAGGTCTAATTCATTTGTCTCCCAAATATAGACAGATATAAGAAAACAAACTTTCCATTTCAGTAAAAATGAAGGGGAAAAAATGACATGGTGTTCAAGATGCAAAGAAAGAAAACATCCAACTGAAGACTTGAAATAGAGCACAAAAGATAAAAAGTGTGAGACACTAAAATTTTTATTTCAGTACCAACAAAGAGAATAGAAACCTACAAGACTTTGAATCCTATAATGAATGTCTACCTAGACTTAATATTTCCTGTGGAGTTAAAGACTGAATTTGAAGAACAAGTTATTCCCACATAATTTTATGTTGGAAACTGGGTTCAGAGTTATACAGAGGATGACAGCACTATGTGAATTTACTTTTAAACACAGCCTTTCAAAAGCACAGTAATCTAAAATAAGAACAGGTTGCTTTATACTGGAATAAAAAAAGGCCAGTCCATAGTCACTCAGTGATTGTTTAGCAGCTGATGTGCTAAAAGATGGTTCATGTTAAAGTTCTGGTTTTGGCTGAATTGCATAGAAGTCAAGAAAGTATGAGGAAAGTGAAGCATCATGTTCAGCAGAAAAAGAGTAGATAGGAAGATGTAAACATATGAAAATGTGGAACAGAGGAATGTAGCATGAAGATAGGTTGATGACCTGAGGAAGGATGAACACAGGTATGCAGAAGAAGTATTTGGTGGTAAATGCAGCTTTCAGTGGGTGACTAGTGGAGATGTAGGGACTGAAGGGCAGAAGAAAATTAAGTAGAAGATGTACAACATGACACTCAAATTTAGGCACTTATCTTGGTCTACAGGCACATGGATTTGGACATAATTATGATTATACACAGATACAGAGCATAGTTTAGCAGCACCAGTGATGAAATTTCAAAAAATCTTTACATTTGTCTCTCATTAACTTTAAGGAAACTCAAAAAGGCAACAAAACATAAATAAAATGTAACCAGTAACTAATCCAAAAGCACTCAAAATTATGATAGCTGCAGGCATGGAATTATCGATCACATCTTTGTTAAAAAAAAGCAGTGAATATTTAATCTTCTAATGCTTAAAAACAAAGCTATTATCGCCATAACTATTTATCTTTCTGTTCTTCCAATTGAATCTATCAGCAATTTTATATGAATGCAGTGCTTGATAGCCTCTTGGCAACAGCAGAACAAAATCAAATAAGCCACTAATGCAGAGAGATGAAATACATTACCCACTTAAACAGCTTTTTCATTAAGATCACCCAACTTTTGGAATGACCAACTATAGTCTATCAGTTCATTTAGAAATGAACAGAAAAAAACTGTAAGATACTTAACTACATCATAAAATAAACATGAATTGCAATAAATTAGTTTTCATTTCATAAAAGAAAGAGTGACTTCAAAAAATACAGTAGACAGTTTGACTAGTGCACATGGTATTTAAAACCTGTGATACTACTGAGTATTTCCCTATCCCCCTGAAACTCAACATAGGAAAACTCAGAATAGACACTGAAGAGTCTGAGAGACTCTGGACAAAGTTTTAACAACCAAAGTTTCTCCATCTGAATCAAAGAAAGCAAAGACTAATCTTCTGGGATGGAGTGGAAAGACATGCTGGTGTCAAAGTCACAGAATATTTGGTCAATCACAAAAGAACAACCTCAGAGAAAGCAACCTGAGATCCCTTGGGAAAAAGTAACAATTACTGAATAATTGAGGAGATGAACATGCAGCTAACTTAAGATCCTGAAGAAGGTCCAGATGCATTCTGGCTGTCCACATGGAAACCCTCTTCCATCCCAAAGGGTAAGCATTTCTCAGAGCAGTTGTAGTCTTTGAAAATTCACCATGCATGACCTGTTCGAACAATCGCTGTCCATGGTACTTATGCAGACAACAGCTGCCTGCCAGCTCCCAAAACACGTCACTTGGGGCAGCTGACCTTGGTGCTGGAAACACGGTTCACTGGGAGCTGTTACTGTGTAGTGGGTAAGAGGAAATAAGTAGCAACTTCTGTCCATTGCAAGCAGAGTTGGACAACTTTATTACAAAGAAAATGGAGATTTTTATATTTTAGAAGTGACTCTGTTTTATAAGAAATGTGGTGAAAACTTGTAAATATGACCTGCACTCCACCACTGGAGTAAAATAATCAGAAAATACACCTAGAAACATGGTCCTAACAAACAGATAATGGAACACCTTTTTTTTTTCCCTGGAGTTGCTAGAAGACTATAGTCTTATTCTTTATCTTCAAGTATAACTGATCATCTATGGAAGGTCTGATCAGTTTTGGTTTATGTTACTGTTGAACCTTTGGAAGGAAAATCCTATCAAGACTGTATCACTTCAGTCATTCCATTTCTGGAGCTTGACTGTCAGGTCATGTACTTGCTACTGAAGTCAAGAATTTGTAGGAAAAAAAACGCAGACAAATTTTGAACAGTAACAGAAAGATCCTGGAGTTTTAACTTCCAGCTTCTTGAAGGAAGCATCAGCAACAAACATGCCTTTGCTTACCTGAGCACAATACATGCTATTTTTCACCAAGACTAGATACTGCAAAGAATTTCTTGCTTCCACTGAGTTTCTATTCACCAGCAGCTAATTTGAGGAGAATATAAGCACAGACTGACAGACTGACAAATCTTTCATGTAGTGAATAGCTTATCAACATCTGCCTACACAGGCTAATTTAATGGTTCCAGCTTACTGATAGGGCATGTAATCTACCTCATTCCTACTGATGTAGGTGAAGAATTTGTGATGTTTACAATACTCTAACAGAAGAGTCTAGAATCCCCTTAATTAAGGAGAAAGGCATGTCTGATCGGGTGTTCAGAATTTAAAATACTTGAACATTTTCAAGACTTGTAAAAATATAGTCTCACTGCTAAATCTTTACACTGCAAGTCAAAAGTCTCTGAAAGGATGCCTAAATATTACTTTTTTTCTCCTCTCTCTTCTCTCTCAGAAATACAGTACAGTATCAGTTCCTGAATTCAGAAGATGATGCTCTTCCTGAGGTCAATACAGGCAATGTGACACACTGCATGACTGACATACCACTGACCTGGCAGGAGCTGGCCATCTGAGCACCACTGCGTCCCAACTGAGGTGGAACTCTGCATAAGGATTCCCTGTTTCCTTCTCTGAATCCCTTACTGTGAGGACAGAGGAGAGATCTCTACTTAAAGCTGGAAAAAGAAGTACATCAATGAAGAAATTATAATTTGAATGATGGTGCTAAATAGTAATATAGCACTATAGCCAGTTCTCATGCATAGGACATACTCCAAATTTCTTCAAGGCTTTTTTCCTGACACTTTCTAGGTCTGATGTAGAATGATACAAAGGTCTGTGCCAATTCACTTGCACCTCCTCAGATTCTACTTCTGGTCAAGCACTATCCTTCAGCACAAGAATTTTCATATTCTCCTTTAGGATCTCATTTGGAACTACTACTGGTCTTCATTCAGTTTATATCTAAATAAGTAACAGATGCAGGGTTTACCACCTGAAATACTGACAAATACAACAGGTATCTCCAAAGCCTTCTGAAAAGCCAAGTGATTTCATCAAAGTTAGAAATAGGTAAAATTAAGTTACCAGTACAAATGTCACTGCTACATGTACCTCTTCAGTCTTTAAGAAAGAAACTGGCCTTTTTCTAACAGCCACTTGAATCGCTAGTTTAAGACATTGTTCCTTGGAACAAATACCCAAGAATTTCCAGGAAGGAAAAACAAAGTACTTGTCTGCAATATGACTCTATCATAGACAGAAACCCAGATTGTGTTCACCAGTCTAATGCAAACTGAGTAGGGGTAGCAGTTCAGAGACTATCAGGCACAGCAGCCAATACAAGGCAGTATTTCCAGTATACTTTCTTTCTTCCCTCTCCCCCTTTGGCTTAATGAATCCAATGCAAGTTTTAAGATGATGAAGACTTCTTCAGGAACTTGACAAAAGAAAGGTTTTTGAAGTCTCCAAAGAGATTAGGAGGATAGATGTTCAGTAATTTTCACCTGATTGCTACAAGAGAAATGAAAGAACTGAAGACAGGTCATGGATGCTCTGTTCTGTATGCCTTTTACATAAGGATACTGAGCATTACTGGACATACACAAAGTCTCAAAGATTCCTACTACAGAAACCCCCATTTTGTGCATTATATGGCATATGTACACGTCCAAAGACCTAAACCACATTTCCTTTTATGGCAGGACAATGTTTTTTTATTTACTTCAATGAAAAGATGTGACTCTAAGCATGAGATACTAAGGGCGAGATTAAGCTTCACATTAAAGACATCTATATTTAATTATCTATGCTCTCACTGTAGTCAATGGAGATCAGGTTTACAGAACTACTAAGCACACCACACCTAAAGCATGTAAGCAGTGGCTGGTTAGTCAAATACCTCTCCATGCTCTGTTGATTTCTCTATTTCCATTGACCACAAAGAAAGCACACATCACTCTTCTGACAACACCCAAAACAAGTGACTACAAAATGCAGCTAAGACCAAAGCTTAGGGACTTCATTTGGGAGATAACTGATGAGCAACAAATGAGACTTCATCATAACTAAATTGATATTAGCTCAGTTGGTCAGAGCACAGTGCTAGTAACACCAAGGTTGTGGGTTTGATCCCCACACAGGCCATTCACTTAAGAGTTGGACACAGTTCTTGTAGGTCCCTGCCACATTCTGTGATTCTGTGAATATTCTGTGAACTCTTATCACTGATTTAACAGGAACAGGTTTATCTAGGTTTAGAATATCATACTACTTGAATTATCGCATATGTAGTATTTTACAGAAATAATGAAATCTTAATGAGACTTCAAGGTAATTCTCATAGATGCAGGGAGAATTAAACAGACAGAAGTCTTTTAAACTATTATTAAAGCAATGCTAATAACTATGCACAGAAGCTTTCATGCATTAAAGAAATTACTTATGCAGTACAAGAGCACTGTTATTGCATCAGTATTCAGGGGGTTATAGGGAGTTAAGTGTAGAACAAGAGCTCTTCAACTTTATTTGGTCTATATTTGAATTTTCACTCTTGCTAGGACAGAGAACCAGAAATGTAACCATTTCCTATGCAGCAGTACAGTATACACAATCACATCCTTTGATTACCAGCTTACCTGGAATTAACATCACCGTGTCCAAGTTGACCATGCTGCCCATATCCAAATGTGTAAACATCACCATTCTCCATCAAAACCACTGAAAAACAACAAAATATCTTTCTGACATACACACATGACATGATACTGCACCAGTCCTAGTTACCCTTCTGAGTAGCAGTTTATGATTCCCAAGAGATCCAGATCAGATTCCACAACCCATAACAACTAGCACCTCTATGCAGGAGTAGAGCTCTGCCATGCATATGTTTTAAATTGACTCCAAAATTGCTTACAAGCTCTGATGTAACTCAGTATATGATACTTATAGCCCTTTTCACTGCTGAAGGACAGTGAGTTGCCTTTCATTACTGGAATTAGGGAGGTGATGTGAGGATTTGGGTGGTGATGTTACTTTATGCTGTAATAAAATGGCATAAAACATATCAGGGAAGGTTTAGGCTGGATATTAGGAAAAGGCTCTTCACCCAGAGGGTAGCTGGACATTGCAGTAAGCTCCACAGGAAGTGGTCACAGAAGCCTGACAGAGTTCAGGAAGCATTTGGACAATGCTCTTAGGCACATGGTGTGATTCTTTGCGATTTGACAAAATGACCCTGCCATGTTTTCAACTTTAAGCACTCCTGCATACATCCATTTTAAAAATTGAACACAAAGCAGTGAAGACACATATGACAACCTTAAAAAAAATCTCTATTATAATTAACATTGATTTATTTGTTTTTACCTGAATGGTGAAATCCACAACTGACTTGTACAGCTCGCAGCTCACAGTCAAAGCGGACAGCTCCTGGTGGATACGTTGTGATTTTGCTGGCATCCTTCTCACCTCTTTCTCCACTTCCATCTATAAACAAAACTTACCATTAAGTACTATGCATTCTAATAAAGTTATATTAGAAGAATGAATAGAATAAGAACAGTAAATAACTCCCCACTCCACCACTTTTAAGGTAGAAGAGAGAACTCACAGAGTAGTAGAAGAGCTCAAAATGTGGCATCAAAGCAGATGTGGAAGATGACAGAAACTCTATTTTGAAATAATGTTCTATAAAGGTACACATTGGAAAATATCCTCTAAAGTAGAAGCTTCCCAAGGAGCAGACAAAAAGAACCACCGAAACAGAAAATTCAAACTTCATAAGCTTTGCTTAAAAGCCATCACTTTCACTCTTCAGTAAGGTAGCACTAGCAAGTAGGCAACACTGCAGTTAACCTCAACAAGGCATAACCTAGTCTACCTTTTCCAGTTACTACTCATTAAGGACTTTACTTGCCTCCAATTCAGCCACAGAGCCCATGTTTTAAGTAGCTGACAATTACTTACACAGCTCATTTCTAACAATGCAGACAGCTCACCAAAAGCATGTCTGTTTCCTGTCTGCTTCCATGCACTTTTAGACAACATTTCTATGATTTCCTTTAGTAAGCGTGTATGTGTTTAGTAAATATGAAATGCATTATTGATTCCTAAATTCAAACTGCCTTCACATTGAACAAAAGCAAAGAAGTGCAATGTGTTATTCCTAAATTTCTTGCAAGCTACCATCTTTTCCAGAACTTAGAATGTTTCCATCATCTATTAAACTTTAGTCACTCTGTATCTAGCATAGAGGAATGACAGAAATAGATAAAGCGAGAAATAACTGCACATAGAAGACTGCACACTCTCTCTGTGCTAAGTCTGAATACTGATCTATTTACAAAACTGATACAGGGAAACAAGTTGCCTCTCAAAGAATTCAAGGTATTGTTAATTTAGACCTATACTTATAATTTCAACATGTTTTCCTGAATAATCATCAGTGGAAGTGTGAACTTCAAGACTTCATTATTCCCTCTGTGAAGCATTGTAATTACAGACTTAGAAAATTTTTGAAATATAATTCTACTTTTCTACATATTGCTCAAATTTTTCTTTTTATTGCAGAGAAATTGCTGATACAGTAAAGTCATTTCACACTTTTATTATATTGCAGTTTTTAAAAATCTTACTGTTCTAAGAATAAAGCTATTTTCTACTGATGACTTGAGTATAGAAATTGCATGAATCTGTATGTAGTTCACATCTGTAAAGAACAGTGTGTATAGGTACTAATGGTTTAGAAGAATTAGGCTTAAAAGCATAGGTAAAGGATCCCTTTGAAACATGCACTACATGCTGGATACGTGTGAAATGGAGACGTGGTTAAAAGAACTTGTCTCTCAGAATTGCCATAGCATTTTTAAGGTTTTGTACTACCAGACTACACACAAATTAGAAGTGTTTCTGAAGGTCTGTGTGCAGCTTTTTTTTTTGGTATTGGTAACAAAAGCAAATATAAGGAGATAGAATTATCGTTGAACAACAACCCACTCAAAATTACAGTTTTCCTCTTAGTCCTGTAGTTCTGCCTTAAGCAGCTCGAAGTATTTTAGTCAAGTTTTAATAACTTCTCAAATTTTTTATGCTTTGAACTTTTTATGCCTACTTTTGCATTGAACTCTATGTGCCAAAGTAATCAGGAGGTGTTTCTAGCAGCTGATACTGCCACCAAAATTATTTATTCAGCAAGCAGTCTGCTTACTGCTTCCCAATTTCATACAAGTTTTTCAGACAGGAGCAGAAAAGCAGCTGAGTATTCTGGAAGTCTGCCTATGGCCCCTGTATCTCCTCCTCCCTCAGACACTGCTGAATAATGAAAAATATGAGCTCTCTCACTGTGTAAATGCACTTGAATAATCATCTGTGAGAAATACACATGTCCAGTAAGAATGTGTCCTGGCTGCATACACTTCCAATGAAACACACTGGGCATACAGCAACCACATCACCTGTGCAGTCACATGAGCAAATTGCAACAGTGGGTGTCTTCTGGTCATGTAACAGCAGTGTTTCAAGTGATCTGCAGAAACTTAGAGGCACATGTGCATGTCTGCATCACTGTAAGAAAAACACCCTGCTCTAAAGGGCTTAAAAACCACTAATAAAAAGTTGGGGATTCCTGTTTTCTCAGCTGATAAATGTGATACTACCATTAAATAAAACCTGATTCTAGATATAGCCCCATTTTCTCCAAAGTTGTAAATGAAAGCATAACACAGTACTTCCCTTGAGGAAATACTAAATATTAGTGTGCAAGATGAAGAGACAAGTACCTTCACAAGTTCTGCTATTACGTATCTGAGAAATAAGTTTATTTTGAAGGATAACGTTTCACAAAGTTGGTGTTTTCAATTTCCAAAGCTAATTTCTCTAAGGATCTAAGAATGCAGGAATAGAATCAACTGTCTTTCATACATATCTTACTTTGCTCAAGTGTGAAATTTTTTAACTGAAAATGGAATTCCTGTCAGCCTTCTTTGCATGGTTAGTCTCAAGAGTTTTGAATTGTTTGGATCTTCAGAACTTCATAAGCACTTGATAATTTATGTCTGGTTAAGTACAAAACCTTTGCAACTAAAACAGCTAGACTTGTTTAAGAAAAAAAATGTCTTTTGATCAAAATACACAAAGCCAAATAGAGTATCACTATATCATTGCTTACTTTTAAAGCAATATTTTTGGACTACAGTGTTTACCTGCTACTCCATTACATGGCCGATATATCTAGATATATCATATATATCATATTTTTCGAGCAGCATTGGCTAGGAGAAGTTACACTTAGAAATAAGGCTGCAAATAAATTGGGTCATCCTCTTTCCTTCCATTACTTTCGAGCAGTCAAAGTTTTTTTAAAAAATGTGAGTCAAAAGTGACTGAAAGCTTATTTGCATGTCTCAGGGAACATCTGTAAATAGGGAGGTACACATTTGTTTTCCTTCAAGCAATTGTGCACTTTTTCATTTCATTAAAAGTAATATCAAAATAACTGTTCCTGAAAGGGAAGCATAAAAAGCCTACTGAAGCAGAGACTCTTCTTGTTGGATGCATTGGAACCTTTAAGCAGAGCAAGATAGTACCTCCAGTGTTATCCAAATGGAGTACCACTGAACAGCACCTTTGACTTCATCTGTCTGAGAGAGAAGAAAACTCCAAGGAAAAGTACTTTCTGCTCTCAATATAGAGGGATGTGCTCCATGAACAACTTCACAATGATGGGTTTTCATCTCCAATATCTCAAAGTTGGGGAAGGAAAAAGAGAGAACTGCAAATACAACCAACCAATCCCCACTACCATTCAGAAAATTCTTAACTTCTGAAGACAATTTTCCTCCTCCATTAAATGTGCTTAGAAGTTCTCTTGGCTCATATTGCTGCCACAAAAACCACTGCTTTCCAGGAACAAAGGAAAAGCTCATTCAGTCCCAATAGCAAGTGAAATAATGAGCTTTAAATGAGACTTCTTCTGGCAAAAAACCCAAACCCAGCATCGTTACAGAAAGATATGGTGGACCCTTGCTTGGCCCAGACCAGAGGAAAAGCATTTTGTTAGTGTTCTCCAACAGCAATATGGTGGTGGTATTCCATTTCTCTCTTACCACCCATCTTTGGAGGAGAGAAAAAGCACTTCTAAAGATGTTCAATACCCCACAGATGAAAAGTATTAATGGAATATGACTGCATATTAAAAATTCTTACATTAACTGTCTCTTCAGTCCATGTCACATGCCAACAAATCTTGGATCTGTTCAGTAGCAATTACCCAAATAAAGCATATTGGTCAAGTTACTGGTTAGTCTCTGTGATGTCCAACCCTCACAGAATGTCCTGAGTGCCGTAATTTACAGATTTTACATACAACATGACTTGAACTTATCAGCCTGTGCCTGCATCTTCTTAGCTGTCTACCCCAGGCTGCAGCTGAATCTTCTGTAACCAATTTCATAGCTACAGTGCAGGGGGAAAAGGAATATACTCCAGTTGTGAAAATCATCCATCCTATGACAAAATATAAGTCTGTTGGATTCTTTAAAGGTTGCTAGAGAGCTTACTCGAGCTTATTGGTGAAACACAATATGCAGAGTCACAAGTGCAAAACATGTAGAATAAAGTGATAATAAACTCACATTCTAATTATAAACTCAGATGTAGGTTTTTCATTGTCAGCTGTTTCGCTTCAATGAATGCTTCAAACTATTCTGCCCTTCATATGGTATCTTAGACGGCCAAGAAGTTAAAAAGTAAATTCCAAGTAAGTTTTCTTGAACATCTAGTAATTTTGTCTTGGTATTTGCAAAATGGTTGAACTATATCTTGTTCCATCCATGCAGGTTCAGTTTCATCTAGTCTTAATTGCTTTGAGAGTATTTGTTTCATATTCCTTAGAACATTTACCACTACTTCCAAATACAGGAAAAAGGTGGCATTCAAACTGCTGAATCTTAGCTGAGTCAAGAAACTTACTTTTTATTTCTACTCAGTTCATTTCTGCAGTTGAGAAAATTTCACAGACTTTCATTAATCCTTTTGATGCCTTAGGTTTTAATTTTCATATTTTCCAGATTCTGTACTGCATTAGTATATAACTCTGAACTTCATATTAAGTGTTAACAACTTCTCTTCACAGTTCAGTTAGACAAAACAATCCTTTTCCAGCCTGAGAACCAAGGACACCATTGCATCTTCTGACCCAAAACGTATATACAGGAGCCAACTGAGGAGAGTAATCTGGGAGGATGGGACTTCATGACCTGAAGCTGTAACTGGACAATTAACCCCAATACGGAAATGGACCAAAACATAAAAGTTGTGACTGGTCATCCATCTTGCGTCTATCTTGGGTCCATCTTGGGCGAAGCCACGGCTGTGCTCTTGTGCTGCCCAAGGCGTATCCTTTGAAGGCCTTTTCAATAAACATCTACTTTATTCCTTTAACACTGTCTAGCCTCTGTTCTAGGTATCATCTCTAGGCATCACTTTTTACTCAGATGCACAGTTAGGGGAATCCACAGGGATTGGAGATGTAGACTGGAAACTCACTGCCTCATTACAGAATAAGGATGAAGCACAAGCTCATTTTTCTTCTTAGTGCCAAACTACTCCATGAATACCAAAAATGTCATACCTAATCCCTTCTATTAAAAATTGTGAAAGACACAGAATACAGGAAGGATATGCTTAATTATGCAGTTTTTTGCAGTAACAATGATCTTGATACGCAGACCCTATAAATATGAAGAGACTAAATGACAATGGCAAGATTTCTAAAAAACCTGCTGTTTCAATGAAACTGAAGGAGCTTTCAACTGGACAACCAAATAGACAAATTCCACAAGTGACAGACATGCAGATTATTATGAAAAAATTCTTCACTCTGAGGGTGATGAAGCACTGCAACATGCTGTCCAGACAAATCGAAGATGCCCCTCCCCCAGAAGTATTCTAGGCCAAGCTGGATGGGGCTTTGAGCAATCTGATCTAATGCAAGGTGTCCCTGTCCATGTCAAGGGGGGTGGGACTGGATGATCTTTAAGGTCCCTTCCAATCCAAACTATTCCATGACTCCATGGTTTGACAATATGTACAAGTACATATCAAATACACTTCTTATATTAGACAATAATTGTCTGAAGAAGTCCTAAGGAAGCTGTCCACATTCCATTTTAAATATCATTATCAAGGTAAGTTCTGCAGCTGCAAGCAGAGAAGTGGCAACCAGCAAGTTTAGTACTGGCCTTACCAGTACTACCAGCCGAACTAAACATTTTTTGCCAAAGATCTTGAAGGTCTGGTTGCTGTGAAGAAGACTACTATAGCAGAAACATCTGAAAAAAGTAGGACAGTTGGGAAAGCATTATGTTAAAAAATAAAATAACTTGCTATTTCAATGTGATAATGTCCTTTTATCTCTGCTCTATTATTGCTCTTACATTCTTCCTCAAGAAGAGAGGCATGCCTTCTAAGATAAAAAAATATACATTATCTTTTTCATAATTCTCACCTTGCCTGTTACTTGGATAACAACCCACTTCACCAGTTTTCCTTTTTCCCTTGGAATCTCTTTGAGAAGTTAAGGGGTATTTCTAGTTCCTAGTTAAATTTATGGCTGTCTTTTGAAAGGCAGTCTTCTGAGGCAGAGAAGGGTTTAAAAGTTTACCTGAAAACCTCCTTATCTGTTTACCATAAGACACAAAGAATTAAAATAAACTGAGTATTTCCTTCCATATAGCCTTCCTTAAAGAAGAAGAAATGTTCAGTTCTATAGGGCACATCTGACCAAAGTCTTCCAGCACAACACAGACCTTTATACTGTTCTTACGACTCCAAGAGACAACATACGCCTCAAACTGACACTAATGAATACACCTCTTTTAAGGACATACTTGATCTGAAATGAGTTCCAACGACTAACACGTGCCAAAAAAGCACAGATGTAGGCAGGACAAGCATATTTCTTTATGCTTTTGCCTGTGGAGTCAAGGGTTTGCAGAACAACTAGCAGTAGTATCCAGCTCAAGAATAATGGCTACCAGCAAATTGTCACTCATGTAACAGCACTTGAATTCAGTATGTTCTCTTTCAGCAGGCAATCTCTCCAGTGAGATTATGATAGATTATTCTACTAAATCTATCAAGACTTAAAGCTCAGATAATATGCCTTCCAAAAAGACTGAATGTTATGCAGATTCAAAGTATCAGATTTTGCTTTCATTTCTGTAAAGTAAACCTAAGATGATTTCACGATCCAGTATGTTCGTAATTCAGTAAGCCCATCACCTCCACACACTGAAACTTTATCCTGTAAGGCTTCAAACTGATACACAGTTTGTTTGCATACATGCCAAATACAATCAGTAACTTCCACTAATTCAACTGAAATGCCATACTAACTCTCTTAGTAATTAGCTATTCTTTAGAAAAGAGTTGAAGCATTCTGGGTTCACCACTTTTAGGAACTTCATACTTACTTTGACCAGGTCTGTAACCTCCATTTTACATATGTATCTTCTATATATAAATAATGTATGTACAGACACATCAATACACAGATATATACAAACTATGATCAGATTTGAGACAGCTCAACTTCAGTAAGTTCAGTTAATAATACACTACCACTTTCTAAGAAACATGTAAGTCATTTATATCTGAAAAAATGACACACTTAGAAACTGAAGATATAATGAATTGGCTTGCCAGACATACAAAAATGTCTGAAATATCAAGACACCTCCATACCTGTACTCTATACAAAACATTTAGTTCAAGAACATTGCAGAGAAAAAGGTGTATTTTGATTTGTATTCTCCCCATTCAAAGTTAGCAAAAAGTAATGTTTACACTATTTCAAATATTTCACTCCTAAAAAGGGCTTGTTGAACGATAATACACCTATGAAAAGGTTTATGCCAGAATTATCAAGCCTGGAACTGATACGTTTAAGTAAACACTCCAAAGGACACAACGGACAAAAAACACAAATGCAGTGCAACTGTCTTGAACCACTAACATGTAAAGTTTCCTACAGTAAAAATAAAGAACTTCAAGAATGAGACAGCATTAGAAATGAGAGAAGACACACAGAAAGGCAGTGCGTATTTCACGAAAAAAAAGGAAAGAAAAACAAAGGTGATGTGGACTAATGAACATTTACACTTCTAAAGAAAGGTCAACATTTAAATGTGTTTTCTTTCTCCTCAGGTAACAAGATACTAACAGGAAGCAAAGGCAGAACTCATTCTGTGCAGTTCTTGAAAAGACAGATGCAGCATCTGGAAGAAGTGACTGGGAGGCTGGGCTTATTTCCACCCTAGTCAATAAGGAAGACCAAATACCTTTGTGCTTGTCCCGTTTATGCTTTAGCGGTGCTGGAGAGAGTCTGATTCTGGCTAGAGCCTGTTCTCGATGGTTCATAAAAATAGGACCAGGAATTACAAGGGGGCCTGAGGAGAAACATTTTGCACATGCATAGGAAAGCTCACAAAATGGAAACAGTATGTTAAACAAAATTCAAATTAAAAGCAATGAAAAAACAAAAAGAATAATAGTTATAATCTTGTTTTCTTAAATTCAAAAGACCTTAAAATACAAGAAAGTTGCCATTTCTTGATAACTTATGTGAAAAACCAATAAATATTCCATAGTGATAGTTTTACCTGAATTTCTATGTAAGCAACTGTACAATGGAAATATAACATACTCACACTAGAGTAAAATTTGACAGCAAATACCTATTATTGCCTTTAAAAGACAAAAAGAATAATTATCATGGCTTAAATCCTACAATACAACAGTCAAAATACTGATTTGGAACAAGATAATACAAATGCTAAATTTAAAAACCACCACCATAAACTTGTTTGCAATTACTACACTTAAGATGCAGAGTTACAACTTTTAAAGAAAAAGTGCCATGTTTCATGAAGAAAGTTATTCAAATCATATGACTCTTTTCTTATCTACTTAGTAACTTTGAAATCCATTTATTTTGAAAATATTTTTCAATCTATTTAAAGGTCTTCAAGAAAAGATTTAATTTAAAGAAAGCAATGATACATGCATTTAAACTTTTTTTCAGACTGCTTTTCCTTTTTAAAAATCTAGACTTAGGCAGTGAGGTACTATGTGTAATTGAGGCTGAGTGTAAGCAGGCCATGGACAAGGAATTTGTTTCTTAAATCTGTATTTCTCCTGTTTTATAGGTTAAGCATGTCATCAAGAATTTTTTGGACACTTCTTGTCCATTCAGAAGTCTCACATTCAATGGAAACCACGAATCAGAAGCAACTTTTTCTGCCAGGTGACATTCAGTTCCACAGGTTCTCAAATCCAGCCCCTCCATGAAAAGTAAACAAAAGCACCCCAAACCAGGCTGTTGTGTTATAAACCACTCATGCAAAACATAGAATAAAAAGATTCCTCCTTTTTCTGCAAATTCATTGATACGCCCATTCCTTAGTTGAACTTTATTAAGAAGACAGTATAGGTTAACTTTTAATAAATGCCCATTGCCTCAGTTTTTTTGCTGTCAACTTTATACCATCACCTCCTTCACTAATACTAAACAGCATGGATAAACATTTAAACAGAAGTTCGGCCAAAACTATATAGCTTTAGAACCTTCAGATGAAGAAATTTTCTTCATACAGAGAAGCTCCCAAATTTTAGTCTTCACTTAAAAAACAAAATGAAAAATGTTTTAAAAATACACTGCTGTCTAGCTTAGAGGTTCATACATGTGTTAGATAATATAATGGCCCAAAACTTCCTAAGTGATGTTTCTTTCGGTACACAGCATAGAATTATTATTTTTGGTCTACTGTATTTATCTGGACTCTATTCCAGAATAGATCCTCTTGCTAATTTCAGAGATCCTTCTCCTAATCAAGGATCATAACTTGCTTTTGATTTACCTTCATCTTGCAGATTCTTCCTTCAACTGTCTTGCTGTTGTGCTCCCCCTTTTCAGTCTCCTCTGAATCAAACTTCCATTTAATAGATACATTTTTGGTAAACACTACTTTCTGCCAAACCACATGCTATGTTTAATATTCTACTTTCCAGAGTTTTGACTTACACAAAAAATTACACCACATTTTGCTTCTTACCAAGTGAGGCGATATAGTGAGGAGTATCCTGAGGCACACCAAGAAAAGGCAAAGGGGCGAAGAGATTATTGACAAGCAGATTATGAAAGCTAAAAATGTCTGAAGGACAAATGATACAGAGGAAAGGTGAATGAAGAACATGAGAAAATAAGGCAAAAGTAGTGGGACTTACTTACTGCAAAGTTTCTAATGAAATTACAATCTGAAGAAATAGAGAATGGACAGGACAACATGACACAAGTGAAAGATTAGCAAAGTTGCAAAGACAGGTGCAAGGACTGCAAAGAGTGTGGCTTGAAGAGTGTAGATCTAAAATATTTGTGGGTGGCTGAATGATCTCTAGATAACTTAGGCAAACATTCTGAAGTTCCAAAACACACTTGCACAACAAACAGTGCAGGAACAAGATACAGCCCTGAAGGCAGCCTTTGGCATTTTAGTGCTAAGAGCAAAGATAACAAAAGAGAATTTCAGGAGGACAGAAGTAAGTGCAGTAGGGTGAGCAAAAGAACTACAAGAGATTTGTAAGACAGAGGATGTTTAGTAAGTATAAGAGGCTCTCAGCTGCAGCATGGCACTAGTACTCAGCTGCCAATAGTTTCCAAGCTACTTATCTGAATCACACTCTCCTGGTCAACATGACAATTCTGTGACAATCTAACCTTCTGACCAATGCAGGATTTATCCTTGCTTCTGGATATTCTTACACACTCTACATTCACCACTGTGTAAAGAACATGAATCCAAAATAAACTCAAATGCAATAGATGGCCATTTCATAGTAATTTGTACCCAAATCCATGCAACACGTTTGTTATCTTCTTTGGCTTTTTGTGCATGCTAAATCTGCAAAATGATCATAATAGAATAGGAAACTACAAAAATGAAATAGAAATCTACATTTTAATTGCATTGTGATGTCTGCCTGCCTTGGTCATCTGCTGGCAAGGTGCTAAGTACCTCCCTCTTGCTCCAAAATAACACAGGCAACAAAACAATACAACAATTCATAAAGACTGATTTGCTTTCTGCTTACATCTGAGGTTGCCTGTACAAAGGGAGCGAAGTTAGGTGCTGAGAATATTCTGGTGGAACAATCTAGTCATGCATTAGGTACTTCCTTTCATTTGTTAAAAAATGCCCGCAGAGTTTTATTTTGAAAACTGTATCAGAAGCCTTTAAGATAGATCTGCATGGGGAATAACAATTTATTACTAGTCTCTACTTCAGAAGATCAAGTGACAGAGATAAGCAAAGAGGAGTCACTGGTAGACTACAGAGCTATTTTAAATCAGCTACTGTATGATGCCAAATGACATTCGCTCTCTCCCTTCACAGACTGTTTTTCCATAGCTGAGCTGAGATGCTGAACAGTCCTAGCTGAAATGTCAAGACTAGCTTTTCTTTCTTGGTCTAGACTTTTCAAAATGGACATTGTTTCACAGGGAATTCAAAGCATTAAAAAAATCTATTTAACCACAGAAATAATTTCATTTTCTCCAAACAGAATGTGTTTATTAAATAATGCAGTATACTTCAGAAAAATGTATACAGTTATTTCATCATAAATGCACTTAACGTGCTTTGGCATTCTTGGTCATCTAAGCTTTTAGACAATTATCGAAGTTTAATATTTGATTTTATGTAACACATACTTTGATTTCTTCTAGTACTTCATCCTAAACAAATGCTATTTGGCAAGCTGTGAACACAGGAGACTGAAATCAATCATCTCAAATGCCGACTTCTGCACCAGTGCACTGAACACAGCAGGCTACTTGAAAAAATAGTACATGGTGATACATACATACAGAAAAGTGGTATAAATTCAGGTTGCAGAGCTGAGTCCTAGGTTGGATCATACCCCTCTGTTGTAAAAACCTATTTTTGGCTTCTTGAAAGAGACCAAGCAATTTTTGTGGGGGTGTGTTTTTGTTGTTTTTTTTTTTAGTAATAAAACAGGAAGATAAAACCCTAATATATGAAATGAGTCATCTTAATAGCTCAACAGGTTGAAAATTTTGAAGTATTTAAAAAAATGGAATTAGAGACAAATGGTTCACACCTCAGTTCCACTAGAAGCAGAAAACATTATAGTGAGATAATTTCCCACCTATAAAGCCTTAAATGAAACAAAATTTAATATTCTTATGAGGCAGGGCTAATAATTACGGTGCATGTAAAAAAACCTGTATTTTTCCAACTATGACTAGCAATTTACCATTAAGGCAAAAACATTCATGGAGAATGTCATGTGCAGGCACTAAGGTTAATTGCAGTTTGCTTCTTTTGTTCAAAACACTGAAAATAAGGACAGGATACATATCTCCTCCTGTAGTCTTAAAGCAACATTTAAATTGTAAATCAGGTGTAGAAGAAAAATTAAGGCCTTTTAAAGGGGAAAAAGAGATGCACACTAGCCAACACAAGCATGCAGGGCAATGTGGGAGTAATAAGAGAATGAGATGGAAGTAAGGTTTATGATCATCTTAATTTTGACCCTTTCCTCCTTCTGAATACTTGACTTCATATGTATTGTTAAATAAACATAAAAGATGCATTTCCACATATAAATACGCAAAGTAAATTAAAACAGCAAATATTAACCAGAACTGCGTCATGCTGTCTACTACAAATCTGACTTCTGATACTACAATATAAATATTTTTACTTTAAACATCAGTTTTAATAACAATAATTAGCTCTTTCAGAAAGGAATCACAGACACAAGTGCAATAATATAACTTCATAGAACAATACCTGATGGTCATTAGGGGAAAAAGCCTGCAGCTTTCTATTGAAAGCATTCTTAAAAAGTCATGTGTGAGTTCAATATAATTTCAAGTGAAAATGTAGGGGGTTTTGAGCAGTTTTGTTTTGTTTAAATAACATTGAAACAAAAGTAATCCTGAAAGCATCAAAATAAACGTTTAACTAAAACTATAAAAAGAAGTTGGACAATTATCTAATAAGTAGTATTGCACTTAATATTGGACTTGTACAGATACTTCTGCAGGGTATTTAGGTACATGTTGAGCAATGAACAGACAAACAGATTCCAAGCTCTGAGTGGCCTGTGCAGATGTTAAACAGATTTATATGATACTTAGCCTACCATGGTAAAACTAATCACTGAAGTAACTGAATCAGTTACATTTCAGGAAAATAAAAAACTGCCCAAATCAAGGCAGCTTCAGATTATATTGTCTTAAAACAGAGCAGCTTGGACTAAAATAATCAATTTTTTGTGGGTTCTTTGTTGTTGCAAGTAGCATAGGACTGATGAAAATTAATTTTCCTCTCCTGTAAGGGCATCAAAAGTTAAACCTCACTTAATAACACACCAAATCTGCATCTCAGTAATGATCACCTAGAGGTTTTTACATCATAGGCTGAGAAAATGTAGCAGTAAAATACCAGTGAAGCATGAGACTATTTATTATCGCTATTGATAACTATTTCTGTATTTTTTAGCTTATTAGTTAAATATAGTTTAAAAAGCTATTTTAACATTCTCATCATCTTCTGAAAAAATACCCTGAATTATCCTCAAGTGATAAAGTGAAATCTTTGACTATTCCAACTTCTACTACTTCAAATACCAATCTGAAAAAGTAGAAAGTCTCATGAACAGCTTTCAAGATTACCTTGCTCAGAAAATGCTAGTCTTAGGTTCATTACATTAATTGTGCATGTGGCCCACAGATTTCTGTAATCCATTAAGGCAATTTACTGCCCCCATGATGAAAAAAATAGTTTCACAGGACAGGAAAAATAATTAACCATGTTCTGAACATTCTAACATACAAAACTTCCTCACTGCCACAGAAAATAATGAAGTGCAATTATTTCCATATTCATCTCTCATTACTCTCATCAAGCTCCAAACCAGCTTGAAAAGCAAAAACCACTTCACTATATGGAAAAATCAGCTCCTTCACTTCTCACCAGAAGAACAGTGAAGAGCTGAGACAATTCCATCAATAATTTTGTTGAGATATTATGATTTAGCATAGAAGTTGTGATGAATACAGCTGGCTTTATTTCTCAGAAGGTCATACACCCAATTCAAAAATGTGGAATTGAATTTGAGCCCCCTCTTCACTGCTTGTCACAGTCACTTGTGTGCAGAAAAGAGCAAAGAACTATAATATTATTTTAAATAGTTGATTTCCCAAACAAACACCACTATTAATTATTTTTACCCACTATTAATTTAAAGGATTTATTTTTTTCCGCTAAAGCAGAACTTCTTTCTTGAATACAGCAACATAAATAACTAATTCAAAACATAAAAATTATTAGCTGCTTACAATTCCATCACAAACTATAGTTTGTGCCTCATTTCAACGTAAAAACCAAAGGAATCTTCAGCATAAGCACTTAAAATTTCTGAAGTTACATAGTGTGCTGTTGCTGAGCAGCATGTATACAGGTCCCTTACAACAGTGGCAGGCTACTTGGATCATGTGTGAGAAGTGACAATTGCATGTGACAGTAATTTTGAACCATGTCATTGCTATTGCAGCTATTAACAACAACTACATCTACCCAGAACATTCAAATTCAGGGTTAGCATTTTCAGATAAATGCAAATAAAGATAACCATTCTTATTTTCTTCAATATAAGATACTACAACTGATCTTGAGAAGGAATTAAATGATTGTCACACCTGCAGACATAACTATCACTTTGCTCTTAATTCAAGTGGACCTCAAGAACATATTTTTATATCAGAAGTCACTGTAATAGGACTACATCTGGAGCTTTAGTAAAGAAGCTCAAACAACTAGGCAACTTAAAAATCAGTATAATCCCAGCACTTTTGCTCTTACACCTCTCTCCTAAACTTTATTCCTATTTCAACACATTCAGTGGGCAAATGGGTGAGAGGTTTCTTTGTGATTTTTTATTTGTATGACTGTTTTAGGAATGAAATATTCCTGTATTTTTAAAGCTTTCACAGTCCTCTTGTCTACAAGACATTCAAGATTTACTGAAAATATTTGTATTGAATAAAGGTCACTAATTGGAACTAAAGAGTTGCAGCAACATTCAGTGATGGATTCTATTCTTATACCATCATAAACTATGCACGCTTTGTTTCTTATAAAAGAACAAAAGACACACATTAACATACTGAATAACCCAGAAATCAGAATCCTGTCAAACTAAACACTGTGTATCTTAAAGAAAGGCCTAAAGAGCTGGTCCAGCCTTTAACTGACTAAGCCGTGTTTTCAGAAAATTGAAAGGTCAAAAGTTCTCTTTGAATCTCCAAACAGCTATTTCATTAGCATGGATTTGTTCAGCTACATATGCACAAATACTAGAACTCTTGGGAAAGCTAAGTAACAAGTAACCTGCCAGTTCTTTAAACATTGTTATAACTATATTTTATCAGACTGCAGAACCTTTTGCACAAAAAGTCTAGATTATTTAAATGTTCTCGTTCTCACATGAAAAGAGTAGCATGATAAGAGTTGTCAAGAATGGTGCTACTCTTTGCAGCAACTCATTAATGAAAAACTGCAGCATTTGGATGGAGAAGCAAAAAAGCTCTTTAATCGGATTATGCAAATAAAGATTATCAAATCAAATATTCATACCTGATTACATAAAACAAGATGCTAAGTATCTGTGAAACACTGTTCCCAGCTTTTTCACAAGAAGTCATTCTGAACCAAAACAGGAGACTAATCTCCAGCCCTTCCAGACTGGCATACCCACTACCTCCCACAGCCACATAGGTATGGGATTTCAATGCTTTTTAGATAGAGATGTAACACAAATGTGTGCAACAAGCTGGACAACACTATCTTTTTAGCTACAGTCCTATAAAGAATCACAGGATCAACTAGGTTGGAGAAGACCTTAGAGATCGAGTCCAACCTATGATCAAACACCCCCATGTCAACTGCACCATGGTACTAAGTGCCACATCCAGTCTTCCCTTTAAACACCTCCAGGGATAGCGACTCCACCACCTCCCTGGGCAGCCCATTCCAATTCCCAAGCATCCCTTCTGTGAAGAACTTCTTCCAAATGTCCAGTCTAAACCTCCCCTAGAGCAGAGTAAGACTGTGTCCTCCTGTCACTGGTTGCCTGGGAAAAGAGACCAATCCCCACCTGGCTACAACCTCCTTTCTCCCATACACCAGTAAAACCAACCATAACAGTACATTCAAGCTACTGTGCAAGTGATCTTTTTTTTTTGCTTTTTGAAACAGATGGCATACAGAAGGGAGAAGTTGCTCTGGTTCTACTTCTAGCTACAGAAATAGAAGCAAATGTAAATTTTTCTCTGCCACTCTTTCTTTTAACTGAAATTTACCTCCCAGCTCTCTCATCACTGATGGGCTGAACAGCAGTACCTTTCAATAATGCCTGGGCATTTAATTTGGGTTCAATAAAAAATTTTTAGCTGCACCCAACATTTGTCAGTGGCATGCAGCAGCTCTGACATGTCCTAAACAAAGGCTTCCTCTCCTTACCTCACAGCTAAAATTAGCCACAAAGATGCAAAGAAAAATAAACATTCCATCCTCTTCCATATACATACGCAACTACAAGCTTTCTCTTTCTGGTTGCTCCTTATTTGTGGTTAAAACCAGCAATTTCTTAATGCAAGTGAAATAAAGATACAATTCACATCACAAGAATCACTGGCACAGTCTAGGAAATAATTTGAATTATTTTGTATTCAAAAAAACCCAGTATCTAATTAATAAGAGAAGAATCAAAGTTGTATTTACTAAAACTACAGTAACTTGAAAGACCATATATCCCAGTAAGTTATTTCTCTTCTCAACACACAATAATCTTAGCAACAACATCATTATGCTTTACAAAAATATTACAGTTTGCATCAGTCTAAATTTCTCATATTTAATTTGACAAGACACTGAGGTATCTTAGAATGTGAACCGTTCTAAGTGAACGTGAAAAGTTAGGTAGATTACTCCTTGTGTGGAAAATCAACAATGAGGTAGATAAAACATAAGAAAATTTTCAAATGTTGCAGTGGTGTTTTGTTTTTTAATTCAGTCTGTGTCAGTAGTCTCAGGTTATGCAAATACAGAAAAGTTCATTTTATAAAAGACAATTCTGCCTACCATTACACAACAGAAATGGAACAATTTATTACAGTAATTAGATAATTCATATAAGGTAAATAGCATGAGACAGGCTTGTAGTCCTTTCTTCATCTACATATGTTTTAGGATCTACATTTTAAAAAACAATCATTCAACTAGGAAACAGCAAAAAAATAAAAACTCATCTGTGGAAGTGATACAAAATGCTCCTTTTATCATTAAAATTCTGATTCTTATGTGTAGACTTCGTTAAACACATAGATTTTCTACTATTTTCTAAAAGCATGCTACATACTGCCTACTTAGGACCTGATTGAGTTTGATCACTGTACAGGCTCACTGGAGGAAGACTCTTCATTCTTAGAAAACAGACTCAGAAGTTTCTTAAGCTATTCAAGGCCCTTCTCAATAAGTCACTCACCTCTTCCTTCTTCCAATCTATGTCTCCTGATTACACGCTGCCGCTTTTCTTCTTGTCGTAGCTGAAGGTGTTCTTCAATATTAACTCCGGGAACGGGGACAGCTACATAGATTAAGAAAATAAAATATGTAAAATTATCTTTAAAATTGTTGTGGTGGCAATAAAGCCTAAAAGAAGTAAAGTAAATGAAAACTGAAAATCTATTTACTAGCTGCTTTTTACATGGCCCTGACAATAAATAAAAAGGATTTGAGTAAATTTGGAGGAGTTCTAAGCTTTATCTCCTAATTTCCTGGTTTTCATGAATCTGACTATTCCTACATCACTAAGTAGTATTGAGGCAGATACATATATGAAGTTATGTGTTGTCATGGTTATCTCCATTCTCCCCTAAAAAGTTTCAGACGGTATTATTAAACCAAGTCTACGATTGTTTATATTTTTAAGAGGTTTTACACAAATTAGCCATGTTTTAGCTTAAGAATGCTTAAATCCTGATAAAAACATTATAGAAAACTTTTCAGGATATCAAAATGACAAGAAGAACTTTGTAGTATCAACATTAGTATCGTAACTGCACAGGTCATAAGTGGCACAGGTGACTGTAGTAAGGGTAATCTTAGAACAGTTCACTTAACAGAATGATCCCAATTTGCTGTATCACCAATAAATAAATCTGACTATTAAGCACAATTTTAACAATATTACACTAAAACTCTCCTGTAACAAAGTGTGTAAACAAATGTACTGGACAACAATAGGGGAAAAAAGAGGTGCAGTAAAAATGAGAATTGAAAGTCTTTTTGCTAATTTCATATTACTTACCCAGCAAGAGATCTAAAGGTATCATCTCTTTTACAGCATCAAGGATTCCTCTTTGCCTTGCTTCCTGGCCATCCAGTTCTCTAGCACATGCCTTGCAGCAGCCACACACAGCACAGCCTGACTCACCTGAGCCACAGCCACAGATTCTGCAGGAAACAGAATTGCTTTGTCACTATCATTTATTTTTATGCTTTACTGATGCCTTTGTAATTAAAATGATTAATTAAAAAGATTATTACTTTGTTCTGTCTGTGGCATGCAAGTTTTCCTGAGATAGACAGGAAGGACAGCTGGTTTAAATCCTGGCCGCTGGTGCACGGTGCCAGGACCATACACTGACCTTCCAATGAATTGACTTCTCAGAATTAATTTTCTTTCTTCAATTTAATGCACACCATATGAAAACATGAACAAGGAAACAATGAGCACACAAAATGCTGAAGAAATAGTAATCATGATGCAGTGGCCCTCTGCAGTTCAAATAAGAAGTAACAGATAAAGGCAACTTGAATAGCAAGATAAGCATCCATCACAGGATGAAGAAAAGTTATCCTGAGCCAGCAGCTCTGTCAAGAGACAGAAATTATATTGGTGTTCACATCCAACAGCTTCTAGTAAAGAACTACATGCTAAAGCACAAAAACCAGTTTGTAAAACTAAGTCTCCTGCAATCACAAGCTATTTACAGAAATGTAAAGCCGTTTCTGATTTTAATAGCATGTACTTCTACATATTTAGCTATAAATTTACTTTAGAAACTTAAACTCAGTTCACATTCAGAAAGTGCTTTAGCCATCCATCTCACTGTACCACCCACATTCCCACATGTGTGCTTACCCTCCAGGAACTCTATCAGGACGCCCACTACTAACACAGCTGGCCCCATAGCCTGTGCAATCTCCACATACAGTGCACACCATACACTGCTCCAGCTTCCATTTATGCATGCCTGGAGGACACATCATGGACTTCTCATCTTTTTCATCCAGTTCCTCTTCCAGATCTTCATCCATTGCTGTTGCCATGTTTTCAACTCCAAAACCTAATTAAGATATTGAAATAAGAAATACTTGCTTTCTGAGGCCAACAGAGAGGGTTCTGGTTATCCACAGAGGTAAGGACAGGTTGGACAGGGCTCTGAGCAACCTGATCTAGTTGAAGATGTCCCTGCTCATTGCCGGGGGTTGCACTAAATAACTTTTAAAAGATCACTTCCACCTCCAACTATTCCATGTGTCTATGAACTGCTGAAGCTCTGAAGAGCACTCACAGATCAGGTTTTAAAAGGAATGACTAGGAATGCCTGATTTGCCTGCTCAGCCAGCATAGTGACTTTTTTGAAATCTCTGTGCATGGACATGCTTGATTTTTTACATCATGTTGCATGTATTCAAGCTTTAGTGTTGGAATTACATTTTACAACAAAATGTTTAATTTTTTTTCACTTCTGATATTTGCCAGCATGCAAATGAAAAGGGAAAAAAAGCCCTGAAGGTCCCATACCTTTTCCTCCCTGGCTCATAGAGCCTGTGTCTCGTCCACACTGTCCTTTATTATTTACGCCAAAGGTCCAAACTTCTCCATTCTTCATTAACACACAGGTATGAGCTTTGCCCATGGCTACTTGAGTCACAAAATGGCCTTTCAAGTCTGTTACTAAACCTGCAAGACATAAAACACTTGAGTGAAAAATTGCACTTTCTAGCTAAGAAGTAAACTCAATGATGTAACAAAATTGTTAGTGGATATGGACAATATAAAAATTTACAGCAAGACAGAAAAACAGATATAAAAAACAAGTGCTAGAATAAAAAGTGAAAGGAGAACTAGGCCTAGGCCACTTGTCCCGCAAAAAATGAAAAGCCAAAAGCAAACCTAAAAATGCTGCAAATCACTTGTTTTGAAAAAGAATTCTGAAGGAGTCATAAAGCCATTAGAATTTATTTCATTAATATTTTACTTTAACTGTGGTGTACAGGATCCCCTGCTACTTTATGAGCAGAGAAGCACACAAGGCCTAGTTTTCAGCAGCCTTTGTTCATACCAAAGCACATCTTATTTCTGTGACTTTTTCCTATGTGGCATTCTTATGTCAGATTAACACAAGTTAATTTTTTTTTCTTGTCCTTAGTGGAAGAATTACTTTGGATATTTGTCACCATTGATGCTAAATTATTTTACAGAACTTTTGGAAACTATCTTTTTCAATTCTTCTGTCATATTTGTCTGAATCACCAGAATGTCAGAAATACATTAGGAAGGTAAGAAACACACAAACAATATTTCCATGAGCTAAAACCTTTCATATTAATTTCAATTACTTCAGTTGAAAAATAATTTAAAAGACCAATACTATCTTACTTGTACTATCAGAGTAAATGGCATCTTTTCCAAACATGTAGAGTTCTCCATCTTTGGAAATTACAGAACTGCTTCCATTATTGCATGCTGTAGATATGACGATCTTTCCTTCCATTTTAATAATTTTTTTAGGCTTATATGGTTTTGATTGCCGTCTGCTTTTAGCTTTAAATAAAGAAAAAAATTAAAAGTAAATCTACCAAAAAAATCCCCAAACCATCACAGGCATAATCACTAGTTTTCAGACCACTAATGAAAAAAACCCAAACAAAAAACTAACTATATGTACAATCTCCTGGTCTAATTTTAATTGCATTATACTGGTTCCTCTCAAAAAATTCAATGGCAAGCCAAGACATGATTAGATCAGTATCTTTTAGAAATTATTCTTCAAGTATTTCAAATCACTTTAATTATTCTTATTAATCTACCACATCATCATCTACCATTTGTTTCCTAAAGTGAAGTATTTAATTCAATATTACAGCAGATCACAGCTTCAGGACACTTAAAGATCTCTTCAATTGTCTTACAAAGTCTATTTCAACCTACAGAAATCAAGACTAGGAAATGTGTTAATTTTCTATTGATGAGGCATTTGTCAGTCCAAAGATCAAATTAATCTGTCTTCTTTAATGTCTGAAGAATCCTGCTTGATCAAGCACAGAAGATCTGCTTCTACAAGTTCTCATCAATGCACCTCCACCAGCCAGCAAAACACCCATTTCCAAGGCTCAATAAAACAAAAGCAAAGAGGCAAAAGTTTGGCTCCACAGTTTTTCAAAATCCCGAGCAGACAGCATGGCCTCCTGACCAAATTTACTGCTGTCTTTTCATGGGACAATTCTAAAATAGTACTTCCACCACATAACCCAAGCTGTGGTAAAACACAGATCGGATTCTGTAGGTGGGAGAGGTTTTGGCACTGTTTTTAAGGACTTGTGGCCAGCATAATCTCCAGCACAAATGGCATGCTTACATGTTCCTGGAAAATGCTGAAACTCTTCTTTTCAGATTAAAAACTCTTTAAGAGGCTTTTACCAACCACTGGTCAAGCAAGCAATAATACATACTTGATTCACCATCCTCTCCTTTACTAGCAGAACCTGTGAAGAATATGCTTCCATCTTCAGCAACGAGTAAGGCATGTGAGCCATCATGTCCAACAGAAAATTGAATAATCTTTGGAGATTTTGTGATTGGGAGTTCAACCCATTTGCCAGCTGAAGGGCCACCTTGTTTGATTCCAAGGCTCTGATATTTGCCAGTATAATAAATCTAGGAGAAAAACGTTTATCAGTTTTAGTTATGCCACAGCACTTCAAGCTTACATAATTCTCGAAGTTGCATTGTTTTTAATTCCTTTCATTTCAAAGCACACTGCACTCTTCTTGACTTTGTTTATGCCATTACAGTATCTCTGTCCCAAACCCATCAATTTTGACTTAATGGGGGAAACATTCTGATTAGATTCTTAGATTAGATTGTTTTGAAATGTGCTTTCTACTGAGCCACTGAGTGAGTTTTCATATATAATTGTTTGGCTAGATGAGTTGAACACACAAGAAAGAACCATAGAAAGTACTCAGAGGAAGCATTTAAAACACCTCACAAAAATGTCTGGTCTGTGTAAAAACAAGATGATATTGTAATAATAAAATCAATTTAAAATAACATTACTACATATTTTAATATGCTTCAACACATTTGTAAAACATGTTTAGTAAATGCACAGTAGCCACTGACTACATAAATAACAGAGTAAGATATTTCACATGAACAAACAGAAAAATACTGACATGAAATAAAAAGTTTCCTTTAGAAACATGCAACTCAACAGCTCTGTAAAATTGGTATGTCAACCTCTGGGGCACATGAATCCATTTTACATTGCCTTACATACTGTATTTCCTACCTTAACAGACAACTTTATAGACCAAACCCAGGAAATTTGTTAATTTTATACTGAACAGGCACTTTTGTTAGTTGAATGATAAAGTTACTCTGTCTCCCTCAATGTTGAAGAGTTCTATTTGATCAAATTCTGGTACACACCATTAAATTTTCTTTAAAAATATTTACTCTAACATTTTCAACAATCTCACTGTTGTGACAGCAGCAGAGCAAGGCCTTCATTCCAGCAAAGAAATACAATTTTGAACATGTAATTAAGAACTATGTTTCTACAAGATAAATAGCATTAGTCTTTCACACTGAAATAGAATCACAGTAAGTAATGTAAAGAGTCAGTGACAGTATTGTTTCTAAATTTCCATGATTATGGCAAATGCCTCAAAAAGTCTCCACTGAACAGAACAACATATCAAATCATTAAGAATAGGTTTAAAGAAATCAATTGAAAAATTTGCATAAGGGAATCAATAATTTTCTAAAAGATCAGAAAATAATATCAGGATGGGATTTAAATAAATTACTGTGGTCAGACTGTGGAAAGTTATGAGGTGGTGAAATTTGCAAAGGTGCTAATACATCATTTGTATACAGAAGACAGTTTTGTTTCCCAAATTTAAACAAAGCCCTTCATTGCAAGACTGACTTTAGAAATTCCTATAAATTCAAGTCATGTTGAGGGGTTCCAACTATCTGTTTATGCTTTTAAACATTTGCCTTTTATGTTTTAAAGCAGGCTCTGAAAAATATATTTGAATACTGTTATAGACATACATTCTAACATACTGAAAAGGCAAAAAGTAATTATGGAAAATAATGATTAAATTAAAAAACAGAAATCTATTGGTGCAATTTGCTATTTACTACAGAATATTATCAGTACCTTTCCACTAGCAGTTTTCATCAGTGCAAACTCTCTCCCAGCACCAAGGACAGCTGATTCCTCATCAAACCCTGTACCTGTGCAAGTAAGATTGTGTTAACTGAACAGTTTAACGAGGCAGTTTCACAGACCAGTCACCTATCCACCTCTGCTGGAGGTGGTCCATAGAGCCAAGTATGCTTTTTTTGTTGTTCTAATAGAACCAAAAGCAAGCTCAATAGAGCAAAAACATCCCAAAGTAAAGGCCAAGTGATATTTTTTCAAAATACCGTCATAGATACTAACAATTCTTCACCTCAGATTCTGATGCAAATGTATTTTTCAATGTAATTCTCTCCCTTTAATCCAGTCAGTGTCCTTGTAACTTGTTAATTTTGACCCACAGCACAGAGTTCCACAGCTTCTATGTTTTATAAAGTCCAAGCTTCAAACAATTATATATTTATTATATAACTGACAGAAAATACTGGAAAACCATGAACAGTACTAGAGACAGAATGGGTATATGGATTTGACTCTGAGTCAAGTAATGCTTGAATGGCTTCAAACCCCTCTCCATGTGTTTATTCTGGAGCTATACCTTCCTGCACATAGTAGAGCCAAAGGAAAGCACAGTGTTTCAGCTCTACTGTTTGAATTACCAGCTTTGTTATTAACCTTCAAAGAAGAGAACTTACTGATAATGTGCAAATCTTTCTCCAGATCAAACAATGAGATGCCACAGGCATGTAAGCATTTTCTTGCAAGCTTAAGCTGCAGTTCTTGTTGCAATACTGGCTCAGTACTCGTGGCAAATATTCGCACTACAAAGCCATCCTGCAATAATTACAAAAATCCACTTTATACTGTAAAAGAAATGAATTATTTTGCTTTTCAAGTCCTAAGTGCATCAACATAGTACTATTTCAGAGTAAATGTCAGAGGACACATTGATAAAGTAACATTTATTATAACATAACATTTACTATAGAGGAGAAAAGAATAAATTGGCCATCAGGACAAGCTGAAGTAAGTATCTGACTCCTTAAACATATATTGAGTTCTATGAAAATGCTATGAACACTGTAAAAATAGTGAACTGCTGTAGAAATGTTACTCTTGTAACTATTTGCACCTATGTTTAAGCCCTGAATTTCTCCTGATTCAGAACCCAAAATTCTGCATGCAGAGTGACTGCTGTAAAGAGTAGCTAGAACAATTTTCTGTTTAGAAGTGCAGAGTATCTTCATCTCGCCATGTTGAAAAAAAACCAACAGTCGATTCTCTTAGGAGGGGAATGGGTTAACCCTGGTTTTTCTACAGTTGATGTTTGGCATCTGTTGGCAACCCAGTTTCACCCCATCCCTATTTTACAGATTTCTCACTACCAAAAACCCCACCAGAACTAAAAGCATTGTAACTGTCTGCTGAAAAAAAAAATGCAACTACCACTACGGTTTTGTCCCTAGTAGGAGCACTTCTTTGAGCTTCTACAGCTTTGCCCAACAGGCAATTTTCACACAAAAATCAACTGGAATGTGGTATATTTCCTATCTCTTCTAATAAAACTGTCTGAAATGCACCAATAAGTTCCAAAGCAATTACAGGAAATTAAATCAAGAAAAAAAATTATCTTTAAGCTCTACAAAACTTATCCCAAAAAGAACCTGTAGAACATGTTAAAAAGACATTATTCAACATATAAGATTTTTTTTCCTGAAAGAGCAATGGAGTTTTTCTTAAAACTTACCTGAAAAATAAAAAAATCAATCACAAATCAAAGTTTTGTGAATTAATACCAAAATACTGCATCTTTATGCAATAATATGAACGTTCCCCATTATTTCTAGTTGCATAGATTTCTTCCTTAATTGTGTTAGTGAAGAAAAAGCCAAACACAAAGCAAAAAGGAAGCTATAAATATTGTAAAATAAAACTCAGTTGAGAGAAAAATAGTTTACCCATCATTTGTAAAACTTACATCTCTAGATGCTGCTATTTGATTAATATATTCTCCATCCGTGAAAAGGATATTCTGCCCTTCAGTATGACAATCTGTGAGAGAAAAATGAAGTGCACTGCATCAGTTTATATTAGCATGCATACACACACTAATCTCTGCTTCTGTCTAATTCATTCTCACTCCAATCAGAGCATGAGAGTTCTGTTTTATCTCAAGTGAGATAATACCATTCTTATAATGTGTTATTTTACACTAAGATGTCCTGTCTCACCAAAACCATGTAAATCTCCTTAGTTCCTGTAACAGTTATTACATCACTTTCCACTGTATGAAATGTGAGTTGTTACACCCCAAATTGTAACTGCAAAAAAAAAAAAGCATTTGCCTTTCACAGGTAATCACCTGTGAAGCATATTCCAAACTATTACAACACAAATTCAAATTTTCCAGGACTATTAAATCTTTCTCCTTTCCCAAAGACTTTTTTGTCTTTGGACATTATCTTCAAAGAAACATTTCCTCAGTCCAGCATATAAAACCTACAGAAGTAAATGAATCATGGTTCTCATTATTTATCTCATTTTTTCACAATTTATGAATTTCACCAAACTATTAACTGAAAATCTAGGGGGGGTTTGCACTGTTGATGGAGCTACTGGCAAAGAGATTGATATCATATGGCTTGTGTTTGTCTCATTGATTACACACAGGAAAAAGATCTCTTCCAAAAATACTACGGGACAGCCACTTTACACTCCAAATATTTGCTTCATAATCTGAACAAAGATCCAGTATTAACATTTTATCAAATAAATGTAACGCTACATGAAGCACAGATAATGTCCTTCTAGCATAACCAGCAAGTTCGCTGGTTTTTTTTGCTACCTAGCCAAAGCATTAAAAACAATACAGCTGAAAACACCCCACAGAAACCTATTGTTTACTTTTTCCTGATACACTGTCCAGTCCAATACAGTGTCTTACCAGGAATAGAATATGCATTAGAAAGCCTTCTGTAACTTTCACATCTGGAAGCAAAATACCAAAAATAGACAAAAACAACCTTCCTTTCCCTTAGAGCACAACCAGGTATGAATCACAGAAGGTATGCAGCAAGCATGATGGAGAATGGCAGCAGAAACACTGAAGTTTGAAATACTGCTCTGGCAAAAACAATCTCAGTTTTAACAACCAAAGGCAGTCCATACTACTAATTCTCTATGCTGCAAAGTCATGTTGGTGATAAAAGAAGTATCAGTAACTGGATGAGAAGTTTCAAAACAAATCTAAATCACGTTTCTCCAAAGGTTACAGGAAGCTGGTATGCGTGAAGTTTCCTTGAGTGACTGAAAATTACATGCTCACACAAGCAGAACAGCCAAGGAAACAGCAAATTCTGCCCACCAGTGGGTCCACATTGCACTGTTTAGCCTATTGCTTGAGTCACTCCAAGAAAGGTCAGTCTCCTGGTAAACATTTCTGGGGGTTGGTCCTGTGCTTGGTAGATCTGTTCAAAGAGGAAATCTGGAACAGGGATATTTTGGGGTTTTTTTAATACATGCTCTCCAGAAGACTTCCTAAAAATTAGCACTTGCTTAGCTAACAAGCAGGCCCAGTATTAAAAATCAAATCATTGGGAAGACTAAAAAATGGAAGGCAAATGGAGCATTTGGAAAACTAGTATAGTCTCCTAGCTAGGAAGGAACTTGTATGATCAATCCTAAAGCTTATCCAATCTTTGTATATTGCTATATATTTACAGGGGTGAGGATAACCAAGCTTTCTGTCTGGAGATTGCTATAAGAGAAAGGGTTTATGTTTTACTAAAATCACATAACTACAGACATCTGTTAATCACAGCCTCCTCAGAGGCTTCAAAGGAAGATGACTGTGAAGCATCACCTTTGACATTCATCTTGAGCATTCTGCACCTGCTAAAAATGCAGGCCTTGAGGTCATCCAGGTTACCCCCAGTTAGCAGCACTTTCTGCACTAAGGGAACAGTCCTGAGCCTAAGATACTAATTTGCAATTTCAAAGAACAGTAAAACCATATACAATGTGACTTCAATTTCTCCATCTGAAAACAGAAACTGTTTTAAGGTATGCAGTGAGCATCACTGTTGAAAGAAATGGCAAAGATTAAAACCTCTGTAAATTAAGGTCTAGTCACCTATTAAATTCTCACGGAATTCAGACATTCTTTTATGATACATGGCCTGATACACAGTCAGATAAAAACATACACAACTCAGGTACAGTGTATAAATCTTGGCAAAGGCCTTAGACACAAGAATGGTGACACATAGCCTGGTAGTTCCAGATATAAGGCTGGATTTGCAAGATCATCTTTCAGAGTGGAAAGACTGCCCTTCAAAAATAGAAGTTTATGGTTTCAAGAAGCTGCTGGATCCTACTGTCTGAGAAAGGAGAAAATAATGTTCCATTGTTCTCTGATTTTTCTATGGTCTTGTGAGTTCTACCTAGGATCAACTTCTAATCACATCTCCTAACCTCCTAGGCATCCCTTGTATGAATAAATTCTAAAACTTTTTTTTAATGCACTATCACCAGCCCAGGCATTTGAAAGAGATTAATTAATAAGAGATAGAGCCATGTCTGAATATCATCCCAAATAGGAGCAAATATTTGCTGTGTTCAGCTGTTGGCAAGATCACTGGCTTCTAGTTCTATCCAGCATGGCTTTTCAGGACTAGAACAACTGGTATGTCACCATAAGATAGCAGTGGGGCAGCCACTACTATTCAGAGTTAAGTACCTACTCAGTTTTCCTCAGGTCAGACACCTTCCCCCTACCTTCATTTCATTTTTTCTAATGGGAAAGGAAAATAACCAGAAGTGGACCCCCTGGAATTTATCCTAGGCAAAAGAACAAGATCATATCTTCTCACAATAACACACTGAAATAAATGTGTAGAAGTGCACAAAGCAAAACAGCTAAGTTCAAGGACTGAAATACAAAGGACTGGAGTTACAAAGAACATCTAACATCTACTTTAACACCATCACAAACCATACAAAATGCAACTGTGCAGATAGTTTGAGAAATTTCTGAAAGGGTATTCCCATTCAGATTTGCTTTTGCAATTTGTTGAGAAGGCACACGCATTTAATCTGTTCTTTTTTACAGTATAAATACAAGGCAGTCTTGCAGAACGACACTTGTCACTGAGATTTGCAAAAACAAGCTAACAGCTCCAAAGGGTAGACTTTAAATGTGCTCATATCTCTCTCAAGACTTGCATGAAGAACACTGATTTGTTTACAAATAGTAACATAATTAAAGACATCAATGAACCCTACTGTGTAAGGAGCTGCCCTGAGGTGAACAATGCTGAAAAACCACTCAGAAAGGCAGTTTTTCAGGTCCTTGAATGTGCTCACACTGAAATATCTCATACAGCCCCACAAAGAGCAAGAGCAGCTTAAAAAGTCATCCATACTTTAAGGATGTGCAGAAGGTTGCTGGACTAGATTCAACATTCAGAACCTGTTTAAAAAAATGCTGTTTGCATTTTAAAGACAAAAATCCTAGAGAACTTTCCTGAGGCTTCAGTGGTTTCTTATTTATGTCAGGATGAAACAAAATCTTTCTTCTGATCTACAAAATAAGCCTGTCATTGTCTGATTAAAAATATTCTTGTGTCCTTCTGCTATTTATCTGTGTAGCTAAGAACAGATGTATTTCACTAGAAGCCATTAAAGCATGTTCCAGGAACATCCTTATTCTCTAAACAGACTGAAGTTACGAGGCTCCTCAGAAAAAAGACAACAAAATGAAAACAAATGACCCCCACAAAACAAACAAACCCCACCCAAAACCCCTCAAAACTGAAAAAAAATTCCCCAAACAAATAAGCCAAAATCCACCACCAATATAAACATCAGAAGCATGGTCCATCAGTGTTCATTAGTTGCCTTTGCTTTTTGGATATATTTTTATCCTATTAATAAAAAAAAATGGTTTTGTTCATAGTTTATAATTGCCTACACGTAAGAAATCCTGGAAATGAAGTCACACATGAGCCAAACATTCAAAGTTCAAAGGAGAAAGAAAAAAATTTTAGGAAGGAATTTAAGCTCTTGTAGTCTTTAAATTAAGACATTCACATATTCTAAAATGTTGCAATATTCTTCCAGCAACTGGAGTAAGATGCAAGGCCTTTAAGTGAAATACTGAAGCTGGTCTGATGTGAAGCAAAGTCATAAAGCAATCTATTTGTGACCTCAAAATCTCTCAGTTTCTCTTCTGCTTGCCTGAAAATACTAACATGTAAAAACCAACTAGACCAAATTTCTCTCATCTGGAGGTTCTCACCTGGCAAAGCAACTGTACCGTCTTGTTCCAAAGTTTCAGGGTTTATTCTTATGGCTGTCATACTGTGATTATTCGCATCTCTGTATAATAAATAGCCCTAGTAAGAACAAAAAAAAATAAATGTGGAGGTATGAAAATACTCTTAAATACATTAATAGATGTTAAATGGGAAAAAATGCAATGATTATTTTAGATATTGCTTTAAAATATTGGAAGCCTTTTACACATCAAATTATGATCATTTTTTCTACTAATGCAAATTATAACTAAATTCCCTATTAAAAAATGGAAATTTGACTCCCTTCCTCCACTTTCTACATGCTATAGATTAGCATGCTGAAGCTTGTATGTAACTTTTGAAGCCCCACATATTCATTCTGTTATTTATATACATATACAATTAGACTTAAAAGCCGCAGCCACAGTAAAAAACTGTGTTTCTGTATCCATTTTTCAAATCAACAGAATAGTCACAGGAATATCAAGAAGGCTACAGAAAATGTTGTCCTATATAGAGGAGCAATCATTAATGCATATTAATACATGCATTAAAACCTAGAATAAAAAAAGTATTAATTAACTACTTTGACTCCTACACTAAGACGTTTTCTTCCATTGAAACTACTGGATAAAAAAATCTTGACAAAATGATGAAAACCAGCCCACATAAATTAAGCAAAGAGCATTAAAGTAGATAGAAAAGCTTCCATCTAAAAGTAACTAATATGATGAAGTAAGAAAAATCACCTGAATTTAAGTTGACCATGCACCTGAAGGGAAATGACACTAAGGACACTCTTACCTCTTATGGACACATAACTAGCAATAAGTGCAGGTTACACGCCTTTCTATAAGTATAGCCACAGAATGACACTTATCCAAACTGCAGTGCCTTTGGCTACAGACACTGTGTGAGTACACACACCTGTACAAGCACTCAAAAAGCATCACATATTTATAATTATGTAGAGAATGTTCAAACATGTAACACTATATAACGAAACCATATGAATCCTGTTCCTTCCCAAACTGATAAAACAGGCTCCAGAATGAATACATCCACACCTATTTGTTTTGTGCCACTGTACCTTTTGGTGATCTGCTTTTACATTAAATAAAACTAGATCTCATGTATTTGTGTTTACACAAAACACAATAACTGCAATAAAAGAACATATATTTGTAATGAACAATTTCACCTCAAAAGCGTGGCATGGAGTATACTAAAAACCACTCTGGTACAATGAGATGACTCAGTTAATAGTAAATATACAATAAATTCAGTAAATTAATTGTTCTCTGAAATATTTTTATGTTTTGAGGGTTTTTTTATAATGAATAATAAAGGTGTAAGAAAGAGTGGTTGATATTCCAGAAACTAACTCTAAAAAACACAAACCATAGAAATATAATTAACTCTGTAAAGACAATACCAACAATTATCTCTATCTCTATGTATTGTTTACACATGGTCAATCCTTCCCAACCAAAACAGCCTTTCCTTATTTTAGTGCAGATGTTTTAACATCAATTTCTTTTCATAAACAGGTATTTAAAATATTTTTACATGTTTATTGCAACAGCACTTTTTTACATCCACTGACATGCACTTAGAAACACACATCAACTGACTGTACAGTTCATAAACTAATGTGCTAAACCATCATATTTTGCAAAAGTTTTTACAGTGACAACACAAAGCAAAGACGCTCCATTATTCCTTTCCACAGGCCAGTACAACCACATGTCCATCATTCTCCATAATTTAGAAGCCAGTATCAAAAATTTTGCTTTTTATAAAAAAAGCCAAAGGAATGATAAAATATCCATGTAAGCTTACTCTAAGCCAGGGTCTACTTAAACTACTCATAAGGGATGAGGAGGGCCACACATTTTGTATTTTAAGTATTCACCTACCTGAGCATAACCTAACCAAGACTTTTTTTCTTTTCTGTTTTTGATGCGGGATGTAGAATTGTATATATGGCCCTGAAAAGCAAAAAAACTTCAATCATTTAACAAATACCAGAGTGAAAACTCATCATAATCATTCAGCATCTTCCTTCAAACATACTGCCAAGTAAAAATTCTAAGAAAATGTTGTCAAATTGTCACAGAAATAATCAGAAAAAATTACACAAACTATAATAGAACTGAAGATTAGTAACCTATGTAAGATTGTCCATGGATATAGGACATCATAGAAGTGAAAATACTAAGTATCATTCATCAGACAAGAAGCAGCCACATTACCCTCACTGTCCCGCTATATCCAGAGCCAATTTTGTAAAGTCCATCTTTACATAAGAGATAGAGGAAAAAACCATCACTCTGAAGTAGGCACTGGTCATCTTCATCTACAGATATTTCTTTCAATGGCCATTTGTGCATCAAAGCTGCCTTCTTTATCCCATTACTGAACCAGTCCTGGATTTGGATTTTGCCCACCAGAACTGCCTGTACACTCCGCTGAAGAGAGTTTAAAATGGTTGGCACCTAAACAATAAAAGAAATAGTGAGTGAAAAAGATGACAATTTTTTTACATGTTATATTTTCTGTTCTAACTCCAACTCAGGAGAGACAAAGAAATACCAACTCATCTCAAAAATAGCAAGTGGGGGGAAAAGGTAACAGGTAAACAATACATCTTCTCAGAACTCATGAGAAGTACTCATTTACATAAATTCCCAGAAACAGAGAAGTTTTAATACAAGACCTGAATAGTCTGACAAGCATGGCTGCCATTATTGGTGAGGATTGCAGAGATTGCTTGCAACGTCCTTCCTGTCTCTCCCCAGGCAGCTACCAAACTGAAGAGGCAAGCGCAGGAAAGTGCTGTCAAGGACTGTCCTGTACTGTCATTCATTCCTGTGCTACGGACAGTTATTTCCAAAAGCAGCTGGAACAGGGATTCTGCAGATAAAACACAGTCATTACACAGATCAGTCACAAGATCATACAAAACAATTAAACTATCAATGGGAAATTAAAACAGGAAAATACATTGTATCTTTCCTCATCTATTATGTTTAGAGCTAATTTCAGACAGAAAAGCATCTTAAATTAACCTGAATTATCCTTAACTTTTCTTCTTTTCAGTCAGAAAACATCAAGTCTGGATAATCACCATGGCTGAAGAAGAAAAACTACAAGTCCTTCTGTCACAGTGGAACACATTAACAGGAAATAGGCCAGAAAGTGTTATTATAGTAGACACTATTCAGTCTACCCCATCACTGAGATGATGTGCAGATCACTTGTCTACTCTTTATGACCATTACCCATGTTGAAGCACAATCCACTTCATAGAAATAAGCATTTCAAATCGAGGCTTGAAAATTATTTTGATAAGAGTTTCCAAACTCTGTCTGGTGGCTGAACTTCTGTAACAATCCAGGTGTGAACAGAAATTCACCTAATTTTTCTTGAGCGCGGATACAATTAATCACTACGGCAGTAATCAAAAAGTCTTCTTTGTAGCTTCTTAATACTCCATGTATCAATACAAAATAAGTTTTCTGTAGCAAATTACAATCTTTGGAAATGCAATATTGTTAAGTCATAAAACATGAAAAAATACATGAGGTCTAAAGACAATTTTTAAAAAGTCTTTAAAGAAATCAGGCTACAGCCTGAGTAGGCTGAGTAGGCTACAGCCTACAGACTTCTCTGCAGTTCTATAAACACAAAAGATAATGGGATTTTAACTTAAAGGATATAGTCAATCATGCTCTCAAAGGCATCAGAAGTTCAACTTTTATTTTCAATATCATTAAAAAGAAAATTAATTTTCAGGGAAGCTTTTGGATGGCCAGAGAAAATAAAACCAAGAATTTTGACACTGATTAGCAGCTCCACATAAATTACAAAATTAAACATCTAAGCTATAGACCACAACAGCAGATTACAAGAGAAATTAACCCTAAAACTGTATTATTTCCAATAAGACCAAGTATTTTATGTTTCAGTAAGAAAGTGAAATCCAATTTTTTAGTCTGAGATGTTTATTACTTTGTTTCAGTGAGGAAGTACTGCATACATGCACTCTAAGGAGTTAACATGCCAGAACAGTCCGTCAGTTGAGAATAAGCATGTTACTATCTCACAAATACTTGCCAAGAACCATTTTCTTCTGTCCAACACAATAACAGATGTATGTTAATTAAAATACAGTAAGAGATGAGATATTACCTAGGACTTCAGGAGGCTCTGATTGCAGGCCTTCTGGTTGCTGACCTTGGAGCACATTAAGTAGGGCTTGTAAGCTCCTGAGACACAAGGATGGATGAGAAAATCTTGTCTCCTTTATCAATTCAAAGACTTCACACAATCCAACTTCAATGATCTAAAGAAATACAGATTTTTCAGAACAGATGCCAATGTAATATTTTTAGATCTTCATCAAAAAAGTATATACCAGTGTTCACTGAACAAGACAATTACTCAAATAAAAAGTCGTAATATAAAATACAGTGTTAAACCAGAATCAAAATCAAGAATCCACCAATACAACTATACCAGCAAATATTACATGTAAGTAGCCACCACATGAAAGAGCATATCTAAGCAGAGTAAATTTCTTGAAAGAATAAGGAAGCTTAAAAATTTTCACACAATAAGAGGCAAACTATACCTCTATAGCCCTTCTAATTTCCATCCAGTTCACACTTTGACAGTCTTCTTTTTCCTTGCTCATTAACGTGAGCCAGGAAACTAGAATGGTCTTGCAACCTGGCTTCACATCCTGAATAACGATACGTTTGACAGCTGATACTGGCAGCTCTAGAACTTTCCCCTTAAAAGCCTCTGAGATTATTTTTTATATTGTGACAAAAACAGATTAATTGCTAATCACTAAAACTTCATATGTACTCATCACAGACATGCATTAAGCCATCTAATAGAACATGTTTAAAAGCCCTGTTCTAGCCATCTCTAATTTTCCCTTTTAGAATTCCTGACTATTCTGAGATTACAGTCGTGCTTCTCTCCACTGACTGCTCCCTTGCACTTCCTTCTCAAACTCTGTATTTAATAATGATGAAGATGAAAGAAAAGAGAGGAGGGTTAGCACATTACAAATAAGCAACTGTATCTTAAAAACTTCACTATGTGTTTTGGTCAGGAGGAGAGCCACCATAGAGTGTATAACAGAGACTCACCCCTGAGTAAAATCTAAGGAAAAAGACAGAAATGTGAAAATAAATAACATTGTTAATGCAACTGCCACCCATGCTTAAAACATATATATTCTGGCAGTCAACTCTAACTTCTACTGGATGGCTTGTAACCGTCTTTGCTGACCTGTAATTTGATTCCCATCCTTCAGAAGTTATTTAACCACCTATTTTATTCTTGAAGGAAGGATAAAAACATAACCAAGTCAAGTCTTCAAAGCACAACAGGAATTTTCCTACTAATTACACCTTACATTTCACATTGGCAATGGAGTAGGAGGAAAACACATGCATGGAATCTACAGTGAAAAAAACTGTCAACATAATAATGGCATGATGTTTTTTCCAGGATCTAAACCCCACCACCATCCTAAAGGCTAAAAAACAAAATACATTGTAAGTACATTTTTAGAAATGCTCTTCCTGTTCAGTTATAGTGTCTTTGAGAAAAACTAAGTTTATTCTTCACAACCTTCAGACATCTAGGAACTGACAGAGGCAGCTAGAGAAAGTAGAACATAAGACAGTGGAAAATGTTTGGTGAACTTCCACTACAGTAGGTATCAGTAACAGAGTTCTGCTGGGATGCTGTCAATTCTGCATAGGTTTTGGGTTAGTTTTTAAATAACTGAGATCAAGAGTCTGGGTAGGCTGCATAAAATAGATCTACTCACAAATATATAGATCTATACACATATATACATACACAGACACACATATGTACACACATACTACATATGTTTAACACATATATATACACACATATATATAGATCATACCTCACATATGTCTATCTTGTGTGTATATATATGTGTGCATGTATATATATGTAGATATGTGTGTCTGTGTATATATATATGTGTATCTCTCTCCTCCAAACTGTGCTCTGGAGGACAGAATAAGCAAATAGTTCTTTTCAAGATATCTGAAGCTTGTTCTCACTGGTCTCTGAAGGGCTTTTGAGCCAAAACAAGCACTGCTCTGCCTCAGCTTGTCACAGCCTGACTGCTCTTACTCATGTTCTCTGTGCAACCATTCTCCTGTTCCCTTTGCAACACCTTTGAGACTTCAGATCAAAAGTTTAAGACTGCTTAACAAAAGGTACCCAAAATTCTAGCCTGGATGCAGACATTGTGACTCCTAATTAATTCCTAAAACCTCTCCTATTTCATCTTGATGTCTTATCTGTTCTCTTGTTTTATTTCCTTTATGTTTCCTCTCATTGTAAGCATCATCCCAAATGCTCACATTTCTGTAATTAAAATTACACACTAATCTGAGTTAATTTATATTATATAGATACACAAAAAAGAAGAACCTTTACCACGGTAACATTTTCCTAATGAATTTTAAAAGACTTAAAGTCAGTCTCTAAAGGAAGTAATTATTTGTCTTTTATTTTTTGTTGCAAGTTAAAAACTTAAATTTTTGCTTAAGCTTATTAACAAAATGTATGTCAGTGCAGGAACAAAGAATATTTAAGTCAGTTAATTCCACCTTAATCACTTTAATCCAGTATTTGTCACTTTTAGTACAGAACTTTTGTGGATCATTCATTACTCAGCCTCAAGTTTAAAATTTGGGGGGGCTGGGGCGGTGAGGGTGAACAGTGTGGGAAATACCTCTTCTTTACTCTGCAAATTACAAGTCTTATCAACAGAACTGAACCTACTTCATTTTAGGTAGAGAGAATTCCTCATCATTAGCTAAGACACTAAATAAATAAGGTAGCAAATAAGTATGTCAGACATACAAGTATTTCCTGAGAAATCAAAAATATAAAGCTATCAAAGCAAGTTACTAAACTATCTGAACACAGCCAAAACACACATTTTTTGTTGTGCCAGTATCTGAAGAGCAGCAGTCTGTGTCTTAATGTTAAAAACAACTATTCTCAATCTTATTATAGAAATCGTATAGGACAACTTCTGATTCCAAAATACATTCTACTTAAAGGCTCTAACAAACCTGACTTCCTCAAGTTTAAGATCTGAAAGAAAGATACTTCAATAGAACACTTGAAGTCACCTTAAGCTACAAAAATGTAGAATGTTTTCAACTTACTCTCAATAGCTAAAAAACCACCAACACACCAAGGACTATACTCTGGAGAATCTGTAAAAGCACAAAACCTAGCCACAATTTTTTTTAATCTTTCACCTCACTGTCAAATTCAAAATACCTCAGTATTCTTTTTAATAAACAATTATGAATTTCTGATAGTAATTTACTTTCTTCTTTACAGTTAACAAACTAAGCCCAACACAATATTGTTCATTGTCATGAGACACACCTGTATCCAGGATACCAAGACATTTACAGTCAGTCCCTAGAAGTTTTACTACATGTGAGACAGTTCCAAGCAGATGTTTTTTTTTCAAAAGTATGAATCCAAGCCCAGTTGTGTACCTCCAAGTGACCTAAACAGCCCTGTATTACCTAGATAGTTATGAAAAATACTGAGGTTGTATCAAGCATCTAAACATATTTTTGAACCAAAAATTCTCAAATTTCGTAGATTCTTTACTAAAAATTAGCAGTGTGAAAACATACTGATTTTCACATATTTTTTATTTGCTGTACTGAATGTAACAAATATCTCAATATTTTTCTATTTTGAGAGAAGTTTGTTATATACAGTTTCCCTATCATTTTTTCTAAGCTACCATCTTTGTAATAAACTGTCCAATACCAATGTTTTGGTTTCCACATGCAAATCTTCTATCCGTATCACCGATATATCTCATCCTTCTTGGACGCTCTTTTAATTTCAAGTTTTAAAATGTCATTCCACTCTCCATAAATGCTAATAGCTACATTGCCTTTTACTTAAAATTAAGCATCTACAAGCACTTGCTGATTCATCTGATACAATCCACGAGTACTCAGAAGCAGTTCATAAACAATGCTGACCCTACTTCTAGTGACCACATAGTCTGCAATCATCAACTGTGAAATTTCAATTGGCTGACTTGGTTATGCTTCTCTGCAATTTGCCACCACTATTCTCTGGAGTTCCAACTTTGCCCCTCAGATAACAACATCTAAATGCAATCATCTATAAAATCCTAAGTTTCTAAGCCACTCAAACATTCTACAGAGTTACAGCTGCAACCACCTTTTTTTAATTCAGCATTTGTATTGGTTTCAGACCAAATATAAACAAGGGAAGTTAACCTGAATATGCCTTTTAGATTCAGAAGAACAACAAAACAAAGCACTATCCATAGCATTGATAAGGTAGCAATGAACAAAACTAAATGCATGGTTTTGCAATACATAGTAAAAAACAGGTGAACAAACAAACTGGAAAAAAAAAGAAAAAAATCATTAAGTCCTTTATTTCTGACTTTCTACCATTAATCCTACTATAAGCACAGAAGCAATCAATAAAAAAAAAAAAAAAACACTAACTGTTCAACTATAGCGTCAAAATCTTAACATGCATTACAATCTGGAGCTGTCAGTACCACTGAGGGCATTAAAGCCAAAAAAATGAAAGAATAATTGAGAGTTACTGCAATTACATGCATACCTGGCAAAACATTTTAGGAACCATTCCACCAAATTATTTCCATTATTAGACTTATTCTTTTTGGAGGGTAAAGCAAAAAAAAAAAGCACCCTTTACCATTATGAGCTGGTAGCCCCACAGAGCTGCCTTATTTGCGAGATTTCGAGGCTATGGGTGTTCAAGTACCAACACTTTTAAAGGAGTGCAACTTGAGTGTTTACCTGATGCTTAATTGACTTTAATTTGGACAGGTACATAGATCATCCTATTTCATCAAGTGATTCTGAACTACATGGACTACAAATAAAACTACAGCAGTGTTTTAAGTAGCTGTCTTATACTGCTGCTTTTTAATCGCCAAAAAGAACATACCAGCCTTAGATGACATTCATGGCACACTTTTAAGTGGTATCAGTTACTTGCCTTTGGAAGTTTAATAGGTGGCTCTTTGGGCTCCTCTTCTTCATCACTGTCCGAATCCCCACTCTGGACACTGTTCTTTGAGGCCAAAGACACAGACGCTTCCTTTTTCTGCCACTCCAACACACAATGGCGGACATTGCAGTAAACATTAAAAGCTGAAGGATTGCTATGTAATCTGATATCTGGTATGGTTATTGTACTCTCTAGGTTTTCAGTCTGAAAAACAAGATGGGTTTTAATTTAGTTTATTAGTTTAATAAAGTTTCAAGCTTTGCTAAATATAAATAATCTCAATAGTCTCAATTTTGACAGACCAAATTATTTCCAAACTAGAGACAACTTTCCTGCTGAAGTACCAGGTTTATTTCAGGCAGGGAAGAAAGGGAGAAGAGGAAGACATTTCAATAGATTCTGTCTCGCTTTAGCCTCTACCTCTTATACCTTGATGAGAACACTGGGACTAAACATGACAGCAGCTTAGGCTACAGAATGGTCCAAACCTGTGCTACAGTGGTAAGAATAGCAGAATCAAGCTTTATCTCCTCAACAGCAGTCTGGTTTAGAGGTTTTAATTATAACTGAATTTTTAAATGCATGCCTTGTTATTCTAGTTATTTGTTTTAACCTGCTGGGAAATACTAAAAATTTAAGATGTTTGTTAAACACATACTAGAAATTAAGGAAACCCACTTGTTTTGTCATTACATGAAAACTGATGACAAGTTTAAAAACTCCTGTCAGGATACTGCAGATAATAGTTTTGAGAATAATAATCTAATGGACTAATTACTAAATAAAGAAATCAAGGCCTATGACTTAACAGGACACCATTCTGTTTTCAGAAGCCTGAACCACAAAGTATGAGCTGGGAAATTGTTCTGAGAAACTACCACTACCATGGCCCACCTTGGTACCTACTACTGGTGTATTACTGTCAGCCTTGGCCAAGACACAAAGGAGCCTTCATAAGGCTGTCACTTGGAAAAATAATAAGAGAAAACATTTTTAAAAAAACATTTTTAAGATGGGAGAGGAGGTATGACTGACTTGAGAAAACAAAACTCCACAACAATTAATTCCCAGACAGGATTACATCTTCTACTTGGTTCTGTAGTAGCAAAGACCAGGCTGGTATCAGCACAGGCTTTGAAAACTGGATTTCAGGCATATGGGAGGAAGCAATTCTCTGTAACAGCTTGCTGCAGACAGAGGGCACAAGGACCATGTAAGGAGAGAACACCCAGATTAAGAGTGCAGGACAAATATGCGTGACCATGCAAGGCAAAATGTGGGGGGCTATTAGGCCAGAGAGACTCAGGGTCATGACTAACTTCAAAGTTAATTTTTTATTTCTTTCTTGTATTCTTGAGGGATAAGGGGAGGAAGGGCACAGTGAGAATGAAGGCTTTTTGTCTTTTTTCTTTGTTTTATTTATAGAGTATTAATACTGTGCATTGCCACATTCATCTGGCATGAAATTACACAGTGAATTATACTACAGTGATGTGAAACATCACTGAGAGCAGTGATGAGAAAGAGAACATTAAACTAGCAGAGGAGAGAGAAAAGATTTGAGAACCAGTGAAGTGGGTAACATTTTAATGGGGTGATTTATTTTTCTACAATATGGTTACCACAGTTGTCTACATCAAAAACACTTTTATCTGCACATACATTCTTATTAATACCAGAAATAACACAAGACTCTAAGCTAGACATTCTAATACCATATGTTACAAAACGTAACAAAAAAATTCAAAACTGTTTTAAAATATTTCATCATTCACATATTCCCCATTTTTTACTATAATATTATTCTGACTGTACTGGTATATATTTGCCTATCCTTCCTTTCCATTATTACTAAAGTTACTGCAAGCTAGAACATTAAGAAACAATGCTTTACTACGCAACCTATTTTTTCAAAAGTGTGTTACTTTTTCTCACCTACATCAGTGGTAGCAGTAAACACAAAAATATCAAGATAATGAAGGAGGAAAAAGAAAAAGCTGGGAAAAGTTCCCTACACGCATACTCAAGTTTGGCAGGTTTTTTTTAGCTCAACAGAACTTCTGCCATTAGGGATTGAAAGACAACAAAGTTTAGTCCTTGTTCAATATTAGTATCTTTGAAACAGTAAAGCTCCGGTTAAAAACCCCACAATAATAATCAGTGAAAGAAGGCAAGGTACAACCTCATATGTTATTCCAGCATCAAATTGTATCAAAATAAATTTGGATTGACCCCACTGATAATGAGCTCCTACATACTTTGAAGTTTGACACCAGAAAACTGGATTGTTACAAGATGTAACTCTTCTGTTCATCAAGTATCCACACACATTACCCCAAAAGTTTTTGCAGCTCCTGTAATGGCAAATACACAGCACAACCTTTCAGCTTTAAAGCTAGCTCAGTTGAATGGCACAGGTTAAATTCCTCAGTAAACTTAGTTTACTGAAGTTTTTTACTGATAGTTACAGGAAGAGAAAGATATTTCAGAGGCTCCAGATATTTATCTGAAATTTCACTTATCTAGTTAATATCACATATTGTAATTGTAACTTCTGTGAAGAGTTTCCATTCTAATTCTTTCTTGTCAGCTCAGCTAAGTCTTTGATCCAGAAGAGGCTAAGTTCTGTAGCTCATATAATCTCATTTGAAACAGATTGGCCAAACTGTTAAACCAGCACAGATAATTTTAGACATTACAGTGCAAGATAAAATCAATGTGTTTTCTTGCCTATTAATAACAAGCTGACTAATTTTCAGAAATAAACTCCTTATTCCCAATACTTCATAACTATTAACCAGTAAGAACTTTAACTATACTATCTCTGCATTCGGTGTTTTGTTTTCTACAAAAGTGCATAAGCAATACTTGCATACACTAATCTCCTACTGAGACTTCAGTAAAGCACAACATCCTCAAGAAACTTCATCATAAGGTAAAAAACACTGATGTGATTTGTGATGGATTTGCTTAAGTCAAAGGGGTTTAATACTTATAGTTGTTAGGTCTTCCAAACAAACATCTGTTCAAAAGTGGATGTATATAATAAGCAGGTTGTACAAACATCACATTCTTAGATCTCCTTTACATAAGGCAAGAACGGGGCTGACAACAACAACAAAAAAAAAACAGTAAAACTTCCTGCCCCTCTAATGCAAATGCTCATTCAGTGAACAGCTTTTTTTGTTGTTTTTTCTTTTCTTCAACAGTGGTAGAGGAAAGTATTCAAAACAGACATCAGAAGTTTTTTCCATATGAAACAAGTATTCTTCATTTCCAGATAAGATTCCTAGCTTCACTAAGGTCAGATACACTGAACAAGTCAGAAAACTGGGATTTAAGTTCATCCCATCATCACCTGAAAGTTTACTTTTCTGCAGCTAATCAATACATTTTACACAGTCATAAAAACTTCTCCAATATTATGACACTCATGATACCACCTGTACAATCTTGCTGTGGACTCAAAATTTTGAGGTCAAATAGATCAGTAAGAAAATCTAACCAATACCTGTACCTACAGAACCTCACTTACTAATTCTTTTATCAAATTAATAAAGTTTACTTTAACTTACAATTCTCTTAATGATACTGCATTTCAAGTTGGCACAAAACACATCTACATTGCCAAAACAGCAGAACATTAAACCAAAATATTAATCAACTTCTAAGAACTCACTAAAGCAATATACTAATTTTGCACAGATCTAGAATTAATAATCCAAACAGACTGCTCTTGAGCTATAGGATAAATTATTTCAGAAAGAAACAATGCCTTACACCTTGTTGTCATAGTGTTAAGAGTACCAAGATTCATGTGACACTTGTGAATAAGGCGAAGAGCAGCAATCGCTTTCTCTGCCTCTGAATGTCCAATTTTTAATGGCTGCTGGAATATTGCAATCCAAAGCGCTCATTAAATTTGACTACAAACTCAGCTCCCAGAGTGCCTAAGCAGAAGATGAGATGATAACTTCTATACTAGCTTTCCTCCTAAAGCATCTGGTTTCTTGGAAAATGAAATAGCTACCAGTGTCAAAAAGAAGGGCTTACAGACTGGAAAACAGGATTATGCTGTTTGATTCAGTAGTTTTCATATGAGCAACAGTGGGATGTTCTGAATCTTCATCTTTGCTATTTCATTTGGTGTGTCACCAAAAATTAAATGTTCACCTTATTAAATGAAGATACACAGTGAAATATACATTGTAAATCTTACATATCCACGATTGGTGAAGACAGCTTTAATATGTGAAGATTTTATTTCTTGTGTGTTACTTTTTATTTTCTGAAAGGTAAGACTCTTATGACAGAGAGATATAAGTGCAGATGCTCACGCCTTGATGCCTGGCTTGTCCTTGTAAACATATAGTCCCTGCTAACTGAAAGAATGAATTATGTAGGAGAGGTGAACAGCACAGGCTTGGTTCAAAAGATAAGAGCAACCTACTCCTAATTGCTCTTCTCAGTCAGCCTTTTGTAATGTTCTGTTACACTCAAGGAAAGGAGTGGGAAAAACCAAAACCCTCTGGTCTCCTTTACACGTCTCACACATAAAGAAACTGTTTTCCCTAAGCATGAAACCCATACACAGCTTATTTTCTGACCTATTTGTTTTCTTCCTCTTGAATCAGAATACTGCAGTAATGGTTTATTCTTAAATATGATGGAAATAGACTATAACCTAGGAGAGGAAAGTTAATTTGCTGTTCAAGATGGGTCAGGTTATAATCACCATCTGATCTCAGTGTAACACTGAGAAGAGAAGCTCACCCAATTTTTCTTCAGACAGTCAAAAGATCTCTTAGAAAGGGATGCCCTCTTGAGGTTGAAAGAGCAAATAATACAAAAGCCATTGAAAACAATGCCAAATTATTTGAGAACCTACATGTGTTTCTAGTGAGACAATATTCATACTAGTCAATCTGTTTTATACATCTATTAATTAGCTTAAAATGAATTTGTCTGCTACATGAACCTCCCCCTTAAAGTTTTATTCCTCCCATTTGTAAAAAGCTAAAAAAGTCATAGCTTAAAACTTCTGCATAAACTAAACAGGTAGATGCCAATCATTTCCAGTACAAGCTGTGTTTGGTGGACTCCAATTTTTTGGTATTCTTCAAATAACATTATGAAAACAAAAGATGGTGAACTGTGGTTTTCTGTGTAAGTCTCTCTCAATCCAAGTGTCCTAAGCAGCACTTGCATGAATTAACAGCAAAGGTGGAAAATATCCAGGGTGTCTCAAGGGGGGAGGGGGGTTAGCAGCAATTTTCGTAGAGTTGGGAAAAGTTACATGGCCTTACAATTTTCTGGCAATATTCTTTGCCAAAAGAAAAAAAAAAAAAAACAGGGGGAACAGGCAGGTAGGGACTGGAATCCAAGGTGCTACACCCATGTCTAACAATCAGACACTTGTTTTCTATGTAAAAGTCACTTATGTCAACAGTGAAATTCTAAAGCCAAAGCAGACTGCACCACACGGAAACCTTTATACCTCCATTTAAAAATAGATACTAAACCACAATCCCAAAAATTAGTGATGGTTCAAAGACCAGTAATCATAGTATGGCCCAGCTTAGAAACAGAATAAGGCTCAAACTACTGAGCTGTTTAAACACCAATTAGTTTTATACCTAAAATGTTCTAACATTTAATGCTTAAATGGTGGAAATAGTTTTCTTCCAGTTGCTCAACAATTACTTCTCTTCTAAAGTTATCTCCTCTTCCTTTACTCAATCATTTTTAGTAAGCACAGGATATAAATAACAATTTTTTTGGGTTCCTTTGTGTTATTCTTGATTTAAGGTCCTCTCTGTCTCTACTAAGTATATTAAGAGAAAGCTTCCATCACTGTTCAGACTAAAAAACCCTGTTTCTCCAAAAAATAAACTAATGCACAGGAACTCTAATGTTCAGAATGTCCAGTAGTGAAAGACTTTTCAATCTGTTTGATTTTAAAGCTTCTAAATGGAAGCTCACACTTTCCTGACAATAGACACATCCATTTTCAGACATTCCAGTGCAAAAATAATCTCTGTGCTGATTCTGCCATAGCAGCCTTGGGATGAATTGAAAAGTATATAAAAAAAACAAAACCAAAAAAACTCCCACAAAAAAAACACTACAAAAACACCAATAAACAAAACCACCCCACTTTGTCAGTTTCATAATCTCAAGTTATGAAGCTGGTTTTAGCTTTCCCTTCTCTGCTACATTTTTCAGTAAATACACAATTTTTTGCTATCACGCTGAAATAAGCTGGAGTGCCTTTCTATACCCAAGTCACTCAGAATGAAGACCAATGTTCTAATGGTCAGCCGTGGTCTGCCTCAGACACTGTCCAGAATAATAGCATCAGTAAAAGACATACAAAAACCCATTATGATTTTCAGAGATATAAATCTCAATGCCTTAAGTAGAAAATTACTTAAACCCATTACTTAAACCCAAGAAAAATCTTGAGAACAACCTTCCATAGGGAGGAGGTGAGGAGATTATCAGTTAGTGCCATCTCCATAACTACTCACAAGAACTAAGCCTTTAGTATGTTCACATTGTCTTAGCCAAGGATCCTTCCACTCCATTTATCCAACAAAACTAAATTTAAGAACTACATTCAACTGCTAAGCTTGTGAACAGCCATTCTGTATTTAGCTTTCTACTTGGCAGTAAAACTAGAGCCCCACTAACCAGATAGACAAGGGTCCCTTTATAGTGTAACAATGATCAAAGCCAAAGAGTTATCTTATTTCAAAAGCACAAGTTTCTGTCACCAGACAGAACACACAAACTAACTACATTCTGTGATATTTCTTCAAATCTCTAACTTGGTTTTCTTTGCTGACAGTGGGTTGATAAAGACATGGAGAAGACAGAGCCAAAACTTCTTATAGCGAGAAATTCAGTTTGGACCACAAATATTTTACTGTACAGTGCTGAGAACAGAAATGAAGATAAGCTTTTTCTATACCATAATCTGAAGCTGCACTACTTGAGATAAGCAGAATAATCTGGTATGTCTCCAAAAAGTCAATACCAAATGAACAGATAGAGGGTTTGCTTCACCCTCCCAAAGCCATCTGTCTTGAGATACAGTAACTACACAAGGTTTGGCAAATAGGGATAAGATGGCCAAGTGGTTCTACAGTGCATTTGTATTCTAAGGACATTCAGCTGACTAGAAAGTGTTTTCACTGGATGTTTCAGTGGTTCTGTCCTTCAGAACCATTCCAAAAATGAGCTCTTTACTGACTACAAGCCTTCATGCCTGCAGTAAGCCTTCATGAAAATCCCTCCAAGACTGTACCTTAAATAGAGAAATAATAGCTCTCTAATAGAGAAAGAATGCAGCACAGCAGTATTTTAAAATAGCACTGCTTCTGCATAAATTTATTCTCTCTAAAGAGTAAAGATGTAAACATTTTATTAAGTTCACTGTATGGTTCCCATGCATTTACAGTGATTGAAGGCAGGAGTTACATGGGGAGAAAACATTAATAGAAACACTTAGGTGTCACTTATTACATTTTCCATTATGGAGTCATTTTCAGAGGTAACTTTGGAGTCCTTAGAATGCTCCCTTTCTCCTTTAGCTAATATGGCCAAATCTTTGCAGCACTGGTCTCTGTTTGCTAGACAGATCTCAAAATTTACCTCTGAGACCAATATGTTTAGCTACATTTAGTATTTAGGAACTGGAGAACTAAAACCACTGTTCATACTATTTCCTGTTGAACATTAGTACCAAAAGCAATTGAATAAGGTTAAAATTGGTATCACAGTCACACAGGATACAGTAAACAGACAATACTGGTCTACTATTAACTCCTCTAAAGAAACACATTGTTAGTCACACTTTGGTGTTCTTGCATTTCTCTCAGCTGAAGTTACTGTCATTTTTGAGCCAGAATTTTGTCAGGTTAGTTAAAGGCTTACCTTGTTGCGTGTTTTTACTTTCAATTTAGTCTTCTGTTTTCTTTTCAACTTTTTCTTGCTAAAAAGTTTCTTACTTCTGAAAGAGAAAAAAAGCAATGAGAACAAAATAAACTCCCTTCCATACTCAATGGTAAAAAGCACAGAGGGAAAAATTGTCAGAGGTGCTCTAATTTTTTTTTTTCTCATAGGCAAAGGGAATAATTGCAGGTAGAATTTCAGGGTATAAATCAGAATACAATGCACTTAAAATTATGCTTTCCTAATGTTCCACTGAATTGTGGGTCTTTACTCTCATAAATTTAAGCAGAATATATGCTAGGAGAGAAACAAGTCACTGAGCTTTCTATTGGCTTGCCCTATTGTTTCTATTACAAGTTCGTAGTGCCAGAGCAATGCTAGAAGCTAGAATTATTGACAATTCTCAGTAAAACAACCTGTTAGCACAGAACACTGATTTGTGAAGTCTTGATCACACAAAGATTCAAGCCTTCCAAGACAAAAAAGTAAGCTTTAAAAATGTATAATTTAGCAGAAGATTCAGCTGATGGAAGAAACTGCAGTTTCTTTACCTCGTTTGGACTTTTTCCACCCTCACTTTATAGACTTAATGTCCATCCCTTTACATTACAGATCTAGCTAACACACACTTCTCTAAGCTCATTTAATCCTCTCCTGCCCACACCCCATTCCTACCACACTCACTCCTCCATTTTATTACCCAGGGGAAAAAATATATATATATCATACAAGAAAGACATCATATGCATACACGCGTGTTCTGTCACCACCACTGAAATTACTCTGAAATGCATACTTTTTAACCTACTGTTTTTTCAGGTTGTAAGTCCTCCAAAAAAAAAAAAGGGAAAAGTGTCATATGTTACCTGCACAGCATACAGCTTATAGGACTTCAAGCAAAACTACTAGCATTCCTCTGTACCACAAACTTTACTCAAATAGTTTACAGTTCAGATTAATTGAAAAATAAACCATTATAGCTGAAAATCACAGGCAGTGAGAAGTTACATTTTCAGTAACAGATTGAGAATCAGAAGAATCTTAATATTTTATTCAAACAACTTTTTTTCTAAATAAAAACGTTGAGGTTCTAAAAGCATAGTGGTTACTGTCGTGTACAGCATTCAGACTGCAAGAATATAGAAGCCTCATGGTCCAGTAGTTGAAAGCTAGAAAAACTGAAGCCTGACCAACAAACAGCAGTGAGAATACAAGCTCCAAGAATTCCTGCAGAGTATGCCAAGAAAGCTGCCTCCTAGAATTTTCACCACTTTCCCCCTCTTGACATATATTAAGAGGAAGGTATGTTCCTCAAGACACTTCCTGCAGAAACAAACCAGCTCACCACTTTGCTTATAAGGAACAAACACCATTATCGTGGAGTTAAAAGAACTTATTCAGTGAGCAGGAATACCCTCAGAATCCCCAGAAAGTTGAAGTTTACAAAGAGAATGGAGATGACTGCTCAAGGTTCCCCCATCAGTAAAGTTTTAATAGGTAACAGTATATAAGCTATTTAAGAAGGAAAAAAAAAAACTTCATATAACCTTTACTCCACAAATTTCAGCAATCAAACTCCATAGTCTAACTCACTATTTAGTTTTTCTTTAATTAGACACATTTTCTTATTAGCATTTAATGCAGTTAATTATTATTCTGCTGTCAAACATGAAGAACAGTGCAACCCCTTCCATTCTGTAGCTACTCAATCTTCTGCTCTGGACCTAATGACCTTTTATGAAACTTGCACCCTAACTTTTAAACTGAAAGTCCTGATGACAGTATCTTCTGGGCTCTCTCAGTCCATACCACATGTAAACCATGTTGACCAAAGCTGAAAACAGTACTTGTTGTTTGCTTTTAGGAAGAGGAAGAAGAATGTCTCATATGCCTCCAAGGTCACATTTTAACTGCATTCCAGGTATTATTTGGCAGCTCCACAGCAATATGGCATAACAGACCTATTTATTGCAGAATAGCATGAAAACATTTCCCTGCAAACCTTGAAATTGAGTTTCCAATACACTTTTTCTATCTGTGCTAATAATTATACCTTTTAAAAACAGTATGATTTGCACTTACCACAGACAACTTGATAAGCATAGCTTTTTTCTTTTTCTTTTAAAAGATATTAACTCAAGTTGTCAAGACACTTCAAATTTAATCCTTCCTGCCAAAATCCTTGAAAATTCTCCAAATTTGTTACAGTCTGCAAACATTAAAAACACTTTTTCATCTTGTAAATATTTCACCAGACCAGTCCCCGTAATTTTTGCAAGTATTTCTTCGAGTTTACACATACATCTGAAAAAACCCCAAATTAAACCTTTTCCCTCCCAAGATTGGGCTCATTTCCACAGTAACAAAGCCTCTGCCATTTGGCAGATTACCTTCATTTGTCATGACACTTACACAATGTTTTTTCAAATTAGCAAACAGGAAAGATTAGCAATGGGTTTACTGATGGTGCTAAGATCTCCCTCATTCATACAACAACCATTAAAGATGCTCAAACAGCAGCACAGTCTTACTGCTCCACTGTGGCAGTCTTTATCTTCAGCAAGTTTTGGGCTTGAATAATTTTACATGGAAACAGTTTGGGATAGAAATGCCACAGTACAAATCCACAATTATGTCCCTATATTTTCTAAAAATGAAACCTCACGGAGTTGGGACGTATACTTACTTCCATGTCCAAACAAATCTTCAGAACTATGTAAGCAATTAATTAATAAAAATATCTCATCACATTAATTTTATAAATAGTTCTGAGCAACCTACAATAACTACAACTAAGACTAATGTATGCATAATGTATCTGCATGTAACAAAGATACATATGATTGTTCACAGTTCTACTGTTATATACCATAACACTAAGATGTTTTAATATTCAGAAAAGAGACAGTAAAACCATATACCAAAACACTAAGATGTTTTAATATGCAGAAAAACATGGGCAAATATATTAATGGAAAACAATGCTAAGCAGATTATGAGTAATTTCCTGTTGGAAACCATGTGTTAATTATAACCACAACTCCTCTGCTACCTGAAGATTAACAAGATCTGATATGGCTCAGCTGGATTTTTCAGCTAAATTATTAATCATATTGCTGGTTAACAATTGTAAGCTGCTGCTAGCTGTCATTTGTAAAATCTTGGTACTCTGCCCTGACAATCAGCTTCCACTGATAGCTCACAGAAAACAAACACTCATTTTCAGCAAATCTCAGGCAGGCTTTCTGCAAACTGCTTCAAAATACTGGAGACTAAGTTTTGAACTGGACCACAAAGCAAGTGCAAATCAAATGAGCACAAAACATAAAGACACCTTGACAAAAAAATACTTGCAACAAATGGACACAAAGAAAGAGCAAATGGTGCTTTTACAGCCTTTACAGAAAAAATCTGTTGAGAATAAAATAAATACCAAAAATCTTCAAACCTGGGATATGAAATAATTACCTCAAATCACAGGCAGAAATAAAAAAAAGGAGGGGAAAGGGGAAGGTGGACTATAACCAGTTGCTTGACAATTTAATATAGGTGAAACAGCTGTTTAAATGACATGATTACAACTTCTAATCAAACTTGTAGCATCTCTAGTAGGAGGAGTAAAAGCATGCTTTCATTTATTTGTTCTAAACCAGATGTACCAATAGCTAATACTTGGACAATTTTATGCCTTATTAGGAGAACATTGTTCAGTTGTCTCTACACCACTGCTCTTATTCTGTTTAAAAGAGATGAAGAAATGCAAACAGTGCATCACAGTGCATCTTCCCTCAAGGTGCAACTTCTTGAACTGTAATTGATAAACTTAAATTTAAGAGGGAAGCTTTACATGTTGAGTGTGTGTTCCTCCCCTCAATGCTGTTACTGAATTACTCAACATGGACTAACATTATATTAGCATTACACCTGCATAAGATCTTCTAGACTATGTTATAGAAAGTGCGTGTATAATGAGTGGAAAAATATTATTCCATCTCTGCTGCTGAAGCAGAAAAGGAACAACAAAAGCCGCCTTTAAGTCTGTCTGACCTAAAATCTTTGCTTCTGAAACATGGTACCAAAGACTATGGTAGGTAGTACAGTATTAGACACAGTCATTCTGCTGTTGAATCTTTGAATACACTTTTGAAAAATTTATGAGTTTAGTAAACCACATGCTAACACATGCTCAATTTTTTAAGACTTCCAAGTGACTTTAACTCAGTGCATTTGTCTAAACTTGCTTGCTCTGGTTCAAGGGTTACCCATCTTTGAGAAGAAGTATACTGTTGACAGGACAGGCCTAGCCAAGAGTTGCTGTGTTCAGATAAATGACAAGTATATCTCTGTTACTCTGTTTCCATAAGTACTTACTGAACACAGTTAGCTTAAGGATCCAAGGGCTTGTGGAAATTTGCTTACGAGGCAGCAGCCACTCAGTAAATACTGAAAATGAAACAGTCAGGTTTGTGGTATCAAACAATTCTTTTGTTTCCTCCATTAGGTGAACTACTGCTGCTGGTGATCAGCTTGGTTAGACAAGATGCAGGAAGCATTTGCTTCTGAACATCCCAAAGTGAAACACCAAGGTCAAGGACACCACAACAGCAACTTATTATCACTCATCACTACTACTCATCATCAAGTTTGAGGGTGTTTCATCACAGCATCATTTTACTGGATGCAGTGGCAGTGCAGGTAAAGTTCAGTAACCTGAAAGAAGGGAGCAAGACAAAAGCAGGATCACAACCCTAGACTTCCTAAGAGCAGACTTCATCAGTCAAGAACAGCCTGTTGCTCATGAGTCTTTGACAAATCCACAGGATACAGTTCTCAGGAGAGAAAAGGGTGCAGAAGAGCTCTCCAAGGCCGGCAGCTTGGGGGATTTGACTCATACTCTACACACAACTTGCAATACTGTATCTAGAATATCACCGCCAGCTCTGAGTGCCCCAGAACAACACACTTGTTGACTGGGGTGAGTCCTGAGAAAGGCCACTAAGATGCTTAAAGAACTGCAGGTTCTGTCATATAAGGAGAAACCAAGTAACCAGAGATTTTTTAGAAAACCTGGGAGGATGGGGGTGGAATAGCCTCCACGTGAATATCTCCACCTCCATCTGACAGGAGAGAGCAAAGATGATGGAAACATACTCTTCTAAGCAATATCCAGTGACAGGCCAAGAGAGAATGGAGGAAAAAAAAAAAAAAAAAACAGGAAGTTCCATTCAAGTTACCTAAGAACTGTAAAAATGGTCAAAGACTGGAACAGGTTGCCCTGAGAGGCTACACATTCTCCTTCCTTTAAGATACTGAAAATACAATTGGACAATGTTCAGAGCAATCTGCTTTGGTTGACCCTACTTTGAGCGCTCAATAGTCTCCAGAAGCCCCTTCTAATTTCAGCTATTCTGTGATCTTCACCATTTGCTTCTAAAACAAAGTAAAATTTTACTGTACAATACACATGCTTCTGTGTTGTGTAAAGAGTGTATTTTTTCTTATTCTGAGTTTTGCATTTTTCCTGGTGTCATGCCATGTTTCTGATTATGCTTCCAAGTAGAGACATACTGAGCTTTTCATCTGTTCACCATCTGGATCAGCAAACAGACATCAAAATCAGGCATAAGAGCAGTTTCTATGGGAATTAGTCAGCATAATCAAACCTACAATAGTACATAAAGCTAACAAGAGAATGAGGGATGAAAACTACTTTATCACACTTAAAATATACACCTGCATTAAGACAATCCAGTCACTTGAATTGATCCACACTTTCTTGGCTATAACCAACACCCACAGGTACATGAAGAAGGGAACAGAGAACATGCTTACACGCAACAATCAAGAGCTTCTCTGTGTAGATGAACCAACATAGGCACTATACAGGACCTTTCAAAAGACTTTTTAAAAGAAAGCCTGTGCACATGGCATGTCACCTGGAAAACTAAAACATAACTTCTCAAATGGAAGGTACTCTAGAATCAGTAAAAAGAGTGTCTGGAAAGAACCCCAAAAGATCAGCATTTCTATTTCCTGGTCTATCATAGAATTGAGGGTCCTGGTCAATGACAGGCTAATTGTGAGCCAGCAGTGCCTTGGCAGCCAGGAGGGTCAACTGTGTCCTGGGGTGCATCAGGCACAGCATCACCACCCAGGCAAGGGAGGGGATTGTCCCACTCTGCCCTGCACTGAGGCAGTCTCACCTCAAGTGCTGTGTGCAGGTTTGGGCACCACAATGTAAGAAAGACATTAAGCTGTTAGCATCCAAAGGAGGGCCACAAGGATGGTGAAGGGTCTGGAGGTGAAGCCGCTTGAGGAGCAGCTGAGGTCACTGTTCAGCCTGGAGGAGACTGAGGGGAGACCTCAATGCAGTTACAACTTCCTCATGAGGGGAAGAGGAGGGGCTGGTTCACATCTCTTCACTCTGGTGACCAGGACAGGACTTGAGGAAATGGCATGAAGCTGAGTCAGGGAAAGTTTAAGCTGGCTATCAGGAAAATGTGGTTCATCCAAAAGGGTGCCTGAACAGGCTCCCCAGGGAAGTGGTCACAGCACCAAGCCTGACAGTTCAAGGAGTGTTTGGACAATGCTCTCCGGCAAATGGTGTGACTCTGGGGGTGGTCCTGTGCAGGGCCAGGAGGTGGACATTGATCCTTGTGCTTTCCTTCCAACACAGCATAGTCTATGATTCTAGCTAAATTCCACTGCGTTCCAAACATCTTTTCCCTGGAGAAATATGCCAATGATCACACTCCCAACCATGTCCTATGAAATCCTACTAGAGAATTATTTTTGAGGTCTTTTCTAAATTGTCTTTATGGCAATTAAATGCTATTTTTCATATCTTTATTACAGAAAAATCAGTTTATTTTTCTCTTTTTCTACCATCTGCTTCATTTTTTTTTGAGTCTGAGGAAAAATGAGTCTTCTGACAATTAAGCAGTCTCAGCTCAGTGCCTAAGTCATAGCTCATTTACCTCATACTAATTTCACTATTCTCTCATAGTAACCAGTCCTTTTTCAGCAAACAGTGAGGGAATAAAATGAAGTGGAAAAAAAAAAAAGGAGTCTTACAATCCTGCAATACAAAGAAAAGGTCAAGAATTACTTCAGGTTTCCTACACAAAATAATCTCTCCATAATTTTAAATAAAATTTTGCAACACTACAACAGTAGCATGGCTACTTCTTAATCACAATCACTTTATGATTTTACAGAATATGTATAATCTTTTATGAGGTACTTTTTATTCATTGCTGGTTTCACATTTTTGCTTACTGGCTTGGTAGTGGGATTTTCTGAAGCTAAGCACTTACAATCTTAAGTATATCTAATCTTCTACAGTTTTGCATTCTCTGTTAACTTTTTCATCTACAATCTCTATTCCAACTCTGAAATTGTCAGAGAGAGACTATACAGATCAGGACCTAGGACAGAGCCAGATGCAGAACAACAGCTATTACCTGTTCTCACAGGTTTCCCCCTTGACAGCCATTCCACAGCATCTCTCCAGGGTGGGCTCCTGTGTAGTTTTAAATCTACTTTACAGTTGTTCTATCTAGAACAGAGGCAGCCAAATCATCAGGCTGAAGGCAACACACCTAAAAATTCTAGTTGAGGAAGGATACAGTCTAGACAATGACACAACAGGAGTAACAGATGTTGCTTTTCTTACTTGCACTTGCTTGAAAATCATAGAATTATAAAATGCCTGATAGGCCCCAATGAAGTCACTCCAAAGCCTTTCCTTTTGCAGGCTGAATAATCCCAATCCTCATTCCTCATGGGAGAGGTGCTCCATCCCTCTAGGCATCTTGGGGGCCCTCCCTTGGGCTCCCACAAGTCCGTTCCTTCCTGTAATGGGGATTTACCTGGATCATGTCCAGCCTCTCACCCACCAGCACCCCCAAATCCTTCTTGGTGGGGGTCTACTCCATCTGTTCATCCCCCAGCCTGTGTTAATAGAGAGGGCTGCCCTAACCCAGGTGAAGCACATTGCACTTGGCCTTGATAAATCTTATGAGATTCCCATGGGCCCACTTCTTGACTGCATGCTTCCTCGTGCAGGCCCAAGGCTGGAGTGAAAGCTCTGATACACTCATTGATCTGCTATAATAAGATACATCAGATCTGCATCAGACTTCCCTGTTGTACAGAAAACCAGAGGGTATTCTTCTGACGAAGTACAACAATGTGCATTTTTTAGCTTTTTTCCCCTTCTCTTCTGTAAACAAGTAATCTAGCTGACACTTGATCACACAAAGAACAATACTACTTAAAAGCAACTGCAGCCTCTGCTGGACTTCCATATTTCCCAAGCCATTTACTCCATCCTCTGAATCGCTCCAAAATAGCTCCTAAATTTGTAGTCTAGCTTCAAGGCAACTTAATAACAAACACAGACAACTATAGCTAAAAAGTATCAGTTCACTTGTCAGCAAGAAACTTACTATACACTCATCTCATCGCCATATAAGTTCAACTATAAGAGCTTCAAAACAAAGGAAAAGGGATACTAAAGAAAAAAACAGTTATCAAGGCTGCTCAGAAGATCTGAGGAGATCTCAAAATTGTGGGACTATCTTACTTTAAAAGACATCCTGACTTGCTGTCAATAACTGAGAAGCATCTGACAAACAGCCAAAGGGAAACAAGGAAAAGTTGTTCAAGAGAAGTTTGGAACATACAAGCAACTGCTCACATGAAGGAGTTGACAATGATAAGAAGCAGAACAAAGGAAGTGGACAGAACTTCAATGGCCTAACCTATAGACAGAGAAGAGGTTTTATGACCAGAGACCTGAGTATCAATAAAACTACACAGAGGCTGCATGTTGGCAAGGAGATGAAGAGGTACCATGTGACAAAATGCAACCAACAAACCTTGCTGTAAAACATATTGGAGTTAGTGCTTGCATATGCCCTACTTTGGTACCACTCCACATGTACCTAAACTTCAGTGTTCAGCACTCTTTATTTCTATGAACTGGACGGTTACTTTTTTTTGAGAGCAACTACTTCCTTTAAGAGCCTCTACATACAACATCTCCCATATTAAGGTATGTACTGTGCTCTTGCAAATAAAATACTTTGATTTCTTCTATGTCAATGTAATCTCAGCACTGTTATTTTGGCTGCCAAGAATTCTACTATCTGTAATGAGAAACAGCCTTACAAAAAGCCCCATAAAGTAACCCAAAGTAAATAACTCACCTAAACAAAATGCTATCCACCTTCTACAAAGCTGGCATACAGAATGCATCACTTTAAGGTATGTGCTTTAGCATTGCATCTTTAACTGTAAAATGGGAGATGCTCAGAAAATGGCTCTAATATTAGGCCCAGCCTACACCAAACATCTGATTCTGTCCTCGATTTTGTGTTTCTCCATCTAACTCACACCAACACAAATCCACCAATTAGTGTCAAAGTGGCTCAAGTCAAGAGGACCCAGCAAATGTTCCATGACATTTAGGGGTTGTTGAAGCATCCTGCAACTGAACTTTCCTAAAGATTTCCATGGTTAACTTTCCTTCCTTGCAGATACCTTCCACTGAGAACTGAGTAGCCAACACAGTTATCCATCAATCTACTGCTGGAACATCCAGGACACTTTCAACCATGGGGAGGAACAGTGTCAGTAGGTTGCAAGAATAAAGAAGGAAAATAAACATCACTCAAAACCTCCAATCTGCTCTTGTCTTGATAAACAAAATGTCTGCCTACAAACAACAGCTACAAGAGCTTTTTAATGTGTCATTTTTCGTATCACCTACAGTAATACCTATCCAGTTTCCAAAAGAACTGGCCATAAAACGGTTGACAGGGAACAAAATACATACATATAAACTGAAACCTGGCACACAAATACCTATCATACAAATATATAAACTCTTGGTGTAATGCCAAACTAAGTATTGGCAAGCGTTATAAAATGAACATGCACCAAGTATATACTATATCATATATCACAAACTGAACCAACATTTTACAAATCACAAATAGAAAAACCCAAGAATATTGATTTCTGAAGAAATAAATACACTAAATATTTTCACTTCAATTTGGCAACAAAATCTACAGAACACCTGAGGAAAAATATGCTTTTTGCAAAACCTGGTTCGTATCCCTGGATTTTAGAGTATCTTTGAAAAGAGAACTCTTGCTTTGTAAAATACTTCATGAAATATACCTCCATGAAGCAGCTGCTTGACCTTCCCTTCCTCTTTGCACAGTTGCAAGCAGGATAGGAAAATAGGATACTGCTTCTGCCAAAATCACAGCCAAAGTAGCTCAGTTGCAAGACAGTTGGCTCACAAGTCATATTTTTGCCTGTTGTTACAATTTGAATATGACATTTGGTCCCAAAAGAAAAAAAAAAAAAAAGTGGAAGCCCGCAAAGAGAAAAGCTAAGATTTTTGTAGTACCATTTCCAAACTGGGGACTAACTTGCCACTAGACAACACCCAGCACGACTTCAACACAAAAAACACCTTACATTCAAAAATACTCTAAATAATAAATTACTTACATTTGGATTTTGTTACCATGCAGTTCCTCCTACAAGAATGATTGGACAAATATGCTGCTTTGTCTTACCTGAAACTGCAAGTGGACCTTCTCAGTTCTTCTCATATTCCCTTTACTCATATCAAGCTATATAGCATGAAGATCTGATACGTGTTTCTAAAAATATGTTTACAACAAAAAGAAGGGCTAGGACAACCTCCATCCTGTAACGGATATGGAATGTGGAGGCACTTAATCCTTTCTGGCTCAGTCCAGCTGTGTTCTCATCATCCAAGGGGAAATGATCAGTGACTTGCTACACCACTTAGACACACACAAGTCTACCGGCTCAGTGGGATCCACCAAACAGTACTGCAGGAGCTGGCAGAAATGCTCACTGAACCAGCTTCCATCATCATTTGCCAGCAGCTCTGCCTAACTGAAAGTCAGTGAATGTGTCACCCAATTACAAGAAATTCTGGAAGGAGAATTCAGAGAACTACAGCCCTGTGAGCCTGACCTCAGTGCTGGGGAAGGTCATGGAGCAGATCATACTGAGTACCATCACATGGTACCAGGGGGCCAGGGCTGCCAACATGGGTTTGTGAAAAGCAGAAGGAGATGACAAGCAGGACTTATCACCAGGTGACCCACTTAGTGGATGTGGGAAAGGCTGTGGATGTTGTCTACCTGGCCTTTATAAAGCCTTTAGACACTGTTTCTCACAACATTTTTTTGGAGAAACTGGTGGCTCATGGCTTGGGAGGGAACTCTTTGCTAGGCTGAGGCCAGATGTGTGAGGTTCAACAAGGCCAAGTGCTGAATCCTGCACTTGGGTCTTGACAACCACTTGGAGCACGACAGGCTGAGGAAGTGCTGGAAAGCTGCCCATCAGAAAAGGGTCTGGGGGTGCTGGTTAACAACTACTGAACATGAGCCAGCAGAGTGCCCAGGTGGCCAAAAAGGCCAATGACATTTTGGCCTGTATCAGAAATAGTGTGGCCAGCAGGCCAGGGCAGTGATCACCCCCTGTAACATGCACTGTCAAGGTCACATCTTGTGTTCGGTTTTGGACTCCTCACTCCAAAAAGTGCTGGAGTGTGCCCAGATAAAGGCAGAAAAGCTGTTTATGTGTCTGGAGTATTCACTCGTATGAGGAAGGGCTGAGACACCTCAGGTTTGTTCAGCCTGGAGGAAGGAAGGCTCAGGGGAGACCTTATCCCTCTACAAAACTCTCTGAAAACAGGTTGTAACCAGGTGGGGGTCAGTCTCTTCTCAAGTAACCAGCAACAGCACAAGAAGAAATGGCCTCAAGTTGGACCAGGGAAGGTATAGATTGGGTACAGGGAGAAAATTATTCAGCACAAGGGTTTTCAAGAACTGGAACACACTGCCCTGGGAGTGGTAGAATCTCCACCACCAGAAGTATTTAATAGGTGTGTAGATGTGGCACTCAGGGACACAGTTGAGTGGTGAAGTCAGCTTGGTAGTGCTGGGTTAGAAGTGGAACCCTGTGATATTAAAGGTCTTTTCCAACCTAGACTATTTAATAGTTCTATTTCTAGTACCACAACAACCACCATGTTAAAACACAGCTCTGCTGGAAGACCTCATTGTTCAGCACTATGTTTGCTCCCTGTGACACATCCTCTCAGAGGACAAATAAACTTCATATTGATCCCACCTCCTTCTGGTCTATTTTCTTAAGGATTATAGAATCACATCATTCAGGTTAGAAGGGACCTGTTAAGGTAACTTTTTTTTTTTTACTGTGAGGGTGACTGAGCACTGGCACAGGTTGCAAGCAAGGCTGTGGAGTCTCCATCCATTTTCAAAGCCATCTGGCAGCTGGCTCCAGATGGCCCTGTTTGAGCAGGAAGGTGGACCAGATGAACTTCAGAGGTCACTTCCAATCTCAACCATTTTGTGATTCTGTGTCTGATTCTGTCAAACTTCCTGCTCAAGCAGTGTCAGAGAAAGTAAGGTGCCCACTACCATGTGCAGTTGCACTTTTAGTACTACCAAAGAGATACAAACCTCTCTGGACAACACCTGACGATGCTTGACCTTTCTCATAGTGAAGAATTGCTTTCTTGGAATGCACTGGAATTTTGTGAATTTTTATTTGTGCCACATCAGTGCCATGTCAGGGTGGGGGACAATACTGAGAAGCAACTGACTCTCCCTTCTTCATTCTCTCACTGCATTAAAAAGTCACTCCTGAACCTCCTCTTCTCCAGGCTAATAGTCCCAGCCCTCTCAGCCTTTCCTTACTGAAGAAAAGCTCCAGATCCTTAATCACCAACATGACCCTGCACTTAACTCTTTGCAGTATAGCTCTCCTCTACTGGGAAGCCCAGAACTGGACACTCCAGATGCACCCTCACCAGAGCAGGGAGAGCAGAGAGCACCTCCTTCAACCAGCTGGCAACACCACTCTTCCTAACATAGTCCAGGAGGCTGTCTGCCACCTTTGCCATGGCAGTGCATAACTGGCACACAGATGGTTGCCAACCAGTACATCAAGTTACTTCTCTGCAGAGCTGTCTCCCACCTGGCCAGCTCCCCAGTGTTATTTCATCCCTGATGAATGATTCTGCAATTCCCCTGGTTGCACTTTAAAATTCCACTCAGCCCAAATCTCCAGCCTAGCCACATCCCTCAAAACACAAACACAACCATGTGGTATATGAGGAACTCTCTTTTGTACCATCTGAGAACTTGCTGGGGGGGACACTGTCCCAGCATCCAGGCCATTAATGAAGATGCTAGACAGCATTTGCCCCAGTATCAGCTTCTAGGGTACATGACTGATGACTTTACTCCAGCTGGCCTTCGTGTCACAGATCGCAAACCTCTAGGCCCAATCACTCAGCCAGTTCTCAATCTACTTCACTGTCCACTTATGTAATCCATCCCATTGTCAGCCTGTGCATGCTGTGGGAGGCAGTGTCAAAAGCTTTACTCTAGCTGAGGTATAGCATACCCACTGCTCTCCCTGCCTGGAAGGTATCTGTAGATTGCCTACAGTTATTTTTCACCAAGGCCTACAGATTTTTAAAGGAATTTAAGCTGTGAGAATCATTAGAGTGGGAAACTGTTCAGCTTGATAGATGGACCTCAAAACAGCACTGAGAGCAGAACCAATATTTTCCCTAAATAATAAAAGCTTAGTATTTTTTGATTGCTGACAATATTATATCAGATGACCTCAAATATTTTAAATGATTGGTATTTTTATTTAGTAAGCCTAAAATTTAACATTTTTAGTGAAATGGACAATAAGTCAACTGTCATTCAAAGAGCCACGTGTATGCTCTCCAAGCCATTACCAGCTTACATACTATCTCCTTTAAATAATTAATCAAGCATTCTGACGTGAATTTTCATCCATGCCAATAATAAAAGGAAAGTCAGGGCTTAAGCAGTGTATATATACAAATGGAAAAATCATCAAAATCCTGCCCCCTAAATCCGTAAATCAGAGTAAGGAACATCAGCTGCAATCCCATTACCACAGGCTTAGAGAAAAACATAGGCAGACTAGTAGGACAGGTTTATTCCAGGTTTCTAAGGCACCTGAAAAGGTTAAAAAAATTCAGAACAGAAAAAGGTCACCGTACTCATTGATTTTCCAGTTGGGATTTTTATGTGCTATTGTTGGTGAGCTGAAATCACACATATTTTTAATAATTATTTTAATTTCATAACTGAGGACTATTTCACTATGACAATAACTTTCTTAACAACTACCATTTTTCTGAAAGCCAAAACTCTGGAGGCTTAAGAAAGGAGCTGCTTTTCCAGCTGCTGGAATACCCTAAGGCCTCTCCAATAATTACGGAAACAAATACTACAGGTTCTAAAAATGAAATTAAAACCCAACCACACAAGTAAAATGGAACTGATTTTCATTTGACCATGACAAAAGTGCAAAATAGTATCCGATCCCTTTTGTAACTGAAAAGGTTTCCAAAACAACATAAGTCTGTCTCAGATAAAGAAAAGTAACTTAAAAGAAAGCATCCCTCCAAAGTGTTCTCCACACAAAGAAAATGTTCCTCAGTATAACCACTGACAATTGGAGTTTCTTTTATGTAATTATCTGATTTTTCATTATTCACTTCAATGCTATCTATGAAATTAGATCTGCAAGAACATATGCAAGGAAATTCTGATTCCTCAAGTTAGTCAATTCTGACAAAAGTATTTATCCTTAAACATTTCTATGACTTTTTTTTTTTTACATTTGGAAAGTCATTCAACCACAGCGAAGATGACAAGATCTGCACCATTGGTCACTCTCCTATCTAAACACAACCACCAAAATTAAACTGTATATACAAAGCTATCTTACACAGAATCATATCAGCAGAATTTTAATTTAGCAAATATACTCCATGGAGTCAAGAAAAATCTGTACTTATTAAGAACAAGCCCATTACTAGTGGTTAATGACTGCGTAAAATCTTTAAAGTGATTAGTATCAAAAGCAAACCAAAGAAATTCTAACTTAGTCTGCAACAAATAGCAGAAGACAATTGCAAGTGCAGACAATTGAAAACTCACCAGTTTTATAGCTGTCAGTGGTCTACCCTGTATAGCAGTATATTCTAGAAATAAAAGTGGATAGAGAATCAATTGGTTTGAAGAGAAAAGGAATAGAATGACTACTCTGAAAACATACAAGCATAATGAAGACCTATGAGCATATCTGAAAGAATTATGCATTGGCTAGTGGGAGAGAAAAGCAAGGCCAAATCAGATAGGAAAGCCGCAAGTGACTACATGTAACATGGTGAAACAAAATAAAGAAGAGGCTGAAAAAATAAAAATAGAATAAGGTATTTATTTAACAACAAGCTCATCTCAGTGTAACGTAAATGACTGGCTGCTATCTGTATAGATACAGCAATAAAAAAGATGAGCAATGTTACCAAGTGCAACAAGGAGCACAGTAGAGAAGTAAGAGGGAGACTTCTGTTTTAATCCCATTGAGGTTAAACCTCTTGGCAACAAACTTTTCTAGACTGACAGAGATCATGGCCAAAATAATCTAAATACCATGGCATCTGTGAATTTAAACTACAAGCAACAGACTTCTACTTTTTGACCTTATCTGGCTTTGGTTACAATAAAAATTTTCTTCCAAGCAGCTTGTGTCTTGCTTGTATATTTTGGATTTGTGATGGGAACAGTGTTGGTAGCACACCTGTGCTTTATCTGTTGCTGACTAACACTTAGAACAGGGTCAAGGCCTTTCCAGTTTCTCACACTGCCCTGCCAGCAAGTAAGGTGGGGCTGTAAAAGAAGATGGGAGGGGATATAACTGGGACAGCTGAATCCAAGTGACCAAAAGGTTATTCCCTACCATATGACATCATGCTCAGTATATAAAACAGGGAGAAAGAAAGAAGCAGGGGGACAGTACATTCAGAGTTATGGTGTTTGTCTTCCCAAGTTACTGGGAATGATGAAGCCTTGCTTTCCTGGAGATGGCTGAACATCAGCCTGCTGATGGTAAGGAAGGAATTAATTCCTTGTTTTGCTTTGCTTGTACAAAGGCTTTTGCTTTACCTACATTAACAGTCTTTACCTCAGCCCCTGAGTTTTCCCACTTTTATCCTTCCAGCTGTCCCCCACCCCACTACAGGGGGAAATAACCAAGGAGCCATGCAGTGCTCAGCTGCCCACTGAGGTTGCACCACATACACCCTTTCATAGCAATTATAAAGCATTTTCCAAGAGTTTAAAGCCCATTACATATGACAATAATGCTTGGAACACAAGCCTAAAAGAGTTAAGGGAAGAAAATGAAAGCAAGGAACAGCAGTAATCTAACCACACATCTCCCGTTTCAAGTGGGGACAAGGAAACTCAGTTTTTTATTTTTTTATAATGTGTACAACAGGCATAAATTTAGATTTATTACACTAATAACAACAAAAATTTTCTCAGGCCCAAGTAGTCATAGATATACTAGATGCAAAGAAATAACTATCATTCAGCTTAAGTCCATCTAATTAAGTTCATCAACACATTCATCAGTCTGAAGGGAATGAGCTATAACATGCTATATCATAGTATATAGCTATAAATAAAAAAAAATCATAAAAAGCTTATCAATATGCTTTGAAACATATGAAACACTAAACCTAAAAGTACAGAAACCATCTGCCTTAATGCTGTCACTTACAGCATAAGGAGCCTATTATCCTGTGTTAATTTCTAGTACTCATCCTTCGAAGGGGCAGAATGGTAGGAACTGACTGTGAAAAACCAAAGGAATAGATCAGCTTCAAAATGTATTTATAACATAAAGTTAATTATAGGAGTACTATTCCACTTAGCACCTGAGCACAAAGCTGTGTTCACAGCAAGCAAGGTAAGAAAGAAAAAGATAAAAATGTAACCATGTGTTCAAGTAATGCTGCAAAAGATCAAGTTTTCAAAGGGAATGAAGGATTAGGAAAACAGTTTGCATGAAGTACCAAAAACTGTGTTATTCATACATCCCATGTGCTTTCTATAAAGACATAAATAGTCTTTATCTTTAAATCATGGGTTTGGCAAAACATACATAGTCATATGTCAGGAGGAATATTTACTAAAAAAAAAAAAATCTTCAAAATATTTTGGCCAGAAGGAAGATCATAATATGGGAGGAAAACCAAAACTAAACCCTGACAGCTGATAGTTAACATAGCAGAAAAACAAATTCAACATCAAGTTTTTAAGTATGCAGAAAACACATTTACTACATTTAACATGGCTAGCAGTGAGGAATGGTAACTTATTATTTTGCTCCAGCCCAACCTTAACTGCCTCAACTTGCTACCCAACAAACCATCAGTGTGCCAGAGCAGATTGTGTAACAAACTGAAACTTTAACTAGCATGTCCTCTAAGTTTAAACTAAAAAATATAAGATCCAAAAAACCCACCACAAACCATGGATTCATGTTTTAATTGTCCTGTTACGTATCTAAATTATGACAAATAATTTTTATAAATATACACAAAGAAGATGCCCATCTTAAGCCTCTCAACGTAATATTATTGGGGTCTTTCCAGCTTCTATTATGTTTCCTACACCAACACTGAACAAATACAACCACGTTAGACTAAGAGATGACTAAAGGTTTTTAAAAAAACTACTACATAAAACTGTTGTCCTTAACAGAATATAAGGTAAATAAGTAAAAATACACTATTTTAGTAATTTGCTAATCCCCATTAACCAATAGGGCAATACAGTATTAAAACATTACTACACTGCAGCTAAAAAGCATAGGGCAGACAGCAACTCCAATCAGGTCTTCTAATGCACAGCTTAATCTAAGACTCAACAGCACATCAATTTCCCAATTAAACAGTTTTAGTTTGCACAAGATTTGAACTTTGTTTTGTAAAAATATACCTACAAAACATAAGAACTGAAAAACAGAAAACAAACTAGACTAGAATATTTCAGTTGCAAAGGACCTATGGAGCAAACCTTTGCACAGGAATAAGCAGGAAAATGTAGTAGGTAATGTAACACCACTACCATTTTACTAGTCTTTGTATACATAACATTTATTTTTTTAACTAAATAAATGCTTCCTAACTCTCTGCAATTATTATTCCATATTAAAAGAGCAACAAGTCCCAAACCAAAAAAGCTAAGAGCTTTTGTAAAGGCTTTAGATCTGAAGAAATTAAGGCTTTTTTTGTGTACCAACAATCAAATTAACACAAACTCATATAGCAAAATTTACTTAAAAATAGTTTACACAAAATCTTTAAATCCTTGCAAGGCAAAGCTGAAGCTTCAGTAATATTTCTGCACTAAATGTTCAAGTATATATACTTGAAACATTCCAAATAAGCACTGCTTTACTGAGTATAAGTAAGGGTATAAGGGAAGACTGTCAATTCTAAAAGCCTAAAGACTGACCTAATATCCAGAGGATGTATAATTTACAATTACAAGTGTGAATGAGTGGCCTGCTTTCAAAATTTGCTGTATTCATCCAGCTGAAACCATCAACATGAAATAAAGTTGGCTGGCTCTTCTTCAGCCAAAATAGCTATTAAAAACAGCCATATAATTTCTGGTTAATATAAGAAATCTTACATTCCCATCATCACTGAAATTTTCCTGGCCTCAGTGAGACCACAACACTAGAGTTCACAACACGAACAGAAGCTTTCTTTCTTTGAAGGATCTAAGAGGCAACTTTACAAACAAAGTAATGGTCATTTTGGCATGAGTGTGAACTTACTGTCATTTTAGAGTACATTGCCATTATAATATAACAATTTCAAGTTAGTCCAAATTATGTAGTGAACATTTCCACTACAAAACAGGTCGCACTAAAGCCATTATGAATTTATATAGCTATCCATATTTGACAAGAAGTCTCAAAGAACATGCTGAGCCTAACTGATAATTCTGGTAGTACATAAATAGGTGTAAGGACAGTAAAGGGACTGGCAACTCAGGGAAAAAAAAACCCAAGATGCACAAGCAGTAATAGCAGCAATTCAGATGGATAGGGATGTTTGTTAAGATTAAGTAATACTACAGGAAAAGTGCATTTGAAGACAGCAAAAATGTGAAAATCAAAAATCCCTTACTTTGCAAATACCGAGCTTTGGTACAGCACTAAAACCAGTACCCACTTGCAGTTTTGTCCACCCAGAACCCAGCATACAAGACAACAGTTTAACATGGATTTTTAGTTGCCCTCTGAAGAGGTCAATACTTCCTACTAGTGTTTTACACACTTCAGTGGTTACACTAGACAGACATTATGCAGTTATTTTCAAATACTTCAGTGGCTACAAAACAGAGACTATAAACTGAGGCATGCTCAGAGTAGATTTTTCTTCCAAACCAATCTTGAATTGACAACTAAATTTCCCATTGCTCGTAGTACTGCAGCAGATCCTTAACACTTATCTCCACAAAGATAACGGCATGTTACATTGCAGAATTAGATACTTTTTTTCTGTTTCCTTTCATAAAATTATTAGGCTGATACGAGTGACAAAAATAAGTTTCTTGCTCCTGCCTCTCTGTACACAAAAATCTTTGTGTAACCCTTCACCTCATGCTGTCACAAGTGCAATCACAAGGTGAGCCAGATCAGGGAATTAGTCCGGATTACAACAAACCAGTTTTGCCAAGTTAATTTTAACCCAGAGTGAGTCTCTAATCTGTTACTGCAAGACACTATAGAAGTATTATGTCAGCATGGCAAGGGGAGCAAGCACACTGACCAACCCATCTCCTGTGGAGACCAGTGTTCATGACTCTACAGCCCATATCACCGGAGGAAATGCAAAGCACTGCTGGTTCTGCTTCACAGCCAATTACTGCATCCTACTCAACACGTGATATTCATCCCTTCTGATGACAGCCAGCACAAACACCTTGCAAATGTGATACTGATCTTGTGACTTTCAGATAATCTCCACAATGTTTGAACTCCTTGTCTATACAAAAGCATTTTCATACTGCTTGCCAGTTCTTCATAAACATTAAAGTTAGGTTTGGAATAGAAGCACTTACTGAGACAGGCATTGGTCATGGCCCATGAAGCGCAGAGTATAATTTTGCAGACTTGAAGCAAAAATTCCACATCAGCTTATGGCAAATAGGTTGCACTATCATTCTTCACATTAGTCTTCTTGGAACACAAGAAGAATTTTATTACTGTTGATAAGCCAATTAGTTTAGCTTTTTTTCAGCTACTTCAAGTAATTTTTCTAGTCACAAACACTCTTGTTGACAATCTTATTGATCAAGAGGCTTCAGATTTTCCATAGATATAAAAATCAAGTTAGGACTTCTGTCATAACCTATATTATCTTAAGCTCCATTTAATTTATCTAGCACTGTTTTCTACCATAGCAACTAGATGCAGCCACAGTTAAATTTAAAGCTCTCTTTAGAAAATATTTGGAATTTGTTTTAGTTTTGTAAAAAGGCATATTTTTGAAGAAAAGCCATTTCTGTTTAAGTCTACCAGACAGCTGAAGTATTTTGCAGTATTTTGACACGAATATGGAGAAAAGGTGGAGACCACAAGCAGTATCTTGGCTGCCATCAGTCTGCCACAGTCTGCCACATAAGATAGTGGGGGTAGTGATAGCAGGAAACTAGATAATTACTAAATATTCCTCCTCTCAAAGTCCAATACACATTGGCTGTATTCACCAGTATTAACTACCTGCCATTTACTTGCCAAAGCTTAATATAACCTGTTTACTCTGTACAAGGAATATGTCTTCTTTGACTTGACCTCAAAAACATTAATTAAAAGAAGCATTAACATTTACACCCACCTAAAGCTAGTATTTTCTACAATTTTAAGTAAAAGGGATAGCAGTTGAATCATCCTGAAACCAAAAGAGATGGAGGACACGACTAATGCAAAACTACAGCTTTAAAAAATACAGACCCCTTTGGGCAAAATTCAGACAGGTATTTGAGCACTGAGGAGCATTGCACTGCTGACTTCCTTGCATTTAGTAGTATCCTTACACTTAGCACTTGCAATCCCGGGATTAAATGATACGAAGCTCAAAAGCAGGAAGAGATTTAATGGAAGAAGTATAAGCACTGGACTAAGGAATATGTGGAGTAAGAAAACACTTGCTGGTCTTCAGGGGGGAAAGAAGAACTACAGTTCCCCTATCATACACTGAAAAGAAGCCATTAGTTGCAAAGATGTCAAGTACCCTTATTATCAGTCCACGTTTCCAGCATTTACCATAAACAAATTGGGAAAGGTATGTGTCTTACATTAATTCCATTCCTAGACACAGCTTTCTGGGGTGAGGGGGGTGGGGGGTAAACCCTGCTGTCAAGTCCGACAAAAACCTGAAGAAGCCAAGCAGGCAACCTCCTCGTGCTTTACAACCGTTTGCAAACTTGACACAGCGGTGACTCAAAGCTCTCCATACGACCCGGCCACCCACATCACAGCCTCAGGAGCAACCCAGGCTGAGAACACAGGAAGGTGCCGGTTTCATATCATCCACATCCTCAGCGACCTCCGGAGGGAAACAATGGGGAGCACCCGGGCACCACGGGGGAGCCCTTCACACAGCGAGACCGAGCACCCCGCCACGGCCTGCAGGGCCGGGAGGGTCCGCCCAGGCAGGGCCGGGGGCTGCGGGGTAAGGGAGGCCTCCACTCTCGTCCCCCGCGGCTCCGCACCGCTACAGCCCGCAGCCCCCTCCCCGCCCGGGAGCAGGGCAGGGCGGCATTCCCGGCCGGAGGAGCAACAGGCACCCTGCTGCGGCCCCAGAGCCGGTTGGCACGGCCGGGAATGGGAGCCCTGAGGGGCATCATCGCCGGGGGAGGGGTGCTCGGGAACCAGCTGGGGCCACACCGCACCCCGCAACGCCCCGGCTCCCCCCTGCAAGGCGCTGCCTCCGTCCAGACACCGAGGCCGCCTACACGGCGGTGGCAAAGGGGGAACATGACCTGAAGAGGAGGAGGAAAAATAAGGCAGGGTAGCTAAAGGCAGCCCCTGTACATGGAAGGAGCGCCACGGTCTCTCGCTCGGGTAACACGGCCAGCGGGAGCCGCGGGTGCCCTGCGGAGCCTGTCGCGGGAGAGACCACGGGATTCAGCCCGTTCCGGCAAGCCTGGCCGGAGCGACATCTGCCCGGGGTCCCAGCACTTGCATTCTCCATCCCCTCGAGGGAGCTGGGCCGCACACTGGGGCGGGCACAGGTAACTCTGCCCCGGAGGGCCCCGGGAGAGGGGGCGGCAGCGCCATCTGCGCGGTATCGCCGGCCAAACGAGCGGCGGGGCCCGGGCGGCACCTGGGCAGCCGCCGGGTTACATCACCGCCCCTTCCCTCCGTCCGTCCCCCGGGGCGCGGCGGCGCGGCCACATGGCAGCGAGGACACCCGCGCTGCCCGGCACGGGGGCGGGGAGGAGGATGAGGAGGGCGGCTGCCGGGAGGGAGGAAGGTGCACGCGCCGGGCCGCTCCCAGCCGGCGATGGGAGGGGTGGTGGGGGCTGCGCGTCTGGCCCAGCGCGGCGCGCGTTACCTGCCCGGGTGGCTCCCCAGCTCACGGTCGCTCAGCGCCGCCGTGTAAATCCTCCGGTATCTGTCGGCCAGGGCCTTCCCGGAGAGCAGCAGCTGGTAGCGACTCCGGCAGCCCAGCGGCGGCGCGGGCAGGGCTCCCAGCCCGCCGGCCGAGCCCTCATCGGGCCCCATAGCCGGAGCGGCGCCGCCGGAGGAGAAGGAGTAGCCGCGTTCGGTCCCGGTGCAGGCGGTGGCGGCTCCCGCAGAGGCGGCGGCGGCTGCGGCGCTGCTCATCCCCCTCCCCGCCCGCCCCCTGCTTGCGGCGGCGCCGCCTCCTGGCGCGGCGCGGACACAGGCGGCTCCCGCTGCCTTCACCGTCGGGGCCCGGCCATGGCGAGGCCGCAGGAGGCGCCGCAGGAGCCGCCCTTCAGGCTGCGCATCCACCCGCGCTGCGGGAACACCCCGCTCTTCCCCTCCTCCAGCGGCGGCTCCAGGCCCCAGCTACCCGCCGCTCGCCTTCCGCCCCGGGCAGAGCGCCCGCCGCCACCAAGTCCCGGGAAGGACCGTGCACCGCTGGGACTTGGGGGGGCGGGGGGGGGCGGGCTGCTTGCTTCCCCCTTCCCGCTACAGGGTGTGTGTGTGGGGGTGGGGGGCGGAGGCCGGCGGTACCGCTTCCCCTCCGGAGTTTGTGCTCGGCGCTGCCGCCGCCCTCTCCCCGCACGGCCGCCCCGGCCCCGCCTCCCTCCCGCGGGCAGCGCGGCCGCCGGGCGCATGCGCTGCCCCGCCCGCTCCGCGCGGTCCCCGGGAAATCCGGGATAGGCGGGCTGGAGGGGGCACCTGCTGCGTGCGGCTGGAGCACCGCGGGGCTGGAGCACCGAGTGTGGCCGAGGGGACAGTCTCCCACCCCCGTCACGCCCGAGCGAGGTCGGGCTGCGTGGGCCCGGGAGGCGGGTATTCGCACGGAGCTGCTTCTGCGCCCTGTTGGGAGTGCGTATCACAGGATCAGTTGGGTTGGAAAAGACCTCAGACATCGTCGAGCCCGACGTATGACCGAACCATCTCCCTGTCAATTACACCATGGCATTAATGCCCAGTCTTTCGCTACAGACCTCCAGCGACGGTGACTCCACCACCTCCCCAGGCAGTCCGTTCCAATGTCTGCTCACCCTTTTTGTGAACAAATTCCCCTAATATCCAACCTAAACCTCCCCTGGCGCAGTTTAAGACTTAAGACTGTTGTTCTGACCCTAGTGCCACTTGACTTCAACCTCCTTTCCGGTAGAGTGTCTGTCCATCGTATTTTATTGAGGTGTCCAATGCCTCACACCTTGTTTCTGTGCTATGTACTGCAACCTAGGAAGGATCTTTTCCCAGGAGCAATATCCTCCCTGACTTGAGGCAGGGTCTGCTAAATCGAGTTGCCACATCAGGCAAAATTTTCCTTAAGCTGCCTTCACTATCTTCAGGACAACTTAGCAGCTTTTAGAGGATAAGGGAGGCATGGCAGCAGGCGCTTTCTTATCATCAGGTCACTTATGTTATAGCTTTTTATCTGTTGGAGTTGTAGTCCTGCAGTTTTGCCACACTTTCTACCACTTTATACAGCTGCAAACTTAAAGTGTATAGGCCAGAATATGTAATAAATAATTTAAAAAAGCCTTCATGCCAAATGTGGTTTGGATCACAGTCTGCAGAAAGCTGTCATCCAAAGAAGGTATGTGCTGACATATTTTCTTATTTATAATTCTACATTCAAAAAAAGACCCTAAACAAAGCCTGGAATTCCCCTGTTTGTAACTACAGATAAATATTTTTGCAAACAATTTCTGCATAATCAAGGAGTCACAGAATACCTGGAACGGATGCAACCCATAAGGATCATGAAGCCTCTTGACCTGCTCAGGACAACCAGAAGCACAACATGTGCCTGAGATCAAATAATAGCAAATATAACAGAACTATGCAATTGCCATCTTTCTTAAGCTTGTGTGATGCCCATGAATGCTTAAGCTTCAAGCTAAATTTCAGGTACTTTTTTATAACAGAGAACTAGAGATGTTGAAACCAGTAAATTCATGCAGGTTTTCACAAAGATAACTGTTCAGGTACTCAGCCAGAGTAGTGCTGCCACTGAAGAAAGGCTACCTTATGATGCATTTAGACACAACTAGAGACCATTCCAGAAATATTTAAAGCATTAACTACATAAAAAGCTTTCAATTATAATTCTTATACTGTAGTGGGTGGGAGGAAAAAAAAAAAAAAAAGAAAAGGAAAATAACACTCCAGCAGTGATTAAAAGGAGCCATGAGAAAACAAGTACCATGTCTTATGGTGTTAAGCACCACCAAAGCACATTCCCTATTAGAATCAGTGATAAGTCTTTATAGCTCCTCTTCTAGGAATTACCTAGAATCATTCCTACAGGCAAGATCCATAAAAACAAAGAAACAAAAAAAAAAAAAAAAAAAAAACAAAACAAAAAAAAAACAAAAAAAAACCAAAAAAAAACCAAACAAACAAAAAAAAAAACAACAAAAAAACCCAAATAAACAAGAAAACAAATGCACCTCAAATAAACAAACACACACAGAGAAAACAAACATGAATAAAGCAAAAATGGCAAATCCACCTCCTTTAACTCATATTTTTGTTTTATTGTAAGCTGTTACTTTATATCCAAATAGTGTTTTTTCCTTCACCAAACACACAGTGTCCAACAAAAAGATTGTGTTCTGGTATAACATTGTCTGTCTCATCTCAAAATTATTCTGCACCATTGCCACTGTAGCCATCTTACTGCATGGGCAATAAGTTCTGGCAAACTTTTATGAAAGTGATGCAATTTATTGCAATTCTTGCATATTGCTGCAAACTCTAGAATTTGTCTGGGCTTGTGTTTACAGAGCCACTCACAGTGGGGTGAGCATTATTTGCAAACTGCAACTTCTACTCCACATCTGTTTTTATCTCAAGTGTTTTTCAGTTTGGGTGAATCTTGCAAAGTGCCTGGAGTGCAGAGTGCACCTTCCATAAGCTGCAGTTTGTGATGAGCACTGGAGTTTGACAAGGTAACCAGGATTTGCCAGGCCAGGATAACACTGTATGTTCTTCTAGTCCATCTCTAATCTCTCTTCACTCAAAATACAATACAAACTTGTGAGACTCTTAATGGCACAAAGTGGGAGGTGGGTGTTCAGTCCTCATTCACAGCCATACTTTCACTTCTTGCTTTGTCCTCCAAGGAAGCCATCTTTTCTTTTTCCTTTATTTAGTTATTTATTTGGACTGTGGTACTCTTGTTTCATATTCTGACACTGATTCTGAGCAACAATATCACTACTGTGCCATGTAAGAACATTCAAAAGTACACATTTCATTTGGTCCAACCTTATGCTAGATCTGATATATTGACTATACTCTTGTAGTTAGCATAATGTGTATTCTGCAGTTCTGGGATAAAATCATTACCAGTTCAAATCTATTTTCTTGCTTCTTAGTTGGTGGTGTTTTCTGTTTGTTTTTTTTTTTTTTTTTTTTTTTTTTTTTTTTTTTTTTTTGTTCTGTTTTTGTTTTTTTTTTTGTTTTTCCCTTTAGGGATAGTGTAATTTTAGAGACTGTTTGCACCAGATTAGCCCTTTGCTTTCTGTGGCTGCAGAGGTCTAGCAGTACATGTTTTAAAGATGGATTTATTATACCATCAGAACAAACTCAGTCCACTGAGCAAAGCTATTTTGTGCAGAATATGTCTTACTTCTGACAGCACTCAGCTCTTTTCCTGTTTGCAAACATCTTCCTGCTGACACAGAAAGAAGTGCTTTGTCCATCGGCCTCTCCCTTTTACTTTAAGGTGGGGCTTACAGCAGTTGTGTTCATTCACTTGGCACCTTTATAGATAAGTTTTAGCAGAACAAATTGTTTACATGTCATCAAGAATCAGAATCTGACAGTCTATCTTATTCACTGTTATGGCTCACATGGATCAACATTGTACAAATGTGAGTTTCAACACAGCAGACCTAGAATTTCCACCAGGTAATTCCCGTATCCTGCATGACAGAATGTAAAGTAGAAAGTTCCATGATTTCATAACCTAACTCTTATACTATTAGATTGTATTTCTGGGCTCTTTTTTTTTAAGCTTTCAAAATACTATATAAACCAGAGCAGTAATTTTTTCACAAGCAAGCAGTGAACCTAGAGTTAGACAACTTTAAAATTTGTAAACTAGACAGTTTACACATTGAAGCCAGGAAGTTATGAACCATAGAATTTAGTACTTCTGCAGTAAAACTTGTATTTTACTACAGTCAGGTGATGTTAGAATTCTTTGTTTGCCTGAAGGAACTAGCTCTTACCAACACATTTGCTCCAGAAATAGGACTTAAATCAGTAATTAAAAAAAAAATAAATCTTTTGATCATTAAGCTTATGTTGCTGTCAAGATGTGAGGCTGTTAACATGATTAGTTAAAAGGACCATTTTTCACCGCATAGTTCCACCAAGCTGGCATCTGTTTTGGCATTATTACTCTGTAATGGAAATCTATCATTATTTAAGTTGTCAGCATTTATTTTGAGGCTTCATTATTTTTGGGGACATACACACATACAAGCACCAAACCCACAAATTTTCACAGCACAATTCTTGTCATGTGTTTTTCTGTTATAACGAGCTCTTTACTGATAGAAAGCACAGGACAGGAACTGTACTGCCTCCATATTGGAGACAAGGCTTTTTTCTCCATGCTACAATGGAAGTGCTTATTCCTTGCTATACATTTGTTTACCAGGTCAAATAGTGTCACTAAGTTATGCTTACCCAGTGTCACTACTTATGTTATGCATACTTTTGGTACGCAGAACAAATGAAGGAAAACAAAATGCACATATTTAAAAAATAAAAATAATTTTTAAAATGCAACTCACCAAATTTATTTGCATTGTCATGGTTTTTTTTCAAGTCAAGTTTTTCCATTCTAAATTGTAGAGACATACTAAAGAAAAGCAATCAAACAAACGCCACTTCATTTTTTATGCCAGCTGTCACAAATACCAGAGTTGGACAGTCAAAAGGTACTTCTACGCACATTTGAACCCACTTCTGTCTTTATATTACTTATTGTGCCAATATTTAGACTTTATTTCCACCTTAGAAAAGCCCTGTCTTTTCCTTTAAATGCTTTGTTTAAAATTTATTTAGTATGCACAAAAAAAAATACTGTGGAGTAAAAGCTTAGAGTTTAATGCTGACAAATATATAAGCTCTTCAGTTAAGAAAATTACTTCTTTTAGGTGGGGAGACCAACAAAGAAAACCCAACAACTTACTGCTGCCATAGTAATATAATTGGCATTAATCTGAATAAAAATAGGTACACACTGAAGTAAAAGAAAGTATTAATGAATAACTTTTTCCTTTCAAAATTTCAGTAATTATTATTTAACAGTATTCCATCAGATTTCCCCTTATACAGAAATCCAGAATATATATATATATATATATATATATATATATATATATATATACACACACATACAAAAATGTCTGAACCAGCTAGGCACTATAAGAAGACACAGTTGAAGAAATATTACTAGGATATTATCTTCAATCACCCTGAAGAGCAAGAAAATTTATGCAGAACTTTTTAGCCAACAGTACTGAAGTTTGTGAATGAAGTGGCAAAAAGTCAAAAAACAAACAAACAAAAGTATTAAAAACCCACAAAAATACATTCTAGCACTGTTTTATAATGTATTATTGCTTTGAAAATATACTATAGATCAAAAGGAAGGGCTAGTATGGCTTGACATTCAAATCTATGTATGTCAGAAAGCTTTGAAAGTGGACCCTGGACTGAAACTGTTCTGAAACCTGGAAATTTCAAGTCTTCTTGAATATAACGTATGGAATAATGTTTACTGGATTGCCATATAGGATGAAGAAACAAAGACTAGGATGTAAAGCCATTGAAAAGTTCTATCATAGAAACACAAGGCTGCAAAAATCCACTTGGATTATCAAGATGAGTCTTCTACCTGAAATGATGCAATGTACGTGAGAAACAATAAATCCTGCATCCTTTACAAGACAGTGAACACCTGAAATCTATTGTAAACTAAATTAGTTTGTCAGGGGAAAAAATCCCCTAGCAGTTTGAACATGTTAATCTGCAAGCAATAATCTTGGGTATCCAAACCAAAAATGGAATCAGATTATATTTCTATTTTTTTTCCTATTTCCTTATTTCCACACAAGACCGAAATAATTTTATTGAGTCGTCTCAAATGGATAAAGCAGGTCAATTTTAAATTCAAATTCCAGGCTCAGAGCAGAATGCTGGGGATATATTTAGAACAAGCACATTGTCAGTGAAAGCTTTGGAAGTCTAGCTAAGAAACTAAAGGGATGGTGCTGTGATCACAGGAAAGAAAAAAAAAAAAACAGTCTAGGATGCAACTGCTTAAAACTTCACACAGTTATCCATGGGCATATTTTTAGTAACTGTAAGTCACTTAAAACAGTTTTTTTTTGAGCAACTGTAAACTACATGAATACCTTTCAGGCTTTGTGTTGTTTATTAAATGCAGAGTCTAGGGGTTCAGTTAAATTAACACCTCAGTAAACTTTCTCAGCTCTTGAATTAAAACACCCAGAAAATTTCTACACATGAATCATCACATTGGATTTACTGAACTCTGAGGTATGTGCATATACCTGTTGCTGCACTAGCCACATTATTCCCTGTGGGATTTCTTTTTCCTGTAATCTTATAATTACTAGGGACTACTACATTAGTCCCTTAACAGGTAATTTTTTAACAAATTTGTATCAGTAAGGCAGCCAAAAGGAACTTTCCATTTCAACTGGTCCTGAGAACAAGCACTGTTTCCAGTATTTCTAGGAGTATTTCTATAGTATTTCTAGTATTTCTATATATTAAACAGTCAGACCAAGAGGCAAGCACCCAACACACAGTTTATTATTTTCCTTACATTTTGAAGTTTTTAGATTTTCAAAACACTTGGGCAAAACATATTTGGCCATTATTTGTGGGAGAGTCTACATCTCTACTGTTTCCTGTGCTAGACTCTGCATCTGAAAGTATGTATTTTGATGTATTGAAGTTTATCATACAGTTTAGTAGCATGCTTTAGTAACATTGAGAATTGGGTCTTTGTCCTGAACACTTGTGACTGACCTGGTAAGACTAGGTCAAATGGCTTCCTCACTTGTTGCTCTCCCATCTGCTCTGATTTCCACCTAAAGATAGAAAAATCAAGAAATTTACTGAAAGAGGGGTAACACATCAAAGGAAAACCTAAAATTCCTGAAAATGGATAAAAAAAATCCCAAGGAATAAATGGTACTAGAGTAACCAAAGTTATGACAAACAAGAAAAAGTAAGCCACACCAGAGTAGTGGCACAACGTCCTGGTTTCAGCTGGGATAGAGTTAATTGTCTTCTTGGTAGCTGGTACAGTTTTGAATTCAGTATGAGAATAATGTTGATAGCACATTAATGTTTGAGTTCCTGAGTGATGTTTACCCAAAGTCAAGGACCTTTCAGTGTCTCATGTTTTGCCAATGAGCAGGTGCACAAGAAGCTGGGAGGAGCATAGTCAGGACAGCTGACCCAAACAGTCCAAGGGGATATTCCATGCTCAGAACAGCATGATCAGTATATGAACTGGGGGAGCTGGCCAGGAGCTGCTGGTCACTGTTCGAGGATGGGCTGGGCATTGGTCAGCAGATGGTGAGCAATTGTATTGCACATGACTTGTCCCTTTTGGGATTTATTTCTCTCTGTCTCCTTTTCATTACCATTATTGTTATTATTATTATTGTACAATAATAATTGTATTATTATTAATTCTGTTACACTTTTTTTGTTTTTCTTTTTTTCTTTTTTTTTTTTCTTTTTTTTTTCTTTTTTTATTATTTTTTTTTTAAATAAACAAGACCACAAAAGTAGCCTAGCTGTGACAGCTTCCAGCTCTGTACTACTACTGCTGTTAAACAGACAGGCTTTATTTTACAAACTCAAAAAAAGTGCTGTGCAGTTCATTCAGTTGCCAAGCATACAAAATCCTCCTGCTAGCCTTCAGTTCACACACCACCTCTCACCTTTCTTTCCTTCATCTGCTCACCACCTATTCCTTCTGCCATTGCACTGAGTCAAAGTACTCCTAAATGAGTTTAAATTGCCATAAAAAAGCTTGGATAGAAACACCCTTCAAGTTGCAATACAAAGATGGAGCAAGGATTACACCTGACCCTATCCACTGTCCATGGCCCAAGAGCCAGTGAAGAAATGCAGGTTCTTACAATACTGTTTATTTGTCAGTATATCAAAACCACTATTCATATATGTATTTTGTATGTTTCATGAAGACATTAAAGTAGTATTTAGAAACAACTGACTCATCAGCAAGCATTGACATGGATATCTATGAGGTCACAAAATTTAAGGTTTTAAAAATAGCAACTTTCAAAGTAGCAACAGTGTAAACAAACTACATTATTGTTCTGATGGTGCAGTAGGAATCAAATATTTTGTGGAAAGAGTGTTCACCAAATTGCATACTTGTTATATAAATTTAATGCCAGGCTAATATTCTGTCTTGTAGAAATCATTAGACATCAGGAAAGGAGCTGCTGTGTTTTTTTTAGTAGAGACTTATCTCTTTGGATTACATCTGTATCTGTTTACATACCTTACATTTTTATAGTCTACAGAGCAGAAAACTAGAATGAATATTAGAACTTATTTTATGATTGACTGACTACTGGGTGCTTATAGAGCAGGTGGATTCTTAGCTGATTTATTTAATTTTTAATTTTGAATGTTCTCCTTTTTTAAAACTGGTATAACACATTTACTAACTAAAAATATAAAAACACCTAAGGAACAGAAATACCAGAATAATATTCAGTGAGGCTTTATCCAGAAATCAATCATCAGCTTTGTGAGTCCTGTATTTGGATAAGTCCATATAGGTATGGGCATTTGGAGCAACATACAAAATAAATAGTCGCATGTGGGTGTACTATTCCCACCTCTTTCTTCCAGACCCAATTTACAGGTGTTGTGAGACTAGGACTGCTTGCAGTGTAGTGCTCAGACATCTGGAAGCACCATGTTTAACTGTTGAACCTAGGACAACCTGACAACCTTCTTAACACCTCACTCCATTCAAAACAGCAATTGGAATAATTATTTTAAAGCAATGAATTGTGATATAGATTTAGTTAGTTACATTTTGATGACAGCTTCAATTATTTTCTGCTTGCAACAGTCACACCTTGGAATGATGACCTATAACCCCTTCTTTAGAATAGTCATTCTTGCCATAGAAAGGGAAAACTTACTTTACTTAATAGTAGTCATCTAAAGGTTAGGCATCTCGCACCGATCTGGTTTAAAATCTAACAAAGTACATATCTCAGTCTGTCACAAGCAGCTAATAATATCCTTCAGACAGGATACCCTAATTTTAACCACCTATGTGTGTATTAGGTGTGTTGCCTACACTAGACAAGCTCTTTCCATTGTAAATGAAAAGACATGAGTATCTCCAAATAGCACTTCACTCTGCTTGTTTTTATGGTGGAAAGAATTGCCCTTCAGATGTGCCCACCATATTTTAATTAGAGCTTGAAACAGATAAAAAGCACATAAAACCTTAAATCAGGCAGTTATGGATGTGTTTTCCAGTTCCTTTACTCATCTTAATGCAATGTAAAGCAGCAAAATAAGAAAGCAGATATGCCTTATGGTGCAAGTCTTTCTAAAATGTGTTAGAAAGTAATTTGCTTTGATTACAGGTGAGCATTGAATGCCATTTACCTTTGACTATAGCTGTATTCTGTTTTAAGAGCAAGTAAATTCAAAATATATTTATCCTCTTTAGCCCCTAAACTCATATTCTTTTTTACCAAAAGTCTTCCAACAGGCCTTACTAATCTCATTCCTTGACCTTGACAATGGAAAAAATTGGTTTTCAGAGTTCAAGAGTTTTGCCAATCAGCTACTGTCATTTTATTTTCCACACCAAGTCGCCTTTAGCTAAAGCTATATCCCACTGTAGTCCTGAGACTTTAGTTGTTGGAATGCTTTTGGCTGCAGCTCATCTATTTAATTTTCTCATTGCACTTAAACAAGGTATATTTTGGGTTGTTGGTTTTTTTTTTTTGGTTTTTGGTTTTTTTTTTTTTTTTTCCTTCTGTTTTGGTTTGTGGTTCTTGGTTTTTGTGTTTTTTTGGTTTGGTTTCTTTTTTTTCATAGGAACTCCTTTTGACTGGTGTTTAAGGTGCTGTGTCAGCTGCTCCTCTAACTTTTCCCAGTTTTAGTAAGTTCTGGAACAGGTTTTCTTTGCTCTTAAAATTTACAGTTTGTTTCTGCTAGGTCTTTTTTACCTCATGAATATCCAGAGTTTTACTTCTGCTATGTTCTGACAAAAATAGAAAAGCTGGTATTTAATTTATTGTTGTCTGAATCCGAACCTCAGTTTTCCTGTTTATAGGAGGCTGTTGGCCATCTAGTCCCATGCAATTTTTAGATATATTCATAGATAAGGTAAGCCCTCTCCTGGAGTCAATTTTTCCCTAACATTAAACAGCAGTGTAGGAATAACTTTTAAAAATTCAAGGCCTAATTAATTGATTTTTTTCATTAGCAACATTTCTGTATAAAATTTATGATGAAGCTGCCAAAGGCTATCTGACTTTGGAGAAGTGAAATGAGTGAAAATTTAAGTATAAGAAATTTGCTTTATTTGAATAAAATTAACTGAATTATGTGTATGCTGATAAATAAAAGTTTTCTAGCAAAAGGGCACTAGTTGTTATTTTAAAATCTTACTCAATGTCTAGTAAGAAAATGAAAGCTATATCTTTATGAAATTGGAATGTCTTGGATGCTTAGTGCTTTGTATTTGAAAGCAGCCAGGTTTGAAGTTAAGTTATATTAGTAAATTATCTATGGGGACTTGGTAATAAAAGCTAATACAAATCCAGTTTAAATGAGTGTAGCTAATAGCAGATAATCTAATGTTTTAGATATGCCATAAAATTTAGTATGTTTGGTAGTTTAGGAATTCTAAAAGGTATGAAGAGGAGAGAAACATATTTCTCTTAAGAAATATGTTTCTCCATAATTTGTTTATTAGCATGAAGCTATGCTTTCTGCTAGGGCATTTTAGAGGTAAACAAGCAATCAGGCTGGAACTTTGATTCTAGTAGTTAAATAAATTTAAGATTGCTTTTTGATTTCTACTGAATGAAACCTATAATATCCTCTAAGAATCCTGCAGTGAGTAGTCCAAACTGAATGCAACAAAGAAACAAGCGTTGACTGAGTCAATGAGTAGTCAATGTTGGAACTGACAGCCAAAATTTTTGAGCTTTAAACATTGGTCCTGGAAAGAAGTGATCAGCCATCACTACACTCTGGGAAGGTAGCCTCAGGAGAAAAACAAATTTCTACTCTTCATCCCTCTCCTGTTCTTGTTTACAAAAGCATAGGGAACAGGAGGTGACTTATTTATCTATCAACCACACAGAGAGTGCTTAAAAATTCTGACATGCAGGAATTTTTTTAGAAACTCTGAAAACATGCCTTGCAATTTATCAGGCAGTAACAAGAACCAAGGACACGCCATAAGAAATAACGATTAAGAACAGGCAGAGAAATGGATCAGTAAAATGTTAAGAATACCAGCAAATTAAAGAGAGAGCAGCCAATCAGTCTCATAAAATTAACCAAAGAAATATAGTTGCAAACGTGATTAACTCATCTTCTTTGGGCAAAACTGAAAGCAATTATGTTTAAAAAAACCAAAAAAACTTGACATCCTAATTAAGGTACGCCTTTTAAGATTGATGGTGATAGCAAAACTGTTAGGAGGACTGCCGAACTTGAAACTGTGCTTCATCTGATTATTTGGTTTACTTATGTGGAAGAAATAGAGGTATTTCTGCTTTTCCCAACTCTGCTTTCTGCTCTGCAAATTACAGTTCATTCCGTGAGAGTCAGCAGTAGTTTAACCAGCCAGTGTGTTGAAACATTTTGGAGTCCAAATTTTTCCAAACTAATTTTAGGCAAATGACCAAAAGATCTAGTATTGGGAATGTAATTGCCTTGACTCAGCTTTCACTGGCTGACTCAGCTGCAAGGACAGCTAGCTTTTGCCGTCTGGAGGTGCTATGGATTGTACTTGAGTCTTCTCTCTTCTTTCATGTCTTTAAACAGAAGCCATGATGGCATAAATTGGAAGCCTGGTAATAGATACAAAAAATTCATAGACTTTTACAGTGCCATTCAAGCTACAGGACCTTAGCTTGGTTTCAACACTAGCAAGATAAAATCTTTGATAAGAGAGGCCTTTTAATTAGTATCACAACAAAAGTCATCTTACTTGAATATTTCCCATGAAAGAAGACTTCTCTTTCCAGTCAGAGTTTGAGTTGATGAGGAAATTTGCATGATGAATCTGTTCTTCTAAATCAGTGATATACATGGGGAATTCTAGCTTAAACACACAAGAAGTTGCACTTCTTGCAACTGTATCCAGCTTCTCATACCTTATATCTATATCTAATCTATATATCTATATCTATATCTATATCTATATCTATATCTATATCTATATCTATATCTATACTTTTGTATATGTATGACTTTATATAAAATTATTCATCTATGTCACTAAAACGCTTGTGGTCTGGACTCTGTAGTCTCATATAGAGATGTAAGGACCAGATTCTCCTCAGCACCATTTTTGACTGTTGCTCCATTTGGAGGGGAGAGGATGAGTTCATCTAGCCGTGCCCCCCTGTAAGATGCATGAGAGGAAACAGCAAAACCATAAAACCATGAATGTTTTTGGCTCCTCATACTCTCCTATATACTGTTCATAATATATTCTCCACAATTTTGTTATGTTTTAAGTTTTAATATTCATTTAAATGTTGTAAGTGAAAACCTGAGGTGCTACTGGCTCAAGATCTGACTGGACACAATCCCTTCTGTTGCAAAAGTACTGAAAGAACTGACAGCCTTTGCTAGGAGTGAATGGTCTCATAGCAGAAGGGCAGAGTTGTTGCCCAGCATAACTGATGAGCATCACTTGAGATGTCCTAGAGAGTTCAGGATGTCTTTGATATTCAATACAGAGGACCTGCAGGTATGACATAAGTCCTATGAGAGACTTGCACCTCTGGTGCCTTTGTAGAGGTGAATCAGACCCTTGTTGACCACTGAAGTTAACATGTTCCAGATGGATCTCAAGTCAGTGGACATGATATGCAGAATTCTGTCATAGACAACATCTGGAAACTCTTTCCACAGCTAGCAGATCACTCAGCATACATCAGAGGTAGGGAAACTGAAGTAGTGCTGAGTTGTTGGCATTGAGAAAACCACGCTTCACATGATTCTTGCTGCAGCTCTTATCTGAAAGATGATGGAAGACTGTGAGATAAAAGGATTTAATATTGTGAGTGCATCTATGAACCTTATTCTGTGCAGGTTGCTCCATAATTGGGAGAAAACTGCAATTTGGCAATGAAGATACAGAACAGACTGCTTTAATGAATTTGGGTCAGTTAAAAATTATCTCATTATCATGAGTCCTTTGTGGGGAATCCCTTTGTCTAGTCCCAGGCAAGTTTAACATAGTGTTTCTGAAACTGCAGGGTCTGTGTGAAACTAGTCACTTCAGCACAGCTCAGGATGGGATTTAGTAATCCAAAAGCAGTTTACTCAGGATTTTTTTTCCATTTAGTGGGCTGAAAATGTCAGTCTGATAAAATGTCAATCTATCTCTTTTACCACAGCCAAATTATGCAACAATTGTCCAGGAATGCAAAGAAGAGGGAACCACTGTCTTCTCATTCCATATACCCACAGAACTTAAGGTTGAATTTGGTCATGTGGATGCATGTGCTTTGGTCATGTGGATGCACCTTGCCTGCTGAGTCAGGAAGCTCAGTGCAAGCCATGCATCTTGCAACTGCTGCAAGCCAGCTCCTTCCTGGCTTGGCAATTATCTGTATTGCTCTTTAACCCAGACAAACAGTGTGGAGCTCAGCTCAGGGATAAAGTTCAAACTATCTCTCTGAAATTTTTAAATCTATCCATATCTTAAGGGACGTCCTGCTGAAAGACTTGAAAAGTACACAACTAACCTCTTAGTAAAAGAATTAGTATTACCTACACACTTGTTGCTTCTTTGACTGACCTGGATGGTTTCAGGAAAGTAATAAACAAGAAAGACTGTGTTAGAGCTTTAGAAACCTTTAAAAAGCTTTTCTGTCCACAGCTACATAGAGCTTTCCAAAGGAGTTTCTCTTACAGGCTGTCGCTGCAGAGATAGGAATAGCACATTATTGCAGAAGGTTAATGGAGAAGGGCACCTGGTCTATTTGTGAATCAGAGGTTGTTCCCATGGGAGAATACTTGCTGAATGAGTGTTTAGATATTAAGTGCAAAAAAAATTGGTAAAATATTTTTGCTGAAGATGTAAACTCTTGTCCAAAATAACTGCTCTCTTTCCTGAAATTAACAAGTGCAGTTAAGACATTAATAACCAGACTAATAAGCAGTATTAGGAGGGTTCCTGGAAGCATACCAAGTATTGTGTGTACCACTGCACATTCAATTAGAGAGAGCTGTCAGACTATATGGGCATTTCAAACAGGAGGGCAAGGAGTGCTACACGTAATGTTAAGAGCAAAGAGACTACAGAAGACTACTAAAAATAGTGTTGTTTTGCAGTGTGCTTATTCTTTGCGCCCCACTTGGAAGGCAGAAGTAGCACCAGATATCTGGAAGACAGCTGGGAGCAAATTGCTATTTCTTCATAAGAACATAAATGGGAAACAGCGGGGAGGCTGATGTCAATGTCTGTGAAAGTAACACCTTCTGAGACCAGTCACTGTGGTTTAGTTCAGCCTTAGCTCTGTTCAGAACCTGAACCTAAACTCAGGTAGTAATTTAGAGGGTATGTGAAGATTGTGGGTAGAAGCATGGTGGGTAGCTTTTCTTTCTCTAGTGAGGAGTCAGATGTTGACTCTATACTTCTGATTTTGTCTAAACTCTAGAAACCAAATAGCATTTCAATATCTTTATAAGTTAATAGGTTGTAATATTTTTTAAAAGTCTGTCCTATAATAAAAAGGACATTGGAAATGTCCTACAAGTTTCCTTTTTTCATTAGGAGATAAACTTATTTAGGACAAGTTTTCAGGGTGGTAGGTTCTTTGGAATTTGAGCTTTTCCCATTTCCCTTTGGGATTCATTAATTCACTGCTGCTGAGTGTATCTTCCTCATGACTGGATTCCTGGGTACTACCTCCAAGAAAGACAAATAAACAACTCTTGTCACTTTTTTTTGTTTTTAAGAACAGGTCATATATTTTACATTTCTCTACAGCTTTGTTTCCCGAGAGAACTGTCAGGTAGATTTCATGTTCTATTATGCCTACTACATTTTTTTCCTTGCAAAAGTGACATCCCTTAGCCATAGAAGAATCTCAGCTTTTGCTCTTAAAAGATGACTGGGAAGAGATTGCTATGCTAAAGATTGCATTAGATTTAAAACTAGTGAATATGATGGTATAAATTTCATGAGGTAGTTCAATGTAGCTCACACTGGCTCATTATTCAGTTGCTTTTCAGAATAAATGTAATTAATTTTTATGTTACCTTGAGACTAAATCAAATGCAAACTAGAGTATTTTCAAGGTGAAATAAGCCTAGGTGAATATAGGTTTCAGTGTAATTTTAATTTTCTGTGTTTGTACACACATCTGCCAGTTGCCTTCCCTGTTACAGAGTTTAGAGAAGTATTTGCCTTGGAAAGAAAAGACATTCAGCCACTATCTGGAAACAAGCTGTGAGAAAGAACCTTCTCCACAAAAAAATAATAATTAGGAAACAGGAGGTCAACTGATTCCAAAAATCACATCAAGACCTCTCACTTAAATAGAAAAGAAAGACAAATGAAAATTTTGCATGACAGGACTGCAGAATGAGATGTTTGTCCAGCATAAAGGGTTTTAACCCATGGCACACAGACTTCTAGGACCGTAAATTCCTTCTAAATAATAAAAACCCCAAGGTAATTAAGAAATGTAGGATGATTATTTCCCAGTGAGCTTACATTGTTCTATATACTACTGGAAAATGTTTAAGCTTCCAAAAGTAGAAAAGGTTGAAAATGACATCTCTATTGCATTAGCTCACCATTGTGGGAACATTTGAACTGATCCTGTCTTTGGATTAGCTGCATTCAGTTACAAGGTCATCCTTTGACTGCAAAGCACTTTTATGAACCAGAAGGCTCTGAGTTTGTTCCAGGTAGGACTGCTGGTTTTAAAATAGAACTAAAAAAAAAAAAAAAAAAAAAAAAAAAAAAAGAGAGAGAGAAAAGATAAGGAATAAAATAAAATCTAAACAATTTCTAACATTAACTCTTCTCTAAATACTTTTGGAGCCTTTGTAAGATTTTTTACAACTTTGAGAAAACATAGATAGTAACTTATGTGTGTTCTCGTACATCTGTGATGAAATAGAAGAGGGCTGCAATAATCTTGAGCATGGTACTTAAATGTTAACTCAGTCACTGTCTCTGTGTGGTATTGCCTCCACATCAGACATATCTGTTCATATGGGGCCAGCACTAAGCAGTGCAGATTCAAGGTGGTTAGTGCCATTTGCCCTTGGCTTCCCACCCCTGTAGGTAGGTGAACAGTATAGGCCAAGTTATTGTTTAAATAGATTTATTTAAATGCCGTTAACAGCAGTGTTAAATACTCTTCTGTTAGTGACCAGGCCAAATACATAATATATATTTTGTGGCTGCTTTTGTGGTTTCCTTTATCATCTTACCAACTCACAGTAAAATGTATTTAGCAGACTGAAAACTTACAGAGCAGAAGAGAGTACCTGAGAAAGCTTTTACTTGAAAGTAGGCACCAGCAGTCTTTTCCATAGAGAATTCTGCTGGACTCACGTTTTTCTTTCACAGAATAACCTAATGATTAGCACAGTTGCCAAGGAAATTAGAGACCCATATCCCATTACCTCCTCTAGCTGAAAGAGCTGTAAACCAAAACTTCCTGGGAGAATATACCAAAACACTGGACATCTTCAAATCTATCTTTTTTTCTTTAGCTTCCTTTTTCTCAAGAGCCACATGAAAATAGCTGAAGGATATTTACTTTTGAAGCCTAAGGTGTAAGGCACCCTCTGGTATGGCAGAATACCACAGTTCAAGTCACAGGATATTTTCTGTATTTTCTTTAATGAATGTTTCACTGAAAATGCATGTCTTGAAATAGAAATGCCATTTTGTTGGGTTTTTTTTCAAATTTTTTCCTAGAATATATTAAACTACTGAAACAGTTTAGTTAACTAAAAATGTATTCTTTGAGTTTTGCATATATGGCTTAAGCCTCAAAATCCCATGATGTATCATTTCCCTTGCTGTGATAGTTCTTGATTTCTTCCTCTTTGTCTCATGTCTTGGGTAATAACTGAGGAGAACTTTGGTGGATCTCAGTTGCTTTGGGAATTCAACTCTCATTCTTAGAGCTCGAAAAGCTCTGGCCTTCCTCACATAAAATTCACTATATAGTGATGAGTTACATAATGTCACAGAATATCAGAGCCTTTTCAGTCTTTGTTTCAGTTGTGAAGCTGTACACTGTGTCCAGAACTCTGTAACTTGGGTTCAAAATAGATAAAAGACTGGGTGAGTAGTATCTATCCTATACTACTTGCCAACAGTTACAAAGAAAATTGTCTGATAACTAGAAAATACAACACAGATGATGCTGCAATATTAGCAGTTAACAACAACATGTTTTCAGTGTTTTCATAATCCAAATAATTACGAGCAATGGGAGTAGAGTGTTTATTACAAACTTTACTTAATTACAGTCCACTTCTATTTGCATGCACAATATGCCTTAGACTTTAGTGAGTTTTAATTAAACAGAACATCTAAAGATTGCAGTGAGTGTTTTTGAGAAAATTTCATGAAGGAATGCTGCCTTTGAGAAGGCTTTTCCCTTTCCATAGTTTCAAGGGCACAAAACGCAAACTTGTTCGTAGGTAAAATGGCAGGTCTTTGCCCTTTTGGAGGATAGTAGTGGAATCAAGAAAATGGTTTTCTTTGCTAAAATAATTGTGTCTTTCCCATTCAGTACAAAAGAACACAAAAATTCCTAAAGAATAGGTTCTTCAGTGAATTCATTGGGAGATATTTTTCTCTCCATCTGTGTTAAAGAAACAAAATATATGAAGGAGAAAGGTATCAATGATAATATTTAGGTATTTCAATAATGCACAAGATTTCAGTGAATTTTAGCACCCTGGGAAGTTTCAACAATCTGCTGTTCCCTTGTTAATATAATGAAGAACAGGGATGAAGCATATATTTCTTAGGGTACCCATTTGAAATATTTTTCTGTCTGCAAAAAAACACTGCCTGCATTTCCTTTCCTCACAGAAACTGTTATGCTCAGAGCAAGCATTGCTATGGTGATAACATATTGACTTTTTCTCACAGAGCAAAGAAATGGAATCCCTCCAATGTCTGAAAAAGATGCAATTTTTTACTGCTTACCTGAGACTGGTGCATTCAGTCCCTGGCAGGAAAGGCTTCCAGAAACAGCCATAGTTATATTTTTGTTTTCAACCCAAAAAAAGTTGGGTCACGAGCAAAGAAAACAGTATTACTAACATTTTTAAATTGTTAGGCCAAGAATAGCTGTGAATAATGAAGCAGTAGAAAATATCACTTAAATTTTCAGGTTCCACTGTGAGTCATTGTTCAGAAATAAAAAAAAAGAAAAGATAATAAATTGGTTTATGATACAGATAATTAATTGTGATCTCAGGAGAAAAATACTTTAAAAAAGACAAATGTAGCAGGGAAGAGGCAACCATTGTGTAAATGGGAACTCAGCTGCTCTCCACCTTTCTCATCAGGCCTGTTTCCATCTCATATCGAAGTAATGAAAAACCACTGTGACACAGAGAGGCCTAGGATATGTGTGTTTGCCACAAATATGTTCTTGGCAGCTGTGTAGCAATAGTTTCTGGGCTTTTTTATTATTTCTCATCTTTGCCAAAGTCAGAGAGACATTTCTGTGCTGTACAGGAAAGGGTATGTGCAAATTGTTAACTCAGTGGCTATCGAGATTGGTGCTTCTGCTCCTGAATCTTCCCACTGTAAACCTATGGCTGAAAATTATTTAATATAAAGGGAGAACACCCTGTGAAAAACAAGAAAGAAAAAAAGAAAAGAAAAGAAAAGAAAAGAAAAGAAAAGAAAAGAAAAGAAAAGAAAAGAAAAGAAAAGGGCAAAATTTTTTAAAAAATTAATTATTTTAATATTTTAAAATTGCCTCAGAAACTGATCTAACTGTAGACTTTCCAGTCTTATGCAAAACGATTGCCAATTTGCTGTTTGTTGAATAGTCAGAGGAAAAAAATATTCCTTGTTCCTGCTAATTTCTAGGAAAATGATACTAGTGGTCTTTTTGATGTTTGATCAAAGACAGATAAAATATGATGGTGTATAGTTGGAAATTCTGTTTAGAATTAAAGTTTGACATTTTTCAGAGTCATTTAGACTCTGAACTATTAGACCATTTTGAAAATTCTAGATGGGCTTTTATATCATTATGGAGGACATGGACCCATGATATTTCAAAAATGCAGAAAATCCTTCAGATGGCAGCTCTATATCAAGTTTCTCTCACCTGCAAAAAGGAGAATAGATAAAAAGTGGTGATCTTGTATGAGTCCATTTCATTATAATGTAAAATATGATTCCGACTTTTTCTCATATGTTTTCCTTTGAAACTGTAAAGGAATAGAAGGTTGGAGGAATAAACCACTGTAGAGTTTGCTTCTACATCTTAAATAAAGAAAATTCTAAAGATCATTTTATTGAAAATTAAGATCAATTTGAATATCATTTTGGTTTGCATCTGATAGTGCATTAAGAAATTAATTATTTAGAAGTAAACATGAAAATATTAATATCTGAATTTTACATTACCTCATTAAAATACACTGTAGATTATACTTTCTAATAGCTTTCAAAGCATTGATATTTCTTCATAAATACTCATAAAACAATTTCTAAACACAGTCAAAACCTAATTCCCCAAATTTAATATTTGAGGCAGAGAAGAATTCAATGAAAAACTAGTTAGCAGTAGCATAATCATGGAAGAATCAATAATATTAGCAAATGTAAGAGAAATCAACCTTTTTTATTTATCAGTATAAGTTTGATTTTCGTGTAAGCATTTTAAAATGCATTGTCAAACCCATCTATAAGAAGGGCCAAAGTGAAGACCTAGGAAACTACACACTCATTAGTCTTACTTCAATTTTTGGAAAAATAATGGGATTAGTCCTCCCAGAAACTACTATCCTCCAAATGAAGCAGGTGACTGGGAAAAATCAGCACAGATTTACTAAAGGTGAATCACGCCAGATTAACCTGAACACCTTCTACAAGAACATAACATCTTCTGTCGACATGGGAAGTGCATTGAATGTTGTTTGCCTGGACTTCAACAAAGCATTTGACACTGCTTCCCATTGTTTTCTCCTAGGCAAACTGGCAAGATACAGACTGGATGTGTGATCTGTGAGATGTGTAGCAAAGTGGCTGACAGGCTGCACTCAGACGGTGGTGATCAATGCTTTTTACCCAGGCTTAGCAGCAGGGTCCCTTAGGGATCAATATTGGGCTCCAGACTGGTAAACATCTTCATAAATTATGTGGATGAAGAGAGTGAAAACATGCTCACCAAGTTTGCTGATGATGCCAAACTGGATGGTGAGGTGGACTTGTCAGAAGGGAGAGCCTTTTGTCAGAGACAGAGACAAGCAGGAAGAGTGAGCCAGCAAGAACTGTATGGAGTCTTACGAAGGCAAGTGCAAGGCCCTGCACCTGGGATGACATAACCAAAAAAACTCAGTGCAGGCTGGGATCTATGTGGCTGGGAGCAACCTTTCTGTGAGAGACCTGGGGGTCCTGGTGGACAACAATATGAACATGAGTCAAGCTGCAGCAACAAAAGCAAATCAAGTCCTGGGCTGCATCCATGAGAGCTTTACTAGCAGAGATAAAGATGTGGTCGCCCACTATATTCAGCATGCCTTAGGCCACACTTGGAGTACTGTGTCCAGGCCTGGTACTCACCATTCAGGAAAGGTGCAGACAGGCTGGAGAGGGTCCAAGGAAGGGCCAGGAAGATGATCAAAAGGCTGGAGAACCTGTCCTGTTGGGAAAGATTGAAGGAATTAGGTCTTTTCACCCTGGAGAAGGCATAGGAGGGACCTCATCATAGTATTCCAGTACCTAAAGAGTGGCTACAAAGAGGACAGAGTCACATGGAGAAGACCAGGGGCAATGGGTACAAGTAACACCCAGAAAGGTTTCATTTTCACATAAGGAAGAAATGTTTCCAGTGAGACCAGTCAGTCACTGGAACAATCTCCGCAGGGATGCAGTAGAGTCCTTATCACAGGAGGTTTTTTCCGACATACAATGTGACAGGATTCTAGACAATATCTGTCACTGCCCGGTCCAGCCCCGGGAGCGGCAATGGATCCTTGGCGACAAGGACTCATGATGTCCCTGCCTGTGAGAACATCAGCTAATGTTGATGACGAAGAAGCAGGAACGATGAAGTAAACCTGGAAAGTAAAACTTTAATAATGTACAAATAAAGGGATAGGCTGCATACAATATATGGTTATTTCGAAGACCTCAAAATGGGGAAAACATGACAATATATACTGAGGTCAGGGAACCAATGAACAACAAGAACTACAAACATTACCTTATGTGGAGAACATAACTAACCATTCACTAACAAGAAATCAGAGCATCACCTTATTTGGCATGAACATATTAACATAACCTTTCCCATGATTCCAGGCATCTCTCCATAAGTTAGCTACATGTTACCCTCCTTAGCATCCTGTTTCCCATGGTCTCAGATTGATGCCTCCTGTGTACTCAGTCAAGGCCAAGTCACTGTTCATCCCTGCTGGTCTGCCTCCCACAAATTCTAGGCTCCCTTTCCTATGAAAGGCTGGATCAGGTAATATTTCATGCTCCCTTCCTGCAGAGTGTGACAGTCTGCTTATTTAGTTGTCTTGTATAAACATCAAGTCAAATTATTTCCAGGTATCTTGTAACTGATAATATGTTTCTGTGTGAAATTGAAATGATGTTTTAATTAGATGGTGAAATGAACATCTGAAGCAGTCAGCTTCAGAGTGAATTATAAATTCCTTCCTTCCTTTTTTTTGTTTTGCATTCAACATTTAAAATTTGTATTTAATAAATGTAGACACTCTGAAGTTCAGAATAAGCATTTAACATTGAATGCAAAACTAACTGAAACAGCTACTAAAATACATTTGCGACCTAGTTTGGGGAAGAAATAGAATATTTCCACATTTTATGGTAGGGCAGACATATATAATGAGTCTAATATAACAATGGAATTATTTTTATTAGCTCATCTATAGTAATTCTGTGTCACAAAATTCTTGATCAAGGACACTGAATCTTATCATTCTGATCATGTTGGGTGCTATAAATTATGAAATCTCACTGAAGTCAATATATTAGAAACCTGAATCTCTCCCGAGAGAAAGGCATTGCCTGGTAATATAAGCTTTTTATTATGAATCAGAAATGTCTTTGTTTTGCCTTACTGGACTTCAGTGCTTTTCACTTAGTCAGTGTGGGATCTATCACAAATCAAAAATGGAGCATTTGACAACAATGCAATGATGCTCTTCATTTTAAATGGTAGTGGTATGTAATAGTAGGAACACCATGTCCTGTGTTGGTCAGTGTGTTCTTCTAAAACTTAAATGAACTAGAAAGGGTTCAGAGAAAATCAAAAGAATTATAAGAGGGTTGGAAAAGTTTAACTATGAGGAAAGATTGAAGAGAACAGCTACCACTGTGAGACCACTGTTGGTTAAATGTGAATGTTCATAGTGATTGAAGGAGGTCCCTGATGCCTGGGAAAAAGCAGATGTTACATGCTTTTCAAAATGGCAGGAAAAATGATAAAGTGAACAATAGGTCACTCAGTCTCCCTTCACTCTCTCAGAGGATTACAGAGAAAGACCTCATGGAAATTGTTTTCAAGCATGTGACAAGAATGTGTTTGGGAACAGACAGCATCAATTTACCAAGGCCAAAGTATGCTTGACTGATTGCCTTCTTAGATGCTAGTGACTCTTTGTACAGGCTGGAGGGAGTGGTGTGCGTCATTTGCCTTGGAACAAGCAAGGCCTTTGACAATAGCATCCCATAACAAACTTGTTGCCTAGAAGAGGAGATGCAGACTGGATGGAGCACAAACTGGATAGAAAGCTGTCTGAAACAGGCTTTAGGGTAGTGGTCAACAAATTGAACTCTAACTGGTAGTGATATTCCTCAGTATTGTGATTTAACCCCAGCTGGCAGCTCAGTGCCACGCAACTGCTCGCTCACTTCCCCCTGTGCTGGGATTCTGAAGAGAACTGGAAGGGTAAAAGTGACAAAACTCATGGATTGAGATAAAGACAAAGGAAAAAACTTCACATGCAAGCAAAGCACAACAAGGAATGCATTCACCACCTCCCACGGGCAGGCAGGCATTCATCCCCAGGAAAGCAGGGCCCCAATATGCATTATGGTGACTTGGGAAGACACAATTATGCCAAACATCCCCCCCTTCCTTCTCCTTCCCCTAGCTTTATATGCTAAGCATGACACTGTATGGCGTGGGGTATCCCTTTGGTCAGCTGGGGTCAGCTGTCCCAACTGTGTCCTCTCCCAACTTGTGCACCCCCAGCCTCCTCACTGGTTTGTGGGGTGAGGAGCAGAAAAAACCTTGACACTCTGTAAGCACTGCTCAGCAAAAACTGAAACATCCCTGTGTTATCAACATTGTTTCCATCAGAAATCCAAAACATAAACCCAAATCAGCTACAACAAAGATCACCCCAGACAAAACCAGCGCAATCAGGGGCCAGTATTGGGATGATTCTACTTAATACTTTCATGAGATGAACATCATGGAGTTTAGCAAAAAGCAAATGCAAAGTCCTGCATCTGAGATAGCACAAATGCATGCAGCAATACATGCTGCTGAGGCAGCAGTACTACAAAAAGTACCTTGGGGTGTTGGTGGTAAAGAAAGAATTCAAAGAATTGAATGTAAATCACCAGATTAGAGTGTAGGTAGCAGGTCAAATCTGTTAAAGAAAGTATTTATTCCTCTGTACCTGGCATTTCGAACGCTACATCTGGTATATTGTGTTCAGCTTTGCACACCCCAGTACTGAAGTTAGTCCAGCAAAGTGTCATTAAGAGGATTGAGTGACTGGAGCACATATTGTATGAGGTGGAGTGAACTGGATTTGCTTGATCTGGAGAAGAGAAAGTTAAAAGGGGGTTAAATTTCTGTCTTCAGTAACCCAAAAGTGTCTTGTAAAGCCAGATTCTTGTAGGAAGTGAATGGCAAAAAGACAAGAGGTATTTAATTGCCACAGGTTGCAATAAAGAAAATTGTAACTGAATATGAGGAACCAAATTTCAGGGTGAAAATTGTTAGGCACTTGAATAGTTTGCCAAGAAATGTAATGAAATTTCCATCCTTGGAAATTTTCCTGAACAACCCTATATACTCTTCCATTCTGTTCTCTCTGTTGTTAATGCTTCTAGAAAGAGAAATTGGTCAATATATTTTTGGTTAAAAAAATAAAATCTGATCTTCTCTATGAGCACAAGAAAGATCTTTGAGGTATTTTCCAGAACTTCACTTCTATGAATCATTTAAGGCTAGCCCTACAAAACAGAAATTGTGTTTCGCAGCAGCTAGATGTTGGGTTCCTTGATAAATATTAAAATTTATGCCTGCAAATAAGACATAAGGAATAAAGCTTTGTCTGGAGCTCTGGAGTATTCAGGCACCTAAGAACTGGAGTCACAAAAAACAGTGTGTAGATGCACACTGTGAAATATAAATAAACATAAACTTACACATGACAGATAAATCCCTTTTAAAGTTTCAGGAATTCAGCCATGTCTGAACTTATGATATGGTCGGTTTCTGCCCATAGTAGGGACCTATTGCTTATGAATATGTGCTTATGAATATATTACAGAACACAGGTAGAAACTAAACATTGATGTGTTCTCTCTTGGCCTTTTTTTTTTTTTTTTTAATCAGCTGTTCAGTTGTTAGTATACTCAGCAAGGTTAGGCAAGACACTGTGAGAATTAATGCCAAGTCAGCATTTTTTAAGTGCTTTGAAGATAAAAGACAATATAAAGCACTAATTATCAGTACTAATTAGCATCCCACCAAACATGACTCACTGACTGGTTTTTCAAGTCTTTAAAGGGTTGTCAGCAATCTTCTGGAAAACTTGAAAACCTTTTTCTCACAGAGAGAAAGTGAGAGCTGGAAAGTATTGATGTAAAGCCAATGAACAGCTCTGGGCTTGTCTGACTCCGATCAGAGTAAATTCAGTGTCAGGTGAATCAGAGGCTGACGTTTCATTTGGGTCCACTCTCCAAACCATGTAGGTAATCATTAAACAAATGTATGGGGTCAGGCTCATAACTCATACAATTCTATGAAATTAAATATTCTCTTTTCCAGGATACCTAGTGAGTCTGCTCAGTAGATACAATTGACTCCCTGGCTTCTATCCCTGAAGATATTTTTCAAATGATGATGTTGAACTTACTCCCATGCAAGTCCAGTTGCATAAGAGTCGTGTCTCTTTTTCATCCTAGATATTTTATGCAGCTAAGGTAGAATACAACCTATCAATTTTAGGGGTGTTTTCTGTGTGTGAACTAGGTGGTTTAGGTCTAACTATATTATATCTAGAGCTAGATACGATTGATAGCTATCCAGAGCTGGAGATGTATTCAGATGATGAAGTGTGGGTGTCCACCCCTGGATGAGATCAACAGCTTTCTTGAGTTCAGTGACTGGGCCAATTATCTCTCTGTTAAAGTAATAGAAGCCCTCAAACTTCTTTTAAATGTAGAACATCTACATTATAGAAATAGACTTCAGCAGGCTGAATACCATCTGTGTCTATCAGGCAAGTTTATGTTTAATATCCCCATTGGCCTAATCAATTACAGTTGAACTGAGCAAGCCTAGCACATGTGAGAAGAACTAATCCCTTCTCAAAATGTGATAGAAGGATCCTAACGAGACAGAGAGTTGTTAGTGATGCCTCTCCTTACTGTATTGTCAGAGTGTGCTATGTGATGTTACCCTTCCATGTTGGAGCATTTGGGAAGAAGCAGCTGGTTGGCTTGAATACTATAATCTCCCTGAGGGATTCAAATCTGTATCTCTAGAGAGTCAGCCTAAACAGCGGATGGTCTGTTTTGAGAGCAGATGCTTTCCATCTCATTTCCCAAAGAGGTGCCAGCTATTGCAGCAAGAACTTCAAAGTTTATTGCACCATAAAAAGTTAATTGAGTTCCTCCTATGCAAACCATATAACCATTACGTTGTCTTTCAGGAAATGTCATTCCATTTTTGTGAGGAACCTGATCCCATAATTTATCACTGGGCAGGTGTTTTTTTATCAATTAGCTGTTTCCTGATATAACATTTGATAGCCTGACACTTCCACTGACCTGTTTCAAAAGACAGGGATTGCCGCACTGGCATTTTGTGCCTGCACCTGGCTTTCACTGCCTTGGAGAGCCTGTCATGGACAAAGGCAGAGGACAGCTTAACTGCTGGTCATGGGCAGGCTTGGGCCACATCACTTGGCTTTTTAAGACTGTTGCTCTTTTAGGTATGCATTTAAATTCAGGATACATGGGGAACATGCAGAGTTTAAGTGGTTATGTAGAAATGGATATATATGTACAAGTATATATGCAAGTGCTTTTTAGGCTTCTGCCCAAGATGTTATCGTAACTACTAAAAATAATTCATGACATCTGTCTGCAGGCACAGTTTTAAATTACAGCTGCTTCTCATTCATAAACTTTCACGTGTGTGTGTTCGGGGTAAATACATTCTTCAAACCTTTATTGATTTCTGGGATGAACAGATGGGACAGTAAGAGGAGATAGAACTGCTAACCTCTGCAAGCTTCCAAGATTTAATGGACTTTCTATAATCCATGAGAGTATGAAAAGACTGGCCTTAGCCTATTAATTATCAGCATTAACATATAGGATATAAATTAAAAATCACAGAATCACAGAATGGGTCAGGTTGGAAGGGATCACAGCAGATCATCTGGTCTAAGCTCCCTGCTCAACTAGGGTCATTCTAGAGCACAAAATATAGAACTTAAGATATAAATCAAATCATGCATTTCCTTAGACAAGTGGTTTTCCAGAAAAGTAAAATTTTTGGCATTTTTCCTGAAGGAGAAAATGGAAAAAACCCAGAATTACTGTAAAAGGAGTTCAAAAAACAGCTTACAATGTTAAGACTCTAGAGGCTTTGAAAGGAAATGCTGTTACAGGCAGAGGCTGTAGGCAATAAACATCTTAATTGTTTAGAGTTAGAGGTCTTAGATGCTTTTAGGCATCTGTGCCTATGAGCAGTGTACGAGAAATTTGGGCTGCTGACCTGGAAATCATGTGCTCAGAAAGGAAGGAATTTGGAGCTTCAGAGTAGGAACCAATGCATCTGACTTCATGGAGCATGCTGCTACAGAGTAGAAGCATTTAGAAATGTACCTGAGTTCTGCCCTTCTCTGAAGCTCTGGTGCCTTTACAGGCTGCATAGAAATGTCTTTTTATGCTACAACTGCACAGTCTTGAGTTCCATGTAAAAGACAGTGTATATGTCTCCTGTGCAGGGCCAGGAGCTGGAATCAATAATCCCTGGAGGTCCCTTCCAACTCAGGATATTCTATGGTATCTATTTTCTTCTAACAATCAAGTAAGGCAATTTTATTTAAATAGACATATAGGCTGAATTGTTTTACTTTTTCATATTTTAACCCATAATTTGGGATTATATCCAAGGCTACCTGGAACAGGAAAATTAGAGTTGGATGGATTTATCTTCATAGATTAATTAGTATCCTTTTATATGTGGTAAAATATATATATTGGTTTTGTCATGGCCACCAAAATGAAAACCAAATACCACAGTACCAGTTTTGTTGTCACATTTGCACAGTTTCTGTAACCTACAGCCATTCATGTTCTTGCTTACAAGCTGCTAAGGGGATTCTTGTTTTTTTAATTGGTTTTGAGTTTATTGTTTGTATTTTTTGGGTTTTTGCTTGCTTGTTTGTTTTGCTTTTGTACTTGTTTTCTGTATTTTGTTGGAGTTTTTTGGGGTGTTGCATTTTATGATCCTATTTTTATCCTAGTTTTGAGCATTCATGGTCATATCTGAGAGGCTAATCAAAGAAGGATGAGTGCAGAAGGCATTTAATTTACACAAGTTCTCATAGTGCAAGTGTTAATCCAGATTCCTGAGAGGCTTTTCTGGGGACTGTCTGGATCTGCAGTCATATTCCAGTTCGGGATGCTGATGGAACTTGAACAAGATTAAAATATCTGTTGGGAAAACTGAAAAGTAAAAAAAGTACTTGAAAATATAAAGCCTACGGTGTTGAAAGGAAGAGGTGGGGTGATCCTCCTGTTGTCAGTGAGGCTGCAAAAGCATATTATCAAGCATAACATTTAGGGGCAAAAATAATGATGTCAAAGGATTGTCCATTAGTCACTTGTTTTGAAATAGAAGGAGTTCTGTACTTTGAATGGCTGCAGTCATAAAAAAGACCTCTTAGCTTACCTGGAGGTGATAACACGGATTGACCCTTTAGCAAAACAAAGCTTCTGTAGGGACATGGAAGTGAACTGCTAAAGAATTAGTAAAAAATAAAAAAATCTCTGTTACTAGCTAAAAAACAAGCGTGTTGAGATATGAAAGATAAAATGAATTTTCAGTGGAGAATGAGCAACTAATTTACCTTAATTAAAGAAAGATGTGATCTGAAATGAGCTTGAATCTTACTGTGAAGGCCTTCTAGTACGTATAATGTACTGCCATAAAGAGAAAAACCTGATATTCATGGTACATTGCATTTTTATTTCTTCAGTTTTCTGCTTAAAGAAAAAAATGCATAAAGAAATGCATAAAGATGTCATATTGCAAATACATGTTTATATAATTAAATGTATGCACATAAATATCTCCCACCAGAAAGGAAGGTGAGTCATTTAGATGCTAGTATTATCACTTCTGAGCAAAAGTTCTAGGCATGTATGTCTTAAAGAATCATTATCAGATTTCACTATCTTGACTGCTACTGCTGTCTCAGATTTCATGATCACTGACTCACTGATTCAAGCCAAGAGCTCCTATTTCTGAGGGGTGACCTCACTGTCGGGATGTGAGGAGGATGGTGGCAAAAGGCATTTTCTTTGAAAGCTCCACTATTTACTTGGCAGAAAATAATCCAAGATTTATTATGCTGCTGAGAAATAAATAAAAGAGCAATTTTGAACTTAGTAATCTGGTTAGGACCTGGAAGGCAGACACTGGTATTCCAGTGACTGAACTGCATATGTGTGCTAAGTATGAGTGGGCCAGTTCTAAGTGTTTATGCACCTCTAATAGTCTTCTGAGCTGGGAGATGGTGCTGCTTAAAGAGAAAACATTATTTTATTCCATTATTCGGGTTGAAGATGGAGGTATGGAGAGACAACCTACTGAGAATTGAATTAGGGCAGTTTGGAAAATTAGTACTAAGAGCAGCAGTGTATTCTCCCAAGGTTTCTTAAAGTGAATTAAGGCAGGGTATCTTAAGTAAACAAGAATTCAAGTGTGTTTTCATATAACCTTAAATTAACAACTGAAGGTGGTATCTTCTTAAACAATTGGATTTTTTTTTCTGTAGGATTGCATATGACAGTCAGCAAACTTTTATAGCATTGTTATCACACAAGTATTCATAGCAACTGATTAACACCATAGAGCACTAACAAAGACTTCTTCAAATATCTCTCCTAACCCAAGTGTTGGAAAATGATATTTTTCTTTGTCTGTACAGCTCATGTATTGGGCAAATTAAGTCGTTTCATTTGGAAAAATATTTCTCCATTTTTCACTCGATGTGAGCATTGTCTTCATTACAGCTATCTTGCCAAGGCTGCCTTGGCAACACTAAGATCAATATACCTTCATTAATAAAATTTTCCATGTAAGTTCTTCATAGGTCACAAAGAGATAAATAATATGCATTGTAAAACAAAAGAAAATAAAGGAAATTGTAGCTCTATATGATAAGAAACTTCACCTTCATTATGCAATATGTTTAAAAGTTAGTATTAAGTTCAGTGATATGATATTTTGGGTTCTGAGCATGATCAATTCAGAACATTTTGTACAAACAACATTGGTATTTCAGATTTCATAAAAAACACCAACAAGAAATAAAAAAAATATTTCTCAAAATTCCTTCATCAGTCAGAACTGATTAAAGCCACCGGCTTAAGAGTCTTACATTTTCATTAAATCATATGATATAAAAATTAAAAATGTATTGCTTACAAATAAAATATCTTGCTGGTTTTAGTGTCAACTCATTTAATATAATGGATTGGATCCCTTCTCCTTCTTGCAGTTCTATTTTCTTTCTTTTTTTTCCTTTTCTTCCTTGCATTTTGAATTTTATTTTTTCTCCATCACTCTTTTTGGTGCATCTTATTTTCCCATTCAGAGTCTATTTTTGACAATGTATGTCTTCCTGGCAACCCCGCAACTCAAAATGAGTTATTGAGAGCATATTTTAGTGTTATTTGTATTTTTTAATGCAAGCCTGTTACCCAGTTTTCCATGTAAAGTCCTGACTTCATTGTTACTCCTTTCAGTCCCAAACTTCCAATGACCTTGATATGTGCAAAATCAGTTCTTAAAATTGAAAATATGAACAATACCATAGGCAACCTGGGACACTGGGAAACTACAGAATAAAACTTGTCTCTGAGAATAGCAATGAATGAGTGTGGTCAGGGAGCACTGGTAGGGAAAAGTGGAAGTAAAAAGGCACAAGCTCAAAACAAAACAGAAGGTGAAATACACTTTTCTCATTCTTTAAGTCAGTTGAAGGATAGACTACAAAAATATGTTTAGAACAACAAGGAAAATTAGTGTAGCTGTGAGAACTAAAGAACAGTAATTTCAATAAAGAAATAAAACACTACATCGCTTTTCAAAGTATTTTGATGCATTTTCATTATTCTGTCATGCTGAGCCTGCAGCCAAGCTCCATGCAGCCACTTGTTCACTCTCCCACCAGCAGGACTGGGGAGAGAATGGGAAGGACAAAAGTGAGAAGACTCTTGGGTTGGGATAAAGACAGTTTAATAGAAAAAAAAAAAAAAAAAGCAAAAGCAAAAGCCTCACATACAAGCAAAGAAAATCCAGCAATTAATTCACTGCTTTCCATGGGCAGACAGGTGTTCAGCCATCTCAAGGAGAGCAGGGCCCCATCACATGCGAGGGTGACATGGGGAAATAAACATTATCCCTCCAAACATCCCCATTTTTCTCCTTCTCCCCCCAGTTTATATACTGAGCACGATGTCATAAGGTTTGGAATATCCCTTTGGTCGGGGGGGGGGTCACCCGTCCCAGCTGTCCGACCTCCTCCCAACCTCCCAAGCACCTAAACTTCCTCACCAGGATGTCATTATGAAAAGCAGAAAAGGCCTTGGCTCTCTGTAAGCCCTGCTCACAATAACAAAACCAGCTCTATATCACCAGCCCTGTGTTCAGCACAGATCCAAAACTGAGACCCAAACCAGCCACTGTGAGGAATGTTAACTCTAACCCAGCCAAAACCAGCACAAATGCCTAAAGAGATACATGGAGACGTGAATATTTTATGTATTTCAGAGCTATGAAATTAATTTGGAAGATTGTCAAGCTAGGCAAAACTGACCTGCTTGAGAGAGTTTGCATGTGTGAGAATGATTAGAAACCTTACATAACTTCAATGTTATGTAAAAACCAAAATTTTCCTCTCTCTAATACTTAGTTTTTAATTGCATGTTTATGATAACTGGTGTTCTACAAGATGTTAGTTCAGATTGGAAAATCACCTAAGTGGATGTTTTATTATTGGCCTATATTTTGAAACTTTAATGTGGAAATTAATTTTTCATTTCTACTACCACTCTTTATCGGTATTGTTTTATTCTTCGTACTTTCTCACATTGCAAATAAGCCTCAACAAATATTGTGCACATGTTAAAAAATACAAGTTAACAAATTCTGGAATAATGTAAGAGTTCCTGCTTATTTTCACTTACCCGTGTTCTGAGTGGAACTAGTTCATAATGTTATCATAAGTAAGACTCAGGTATGTGTGTTCTACAATTTCAAAGATTTGATTTATTTTAAAACTAATAATTTTGTTTCCTCACAATTCATGGGAAGTCAACATATTACTTTTCATGGATAACATAAAAATAAAGTTGTTGTGGAAAACATAAGCAGAACTCTAAGGAACCCCCCATAAATTAGATAAATATGGTAGACTAGATAAAATTATGAACAACTTAAGCACCTGAAAAGCACCTAGATTCTATTTATTTATTTATTTATTTTCTAATCCTCATTTACTATACATGCATCTAAGAAGCCCATTCACAGGAACAGGACAAGCTGAACTATTGATAGTTAACACACTCCTGATTTTGTTTTAACAATGCAGCAGAAGACATTTGATCTTGCACCATTTAGTTATATGATAGAATTGCATCAGGTCTGTACTCTTGTACTAGATTAGGATGAGAGCAGAAAGGAATAAAAGTGTATCAACTTTCAATTCTATTTTTATTTCCACAAACTAACATTGCAACATATTTTTACTTGGATAAAAATGTATACATACCAGTGGGTTTTTGGGGAAATGTTATATGTCATAGCAGCATTTGAATAAAAGATCTGCATTTTAAATACAGATAACTAACAGCTTTTCACTGGTGTCTTTATTGGCAACTTTGTTTTCTAGTGATAACAGAAATTACTAGTGAGGAAATGGAATTGACAGCCCCTGAAAATTGATGATTTTATAGATCCTTGACTCATCAGATATGGAAAAGACCTTTCATGGTGAATTTTCTAGTATAGTTTGCTGTCTGTTAGAACTTTTTTTATTCTTTTATATTGCAACATTTCAGTGTATTAAGTGAAGGAGCTTATAATTGGCTCCCTTGGGAGAATATTTTGAAGTAGATAATTCATTGGGCCTCATTGTATTTACATACATAATTGCTCATTTTATTTACATATAAAATAACAATGAAAAGGACAAGATAGGTTTGCTACCAAGGAGGTTTTTTTTCATTATATTTACTGTCATTGCTACTCTTCAGTTTCAACTGTTTTTCTTAATAATTTTTGCATATTGAGATATGCTCCGTTAGTTACCACTTGGCAGGCATTTTCCTTAACCCAAAAACTCATATAGGCAAGTTATAGGGCTTGAGGCAGGGGACAGTTTACTGTCATTTTCCAGGGAACTATATAAAAGGTAAATATGTAGAAATTACCAGATTTGAAATTATTCACTTCCATTACTTCTATCCCTGCCTAATTTTTTTCCTAATTTTCCTTTCTTTGACATTTCTTAACAAGTTATCAAGAACTATCTGACAGCTTCTTGGTGTCAATATTTTTAATCCATATACAGTTTAGAAGCTGTGACTTTGTAGGTGTCTTATTGTGGATATAATCAATATGATCTGAGGCATGTGAGAAAAGAAACCTGTCTCCTGACACATTTTTATCTTTCTCACATTCATTCTTAATTTTCTATCTAGCTTTCTTTTTGTACCTTCCCTAGAACCATTTCTGTTTTATATCTTTTCTCTCTTTGCCAACAAAGCTGCAGATGACAGTATATTGCAGCTGCAGAGAGACAAGGAAAATGTTGCTCCAGTAATTCTGAGGAAAAAAGTTACCAAAAAATCAAGGAATAGCTTTGATCAGTAGGAAAAAAGAGGTACTATCTTGAGGTAAGAGTTCTTGAATAAAGCATCTACTTGGAGTTGTTACAATCATAACAGAACAGGGAAGTGAGATCCCACTTGGGATGTGGAGTACATGTATGTGCATCAGATAAAATTAAGAGAATAAAAGTAGTTAAGAGTGGTATGGAATGGTTAGGTAGGTAGCATTTTTCAAATTAAGTAGGAAATAGTGCTTTTTCAAGGGACAAGGAAGAAAACAGTATGCTGGAAGCACAGAATAACAGTGGTGGGAAGGCAGATTAATTAATTTACCCAAAGTTGTTGCATTGATAGCTTTATAAGTCATAGGCTGTATGGATGCTGCCAGGAGTCATTTTAGGAAGATAAGTAGCTACATCACTCCTGGAGTAAAAATGAGAGCCCGGCTGGAATTCTCTTTAGTGCCCATAGCTACTGGTAGCAGTCCACATAGGTATATATAAATTGAATAAAAATGTGTATCTGCAGAATTGTAGGCAGGATGACTTTGTTTTCACTGCCCATGGGTGATGTTCTTAGGGAGATAGAGGTGAGGTTCATTTCTTCCACTGAAGTTTTCACTGTGGTCATACCAAAGAAGAAGGTACATTCTCAAAGCTATGGGAGAGAAAAATTTTAGTCTACATTAGCAAATGATGCCATCATAAGTTTACAGGTTAGTCTTAAAGGCTTAAAATAGAAAAGAGGAAAGTTACTGTGCCATAATGGTGATAGAAAGGATAAAAGTGTATTTTAAACATTTTAGGTGTTTCATCTAAATAGATGCAGAATAGATTTAGATGAAAATTATGGTCTTGATGTCTTACTACACAAATGAAATAATGATTTGATTTTCATCACGGAAAATTAGTTCACAGGTTTAGAATATTGATAGTATTGAAAATAAAGTGTGATTTTGAATGGAAAATAAAGAAGATATTACCTTGAATATAAAAAATACATATAAAGGTATTCAAGCCCTCAAAATGCTCATAGAACATGTTGAACCTAATTGGTGAAATGGTGTAATCCCAGCTGGCAGCCAAGTCCCACATGATCACTCATTCACTTGCCTCCGGTGGGATGTTGAAGAGAATTGGAAGATAAAGTGAGAACACTTTTGTTTGGGGATAAAGACAGTTTAACAGGGAAAGCAAAAGCTGCACATGTGAGCAAAGCAAAACAAGTACCACTTCCCACGGGCAGGCAAGTGTTCAGCCATCCCCAGGAGAGCAGGTTCCCATCACAGGTAGCAGTGACTTGGGAAGATAAATACCAATAATCAATCTGAACATGTGACCCTGGGATGAGCTCAGCTGGTCAGAGCATGGTGCTAATAACAGCAAGGTTGGGGGGGGTTGATCCCTGGATGGGCCAGTCACTGAAAAGTTGGACTCAATGATCCTTGTGGGTCACTTCCAACTCAGAATATTCTGTCTTCTGGGAATATTTACAGAACATGACCCTCTTCCTTCTTCTTCCCCGGCCTTATATACTAACATGATGCCATGTTGTGGGATATTGCTTTGGTCAGCTGTCCCAGATGTGCTCCCTCCCAAGCCCTTGTCAGCTTCAGCCTCCTCGCTGGTGGTGTGGGTAAAAAACAGAAGAGACTCTGACCCTGTGTAAGCACTGCTCAGCAGTGTCAGCAACACTGTTGCCGTCAGAAATCCAAACCACAGCCCCATATGACTGTGGAGAAAATAAACCCTATCCTTATCCAATCCAACCCATTCAGGGGCCAATGACTAAGGGTTATTTACTATTGTGCTCAAGGTCTCCAGTAGAATATAAGCAAGTGTTGGATGTTCTGCTTTTAAAAGGGGGACTACCAACTAAAACCAGGCAGGTTGCTTTTTTCTTTTCTTGCCAGTGAAAAACTTTCAGTTCTTCAGGCATCAGCTTGTAAAGAGATAGAACAGATGGGTTAAAGTGAGGTGATGGACAGTAATACTTGTTTGAACTCGGTTGTGGCCAGTTGGGAAGACCTTACTGAGAAAGTGAAAGTAGATGGATAAGAGTTAATATGAAAATATGAATTTTGAAGTTATTTTCTCTTAAGATGGAGAAAGAGACTAATACGATTTTTTTCAGGAAAGCAGACTTCCATGAACTCAGAGAAGTGATAGATAAGAAGCTAGGGAAAGTGAAGCTGCAGGAATAAAGACCACAAAGTCTGATAGATTCTTAAAAGCCATTTATGGGTCACAAATACAGAACTCAGTGTGAAGAAAGGCTAGAAATTATGTTATGCTGTGAGCTTAACTGGGATATGAACTCTTCAGCAACCTGACACACCAGAAGGGATTTCTCAGAATTTATTAATGGTGAGTATAAAAGAACAACATGGAATTGTAGACATGAAATCAAAAAAGTATAAAATGACATGCAGTTATCAGGAGGTAAAAAAAATAGTCTGTAATTATACTGGTACTTAGAAGAGTAAAGAAAGATCTCTACAAAAGGAATAGGATATCCAATCGTGAAATATCCTGAGATTTCTGCATGTTTAATGTTTTCTTTGTTTTTCATTCTTCATTAAAATACATAATTGGTTAACACTATTAAGACATATAAAAATAGAGGTAAGAACCACTGTACTGTAAGTAAAAAAAGAGGGAAGAGACTCATTAGTAATTTTCAAATCTGTTCAGCCAAGTAAAATTCCCAGCAGGAGATTCAGCAAACTGAATGAGACCATCTCAAAGCCATTAGCATTTATATCTGAGAACCCACGCAGAATGGATGTAGTCCCAAAAAACTGTAAGAAAGTAAAAATAGTGCTAATCCTTGAAAACTGTGGGGGGGGAAGGTAAGCCAAGATACTATATACAACTAAACAACTTAATGTAAGTACACAATAACAAAATTATTGAAAGCAAGATGTAAAGTAAGAGCTCTCATCAATTTGTCCATTACACATCATGTCAAACCACATTATTTGCCTTTTTGACAAGGTAATGGGCTGATGGGTAAAGAAGGAGGAGATATGATTTATTTTGACCACAGAAAGGCTTCAGGAACCATTTCACATGACAGTTTCATGCAGGAGCTAGGGATCAAAATAATCATACTGCAAGGCTGCGCATCTAGGTGCAAAAATAAAGCTCGGGAGAATGGTTTCAATGGCTTAGTGTCAAACTGTAGGGATGGATCAAGAAGGGCTGCACAAAAGCCTATCCAAGGCTGGACACTACTTAGTGCCACTCCTAATGTCTTGTCTCAAGGATATAGAGGGTGGTTTCTGCATTTGTAAGCAATATAAATTTGTCTATGAGCACTAAGGATAGCTCAAAGTGATATTGACTGACAGGAGTCAATCTGACTAAAATAGTTGTGTTTGAATTATGTAATGAAGAATGAAAGGCTTTACATATTGAAAGAAAAAAGTCAAGTGCAGAAATATAACATAAAGATGGCTGTCCAAGCCCTAATTTTTGTATGAAACAACTGGTTTGCTGATTAGAAACCAGATGTAACTTAAAAAAATATTTTATATGTTAATTCATTCTTAAGGCAATACTGTTAAATAGATAATATTCATGGCTGGAGAATATCTCCCTGTGCCCAGGACTTTAGTCAGATATATCTCTCCTCTCCTCTCCTCTCCTCTCCTCTCCTCTCCTCTCCTCTCCTCTCCTCTCCTCTCCTCTCCTCTCCTCTCCTCTCCTCTCCTCTCCTCTCCTCTCCTCTCCTCTCCTCTCCTCTCCTCTCCTCTCCTCTCCTCTCCTCTCCTCTCCTCTCCTCTCCTCTCCTCTCCTCTCCTCTCCTCTCCTCTCCTCTCCTCTCCTCTCCTCTCCTCTCCTCTCCTCTCCTCTCCTCTCCTCTCCTCTCCTCTCCTCTCCTCTCCTCTCCTCTCCTCTCCTCTCCTCTCCTCTCCTCTCCTCTCCTCTCCTCTCCTCTCCTCTCCTCTCCTCTCCTCTCCTCTCCTCTCCTCTCCTCCCACCTATTTCATCATTTAGCAGTGGATGGTCCATTCCTGCTCTTGTCTTCTGATGTGTATCATAGTATCATAAGCTTCATTTATCATTTCTTCAAAAAAGATGAAGCGAAATGAAGCAAAATCTTTTATTCTTGGATGGCTCTTCTTCAACAACCAAGAAAGGTAGTTTGTGTCAGAAATTCAATGCCCTATTTATTTCTAGTTGATGGGTACTGCATCTGCTTGAACCTCGGGCTAATTAACTGGTGATACTTGTGAAGTACTGCTGTGAATATTACTACTTTCTGTCTCCAGGACAGTGGGGCCACTCCCTTGTCAAACATGCAGAATGAATTAAGCTTAGCTGCTAATTTCTTGGGACATAGGAAAGGATTAGGTAGTTGCTTGAGGTCAGGTCCAGGAGCCTACCCTTCTATAAAGTTTTGGACCCTGGCCCTAAACATTTATTTATATAAACAAACAAAGAAACAAATATCTGCATATTTAAGTAATTATTCATATACTCTTTAAGTTTGTACAATTTCTAGACATCTATGTATTTAAATTTTCATATATTTGGCATATGCAGTGTTTAAAATTGAGGAGTTGGTTATCTCTAAATGCCTGAACTGTCTGAAATCTAGAGACAGTTACTCAGTAAAACTAAGCAAATTGATGAAATTTAAGAAGATGATCTGGAAAAATGCCTAGGGTTTGAGATCTATTGCACTATAGTGGTCATTCTTAAATTAAACTAGGCAGAGTAGTAGTGAAAGCATTTTAGCAAAGTGTTGAATGCTTCAGTGTTAGGTCCATCACACATAAATATGTAAGACTAGTGTGAGGGTATGAGGGAGCTGTGAAGTTACCCAGGTGTCATTGGAGGAATGAAAGTGGGTTTGCACCATAGATAAGCTTTCACAGAAGACAGACTGCCTATGATCTCAGACCAACAGACCTAGAATTAAGCTAGATTTTTCTCTGTTTCTGGAATTAAAAGTCTGCTCTTATGAAAGCTGTCATGTATTTAAATGTCAGGCCTTTGCTACCATGAGCATTTTCACTCCTTGTGTTGATGTTCTAATGAGAGTTCTTCCTAGAAAAATTAGTTTCCTCCACCGTGAGTCACATGAGAGCCTGAGGAGTGTAAAATATTTAGTATGAGCATGATTAGCTCTGTATATAATGACATAAAGATGAAGGTGAACTGCACACAAATTATTTAAATTGTTTTAAGGCAAGTATGAAGTATTAGCATTTTCTTAGTTAGAACAGAGATTGTATTTACATAATTTGTCTTGATTGTAAATCTTCTTGCAAGGCTCTGGGAAATGGTGCTGAATGATCTTCAGAAATATTTTCACTGTCTTCGTTTTGGGAGGTATAGTAGACAGTGTGAGGGCGTTCAAACAAGGTATAACCTAGATAAGGACTCAGTGAGGTTTAAGCTTTTACTGAGGTTTTACAAGATCTATTATCAAGAACTATCAAGATGGGTATATCCAAATAATGAATGTTTCATATTCACAATTAATCCAAAAGGAACAATACTGAATTGTGAGTGTATAAAGTATATGCATTTGTAACTTGGATTGGATGGCATCTGTCTGTTGAATGAAGTCTGTTTTGTTCCACTGATTTTCTTTGTAAACATGTTTTAGCTAAATTCCAATGGCAAATTTTTTAATGAGCGGGACCTTTCCTTAAATAATAATGTCATAATTAAGATCATATGCACAACATGGTAGTGTTTCAATTCTGATAGTCTTTTTATGCCTAACTTCTGTGTATAGTTACTTGTATTTTTTTGAGTTGACCCTTGCCTGTGAACTTGAAACTAGTAAAATAAAATGCAAAAACTGAAAAATTATCTACAGACTACTTTCGTTAGCGAAGTCTCTGAAGCACAAGCTTAATATTTGACAGATCAGTGACTTTTCTGATTTTTAGAATATGACATGTAAGGGAAATGATGGTCCATTGACTGCATTGACTGCCTTTTGTTTTTGCCAAGCTTTTTTTTTTTTTTTTTTTTTTTTTTTTTTTTGTTTGTTTGTTTGTTTGTTTGTTTGTTTGTTTTGTTCTGTATCAACTCTATGCCACTATATTTTGTGAAAAATTTGAAGAGAAAATAAGTTTTGTTTCCTTAGAAGGAAATATTCTAAATATATTCTAAATATAAGCATAACTATTATGTGTGTAGAAATAATACTTGTACGTAATAATCAGTGCCATGGACAATTGAGACTGTATTGCCCCAGGACTTGCCCAGCTCCTAACAAGAACTGAGGGAAATTTGATGATACAAGAGCTCTTTAAAAAACGTGCTACCCAGAACTTACATGATGTCTCGGTCTTTAAGCTCCCTAACTAATTGAGATACTAGACTGTGAGGTCACTAAACTCTACCTAAGTCCCCTAGAGAAGCTGAAGCATCCAAGCATTTTAGTCAAACTTAATCCATGCAAATTGTACTGAGGTGTGCACAAAGGTCAGTGTTTTCATTCCCAAAAAACACAGTGGACACAACAGGACCTTTTTTTTTCACTGAAGGCTCATCACTGTAACATGTACAAAAGAACTGGGAAACCTGAGCTCCTATCTTCTCCAGCCTGAGGTGATTCATTTACACATAAGTCCTTTCATGACGACACCTTCACCCTTATCAAAGTGTCTTAGTTTGTCTGGGGAGTGGTGCCTCCATTCTTCTTGAAACCAGGATGTATTGCAGCCAAAAATGGGAAAGGTATAGAAGATGTCAACTTAGTAATCCAGGGGCTGGAGGCACCCGTACAGTTTTTTGATCAAAGAGCTATCTAAGGCAAACTGTACTGGTGGTTAAGTTCTTATGAAAAAGACAAGTTTCCTATCTAATTAGCTGCCTGCTCTGTAAGAAGAGTCAGATTTTCTAGGTCCTTCATGGCCATATCTGTCTAATCTGCAGTGTGGAAGACATCTTTTTTTTGTGTGCCTTTACATGACTGTCTTTTCCCTCCTGTGAAAGTTACTTATTCCTGTCAACTGCACAGCACCCTTCTCACCTCTGGCACCCTGAGTAATTCCAGTTTATCCAGGTGCTGAATTGCTGGACAGTATCATGCCAAAGCATCTCTGATCTCAGGCACACAAGGGAAAAAAACCATGGGTCTTCTACATATTAAAGGTCCCATGTAAAAGGTTAATACTCTTGGAAACACTATACTGTTACTAGAAAGGTCTGGACTGTGAATCCCATGTGGATGCATGGGATTTCATGCACAAAAGAGCAGGGTTTAAAATATGCAGCTTTTTTTAGGATAGCTGTTCACTGCTCTAAATTCAGGCAGCTCTTCCTACACTCTGCATTGAGGTCTGAGCTCTGTTCTACTTAAGGGTGACCTGCTGCACTGAAGCCCTTCCCCTGAATCTAACCCTAATCCCCTTTTCATAATAAATATAACAAAAATAACAATAATAATAATAAATATAATTAATATAATGTAATGTAATGTAATGTCATGTCATGTCATGTCATGTCATGTCATGTCATGTAGTACAATACAATATATAATATAATATAATATAATATAATATAATATAATATAATATAATATAATATAATATATAATATAATATAATATAATATAATAATATATACAAATCCTTTAAAAGGAGCTGGTAGAAGCACAGAATCAGCGAGGTCTGAAACTATTTCAAACTGCCTTTTAAAAGTCAACAAGAGAGATGACATTGGCAGTTATCAATTGCTCAGATGTTGCTATTTTTATAAAATCTCAGATGAGGTAAAAACCAGACAAGGAATCTTAAAATATTTCATAGAATTAACCAGGATTTCTAGTTATTGATGATTAGGCACCAGGCTTAAATGGACTGAGCACTAGGAAAACTACAAATCAAAAATCCGTAAGGGTGAATATATGAAACTTTTCAAATGTATTGCTATTTGTAGCAATTTATTACTACCAATAATGCAATAAGTGCGCACTGTATTTGGTGATATATGAATAAAACCCACAAATAAATTAAAATTATTACCTAGGAAATTAATTTGTGCCATACTATGGATATCTTGTAAATCAACAGCAAAACAAAGACATCTTTTATTGCTCGACATTTTTATTGAGCATTTGGATTTCACAAGTTGTCTGGTCCTGGCACCTCTCTCAGAGCAGCCAATTCTGTCCCTATTCCTTTGATTGAAAGAAGTGGTTGATTGTGCTATCCATATGAGCAACAGGCTGAATAACAAAGATTAAAGGGCACATAATTGTGTTCTTGCCAATGACAACAAAAGAATAGTGGCATGTTGCCACCTTCTATCATTATAAGCCTGCCTGTGATTCTCCCTGCTGCAGTTTCGAAAGAGGAATTTTAGTTAAAGCACAAGGTAAGATTTTGTGGACTCATTCAATAGTACCAAATAATAATGATTATTTCAGAAGTTGGTTTATTTTCTTTCCTTTAAATTAAAGATATTTTCTTAAAGTTTTAAATCTTTTTAAACAGAACATCCTGTTGGTAAGTGATTGAGCTGCTTTAACTTGAATGTAGTGCAAAGGAGATGTGATTGGCTCCTGTAATCTGATCAAAGCAGGTGAAATTTTTTTAAGATCCTGTGGAGACTACAGCAGGTAAAAGACTGTAAGACTGTATGTATAAAATATGTTGATACTTGCAATAATTCTGCCTCTATCCAGCCTGAATTAATTTAAATTCTCTCATGCAGTACCTACAGAATAGTTTCCACAGTTTGTGAGATGGGACATAGCAGATTAGGGTGTTCTTGGCATGAAATGATACACACATTCCTGGTGTGATATGCGCTTTGTAAAATTTGTTAGGAGAAAGGTGCCATGTTGATATCAGATTAACATCTTCTGATGCTCCAAGTATCACCCTGTGAAATGAATTAATATTTCTGTCTGCTATAAATAAAGGTTTGTGTGTTTAGTTAAACATTTTTGTTGCATAACAAAAGAACTTTTTTGTTTCTCATGGTTTTATTTTATTTATATATTCTTGGTTTATATTTATAGTTATATTTTTATTTTTATTTTTATTTTTTTTTTTTTTATTTTTATTTTTATTTATATAAAGTGTCTTAAGCAATTAAATTTTAGATTAAATTACTTTTTTTCTGTTGTTTATTTATAAGCATCATAATTTGCATAAGTGTATCAGTCAAGGTTAGCCAAGCTACTGCCAAATTTTATGACTTGCTATTCATGATTGTCTATGATGTTGGCAACTCAAATCATAAGATGTCATTTTCGTTTCCTAATTAAAGTCTTAAGAAGTAACAAGTAGTTGCTGCCCACAAATTAGTTTGCTCACACATGCTTTACTGCACTTGTGATTAGAGGACGTGTCATACAGACAAATATACATTCTAATAAGAAATCCCTCATGAAAAGCTTCATGAACATTGAACCAGGAGATAAAAGCTTGACTGAGCAAAACATCTGTTGATGAGCACCTTCTAGGTGGTTGAAAAATATTTGACTGAGCCAAGCATCCACTGTGAGATCTAATTTTCAAGAAATGCTGTAAAATGCAAATAAGGCTGCAGTTTAATATGGAGCTTGCAAAGAGACTGTTCTTCAGTAGCTGAGTACAGTGAACAGACTAAATAGGCCTATCTTCAGGAACCTGAGCAAAGTAAAAAACTTTGGTTAAATATTTATTTTTCTGTGTAATTTTTTGCATGAGTTACTATTTTCCTGTTAAAGCCTCAAATTGTAAAATGTATGTCTATCCAACTTCTCTACTGTTTTCTGATTAGATAAAGGAGTGGTCCCTAATAGCCAAAAATTTGTTGTGCTAATAATTACTAAATAATTCCTTTTCACCTTTAATTCATGTAGCTCCTAACTACAAGGAAATTTTAAAGAAAACTAGAATCCAACAATGTTAAGATAAATTAATTCCTATTACATCTTAGAGTTGAACAGACCAGAAAATACAGTTACTTAGTATCACTCCTCAACTTATGTCTGTTTTGTTATTCTATGTACAGGGCATATTTCTGCTAGGCTGGGAACATCAGAATTTACGTAATATCTTCAGTAAGTCTCTTGGAACAATAGTTGCATTAGCAAAAGGTGTGGGAGACAGCTCTTAAGTGTCCTGTTGGGGTGAGAAAATATTGAAGAGCTGAGTTGGGAGATTTGTGGGGTCCCTCAGGTAGGTCAAACCCATATCTCCGCTTTGAGTATAAGGCTCACAGCATCCATCTAGAAGAGTGAGTAGACCTGTATCCTATCATAATCCCTGATGCTGGGTCAGAATTACCTTGCTGGTTAAGGATTTGCCTTAGGAGTCCTTGTATTAGGAATTTTGTGACAATGCCAAAGTTTAGGAACTGAGAATGTTTCAGAGTACATATTTATAGGTTTGCCATTCCCATAGCTACTTCTTCTGATTAATTAGCTAGCAGGACTTCATTAATGACTTAGCAGCTGGGTAGCTTGTGCCTTTCTCTAGGAATCATATTAATAATGAAAGAAATGCAGAAATTTTATCTACAAGATCATACATGTTTATATTTTATGTTTCAAATCTCTGAAGATCTGATGCCAAGTTTCAGCAGAGAAGGTGAATCATGTTATTGAAATAAGACTTGCTGCATGTGGCATCCCCTGATCAAATAAAAGAAACCCAAATGAAAATATAAAAATAGTAGCTTATATTCATGAATCTTATTTATGTTCATTTATGTTTAGTGAGAATTTTGCATAAAGTGCAGCTAAAACTCTGATCTTCTTGAATGGAAATCATTGGTCCCTACAGAGGGGAAGAAGAGGAAGGAGGATCTTTTAAAGTGACAGCCGATTTCTGCAATCTATTAATGATTCCCTTGGAGAGTTTTTGAAAGCATCCTGGAGATAAATGAATAAAAATTACAGCATCAATAGTTTTCTCTGGGAAGGCACTGCTGTTGCAAAATTCCTTGTTCCAGGCAGAGTGGGAGGTGTAATTTGCAAGCACTCTTACTCCCTGCAACCTGAGACCACATAATGTGGACCACATTAGCTGAAAAAGAATGCCCACATCCCTGTGTACTGAGCTCATATGTCAGCAATTACTTCATTGCCAGTCTGTTCAAGTTTGGAACACAAGTAAATAAGCAGATGTGATAGCTCTGCTTTAGTCAAGCTTGCAACTAGAGGCCATCCTGCTAAGCATACTTGATGGAACCGAGTGAACCAGCATGAGGGTAACAAAATGAAAATTAAGAAATAATGAAAAACTACGATTTATTTTTTCACACTCAGATTTATTACAAAGCATTTGCAAGATGTATCAAAGACCGCTGCTAAAATCTAATTAATCAAAAACTATAAGAATGCAAAGAATGAGATCTTTGGGTAAAAATGTGTGGGGAAATAAAGCATATATTTGTTGAACATGTTCTGGGGTCTTTAACTTCTGGAAGTTTAATAAATAGATAATTTTCATGTCTTGTTCTTATCCATCTTCCTGAAAGGTATTGTAGTTTAAAAACTCATCTGCCCATCACTTGGGGAAATGAATTGTCACCTTCATCTGGTCTAGTTTGTCAGAATTTGCCCTGTGGGTTTGTTACAAAGTTTTCCAGCATTGATAATGAAACAATTGCATGGGGTATGTTTTTCTGGGAAGTTTCTGGCACAATGTTTATGCAACAAAATCACCTGGAATTATCATCATGTGGGGCAAGGTAATCTAAATAATTTCCAATTTATTTTCAGCATCTTTTTAAAAACTTGCAGATGTCTTTCTGTCAGTACTCTGCATTATGTTATACAGCAAAAGTTTAAGACATATGAGTACCCAATTTAAAATATTTTCATGCCAAACCTGACAAAACTAGTTCTAAAGCTGAAATGTTTTGCATAGTCCTAAAAGTCTGTTTGGGCTGTGAGATCGTTTGGACCTGCATAGTTGAAGTAGACATTCTTTCTTACAAAAGTGGTCATTTGTTAACTTGTATTTTGTACCATAAATGGTCCATGCAGCATAACCTGTCTTTCCCATTTCCAGGGGGCTTTGATGAAACTCTTTGATTCCTCCTCATTTTCAGCTAGCAACTTGAATTTAAAATTTATGTAAAATTTATTAACAATTTTCCTTTTTTTTATTAATTCAATGTAGACAGAAAATAAGACAGAGAAATTCTTTGTGATTGTAACTGGGAGACAAAAGCATCCATAGAATTAATCTATAAATTAACTAACCATCTATCCATAGTTTCTCTTCTAAAATGTAGGTCATATTATGAAACACTTTGCTTATGGTTTAAGTTCCAAGCTCTAACTCAACAGATTACAGCACTTTTAAGAAGTTATCAGTAAATTTGAAATATGTTTTAAATATGCAAGTTGCCTTGGGATTTTAATATTCATATTAAGACTCAAAATGGAAATTATTTCAAATACCTAATTTAGATCTATGAATATTTAAAAGCCTAATTTAATGTGTAGGTTGTACCACTGCGCCTAAAGACTGTTTGCAAATGAGTGAAGTTTAATGAGATGGTCTCTGTATTTTCATTTGAAGTCATTTTAAAATATAGGTAATTTCTATGGAGTACCACATGGAGCCTTTTAGCCTATGTTTTGTTAATTATAGCATATATATAGACATATATTTAAATAATACAAATTACTTAGCATTTATTATTTTCTTAACACAGTAAACTGATGAATCATGTCTACATGGGGCTCTGGTGTGCTGTTTCAACCAAAAATGCTCACAAAAGCACAGACAATATCCATATAAAATAGTCTAAATAATCACCCATACAAAAATATTTAAAAGCTTTTTGACATTAACATTAAAGGAAAAGGCACAGGAATTGGGGGATTTATTTTGCAATTTTTACTATGAAGGCCTCAATCATTCTTCCAGGTTGCTACTCATGCTGTCAATAAATTAATGTTTGTCTGTCACAGAAATTGTTAAAATTACAGTCCCAAGACTTTCTTTCAGAACTGAAACAGTGGTATATAATTACTATGATTGATAGACTTATTTAATGAAATAAGAAACAGAAATCTAAAGCAATTAATTGCAAATATTATATAAATCATTATGAATTACAATTATAATAAACAATAATCCAGGTATTTGACCTTTTTTATCTGCACAGCTGTAAATGCTATCAATCATGATGGCATCCATGTACTACTGTGAACACAAGGAAGCCACAAAACATGGGCTTTTCCAGCTGCTGAGCAGAGAAATGGCTGTATGATATTTCTATCAACTTGACCATGCAGGTGACAGCACTGTGCTGAGTACAGCTCTGGTACTGCCTGGCTTTCCTCTCTTGGTCCAGCAAATGCTCTCCTAGGAAACACACGTGAATAAAATGGCTTGGTTATGGTGGTGAAAACTGTTACCATGCATGTCAGCCAGGAGGATGCTCTCAGCTAACTTGCCCTGCCCTAGCACCTCCTTGGTGTCCCATGGGATTGTCCTTTCCTTGCTCATAAAACAAACCCGATCATTTTACACACTGTTTATTTTGTTCTTAGTTGAAAAATTCTGAAACCATGAGAGTACTGCATTTTTAAAGTATGAAACCAAAAGCATGCATCTAAGCAGTCCCACAGAAGGCTTTTCAAAATGAAGCAGCCTTCCAAAAGGTTTGTGTCATACCTACCAACCTGGTGTGGATGCAGCATATGCTATAAGCAGCTAAAATGGCATTACATGCTAATGGTTGTGGGTTCAATACCAAATTCTCTTTTTCTGAGGGAAAGAATGTCTTCAAAACTGTGTTCTAGAAACTGGCATACTGCATGTGCATATTCTTTCTGCAATTAAAAAAAAAAAAAAAAGGAAACAAGAGATAGCCAGTAAACTCTGTCTTTTAAAATAACAATGATAACATACTTAGTCACTTGCTTCATTAACCTTGAGATATTAAAAAAGGGAGAACTAATAGCTACAACACAAAATTTGTTTTTAGAAAATAATTCTGATTAATATCCCGTTTCCAAATTCTGACCAAATCTTCACCTGTTTTCTGACCAAAATTTGGTCATATAGTATGTTAAAAGTTGTAATGGAGCTTTTCATAGCTACAAACCATTTCAAACATGAGTGATTTAAATTCATATCAAACTCAGATTTCCTCTGCCTTTGTATTTGTACTCCAATAAGAGAAAACACAGAGTGTAGGAAAATTAATTGAATGAGTATTGTATACTTCCTTGGTATTAACTGGAAAGCATACATAAGTACAAATATGAGGCTTTTTTAAACTCTATGTTAGATAAATACTAGGACAGTATTGTTGCAAGTAAGCCATACATATAAAAAATCTTAGATTATGAGCAGATGTGTGTTTGCCTTTTTCTTCTTTCATTTGCATCAAATTTTCTTTTATCTTGTCATAATCAGGATGCCCTTTTCTGAAATTAATACAATTGAAATATTTTCAGGTTTTTTTCCGGAGATAAGTACATAACATACCCTTCCACCATAAAGCAATCTCAAAGAAAATCTTCCAGCTTTTTTTAAATGCAAGTGTACTATTGCATATATCTAAATGCCTACACATATATTTCCTTACTGCCTACACTTTTCTCAAGCCATCTGATTAGAAATGGTTTCCATTTAAGATGCATTACATCTAGTAGAATTTATTACCTTACTTAGAGGCCCTAAAAATGCCTCTTGTCCTTTGCATATCCACTAACACACAACTCACATATCAAAAGAGCTTTTGGAGTAGTTCCAGCAAACATAATGAATCAGGCTTCTCCTAAAACTTGCTTGAAAATGTCTCCTTTCTTACTGAAGAGAGCTAGAAGAAGGAAAGGAAATAATTCTTTTTGCAGTAACCCAGAAGAGTTGCCATCCACTCAACCTGTGTGACTGACTCAGTGATGTGTTTGAAGGAGATAGAATCTATTAGTTTCATGGCAATGTCTTAACAGCAGGCTCTATCCTGCCCCATGTCAAACCTGAAAGCAGTTCAAAGCTTTGGGAAGCAAGAGAATATCAGAGAAAGTAACATTACAACATAGAAATGCCAAGAATAATAGTCGAAGGTTCAAAATCTGGCTATTGTGCTCTAAGGCTGATTTTACTTTTACTTTTCCTTTTAGCAGTCAGGTGAGCATGAGTCTTGTTGAGTAGTCACTAAAACTTCCATCACTTTAAAAAGTCATTTGTAGTCATACAAAGTTCATTGAAATAAGTAATGTGAACCTATATTTTCAAGAGAACATTATGTAGATCAAAAGACCCTGAGCTTGAGCAGTGGGATTTCAAATATCTTTTAGTTAAGTCTAGACACTTGCCTGCTTAGCATGCTGTCTGTTTTCAATTCCATTCTGAGACATCTCCCTTTACTGTGACAATGCAAATCATTCTCAGGAGACATTTTATTACATCAGGTTACTTCATCACATGACTTTTAGGCCTCTAAGTTCCTTCTATGGATTAGTCTTATAATGATAATCTCTGAACTTTTAATGTGAGTTATTTTATGCAAAACGGAAGTTAAGCATCATTCTGAAAGGAATGAAATTGCTTTTTGCCATTCTATTTCAAATATATTCTGTCATTGTATTCACAATCAGTTAAAGCAACAAAATCCTAGCTATTTCTAAAAACATATGCATATATTTCAATGTAAGTCAAGACAGGCTGTGCTGAACAGAGGTGCCATGATACTGCTGTCAGAGATTCTGAGCTGTGGGCTAAATGAAGCCTCATCGAAAAACCTCAGTAATGAAACCTATTCCTGCTTGCTTTTCTACTGAAAATGCATTTCTGAGGAGGGGAAACTCTGTACCTTTATTCACAAATATTTGGTTTTTGAGCTCATGGGTTATGGACTTTCTGAGCTTAGCATTAAGGGTTTGAGAGCATGACCATGTGTCCTCCACAGCTCTGTCAGATGTGCTTTATATTGGTCACTCAACAACCAGTAGAGAATTCTACTTCACAGAATCATAAAATGGTTTGGCTTGGAAGGGACCTTAAAGAAAATCTAGTTCCAAGCTCTCTGCCACAGAGAGGGACACCTTTCACTAGACCAGGTTGCTCAGGGTCCCATCCAAACTGGCCTTTAACAACTCCAGGGGTGGAGCATTCGCAACTTCTCTGACCAATCTGTTCCAGTGCCTCACCACCTAAATAGCAAAGAATTCTTTCTCATATTGACTCTAACCTCTTTTGGTTTAAAGCCATTTCCCTTGTCCTGTCACAGCAAGCCCTTGTAAAAAGTCTCTCTCTATCTTTCTCATAGGCTCTCTTCAGATACTCATAAGCCTCAGTTAAATCACCCCACAGCCTTCTCTTCTCCAGGCTGAGCAATCCAATTATCTCAGCCTTTCCTCATAAGAGAGGTGCTCCATCTCTCTACAAATCTTGGTGGCCTCCTCTGGATGTGCTCCATCAGGTCCATGTCCTTCCTGTGCTGGGGACTTTGCTGGATCATGCCAAGCCTCTCATGTACCAGCACTCCCAAGTCCTTCTCGGCAGGGCTGCTCTCCATCTGTTCATTCCCCAGCCTGTGTTGGTACCAGTGGTTGCCCCAATCCAGGTGCAGCACCTTGCACTTGGTCTCATTGAACTTCATGAGATTCCCATCGGCTCAGTTCTCAAGATTGTCCAGGTCCTTCTGAATGCCATTCCATCCCTCAGGCGTGCCAGCTGCACTGCTCAGCCTGGTGTCATCTGCAAATTTGCCGAGGGTGCACTTGAACTCTTTGTCTATGTCATTAATGAAGATATTAAACAAGTTTAAACAGTATGGGCCCCTCAGGGACACCGCTTGTCACCGACACCCATCAGGACTCTGAGCTGCTGACCACCACTCTCTAAATGCAATTCATTACTATCCAAGATCTACTTACAATCTAGTTACTACCAAATGCAATGTGGGTTGGCCATATATTTGTAAGTCAAATGCCTGGGCCTACATTTAATATTAGTGAAGTTCAGCACTTTTTTAATCCTCTGAGCCATGCCAGACCTCTAACAATTCTATGATTAAAGAACTAATGCATTGAAATGAATGTTTTATTTACAGCCCATTTTACCTGCAAAATGTTTATTGCAATACAATAAAGACTTGCTTGGGCATCTTACAGAGTTAAGCATATCTTTGTTTTAGCATTTAATTTGTGATGTTGTAGTATTTGTGTGAAATATCACCAGGAAAATAATTTATTTTTCACTTAACTCTATTACCTCATTTATAAGCCTTTTTCTGCACCATGACCTTGTAATAAGTGTAGTTAGCTGCTGTCTGTTGTCAGTCTGAACAGTTCTTTGAAGAGTAAAAGCAAGTGTCTAATTTGTACCTCACTATTTATTAATCTGCTGTATTATTGTGTTAAACATCTTTCCAAAGTTTGTTATATGTTGTGGTTTAACCCCAGTGGGCAGCTCACCTCAAACAGCTGCTCACTCATTCCCCCACCTGCAGAATGGGGGAGATAATCGAAGGAGTAAAAGTGAGAAAACTCATGGGTTGAGATAAGACAATTTAACAGGTAAAACAAAAGCCACACATGCAAGGAAAGCACAGCAAGGAATTCATTCACTGCTTCCCATGGACAGGGAGGTGTTCAGCTATCCCCAGGAAAGAAGGGCCTCATCACACAAAATGATGACTTGGGATGACAAATGCCATCACTCCAAATGTTCCCCTTTTTCTTCTTTTCCCGCAGCTTTATATGCTGAGCATGACACCAGACAGTAAGGGATATCCCTTGGGTCAGTTGGGATCAGCTGCCCCAGCTCTGTCCCTTCCCAGCATCTCATGCACCCCCAGCCCCCTCATTGGTGGGGTGAGGAGCAGAGAAGGCCTTGGCTCTGTGTAAACACTTCCCAGCAACAACAAAAGCACCATGTGATCAATCTTGCTTCCATCAGAAATCCAAAATATAGCCCCATACCAGCTACTAGGAAAAAAATTAATTTTATCCCATCCAAAACCAGCACAACATGTTAAATACAAAACTCAAATCCCAATTTCACCATATTTGTTATGCCTCCCTTCAGGAGCTTCTGACTTTTTAAAGCTAGATCACATATTTGACTTTGCAATTGAACTATAAATTTATCCAGGGTATTTTTTGCTGCAAAATCAGAATTGCCTGGTAATTGATTGGGTTTTTTCCCACCTTTTTTATTAAATTTGATCAGGATTTGTCATCCTAGACTCCTATATTCCAAGGCACCTTTTCCTCAAATGAATCTTACTGCCATCCATGGGACAACGCAACGATAAAACCAAAGCAAGAAGGTTTGAACTGGCAAGACATTAAAAAAAAAAAAAAAAATCAGCAACATTAAAGCTTCAAGAAATAAGACCTGAAATATTTATTCAGAAAAGTGTGCCAACTTTTGAGCTTTTGCTCCTCAGTCAGAATTGTTGGTATAGATGGCACATACCCAGGAGTACTGACTTCTTTAGAAGCAGACTAGGCAAATGCAGCTGTAAGCTTGCTGTCCAAACACCCAGTAAAGCACCCAAGTTTCTACATTAATATGCTGCTTCTAATGAGCACCATTTTTCAAAAAAAATTTAGTTTCAGAAGACTGAACATTTTCATATAAGCAGTAAAGACTCACACGGTGATCCTTGCTACAAAGTTAGAAGTGCTTAAAATAAACCATGGCTTCTTTAAAATAGAATTTCGAGACACTATAAATGCAGACAAATGGATTATATTTTCTTAAAATCAGTTTCAGCATTTAAATATGCTCTGCAAAGCTGTATCCTTTTCTTATTTTTTCCTAATTTTTAATTTCTCTTTTCAACTCAACACCTTGGCATGATATATAACCTCATGATATATTACTGTCTTCCTTTTGTAATACTTTTCAGTGATACATAATGACAATTGTTATTTCTTTAAAATAAAAATAAAGAAATGATAACATTGACCTAATGGTTTTATTTGGGATTTGTTTTTTTTTTGTAGAAAGGTAAAACATAGTTTTAGTGACAAATCAAATAAATTATCAAAAAGAAGCTCTTGAAAGATTCAGCATAGCTGTAGAGGTAAAGGTATGCATTGTACAATTAGGAATAATTTGGTGAGGCTTCTGATAAACACAGGAACAGTCTTCTGTACTGTTTTTTTCAAATAATTTAAATAAAAGCAACAGTAATCTGTCAGCAGTGCCCCATCCAAAATAACTAATATATATATTAAAATGACAGGTTATATATTAAAATTGCATTTCTGATCAAAACATGTTCTTGGTTACAGATGAGTTATTATTGAGTAATTTATTTAACTTGCTGAAGACATTCTAATGAAAGCAGCTGTAAAGTGGTTTCACAGGATAGTGTCATCAGCTGCAAGATAATGTGAGACTTCTCATATTTCCTGTCAAGTCAGTGTCTCTCCCTCAGCATTACGGTGGGGTCAAGAGGTGAGAAAAACTTGTCCACATAAGAGATAAAATAGGTATAAAACCATGTTGCAAACGGGAAGGTCAGAGATTCAACTAATGGAACAAATTCTCTATGAGAAAGTTTTTCTGCCTAGTTTGAAATATATTTATGCATCAATATATATTAGTATATATTTTTAAAATTGCAGAGGACTTACTGTTCCACTTCCATCCCAATTATTCTATGGAAACTGAGTATGTTTGTGGTAGAGAGCAGCCTAGGAGACACAATCAGGGAGCAGAATCCGAGCCCCATTGTGCTAAACAACCAACAGATGAATCAAGCTGACAACTGAGAGGTGACTATCTGCATTTGAAAACAGAGTGAAATGAATTTACTGCTCTAAGGTCTTAATCTTTCTACTTCTAATCCTGCAGGTAGCTTAATTCAAGTCAATGGCAACTAACCTGAGTAAAACAGCAGGATTTAGCTCTTCCTCAGTCCTGTGCTTTCATTAAAGGAGGGACAGAGAGCACTGAAACAGACATACAACAGGCTTGCCTTCAACTCCTTTGTGTTTGCCTGTGAGGAAGACAGACACTCAGAATTGCTGTTTTTCCTTTCAAAGGGCAGATTGTGCATGCTGCTCTTTTTATATTTTAGTCTTTCATTAGGAAGTAATGGATACTGCATTTTCCTCTACAAGGCTTTTTTTGCACAGGAGAATTCACCAGTGCATTTATGGTGGGATATAATCATACCAATGTAACAACCCATTGCTAATACTGATATGCCAGAATAGTTACACCAGAAATTTCTCCCTTTTAGACAGCAGCTTTGTTCTGAAAGTATGAACATATGACATGTGGCTGCACTGCTACACTTACAGAAGTCTTCACCCACTGCCTGGGATTATTTCCTATGTATTTTAAGTGTCCTCCTGCATATTGGTTGATGCTTTTGTTGAAATACTCAATTCTATATTTACACAAAGAGCTCAAACAATCACCACGAAATCCCCTCTAGCTGAGCTTATCACAGGCACCCACAATACCTCCTGCCAATATAATTCAGGGATTAATCCCCATCCAACAGGGAATTTGGAATTGCATATACCCACCTTATAATCAAGGCAATTATATGACCAGCCTTGACCTCTCTCCACTGTGATGCTTGTTAGACCTTTCACTCCCTTATCTCCAAAGCCACCACTTCCCTTCTGGCTAAGGACCAGAACTAACTCAAATCTTGTGACAGCGACAAGTTTTTCCAGAGAACCAGGTTTCTAGGAAGGTGGTGGGATCCCATGGAGATAAAAGATGAGAGAGGAAGATCTGTAAAGCTCTAAGGAAATGACAGGACCAATAGATAGCAAGAGAAAAGAAGTACAAGATCCTGTGGACAGGAAACTCTGTCGTTCCTCTCTATGGGCACTGCTCTCCTTCAGACTTTTCTCATTCCTGTGGTGGTCTGGACAACCATGTTGCTTACCACTTTTAACCCTCCAGATTGTACAAAAAAGCAAAAAAGCAAAAAAGGCTAGGCTATTCCGTGGGAGAAGGAAAGGATGTAAAGCACAGCAAAGTCAGAATGACACCATAAAGTTGTAGGCATATATTGCTCAGGTGGAACAAAAGACTGTATGGTAAGAGACAAAATTTTCCAGGGTAAAGCAACTCCATCACCATCTCAAGAGCAGACAAAACAATCCATCCTGCCATAAAATAGCTGCAGGATAATCTGTCCTGGAAAGCAGCTTTGTAGAGAAGGATCTGGGGGTCCTGGTGAATAATAAACTGTCCATGAGCCAGCAGTGTGCTCTTGTGGCCAAGAAGGCCAGTGGTATCCTGGGGTGCATTAGGAAGAGCTTTGCCAGAAGGATGAAGGAGGTGATCCTGCCCCTCTACTCAGCCCTGGTGAGGCCAAATCTGGAGTACTGTGTCTATTTTGTGGCTCCGTGGTACAAGAAAGACAAGGAATGAGAAGAGGATCCAGTGGAGGGTTATTTTAGAGAATTGGAGCAACTTTGTTATGGGAGAGCTGGACCTGTGTAGCTTGTGGAGATGACTGAGGAGGGGATTTTATCATTGTATACAAATATCTTAAGGGGAGGTGCTGTGACAGGACAAGGGGACAAGATGTGTGAACTTTAAACACGGGAAGTTCCATGTGAATATGAGGACAAATTTCTTTACTCTGAGGGTGACAGAGCAGTGGAACAGGCTGCCCAGAGAAGTTGTGGAGTCTCTTTTTCTAGAGACATATAAACTGACTCCTGGTCACAATCATGTGCAGCCTGCTCTACTAAACTGGCTTTAGCAGGGGCTTGGACCAGATGAACTCAGAGATCCCTTCAGTCCCAACCAGGGCTTGAAGTGTTCTGAGATACAGGAGAGCCAGTACCAGATCCTAGTTGAAACCACAGGGCAAGAACTTCAAATGCAATGATAAGAAAGAAAAGTGAAAAGAAGAAGAAAAGAACAGCACTTTAGCTGACCCTTATTAATTTTCCCCACTCAATAATTTACGCCTTGTTAATTTTTCCACTTCATTGGCAATGCCAACAAAATATCTCCAAGGCAAACTTCACACCTGCCAACAACATGATTCTCCCCTTTACTAGCTCCTTTTAAATCTCAGGTTGGGAACAAGGGGAAGAAGAAATTAGAACGATCAGTAACTATTTCTGGGCTGTTTCCTTATCAGAGATGTAAATTGCATCATATGAGCCTACATGTAATATTTTTTATTAATTTTCAATGTTTTAGTAATTAGGCTAAAAGCAATAAGCTGGGACACTCAATACTGTTATCTAATGTGATGTCTCAGCCCTGTAATTCTAACAAAAAGCAGGGTGAGAGGTATTGTGAGTAATTTTAAATCATCCTTAAATAGGAGAGGAAATAAAACACAGATTTTTTTTTTGTCTTGCCTTTTTTGTAGTAAACAGAAGAGCAAATGTTCTTCTAACCTAAATGGGAATGTGAAATGAGTGCTGTATCATAGCAACAGCCAGAGGTTTGTCTCAATATTTGAATGATTATGAACATCCTTGTTAAGTGTGTAGTACACTGCTATGTCATAAGGAAAACCTAGTAAATTACTGCTATAAAAGTGAGCTGTTGAAGCTGAGTGTCTTAGATTCCTTAATGATAGCACTTATTTAGCACTGCAAGAGTGAATTTTTATTCCCAGGCATCCTTTTTAATGACAGGAGACAGATCATAAGAAGACAAATAATAAGTCCTGATATACTGGGAGCAAAAACTCTCAGATGTATTTTGAAATTGTGCTTCACAATTTTCAAATCAATGTGCAAAGTAACCTTTTTCAGGAATACGTTTTCATATCTAGTGTCGAAACTGGGTGAATTGTCAATGAGTTGTAATGGAGAAAGCTTGTTTTATTGACATCTGTATTTGTCCAGACCAGGGGTTACATGGTAGGCTGGATTTTGTCTTTTAGATGATTTCTTGCACCAGGTTACTTAAGTCTGGTTTGTCCAGTTCTTAAATATTGTGTGTTGCAACCAAGCAACATGGCTAACGTTTTGAAAAGCACCTAACTAGGTTCTAACACCAGGGCTGCATTCACAGAAAAATGTGCTGTTACAAAATGTGCCTTGCAAAGACAGTGCGGGCCAGGAATTCACTCTGTAGCACCATGGGATGAGAGCACCATGCACATCAGAAGAGATAGTTCTGTGATGTGTTTGTGTGTGCATGTGTGTATAGAATCAGGGCTTTTGAGGGGGAAGCATAAAACCTCATCAAGTCAGATAAAGAGCTGTTAAGGTGCTGGTCAGTGAGACACATGGAGGAAAGGTATCTTAAAAAAGACAGTAACATGACCCTGCATGGAATACTTGCATTGATCTAGGATCCAGAGTAATAAACCTAATTGGACAACAGGCTTCATTTGTGTGCTGACACTCCCTGTCACAAGTTAATTGTTTTAGTTAAGGTAAAAAATAGTCAGCAGGAAGAATTGAGAGTATTCCCTCTTTCCAGTACAACCTTCTTACTGCCTGAAAAATGGAAATGGTTATGAAGAACATGGAGAATGCAGCTGAAATCCCCTAACACAACTCATTACCCTTCAGATGCTTTAAGAAACAGGAATGGTTTTTGAGAGGTGCCTTTAATCTGTAGGAAGCAGTAAATATTTCCCAGTGGTGAATCCTGACTGAAAGGAGCCATTTGTTCCAGCTGTGACCATGCCTCTGCTTGTTTGACTCAAAGAACTGCCAAACAAGGTTATTGTTCTTCAGTGAGAAGTTTGGAGGAAGAAAAAGCACCCCCATTCTTTAGCCCCAGCAGGTTAATCGGTTTTTCCCTAAAACTTTATAACAACTGGTACTCTGACCACATCAGACTAGTTAGGGCTTGGCAGCCCTAACCCCCATGGTTGGCCCATGAACACCAGTGTAGGAAGGGAAGCTCATCACTTCATCCCATTTTGGTGCTGAGTGCCAGTCTCTAAATTCTAGTCAATGGTTATGTCTGTTTTGTGAAATACTGATTGCTAATTTTGGGGATTTATTGACATTGGCATGAACTGGCTGCTCAAGGTTGGCTTTCTTTGTGGCAAATGTTTTTTGGGTTGGTTTTTTTTTGGGGGGTGTTATTTTTTGTTTTTTTGGAGCTACAGTATTTTGATCTGATTCTAATCTAAAAAATATTGATTTTGCTAATGATGTGGGCAAAGTCATGTAATACGCTCCTTTATAGAAGCTCTAACTAATGCAGAGAAAATGCAGGGAAAGATAATAGAAAGGCTAAATAGGATATGCATGGAATATCTTAATTTTGCTACAAGCTGGGCTAATTAACTCTAATTCCTTTTAATGAAAGGGTGATAAATAAAACTATATTGAAGCTCTTGTCTCTTATCCTTTCCTTGCTTCAGTGCTGGTATTACTCTATTGTCTTTTTCCCCTAATTTCCAGAAGTGTAAGAGAAGAATATGGCCCTTTCATTTTAAGGAAGAAACCCTTAATATCAGAACTCTACTCTGGCACTAAAAACTAGTGCAGACAACAACTTCCCTGAGCTGGTTTCTGGAGGTACCTGAAGGTGTTACCCCTCCTTGGAAACAGCTTGTCTGCACTGTAACATTACTTCTTTTGGAAAAATGGGTATGTTAATTTTTCCTGAACATGAAAATTTGACATGTTTGAGTCAAGTTTCTTTTCCCTGTGACCATCCTCTCCCCTCAAATTGCTATCAGAGAGGTAGAATTTTCTTTAAATTAAAATGAGACTTTCAGAGTGCCCCGCTATTGTGTAATAGCAATGGAAAATGGCCTGCAGTCCTTTGTCACTGAAAAATACATGTTTTCAGCTAAAAAGATGCATTTTTCTTATTCTTGGTCTCTCTTCCTAGCCTCTTTGAAATCTGAGAAATGATGCAGCAGATGCTGAGCTGCAAACTAGAAGACATATATGATTTAAGTATCAGTTGCCTGGTATTTTTTGCCTGGTTCATTTAGTTCACTATGATAGAACACTGCAGCTGTTCAAATTAAAATAGAAATCTTAAAAAGATCACAATTTTTATTTCTTTTTTTTCCCCCAGCTATTTTTAAAATTTTCAAAACTGTGTACTCTTTGTCAAATAAAATCAATATGTATCTTATGTATAAATATGTCTCTTTTTTTACATGCTAATTTTATTGTTTCCAGGGGCAACTACAGAAGAATAAACACAAACAACCAGTGTGTTCCATGCTTGTTTTCTATTTGTTACTGTGTCATGGGCAAAATTTTTGAGAGGATAAACTCATCATCATAATTTTGCTCTGTTAAATTGGCTGATTCTTGGTTCTGTTCACAACAGCCTCAACAGATTCCAGGGAGACTAAAGGGCTGTTGGGTTACATTCTACCTTTTTTTCCACATGAGAATTTGGGAATGAGATGGGGTTTTATAGTTGATGACATCACCTATATACCAACACAATGATCACATGTATTGTTTAACCATAAGCCATTAGATATTGCTTGGGAATGTTTTAAAAATTAATATCCTGGACATCACTGCTGTGTGGGTTTTCTTGAAACTCAGCCTTCTATATAAGGAATAATATATAAAGGAGTCAAAATAAATAATTTGGCTGTGCTACAGCTAAACAGTGTATGTTGTATAAAGGTAGCTTCTTATATTGTACTTTGATGATTGCATTTCCTTTTAATCTGTTCTCCTAAAACTGCTACAACCACTAAACTAATTTGGTTCCAGTGTCACGACTCAGTCCTATAGCTCAAAAGAGAGACTCCAAGGAATGATGATTTATAAAACTGAAAATTCATTCGAATGTTTACCAAAAAATACTTTGTAGCCTTTGCACTTGCTGCTTTCCTATTTCAGATTCTATTTTAGGGTACAATCCAACCTGAATGCATTAAGGACAGATTATTTTTCCCACTCAATTCACCTTTTCAAGTTTTGAGCAGCCCCCACTCCAGAAATGAGCAGCCCAACAGTGTATTTCACTAATATCAGAAAAGGCAATGCCTGAAGCGGTTACAAAGATCAGTGAAGGAGCTTTGGAGAGATGACTGACATAAACATTCCAGCTATGGAAAAGAATGAAGCTATTGAAGAGGGAAAAAATCAGACTAAGAAACCAGGGACCTCTAAAACAAAAGGTTCAGCTCCATTTCTATTGAAGATACATTAAAGTCATTATGATTTTTCTGTAGGCTACAAGGAAGGCTTAGGTTTCAGTTTGTTACTTTGTTAATAAAAGTCAGTCCTCCACATATAAATAATCAAATGTTTTAAGAAAGGTGAAATATTTTGCAATATTTTGGTGCTCTCTTGAGGCATTCTCACATCCTCCATGTGTAGATTGATTTTTCCCTCCTTTTTTCTACCCATCACCTGATAGTTTTATCTATTGGAGGGATTAGAGATTATGTTGCTGTGATGGTTAGTCACTTGTGAAGGATAAAAATATCACAGTGGAGCTGGATGAGTTAAATTTAACGGGTGTGTAATTGACAGGCATGTACAGGATAAGCACTTTCCTTACGTACTTCTCAGCGCCACTTAGTTCACAGTGTGCTCCACAAATATTGGCAAGGAAATATGTCATGTGCCAGGGAATGAGTAAGAGAGATTTGTGTGAAATATGGATGCCAGAGAATGTCTAATTATAGCTCATGAAAGACCAAACAATAACCAATAACAAAACCCAACAGAATCATTCCCTCAAACCAAAGGTGGATTAATGATTTTTGCAGACAACTGACAATAATAATAGTCACCAAAATTCCTATGTAGTCAAGAGCCCATGGGTAAAAAAGTGGCCTAGATCTGTGGAAAAAAGGTTCTTATCATGACAGAATGCAGGATGAAATCATCTTTACTTGTGCAAAAGGCACTCCAGCATCTTAAATATAAAACTGTTAAGCTATGTTGGAACTGGGGAAGGAGCAGCTTTTTCCCAACTAGAAAAAATAAATCTGACTTGTACTTCCAACATTCAAAATAAGGCAGCAGATGGAGTTGCTAGGAGACAGAAGGCAAAGAACAAGAGCATGAATGTGCTCTAGTGTCTCTACACAATAGCAAAGAGTATATGAAATGAGCTGGAGCTTTAGATCTCACCATCAGCTATGACTGTTACAAGTATGAAATGCAGTCTTTGTGCTAACCAGAATGCTTATTCTGAACAATTTTAATAAGGAGATCTATGAGAATTGTATTATGTGATATTTAATGCTGCTCTGCAGTCAATCCTTGTAACCACGGAATTACAGTATAATTCAGATAGGAGGGACCTTGGGAGGTCTAGCCCAACCTCCTGCTGAAATCATGAGGTCAGACCAGGATGCTCAGGGATTTATACAGTCATCTCTTCCATGAATGGAGATGGCATAACCTCTCAGCACAACCTGCTCCTCCTGACAGCACTCATGGGAAGAGAGGTTTTCCTCATATCCTCTCTGAACCACTCTTGTGTTAATTAGTGCCTGCTTCTTCTCAGACTCACTGTGGCTCCATCTCCTAACTGACATCCCTGCAGATACTGGGGGCTTCTGTCATGTCCCTCCAAAGCCATCTCTTCTCCTGACTGAGCAAGTCCCAGTCCCACAGCCTCACTTCATGGGACAAATGGTCCAGCCACAATCATCCTGGCTGCCCCTGCTGAACTCATCACTCTTTATTGCTGCTTCTTGTACTGAAGGCCTAAAACTGGACACTATTATTCATGTGACCTAAGAAATACTGGCTGTTCTCCTGTTAATACAGTTCTGGATGATGTCAGCCATCTTCGGCATCTTTTGCCAAGGTGCACTGCTGGCTTGTGTGTGGCGCGTGCCTAATTTTGAACCCACCAACACAGCAGGTCAGCAAGAGCCTGCTGCCACTCCAGGGATTTTTGTTGACTATCCAATATAAGTACAAAGATATATTGCAAGGTGGAAAGAGTAATAGGGTCATGTGCAGAATTGATGAAATGTGAAATGAAAGTAAAGCCTGGCTGAAAAGTTGTCTTGGGAAAGGTGAAATGGATGAGGAATGAAAGAAGTGTCACTAGGCTTTGATTATAGCACACTTAGAGTAAGAAAGATTTTGTAACAAATAATTTTCTTGGAGAAGAATCTCAGGTAATTTCACCACCACTGAATAAGAAACCATCATGAAAAGGGCTTTGTGAAACAGATTAGAAAACAAGTTTAGAATATAGATATTAAAATATCCATTGAATGCTTAAGTTCTTAATCTACTTTTATGATAATTCTAATTGGTGAAAAAAATGAAAAAAAAAATCTATCCAGTTATAGAAAAATACTTATATTTAATAATAAATATAAGAAGAAAAGAGTTTATCAGTTATAGTATTATGAGGTCCTCAGATTTTCAGACAGATATCTGTAGAACAAAGAAATACAGTGAGCAATATGTAAGTCAGTACTTATTTGGTTCTGAGTGGAGAAAAATTGCCAAAGAAAAAAGTTTGCTGGAAAAAAACACTGGCCAGAAGGCATAAAGTAGTATAGTTCTTATGTTAATTTTAATAAACTGCTTGAATAACTATCAATTCTTACTTTAAATATTTATTCCAAAAGCTTTTTTCAATAAATTGTCACTTTATTTGAATAATAACTCCTAAAACTACAACGATTTTACCTTTTGAGCAATATATTTGCTGTAGATGATGATGAAATCTACTAGTCCTCTGTAGAGTTTAGAGGTATCATCTAATCATAGTTGTTAATGATCAAAGAGAATCCCCAAACCTTGAACTATGTGTTTGTGTTCTTATGTAATAGGTTGCAGGTAATCACAGAGCTGACATAAGGAAAAGAAGAAAAAAACCAAAAAACACCAAAAACCCAAATAAAAATAAAAGTAGATAAAAATAACAAAATTGTTTACAGATCCTAGAAAATGCAGATTATAAGGCATCTGGACAAAGCCACAAGAAGGACAGAAAATAGAAAGAGACGTTGGGGTGAAAGTGGAAAATGAATCCAGGAGGAGTCACCAAACAAGAAAAAGTAGGGTGTGCATGCAGGAATCTGTACGCAGCATGAAGCCCCAGGCAATGCTGGTTAACCAAACCTGATCTACAGCATTCAGCACTGGCTCTATCAGTGGTTAAAATAAAAACAAACAACAACCTCCCCAAAAAATAGGCAAGTAAGTAAAGCAAGTAGGGCATTCAATGCATGACTGGCTGATACTAGTTGTCAAGCTGAGACTTAGCAGGAAATGAGCTTCAAATAAGCTTCAGTATTTGGCATAACTAGACTTTTCTCAGTTGCAGCTTCTCTGGGTTTGGCTTGCACACAACCTCTGTCTGAAAGGATTCAGCAGGGAAAGGATGATTGTGTCTGTGCTGGTCCCACCACCTGCTCTAAGGATGGATTCCCACTTCGTCAATCAGTGAATTGTGTTCTACAACTTGCTGCACGCCCCCTTGAGCAGCCTAGCCCTATCTATAGCACTAGGATATGACAGATGCAGCAGCTATCCCTTGCAGCCACCTACTCCCAGGCATGTTAAACACTGGTGTATCTGTGCAGGATGCCAAAGGTGTGTTTGCATAAGGAGTTATGTATTATGACAGCTCACTGCCTGCTAGGAAGGGGTTTCAAGGCTGGGCCAGGTGGAGGTGATGGGAGCTGGCTTGCTTCCACCCATAATGCTTATTGGAGCAGGCCCTGAGATGGTTTTATCACTGAGTCATTTCCAGGTTTTAGCTGGGTGGATACCAAGTTGCTCCATGAAGGATCCAGCATGTGCACATGGGCAATAGGAGCAGGCCCAACTGACAGCTCTGATGTACCCAGAACTCATGTTTGCCAGGTACTTTAACTCAGTCTTACTGCCTGGCAAGCCTTCAAAGTGAAAATAGGCACATCTTATCTAGGAAAACAAATGTTCACAGCCTTCACTGCAGTATGGAAACCTTCTTTCCGCTAATTTTCAAGTCTCCTCACCCAGAGTACTATAAATATTTACAATATTTTCCCATGTGCCTATAGAATGTAAATACCAAACTTGTAGAGAAATAATTTAACAAGATTCAGACCCAGGACTTTTTAATACCACTATAAAAAGAAATAGCTGCTCTTATTATCCAGGGACATTATATCTGTGCTTTAAAAGGCAGAAATTCTAGGATGAAATTAGATAAGAACAAAACATTAACTGAGTGGTGAGAACACTTTGGGGCATCTGTGTGCTTTGTGAATGGAACAAGTTCCCTAAGTGCTCAACAGAAGGTTGACCAAGTCAGATTTGAGGGGAAGAACAAGGCTCTGCACCTTCTTTGTGTTTTGGCTGAAAGAAAGGTAGGAAGGAGCAGAAAGGAAAGGATGGACAAAAACTTCCCTCATTGAACTCTGGCTCAAGAGTTCCTTTGCAGCCATGCAAAGGTGGTGTAGATTTTCCATTTATTTCCTAAGGGTAATAGTGGTTCCCTGCATTGAGCTAGCATTCAAAGCCAGACTGACTAGCACTTCATGGTATGCCACCACCAAGCCAAGTACAGCATCTGAATTGGCACAGGGTGTGCTCTATGAGTCTTTCTGTGCCTTGCTTGTTTTTACAAAGCCTTTTTCTACTTGTGATGTACTACTAAAAGTCTCCTCCTGAAGACAGGATTTTTTCTTTCCTTCAGGGTGGGCACACTCTTAATTTTAAAAGTTGAAATCATAACATGGAGTTGTTCTCTTTGCTTTTTCCTTTAAAATTTCAGCTCATTCTCAAGCATTGAAAAACTAAGATTCAGATCATTACTCTGCTGATGGAGAGCTCAACCCCATCTTCTCCACATCCTAGATAAATCCTTTCTCTACCAGGCTACTTTGGGTTCAGATGCTCCTTCCTTCTGTTTCTGGAGCTGTGGCACTATACAATTCTGCCACTTGTTTGTTTGTCTGCATAACTCATAGCCCCATGGTTAGATTACCTTTTCAGAGAAGGGATATGTGGATTTGAGTCTCCATCAGGTTCAGGACAAAAGATGGAATATGTTCCATGTCCTGGTGAGTGTCCTAATATTTGCATAATCTGACACAGAGTGGGTAACACCATCATCTTTGCCTTTGGAGGTACATAAAGAAAAATTACAAAGTCCATTGCTATTTTTATGGAACCTCACTTTATTGCAGTTTGTCTTATTTTTAGACCAAGAACTGGATTGGGATCTTTGTGGAGGTGAAGCAGATGGAAGGTATCAGGTTGGTGTGACACTTGGGGATATGTATGTTAAGTCAATCCTCATAAAGCAAATTAAAACCAAACAAGAAGGCGATTGGCGAGTCTATGTGATTTTGGGGGTTGGGCACACAAAGCAGACTTGTTCTTGCAGTGTTGTATACAGAGACACATATTCATTCCCAATACTGCTTCCAACCCAGGCCCTTTTAGGTAGAAAGAAAACAGATCAGTTCTGGAGGATGCCTCTGTTCGTCTTTCTCTTCACATACACATCTCTGGTGTGTCTGTGGCATTTGGCACATTGTAGTCTGCCATCATTCCACAACTTGACTTCCTGTGGTGTGAAATCATTAGCTGATTTAGACTTGTCAGGATTAGCTCTGCCCCGTGGTGCAGTGTGAAGACATCCCTATAGAGATGAGTTCAAAACAGTGCTGCCACCTAGACAGCAGATACCACATCAAGAGGCACTGGCAAATTAGGACACAGACTTTTCTCTCCTCTGTCCATCTTAGCAAAATTTTCCAGGTATCTCTATTATGTTGTCAATTTCTTGTGATTCTTGCTGGAAACAAAATTTGCTTGGGGGCCCCTACATTCCTTAAATTTGTGTATTCTCTATATTGTTGTCATAAGTTGTTATATGGGTGTGGCAGTTTAATGAAGATGTGGTGAGGAGGTAATGGGTGAAATAACTATTTCATAAGGCAGTAAGAAATGCTGTAAGATGATCTCCAGTCTTTCATTAGAATCTAGTGCGTTATTTATCAGTGAAAAAGACATGGTAGAACAGGTTCATACAGGAAATGAAACTTCAGCAAAAGTAGATGTCAGATAAAATCAACATTCAATTCAACTCTATCTTAAAGGAAAATATGCACATCATTTTGGGCTCAGGCACATGCAAAATCTTTGCTGGTTTGGGGGTTAAATTAACACCTATCTAAAACAGCTGTTAATATGCTTTAGTGGTTCTGTGTACCAAAACGAAATTTATCTTCTAATTAAATGAGATAGTCAAAACCTAGCATTTAATCTATCTTAATGAAGTCCTAAAGAAGGGGTAGCATTTAATAGTCTCTTTTGACTTTGTTGTGTTAACAGTGATAAAGGAAAGGATTTAAAACTGATGAGTCTAAATGAGGTTTTTTTTCATTTACAAGTGCAATTGAAATAATCCTTATTTGTTTCAAAGTAATTTTAAAGGTGATAAAAACAGGTTTTTAACCTTGGCAATTGGATAATCTCAAAAAGGGGTAATGATATAAAATTACCATTCCCTCCTCCAACACAAAGCAATTATTAAAATTTGTCAACCTGACTTCATGGGATTTCATCTGACTTCTTGCTGCAGAGGCAGTGAACTTTACCAGCAAATTCAAATTAATAAAGAGGGCTTATTTTTGCTACTGAACTTGATGGTCAGCTTTGTCTACAGATAGAAATCTATTTGAAAAAATTATAAAGCATGGTGATTCAGTAGATGTGCACTTGCTCCTTTTCATTCAGTTTAATTAGCCTTTTATACCTCATAATAGTTTGTCTAAAAAAATTGGCAAATTTTTACTCGGCATTTTGAATTTATAACAAAAGCCCATGACATGGAAAGCCCATCTTGGTTTGCTGTAATACCAATAGCTCCCAAAGCCATGAAATATAGTTGACCAAGATACAAAGGAACACCAAAAAAATCTTGAATCCTGAAAATATTGAACACATCTGCAAACACTGAGAAACAAAAAATAAGAAAATCATTGGACTTTTAATGTAAAAAATATGTTGGGAGAAGCCTATTTCCCCCCTTTCCTCTGAACAGCACATACATTCACTCCATCTGATTTCCTCCCTACTCAAATCAACATTACTGTTCTACAGGATATAAGCTGTTTTTCACCTCTCTGGGTCTCTTGGCTCTTCCACAAGTGTTATTAATGTTAGGAGTCATGCTGATTTCATCCCATTCCTAGTAGTAAACACCAGAGATTTTGTCTCATCAACGCAGGGCTATCCCTGCACTTGCAAATAGAGCAGTGCCGGGATCCTTGCTTAAATCCTCTCTGGCCAGCTGGCATGGACTAGTCTTGTTCCTACCACTGAAGGCTCATAAACAAGTTTGCTACATCCCAGCTATCTATTGGGAAATAGTGCATGGCTTTTTCTAACTCTGGGCCTATGCTGAGGATTTGTTTGGGAACTGGTCAGGGCCTCATACCAGGGACTGTTTTACTCCTTAACAATAGAGAAGGCAAAATCACAATGTTAGCGTCAGTCTGCCAATATAAACATAACCAGGTGGACTTCTTTTTAAGACCTTTTTGGATCTCTTTCTGGATCCATAGTCTCCTCTGGAGCTGGTGGGCCACCTTCTTGTGGGGAACCTTCATCTCTTTGCTCCCAGCCCAGGCAGTAGCAGTACAAGTGCAGAGGAGACTCCTCAAAAAAATATTTCTTCAGTATCCTTGTCCTGACTGTGATAAAGGGAGAGAATTCTGACTTTTGTTGTACAGGGACAGTATTGCTTCTTTTTTACAGACAGTGGCTTTATTATCTGTCCCTTTTGGGAAATCAAAAATTTCTCAGGGGCCAGAGTCTGAAAATTTTTCAGAAGGGGAAAGAGCACAGCACAGCAAAGAGGTTAATTTGTAGAAGATTCATTTCAACTAACACTTTTGACAATCTGGTAAAATCTAGTTTCCTAGTGAAACATACTATTTCCTTTATTTCAGAAAAAGCAGGTCAACCACCTGATATTTCCAACCCAGTGCAAAGAGAGCATTATGAGAGCTGAGGCAGCACTTAAGTCCCACACAAATCTGACTCTCTGAGAGTTATTTCTGTAAACTGACAGCCACAAACTCCAAATCACGAAACTGAAGTGTAAAAAAAAAAAAAATCTGTATTGCAGAATATCTTGTATAATATTAAGCTTTAAAGATTTCTGTTTCTAATTTTATCATAGCCTTTTTTTTTTTTTTAAGTTTTATGTCACACAGCAAGAAGGGCAGAGTTGCCACATCCTTGCATCTTGTGATGTGGTATGTAAGTCAGCTGAGTCCTAGTGTGAAAAAGAAAACAAAGCATTTCTAGTATGCCCCAAACACTTCTTTTAATTGTAGTATATTTAATTCATCATGGGCCTGTCAGATTTCAGGCAACAGCATAAACAGTCTTTCAGAGACGCTGATGGCTCCAAGTCTGACTTTTTTTATATTGAAACAGTTCTTAGTTCTGTTTGTTTGCTACACAGTATTTTCCTCAGTGTTGGTTTATGCTGAACTGAGACTTGGCAATGTTTTCCATTGGAATGTAACACTGTCATGCAAGGTCAAAAGGGAAAATGCCAGTCGGTGTTTCCCAGTGATTATACACATGTAACATTATTTCCTTTCATTGAACTCAGCATTTATTTCTGAGAAATAACTGTTATTTTAGCTTGCATCACTGCAGATATTAGTCATAAACCTATGCAGCTATTTATGTCTTATGTTCAATTGTCAAAGAAAAATTCCTTCCTTCCTTCCTTCCTTCCTTCCTTCCTTCCTTCCTTCCTTCCTTCCTTCCTTCCTTCCTTCCTTCCTTCCTTCCTTCCTTCCTTCCTTCCTTCCTTCCTTCCTTCCTTCCTTCCTTCCTTCCTTCCTTCCTTCCTTCCTTCCTTCCTTCCTTCCTTCCTTCCTTCCTTCCTTCCTTCCTTCCTTCCTTCCTTCCTTCCTTCCTTCCTTCCTTCCTTCCTTCCTTCCTTCCTCCTTCCCTCCCTCCCTCCCTCCCTCCCTTCCTCCCTCCCTCCCTTCCTCCCTCCCTTCCTCCCTCCCTCCCTCCCTCCCTCCCTCCCTCCCTCCCTCCCTCCCTCCCTCCCTCCCTTCCCTTCCCTTCCCTTCCCCCTTCCCTTCCCCCTTCCCTTCCCCCTTCCCTTCCCCCTTCCCTTCCCCCTTCCCTTCCCCCTTCCCTTCCCCCTTCCCTTCCCCCTTCCCTTCCCTTCCCTTCCCTTCCCTTCCCTTCCCTTCCCTTCCCTTCCCTTCCCTTCCCTTCCCTTCCCTTCCCTTCCCTTCCCTTCCCTTCCCTTCCCTTCCCTTCCCTTCCCTTCCCTTCCCTTCCCTTCCCTTCCCTTCCCTCTTCCCTTCCCTCTTCCCTTCCCTCTTCCCTTCCCTCTTCCCTTCCCTCTTCCCTTCCCTCTTCCCTTCCCTCTTCCCTTCCCTTCCCTCTTCCCTTCCCTCTTCCCTTCCCTCTTCCCTTCCCTCTTCCCTTCCCTCTTCCCTTCCCTTCCCTCTTCCCTTCCCTTCCCTTTTCCCTTCCCTTCCCTTCCCTTTTCCCTTCCCTTCCCTTCCCTTCCCTTCCCTTCCCTTCCCTTCCCTTCCCTTCCCTTCCCTTCCCTTCCCTTCCCTTCCCTTCCCTTCCCTTCCCTTCCCTTCCCTTCCCTTCCCTTCCCTTCCCTTCCCTTCCCTTCCCTTCCCTTCCCTTCCCTTCCCTTCCCTTCCCTTCCCTTCCCTTCCCTTCCCTTCCCTTCCCTTCCCTTCCCTCTTCCCTTCCCTCTTCCCTTCCCTCTTCCCTTCCCTTCCCTTCCCTTCCCTTCCCTTCCCTTCCCTTCCCTTCCCTTCCCTTCCCTTCCCTTCCCTTCCCTTCCCTTCCCTTCCCTTCCCTTCCCTTCCCTTCCCTTCCCTTCCCTTCCCTTCCCTTCCCTTCCCTCCTTTTGGATTTTTTCAGGGGATGGACAGAAAGGGAGGAGTAGCTAGACCTCAGACTAAGCTTTGGCAGTGGCTGCCTGTATAACTGGTTCAAGTAAAGCTCCTTCATACCTTTAGCTTCTAAAATGGAAAATTCTTTATTTTATCTGAAAACTCTTTCAGGAGTATCTGTACACAAATCTATTATAGTCTCTGCTAGAATCCCTCCAAGTACTGTTTAGAAGCTTTTAGAGAAGGAGGGGATTGGATTAATTCATTCTTTGATTTATTTTGAATTGCAGCCTTTTGAATGACAGAAATGCAATGCCCATTACCTTGGAGATGGACACATCTGCAAATCTGTTAAATAACAGAGTATTGCTTGCACAAGCTGTAATTTAAAGGTTGAAAAACCTTGCATCATCTCATCTCTGAAATATAAAACCACAGATGCTCACTTTCCCAACACTACATTTTACAAAGCTCTGAGCCAACTCCTTAAGTAAGCCCTTATGTAGTCCTGTTCAGTCCTTTTGAAGAGAAATTAAGGATATCTTTTTTATTCCAGTATGAATTCATCTGAATAGAGACAAATCAAGAATATATCTCTTTTGTTTTGTTTGATTACTGGAATGGCAGTGGGAAATGAATCTTCTTCATTACAAAATAATTTCCCTTTTACACATGACCTTGTCTGAGTACATTTTTAAGCACTTTGCACTTACCTAGTGCTATATTACCACAGGTATCTAGCTGCAATAGCCTGTGGGTTTATATCAGAGGTGAGATGTCATAGGAGTCTAACTCTCTATGCTAATTGTGAGGGTTTTAATTATTTCTGAAATGTCCATTAAATCCTATTAGAGACGGAGGTCCAGCTACAAAATTGAGTCACACATCTTAATTCTTGATAAATGATCTTGATGGGATTACTCTTGGCATTTAAACTCTTGCAAGCCAAGCAAGTTAGCTGCAGGAATGTCATTAACCACAAATAAAGGAGGCTTGATTATTGTTTCTGTTACACTAAGGTACCATGTTTATAGCAAGCAAACTCTCCAGTGAGTTTCAGTGAAGCGCAGTGCACTCGGAATGGGCAGGCATGGCCCAGTAAATATCCCTGTATACAGGGACCATCAGCTGTAGGACCCTCTGTAGCCTTAGGTCCCTGTAGGACCATCAGCTCTGGTCCTGCAAGCAGTAGATGTGTGTTAGCATGGCAGTGGCCCAGTGTGAGTATTCCTACCTCCAAGGAAGGGCTAATTCCCATAAGTGTAGTGCTACATTGAAACTGCATTGTATTGCAATTAGGCTAAAGCAAGCTGCAATATCTTCACACAGAGATGCATTTCAGATACATGCACACCCAGAGACTGCTTATCTCCAAAACTGTATTTACGCTACAGTATAAACCTGGTGAACCTTGTGTTTATGCCAGGTTCCAACCTTGTTGAACCTTGTATTTATGCCAGGTTCCAACACCTTGTATTGCAGATGTGTTATTTTAGTCTGATGTGGAGCAGGGTGGTTCCAGCAGGGGGATGGGGGATATAACTGTGAACTGCTTTGCACTGGAGTCCATATTATATAAAATGGATATGGGCCTGTACATACTCCACCCTTGCAATACAGGAGCCTTCATGCTTTGATTGGGGTAAGGAAGACAGAAAAAACATGTCCACCCCATGTTATAAAAAAGCTGTCCTTTGTTTGAAAGATTCCTGGATAAAACACCAATTTCTGCATGATGTGGCCATTTTAATTTTCTCTCCTCTGCCAAAAAGAATTAATGTTTTACTTAGGTACCAGTGCGAGGCGGGTGGTTAGAAATACCTTGACTATTGAACAATTTACAAATGGAATACAAATAACTTTCACTGATTTAATTGGCAGAAGCCTCTGACTTCTGAAATTTAGCTTAAAAGTGGAAATCAGCTTCTCTGTTGCTACACTTTGCAGTGAAGTCATAATTGTGTGTTTGACATTAGTCTGTTGCCATGGATAGTAGGAATCAGGGTAGGATGTGATGACATTAAAAGGTCACTTCAATCTCTAATAGCTATGGTTCTGGAAATTACTAATGGCATTGTGCTGCTACAAATGTAGAGCTGGAGCAACATGATGAACTGTAACTGACTCTTGTATAAGCATAAATACCTCTGAGATTTAGAAGAGAGGATGACAGAGCCCTATTAAAAAGTGAATGGGCTTATTTTCATCTTGTTCCTTTCTGAAAGACATTGCATACCTGGTCATCGGAGAGGGTAACTTCTTTGGTACAAAAATGAAACAGCAATAAGGGCATATCAATAAATGTTATGTCTGGATACAATTCTATGATTGTATTTAAACAATTAACTCTGGATAATTATTTACAGGGGATTTACTTGGACCAATAAACATCACTATTTTGGTATCTTAGAAATTTCAAGACTCTTTTAAGATGTGGCTCTTCTCATCTGATCACAGGAAATAAGGGATAATGTTTATTTTCAGAAGTACATATTTGAAGTGTCTAACTGAAACCATGGAGTTCCTGCTTGACTTGGAACAGTTGGGCTTGATCTGGCAGAAGAACATGACCGAGTCATTCTGAATTGTTAACACAGTCCCAGTGATTATGTCAGAAAATCTTTAGGGGATGGGAAAGAGATGGAGCACAGATTTCTACTACAGCAAAAACTGTTAAAACAAAAATAAACTCAGAATATGTAAATTGTGAAGGCTGTTTTGTAGAGCTTCTGTGATGCTCTAATATAAACATTTTATTTACTCATGCAGTTCATCAGGAAATGAAAAAAATTATCTAAAACTATATATATATATAAATCAAATACAAAGTTTTCCCACCATCCCTCTCCCTTTTGTTTTATATTTTCTTTCACTTCCCTTCCCTTCTATTCCCTTTCTCCTTCACTCCCTCCCTTCTTTCCTTCCCTAAATTTTTAAAAGTGAAGGCACTCTATAACTGGCGGTTTTACCACTTAGTTGTGTAGTCATTTGCTAGCTGTGATGTGTTTATTAATCATCCAGTGTTGCCACATGTTTCATTGCACATTTTGCATTCCTGAGAGCTGTTTGTAGGTGGTTTCCTGTGTTTGCAAATCTGGGCAATCCAAGCCCAAGCTGCTATTCACTGCTGCTGAGAAAAGGGAGAATCTCCTGGCTGATTGCTGAGGCAGTTGCACTTTGCCTGCAGCAGGAGAATAACCAAAGGAAGAGTAAATCCTCTCTTTAATCTCGAGTGCAGAGGTTATTTTTTTCTACAGTGATAAGTTTCCTTTTGAGGGTGCACAACTGCACCATTGGAGCATCTGTCTTGTGCCTTGGCACATGCTAGAGATGATCAAAGCAGCAGCTTTTGTTTAAAGAAATAGAAAAGCAGGGTTGCAGAACATCCAGGGATGGGTATAAAACCACAAAGCAAGGAAGAATCACAAGAGCCAAACTATATTAAATGGTTTTTTTTAGCAGTTTTCCAGTGTGCAAAATGACAAGGTAGGTCAGGTGACACAGTTCTGAAATAGTTTAGTCACTTGTATATAATTTGGGCATGTAGATTTTTTTTGGTATCCATTTTTCATAATCAGTCCAACCATTAAAATAGTGCTGCTATTTTCAATGGCAGTGAGAAGCAGATTTTTTTACCAATTTTTTTTTTTTTTTGTTACTTATGAGACAAATTTAAACTCTGCTATTAAATGACAATGAATGTACCTAGGCATCTGTTAATGAGAAAAAATTCTCAAAATAAAGCAGATTCCATTCATACTCATACTACTTTTATACAAACATAACATTGAATCAAGCAAAGCATTCCCATAGTATTTCTATAATTCATGAACTAACTTTATGTCATCAGTACAGAGAAGGCAGACATTCTCAATACACAAATAATAATTGAAATACATATTTTAGGCACCTGGTTCTTTTCAGGAACTTGAGCTCTCAAGTATTGCTTTTGACCAATCATCAGTATCAGTAATCTCCACAAGATTTATTAATGCCTTGCTAAAAAGTGCTGATGTAACTGTCCAGCACTGTTTTCCTTTTCATATAGGGAGGAGAAAATCTCAAGCTCTGCCATCACCAGCTGGCTTGTGTCCAATAATTCCAAATTAATTTAAGTGATCAAGAACTGGGCGTGAACTTCTCTTATATGTCAGAAGAGTAGGTAATAAAATAAAACCAATCAGTCAAAGTGTGGCAGCTCTTCACCCTGTGCTAGTGGGAGGAGAGGATGAGATCAGTGGTTCTGTGAAAGCTGAAGTGACCAGCTGACTTCTTTGTCTGCTTGCCTGCGTGCTCTCCTCTGACAGAACAAGAGACAAGCATTGCTCCCTGCTACTTGGTGAATAAGGAGCTTTCCCATGGAGACCCTCTGCACAATGAAGCTCAGAGACCTGGTGACAGTTTATGTCTCCATAATTTTATTTTTTCTTATGTCGCACCTGAAGAAAGAAACAGGTTAATTAATGAGAAGAGTGATGCACAGCTTTACTTCTCATTGTTATGACTCTGAGCAAGGCCCCGTGAGAACACTGGGAGTAATTACATTATATTTCTTTCTGGTTTAGCTACCAGGCCTGGATTCGTTCACAGCAGATTTTACAAGAATTTCTTTCTGTTTTTAAGACTGGCATTCATCCTCCATGTCTTGGAATAGTTTAGGATGTGTCATTTCAATTCTGAAGAACAGATTTGGGCATTTATTACTGAGCTACCTTCTATGAATGAAACAGTTGCACCCCTGGGAGTTTTCAATTTTTTTCTCTTAAAGTTTCATGTGTCCATACTGCATTGTAATGGATGACATGATTTTGTGATCTCTTTATTCAAGACCAAAAGCAGTCGATTTCAATTCATGCACAATATGCATTTTTATTATTTGTCTTCTTTAGCGTGATAGAAGGCACAGTACAGTAGGTTAACACAAAATGCTATAAACTGAATTTTTAAAATACAAGTTACACTTCTATATATTGTGTGTAGTAAGACAAGATTTCCTTTTTCATGTGCCAAATAGGCTTCTATTTAAAATACAGCTATGAGAAGATATGCTATCATTCAAAATTCAGCTTGGTTTTGGATTGTTAATCTAAAAACATCTAAATGAATTAATCTAAATAAAACAATGAAAGAGCAGTTGTGTTTACTTGTAATTTCTGGTACTTTAAGGAAACACCAGTCAATGAGAATTCCTCAATAGTTCCCTTCATTTCAGCTGGAAAGGAAAATATATTTAAGAATCTCCAGTTAGAAACTGCAGAGAGGGGCTTAACACACTGTAGTTACTCTGAATTAAGATTAAAATGTTGCTTGATAGCCCCTGGCTTTTTTTTTAGTAGAAATTATTCTGAGTGCATGGTAATACTTGTAAGTGACTGTGTGTGCTTTAAACTCTCCACTCCTTGATATGCTCTTGAACTTGTGCCATTTTGCACGGGGCACTGAATCAAAGGTTTTGATGAGGTGACACAGGACTGACATTATAAAGTAGCACGTCCAGAATTACTATCCAAGAAACACAGACTCACAGACAGTGTATATTTTTAGAGTTGCACTCATTGTTAACTGACATTAAAAACACTCTTGTCATATTAAAATGCTGTTAGGGCTGCTACTTAATGATTCACTGTGATTTTATGATGGTGTATGCTAAATATTCTAGGAAATTTTCAGTTATGAACTAGTTCAATAGGAAAGGGTTGTATCAACCTAATGTAATATTATATAAGTGGTATTTTCAGTGCTGTTCACTGAGTATTGTCAGATACTGGTCTATTTGGTTGTATAATATCATTACAGTTTACGATATCCAAGACTCCTAAGAGAAATTTGATGTAGCGACAATTAAATACGAGTATGTTCATGAATGTGCATACCTATGTATGCAGAGCTCATAACTAATTGCTTTCAGTACATTTTAGTTACCAAGAGGGAGACCAGCATCCAAAAGCTAATCAAGCCACATAGATAAACTATTTTTTTGCTTTAGATAAGTCTTCAACTTCTAAATATACCTTACAAGCAGCTCTGCATCTAAGATGCTTACATTTAAATCAAGTGCTGTCAAACTTTTTGTTGACTAAGGGAGAGATTAACCTATAGCTGTTCACTCAAAGATCCAATGGCAAATAAATTTTACAGTGCTAAAGGATGATGGAAAATGATCTGAGAACTATTTGAGAATTCTTTCATGCCCTGCCAGTTTGATGGCCTAATTTGAGTAAAGAGCAAACTTTTTTATGCCCTGCAAATGGATTCTGCAAATACCTGGGTTGCAGATTTAGTATCATTGCAAGGATCCAGTTTTCTGCTATCTGTGATAAAGGTATACTTATATTATATACATATATTTATTATGTCTAATAAATTACATTATCCACTTTATCTTACAAAAATGCATTCTAATACAAACAAAATTCAGAGCAGTTCACTGGCCTTTACAGGATGTCAGAGTAAAGATCAAAATGTTCTTTTTAATCCTAAAATATTTTAGGGACAAAAATGCACAGATTCATAAGTGGATGAGTAGGTGATATAAGTAGCCACTCATGGAGGAATCCTGACTTCATTGGAGTCAGTCTTCTTATTTCTTTCTGTCTTCTTTTCTCCTTGAATTTTCTTAATAAACATTTTGAAAACTGTGTTTATATCTGTTTGTTCTGCTTATTGGAGATAGCAGGATTAGACAGAGACTGCAAAGAATATGGCCATGTCTGTCTGTTTCTGTCTATGACCATCTTATTTCTAAATATTTGAAACACAAATTCCTGATGTCCTCTCCTGCAAAAGCAGGGTAGCAGTTTGTCTATTGAATATATTCCTTTAACATTCCATATATGAAATTCCATTTTTACTGTGTCAATTAGTAGCTTCAATGAATAAATACAGCTTACTTATGGTCACCTGCCTAAAATCCAGTCTGTCTGCAGAAGATATTCTACACTGCCAAGACTTGTGTGGTATGTGTGATATTAAACCCAGGAAAGCAATTGCTATCCTCCTGATGTGTAGCATAAAGACATACTCTAAAGAACTCAGCTGAATGACTCTTGCTTTAACACAGCTACTCACCCAGGAAAAAAAAAAAAAAAAAAGAAAATAGTGTGTAAATATTCCAGATAACAGTATTAGCTGGAATTTCACTTGATCAAAACAAATAAGAATATAAAAGCAGCCTGTTTGAGGAAATGGGACAGGGAAATTTGTCATGAGGGGCTTTCTGCTAGAAGATACTGGCTCCAGATGGAGAAGATTTAAAGAAGTGGCCAGAACAGTAAAATAGAGAGGAAAAAATGGGTTCTGTGTCAAGTCTCCTTCAAAGTGATCTGCAGTGTCTTGAGGCACTGCCATTATTCTGTTGAGATCGATGAGATTTTTCTCTTGGCTTTACAGCAGTCAGGATCTCACTCTTGATGCTTATCACTCATGCTTGACCTTGCAGGCAAGGAAGTCATTGCAATTTCAAGTGCTTCAAAAAAGAACCTGTGCCACATGACTGTTGGGCTGAGTATGAAGACAGTCTTTATGTGTCAGAAAGGCACAGATATACCTAATGCATCTGAAGTGCTTTAAAGTCAGATTTCTGTATCAGATCACTGTGTTTACAGAACAGGAGGAAAGCTGGGCATGTCTGGATTTATCCCACATGTTGACTCACGGCTCTCCTATTCAGAGCCAAAACCACTCCTAGTAACACTTCCAGTCACCAGCAGCAACTGCCAGCCAGCAAAAGCAGATAACAGCAGAGGTAAACTTCCAGTCTGTTTGAATCTTGGTGGAAAAGGGATTTTAGCTGTTGGAAGTAACTGGAGGCACATCAGGCATCCTCTATTCAGTGGTCAAGTCTTCAAAGGCTTTCTGAGCAGTGGAAGTTTTTGCATCTGGAAAGCTCTCCTGAGCTACAGTCTTCAGTGCCAAAATTGGTAAGTCCATGTTGTAGCAATAAGCTTACCTGAGGAACTTAAAATGGGAAATAATTTGAAATAAAAAAAAAGAACATCTGTGCTTGATTTGCAGTGTTTTCCATATAATGTCTGTTTAATTTAGAAATAGAATTTCCCCTGTACTCCTGCCATCTGTAATGTGGGCTTTGACTGTCCTGAAAAGTCCTTTTTTTCTTCTTATTTCAGAACCAATACGTGAATTCTTTAAGTTGCCATCATGAAACTGCTCAGTCATGTAGCTAGACTAATAAAAAGTCCCATTGATACAAAATCCAGTCTCTAAATAATTAGCAGATTTGGAAAAATAGGAGAAATTGAATGCATGCCAGTATGTTCTGACACTATTTCAAACTGAGATGTTATGAATGTATACAAGAACCTCTTAAAGATGTGTTTAGCAATTTCTGTACTTTATTTAAGAATTAATTACCTTTTAATTGTCAGTGAAGAATGAGTGACACTTTTATTATATTGCATGAGATTTTCATGCTATTTAACATGTGTCTTCTCTAAAAGATGACCATAATTATAAGGATTGGGATGACCAACTCATGAGCGACAAAGGACTAAGCTAGACACATTTGTCTTATGGAATTTATTTATTTTCTAAACTATTTCCAAAAATTATTGAGGAAATATACAGTATCCCACTGGCAGGTTTAATTTAATGGCAACAGGCCCTGAATTCCTCAAAACCTTTCCACAACCTAAGGTTTTATTTTATAATTGCATTTATATCTTGACCTATCTAATCTTCATTGTACACATCATGCACAAACTTCCTTTGGGATTGTGGACAGTAGGTTTATGCACCTATCGGATATTAGCTCTTTGAATTTAGCTTAGCATTTGTTCCTACAGAATTTAGAAAATGTGTTTCAAATAATTTAATCTAACTTATTGAATATATTTACCCAGTAGATAGAAGATTATATTTTCTTGGATCTGGAAAAAAAGTCTTAGTTACCCCCAAGCTTCAACAGGTTTCAAGTTTGGTTCAGATTTTGACTTGAATTCCATCAGTATGAGTATTTGCTCTGGCATCTGAGCCGATTGACTAAGTCACCTCAGGCAGCTGAAATCTGCTTCAGTTAATAAAATTGGCTTGAGATACGAGTTATCTGGCCTCTTCTTGGTTAAAAGGTGGGCATAGATGCAGAACTTGGGCAAAAATGCATAATGAAATTGAGCAGCTTATAGGTAATCACCAATGTTTTAGCTAAAGAAAAAAAATAGAAGAATTTGGAAGAAGTGAAAATGAAACAGGGTAGCAGTCACAAATGAAACAGCATGTCATGAACTCTAAATAAAACTAGAGATGTCCCTTGCTATTGTACCAGCTTCTTAACCCAGACCCTTCAAGCTCTGCAGACAGAGCTGAAAGCATGAGGGATGACTAGGTCAGACTCCTTTGAGGCTGCATAAATCATGACTATATCCTTTCAAATGGATGGTCTTATACCATTAATCTTGGAAGTAACATGAGAAGGCCTGGATGTCCCATCCTGACCATGAATGCTTGGACCAGAACTGCTGTGGTGGGTCTCACTTGTGCTTTGTGGTTTCCAGTGTAATGCCACATCATTCCTCCTCACTTCTGTGGGCTTTTGCTGCAGTTGCATTCAGACTTTTCTGTAGCCAAATTTTCCACAAGCAACATCATATATAAAACATGGCTACCATCCAAAGTGAAATATTGTTCCAGTTCTCTTTCCTGAGATGAAAAAAAATCCCAAAAAACATTACAATAAAGAGTCCCCTAGAACTGTCTGATAAAAGGAGCAAAATTAGGGTAACTTTTCTAGCTCTGATTTTCCTGTTGCATAAGCAAGTGAAAGAATTACATTTCTATTTTCACTATTTTGTTTGCTTAGAATCGATAACAAGGAAATGGCAGCTGACAAAAACAGTAATATATGTTCAACACAAAATTTTGCAAAACTGCAATAGCAACAGAGGAAAGATTGCTATGTGTTTAATTCCCATGGAAATATTTGAAGAATAGCCAACAGAAATGTATCTGAGTGCTCTCGATAAAGGTATCCCAAAATTTAAAGCAAGAAAATTAAAAATCAATTTTAAGGAGACTAAGGATAATATTTTCTCTTATTCGTGTGTGAAAGAAGAGAGAATGATAGAAGCCTCCCAACAAAATGAAGTGGATTTTAGCTGCCATTCCTCCCTTCTGGGATCGGTCATGTTGAGAAAAGCTCTTCCATTTTTGTGCTGGAGGTCTGATAACGGGTCTTATTTTCATTCTCTGTTTCCACCTAGTGCTCAAAGTGAACATTGCACCAAGCTGTACGTATGTTCTAGAACCCAGAACGGCAATTCGGTGTCGCTCTCTGTTTTCAGGGAATCTGTAGTACAAATAAGCAAGTGTAAGATTAAATATCACTTTTATAAAAAACACCTGTTCCCAGAATAAAGTCTGTCAAGTGTCTATATGGTCTTTGCTGCATGATCTGTGCAGAAACAGGAGTGTCAGTTCTTTTGTTTAACTCTTAAAATCCCTCTTGTGGATGCATTTTTTGGTGGTCGTTCTCCTGTTAACTGAAAACAAATTAATGCATATAAAGGACTACACCACAGTAATTGAGAGACATTCATTATGCTCACAGGCAAAAGTGTGTGCTCAAGATGCGGACTAGAAAGGGATAGCTAAGACACCTGGAAGCTCTGAGCTGGACTCATCTGCATAGTCTTTCCTCATATAGTTCACGGTATAAAGCACCTCTCACAATTTTTAACAATCATAACTTTTTAGTAACACAACTAGAGGGTTGAAAAACTTTATGGTGTTGCAGGATGAAAAAAGGAGAGATTTTGTGATGGACTATGAAATCTGTACTTTTTTCAGGAGGTTGAAAACAACTAAAGACACAACTTGTGGATTTACCTTGTCAAATGTCGCAGGAGGCTTATGGACAGGCTTATGTAAGCATACACAGACAGGACAAGTGATGTTTTAAATAATTTTCAGGTTCTAAGGCAAAATTTTTATGGTCTATATGGTTATAAAAAGCAAAATAGTTAAACAACTCATAGCTGTACCACAGGCACCATCTGACAAACAGAATGGTTATTTCTCCTGGTGCCTGACACGTGGGAAGATGGAACCTCCTGTTCCACAATTTGTAGTTTGAACATTTTATTTAGGAAAATGGCTTGAGCTCCTGCTTTTCCCTTGTGCTTTCTCTTTGAATGTGAGCAAAATATGAATGAGTTAATGCCCAGACTAAGAAATTACAATGTCCTTGGTTTAGGAGAGCGTAGTAACCTCTGGTTTAACAGGTAGGAGGCAGCACAGCTGTGGCCACTTTTTCTTGGGTAAAAACAGGGTACCAATCACAAATGAAACAACATGTCATAAACTCTGAATAAAACAAGAGAGGCCCCTTTGTACTACACCAGCTGTGATAACATTTGTTTTATAATAAAGCTTCTGCATCTCCTCTGGTATATTATGTGCCCAGCACTGACTGCTGCATTAAGCCACCCTGAAAACCTGTACTGCAGCAAATTCCTTTTAGGTCATCTGGATGCTCCTCTCTCAGTTTAGATGTGAGGCAGACACCAAGCTATTTGCTTCAAGCCATGCAGATATCTCTACAGAGGCATATATGTATGTCAGTAGGGAACTCCAAATACAATGACCTTCCTACAGAATTTACATTTTTCTGGGTAGAGGCAACACACAGGCTGAGGTTTTTTTTGGTTCTAGTTTTAGATTTAAATTTCATTTAATAGAACAACTTGTTTAACCTTTCAAAAGACTAAGTGCATAGGACTGTATAGGTCAGCATTTTTCTAGCAAAACCTCCTTGTTAAAATACTGTATCTTTTTTACCACTGTGAACATTACTATGAACTCTGAGCTACAGAATTGTTCAAGTTTACACCAGTTTCTGTTATGCAACCTTCTTTTTTGAATAGCAAAATCAAAATTTATTTACAGTCAAATTCTCCTTATCTGTGAAATAATATTAATTAAATAGTGCTTTTAGTGGAGAATGCATGGGGAGGTGTAAGTGAATAGTACTATTGTATTATCTGTTGATACCTGAGCTCCACATTCCTGAAAGAAAGTTTCCTGCATTGAAGCATAGGTTTGCTTTGGTTTGAGTCCTTAAATCATCTGGCAGGAAATGTAAACTAGGCAAGGGATTGCTGTGGATGTAACTGCAGTAGAGAAGGCAGCCCTTGAAAAGGGCAGGGTCTGTATGTGGGGTGTGAGAGAAAGTCCCGCCCCTCTGGAAGCGGCTGTTCTTGTCTTATATCATATTAAGGTGAGGGGCTGTTTTATTCTCTACAGTTGCCCAGTCAGGTGAAGACTATCTGAGTCTTGCATTATTTCAGACAGAGTGTGTCTTTCCAAGGGGATGGAACATACAACTTTGTAACAGAAGAAAAACCTACTGTCTGTGTCTGAAAGCAACTATCAACTGGTGCAAGCAGAATAAATTAATTTCTGAAAGAATGGGAAGCCTCAGTATTACCCAATATAATTAAAATTAATACTTTTATTTCTAAATAATCTTTTGTAATAATATGTTTAGAATTTCTTGCTGTTTCATCCTTCAAGAAACTGCTCTTGGCAAAATAAAAGCTTATTTCCTTGGAGGACTGTATTTATGTAAATACTTAATAGATGATTAAATTAAATTAGCACTATGTCTCCTCTTCAGACTTGTCTATATAGTCCTGTCCTGTGATCTTTGCACTAATGAGTATTTGGATGAAGATATGGTTTCTTGGTTGTTTTTTGCTTTTTTGTTGTTTTTTTTTTTTTTTTTTTGGGAGACAGTGTAGAAAATTAAATCAAATAAATTATCACACTTAAAAATGACGGGTAACCCTGCTTCAATATTTGTAACATTTCAATGGCAATATCATAGTTTGAATCATTCTTTTCTGTTGCAAAGGCTGCAAAGGCTGGTAGGAAGAAGCACACTTCTGCTTTTAATGTTTTCCTTTAGAGAGGCATGGACACATTAGATTAGACATATCGACCATCCAGGACAGTAATTTGTTTCTGATGAAGCCTGGAGGGAGATGCTTCAGAGGAAGGTGCAAGGACCTGCACTCAGAAGTTAAGGCACTGCTTTTCCTCTTATATTAAGGTAATACATCTGTCCATACAACTTGAACAGTCTCCTGAAAATTCATCTTGTGGTGCCAGAAATAATTACAGATTATTTCCCCTCACAGATTTTTCTGTCTATTGCACTGAGTGATTCTGAGATACGACAGAAGCTCTCAAGTCTGATCCTTCTTTGAAGCTTCAGTCTAACAAAATTGAATGGCGGCTGTGAGTTGAAGGCACTGCATGGGGCTGGGAGGCAGGGGCTACAATAGCTGGGGCACATCCCAGTCCAAGACCTGTATTAATTCACACCTGGCCGTGCCTGGGTATGTTTACTGAAAATCACTATTCACCAAGAGAGGTGAGCAGATATTTCCTTGTGTCTGTTATAAGGGAGTAACATAATCCCTTGAGTTTGGTGCTGCTTTGTGACAATTGCAGAACTTGCACTTTTCTTGGTCTTAATCTCAACTTTCTCCCTGAATTTATGGGTAGAACTTTCAAAGATCTCAACAATAAAATTAAAGAAGTTCGAGGGAGGTCAGACATAACCAGAGGATATGTGACCTCACCACACCAGTGACTTGTCTGCCACTTACATTCAAAGTTGAGTCAGGCCATCTCTGCCTACCTTAAATAATGCATGGAGCCAAAGATCCCTGATTATGGAACCACCTGAAATTCCCTTTCCCTTTGTACAGTCACCTAGGAGTGGGCAGTGCAGAATTACTGAGGGCAGAGTATGTCTTCTGGCTTGCAGGAGCCTTATTCTGAACTCTAGCCACCTGGAACTGGAGTTCCAGGAACTGGAACACTGGAACCAGTTCCAGCCACTTGGAACTGGTGTACACCACCATTTCCTCAAAGAAATGGAGTGGACTAAGGGCCACTCCATTAACTACAAATTGATGAGAAAGTAATACCAGGGACATGTGGCCACCTTGGGATCAGAGACAGCATGAACGCCCCAGGGGCTAGAATTGAGACTCCTCCTGATTGTATGGTGGCACACTTTTCAGGACAACTATAGAGAAAGCTTGTCATGTGGAACTTTAATTTTGTACATGACCATATTTAAGCTCAGTAAACTAATATTTATCTCATACATACATTAAATTTACTGTGGAATTAAAACACATAAAGTGGTGCTTAAAGTTTCACTCATTTGCATACTATCTATGAAGTCTGCTTCTGGTGTGTGGTCATATATTTACCTGAATGCATATTCTGTACCTTGTTGATAAATCAAAGCAGTTGTTGATTTTACCTTCCATAGTACTATTGCTAATGAGATACAGTACATCTGTACTCAGATTAGCTTGGATGTTCATCACAGAACAACTTCTCTAGTACCTTACACAAAACTGCAAGTGATTAAATACCTCAGTGGAAATACTGCAATAAAACATGCCTATTTATTATGTTAATCTCCTTTGCTTCTAATACAAATTCATGCTTACATTTAAACATCTTCCTGTGTGTGAATTTTGGATTTTGGGCTTCTAATATTCTTTATTTTTTAACAAACTTTTTGATAGTCATTTCTGTCACAACAGAAGAATGAAAATAAATCAGTGCATTTTAGTTATTACAAGAAATTATTTAGAAGGCAGTAGTGAAGATGGTTTACATTTCATTGACTTTATAATTATAGAGTTGCCAATGTATGGGTGATTGCCTCCTTCCTTCTTGTTTGTTATTAAATGAAGTGTTCAAGGAAGCCCTTAATTTTTTTCTACATGGTTGTCAGAGATGGGATGTGGCAAGAATGGGAGAAAATGAGGAAGGAAGCAGGTTAATGCTGTCACTTGAAAAGAAGATCTATATAATTAAAGAGAGAAAGCATGGGGTTCTTTTCAAAGTTATTAATTCTGGCTTGGTCTTCCCTCTGGGATGGTAGCAATTTATATAGTGTACATGCTGCTTAGGAAGAAGAGAAATTGGCTTTCGTCACAAGAAGCAGGATGGTCTGTGCTTTAGATGGTTGAATCTAATCTGGTAAAGCCACTAGTGCTGAATGCCAGGGCTTAGTACTGGGGCTGATGCTGTTCTCCATAGTTTATGAGTGATCAGGATGAAGGAGCCCAGTTCACCTTCAGTAGGTTCACAGCTGGTACAAACAGGGCAGACTGACTGGTGTGCCAGTGGTTGTGCTGCCATTCAGAGGGACCATGACAAGCAGGAGAACACGGAGGAGAGGAATCTCAGCTTCAGCAATGGTAAAGGCAAGCCCCTATATCTGTGGAGGAATAACCAGTACATGCTGGGGACCCACTGGCTGGAAAGTTGCTTTGCTTAAAAGGTCCGTGGAGTGAAAGTTTTCAGGAAATGGAAAACCAGATGACCATGAGCTGCCAACACACCCTTCATGGCAAAAAAAGGGCAGCAGCTTCCTGGGCTACATTAGTAAGAGCATTGCCAGCAGGATAAGGAAGAGGATCCTTTTTCTCTTCAACATTGGTGAGGACACATCTGGAGTACTGTGTCCAGTTCTGGATTACCCAGTACAAAAATGATATTTACTGGACTGAGTCCAGTGCAGTGATGATTAAAGTACTGGAGCACATTTGACTGCTTTGGAGGTTGACAGCTCCTTTTAAACCTCAAGTGATAGTTCCTGTCATTCAAATCCTACCCTCAAATTTTACCCTTCCCAGCAGTGTCTGGAAGATATCAAAGACCATTAATATGAAAAAAGTGTTGTTATTAGACAAAGTTACTTCATATGGAAAAGGACATGGTAATAATTGGCAAATTACCCATATTTACCAAATTATGTTTTACTAACCTTTCCCATACATATGCATGTAGAGATCTGAACAAGTGTGATTTGTAGATGAGAGAAAAACTAATGAAAGAAACTTTGGACACCCTCAGAAAAGCCATAGATGGTTCCTTCTAAGTATTAGAAAATAATTTCAATTGAAATCCTGTGGGACGCCTCTTGTATTAAAAACAGTGTAGCTGTTAGGGCAGGGAAATTACTAATCAAAATCGCTTATAACAATACAGCTGAATTCAGAGAGAGGTTAAAATATTGGTTTTGTGGTTTTTTTTGGTTACAACAGTTACTAAATTAAGGTGCTAACTTGAAAAAGGTGATTTCCTGACTGATGTAAACCATCCAATCACACTCTGGCAGTGGAATGGACTTGGCCTACCTGGAATATATTTTTCTCCACATGCTTTGCTTCAATTATTTTGATTATGAGACTTGAAGTGAATTAAATCTTGATATTTGGTGATGACCAAGGCAATCCAAGCGACTAGTTGGAGAGCACGGCAAAAGGCAGGACAGGCCAGGCACAACTGTTACTTTTGGTGGGAATGTGGTACTAGATCACTTTAAACTGATAAAGAAACCACACCCTTGCTGTTCACTGCAAAACCTATTGTCAACACCCATTTACTGGATCACTGCACTGTACAGTTAGATAAATGATAGAGATACTGGTTCATGACAATCTCTGTGGTGTTATGCAGGGACATGTTGTCCCTGCAGTGATACCTTTGTCGGTTTTGGAGGCTGACCTTGCAAAACCCCGAGAAAAAATTGTATTGAGAAGCTATAAAACTGCCCTTGACCTCATGCCCAAACTTCTGAGTATTGCTTGTTTGTGGCATTGTCTTCAAATCACTTGGTTCCCTTGTTTGCAACTCATCAACCCTCTTCTCTGTGTTTGCCTTTATTTGCTCCTTCTGCAGCATAATTCAGATATTAATCTGTCCCAAACACAAGCCATGTGGATGGAATGGCTGACATACCATTCATTGTTCATTACATAGTTCTCATGCAACATCACTGCTCATCCTGTCTATCTTCATTTGATTGCACTTTTTCTAAAGTGTACAATTTCCGGGCAAAGAATTTTCTATTTTTTACACAAATATCTCTACCATTGCTTAAAACAGAAGGATACATTAATCTTCATTTACAAGGATACTGTTCTTGAAATCCTTCATGGACACTACCATGGAGGATTTGCATTGTCAGTGTATGAAATCAGACTGATCTTTGACCTTTGAGATCCTTTCTTGCTTACTTCAATTTCTCCTTTGACATATTTTTCCTTCATTCTTATTTCAAATCCTCTTCAGTTACTTTGATACCTGCTTCCAAATTTCAGTCTCCCTCTGCTCTGTATCTTCTAAACCATGGCACTTGCAAATCACAACTCCACTCTCCCCTTTTCATGGACTAAGTGTTGTTCTGGCAAACAATGATTTGTGAGCATGTCAAGGTGCTCCCCTATTCCCTTTGGAAGGGGGAATTTAAAAAGGGGGGTATTTACTCAAATAACTAAATGCTGAACAGGCTTCCCAGGAAGAGGTCATGACACAAAGCCTGCCAGGGTTCAAGGAGTGTTTGGACAATGATCTCAGTCATGGGGTGTGGTTCTTGCGGACTCCTCATGCAGGGCCAGGAGTTGGACTCAATGATCCTGTGCATCCCTTCCAGCTCAGGATATTCTATGATTCTCCTGGACCTTTTGGCATTGCATGTTTTTATTTTATAGAATTTTGAATAACACTGTAAATTCTATTGCATAATGCCACAGGAGAGATAAATAAAATTAACAGATTTACCAGCTTTGGGAAGAAAAAGTGGTTTCAAAATGTTGCCTAGAGAATAACATTGAATCCTTCCAAACAAAGACTTCAGTATTGTTTGCAATAATGGCAAATAGTTGTTTGTTTATACAGAATTTTGTATATACTCTCTGCTCAGCTGATTCTATTCTCCTATACTAAACAAGCTATTGAAATGGATATTCCAGACATCTCCTGTGAAATCTGTTTAAGAAAGTTTACTCTCATTTTCAATTGGAATTATCTTTAGTTTCAGTAGGATATCCAGAAGAAGGAAATACCCACTAGGTCTCCAAGGCTCAAAATCAGTGCTATGTGTATAAAAGATTTAAAATTATGTCCATTCTCCATGTTTCTCTGAGAAACAAAAAAATATTTAGGTTCAAAATCATGTGACTTTTCCAAGGTTCCTGGGAACTTGCAGCCCAGACTTTATACTGGAGAGTTTCAGACCTTGAAGTGGTGGCCCCAGCAACACTATCAAATAACTATTGTACAACTCTGAGCAGAGAAATTGTTTGATCCAGAAGCTGCTTGTCCTCACCACAGCTATTTTTTGCAGAAAACCACAAGATTTTACTGGCTGAGCTCAATGGCACGTGTATTGTGTTCTCCAAGGAGAGCAGAGAGCAGCAATTCTGACAGTTTCGTTTCCCCACTGATGGCAAAAATAAAGAAAAAAAGGAGAGCAACAGTGGGACACATAACTGCTACACTGGATTTTGTGGTCTTGCTTAAACAGAAAGTCAGTGTGCAGCTGTTTGAAACCACAGAAACAGAAAATGTTATTTGGAAGGAGGGAGGATGTACACCAAATCTACTATGTTTCAAACCTGACAGTGTTTCTTTAAAATGTTCTTAAACCTGTTTAACACACCCCTACTTTTCACCACTCCCTAGGAACATGCACCACTTATAGCAACTTGTAAATCAAGAAAAACCAAGCCCAGCAATTTATTCTCCAGTGCACACTGGATATTTTCACACACCCAGCTTGTCCATATAATTAAGTTACAACAAAGCTCACTAGCTTGGAGCTTTCTGCTTCAACCTAAAATGAGTTCAGCACTGTGAGTTTAGACGTCTCAAATATTCTGGAGCAGAATTGCTTATTTCAAAATTATATTAAGAAAATTAAGAAAAAAATTAGAATTCAAAGATTGTGATTATGTACAGTGCTATGAGGTTCTATTCACAAATTCATAGAAAATGCCAAAACTAATTTAATACTGTTTTATCTGAAGATCGGGGATCTGAACACAGTGCATATAGACACCTACAAGTAAAGCAGTTAAACCCCAAAATTCAAGTCTTACGGTTGCTATAGCTAGAGGAGTCAGATGCAGAAAAATATGACATAATCTTTCTAAGAATCAAAGTAATATTTCCTTAGTACCCATGAGTGAAAGGGATGCAACTGTCAGGAAAAACAATATATTTTTTTTGTTTTTCTCCCTTCTCTTTTCTCTCATCTTACGATTTCTTTGTGTGTCAGACTCCCACATGGCCGGATTATAGTTTTCTAGACACACTTTTTGTGTGAGGGACCACAGTGCAGTAGGGGAGCGTATTTTTATAGATGCAGTACTGTTGAGGTTGCAGAATAAGTTTGAATTTTGTCCAGACAGAGAGAAAAAAAAACCTGCAACCTTGTTTCCTTTTCCTTTTAATTTGATAAGAGGCCATTGCTTTCCACAAGAGAAAAAAATATTTGAAATTCTGCCATTACATGGAATTCATCCGACATGTATAGATATCGACAGTGTAGGTGCCTAAATCTGACTTGTCATTTTTAGGCTTCCTTTCAAAACAGTGGAGAGAAACAGTAACTTTCACAGCCCAATCCTCTGACCTACTTTAATCTGCATTTGTGTGAGATTACATTAGGGGTGTCTTGAGTGATAAATTTAGAGATAGGATCATAGCTTTTAATTTAGCCTAGCTTTTTTTGCTAAATAGGGCCTGTGATGGAAAGTCTTGCCCAGCTCTGAGGAAACAAGTGTTTGAAAATAGATGTCACTGGTCTAGCGTCTCCTTCGTTGAGTAGAATTCAAATTCTTTACTTACACATTAATTGGCATTTAGGTCTCTTAGCCTAATAGCCTGCATGGAGATCCAGAGAAGCCTACACCTGAAATTACTGGGTTCTTCACATTATTCTCTTAACTGCACTGTGGCAGGATCTAGAACCTGAGAAACTTATCTGGGCCTCTGTGATTACATCCAGACAATTATAATAATTCTGTTTTGATTCTTTCCCTTGTAATATTACCCAAATTATTTAAAAATCATCCCATTTCAAAGCCCAGCCTTGTTTTAATTTCATTTAACAACAGCAACAAAAACAAATAAAAAATCTTAAATTCTTTTTCATGTACTGAACATTAAAACTCATGTAAAAAATTTTTTTTTCCACCAACATTATTTTCAAAGTCTCACAATTTGGAAAAAAAATTTTAGAAGAATATATTTTACTCAAAATAAAATGTACTGACTTTGATAACAGTCTATTGGCCAGTTTATATCAAAGGACAAGTATTTTGAAAAGGCAAGAAGAAAGCTCAGTTATTTCTTCAGCTTTCCAGCTCTTAAGGCCCTGTTTGCAGATGTGTTGATTAAGGAAATGTATTCTCCTTTCCTTCACATAGTTTGTGGTTGAAATCTGAACCTGAAGTTTATTCCTTAGAAGATGCTTAGAAATGCAACTAAACCTTCTAATTCTGCGGATAAGGGAGAACAAGCCAACTGAATTCTTTTCCAGGGAAGGGGAATGTGAAGGGCTGATGCTATTTCTGTGATATCATTTTCAATTTTACTCCTGCAGATGAACTACATAAATCTGCTTTGCTATTTTTTCTGTTACTTGAATCGGTGAAAAATTTTACTGGATTGCAAAGGTATGTATTAGTAAGGAAAGGATCTTAAACATGTACGAACAAAGTAAAATTCTCTCCATGTTTACATATTTGCATACTTTTCACATTTGTCATATAAATAGAGAAGAAAGTCTGAAGAAATAAAGTGACAATGCTGTATGACTCTCAGTTGAGGGGCTGAATGACAACCCCTTCACTAAGGCTTATTTTAATACCTGATGAATCAACATTTTAATGCAATTTAAGTTATGTGCATTATAGACATTTTGACCATAGGGGCATAACATGACACATAACAAGGGGCACTCCTTGGTCAGCCCCGTATTCTGTCTCCAACAGTTGCCAAAAGCAAAATTCAGGAGTTCAGGAAAGAGTGGAAGAAGAGGGAGAGCATTTAAGTTGTTTTCCCTAAGTGTCCTTAGAGTGTTTATCAATTTGCTTGTCAGGCTCTTCTTTAGCCCAGTGGAGTTTCTGTTTATTTAATAACCATCACTGCTTTTCTTTTCCTCAAGCTTGTGTCTCATTGAGCTATTTGATGTATGGCTGCACACACATGCCTATATAAGTACATACATGCATACACACACACACACGTACAAGTACAGGCAGATGCGTATGTAAATAAACTTGCATTTGATAAACTCTTGGAAATATGTCTTCCTGCAGCAAGGAGAGTTTACATCCTACATACAGAAAGAAACACCTCTCTTTTTTTCCCTTTTCCTCTCTTCTCTTCTCTTCTCCTCTCTTCTCTTCTCTTCTCTTCTCTTCTCTTCTCTTCTCTTCTCTTCTCTTCTCTTCTCTTCTCTTCTCTTCTCTTCTCTTCTCTTCTCTTCTCTTCTCTTCTCTTCTCTTCTCTTCTCTTCTCTTCTCTTCTCTTCTCTTCTCTTCTCTTCTCTTCTCTGTTGATGCCAAATAGCTCTTGTACTGGGAGAGAATTTAAATACACCCTTCTCATACTGTTTGTGGTGTTTTTACACTTTCACCACACTAAGACAGTCTTAGATGACACATTTGTTCAGTGTGGGGAGAAGTAATTATCCATTTTCAATCATCTTTTTTTTCTTCTCTGAACCTTTTTAAGTTCAACTCCATCCTTTCCGATTCACATTTTTGGTCTGTGTCTTATTTTTGCATTTATTGATTTTAGAACATATTTTCTAACAACTTTTCTACAATAAGCTGTTCTGTGCTAACTACACCACAGCCAGCATCTTCCAGACACAGGGAAAGCCCTTCCTTTCTTCCATGGCCATATTCAGCTTTGATGTGGAGAGAGAACAGGATCACAAATTTTAACATTTGGCTATCGTGCACTGCAGTTAAGTGTGCTGATAACACCAGTATGGAATGTATATCAAAGGAAGATTTCATTAAATGTGTGGCATATTGGTTTGTTGGGTTGTTTTGATTGGTATGAAATTTCCATGTAGGCTTTCAAATGACAATCAAGTTCTCAGTCAACTAATTTGATCCAAATAATAAAAGAAGGAATTACAAGAGAAGGCTGCTTAGCCCTAGCAGAAAATCTGAACACAGTACCAGGGCAAGGAGAGGAGAACCAGTCTATCAGATAAGTGTAATGTGAACTTCCTCACATGGATATCATTCTTTGGGGCAGATACATCTCCTTATCTGCACCATAAAAAAGAACAGCCTGTGGGGATTGTCTCCTATGTGTTTCCAGTGCCCATGACCAATTAAATGCTATAAGAAAATTTCAGACAAGGAGCAGGAAAAAACTTTTCTCCTTTTAACTTTGTCTCTTCTAACATATTTTAGAGATGGCTTTTCCTGAGATCAGCACCATTTGTTCTTTCCCGGAGCTCTCTCAGTGGGGATTTGATAGAGATATTACAAAGTCACTTTTTAATGAAAAAAGCACATCTAATCCTAATTCTCACACTCCCTCTACCACTGTAGGTCACAATCTGATTCTTTAGCCACCTATGTGAATGTTCTTTGTTAATTCAGATACTGGTAACAAATTAACAAATAAGCTATTTGTCAATGACATAAGCTACAAAACTTGCTACACCCATTCATCTAGTACCACACAGATGTCATTTGACTTAGCCAGATTTTCAGGACAGTTTTCCTCAAATAACTGATCTCATCAGTAACTGATAAAACTAGTAACTGTGTTCTTTAGCTAAGGCAGTAATGGCAGTAGTGCAAGATCAAAATACTCAAGTTTAGCATGCTATGGACCAGACTTCTGGGGACTTCTGAAATATATTTTACTTATTTTCAGAATAAGGACCTATTCAAATTGTGGGAAAATCAGGCCAAATAACACTGAAGACAATGTACCTCCACAAAATATATTGGCACCTGCTATGAACAGAAGACACTGCTCAGACATTTTCTGGGGCAACTAGAAGACACTGCTCAGACATTTTCTGGGGCAACTAGAAGATGTGAAAAGTTTGAGACATTTTGCACAATATTTATGATATTTTTTCTTCCTCCTTTAGTTTATGAACTTTGCCACACCCTTTGGGAGAACAATTGGCTACAAATGCATCTGTATTGTGACTAAGATTTTCTTAGCATTCCAAAAATGCATATAAAAAAAGCTCTGACTGCTCCTTCCTGTATTCAGAAAGGTGTGGTTAAAAAAAGATTGCATGCCTTAATTTAACCAGTTGAAAGGTCTTCCCCAAGAACAGCAACCTACAATAACTAAAGGAAATGGCTTGGCTGGCAAAAGTTAATCTGTAAAACACAACATTATCTCTGGTGCATTATGGTATTTCCTATCAGACTTTGTGAAATGCTGTGCTCACTTTGACAGTAACTTAATCTAGTGAAAGTGTTTATAAGTTCTTCTGCCTCTGCACAACAGCTGTCGCTACACCATATTAAAAATAACTCTTATGTCTACCTATTTATATAATTCAAGTGATAAAGTGTTGATAAATTACAACACAAAAAGAAAAATGAGAATTCCATACATAATGTCAAAATATTCATTTTGACAGTAGTGAGGCCAATATTTGTATGCCATAGTAAAAGGGCTGTAGCATTATTCTTTCTCCAGTGAATATTTAAACTTTCAGGAGGTAGAAAACCCCAGGTAACTGTGTTCCCTTACACAAAAAGTTATAACTCAGTGGTTAAGGTAGTCTGCTGGTAAAAATAAGCTGTTATCAAAAGAAGGAATTATTTGAACTTGGGTTTAGTAATATGCTAAGACCCTTCCAATTGGTAAACTGTTGCTTTCTTGTCCTGTTCTTTGAGAGAGTTAAGTGCGTGTTAAAGAGCTAAAGAGCACAGTTGCCTGTCTCAAACACTGTTAGGCCACAGAAGGAACTTGCCATAAAATAAGCCACACAGTGGGCAGAGAAGGGATGAATTTGAGACAGGAAGGCCCTAATTCCAGGCCTGGTGAAGGCAAGATCTGGTGAGCACATTCTCGTTAATGAATCTGGACAAAAATTTTCACCATGGCAAACTGTGAAAAGAAACAATGGCTCATACACATATCACTGGTCAAACAAGGATCACCCCAATAATGGGATAGATGGCATCTGCAGCCACCAATGGCCACCAAGCCCCCCCAGATATGTCTCTGTGGATACCTGGAACTTGGGCTGTATAAAGGTGGTACTATTATCTGTGTGTTGGAGGAAAAATTACTTGTCTCTAGAACTTGCTAAAGTTTAGGGCTTGACACACTTCAGTGATCTCAGGCCTAGCGGGAAGCTAGCAAAGCTTGGGAAGAAAAATGTATCACTGATTGTGGACACAAAGAATGCAGAGTTTACAGGATACAAGGACATTTGGCAGAACTCCCAAGATAAGAAAAAACTAATAAACACAATTCACAGGGGAGATCATGGCCACCAATTCATAACCCACTGACTCACGAAACCCACCAACCCAAAAGAAGAGAAAGACTGAGCATGCAGACTAATTAGCTTTAGAGCAGAGGGAAACAGAGAAAGAATACTAATTAATAAGAGATATATAAATGGTGAAAAGTTTTGAACAAGCCTGGGACCCTCCCCCCTCTCTCTCTCTCTCTCTTTCTTTCTCTTCTTTCCCCTCCATCCCCCTCACCTCTTTTCTATTTATTTCTATCTCTCTACCTCACACTCATTGTTCAAATAAATCTGTATTATTAACTCAGGCGTATGGTCTCATCTGCACCTAAACCTGGTTAGAGGCATCTCTTAATCATCAGTTTGTAACAGCATGAGCCTTGCATGTGAATTAGGCAGAAGAATTCTAATTTTTGAGCATAAAGGAAAGAACAAACTTGTTACAAACTACTGCAGGTACTTGGCAGTGCCAGTAGTTGCCCTTTGCAAGGCAGCCCAGGACATTACTTATTTACCTTTAAACCCATATCCTAGTAGGAGCAAGGAAGCCCATGAAGAAAAGGGCTTTCCATCTCACATTAGATCATTAGTATATTTTATTTTAAGATGTCTGACAAGGAGCATGAGGACCAGAATCTTCAGGGGGAATTTATAATGTTAGAATAACCTGCCCATGGAAAAAAAGTCATACTTATTTCTCCCTCTCCTCTGTGTTGCAGCCATGAATGCTGCTAGGATTCATAGAGACATTCATAATCTGGTTCTGAGTCACACATACCTCTTGGTAAGTGCATACCCATAGGCAATATATTCCTTTGATTAATTATTTTGATCAGAGTGAAAAGTAACTCTGTATAAAAACATAGCACAGGTCCCAGCCATCAGCTTATTTTATGTAGGGCTGGACTGGGAATTTAGGGAGGAGCAGGCCTTGTGTTCAAGATGAAGGTGTCACCCTATGCATGAGCATAATTTCCTTTTCTATTTGCTGCACTGGATTTTTTGCATAAGTGACCCCTTCCCTTTTGACTTAACCTGTTGGAACTGCTGTCTATGTACATAGGTGAACTTACACTAAGCTTAAGCAAGAAAAATGTGCAGGTGGCACAGATATGCAACCCACGTCCCCAGTAAAGACTACATATAACCAGCTGTGTCAGTCTGCTAAATGCTGCCTTGCAGCTGGGCACCATCCACTGCCTACACCTATCTATCTGTTTCAGAGTGTTTAGTTTTAGTCATCTTTTGACATGAGCTCTATTGAACACAATTAAATTTGGAGAAATCAGGGCAAGTTAATAGGACCATACTAGTTCACTTAGTAGGAATAGGATCTGGACCTGAGCAGTATCCTCTGTTCGTCCATACTATTATCACGCACAGTCCTTGATACAGTATTGTTCATGTCAATTATCTGTCTCTGAAAAAATACTTAGGCATGGACAGATCTCCCTGTTACAAGTTCTGGACTGCTTTCAGTAGGAGTGTGGATGAGGCCACACAGTTGTTTTTGAAAAGCAACTTTAGTGATACAGGTACAGAACATGCTGTGCTCCTTATCCTCAGGCCAGATAATGGGCTTTGGTATGTTTCATTTAATAGCTTAAATGTAGCTGCTTTACCCTATCTTGAAACTAAAAAAATTGAACATAATTTGCTAGGCTGTCTTCAAATCTTTTGAACATACTAGTTATACAATCTTATAACCCATAACACCACAGTTAACCTATCCTACTTGGAAAGGCTGAAGTATTACAGGATTTCTCTAAAGTATTCTTCCCCTTTTTGGGAGGAGTCACAGAACCATATTTGTCCAGAAATTTTCTTCTGAGTCACTGTTCATTCCCAACTCTGTGTTGTGAATCTACATAAAAGCTTGGTGGAGCTAGACTACACTATGCTATTTTCATTACGCTATCTTATAAACCTTAAAAAAGATGGGGAGGTAGCACAATATTTTGCAGTAGATTTTGTACTGAAAAATGGAAAAGCAACAAAAATTGACAAGAAAATAATGAAGAGAAAAATGCATTTTACTAGCAATCAAGGGACATAGACATTTTAGCAAAGTGAATAAAGATGAAGCTAAGAACAAGGAACACAATCATCTTGTTCAGAAAACTAAGAGAGTTGGGAAGTATGGTAATGTATTGCCACTGTAGGGTGCTATAAGCATTTGACTTTAATGACACTGAATAAGCCATTCAAAACTAAACTATGGCACTTGTGAAATACTTCTGTTCAGTTTTCTGTCAGTGCTACTATATTTTATAAGTCAACATCCCCTACTGGCAGTTTCTTAGGAGGCATTGTGAGAATTCCTTGGATGCCAAATAAGCCTCCATTGTAGATGAGGTATTTTAAAATGAGCCTGCTTGAAATGTCCTCCAAATTGTGTCAAAAATCTAAGCTGCAAGAGATAGTGGCCTCTCATTACTGATCACCAATATGTCCCAATTGCTGGTTATTAATAAAGGATAAAGAGGATTTATTGTAGGGAGGAATTCTAAGATATTTCTTGTTTTCTATCATAAATTATGACAGGCCACACACTCTGCTAAATCAAACTATCAGAATGATTTTGATGGGGTTATATAAGCCTAGGATGTTGCCAGTTATACTTGTATCTACTTTTCAGAGAACTTCCTCTTTTCCTCTTGAGGGAATGACAAGCAAAAGCAGAGTATTTACTTAAGTTCCAGCAAGTAGATTATTGATAGATAGATATGAAACAAGTTACTGTTTGCACCAAAGCACCTCACTGGTTGAACTATAAAGAAAAATTAAAAAATCCTTGAAATGTGATAAATCAATAGTAGTACATGGCCCAGTGCAATGATTAGGTAAATAATTGATAGTCATCAGTTGTCAATACAAACTTGTTTGTATTCTTTGCATTGCTCTTTTCTGACACTATGGAAAAATCTGTGTCTAGAATAATGTCTGTCTGTCCTTCAACTTGGATGTTTTCTTAAGAGTGAGAAAGGTAGTAAGGCAGATATAATTCAAGTTCTGAAATAGTCTGAGAAATTACATTTTGCTGTATTTCACTTCTATCCTTTCTTCAATTTAATATGGACCATATACTAGAGAATTAAAAGAAAAATGGAGCCTGATTGCAGGACATTTCTCACACTCTGGGCATGGCTGGATTTGTAAGTGTTACATGTTATACTGAGATCCAAAGGCAAAGTTTGGGTTCCTCTGAATTTCTGAAAGCTGAATTTCTTCAGAGTATGGGAAGGTTTTTCATGGAAAATAGTTATGTGTCATTTTCACTGTTATGGTTATGCTGAAACTGTTCAATTCCTGGTATACAGCACTGAATCATATATTCTTTATTCACTAGGAACAATGCTTGCATGTGGTTACAATACAGAAAATGAGACAGACTGTTTATAAGTAAGTCAGATTTACTTTAGTATAAAAAAAGTTTGAATTATTTTTTACAGCTTTGAAATATTAAGTAATCAGCATAACTAACACCAAAAATTCACCATCTCATGAATATACTGGTTGTCACAGACCAGTCACTAAAAGACAGCTGGTCTGCTTTATTCCTAGGCTGAGGTCAGTACCATTGTTGGAATTTCATATGTATGCATCTTCTAATAGACTGTCTACTCTGCCACAGCAGACACCAAAGACTCAGCAAGGACTGCCTTAGAATAAGCCTTGGGCTTATTTGGGGTAGCAGAACTGGCCTGCTCCGCCCCAAAGTTTCTTCTCTGTGTTCAAAGGCCATACATACAGGAAAATATAAATTTAACTTCTCCAGACTGTATTTTTTGCATCTCTATTTGTGTTTCTCAAACACTTTGGCTAAAGAAGGTAGTGCTGTGAGACAGGTTAAGCATATCTCTGATTTACAAGTGGGGTTTGTCTGATTGAATGGAAACTGATAACAAGTTGATATCATGTAGCACCTGAATTTTGAAAGAAAAATGTTTCAAAAAAGAAGATATTCCTTGTCTCAGGTGTTACTATAAATAAAAGCTAGATGTCAATTTCAAATTAAAGTGTATGTAGATTTTTTAAAGCTAATTCCCATTTAATGCCAATTTCTCATTTCTTATGGGGAAAGACATCTTTTTCATATGGGAGGCGACTAAATCCTAAATGTGTCTATAAAGAGATGTATTCACAAAAGTTTCTTCTTGACTGTAAAAAGAAAAACACATAGAACCTGAAAGTTTCAGGACTGCTGTAAGTATTTTTGACTTTAAGAGACACAGAACTTGAGATGTACAAAATTTAGAAATGTGTGCATGCTTGTATTCATTAGTTCTGAGATTTGTGGTAGTTAATAGTTTATACTATAATATAATAGTATAATAGTTTGTACTATACCACTATAATATGTGGTATTTTCTTATCTGCTGCTCTGCTTCATCAGCTGTCTTTTATCAAATAGAACCAATGTTTGGAGAATAGCTTCAAACTACTGAATACCAAGCCTATGGAAAGGTAACCAGGGACAAAAATACAGGGTATTACTAAGTTAATTCATGTCATTTTGCTTTCTTTGTGTTCAAAGAAATTCTTAATTTTCACAAAAGATAATATGACTAACGGTTGGCCAGCATCTTGCTAAACGACCTCTCGCATATTTCATTACAAAAGTTGCCCAAATATAAAATAACATGGGCTTGTATAAGATACATTAAAACCAACCTCTGTATCTTAAAGAGAAGCATGGAGTTGTATACAGTATTCCTATAAAAAAAGTACTGATTTCGTACTACTGTATTTACTAACAGTAAGGCAGTTCTTAGTTATTCTACAAACCTATTTGCAGCCATTTAAAAGAAAGAAAAAACAAAGTGAACACAAGTTCTTCCCTCGTTTGTTTATTGCTGGCAGTACTGAAGGAGAAATGCAAATGTGCAGAGATAAGGGAGACTTGCAACAAGATCTGATGTGGGAGGGATTTCCCCCCAGATCTTTTGCCTCTGCCCACATACCCAAACGGTGCAAATACTTAATGCAGATCAGATCCCAGTGTGTGATCCCCACATAACACTTCTGCAGAACTTCTCTTTGGTGAAATATGGCGTTACTTCATGTTCATCCCTGTAAATGAACCTGAAACTCTGGCTGAGAGGCAGCCCTATAGCTCTGCAACACGTATTTCTGTGGAAAATCCAAATTACTCTAGCATATTTTTCCAAATGGTAATTGCTTGGTTTTCTGTTTTCAAGGTCTGTGAAGGCAGTTCATTTTGTGAAACCCAACCCTACTGCACTTGAAAAGAACAGCAAGCACAGAAGGACAACAACTCACCCGTACTCTTAATTGATCTGGTATTTCTACAAGGTGCCACCCTTTTCCACACCTCCTACCTCCTCCTTAAGTGACTCAGCTTCTGAATGAGAAATCTCTTGACTTTTCAGACAGCTGGATGGGGAAGAACAGTTCGGCTCTCTGTCTGCTTTGATTGTGCCTCCCTTCCAGGCTGACTAACTACACTGAGCCACGCTAGGACACTAACTTCTACCATACATAGGTAAGGATGTTAACTGTTCTGGTTTTATACTGTTCCCTACCATATAGGGAAACTCCTACACTTTTAGATGTTCTGTGATTTCTTAATGTCCAGTTTAGGATGCTATTTCAAAGGATCTGATTTTCAAGAAATATGGACAACTTGATTATGAAAATGAAGCTCTGAAAGTTATACAGTTTTGGTGTTCAGATTCCTGGGATGTTTCTGACTTCTTCTGTCCATACCATCTTAATTATTTCATTATTTATATTATATTGCTAATTGTATTTTATTCTAGTGATAATTCTCTGATGATAAATTCACTGTTCAGACCACTTTTCATGAATGGCTGTTTTAATGTCATTTTTACTCTTTGGTTCATTTTATTGTTCAGTATATTCTTTATTTGGATTTTTTTTAATCTAAAATTAAAGAGTATTTACTCTTTTATAATTTTCTTGAATTATCTTTATTATTCTGGAAAAAAAAAACAAAACAGCAGTTCCCTTTTTTTTTTCCTAATTTTTACCTTTGCAAAAATACCCATTCTACTTTAATGCAAGGACTTATCTATACAATGACCAGAATACATGTATGAACAGGAAGGATCTTCATCAAAAATCTAGTGAATTGAATGACAGAGCTGAATAAAGAAAATTAAAAACATCACCCCCTTTTCTACATTCTATTAATAAAAAACCAACAAAAACCTACATTTAAAACTGAATGTGTATTTCTAATTTGAAAATACATACAAATTTGGATTGTGATTTAGTTGATTTTACGTTAGTGACAGTTCCACAGCTTCTTTCAAAACAGAATCTCCTCCACCCACATCTTGAAAAACCAGTTTTGAGAGCTCTTTCAGCTACAAATAGGTGAATGATTGCTGTCATACATTCACATGGTCTCTAGTCCTATCTTGCCTGTTTTCTTTCTTACACAAATACACGTTATTTCTGTTTGCTGTGTGAACTCTTCTGTGCTATTAGTTCTGTGGGCAAAATGGTAGAGTAAAATATTTATTTAAACACAACGTATTATTCCCAGAAGTTCACAAATGTATTATATGGCTATTGCTCTGATGATTGCTCTGATGCTCAAGTGTAACTCCTGAAAAAAAAAAAAAAACAACTGTTTAGGAACACATTTTTGTGATTGTTTAATGTCTGTAAAATAAATGTAGTAATTTTTAAATGTAGTTTTCAGCAAAAGGACAAAAAGAGTAATTGCCAAACAAACAGAAGCATGTTACTGTTGGCAATTGTGTAGGGAAGAAATTAGAGCATCAGTTATACATATAGATCTGCATCTGACAGAAGGGGCCTTTAAGGCTATTCGAAGAGATCATATTCTTGTCTGTAATAACAAGTTTGGATTTATGAAGGATTGTACAGCCTTGAATGGTTCTGGCTGTGATGGTGATTTACAAAACAGCAATCAGGAAATTCTTATTTGAGTGTAAGTATAGGCAGGCAGATCTGACAGCCCAGTCACAGCACTGTTATCTGAGGGGAGAAAGGAAGGATATGGACAACAGCAAAATTGCTATTGACTTCCAGACCATAAAGATCACACACTTACAGGTGCCTGTCTAGAAGCAAAACTGCAATTATGTGTGTCTCCAGTGTCTTAGTAATACAGCTTGGAAATCTTTATCCTGTATCAAGTCAGAATTACTTAATTCAGTTGCTTGCTTACACTATATTCAAGAGAAATGATAGAGGAAATGATGAAGCTTGCTGACTTGAAAGTTGTTAACTGAAAGCAAGGAAACACTGTTGTATCTTTCATAATTGTAATTCAAACCAAATGTGCTTTTCTTTAAACCATCATATTCTCTACAATCAGCTCACATAAATGAAAGATAAAATGCACACTATAGAATTAAGATTAAGAGTTACAAGGGAAAACAAAGGAAAAAAAAACTAGAGCTGAAGTAAGTCTTCAGTTCTAATGGAATGATTCTAGAATTTTAAGAGATTCTAGAATTCTAGAGCTCTAGAATCCTGTGAGCTCTGGTTGCTCACAGGATACTGACTGTTCAGCTTAGTTCAGAGCAGCGTAGCTCTTCAAGAAGATCAAATTTTGGTGGCAAGCTTCATATTTGGGATAAAGAAAGAATGAAGTATAGGCCAATTTTCTTTTTCACATGGCAAATATTAGATGCTTTCAAAAAGCTGGAACTTGAAGATCATGTAGCAAACAGCAGCCAGCAAGCTGTGGTTGTGTAGAGCCATATATGCAACCCGTTTATTCCAGCTGGTGTTTCATGTGGACATGCCAATCTCAGCAACTTCTCTACAACTGAGGCTGGTTTAGCAATACAGCGTGAGAAGTTGGATGACAGGCAAATTCTGAAACATTCCTTTTTTTAAGTCTGTTGCTCAGCTACCAATTTTTGTATCACCCAGTTCATTAATAATAGCAGGAAATTTAACATTTTAGGCATTTGAATTTGGCAATGCTTTATATGAAAAACCTCAGTATAAAAACAAATATTTTGACTTTTAAGAGAAGGAGGTGTATCTCTCTTGACACTCCTTCAACATTTACTATGCTGAATTCCTTATTATACAGTGTGATGATAATGCAGAGGCCTCTTGCCTCTAAGCTGTGGAAATTAATATTGTTTTATTAGAAGCAAAATACGTATCAACTGACTTCTTATGAATAAGGTCTTAATCACTGTCATAGCTAGAAGCCAAATAGCAAAGTTTTTTTTGTTGGAACTAGTTCAGTCTGATGTGGAAAACATAAATCTTACAGGAAATGCTTCTATTATTATGTATTTTTTAAAATACAGCAATGCATATGTGTGAAGCCTAATCACATAGACAGCTACAGCTAAGAGCAGAAGGAAGGCAAAAGGATTCTGTGGTGGAGGAATGGGTGTGGTCAGATCATCTGAAAACTAGAAGGTCTGGCTTTAAGAATTTAAGGCAGGCCTGAGGAATTCTGCTGATCAGTCACTGCAAGAGATGAAAAGGAGATGTAGAAGTGTAAATACACGTATTTGTGATAAAAATAATGTTAGAGACTTGTGCTGCTTTTGGAGTAATTTCTTGCCAGGTTGGATGGACTTTCCCTGAAGCCATGTCTGAAGATTTTTCTGAATTTCTTTGGTATTATGTTTGGATTTCCCACAAAATGTTTGATGGTCTGAATCTAGGACTGGCATGTCTTAAAACCATTTGAGAGATGCTTACTGGACTGGCCAGGGCAGTTTTAATTTTCATTTAGATTTCCTGACGCTGTTTTTAAATTCAAATTGCACTGCAGTTGCATTCCTGTTTGTTTTTGTTTTGCATTCCAGCTGAGTTATTTTGCTTTGGTGGTTGAGATCTTATTAAAAATGTCTGAACATAGTTTACTACTACAGCACAGTACAGAAAGCTATAACTCTGCTTTCTCACAATCTCATTTACAAAGTTAAAAACTTTTTGTTTATCTCCCTATGGTCTGAAGATGAGCTGTTCGCTGACCTGTGTGAACAATGTGACAGTTCCAGATCTTTATGAGCTGATATTTTCAAACTAATGTGATCCTCATAATCTCTAGTCCCTTTTCAAATACACAGGTACAAACACACACTGAGTGGAAAATAGTGAAGGCCAAGGAAAAATGCTTTGATGAGCTCTATTCTGCCTCTTTATGCAATATTATTTTTGTTTCTAAGCCCTAAAATCTTACCCTGATGATTCTTGATTGTCGGTGCTACAGATTAAAGTAAGATTTTTTAAAAATTTGCATTTTAAATTTTAATTAATTAATCTTTGATATACAACTTGAAAGCTCAGATGTAAGAGGAAAGCCTTAAGGACAAAATGGCAGTATTTAGTAGGACTAAAATGCCTGGGTTTAAAATTTCAGACTACCTGGCACATTTTCAGTGCTGACTGTAAAAGGGAGTGTACCTGTTTCTTAGATTAATTTATGCATACTGCTTTTGGGTTGGGACACTATGCAGCAGTTTATTCTGGATGCTGTACACATATGCAACAGAAATATTGTTTTGCCCTAAAAATCTTTAAAAATTAATATAGGATGAGAAAAAAATCCAGTATTAATTACATGTTGGAGGATGAAAGAAACACACTGGACTCTCATGGATACAAGAGAAGTTGCAAACATCTTTATCGCTTTTCATTTGGTTTAATTTTCACAAAAGAAGTCTCCTTTTTCAAAGTTTTATGATTAATTTCCCTTAGCAAATGGCTTTAAAAGTTCTTAACAGAAAATAAATCCAAAATCCTTCTATGCAAGGATTCATCTCTATACTTCTTGAGATGAAGCAGTTCCAGTTCTCATTGCTTGAAAATATACTGAAATATCAAACTTTCTATTATCCTGGGGCTGAGTACATCAGATGTCCAGCTGTACCTAAGCTGGAAAAGTAAATCAGAGACCTCTCTATCATCTTGGGACAGTTCAGGAAAATTTATAGTGAAAGCGGTAACTATCTAAAAAAACTGATTTCTTGATAACCTACCTGAACAGTTTCTAGGAAACTCAGTTCAAATATGCTTAAAACCTTACACAAATATTTTTAAAAGGCATTTTATAAGCTATTGCAAAATAAATAAGGCTCACCATAGCCCTAGGCATATTTTTATTGTGTGGGAACCAGATCCAGCAGTCACATGTTTTGTGCACGCACTGTGCCAATGCTTACTTGATATCAGCAACTAAGGTTAAAAAAATGGAATGCACATAGGAGCCTTTCAAAATGCCAGAATTTTAAACTCTAAGAAATATTTGGAATTTCACAACTGGTTAAGATACATGCAGACTTCGGACTCCAATATTAGTTTTGTGTTTATATCTTTACTTTCTAGAAAGATCTCTAGTTGTTTAATGCTTCTTTTTGTTTGTTTGCTTCTTTGTTTATGTTGGGATATTTTTAGGAGGCTTTTTTTTTTGGGGGGGGGGATGTGGTTGGGATTATTTTTGTGGTGGTTTTTTTTTTTTTTTTTTTTTTAACCATAATCTTTTTTTAGTAATTGTTGAGCAGCAAAAGCATTGAAAATACAAATCTGCTCTAAGTGCAATCCTTTGTGGCAGCCACAATGTTTTATTGTCAGTGTAAGTATTATTCTTAAGCTTTTGCCAGAATCCAAAATCTTCACCTTCCATCAGTAAAGAAAGAGCCACAGGCCTCCACTCTATTTTAGGTGTGTGAGCAATACACTACATCTGCAAGAAGAAAAAAAGGATAGTTCTGTCATCCAGAGAACCTGGAGTGTTTCTGATTTTTAAGGACTGCTTCTATCAGTTTTCTGATGTTTCTGTAAATTTTAGCAGCCTGACAGTGGAGCTGGTTGTGAGCTTTCCAGCATAACATTGTTTTCTTGGAAAATGCTGCTTTACAAAAAGGAGTCCATTTGCTAAAGAGGGTCCATTTTGCCCAAACTCTTAAGTCAATGTTAGCATTTGGGGCTTTTTTAACTTAAGGGAGAATTTTCTGTCATTGAAATGTCATTATGTTCTGCTTGATGCTTTCTCTAGGAAACCTAGTATTCATAATCCACTTTCAAAGCAAAACACGAAATCTTTTGAGTGGCTCAACTCCCAAATAATATATATATAATTTAATCATTAGTCTTGGAGGCTTTTAACCTGATTTGAAGTAAGGGAAGAAGTCAGTGACTGGAAAGCTGTTGCAGAGCAGCAGAACTGCTTTCTGTCCTGGTCCTCTGTATCAGCTGCTGGCCACTGAGTCTGAGGGAAGATGAGCTCACCTGTGCTCCAGGTGCTGTGCCAGGGACTGATACCATCTTCCCCTTAAGCTTATCACCTCAACCCATTCTGCAGTATTCCTCTTGCCCCTGAAGGCTCTCACCACACCAAGTGTTCTCAGGGAAGGAGCTCCCAACAGGGAAGGGCCAGGATGACAGGCAGGGGGGCAGGGCAAGAATGCACATAGCTGTCACCAGGCAGGGAAAAGCCACCAGATTCACTCTGAGGAGGGTTGTGGCCAGCCTTCAGCCATTCCAGCCTGTCAGAGTAAACTTGTGCAAGGAGATGATTGAAGTGGACAACAAACCTAACCTGCCTTTGGGGTTGATTACTAGTCTCGCTGTCAGCATTCACTTCCTTTTTTTTGTCACGTTTTCTTTTAGATTCCCACAGAAGAACGGAACAATCCCACGGGACAAATGTCAGCTTTCAACATACGAAAACAGTCTCCTAATCAAGGCGGTAACACTGAGTCTCCTCCCTTTCCTGCTCCAGCGGCACTTGCAGGCTGAGGCGCGGCCTCGCTCTGCCCAGGCCTCTCCATGCCCCTGGCGCAGCTCCCTCACGGGGCAGGGGCAGGATCAGGGCCACCACGACCTGCTTCAGATGCCAAACCCTTGGTGTTGTGCATAAACTGTGGCTGGCAGGGACTGGGCAAGAACATCCCACTGGGCAGCGGAGTGTGGTGGAGTGGGGGAGCCGGGCTGTGTGGGGCAAGGTGGTGAGGTTGTCACAGAAAACCCACAGGAAGATCCACTGGTCTCAGCATGGTCTCTTTGACTCGCACAGGGAAAATTTAGAGAAACTGAGGAAAAGTAGAATGGAGGAAGGGGAGAGAAAAGCTGTTTAATCATTGACTGATGGAATTGTTTACTTCTCTGGAGGAGTAAAACTCGAGGAGGGCTGGAATTTGCTTTCTATGCAGAGAAATAACCAGGGTCAACCTAGAAACATTATGAAATTTTCCATTTCCCTGAACCTCAGAAATATTTCTATAGACTGGAAGGTTTTGAGATGCATGAGGACCTGTTTCAAGTGAGATGTGCCAGGCTCAAGTGCACCAAAATTCATGTAGCCACAGCAGGGAGCTTCTTGCCTCTCCTGCATTGAGAACATAAATTTTTATTGACAAATAGAGACAGGGATAAGCTGCATCTGCCTGTGCTCATGTGACTTTATCTGTTGTATCAGATCTATGTTTAATTTTTTAGCTGAAGCTCAGGAGAAAATTCATTAGGCCAGAAAAGGGTACTCTTCTACTAGCTCAGGGCCTCAGGCATTAGCAGATTGCTTGCTAATCTGCTAAACACTTGTCAAGTGTTTCTTGACAAGAAAAAAATATATATTCTTTGTCAACCACCTTTATATAAGGTTTCATGAAACATTCTTCACACTTAGCCATTTAAAAAGCCATGATTACTAAGAAATCCAAGTGATTTTTGACAACCCACTGGAGCTATTCAGGCAAGCCTGGGATGCCATCATTTTTTAAAAGTCTTTAAAGTCATATTTTAATAAATATTTTTAAGAGAAAAACTAGCTCAAAAGACAGTGAACAGGCTGATGCAGAATTCATGCAATGAGGATAGATTAGTTTTTGTTAATCTATCGTGATTGCCAGCTCATTCTTACAAACAGCATTTTTCCTGTCCCTGGTCATTTGTCAATTGGCTGGACCAATGCTGCTTAAAAAGAAGAAAGCCAAACCTGGGTATCAAGTCCAAGAGATTGAAGCACACATCTGTGCTATCACAGCCATGGCTCCTAAAATATCTGTAATTTCTCTAGCACCTCAGTCTTGGAGAGAGCAAGTCCAACACAGAACCAGAGAACATTTGCAACGAGGCAACATCAGTGATGAGTCCATACCTTTCATTACTTCTCTTTCACTAGGCAGTATGGACATATCTATAGGGAATTGAAACAGGCACAGCTTGAGTTACAGACATATATACATTTTTAGACCAAATTTTATCTCTTTTTATGGAATTTTATCGCTATTTTATCTACTTTTTTTTAAAAAAAGTATTTAAAAATTCACTCTTGATCATTGTCACTTAAGAGAAATGTTTTGGTACTTTATTATGATTTGGTCTTTCACTCACTGTAGCTATTTGTCATTTTTTAATGTTATCACTACAGGTGAAGTCCTTGTATTAAATGCAAGGAGTACATTTTCTTATAAATCAGAGCAGAATGCCAAAACACAGCTCTAATAAATGGCATATTACTGACTACATGTGTTTTCTCTGGAGCATATTCTTTCTACACACAAGGTCTACAATCTAATTACTGAACACCAGATAGTGGTGTCTCCTGAAATTTGAAAATCCTTTTGTGTGAATGCTCAGAAAGTGAGGAATTAATGGAGAAAACCATGAAGGTCTTTAGAAGAAAACACAAGATCCTCTGTACTTTGGATCTTTTTTTTTTTTAATTATTATTTTGTTGTATTAACAAGGATTTTGCATATTTAATATTTTACCTTCTCTTCTCTGGAAAAATTTAGGGCAAATATAGCAATTAAAAAGATGGAATTTCTATTCAGTCTGAACTTCTAGCTTTTCATTTTAATAGGCTGTGTTAAAATATCACAACAATATTTCCTCTTACCCCAAACAGGCTGATGATATGAAACTTAGATGGACTGAGAATACTAAACAATAGTCGTTGCTAGTAAAAAGGGCCAAAATTCTCATGAAAAAAACAGAAAAGGAGATAAACATCACCTTTCTAATACAGGGAAGAATCCATAATCTCCCAAATCAAGTGAATATCATACTGTTACTTTCCCAATACACTAAATATCAGCCTTGTTGGACAAAGATATTTTAGGTTGTTTTCAAAAGTAAGGCTTCCATGTTCGTACAGGATGTCAATCTGTCTCTCCTGGTAACCTTTGAAACCATACACCTATTTTAGTTAAATTTGATGTAAAGGTATTGCTTTGATTAAAGTTCAGATTAAGTTTAAGTAACTGACTAGTAAAGAAACTCTGTTCATTCAACCTTTGAGGAAAAAGCTTTAGAGGGAATCTAACTCTTTGAGAAACATGAAAATCCACATATTTTAAGCTGGGTGTTGTTGGAGGGCCACGTGGCCACCTCAAGATTAGCCTTCATTCAGAATTTGTATCCTGTCACACATCTGCAAATACAAAACCCACAGACAACACCCCAGGAAACAGGATTCATTAGTTTGACTTTCCTGGGATTACTGTGGTATGCAAATTTCATAATTCCTTTATCAGATCTGTGAAATGTATTTGCATTAGAAGCAAGAAAAGCAGTTTCATATTAAGGATGAAACTGAATATAATTTGCTAAGCTGGGCTTCTGCAGGCCTTTCAAGGTGAAGCTACAGACTTTTCAAGAAGCAATATGGGTAAAACAGGTGTGATAACTGAAAAGCCAATCTGTATTAAACTTTTATCTATTTCAACTGATGTAATAGCACTTCAGGTTGACAAAGTTTTTCTACATGTTCATTTTCAAGACATGTTTCTCTGCATTTGTAGATAAGAAGAGCCCCTCTGTTGCAATTAAAAGCAGACAACAGGCTACTCATGATATTAATAAACGACGGACCCTTTTGCAAGATAACAGCTGGATAAAGAAGAGGCCTGAAGAGGAAAGGTAAGAAAAATAAGAAATGTATTTCTTCCATATTTAGTTCAGTATGCCATGTACCTTTGCATGGAGCATCTACTTTTGCATGGATGGTATCAACCAGAATTAGGGGAAGTCAATCAAATAACTCATTTATTTATCTTGATGAGGTATTGATTGCCTTTTGGAAGTATTAGTTTGCTGAATATTCACTGACTATTTTTCATTGGGACTTTTGAGTGCTGAGTATTTAATGAAGTTCTGCACTACAATTAAAACCCCGCATTTCACATGTCTGGGTTGCAAGACTATGATCTTTTTATAAGCAAGAGGATTATAAATCTTGACAAGTTTTTTTAAGGACCTTAAGTCAGAATCAGTTTAAATTTTCTCTAGTGTAAACTAGGACTTAAATTACAGCAAAAACAATGCCTTGGGACCATGTTATCGTTATCGTTATCTGGTTCATGAACAGCTTCTAGGAAGAGATAATTCTTACTCCAAAATGTCTGGAGTTTTCTACTGCAGAGTTCTGCAGCTGGTGAAATTACAGTGGTAGTGGACAGCTGTGAAATCTGATTGAAGACAGAATATCTTTTACCAAGAAAAAGTTATCTATTTTTAATACTTACTGTTTTTCTTTTGCTTGAAGTGCTGATGAAAACTATGGAAGGGCAGTGCTTAACCAATACAAATCCCAAGATAGCCTACACAGGTATAGTAGAGTATCTTTCTGATTATATTACCAAAAACTGAGTATCTTTTACTATATCATGAACAAAGCAAAGAACTTGCTTTGTTCTGTTTTAGTCTATACATATTTTCACTGTAAATCTGACTCCAGTGTCAATAATTGATCACTGCAGCAAATCCAGGGTTTGATCTGTTAACACCTGAATGGTCTAAAACCCTATATGATACTTTAATCTGAGACATAGATACTCTTTTATTAATGATGAGTTGTTTAATAAAAACAGTGACCAAAGTGGCATTTCTAATATTTCTTTTTTTTTTTTTTTTTTTATTACAGCAGTAGCACAAATGAAAAAGAAGATCAGAAAGCTGTTCTTGGACGATACAGGTCTGATACCACCTTGGACAGGTAGGGCTCTTTTTCTGGATGTATGGTATGTTGTGATTATCATACCTGTGAAAGGTCTTAAAAAGGAAAGCATGAATGAAGTCAGTGCTTTTTAAACATTTTCTTATTTATTAAGCATCTAAGCAAAAGACTTTGAATGGCTTTTGCACAAATTTTCAATGAGACAAATGAAAATGTAATTTGAGAAAAGGTTCTTTTGATATCTTGTTCTTCTTTTTTTTTTTTTTTTTTGGTACCTGTTTCTGTGTATTCTTGTCCTCATAAATGTAAGTATTTTTCCACAGCTGATAACCACTCCTCCCCAATTTCCTCCTTTTCAAACTCTAAACCAAAGTTGTATCTCCAATAGCTAAGCACAAGATGGCGAAACCCATAGTTCTTTGCAAATACTATGATCAGTACCAGTATCAGTCATGGTTGTCATACAGGTGCTTAATTTGAATGTTCTGTTCAGCCTTGACCTCTGCTGGGTTAAGACATGACCATGCTTATGTTTGCAGATTCTTTCTGTATTGCATTTTCAAAATCCAACCACCATTAACATCTGGTATCCAGAACACGCTGAGGCTATGAAGAGCCAGCACTTAAATGCACTCTGTGGGAAAAATGCACTTTATTTAGTTGGGTTTTAGCAGTGTGTTATTTTATTTCATGATCCTTACTTCTCTTGTAAGAAACAATATTAAATTGTTACATAAAATTTACCTTCTCCACAGGAGATTGAAAAAGAATAGGCTAGAGACCTGTGCAGTATCATCACCCTGCCTATTCTTCTACAGCCCAGTGAATCCTCCTGTATTGGTTCACTCATCATGAGGAAGCCATACTATAACTTCAATTTATCTGTTGCTCTTCTTTGTATCTTTTCTATTTCCATATTAGTTTCTTGATCTGGAAATCCAAATCTCTATGTAGGTATTTAAGATTTGTGCACACCTTGTATATACACAGAGGAGTAATAACAATGA